>NC_052395.1:4860811-7355705 GCF_009389715.1 Phoenix dactylifera | reverse complement strand
AACCTCCTTATATTGCAAGACATGCTTTAATTACCTTGAGATGAGTTCTATAAAGGCTGTCTTATCTCAAACCTTGAGTCTTATGAAAATGAGCTGAAACTTATAGAAAATATATTTTTGAGATTGACAATTTTATGAACATTATCTTCAAATTCTAAACTCTTAAATGGAATGATCAATAGAGGGGAGAAAGAAAATTTCAGAAGGAGAGGTCTCACGGAACTTAATTACATAAATCTATAGAAGAGGGAAAGAATACTAAATGAAAAGTGATCCTAATACTCTCCAATATGTATCATCTGAAATTTAAATCTGAAAATCTTTATGATACACCTTGAGGCATGTTATTTGGTTAATATATCTTCTGCACAAATCATGAACCAAATTGCAATTCAAATAGTTGATCTTAAGAGCCTCTAATTTAATGAAAAAAGGGGAGAATAACGTGTTAAATTTTCTTGAGTATCTCGTAGAAAATCTATTTTGGAATTCACTAATGAGTCCTAATTGGCTTGCTCTTTAGAACTTCAATATTGTGCCAATTCATATTTTTATATATGTATCAAATCGTGCTTATTTTCTAAAGGAATAAAAGAAAGTCCTTAAAAGAGCTCTAAGATATATCATAAATTGCATGAATTCATATTTTGGTATTTGTGCCCCAATGCTCTTATTATCATAAAAAGAACTTTGAAGTCATGATCCAACATGATGATATGTTTTTCAAGTATATAAGTTTTGATCTTTTACTCTGAAAATCAATTAAATTGCTCTCATGTTGATAAAATACTTAATAGATTGGGCAAAAGTTCTTCAATGAACAAGCTTTCATACTTATTATTAAAGAGAGGTTAGATTTCCACTCATGTTTTTGGTTATTAATTGTGGTACTTCTTGAATTAACCTAAGGAAGATTCCACCTACACTTGATTAGAAAACTATCTGTGGTATCAAATTAGAAAATCTCTTGAATTCACACTCGATGTGTTCTGCTCTGATCTTTGTACTTAATGTTTCACTATCTTTTTGATGTTGTCAAAAAGGGGGAGAAATATCTAAGTATATGCTTATAATGCTTTGTGATAATCAGCTTGAACTGAAATATATTGATTGTGTTAAGCTGATTAAATCTAAAGCATTATCATGAAGTATGTTTTGTTTTAAATATACATGTTGTCTACTTCATGCAACTTTGCTATGTATTACTTCTAGAAAACAATATCTTTTATATTGCATATACTCCAAGTTTTGTCATCATCAAAAAGGGGAGATTGATGACCCAAAGATTGATTCATAGATTGATTTTGATGATCACAACACCTTGAAGTATAGATACTAATGTTTATGTTGCAAGGAGAAAAGATATTTATTTTGCAAGGAACATAGCAAGTTGGAAGAACACAAGAAGGCCTCCAAAAGCACTCAAGAAAAGTTAGAAAGAAAGCTACAATTCATTGGCCCAACTTTAAAGTTCAAAAGATTCAAATTGGAGGGAGCAAATTCAAAGGAAAATTCAAAAGAATAGTCTTCGAGTCGACTCCTAAGGAATTCGAGTCGACTCCAATGGTTGCCGAGTCGACTCCAAAGAAAGCGAGAGTCGACTCTCAGTGGTACACAAGGGAAAACTCAGAGAAGCAGTTTTTGGACACTGAGATTCGAGTCGACTCCCACAAAGTCCGAGTCCGACTCCAAAGACAGAACAACCCAAGACAGAAGACGGTATTTCGTCTCTGAGAGGGGAGTCGACTCCAAGACAAGTCGAGTCGACTCCAAGGCAGCGCGGCTCCAAAATACAGAGGATCAGTTTTCCGACTCTGAGATTCGAGTCGACTCCCAACAGCTCGAGTCGACTCCAAGGCAGCGCTACACTAAGATGGCAGAAGACCAACTTTCGGAAACTGAGAGCCGAGTCGACTCCAAGGAAGTTCGAGTCGACTCCAAGACTGGATGAGCCAAAAGACAGAGAATCGGGGAGTTCGGGGCTCTGAGATTCGAGTCGACTCCCAGGACAGTCGAGTCGACTCCGAGTGGACAAAATTCAAATTTGGATCCACGGACTACAGAGGATGAGCCGACTCCAAAATTGCCAGGTCAGCGCCAGAAGTTGGCGAGTCGACTCCGGGTTAAGTCGAGTCGACTCCCAGTCAAGACGGCAACTTTAATTCAAACTTGGAACAGTTGCCGAGTCGACTCCGGAAAAGCTCGAGTCGACTCCTGCTACAGCCGAGCCGACTCCTGATCGCGCGAGTCGACTCCAAACCCAACGGTCATATTGTCAGGAGCTGCAGACTGGTTCCAACGGCTCTATTTTTGTCTCTAACGGCTATATTCTTGTTTCCACTCCATCTAAAGCTATAAAAACAAGAAGAGAGCTAGGGAAGAAGGCATGGAAGTGGGAGAGAACTTTTAGGGAAGAGATTCCAAACAGATTACAAGGGAAATCTCCCAAAAGCACAAAAGGGCCATTCAAAGTGAAATAGAGGGAAGAAGAGCATCCAAGTGAATCCCAAAGCTTCCTCTCCATCCGTGTGCTGCCTCAGTGATCCTCCACTTCGTGCCAAATCAGAAGAGGGTCAAGTAAAGAAGAAGTCGAGCTCCTTCATCTTCCAAACTCGTTTGAGGACTTCACTTTACTCTATTTGCTTATAGTGTTATATTTGCTTGTTTAAGAAGCTTTGATTTATCTTAAACTTTGTTATAATATCTTGTAACTTGATTCAATCACGGGATTGAATCAAGGGGTAAAGGTTTGTTGGTGAGCCAAAGGGAAAACCAACGGGGTTTAGGTTTGTTGGTGAGCCGAGGGTAAAACCAACGTGTAAGGGTTTGATTGTGAGCCCGGGAAAACAATCGGAGTGGTTCTAGTCGGTGAGCCTGGGAAAACCGACCGAGTTCGTTGTGCGCTCGTAAAACAACAAGTTGGGTTGTGAGCTTGTAAAACAACCGGCTGTAATCGGTAGGATTATAGTGAAATTCCCAAGAGGTCTTGGGGAGTGGATGTAGGTGCTGGGGTGCACCGAACCACTATATGTCCTTTGTGTTTGTAATGCCTCTAGTTATTGTCTAACTAACACACTTACTTACTTAGATAAATTGCTTGCTTAATTCTTATCCGCACATCCTTTAGTTGCAAGCATATTTAATCAAGTCGAAGTCTATACATCAAACCCTTGCTAAGTTTAACTTTCACTGTGCATCTAGACAACTTAGCATAGTTAATCAAAAAGTTTTAGAAGTAGTTTAAAAGTTTTAAAAGACCCAATTCACCCCCCCTCTTGGGTTATCTACTGGGCAACACAACCTCACTGTGATAGCCAAAGCACAGCAGGTCAAAGGACCAGTCACACTACTGCAACATCAAGTAAGTCACTGACGAGTAGATAGACAGAAGTAACTTCTTGCTTTGGTCACGCTCGGTACCGCACCTGCAGTATCACTCCAGTGTCCCTACACTGTGGACTCGAGACTTGTTCGTCCAAAAGAAAAGTGATCTGCGCACTAATCTCATCAGATCAAATCACCTTCTTGTGTGATCCATCGATCAGAGGCATTTAGGAATTATCACTAATGACACATGGCTCAAATTCTTAACTCTTGAGAATATGCTCATCATCTTATTAATTTTTTCGGACGATTCATAGACACCATACACAATATGAATGAAAAGATGCCCATTTATTATTCATAATAATAAAGTCAAGTACAAAATTATGTCCCATAATTAATAATGTATCAGCTAGATTGGCTTCTAGGGCATATCATCTAAACATATATACCGCATACCTACACTGTAAATAGAATGGTACCTGTACTGAGACCGGCGAACCTTGAATTCTGAAAGTTATCTTTTTTGTTCCTTTGATCTCTTTAGAGTTATATGTATTATCTAGTTATTTTGGACTATTCATGAAGTTTGGTTAAGTCTCTTTGTCACAATCTGTTTGGGCATCACCTAAGACACCAAGGTGGTCACTTGGCCAGCCACATGCTACAACCACCTTCTAAAACACTAATAATCAGTTTTGGCACCAAATTCCTGTTGCCAATTTAGATGGTTAGTTGCTGCAAAATTTGATCCAAAAGTGCCCACCCTTTTTCTCACTATATTCATTACTATAGATACTGAACTCACAAAAATATAATCAAGGAGTAACACTGAACTCTCATAATCAGAGAGCCCCATTCAACCATGTAAGGCATACCAAGATAGATCAAATAAGTTGACAAATAGGAAGGGACAAGCCCATTAAGCAACTACACCTTCCCCACTAAAAATTTATATGCACTCGTGCACTTGAGTAGTTGAGGAGGCTCCTTTGACAAATCAAGCAATGGTGAGCAATCTTTCAGATTTCATGTTTTTCCCCTTTTCTTGGCCTCTAATTTCTTATGGGTCAAGTATATATGAGCATACTATGATCTAACTTGGGTTAGTTTTTCCCCCTATTAACAAAGCTTAATTCTTACTTTCTTGCCTTTGTTTTTGAACAGTTTCTCTTTGATGTTTTTTTTTTATTATTGGTTGCACCTCAACCTGTCTGAATTTTCTTTTGGAATCATAAATAGGCAGAATGATAAGTCTAGCATCAATTGGGTGTCATTCTCCCTTAGGCACTTGCACCTATTCTCTCTTTATCAAAGTGCTTTTGATGCTTTTGGATAGCAAGGAGGATTAAAACATTTGCCTGCCACCTAAAACTGAGTCAAAGCAGGAGGTACCAATACCCCCTAGGATTAAGTAAAACATGAAGGTCCCAACATTTCTTGACTATTTCAGTCCATAATGAATAATTTTAGCATCTCAGCAGATTCATATTCTATCTCCTACAAAATCTTAAGTCTTCCTGCTTTGTGTACGACGACGACCAAAACTACCTTCTTATACCAAGGAGGTATAAAAGCAATAATTTAATTGTAATATATACAATTTTTTATCTAAATTTTTAGGTATTCATCATGCTACAGACTCCCTATACCCTGGGTGCCCACAATCTCGTGCCATCACATAGTATCACTATGTACATTCATGTTTCAGCCAATTAACAACATCAGACATAGTTTTCTTTGGCACAGCCAATAATATGCTAACAAAAACAGGCTTTGTTTTTTCCCACTAGTTTTTTATGCTCAAGGTCCACAATCTTGCAAAGGGACTGTGAGCACTAATGCACTAATAGATCCATAGACTTCTTTGCTAAATATATAGATCTAGGACTTCTCTGTTGCTCATGAAGCTACACTTATACACATATGTATGCGTGTGTATGTATGTGTGCACGCATATATGCACACTATGGTCATGCTTTACTTATTTGTGGTGTACAATTATTTATCCCATTATGCCCATGATGTTAACTATAAATATGTTCAGCACAAGATTTAACACTAATGATATGGAAATGGCATCTGAAAATCCAAAACATCTTAAAATTAGCTAGAATGCCTTATCAAAAATAACAGAATAGGGAAGTCTAAGTAAGGACGCACCATATATATAGAATAAAAGGCCATAGATCAAATAAAATATGTTTTGTAACATTAATCTTATATTATAAATTATATTGGAAAGGTTATCAATCATTGTAAATATACCTGAAAAAATTTTCTTCACGGTTACAAAATATAAACCTTTTTGACACCATCCTTGTAAATAGCACGCCATTCACCATGCTCAGATTCTACAGCAAATAAAAATAGAACAAAAATTGTCACAATTCATTTGTAACAGGCATACAGCAATTGTAGTCTAAGTGCCAACTCTTGGTGCAGGCTTGTTGTGAAACTGGAATTTAACTTCTCTCTCTGCAACTAATATTGTTTAATTATTTTCTCATGAATGTCCTTGTTTCCATCATTGCATGCGCAAGACATGATGGGACAAACCTAGTCTGATTCTTAGAAATCACTGCAATTTTCTTAAACTTTGTTCTATCACTCTGTCCAACAATGTCAAAGTATTTCCTTGTTTGCAGTTATTTATTCATTTAATACGCCATCTTAATTTCTTACCAGTGGATATCACAACTCTCCTGCAATATTTACATTTACTTTGATCAGTTTACCATTCCCTGAGGGGTTTACAAAATCCAATCAAATATCTATATAAGAATATGTATCATTGTATATGCAACAGAGTCAAATGCTAAACAATATCTGATGAACATTATATAAAATAAAATAAAATAAAGTATTATCTTTCTCAAATAGTCCCTCAAATTTCAAGTAAATCACACTGTCAGAGTTTGCAAGAAGAAAAATAGCAAACTGATAGTGCCCAAAATAGAATCCAAAAGGACAGTATAATTTGCGATAGGGAGTATTGGGTCAGAAGCAGCCGAGGAGCAGAACATTTAGAAATGAGATGCTGGCCTGATGTGTATGCCAGATAATGCACCAGTTGAGTTAGGGTTGGGGCAAGCACATTGAAGCCGCAATACTACACAAGTCATAACATAAGTTTGAAAGCATGCTAAGATGTGTTAACTTGTCCTGTGGAGACAAAGATCATCAAACATATAGTTTTCCTAAGATTGGCTCATAAATTCCTTTCTTCCGAGCATGGTAGAGACTGGCCATTGTTGCAACGTAAAGGGATAACAGGAAAAGAACTAAAGTACAAAAATCCAAAATCAAGAAAATCCCAAGGTTGATCTTAGGTCTTGTAGCAGCTAGAAAAGGAAGAAACACAAAAAACTGTCCTGTGGTTATAAGTTACCAGCTGAGAAAAGTGACCTTTGAATCGTTATTTTCTATCTGAATGAACGGAGATCCCAAGTCATCAGTCACTGTGCTAAATTCTCACGACAGCCTATGATTCTCACCACCAATGCCCAGTGATAGAACAACCACCCTAAATGCAAGAAACTACGATATATAGATTCACATGAATATAATTAACCCCTATGTAAATCAGTCAACATTAATTAGACTTGCAATGAGAACATCACAAAGAAAAGCAAAGCAAGAAACCAAGAAGTACCCCATTTATAAAAGAAACGAAAGAAAAAAAAACGACACCCACTCGATGCTTATTCGAGAAACAAATCAAGAAAGAAAGAAAAAGAATCCAACAAGCATACTAAAACCAAGCTTATCAGAGTATGTTCAAACGCTAGATGAACTAATAGACCAGAACGCATTAGTGTGTGCATTAAAGAACAGCGAAAGAAAATTTTGGACAAGAATCAAGAAATTCCCAACTCATAAAAACCAAGAAAGAAGGCAATAAAAACAAAAAGAACGAAAAATGAAGGGGGAACAAGAATCGAAAAGGAGGAAAGAAGGCTTCCGTCCAAGACGATCCTCCCAGGGTTCATTGTAGATGAAGGATGATGACCCGCGCGCCCCCGGATTCGGCGAATTTGACCGTAGGAGGCGGGATCTTGAAGGCGACGGTGGCAGTTGATGAGCCTCCCGGAGGCTCCGTCGCTGGGTTGGGTCACGATTCCCGATCGCCGGCCGGTAGTAGAGCGAGGGAGCAGCTGGACGCCCCCGCAATGGGGCCCAAAGAACCGGTCCCTCTCTTCTCGGGAGAAGGATTTCTTGGCCCCGAAAGAGACCGACCCTTCGCAAGCCAGGAAATCTTGGAGTTTTCGAACAGAAGAGAGGAAGAGGAGGAGACGAGAGAAAGAAAAAGCTCCCTCTGTTATATACGTCTAGGAGGGAGCAAAAAGTAATTTCGGAGAAAAGGTCAGGACGCGTGGCATTAATCTATTAGATGGAATTGGTGTGGCAGATGTCTGGCATATACCAATGGAACCTAAGTGGCTGAGCTGGAGATCATGAGCTCCAGGAAGCCAAGAAATAAGTTGCCATTTGGCGTGACCGTGACGCCTAGCTGGATAATTTTCGTGTACAGCCCGGGCACATAAAAACGTGCTTCCGGAACGAAACTTTAAAGTCCCAGTTGTGCCCACTCTGATCTCATAAATAACTCAATCCCATGACATGATCCAAGAAGGATGAGTGTGCAATATATCTTGAAATTTTTGGCTGTTAATCCACTTTTATTCTGATGGGATTTTTTTTACAAAAAAAGAAAGAAGAAAAAAAGCATGGATCTCTTTTTTTTTTTTTTGAGCAAAGATTTACTCAGGACGGAGGTACACATATCAAGAAGAATTTTGTGCTATCAGTCCACTTCTTGATGGAGATCTTCCTCGGCTTATCGATAAAATCCAAAAGCAAAATGTGAAGGAAGCGCTATGGTGAGATGTGATTAGAAGAGAAAAAAGAAAAGAAAAATCTCAGCCATAAAAATTGTGTGAATAAATCTTTAGAGCTATAGATGAAACCAAGGTCAACTAAATTTTCTTGGACCAATAAGGAGGCGAAGCTCAAGCTGGGAAACTAGGCAAGCTGCCTACTATTTTTCCAAAAAATAATAAAAAATAATTCTGCTAGCCGTTCACATGGTGTACATGGTTTGCAAAATTAAAAACGCCTTGAATAGGGCTATGAATCAATTACCACACTTTTAATTCATAGATTAGGCTCACTAAGACCTACAATAAAATGCTTAGGCTCAAGTAATAGGGATTTTTAAAGTTAAGCATATGTAAGTATTACTAGGGGTCCATATGTGGAGCTTAAATTATTTTTTTAGGAAACCAGTCCCACCACTCTGGCTGGCTGAGTGGTTGCCAAAAGAAATGCACCAGTCCCCGGCATGCCAAATGCCGACACTGGTTTCATTTCAATGAGAGCACTAAATTACTAAGAAATTACAACAAAATCTCCATATGAACCAAGGGGCTTATACTCCACCGTCTGAACAACTGCCATTAATGTAAGCTAGGCTAAATAATTGCTGATACAAAACTATCACCTGGCGTAATAACCAATCTAGGAACTGTTTTTAAGTCCACTAATTAACCTCTCAAACAAATTTCTCAAATCCTTGGATATCTAAATAGCTTGATATCATTTTCTGGCCAACAACCATCAACTAGAACCAGTTGATGCTAATAGAGAATTGGCCATCAATGGGTGATTTAGAAATCTATGTGGAAATAGGGACAATCACGTGAGATATCCTACATCAGGAACTTCCTTTTAGCAAACTATATATTGAGCAAATATATTCTCGATGCTTGATATATTTGCTTGCTCTTTCAATCGCTAGTCCTCATCTTTATTACTTAATGATTATCCACTTATGCTATGTTTTATACCCACTTGTATGTTGTGTTATATAGAGCAGCTAGAGACCAAGGCTATCATCAGATGATCAAATCTAAAGGAAAGTAATAAAATTCTGGTAGACAGATTGGTTAGTGGTAGTTAGTCTCGAGGATCAACTTCCAGAATATTAATGAAATTAATGATCTAGCCATCTGTAGCCAAATAGGTAGTTAATAACAATGGTAAGGGACCAACTTTTTTTCTGATATTTTATTCTGTATACACGAGGCATATAAGCAACTGAACCTCTATATCTTCTCTTAAAATGTCACGCCAACGTCCAACCATTTCTGCTGACTGGGACAAAACCCATCCCAAGGTTCAACCATGAACTAGAAAGCTAGTGAAGCAGAGCCCCAACCCTAATCAACAGAAGGAAGACAACATCTCCTACACCATGCACCTGAAGAAGAAGAAGAAAAAAGAAAACTTTGAACTGCATATACGTACATACCCCAGGAATCAATATGGCCTCTGGCCAATGATATTGCCATGGGGATCATACTCGCACACGACGAAAGTGTCTCCCCACCGCTACAAATGACCTTGGCGCACCCAAGCCTCTTTGTTCGTCCCCTACACCATCTGGGTGTAATGGGTGTTGAATTAAATTAAATATTTTAAAATTTTGAAAGCTAAATTAGTCAACGGCCAAGTGGCAAGCATCCGTACACAAGCAAGGAAGCAAACATGGAAAAATTTCTAAAAGAAAGCAAACCATGATAAGTGTCATGCATCCAGCGCAAGAGCAAGCATAGAAAGACCCCTCGAAGAAGGAAGGAAGCATGAACGGCCAAGATGCAATAAGCTGAAGAATCAAAGGAGCACAAGAAGACACGTCAATCAATCCGCGGGAGGGGAATCTTCTTCTTTTGACGAGCCTGAGCCTATATAAAGGGCTCTAGGGATTATTTCAAATACAATCAAAATTTTCTCTTCTTCCTATTCCAAGAGTCTAGATAAAAAGGGCTCTAGGGAATCATTAGGGAGAAAAGAAATAAAGAAAATTTTTCTTCTCCTCATAATTTTTCTAAGTTTCTTTTGAGGTATCTACAAGTGTGAACGTGCTCTACTTTCTTCGCCTGGAGGCGCACTGACGGGGAAGACGTGATTCTGTATTGGATTGTCGTATCTTTAGGAGATCCGTGCCAGCAGACCCGTGCGTGGGGGGCATAAACTTTCCTGGGACAACGTATCAACGTGCTTCGATCCACAGGCCATCTTCTCTCTATTTCTTCATTTTATTATTATATTGTTAAGTTAATTATTTGCTAGTTTATTCTTTTTATTTACTATTTTTTGAATATTAGAAATATTTCATTTATCAATTATATTTGTGCATCTAGGCTAACAATCCATGAAAGTTTATGTATTGTTAGCACTAGATTTTAAATTGCTACATTTATTATATATTTTGTTGCATAATTGTAAATTGTTATATTTTAGCTGCTCCACTTTTGTGCTAGCTTTACTTTAGTACTTAATTTTTTAAGCAAAATATTAGATTACTTAACCTCCAAGAGGTTTATTAATACCTCCATTTGGATTCCTCATGGAGTAATTTTCAGATTCCATTCAAACGAAAATTCGAAAATTGGTTAATTCATAGGAGCTAGCTTAATATTGCACTTAGGATGAAATTGAACAATATCTAGTAAAATTATTTATTGAATAACGTTGTCTAAAGAAAAGCTTGTCAAAAGGTATATGTGCCTAAGAAAGGCTGGTACTTAAGTGAGCCAAGTGCTCCACCACCGATCTGGAGCTGATCTGGCTGTTATTTTTAGATTTTTTCAACTAGACATCTAAATTTCAAATTAGATATCAGTGCAATAATTTGATATAAACCTTCTCATTTTCACAGGCGTCAAAACTGTGTTAAGCTATAAATTAATGGCTTCCCACACATCTGAAAACCTTAGTACTAAAACTGAGAAGTTTGATTTTGATTTGAATTTCCCTCCATGTAGTTGATTAGGACTTATTTCATGCTCATCTTTTCTATTTGATTTTCAGCATGTGCTCCGCATGGAAAAAGTTTGAATTTGAATTTGAATTCCACCCCATGTAGCTGATTAAGAAGTAGTTTCAATTATCCCGCCAACAAGCTATGTATGGCACATGAGTCTTAAGTCTACATAAGGGAGTCATAGGCCTTTTGTGAGGATACATCTTTGATCATTGTATTTACTTTTAATGCACTTGAACTCAATCACAAAATTAGAATTTAAGAATAATGACAAATGTGAGATATGTGTAGAGGCCAAATTACTAAAAGACCCTTCCACTCTGTAAGTAGAGATTCTGATCTTTTTAAACTCATACATAGTGATATATGTTGACTCAAGAAGAACATCAAGGGTAGAAACAAATATTTTATAACTTTCATAAATGATTTTTCTAAATACTGTCACATTTATCTTATCAAAGCTAAAAATGAGAATCTTAAATAAATTCACAGTCTATAACAGCAGAAGCTAAAAACCAACTAGATAAAAAGATTAAAATCTTAAGGTCTGATAAAGGAGGTGAATATACCGTCATTTGAGCTGACCCAGTTTTGTGAAGAACGTGGAATAATTCATGAAGTGACAGCTCCTTATTCACCCTAATCTAATGGAGTAGCTGAGAGAAAGAATAGAACCTTAATGGATATGGTTAACTCTATATTAATTAGTTCAGGTGCACCAGAAAATCTTTGGGGGAAAGCAACTAGTAACTGCATCTTATATCTTGAATAGAATTCCATTCAAACATAATGAAAAACTCCATATGAAATCTGAAAACATAGAAAACCTAACTTAAAATATTTAAAAGTGTAGGGGGCTTAGCTAAAGTAAAAATTTCAGAAAATAAAAGAAAGAAAATTGGACCAAAATAGTAGATGCAATATTTATAGGATATGCAATTGAGAGTAATGCTAATAGATTTTTTAGTATTTAACTCTCAAATAAATGAAATTAATAACAACACCATAATGGAAGCAAGAGATGTAATCTATTTTGAAAGTATATTTCCCTTTAAAACAAGAAAAAATGATCAAATAAATACCAATAATAATTTAGGGACTAGTTTTAGCAGAATCAGATTTAGAGAAGAAGGAGAAGAAACTGAACCTAAAATAAGTAAAAGAACTAGAGTTGAAAGAACTTTGGAGAAGACTACTACACATTCCTAATAGAAGACTCTCCTACTTCTTTAGAGGATGCCTTGAAATCTCTAAGATGTCCCCTTCTGGAAAGAAGCAATAGATAATGAAATGCAATCCATAATCCAAAACCACCCTTAGGAATTGGCAGACCTACCCCCAGGAAGTAAACCCATAGGGTGTAAATGGATCTTTAAGAAGAAACTTAGGCCAGATGGAACTGTAGACAAATATAAGGCTAGGTTAGTAGCCAAAGGTTTTACTCAAAAATCTGGAATTGACTTCTTGATATTTATGCCCCTATAGCTAGAATCACTACCATTAGGATTCTTGTTGCCTTAGCTTCCATTCATAAGCTGGTTATACATCAAATGGATGTCAAAACCGCTTTCTTGAATGGGGAGACCTAGATGAAGAGATCTATATAAACCAACCCGAAGGGTTTCATTGTCCCAAGTCAGAGAAAAAGGTAATGTAGGTTGATTAGATCTCTTTATGGTCTAAAACAAGCCCCAAACAATGGCACCTTAAATTTGATGAAATAATCCTAACTAATGGATTTTAAAATTAATAACACAGATGAATGTGTATATTATAAAAAGAAGAATAACAAAATTATAATCTTATGTTTATATGTAGATGATATTCCTAATTTTGGAACAGACTTAGAAATTATTAATGAAGTAAAACAATTTTTATCTCTAAAATTTGACATGAAAGATTTAGGAGAAGCAGACCTAATACTTAATACTAAAATCATGAGGAATGAAGATGGAATAACTTTGTCCCAAAGCGCACTATGTGGAGAAGATTTTAAACAGTTTCACTACTCTGATTGTCATCTTGTATCTACTCCCTATAATCCATCTCTTCATCTAAAGAAGAACTTAGGTGATCTAGTCAATCAAAGCTTCTATGCCCAGATCATTGGTTCTTTAGGATTTCTTGCAAATTATACTAAACCTGATATTGCATACTCTAGTGAACTGACTGAGTAGATATACTCACAATCCTAATAATGATTATTGGATTGCTCTAGAAAGAATTCTCAAGTACCTTAAGGGTACCATAATCTTTGGGATTACACTATTGTGGTTATCCTGCTGTTCTGAAAGGCTATAGTGATTCCAACTGGATCAGTGATACAGTTGACACCAAATCCACCACTGTTTTGTCTTCCTTTTAGGAGGTGCAGCTGTATTATGAAAGTCTACTAAATAAACTGTAGTGGCTAGGAGCACCATGGAATCTGAAATGATTTGCCTTAGATACCACTAGCATTGAAGCCGAGTGGCTTAGAGATCTACTGATAGATTTACCTTTTGTGACTTCACCATTACCTTCTATATCTATTCATTGTGACTGCAGATCTGCTGTAGATAAATGCAATCAAGAAAATGCAAATGTGAAAATGAATAGGTACTTGAAAGTGCGCCATAAAATCATTGAGATGCAAATTAAAGAATAACTTGATTGCACTAAATTTTGTAAGATCTGAAAGGAATCTAGCTGATCAGCTTACCAAAGGATTGTCTAGAACAGTGGTTCTAGAGTTGTCGAGGGGGATGGGGCTAAGCCTATAAGTAAAGACACCACGGTGGTAACCCAACCCGAAAAGGTTCAATGGGTAGAAACAAGCTAGATAGGTGACTAATGAGGAGCACTATTTATTTTTCCCATCCCTAGGGCAACAGTGCTCATAAAAAGCAAGGGTTAGGTTGAGTTTTTTACTCTTAATGAATCCGAGACCCATGAGGCAGGATACCTACTTGCTCGTTACCCTTTTTAAAATTCACCTATATGCGTGTAGTCGTGAGGCCGCGACTGTGGGAAGTGAGCTGTTCCCTAATAACACACATGAAAAGATACATGCGCATGGCCGTAAAGCGCAGACCCTCTTCGAGCATGTTCCATGCTATATTATGTGTGATGTTGATGAAATCTGAGCCATGGACCAAGGTTCAAGGCATAGTCCACCTTGGCTTCACAAAGGTAATCAATTGTTACTAAGTGAAGGTTCAAACCGAAAGGTACCTACACTATTACATAATATAAGATACTCAGCACTTTATTTTGATTTCTTTTTTAATTTTATTTTTGATTTTAAATTTTTTAAATATTTAATTTATATGGGGGATTGTTGAATTAAATTAAATATTTTAAAATTTTGAAAACTAAATTAGTCAACGGCCAAGTGGCAAGCATCCGTGCACAAGCAAGGGAACAAACATGGAAAAAATTTCCAAAGAAAGCAAACCATGATAAGTCTCATGCATCCAGCGCAAGAGCAAGCATGGAAAGGCCCATCGAAGAAGGAAGGAAGCATGAACGGCCAAGATGCAATAAACCGAAGAATCAAAGGAGCACAAGAAGACACGTCATCAATCCGCAGGAGGGGAATCTTCTTCTTTTGACGAGCCTGAGCCTATATAAAGGGCTCTAGGGATCATTTCAAATACAATCAAAATTTTCTCTTCTTCCTATTCCAAGAGTCTAGATAAAAAGGGTTCTAGGGATCATTGGGGAGAAAAGAAATAAAGAAAATTTTTTCTTCTCCTCATAATTTTTCTAAGTTTCTTTTGAGGTATCTGCAAGTGTGAACGTGCTCTACTTTCTTTTTCTGAAGGCGCACTGATGGGGAAGACGTGATTCTGTATTGGGTCGTCGTATCTCTAGGAGATCTGTACAGCAGACCCGTGCGTGGGGGGTATAAACTTTTCTGGGACAATGCATCAACGTGCTTCGATCCACAGACCATCTTCTCTCTCTTTCTTCATTTTATTATTATATTGTCAAGTTAATTATTTGCTAATTTTATTCTTTTTATTTACTATTTTTGATATTAGAAATATTTCATTTATCAATTATATTTGTGCATCTAGGCTAACAATGGGTTCAGTCGGCGTTAGCCTCGCACGTATTGCTTCGATAGTTGTAGGATCCCTGCTCAGCCACCCAGGCCGCGACGGCATCTGCTATCTTCCATTGCTTCCTTTCCCTCGAAAGAGGTTCTCGCCCATGGGACAATAACCTTGCACATAAAACTTTATTTAAGAAAGAAAAGAAGAAAAAAAATACTGAGAGGCAGCCATCGAGACCTTTCTTAAACCCTTCCTGCGAACAAAATGCAAAAGCAGAGCTACTACTCTTATAAGACGGTCAATTAAAAAAGAAGAAAGAGGGGCGGAAAAAAAACGATATACCTCGATGATTCAAAACCTGGTTCACGGGACTTGGCCTTTGTCCTTTCCTTTTCAGAGTATATCTTGAAATATTTCACTATTACTTGAGAAAAAAAAATGAAAGCAAAAAGGGAAAAAATGACATAATGATCAAAAGATTGCTGAGAGAAAGTACGAGGCAAAAAATAAGAAAAGGAGAAGGAGAAGCAGGATTTGTACTGTTCTTGGAGGCTTGGGATCTTCAAGGATTCGAGTTTGAGTGGCCATGGCTGCTTTGCCCTAAATCACATGAGAAGTGGTGAGAGTGGCGATGGTTTAAGGGTTTCAGGGGAGGAAAGATGTTAGTGTTTCGTTGGCTCCAAGAAGCCTGACTTGATCTACCAAATTTGCTTTATTTCTGAATGGAGGCGGTGGATTGATATCGGCGCGGGAAGGAGAAGGAGAGGAGAGGAGACACTAGCACTAAGGCATCAATCGAGAGAAGACTGATATTTGAATGGCCTCCAGCAACGCTTATAAGCGTCGTTGCAGGTCCAACCTTTAGACGACGCTTTTTAAGCGTCGTCAATTCTGAAGCTTTACCGATGCTTTTTAGAAGCGTCGGCAAAGTTTGGCATTGAACCAAAATTTTCTGACGCTTTTCTCTAGCATTGGAAAAAAAGCATCGGAAAATCTCTCTTTTTCTGTAATGCTAAGTTCCCCTACGAGTGCACAAGAGCACAGTCCCCTCACCCTTGGTTGGCATACGACCCGGCGAAGTTCTCCAACTCAGAGCTCCACTGGAGAGGAGGGGGAGCCTGAGCCGTGCCTGCACTGCATTGTGCGAGTTCAAAAACTCAGCAACAGTGCTTGTCAAGCTAAGGGCTCGGTGAGCAAGGAGGAATGGGAGGAGGAGGAGGAGAGTGGAAAGGGAGTTGGTGATGGCCATGGAATAAGGGATGGAATAAAGAGATCGAAGGTTTAATTTGCTCTTTCTTGGAGTTGATGAGGACTTGGGGGATGTTAGGGGGATTATATAAGCATTGTTGGCAGGGTGCAAATATAGGGCTGGTTGAGATCATGTGGTGGGTATCCGAAATCGGAGGCTGAGGACACGCCAATGAATGTGAGGAAGGGAAGGAGGAATAGAAGTAGGAATAAAAGTTGAGCTCATTCTTCCACTCCCAGCTGATGAATTCCATCGTGAGAAGTAATGTTTGCGTTTTTGATGTCGGATGGCTATCAAACTATTGCGCATGCTGGACTTCAAAATGAGGCACAGGATTCTCGAATTTGTATTTGATGTAGGACCCACAAGAAACTTGGCATGTCCGAGATGATGAGGGACTCGGTACCATTTCTTTCCTGCCAGAGAATTAATTCCAATAATTAATCTTTAATAGAGACAAACGTTTTCTTGGATAAGATAATGACATTTGAAATTATTGTGGGAAGGTATACTGATGATAAATGTCAGGAAAACACATGATCCCATGTGAGTTCTGATTGATCGGTATATTTGTCTAACTTATCGGGCGTTGCTGTGATGGCTTCGATGTGTCGGACCGAAGAGAAAGGATAGAGCATTTGATGATCGGTATATTAAAGGACGGTGGCTTTTGTCCATCCAGTTCTGATCTTTAAGATGGAAGCACCGAGTCAATCCAAACACATCTGAGGGGAAGTCTCTTACTACTCCGCCGTATTGCATGCAATGCTTATTTGAAGTCCACGAGAATCAATTTGAAGGGCGGCTTACTATAATAATTTGAAGGTGTTTTATTTTTTGTTTAAGGTGCTGGAGTCCAAATGGGTCGGATCGGGTATGAGTGACTCCAACTTAACTCGGTTCTCTGTTCCGGTCCTAATTTTGGACTCAGATCCAGTCCAATAGAAGATTGAGTCAGGTCAGCTCCGGTCCACCGCTACAATTTTTGACCCAACGGATCATTTGAGTCGAATTGAGACCATGTATAATCCGGACTCAACCTAAATAATTCGGATCCGGTTCGGGTCAACCCATCCATGGTTTCAAAACTTGTTTGCACCCCGCGGGCCTAAATAATTTTACAGATTCAGATCGGGGCGGATCGTAGGATTAAAAATCCAAAATTACCAAAATTTCAAATAGCTCGGGTCGGGTCAGATCTAAATTCAGTAAATCCAGATTCCGACCTAGAAAATAGAACGAGTTCAATTTTAGGACCCGACCTGGCTCCATGGGTCCTCCAAAATAGGCCGAGTCAGGTCTAAGCGGGTCGGGTTGGGTCACGAATCAACCTAGCCTATTTGCAGCCTCAGAGGTGACAAGGTGAATGGAATGATAGAAAGAAACCAAAGCCCTTGGAACGACCCTCCTTCCAAAGAGGCCCAGGTTATTAGGCCTAACAAATATTGTTAACATCAGGCTGGTATGCATCAATGTATAATGGGCTAAAGGACCCATTTCTAGTGTTTCTTCCATCGTTAACAAACAAAAAGAAGCTTGGATTACTTAATCAAGACCACGTTGGCAACATTCATAGACATCACACAGGAGATGGTTCTACCGGCCGAGTATTGACTAGATCGAAGGCGATCTATCTACGGTCATCAAATGGATCGACAGCCACTCAATACTCAAAGCAAGTATCAACTATTACTCTTTGGACATATGAGATATAAATAGAATAGCCAACCAGTGGAAAAGGATGGCGTATTCCATCTGGATGGGAAATTATCCCCATGATCTTATTTTTATAGATGTTGGGTTGTTCTCATCGAAAAATTATATTCTACACGGCATGCACCATGTGGCTATACAAGCTGCCAATCACAGCTGGCCGTCCTTTCATGTAGTGAGGCATTAAGATGAGCACTTAACAAATAGAGACCACAAGAACGAGCAGCTGTAATTGGTGGCTGGCATGCTCGAAATATAATTTCTCGTCCTCGTGCCCATATTATAAATAATCAGCTGTACCAAAAAATAAATAAATAAATAAAATAAGTAAATAAATAAATTGGAGGAAAAGACAAAAATAAGGGGAAAATAGAACTGGAATCCAAGATTTATCCACTTTGTAATGAATGGCAACCTTCTCACTAGCGCTGGAAAGGAGGAATCAAGCACATTGCGTCAATCCTACCAAAGAAAACAGTCTGAAGTAGATACTTCTAGGTAGATACTAATCCTAATAACCGCGCACACAACCAGCTGCAGCATAGAGACATGAAAAGATGGCAGAAATGTTGAATTATGGTGAATAGCCCTATGATATTAGTCAAGGTACCATTGGAGAGTACGAGCTGGTTAACAACTATCATCATATCCAAACCTGATTCCTTCGAAGGGAAGAGACGTGCAACCATCGAAGTCACCAACCCATTTGACACTAGTTTTTCTTGGCCACCCGATGACTAGAAAGTTTCTGAAGACGATGGCCTAACCTCTGATAACAAGAGCTCGTAGTTGTCGTCGTCTGGAAATTCCCCTCCCTTGCCTCTGATGGTGGGACGGATAAAGAGAAAACTTTCGATTTAAGCATCCAAGGCTTTCCTTTGGCCAACCATAAAGAGAACTTGAATAACTTAGCACCAACTATCACTTAACTCTCCAGTCGCCGGAGTGCACAATAATCATAATCTTTATATTGGTGGACTACACAATGGATTAGACATAAAAAGCAAGATTAGGGTAACCATTACATCCAAATGACGGTGCACGCGCTCTTTTAATGCTAGTAATATGTAGAAAGGCCTTCGCAACAACAAAATAAACGTTACAGTTTTGCAACATTTGCAAAAACCTACTGCAAACAAAAAACATGAATTAGCCAAAATTAATATATGTAGCCTTACCCATGTGATAAAAAATTTCGCACATCATACCAAGGGAGTTCGATGGTAAACCTTAATTTCCAAAATATGTTTTCCGAGACCACCTATAAGTACTCTCCAGTAAAGCCTAGTTGCAGAACAACTCTCCAATGTATCAGAAATCCATGCATCACTGCGCTCTTAGCATCACTCACCTGTATCTCTTCTCAAAGTTCAAATCTGCTACCTTACCAGACTTCTCTGGCAGCTTGAAATTCTGCAGCTGATAACATAGTGAAGCTCCCTCTTTAGGAACTGCACTACCACCCGTCAACATCTTTCAGAAGTTTACTTTTTCCCATACTACAACCAAGATCATTTGAGGTGATCGGTTCTGGTCTTCTATGCAAGAGACCTTTTTCACCAAATCTTTATTATTCAGCCCCATCAGCATTATCCATCAAGTAACTTTTCTAAATTTTCGTAACATCTTTCCACCATTACCGTATTTTTTTAAGAATGCATCGCAATATACAATTTGAAAATTATATATATATAAAGATTTCTTATGCTGGACTCGACAAAAGTAATTGCGAAAGGATAGACATGTCCTCTTGCATGTTTCTTCTTGATGCATGCATCGTGTATGATAGTCCAAGAACTTCAATAAAGGAAATCCCTTTAACCCACCAAAAATATTTTGTCAGACATTAATTATTATGCGTCTCCTACACACTGGTGAAAAGGCAGGAAGAAAGCTGATACGCTTTTCACAAATCCAAATGTACACACCTATTAGCTTCCCGTTTCCAAAGGCCCGAAAACGCGAGTCTCTGGAAGAAACCAACCTTCAACCTTAATCCAAGAATATTGCAACCCATTCAAGATCTTAAGTTTACTAGAATATCAAACCAGCCAATGAAACAATCCCATATTCATTCACTAGAGACAAAGCACCACATCTTATCAATACATAACTAACAACTTCGAAAAGAAAAAAGTGAAAGAAAAAACTCCCAATGTTCATTGGTGGTAAAGTGTTATTTTTATTGACAACTAAACAGGCCTTGAAACATCATTACATATTCTCCGTCATTTTCTTAAACTTCCCATCCAAATTACATAATTGGAAGTTTCAGTGAATTTGTAAAGGACCAAAATGGATCATGATGGACCTTTCGTTGATTACTGCAATCAGGCAATCTTACTATCTTAGATACGTAAGTCATTCACAGACCTATAAATCTCCATTCTCAAAGTTATTATCTAAACTCTTGATTAGATTTGAAGAATTAGTATAAAATGATTACAATCTAAAGGTGCCCCTCGGAATCACCCCATCCTAAACCATATCTATGTTCCTAGAAGGAAGGCAACTAATTATTTATTTAGCATACAGGACTGGATGCCTCTAAAGGAAACTAAATTGCATAGAGGTGTAAAACAATAAAAAATAATGTTGATACTTGCAGCAGCTGTCTCATTAACCAAGGCAGAATCCAATCCACCCATAATCTTTGTTAAAGTTCAAGAATAGTTGATCAAAATGTGGTCCAATTTAATGGGCATATAATGAAAATCACAATGAAGAGGGTCCTCCTGATATCTCATTCTCTTTAGAACTCTTAAAACATGTACCAGAGAAGAGACAATGGTCCAAATATGAGCCTAAAGAAAATCTTCTAGATTTTACCATAATGGATTGCGTGCAAATGGAGCGAAAGCTAGAGGCAGTTCTTTGTTTTAGTTTGAATCAGAGACAGGACTGATGGAACAGTAACAAACTCTATCTTTCTACAAATGATTATGGCTACATGCAAACAACTCACTGCTGATGCAGAATTTCGACAAAATATAGCATCAAAATTATTATCTTACAATTAATTCACATTTTCTATCAAAGCTTAGTATAATTACAGCACAAAACAAATCAATCAATTTGTGCATCAAATGGTTAACATGATAAATGATTTTTCAAAAAGAATTGTAATGGAACTACATGTAGCCACTAAGAATAAATTCCTTTAGAAATCAATAAACAAAAATGGGTCAATTCAATTATTGATCCTTAAAAATCTTGGTATGCACTGCTTCATTATATGCCAACCAATGATTTGGACAGACCTTATATTCTACATATTTCTGACATTGCAACAATATTGATATGTTCAAATGTATTATGCCCTAGTGAAGAGGTAATCATAAGATAGATAATACAAAGTAACAGGTTTACTTGACAGAAGTATATCTTTGGGACCAGGGAAAAGGATCCATTTTTTTCTGATGTAAAATAAAAATAAAGATGGTCATCAAATCAGTGGCATTTCAGTTGAGCTCAGGCTTCTAATGAGCAAACAACAAACAGTCCAAGTTAAGCAAGGCTAGATTATATATCATGATTTTGAACAAAAAATGGGCATGTTGGCCTCAAACCATCAATAAGAAGCATCAAGGTTGAGCCTGAAATTACATTTGGCCCCACCTAGCCTGCCCAAGTTGCACATGTTTTCCTAATTTTCCCATGCATATCGAAGTTCCTCTATTGAGAACGGTGGTGTTCATTATGCATCATTATCCAAGTTGCACATATTTACCTAACATTTGTGCAACAAATAAGCTTCCTCTAATCCGTCAGTTCTAACCTTCAGAAGTTCCAAACACATCCACCACGATGCTGTGAATGCCTACTAAGGACACTTTCAGTTATTAACATATATTTCAAATTCAGTACATGAACATGTAGCAGTTTAAATTAACATGAAACATGCGAGATAAAGAACTAGAATGTTTTTCCCCTTCTTTTTGGGTGATAAGGCTAAACAGGAGGTGCGCTAAAATCTAACTTAATGCTTAAATCCATCTCATGTCACTAGCACCAAGATGAATCCATAAATTAATGAAATATCATAACAGTGCAACAACAAATTACTTTTGTACTAATGATGCAAGCAAGAGAAATAGAAGTTGAATGTAGAACATCTTTATCGTACATGAATATAACCAGTCATACCTCACTGTCAAGCTGCAAAATCTACCACCAAAAACAGTCAAATCTAAAACAAAAGAACTGTCATCATGTTTTCTCAGCTGAAGTGAGATGTCCCATCTTGTCTGCAAGGTGGTCGACATTCTTCCTGCTCCACCAAATATTTCCCCTCTCTGCCATCTTTGCTTCAGATCTTCTGTCATTTGCATCTCGTCTTTCTGACTGGACCTCCTGAGTGTCAGAGGAACCAGGAGTCTCTGTGAGAAATTGTTCCCAGAACACATCATTTACACCAGTAGGCACGGTAGAAGCAGCAGTCCCAGCAGCTCTATCTCTCGATGAATCACACTCAGGAGCGGCAGGCTCTGCATTTACATCTATCTCAGAAGCCTTACTCCTTATATCTGTGTGAATCTCTGTTAAGGGAAGAGCTGGGCTTTCTGCATAACTTGTAGATTCTGCCAGCTCTGGCGATGAATCAATATCTCCCAGACAAGGTGAAGAAGGGTGCAATTTAGGTGATGGTGATTGCAGATTCACATCAGTGTCCCCTGACGATGCATGCATCTCTGTAAGAACTACACCAGACGGCAGCGAAGGTAAAACACTGTCATAGTACATCTCTTCACCAGAAGCTTGACTCACACCTCGGAACAAATTCTCCAACGAATTCAAGGATGATTCCATCTTCTCGAATGGCTCTATGTCGAACGCATGCATAGATGCAATGTCTGATTTCTCACTGCTCGTACCCTGGAAAGACATGATACGTTTCTCTTCCATATTAGCATCCTCACAGAAGTAATTGGCTTTGGGCAATCTCCTCTTCTTGCTGTGAAATTCAGATTGTTGGACAAAGTTAGAGAAAAATCCAGGTTTCTGCACGATTTCGGTCAAGAAGGCCATCATATGTCTCTGGCGGTGCTCCATAGTGTGTAATCTCTCCTCCAAAGATTGCATTTGCTGCTCCATTCCATGCTGTTGCTGACCGTGACTCTGAAGTTCTGATATAAGCAAACCCTTCTCACAATTGAGCCTCTCAATTTCCTCCTCAAGCTCACGTCTTTCTGATTCTGCTAACGGCCCTGAGTTGCCCTGGTGTTGCAGCGAATGGCTGTGTATTGGCTTGCGTCTATGAATATTTTTCAAGAGATGCCTCTGGCCCCTTATAAAGTCCTCGTTTGCAAATTCCCACTGGTCAGGATCTATTTTTCTAAAACCCTGGAAAGGGACAGAAGAAATATGAATTCATGCTAAGAAGAGTATATCAGCGACCATTACAATTCCTAAATGCAAAACTGAATTATAAACCAAAGGCACAAACAGCAAAAAAAGGAAAAAAATGAGAGAAGTGATCAAGGGCATAGATGAAAGACTGTTTCCATTATCCTGGATTATATGTATGTAAATCTTTTTTTTCCAAAGGAGAAGGGATTATATGTATGTAAATCAATAAGGCCATCCATGAAAAGGTTCCTGATCTGTCCATGGAATACAGCCCCCTCTTAGATCACTTGCATGCATTGCAAGTGCCGTATTTCAGTTATACACTCAATACTAACATTAAATTTTTCAATGAAGTTCTGGAAAACATTCTGCAATATAAGCCAAATAAAACCATTACTAACCAATTCAAAGTTTTTTCTTTTTCCACCCCCCCAAAAAAGGTTCAGGATCGCATAAAAAGTAAGCAACTCATATTCTTGGATGGGATTATCGACAGGGAGTGCATATTTGAGTCGAATGTGCATATAGTATTAAAATTCTACCCTAAAGCACTGTAATCTAGTGTATTAGATTACATCCTGTTCATATATCACCAAGAAAAATCATGCTGTTCATAGAGACAGCATAAACCAGTTCAAATGATAAGAGAAACAAGAAAAGGCAAAGGATTCGAGACCAATTAATAAAATCCCATTGGAAAGATGAGTTCTTTCATTCTTCCAATCAGGCTCACTTACATAAGTATTAAGCTGCCTGACGAAGCTGGAGAAGTTGTTGTGCTTGAAGTACTTGGGCAGCAAATCCCTGGCGAACTCCGGCGGTTTCCACACGATGAAGCTGGCATTGGTGGGGCTCCACGACACAATGGAATTCGTCGACGGGTCATCCACCATGTCATACGTCTTGGTGAGGAACGGCGGCGGGGAATTCGATCCTGATCCCCCCTGCGACCCCTCCATCCTATCAATCAATCAAATCCAATCCAATCCGACCAATCTCTCACGGCCAATTCCCCTCCTCTCATCCCACCCTCATCGGAATCCTCTCTCTCCATCTGCAACCTCCATTGATCCAAACAAGTTCAGATCCGCGAACGCCTTCACATCTACAATTGGGGTTGGATTTCAGTTGACTGCGTGATATCTAAGGTCAAAACCCTAAAAAACCCTAGATTTTTTTCATGGATTCATCACCAGCCCCTGAAAATTTCGGCAGTAGGAGAGGAGGAAAAAAAAATAGGCGAGTTTTTCGTACCTATCAAAAGGCAGCAGAGCGGTAACGCGAAACAAAGATTTTTTTTTTCGATAATTTGATGCGCGCGTAAACGATGTTCTTATAGTACTGCGAGACTTTTGCTGAATTTTCTAGAAGAAGAATGGAGAACAGAATAGAAGAATAGAGGAGACATCCGTGAGACTTCGGAAATAACCCGGGTTACAGCGCGGAGTCACGAGTTTTCTTTGGGGAGTAGACCGCTCTTTTTATCTTTTATCTTTTGACTATCACCGATGTCCAAACCAATATTCTTATCCATGATATTGGTGATTGCTGGTTGGGTGTTTTTTTTTTTTTTTGAAGGATGTTGGGATTTTTTTTTAATAAATTTATTTGGGTTTTTTTTTGGAGGGACTGTCATAATTAATGATTCATATTTGCATTATTTTTCATTTATAAAGAGGTATCCGTAAAATTAATTAGTACCTGCTTTGTCTTTTAATAGAATAGTTTTTCGCACGAGAGAAAAAATTCTCTTAATAGAATTATTTAGGCTTTTTTTGAGAAGCCATCAAAATTAATGGGTCTATATATGATGGCATAGTCCAACTTATTCAATTTATTGTTCTTGTTGTATTTTATGAATGTTTGTATAATTATAGGATTCATAATTTTATTTGAGAAAAACCGCTCTAATATGATGGGTGTCTGAGTGGTTGAAAGTGACAGAATCTCTCGTAATAGATTTGGTGAATGGTGATGTTTTATTCCTCAGTAATATGGTTTTTGCTTTCTTGAGTTCAGAAAGAAATATAGCTTTCATGTATTTTCACTAAGTTAAATAGATAAAAAGGAACTCTACCTTTTTAGCTTTCCGCCTCTTATTGATAAGATGAGATGAATGATGGAGTGAAAAATAGAAATAATAGAGGACAGTAGCTAGGGTAAGAAAGTCAAGCCAACTCATTTTTGTTGCAATGAATTAAAGAAACCTTCTTCTATCCTCTTTTTCATCTATGCTCTTGACTATATTATTCTAAAAGAAATATCTTAACCAATTCCACAATGCCGCCATCGCCAAATGGCAGCAAAGTAATTTTAGTATGATTTAATATTAAAAATATTATAAACTAATAGCCAATTCTGATTTTCAATTCCACTTCTTATTTTATACCATATTTTAGAAAGAGACACAAAAAAAGAAAAATAATAATTTATAATAACGAGCCCTTCTTTTCAATTCCACTTCTCGTTTTATACCATATTTTAGAGACAAAAAGAAGGATAATAATAAAAAAGCAGTATGGTATGTAGCCATGAGGCTCGTTTCCACGCACGCTCTTCCTATATGAGCTTATCCTTCAATTTATTTAATTTATCAAAACTATATACGACAAAAGAAAATCTATCCCCAACTTGAGACCATCATCATCCTTTATGTCAGCCATGTCCACCACATGTATTCAGAGGCTGAGGCATTCGCAATTGTTGATGGGCAGCCTTCAGCATTCCAATCTCATGCGACCTGATTTAATTAAAGTTATCAAAAAAAAATAAAAAAATAGTATTTTTATGAAAATAAATTTTTCATATTTTATAAAAAAAGTTCATAAAAAAAACAAAAAAAAAAGCTACTTTTCATCGGTTGAAAATTAGAGTTTTTTTTGTTGCAACCACCACTTGTCCTAAAAATTTAAGTTAATAGAATGAGGTAAATTTATTTATATATTTTATATTTTTTTACACTCTTCCTCATATATGGGCCGAACTTTTCTTTAAGGGATGAGCCCAAGACCTCTACTTTGATACCATATTACAATCACCACTTGTCCTAAAAACTTAAGTTAATAGGAAAAGATAGATTTATTTATATATTTTATATATTTTTTAAAAAAATATATTTAAGTTATTAAAATTTATAAATAAATTTTTTTCTTTATTAAAGATATAATAGGTATTTTATACAACTTTTCTAAAATAATAAATGCTCAATCAAATTTAAGTCATTTTAAAATATATTTTTTTTTTTTTTTGATCAATTAGATACACAAAAACTATTTTTTCAGACATATATTTTACCTTTTTTTTTTTTCTTTTTATGGCCAGGTCCCCACTTCGTGTCTCCATTTTGGTGCAGCACAGCTTATTTCCAATGCCGCAGCCTTCTCATGCACCATTTCCCACTCACGGTCCCACAGTGCCTGCAAGCTGTAGTTTATGCTTCCCTCTTTTCTGGAATACAAACTCGTTACGTCTTCAGGGAAACCAAGGACAGGTTGTAAATGTTCTGGGCTTTATGGGAAACTTTGGCTTGCTATCATGGAATTATTCCAAGACGTCATGCCTTATGTCGCCCTTGAGCTCCGGACTTGCCAGACTCATCCTGACTTGAGTGGGGTTGCTGATGTGGTGGAGTGCACTCCAACAAAGAACTAGGGCTTCCTTTCCCTTTGGCATTCTATGCTTTCCCACGTATTTGTAATTATTTTTATGAGTGATTTGATCCAAGGGAGAAAGAATAGAGGACTTTTTGCATGAATCGAAATTAGTCAATGAAGTGGAGATGAAGCCTATAAGGACGTCTTTCTAATTAACTCTCATGATTTTAAAAAAGAGAAGAATCCATTATCTTTTTCGTGCACATTAATAGTTGGAGGTTAATAAATCGATTTATCAAAGCAAAAATTATTAGTTGCTCCGATAACATTGGCCACACCTTTCTAAATTCAAGAATTGGTTAAGATAGGCGGGCATGGTGATGACTTTTGTAACTCTATTTTACAGCTTTCTAAAGAATAGAAATAAGAGGTGAAAGAGGATAGGATGATAGAATAAATGATGCGACATCTTCGCATCAAGTATTGCTTCTGGATGCAAAAAGGTCGTTTGATTTCTACCTCAGCCTATGCCAATCAAATCTAAGTAGCATCAAAATATTTTGCTTAAAACACTTACGCGGTGCAAAGCTTATGATAAGCATTAATCATGGGCATAATTTGTTGCGTCATTTCTAGATATGAAAAAAAAAGAAGTAAAAGATGAACATTTTTGTCCAAAGACTCATGAACAAGGAAATGCCTGGAATCTTAAAGAATGGAGCTTTCCCGCTAGAATATGGTGATACCATGGGACCCAGCCAGTCCATAGACGGGTCCAAGAGGAGAACCCCCACGGCTTCCTTCAACTTGGGCTCCAATCTGTCTATTCTGGTTTTAATTTTATTCAGCAAGTTGAAGACAGCGATATATTTGAAGTTTCTTCGATGTCACCAGGATTGTAACGGTCCAATGTTTCTTCCCCTCCAAGGCACCATAGACTTTGGTTCTAAAAATCCTTGGATTTCATCAGCTGACTCGTCACGGTGTCCAGGAAGGTTTAGACCTTGCCCCATCTCTCTAGAATTAGGACTTTGTATGTCACTCTGGTGCCAAATGTGGAGGGCAATTTCTTGCACGGTCTCTGGGATTGTGAAATGAAAGGGATTGTTGCGGGGACGGCCTTTGGCCGGAGCCTCACACAACAGCATAGCCCACATTAAGCTAGCAGAGAAAGAAGACGCTCCGGCCCGCACGTCCAGCGCAGACGGGGGGAGACTGGTGCCCTCACGGTTTTGTCCCATAAAAGGGCCCTCGAGAGAAAAGTATTTCCACCCCCTATTTAAGGCACAGAACCTTTCCGCTACTAGCCGATGTGGAACTAAATTCAAGGCTCTCTCCCCCCACAACATAGCCCCCCCAGCGGGAAGGTCCTGTGTCGGATTTTACCCGCCAGCCCCCTAGGCAACCTGAGGGGTAGTCAATGGAGAAAGGAGGCGCCCCTTCCTGGCGCGCCATCTGTTGCGGGGACGACCTTTGGCCGGAGCCTCACACAACAGCATAGCCCACATTAAGCTAGCAGAGAAAGAGGATTGCGTTCCTCCCGAGGTATTGTCCGCTTTGGGCGCTCCGGCCCGCGCGTCCAGAGCAGACGGGGGAGACTGGTGCCCTTACGATTTTGTCCCATAAAAGGGCCCTCGAGAGGAAAGGATTTCCACCCCCCACAAAAGGGCACTCGAGAGGAAAGGATTTCCACTCCCTATTTAAGGTACAGAACTTTTTCGCTACTAGCCGATACACCCCCCCCCCCCCCCCGTTTCTTCTTCATCGACTTCTAGAAAAGTTTCGAGAGAGCCGTTGGATGTTGAGCATGTAGAACTACATGTCGTGATTGCGACATGTCGCTCCGTTAAACGTTGTTAGTTACAGCTGGGTGTGAATGTCGCTCCGTTAAACGTTGTTAGTTACAGCTGGGTGTGGCGACTTCACTTAAGTTTGTCCACAAAGGAAAGATTAGTTAGTTTAATGCGATCCTACTTTGTCATCTACATGTTCAAACTATTTGGAAATAAGTGCAAAAGATAAGTAATGTTTAAGATAGCTCATTAACCAAATTGTGTGACTATATATGCTCATAATGATAGGATAGGGCTAGCGAGACCTTCGGCAATCGTCATTATCATCATTGCCGGCACCATATAAACTCATCTCAAATTTTGTGAGTTGAATTCTTCCTATGGATCTGAGTTTTTTGAACGATATAAAGCTTGTCAATGTTACTCGTTGAATTGATCTTCCATTGCGTAACAATTACCACATTTGAGGAACCAAAAAACTTTTAGAACTATCATAGCTTCGCCTCTTAGAGTGATCAACAATTCTCTCCGAATTTATTTCTTCATCTTGAACTCTACAGCTCTCTCACAATGGCCTTGGCAACTGGGGAGCCTTCATTGGTGGAGTAAATCTACCAATTTATCCATTAACTGTTTATTAGGTTCTCCAACAATCAGAAACATTGGAAATTAGTTTCGACGATCACCAAAGGTTTCATAATTAGAAATCATGAAGGTACAATTGTGGCTGATGGGGACTCACTTGCACCAGAAATTACTGCACCCATCCTGGAGCTACAGGTTACATGGGCTTCTTTAGATTGTTTGATAGGTTTGAGTTGAAGGAGATTCTTGGGCTATTAACATCACTTGGATTCAAGAAAAAGAAATTGTGATCACCATTTCTGCATCCTGTTCATGCTTCCATGGATAAATTTTGAGCTTCCAATTCTTCAAATGGATATAGAGAAGTGAACCAAGTTAATCTTCGCTAACATCGGTTGCGGGCTTCAGGATTTTCCATCCTTTGCAAGTGCTGATGCTGCAAGTTATATTTAAGGGAAAATCATAAAACATCCGAAGCTATGGGAGATAAAAATGAATTAGAATCCTCTCTAATTACTTGCAAACCACTTTGCTTAAAAAAAAAAAATCTCATGCAAATCTCCAATTCGTTACCTGTTGTTTGCTTGGTCACTCGTTGTTGATCGATCGGACTCAACTAAATAGACAACTGGCTCTCCATTTCTAGATGATGTGGAAAGGATATGAAGCCCAAACACTAAAATTCTTTTTGTCAAAAATCTAAAGAGCAAGGCATGGAAAACAATGCATTAAAAACTGTAAAATCAAAAAGGCATCTTTTTACTGCAAAGCATATCTATCGAAAGGTAAATAGAGCTATGGATTAAATGATCTCTTTCGTAATTGATCACTTAAATTACGTAATTTGGGGCCACTTAACATGTGCTCCAAATGCCTCCCATAAATATGTTATTTTTTTTGACTTTTTTGAATGTATTTATATTAGAACAGTATAATTATCCGTCTTAGCCACAAAAAAAGAAAAGAAAAATTGTTGATCCAACTCACTCGACGCATGGTTGAAGTTAAGATAGGGGATTCTGCACGGCCCCAAATTAAGCCCCATCTTCTAGTTGGTTCAAATATGGATCACATAAAATTGGAGGCGATAGGAGCAAATATGAGACACCTGATTTAATGTATAAAAATTAATACAAAAATCTAGATACATCCTAAACAAAATTAAATCCAATTCAGATGCTACCCGATCTAGACCCACCTATTGATGTATTGGATCTTTGTCTAAACTTTTAGACCAGAAGACTATCTGTTCATGTAAAAGCTTGGGCTGGCCGAGCCCAGGCAGGCTTGCCGTCCAGGCGCATGTGGGCTGACTCCATTTAGCCCTAACTCCACCCGTAGGCGATAAGCCTGGCCACTCTTTCAAATACTCGGGAAGATTGGGAAAGACCACCGAGAGATCATAGCTAATTATTATCCTTTATTCCCATTCAATATCTCAGGCTTCTTGTTATCCTTTATATATTTCTTCTTCAATCTTCTAAGTTTCGAATACTGGATGGAGTAGTCTTAGATACATAGGGCCTTTTGAAGAACTAGTTTAGGAATAGGATGAGGGTGGTGACGAGGGAAAGAAAGGAAAAAGAAAAGAATACGGGGGTAAACTAGGGGTCTCCTTGGTATTGTATTTGTATTTTATTTTTATTTTCAAAATCTAAGAAGAAAAATGAATTAGATTGGACAACAACAATTACAATGGAAGTGTTGCTGGAAATTGGACCCGGGGGCGGTCGCGAACCGAGGAGGAGGAGCTCCGGCGAACACTGGCGGGCGGCGAACCGTTGGCGAGCGGCGTTCTCCGTGGAGGGCCTGCAAAAGAAAACCGATGGCCGGGGTTTCCGGCGCCAGCCCTCTGATGCTTAAGTCAGAGGGGGCTTAATTTTGGAAAAGGAGAGAGGAAGAATTTTTTTAGTCCCCTCCCCCCCCCCCCACTGAGAAGGAGGGGTTCCTTTTTATAGGGGGGTCGGATTACCTGTGATGTGATGGGGCGAGGTCGCCGTACGACACAGCACGTCGCTTGAGTTGGTGCGCGACCAGGTGAATTAATGCCTTGACGTCGGAGGCAAGGCCGGGATCAGAGAGTTGTCACGGCTGACCGAATGCTGCCGAGCTGGTTTGCCGTGGAGAACTGAAGATCCGTAGATGATAGGAGCCACGCGCATTAATTGTTGAGTGAGTCGGGGATATACATTAATTGTTGAGTGAGTCGGGGATATACATTAATTGTTGAGTGAGCCGGAGGTTTGCAGAGATCATGCGCATTAAATGCTGGAGGCGGTGGCAGGGTATGGCCCCTGACCGGACTTCAGAAGGGTGCAACCGCGGTAGGTGGGCGGCGAGGTCGAACTTCCAAGGTCAAGAGCCTGAAGCTAGATGCTTGGTGGGGCGCCAGGTCGGGCGTATTAATTGTGGAGTAAGCCACCTAAGGCATGATCCTGCGTCGGTCCGTAGGGGAAAGTACATATAGTGGACAGTTGGTGGAGTCCGACTTCCGGGGTCGGGCGCTCTTAAGTCGGGCATCATGTTCGGCCGCCCGAGGTCGGCCGTCATCCGGTCCCGTACTGGCAAGGTTCTCATGTACTCGGGGGAACCTGCATTCCCTCAACACTACCCCCCAACTTCCGAGTTCGAGCTGCGCGCGAGCTCGGACGTGGGAAGTAGTGGTCTTTATTATGGTGGCAGGGATCGAGGAGAGTTGAACTATGCCGGCGCCCTCACGCGCCCCGAAGCTTTTATAACGGAGGGGAGGTGGGGGGTTGCGCCTCTTGACCCTTCGTTGCCGTCTCGTATGGTGAACTCATGATGGGGTCCCAGGACCTGGTGGGGCGGCGCCTCGATTCCGTATTCGAGGCGTCCTTCCTGAATAAATACGCGGTCTCAATCCTCGAGGCGGACACATGGTGTGATCTGGATGGAGGATGTTTATTGAATCGAACGCCTTGAGGTCGAATGTTAGATTAGCCGTTCGGGGCCTAAAGCCAAGTCGGTCGTCCGGGGCTGAGAATTAGGCCAGTTGCTCGAGGTCGGATGCACTTAGTCTCGTATCGACCGAATGGGAACTTGGGAGGCTGAAATTATGTCGGCGCTCCGCGCGTCCCGGGGCTCCTTTAATGAGGGGAGCGGGGGCGGCTCTTGCTCGCCTTTCGAGGTGATCCGGCGTAGCGGGTCCATGATGAGGCCGCGAGATCCGATGGGACGGTGCCTCGGTTCTGTATTCGAGGCGTCAGCCCAGAATGAATGCGATGCTTCGGCTTCCGAGGCCGACACGTGGCGTGATCTGGATGGGGGGTGGAAACCAGCCCTGTTTATCTGGGCCGTTAGAAAGGTTTATATAAACCCCTCGATCTGGCCCTAAGAGAAGTCTTGTTTAGTCGCCTTCTCTTTTCCGCCGTTTCTATCCTCGTCTTCTTTCTCAGTCACAACAAAACCTCCCCGGCGGTGCTTGGAGCGATTTCTGGCGATTCCTCCCGTAAGTTTCCTCCTTGTGTTAGCTAGGGGGTCCTCCTTTTTCCTCCTTTTTCCCGTCTCCTTCGTCTTTCGGTCATTTTTTCTTTCTTCCAAAATGGGTCTTGGTCCGGATGAGGCTGGATCTAATTTGTCGGGGGAGGAGCTAGAGTTAATCCGCTCCCGGTTCTTTTTCCGGCCTGGGTTTCGTCTCGAAACTGCGGGGCGGGAGGACAGGGTGACGCGGCCGCCCCCAGGTCGGATCGGGATTCATCTCGAGACGCTCTGAGCCGGCTTGCGGTTCCCCCTTCATGAGTTTGTGAACAGCTTACTGGTGGAGTACCAACTCGTTCCAGCACAGCTTGCTCCGAATTCATGGAGGACCATAGTCGGATTTTTGTCCCTTTGCCTTGCGCACGGGATTCCGACTTCGGTGAGAATTTTCCGCCAGTGTTTCTTATTAAAGACAAACCCGGCGGATGGAGAGTGGCTATACTTCGCCTTTCGGGGTGGTATGTCACTTTTTCAAGGTGCCCCTTCCTCTATCCATGAGTGGAAAGGAAAGTTTTTCTTTCTTGCGTCCGAGGTGCCATGGGGATTCGACCCAAGGTGGGGGCACCCCCGACTGAAGGCCCTTAACAGGCTCTCCGAGCCCTCGGCGAGCGATCAGAGGGTCCTTGACGCTCTGCGGGGCCTCGGAAAGGGTTTCAACCTGACCGACCTCCTAAGAGAGGATGCTTGGCGAGCGTTGGCCTGAGTTCGGCGCGTCCCGAGGGTAAGAGCAGTCACATTGTTTTGTCTTCGCCTTATTCGTTTCTTTCTCTCGTTCTTTTGATGTTGGTCTAACACTTAGAAGAATTTCTTTGTTTCAGACATTCCTCACATGCCGACCAGCAACACATCCCTCTTTTCTCGGTTGAAGAGGCGAGAAGCCGAGGCCGACGGGGCTATTCCTCGGCCCCGAAAGAAGTCCAAATCGGGCGTCACTTCTGCCTCTGCCGGAATGGGAGGCCCGGAGGCGGGGACCTCGGCAGCCGTTCGAGGGCGAACATCGGCCGCTGGGGACGTGGGCTTGGCGGCCCCATCTTGCCCTGCCCCCGTCTCCCAGCGGGAGGGGCCGACGATCATCCAGCTGCGTCGCTCGGAGCCCGAGTCGATCAGTGGCCCCGAGGTCCTGAATGCCGCTCACCCCAAGGCCCCCAGTTCGGGCGAGCCGAGCTCTTCGAGGGGCCCAAGGGGAGAATCGGCCGAGCCAGGGTCCCCACTCCTTGAGGGGAGCTCGGCCTTCCACGATGCTGATGTTGCGCGTGCGGTGTTTTGGCGCGCTATGCTTCCAGCGGACCGGGCCGAGTTCCGGAACTCGTCGCTGGAAGAAATTGTCGACAGCACTTACTGCAATACTGTTCGGGTAAGCCACTTTCTTAATTTTCCTTCGGCTACTAGTGTATATATATATATATATATTACTTATGATTGCTTTCTCTCTTTTTTCCTGCAGCATATTCACGAGGTCGACACCCTGATATTTATCGCCCAAGGATGTCAGGAAGAGACTCGGCGACTCAGCCAGCAATTGGAGCCGGTCAAGAAAAGGGTCGCCGAGCTGGAGGCCGCGCTAGCGGAGGCCGAAGCGCGGAGGGAGGCAACGGAGGCCGGGGGACTGGCCATTGTTGAGGAGCTTGAGGAGGAGAGGGCTGCTCACTTCCTGACCAAGTCGGCCCTGCGCGCTTCGGAGGCGCGTCTAATGGAGGTCTGATCTGAAGTTGTGTGCCTGAAATACGAAGGCGGGGTCTTGCGGTTGAAGATCGAGCAACTTGAGGCCCGGGAGAGGAGGGCACTCGAGCGAGCCGAGCATGCCGTGGATTTCTTCAAGGACTCGGAAGAATTCCGCGACATGCTGGAGGAGGAGACCGTGGATGGGTTTCTCCGCGGCTTCGAAAATTTTCGGAGGCAGATGGCTCGGTTCTGCCCCCAGCTCGATCTTTCAACGATCCGTCCGGGGATGAAGTTGGGCGCCGAATTCGATGACGACGTCCCCGCTGCCCTCGCGTCCGAGGAGGAGTTTGCCGAGGCCGAGGCGGATGCAGCCGAGCAGGCGGCGATGGAGGCTCCTCCTGGGGAAGTCGCCGAGGACGCTCCCGAGGCGCCCGCCGAGGTCCCTGCGACCGATCCCGAGCCCGCGTCCGCTGAAGGCTCCCAGGTCATCACCATAGATGACCCCGAGAGTGACGCCGACACAACTGCCGCCCCTTAGGACTTAGATTCTTTTTCTCTTTTTCATTCGTTTTCTTTAGTTATATGCGAGGTCGGTGCTTCAACTTATTGTTCTACCGACCCTCAATTTTGTATCCTAGCCTTTGGGCTGCTTATCAATGAAAACATGTTTTTTGGCTATGTGTTTTGCTTTTCTTTCCTCCGACTTGTTCAAGTATTCGAGTTCCGGTTACGCTGATTAGGGGGACTCCGAGCTCGGACTCTAGGAAGATTCACCAAGTCTTGGAGCTCGGATTTGAAGTTCGCAGGGGTCGCCGGGTTTGGCTTCTGGATTTCTAAGGCACCAGGCTCGGGCCTCGGACCCCCAAAAGGGGTATTGTTAGACCTGCATGGGTCACTGCTGGGGTATTTGGCCAAGCTTTTAAGGTCGGCTTTTTCGAGCATAGGTCCATAAAAATGTTAGGGTTGATCCCAAAAAGGGGATCGTGAGCCAATAGTCGAACTGTCGTCGGGGCTTTCATGGTTATTGGCCTTGGGCTCAGCCAAGGTTCTGGCGAGCGGAGTCGGAACCTATAGAGAGTGCCTCGGCCCTCTTGAGCTCGATCAGCGCGCCCGTGGTCGAGGTCGTTTCCGCAGGTTAACGTCGATGTCTCAACGTATGGGGGCTGAATCGAGCCCTTATGCAGAAAGGTTTGTATGAATTAACATGGGGATCACTAGTGGAGGAGGCACGCATGAGGTCGGTGGGACCTCGGTCTTTGATCGACTCAGAGGGGCATCCCGGCCTTGGCCGGAGGAGGCCCGATCTCAATCGGGATTTCGCTGGCAGTACATAAGTAGGTGAGTATAACGAAGCGGGTGTCAAGTGGGATGTACCTCTTGCACCTCCGAGATCGAGCGCTTCGTAGTGGAGTAGATCGTTTTGTTTCCTGGCCGGCCTTCGAAGTCGCCCTTTAGCTTGGGGTCTGTTTCGGGAATATCAATCGAACCGGGAGGTATTGCCGTTGTCGAAGGTTTTCGCGAACGTTGTTCCGTTGTTGCTGTCGAATGTCCCGGAGGATCGTCAAGGCACTGTCCCCGGTCTCCTTAGGTTAAGAGAGCTTGAGCTCGCCATCGGCCTGGCGGTACTTTCCGGGGTCGAGGGAGTTTGGAACTCTACGGTCGACACATGGGACATCCCGACCTTGGTCGAGGCATCGAGCGCGAGATCGAGGGAGCTTGGGCTCGCTATCAACTTAGCGTCGCTTCCCGAGGTCGAGGGAGTTTGGATCTCTACGGTCGACACTCGGGGCATCTCAACCTTGGTTGAGGGATCATACACGAGATCGAGGGGTCTGGGACCGCACTGTCGACCCGCGATGCTTCCCGAGGTTGAGGGAGTTTGGGACTCTACGGTCGACACACGGGGCATCCCGACCTTAGTCGAGGAATCGTGCGCCAGGTCGAGGGGTCTGGGAACGCACTGTCGACCCGCGACGCTTTCCGAGGTCGAGAGAGTTTGGGACTCTACGGTCGACACACGGGGCATCCCGACCTTAGTCGAGGAATCGTGCGGCAAGTCGAGGGGTCTGGGAGCGCACTGTCGACCTGCGACGCTTCCCGAGGTCGAGGGAGTTTGGGACTCTACGGTCGACACACGGGGCATTCCGACCTTAGTCGGGGTCTCGAGCATGAGGCCGAGGGAGCTTGGGCTCACCGTTGGCCTAGTGGCACTTCCCGAGGTCGAGGGAGTTTGGGACTCTACGGTCGACACACGGGGCATCCTGAACTTAGTCGAGGAATCTGAGGATCACAAACGTCCCAATATTAGGAGTGTCATAAAATAATCATTGAGAGGAGGTAAATCATTGTAAGGAGGAGACGGGATTCATGTTCCTGATCACCAGAGACCCCTTAGGGTTTTACTGATAATACATCCGTAGATTCTCCGAATTCCAGCTTCGCGGGATGGGGGTCCCTTCGAGGGACTCCAACTTGTATGCTCCTGGTCATTGTACTCGGGCGATTCGGTACGGTCCTTCCCAGTTTGGGGCTAGCTTCCCCTGCTCGGTCGGCTGGGAGGCTTTGGCTCTCCTGAGGACGAGATCTTCCACTTTGAAAAGCTTAGGCTTGACTTTGGAGTTGTAGTACTGGGCCGTTTTCTGCTGTGAGGATGATAGTGTTATTTTGACGATTAACAAGCAATTATCTAGAGTATGTTATAAGTTAAATCGATACTTTATTCATAAGTCCATTACTCTCAGTATATTTGTATGAATTGATATAGATACATTTCATTGTTCATTTGAATGAATCTAACCTTGAGTTGCAGCAAAGTGTGGATTGAGTCGACCCAAAGAATGATTGGGTCGACCCCGGCACATCAAGAAAATATTTGGCACACTTTTGCAAAAATGGCCAAGATGAACAGTGAGTTGGGTCGACCCAAGGAAAGCATGAGTCGACCCAAACATCAAGATCCTCAAAACAAGACAGAACAATGGTTCTCTGGATTTACTGAGAGGGTCGACCCAAGAAGTAGTTGAGTCGACCCAAACCCTAAGAGGGTCGACCCAAAGGCAAGACAGAAAAGAAGACAGAAAATGGTTCTCTGGAATTACTGAGAGGGTCGACCCAAGAAGAAGTTGAGTCGACCCAAGTGAACTTTGAGTCGACCCAAAGAAAGGTTGGGTCGACCCAAGTGAAGGAAGGCTGAATTACAAGTTTCTGCGGATTCTGAGAGGGTCGACCCAAGGAATGTTTGAGTCGACCCAAGTGAAAGTTGGGTCGACCCAAGGACAGGTTGAGCCGACCCAAACACGGGCTGAAGCATTACGGCTAGTTCTGCAGATGTACTTTTTGTCCTTCCAAAAGGGAGTAACGGCTAGTTTTTGAATTCTAACCATTGGGGCTTGTCCAAAGGATGTAGGAAGCTATTTAAAGTGGCACTATTCATCAGATAGAAGAACTTTTGCAAAGAATATCAAAGAGTACACAAGAAAACAAAAGTGCCCTAATCTTCTTCATCCAAGTGCTTCATTCAAGAATCAAAGAAAGGGGTTGAGCAGATTCAAAGAGTCATCAAGAGCTCCATCCTCCCTTGAAGAGTGAAGCATCCTTGACAAAGAAGAGAGAAGCCACTTCAAAGCGATAAATATTTTCTAACTCTTCTTTGTAGTTTATATTGTTTCATTTGCTCATTTAGGAGTTTAAATCTTTCTTTTTGGTTGTTAAACTACTTGTAAAGGTTGGTTGGTTAGCCCGCAAAACCAACGGGATAGGTTTTTGGTGAGCCCGAAAAACCAAAGTGTAAAGGTTCGTTGGTGAGCCCGTAAAACCAACAAAGGTTTTTGGTGAGCCCGAAAAACCAAAGTGTATAGGTTTTTGGTGAGCCCGGAAAACCAAAGTGTAAAGATTTTTGGATTGTGAGCCCGGAAAACAATCCAACTGTAATCCGCGAGATTATAGTGAATTCCCAAGGGGTCGCTTGGGGAGTGGACGTAGGTGCTAAGGAGAGCACCGAACCACTATACTTTGTGTTGTTTGTATTGTGATTTGTTTCAACTTGCTAACCATTCATTTGACTCAAGTAAGTTAGTTAAAATTAAAAGAAACCAATTCACCCCCCCCCCCCTCTTGGCTTGTCACCTTGGGCAACAAGTGGTATCAGAGCAAGGTGCTCTAATAGTACTCATTGATTTCACAATCAAGAGTTAAAGATCATGACAACCCAAGTGGGATGCTCTATGAGTGAGGGGCAATCCACAAATAGACCACCTCTATTTAATGGCACAAACTACGCATATTGGAAAGCTAGAATGAGAATATTCATTCAAACTTCAGACTATGAACTATGGTATATCATCACTAGAGGACCTCACACACCCACACTTAACATAGACGGCACTATCATACCCAAACCAGAAATGGATTGGAATGAGAGTGATAGAAGATTAGCACAGTTAAATGCAAAAGCTATAAATGTACTTTACTGCTCATTAGATGTAAATGAATTTAATAGAATATCTACTTGCACTACTGCCAAAGAAATTTGGGACAAACTTGAGGTCACACATGAAGGGACCAATCAAGTTAAGGAGTCAAAGATAAACATACTAGTACACAAGTATGAATTGTTTAAAATAGAATCTACTGAGTCCATAACTGATATGTTTACTCGTTTTACTGACATTATAAATGGGCTTAAGAGTTTAGGAAAGTCTTACTCTAACTCTGATTTGGTGCGAAAAATTCTCAGGTCTCTACCAAGGAATTGGAAGGCCAAGGTAACCGCCATTCAAGAAGCTAAGGACCTCAACACACTGCAATTAGAGGAGCTTCTAGGATCACTCATGACCCATGAGTTGACAATGAGGCAAAATTCAGAAGATGAAGTCAAGAGAAGAAAGCCCATTGCCCTAAAGACTACCACCCCTAAACAACAAACTGAATCGGAAGATTCAGATGATGATGAAGAAATTGATGAAGAAGGGATGGCTATGCTTGGAAGAAAATTCAGAAAATTTATGAGAGGTAAGAATAGATTCCATAAAAAGAAACCCTTCCTTAAAGGTAACTCAAGCAAAGAAAAGGATAAGGACAAAGAAAAGGAAAAAGAAACTCCCATTTGCTATGAGTGTAACAAACCCGGGCATTATAAGATAGATTGCCCAGATTTGAAGTGGATGGCAAGAAAGCTGAAAAAGAAGAATTTCATGGCTGAATGGAGTGAAAGTGAGGAATCAAGTTCGGAGGAGGAAGATCATCAAGAGACGGCCCAAATGTGTCATATGGCCAATGACGATGAGGTAGATTCTGAACTTGACTGTGATTTTACTGTTGATGAATTACATGATGCATTCTTAGAACTCATGGAAGAACATAAGAAACTGATTAATAAAAATAAAGTTCTAAAAGAAGAAAATCAATCTCTTATCAAAGATAAGTTAAAACTGTCTCATAACTGTGAAACATTAAGTAGGAAACTTACAAATGAAATCAAGAATCTGATTGCTGAAAATATCAAGCTAAAAGAAGATGCTGAAAAATATAAATTCTTGGTAGATAAATTTACACTTAGTTCTACCAAATTAAGTATGATTCTTGATAGTCAAAAAGCTGTATATGATAAGGCTGGCTTAGGATATAGAACAAATATGAAACAAAAATTCTTAAAGAACATTTTTGTAAAAGCTAAAAGTGAAAATATCACTTGTTATTGCTGCAATAGGTTAGGACATAGAGCATATGAATGTAACTTTAGAAAGTTCAGTCAAAACAAATCAAGTAATAATCAAAAGATTAAATTCAAGAAAGTTTGGGTTCCAAAAGGAACATGGAGTACTAACCCTGAAGGACCCAACTTAGTTTGGGTACCTAAAGTTTCTTCTTGATTATGATTGCAGGAGTGTCTTGCAGCTGATAAAGTGGAAAAACGATGGTATCTAGATAGCGGCTGTTCAAGACACATGACCGGTGACGTAGATCAATTTGTCACCTTGGAATCAAAGAAAGGTGGAGTAGTAACCTATGGAGACAATGGTAAAGGGCATATCATTGGAAAGGGTAAAATTTTCATTGCTCCATCTATTTTTATAGAAAATGTCTTATTAGTTAAGGGTTTGAAACATAACCTTCTTAGCATAAGTCAATTTTGTGATAAAGGGTTTAAAGTCACATTTGAAGCATCTGTATGCATAATCACAAATCCTAAAGATAATAGCATTGTACTTGTAGGACAAAGGCAAAGAAATATTTACTTAGTAGATCTTCATGAGTTAGGCAAGAAAAATGGTTTATGCTTAATTACTAATGAAGAAAAGAAAAATGAAACTAGTTGGCTTTGGCATCGAAGATTAGGACATGCTAGTATGGAATTAATATCAAAACTAGTTAAGAAGGAATTAATAAAAGATGTGCCAAAATTGATCTTTGAAAAGGACAAAATATGTGGACCATGTTCATTGGGAAAACAAACTAAATCATCTTTCAAATCGAAGAATGTAGTATCAACAACTAGACCATTCGAACTCATACACATGGATTTATTTGGACCTACTAGAACTACAAGTCTAGGAGGGAAGAAGTATGGGCTAGTTATTGTTGATGATTTTTCAAGGTATACATGGGTTTCATTTTTGGCACATAAGAATGAAGCATTTTCTGAATTCTTGAAACTATATAACAATATAATAAATGATAAGAAACTCACCTTAGTAGCAATTCGAAGTGATCATGGTACTGAATTTGAAAATCAACACTTTGAAGAATTTTGCACTAAAAATGGTATATCACATCAATTTTCAGCACCTAGAACGCCTCAACAAAATGGGGTTGTTGAAAGAAAAAATAGGACATTGGCAGAAATGGCACGCACGATGTTGTGTGAGTCAAATCTTCCAAAGTACTTTTGGGCTGAAGCTATAAACACTGCTTGCCATATTCTAAATCGAGTTTTAATACGACCAATAACCAAGAAAACTCCTTATGAACTTTGGAAGAATAAGAAACCAACTGCTAAATATTTTAAAGTATTTGGATGTAGATGTTTCATATTAAACAATGGTAAGGAGGATCTAAGCAAATTTGATGCCAAGTCAGATGAAGGTATCTTCTTAGGATACTCCACATCTAGCAGGGCATACAGAGTATTCAATAAAAGAACCTTAGTAGTGGAAGAGTCAGTCAATATTATATTTGATGAGTCTGATAGTGAGTCTGCTAGGAAAGAAAATATTGTTGATGATGATACAGGAATTATCGACTTTGAAAAGTTGAATATTGATGACGTGCCAAATCAAGATAAGGGAGATGATTGCGTGCCACCACAATCCCAAAGCTTGCCAAAGGAATGGAGGTATGCATATGGACATCCCAAAGACTTAATCATTGGTGATCCATCTCAAGGGGTAAGAACTCGATCATCTCTTAGAAATTTAAATGATTATCTTGCTTTCGTTTCACAATTAGAACCTAAGACTTATGAAGAAGCTGAAAAAGATACTAATTGGATAAATGCCATGCAAGAAGAATTAAATCAATTCAAAAGAAGTAATGTATGGACATTAACTGAAAGACCAAAGCATAACTCAGTAATTGGAACAAAATGGGTATTTAGAAATAAATTAGATGAGAATGGATTGGTTATAAGAAATAAGGCTAGACTTGTAGCTAAGGGATACAATCAAGAAGAAGAAATAGATTTTGATGAAACATTTGCTCCTGTAGCTAGATTAGAGGCTATTAGATTACTTCTAGCATTTGCATGTTTCATGGATTTTAAATTATATCAAATGGATGTGAAGAGTGCGTTCTTAAATGGTTTTATTGAGGAGGAAGTATATGTAGAACAACCTCCTGGTTTTGAGAATCATGAATTGCCAAATCATGTGTTTAAATTACATAAGGCATTATATGGATTAAAGCAAGCACCTAGGGCTTGGTATGATCGATTAAGCAAATTTCTGCTTAATAATGATTTTAGTAGAGGAAATGTAGATAAAACTCTATTTCTCAAAAGAAAGGATAAAAATCTATTAGTGGTACAAATATATGTAGATGACATAATCTTTGGTGCCACAAATGATACTCTTTGCAAGAAATTTGCTGATTTAATGCACGGAGAATTTGAAATGAGTTTGATGGGAAAACTAAGTTTCTTTCTAGGATTACAAATCAAACAAACTAAAGAAGGCATTTTCATTCATCAAACTAAGTATACAAAGGAAATACTAAAGAAATTTGGGAATGAAAATCATAAGGGAGTAGGCACTCCAATGAATCCTACTAGTAAGCTAGACAAAGATGAAAATGGGAAGAGTATTGATATTAAGCTCTATAGAGGACTAATTGGATCCTTGCTCTATCTTACTGCTAGTAGACCCGACATCGTATTTAGTGTAGGAATATGTGCTAGATACCAATCGGATCCTAAGGAGTCACATTTAAGTGCTGTTAAGAGAATTCTTAGATATTTAAGAGGAACTACCAATATAGGATTATGGTACTCAAGAGACTCCTGTCTAAATTTGCTTGCATATTCAGATGCTGATTTTGCCGGATGCAAATTAGATAGGAAGAGCACAAGTGGCACATGTCAATTCTTAGAAAATAACTTAGTATCATGGTTTAGCAAAAAGCAGAATTCAGTGGCACTATCCACAGCTGAAGCTGAATATATAGCTGCTGGCAGTTGTTGTGCTCAAGTATTATGGCTTAAGCAACAACTAGAAGACTATGGAGTTAAGCTAGATAATATTCCTATTAAATGTGATAATACTAGTGCCATCAATCTTACGAAAAATCCAGTTCAGCATTCCAAGGCCAAACACATAGAAATAAGGTATCATTTTATTAGGGATCATGTGCAAAATGGAAATATATGTATTGAGCATATATGCACTGAAAAACAATTAGCCGACATATTTACGAAACCATTGAGTGAAGATAGATTCTGCATGCTAAGGAGGAAATTAGGCATATGTGATCCTTTTTATTGAAGAAATATAAAAGGGAGCTAGTAGTCTCATGATACATTCCTCCAATTTCTAAATCCCATGAAACATGAGTCAAATTTGTTATCTGTAGATTCCTTACTCATGTATCATTGTCCCAGAAAGAATTTATAAGGATTGAAAGCAAAGAAAAGTTTTAGAAGCAAAAAGGAAGAGAAAAGAAAAATTCTGCACTTGGGTCGACCCAACCCAGAATAGGGTCGACCCAACGTTGAGTCGACCCAAGAAAATTCTTGAGTCGACCCAACGTCGGGACCCCACTGTTAAAAGGGGGACCCGAGAGCAAAGTTAGGGCACTGTTTGCCCTTGTCCTCTTCTGAATACTCTAATCCCCACTTTCCAAACTCCTCCAAACTCCTCCAAACAGTAGATTACCTTAAGATCTTGGAGAAATGGGACCCAAAAGAGCCGTAGCCAAGAGATCCGGAAGAGTCTCACAGATCCAACGGGAGGAAAGGCAACCTACGGAGCCATCTACCGTGTCTCCATGACGTGAGGCACGTGCGGAGCCCCCTCCTCCTCCTTCCCCCTCAGTGATACTTGCAAGATTTGCGGGGAGACCGGTTACAACGGGGAGAAGGATCCATTCCGAGTTCTTTGATCAAGAAGAGTTTCGGTTGAGGGAATGGATCCAAAGGCAAGGTTGGGAGTATCTTTGCTCCCTAGATGTGATGATCTACCCCGGATTGGTTCAGGAGTTCTATGCCTTCCTTAAAACTGGTATGGGAGGGCTTGTTTCGGAAGTTCGAGGAGTTCGAGTTCGAGTTTCCGAGGAGAGCTTGAGTGAGCTGCTTCATCTACCCTGCGTAGGAGCCACTCCGAAAAAGCCTGAAAATAAAATGAGAGCCCTACAGCGGATCATGGAAAATGAGAACTTCGACTTTTCCGAGAAGGTAATAGCTAGTTCTCTTTCTGCTGAAATGAGATTACTGCTCAGTATAATAAATAGGATTTTATTTCCAAAGATCGGGAGATTCGATCTCATCACAGAGCGAGATCTAGCAGTGATGGAGTGTATGATTCAGGGGATTCCCCTAAATCTTCCGGCCATGATACTAAGACAGATGAGGAAGGTGATCTGCAACTCGAGGGTATCACTACCTTATGGTATGATACTCACTTTGATTTTTCGACAGCACGGTATATCTCTCGAGGGGGAGGCATCCAAGAGTCTGCATCATACTGACACATACACTGCACGGACACTTATATGCATGGGATATGAGAAAGTGAACGGGCAGTGGATTAACACTGGAGCAGGCATTCAGGGTGAGGCACCAGAGGGCGATGCACCAGAGGCTGAGGATGAGGAGCATATGGATCATCCTACTGCACCTTTAGAGGCTGGACCATCGTCATCCGTTCCTCCGAGAGATACGGATGAGTTTTGGAGTAGGATGACTGAGATCATGTCAGCTCAGGCCAGGACTATTACTGACCGACTGGACATCATGTCTGCTGAGATCAGTGATCTGAGGCAGCAGATAGGAGCACTCCGGAGAGAGAGAGACCCATGGACCATCTGTGCCACAGGCGGCCGAGTCAGAGATTTCGGCACAGAGTCATCCAGCTCGTCGTGCTCCACGCCAGACACAGTCTCACCAGACTCGACCTCCCCTCGCCACATACACTAGGCGGATGAGGACTAGATCCCAGCCGTTAGAGTCTCCCTAGGCTGATTTTAGCATTTCTGTTTAGAGCCTAGGCTAGATATCTAGTTCTCGTATGTATTTTGCTTTTATCATGTATCTTTAAACTTTGATTAAGGAACATTGTATTTGTTTTTGTTTTTGGCATGAATGTACGAAAATGTTCCTATTTTGATCAATGAAGTTTGAAGTTTGGTATTTATTGCATCTTTTCCCGTGTACCTATTTGATGATCACAAAAAGGGGGAGAAGTAAAGAAAGAGTAATAGGGGAGAAGTAAGTAATAGGGGAGAAGTAAAGATATCTTTAGAAGTAAAGAAAGAGTAATAAGAGGAGAAGAAAAGAGAGGAGAAGTAAAGAAATGAGTAAAGAAAGAGTAATAGGGGAGAAGTAAGTAATAGGGGAGAAGTAAAGATATCTTTAGAAGTAAAGAAAGAGTAATAAGAGGAGAAGAAAAGAGAGAAGAAGTAAAGAAAGGAGAAGTAATATATATATATATATATATATATATATATATATATATAAGAAGTTGAAATAAGAAGTTATGAACTTGTGTAAGAAGAGAGAAATAACTTGTGAAACAAATTGAAAATCATATAAGAAAGCATATACATCTAAGGAGGAGCAATTTGTAACAATGAAAATCTTCAAATCCAAAACCTCTATCAAATTTCAGAACTTGGCACATATAATTTCAGAATTTGGCACGCACCTTTCACACCTCGATACATAACCTGAAACTCATGTTTTATCTCAAATTTTTGGAGTTTCATCTTTAATGAATTATAAATGAAAGGGGGAGTAATTCAAAAAGTCAAATTGGCAATATTTAAATAATATAGGGGGAGACTTCACTCTTATATATGAAAAACTGAAATTCAGCAAGGTAAGCCCTTTCAAAAACGGATTTTAAAAGACAAGTATCAATAGGCTCATACTCTTTATTTTGTAATCATCAAAAAGGGGGAGATTGGGGATGATAGTGTTATTTTGACGATTAACAAGCAATTATCTAGAGTATGTTATAAGTTAAATCGATACTTCATTCATAAGTCCATTACTCTCAGTATATTTGTATGAATTAATATAGATACATTTCATTGTTCATTTGAATGAATCTAACCTTGAGTTGCAGCAAAGTGTGGATTGAGTCGACCCAAAGAATGATTGGGTCGACCCCGGCACATCAAGAAAACATTTGGCACACTTTTGCAAAAATGGCCAAAATGAACAGTGAGTTGGGTCGACCCAAGGAAAGCATGAGTCGACCCAAACATCAAGATCCTCAAAACAAGACAGAACAATGGTTCTCTGGATTTACTGAGAGGGTCGACCCAAGAAGTAGTTAAGTCGACCCAAGCTTGAGTCGACCCAAACCCTGAGAGGGTCGACCCAAAGGCAAGACAGAAAAGAAGACAGAAAATGGTTCTCTGGAATTACTGAGAGGGTCGACCCAAGAAGAAGTTGAGTCGACCCAAGTGAACTTTGAGTCGACCCAAAGAAAGGTTGGGTCGACCCAAGTGAAGGAAGGCTGAATTACAAGTTTCTGTGGATTCTGAGAGGCCCCAAGGAATGTTTGAGTCGACCCAAGTGAAAGTTGGGTCGACCCAAGGACAGGTTGAGCCGACCCAAACACGAGCTGAAGCATAACGGCTAGTTCTGCAGATGTACTTTTTGTCCTTCCAAAAGAGAGTAACGGCTAGTTTTTGAATTCTAACCATTGGGGCTTGTCCAAAGGATGTAGGAAGCTATTTAAAGTGGCACTATTCATCAGATAGAAGAACTTTTGCAAAGAATATCAAAGAGTACACAAGAAAACAAAAGTGCCCTAATCTTCTTCATCCAAGTGCTTCATTCAAGAATTAAAGAAAGGGGTTGAGCAGATTCAAAGAGTCATCAAGAGCTCCATCCTCGCTTGAAGAGTGAAGCATCCTTGACAAAGAAGAGAGAAGCCACTTCAAAGCGATAAATATTTTCTAATTCTTCTTTGTAGTTTATATTGTTTCATTTGCTCATTTAGGAGTTTAAATCTTTCTTTTTGGTTGTTAAACTACTTGTAAAGGTTGGTTGGTTAGCCCGCAAAACCAACGGGATAGATTTTTGGTGAGCCTGGAAAACCAAAGTGTAAAGGTTCGTTGGTGAGCCCGTAAAACCAACAAAGATTTTTGGTGAGCCCGGAAAATCAAAGTGTATAGGTTTTTGGTGAGCCCGGAAAACCAAAGTGTAAAGGTTTTTGGATTGTGAGCCCGGAAAACAATCCAACTGTAATCCGCGAGATTATAGTGAATTCCCAAGGGGTCGCTTGGGGAGTGGACGTAGGTGCTAAGGAGAGCACCGAACCACTATATTTTGTGTTGTTTGTATTGTGATTTGTTTCAACTTGCTAACCATTCATTTGACTCAAGTAAGTTAGTTAAAATTAAAAGAAACCAATTCACCCCCCCCCTCTTGGCTTGTCACCTTGGGCAACATGCTGGTACCTTGCCATGCGGACCCGGGCGACCTCTCTTGTTTCTTCAATGAGGTCCAGATTGTTCCTGAGCTGAGAGGAGTTGGAGACAGCATCGTAGTACTCCACCCTTGGTGAGGGGAGTCCAATCTCCAGAGGGATAACAGCCTCCGTTTCGTACGCCAGGTTGAAGGGGGTCTCGCCGGTAGGTAGTCGAAATGTAGTCCGATGGGCCCAGAGAACATTATACAGGTCCTCGACCCATTGCCCCTTGGATCGATCGAGCCTGGCTTTGAGTCCCTGCAAAATGGTGCGGTTTGTTACCTCGGTTTCTCCGTTTGTTTGGAGATGGGCGACCGAGGTGAAGCGGTGGTCAATGCCGAGTTCGGAGCAAAATTCTCTGAAGTGGATGTTGTCGAACTGACGGCCGTTGTCAGATATAAGGATACGGAGGAGTCCGAATCTGCAGATTATGGACTTCCAAACAAAGTCCCGCATCTTTTGTTCGGTGATCCGGGCCACAGGTTCGGCTTCGACCCATTTGGTAAAGTAGTCGATGGAGACGACCAGGAATCTTCTTTGCCCTGTGGCTAGGAAAAAGGGTCCCAAGATGTCGATCCCCCATTGGGCGAACGGCCAGGGGGCGATAATCGAGGTCAGCGGGGCCGAAGGTCGTTGCTGGATATTGGCATTCCGTTGACACCGATCACACCTCCGGACAAAGTCCGTTGCGTCTTTCTGAAGTGTGGGCCAAAAATAACCTTGGTGTATGATCTTATGCGCTAGTGCTCGGCCTCCCAGGTGGTTCCCACAAATCCCTTCATGGACCTCTCGCAGAGCATAGTCTGCCTCCGAGGGGCGGAGACATTTAAGGAGAGGAGAAGTGAATGACCGACGATAGAGCTTGTTTTCATATAGCACGTACCGGGGAGCTTGACACCTGATCCGGCGAGCCTCCAGCTCGTCGTGAGGGAGGGTCCCATCTTGGAGGTAGTTGATGAACCCGTCGATCCAGCTTGGCTCGATGTCGATGCATATGGTCGGTTCAGGTTCCTCTGTGCTGGGTGTTCAGAGGTATTCGAGCACCGTTGCCTTAGAGAGCTCACTCATGCGGGAGGTCGCCAGCTTTGACAGTTGGTCCGCCCTGAGGTTCTCCGTTCTGGGGATATGCTGGATGCTGAAGGAGCCTAGGGCAGATGTAAGTTCCCGCACTTTTTGAAGATATTTCTGTATTAATGGCTCCTTTGCTTCGAAATCTTCCTGGACCTGGCTCACTATTAGTTGGGAGTCACTGAAGGCCTTTAGGTCTTCTACCTTCAGCTCCTTTACCAACTTGAGTCCGGCAATGAGCGCCTCGTACTCTGCCTCGTTGTTTGAGGCTGGGAACTCGAGGCGTAGGGCCTGCTCAGCCACCACCCCATCCGGGCTAGTGAGGATGAGTCCTGCTCCGCTACCTCCCGAGGTCGAGGAGCCGTCCGCATATAGGACCCATGGCAGCCTCGGGGTCTCCTCTGTGGGTGTGAGTGGCAGCTCGGGGTCGTCTGGCAAGGTGCACTCCACGATGAAATCGGCGAGTACTTGAGCTTTAATGGCTGGCCTAGGCCGGTATTCAAGGTCAAACTCCCCAAGCTCAACCGCCCGTTTGGCAATCCTTCCGGCACGATTCTACCTTTGCAGTATTTGCTTCATAGGCTGGTCGGTCAGTATGGCTATGGTATGTGCTTGAAAATAGGGCCGGAGTCTCCGAGCTGAAATGATCAGGGCAAAAATTATCTTCTCAAGCTTAGAATATCGGGTCTCAGGATCCCTGAGGACCCGGGTGGTATAGTAAACTGGCTTCTAGAGCTTGTCCTCTTTCTGGACCAGGACTGAGCTCACTGCGACCGGGGAGACGGCCAGATATAAATAAAGAACCTCGCCTTGCCGAGGCTTAGTGAGTAGCGGGGGGGAGGCCAGAAGGCACCTGAGCTCTTCAAAGGCCTGTTGGCATTCCTCCGACCGCAGAAAGTTCTTTGTCGCTTAAGGATCTTGAAGAATGGAAGGCAGCGCTCGGCCGATCTGGAGACAAACCTCCCCAAGGCTGCGACCCGCCCAGTGAGCCGCTGCACTTCCTTGACTGTCCTTAGAGGTGTCATCTCTTGCAGTGCTCGGATCTTTTCGAGGTTGGCTTCAACTCCACGCTGGGTTACTATGAAGCCCAGGAATTTGCCCGAGGTGACTCCGAACGCGCACTTCGCAGGGTTGAGCTTCATTTGGTATTTCCTGAGCTTGGAGAATGTTTCATTGAGGTCAGCCACATGGTGCTCTGCCGCTCGGCTTTTCACCAACATGTCATCCACGTAGACTTCCATATTTCGGCCGATCTGATCTTCAAAGATTTGGCTGACCAGCCTTTGGTATGTGGCTCCTGCATTCTTCAACCCGAATGGCATTACTTTGTAACAATAAGTGCCCTTGTCGGTGATGAAGGCCGTCTTCTCCTCATCTTCTGGCGCCATTCGGATCTGATTGTATCCTGAGAAGGCGTCCATGAAGGTTAGCAGCTGATGTCCCGAGGTGGAGTCGACGAGCTGGTCGATGCTGGGGAGGAAAAAACTGTCCTTTGGGCAGGCCTTGTTCAGGTCGGTGTAGTCCACACACATGCGCCATTTTTCGTTGGCCTTCTTTACGAGGACCATATTGGCAAGCCAATCTGGGTAGGAGACCTCCCGGATGAAGCCGGCCTCAAGGAGCTTATCCACTTCCTCGGCTGCTGCTTGTTGCCGTTCCGGGGCAGAGCCCCGTTTCTTCTATTTTACAGGCCTGCAGGTCGGCTTCACCTGGAGTCGGTGGACCATGACCTCAGGGTCGATTCCTGGTATGTCAGCGGGCGACCAGGCGGAGACGTCAATGTTGGCCCGGAGGAATTCGGTCAGGCGCTTCCTTCCGCAGGGGCTTAGGCCGGAGCCGATTTGCACAGTTAGCTCTGGGCAATTTTCTTGTAAAGGGATTTGATTAAGAAGCTCACCAGGCTCTACTTGCTTCTTCCAAAGGTCGTCCCTCGCGTCCAAGGTTTCTATGGGCAGCGTGCGGCCCATTGCCTGAGTTGGCGCCTTGGCTGATAGCTCTTGCCGACTCGATGCTTCAATTGGTTGCTTCGCTTTGCAGGTCGCCATGTAGCACTGTTTGGCTATCAGTTGGTTCCCGCGGACCTCGCCCACTCCTTGGTTGGTGGGGAATCGCACAAGTAGGTGGCAGGTCGAGACCACGGCTCGGAGGGCATTTAGCCCTGGTCGTTCGAGGATAGCATTGTAGGCTGAGGGTAGGCGGACCACAAGGAAGTCCGTCCTCATAGTACTTTCTCGGGGGGCGAGGCCGACCGTTACAAGAAAGCTGACCTCGCCCTCGACCGGGACCGAGTCCCCGGTGAATCCGACCAGCGGGGTATTGATTTTCCGAAGCTGGCTTCTCGTTGACCCCATTTTTTGGTAGGCGTGGTAGTACAAAACATTAGCCGAGCTTCCATTGTCAACTAAGACACGTTTTACATCAAATTTATTTACAATCATGGAGATGACCACAGCATCATCGTGAGGGGTCTCAACCCCTTCCAAATCCTCGTCCGAGAACGAGATGGCTTCAGAAGTGCGCGGGCGCTTTGGGAGGATTTCTTCTTGGGCTGACTCTCCAGCCGAGGTTCCTCCTCCAATTACATTGATGGTGCCGGCGATAGGCCTGTTGTCATTCGGATTTTTGGGCGGTGTGGCATTTTTCACTGGCCTTCTTTCTTCACGTCGGTTCCTTACAAACCGATTGAGTACTCCGCGGCGAATAAGCGCCTCAATCTCATCTCGGAGCTGAAAATAGTTCTCCGTGTCATGCCCGTGGTCTCGGTGGAAGCGGCAGTACTTCCTGAGATTGCGCGGGACTCCTGTATCCCGCATAGGAGGCGGGGGTCGGAAAAAGTCCCGACCTTCAATCTCCATCAAAATCTCGGCCCGGGGTGCGTTAATAGGAGTGTAGTTTTCGTACCTCCCTGGATGCATCCGGGGTCGTAGTGGGGACCTTGGCCGAGGCGGGGACCTCGGCAGAAGCTGTCCCCGTTGTCGAGGCGGGCTTCTCAGCCGGAGAAGGTTCTTCTCTCGGCGGGGGGACCGGCTTCTTTGACGGCCGCGCTCCTCGCGGCGTTTCTTCTGCTTCTTTGAAGCTTGTTCAGTTGTACCCCGCCTGGAGGCAATAGCCTCCTCGGCCTTCGCATACTTTCGAGCTCGGGCCAGCATTTCGGTGAAGTCGGTGGGGAAGTTCTTCTCGATAGAGAAGAGGAATCTATAGGAATGAGCCCCAGTTTTCAGTGCCGACATGGCTATTGACTGGTCGAGCTCACGAACTTCCCACGTGGCGGCGGTGAAGCGATCAAGATACTCCTTGAGAGATTCCCCCTCCTTCTGCTTGATATCTAGAAGGGAGTCCGATGTCCGCCGCTGGCGCCGGCTGGCAGCAAAGTTGGTGGCGAACTGCTTGCCGAGCTGCTCGAAAGAGGATACCGTGCTCGGCTTTAGTCCGGAAAACCAAAGCCGAGCTGTCCCTCGGAGGGTCGCTAGGAAGGCCTTGCAGAGCACGGCCTCCGAGGACCCTTGCAGTGCCATGAGAGCTTGGTAGCTTTCCAAATGGTCGAGGGGATCGGTGGTTCCACTGTAGGGCTCCACTTGAGGCATCTTGAACCTCGGGGGGACCAGCTCGTCCTCGATCTGGCGAGAGAAGGGGGACTTGGTGGTGAATTCAAAGTCCCCCTCGTGCCTTGCCTTCCTGCTGTGGAGCGCTTCAATCTGGCGCTCCAGATTCTCGACTTTCCTGTCGAGCTCCCCAACCCGGAGGATTGTCACCGTAGTTTGCTCCGGCTCACGGCGGTCCGGGGCCGACTCGGCTTCGGAGAGCTGCGGTCTTCTGTCTAGACTTCTCCCCGGCAGCTCTCTCTGGGGGGACACTCGCTCTTCGTTGTTAGCCCTGGAAGAGCCATGAAGGTTCTGGCCTTGGAGAACCGGGCTGTTCGGAGGGAGCACCGACGGAATCTGGGCCTGCGGGGGAAGCGTAGGTGAGGCTTCCTCACGCCGCAGGCCTTGGACGGCGGCGGCCAGGGCTTGGACTTGCTGCACCAGGGCGTTGAACTGTTCCGGCTGAACTTGAGGAACCGGATCAGCCGGAGAATGTGAGTTCTGGACAGAGTGTCCAGGACTCGGCGGAAGATGCCGGAAAGCATTGGAGGCTCCCTTACTTCTCAACTTCATGACCGCGACTCGGGCCCTTCCTCTAGCGCCAACTGTTGCTGGAAATTGGACCCGGGGGCGGTCACGAACCGAGGAGGTGGAGCTCCGGCGAACACTGGCGGGCGGCAAACCGTTGGCGAGTGGCGTTCTCCGTGGGGGCCTGCAAAAGAAAACCGGTGGCCGGGGTTTCCGGCGCTGGCCCTCCGATGCTTAAGTCAGAGGGGGCTTAATTTTGGAGAAGGAGAGAGGAAGAATTTTTTTAGTCCCCCCCCACTGAGAAGGAGGGGTTCCTTTTTATAGGGGGGTCGGATTACTTGTGATGTGATGGGGCGAAGTCGCCGTACGACACAGCACGTCGCTTGAGTTGGTGCGCGACCAGGTGAATTAATGCCTTGACGTCGGAGGCAAGGTCGAGATCAGAGAGTTATCACGGCTGACCGAACGCTGCCGAGCTGGTTTGCCGTGGAGAACTGAAGATCCGTAGATGATAGGAGCCACGCGCATTAATTGTTGAGTGAGTCGGGGATATACATTAATTGTTGAGTGAGTCGGGGATATACATTAATTGTTGAGTGAGCCGAAGGTTTGCAGAGATCATGCGCATTAAATGCTGGAGGCGGTGGTAGGGTATGGCCCCTGACCGGACTTCAGAAGGGTGCAACCGCGGTAGGTGGGCAGCGAGGTCGGACTTCCAAGGTCAAGAGCCTGAAGCTAGACGCTTGGTGGGGCGCCAGGTCGGGCGTATTAATTGTGGAGTAAGCCACCTAAGGCGTGATCCTGCGTCGGTCCGTAGGGGAAAGTACCCATAGTGGACAGTTAGTGGAGTCCGACTCCCGGGGTCGGGCGCTCTTAAGTCAGGCATCATGTTCGGCCGCCCGAGGTCGGCCGTCATCCGGTCCCGTACTGGCAAGGTTCTCATGTACTCGGGGGAACCTGCATTCCCTCAACAGGAAGCATTTTGTTTCTAAGTTATTTATGAATTAATCTTTGTAGCTTTTGGCAGCCAAGATTTATTGCTTCTAAAAATAGCAAAAGTAAAAACAAGAAGTAGCTTAAGCTTGCAAATGCTACGACATCAAGTCCATGTAGCACTCACTAATTTATATAGAAACAAAACATAAAACAACAACAATACTTGATGTGGCCTAAATCTAATTCGCCCATTATAGGTCGATGTAGCAAGTGTTTTGAAAAAAATTGAATTTGAAATTCTATTGGGATCCAAATAAAGAAGAAAATTATATCAGATTTGAATCCAAATAAGAAAAAAGTTACAACAATCTCTTAATTTTCGCCTCCAAATTCTAATGGATCTATGCTTCCGCTTCTATATAAATAAAACTAAAGGGCTCCAAAATAGGAGAGGAATGACCAAAGGCTCCCAAGCATAGATGGTGAGAGGTTCTCAAAGTGAGAAGCTCCCAAGAAGAGGCTCTCAGGGTAAGAGGTTCCCATGAAGAAGCTTTCAAGCTCTCATAGCTACCTCTGTGCCTGACACCTCTTCCACGAACATTACCACACGTTATCTCCTCTTCAGATAGAACGCATGTCCTTGGAGACCAGGGTGCGCATTCTTAGAGGTCACCCTTCCATGTCACCCGAGATGCGAGCACTGTAGGTATGGGACGTGTGACCACCGACCAGAGCCACACCGAGCTCTCAAACTAAGCTTCCGGGTCAAGTACTCCAAGCCGAGCTCTCCTACCGAGCACTCAAGACCGAGCATTCAAAGCTAGGCACTCAAGGCCTAACAATTCGAACAGATTATCTCTGCTTTGATGTTGTTTATTATATCTTCTCTTACTATTTCACATAATTATTCTAAAGCACTGACTGACTTAAGTATCAGAAAAGGCTCGGCTAGAGTCATCCCAGCAAGCTTTTCTCTTCTCTTTGTGTTGGCACTCCATACGTCTTCCACCATCATGGACTGGGGAGGTTGATCTGTGCCCTCCATGCCTCTAGATCATCAGAAGATGATTGGCAGGATTTGGGTATCAATAATATTAAACAAGCCTTGAGTTACCTGGTCTGATTTGTTCTTAATTTGGTTTCAGATTTTTGAACATAAGAGACGAGGACAGGAAGTGGAAGAACAAGGAGGAAGAAAAATGTCAATAGTTATTTAAAACTCCAATGAAAATCTTATGATTATCCAACACAAAAGATTGTGTGTGTGTGTGTGTGTGTGTGTGTGAGAGAGAGAGAGAGAGAGAGAGAGAGAGAGAGAGAGGCGATCCTTGACCAAAATCTAACAAAGGCAAAACCTTTAGGCATCTAGTTATGCCTTAGCATGTCCCAGCAGGAAATGCAGTGGTCCAAAGAGTCAGACGGTCCAAAGGGGCATTATGCATGAAGTGCGCATAATTTTTGCATCAAGTTATTTGAGGCAGTCTTTTGCGAGGTATTGATGCATCTTTTCAACTGTCCCTCTTTGCTTATCCTCCTTTATTTCGGTGCTAATAGCATCAAATGAAAAAAAACCCTGTGTTACGGAAATTTTTTAAGCCTGCCTACCTCGTAACATATATAATTTACCGAATCCTGGCTTCTAGTTCTTGGAGCATCAGCATATTGTTGGGCTAAACTACAAATGTATTCCTGACAGTTGCCTTTAGTTTTAGTTGAACTAAACATTGTTTCTGATGAACATGACAAGTAACATAGATGCTCTGTTGTGCTACTGCAGGTATGATTACAAATTATAAGTATAGACACTGATCCATTGATTCCAATTTTTTTTCCCCTTAACGAGCTTTTTGGCAAGAGAATTGGAAAGGTGGTGCAGGTGGCATCTGGAGCCGTTTGGAGTGGTGAATATATATATATTTTTTGGCAGAGCCATGAGAGTATAAAACTTGGACGTCATGGTGGCAGGAGCAGACATCCGGTCAGTGGTGGCCACTGGGCTGGTCGGGATAAGGTAGTCTGCAAGAAGACTTGCTGTCCCCCACCCAATCCCTTTTCCCTGCCATCATTTGACCATTTAAAATGACGAGGTGATTCCTCAAAACTGCATCCATTTGCTGAACTCTGGCTCAATAAAACCTCTTGGACTGCCCGGGTGCTATTTTGGCTTTTATGTTTCGTTCACCAAAAGTCTCTTGCTCCCTGAGGTTCGACTTGTTCGGTGGAAGAGATGGCTTTGAAAAGTTGGCAATACTTGAGCTTGAGGGCAGATTAGCTCAATAAAGAAGTCCGGAGAGGGAAGAAAACAATGTTCCGGTTGATGTGAATGTTTTTACTAGCAGGAAAAGGAAAGACCAGTGAAGGGAACAAGTCAAGAAGAGCGAGCAGGATTTGGTATGAGTTTGGTCCGGACACGAATCTAGTACGTGCCATTTCAATTTTGTCTACAGTTCTTTCTTGTGGTCCTGCATTTGATGATATTTTTCTTAGGAAAATAGAAAAGATGCCTCCCGATGGAAGAAATGTTGGACAACTTGATATCAAATTAGGCCGACTTCTTGACCTCGGTATTAACCGAGACGAACAACTTTGGTAAAAATTGAAGTGCAATTGTTGGTGCTAATAAAGACCGACAAGTATGGTAGCACTGTAGTCAATGTACGATCGGCATAATTACCGTCCTGTACTACTCACACAGGATAGTTTCTATATTATTAACGTGCAACTGACCGTTACCTTACAATCAAAGCACGTCGTGAGGTAATAGATCAATATACTATCCTATATAAAAGGATGATTTGAGAATCCTCATGTAAATTCGTTTTAACATTTTTTATACAATTTTTTTCATTTCCACACAATTCCTTCACTATTCTGATTTAGGTATCGAAAAGTCCTCCACTGAAAATTTTTCGGACCGAGCAATGCTCCGACCTTGGCTCGGAGCATAGACAACATACATCTCAGATCCCAGTTAGGATGGAATCAAATCCAAGGCTCTTGCATTAGAGGCAAGAGATTTTATCATCTCAATCTGTGGTAATTGTCTGTATCTAATGATCTCGCAGCAACAAATCATAGAGTGTATTATTACCATTTTGCTTACCCACTGATTTGCGATGGGTGGCCACTCATTTCTTTCATTTAAGTTGCTGAAAAAGTTGCATCGGGCCTTGAGTTGCTAGGAAAGGTATATTATATAAATGACCATTCATTTTTAAATTTGTAAAAATGTTGTTTATTTTTTGTAAGATTAGTCTCTCTTTTTTTTTTTCTCTGACCAAATTATCATGCGTACTATTTTAAGTGTACAATTTGGCATCAAATGCACATATTTATATAGATGGAACATAGATATTATTTGACTAAAATATAAAACAGAACTGATTTTATAAATTGAAGAAATCTACATGGCTAACTCCTAAAATATTATGGTAAGAAATATATGCTCCTAAAATAGCTCACGAGAAAGGCTCATCTTTAGTGCAAAAAAAAGAATTCATGTTCCTTCCTATAAATCTACTATTTGACCGTACAATAATTTTTTTAAAATATATGGATGGATAAAAAAGTTTGGAGTTCTTTGAGAGATGTGCAAGGTATGGTTCAACGATCATTATCATAGAAAAAAAGATCAAAGAAGATCAATCACTCTTTCCTGAAGGATATAACAGTTGTTTCATGGGGCCTTGATAACGATGAGTCGCTGCCACGTGGGGCACCTTGATGGATAATAGCTAAAGACTGATAAAAAACAGAGATTTTAATCACTTGTCTCCACATGTGAACACTGAACAGGGGATGGAACCAGAACAGAAGGATCACTTTATTCTTGTTATCAATCTCGTGGATTTGCAGGTAGAGAACGAAACAAACAAAGTCTTAACCTTTCACCCTCAATTTGTTTCCTTGACTTCGAATGTGGGTGATCCAGGCGCTAACGTCACCATCTTTGAACTATTACTTTCTTTTATCTTTATTATAACACGACGGTGCTAATAAACTATTACTCATGCTTCTTTTTTTCTCAATTTGTGACTATTATATTCTAATTAGCGTAATTAAATAGAAAGAATTAAGATATTGCGTGATTCGTTCGCAACCCTCGTGACACTTTGGATGCCCACGCCAATCCCTCACCTCCGGTCTAAGATGCCTCCAAAAACCGGTACCGGCCGCGGGCCACGTGACGAGCGCACGCGAAAGCGGGCGGCGAGCGCAGCGAAACCACGTGACCGGCGGCCCGTGAGGCCACGTTTCGGTGGTGGAGTCCAGCGTTCGGCTTAAAAGCAGACGCCCGTTTCAGATCCGACGGCTCGCATTCTTCCGGCTTTCCTGATCCCCCAATCGTGGCAATCGCGTAATTGTTAGAACTCTAATATACGCAGTGCCACGTGGGTGGCAGGCCGATCGGGCTGCATGTGACCCCACCGCTGCAGCGTCGGGTGGAGCCCGACGCCTCCCCCGCACGAGCGCCCACTGCCCTTCGACGACCCACCGTCACGTGGAGCTCGGGGGAGGTGTGGGATGGGTACCGTTCCGTTCCCACCGTTGCGTCCAAGCTACCGTGTCTTGCGGTTGCAACCGGCGATACGAGCGCCCGCACGCAGATTTCTAAGCGGGAGTTCAGATCTACCGTACCGAAAGCGGGATTTTAAGTGTGCGGTCGCGAGTCGCGGAGATTTGTCCTGATGAGCCGTACACGTGAGGCTGCTGGGTGCGGTCCGCTGTCTGCGGGCCCCACTGGTTGAGCCCGGAGCCGTTTCTCGCCGCAGAGCGGCACGTGGAGGGACGTCCTTCCCGCCTCTCTCATCTGATCCTTTTCCTATTCTCTCTCCCCATTTTCTTCGCGCACGGCTTCCCTCGGATCGGCTAAAGTTAGCATTGTTCTCACCGTCTGATCATGGATGTGAGCCTGATCTAGCCGTCAATCTATTCAAGCCGACCGAGCCAATGCTAAGGTTTCCGTAGCCCATTGCTTTTTTTAGGCACCACTCTCCTCCTCTGAGCATTACTTTCCATTATCCTGCACCTGATTTGACGAGTCTCCGCTTAGAATTTCAAGGCTATCCGCTTCTTCTCTCTCTCTCTCTGAGCCAAAGGCCGTGAGCCCGTGAGATGCCATGGAAATTATCAGAATCGTCTCGGTTTCCATAAGGAGCCATCTAATGATGGCATCGGCTCGTGCCAAATGGCTCCAAGATTAATTACCATCATTTCCTACTTTGCCCTCCTTCGATCCCTCGATCACGCGAAACATATGCACTGATATTGGTGGCGTTCCCGTAGTTTAGTTAAAAGTTATGGGTACTTACGAACAGTCATGTCTTTAATGCCCCCATCCCCTCTATAAACCTCCGTTGCTTTCAGTCGCGGCCTATCTCGGACTTCCCTGGCTTTCAGCTAACTTGGCTGGGCGGTCGGCAAGCTCCGGCGACCTCCCCGGCGTCGGAAACCAAACCGTTTTTCGCTTTCTAATCTCTTCTATTCGATCCCTTCCTTTCCTCTTCTCGATTCTCTGTATCTTAAGATCCAGGATCCACCAGTTTTCCGGTGGTTTTCTGTAGGCAATCGCCATGAAACTGGATATCTAAGGCCATATCGGGCATCTCCTTGGAGAAATTTTTCCTCCATTTGAGTCAGATCCTGTATCGCTGCCGTTACCGGGTGTTATTCCGGTCCGCGGACGCGGTTTTCCGTGCAGTAGCGATTTCTCCATCGGCGGAGAAGGTTTTTCGTTTGATCTAGTGAAAGAGAGATGCCATCCGGGACGAGGCTACCGACGTGGAGGGAGAGGGAGAACAACAAGAGGAGGGAGCGGCGGCGGCGGGCGATCGCCGCGAAGATCTTTGCGGGGCTCCGCATGTACGGCAACTACAAGCTCCCGAAGCACTGCGACAACAACGAAGTCCTCAAGGCCCTTTGCAACGAGGCCGGCTGGACCGTCGAGGAAGACGGCACCACTTACCGGAAGGTGACCACACCCCACTCCCCCCTTTTGCTGCTTTTTTTTTTTTTGCATCCGTCTCCGCATTCTCGCTAATTTCCGTTATTTTTACGCAATATATATTCCATTTTCCAGATGAAAAAAAATCGAATTAAGCTTTCAAAAAGTGCACGATAGCCGCACCATGCTATCGTGCATCCCCGAAGAGGGGGCTGGGAGGCGCCGTGCGCGCTTCCGACCCCCGGCGCTTCTCATCCGCCAAGTTTTGCTAACATGCGCGGCATGGCGCATGCTAGTGGTCATTCCCTGGATTTGCTAAAATATACTGCTCACGTGGAGCGATGCTTTTGCTTTTCTTTTGTTTGGAACGGACGGCTCGAGATCGGTCGGTGCACGTTAGACTAGTTTAATCCTAAAAAAATTGCCCTTTTTCCATGGAATACTAAATAATTCTGGGCGCCGGACTGGGGCAACTATTGGAGCATGGACCGTGCGGACGATTTTACCCTGACAAGGATTAGATATCCCAAGGGCAACCCTCCCTCCGTCCATTGCGCATGGAGGGCAAATCCGTCATTTAAACGTGATACGGAAGAGGCCCCTCCTCGGTGGTGTTTGTCCCTAGTGTCACGCAACCCACGCGTTCCACTAGGCAGCACTCACGACGCCATGTCCGGTGGCCGGTCCCCATTACTTCCTCTGACGAAAATGCCCCTCCTTTCCGTCACTTTTCCGGCAAGCCCACGCGTTTCCCGGCGCGCGAGGCGTTGCTGCGATGCCCCTTCTCGCGCGCGCGCGCGCGCGCGAGAGAGAGAGAGAGAGAGATGGTGGTTTGTCTTTAGGACTTAAAGCTCCCTTATTTAGGGGGAGCAAAGAAGAATGGCACGTGAACGCCATTCCGGAAAGTATAGTTTAGAGGGGGAGAAAGGGATGGAAAGGTAAAGGGTACGTTGGTGGTGGTGGAGGGGACATTGACTGATCTCTCTCGCACTCCACTTTCCTTTATAATATGACCGTTATCTTTAAAGATCTTTTTTAGGTAACGTAACGTGGAACGTGGGAAGGGAGTGGCATATGGTACACTATGTATGAAATTATGCAATGTGGTGGGGAAGGGATAGGATTTTGGGACCAAGTGGTGTTACTGTTACTGAACTTGGGTGGTGGGTATCTTGTCCACTTCTGGATATTAACAATTCTTTGGCCCGTTGCCTTTGTTTTTTTTTTTTTTGTGTGCCTTTTGAGGCAATTAACCCAATTGAGGCATTCAATGGTTTATACGATAATGGCTGGAGAATCCAATTGGTGACGCATGGAGGCGTTAGGTGAGGTTTAGGTGGATTAATAACAACCCTTAAACTATGTAGTTTCATAACATTGATGGGAAAAGGCATTATCAAATGGGTATTAGGCGGAGTGAGCATAGACAGTACAATGTATTTGGGGTTGGTTTATGCGCACGCGCACACACTTTCACATGTATAATTTTTGGTAACTTGGTGATGATTATAGACCACTATGCTGGAAGAAATATATATATATTTTTTGGGAAATTTGGAAGTTGGGATTTTAACTTGAAACTTCCCAGCCAACTGCTTCATGCCTGCGGAGACATAGTTATTCTGAAGTTATGGGTTTATGATTTCGTGCACTCCGCAAACCCAATTAACGAAGTTCTAATCCTTTAACCTGTTAGTGCTTCCAGGAGGCAATCATGTTGGGTCATTTTCTTTTTCACATTCATTTTTCCGAGTTTGTTACTGGATAACAAAATTATCAAAATTGCGGCCTTAGATAAGGCAGATTTGTTAAAGACAGCTCTCTGTTCAGTGTTGATAATAAAAACTTGCGTAGCGAAATTTACACATTTTTTCCTTATAATTTCGAATCCCATTCATGCATGGTATAACAGTATAATAGCATAGTTATTATATCGTTTCGACCAAAATCAAATGCCTTTTCTTCATCCCAAATAGTTTGGCCTTGAGATGTATATGATTCTGGGGAAGTGCCAAACAGAAGTTGAAAGCACTAACCTGTCATAATACCTGCATTTTTCTGTTCATCATTTTCAGGGATGTAAGCCAGTTGAGCGCATGGATGTTGTTGCCGTAGGGGGCTCAGTTTCACCGAGCCCATGCACATCTTACCAGCCAAGCCCTCGTGCATCCTATAACCCTAGCCCGGCCTCATCCTCCTTCCCAAGCCCATCCTCCTCTTACATCACCAATGCTTACAAAGGAACAGATGGCAATTCCCTCATCCCTTGGCTCAAGAACCTCTCCTCAGCCTCCTCCTCCACATCCTCCTCGAAGCTCCCCAACCCCCACCATCTCTTCATACATGGAGGCTCCATCAGTGCCCCTGTAACCCCTCCACTAAGTTCCCCAACTGCTCGATCACCTCGCATTAAGACCGACTGGGATGACTCAGCAGCCCAGCCACCTTGGGCAGGTGCCCAGTACACTTTCCTGCCTTCCTCCACCCCGCCAAGCCCTGGCCGTCAGGTCCTTCCTGATCCTGCATGGCTTGCAGGGCTCCGCCTCCCATCTGGGGGTCCTTCATCGCCCACCTACAGCCTTGTCTCTTCGAATCCATTTGGCTTCTTCAAGGAGGCATCGGCCGGTGCAGGATCGTCCAGAATGTTGACTCCAGGACAGAGCGGGACGTGCTCTCCTGTGCCAGGTGGAGGACATGCAGATGTTCAGATGTCCGATGGCATTTCGGATGAGTTTGCATTTGGGAGCAGCAGCAATGGCGATCTTCCAGCAAATGGGTTGGTGAAGCCCTGGGAGGGAGAAAGGATCCATGAGGAATGTGCATCCGATGAGCTGGAGCTTACCCTTGGAAGCTCAAGGACCAGATCTGGTGCCTGACCAGCATTCAAGATCATAAACATCTCTTTCTCCTGTTTCTGTTAATGTGCTGCTAATAGAGAGGTAGAGAGGGTTCAAGATGCCATCAGTAGTTTCTCGTCCCCTTTCAGGAGATTGAAATAGGTTAATTCTGTTTCAAAAAACAGTGAATCTGAGTTATGCCCTAGAGAGTGCGGTAGAAGGAATGGCAAAAATTAGAAGTTTCTGAGAAGAATGAGGGGACTAGGGACAGGGTATTGTGAGTAAGGTTCGTGTGGAATTCTTTTTGCTGTTTTAACATTATATTTTAGATTACATGGATTTACTTTTACCACCCGTTTTTCTAATTCGCATTGTTATATATCATCATCCATGCAGCACTTTTATTGTTCTTTTGCGTTTCATCCCCTGCAACGTTGTACTCAAGCTGTGAGAATGTCTTGTTTTTTAATTGGCAGTTAAAAAGCATAAGTTCTACCTGTGTCAAGGCTTATCTACCTAGAGTCAATTTCTTTCCAAAAAAAAATGCTCTTCAGGATGGCAATTCTTTATTTTTGCTGCCTATTGAAGAGCGATGTGCAATTTAAATTCTCAGAAATCGAACATAGCAGATGTTGATGTTGTGCGAGATAATATCCCTTTCTTTCATGGGTTCTGCGTTCTCTGAGCTTGTATGGAGAAAGATGAGGTTGAAGTATGGAATAAGATGGCATCCTCTTGTCTGTCAGTCGTCTGCTGTGCTGGCCAGCGAGAGAATACAATGCTCACGCTTATAAACACCAGCCAAGCAATTTAAATAAGATCTTAAACCGCAAGCATTTATCCATTCTTTTGTTATATAAGCTGCAGCTGAAAGAGAATCAGTTGTCAGAGTTTTGAAATGTTTCAGCAGCAGGCTCAAGCTAGAACAATATGGTTTCCCTGTCAGAAGTCGTCCCAAAAACCTATGTTCAACAATGTCTGGGACCTGCAGGCAAACGTAGCTGAGATCACGGGAAAATGATAAGAAGAAAAACTACACTGGAAATTTATTCCTGACGACTGTTATGCTTGATGCGGATCCATCATAAAGATTGCAAACAAGGAGATTCCAACATAAAAGAAGCATATTGAAAACAAGCGGAGCATAAAATGGAATTCAAAGCAACAGACCTATGTACAAAATATTCAAGTCAGTCCGGCAGTTTTATGTACAAAATATTCAAGTCGATCCAGCAGAGCAGTTCTGCCAATTCCCGAGCGTTTCCATCTATAAATAAATCGGCTTCTGAAGCATTAGCTGGACAATCATTCACGCACTAGAAACTGCGGAGAGAACGAAAAGAGTCTGGGCTGCCCTCGAACCAAAAGCCAGCACCAAGATCTTAAAGGCAACGGGGCTCTCTCTCTCTCTCTCTCTCTCTCTCTCTCTCTCTCTTCCTTTATGTGTATGAATGAACCCAACTCTGAAGCTGAGTCAGTATTGTTTTAGCTTCTCGAATAGATCGGATAAAGCATGATAAATAACAGCAGCAGCAGGTGGCTTAGGCAATGAGCCAAGAAGTATACCGGATACCATGATTGATGAACCATAGAAACGGCAATTTTCAGAAGTGTGGGTTGCCACCATACTTCCTTGAGTTCCTTCAAGTGAGCATCCTACAATTGCACCTGCAAAACATACTATACTTAATACAATAGCTTAAAAGAAACAAATCAAATTTCTTGCGCATGGTAGTTGGTACTGCATAACACTTTTTGGGTCCTTGCAAGTTGCACCGCTAAGATAGATGCAATATCTAATTTTAGTATCATGTCTTCTTCCTTTTATGTTTGACTTTTCCTATACATCAAAGAGCATTGGAGGACTGCTCTTCGTATTGTGGGTTTTGTGATTAGAGACCAGGGAGGCAGTTTTATTGCTGCGGGAGGATGGAGTACACTAGGTATGACTGCAGTGGGAGCGAAACTACGGGCTACCTAGGAGGGTATTCAGCATGCTAGGCGAGTGCTGGGGGCTGACTGTCTATACCTTGAGGAGGATTCCTCTATGCTGATTGATTGAATTCGGAGAGTGGATAGATATGAGGATGACCATCCGCTGATACGGGACACTTGCAGATTAGTGAGGGAGCTGACCTCCTGTCAGACAGTTCATGTATATTGGAAGGCGAACAACGTAGTTGATTGGATTACTTCTTATGTAGGCCGATACTCCGGAGAGGTTATCTGGACTAGTGCAGACAGTATTCTACACTCATTATCTTGTTTACTTTTACTTGATCTGGCTAACTGTACTCACGTTGGAGTTATATGAAATGAAAAGCCGTTTTTGACTTAAAAAAAGTATGTTTCATAAAGAAAAAACTTTGGAGGCTCATGCAAAAAGGGACCAGGGAAACAAGAATAGCAAGATGAGATTGAGTTGATACTATGATAACTCATGAGCTCTTAATGGATGAAAACCTTAAATCTACTCTCTCTTTTTTACCAAAGGACTGGTTTAGTAAGACAACAAAGTGAACAGGATTGTCATCTGCCATTTGTCATGTAACATGTCAATTGCTTTATATCTGTTTCATTTTTTTTTCTTTGACTATATCTGTTTCATTTGGCACGGCACCCGAATAACACATTTGGACAGGATCAGGGATCATCGATAAACATGAGTTGAATTACATTAAGAACATGCTCAAGCACAAGCAACGAAAGGATGCCCATATAATACATTTTTTTCATGTACCATGATTGTTCTTGCTCCCAAACCAACCACCATGTCCATCCAGAGACGGTTGCAAGCAGAAGAAGCTAGGGGACAGTTGCGTTAGGTGATGACAGGTTTGATGGTAAGTGCATGATTAGGGAAGAGGGTTGAAGATGGGGGCAGCAACGAAAAGTGATGGGCATAAGTGTGAGGCAACTAGAGGACAGATTCAATTAGGAGAAATTTTGAGCTGTAGATGAGATGATCTTTCAATATGAAGGAAATTCGGGTACATCCTATGTTACCTAAACAACAACAAAGCTTTTGCTCATCAAACAAGCGTTTTCCTTCTTCAACTAGTGATGGCAAAGCCCTTCATACAAGACATGGGATACTTGAGGACTGATATGGTTTTACAGCAGTGACTCTTTGATTTGTGTTGTCATGGACGATGCTCTTACACATTCGATTCATACCATGGATTGCACTTACATATGTAGCAACTCTACTGAGAAATGAAAATCATGGGGAAGTCAGAGAGGGCAATAATTGCTGGAGAGGGAGTGAAACTGGAGAAAAGAATAAACAGGGGAAGGGGTGAGAGAAAGGCAAGAGAAGGGTGGTAATATGGCCTCACGGAAAAGGGACTCTAAAGGGGAAATTTTTCTCCTTTTCTCTTTTTCAATAAGAAAGAAAAAAAGGAGAGAAAATTTTCTTCCCAGGCCAGGGGTTTTCTCTCTTTTGGCTTAGTGTGCAAAGATAAATGATGTCCAAATATCCAAATACAGTAAAAAATAGACCAATATAAACCTCCAGTGAAATCCATTTCTGATGTCAACTTAACCTTGTTTTTCAATTGTGTTACTTGCCGCACTCATCATTACTTCACATCTATCATCGGATAGGCCCAATAAATGTGTGTAACTCAGTTGTTATCACTATTGCAATCCCATATTTCTTGCCTAAATCCTCTCAACAACTTCAATTGCCAGCAATTAACTTCATCTTGATTTCTATATGTTCGGCACCATTTTTTTTGTGTGGTGTGCTCCAAAAAATTATCCACCAATTTCTAAGATACCACGTATCTGTTACTAAAATTATCCACCAATTTCTGATTGGAAATCATGCATGTTCATAAGACATCACCTATGGTTTATCCATAATATCAAAAGTATAGCTATTTGCAGCCAGCAACAAAGAACAGCGGACATAAATCAGAGTTATTGTGCTATTTCATGGAGTATTCTCTTGAAATGCATGCAAATGAATTAATGTAAGAAAAAATTTTCTTTGATTATGTCAAGAAAATATAACCGATTTAAATTACCTTTGCTGCAACCGTACGTGTCCCAAGAAGCATAACCAACATCACCAGCACGTAAATTGGTCTCAGCTGCTCACCCAACAATGCCAGCCCAGTCCCAATATTACTCCAACCTTTATAATGGTAAGTATTGCAAGGCCTTTTGCTTCTCTTAGAATAGCTCTGGGAATGGACTTCTCAGGTCTGAACCAATCCGAGAAATTATTGTCAACATGCTGTAAGAACCATTGCAAAGCCGGAAAACATCAACTCTTTAAGTTCAGAATACATTAGGCCCTTTTCAGGTGCTCCTTGCCCTTATGCATAGGATTTCTCTCATATGATAGGGAAGGGGTGAGAAGAGGAAGCATGGAGAGGAAAAAGTTTCAGAGGCAGGAAGAAGCCACCAATCCTATAACCTCCAACTTTTCAGGATATTCAAATCCACTTAAAATATCAAATTATAGTATTCCTATAATGTACTAATTTCTCTTGATCTAACAAACGTTTCCTTTTTTGTCTCCTCTTCCTAATCCTTCCAAACTGTTGCATGATATTACACCAACAAGGAAAATCAACATACAGACAAGGCCTTAATCTCCATCATATTCCATGGAAAGACAACACAACTTCAAGCCTTCAAAAAACTTCTAAAAAGTGCTTGTTGGGGTAAGAAGATCATGTTATGGTAGAAAATAGTGGATGTAGAAGTAATATGTTATTTTTATTCAAAGTTAATATTCTGATCAAAGACGACTCAATATTGATTTTTCTTTTATTGGACCCACAAATTAATTTACACAGACAGATAAAGGAAATATTAAGGCATCCCACAATGGCCCCATCAGAAAGATGGTGCCTCAGTCGCCGAACCAAAAAGTCATTTGTCAAATGGATTAAAAATACCAGAGAACATCTTAATGATTATATGATATATTGGAGCTACAGTTGTGGTAGCAACTAAGCAGGTTCTGCAGGAGTAAAAATGTGCCCTTCTAAATGATGACTATCATATGATAATAAACTAACAAGATTTTAGTCACAATGGAGCATGACCACCTTTGTTAAGCACTGACAGGCACTTCTATTTTTTTGTCCCGACACATTCCAAAAGTACAAGCCGAGCAGTTGTACTGAAAATTTATGGATCTATGAATGGTGAATTCAGCTCAGTTGCAAGTAAGAAAAGCTTAATGTGGAATTTGATAAAACGCAACACCCGAGCACATTAGCATTAATCAGAAATAGAAATTCAAGAAACGAGGTTTACCTTGTCATAACCATGAATTATATTTGCTGCTTTGTAAATTTCATACTCCATAGTCTGTCCCCATGGGAAGTTCAACCATGACCTTAAGGTTAGGGGTGGCAATCGGGTCGGATCGGGTCATAAACGGGTTGGGTCACATGCAGGTCGGGTCAGAAAATCATAAATTTGAATCCGACCTGTTTATTAAATAGATCAGAAATTACAACCTGAACCAGTCATGTTTAATAAACAGGTAACCCGACCCGACCCATCCCGTTTAACCTGTTTAATAAATAGATAACCTGTTTGCCCAATCCGATCCGACTTGTTTAACCTGTTTGCTCAATCCAACCCATTTAACCTATTTAGACCTGTTTAACCTGCCCAACCCAGCCTTTTTAACCTGCCCAACCCGACCTGTTTAGATCTGTTTAAACTCGTCTAACCTGTTTAGACCTGTTTAACCCGTTTAACCTATTTAGACCTGTTTAATCTGCCCAACATTTAAACGAGTTAAACAGTTTAAACGGGTCAGACATCTAAAACCTGTATCCGACCCAATTAATAAACAGGTTAAACGAGTCGATCTGTTTATGATCCAAACCTATTTAGGCCAAACCCAAACCTGTTTATGGCAGGTCGAACACAGATCGGGTTGGCAGGTCGGGTCATATTTTGCCACCTCTACTTAAGGTGCTGAGATCTATCAGATTATAAGTGGGCAACTGCGAGGCATGACTAACTTGATCCATCAAATAAAGCTGAACAGGCTCGAGCCGCACATAGAAAATTTTGAAGGCAACAAGCTCCTGCCTTTTGAACACTCATCAAAGAAAATGCCACCACAAAACCGGCAGCGGTGCCAAGAGCACAATATTGGATGAAAACGGACATTACAGATCATCCAAGCAGATGCCGCACTATCAGGCAACCATTTTGGTGGCTCTGCATCAAGAATATCCTTTACGTTCCCAAAATTAGTCTCTGTGAGAGTATGTGCCATCTCCTTCCAAGCTTGCTCAAGTATGCCGGCCGATATGGAAGACATCCTGTATTTTTGAAGCTCACCTGACTGAAGGGCCTTCATTTTGCCTCTGACTGCAAGTAGCATCCCGGAGACCACATCCCACATGGTCATCTCCTTCTCTTCTCCAGCAAAGTGGTCCCAACAATATCACCCTGAGGGAAGAATGCCCCATTGGAACAGAATCCCCTACTCCACTCCTCGTGATCAATTTCCAATATGGGTGGGACTGAAACAGGGATCCAAAAACCAGTCTCTTCATAGAGAGGGGAGTCATAGTAAAAGTATTGTCCTAACTTCCGATCTCCAGAAACTTGAGGAGCTGAGTCTGCATTGCATTTGGGGGCCTGAGCCATTTCTGGACTTGAGGAGTCATCGATCGAGGAAAGCTGTTACTCTTCTTTCTCAAGACACCAGAACCTCTCTTCCCAGCAATGCAGCTTCTTCCCATGAGAACTCCAATCCAAACAGCCATAACGTTTCAAACGGTTTAAACGTTTCATGACAGTGACTGTTGAAATGGAAACCAGTTGAAACTAACTCAGAACTCCATCATCCGAAAGTTTCTTCTTTTTGAATTTTAGATTAGTTACATTCAGTTACTGTTAGCAATATATCATATAAATAAACAAATAAATCTATTAATTCAATTAATAAAAAATCTTAAAGGGAATAATATACATGCATATTATTCGTCATCCAAATAATTTTATTTCAATGCAAAATAAATCTAATCTAGCACAAAATAAATCTATGCATTTAATAAATTTATATCATAAAATTTCAAATCCTACAAATCTACTAATATTGAATTAAAAATAAAAGTAGAAGAAAGTAGCCTGATTGAAGGCAGGTCGAAGCGCATAGACGCTGTCCCAAAGAAGTATTTACCCCCACGTACGGATCTTCTGGCAATCCTTCTCGGAGATACGACGACCCTACAACTTCTTCTTCGGCACGTCTCGGAAGAAGTCAAAGTGAACCCGATCGGACTTGCAGATCCAGCAAAGAACGGAATGAAAAGAACAAAATAAACTTAATAAAAATGTAAAAATAAAAATTAGAAGTGGCTAAGAGGAAGAAGAATTTTTTTTCAGAATTTTTTGACTATTTTTCTCAAATTTTTCCGTGTTTGAATAGGATGAAATAGGGGAGTTTATATAGGAATTTATTACAGGGGCAATATGGTCTTTTGCGGACCCGTCCGCGATAATTAAGCGCCTCATTTAATTCCGCGCAAAACACTGTGGGGCGTTTTTATTTTCAAACGCGCATGCGGCCCGACACTCGGCCGCGTGCGCATTTAAATCTTTCCTCAAAACACCCGGCCGTTTTCGTTCTCAAACGCGGAGGCCAAAGGGGCTGGCACGCGTCCGTTGGCAACGTGCGCCAGCCCGCTGCGCGCGTCCCTTATTTCCAAAGAAACCAACGGGCGTTTCCAAGTTTAAATGAGCACGCGGCCTAATAAACCCAAATGCCATTAATTTTTCCCACAATCCCCCACAAAAATTAATATTTTTTTTAATTTTAATTTTTTTTATAATTTTAAAATCAAAACAAAATGCTGGATATCTTATATTATGTAATAGGTGTAGGTACCTTTCGGCTTGAACCTTCACTTAGTGACAATTGATTACATCTGTGGAGCTAAGGTGGTCTTAATCTTGAACCTCAGTCCATGGCTCAGATTAAATCAACAGCACACATAATATAGCCCGATCTGGATTCTAAGAGGGTTGCGTTATTATGGCCATGCGCAGGTATCTATCATGTGCTTTTTAGGGAATCGCCCATTTTCCATAATCGCGGCCTCACGACTGCACATATAGGTGAGTCCTAATAAGGAAGCTAGCAAGGAAGCTCCTGCCTCTTGGGTCTCGGACTCATTAAGAGTTATACAAACGAACTCATCCTACCACTTGCTTTTATGAGCACTAGTGCCATAGGGATGAGGAAAACATGAAATAGTGCTCCTCTTAGTCCCACTCCGGTTTGTTTCTACCCATTGAACCTCTTAAGGTTGGGTTCCCACCGTGGTGATTTATCTTTATGGGCTAAGCCTCATCCCCCTCGACGACTTTAGAACCACTGTTCTAGATAAACCTTTTGTAAGCTGATCAGCCAAATTATTTTCTGATTTTACAAAATTTAAGGCAATAACATTATTTTTCAATTTATATCTTAATGATTTATGACGTACTTTTAAGTGCCTGTTCATTTTTACATTGGCATTTTCTTGGTTGCATTTATCTATTGCAGATTTACAGTCACAATGTAAGGAGACAGGTGGTAAAGGTGACTCATCTACTGGAAGATCTATTAGTAGATCTCTAAGCCACTCAGCCTCAGTGCTAGTAGTGTCTAAAGCTATCAGTTCATACTCCATGGTACTCCTAGATATTAAAGTTTGTTTGGTAGATTTCCAAGACACAGCAGCTCCTCCTAGAAGAAAGACATATCCTGTGGTCGATTTAATATCTAAGGTATCGCTGATCCAGTTGGCATCACTATAACCTTCTAGAACAGCTGGAAATCCACTAAAGTGCAAACTATAGGACTTAGTACCCTTAAGATACCTAAGGATCCTTTCTAATGCTGTCCAGTGATCTCTATTTGGATTAACAGTATATCTGCTAAGTCTATTTACAGCATATGCTATGTCTGGCTTGGTGTAATTTGTTAGGAATCCTAGTGAGCCTATGATTTGAGCATATAGACTTTGAAGGACAGGAGTTCCTAAGTTCTTTTTAATATGAGTAGAGGGATCAAATGGAGTAGAGACAGGCTGACAATCGGTATAATTAAATTTATTGAGTATTTTATCAACATAATGACTTTGGGATAGCTCAATACTATTTCCACTTCTAATTATTTTGGTATTTAAAATTAAGTCAGCTTGTCCCAAGTCTTTCATATCAAACTTATGACTTAAGAATTGTTTTACTTCATCAATTATCTGAACACTACAAAAGAAAGAATATCTCCCGGCGCTTTTTTTTGGTCTCTTCCGACGCTTTTAAGCGTCGGCGAATTTCCAGCCCACGCATCGCAAAGCGTGGGTCAGACGTCGGGCAGGTGGGCGTGGGTCGGGTTTAACCCGACGCGTAAAAAAAGCGTCGTCGCTCTATGCCGACGCTTTTAAGCGTCGTTCATTTTATACAAGCCCGACGCTTAAAAGCGTCGGCGTACTTCAACCGACGCTTCCCACCGTATTGTGTTGGACTATGCCGACGCTTTCAAGCGTCGTTCATTTTATACAAACCCGACGCTTAAAAGCGTCGGTGTACTTCAACCACTATGCCGACGCTTAAAAGCGTCGTTCATTTTATACAAACCCGACGCTTAAAAGCGTCGGCGTACTTCAACCCACGCTTCCCACCGTATTTTGTGTTGGACTATGCCGACACTTAAAAGCGTCGGTGTATGCTACTTGAGCGACGCAATAAAGCGTCGTTAACCATGGGTTAGAACGAGAAACTCGTTGCATGGCAGTTCTTCTTGCAGTCCTCCAGACAGGTGGGCATGCTGTATTTTCATCCAGACCAAAAAGATTTCTATAATGGTGGGAAGATTGAGAGCTCCATCAAGAGTGCTGTATGAAGATTGGCCAAGCAACTTGCAGTAACTTTTGGGGGTGGTCTCCCTTAGAATCCAAATGGCCGCGATAACATTAAATACAAAGCATTGGCAATAGTATAACATTTGGAGTAACTTGCAGAAACTTGCAGTAACTTTTGGAGAGCAGCTGAACATAACATTGGCAATAGCATGAGGTAGGCCGCGATAACGAATCTCCAAAGCATTTTATTGGCATATTATGAGAAATGACTAATAAAAGGAAGAGAATACAGTAGATGTGCCTGGGAGGGGAGAGAATATACTAGATGTCGATTCAAGGGGCATCCATGTTTCACAGTTCACAACAAAACTATTTGAATCAATTATTCTCCGTACTATTTTTTAACAAAAAAAAAAAGCATCGTCTTGTTCTTATTTTTCCCTAAAATTCAAGACAATAATACCACAGCACAAAAAGGAATTACAAAATTCTCAAGACAGAATGGATGTAGGCATTCACCATAAACCATGGATCCCTCTACAACTTTGAGAAGGAACATAAATTACAGAAGCCTCTGCAGTACATTCAGAACCATGAAAGCATACTAGCATCATATTCAAAAATCAGGAAGGCACAATAATCATTATATATAAATATAACAATTAATAGTTCATCCGGGTATACGCTAGAAAGGCAGTACAAAAATCTTCCCCGACCAAAAAGGCATACAAATAATCTAACAACCGTCTCCCGCAAGGCGAGTAAAAGAATAAACTAAAGGTAGTATAAAAATGTCGAAGACACCAAAACTTCCTCTTCTTCATATTTTCCACATAAAACAACAGCATGGAATGAGAACGCATCACTTCACTTAGCCAACACCTGAAAACAGATACTTCAACCTACACTCTAGAAAGCCCGAAAAATACTTCATTCCAGAAAAGCCTTACTGCTGCTTGCACTCCGCGGGCCGATCCCCTTGTTGACCATCCCCTCCACTCTTCTGCAGTAAGATAACCATCATTTAGAATATAGATTAAGAACTATGCAGATTAAGATCAAGTGGGTGAGTAGATATCTCACCTTCTTTGTTGTAGCTGTCTGCTTGGGACAATAAAGCAGATCAAAAGTTTTTACCAAAAAAAAAAAAAAAAAAAGCAGATGAAAAGTAAGCACACCATTCTCAAATATTTCAGACCTAAAAAGAGTAAAATTTAGAAATCTCAGACACATACCTTCTTCCTGGTCTTTCCTTCCTCTTCCTCTTCTTCTTCATCATCATCTTCATCCTCCTCATCCTCTTCCTCGTCATCCTCCCCATCTTCATCTTCATCATCCTCTTCTAAGTCCTCAAAATCATCCTCCTGAACAGCCTCCCCCGTGAACCACGAAACAGCATGAGGAATAATCTTGTCTCTGATAGTGGACCTGCAGGACAATGACACCACCCACTCAGCATCATCTAGGAGCATGCATGAGCTTACACAGTAATCAGAAGGCTTATCTCAATCCTGATCTTATAGGCAAATCATTATAAGAACTAGCAACCAAAATGCCAGAGATGAGATAATCAAAAACTGCCTCTGCAAATGTTAACTTGATTTTGTTTTTTTTCCATAATCAACACCTCCCTCTAACCTGTTTTTTCTTCAACCTGCAGTAGGTTTGGTTGGCTGCTTGAGGGAGAAAAAAGGGCTTACCCAATATCATAATCTTGCTCCATCTGACTCTGTAGCTGCTCAGCCTGTTCAAAGAGGCAAAAGATAAGCCATTGTTTTAATATGATTTAGTCCTTATAGTTTCTTATTTTTCTCCAGGAAGGCAGGTAATGATGTCAACTTACAATGTCTTCATCGATATCCTCATCATCATCAGGGACTTGAGGTGGACTAAAGAAATTGAAAAAACTTTCACATTCTTCAGTTTTGGTAATGGGCTTGGCATTCTTTGAGCCCTTCTTTGGCTTCTTTTTCAGAAGCTTCTGAGTCAAGCACTTTCCTGGCAACCATTCAATTTCAGTCCTGCAACATATGAACAACGGCATGAGATTTTAAATAGCGAAGGAAAAACTTATAAGAAAAATATTTAGCAATAAATAGAAAAGAAAATACCCTATTGCTTTCTCTAGGATCGGTTCTTCATCATCAATCATATGATACGTTTTTGTCAGGATGGCATTCTTGAAATAAGGATTAGGATCAAAGAAAAACTCAAGCTTGAAACCCTTGGGATTATCTATTCTGCACCACTTGATATCCTTTAGATACTTGAGAGCTCCCTCATCACGCTCTTGAATCTGGAATCATCATTGTAATGTCCGGGCCCAGAACCTACTAGGCCCAATAAGAAATGGGCCCAGTTAAGGGTTGGGCCCAAATTCCACTGTGGGCAGTGCTGTATAAGGATTGAAATAAAAAAATAATAAAAACGAAGGGATAAGACCGACAGGGAGGGGTGACCCTCACCCCTGCTGACAGCCGCTGCCGGCGCGCCGGAGACAAGGGGGGCGGCGGCCAGTCCCGAGGTATGGAGGAATGGAGAGGGAAGGGACCTCTCAGAGGGGGTCTCATCCTTAAACAGTCCTTTAAGCCTATGCCGGCAACCCCAAAATGACAGACCCCCTAAACACCGAACGAGAGAAAGAGAGAGAGCCCGGAAGCTCCAAGAGGAAGGAGGAACCCCTAAGTCGGCAGAGGTGTTGGAGAGGAGGCACCGCAGGTCATCCCCGGAAATGGTAAGCTCCTGTTACCAAAATAAAAATAGAGGAGGGACTCCATGGACCTCAGTTGCAGTCACTGCCGGCTCTCGGTAGGGGGCTGCAGTCGGCCGGAGTCCATTCCCCTTCTTCTTCTTCAGTGGGATAGGGGGTCTCAGTGAAGAAGAAGAAGGGAGGAAAGAAAAGAAAATGAAAGAAAGAAGAAGAAGGAGAGAGGGAAGAGGGGACTCACCCGTGTGTGGCCGCGGGCATCGGCCGCAGGCGCGGTCGTGGGCTCAGCCGCAGGCGCGGCTGTGGACGCCGCGAGCTCGGCCGTGGCACTGCCGACTGTGGCTCGGCCCTCCCAAAACCCCCTTCTTCCTTCACAGGGGAAGAATGGAGAGAGGAAGAGAGAGGGTTTGGGAGTGAGAGAGAGAGAGAATAGGGGGTGGTGCCGGAGGGAAGGACCAAAGAAAAGAAAGAAAGAAAGAAAGAGAGAGGAGGAAGAGGCCGTAGATCCGGCCGGAGGAGAAGAAGAAGACCGGAGGACCGGCCGAAATGGCTAGGGCTTCCGATCGGAACCAAGGAGAGAGAGAGAAAGGAGAGGAGGAGGGGACTTGCCGTGTACGGCCGTGAGCGTCGCCGGTGCGGGCTCGGCCGGGGAAGCCGAGAGCTCGGCCGCGGGCTCGGCCGGGGAAGCCAAGAGCTCGGCCGCGGGCTCGGCCGGGGATGCCGCGGGGCTTGGCCGCGGACGCCGCCGGTCGTGGGCCGTCTCCCTCCGCTCGCCATCCTCCCCTCCGCTCGCCGTCCTGCCATCGTCGGAGAAGAGAGGAAGGGGGAGATCGGGAGAGAAGGAAGGAAAGAGAGGAGGAGGGGAGGAAGCTTCGGGAAGGAGAAGAAAAGAAAAAGGAGAAGAGAAGAGAAGAAAAGAAAAAGGAAAAAAAAAAAAAAAAAAGAGAAAAGAAAAGAAAAAGAAAAAGAAAAGAAAAGAAAGAAAAAGAGAAGAGAAAAGAAAAGAGTGGGTTAACGGGCCGGAATCGGGTTCGGGTCCGAAACCCGTTAAGCCCAATAATAAGAAATTGATTTAGCCAATTGAACCTGAACCCGAGCCTAATTAAATTGGGCTAAGTCTGGACGAGCCCAAACTGCAAATTGGGTCAAATCCGAACCGAATTAAGCCCAAATTGATTTGGGTCCGAACCCAATTAAATTGAGTTAGTTCCAGCAGACCCAATCTGGTTTTAAATCGAACCCCAAAGGCTTCAAATTGGACTTGGGCTAAATCCTTGGATGGGATCCAAGCAAGTAAATTCATAATATGATGAACTAAGAGATTTTATAATAAATAAATAGGGAATAATGTAATCCCTATTATGTTGTTTTAGGTGATTAAGGATTTGTCACCTGGACTTGAGCAATTTGGAAAGCGAATTGATGTAAGTAATCTGCCTTAATCTTATCGTAGATCCTGTATTACATTTTATAAGATGAACCAGTGTTTTTCATACAATTTGAATTGTATACATGATTTGTGAAGAAAGTAAGTAACTGGTTTTAATCTTGTTGTGAATCATGTATGTAAGTAATCTGCCTTAATCTTATCGTAGATCCTGTATTACATTTTATAAGATGAACCAGTGTTTTTCATACAATTTGAATTGTATACATGATTTGTGAAGAAAGTAAGTAACTGGTTTTAATCTTGTTGTGAATCATGTATGTAAGTAATCTGTCTTAATCCTATCGTAGATCTTGTAATACGTTTTATAAGATGAACCAGTGTTTTTTATACAATTTGAATTGTATGCATGATTAGTGAAGAATGTAAGTAACCTGTTCTAATCCTATTATGGATCATGTCATGTTATTAATGTTTTCCTAAGCATTTATTTTAAGTACATATGTTTCATGCATGATATGTTACAATGCATAAGTAACTTGCATGATCCCAGAAGCTATGGCTATGTATGCAACCTGATGATATTGATATTTTAATCATGCATGTAAGTTTATAAAGTCTTAGCTAGCCCCAGAGGCACTATAATGGGCTCAAAGATGCTACTGAGAATGACTGAGCCGCCAGTGGCTGAATAGTAACTGAGCTGCCCCGCCAGTGGCTGAATAGTAACTGAGCTGCCCCGCCAGTGGCTGAATAGTAACTGAGCCTGCCCCGCCAGTGGCTGAATTGGAATTGGGCCTGCCCCGCCAGTGGCTGAATAGTAACTGAGCTGCCCCGCCAGTGGCTGAATAGTAACTGAGCTGGCCCCGCCAGTGGTCGAGTCTGACTTCGCAGTAGCATCCGAGAGAATGGACCACGGCATGCCGGGGCACGGTTTCATATGCATATATTATGAAAATTGTTGTGATTTGCACTACTGCTTTGTTTAAATCGCATACTTATTATGCCATGATGATTATTAGATAAACATGCATGTCAGCTTCTCAAAACCCTGATTTACATGTTTAGTCTACTGGTTGATCCGGTAGGATTATGCAGGATTACTTACTGAGCCGTGTAGCTCATATCCGTTTATTTACTTTTTTCTTTCAGATCCTCACCACTGATAGCTGCCAGAGACACGTTAATTTGGTATTAGCGCTTCTTTCTTTTGGGGTAAAGCAAGTATATACTTTTGTGTATATAAACTACGTAGAAGCTCTGTATTTGGGTACTGACCAGCATGTTGTACTAAGAATGCTTTCATATGAAAAGATTTGGTTGGTTTGACTACCCTATTTCCCAGGTATGAGGCTGCGTGCTATTGTGGGCGGTAGTCGGCAATAGCACGGCCGTGTCACGGATCCGGATCCGGGGCGTGACATTTTCGTGGTATCAGAGCAATAGGTTAATCATGAGTAAAAAATTTTTCAAATTTTAATAAGGGCAGAGGTAGTTAAATCTCATTTAGTGAAATTCCGTATAATTGGAAAGAAAGAAAAGATTTTATTGGTTGCATCATCGGTCAGTCACGAAAATTGCTTGACATAAATATTTTGATAGACGACAATGAGCAACAAAAAGAAAGAAGTTAAGGCTAATACAAAATCATTCTCGGGGCATGATTGTGACAGGTATGATATCAGAGTTTAAGATTTAAGACTACTAAGGATTTTGGTGTTTTGAATCAGAATGCTAACGAGCCATGCCAAAATAAAAATAAGCTAGTTTGGAGATTTCTCGATGGAGTAATTTGTATTTTGGATTATGATTAAAGTATATTTTGACTGATATAAAGTGGAGTACTAGCTATGGAATATTAAGGTACATGGTGATTATTGGTGTATCAGTATATAGGTGATTTTGGAAGTTTAACTTGATACCGGATACTGTGGATAATACTTCTAGTTTGAAGTTAATTATTTTGATGGCAAGATAGGGTTCATTCATAAGTTGTTTAAGGCTTGGACAAGGAAAGCTTTTATATTCTTCGAGGTTAAAATCGGTATGACAATTATGCATGAAACTATTGTATAGAAAGAAAATATATCTGAGAATGACATTTAAGAGTTTCTCCTTTGTTTACTTGGAATGTGACATATTAGATCTTTTCAAATTACAATGCAAGATTGGTATTTTGATTGAAAGTCATTTAGTAAATTCTGGGATAATTTCCAATCTTGAAGAATATTTTTGGCTCATTTTATATGAATGAAGTCGCTGAAAATGTAAAAATTTATTTAAAGCATTGTTATTTATTTAAGGGGATCTTATGTTGGGATACCCTTTCTTTACTCGTTCATGAAAAGGTAAAAGGAAGTTCTAGCTAAGTAACATATGATCTAGATGGAGGAAAGATTTGAAGTGCAAATACATATGAAGGATTAAATAGTTCTGTTGGTAGACAAATAGTATGGCGATCAAAAGTTATTAATGAATTCAAAAAAAAAAAAAAAAAAATGATGTTTTGAATCAGAGTGCGCAGCGAAAACATAGTGGGCTGAATTAGTTCTCTAAGTTGGTCTGTAGTATTATTCCATTGATTCGGAAAGTTGTAATAATAAAAGATTTGATCTGTTTTCTTCTGTAGTAGGATTTTCCTTGATAAATGAAAAGAAAATGATCGGATTTTTTGGGATATCGCTGTGCTACCTTAAATTCTCCAGTTTTATGTCATGCTAAGAAATTCTTAGCATCTCGAGACTAGAATTAACGGATCATCAATTTTGATCTCAGATCTGGAATATGCTGATATAAACCTCCGTCCTCCTAAACTTGAAGCTTGAGTTTCTTTAATTAATATCAACCCTCCATCTGATTGAAAGAAATTAAGGTTGTCAATTGACTTTGATGAATAACTATCAAGGGTGGATTGAAGTTGTTTATGATCTAATCTTGTGATAGATCGGGTAATCGAGAGCAGTTGATACTTGGACAAAGAAACTTGATCTTCTTATTCAGAATTAAGATGTTGATTCTATGAATAATCTGGAGAGAGAGCTATATAATTTCACCAGTGAGTTTTTTCTACTGTGGCAATTCCTGGAAGATTTTGAGCATCTTAAATTTAGTATTAACGGATGGATGGTGCCTTGGTTGGGCTTAGACCTGAAATGTTCCCTACTCCTAGCTATGACATCTTCGATCTACCTATCTAAAAGGGGTTTGAAGTTTTGCTAGGATAAAAGTTGATCATAAAATTGTAGGCAAGGTTAAGAGAAGAAAGAAGATTATAGATTATGAAAAGTATGTGATGCTAATGCTCTCACCTATTTCTATTAACCCGATTACGACCGTTGTGTGGACTTAATCGAGAGCAATTAATTTCTTGGGCCAAGAATCATAGCATTTAAAATCTAAGGCAGGAAGATTAGTCCTCTTTTGAAAGAGATCAAAGAACTCCTACGTGTCATAGATGGAAAGGTTCAAGTTTTGAGGTGCCATGATTTTGCCAAAATCTTATCAGCAAGCATTTTAAGAGGGAGACTAACCGAGAACTAGAGGATGACTCAATGGTTGACTACTTTTGAAAACCAGAACCTAGGGTATGTTTAATTTCGAGGACGAAATTTATTTTAAGGGGGGTAGGATGTAATGTCCGGGCCCAGAACCTACTAGGCCCAATAAGAAATGGGCCCAGTTAAGGGTTGGGCCCAAATTCCACTGTGGGCAGTGCTGTATAAGGATTGAAATAAAAAAATAATAAAAACGAAGGGATAAGACCGACAGGGAGGGGTGACCCTCACCCCTGCTGACAGCCGCTGCCGGCGCGCCGGAGACAAGGGGGGCGGCGGCCAGTCCCGAGGTATGGAGGAATGGAGAGGGAAGGGACCTCTCAGAGGGGGTCTCATCCTTAAACAGTCCTTTAAGCCTATGCCGGCAACCCCAAAATGACAGACCCCCTAAACACCGAACGAGAGAAAGAGAGAGAGCCCGGAAGCTCCAAGAGGAAGGAGGAACCCCTAAGTCGGCAGAGGTGTTGGAGAGGAGGCACCGCAGGTCATCCCCGGAAATGGTAAGCTCCTGTTACCAAAATAAAAATAGAGGAGGGACTCCATGGACCTCAGTTGCAGTCACTGCCGGCTCTCGGTAGGGGGCTGCAGTCGGCCGGAGTCCATTCCCCTTCTTCTTCTTCAGTGGGATAGGGGGTCTCAGTGAAGAAGAAGAAGGGAGGAAAGAAAAGAAAATGAAAGAAAGAAGAAGAAGGAGAGAGGGAAGAGGGGACTCACCCGTGTGTGGCCGCGGGCATCGGCCGCAGGCGCGGTCGTGGGCTCAGCCGCAGGCGCGGCTGTGGACGCCGCGAGCTCGGCCGTGGCACTGCCGACTGTGGCTCGGCCCTCCCAAAACCCCCTTCTTCCTTCACAGGGGAAGAATGGAGAGAGGAAGAGAGAGGGTTTGGGAGTGAGAGAGAGAGAGAATAGGGGGTGGTGCCGGAGGGAAGGACCAAAGAAAAGAAAGAAAGAAAGAAAGAGAGAGGAGGAAGAGGCCGTAGATCCGGCCGGAGGAGAAGAAGAAGACCGGAGGACCGGCCGAAATGGCTAGGGCTTCCGATCGGAACCAAGGAGAGAGAGAGAAAGGAGAGGAGGAGGGGACTTGCCGTGTACGGCCGTGAGCGTCGCCGGTGCGGGCTCGGCCGGGGAAGCCGAGAGCTCGGCCGCGGGCTCGGCCGGGGAAGCCAAGAGCTCGGCCGCGGGCTCGGCCGGGGATGCCGCGGGGCTTGGCCGCGGACGCCGCCGGTCGTGGGCCGTCTCCCTCCGCTCGCCATCCTCCCCTCCGCTCGCCGTCCTGCCATCGTCGGAGAAGAGAGGAAGGGGGAGATCGGGAGAGAAGGAAGGAAAGAGAGGAGGAGGGGAGGAAGCTTCGGGAAGGAGAAGAAAAGAAAAAGGAGAAGAGAAGAGAAGAAAAGAAAAAGGAAAAAAAAAAGAGAAAAGAAAAGAAAAAGAAAAAGAAAAGAAAAGAAAGAAAAAGAGAAGAGAAAAGAAAAGAGTGGGTTAACGGGCCGGAATCGGGTTCGGGTCCGAAACCCGTTAAGCCCAATAATAAGAAATTGATTTAGCCAATTGAACCTGAACCCGAGCCTAATTAAATTGGGCTAAGTCTGGACGAGCCCAAACTGCAAATTGGGTCAAATCCGAACCGAATTAAGCCCAAATTGATTTGGGTCCGAACCCAATTAAATTGAGTTAGTTCCAGCAGACCCAATCTGGTTTTAAATCGAACCCCAAAGGCTTCAAATTGGACTTGGGCTAAATCCTTGGATGGGATCCAAGCAAGTAAATTCATAATATGATGAACTAAGAGATTTTATAATAAATAAATAGGGAATAATGTAATCCCTATTATGTTGTTTTAGGTGATTAAGGATTTGTCACCTGGACTTGAGCAATTTGGAAAGCGAATTGATGTAAGTAATCTGCCTTAATCTTATCGTAGATCCTGTATTACATTTTATAAGATGAACCAGTGTTTTTCATACAATTTGAATTGTATACATGATTTGCGAAGAAAGTAAGTAACTGGTTTTAATCTTGTTGTGAATCATGTATGTAAGTAATCTGCCTTAATCTTATCGTAGATCCTGTATTACATTTTATAAGATGAACCAGTGTTTTTCATACAATTTGAATTGTATACATGATTTGTGAAGAAAGTAAGTAACTGGTTTTAATCTTGTTGTGAATCATGTATGTAAGTAATCTGTCTTAATCCTATCGTAGATCTTGTAATACGTTTTATAAGATGAACCAGTGTTTTTTATACAATTTGAATTGTATGCATGATTAGTGAAGAATGTAAGTAACCTGTTCTAATCCTATTATGGATCATGTCATGTTATTAATGTTTTCCTAAGCATTTATTTTAAGTACATATGTTTCATGCATGATATGTTACAATGCATAAGTAACTTGCATGATCCCAGAAGCTATGGCTATGTATGCAACCTGATGATATTGATATTTTAATCATGCATGTAAGTTTATAAAGTCTTAGCTAGCCCCAGAGGCACTATAATGGGCTCAAAGATGCTACTGAGAATGACTGAGCCGCCAGTGGCTGAATAGTAACTGAGCTGCCCCGCCAGTGGCTGAATAGTAACTGAGCTGCCCCGCCAGTGGCTGAATAGTAACTGAGCCTGCCCCGCCAGTGGCTGAATTGGAATTGGGCCTGCCCCGCCAGTGGCTGAATAGTAACTGAGCTGCCCCGCCAGTGGCTGAATAGTAACTGAGCTGGCCCCGCCAGTGGTCGAGTCTGACTTCGCAGTAGCATCCGAGAGAATGGACCACGGCATGCCGGGGCACGGTTTCATATGCATATATTATGAAAATTGTTGTGATTTGCACTACTGCTTTGTTTAAATCGCATACTTATTATGCCATGATGATTATTAGATAAACATGCATGTCAGCTTCTCAAAACCCTGATTTACATGTTTAGTCTACTGGTTGATCCGGTAGGATTATGCAGGATTACTTACTGAGCCGTGTAGCTCATATCCGTTTATTTACTTTTTTCTTTCAGATCCTCACCACTGATAGCTGCCAGAGACACGTTAATTTGGTATTAGCGCTTCTTTCTTTTGGGGTAAAGCAAGTATATACTTTTGTGTATATAAACTACGTAGAAGCTCTGTATTTGGGTACTGACCAGCATGTTGTACTAAGAATGCTTTCATATGAAAAGATTTGGTTGGTTTGACTACCCTATTTCCCAGGTATGAGGCTGCGTGCTATTGTGGGCGGTAGTCGGCAATAGCACGGCCGTGTCACGGATCCGGATCCGGGGCGTGACAATCATAATCCAACTTTCATAAGTCATATATCCAATTTACAAGGAATAGAAGGAACAAAAGAAATGCATCATACTCTCATGAGGAATAGAAAGGAACAAAAGAACAGAGGAATATCTTCAGAGGAAACTCTACAAACTAATTGTTATACATAAGATTTTGGAAACCATGTTCCTGTCAAGTCAACATAGAACATACTAATTAAAGTCCTTTCCAAGATCTATACTTATCAAAGTTCTGGCATAATCGTATTTTGGAAATTGAGGTAAGTATCAAAAAAAAATTTAAAACAATCTAAAAACATTCATCTCAAAATCGTAAGTACACAATCTACGATGTATCAAGAGTCGACGGCATCATCATCTCTACGAGTAGATGAAGTATCAGCAACCTACAAGAAAAAAAATACTTTAGAAACTAAAAATACGAAAGTCATCACGCTCATACAAGAATACATTATAATTATATAAAATATTCAAATATATTTAGTTATGTACCGGAGGAGCAAATCTCTGCAAAAAAGATGAAATATGGTCAAGCTGATCCTGCAAAGATTATATCTTCAACTCTTGGCTCTGCTTCAACTCTGCCATATCAGTCATATGACTCTGCCTCATCTCCTCTATCCTTGTCTCATATGACTGCTTTATCTGTGCCATCTCTGTCTTCAAACTACAAACCTCTGCAGTGCTAGTACCTTGTCTGGCATCTTGGGTATATCGGCTCACTGCAGACAGCTGAGTGGGGGTAACTCCGATACCGTAACCCCTCACGCGTCCATAACGTTCTGGGCCCATCAATTCTGCATAGACCTGAGCCTCGACGCGACTGGCCGCGTCGGATGATGATGACTCCCCGACGCGCTCTGAAATGAGATTTGTAGCTCTTTCCTATATCTCTCTCAAAAAAATAAACAGTCACATTAATAATTTAAAGGAAGTAAAATTAATAAAATAATTATGATCAAATAAAAAATGAATACATACAACTATATCTCTCGACTCGTCCCGGACAAAGCTGCCATCTCGGTGAGTGTGGGTCATCTTATAAAACTCTACCTCACCAGGCTCCCTTCCATGCTCTACTATCTACACATACGGAAAGTATATTGCCAAACTATATATCATGATACGTGCTATATGTTAGTAGAGTTTCAAATAGTTTCAAACAAACTTATGAATTCATTTCTACGTCTCGCATAACTCTTCGAGCCTAAAGTATGAGGAACTGCTTGAGATGCTCGTGCAGCTCTACCAATATTAGAATATGTCTGCCAAAATAAAAGCACACAGTATAATATTATTCAATGTATATATTTGCAATCTATATTAATAATAAAGATAATATAAGATATTGAAACAATATACGTGACCTGTCCTTTTTCAGAAAACCAGTAGTGAACAAGCTCCCTCCACTGCTGAGGGTATACATCAGGAGGAGTCACACGAGCAACCTCCTCCTCTGTCATACCCTCACGCTTGAAGTCCGTCTTCAATTTTGCTTTATATTCTTTCCATTTGCGGTTGAGGGACTTTAGCACCCAATCATGGCTCTCTGGAGGGAGTACAAACTTACCCTACAACAAGATACAGAATGTTATAATAATATTAAACCTCAAAAGTAAAATCATGGTAGTAAGCAAATTAATATGCAGGAGGTGTCAAATTAAAAAGAACAAATTCAATTTATTACCTGTATGAGTCTAAGAAGCTCAACCTTATACGAAGGAAGCATGTCATTCCACTTCGTATAGTTGAGCGGACACAGTTGACCCTTGCGTGCAACCGATCCTAAAAAGCTTGATAGAAGACTTCCAGCTCTATTGATGGGCTGCCCCAATTCGTTGCATCGGATGATGATCTTCTCACCCGGAGGAAGCTTCCACACATCCTTTGCTTGAGTGGGTCCCCGTCTCGTCCTCACTGTCCCTTGTCCATCTATTCAAATTAAATAAAATGCCTTAAAAAGTTGAAGACAAATATGAACATAAAATATGAACTTTAAATCGAATTACCCTAGATCCGGAGCTCATCCTCCGGACAATCAGCAGAAGGCTCGCGCTGAGATCCTGACTCGTGCTGCTGGTGCTCATATGGCTGCTGGGACTGCTCAGAAGTAGATCCCACCTGAGAATGCTGGAACTCCACATCTCTAAATCGCCTCCCTTGGGGCATATTGTTACCTGGTATGTACAAAAAAGAATCAATATCTGGTTAAATGATAAATTTATACTAAATAAAGGGCTAATAAAAGAGAATATAATAACTCATTCAACGTATGCTTCATAAATTTTACTTACCATTATGAAACTACATTCTCATTCAACATCCATCCTAATCAAACTCATTGGCGCATTTACTTCATCAGTTGGCACAACATTATAAGGCATACACTGAGTATAAGTATCATCGTCCTCCTCTTCCAACCTTTTTTCCATATCATACAAGTCCCTAGGTTTCGTCTTAATAACGAGAGACCAATTTTTATCTTTTGAGTCTTGCACAAAAAATACTTGTCGAGCTTGAGATGAAAAAACAAATGGATCATCTTTCAATAACACACCAGTATGTATCAACCTTGAAAAATTTACAAGTGTGAATCCATTTATGTCTTGCCTCAAACCTCTAGGTGAGTTTATATCCACCCAATCACATCGAAATAATACTACCTTAAAATTTCCATAATAATCCAGCTCATAAATATCTATTAGAGCACCATAATAATTTTTTCCATCTGCCTCAACCATAACCCCACTATTTTGGGTTTTTCTAAATTTCTCACGCTCTTTAGGATGAAATTTAAAACCATTTTTAATGAACCCACCATATCTGTTAACAATATTATTCGAACCTCAAGCAATGACTATTAACTCCTCGGAACAATTCCTCTCCATCATCATTGGTACCTAAAAAGAATTAAAGAAGAAATGATTAATTTCTCTCTATAAAATTTAAAAAAAAGCTTTATATATTAGACATCTAACCTGTTTGAAAAGCCATTCTGGAAATAACTCAACCAACCATCGTTGCTCAATCCTTGGTGTAGGACGAATGTTATGGTTGAGACTTCGCTGAGCTATTAAAAATTCTCTGCACGATCAAGGTTATCTTTAATTAAATACCAATATTGCATTCTCCTGACATGACAGTAAATTTAGATTTCAATTAACCGTACTAACCTGCGAGACTCGGATATTATATTACTATGAAGTAAGACATAGTGATGTGCCTGTGCCAACGATTTCTGGTCAAGAACAACACTTTCAACTTTTCCCAAAACTCTTCCGCCAGATGAGAACTTGTAAACATCTGCATTCTCTATGATATCACAATTTCTTTGAGGTCGATTGAAAACCGTTTCAACACCTTCAAGATATCTCGAACAAAATGTCAAACACTCCTCAGCAATATATCCTTCAGCAATCGAGCCCTCGGGATAGGCTCGATTGCGTACATAATCTTTTAAGCGCATAAGAAACCTTCAACAATAAATTTTTAAAATAAATATCAAAATCAAACTGATTATTAAATAATTATATTAGAGTTTAGAAAAATCACCTCTCAATAGGATACATCCATCGTTAGTGAACCGGGCCACCAAGTTTAGCTTCCGCCGCTAAGTGATATCCGCTGGGTATCGTAACATTCCATCCTTTGTACGGCCTTCGTCATGCCATCTCATCGAGGAAGCCGTCTTCGGTGATGCAAACATCCTTTTCAATCTTGGTATAAGAGGAAAATACCTCAAAATTTGAGGACCAAAATCTCATCTTGCGTTGTACCCTCCAGTGAAATCCTTTCGAGGTGAAATAAGAAGCATAGGCAATCTTTTTGTCTCCAGTGTCAGCAAGTTTTATCATATATTCATATTTGGAAGCCTGGACCACATTTTTTTGGTATGCATTCCTTGACATCATAAAGCAAACTTACAATCTCAGTGTAGCTGGTTTAGGACAAAGAAGCTAAGATAGGTTCTTCACCACAAGCAAAGCAGAGGGAATAATTGGTTTACACTGTTGTTTGGGGGGGGTAGGGAAGGCAACCCGAAAATCTGCTTTTTTTTTTTGAATAAATGTTAGTCAGACAATATTTAGAGGAGAAAATAATTTATTTATATTATTTTATATATTAGAAAATAGCTCGAAAATTTGTTACTTTGGGGATAAGTTGCTGAGATTTATCCTTTTTTTTCATTATATTTTTTATGCCTTCAGGTCTGATTTGCATACTTATTATGTACTGCTTCTTTGTGATCGAAGTTCAATTTTCTCATACCAAATTAAGCTTTCGGCCTATACAAAATTGAAGGATTTAGATGATATAAGGGCATGACAAAATAATCAAAATTCTTTCGATTAAACATGGGTAAGAAAAAAAATTTACTTGAATTCATCATTGGCTAGAAAAGTGAAATGTTAGGTTTTATTACTGTATCAACATAAAGAAGGGCAATACAAAATTGAAGGGACTAAATGATATAAGGGCATAACAAAATAATCAAAAATGCATTCAGCAAAAACGAGTAAGAAAATAAGAAGCATAGGCAATCTTTTTGTCTCCAGTGTCAGCAAGTTTTATCATATATTCATATTTGGAAGCCTGGACCACATTTTTTTGGTATGCATTCCTTGACATCATAAAGCAAACTTACAATCTCAGTGTAGCTGGTTTAGGACAAAGAAGCTAAGATAGGTTCTTCACCACAGGCAAAGGTCCGGCTAAAATTGAACTGACACCATTGTGCACATTAAACCTAGTCCTAATCATCTAGTCATTTAGTTTTTCAAAATCATTTCTCAAACTTAAAATCCCTATACCTGTTAAAGCTTTTGAACTTGCGATCACTTTCAAGCAAATTATATCCGTAGCATTTACTTGTTGCTATAAACAGTGTAATTCCTACTTACCAAAGGCTCAGCAGTACTTGTACCGTACTGCAATGTGCAATGCTAAAAGACTTTTAGTTTGGTCTTGATGGCCCTTGACTTATCTTGAAAAAAGTAATCCTGCTATATAAATAAATGCAATCAAACAGTCCTTATCACTCCCTCCAAGGGAGATCTCTGAAATGCTCATCGACATGGCAAAACATTACTAATAAGGTCTTGAAAACGAGAATAATTAAGGATGCCACATAGTCAACTTGAATAAGGCTAGTTTTCTACCAAAGGCCCAACAGACCCACACATATAGTTAAGAAAAATCCAATAATGTGTGTTTTCCCCTTCATCATTTATAACCTGTATCCACCTTTCCAGCTTTGATGTTTTTCTCTCCTGTTTCTTAACATCTACACTTCCTGTCTTCCAATACCAATGCTCTGTAATATGAAATAGAGTACTATAGCATAAAACAGAATATTTTTTTGGATGCACTTCATTTGAAAAAAATCTATAAGAGTTTCTGAAAGTAACATTCCTTCAGCTTGCTTGGTTGATCTATGAGAAATCATATACAAGAAACCTTCTGTCTTACCCCTAATCCCCTCACAAACTCTTCAACTCAACCCCTCTCCCATCCTCATTTGCAAGTCCAGCTTTCTTTCCGACCGCCACTTCGACCCATTTGTCCCTGCCAACAAGCTCATAGAGGACCTAGACATCTATGCCTTCTCCATCTCCCTTCAAATGCATGATAATGCTCCAAACATCAAAACCTGCAAACCCACAAAAGAAACTATTCTTTCTACTCTTTCACGCTGTTCACAGCAAATTTCAGAACCTGCCAAACGCACTATGAGATGAGCCATCTCGACCAGCTTATATACCCACAAGGCCAACTCTATACTTTCGCCAACCCAACCAATAACCTGCTTCAATCTTCAACAGTACAACTCAAAATTAGAGATCTAGATCCCACAAACTCAGATACCTTTTTGTGCCCTAGAATCAAACTTGAAGCCCTAACAACATCTAATGAGATCAATTTTACAGCCGGGGCGGAACATAACTTGGACCGCATCCTGCAGTCAAAATTTCAGACGCATCTGCAGCTCATACACAGCCAACCAGAAAATAAATCACTCTCGGAATTGAATCGGTCTTCCCACAACCAGGGAAACGCCTCATCCGGCTCTAAACCAGAATTCGAAGGACAGGAATTTTACAAATAGAAAAGCTTAATCAATCCCTGATATGAGAACAAAAAAGGAGTAAGCTAGACCTCAAGCTCCTCACTTTTACCATATAACAAGATACATTATTTTTACTGTTCCACATAGCAGCAATTATAATCAAGATTCCCATCAGTATTTCAGGACACAAAAAACTCTTAACACCTATTCCCCCATATATTTCCAAAAATAACTCATATTAATTTCAATGGACAAAAAATATTTGAACTACATGAATGAACAACAGGGAACCCGATACTTTCCCGATTAAAATCCTCAGAAAAACCGAGAAACATCATTTGCCTAAGAAAGAAGTGCATACCTGAGATCAGAGAAGACAACGGCTCGCGAGCTTCAAACTCGGATCTCAACGCCGTTAATCTGTTCCAAAATCTTAACCCTTGTTCCCCAACAGCTCCGATGTGGTAATTAGCTTCAGAATCCAGCCACTGGTGACGCCTCTGGATCGATCCACTGTAACCCTGCGAAGATTGAAAGAAGGGAGGAAGAAGGGGTGAAGAATAAGAGGTGAGATTGGGTATGGGAATGCAGGGAGCAGCGAAGTGAGAGCAAACGATACCCTTACCGTGGCCCAAAAAACCCTAAAATTAAAGGCTGCTACCGTCCCAACTTGAAACCCTAGAGAGGAATCCCCTTTTCTTTTCTTTCTTTTCCATAATGGAATTTTTTTCTGGATATGGTACGAAGAACCGAATCCAGGGGCGCTTCACCAGCTTCCCCTTTGTTTCCTCTCAAAGGCCCTGGGGTCGGTCGTTCGGCAACACAGAAGCTTTGCAGAAGGAGGCGGAGAAGGAGGAGAACAAGCGAGAAGAAGGGAGCACAGAGAGGAGGAGAAAAATACCTCGGTTGGTCGGTCGGTCGGCGCCGGAGAGGAGGGAGGAGGAGAAGGGGTTGGAGTCGGACGGCCGGCACCGGAGAGGAGCAAGACGGAAGTGAACACGGAAGCTCGAGCAGCGCCGGAGAGGAGAAATAAGGGCTCGATCGGGGTCGGTCGCTGGGTTAGGGTGGTGTGCTCGCATTCGACGACGCTTATAAGCGTCGTTGTAGGTCTGGAAGAACAACGCGTCGTTGTAGGTCTGGAAGAACAACGACGCGTAATAGCGTCGCCCTATAACCAATTCCCACGCTTCCGAGTGTGAGTTGGAAATATGGACTATGACGACGCTTAAAAGCGTCGTTTATTCCTTTGAATTGCCGACGCTTATGATAAGCATCGGCAAAAGTACAAGGGGAGGCCAAATTTGCCGATGCTTTTCCATAGCGTCGGCATTGAAGCGTCGACTTTGCTTCTTTCTTTTGTAGTGGAAGATCTGTCCCAAAGATCAGTATATCATCTACATAGAGGTACAAGATCACAAATTTGTGTCCAACTCTCTTGTGGTATACACATTCGTCTGTACTATTGATTTCAAATCCAAATATCAGTATGGTTTCATCAAATTTCAAGTGCCATTGCTTGGGTGCTTGTTTAAGACCATAAAGAGATCTGAGTAGTCTGCAAACTTTATTTTCTTGGCCTGAGATTTTAAATCCCTCTGGCTGGTCCATATAAATTTCTTCATTTAAGTCTCCATTTAGAAAAACTGTCTTAAGATCCATCTGATGAATCACTAATTTATGAATAGAGGCTAATGCTATAAGGATCCTAATAGTAGTAATCCTAGCTACAGGTGCATAAACATCAAAGAAATCTACACCAGGTCTCTGAGTAAAACCCTTGGCAACTAATCTAGCCTTAAATTTATCTACAGAGCCATCAGGCCTAAGTTTCTTCTTAAAGATCCATTTGCATCCTATTGTTTTACAACCAGGAGGAAGATCAGTCAATTTCCAAGTATGGTTTTGGATAATTGATTGCATCTCATTGTCCACAGCTTCTCTCCAAAAAGGTGAATCCAAAGATTTCATTGCGTCCTCAAAGGTAGTTGGAGAGTCTTCTATTAGGAAGGTATAAAAATTATCTCCAAATATTTTCTCTACCCTGGATCTTTTACTTCTCCTAGGTTCTGCTTCTGCTTCTATTTCTCTTGTCCTTATTCTACTAGAGCTACTAGCTATACCGCTATCTACTCTAGTCTTAAGTGGAAAGGTATCTTCAAAATATGTTGCATCTCTGGCTTCTATGATAGTGTTGTTACTAATATCATTTACTTCTGAACTTATCACCAGAAATCTATTGGCATTACTATTGGCTGCATAACCTATGAATATGGCATCCGCTGTTTTATGCCCTATTTTCTTTCTCTTAAAATCAGGTATTTTTACTTTTGCCAAGCACACCCACACTTTTAAATAGCTAAGATTAGGTTTTCTATGTTTCCAAACTTCATATGGGGTTAGATCATTATTTTTAGAGGGAATCCTATTAAGGATATAACAAGCTGAAACAAGAGCTTCCCCCCACAAATTTTCTGGCACTCCTGAGTTTATAAGCATGGAGTTCACCATATCCATTAAAGTCCTATTCTTCCTTTCTGCTACTCCATTTGATTGGGGAGAATAGGGTGCAGTCACTTCATGAATGATTCCATGATCTCCACAAAATTGAGTTATATCATTGGATGTATATTCACCTCCCCGATCTGATGTAAGAATTTTAATTTTCTTTTCTTGTTGGTTCTCAGCTTCAATCTTAAATATTTTAAATTTGCTGAGCACCTCATCCTTGGTTTTAATTAGATAGATATAACAGAATTTGGATAGATCATCTATGAAGGTCACAAAATATTTGTTACCTCCTCTAGAAGTTCTACTAGAGTCACAAATATCACTATGGATCAACTCTAATAGATCTGAATCCCTATTAACGGATTTAAAAGGCTTCCTAGGAAGTTTAGCTTCTACACAAATTTGACATTTCTCATGATTCTTAAGATCACTTTTTGGTATTAGATTTAGGTTCATAAGTTGCTTAATTGAATTATAATTTACATGACCTAATCTACCATGCCAAATAAAAGGGGGTTCTATATTCATAATCAAAGGATTTTCATTTATTGAAGGAGCTATTACATTCAACTTGAACAATCCTTCACTAAGGAATCCTTTTCCAATAAACATTACACCATGAGAAATTACAACCTTATTGGACTCAAAGACAAGACGAAAGCCTTGCTGGACAAGCAAGAAACCACTAATGAGGTTTCTTCTAACAACTGGAACATGTTGGACGCCGTGTAGTGACAGGACTTTTCCAGAGGTAAGCTTTAAGTCCACACGTCCTACTCCTAGCACATGTGCCTCTGAGCTGTTTGCCATGATCACAACTCCTCCACTTGAGATCTGGTAAGAAGAAAACCAGGAGCGATCCGAACAAATATGAATACCAGCTCCGGTATCAATCCACCAATTAAGTGCTTGTAAAGTCATGTTAACTTTAGGAGTGAAGAAAACAGACCTGAAAGCTATCTCAGAGGAGACAGCGCCGGAAGTCACCATGTTGACTTGAGCACTGGTTGTGTGTGGACCCTTCTTCTTAGATTGAAGAGGTGCAGTCTTCTTATAGAAGCATTGGGAAGACAAATGGTTGGTCCGACCATACACATAACAGAAACGAGCACCACCTTCCTCTTTCTTTTTCTTCTGCTCCTGGGATTGAATAGGTTTCCTATTGTAGTGGTGGTTAGGGTTTCTAGGGTTGTAGGGTTTCTTTTTAAAATTCTTACGAAAGGGTCGGTTCTGATTTTTCTTAGGAGGGGCCTCTACATTATATACATTATTCTTGGGTCCAGTAGAGGTATTACTCCTGAGCCTGTGCTGCTCTTCAATCCTAATGGAGTTCAAGACTTGGGTTAGGGTGAGAACTTCTTGGGTATGGCTCAGGGTCTTGGCAAAATCAGACCAGGAAGTAGGTAGTTTATCTATCAGACAGGCTACCTGGAATGATTCATCCAAATTGGTTCCATTAGCCCTAAGCTGGTGGATCAGGGTTTCAAATTCATGAATTTGGTCATTCATAGGCTTTGAGTCCACCATCCTAAACTTATTGAAGTCGGAGGCCTTGAACCTCTTTACCCCAGCATCATCAAGACCATATTTGCTATCTAGGATGTCCCAGAGTTCTTTGGCACTCTTGGCTGTGTAATAGATATCATACAGACTCTCAGAAAGAGCACCTAGGATTCTATGGATACAATGATAATCTATCTCATCAGGTGTCCTAGAAGGTGTGCTAGTGGAGGCAGAATGTTCAGTATTGGAAGAGGTGGTTGGGTTGGATCCGTTATCAACTTCAGTAGTACTTTCACCTATGGCTGAGATTAACCCTAATGTGGTGAGCCAGAACCGCATTTGGTTCTGCCACCTCCTAAAGTTATGACCATCAAATTTTTCAGGTTTGGCACTAAGATGGTCACTAGTGTTTGAGGCCATAGGATCAGGGTTATAGAATGGAGACAGAAATCTAATTGAAGGTAAAAAAAAAAAAATTATGTCAAAAGATTGCATTAATGTTTATATTGAATTTTGGATGTCTAATTAATATATCCAAAAAACTAATAGCCAGATCAGCTCCAGATCGGTGGTAGAGCACTAGGCTCACTTAAGTACCAGCCTTTCTTAGGCACGTATGGCTTTTTGACAAGCTTTTCTTAGACACTATTAGTTAGTGGATATAATCACTAGAAATCACACAAATTCAATATTTAAAATAACCTAATGCAAATTTAAACGGATTAACTAATTTTTTTGAATTTTTTTTTGTTTGACCTTTCCGAATTAGTAACAATTGATTACTAAATTTAATTCTAGCAAACAATTATTATAATTAAAATCTAATTTATCAATTCAATGAATTATATATATATATATTAGAATTAATTTATTTACTTATTAGAATAATTAATTACTAATTTTGTAGCAAATCAATTATTGTAATTAAGATGTCAATTCAATGAATTAAAAGATTTATTTCTTTATTAGACTAATTGATTAAGATCTAATAAGTCAATTCAATAGATTCATTATTATGTATCAACCAATTTCCGAATTTTTCGTTTGAATAGGATCTGAAAATTACTTCTTGAGGAGTCCAAATGGAGGTATAATAAACCTCTTGGAGGTTAACCAAATTATTACCTCTTTAGAATAATTTATTATTAATGATGTGCTAGCAAAGACAATTATTGCAATTAAAATCTAATATGCCACAATTGTAATAAAGAATTTAATGAATTATATATTACTAACAAAAAATAAAAACAAATACTTCTTTGAATTGTTAGCAATATATCATATAAATAAACAAATAAATCTATTAATTCAATTAATGGAAAATCTTAAAGGGAATAATATACATGCATATTATTCGTCATCCAAATAAGTTTATTTCAATGCAAAATAAATCTAATTTAGCACAAAATAAATCTATGCATTTAATAAATTTATATCATAAAATTTCAAATCCTACAAATCTACTAATATTGAAAAAAATAAAAGTAGAAGAAAGTAGCCTGATTGAAGGCAGGTCGAAGCGCGTAGACGCTGTCCCAAAGAAGTATTTGCCCCCACGTACGGGTCTTCCGGCAATCCTTCTCAGAGATATGATGACCCTACAACTTCTTCTTCGGCACGTCTCGGAAGAAGTCAAAGTGAACCCGATCGGACTTGCAGATCCAGCAAAGAGCGGAATGAAAAGAACAAAATAAACTTAATAAAAATGTAAAAACAAAAATTGGAAGTGGCTAAGAGGAAGAAGAATTTTTTTTCAAAATTTTTCCACTATTTTTCTCAAATTTTTCCGTGTTTGAATAGGATGAAATAGGGGGGTTTATATAGGGATTTATTATAGGGGCAATATGGTCTTTTGCGGACCCGTCCGCGGTAATTAAGCGCCTCATTTAATTCCGCGCAAAACACCGTGGGGCATTTTTATTTTCAAACGCGCATGCGGCCCGAGACTCGGCCGCGTGCACATTTAAATCTTTCCTCAAAACACCCGGCCGTTTTCGTTCTCAAACGCGGAGGCCAAAGGGGCTGGCACGCGTCCGTTGGCAACGTGCGCCAGCCCGCTGCGCGCGTCCATTATTTCCAAAGAAACCAACGGGCGTTTCCAAGTTTAAATGAGCACGTGGCCCAATAAACCTAAATGCCATTAATTTTTCCCACAGTTACAATTTACATTGCTTAATAGTTAGATTAGTTACACTTTAATCCAGTTCGAATATTTATAAATGCCACCAATCTGTACTGTGATGAAGTAAGAAAAATAAAATAAAATCAGCCTTTTCTTCTCCCCTATTTTCCATCTTCCATTCTTCTCCCCAGTTTCCAGCTTCCGTTATTCCTTTTCTAACATAGTATCAGAGCGGGTGCTAGAATTTTAAGTCAAGTTTCTTCTTCTTCTTCCTTGAAGATGTAGTAAGCTGTTTTAATCATTCCTTTTTGTCTTAGGATTGTTCTAAAATGGCAGATGGAGAATCTTCAACTCATGTATCCCCTCTAAAGACCCAGTTTGCACAACCGGATAATATGAGGATATACCATCTTCAATAACAACTCAGCTAGGTTATGCAGGGAACCCAATCAGTAAGTGATTGTTTCACTCAACTCAATGCCATTTGGGAAAAATTACACAACTATAGACCACTGCCTTCATGTACTTGTGGACATTGTACATGTAATGCAGTGGGAACTGTCAATGAAGCCCAAACCCTATTCATCATCTTTTACTTCAGAAATTTTGATAAGGAAATATACATATCGTTCATAAAAGGTTTACATTTTTATTCAAGATGTTGTCAAGAAATCCATGATTTTTTTTCTCCCTTTGTATGGTGCAAGTGATCGAAACCCATTTACATCATAATTATTTTGGTTCTAATAATTAAGACTTGAACCCACAACCTCTTGTTGATGAGAAAAAAGATAATGAATAATGAGACAAACTCCAATTCATTATAAAAATCCTTGACTATGGCGCCCCCACTATATATTGCCATCATTTTTTTTTTCATGTTCATGCAAGGAATATTCTTGCAGGCTCTACTTGATTATTTCATACCTAATAAGCATGTCCATTGGCCCATCTTTTCTTTCACATGGTTATGCAAGAAATATTCTCAAGGTCACCGGTCACCACTCATTCTATGTATATATACGTGCTGGGATACATGAAGAAATATAAAGGCCTTATTTGGAGAGCTGTTGGCAGTAGAGCTTTTGGAAGTAGAGCTATTGGAAGTAAAGCTTTTTGAAGTAGAACCTTTATAAAAAACTGTTTGTTGTTTGGTAACTACATTTCTAAAGTACTGTTGTACTTTAATATTTGTTTGGTAAACAAATTGAGAAAGTACTTTTGTATGTCAAAATTACCATAAAGGATATTGCATAGTATTATACAACAGAGCATAATAAAATAAAATATATATTGATACATAAATATATTATATAGTATAATATTACTGTAATGTAATATAGTATTATTATAATATAGTAATATGACATTGTATACTATAGCATAATAATTTAATATAATATTAAATTATTTAACATAACATATCAATGTATTATGATATTGTTGTGGTTCAAATTTGGCCCGAGGGTGACCACGCCGGAGGAGTCGGGGGAGCTGCCGGTCGAGACGGAGAAAGGATGCCACCCTTCGTACGCCGACGTACCTGCACAAAGCCTCACCGGTGATTTCGATGAGGGCCCTTCCTCTAGCGCCAGATGTTGTGGTTCAAATTTGGCCCAAGGGTGACCATGCCGGATCAGTCAGGAGAGCTGCCAGTCGCGGCAGAGAAAAGACGCTACCTCTCATGCACCGGCGTACCTGCACAAAGCCTCACCGGTGATTCCGGTGAGGGCCCTTCGATGCTAAAGTTAGCGTGGAGTTTTTGTTGGCCAAAAATCCTTTAGGCGTTACCTGATGGGGCTATTTATAGTTTCCGTAGAAATGTTCAAGTGGCGGAGGTATGGCCCATCCTCATCATGAGAGGAGTTGGTGTTTGGCCAGGTGGCATGCAGTCAGGGCTTGCTTGAGGCACACGGTGTAGGCCATCCTTGTGAACGGCATGGCATCGACAGAGGTAGCAGGGTATGGCCCTTGACAGTAAGGCATGGCTCCTGGTTGACATGTCGTAAAGTGGCCAGCAAGCAAAACATGGCGCGGTGAGGTTGTAATGTATATCCACGTGTGCGGGCGTAGGAGCGCGCGTGGGTGCGCATGTGGATGCGGCCGTGGGCGAGGTCGGGCTTGCTTGGAGGCCGTAGCATATACTTGGGGAAGTCATTAGCTTGGTGAGCATTGAGGTCAGGCCGATTTGGAGGCCGCAACATATATTTGGTGAGGTCGACTTGGTGGACTCTAAGGTTGGCCCAGCCTCCTCGGCTCTTAGTTGACTCTGCAGGATGCCTCCACTCAGACATTTGTGCCCCGAGCTCGGGCCGAGGCGCATCGTCGAAGATACTTGGTGCCCCGAGCTTGGGCCGAGGCGCATTGTCGAAGATACTTGGTGCCCCGAGCTCGAGCCAGGGCGTGTCATCGAAGATACTCGGTGCCCCAAGCTTGGGCCGGGGGCATCATCAAAGATACTGGGCCCTCCGAGCTCGGGTTGGGGCGCATCGTCGAAGATACTTGCGAATGGTCGATGGGGCCTCTTGGTCGACACTGCAGGGCACCCGAACTTAGGCCCGGGACGTCATTGTGGATACCTGCGGTCAACGAGGCCTCTTCGGCTTTTGGTCGGCACTGCAGGGTGCCCCAAACATAGGCTCGGGACGTCATTATGTCATCAAAGAAGGTTGCTGTAGGTCGTGGCAGCGACTTGATTTGTGGGAAGGGGCCGAGGTCAGCTTGACCTTCAGCTAGGTCCGAGGTCTGGCCTGCTCGGTGCTAAGGTCTGCTTGGCCGAAATGGGGTGGTCCCACGCTGGGGTAGGACGATCCATTTTATCTCCCATCATCTACCCTCTGACTTTTGAGTTCGAGTTATTCTTTCGCTCAAGGGAAGAAAGTAGCCAAGTCATTGATCGTTCTATAATTCAGTCAAATATTTGTGAAGATGTATGTGCCGAGTAGGGTGTACTTCTTGTGTCGTTGGACCTAACGACTTTAGGCCGAGCTTTTCGAGCCGAGCTAAGTAACTCTGCGCTGGGGTCGACTTCAGTGGCCTTCTTCGGCTCGTGGTCGACTCAGCAGGGTGCCCCCACTCAGATCGGGCTGTGTCATCATAGAAGGCGTCAAAATGGCATTGGAATGGCATCGAAATGACATCGAATCGCATTGAAATGGCGTCGAAATGGCATCGAATGGTGTCAAATGGTCCTGTGGTCGAGGGAGCTCGTTCAGCTCACGGTCGGCAGTGCAGGGTGCTCGGCCTGGGGCAGACCCCACCTCTAAGGGTTGCTCGGGGCTTCAAACTTTGGTGCAAGCTCTCAGGATAGTGGCTTCGCGACGGGCCCTCCTGGCTTGGGGTTCGAGCTTGGTGGGAGCTTTGGTGGTGGCGACGCTCTACAGGAGAATGACATCGCGAGCGGTGTCCTGAGGACTCATGCTCGTGAGGAGGGAGTACAGGCTGGTCTCCCGCTTGCTGCAGGCCTTGAACGGCCACAGTGAGTGCTTGGACTTGTTGGATAAGCATGTTGAACTACTCCGGTTAAACCTAAGAAATTTGGTCTGCAGGTTCTGCAGGGGGTGGACTTTGGAGTGAGTTGTGGGGAGCTGGTGCCCGGCTCCTCGATGCATTTGAAGTTGCTTGGCTCATCAACTTCATAGCCATGACTCGGGCCTTTCCTCTAGCGCCAGATGTTGTAGTTCAAATTTGGCCCGAGGGTGATCATGTCGGAGGATTCGGAGGAGTTGCCGGTCGATACGGAGAAAGGATGGCACCTTTCGTGCGCCGACATACCTGCACAAAGCCTCACCGGTGATTCCAGTGAGGGCCCTTTTTTCTAGAGCAAGATGTTGTGGTTCAAATTTGGCCCGAGGGTGACCACGCTGGAGGAGTCGGGGGAGCTGCCGGTCGAGACGGAGAAAGGATGCCACCTCCCATGCACCGACGTACCTGCACAAAGCCTCACCGGTGATTCCGATGAGGGTCCTCCGATGCTAAAGTTAGCGTGGAGTTTTTGTTGGCCAAAAGTCCTTTAGACATTGCCTGATGGGGCTATTTATAGTCCCCGCAGAGGTGCCCAGGTAGCGCGGGTATGGCCCGTCCTCATCATGAGAGGAGTTGGTATTTGGCTAGGTGGCATGCAGCCAGGGCTTGCTTGAGGCACACGGTGTAGACCGTCCTTGTGAACGGCATGGCGTTGACAGAGGTAGTAGGGTATGGCCCTTGACAGTACGGCATGGCCCTGGTTGATATGTCATGGAGTGGCCAGCAAGCAAAGCATGGCGCAGTGAGGTTGGAATGTACGGCCATGTATGCGAGCATAGGAGCGCACGTGGATGCGGCCGTGGGCAAGGTCGGGCTCGCTTGGAGGCCGTAGCATATACTTGGCGAAGTCAGCTTGGTGAGCAATAAGGTCGGGCCGACTTGGAGGCCACGACATATGTTTGGTGAGGTCGACTTGGCGGACTCTGAGGTCGGCCAAGCTTTCTCGGCTCTTAGTTGACTCTGCAGGGTGCCCCCACTCAGACATTGGCGTCCCGAGTTCGGATCGAGGCTCGTCGTCGAAGATACTCGGCACCCCGAGCTCGAGCCGAGGCGCGTCGTCGAAGATACTCGTCGCCCCGAGACGTCCCAAGCTCGGGCTGGGGCACGTCGTCGAAGATACTCGTCGCCCCGAGCTCCGGCCAGGGCGCATCGTCGAAGATACCGGGCGCCCCAAGCTCGGGTCGGGGTGCGTTGTCGAAGATAATGGGCGCCCCGAGCTCAAGTCGGGGCGCGTCCTTGAAGATACTTGCGAACGGTCAACGGGGCCTCTTGGGCTCTTGGTCGACACTGCAGGGCATCCCGAACTTAGGCCCGGGATGTTATTATGGATACCTGCGGCCGACGAAGCCTCTTCGGTTTTTGGTCGACACTGCAGGGCGCCCCGAACTTAGGTTTGGGACGTTATTATGTCATCAGAGAAGGTTGCTGCAGGTCGTGGCAGCGACTTGATTTGTGGAAAGGGGCCGAGGTCAGCTCAGCCTTCGGCGAGGTTCGAGGTATGGCCTGCTCGGCGCTAAGATCTGCTTGGCTGGAATGGGGTGGTCCCGTGCTAGGGTAGGACAATCTATTTTATCTCCCATCAGATATAATGTAATATTATATTATATTTATAGTATAATACAATAATAAAGGTACAACGGCTAGGGTTCTTTGTTAGGGCTCCAACAAATTTTTAGATTTATAAAGAGACAAAATATGTAATTATTATATTTTATTATGAGTATTTTAGTCAAAAAATAGCTTTCCGACAAAGCTCAAATCAACTTTTTTGGAAAGCTCCAAAATGGAGCTTCTCTTAAAAATGCTGTTTTTAGCTTTTTGAAAAAGCTAAAATAGTTTTTTGAAAATTTTACCAAATACTCTTTTTCATCCAAAAGTGCTTTTGGAGGGGCAGAAAGTGCTTTTTGGCCCTCCAAAAGCTCTTCCAAACGGAGCCTTAGACAATCAATTATTATGCCAGATAGAGATGCTACGTGGCAGTGAAAAAAGTGAAGCTACCTGAATTCCACACTTACCATAGGGAGACACCCGAGCTCCCACACCTTCCGTACGTATTTATTTTTTTATATATATTTTTTTGGATAGAGTTTTTTTTGAATACATATCCTTCTAAAAATTAAAATTTGTATGAATATCTTTTCATAATTGATATTTGCATGTATACCCTCATAAAATACTTGTTTTGCATGTATAGCCTTCAATTTCTTTTTTTCTGGCATATATGCCCACATCATTTAACACTGTTAAGCAATTAGCAGTTTAAAATTTAAAATGACAAAAATACCATTTAACACCATTTAACACCGTTAAGCAATTAACAAAAAAAATATTTATAAGAGTATATATGCAAATAATAATTTGCGAGGATATTCGTGTAATTTCACATATTTAGAAGGGTTTACATGCAAAAAATTTTAATTTTATTTTTTTATTCATGCAATTTCTATTTCAATTTGAAGGGCATTCATGAAAATTTCAATATTTAGAAGAATATGTATGCAAAAATCTAAGAATTGTTTTTGTGTGTATACCTCTTAAATAGATAAAATTGTATGAATACTCTTCAGAATTGCTATTTACATGTATATCTTTATAAATTTTTTTTTTGCATGTTTATTTGTTAATAATATTTTCGTCATTTTAATTTTAAACTGTTAACTTCTTGACGACATTAGATGGTTTGGATACATATGCCGAAAAAAAGAGATATATATATATATATATATAAATATCAATTTAAAAAATATTTATATAAATCTTAATATGTAGAAGGATATGTACGTAATTTTATTTATTTACTTATTTATTTTTGGATAATATGGATAGGAGCAGGAAGTTACCCAATTTTATCAGTTTGGTTTGCTTCGTCGCTTCACCCACAGGATGGGGTAGAATACTGAACCAGAACATCCCATAACGTTGTCCAAAACCCAGTGCCGGATCCCATGCCGACCACGTTACTATAAGACACCTGTCACCGCCTCTCACCGGGCCCTCAATCTCTCGTTCGTCCCTCATCAGTCCACATGGGGCCGGAGGAGTGGAGTGTGCGACCCCTAACGGAGAAACCCCCGATTCCATCTTCACGCTCTCAGTTTTGAATGGGAGTATCTCTCTCTGGCTCTCTCAGTCTATTGCCGTAAAATTAGGGCCGTTCTCCGTCTCCTCTTCTTATCTATTCTTCGCTTGCGGCTTCTCTCCTCTCCGTCGATCTATCTTTCCCACCACATCCTAGCCGCCCCTCGATCGATCCGAGAAACCCTAGCTCCGGCGGCTGCCATCGATGTCCGTGGAGAGGCCCTTGGAGGCCTGGGAGGAGGTCCAGCGCCATGGCCAGGACCTCGCGGACCGCCTCGCCCAGGGCCTTGCCGGCCTGATCCAATCGCACATGAGTCCCCCCGCCTTCCCTTGGCCCGCCCCCCACAAGAAGCCCTTCGACCTTGACCTCCCCGCCATCCACGTCACAGCTCAGTCAGAGATCGCCGCTGGCGGCGTTTCCGCCATCCTCGACATCGGGAGCCGCCTTGGTCAGGCCGGGGCGGAACTCGGCGCCTGCATCAACGGTGTTGTGCAACAGTTCTTCCGCCAGCTGCCGGTTCCGTTCCGGCCGGACGAGGGCGGGGCGGCAGCGGCCGTGCTGCCGGCAAGGCGCGGCGGCGATGATGGGGAGGTGATGGGACTGGCGGTGGAGCGGTTTGGAGATCGGGGTTTCTCGGAGGCAGCGGCACCCGCTGGTAGCTCGGATGAGTGGGGTGATGACGAGGGGTTCGGATGTGATCTCAGAACTCCGGGGCATCTGAAGAGGCCGCAGGTAAGCTTAGCAGCATCTTACTCTTTTCATCTTCAAATATTTTTTCTTAATCGCACACTATACGTACGCTGATTCTGCTCACCGATTCCCCCCGCACACCCCCCCCCCCCCCCCCCCCACACCAACCAAATAATAAAAAAAAAGGATAAATATCTCCTCGGTAAACCAAAGGAATCTGTAGCTCCATATATTGTGGGCAAACTGCCCTTCAATATCATTCCCCAAAGGCATGATAAGAAAGAGTATCTAAATTCAATCCTCCCTACTAGAAAAACTCCTAGACATCAACTTTAATACCTGCTTCAGCAATACCTTTTTGAAATTTCTACAAGGCGGTTCATTTCTATGAAGTTCAGACTCCTGGATTTCCTAGGTGACTCAGGAGTCTAACTAGTGAAAGTTTAGGATTAAGTGCCTCGTCAAGACCAAGGAGCAAGATAAAATGTCCAAGGCGATTGCTTTGGATTCCACTAATCAGTTGTCATGAGCCAAAGTTGATATATTCTTAGACTCACTGTTGAGGTGATGTCACAGATTGGTCCATATCTTCTTCTTGGGGAACAAATTTGGGATAAAAAACGCCTCATTTTGGATTTGTGGAAGAAAAACAAAGGTGCGGTTGAGAGGGAGGTCAATCTTGTGGTTCACTATTAGAGTTATTTTTGGGATTCAGAACTTTATCTTTTGTTCATGGTATCTGCGAAGTTCCACTTGCCTTAAAAGTATCTTGATGGATGAGGGAGTTGCATTTCCCCCACTTTGTTGGGCAAACTGCAGTGTCTTCTTTGACTGTTGTTTGCATCATGCATAACTTGTCATATTGTTCGTCCAGTACGAAAATCATGTTGAAATGCAGTTTGTGTTTTCTAGGATACTGATGGTTGGCTGGCTTTATAGTTCTTGCTGTTGTTCATATGCATTAATTCTATGCATCAGTTGGTATGCTATCAACTTCTTGCACTGCTTATGTGTTACCAAGGATATATTTACAAATTATTTGGACTTACCTCTTTTGCAGTTTGCAACTTGCATCTGGAGTTGAATAGTAGTTTCCTTAATGCTTGGTTAGCCTAAATTCATGCATACTCTATGACATAGAACTGATTACCATCTTAAGTTTTGCTGTAATATGTCAAATGCAGGGGATCATTAATATCACATCAACATATGACACTAGAACCCATGAAATGGAAAGCTCCTTGGTCGCAAGGGGAGACTTGTGGAGAGTAGAGGCATCACGTGGTGGTTCAACCACAGGAAGTGAGACCTCACCTCTTTTCCTCATTCAGCTGGGACCTGTTCTATTTATTCGGGATACAACACTTCTTTTACCAGTTCATTTGTCAAAGCAACACTTGCTTTGGTATGGTTATGATAGGAAGGTAAATCCATTTGTTTACTGCCCTACTTAATGTGAAGACAATTTGTCGTAATTGGTCTGGACTTTTTTTTCTTCTAATTTATCTTCCGGTGAAGTGGCTTGTAAGCAAGTACATAGGATGAACTTCTATTGACTTTTCGTAGAATTTTTTCTTCTAATTTTTTATGCTTGTTTAATGAATTTTAATTGTGCAATGTTTATATTCTTGTGACTCTTGTTAAAGTGCTCTTTCTTTGTCGTCTTCTTTCATCAACTGAATCATTTTATACTTGTAATCTTTCTTTCTATAAATGTCACATGTCTTATAATATTCAACCATACAGAGAGATTATGCATTTAACCAGAAATAAGAATGTTATGGTCGATGTGTGATACGAATAAGAATGACAATGTTCAGAATGGAGAATGTATATGAGCATGAAAATCCATAATCAAGAGTATAACAACACGGAATCGATTTTAGATGGACTTACACATGCAAGGAAGGACAGATGAAACATAACGAAGGAGAAAGATGTATATTTTTGAAGAAAATATTTCTGGAAGTTGCAAGAGGGGATTTGAAAAGGCTGCTGTTAAAATATAACTTCTTTGTGCAGAAGGATTTAATAAAATGTCTTAAAAGGACTTCAAATAAAATATCAAAATGCAAGATAGTATTATACAAGGTCATGAGCATGTTCTTAACGAAGAAGAGTATGGAAAGGATCCAACTAACTAAAACAGAAGTCACAAGACAAGATTTCGATTAGCTTGCATGGGTTGAAGGTGCAATCCTTGTTGGAACAAGTGTCACAAGGATTTGAAGATGGACAAAGGTAGTTGGTCATTTTATTGGTTTATATTGCAGGCGATCTCATTATGGTTCCAAGATTACATCTTCCTGAAACTATTTGCAATTTTCTGATGAGAAGTACACTGATTTTGGGATATCAGTTGATAGTTCTTCTTTTCACATATGATGCTAGTTCTTTTCATTGTGAAAACATGGTCTTGTTATGCTCCCATGTTATTAGAGGTGCCTTCTGTCATGACTAACAGGTAACTTGCAACTTCTTGTTACATTTAACCATTCTGCAAATGACTCTTATTTGCTTTGTACCAAGTACTCTCCATTGTGGCATGGACAAGGATATAGTAACTAAATTCGGACACGTGTCCAAGTATCTGATTGGGCAATAGGGAAAAAGAGAAAAGGCGATACGTTGAAAAATAATTTTAATTAAAATATGTATTTATTTTAAATATTTGTATAAAAGATGTGTTTCAACACTTGGTAGTATCTTTCAATATGTGTTTCATGAAGTTCTTAATTTATTGAGGGATACAATAAAAAGATATTTTGCTGAGTTATTTTAGAGTTACATCCTCGACTAATTGTTAGAAAGGAAAAAGTCACTTTTGACATTGTTAGGGTGGGTTGAACTCATCATGGGAAGAGTCAAATTACCCACCGATCTATAAAATCAAGAAAAAGGATTATCCAAGTGTTGAGCATTTGATTTGGATACATATCTGTCATGCGGACACGCCAGACACAAGTGTCTATGTAATGTAGCTATTAGCTAATATCATAACTTCTTATCAAGTATATTGAAGATGACTTTTAAGTTTCAAGCACATGCCTTTAACTTTTCTTGAAAGCAGCCAAAATCATTAAAATCAATGAGGATGCAACATAACCAACTTGTAATCATTACCAAGGTGACAATGAGAATGGAGAATGATACAAAATGAACAATACAAAATAAAAGCCTCCAAGATGGTCAATTAACTTTGAGGCAAGTTTTGCAGTATCAATGCATGCTACCCCCTATCGAGCCCATTATATTGTACTAGTGTCAAACCGATACTTAGGAAAGGGGACGTACCAAGTGTTGGTGCGCCAAATTGACCTCTGTACCGGACATATATTGATATTGTACCAATGTGGTACCATATGGGTCCGGTATCAAGATTGCAAATCTTGGTTTTAGGATTTTTTTTGTTGACAAAAGGATCTAAAGCAGACCTTATGTTACAAAACTCTCTCCTGGTGTGAGCACCAGAGATGTTAGACCTTAGCAATTGTCCCAGTTACACGAGAAAAATTCCTTCCTATGCATAAATTTCACCTAACCCAATCTGCAAGCATATTAGCCTTCAAAAAATGTGAAATTAGGGAAAATGTATTGCAACAGGGATCTATGAGAGTTAAGAAGGTGGACGAGCGTCTGGCAATCAGTGTCAATAATGATGCAATTGTAGCCCTTCTACTTGGCAAGAATTGAGGCTTGTCTAATGGCCCAAGCTTCCATCGTAATACAAAGGAGGTCTACACGAGTAGCTTTGACAAAGAGTGATTCAGTCCTTAGCTGGCGCCAACCATTGAACCCAAATTTCATAGTTATCTAAGGACAACTAGGGAATTGGGTTGTAATAATTAGAAGCCATAGCCCAAGCTCTTGAGCATTTAGAGCATGTTATCAAACATAGCAGTTTTTTAGTTTTCCAAAGTTGTCAAATGTTATTGGCAAGCAATGCCATGCCCCAATCCATGGCAAGGAAACCATTTCCAAAAGGAAGGTTCAAGCAAGTGATGGGGGGCTTACAGTCCCAAGCCCCACACCAAGCCCTTGTCGCCGCTCCTTGGCGTCCGCCCTTGCAATGGTGGATGGTTTGGACCGATTTGTAGGTAACGTTCGTTGAATCACACAATTACAAAGACAGTCAATAAAGCAAACTGATGGATTCAACTCTCAAATTGATGAACAAAGAACAAAGAACACACAAAGAAAAGAAAATCTAGTAGAGCATTCAAGGATCTCTACTAGCCCAATCGAATGAAGAATCGTAAGGATCCCTCAATAGCCCATAATCTAGTAGGGATTGATGTATCCCATACTAGCCCAAGTCCTAGAACATAGATCTAAGACCGAAGAAACATAGGCGCAAGCGCCTCCCAAGCCTTACGACCGACTCTTACAAAGAGAAGGACAATAATCAGATTTCTACTCGAAGATCCTCACAAAAAGCCCTAATACATCTTTATATAGACCTAAGACTCCTAAGAAAGGAAAATATTCTCATGACTCATGACGACTCCTAAAGATGGTAAAACATCACTAAATTCTGCGACCACCCTTGAAGGATCCAAGTGGCGCAAATCTGAACCGCTGGTTGGCGCTTATGAATGGCACCCAAAGGAGTCCAAAACGGCATGAAACACATGCTGAATTGCGCCTAGGATTGCTGCCAATTCTGCCGTATGCTGCCATTTGTAGAGTCCCTCTGCATATGGAAGTTTCCATGCCACGGATTGGTGACGTGGCTTGTGCACATGGGTCTGGGTCATCGATCACCAAGGCCTAATGAATCTAGGCCACTGAATCTCCCCGAACGGATGGTTATGGAAGAGTCCTTGCTTGGCATGGACTCCTCCATTGATTTGTTGGCTTTCCCTTTGAAGATTCTTGCAAATCTTCCCAACTTGGTAAGCTAGTCTCCCGGGACGTGCATCCTGGTTAGTCTTGGTTGGCCGGGATGCGAGACCCGGCTGGTCAGGACATGTGTCCGTGGGATGAAGAGTTCTTTCTGCAATGGAACTTCTCTCGGTCGTTGCTCATGTTGGATCTTTAGGCCCTTGGATCGCTGAGGTTTCACGCCCGAAGAGTCCTTTGGCTGCACTGCCGTCTCTTGGCGCCCCTCTAGTTAGCACTTGATTTCCTTCCATAAAAGGATTTTCCCATGTGCGCGCACTGTTGCCTCTTGGCGCCTCTTTAGTTGGCGCTCGATTTCTTTCCATAAAAGTATTTCTCCATGTGTGCGGATGGGTGATGTGGCGCGCGCATGGTCCACTGATCTTTGGTATGGTGGACTGGCTGGTTTTGCCATGAGGATTGAACTTGCTGTTTGTGGCGCCGTCCCATGTGGCTCCCTTGGACGGTTTCCATGTGGCTCGGTTGGATGAATGAGAAGTCCCCTTGGCTCGGACTTGGGCTGGATATGGCCTACATGGAAGACTCCTTGGCGTGGTGTACTCCACTGCGATCTTGGCCCTTGGTGCCTCCCTGCGTGGCACCCATTGGAGATCTCCCTTGACCCTCTGATTGCTTGGAAAAGTCCTGCTGAAATTAGGACTCTGCTGGGCGTGTGGCCGAGGTAGAGTCCTCCTTGGACTCGGCTTCTGCATGGCTGGCCAAGCCAGGTGGTGCGCATGGGCGCGCTTGCTACTGCTCGGCCCCGCTTATCGGGCCTCTCAAGTCATCCCCGGGCTTTGCCGGGCGCGCTCCGATGTGAACGGGCTTAAGCTGGCTGCTGCCCGTCATTGAGCGCTGGGCACGTTTGGATATTGGACGCCAAACACGTGCGGGCGCAGAGCGTTGGGCGCGCGTGGTCGCTGAGTGCAAGGTGCGCGCGAGCTCAAAGTGCTGGGCACGCGCGAATGCTACTGGCGGGCCGAGAACCTTGCACGGGCGTTGGTCTAGGCCTGTGCATGGCTCGGTCGGCTGCTGGGCTGCTTGGCCAGCAAGCTGAAGACTTGCCTCCAAGCTGCTGATCTAGCCTGGATCATGCCTGAACTCGATGCTATGCTCCGCCGAGTCATCGTGCATGCAAGAAATTTGGCTTGGCGGAGCGGGGTCCTCAACAGCAAGCCACCATTGTAGGCTCGGATTTGTGGCCTCCCACTCTACTTGGTAGAAAGTAGTTGCCAAGTTTGTTAGCAAACAAATTGTTATTAACTTCACGATCAAGTTGACAACAGATAGGGCATGAAGGATGGGAATTCTAATGCAAGGTGCTTAGCCAAGAATTGGTAGGAAGCCTATCTCGAGCCATTTTCCAAATAAAATTCTTAACTCTCTGAGAGAGTTGAACTTTCCAAATTTGATTCCATACTATCAGTAGATGACCCAACCACTACGCTGAGAAGACAAATAGTTGCAGATTTGCTTAGTAAGAATCCGCTTTCTTATTCTACGATCTATTCTAATAGAGCATAGTCTTCAGTTAATCGGAGAACCGGAATCCATTCTTCAGAGTAAGAGATTTTGACTGGCCTTGGCATCTCTCCACCCCCAACTATCCATTGAATTTGAAATGGAGGCATATACCTAACCTGTTGGACAACATCCTCACCAAAAAACGGCTAAGTGGTAAGCTCCAACTTCCAAGTATTCTCTATAAGGTTGTAAATACTGTATGACGTCTTGGCTTTTTCGTGGAAAGAGAAACCCCACATACCAACAATTAGGATGGTGTGCCGATCTATTTCCTGACCTATCCCATCCCAACACTCCGGATGGTTTCCTGTCCCGATACTTGAGATGGTGGGGATGTCTTCCATCCCACCGGCATTTCAAACGTTGGTTCTCTATTATAAAGTGTGAAAAAAACAACAAAAAAAATCATAGTTAATATTAACAACAGTGAACTTCACTTTGAGAGGATTCAGTATGCCATTGTACCTTGTATAATGGCAGTCTTACCAAACTTTCCAACCATGCAGTCTTTCCAAATATCACCTTACTGTTGCAGCTGGAGATTGATATGGTCAACAGTTCAACACTAACCACAGCTCTGGACTGTCAGAAACTTTAGCAGAGATTAATAGAGCGAAGCAGTCACATTCACATGGACCATAGTCGCTAAATGGCATGAATTTTCCTAAGTCTCTTCTTTCCTTAATTGAAATTTTCTGATGTTCTTCTTTATGATCATCCTGATGCTGCAGAATATTTATCATAAAAAGGGGTAATTCTTACTCCATTATGATAAGTTGACCAAAATTTGCTCCTTCCTGCATTCTTTGCAGGTTACTTCCCCTACTTTATCCAATTTTGCAGGGCGGTAGATTTGTTCCTTATTTATATTTCTATATCTTCTAGTTGCATTCTCCTTGTAATGTACAAGAACAGTTTTAGTTAGTTTTCTCTTTCCAAAGTTTATGACTCTTTTACACACCAGTCAAGTTGAAGGCTTGCAAGTTCTTGATTGTGGACTTAAATGGCGATAGCTATTCCATGGTTCTATGTTTTCGGCTTACTGACAAAATGTTTTTGTCTTTAGAATGGAATGCATTCCCTCTGTCCAGCACTATGGTCCAAACATAGAAGATGGTTGCTGATGTCAATGATCTGTCTCAACCCTCCTGCTTGTGTAAGGCTACATAATTTTTTCTCCGAGCTATTTTTGTTTATAATTCTGTATCATAGCACTCCTCCTAGGAATATGAAAATAATTTCATTATGAATTATTTTTCTAGCGGCCCAAATAATACGGGTAGATGCTTCTTGGCTATTTTAATGACTAATTATGATTTTCTTGCCTATAAGCTCTGCCAAGTAACTTTGCAAATGGCTCAGCCGATGACCCAATGCATTTTGTTTGTGGGGAGATGATTACTCACACAACCATGCTAAATCAGAAAGTACAAGGCAATGTGAAGTAGTAGACTTATTTATATGATCCTTTATGCTACATGATATTTGACAAAACTGATCTTTTGCTATTCTTTTTACCGAATAATCATATTAACGGCATAATTGTATTCTATGCATAATCAGCACAAGGCATTTCAATTGGTTATTCTAATTTCATTTTTTCTGTATAATTGATTTTTAAATGCCCATTTCTGGGAGTGTGATTATAGTTTTTTCATATGTTCAGTCTTTTGGAGCAGCTGTAGTAATTTCTTTTGCAACAGCTCTATCCTAATAATGAAATTTGTTAACCTGGCATTTTTTTCTCCCTCCAGTCATTCATGGATTTGCAATTCCCAAGTGGGCAGCTTACTTACGTGGCTGGTGAAGGGTTGACTTCTAGTGCTTTTCTTCCTGTATTTGGTGGCTTGTTTCAAGCTCAAGGTCAATATCCAGGAGAAACAAGAATTAGCTTCTCTTACAAGGTTAGCCATTAGATCCAAGAAGATTGTCTGCCAAATCAACGAAGAAAGACTTTGAGTATTAGTTATGGGACACCATAACTTGGAAATGATGTAAACCATTTTATGTTATTGTACCTGACTATTTTCTTATCTTAGCTGTTAAGTTCGACAAAGCATGCAAATGAGCTCGATATATTAAGTAGATTCCATGGAATTTTCTGCTGGTTTACTGCTATAAAATCAGTTTGTGTTTCTTTTGTATTTTCTATGTTTTGGATGATAGTGTTTCTTCATTGGGGCATTTTTGTACTCATGCTGCTGCAGTATCTTCACTTGTATTATGTCCTTGTTATGTCTCCTTCCACTGATATATATGCCTGACAACTTTGTCATTACCTTATAGAATAAGCATGGAACACGGATTACCCCGATGATGCAGTTGCCTGACAAGTCCTTTTCTCTTGGGGTTGCACAAGCCATAGCATGGAAGAGATCTGGTCTCATGGTGCGACCAAGCATCCAATTCAGGTAGATAGTAATCAGTTCTTTCATCCTCATATGCTGGAAGGATAAACTTGTGCTTTCCAATTTGGTTAGATTTCATATAAACCAAGTAATGACCTGCATTTTAAGCAGCTTATGGATTTAAAGATGCTAATTTTTTATTGACATCCTGATTCATTCTTCTGGTTTTCAGTAAATAATTTCTCTATCTGCCCTTGTAACTTGTAATTTTAATGCTAAAATCTCTTTTGTTCTTATGATTTATTTGTTAATAAAGAATATATGATATTACTGCTTTCTATGATATGTGAAGCGTTACCAAACAAGTGCATTCTGTAAATGAACCTCAATTTCCTCTTTTTCTGTATATAACCGAGAGAGAGAGAGAGAGAGAGAGAGAGAGAGAGAGAGAGAGAGAGAGAGATTGGAAATCTGAGGACTGGAACGCCGATCTGGTCAGTGAAGATAGATACTTTGTGAAATTTGCTTTTCATGAAATGCTGAACAAATCTGAGTAATCTTACTTCTGACATAGATTGACCATGGTCCAAGATGAATTATCTGCTGATATTTTACGCATTTTTTTTATTTGCTGTAGGAAAAGGAGGCAGTTAATGGTAAAACATATAATTTGCTCTTGGTTTACATTAATCATGTGGCTAACTCTTGATTTGGTTGCTTATTACTACTTTGATTTCCTGCTGTTGAAACTTGTTTTCTTTCTTCTCCTACCCTTTTCTTTAGTATATGCCCCACTTTTGGTGGAAGCAATCCTGGGGTTCATGTAGAGCTCATCCATTCTATCAAGGAAGAACTCAATCTGATTTGTGGTTGTTCTTGCACGGTGCATCCTTCTGCTTTTGCCTCATTATCTGTAAGTTAATTATTCCTGGACTGGTGGCATGGTCCGGCCCTTATTGAACTCTTTTCTATCATAATATAGCTCTTTTTTCAATTATGTTTGGAACGTATCTGATGTTTTAAAGATACTAATACACGTCTGTGCATGGCAGCTTGGGAGATCCAAGTGGAATGGGCATTTAGGGAGCTCAGGAGTAGTGATTAGAGTGGAAACGCCTCTCAGCAATATTGGCAGGCCATCGTTGTCGGTTCAGATAAATAGTGGTCTTGAGTTTTGACTCTTTACACCGCCAAATGTATATATATCTGTACATATCATCAAGCACCGACGTCCATATTTGTGAATATACTGCTTATACCCAAATGTTTGATCAGAAATTCATTTTTTTTTTAACCTTCTTGCCACCTCATAATTTTACCAAGAAATTCACCTCTTGAAGATTCTCAGAGTGTTCAGACATCTTGTCCATGGCATCTTGATTGCTGAGATATAGTCCAGAACCAAGTGGTCCTAACAGTTTGAAGGTGAGGGAAGCCAAGATGAACTCAGAAGAAAATTTGAATTCCATGGACCGGGAAATGTCGCTTGCAATTGGGTCTAGGAAGACTTCTGAACGTAACATCAGTATTTCCTGATACTCGGATTGCTCGCCATTTCTTCCCTCTTTTTGATGCCTATAACAATTGCGCCTGTCAGACCACGGTTTTGTGATGGTTGACGTTTCGTTCTAGCATCCAGCACTCCATAAGCGGATAGTATTGACACATAAATTGTGTATAACCATAATGCAACAGTTTTGAGCTCATGCAATTTTGTTTCCCCGGAAAATTGTAAACACAACTAAGATAATGATGTTTAGATTCAGCTGATATAATGTGCAAGCGTACTGAACTATTTGTTGGTTTGTATGGAGTAGAAATTAGAATTAATTACAGAAGATATCACTTTAGCATGGTATTGTCCACTCCTGGATGTCTGTTTCTGGTTTTCTCATAGGATTGGCTGAAGTATTTTTTGAAGGATTTGCAGATGACCCGACCAGGCATAATCTTCATCGAGTTCATTGATCAATGTTTCCTACTGGTTGTTTGGCGGTGAAGTATGTTTTCTTGTAGAGTAGTTTGCACACGTCTGTCTGGACTAAAGCAGATGTGAATATTGATGTACTTCATGAAACAGGTTCATGTCTTTGTGGTTTTCGTTTATTTGAGTTGAGGATTCTTTCATGATTGTACCGGGAGGTCCTATCATGTCATTCAAGGGCCTCTGAATTTTATGTTGTCCAGATTAAGCAAGACACGGCATTGGAAATCAGAACGTTTTATAGGTTGCGTTGTTAGGTTCAGCTCGATGTATAATAATTAATACATCCCGCTTGGGCTTTGTGTTTAGCTTGAGCTGAGCTTGTGACTGAGCCAATGAAGTGCGGATAATCCCAGAGCTGATCTGCTACATCCCACCGGAACCATCGGGTTTCGAACATATTCCTCCAGGTCCAGGAAGGCATTAGAGATGGACTAATAATAGCTGCCGCCCGCTTGACCGATCGCCCAACCACTTTTCCCCCGATGATGGCCAGATCTTGGCCTGGGCTTTTGCTCCTCCTCCTCATGCTGCTCCTCCACGTAGCCACGGCCAAGAACGAGAGCGGCTCCGGGGCGATCCCCGAGTGCCGGGAGATGGCGTCGAGGAGCGAGTGCCAGCGGAGCTCCAGGCGCTGCCGGTGGTGCCGCAGTGACGCCCTCGACGACATGTGCTTCGGATCCGCCGAGGCCTGGCGGCTTCCCCACCAGGTCTTCTCTTGCGAACCAGTCCGCTTGATTTGAACGCCTTCCCCTTAAATTTCTTTTCATATCCTCCGATTCACTTGTACTACTTGTTGTGTTGTGACACCGACTTCCTCTCTCTCTCTCTCTCTCTCTCTCTCGCTCTCCCGGATCTACTTTTCTTTACCTCGGATATGTGTGTGCTTTGATTTCTAAATCTCGTGTTTTGCTCTATCATTTTGTGGACGCAATGGAAGTTGATGGTGCTCTTATCCGATCGAAGTTTAGAGTTGTTTTACAATGTTAGGAGTCTTGGCAAAGATTGGTGAATCGGGGTCAATTATGAGTCTTCGATTGAAAGTACCCCCAGTAGAAGGGCTTATTTGATCCGAGCCTGTTGTTCTTTTTTCAATTTATTTCCTTGATTTAGCGGTTTGAAGAGGAACTGTGATAATTAATAGAATAGAACCATTGAATCTTGGCGCATGTGAAGAAAAGAAAAATACACAAATCATCATTTGAATAGCCATGATAAAATGATTTGGAATTGTCACAAGCTGTCCTCTTCTATTGAAATCCTGTTTATAGAGTTCTTTCCAGAATTTTTCTTGAGAGTCACCATGCCTAGGTCGAATTGCTCATAGTTTTTCGAGTTTGACTGCAAAATGCTGATAGAGAGTGCATCTATTTGCCACTGCAACCAAATGGAGCCCAGTGGATCGCTCGAAAGCCTTACCATCACCTTTTGGTTGCTTATCAAGGTATTATATGTTCTAATATTTTGGTCAGTGAGTATGCGGATGTATGGTTTCAAGCTTCACTTGGTAGACAGAAGTCATTTTTTTCTGCTTTCCGTGCAGAAAGTATAAAATTGAAAAATTTCATGTGAAAGTTAGCTGAAATGGACCATATAAATCAAAAAACTTCACATCGATTCCACCAATAGCCTTTATGGTTATCCAAATGTCTCTCATGCCAAATGTAACAACAGCTAGGGGCAGAACTGTATTATTCAAACATATGGCCAAGGAAGTAGGAAGGGTTTATTGCCCAAAGAGCAGTGATTACCAAGAGGAGCTCTTGAGATCATTTCCAAAATGAATGGCTATTTTCTGTTTCAATTTCTGCTGGGGGAAAATGGCTCCAAAGTGCTCCAAGGTAGAGCTTGACTTATTGGTTGTTGGGTTCTCATCCTAAGAAAATGGAAAAGAGGATTGGATGTCCGCAAAGACCACTTGCAGAGCGTCCCTGTTTGGGTATGGTTCCTTTAGCTTGGGTTCCACCTCTGGTCATCCAATATGATAGGAAGGATTGCTAGTATTATTGGTATTTTCGGGGTCTGTATTGAAGCTAGTAGCTCTATGAGCCGATGGTTTATTCAGAAGAGTTAGATTCATAAGTAAGTTTCCATAGTTGGCAGGTGGAGATGAATCACGACAAGGACTGAGATGAACCGAGATTTCAGTTTATCTTGTTCGACGTGGTAAGTGGGTAAATTTGAAGGAAACCAAGATTTTTTGAGATCTTGGCTGATATATTAGAATGAGTATCTCAGCTGGTATAGTTGATCGGAGATTATCAACTATATTTGAGCATTAATTTCAAGATTTATTAATTAAAAACTTTATTTTTGAAAAAAGAAACTAGTTGAAAAATATCGATTGATAGGAATAAAATTGTATCCACTGATATCTTGGATTTTATCGGTTTATATCAGACTAGAACCAAGAATTTCATACATATCATATTGGGGGTTGTCCGGTATTGATACAAACCAAGAACTCGGTAGGGATGTCAGCTGAGATGGAAACCTTGACTGTGTTGTAACACAAAACAAACAATTCTAAATGGATCAGAATAGAGATTTGAAGAACGGAATTTGGATGGCCTAAATAAACATTTGATGGGAAACCAGAAAAATTACAGTTAACGAGTAGGCGACCAATAAAACTAAGATATCAAGAGTCTCTAGTCTCCTCTAAATTTAAAGTATTCATCAAATGGATGCCTGACTGAATTAGGTAGACAGTTATTCCTTGAGGGGCTTTAAGGAAAGCCTTGTAGGTATTTTTTCCCCCTAAGTTGGTGTATAAATCCTTGAGGGGCTTTAAAAAATCCTTGTAGGATTATTGTAAATGTAATATAAGATTCATTTTTTGTCAACACAAGGAGAAAAATCATCAAAATGGTGTCATTTATGATGATGGGCAATGCTTTGAGTGCTGTAACTATGTCTTCAGGGTTGTCTTAAATGAAATCCCTTTGTGGGTAACGAATACCTTCAGATGCCAAAAAAGCCCCCATTGAAGTTTTGTTTTGCATGAAACTCTGGTAGCCATCTCGATGTCCATGGCTTTTGATTGTTGATTAGGTCTAGAAGGACTCGAATGAGATTGAAGTTTATCATCTATTAATGAGGTTAAAGCCTAGCGTGCATAGTTTTGGTGGATCCTCTTGGTTATCACAAGTGTAAGAATAAAATATTAATACCACATCTATTAGATGCATGAAGTATGATGCTGTATATGCCAAAACCAGTCTAACTTGCCATAACTGTAAACCGACTAACATTACTGCATCTAATAAATGCAGGAGCATTAAAAGCTGTGCATAACAGAAACGTAAGAAAGAGATACAGAGATTTCCATCTTGTGGTGCCATCTATAAGTCAAGCTGATAAAGGCAAGAGGCCAATGAGTTCAAGGATGGAATAGTTGTCTACATACTGATGTCTCAGAGGCTTTTTCCCTCTTTTACCTGCCTTAGGGCAGGATTTGGAGTTGTAAATTCCAGTCTCTTAATGAAAGATGGTTTGGTCTTCTGGCCTAATCTTTTTCTCAAGAAAAAGCACATTTTATTGAAGAAAAGGACACTAATGTTTGTGAGAGAGAACATGGCTTGATCATTTGCGTATTAAAAGGTACGGAAGTTTCTGATATAAAAGTGAAGTTCTCATTTTCTTCTTCATGCTTTAACTGCACATTGAAGATCCTGACTCCTTGCTGCCTAGATGATCGGTATTGGATCCTTTTGATGGTTTCCTGCATATACATAATATCTGGTCGGTGTAATTTTAATTATTTTGTCAACTTTCTGGAAAAGTTTCCTAGATTCTCCTCAAATCTCCATTAAGCCTTGTATAGTAATGGCTAGCTGATCCACTATAGGTACTTGCAGTTTCACATAACAGTAGCAGCCTATACAGTCTAGTTCTTTGGTAAATTTACAGCCTCTAATGAACAAGAAGTATTCGATTACCTCATATGCGAATTTGTGTTTCAGCAGAAGTTTATTTCTTTGCCTGTTTCTTGTCTCTGATGGTGGATTTAAAATTGATTTTGGATTTTTTGGGTCTCATCCCTTTTGTTGTTAATAAGATAGAAATAATCTTAGAATTGGATTTGGTGAACAGTCTTAAAACTCTTTTTTGGGTGAAAGCGAAGGAAAACATATTACTCCTTTAAATATTAGTGGCATCAAATTTGAATATGAAAGTTATAGCATGCTATGGCTGAGATGCTTGCAGGCTCAGATTCCGAAGTTTATGGTTGCAAGCAATACATCAGAACTGTCTATTTTCATGCAGTAATTATGCTTCTGTTTACTGCTTGCCAAGGTGACTCTTGTACTCAAACCTGGAAGGCTGCAACCCAGATTAAATCGAAAATGTTCTTGTTTGGAGAAGCTGGAACAGAGCGTAATTGCAAGATGAGTTAAAAACAAACATATTTCTGCAAAACAAAAAGTTTTTCATAAGATTTTGACATCATGGTTGTCAAAAATGAGATCTGTTTGGAGGAGCATGAAGAAAAAGAGAAGTCGCAGAGGCCTCTGTTTCCTGCCGAAGTAAAAATGTTCGAGAAAGATATGCATACATTTCTATTTACTCGACCCTCCTGCTCTCCAGCATTGCACATTACTTGGATCATAGGCTTGTGCGAATTGCTAGAGGGATTCATTCAAAACTTTTCTAGAGGGATTAATGGCGTCCCCAAATCTATTATGGTGGATTAGATGTTTTTCTGCTGCGACAATCCCACCCGCTGAAAACTTCATGTGCCTTGTCAAGAAGGTGATTTTCCCAATGTCTGTCAAAGAGGACCTAGCATTTAAAAATAGTAAATACGGTGTTTTAATATCTTTGATCTTAAGGATGATGATGGATCAAACAGGAACTAGTTTATAATGTCTTTTGGACTTGTCAATTATATACTGTCCTAATTAACAGAGGTTTTGAAGGATCTTGTGTGCTCTTTGGTGTTTTACAGAGACTTGTATAAATCAAAACTCGTCCATCTCGTGTGTGAAACATTAGTTGGATAATACAAAAATTTTGGTTCAAATAGGCTGCATGAATAGTGGATAAAAGCCAGTTTTTATGAAATCCAAGTACTCCGGATAATCCACGGGTATTCTGACGTTTAACATTTTGGGAGGTTGGCATTGCGGAAAATTGAAAGCTCGGGCATGCACCAGTTTCATCATCACCGAGCCCCCTCAACTTCCTCATTAATTACTCTGGGTTTGCTGCTGTGCCTGTCCCGTCACGGTCATACCGACCAATAAACACCTAACCGCTATCAACCAAATCTCCCTATCTCCTCTTTCTCTCTACGTGCATGCATGCCTTCTTATTTAAGCACCACCACGTCCCCAAACCTGAACCAACCCTGAATAAAACCTACCTCGAGATGGCCTCAACTTGTTCTAAATCCCAGCTCTTCCTCTCCCTTCTCTTTCTCCTTTTTCTCGTTGCGGAGCATGCGACGGCAGTGGGTGCCGTCGATGCCTGTGATGTGGTCATGATGCTGCTCGTTCTGTGCCTCGCACCCTTCTCCAGCTGCAATGGTAGTAGCTACACTCCATCTTTCATGTGCTGCAGCGGTAGGAACAGCTCAATACATTTGAAAGCCTTAGACGAACTTACTAAGAGAAGTTTTTTTTCTTTCTGTTTTGTCTTTGAGGCCTTTCTGCAGTGGGCCAACTTGAGGCAAACTCACTAAGGAGGACTTTTTTTTCCTTTCTATTTTATCTTTGAGGCCTTTCCTATGGTGGGCTTTTTTTGGGCCGGAGCTTTAGGCGACCGTCTCAGTCGCCTAAGGGTTAAGCCGGCCCTGCGCAGCGGAGCCGCTCTGGTCGCCGAGAAGAATGACGGCACTCCCTTCGGGAGCCTGATGGCCAGTGTGCGTGTGCCTCAAGGCCCACGTGACCCAGTTCCAGCTGATTCGCCCCCAAGCTGTGCGCAACTGCCTGAGCCAAGCACTAATTGCCTACCGTAAGTTCTTTCATCTTTTATCCTCCTTCCTGCCTTCCCAATGGATCGATTGGTAGTTTGAAAAGAAGCATAGGCATGGTGAAGCTAGAAATAATATTTAAGAACTTAAAACACTTTATTTTGAGCTTCACTCGCTTTGTTCTTAAGTACAATAGATGTGGATGAAAAGATTGGTGTATGTGTGCTTGATCTATTCACAGAACCGACTACAAAAAGAGTTGCTCCGTATACACGTCTCTTTGCTCAGTTTTGAGAAGTGCCTGCTTGTAATATCTCTTTGCTCTTGCTTGCTGAGGGAGGTGGAGCGCTTTCTTTACCACTTAGGGTAGATATCGAGGTATCGATCAATGGTCCATCCATTACAATGCTCTTTGATTGGCTCTCACGGCACATTCTCTCTAAGGATTTGAATCTCGAATCCTCAGTTTTGTCGATTGAGCGCTTCACTTCGGGGAAACTCACCGGCGTTTTCCCTTTTAGCATGCTTACCACAGCGGACATTGTGGGCCTGAGAGCTGGAGATGGGTTGGTGCATACGAGGGCGATGGACAGCATCCGCAACGCCTCTTCCTTGAAGTAGTTTGAACCGAGGTTGGGGTCAACTAGTTCAAGCAGGCTTCCCTGCTCTGGTGAAATATAGGCCTGCGGATGATGTACACATGGAATGGATGTTATCACCAGATTCATCTATAATAATGGTAAGTAAGAACACGACATAGTTTATTTAAGTGAGAAAGTTGATGTAAATTGAACCTGATTATAATAAATATTCTTATTTAATTAACTTTTCTTTTTTTTTTTGGGTACAATTTAATTAACTTTTCTTGACAGCTAGCAAAGTAATGAAATTGGCTCGAGCAAGAAAATCTTGGCAATTAATATGCTATATCTTTGTTTAAGGGATGTGCATATGCATGTGTGCATGTCTTATAAGCACATATGTATATATACATAAATATATGCATAACTTGATTGTTATAAAGTCTATTTTTATTTAATTAACTTTTTCTGAGAACTCGCAGAGTTGTGAAACTGGCTCTAGCAAGAACATCCTGATTCCTGACATATAATAGCTACATCCTTGTTCAAGATATACGTGAACTTTGTGTGTGCACATGCATGTCTGTATGTATGCATACTTGCATGAATACATATAATGCTTCTCTCGAGAGGAGAATGCATCTACTCTCTCAAGTGCAAAACTATAATAAATTATTCAAATTGAAAATTCATATCATTTATCATGATCTATACTACAAAAACCTCTTAGAAGCCAAATATTATATGTTTTGGCACTTTTGCAACCTGTGCATCAACGGGATACAAAAACAAATAATTTCCATTATATAAGTATGCTCAAATAGATGATGAAGCATTTAAATTGGAAATTCAACTTATTTATCATAATTTACACATGCTACAACTTATATAATTGAAAATTAATAGATTTTAATGCTCAGATTCCAGCTAAACAAGGTCTTACATCATTTTCACTCTTCATTTTTGTACCCACTTAATGCATAGATTAGAAGCTACTATAATACATGATTTTTGATTGCTAAACTATCTTACTAGGATCGATCATGATCAATGGTGCCGATCTTCGATTGGCATGCCATATTATTAATTTTGGATTTGAAAAGAGTAGATACCCTTCTAGAATAATTCTTCTGAGAATATTTGGCCTTATATACTTCCCGGCAAAAATCAATGAAGGACTTCTCAAAATCAAAGTCCACACCATTGATTATGATCTACATTGTGTAAAGTATCTAGAGAATAAACATAATTTATTTTGAAGGTCTTTTTTCCATGCATCGAACTTGAACAAAATGACAGTAGAAATAAACCTAATAAGAAAAATAATATTATAGGCTGCATAATTTATAAATCTAAACCATTGATCTTGACCTAAATATATACAAACCAAATTTTAGCTGGTTTGGATGTCTTTAAAATATATATCAAACCAAAATGTGCTATGTCATCATTAAAATCATCCATTTTTATTTGATGCACAGGGAAACTATCTAAAAATGCATAATTTTTTTTTGCCTCCAAGCGTTTTATATAATGTAAATCATGATCAATGATATGGATTTTGATTCTGAGAGGTTTATCACTGATTTTCACAAGGAAACATTTGAGGCTAAATATTCTCATAAATATTCTAACCTAACTCTCTTTCTCTCTGTTTGTGCGAGTGTTTGTCACCTTTTTGTTTTATTATAAAAGATATATGGTATAATCCTTCACTTAATGAGTATGTCAAGTAAAATTCGTGATCATGTGAGATTCTACAATTTTCACTTACCCAATCAAGAAGATATACAAAGTCCTTCGGTCCATAACTAGTGTTGCTCATTCCACTGACAATCTCCAACGTGACAACTCCAAAGCTGTAGACATCAGCTTTGTCTGTCAAGTAACCCCTCATTACATATTCGGGAGCCATATATCCTCTGCACGAGTAGGTTTTTCATAAAGTATATAAAGAAGCTCTCTAGGGAAGAAAGTGTAGAATATTGTAAATCATACTTTCAATAATAAACAATCAAGGACTCATGCATTCTTTAGGAGCCATTGTCAGGCAAATATAATTAAAAAAAATAAATTATATTTTCTAGATAGACAAGAAGATTAGCCTAGAAGATGTTAGCATGCATTACAAAAACAGAAAATTAGCATTCTGTATGTTTGATACTAAATATAATCTGGCATTGCATATTTTTCATTTCTCAACTGTTGTATAATATGCTAACATTAGAAGTTCATACTCTTGACTCCTATCTTTCAGAATTTTATAGTGTCCTACATGATTTGGAATACTCTAATTTATTATGTTATTCTAGAATCCTGACGAACTACCCTTAATTATATTTTATTGTCTGGTCAATACATTTGAGAAAAGCATAACTAGAGAAAAAGAATCACTTCCTCAAAGCAATAATTTCTACTTACACAGTTCCAGCTATCCTGGTGTTGATGTGAGTGTTCTCTTCTTCATCAAGTCTAGCCAAACCAAAATCAGATATTTTAGCACTGAGGTCTTTGTCAAGCAGAATATTTGTGGCCTTGATGTCTCGGTGAATGATCTTTATCCTTGATTCCTCATGCAGAAATGCCAAACCTCTTGCTATTCCTAGACAAATCTTATGCCTTGTTCGCCAGTCCAGTTTCAGCTGATGTCTTTCAGGACCTGTAAACATTATAAATTTTTTTGTCATCCACAAGGCATAAACAATTGGTCAGAGCACACACACACAAACACACACACACACACACACACACACAGAGAGAGAGAGAGAGAGAGAGAGAGAGAAGAAATCACTGAGTGCAAAATTTTGAAAAAGATATTTAGTACAATGGAAGCACTTACCAAATAGAGCACGAGCAAGACTATTATTTTCCATGTATTCATATATTAGCAATAATTGATTTCCTTCAATACAAAACCCAAAAAGCTTAACAAGATTTGGGTGCTGCAAGGCAGATATCATGCCTATCTCATTAATGAATTCATGGTTCCCTTGTTTAGACTTGGAAGAAAGCTGCTTCACAGCAATTACAGAACCATCTGGCAGCACCCCCTGAGACATGCAAATTATAAAAGGATCAAAATTCTACCTAAGGATAAGATCTAGGATTTCATACGCAGAATATCACTTAAACTGAGAAAAAGATACAAGAGTTCAACCAAGGGCAAGATATAAAAGCCTTAATTTAAAAATGCTTTGTGCATACCTTGTAGACTGGACCAAAGCCACCTTCACCTATCTTATTTTCAGGATCAAAGTTCTTGGTGGCTATTTTAATCTGTTTTAAAGTGAAGTAACCTGTCTGCAACTCTAATCCTCTGAGGCCTGAATGCATACATCTTGTAATTTTTCTTTAAAATTATTATATATAAGATAAGAATGAACGATGAATAACCTTCAAAAAACATTTTACAAAATGCAATGATAAAGCAAACAACATTTACGACCTTGATTTACGTTTCATAAATGAGATATTAATCTGACATTGAATTTGTGGCAAACAAGGTCATCAGCCCTAACATGTATAGGATATCATAATCATCTGCATAGAGTGCATATGCTAACTAATAATGGCAGTGCAGATTGATGATCTCACAAGAACAAATTCAACCAATTGGCCAAAAACTCTTTAAAACTGTTGTTCTTTTTTCATATTCAAGCATTAGGATGTTCGGTATATGATACATGGCATCTTCAAAAAGATAGATCATCTTTGGAAAATTCGAGCTCCATTTTTCCTAAACATATTTCGGTTAAACAATTGATCATACCATTGTTTTCATTGTTTTTCCTTCTGAAGAAAGACCATATTAATGTTATTGTCAGCACGATCCCAGTACAAGAAGCAGCAGCAATGCCCAGAAAAGCTCCAGATAACTTGCTTTTATCAGGCTTGAAATCTGCAAATTTGAAATTATTTTACGTCATCGTTATGAATAATGCATAAGGAAATGAGAGGATAGTGCTTTGAAAACTTACTTGGTGTCACTGAAATGGCTGATATGAGAGGTCCATATACACCTCTCCATGGAATGGAATTTGTGCCTTTCCCAAGCCATTGCAAGTGAATTTCCAAAGTACCATGTACAATGGTAGTAAAGGACTTGATTATTTCCTTTCCAGTCCCATTTGCTTCTTTTGCAATATTAAAGTCTTGCAAAACCTTTTGTCCCTGCATAAATTTATAGTTTTATCCATGCAAGAAGTATTATTTCTATGTGCTCTTTGTTGATAAATAAGAGATACGTAGAAAAAAGTCTATGTAAAAAGTCAAAGAAAATAAAAATGAATAGATTTGGCTTATATTTTCAATGTTGGCATAAAAATTGTATGTGCATAAGTACATACTTATGTGCACATGCATGTAATTCAATGAATGCAACATTAAAAGTAGTCGCACCCTCCACAATGAAACATATAAGTTACTATTATATACTCTAACTACTAGCAACACATTAATATATATAAAGGCTTAGAGAGAAATATCAGAAAAAAAAAAAATCTTAATCTTGTCATAATAGGATATGCATAAAAATCAATAAATGTAATACTTAAAGCAGTCAATGCCGCAGATAAAACATGAGAAATGTGACGAATTGATGTAAGATATGCGATGGTGAAAACAGTCACCTGAATTGATACATCAAAGAAGCGCTCTCCAACACTGGAATATGTTTGGTCATCTGTGAACATAACCTCAGCAAAATGAAGCTTCACTGTATAATATCTCTTTTGTAAGCAGAGACCATAGTATTTAAGGGACAGAGGACTAAGCCTAGCAGTCATGTACAATTCCGGATTTGCCATGTTCAATATTGATGAATTTATAGCAATGTATTTTGCCTCCTTATTTCCTACAAAGCCTCCCGTACTGCTATAAGCCCACTTTCCACTATTAGATTCAGCATATATTGATGAACCTAGATGAGTGGTATCCTCTTCATATTCATTGCCACCAATAGTCACGTTGCTACCACCACAATTTATAAACAAGTTGTAGTCTGCAAATATATTTAATTGTCAATATGGTTTTTCTAAAGTAAAATTAGAACACCCTCATGATATGAGACAAAAGCTTCAAAACTTTCAGAGAGTGGAAATTCTTTTGCAAATTACTCACTTTCAGCTTTTCCAGAACAAGGGAGGTTCCTCCTTAATCATGATGCTATCCTATAAGACAAAATTAAAAAAAATAATGTTAGGCATAGTTTTGAAACTTAAAAAATCAAGTTAATTGGAATTGGCAACAATTCAAGAAAGAAGTGACAATGCTATAAGAAGCTTACGAATAACTGTTTGCTGATAAATAACTAGAAACCAGATTCCTACGAGAAAGAGAATGAGAGTTCTAAGAGTAAGAAGAAACAAAATCACCAACTCATAGATCATAAGAGGGAGAGAGAGAGAGAGAAAGAGCAAATCTGAAAATCCTTACACATTGCCTTGCTGACATGTAGACAGTGCATTGGATCCTGTAAAGGAGTTGTAAGAAAGATCCCTGCAACATCAAAAGTCTTGAATAGTTGAGCAGCATTTATGATCAAATAAAGCTCCTCACAGCAGCATGACCTACAACTGAAGAAGTTTTAAGCAAACAAACATACAGTCAGCTTTTCCCTTATGCAATCCGTGCTCGCCCAAGTGGGAGAATGTTAGAATATTTTTAAGATATAAGCTTCCACTGATTGCGTATTTTTATTTTATAAAACAGGTGAGATGTATGGCTCATAATGGTACTATTGTTAAGCCCAATATAATGCGTGATCATTTTGTTTTATGGGCTTTGGTGCACCTTGGATATATAGGATTGAGTCATATTTATTGTGGTAATTTTGGTATGTAGGCTAGAAAACCCAATTAGGATTTTGGAGCCTTTAATGGGAAGGCTCCCTTATGTTTCCTATATAAAGGCTAGGTCCCTCTCCTCTCTATATGGTTGATAGCTTGCCCCATTGACGGCTATCTTTTGTGAAGAGCAAGGAAGGGAAGATCCAGCCGCTATTATTCTAGGTGATTGAAGAACGTATTTAATATGTCTTCCGCATGTATATCTCTTAAACTTGAATACACTATTGTTGTGATTCTAAATCTTAGCATGTTATTATTTATGATCAACAATAACTTATCCTCATGGCGCAGCGGAGCATGTTATTATTTATGATCAACAATAACTTATCCCTAAGGCACCGCGACGCCACTGTTCCCTTTGATCGCAAAATTTAGAATCACAACAATAGTGTATTCAAGTTTGAGAGATATACCTGCGGAAGACATATTGAATACGTTCTTCAATCACCTGGAATAATAGCGGCTGAATCTTTCCTTCCTTGCTCCTCACAAAAGATAGTCGTCAATGGGGCAAGCTATCAACCATATGGAGAGGAGAGGGAGTCCTAACCTTTATATAGGAAACATAAGGGAGCCTTCCCATTAAAGGCTCCAAAACCCTAATTGGGTTTTCTGGCCTACATACCAAAATTACCACAATAAATAGGACTCAATCCTATACATCCAAAGTGCACCAAAGCCCATAAAACAAAATAATTACGCATCATATTGGGCTTAACCATAGTACCATTATGAGCCATACGTCTAACCCGTTTTATAAAACAAAAATACGCAATCAGTGGAAGCTCATATTTTAAATATATTCTAACATTCTCCCACTTGGACGAACACGGATTGCCATATTAATTTAAAAAACTTTATTTTGAAAACAACTCTCGGGTTAGACTACATAGGTGGCCACACATATAGCTCAAATGATAATCACCTTGGATACATGATCCGATCCAACAAGAACATCAACATCGAACATGAAAGTCGTTACACCATTTAATCGATGTAAGACCACTCCACAGCTATAAATGCTAACATCCTTATCGACATGGATCCCCATCCTCCAACCAATGTGGTAGTATGTAGTATGAACTTAGCACCAAAATGTGATCAAAAGGTGTGCTAATTCACATCGGTCCTCATAAATGCTTCAAAAAGAAGCCACATGTCTCAAAAGAGACTCACATCATGTCTTTATACATTATATCTCGAGATCAAAATGATATCATAATAAAAGACATATGTGAAATGCATACTCAAATATAATTATAATTTTTGTGCACAAAATACAAAATTATAAATGGAGAGATAAATATTATTATTATTGAAAGAGGTTGTACCCGAAGCATATGGGTTGCCTACGTACCCCGTAAAGGGGATCAAGCCAAAACGTAGTTCTTTTACATAAATAACTCCCACTAACCAAAAACATCAAAGATTTCCACAATGCCTATATTAGCAATATGTATCTTAAAAACATATTATCAAAAACATCAAAGGTTTCCACAATGCCCATATTAGCAAAGCCCAGTGTCCAAAAAATGAACTTGAAAGAAAATCTTTGAAGAACAAACCGTATGCAAGTGTTGTAGGGAGCCTGATGTATGCTCAAGTTTGCACTAGACCAGATATAGCCTATGCAGTGAGTGTCCTTAATAAATTTCAATCGAATCCAGGACAAGAATATTGGAAAGTAGCTACGAAAGTTATGAGATATTTGAAAAAGACTGAAGGTTACATGCTTACCTTTCAGCGTACAGGTCATCTTGAGGTGGTAGGCTACTTAGATTCTGATTTTGTAGGATGTCAAGATGATCTGAAGTCAACTTCAAGTTATGTTATTATGATGGCTGGTGGTGCTATTTCTTGGAAAAGCGTTAAGCAAACTCTAGTGGCTTCTTCTACTATGCAGGCTGAATTTGTGGTATATTATGAAGCTATGGTCCAAGCCATTTGGTTGAGAAATTTTATTTCGGGACTGAAAGTTGTTGATTCCATCTCGAGACCAATTATTATTTATTGTGACAATAGTGCAGCAGTGTTATTTTCAAAGAATAACAAGAGTTTTGGTGGCTCCAAGCATATAGACATCAAGTACTTGGTGGCAGAGATAAAGTTAAAGAAGGGCAGGCAAAAATAGAGCATATAAATACGGAGGTAATGATTGTAGAACCATTGACTAAAAAAATCGCACCAAAAATCTTTAAGACACATATTGCTAATATGGGCATTGTGGAAACTTTTGATTTTTTTGTTAGTGGGAGTTAATTATGTAAAAGAACTACATTTTGGCTTGATTCCCTTTTATGGGATATGTAGGCAACCCATATGCTTCGGGTATAGCCTCTTCCAATAATAATAATATTTATCTCTTTATTTATAATTTTGTATTTTGTGCACAGAACTTATAATTATATTTGAGCATGCATTTCACCTATGTCTTTTATTATGATATCATTTTAATCTCGAGATATAATGCATAAAGACATGATGTGAGTCTCTTTTGAGACATGTGGCTTCATTTTGAAGCATTTATGTGGACCGATGTGAATTAGCACACCTTTTGATCATATTTTGGTGCTAAGTTCATGCTACATACTGTCACATTGGTTGGAGGATGGGGATTCATGACGATAAGAATGTTAGCATTTGTAGCTGTGGAGTGGTCTTACATCGATTGAATGGTGTAATGACTTCCACGTTCGATGTTGATGTTCTTATTGGACCGGATCATGTATCCGAGGTGATTATCATTTGAGCTATATGTGTGGCCACCTATGTAGTCTAACCCGAGAGTCGTTTTCAAAACAAAATTTTAAAATTAATATGGCAATCCGTGTTCGCCCAAGTGGAAGAATGTTAGAATAATTTCAAAATATGGGCTTCCATTGATTGCCTATTTTTTTTTATAAAACGGGTTAGATGTATGGCTCATAATGGTACTATGGTTAGCCCAATATGATGTATGATCATTTTGTTTTATGGGCTTTTGTGCATCTTGGATGTATAGGATTAAGTCCTATGTATTGTGGTAATTTTGGTATGTAGGCCAGAAAACCCATTAGGATTTTGAAGCCTTTAATGGGAAGGCTCCCTTATGTTTTCTATATAAAGGCTAGGTCCCCCTCTCCTCTCCATATGGTTGATAGCTTGCTCCATTGATGGCTATCTTTTGTGAGAAGCAAGAAAGGAAAGATCCAGCCGCTATTATTTCACGTGATTGAAGAACGCATTCAATATGTCTTCCGCAGGTATATCTCTCAATAAATGTGGGTAGTCTGGTCTTCAACCTTAAGACACCAATGATCCATTGCACAATTGTCGTTGAATCTCCCTCTAACCAGACTTGAATTGGATGTAGATGGTTAATTACATAAACAACGCCGGAGAAGGGTTGTATTTTTGGTGCGAATCCACTATTGAATGGGTCACATATCGCACAGATATCAAAGCACTTGAATTGTCTGTTAGCTCTTTCTCATTTGACATACTTAGCTTTGTATTTGACAGTGCTCCTATCTGTTGGTTTTGAAGGCTACTCCTCCAAAGCAAAATCTAAACCCAAAAGACCCAGTGCTATTTCTATGTCTCGTTTCCATCTCATATAATTATTTTCAGTCAAGGTTTCAATGGCAGACAATTGGCTTGAAAGGGAAGAGGCATTTAAAACTGGGGAAACAACATCTTTTATTTAATATCATCCAAATGTGATGCATGCAATCAATGGATGACAACATATCTATCTAATCAACTTGGGCCATTAATTAGATAGTCTGTAATCAAACTTGAAAATCATATAAGTTTAATTACGGTAAGAGCCTTAGTGCATCATTGTAAAGCCACCTTTGGGCTGACAATACATCATACTATATGAAGCTAATTAACAAAATCACATCAACTTTCGAAACACCATCACCTTTGGGTAGAAGGATGATTCTAGGCTAATGCAATCCAATTAATCACTTCATGTCATTTTTCTAAATCATCATACACAATAACACCTTCGGGCAAGATATTGCATGCAATGATCTGAAAAAATGCAATGCTACCCTTTTTTTTGAGGAAATCAGATAAATATCAGTGAGTGTGCCACTTTGACGGCTACTAGTCACTTCAATTTCAAAATATTCTCTTAATGGAAAAATAAGGATAGTCTTTATGCCCAACAAAATTTCTAATGGCGGACCACTGCAAGGAGAAGAGAGAAAGAGGAAGAAGAAGGAAAGGAGGAGGAAGAAGAGGTTATAGAGACGCTGGAAGAAGAGAAGAAGAGGAGGAAGAAGAAGAGAAAGAGAGGAGGAAGAAGAAAAAAGGAGGCTAGCGTTTATTCAATCATTCCACTTTCCTAATTCATGACCGGGGTGCCCTTATATAGGCCCTACATCATGAGTTGACCAAGTCAACAATTAACAAATAATCAAACTTGGACCCTTCAATTAATTGACTCAGTCAATTAACTGATTACAAACCAAATTAAACCTTACTAACATTAGACCATTAAACCAATTGATCACACCCAAAATTTGACCTTTGTAATTAGGCCTTCCATTGATCAATTGATCCAATCACTTGACTCAACACGACTTAATAGCTAACCCAATTGACTTGACTAAAGCAAATGACTAAATCGACTCGACCAATAACAAAAGCAACTAATTAACTCCATCATCTGAATGAGGGACTCTGATGTCCCCATCAATTTCAATCACAAAATAATGGTTTATGTGACAAAAACATAACCATCAAACATGCTACAATCATAATCAAAATCACATGTGATTAATCAAACAAAAATATTAATCACAAAATTTATGGCATATATGACAACAAGATATGTCCAAAATTTATCACCTCATTAATTTAACAATTTAATAATTAATATGGATGAGGGCCTAATTCAAATTATTCAGTATTTAAACAATAATTAAATGGGTTACTAACTTTTAGCCCTAGGCTCAAAACCCATTCTGATCCAATAGGATGCAATGCAAATAAAATAATCTAATAAACATGGGCTGATTAAATAAAAGGCCCAACTTGCAACTATGGACCTATTTAGATTTGGGCTTAGTAGGCCAAAAAATCCTAAATGATTCCTTCCTATTTTCCTTCTTCCCAGCGTCGTCACTGTTCCCATTTTTTTTTTGGGGAGGCATCTCGTGGCTGCCACCCATGGCCGCCACCATGTCGGCCATTACAAGTGGCCAGCGACACTCACCGGGCTGCCGCGATGCCCCACGGCCTACGGCCGGCCGTGGGGTGGCTCGGAACACGCCCCGGCCCGCAGCAGCGGCGGCGTCTGCCCGCTGTGGTGCTGTGAGGCGGCCGCTTCTACCCGCGGCGGATCTGATGGGGCGGCTGTCCGCCCGCGGTGGTGGCGGACGAGCCGCCTCGGCCTCCCTCCGCCGGCCGTTGGACGACACAGAGGCGTCGGCGAGCGGGGAGGAAGGCCCTCTTTTTTTTTAAAGCAACCTGTGGCTGCCTTCCATGGAAGCCACCATGCTGGCCACCACCCGTGGACGACAACCCCCATCTCTAGGTCAACGCGACGCCACGAGGCGCGCGGCCAGTCCGTGGAGTTGCCGAGCTTGGCCATGGGGTGGCCAGGCTCGTGGGGTCGGGCGTTCTTCTGCGGCGGAAATGCGAAAGCCACCTCGGCTTCCTTCTGCCGGCCCGCACAGCGCAAAGGCGCCGGCCGGCGGCGAGGAAGATCCTATGCCATTCTCCTCATCTTCCCTTATGTTTACTCATCCTCATGAATGGATCTAGAAAGAGTGATTAGAAAACGACGAAGAAGATGAAGGAATAGGCCTGCGGTTGGGAGGAGAAGTCTACGGGAAGGAAAAAAAAAGGATGAACAGTGAAATCCTTTTCCTTTTTTCTTTTTTTTTTTAATCCAAAAATCATATACAATCATATTTCATGCAAATCTAAAATCAAATCAAATCAGATATTTGATTATCAATGGGAGATATGTGTATGAAGATTTATGCACCATATATCACCAATGCATAAAATCAATCCGTAAATCCAGATAAAATAATAATTGTGTATAAAGATTTCTAACCTAACATAATGGCTCTGATACCAATTGTTAATCATAAATAATAAAATGCTGAGATTTAGAATTACAATAACACCGTATTCAAGTTTGAGATATATACCTGCGGAAGACATATTGAATGCGTTCTTCAATCACCTGGAATAATAGCCGTTGGATCTTCCCTTTCTTGCTCCTCTCAAAAGATAGCCGTCAATAGGGCAAGCTATCAACTATATGGAGAGGAGAGGGGGACCTAGCCTTTATATAGAAAACATAAAAGAGCTTTCCCATTAAAGGCTCCAAAATTCGAATTGGATTTTCTGGCCTAGATACCAAAATTACCGCAATAAATATAACTCAATCCTATACGTCCAAGATGCACAAAAGCCCATAAAACAAAATGATCACACATTATATTAGGGTTAACTATAGTACTATTGTGAACCATACGTCTAACTCGTTTTATAAAATAAAAATAGGCAATTAGAGGAAGCCCATATTTTGAAATTATTCTAACAAAAAGAATGAGAGAATAAAGAAAGAAAAGAATCGCAATTTCCAACCTTTTTTCATGGGAAGAATGAAGACAAAAACACAGTCTTGACGCGTCCAACGATCAGAACCAAAACCACTGAAAACCAACCAAAAACGTGAAATCTATTCATCGAGAGCAGAGGAATCACGAAGAACGAACGGGAAACTAGGGTTTCGGACAGTTCCATAGCTATCCGCTTGCTTTGCTCTGATAATAGGGGATGTCATGGGCCTCCTCCACCTTCCCCCGCCATCAATGGCCGAGAGGCGCCTCGGTTCGACGCCATGGAAAGCCTCGAAGCCTCAGCGAAGAAGAAGAGCGGGAGACAGAGAAGGCCCTGCCGCGGATTTCGCAAACGATCTGATTTTTTTTTCTTTATATTGAACTTTAAGGATCTTTGACAGGGATAAAGAAAACTAGGGTTCGCAAATGATCGTACCAAGAACGATACCAAACTTTTATCCGCTGACTCAAGAAAAAAGAAATGCAATCAAGAACGAGATCTGGCCAGGGAATTCCAAACGAGGAGATCGAGGGTTTGGAAGCACTCACCTCTGCGATTCGGTTTACCTTTCCTCGACTTCCTCTTTCCATTTCTTGTGCGAGCGGAGACGACCGCCCGCGAGGAGAGAAAGAGAACCGGGAGGGGGGAGAAGGAACGGGAAGTTGCGGTGGTTTGAAACGGGGGCATATTTATAGAAGCCGGATAAGGTGGTGGGACCTGTAGCTTCCGTGCAACGCAAGCTGACAAAAGGAATTTCGCACGCACGCATAGACTTCACCGGGGTCCGGAAGGAAGGGAATAAAATAGATCGTTCCTTCCTACATAGGATCTAAAACAAACATAAAAGAAAACAAATAACAGAAAAGAAAATTGGATGAAAAAATTTAGGAGGCAAGAAACAAAAATTTATTAAAAAAATATTTAATCAAGGTTGGTTTTGTGACAAACAAACAAAATTTTCTATCTTTTTTTCTCTCGCTTACCTTATGCCCCCAGGCATCCCTCCTGTTTTATAACTCTTACTAAAAGACAAAATTCGACTACATGACACAATTATGCTAGGCTGACCTAAAGCCGATACTCAGTTAACTGGGATCAGCACATAAAAATTAAAAATGATAATAATAAGTATTGTCGAGTTCGCTACTCCAATATTTACTCTCTTTTTTTTTTGGTACAACTAATATGCACCGTAAAATGGCAACCACCCTATTGGGTCACGTGCATCATTTCCGTAAAGGTGGCGAAGCACCCATGTTCATTTAAAGAGTATGCTCAAGCTTGGTAAAAAAAAATCTTTATAAATTAGATATGCTAGGCTAGATTTGGCCCCAAATTTTTTTTTTATTCTTAAATCATTGTGCATATTGTATGCAAGAAATATTATTTAAAATATTCAATAGAGTTCTAAGAATAAAATTTTTGATTTCTTTTTCGCAGGATAAACAAGAGCTAGGGCAAAACTGAGCGAGATTGGGACTAAACCTCTCTTAAAATTGTAGATAAATCTATACCAACTTATCGAATTGGTAATCTCAATCCTTTTGAGAAAAAATTAATTTGAGTCTTTAGAATAACTATCATTTGACAATTAAGTTTGGTCATGTTTATTTAAATTTTCATTCATATATTACATAATATGCTATTTAATACCCTGAAAAATAATAAATATATTTTGCGAGTCAATGGATGTCATTGGGTGTCACCGATCTTTGGTGAAATCTTTATAGAACACTTGTTGCGGACCGAAACAAATATCAAAAAAATAAAAAATAAAAAAAATACTAGAAGAAAAAATATAGAAGAGAAAAAAAATTGTTAAAAAATTATAAATCGAGATCGGCTCTCTTACAAACAACTAGAACTTCACACTATGCATAAAAAACACCTCATGTCACACATCTTTCTTCTCTTTTATAATTCTCATTAAAATACAAAATATTACTACATGACAAAATTCTATTAGGCTGAATTTATTGAGCCTGTGACTCATCCTAAGCTAACTTGAATCAGCAAATAAAAATAATAAAAATAATAAACTTCTTGTTATGACTCCGACATTCAGCTCCTCTGGGGTACAAGTAATATGCATTGCAAAATGGTCACCACCTCGGTCATCTTTTCCATCGTTAGAGGTGTCGATGGCGAAGCAGGCATGGCCTTACTGGGGAATCATGGCATTTTCAGTGAATCACGATGAAACTTGCATCAAAATATCTTGAGGTTACACGGGTAAAATAATTTTATTTTTCTTTTCTTTTCCCCCAAAGCACTCAGCCCATCTTGTTTATGCATGACAAATTCCTGAGACGGTTGGTTGCACACCATGGTGGATTATGACTAATGACCTCGGTGAAACCAATTAAGAATTATCTATCAAATCATAGAATCACAGTCGAGGATCCGAAGCATTATTTTTTGAAGCCAAATGTTGAAGTCACCACCAATTCACAGTTGTAGTTATAGATGATTTTGGCCATTTGCCGAAATCCTTTCATCAAAATATAATTATAGACGGACCTAATTAATTAGCAAACTCGATCTTTTGCATCAGAAATCTAGTTTAATTTAATCAATTCAACTGTAATTAGCAGCCAACTATGGACCGGAGAAGGTTAGCTTTATTATTTGAGTCCGTGGACCAAATCCCTCGGCTCTAGGCACTGGAATTATATGATCAAAGGTCTTGCTCCAGTCCACAAGTCACAATAAGCAGGTTGGTGCGGCTTACAAATTTGAGCGTCCGGTGTGCAAAGACCAGAATCAGCCATAGTCAGTAAAAAAGCTTATATGAAATACTTAATTGCCATTGAAATTTATAGTTATATTAGCAAAAAAGAGCTACTTGATCCAATTCAAAGTACAGCAGAAATACTGAAGCCTTTGTATTATTGTTCTTCCAAATATCACAGTTTCCTGCTAAAAACCAATGCAACTAGTGGAAATTTAAGAAAAATATCCTTCTATTTTCTTCTGTAAGACGAAACTAACCATGTGAGCTCTAGCTTCATAACAATATAAGCTTTTGCTGCACGAGAACCACTGTATCTGTAATGGAGAGTCACTAGTCTGCTTGAGACAAGACACCCACTTTAATCTTGACTATAACAGAAGAGATGACAGATATGCGTCCACATGATCTGTTCTTAACTATATCATCTCCTAATTTACTTTTCCCCAACCCCTCAACTATAAACTAATCTCTGTAATCTGAAGGTTGCTTGATGAAGAAAGTGGAGCGATTTCTTCCTTGCTACTTTGGGCAGACATTGAGGTATCAAACATTTGCTCATCAGTCGGGATGCTCTGTGCTCGGCTTTCTTGGGATATTTCCTCAAAGGACCTGTTTCTCAGATCCATGCTCCTGAAGCCTCTGGACTCTGTAGTAGGTACCCGCACAGGCATCTTCCCGTCTAGCATGCCCACCACAGAGGACATTGTTGGTCTGAGAGTTGGAGATAGGTTGGTGCATATAATAGCCAGGTTCAACATCTGCATTGCCTCTTCCTTTGAGTAGTTCGAACCAAGGCTTGGGTCGACGAGTTCAAGCAGTCTTCCCTCCTCTTGTAAAACATAGGCCTGCAAGCCACGTAGAAGAAAAATGAGTAAGCATCAATGTTCAATTCAAATCTTACAATAAAGAAAAAAAGAACATCCAAGTGATAAATCGACAAAGAAAACACTACAAAATACGAATTTAGATTAAAGTGAAGGCAATGTCATATTTGGAAAAAAAAGAATGACTATATTTTAATAAACTTGTGTCACCTCAAGTAGACTACCCATAAGAGTGTATCGCATGGATGTTCACTTTGTTGACAGTTAGGAAGGCTATGGCATGACCCAGCAGTAGGATGAAAAACACAGCCAGATGGGTGAAGAACTTGGCGAGTCTTGGGAGTACAAAGCAAAGGTTAATTCAGTGATTCAGGCGAAGCAAACAGCAGATATTCTGTCAGCAGTTTTCAAAGCAGGTTGGATTAAACTAAATACCATACAAATGTGTTTCAATTGGATAAATTTTTGTGATGAGTCTGGTAAGCCAATTTGGCCGCTGCTGAATGGTATCCTACAGAAAATATTCAATACAAGGAAATTAATGCTGCTGGAGATGGCTTAATCCAAGCTAGGCAGCAAGGGACGAGGAAGTTTATTAACAAAAGGATTGGGAAGAGAGATTTGCATGGTTAAATTGGCTCGTCTATAATGGTCTCTCCAACACAATGGTCAAATGAAAGTTGGTTATCGAGTATAAATGAAACTGGGAATTGATGATATTTGATACAGTGGCGGTAAGGGATTCTTTTCAATTATTTCTAGGCATGAAAATAGGTGCCGTTGCTGGTTGGGTTTGGTCAGTTTAGAATAATACCATATATAATGTTAACCCAGAGTTAATGTGAGTCAGCGTCAAACAAGAACTCTTTCACCCATAAGTACCCATGGGTTGACCTGCATGAACAATCCTGACTACATTGTCCCATAACCTACTATACTTTGCATGACCCAACTGCAAACCTACTCCACCCATCCAGATCCAGGCACTAAAGACTTGGTGTCTCAGTTCTAAGGTGAACTAAACGAATAGTATTGAAAAGACAAACTACTCTTAAAAACCTAATGTCATGGTCATTACCCGACTAGGCATGACCCAACTCACACAATTAAAGAACTCTATCTGCATGGTCCAAGTTGGATCAAAATCTTTAATCCAAATCGAACCTGTTTAGGCCAAGTTTGGAAGGGCATGCATTTTCAGTGATTTGTTATCGCAGGTGGGTGCAACCAATACAAATTTAGCAGGATATCGTCTAGTTTCTCTCGAGGATAAATGTTGCTATCAAAGTAATGATTACAATTTTGTTATTGTGCTATTCGATGCTATCTAAAGATAAGAAAAGAAAGGGGTAACTTTCAAAAATAGACAAATTTGCCCTTGCAATTTCCTTCATTCTTGGGCCATTTGAAAATAAAGAATGATATTAAATTATTTTGATATTAAACATATCAAGTACAAACCCAACATAATAATAATATAATACATTTTTCAATATAACATATAACCATACCATGTAATATATTCTAATAACAAATGTACTATCAATATTGTATTATTTTATAGAATATAAATGTTAATTTATATATTAGTTGGTAGATAATAAGGATATATTCATATAATGTAACATAAAAATATTATACTATAACAATACCATTGAATAATACTACTGTTATTAAACATAGGGTACTGTTTGAGATTGTAAGGGGAATTTATGAGTTAAATAAAATTGTTGGGCATAAGCCGTTCCAGGGTACCTATGGAACAAATTATCTAGGTAGACCTAATTTGACCAAACCGTTGGGTATAAGAAACCCAACCAGTTTAAGAGGATCTGGCGCCCACCTTAGATCAATGGAGCTATATCTGAAGTTCAAGTCAAAAAATTTGACCCAAACCTCACCCAAATTGGAAAAATCTTCACCAAAACCCAGCATAAACATGGTCAAGTCAGATCTGTTGTTGGGTTGGTTCAGTTTTTGCAACCCCTAATCATTTCTTGCTCCTGAGATTCTTTTTAAAATAATAAAGAGGGCATCCCTAAGTGAATGCTTTGGAAGGACTTCAACTTAGGTGGTTCTATCATGTTCCTTTAAATGTCAGAAATGACCATTCAGAAGGAGGCTTAGACAGTTACAACAAATTAACATTATTATCTGCTTTACTGGCCCAAAGCAATTAGGATCTACTATGAAAATCAACTCGTAGTTTTTTGTTTTCTGAGGATAAAAAAATGAACTCAAAGTTATACATTCACGTTTTTGTTAGTATATAAAAGTAAGATCTTGTCGTTCACCTAACAATGATCATGTCAACAAAAGTTCCTGAACAAAAATATGAGATCCAATAACCCTTACCCAATCAAGAAGAAAAACGAAGTCCTCCTTGGGCCTATAACTTGTGTTGCTCATTCCACTAACAATCTCCAACGCAACAACTCCAAAGCTGTAAACATCTGCTTTGTCTGTCAAGTAACCCCTTGTTGCATATTCAGGAGCCATGTATCCGCTGCATAAATACAGATCATCTTCATACAGTATACAAAAAGTACTGAATGTGCAGTAAGACCAACCAAATGATATTAAGTGTTCAAAGGCTGACAGTGCATGACACTGTAAATTACCATAAGTACCACAGAACTGTATTTTGCTACTAAGTATCTTCTCAGGTTGTATATTCTATTCACTAATTAATGCATAAAATACCATTTTGACAAATTAATATCTTATACATCATCTACTTACAATGTACCAGCTATTCGGGTGCTGATGTGGGTATTCTCTTCTTCATCCAATTTCGCCAAACCAAAGTCAGCTATTTTTGCATTGAGATCTTTGTCAAGCAGAATATTTGTCGCCTTGATGTCTCGGTGAACAATCTTCAACCTCGACTCTTCATGGAGATATGTCAAACCTCTTGCTACTCCTAGGCAAATCGTACGCCTTGTTCGCCAGTCCAATTTCCGTCGGTGTTCTTCAGGACCTGTTAAAATTATGCTCTTGTTATCCTTTCTGGAAAAAATAATTAGTCAAAACAAAAAACATAAAATGAAAAAGGGTGTTGAATGCAAAGTATTGGAAATTATGGTAAAACAACAGCAACATTTACCAAATAGAGCACGAGCTAGACTATTATTTTCCATATATTCATATATTAGCAATAATTGATTTCCTTCAATACAACAACCAAAAAGCTTCACAAGATTTGGGTGCTGCACTGCTGATATCATGGCTATTTCATTGAGAAATTCACGGTTCCCTTGTTTAGACTTGGAAGAAAGCTGCTTAACTGCAATTACAGAACCATCGGGCACCGCACCCTGTGACCAGGTAGTTGCATTTTACAATCAAAGCTCTACCAAAGGATAAGATGTAGAATATTTAAACATAAAATTACTTAAAGTGAGAAAAAGTAATCAAAATACAACAAAGAGGGAGAAATGAAAGTATCGATTTAGTATTGCTTATGCATACCTTGTAAACTGGACCAAAGCCGCCTTCACCTATCTTATTTGCACGATCAAAGTTATTGGTGGCAGCTTTGATCTGTTTTAAACTGAAGTAACTGGTGTGCAGCTTTAGGCCTCGAAGTTCTGCATGTATAGGTTTTATGGTTTAGAAACTATTAGATCAATGCATGTATTACTAATACATGGCCTTTGAAACACCTATATATGGGAAAGCAATGAACAAAATGCCAACCACCTATGCCCATGATTTATATTGCTCTAATTTCTTAACATACAATGAGAAATATCGATGCAAGATATAATTTAATAAAGTTCTAGACAAATACAGCTGTCAAGTGGAACATATGAGATATGATAACCATAAGTTTTCTTTGGCATCTTACATATTTTATCAGTATTGTGTACAACATCTCTCCTAATGCTTATTTACAAATCACGCCAGATAAACCTGTTTTTATTTGCAAACAGACCTTGGGCAAGGTTGACGCTACCTTCATTTGGTTCCACTAATAAAAATATGTTTATCTGGTTCAATTTGTAAATAGACATAAGAGGAGCTGTTATATGCAATAGTTATAAAATATTGGACGTGAAATGTAAAATACCCTAACCATAAATATAGAGCTTCCACTAAACTTATTCCCCATAAACTTGCTGAAATCATATTTGCTTCTTTTTATCTCCAACTTGAAGAATATTTAATGCGGTGAACCAGAGATTGTCTGATGAGTGTAATTCCTAGGAACCCCTCAAAAGAGTATTTTAAAAGGAAAGAAAGCAGTTATCTCAAATAGATGGGGATCTTCGTTCAGCCACTTGTTTTTTTTTTTGAAAAAAATGGTTGAGAATGAAACCATTTTGCTTCGGTCTCCAAACTGCAAATCACACACAAATCTTAGAGATCCTAGAAACTGATGTCAGATGCCGACAATACAGTCTTCTAGCTGCACTCTTGAAGGCATAAGGTCTCCATTGAAAATAAATGTTCTGCAATAATTCCTAAAGGAAACTTTAAAAGCACAATCAACTAAACTGAGCTTAATTATCTTACCATCGTTCTCAGCATTCTTCCTTCTGAAGAAAAGCAATAACAGGATTAAGGTCAACACAATTGCAACACAAGAAGCAGCAACTATGCTCAAAATAGCTCCAAGAGATAGATTGCTTTCTTCTGTATCTGGCTTGAAGTCTTCAAAGAAGAAATTATTTTGAAGAAGAAATTATCAGACCTCATCATTATATAAGTAATTCAAAAGGAAATAAGAAATGCACTTTTAAAGACTTACTTGGTGTAACTGAAATTGCAGATATAAGAGGTCCATATACACCTAATTGTGGAATGGCATTTGTTCCTTTGCCAGCCCACTGGAAGTGAATTTCCAAGGTGCCATTTACAGTAGCATAAAATGGTAGAATAATATTCTTACCAGTCCCATTTGCTACTTTTGCAATATTAAAGTCCTGTAAAACCTTTTTTCCCTGCACAAATATACAGTTTCATCATACAAGAAGTATTATTTACATGCTCACTTTTTGACATTGACATGGTAGAATATATATACAGAATATAATGAACGTAGCATTTAAAGTATTATTAGAGTAAGCAAAAAAAATGTGAGACCTAAAGATTGTAAAAATAAAGAAAGCTACCTGTATTGATACATCAAATAAACGCTCTCCAACACTAAAGTATGTTTGGTCATCAGTGTACATAATTTCAGCAAAGTGAAGCTTGACTGTATAAATTCCTTTCTGTAAGCAAAGACCATAGTATTTGAGAGACACAGGATTTAGCCGTGCAGTCATGTACAAATCCGGTTTGGTCATGTTCAGTGCTGATACATTTGTAGCAGTAAACTTTGCATCGCCATTTGCCAGAAAAACTCCTGTGCTGCTATAAGCCCATTTCCCACTATCAGAGGCGGCATATCTTGATGGACCCTGCTGTGATGTATCATCTTCGTATTCATCATCATCAATGAGCACTTTAGGACCACCACAGTTTATGAACAACTTGTAGTCTGCAAATATTACAAAACACAATGATAGCCATTCATAGCTATGGTTTTATTTAGATATTTTAACATATCCCAGTACTTTGGAATATAAGCCTCAATCTCTTTAAAAAGCATAACTGAAACAAATTATTGCACCTACTTCTAGCTTTCCCTGTGCAAGGGAGATTCTGCCTTAAACATGTTGCGATCCTACAAGAAAAAAAGAAATAGTAGGTAGAAATTACCAACACATACTGTTAAAGCTAAATTTGACATGATAAGGACCTATATGAATTCAAAAATGAAGACATCATATGATATAAAAAGCTTACAAGTCATTGTTTGTTGATGAATAACTAGAAACCAAATTCCTACAAGCAAAAAACTGAAATCATAAGAGAAGGATTAAATGAATCACCAACTATAACTAATTGATTGTGTGGGAATATGAAATTTGAGAATTCTTACACATTCCCTTGTTGACAACTGACTGGTGCCGGAGATCCTGTGAAAGAGTTATATGAAATATCTCTGCAATTTTAAGTAACACAGTCAATAAAATGATTGAGATGAATGTTAGCACAAAACCATGTTTTTGATATTTCTAACCAAGACTATGACTCATCATAGCCAAATGAATAGAAAGTTCTGAGAAAATAAACATTTTCTGAGAAAATAAACATACATGTTTTTTCTACTGCTCAAGATCCAACTGGGTATTGTTCCACTTAGCATGTTATTAGCAAGGAACCTACATGATAAAACTTAAGAGATGGATACGAGACAATTCATCCAAAAGAAAAGGAATGTAACGAATAGGAAACTAGAGTAAAACTTTCTGAACAAGGAGACTACTGTAATGTTATATAATGTGTTCGTCTAGTTTGCTTACATAAAACCTATTGAATTTTGAAGGCCATCAAAGCTTTTCGGAATTGAACCTGTCAGGTTGTTAAAGCTAAGGTCTCTGCAGGATAAACAAACATAGAACAAATAAGCAGGAAAAGTTTGCAACTTTGTTGCTGACTTGTATTACGTCTTCTTAATAGTAGATTGTGTGAAAAATAACTGTAACGCAAACAACTAATGAAGCTAACAGATATGGACAAACTTACAAGATATAGAGAGTGGTCATCTCTCCAATAAAATCAGGGAGTTCACCAGATATGGACAAGTTCCTCAACACACTGCATCATACCAACAACTAATATGCATTAAGTAGGAAAAATAAACACACTGCATCGACATATATTGTACTATTAGCCTTTGTTGACTTCAATTACATTCACACTTACAGATATTTCATGCTTCTCATGTTCTGCAATGGAGGGAACTTCCCGTCCCCTCCTTTCCAGTCAGACACTGCCCTGCAGTCCCAGCCATGCTAATTAAGAAACACTAGAAACCACTGGACTGATCAAAAATTGAATGAAGCAAAGCACTAAAAAGGGTCTTACAGCTGAGTTATGTTTTCCAACTTTTCTAATACGGGAGGAAAGGGCCCCTCCATCGACGTTCCTTGCATATTTCTAGGAACAGATTGTTCAAGATTCAAATCGTTAATCACTCAAACGGAGGACTCATCTGGCATTGCCTTTCTTTCAAAAAAAAAAAACAAAAAAACAAAAGAGAAAATTTTGACAGACTCGGAAACAGTTTTCGATTTTGGTAGGTTTGTTCCTGAAGTTTTGATTTTTAAATAAGTTTTTATAATTTTTAGAACTTTTTGGTGAAAAAAAAAAGAAAATTTACTTCCGAAAGTATGGAAATGGAAACAAAAACCCGTTAGGGAATTCCGTCGAACATTTGGCCCGCGCTCCTCCCCGTGCACATTGCGGAGCTCAATGTCCCTGTGGACTCTGGCCTTGGCCTTGGCTCTGCGGGGGGCGATGTTCCTTCTCCTACGTGGGCGCCACATCGTGGCCACCGAAGGAAACAAGAGGAGGAGGCGGCAATGCATGGCCGCCGTGGAGCCGCAGGCGGTGGAAGATTGGGTGGGTTTTTGATGGGAAACGAGGTCGTGTGTGCAAGAGTTTGTACGAAGCTGATATTAAAGCATAGACCATGTTGCTGGAAATTGGACCGGGGGTGACCACTGGGTGAAAAGGGAGGAGCTCCGTCGTCAAGCGGTGGGTGGCGATCCGTCGGCAGGCGGCATCCTCCGGAGGTCCTGCAAAAAGTCGGTGGCCGGTGTTTCCGGTGCCGGCCCTCCGATGCCTAAGTCAGAGGGGGCAAGAGAGGGGAAAGGATCTCTTTTTTTCTTTTTGGAATTTTTTGGAGCCCAGCCCTTGATAAGGGTGAGGGGTTTTCCTTTTATAGAGGGATTCAGGTGTACCTTGAGATGCGACGGGGCGGACGAATTATCGTCATGATTGAACGCGATCGTGTGAATTAATGCGTCGTCGTAGGAGATCAGTCCGGAGTCTGAGTTGCCGTGGAGAGCTTGAGGTCCGTGAAAGGCATGCATTAATTGTTGGGTGAGCCGGAGGTCTGCAGAGGCCACGTGCATTAATTGTTGAGTAAGTCGGAGGTCTGCAGAGGCCACGCGCATTAATTGTTGAGTAAGTTGAAGGTCTGCAGAGGCCACGCGCATTAATTGTTGAGTAAGCCGCTCAAGGCGTGGTCCTAGATTGGGCCATAGGAGGATGCGACCATAGCGGGCAGTCGGCGAGGTCCGGCTTCCTAGATCGGACGCCTTTTGGATCGGGCGCCTTCCAGGTCGGGCGCCTTCTAGGTCGGGTGCCTTCTGGGTCGGGCGCCTTCTGGGTCGGGCGCCTCCGAGGTCGGGCGCCTTCCAGGTCGGGCGCCTTTTGGGTCGGGCGCCCTTTAGGTCGGGCGCCTCCGACCACGTGCTGGCGGCTCGCTCATGTGCTTTGGGGCAATTTATTTTCCCCCAACACTACCCCCCGACTTCCAAGTTCGAGCCGTTTGCGAGCTCGGGCGTGGGAAGTAGTCACCTTTATTGTGTCGGTGGGGACCAGGGAGTCTTTAATTATTCCGGCGCTTTTGCGCGTTTTGGGGCACCTTTTAATAAGAGGAGATGGGGCGACGCCTTTTCGCCCCTCGAGGCCGCCTCGCCTAGTGAGCTCATGATGGGGTCCCGGGATCCGACAGGACACTGCCTTGTATTCGAAGCGTCGATTCAGGTTTAATATATCGCTTCAATTTTTGGGGCCGACACATGGCATGATCTAGATAGAAGGCGGGATTCAGTTCCGTCGATCTGGGCCATCGGGAGGGTCTATATAAACCCTCCAATTTAGCCCTAGAAAGGTTTTGGTTGGCCGTTTGTCACTGCTACTATCCTTTCTTCTTTCTGTTCCTTTTCTTTCTCTCCTGGTTGCGACCGAGTCTTTCCGACAGCGTTCAGGGGCGATTTCCAGCGACCCCATAGTAGGTCATTTTTCCAGATTGGCTCGGGAGTCTTTTCCTTTCAATATTTGCCTTCTTCTCCTTCTTCCCTTTTATTTCTTGCTTTCTCCTTTGTTTTATCTTTCGTTCCTCGTCTTTTTCTTTGTTTTTTTTCTTTTTTGAAATGGGTCTTGGTCCCGGTGAGGTCGGTCTACCTTAACCGAGGAGGACCTAGATCTGGTCCGTTCCCGATTTTTCTTCCAGCCCGAATTTCGTCTCGAACTCGCGGGGTCGGAGGGCCGGGTGACTAGACCTCCACCAGGTCGGATCGGAGTATATATTGATATGCTCTGGGCCGGCCTGCGGTTTTCCCTCCATGAGTTCGTGAGAAATTTGCTGGTGGAGTACCGGCTCATCCCAGCACAGCTCGCCCCAAACTCGTGGAGGACCATTGTCGGATTTTTGTCTCTTTGTCTTGCGCACAGGATCCCGACATTGGTAAGTGTCTTCCGCCGGTGCTTCTTATTGAAGTCGAATCCGGCGGACGGGGAGTGGCTGTACTTCGCCTTTCGGGGTGGCATGTCACTCTTCCGAGGTGCCCCTTCTCTATTCATGAGTGGAAGAGGAGATTTTTCTTCCTTTCTTCCGAGCTCTCGTGGGGGTTCAACTCGAGGTGGGGGCGTCCCGGGCTGAAGGCCATAAACAGGCTTACCAATCTTACGGCGGACGAGCAGAGGGTTTTCGATGCTCTGCGTGGTCTCGAGAAGGATATCATTCTGACCGACCTCCTGACCGAGGATGCTTTGGTGAATGTCGGCCTGAGCTCGGCGCGCCCCGAGGGTAAGGGCAGTTGTGCTGCTCCTTTATTTTACTGTTTTCTACCTTATATGTTTCTGTCCTTTTCTTTTTTGATGCTGGTCTGATACTTAGAAAATTTTTCCTTCTTTTCAGACATTCCAAATATGGTGACGAGCAACACCGCCCTTTTCTCCCGACTAAAGAAGAGAGCGGCCGAAGCCAGCGGGGCTGTTCCCGAGCCCAGAAAGAAGGCCAAGTCGGCTTCCACTTCTGCCCCCGCCGAGGCGGGGGGCTCTGGGGCCGGACCCTCCAGGTCCGTACGGATTGAAGCCCCGACTACCGAGCAGGCGAGCTCGGGTTCCCGAGGGGCGATGGGCTCGGCGACCCTTGCTTGCCTCGCCCCCATTTCTCAGCGGCCAAGTCGGCCGGTTATCTGCCTGTGATGCTCGGGCCCCCAGCTGAGTGGGGGCCTCGGAGTTTCGAGCTCGGACAGGCCGAGCTCGTCGGGGGCTGGAGATCGCTCCGAGAGAGAGTCTAGTGACCCGGAGTCCCCGATTCACGAGGGCAGCTCGGCCCTTCGAGACAACGATGTCGCGCGCGTGGTATTTCGCCGCGCGATGCTCCCGGCCGACCGAGCCGAGTTCGCAGGCATCGCACTTGGGGATATCGTCGACCAGACCTATTGCAACGCTGCTCGGGTAAGCTACCTTTTCATTCTTGCTTCGGTCATTTCCTTTACTTGATATTTCCTTTATTTTCGCTTATCGTCGCTTTTCCTGCAGCATATCCACGAGATTGATACGCTGGTATTCATAGCCTCGGGAAGAGGCTCGCCGACTCCAAGGCCGTGCAGGCGGAGGCCATCACGCAGATGGAGGCCGCCGAGGCCGAGCGGTGATCCGCGCTCGACCAGCTCGCGGAGGAGAAGGCCGCGCACACTCTGTCGAGGTCGGAGTTGCGTGCCTCCGAGGTGCGTCTTGCTGAGGCCCGTGCCAAAGTCGCTGGCCAAAGATATGAGGGCGGAGTTCTCCGCCTAAAAATCGAGCAGCTCGACGCTCGAGAGAAGAGGGCGCTGGAGCAGGCCCAAAACGCCGTGGAACTCTTCAAGGAGTCGAAGGAGTTCCGCGATATGTTGGAAGAAGAGGCCGTGGATGGGTTTCTCCGCGGCTTCGAAAATTTTCGGAGGCAGATGCACAGGTTCTGCCCCCAGCTGGACCTGACCGGAATTTGGCCAAGGATGGGGATCGGTGTCGAGAGCGAGGTCGACGTTCCTGCGATCCTCTCGGCTGAGCAGGAAGTTGCTGAGGCCGAGACTAGTGCGGCCGAGCAGGCGACGCTAGAGGCTCCCCTTGGGGAAGTCACCGAGGTCGCTCCCGAGGCAATGGGAGAGGCCCTGCCTGAGGTCGCCGCGGAAGGTCCTGAGCCAGTTCCTGCCGACGATCCCCAAATAATCATCGTGGACGACCCTGAGGTCGGCAACGATGCAGCTGCTGCTTCCTAGGACTTAGCTTTTCTTTCTGTTCTCTCTTTTGTAAGCGGGTTCGGCCCTTGAATACGGCTGAACCTTAATTTTGTACTTGGCCCTTAGGCCTTTATTAATGAAGGGCTTCTTTTTAAATTTGTACTTTTCTCTTCTTTGCATAGTAGGTAAACTTTTACCTAGGCTGGCTAAATTAAATTCTTCTTCCACGAATGTTTCTAAGTCTTCGATCTCGGCTAAATCAGTAGACCTGGGTTCTGGTAGCATTCGCTAGATTGTCGGGCTTAGCTCTGATAGGGATCGCGCTAAGGCTCCGTGCTTAGATTTTAAGAAAATCCACTAAGCCTTTGAGCTCGGGCTCCAAAGAAGTCCCGCTAATCCCTTAGGCTTAGATTTTGGAAATTTAGCCAAGTCCTTGGGCTCGGTTTCTAGGATAATCTTGTCAAAGCTTTAAGGTCGGACTCCGAAGACGTCCTAGACCGAGGTCAGACCACTGTTAGGGCCTTCGTGCCCGTTGGCCTCGAACTCGGTTGGAGTATCAACAAGTAGAATCCAAACTTGCGGTGAGTGTTTTGACGCCTCCGGGCTTAGCTATAGTATCATTGGGCGGAGTTTGAAGTTGTCGTTACAGGTCGTCTCGGCTTGAATTAACGCTTGAAGTCGGCCGGGCCTTCGCTCAGAGGGGTCCGGAATAAACGGAGACCGAGCTGCAGATTGGTGCACGGGGTCGAGAAGACCTTGGCTTATAGTTGATTCAGAAGAGCATCCCAACCTTGGTCGGGGGAGGTCCCGAGCTTGATCGGGGTTTCGTCGACCGTCTTGCAATATAAACGAATAGAGGTAATGACATAGGTGCTAGATAGAGTTGTACCTTTCGCAACATCGAAGCCGGGCATCTCAGGCCAGGATAAGCGATTTTGCTCTATGGTTAGCTTTTAGGGGCATTCTTTGGCCTGTAGGCTGCTTTAGACGCACCTGCATACCAAGGGGTCCGCGTAGGTACTGCCGTAGTGTTGGGTGTCTCGGGGGGCCATGTAGGTACTACCCCATCTTTCCGAGGTCGAGGGAGCTTAGGCTCGCTGTTGATCTGGTGATGCTTTTCGAGGTCGAGGGAGTTTGGGACTCTACGGTCGACATACGGAGCATCCCGACCTTGGTCGAGGTTTTTGAGGGAGATCAAGTCCAAGCTCGACGTCGGCGTGGTGAGGTGTTCCAGACTTGGCTGGGGCATCCGAACTCAGTCGGGTTTTCTGAAGATCACAAATATCCCAATATCAGGAGAAGCACGGAACAATTAAGGAGAGTTATGAATAAATTATCAGGAGAAAGAGGCAAGAGTTGCGTTTTCAAGTGTTGTGGACCCCCTGGGGGGAGCTACTGATAGTATATCCGGAGGTTCTCGGAGTTCCAACTTCGTGGGATGAGGGTCCCATCGAGAGACTCCAACTTGTATGCCCCGGGCCGCTGCACTCGGGCAATTCGGTATGGTCCTTCCCAATTCGGGGCAAGCTTTCCGCGCTCGGTGGGCTGAGAAGCTTCAGCTCTTCTGAGGACGAGATCTCCTGCCTTGAAGAGCTTGGCTTTTACTCTGGAGTTGTAGTACTGTGCCATTTTTTGTTGATATCTCACCATGCGAACACGGGTTGCCTCCCTTGTCTCTTCGATGAAGTCCAGGTTGTCCCTGAGTTGGGATGAGTTAGAGGCTGTGTCGTAATGTTCCACTCTTGGTGAGGGGAGTTCGATTTCCAAAGAGATGACAGCTTCCGTTCCATATGCCAGGTTGAAGGGGGTCTCGCCGGTAGGAAGTCGGAATATAGTTCTGTAGGCCCAGAGGACGTTGTAGAGGTCTTCGACCCATTGCCTCTTGGATCGGTCGAGCCTGGTCTTGAGCCCCTGAAGAATGGTGCGGTTCGTCACCTCGGTCTCTCCATTCGTCTGTGGATGGGCCACCGAGGTGAAGCGGTGGTCGATACCGAGCTCGGAGCAGAATTCTCTAAATCGGGTATTGTCGAATTGGCGGCCATTGTCAGATATCAGGACGCGAGGAAGTCCAAATCTACAGATTATTGACTTCCAAACAAAGTTCCGCATCTTTTGCTCGGAGATCCGGGCCACAGGCTCAGCTTCAACCCATTTGGTGAAATAGTCGATGGAGACGACCAGGAACTTCCTTTGCCCGGTAACCAGGGGAAATGGCCCCAGAATATCAATCCTCCATTGGGCAAATGGCCAGGGGGCGATGATCGAGGTCAGCGGGGCCGAGGGTCGGCGTTGGATATTGGCATTTTGCTGACACCGATCGCATTTTCGGACGAAGTCCGCTGCATCCTTTTGAAGTGTGGGCCAAAAATAGCCTTGGCGCAGGACTTTGTGGGCCAGCACTCGGCCTTCCAGATGGTTCCCGCATATCCCTTCCTCTAGCGCTAACTGTTGCTGAAAATTGGACCCGGGGGTGACCAATAGGTAAAAAGGGAGGAGCTCCGTTGTCAAGCGGTGGGTGGCGATCCGTCGGCGGGCGGCGTCCTCCGGGGGTCCTGCAAAAAGCCGGTGTTTCCGGCGCCGGCCCTCCGATGCCTAAGTCAGAGGGGGCAAGAGAGGGGAAAGGATCTCTTTTTTTCTTTTTGGAATTTTTTGGAGCCCAGCCCTTGATAAGGGTGAGGGGTTTTCCTTTTATAGAGGAGTTCAGGTGTACCTTGAGATGCGACGGGGCGGACGAATTATCGTCATGATTGAACGCGATCGTGTGAATTAATGCGTCGCCGTAGGAGATCAGTCCGAAGTCTGAGTTGCCGTGGAGAGCTTGAGGTCCGTAAATAGCATGAATTAATTGTTGGGTGAGCCGGAGGTCTGTAGAGGCCACGCGCATTAATTATTGAGTAAGCCGGAGGTCTGCAGAGGCCACGTGCATTAATTGTTGAGTAAGCTGGAGGTCTGCAGAGGCCACGTGCATTAATTGTTGAGTAAGCCGCTCAAGAGTCAAGGCGTGGTCCCAGATCGGGCCGTAGGAGGATGTGACCACAGCGGGTAATCGGCGAGGTCCGGCTTCCTAGATCGGACGCCTTTTGGATCGGGCGCCTTCCAGGTCGGGCGCCTTCTAGGTCGGGTGCCTTTTAGGTCGGGCACCTCCGAGGTCGGGCGCCTTCCTGGTCGGGCGCCCTTTAGGTCGGGCGCCTCCGACCACGTGCTGGCGGCCCGCTCATGTGCTTTGGGGCGATTTATTTTCCGCCAACAGACTAAATATATCAAAAGACTTACGAAAGTTTAAATTTTATATGCATAAATTTTGAGGGTAATTTGCGACCAAGACAATGGCGGGTAAACCGGCATCACACGGGATAAGGCCATTTCCGTTCGATGGTTGAATCTGAGAAAGAAAAAGGATCATCGGTCATGATATTAATTTCTTTCCACCACCCCTTTCTCATCCTTTAATTTTCTTAATAAATAAAAAAATATGCAAGATCGAGCTAGTCCAACATAAATTAATTTTTTTTCCAATTTTGTGAAAAAAATTGCAAACTTAATAACTATTGATTTCTTAGAAATACCCAAAATATTTTCCAAATGATAATTATCAAAACTAATAATATTTTCGTTACAAATTATTTAAAAATATGCAACAAAAAAATAAAGATATATGATAATAAAACAATTGGTCAATAGAATCGATGCAATATTACTTGCTGCCAGACATGGATCAATTTGTATCATTACTCACAGAAATTCAAGTTTCGTCCAGTTTCCAATGAAGCTTGGAATTTTGCCAGAGATTGGGTTTCCATCAATTCTACTGCAAGAAGAAGCTCGAAATTTTCAGAATCTACTTTAATTTATTTGATTCTAGGTAGCATATCAAAATTGTCGGAAAACCCATGGCCAGTGAGGCCCCGTGGGTGCACCTTGTAACTGACTAGTGGGAAGAGCTTCTTGACTTACAAGTCTGTCATGTTCCTGAGTTTCCCAAACGACTCTGGCAACTCTCCACTTATGTTATTTGCCGAAACTTGGCTGTAGGGAAGGAAACAAAGGGCAATTATAAAATAGAATAGTTAATAGTTCTTAGTTTAACAAATAAGAGTTGGAGATTTAATTAAGAATAGCCTGTGTATAAATGAGAGGGGGACTTACAAGATTCGTAAGTTGATCAGGTTACCAAGGGCTGGAGGAATAGAGCCTTGCAGTTGGTTATCTTCCAGAACCCTGTAAGACAGAAAATAATATAAAATAAAAAAAATTCTTCGTGGCATCCACAAAATTGTATACGAGAAATTCATGAGTTGCACCAATCTTCTGAGAGAGTTATTCCTGGGTATTTAGGGAAAAAAGATAAAGAGAAAATGAAAACCGAGGAAAGGTAAGTACAGCTCCTCAAGGGATGTCATTCTTCCAAGCTCTCGTGGAATCGTCCCAGAGATTCGGTTTCCCAAAAGTGACCTACATTGAAGCCAGTCAGGATTATGTCATTTGTACAATTCTTCCTTCATCCTCTTTTCTTGAAAAGAATCTAGGAGGAAGATATGAGACGAAATACAGATGGGTGAGGGGAAGGGATGCCCAGGATGCAGGAATGGATCCACCGAGATAGTTCCAAGTTAAATCTCTGTTGCATAAACAAAAACATGGACAGAATAATGGCATGAGCTTGAGGTCCCGTAAATTCCTATATTTTTCACCATACTGCTATGTAGACTTACATATCTGTTAAGAAGGTGAGGTTGGCAAACTCCTCGGGAAGAACTCCAGTCAGGTTCTGACCCTTGAGCCAACTAAAATCCAAATAAAAGATATGATTATGACAATAATCTCAAAGCCGTCACCGGGAGAAGAAATATATTTAGCTTTAGACTGCACTAGTTGGGAAAATTGGTCTGATAGGATTACATGTATTTAAAAAGTTGCATTTCCAATTATACGACATTGTTTGTTTGTATTTATATGCACTTGCAATAAAAGAAAAAAAATATTTTCTAAATGTAACTCCAAATTTAATAATCTAAAACATATAATAACTTATCAGAGAAAATACAAATATGATACTACTGCATATTATATTAAAAACAAGGATATTATAGGGATATTAGTTTATTATATGTTTACAACATTATATTGAGTTAATAGATTGATAATACATCAAAGTATAAAATTAGTTAACACGATAAGGTCATAATCATATGGCTGTAGTTCACTTACTTTTATTATTTAACATTATATATATTAGTGTATATTATATGTAATGTTTTGTTGTAACAATGTCTGTGCCTGATGTTTTGTTGTAACAATGTAATATCGCTTCGCAATGTGTGCGCGTGATGTTTTGTTATAACAATGTAATATCACTTCGCGGTGTGTGCATGTGCATGTGCATGTGCGTGTGGGGGTGCGTGGGCGTGGATGCAGGTGTGCGTCTAGTTGCATGTGTTATTGTTATTATAATTCTAGTAATACAATATATCCAATAGTGATAGAATCAGAATACCATTATATGAAAACTAATGATATTACACAATCATGTACATAATACATGCAAAAGAAGTATATCATATAGCATGCAACATATATAGTAGATTTTCCTTTAAAAAAAGGACATATATAGTACATTAATATACATAAGAATAAGTATGCTATGGTGATAGAATTATATGTATATCTAGATTACATAATATTTAATATTATAGAAATTTATATTTTGACATATGATAGTTATGATATGTAACATCCACTTTAACAATATGAAGCTATATTACCATGCGATAACAAACCAATTCCTCGTTGCTTAAAAGTGACAACTCTCATTAGCCTAGTTTGGAATTATTATACTGGCACTCAAAAATAGAATTGAGAACACATCTTTGACATCCTTCTATATGAAACCAGATAATGAATTTGAGGTCGCAATAATTGAAAATGCATGTTCATTCTTATGATACTAAACAAGCTAAGTATATTGTTTTTTTCATAAAATTTAGATCAGGCTTTATTCTTTGAAGGAGATCAAATGCAGAACATCGAAAAAGAGACTCGTGAGCAAAGGGGGCGTACATGCTTGTGACGTGACAGATATTGGAGGTCGTGTTGCACTCGCAAGTGACATTTTTGGCTATCCCGTAGGCGTCGGAAGATTCCAACCATCCTGCGGTTCTACTGCAAGGGTCCACTGAGAAGTCCCACTGCTTTCTCAACTTGGAGCCGATCGTTTTTAGCGCTTCAACTGTGGTCCATCATTACCAATTCATGAAACATTTTGTTTCTTAATTTCATGCAAATTAAAGAAAGAAAAGAAGGATGGTCTAATTATACTGCAAGGTTGTTCTAAAATCAAGATCATATCTACTGAAAGGCAATACCCAATTCCATACGGCACCCATTTCATGGAGTTGGGTCTTGCTCATCTGGAAACTGCCGTTCATTTTTGCATCAATAACTATGCTATGGAAAGATAGATTTTTTTTCTTTTTCTGAAAGAACTGAAATATAGAATGACCAAGGTTATAGGCAGTTTACTTAAATCTCCATCACATCTGTAACTCATTGACCTTGTATAAAAACAATCGTTGAGGTGACTCCGAATAAGAACGGAAGGAGATTATTAGTCGATACCAGTATCATCAGGAGCCATTGTTTCATAAGTCATGATGTGAAGAAAAGAGAATATATATTACTAAAAATAAACCAAAAAAGTACCTTCTTCATCAACCAGTTTCTGAGCTCTGCCCATATCAAAGCAGCTTGAAGCTAACAGCATGGAGAAGACAAGGAGAAGCGTAAGCCGACGCTTCCCCTCTTCTACTACTACGATTACTCTCATCTCCTCCATCTCACCCTCTTCTTTGGAAACAAGAACCAGGAACAAGCAATGCTGGCAAACTACATCAGGAAAAAAATGAGGATTCTCTGCGATGAATACCACTTTGGTCAAGAGCCGCGCCTTCGTTTCGGGAAAGAAAGATTAAAAAAGGAAGAGGGCTGCGCCTTTCCGTGTGCGGTCAAGAACCGCGCCTTGGTTTTACGGGGAAAAAAATAAGAACGAGAGAGGGCTGCGCCTTTCCAAGTTGCAAAGATGGGGGGGAAAGCACATGGCATCCAGATCCGATCCGCTCACCGTGCTTCTTTTTTCTTTTTTTCTTGTTTTGATAGGACCCACCACGTTCCTCACAAGAATGCAACTTGTGAATGGATGAAACGCTTTGACCGACTGTGGCCCTTGACTCTGATGTGATGTTACCACTTACCGTGGCTCTCCCGCTAACTCGGTAACTCGCCTCTAATTACAGACATAATTTGGTAAATTAAATATTATAGCACCACTTTGTCAGGACTTTGTCGATGTCCAAAACGATTGTTATCTTTTAAATAAATTTTTAAATTCAAAATTGGTGCCACTGTGACACTCTGATCTTATAGTGAGCATAAATTTATATTCAAAATTAAAATTTGATAATCTTAAATTGAACTATATTTGGATTCTGAAGGCATAAATATTATTGTTTTTGGTACAAGACAAGTATATACTATTGATTTGTTAATAGCATTAGAATCATCTGACGATGCACATGCAGTTGATTCCACAATAAATGTGATGACATTCGTATGTTGTACATATGCTACCTCGTTAATGTAAATAAAAAAAAAATGATGGAAGGCAAAATGGATCGTCCTACTCCAGTGTGGAGCTACCCAATTTCGGCCGAGCAGACCTCAGAGTCGAACAGGCCAAACTTCGGTCCCACTAAGAGCTAGGCCGATCTCGGACCCCATCGAAGGCCGAGCCAATCTCGGCCAGATACCCAGGCCGACCTCGGACCTCGCTAAAGGCCAAGCTGACCTCGGCACAAGGCCAAGCCGACCTCGGCCCATCGGACCCCATCGAAGGCCGAGCCGACCTCGGCCAGAAGCCAGGCCGACCTTGGACCTCGCTGAAGGCCGAGCCAGCCTCGGCACTATCAACCTTCATCTCCGTGATTCACGCCGCCTCCAACTAATGGCCAGCTAATCACAGCTCGGCCTGAGACTATAGGTAACGGCTGAGACCCTCACCCTATAAAAAAGGGATAGGAAAAGGCCCTCCGTAAGCAATACAAAGTAATTCAAGGACCAAGGACCATACCTTGCCATACCTATCAAGAGCCATACCCTGCCACACCAGCCAACACCATGCCATGCACAAGTACTGCCCAAACTGTGTGCCTCAAATGAGCCTTAGCCTTGGCCACACGCCACCTGATTAGGACCATCTTCTCTCATGATGAGGATGGACCATATCTCAGCCATCGGGGCATCTTTGTGAGGACTATAAATAAGCCATATCAAAAATAGTCAGGAATTTTTCTAACTCTAACTTAGCCATCAGAGGACCTTCGCCGGAATCTTTGGCCAAGGCTTTATGCAGATACTCCGGAGCGCAGGAGGTGGCCCTCTTTCTCCATCCCGACTGGCATTTTCTCGGCTTCCTCTGGCGTGGTCACCCTTAGGCCAAATTTCAGCCCCAATAAAAGAAATATTTCCTTCATTATGACTCTCTGAACGTGATATAATTTAAATTTCAAAAATTGAATCCAAATGCTTCTCTAATTTTCTCCATGGTTAGCTCCCAACTTCTTGGTGGTATAATTATCAATGTATTAATGGACGAACCACCTTGATGGTGGCAGCTAGATCTTTGTCCATGAAACTTTATTATAAAAAGAATGGCAGGGACACTTTCAAAGTTTAGACCAATTTATCCACTAACTAGCCGACAAACTAAGCTATGGGGTATGGTGCGCTTTCGTGCCCAAATGCACGATTCTAGTAAATATTATTAGAGTAATGTAAACTTCTAAATTTAATATTATTAATTTTGTCTTGACTATTTAATTAATGATTTTTTGTATATACTGAATAAATAAATTAAGTTTTAGATGCTATCCTATTCGAGGCACTCCAAGGTAGGTGCTCTCTTTAAAATAGAATTTATTTACTATTATACTTATGGCACCTTTTGATGATCACGTTTCTGTAAAATCAAAGAAATTTTTTGGACTGAATTTTATCCACCGGCATAGCTAGATGCACTATTGGTTGATTCCACATAAACTGAAGAAATCAATGAAGGTTGATTACGAACTAGCCAAATCCAGATGTAGTAAAAACCAGCAAAATAAATTGAAGAAATCTCTCAATGTAGATACAACTTATTCTCTGAAATACTCAAAGGATGCACTTCAATTCATTCAATTAGTACTCAATTTACTCTCTCAATTTTCTCGGGTAACTCACTTGAATAATCTTATTCCATGGATGGAAAGTATGATTCTTTTCCTTATTTATATATGTGAAAGTATGATTGTAAATGGGTGCTTAGGTATTCTTTTATTGGTTGCATCCCTTTACATAATCCATCTGTTCAACAAGGAATGTGTTTCTTGGCATCACCGTAGAATTTTTAAAAAGGAGAGAGAAATAAAGATAAAATTAATTTTTATCTATTAAAAAGACCTAGTTATTCAAGTATCTAAGATGAGGTTTTTTTATTTAAGTAGGTTTATATTTAGTTTGCTATGCAAGGTGGGACTATGCTTGAAATCTCAAAATTTTGAATTAAATATTATTAATAAACTAATAGGTTAGTCGTTCATCAGCTGACTTAACTTGTAATGAAATTAATAGAGGCCAATTAGACTGTAAATTGGCTCCCCAAAGAAGATCTTAGATTCAATGGATCTTCAGTGGACTAATAATAGTCTTCAATGCCCCTATAGAATTTTGGTACTCTTGACTGCAGTAGCTATTTTTGTTAGGAATATTGATGAAACTATACAGGCTTTGGCCAGAGCCGGCCCAACTCTTAGGCGATTGAGGTGGTCGCCTAAGACCCCGGCCCAAAAAAATTCTACCACAAGAAAGGCCTCAATGACAAAATAGAAAGAAAAAAAACCTCTTGTGAGTTCGCCTTAAGCCGGCCCACTGCAGAAAATGCCTAAAAAATAAAACGGCCTTAGGCCTCCAAATACATTGGGTTGCTCCTGGCTTTAGCCATTTAAGGAGGACGAAAAAATTTCATCTTTAATAGAGATGTACATGAGCTTTATCTGGAATGGCAGAATACCACCATCAAATTTCAAGCTGTGGACTTCTTCCCGCAGATTGGCAACAAAACCTTAAAAGGTTTTTATTTTGGTCGGGATTTCAGTTTGCCTCAAAATCAGGTAAAAATTCCGGAATGAAATATGAAGATTTTAGCTTATTTTCTAGGCTGATATAAAAAGACAAATCTAAAATATCGACTGATATAATATATTCATATCAGCCTATTTTTTATTATTTTTTCTTCACATTATTTTTAAATAATAGATCTCAAATTTAATGCTTAAACAAGCTACCAATATCAAATTTATATTCATTTAATTATTTATTATGAGAACTTGGGAGCAGGACAAAGCTTTTTCATTATACAATATAACTAGATAATTTTGGATTTATCATATCAGCCAAGATATCGATATCTCAGCTCTAAAATATTATAGAAAATTTTAGCTCCCTCAAAGTTTCCCTGTATCCGTCAAGGTAAACTAAAAAGCTCATTCTATCTTGATCTTGATCATTCTGCAAGATAACTAATATCTCATGATAAACAACCCTAATTCTTATCCACCTTCTCTCTATCTGTAAAAGTATCACGGGGCCACCCCTCGCACAAGTTGTCCTTCTCTTAAAGTTGTGGTGAGGTTGGTACAACACTCGAAATATTGATTAGCTTTCGACTGCAGAACACTTCCCACCGCTGCTACCATATCAGGAGTCTGGGAAACTATGCCCCTTCCTCTACAAAATTAACGATGACCATAGCAAACTCTAACATGATCGACTGTATTATATTTTATATGCAATTAGATTAATATATAAATTATCACTTGATGTAACTATCCTATGCTTTTTTTTCTTTCTCGATGAGAGACTAAGGTTCCGTTTGGTAGAGCTTTTAGAGGATCAAAAAGTACTTTTTGGCCATCCAAAAATACTTTTGGATGAAAAATGATATTTGGTAAAAATTTCGTAAGGCTGTTTTAACTTTTCCAAAAAGCTAAAAACAGCTTTTTGGGAGAAGCTCCATTTTGGAGCTTTCCGAAAAAGCTGTTTTGAGCTTTGTCGAGAAGCTATTTTTTTTGACCAAAATACCTATAATAAAATGTAACAATTACATATTTGTCCTTTTATAAACCTAAAAATCTGCTGGAGCTCTAACAAAGAACCCTAGCCATAGATCAGATTCCCTTCTGTGCAAGAAAAGGTATTCTTGTTTCCTATTATTGTATTATACTATAAATATAATATTATATTACATTATATCATAATACATTAATATATTATGTTAATTAATTTAATATTATGTTATATTATAAAAAATTAATGTACGCTAATAATTATAATATTTTGTACCTTTATAATTATATTATACTATAAATATAATATTATATTACATTACAGTAATATTATACTATATCATATATTTATGTATTAATATATGTTATATTTTATTATGCTCTGTCATATAATACTATACAATGCACTTTATAGTAATTTTGTCATACAAAAGTATTTTTTCAGTTTGTTTATTAAATACATATTAAAATGCCACAATATTTTAACATGTAGTTACCAAATAATAAACAACTTTTATAAAATCTTTACTTCAGAAAGTCCTACTTCTAAAAGCTTTACTGCCAATAGCTTTCGAAACAGGCTTAAGCAACTTTTTCACCAAGACATGGCATTGGAGGCATGGAATTTCAAAGATTGTTGTGGCCCTGCTGCAATAATTGAGACTCCGAGGGTCACTGCACATACTGAAATCCACCACATAAGGGTAGTTCTAAATACACCCCCCCTATTGCTCAGGACACCCCCCAAAAATAAAAAAAAAATACCCAAACTAACCTTTAGTGTAATTACCATATTGCCCTTGAAATTTTCTCAGTACACCCCCCTTCCTCCTCCTCCGTTTCGTGCTCCGTTCGGCACTGGATCGCCGAACAAAATGCTTCTGTTCGGCTGAACGGTGCCGAACAGAAGGCTTCTGTTCGGCGATCCAGTGCCGAACAGAAGGCTTCTGTTCGGCAACCCTCAACCGAACAGAATCCTTCTGTTCGACGGAGGGGAGGGGAGGAGGGGTAGGAGGGTGGGGAGGAGGCGGCGGAGGAGGGAGGGGTAGGAGGGGTAGTTGGAGGAGGGGGAGGGGGAGGTGGAGGAGGAGGAGGAGGAGGGGGAGGTGGAGGAGAAGGGGGAGGAGGGGTAGGAGGAGGAGGAGGAATGGGAGCAGGGAGGAATAGGGGGTGGAGGAGGAGGCAAAGAAGGGGGAGAAGGTGGAGGGGGATGCAGAGTAAGAGGGGATGGGGATGGGGGGCGGAGGTAGAGGGGTGGAGGAGTAGGAGGAGGGAGGAGGGAGGAGGAGGAGGAGGGTGAATAGGCGGAGGAGGAGGGGAGAGGGATGAGGGGGAGGCAGAGGTGGGCGGGAAGAGGGGGAGGGGGAGGAGGAGGATGAGGAGGGGGGAGGAGGAGGAGGCAGAGGCGGGGCGGAGGAGGAGGGGAGAGGGATGAGGGGGAGGCAGAGGTGGGCGGGAAGAGGGGGAGGGGGAGGAGGAGGATGAGGAGGGGGGAGGAGGAGGAGGCAGAGGCGGGGGGTGGGGAGGGTGGGGGTAATTTAGGAATTTTTATTTTTTTAGGGGTGTCCTTAGCAAATGGGGGGGGGGGGGGGGGGGGGGGTGTAGAGAGTATTTAATTTTTTTTTAATTTTTGGGGGGTGTCCTGAGCAATAGGGGGGGTGTATTTAGAACTACCCACCACATAATCCTAGCTCCTTTCTTTTTCCCCGCCCCTTTTGCTCAATTTTAGAATAAGCAGATGGCACAGAGTTGGCATGTATATTTCTTTAATATCGCTATTGATGACTCATCGTATCATTGCTTAGTTCACTGGTCTCGGGACACTCGGGGATTGATGTGATACATGACGCGATACGTGATGTAGTCAAACCTTGCATTCTACTTAGCCAATCACCAACTTTCATATGGGACCGGCTAAGCAATGATGTGAGCGGTGCTATCGAGGAGGCGAACACCAGTAGTGACGCAGCTTGGCTAACCAGGAGTGGTAGAAACCAGAAATAGGTATTTAGTATAGCAAACCTAAGATTTCTCAAAATCAAAGAAAACATGGCCTCCCTAAAACATTAAAGTGCATTATCTGGTTTGCATGTCGAAATCCATCATCCAGCTGATGAGCAGAGTTGATGGTGGGCTGATATATACGGACGGTCTAATACATTTGAAAGCCTAAAACAAATTCAGTAAATAATTTTTTTTATTATTTTAATAATAATAAAATTAATAAATATAAAATATTTAAAAAATGATATGAAAATAAATAGTTGTCAAGTACACTATTTTAATAAAGATGGATAGACAAAAAAACCACTTCAATTTAATATAATTTTTAAATAAAAATATGAAAAAAGTAATTATCCTTAAAAAAGAAGAGCCCATAAACTGATTAGATAACTGAGATAATGCTCGATAATACCGTTTACCATGTCAAGCGAGGGAAAGGGTATCCATGGCACTTCATGGTCAAAGTAAAGGAAATAATTTGTGGCATTATGGAAAATTCACTCCATCTAATTAATAAAAGTCCCATCCCACCATCTCCCCTTCAAGTGAGTAACCAAGCAGCAACTGCAACGTCACAGCCAAGCAGCCATTCAACGCCCCCTCAGCCCCTCTCCCTCCTTTTCTCTCTCTACCACCCAAGAGGGGAGAAGAAACAGATAGGAGAAAATTTAAAGAATCACCACCCTCCAAGAAGTCCATCTCCAATCCCCCTATCTTTCTTCCTGATGGCCCAGCTGGATCAGGAGTAATGTGAGGGAAGGAAAACCAAGACCAAAACCAAAGAAGAGAGAAGGGATGAAAGATAAAGAGTGGCTTCGTGCATCAAGCCAATCAAATCCCTCCTCTCTCTTTCTCTCCACCCAAAACAAAACTACTGTCCCCAACTTTCCAAATTGCCCCTCTGCGGGCCAGGAAACACTCAACCTCCCTTCCATCGAGGAGGAAGACTCGTAGCCAGCTCTTGTTCCCATTTTACATGGGGCCTTTGCTTCCTTTTGGTCACGGTCAGGCACAGAAGACGGGGCAAAAAACCTCCCTCCCCCTCCTTCTCTCTCTCTCTCTCCTCTCCTCTCTTTATTTCATCGCAAGTCGGTACCTCTTTATCTTCTTCCTTTTTTCTGTGGTTATCTTCTCTTTGCCTCCCGGAGGCCTTCCCTCGGTCGCCTAAGGCTCGGACCGGCTCTACTGATTTCTTAATTAGTTTAAGTTTTTGGAATCAACCGATTAGTTAACCATAAAACCTAGCAAACTGGGCCGGTCCACTTGACCGGCCCAATCACTTTGGCTCAACAAAAAATAAAGAAAAAAATATGGCACGTGCCGCGCCCATGCCTAAGAAGTAGAGGACTTCTGATGGGAGTTTTCTTTCTCTCCAAGATAGTCTGATAGAATCTGATAATGGGTCGGATTCCAGTTGCGGTCGAGCTCTATTTAGAGCTCTTCCCCATCCTCTCTTTCACCTCACTAAGGAACTTGCTCTAATCGAAGCTCTTCGCTGGAGATCTCTTTGGTTTTCTCTTCGAAGCTCAGTCGCCATTGCACTGCCGTCATATCCAAATGCCGCTGAAAATCAGGTAACGACCCAACCCCCTTGAGCCACCTTCTCTCGCTTTCTTTTAGATTCTTTGGAGCCTCTATGCCAGACAGTGATCGCTGAATTTTGGGCAAAAAGGGATGCTCTTCTTTTCCTATTTTTGGAAACTAACCCTATTTTCTTTCGATTTTGGCTGCCTCCGTCGTCGGTGATTGTTGCTGAAAGCCTTCCTCCGTTTCCTCATAGTGGCTAGAAACTATGGCTGGAACTCTAGCCGCCAAGATGCCGCAGATTCCACCATTTAAAAGGTCGAAACTTCTGCTTTTGTTGGTTTTGGCACTACCGGTCGCTAGTCCCCGCCTACCGTCTATTGGCCGGCCATGGGTCTCTGACCCCGGGCACCACCTTGCAGCCAAACTTTTTTCTTCATCTTCCTTGGTTAGAGAGAGAAGATTGTTCTCTCTTCCTATCTCTTTTCTCTCTTCTCCATTTTTTTCCTCTCTTGATTCTTTCTCTATTGGACTTTTTCTCTTTACTCTCTCTAGAGATGTTAAGTCTAGCATGGCACCGCTCTTTATAATTTTGGATCCACCCTAGTGAAGTGCCCTGATCTATGTTCAGCGGGTGGCACGCCAACTCTATTTTTGGCTCTTTCAAGATACTATAAGATTTGGTTACTTCCGATCTCTATTGAACCATTTGTAACCTAGTTCGAATATAGTCAACTGAGTTTTGTCTTGATTGACTAATTGAGGTGTCGGGCACTCCGCTTGGTCAACCCTATGAGTGTGATGGAATTAAGGTTTCTATTTTTGGAACAAATATGATGAATTCCAATGGAAATATAAGTTTTAAATACCATGATCTTAGAAGAATTTTTTTGAAATTGATTGGACTGATACTTTGGATTCGCTCGCAGAGTAAGTAATGCCTCACTTTTTCTAAATTTATCAATAATGATTAAATTATTATATTCATGACTTTATGAGTGGTATTATTCATGATGCATGAATTTAATATATAATATATTATTATGTAATATATTATTTTGCAATATTATGACGATATATGATCTTATTATGAATATGATTGGTTTTGATACCTTATGATTTTAGAATTGAAATATGAAACCAAAAGTATTTAAATTTCAATCTAGCCATGTTGAGGGTCCTGCCAATGGGACTAGTACGTTAAAATATAATTTGTTCTGAAGGTTATGTCCAAGATGATCAACGACATACCGTTAGTAGACCAACAATCTTGAAAGACTTTGCTGCAAGATGAAGCACAGCTCACCGCAAGGATATTAGTCTGTGTTATGATCCTGCCACAAGATGATATGATCATAACTCATAATCGATAAGATGAATTGAATATTTAAAAGAATTTGAATCCATGAACAAAATTTAATATTTTAAGAAATCTGATTCGTATATTAGTACTGCATATATGTTTATTTTCTGCAAATTATTATCTTTTTGATTGCCTAATTTGATTGCTTACTGTGTTGTCTAGCTCATTATATAATTTTATATATATATATATATACAGATTCAGAGAACTAATCTGATCGGAGTTTTCAATATGGGAGAGCAATAGCAGAACTTTAACGTAGATTATCTTAAATTAGAGTTTAGTTAAATTGGTGTACTACTTTAGAATATTATTCGAATCGTGAGCCATTTAAATGTTGAGCTAGGTATTGAAATAAAGTTTATGTATTATTATTTAAATTATTTCGTTACATATTTATGATATCATATTGAGATGTCCTGCATACTTGTGAAGAAAATTTTCTATATGTGGTGGTTGTCATGCCCTCCGATTTATAAATCAGATCGGAGTAATGACATTAACGAACCGAGGCAACTAGACCGATGCTAACCTCCTCCACTCTACATGACTCGAGCTCCCCTATTTTAGTCGCTTAGGTTCCGCCTTGCTCCAGCCAGGTAAAGGTTAACCTCGATGAATAGGCAAATGGGAGTCAACAGGGGAAAGACATCATGCCGCCGTTGGAGTCGACAAAGAGGGGTCACGCTAATTGCTAGTGCCATCAATCCACTAATAGTGCCACCATGGCCACGTCAACTTTTCTCCGAAGACCGATTCTCACTGGTCTTACTCGGGCTGCTGTTCCAATCAATTAGTACAGGGCATGCGAGTCCCACTGTGTAATATTGGGAATGATGGAGATCGGACATTCAACAGTGTAACAGGAAAACCAGTCGTCGAAGTCTTCTCAATCCAAAAAAAAGTATTTTTTTCTTTTAATTTCAACAGCTTGAATTAAAAGAGCACCTCGAAAGCTCTCAGATACCATTATCATCAAAACGATAACACGCTAAATCTCTCCAAGTTTAATTATAAATATCATAAATTTATTTACAAATACAATCAATTCATGGTCAACCTAAACAAATCCGTACTTCAATATCTTTTGTCCATATGAGCTATAAACCAACTCCACTTTCATACCATTTATAATAATTTGGAATCTCATCCAAAAAATCTAACCAAAATATGTTATTGAGATTGTTCTACCATATCTAAGCACCTAAGATTCATCTAATACACAGCTAATGTAAAGTTAAAACACAGCCGCATAAATTCTCACATAAAATAATTTTAGAATTTTATAAAAAATTTTTTAAATTCATGACATGCTTGCATCCCAGATGCATCTAAAGCTTAGTTCAGTATCCGTTGGTTAGATATCTTGTACCTCGCTAGAGTTGCAAGATCAGCACAATCAAAATAAATATAACAGACGGCCCTTCATACCTTGCAGCCGCCCGGTTGCGCACAAGCCACAGCTGCAGGCTGATTACTTCCACTTGCCTCCAAATATGAATTTCTTATCAGCCAATCTTCCTCTCCACAGGCCCCCCCCTTTCTTTTTTCATAAAACACTGGACGATGGCTCCAGTAGCCTCATGGAGTCAAAAATAAAACTAACAAAACAACATTTATCTGATTTATATATGCACGCCAAGAAATTTCCAGTCACTGCGGATGCAAGAATGGCCCAAACTCAAGTAACACATATTTTGGCTAGTGTCAAGTAGTATAGTTAGTGAAGCTTTTTGGAGTTTGTATCTGGTTCTCAAAATAGAAGCACTCCTATTCATGTCCATTGCAACGATCATCCACTATTACATGCGAACTGGAACCAAGCAGGGAACGAATTGGTGGCTGATAGCAGTCTTTATATACATCTTTATCTCCTTGCAGCAGCAAGACTTCAATAATGGCATTATTCCATTTTAACAGACCTTATAAAAATAGTTATGGACCATTATGATGTTAAGAAAAAAAAAAATGAAGAGAACTGAAAGAATTCCAGAGCCTCAGCCAACTTCATGTGGATCCCACACCCAATAATGGCTGAAGCATCATTCACTGCCTAAACTCCCATACAAAAGAAGGATTCATCTTCCTTGGCAAACAAACATACGGTTGGATCACCCGCAACACAGATTTGAAAGCATTCTGAACCATCATTCATCCGTTGGCACATATCGCAAAGTAGCAGCTGATGATCCAACAGAGGATTTGTGCAAAGGAAGGTGAATCCGTCTTTGGCACGAAAGATACACCCCTGAGACGCCCATGCCCTCCCCTTGCAATCAAGGTTGAATTCAAACTAGCCAAATCAAGATGTAGTAAAAATCAATAACATAAATTGAAAAAATCTCTCTCAGTCTTGCTCAAATAGTGTATTTGATGTGAAATGGTGAGCGTCAAAGGGCACATGATTCATCCGTTCATTAAGAGTCGTGTCCCCTAGAATCACCATATAAGTTTAAGAAGATATAAATAAAGATAAAATTAATCCTTGTACGGAACAAAAAGGATAAAACTATTCTTTGTCTACTGAAAGATCTAGTTTTTGTGTATCTAGGATGAAGTTTTATTTTTAAGTAGATTTACATTTAATTTTTTTTTAATACATATAGGTTTATATTTAGTTTAATATCCAATATAAGACCATTATTAAAACCTCCAAATTTGGATTAATAGTATGGTTATATTAAATGTACCTTAGAGAGGTCTAGACATATAGAAGCCATGCATCAATTAAAAAAAAAAAAAAACAGCCTATCGTTGTCAAGGAAAAAAAAAATTGCTTCAGAGGCAACCCATAAGATTAAAGTCTCCGTGTGGGAGATTGGCGTGGAAAATCTACGCGTGGTTGCGTAGCAGACAAAAATCTTCCCCTATCGCCTTTCTCAATCCTCCCGGCAACTTGTCGATCCACCAGCTGTCTTGAACTGGTCTTCGGTCGCAGAGGAAGAATAGCCAAATGGGAGGGGACCGTGGAGAGATATCAGTAGATGGGTCACACTAACTGCTAGTGCCATTGGTCCACTAAATTAATGGTGCCACCGTGGCCTTTTCCAGTATTTCATCTAAATAGCCAAAGCTCAACCACCAAGACGGTGCCACCATCAACCTTTCCCCGAATGCTTGAAGACTGAGGCTAATTGGTCTTTCTCAGACTGCTCTTCCAATTAATTATTACAGGACATGCGAGTCCCACCAATAATATTGGCAATGAGGGAGATTGGACATTGACTGTATAAAAAACTAGAAAACAGTCATTAGATCCATCATCATAATGGGCCGGGTGTGCATAATGGACCGGGTAGGCCTAGGCCTGAAAACAACCCGGAGTTTAAACTTTAGATCCGATCCCGGCCCGGCACGAACCGGTTCCCGGAAGCACCAAACCTGAGCGCAATCCAACTCGGGGTAGTATTTGGGGTAAGCGTGAAAAAATGTCATGTAACTCTTTCGTCAACAATCTCAGAACTCTCCCATTTTGAGATATCTTTTAAAAAAATCAAAAAAGAAAATAAAAGATGATAATTTCCAGGAATTGTGAAGAAGAGATGTTTGTACAGCCAGCGTGCAATGTCTACAAACCCGCTGCATAAGTCAATTAAGCAATGCATTAGTGATCCATCATCCCTGTTGCACCATCTCTCTCCCATTCTGTGTATATTTAAATAAAAAAGGGAGGGTGGGGGGGCTAAACATTAAACATCCATTGAAACCAGAAGGAAGGGAATCAAATTTCAGCCGACAAAGACATACCGAAATGGCTCTCCGGTAAAAGACCAGTTGTCATAACTATTCAAGGTTTCGATTAAGGTACTATATTGTTATAATGGACATCCATTGAAATCCTTTTTCCCCGCTATAACAATTATATTAGCCATCATTTTCCTTAATAATTAGAAATTATCTAGTATTAAAGCAATGCTTATCATAACAGCTATGATGATGATATCATAGAAAGACATGATAGGCAATAATGAAAGAATAATTATACTATTGCCTGTTGTGAACCAAAGTTCATCTCTCAGCCCAGCTGAGCTTCGAAGAACTTCACCTGAAGTCAAGAACTTCAACTGTTTCAACTGTTTCCGTTCATTCAGTTGCTTACTGTTAGATAGTTAAAGTTTCTGTTATTCAGTTGTGTATCCTTATATATAGACCATGGGATGTAATAAGGTGATTGATTTTCGGAGAAGTAAAAGGACTGAGGTTGGTTCCTCAGTTTCCCCTGTTTTTTGAGTCTTCTTTCATTCTTTCATCATTCATCAGTTCTTACATTGCCCAAACTATTTACTTAATGAAAAAAAATATTCTTGTCATATGATACAAACTTTTCTTGGAAAAATGTTTGTCATGGAAATTTCAAATATATATATATATATATATATATAATATATATATATATATATATATATATATATATATATATATATATATTATATATATATATATGCGCAAAGCCATTACAATGCCAAGGCAGTTTTTTTTTCATAAAACATAAAAAAAATAGATATTTTTTTAAAAAAATACAAAGGTTGCATACGGAACTTTCTGAACTCAAAGACGAGTAAGAATATCTTCCCCGCAGACCAATTTCCAAGAAAAGTTTGTATCAGTTCTTACATTGCCCAAACTATTTACTTAATGAAAAAAATATTCTTGTCATATGATACAAACTTTTCTTAGAAAAATGTTTGTCATGGAAATTTGAAATATATATATATATATATATATATATATATATATATATATATATATATATATATATATATATATATATATATGCCCAAAGCCATTACAATGCCAAGGCAGTTTTTTTTTCATAAAACATAAAAAGAATAGATATTTTTTTTAAAAAATACAAAGGTTGCATACGGAACTTTCTGAACTCAAAGACGAGTAAGAATATCCTCCCCGCAGACCAATTTCTAGGCTCCGCATCTGATATCATGTGAGAATCCGTGTAAACATGTATTTAGTCCCATATCGGTTACGCACTAATTAGATCTTGTAAATAGTTTATACGAAATATTTCTAGGTGCAGCAGAAATACTAAAGCCGCTGTATTATTATTCTTCCAAATATCACACAGTTTCCTGTTAAATACCCATACAACTAGTGGAAATTTAAGAAAAACATCCTTCTATTTTCTTCTATAAAACGAAACTAACCATGTGAGCTCTTCGTAACAATACAACTTTTGCTGCACGAGAACCACTGTATCTGTAATGGAGAGAGTCACAAGTCTGCTTGAGGCAAGACGCCCACTTTATTCTTGACTATAACAGAAGAGATGACGGATATGCGTCCACATGATCTGTTCTTAATTATATCATCTCCTTACGTACATCCATGCATTTATATCCAGAAGGTGAGTGCTTTTAATTTACTTTTCCACAACCCCTCAACTATAAACTAATTCTGTAATCTGATAGAAGGTTGCTTGATCCAGGAAGTGGAGTTATTTCTTCCTCGCAACTTTGGGCAGACATTGAGGTATCAAACCGTTGCTCATCAGTCGGAAAGCTCCGTGCTTGGCTTTCTTGGGATATTTCCTCAAAGGACCTGATTCTCAGATCCATGGCTCTTGGAGTCTCTGGACTCTGTAGTAGGTACCCGCACAGGCATCTTCCCGTCTAGCATGCTCACCACAGTGGACATTGTGGGTCTGAGAGTTGGAGATAGGTTGGTGCATATAATAGCCAGGTTCAACATCTGCATTGCCTCTTCCTTTGAGTAGTTCGAACCAAGGCTTGGGTCAAACGAGTTCAAGCAGTCTTCCCTCCTCTTGTAAAACATAGGCCTGCAATTAATGTAGAAGAAAAATAAGTAAGCATCAATGTTCAATTCAGATCTTACAATAAAGAAAAACAGAACATTCAAGTGATAAATCGGGCAAAGAAAACACTACAGAATACGAATTTAGATTAAAGTGAAGGCAATGTCTTTGTAACAACCCAGAACCTTACCTAAAATGGTTAGCTGAAAGGTATTTTTTTGGCTTCCTTAGTCCTATATAAGTATCCAAAATCTTTTCGGCGAATAACCGATATAGGATTAAACGCACGTCCGCACGAGTCCTCACATACTCCCACCGTTTAAGCCCTGACGTCCTCGTCAGGCTAAGGATCTATATCCATTCAAATTTAATCACAAGTACCATGATTGGGGGAAGGTCAGCTCCAAGAATCCGTGTTGTAGTATCCCCTAGTCCACATAGGTTTATAGGCCGGGTCCGCTCTAATATCATTTGTAACAATGCAGGACCTCCCCCAAAAAGGCTAGCCGAAATATGTTATTTGGGTTCCTTGATTCTATATAAGTACCCAAGATCTACCTAGCGAATAACCGATGTGGGACTAAACACTCACCCGCACGGATCCTTACATACTCCCCCTGTTTAAGCTTCGACGTCATCGTCAGGCTAAGGGTTCAAATCCATTCAAATCTAATCATAAACACCACGATCGGCCATGGTCAGCCCTAACGGATTCGTGCTGTAGTGTCCCCTAGTCCACATAGGTTATGGGCCAAGTTCGCTCTGATACCATTTGTTACAACCAATGACTTCACCTAAAATGGCTAGCCAGAAGGTTTATTTTTGGGTTCCTAAGTCCTGCATAAGTATTCAAGATCTCCTCAACAAATAACCGATGTGGGACTAAATATATGCCTGCACGGTCCTCACATACTCCCCTCGTTCGAAGTCAGGCTAAGTGATGGCGGACCACTGCAGGGAGAAGAGAGAGAGGAAGAAGAAGAGGAGGAGGAAGAAGAGGTTATAGAGACGCAGGAAGAAGAGGTTTATAGAGACGCAGAAAGAAGAAAAGAGGAGGAAAAAGAAGCAGAAAGGATGCTAGCATTTTTTTTATTCAATCATTCAATTTTTCTAATTTATGAACAGGGTGGCCCTTATATAGGTCTTACATCATGAATTGACCAAGTCAGACAATTAACAACTAACCAAACTCAGACTCTTCAATTAATTGACTAAGTCAATTAATTCATTACATACCAAAGTAAATCTTTTTAACATTAGACCATTAAACCAATTGATCACACCCAAAATTTGACCTTTATAATTAGGTCTTATATTGATCAATTGATTCAATCACTTGACTCAACAACCAAATCGACTCCAAAATAATAAAAAATACAACCAAATCGACTCAAACAAAAGCAACTAATAAGGCAATAAAAGAAACATCATGCAGACTCGAATGGACCCAATCCGGTGCCTGACTCAAATCGGTTAGCTCAAAACCATCTCCTAGCCATAATGATGTCAACCCTTGGTGCGAACGCGAGTAAGCAGCCATGATGGTTCGATCGGTCTGAACGAATGACTCTGATGTCCCCATCAACTCCTCCCATATGGGAAAAACTTGACCCCGTCAAGTGTAGGTCTGGCCGGAAAAAATTCTGTCATGAAGCAGATGACCAGATTCGCTCGCTAGTGGAGAAAGGGATGCTGAATCGGATGACAACCAGAAGCGCTGTGCAGCTAGTGGGCTCTTCAAATGGCTCCAATCAGGCTGACCTCGGCAAGTCAGTGGAGCTGACTTCAGCAATTTGCAGACTTGATTGATTTGCTTAATAGCGGGGCCTGAAGAGAAAGAATGGAGGGCTTCTGGTGTTGTGATGGACCTGTGGGCCTTAGATAAAGGAGTCGGGAATCGGTTGTGGCCCTGATGGAATCAGCTCAGCTGATTTAGTGGGGGAAAGTGGTTGGAGGGAGCCTGTTGGGCCAATGGATTGAGAAGGTGGGGAGGGTGGGTTGGCTGTGTTGTCGGGCCTGTTGGGCCAAAAGAGGGTTCGGGTGTGGTGTGGGTGGATGGAAGGGGAAGATGGGGTGGTGAAGGAATTTCAACCGAAAACCTGAGAGCCAAATGGGAGGGAAGGAAGGCGAATGGTGGAAGGGTCGGCGGCCGCAAATGGAAGAGGGGCGGCTCGGGATGGTGACAGGCAGTGGAGGAGCAGGGTACGGAGGCGTAGAGGACGTGGGAGAAGCCAGGTGGACGGGGAAGCGGAGGGCTTTGAGGTGGACGATGACGACCGAAGGGTGGTTGAAGGTGGTGGGGTGAGGCAGGCGACGGCAGGAAGGTGCGGCGATCGTGGGAGATCGGCCGAGAGAGGAAGAATGTGCTCGGGAAGGAGGCGCTCGACAACGAGGGCTCACGGCATGCGGGTGTGGCGGTGCAGGCGGCGCGGCTCAATGGAGATCTCTAGGCGGTGGCTCGGCCGGTGAAGATCCGCTGCGTCCAGCGGTGACGCGGCAAGGCGGAGGCCGCGGCAAGGCGGAGGCCGCGGATGGTGGCGGGATGCGACGCGGCACAGGCGGAGGCCGTGGACAATGCGGGACGGCGGCACCGGCGTTGCGGCATGGGCCGCGAAGGAGGAAGACAACAGGTCCATTTTTTTTAACTCAGATCCGTTAGGATCCAAGTTATCAGGTTTGATCCGACCCCAATGTCCGTTACAGGCTTATCATGTGTAAATCACGTGCGCCCCTTTTTCTTTTTCTTTTTTGATGGCACGTGTCATTCACGTGCGATATCTTTTTTTCTTTTAATGGACCTGGGTTACTTGGTTGTGCGGCCTCCGGGCTAACGGGTTTGAAGCTTACCCGTTAAACAACTTCAACCTCCCGACAGTTCGGGAGGCGCGCTCCAACCCTTGCGGCGGCGGTCGTAGGTGGGGCTCCAAGGCTATGGCGTAGGGCGGCGGTCACGGCTCCGGTAGGCCGGCGGATCCTGGCGACGCATCACAGGCTGCGAGGGAGGCCGCGGGTGTGACGGTTTCTGATAAAAGAGTTGTCGCAGGGAAGGGGTTGGTGACGGCGGAAGGCAGGATCGGATGTGGGTGGGGCGGCATTCCCATCCTTCACAGTGTGGACATCCGACGGTGGCCCGGGTGTTGCTGCGGCGCCTAGTGACGGCGGCGGGCGTGGGTACGACGACAGGTGGGAAGGTTCCGGCGACCGGGGTTTTTCCCTTTTGTTTTTGGTGAAAATGGAGAGAGAAAGAGATGGACCCTCTCTTTTTGGATCAACAGAACTGATAGAGAGAGAGAAGGGCATGTTCTGGTTGTCGGTGGGAACCGAGGGAGAGAAGAGAATCTGAATCGTGGCTTTGACAGCAAGGGCAAAGCCGGCCTGCTCTGATACCAAGCTGATGGCGGACTACTGCAAGAAGAAGAGAGAAAGAGGAAGAAAAGAAAAGGAGGAAGAGAAGAGGTTATAGAGATGCAGGAAGAAGAGGTTATAGAGACGTAGAAAATAGAATAGGAGGAAGAACAAACAGAAAGGAGGCTAGGGTTTTTTTATTCAATCATTCAATTTTCCTAATTCATGAGCGGGTGACCCTTATATAGGCATTACATCATGAATTGATCAAGTCAAACAATTAACAACTAACCAAACTGGACTCCTCAATTAATTGACTATGTCAATTAATTGATTACATACCAAATTAAACCTTACTAACATTAGACCATTAAACCAATTAATTACACCCAAAATTTGACCTTTATAATTAGGTCTTACATTGATCAATTGATCCAATCACTTGACTCAACAACCAAATCGACTCCAAAATAACAGAAACATAACCAAATTGACTCAAACAAAAGCAACTAATAAGGCAATAAAAGAACATGATGCAGACTCGAATGGACTCAATCGGGGCTGATCAAATCGGTGGCTCAAAACCATCTCCTAGCCATAATGATGTCAACCTTGGTGCGAACGCGAGCGAGCAGCCCTGATGGCTCGATCGTCTGAACGAACGTCCTGATGTCCCATCACTAAGGTTCAAATCCATTCAATCTAATGATGAGTAACACGATCGGCCCGTAGTCAGCCTCCATGAACCCGTGTGCAGTGTTTCTTAGTCCACGTAGGCTATGGGCCGAGTTCTCTTTGATACCATTTTAAACACCTAAGGTCTCATCCAAAAAAAACTAGCCAGAAGTATTATTTGGATTTCTTGATCCTATATAATATCCAAAATCTCCTCAGCGAATAACCGATGTAAGACTAAACACAGCCCATACGAATCCTCACATGCTCCTCTTGTTCAAGCCTTGACGTTCTCGTTAGGCTAAGAGTTCAAATTCATTCAAATCTAGTCATAAGCACCACGATTGGTCTGTGGTCAACCTCCATGAATCCATGGTACAGTGTTCCCTAGTCCACATAGTTATGGGCCGAGTTCACTCTGATATATTTGTAACAACCTAGAACCTCACCCAAAAAGGCTAGTCGGAAAGTATTATTTCGATTTTTTGATCATGTATAAGTACCCAAAATCTTCTCAGCGAATAACAGATGTGGGAATAAACACACGCCTACATGGTCCTCATGTCTTATTTGGAAAAAAATGACTATATTTTAATAAGCTTGTGTCAGCTCAAGTAACTAACCATAAGAGTGTATCCATGGATGAAGATGGCAATTCACTTTGCTGACAGTTAGAATGGCTATGGCATGACCAGCCAGTAGGATAAAAAAACACAGCCAGATGGGTGAAGAACTTGATTCAGGCAAACACACAGAAGGATATTCTGTCAACAGTTTTCAATGCAGGTTGATTAAACTAAATGCCATACAAATGTGTTGATGGATTAGTTTTTGTATGATCTTTAGCAGCCTATTTGGCCTCTACTGAATGTATCCTACAGAAAATATCAATACAAGGAAATATATGCTACTGGAGATGGCTTAATCCAAGCTAGGCAGCAAGGATGAGAAGTTTATTAACAAAAGGATTAGGAAGAGAGATTTGCTTGGTTAAATTGGCTCGTCTTAAAGGTCGCTCCAACACAATAGTCAAATGAAAGTTGGTTATCGAGTATAAATGAAACTGGGAATTGATGAGATTGATGCAGTGTGGTAAGAGATTCTTTTCATTATTTCTAGGCATGAAAATAGGTGGCGTTGTGTTGGTTAGGTCAATTTAGAATAATACCGTAATAATGTTAACTCAGAGTTAACATGGTCAGCGTCAAATGAGAACTCTTTCACCCATAAGTACACACAGGTGACCTGCATGAACAATCCTCGCTATATTGTCCCATAACCTACTCTACTTTGCAAGACCCAACTGCAAACCTACTCCACCCATCAGATCCAGCACTAAAGACTCGGTGGCTCAGTTCTAGGTGAACTAAAAATAGTATTGAAAAGACAACTACTCTTAAAAACCTAATGTCATGTCATGACCTGACTCGGCATGACCAAACTCACACAAATAAAGAACTCTATCTTCACGATCCAAGTTGGATCAAAAGCTTTATCCAAATCCAACCTGTTTAGGCCAGTTTGGAAAGGGCATGCGTCTTCAGTGATTTGTTATCCCAGGTGGGTGCAACCAATACAAGTTTAGTGGATATCGTCTAGTTTGTCTCGAGGAAAAATGTTGTTATCCAAGTAATGATTACAATTTTGTATTGTGCTGTTCCATGCTATCTAAGGATCAGAAAGAAAGGGGTGACTTTCAAGAAATAGACAAGGTTGCCCTTGCAATTTCCTTTATTCTTGGGCCATTTGAAAAAAAGAATGTATTAAATTATTTTGATATTAAACATATCAAGTACAAATCCAACGTAATAATAATAGAACATTTTAAATATAAATATAATCATACCATGATAATATAATTATTCTATTATTCTAATAACAATGTACTATCAATCTTGTATTATATTATAGAATATAAATGTTAATTTATATATAGTTGTAGATATAGGATATATTCATAAATGTAACATTAAAATATTATACTATAACAATACCATAGAATAATACTACTGTTATTAAACATAGGGTACGCTGAGATTGTAAGGGCATTTATGAGTTAAATAAAATTGTTGGGCATAAGCCGTTCCAGGGTACCTATGGAACAAATTATCCAGGTAGACTGATTTGTCCAAACTGTTGGGTATAAGAAACCCAACCAGTTCAAGATGATCTGGCACCCACCTTAGATCAATGGAGCTATATTTGAAGTCCGAGTCAAAAAAATTGACCCAAACCTGACCCAATGGAAAAATCTTCACCAAACCCAGCCTAAACATGGTCAAGTCAGATCTGTTGTCGGGTTGGTTCGTTTTTGCAACCCCTATCATTTCTTGCTCCTGATTCTTTTTAAATATAAAGAGGACAACCCTAAGTAAATGCTTGGAAGGACTTCAACTTAGGTGTTCTATGACCATTCAGAAGGAGGCTTAGACAGTTTCAACGAATTAACATTATTATCTGCTTTACTGGCCCAAAGCAATTAGATCTGCTATGTAAATGAACTCATACTTTTTTTTCTGAGGATAAAAAAATGAATCATCGTTATACATTCACGTTTTGTTAGTATATAAAAGTAATCTTGTCCTTCACCTAACAATGATCATGTCAACAACATTTCTTGAACAAAAATATGAGATCCAATAACCCTTACCTGATCAAGAAGAAAAACGAGTTCTCCTTGGGCCTATAACTTGTGTTGCTCCTTCCACTAACAATCTCCATGCAACAACTCCAAAGCCTGTAAACATCTGCTTTGTCTGTCAGTAACCCCTTGTTGCATATTCAGGAGCCATGTATCCTCTGCATAAATACAGATCAACTTCATACAGTATACAAAAAGTATGAATGGCAGTAAGACCAACCAAATATTAAGTGTTCAAAGCTAACAGTGCATGACACTGTCAATAAGATAAGTACCACAAACTGTATTAGTACTAAGTATCTTCTCAGTTGTATATTCTATTCATTATTAATGCATAAAATACCATTTTGACAATTAATATATTATACATCTTCTACTTACAATGTACCAGCTATTCGGGTGCTGATGTGGTATTCTCTTCTTATCCATCTCGCCAAACCAAAGTCAGATATTTTGCATCGAGATCTTTGTCAAGCCGAATATTTGTCGCTTTGATGTCTCGGTGAACAATCTTCAACCTCGACTCTTCATGGAGATATGTCAAACCCTTGCTACTCCTAGGCAAATTTACGCCTTGTTCCCAGTCTAATTTCAGTTGTGCTCTTCAGGACCTGTTAAAATTATGCTCTTGTTATCCTTTTTGGAAAATAATTAATCAAAACAAAGAACATAAAATGAAAAAGGATGTTGAATGCAAAGTATTGGGAATTATGGTAAAACATAGAAACATTACCAATAGAGCATGGGCTAGACTATATTTTCCATATATCATATATAGCAATAATGATTTCCTTCATACACAACCATAAAGCTTCACAAGATTTGGGTGCTGCACTGCTGATATCATGGCATTTCATTGAGAAATTCACGGTTCCCTTGTTTAGACTTGGAAGAAAGTTGCTTAACTGCAATTACAGAACCATCGGGCACCGCACCCTGTGACCAGGTAGTTGCATTTACAATCAAAGCTCTACCAAAGGATAAGATGTAGAATATTTAAACATAAAATTACTTAAAGTGAGAAAAAAGTAATCAAAATACAACAAAGAGGGAGAAATGAAATTATCGATTAGTATTGCTTATACATACCTTGTAAACTGGACCAAAGCCACCTTCACCTATCTTATTTGCAAGATCAAAGTTATGGTGGCAGCTTTGATCTGTTTAAACTGAAGTAACTCGTGTGCAGCTTTAGGCCTCGAAGTTCTGCATGTATAGGTTTTGTGGTTTAGAAACATTAGATCAATGCATGGATTACTAATACATGGCCTTTGAAACACCTATATATGGGAAAGCAATGAACAAAAGCCAACCACCTATGCCCATATTTATATTGCTCTAATTTCTTAACATACAATGAGAAATATATATGCAAGATATTATTATAAGTTCTAGACAAATACAGCTGTCAAGTGGAACATATGAGAGATGATAACCATAAGTTTTCTTTTGCATTTACATATTTTATTAGTATTTGTACAACACCTCTCCTAATGCTTATTTACAAATCGCACCAGATAAACCTGTTTTTATTTGCAATCAGACCTTGGCGAGGTTGACGCTACCTTCATTTGGTGGACCTCATAAGTGAGGATGAAATGCTCCTGTCCCCATTTTATATGGTTTCTTCCCTTCATCGTTTATTACCTTTTACCCCCCTCTTCCAATGATAGGGTTCTTCGCTGAGCTCTCCAAGTTTGTTCAATGATTACAGGGTTGGGCAAGCTCTTATTTGACCTTGTACTCTCATACTAAAGATGCTGTGAAACTTCAACATGAACCGAAACAAATTGTCTGATTATGAAGAAGCATAAGGAATACCATTCAATGGTAATAGCATCTATGTCCATGTAACAATCGAAAGCATGAACTTTCATCTCACTTGTCAATTTCTAGGTCCAAGTACTACAACAAGATACACTCTCAGGCCAACACTGCTGAGTGTTGAAACCAACAAAAAGAAACCACATATAACTAACTCAATTCATTCAGCTCCATAAAACAAAAAAAGAAGCAAGGAGCTACCATCTGGTGGATAGTGCTTCCAAAACTGGGCCAAAGACTGGAGACACACACCAATGACAGAAGATGCCCCTTCAGCCATCGCATTTCAACTGAGATTTATACTGGCAAGCCTCAGAAACCTTCAACTCAGATAGCCAGCACAGGACTGTAGGAGAGGCCAGTAGCTAACCAGCCATAAGTGTCAGTATAAAGATCAGAACTCAGCAAAGAGGCAATCTGCTCAAAAGCCTTGGATTCTTCGAAGCCAATGGAATGGAATATGAATGCTGGGTGATGACAAAGGAGGAGGAAGGTATTTGGAAAGGAACTGGTGCAAGAAATGAACAGAGAGATAATGTTCCAGATAGGCTAACCAAAGCTGAAAAATTCCGTAAATTTTATCACTGGGTCCAAGATCTTATTAGCATATGTTGAGGAATTGCTAGTTTACCCCAGCAACAGGGTGAGTAGAACGCCGCCGATGGTGGCGATCATAGTGCCCGTGGTTCTCAGCAGCCAACAGCGGCACTGGTGAGGGCTGCATGTGCAGCGCAAGGACTATGATGTCATGGGGTCTGCAAGTTCTCATGTGTGTTGCGCGCAGGGGTGGTAACCCTACATAGGTGACGGTTGGTTATGAGTTTTGCCTTAGGGAAGGGGAAAGCGTATCCACTCCAGGTAGACAGTCATTTCCTTGTTAAAATTAACCAGGGACAAAGATTATGCAGAAGGCTAACAGAAGTGCCATTGCAAGTTAAATTATGTTTACCTGGTTCAATTGTAAATAGACATAAGAGGAGCTGTTATAGCAATAGTTATAAATATTGGATGTTAAATGTAAATACCCAACCATAAATATAGAGCTTCAACTAAACTTATTCCCCATAAACTTGCTGAAATCATATTTGCTTCTTGTATCTCCATCTTGCAGAATATAATGTGGTGAACCAGACATTGTCTATGAGTGTAATTCCTAGGAGCCCTCAAAGAGTATTTTAAAAGGAAAGAAAGCAGTTATCTCAAATAGATGGGGATCTTCGTTCAGTCACTTGTTTTTTTTTTAAAAAAAATGGTTGAGAATGAACCATTTTGCTTCGGTCTCCAGACTGCAAATCACAAACAAATCTTAGAGATCCTAGAAACTGATGTCAGATGCCGAAAATACAGTCTTCTATCTGCACTCTTGAAGGCATAAATCTTCATGAAATAAATGTTCTGCAATATTCCTAAAGAAACTTTAAGAGCACAATCAAGGAAACTGAGCTTAATTATCTTACCATCGTTCTCAGCATTCTTCCTTCTGAAGAAAGCAATAACAGGATTAAGGTCAGCACAATGCTATACAAGAAGCAGCAACTATGCTGAAAATAGCTCCAAGAGATAGATTGCTTTCTTCTGTATCTGGCTGAAGTCTTCAAAGAAGAAATTATCAGACATTGTCATTATATAAGTAATTCAAAAGGAAATAAGAAATGCATTTTTAAAGGCTTACTTGGTGTAACTGAAATTGCGATATAAGAGGTCCATATCACCAAATTGTGGAATGGCATTTGTCCCTTTGCCAGCCCACTGGAAGTGAATTTCCATGGTGCCATTTACAGTAGCATAAAATGACAGAATAATTTTCTTACCAGTCCCATTTGCTACTCTCGCATATTAAAGTCCTGCAAACCTTTTTTCCCTGCGCAAATATACAGTTTCGTCATACAAGAAGTATTACTTGCATGCTCACCTTTTGACATTGACATGGTAGAATATATATACAGAATATAATGAACGTAGCATTTAAAGTATTATTAGGGTAAGCAAAAGAAATGTGAGACCTAAAATTGTAAAAAGAAAGAAGGCTACCTGTATTGATACATCAAATAACGCTCTCCAACACTAAAGTATGTTTGGTCATCGGTGTACATAATTTCAGCAAAGTGAAGGTTGACTCGTATAACTTCCTTTCTGTAAGCAAAGACATAGTATTTGAGAGACAAAGGGATTTAGCCGGGCAGTCATGTACAACTCCGGTTTGGTCATGTTCAGTGCTGATACATTTGTAGCAATATAGTTGCATTGGGCATTTTTGCACAAAGAACTCCTGTGCTGCTATAAAGCCCATTCCCGCTATCAGAGGCAGCATATCTTGATGGACCCTCCTGTGATGTATCATCCCTCGTATTCGTTGTCATCAATGATCACTTTAGGACCACCACAGTTTATGAACAATTTGTAGTCTGCAAATATTACAAACACAATGAGTAGCCCTTCATAGCTATGGTATTATTTAGATATTTTAACATACCCCAGTTCTTTGGAATATAGCCTAAATCTCTGTTAAAAAGAATGACTAAAAACAATTATTGCACCTACTTGTAGCTTTCCCCAGTACAAGGGAGATTCTGCCTTAACATGTTGCGATCCTACAAGAAAAAAAGAAATAGTAGGTAGCAATTACTAACAAGTACTGTTAAAGCTAAATTTGACATGATAAGGACCTATATGGAATTCAAAATGAAGACATCATAAGAAATAAAAAGCTTACGAATCATTGATGTTGATGGAATAACTAGAAACCAAATTCTACAAGCAAAAAACCGAAATCATAAGAGAAGGATAAATAAATCACCAACTAAAACTAATGATGTGAGGGATATGAAATTTTAGAATCCGTACACATTCCCTTGTTGACAATGAACTGGTGCCGGAGATCCTGTGAAAGAGTTATATGAAAGATCTCTGCAATTTCAAGGTAACACAAAGTCAATAAAATGATTGAGATGAATGTTAGCACTGGACAATGTTTTTGGATATTTCTAACCCAAGACTATGGCTCTCATAGCAATAAATAGAAAGTTCTGAGCAAATAAACATACATTGCTTGGCCACTCTTCAAAATCCAACTGGGTATTGTTCACTTAGCATGTTATTAGTAAGGAAACCTACATGAGAAAATTAAGAGATGGATACGAGACAATTCATCGAAAAGAAAAGGAATGTAACGAATAGGAAACTAGAGTAAAACTTCCTGAACAAGGAGACTACTGTAATGTTATATAATGTGTTCGTCTAGTTTGCTTACATAAACCTTATTGAATTTTGAAGGCCATCAAAGCTTTTCGGAATTGAACCTGTCAGCTTGTTAAAGCTAAGGTCTCTGCAGGATAAACAAACATAGAACAAATAAGCAGGAAAAGTTTGCAACTTTGTTGCTGACTTGTATTACGTCTTCTTCATAGTAGATAGTGTGAAAAATAACTGTAATGCAAACAACTAATGAAGCTAACAGATATGGACAAACTTACAAGATATAGAGAGTGGTCATCTCTCCAATAAAATCAGGGAGTTCACCAGATATGGACAAGTTCCTCAACACACTGCATCATACCAACAACTAATATGCATTAAGTAGGAAAAATAAACACACTGCATCGACATATATGGTACTATTGAGCCTTTGTTGATTCAATTACATTCACACTTACAGACGGTACATGCTTCTCAGTTCTGCAATGGAGGGAACTTCCCGTCCCCTCCTTTCCAGTCAGACACTGCCCTGCAGTCCCAGCCATCTAATTAGAACACTAGAACCACTGGACTGATCAAAAAATGAATGAAGCAAAGCACTAAAAAAGGGGTCTTACAGCCAATATATGTTCTTCCAAACTTTTCTAATACGGGAGGAAAGGGCCCCTCCATCGACGTTCCTTGCATATTTCTAGGAACAGATTGTTCAGATTCAAATCGTTATCACTCAAACGGAGGACTCATCTGGCATTGCCTTCTATAAAAAAAACGAAGAGAAAATTTTGACAGACTCAGAACAGTTTTCGATTTTGTAGGTTTGTTCCTGACGTTTCGATTTTAATCAGTACTTATAATTCTAAGAACTTTTTTGCTGTAAAAAAAAAATTACTTCCCGAGAGCATGGAAATAGAAACAAAATAACCCGTTAGGATTCCGTCGAAACTTGGCCCGCGCTCCTCCCCCGTGCACATTGCGGAGCTCCCAATGTCCTGTGGGCTCTGGCCTACTTGGGCGCCACATCGTGGCCACCGGAGGAAAACAAGAGGAGGCGGGCAGCAAAGCATGGCTGCGTGGAGCCGCAGACGGTGGAAGATTGGGTGGGTTTTTGATGGGGAAACGAGGTCGCGTGTTACAAGAGTTTTAAATATTAACTGCACATGTTTGTACGAAGCTGATATTAAAGCATAGACCAAATATATCAAAATAGACTTAAGAAAGTTTAAAATTTATTTGCATAAATTGAGAGTATAATTTGGTGGCCAAGACATGGCGGGGTACACCGCATAACACGGGATAAGGACATTTCCACCACCCCTTTCTCATCCTTTAATTTTCTAATAAATAATAAAATATGCAAGATCGGTCTAGTCCAACATAAATCAATTTTTTTCCAATTTATAAAAAAAATTGCAAACTTAATAATTAATTGATGCACTAAAACATCCTGCTCTATTGCAACAAAGATTCAAACAGAACTCCAAGAACCCAATTCTTGAAGAGAGTACCGGAAGCATTGAACACGAAAAGAATCAAAAATGCCCCTAACTCCATCGCAAGAAAGATTTCAAGAGAACTCCAAGAAAAACTCACTTCTTGAAGAGGGTAGCGGAAGTATAAGAAAAAAAAGCAAGAATAAAAATTTTCGCCGGAGGCTATCAAGGATCCGAACCTGTGGTACTTGGGTGGTCGACAGTCGTACACCCGGCAGCCTCTGCCGCTGCCTCCCCGATTTTGATCCAAGGAATCCTCCGAGCGTGACGGTTTTGAGGGTTTTGAATCGAAGGGGGAAACTCTGGGGAAAGGCCGAAGACCGGAGACGCAACGGATAGTTTCTAGAGAGAGAAACTCTGGGGAAACGAAAACTCTGGGGAGAGGAACTTCTCGGAGGTGGTCAAACGGTCATCTTCCACCGCGAAGTGCCCGGTGAGTCGTCGCCGGTCAAGGATAGGAGGCTCACCTGTAGCGCGCGTGCCGCCTGGTTCCTGGAGGGGCACAACGGCAGGGCTCCCGTGGGCTTTCTGACGAATCGGGAGCTCTCGTCTTCATCTAACCCTCTCTCCTTGCAGGTGTCCCATCTCCACAGGGCTCCACTTCATGGACCGGAAGGGAAGCAGCCGGCGGGAAGGAAGAGGAAGGAACGGCGAGAGGAAACGGCAAGTCGAAAAACCTCTGATGGAAAACCTAGCGGCGGTCGGGGGGAGCATTCCGGTGCCTGGTCGAGGCGGGGCGTGGGTGACTCACATGGCCCTCGGCCGCGAAGGGTGGAGCGGCTGAGCCGCCGCTTCTCGGAAGTCGTGACACTTCCGGAGGAAACCCATTGCGGCGCTCGGCAAGAGTGGACGGGCGGGGCGGTCATGCGTCCGAGAGCCTTGGCCGCCGTGTTCGGCCGAATGGGTAGCCAAGGACTGGCGCACCCGGGCTAAGCAAAGGAGGTGGTGGCCGTCCCTCTAACGGACGGCTACCTGGCTCTGCGCTTTCGGTCGACGGCGACCGGGATGGGGCCTTAAATGAGGGACCCTGGGTGGTGGCGGGGCAGCTCCTCGCCATGGCTCCTTAGGTCCCTGATTTTGAGCCAGGGGAGGAGGTCGTGACATCGGTAACGGTGTGGCTTCGACTCCCCCGCCTGCCGCCGGAGTACTGGACGCCGTCAACCATCCTTGACATCGCGTCCAGGGCAGGCCGGCCGATCGCTGTGGACGGGGTCAACGAGTAGCGACGGGCGATGGGCTTCGCCCGGGTGAAGGTGGTGGTCGATGCCTCCGCGCCCCTTAGACCTGGGATTTTGATCCAGGGGAAGACGAAGGTGCGGTAGCAGCCCTTCGTCTTCGAAAATGTCCCCATTCTCTACCCCCGGTGTGGGCGGATGGGTCACCTGGAGGCGGCGTGCCGATTTCCGGTGTTTACCCAACCGGCGGAGGGCCGGCCACCAGGGGCGGTGGACCCTGGGGGTGGCCTGTTCCGACGGCTCCTGCAGCCGGGGTGGAGACCCAAGGGCCGGTTTTTGGCCCTTGGATGGTGGCGACACGGCAGAGACCTCTGCCGCGAGAGTCTCGACCACCACGGCCGAGGGAGACCGAACCAGGACCTGAGTCCGCCCCATCTCGGCCGCCACCCCACCCCCGGCAGCTCGATCGGTGAGGGCTGTGTCTGGCCCTGGACTGAGCCACCCTTAGCCTGGCCGACATCGCCGGTTGCCCTCTTGACCCTACCGGGTCCCCGTCGGACACCGACGGCTGGCAAAAACCGTCGAAGTGGCCCGGCGACGGTCGCGGCTGGTGGGGGGTGGGGCGTACCCGGAAGCACTGTCCCGCTCTGGGTTGACGCCGTCGACGATCTTGACGAGGCTGACCCGGAGCGAGTGCAGGTCGCTTACCGGAGAGGGGAGCCCGGATCACAGTTGGTCTGACCCGGGTCCAGTGAACCGAGCAGCCGTCCTCGCCGGTAACAAGCGGGCCAGGGCCCCGGTGGGCCTCGGGCCGCCACAGGGCCCAGGAGCGCGGGCCCAGTCGGCCATGCCCAGGTCGACCCAGCGGGCCAGGGCCTTCAGGGCCCGGCGTGCTTCTCGCTAGGCCAGCGGGCGGGGCCCAGGCGCGCCGCGCGACAGGAGCGGGGCTGCGCCGTTGGCGTGCCGCGCGCCGTTACGAGCCGCGAGTCCAGCGTGCTCGGGGCGCAGGGCAGTGCGGGCCCACCGGGCGCGCGGTGTGCACGGGCCCATCCGGGCTTTTCACCACGCAGGCCAGCGCGGGTGCGGGGGGGGGGGGGCTATATATGGACAGCGGGCCCTGCTACAGGGACAGGGTCGTGAGTCCGTTGGGGGGCTCCTCAAGCCAGCCGGGGGGGCCACAAGCCTAGTTAGCTGCATGCATGGGCACCCAGGTTGAGCGGGACTTGCAGATCCGGGGAGATCTGACGAGGATCTCGGGATGCTAGCAGGCCCGTTTCAGTATAGTCCCGGGTGGGGGATTGGTCTCAGTGCAGGGACCCCCCTGACTGTTGTAGACCCCCTCGTGCGGGCCCCCTGGGATGCACTGGAGGGCCTTGGGAGAGGCCCAGATGGGGTCTACCGGTTTGGCTCTCCGACCCCAGCCTTGGGCGAGCGGCTGGAGGCTGCCCCAGGGGATGCGAGGCCAGGGCCCATCCTGGACTGCACTTGGAGGAGAGTCCGACCGAGCCACTGACGCCACGAGAGGGTGTGGTAGGGGTGCCGCCCGGAGGGGCGCCCTGTGAGGGCCCCTCTTACAGTGGTGACAGGGGCCATGGCTCCATGGGTATAGCTACGGCAGAGGGGGACCACCCAGCTGTCGTGCGACTCATTAGGGCGGCGGTCATGCGCGATGCATCTGGCGATGCATCTGGTGTGGTAGAGCAGCAGGGCGACCTAGGTCGCCAGCTTGAGACAGCTCCCACAGCCCAGGGGGAGGATGAGCCTGAGGCCGACCCTGCGGACTGTGATTCATGAAGGTTCTAGCCTGGAATTGTAGGGGGGCGGCCAAGCCGGCCTTCATGTCTTCCTTTAAGCGGCTAGTGCAGGTCCACTGCCCAGAGATCTGTTTTCTCTGTGAGACACGGTTATCTGGCGATGGACTAGTTCGATTGAGGCGGCGCCTGGGGAGAGACTGGGAGACCTATGCAGTTGAGTCCCAGGGGCTGTCTGGTGGCCTTTTGGTCCTGTGGAGGCGAGGGGTGGCGACGATTGATGTCTTCCACTACTGCCCTCAACAGGTAATCATGGTTGTATCGGAACCTGATGCTGACCCGTGGGTGTTGTGCGGTGTGTACGCGAGCACGGATTACAGGGTTAGGAGAGCTCTCTGGCAAGAGATCACCAACCTGGCTTCCCAGGGCATCCCGACGGTGTTAGTTGGTGACTTCAATTGTATCCAGAGTGCGAGTGATAAGAGGGGAGGTGCGGTATTCACGGATAGAGTGGACAGGAGGGAGTTTCGCGACTTGGTACTGCGAAACGGTCTGGTGGACTTAGGTTTTTCGGGACCGCGGTTTACCTGGTGTAACAATCAATCCGGTAGTGCTAGGGTTTGGGAGCGATTAGATAGGGCCTTTGCGACCCCAGATTGGATCCTTCGTTTCCCTACCTGCTGTGTTAGTCACTTACCCGGATTGCATCAGACCACTGTCCTTTGCTGATTTCCACTTCATCGGGACCTGGTCATCATAGCCCCTTCCGTTTCGAGAAGATTTGGCTATCGTACCCTCAGTCTTGGGACATCGTTCGCGATGCGTGGCGTGTCCCGGTACGGGGAAATGCGATGCAACGGGTCTCCGCAAACTTGAGATGACCAAACGGCGGCTTCGTCGTTGGAATCGCGAGGAAGTGGGCGACATCTTTCGGAGAGTGGAGGGGGTCGAGACTGCGATTGCTGAACTACAGAGGAGAGAAGACCTAGGAGGTGAACTTCCGGAGGAAGACATGACCGACCTTCGGGGACTTCTAGCGACCCACCATTCATTGCTACGGCAGCATGAGATATTCTGGCGACAGAAATCTTGGGTCCAGTGGGTACGTGAGGGTGATCGTAACACTAGGTTCTTTCATCGGACGACGGTTATCAGGAGACAGCGGAGTATGATTCACTCATTGCGAGATGGGTCCGATCAGCGAGTGGAGGGTGAGCCTGCCGTCAGAAGGCTTTACTTGATTTTTTCCGCACCAGATGGACGGAGGATGGAGGCCCTGATGATGGTGGCCTCCTTCCGAGGGCTGATGCGGGTATTGCTGATGACGAGAATACGACACTGGTTCGACCGGTGTCGGCGCGGGAGGTGGAGGAGGCAGTCTGGGCTCTGGCAGCAGATAAGGCTCCGGGACCGATGGGTTCCCCTTCTTTTTTCGGAGATATTGGGGTATCATTCGGGGTGCAGTGGTTGAGGCTGTGCAGTGCTTCTTCACTTAGGCAGCTATGCCTGAGGATTGGAAGGCCACCTTCATTACGCTCATTCCGAAGCGCTAGGAGGCGGTAGAGCCGGGTCACTTAGGCCCATTAGCTTGTGCACAACCTTGTATAAGGTTGTGGCGAGAATAATGGTGGGCAGGATAAAGCCTCTATTGCGGGCATCATCAGCCAAGAGCAGGGGGCCTTTGTAGCGGGGAGAAACATTTCCCACAATGTTATGTTGGCCCAGGAGATGATGGATCTTCAGCGAGCATCGAAGCGGCGCAGCTTGATGGTAGTCAAGCTAGATATGGAGAGGGCATATGACAAGATCAGGTAGAGCTTTCTGCGGAAGGCTTTAGAGGCCTACGGCTTCCACAGGAGATAGATTGGATGGGTCCTAGGGTGCGTCCAGAGGCCAAAGTTCTCTATTTTGGTCAACGGCACACCGTCGAGTTTTTTCGAGTCCACTATGGGACTGCGGCAGGGGTGTCCCTTATCCCCTTACTTATTCATTATTTGTTCTGATATCTTGTCTCGTGCATTGCAGGGTGTGTGTACTAGTCGGGAGCTGGAGGCCTATGTCCCAGCACCGGGGGTGGGACCTATCTCTCATTTTTTTTTGCTGACGACTGTCTTCTTTTGACCAGGGCGCATGCTTCTGATGCACGGGTACTCGCGAGAGTGCTGGCAGGTTACTGTGCGGCGTCCGGACAGAGAGTTAACTTCATGAAGTCAGCCATTCAGTTCAGCCCTAGCGGAGATTAGAGTCAGACTGGAGATCAGGAGGATTCTGCAGATACCAGAACAGGAGGAGACATTGGTCTACCTGGGAGTCCCTATCACAGCCGGAGACTGCGTGACAGAGTGCTTGGGGCTGGTACAGCGGGTCGAGGGCAGGCTGGGGGATGGAGGGCATCATCTCTATCCATGATGGAGAGATTGACACTGGTCAGATCGGTGCTAGGATCTATGCCGGTATATCTCATGGTCAACACTGTGGTCCCAAAGACGACTCTGTTGAAGATTGAACGTCTTCTTCGGAGCTTTTTGGGGGTCTCACAGTGGGGGCCATGGGGTACATTTGGTGGCCTGGGAGTGCACTCCCTCATGGAGTGGCGTGAGACCCTTATTGCTCGACACGCAACCCGTTTCTTGCTGGAGCCGCAGGGCTTTGGAGCAGGGTGATGGCAGCCAGATATGGCCGAGGGGGCTCTGAGGTGGCACGGAGAGGCCGCCGAATTTCCTTTATGTGGCGCGAGATTGGGAGGTATTTGCCGACTGTGTCGGCTAACACCAGGTGGCTGATAGGCGATGGCGGAGCATCGCTGTGACCGATGATCCATGGGTGGACACTTTGCCTTTGAGATGTTGGCCGACGATGGTGGATACTGAGGCAGCAGAGGGGCTTCGGGTGTGTGACCTCCTAGCACCAGGGAGGACAGAGTGGGATGACACCAGACTACATCAGTTGTTTGGGACATCTTGCTGAGAGGGTACGTTCCCTTCCAATACCAGATTGCGAGGGACCAGACGTTAGGGTCTGGGCATCATGCAGGGCAGTGTCAGGCTGGGTGATCTATCCCGGGTCATCCAGCGGGGAGCATGAGCGAGGACCGGACTGCGCCTGGATTTGGAGTCGGACTCCATCCGAGGCAGCCATCTTTTTATGGAAGGTGATGTGGACCGTCTTCTGACGAGAGCAGTGTTGAGCCGGTGGTTGGATCCCGCGGAGTGCGGGCTTGGGTGTAGATGAGACTGTGTCATGTATATTCGGTGCACTTGGGCGAGATCGACATGGTGTGGACAGTATCCTGAGGAGGTGTGGCAGGAGAGAACTCTTCCTATTGATACGCAGGGTTGGCCAGTCCCGGGTCATGCCAGGAGGCACGCGAGCGACTTGCACAGCCCATCAAGTCTGGCTGGCGAGGAACGCTCGCCCGAGGCGGCGCAGGATGTCGCCGAGTTTGTGCGGGTCTGCTCGAGCACTAGCGATGGAGCCAGATTTCTACCCCTAGAACACCATTGATAGCTTGGGCACCTGGGGTTCTTCGCAGCTCCTCGGACGGTGTTTTTACCTGGGAGCCCCACCCGAGCTTCCTCAAGGTAATTTGATGGGTCGGTGCTGGATAGGGTCGCGAGGCGGGCGTTCTCTACGGACCTCACTCTAGTGTTGTGCAGCGGGTGGCTGCCGGTTGTTCGACATATCAGTTCCAGGGCAGAGCTGCGAGCTGCTTGCAGTCTTCGCCATGCCCCGGGTGCTGCAGGCAGCTCGATCTCCTGGAGGGTGATCGGCTACAGTTATTGGTGATCCGACGGGACTGAGTGGTAGCAGTGACCATCCTTCTGACGGGATTAGGATGATAGTGGGATGGGGCCTTTGAGGCAAGCATGTATTCACGGGGCAACGGGGCGGCTGATTGGGTGGCTGCTGCGGCCACCATGTCGTCGCTCTGTGGGCTGGAGAGAGAGGTTGCCTTGGCATTTCGTGAGATTGTGTATTTTGACTTTTCTTGGGTGTATTCAGATACGCGTTGTCTGAAACCCGGTTTTAGAAAAAAATAATAATTAATTGATTTCTCAGAAATACCCAAAATATTGTCCAAATGATAATTATCAAAACGAATAATATTTTCTTTACAAATTATTTAAAAATATGCAAAAAAAAATAAAAATAGTAAAAGAATTGGTAAACAGAATCAATGCAGCACTACTTGCTGACAAACATGGATCCATCAGTGTCATTACTCACAGAAGACCAAGTTTCGTCCAGTTTCCAATGAAGCTTGGAATTTTGCCAGTGATTGGGTTCCCATCTCTACTGCAAGAAGGAGCTCGGAATTTTCAGAATCTACTTTAATTTATTCGATTCTAGGTAGCATATCAAAATGGTCGGAAAACCCATGGCCAGTGACAGGGTTATAGTCATCAAGTTAATCACTGTAGGCCCCGTGGGTGCACCTTCTAACTGACTAGTGGGAAGAGCTTCTTGACTTACAAGTATGTCATGTTCCTGAGTTTCCCAAACGACTCTGGCAACTCTCCACTTATGTTATTTGCCGAAACAAGGCTGTAGGGAAGGAAACAAAAGGCAATTGTAAAATAGAATGGTTAACAGTTCTTATATTAACAAATAAGAGTTGGAAATTTAATTAAGAATAGCCTGTGCATAAATGAGAGGGGCACTTACAAGTATCGTAAGTTGATCAGGTTACCAAGTGCTGGAGGAATAGAGCCTTGCAGTTGGTTATCATCCAGAGCCCTGTAAGACAGCAAATGATAAAAAATAAAAAATTCTTGGGGGCATCCGCAAAATTGTATATGAGAAATTCATTGAGTTCATAATCTTTGACTTTGCAACTCTAGAATCAAATGATCGATCATATTGGGCAACAAATCTGTGTTGCACCAATCTTCTGAGAGAATTATTCGTGGGAAAAAAGATAAGAGAAAATTAAAAGCAAGGAAAGGTAAGTACAGCTCCTCAAGGGTTGTCATTCTTCCAAGCTCTCGTGGAATCGTCCCAGAGATTCGGTTTCCCAAAAGTACCCTACATTGAAGCCAGACAGGATTATGTCATTTGTACAATTCTTCCTTTATCCTCTTTTCTTGAAAAATATCTAGGACGGAGATATGAGACAAAATACAATTGGATGAGGGGAAGGGATGCCCAGGATGCAGGAATGGATCCACCGAGATAGTTCCAAGCTAAATCTCTGTTGCATAAACAAAATACATGGACAAAATAATGGCATGAGCTTGAGGTCCCTTAAATTCCTATATTTTTCACCATATTGCTATGTAGACTTACATATCTGTTAAGAAGGTGAGGTTGGCAAACTCCTCGGGAAGAACTCCAGTCAGGTTCTGACCCCTGAGCCAACTAAAATCCAAAAATGTACGACCATGCAATGAAAATATACAAAAAATATGATTATGACAATAATCTCAAAGCCGTCATCGGGAGAAGAAATATATTTAGCTTTACACTGCACTAGTTGGGAATATCGGTCTGATAGGATCGCATGTATTTAAAATGGTGCATTTCCAATTATACGGCATTGCTTGTTTGTATTTATATGCACTTGCAATAAAAGAAAAAAAAATATTTTCTAGATGTAACTCCAAATTTAATAATCTAAAACATATAATAACTTATCAGAGAAAACACAAATATGATACTACTGCATATTATATTAAAAATAACAACATTATAGAGTATTAGTTTATTATAAGTCTAGAACATTATATTAAGCTAATAGATAGATAATATATCAAAGTACAAGATTAGTTAACACAATAAGATAATCATATGGCTGCAGTACACTTACTTTTATTATTTAACATTATATATATTAGCATATATTATGTATAACATTTTGTTGTAATAATGTATGATATCGGTTCGCATCACGTTGGCGCTATTTTTGATGAACATTAGTATATGATGTTATGAGATACTTAATAATTTACTAGCTTGTTTGATCTAATGAAACCAGATAATGAATTAGACGTCGCAATAATTGAAAATGCATGCCACTTCTTATGATACTAAACAAGCTAAGTATATTGTTTTTTACAGAAAATTTAGATCAAGCTTTATTCTCTGAAGGAGATCAAATGCAGAACATCGAAAAAGAGACTCGTGAGCAAAGGGTGCGTACATGGTAGTGACGTGACAGATATTGGAGGTTGTGTTGCACTGGCAAGTGACATTGTTGCCTCTCTCGGAAGACTGATCTGTAGGTTCCAACCATCCTGCGGTTCCACTGCAAGGGTCCACTGAGAAGTCCCACTGCTTTCTCAACTTGGAGCCGATCGTTTTTAGCGCTTCAACTGTAATCCATCATTGCCAATTTATGCAACATGTTCTTTCTTAATTTCATGCAAATTAAAGAAACAAAAGAAGGATGGTCTAATTACACTGCAAGATTATTCTCAAATCAAAAACGTCTATTAAAAGGCAACACCCAATTGCATATGGTAACATTCTCATGGAGCTGAGGACTTGGCTCCTCTGGATACCGCTGCTGATTTTATATCAATAACTATATTGTGGAAAGATTTTTTTTTTCTGAAAGAACTAAAATCTAGAATGACCGAGTTTATAGACAGTTTCAATTAAATCTCTAATTGCATACGTCACCCATTTCATGGAGTTGGGTCCTGCTCTTCTGGAAACTGCTGTTCATTTTTGCATCAATAACTATGCTGTGGAAAGATAGCAAGTTTATTATTATTATTATTATTTGTGAAAGAACTGAAATATAGAATGACCAAGATTATAGACAGTTCACTTACATCTCCACCACATCTGCAACTCATAACCCTTGTATAAGATCAATCTTTCATGTGACTAGGAATAAGAACGGAAGGAGACTATAAGTTTGTAACAATCCAGGACCTCACCCAAAATGGCTAGCCGAAAGATTTTATTTGGATTTCTTGATCCCTTATAAGTACCTAAGATCTTCTTGGCGAATAACCGATGTGAGACTAAACACACGCACGTACGGGTCCTCACAAAGTTGATATCGGATCGAGAGCCATTGTTTCATGAATCATGATGTGAGAAAAGAGAGAAGGTATTATTGAAAATAAACCAAAAGAGTACCTTCTTTATCAACCAGTTTATGAGCTCTGCCTATATCAAAGCAGCTCAAAAGTAACAGCATGGTGAAGACAAGAAGAAGCGTACACCGACGTGGAGGAGCGGCCAACCGCTTTCCCTCTTCCACTTCTACGATTACTCTCATCTCCTCCAACTTATCCTCTTTCTTGGATACAAGAACGAAGAAACAAGGAATGCTAGGAAACTATATAGGGACAGAATGAGGATACTCTGCGTCCAAAGGTCTCCATCCTATCTCTATCTCCATATAGACAGATGGATAATAGAGAGAATGAGGATGCCTGTGTCCACAGATCTCTAATTATCCATATCTCTATAGAGATAGATAGATAGATAAACAGAATGAGGATGCTTTGCATCAAAAGATCTCTAGTCCATCCCATTTGTATATAATAGGATAGATATAGATATAAATTAGGTATAACTTCTCAACGAGGCGTTTGAGAGACTGTAGCCCTTGCCAACACGGGTCATTGCTCTCTGTACACGCCCAGAAGGCCAGGAGCATCAACAGTTGCAGGGGAAAAAAAGAAAAGTCAGTAAAGAAATTTGACCCAGCTTACAACTAATTTAGATAAAAAAAGTCGATAAAACACTGGCAGGAGTTATATTGATGGAATTGCAGAACTAGTTAAAAAGTATGTAAAAATAATGTCCCACCATTCCGAGGACTCCCTGATATGTACTATTGGTAGGTTGTTAACGTTAAATCATCTAATGATGCACATGTTGTTGATTCCATAATCAATGCGATGCCATGTATTTAACTCAAGTCGTGTCTAAATTTTGGCCTAACGCGACAGAAAGGGACTACGGAAACAACAATGCATTCGTAAGTCAAGTTGTTTCACATGTTATTAGTGGTTCGACTTACTTTTCTAGTACAAGAGTGATACTCGCCGGTTCTGATTCCCAAAAGAAAAAGTGGTGATAAACACTCCGCCCATCCCCATCTCTGGTGATAAGGTCTCCTGCCAGCGGGAGGATGAAATGGGAGAACTAGTCGACAGATATTCATCAAATTATAGGATAATAGTTCGGACTCTTTGGAATCTAATTATGGATGGTGTCACCGTCTTCCTAAACTTTTCTAGAGAAGACAAATTTATATTTAAAATCAAATTTAGCATTTTTAATTCGCACTATATTTAGATCTAGAGACTTTTCTTACAAGTATTATTAATTAATTTGTTATTAACGTTAAAATCATCTGATGATACAATATTATTGATTCATAATCAATGTGGTGACGTTGATCTCTTATACATACTACCTCGGTCATGCAATAGAAAAAAATATTTTATTATTATCAACTTTTTATAGTATAATTATCAATGCTGCAATGGTGCCATTTAGATCTTTCTCTATAAAACTTCCTTCTTGACGGCGACTTTTCAAAGTTTAGACCAATTCATTCAGTGGCTAATTGACAAGACTAGCTCTCTGGCCTAGTGGATCATATATGGTTTTTATGGGTCTCAAAACGAGATATTTTCAGAAAAAAAAAAAGCAAGATGCTTTTATATTTCAACATTGTGTCGCCTCTCAATCTATCAATCAAATAAACAAGAGTTCTATGGTATGACGGGCTTTTATGCCCAACTGCACGATTTTGCGCACACTAAATTAAAATAAGTTTTAGATATTATTTAGTTCCAATAGCACTGTAGAAGGTGATCTCTTTAGAATATAATTTATTTATTATTTATTTATAGCATCGTTTGATGATTACATCTCTACAAACTAAAAATTCTTCCCACATAATTTTATCTATGAGAATGCTAGATGCACTATTGGGCAATCTTTTGAATTATTCTTCGCTCTGCCAAGTACAAACAATTGATGTCAATTTATTCCTAAAATATAACAAACTGCTTTGTGTGCTCCTTCCAAGTTGAAAGAAACTTGGTTGTTCTTAGAAGAAAAAGTCTTCGCCGACAAGGCCATTGCTCTCTTGACACGCTCAGGAGGCCAAGAGAATCACAGTTGCAAGAAAAACAAAAATCAATAAAAAAAATTGACCCAACTTTCAGTAATTCAAAAAAAAAAACAAAGGTGGCGATAAAACACTCCGCCCATCCCCATCTCTAGGTGCTAAGGTCTCCAGCAATGAGAGTACAATCTTATGAATCAGAGAACTAGTCAACAGATATTCATCAAACTATAGGGTAACAGTTGGGCCCTTGGGGTATAATTATGGATGGTGACACGTGTCCTAAGATCTTCTAGGACAAATTTATATTAAATCAAAATTTAGTATTTTTAAATCGCACTATATTTGGATCTAGAGGCTTCCCTTACAAGTATTATTAATTAATTTGTTATTAACGTTAAAATCATTTGATGATACACATATTGTTGATTCCATAATCAATGTGGTGACGTTCATCTCTTATACATATACTACCTCGATCATGCAAATAGAAAAAAAAATATTTTATTATTATCAACTTTCTTATAGTATAATTATCAATGCTGCAATGGTGCCATTTAGATCTTTTTCTATAAAACTTCCTTCTCGACAGAGACACTTTCAAAGTTTCGACCAATTCATTCAGTGGCTAATTGACAAGACTGGCGCTCTCCGGCCCAAGTGGATCATTTATGGTTTTTATGGGTCTCAAAACGAGCTATTTTCATTAAAAAAAAAAAAAAGCAAGATGCTTTTAAGCCTCTCAATCATCAATCAAACAAACTAGAGTTCTATGGTATGGCGGGCTTTTATGCCCAACTGCACAATTTTGCGCACACTAAATAAAATAATTTTTAGATATTATTTAGTTGCAATAGCACTGTAGAAGGCGATCTCTTTAGAATATAATTTATTTATTATTTTATTTATGGCATCGTTTGATGATTACATATCTACAAAACTAGAGAAGTTCTTCACACATAATGAGAATGCTAGATGCACTATTGGCCAATCTTTTAGGATTATATTCTTCGCTATGCCCAAGTATAAACAATTGATGTCAATTTATTCCTAAAATATAACAAACTGCTTTGTGTGCTCCTTTCCAAGTTGAAAAGAAACTTGGTTGTTCTTAGAAGAAAAAGTCTTCGTCGACAAGGCCATTGCTCTCTTGACACGCTTAGGAGGCCAAGAGAATCACCAGTTGCATGAAAAACAAAAATCAATAAAAAGAATTGACCCAACTTTCAGTAATTCAAAAAAAAAAAAACAAAGGTGGCGATAAAACACTCCACCCATCCCCATCTCTAGGTGCTAAGTTCTCCAGCCAATGAGAGTACATCTTGATGAAATCAAAGAACTAGTCAACAGATATTCATCAAACTATAGGGTAACAGTTCAGGCCCTTTGGGGTATAATTATGGATGGTGACACCGTGTCCCTAAGATCTTTCTAGGGAAGACAAATTTATATTTAAAATCAAAATTTAGTATTTTTAAATCGCTCTATATTTGGATCTAGAGGCTTTCCTTACAAGTATTATTAATTAATTTGTTATTAACGTTAAAATCATCTGATGATACACATATTGTTGATTCCATAATCAATGTGGTGACATTCATCTCTTAACCTCGATCATGCAAATAGGAAAAAAAATATTTTATTATTATCAACCTTCTTATAGTATAATTATCAATGCTGCAATGGTGCCATTTAGATCTTTCTCTACAAAACTTTCTTCTCGACAGCGACACTTTCAAAGTTTAGATCAATTCATTCAGTGGCTAATTGAGAAGACTGGCTCTCCGGTGCAAGTGGATCATATATGGTTTTTATGGGTCTCGAAACAAGCTATTTTCAGGAAAAAAAAGCAAGATGCTTCTATATTTCAATATTGTGTCACCATTCGATCAAACAAACTAGGGTTCTATGGTATGATGGGCTTTTATGCCCGAATGCATGATTTTGCATGCCCTAAATAAAATAAATTTTAGATATTATTTGGTTCAAATAACACTGTGGAAGACGATCTCTTTAGAATAGAATTTATTTATTATTTTATTTATGCCATCTTCTGATGATTACATTTCTACAAATCTAGAGAAATTCTTTGTGTATAATTTCATCTACCGGCAATGCTAGATGCACCATTGGCCGATCTTTTAGGATTATATTCTTCGCCCTGCCCACATACAAACAGTTGATATCGATTTACTCCTAAAATATAACGAATTGCTTTGTGTTTTTCTGGAAGTGCATTCTAATAAAGGAGAATCAAGGTTAAAGTTGAACCAACCAAATCAAGATGCAATAAAAATCAGTAAAATAAATTAAAAAAATTTCTCTCGTTCTTCTTTTACATGGATATATTTATCTGCTTAAATGGTGTACTTGATATGAAAGGGTGAGCATCAAAAGGTGCATGGTTCATTTGTTCATCAAAAGTTATGTCCGTTAGAATCACTCTATAATTTTAAGGGAGGAGAGACAAATAAAGATAAAATTAATCTTTGTACCCCCCACCTAAAATATATAAAACTAATCTTTATCTATTCAAAAGATCTAGTTATTTAGATATCTAAGATAAAGTTTTATATTTAAGTGTATATATATATATATATAGGTTTATATTTAGTTTAATATTCAATATAGAACTATTATTAAAACCTCAAAATTTGGATTAATAGTATGGTTATATTAAATGTCCATTAGAGAGGTCTAGCCATGTAGAATCTACGCATAAAAAAAAAAAAGAACCAGCCTATGGCTGTCAGGGAAACAAAATTGCTTCAGAGAAGATCCATAAGACTAAAGTCTGTGTGTGGAAGATTGGCGTGGAAAAGCTACAGGCGGCTGCCTAACAGACAAAAATCTTCCCCTATCGCCTTTCTCAAACCTCCCGGGCAACTTCTCGATCCACCAGCTGTCTTGAACTGGCCTTCCGTCTCTTATGGAAGAGGAAGAATAGCCAAATGGAAGGCGACCGTGGAGAAATATCAATAGATGGGTCAACGTAGATGGGTCACACTAACTGCTAGTGCCATTGGTCCGCTAATGGTGCCACCATGGCCTTTTCTAGTATTACATCAAAATAGCTAAAGCCCAACCACCATCAACTTCTCCCTGATTCTCCCCGATTCTTCCCGTGCTAACTGGTCTTTCCAGGCTGCTCTTCTAATCAATTTATTACAGGACATGCGAGTCCCACCAGTAATTTTGGGAATGATGGAGATATTAACCGTATAAAAAACGAAAACCAGTCATTAAAGTCTTCTCAATCCAAAAAACAAATATATATTTTATTTAACTTTAACAGCTTGAATTAAAAATATATCGCCGGGCCTTTCACAAATCTTTTTATTTAAACCCTAGGATCTAAATTCATACAAATCTACTTATAAACATTGTGAATTTAATTACAAATACGTTCAATTCATAGCCAACCTAAATAAATCGCCACCTCCTAATCCATATAAACCATAAATCAACTCCGATACTATTTGCAATCTCCCCTTAAAAACCTAACCAAAAAATATTATTAAATTATTCTATCTTATTTAAGTCATAAATCCTCACAAAAAATAATTTTAAAATTCCATAAAAAATACTTTTAAATTCATGACCCCATACCTTGCAGCAACCCAGCTGCCCACAAGCCACAATCTGCAGGCTAATTCCACCCACTTTCCCCACATATGAACTTCTTATCAGCAAATCTTCCTCCCCACAGGCCTTTTTTTTTTTCATAAAACGCTGGACGATGGCTCCGGTAGCCTCATGGAGTCAAATATAAAACTAACAAAACAACATTTATCTCGTTTATATATGCACGTCAAAGAAATTGCCACTCACTGCTGATGCAAGAATAGCCCAAATGCAAGTAACACAGTCTGGCGAGTGCCGAAATAGTACAGTCAGTGAAGCTTTTTGGAGTTGTATCTAGTTCACTCCTATTTATGTCCATCGCAACGATCATCCACTACTACATGAAAGCTGGAACCAAACAGGGCACGAATTGGTGACTGATAGCAGTCTTTGCATACATCTTTATCGCCTTGCAGCAAGACTTCAATAATGGCATTATTCCATTTTAACAGACCTTATAAAGACAGTTATGGACCATTATAATGCTAAGAAAAAAAAAACGAAGAGAACAAAAAGAATCCGAGACCATCAGCCAACTTCACATGAAGCCTACACCCAATAATGCCTGAAGCATCATTCACTACCTACACTCCCATACAAAAGGATTTACCTTCCTTCGCAATGAAAAATACCATTGGATCACCCACAACACAAATCCCAAAGCACTCAAAACACATTATTCATCTATCAACACAGATCTCAAAACAAGTAGCTGATAATCCAACGGTTGCCTCGTGCAAAGGAAGGTGAATCCGTCTTTCGCACCAAAAATACACCTAGCCTGCCCTCCCCTTGCCATTTTGGATGAAGTCTTAGGTTGTCCCAAATGGTATCAAAGCGAACTCGGCCCATAACCTATGTGGACTAGGAAACACCCACGGATCGATCGTGGTACTTGTGATTAGATTTGAAAAAATTTAAACTCTTAGTCTGACAAGAACGTTAGGAATTGAACAAGAAGAGTATATGAGAACCCGTGTGGACATTTATTTAGTTCCACATCGGTTATTCGCCGAGAAGATCTTGAGTACTTATACTACCTTCCGGCTAGCTATTTTGGATAAGGTCCTAGGTTGAGACAGGTCGTATTCTCCGCAGAAAAGAAGGATTCACCTCTCTCCATGCCAATCCACTATTGGATCACCCAAGGCACAGCTCTCAAAGCGCTTTTCATTCTTCCAAACAGGCTAGAAGTCCTTCCAGAGAAACAAATATCTACACTATCTTCCCATCTGACAATGTAAAGCAGAAAATACATAAATTGCACTGGGTGAGAAAAGATTGCATAAATCAAACCTATGTACATGGGGTTCGGTGGTTGCAACACCAATTGATGACCATAAGTCATCCTCACTGGATTAATCCTGAGAACTACTAGAATGAAGGTTTTAGTTCAGTAGCTTTTGAAATCATTAACAAAGATATGATTTAGGTCCCTAGGAGCATGAGACAGAATGAGAAATAAATGGCCCGAAAGGTAATATTTAGAAAGGAGATTTGGAAGTGGATGCCGCTCGAGCAAAGCAATGGGGTGATATTCTATGGACGGATCAGGATTCAGATTAGATCAAACTAAATGCTGATTGGCCAATTCAAACAATACTTTGTGATGATTCTTGTAGGGCTATTCAGGCTACTGCTGAACAGTATTGTACAGAAAATATTTTAAGATTTATAACTAAATGTGATGAGTTATGGCTTAACTCAAGCTAGATAACAAAAACTGAGATTGCGGACCAACAAAATCTTCAAATGTTGTTAAATATCTTCGGACGGTCATGTTGGCCATGTTATCTCAAGAGGTTTGTGGTACTCCGGGGAAAAGCATAAGATCCTAGAAGGTCCTCATTGAAGGTCATGTTATAGATTCCAGAAGGTGACACCAAAGCAGCAGTCTACTAGCTGCACTCCGGAAAAGCATACAGGTCCTGATAAATGGGCTGTCATTTTTCGTAAAGCAAATTATAACAACACAATAATGTAAACTGAGGTTTAATTATCTCACCATGGTTCTTAGCCTATTTCCTTATGAAGCAAAATCAAATCAGGATAAACATCAGAGCAATTATGACGCAACAAGCAACAATGATGCCCAAAATAGCTAGAACAGATAGCTCGGTTTCTTTTGCACGAGGCACGATGTCTACCATGAAGAAATGATGAGACTTCATTACCACGAGCATTTCAAAAGAAAATGAGAAAAAGTGTTTTTAAGAGCGAGCTTGGTGTAACTGAAATAGCTGATATAAGAGGTCCATATACCGCGAACTGTGGAAAGCTTTTGTCCTTGCCAGCCTACTGAAAGCGACTTTCCACAGTACCATGTACCGTAGTAGTACATGACTCAATAATTTTTTACTCATTTGCTCCTTTGCAAAAGGGTGTCTTGTAAAACCTTTTGACCCAGCTTAATTACAGGTTTTTCGATCCAAGAATCATTATTTTTAATGCTAATTACAGTATCCCATAGATACACAGAGTTGAATGAACCTAAATATGCAAAAGCAGAAGCAATAACCTGTATTGATACATCAAATAAGCACTTTCCAACACTGGAATATGCATGGTCATCTGTATACATGATTCAGCAAAGTGATGATTGCATGTACTGTATCACTTCTGTAGGCAAAGACCATAGTATTTGCGCGAGAGAGAGGGTTTCTACGAGCAGTCATGTACAGTTTTCAAATTGGCCACATTTTGCACCAATGCATTCCTAACAATGTATTTTGCTTGGCTGTTTCATAAAAAATCTCCTGTACTGCTATAAGCTCATTTCCACTATCAGAGACGGCATAGTTTGATGGACCAGACTCTAATGTATACGCGCGTACTCATTATTATCAAAAGTCACCTTACTGCCACCCAATTGATGAACAAGGTGCAATCAATAGTGATAGCAAGACAAGGGGAATAGTCAATCACAAATATGCTTTTGATTAGATATTTTGACATATTATATCATACCAATATGAAATAAAATATTCAAAATATTATTGTGAAGAGGGGAAAAAAAACTTAGCAAGTCCCCTATACATCAAGGTCCCCAGGACAGGGCAGGTTCCTTCCTAAACATGAAGGGCGAGTAAGGAATTTGTTAATCCTTAAGAATAGACAAATCACTAACTAAAAACAATTGATCAAGGGCGAGTAAGGAATTTGTTAATCCACCCACATCTTTTATTTGACAGCCGGATATATTCAAGGGTCCTGTAAAAGAGTTCTAAGAATGATCCCTGAAATTTTGAATTTCATAAAATGATGGAGATGGAATTACGATTGGAGAATGATAATTCATAAGCAAATAATATGCAGCTTAAAAAGCACACAGTAAGTATGACATGCAATTTTTTTTTGCTTGCTCAAGATCCAATTAGGCAGTGTTCCATTAAACATGTTACTGGTAAGGTACCTAGATGAGAAAAGTAAAGTGGATATGAAACAAATTAATGAAAAATTGAAAATAATAGTTAGAAAGTTGCAGTGATTGTAATAAAAAAGGAACCTAGACTGAATCTTTCTCCATCAAGTCACTGGTTATTACTTCATGGTATGCATATGACTATGTCGATCTAATCTGCTTACATAAAGCTTATTGTTGTCAGTCCATCACCGCACTTCTTGGAATTGGACCACTGAGATTGTTAAATCTTAGATCTCTACAAGAGAAACATAAAGCATACAAAAGATACAAAAGGTTTACACCGATGTTAATGAATTGATAGTATAACAAATATTCATAGTAGCAGATTGTGGAATTAAAATCATATAGTTTGAAATATAACCCAAATGACTAATGAAGGTAAAGTCACCAAGTGAATTTCTGGATATCCTTGCAAATGGTCAAGATTAGGCATCTCCCAATAAAATCTGGGAGTTCACCAGATATTGATTAACACGCTGCATCATACCTCCAATTGATATGTACTCAGTGAGCAAAAGTTCAGAATAGACCAAATCACATGCTCTACTTGCTATCCTAAATTAACTTTGTTTTTCGTACTTACTGTACTTCCAAGTTCTCTATAATTTGCAGCACTGGGAACTTCCCATCTCCTTTCGAGTGAGAGACTTTCCTGCAGTCCCAATTGTACTGGTATGTATCACACTAGAAGCCACTCGACTAATTGAAATGGGTGAAGTGAAGCATTAAAATGGTTCTTACAGTTGCATTAGAGATACCAATGTGGAGAAGATAGGAGGAAAGAGCCCCAGCATCGAAGTCCCCTGTATGTCTCTGCAAGCACCATAATAGATTTAAGATTCAAATCATTATTATTCTCAAGGTTGGCATTGCAAACAATACTAGCAAAGGACATGGATAGCTTGTTGCAATACTAAAAAGCGAGTCCAGAAACTCCCCGGTTAAATTGTTTGATGAAAGAACACTAGAAGAGGAATAGAAAATGTGTTACAAAGTGTAATAATAACAATGCAAAAATGCAATTAGCAAACTGCCAAGTGGTGCATGAAATTCTTCTCAGGAGGTTGTCTATCTCCATGGTGTGTGCATTGCACCTAGTGTATTCTAGTAAAATGCTATGAAAATAATGAGGATTGGAGAGTACAGGGACTGAAGGGTCGTAATTCTTCCAAGCTCCTCTGGATGCTCCCTGAGATCCGATTTCCCAGAAGAGATCTGCAGAACAGAGTTATTTGCAATATTGTCATTTACAAGACTCTCTATTTTTATTTTTCTGCCGGTGAATCTTCTTTTAAAGCAACAAATGGGGAGACATAAACTACAGAAGCGTGAGAGCAAGCAAAGCCCAGGCAGCTGGAATGGATCCACTGAGATAGTTCCATGCAAGATCTCTGTTACAAAAACACAATAATAGCGTGAGTTAAATGTATGACAGATTCCGGTACTTATACTAGACAGAACAGCTCGCTTAAGAAGTAAGGTTAGCAAACTCATCTTGAAGAACTCCAGTGATCTGACTCTTGAGTAGGCTGCATCTAAAATACAAATATTATGGCTGGTGCGGCAACAATCTCAGGACTCTCCTACTTTGATATTTGTTTACATAAAAATAAGAGATTCGAGGATTTTTTTTTTTCTTTTTCAACAAAAGGATTTAGACAGGGAGTCGTGAGGAAGAGATTCTTAAGCATACGAGGCCTACAGGCTAGTCACATGACAAATATTGGACGTGGTGTTGCCGCGGCAAGTGACGTTGCTGGCTTTCGCGAAGGAACCTGTGGGTTCCAACCACCCTTGCCTCCCGCTGCAGGGGTCCACTGAGAAATCCCACTCCTTCCTCAACTTGAAGGAGATCAAGCGCAATGCCTGAACTGAAATACATCATCACCTTTAGTTGCATCATCTTTCTTTCTCATTGTGGGTGCATTAGAACGGAAAAAGAAAAATGCAGAACAAAAATCACAAAGACGCATCAAGATAAACACAATTTCCTACTTTTCCCATGATGAAAGAACGAAAGAATAAAGAAAAGAATGGCAATTTCCTATCCCTTTTTGGGAACAATGAAAAGAGAAACAGACAATCTCGACGCGTCCAACGATCAGAACCAAAACCACAGAAAACCAACCAAACTATTCATCGAGAGAAGAGAGATCACGAAGAATGAACAGCAAACTAGGGTTTCGGACAGTTCCATAGCTATCCCTTTGTTTTGCCCTGATGATAAGGGACGCCATGGACCTCCTCCTACCCCACCATCGACAAGGGCGGCTGAGAGGCGCTTCGGTTCGACGAAGCCTCGGAGCCACGGCGAAGGAGGAGCACAGGACAACGAAGGCCCTGCCGCGGATTTCGCAAACGATCTGATCTTTTCTTTTCTTGGTTATTGAACTTTAAAGATATTGGAGAGGGATAAAGAAACTAGGGTTCACAAATGATCGTATCCAGAACGAGATCGACCTTTTATCCGCTGACTCAATAACAGAGAAACGCGATCAAGAACGAGATCTTGCCAAGGAATTCAAACGAGGAGATTGAGGGTTTGGAAGCGCTCTCCTGCCATTCGGCTTCCCTTTCCTCGACTTCCTCTTCCATTTCTTTCGATCGTGCGAGCGGAGCCGACCACCCGCAGCAGGGGAAAGAGAGAACGCCGCCCCAGAGACCGTGGTGGAGCCGGACTGGGGGACCTATTTATAGAAGGCGGAGAAGGTGGTGGGCCTTGTAGCTTGCTTGTAACGCAAGCCGACAAGAGAAATTTCGCACGCGCTTACAACAGCTTTTCACGAGGTGAGGAGGGTCTTGCGGGTGTCCATTATGGGCTGGGTCGGGCCTAAGCCCGGAAACAAAAGCTATTTTTTTAAACTATGTTATTTTCAATCAGGAAAAAAAATGTTGTACTATTTTTTGGTATGTTATACTTGAAAGATAAATGTAGGAATACAACATTTTTAAATTCCAGGCGATGCAATCGTCAGAAAACTCCCTTTGGTGGCATTTGTATTAAAAATTAAGATTTAATATTTTTAAATTGCATTATATTTGAATCCTGGAGGCCCTGCCTGAGAGGTAAGTTGATTTCATAATCAATATGACGACATCCATCTGTACATCTTGCAAATAAAAAATAAAAAAACCTTTATCATTATCTTCTAATTAACATAACATAATTTAAATTTCAAAATATAAAATCCAATGTTTCTGTAATTGTCTCCACGGTTAGCCCACAACTTGCTTATGATATAATTATCATTGCTGTAATGAATGAACCACCTTAATGGTGGCAACTAGATCTCTGTCTATGAAACTTCCTTCTAGAGAGATAAGGCCATATTTGGGGGAGCTTTTGGAGGGCCAGAAAGCACTTTCTGGCCCTCCAAAAGTACTTTTAGATGAAAAACTGTGTTTGGTAAATTTTTCGAAAAGCTGTTTCAGCTTTTGCGGGAAGCTGAAAACAGCTTTTGGGAGGAAGCTCCAATTTGGAGCTTTTGGAAGGAAGCTGTTTCAGCTTTTTCGGAAAACTGTATTTTTGACAAAAATGCCCATATTAAAATAACATAATTACATAGTTTATCCCTTTATAAACCTAAAAATCTGCTGGAGCCAAGAATCTTAGCCGTCAGACTCCCTTCTGTAAGAAAAGGTATTTTTCTTTTCAATTTTTGTATGCATCTCTTGAACCACATTTTAGAAGAAAAAAATTTTAATCCTTTTTCATATCTTCCAAAATCAATCTATTGTTTTTTTTTAATCATCAACCTCGCGGCCCACGCTATATATTTTTAAATAATTTAATATTATGTTATATTATGGAAAATTAATTTATAATAATAATTATAATATTTTATATCTTTATATATTGTATTATACTATAAATATTGTATTATATTACATTACATTATAATACATTAATATGTTATTTTAAATAATTTAATATTATGTTATATTATGAGAAATTAATTTATACTAATAATTATAATATTTTATACTTTTATTATTGTATTATATTATAAATATAATATATTTATATTATATCATAATACATTAATATGTTATGTTAAATAATTTAATATTATGTTATATTACCAAATATTAATTTATTCTAATAATTATTGATGACCCAAAGATTGAGTTAAAGATTGATTTTGATGATCACAAAACCTTGAAGTATAATTACTAATGTTTGTGTTGCAAGAAGAAAGATAATTTATTTTGCAAGGAACATAGCAAGTTGGAAAAATACAAGAAGGCCTCAAAAGCTCTCAAGAAAAGTTAGAAGAAAGCTATAATTTATTGGCCCAAGTTTCAAGTTCAAAGGATTTAAGTTGGAGGAGCAAATTCAAAGAAAGATTCAAAAGAATAGTCCTCGAGTCGACTCCGGGAAGTTTAGAGTCGACTCTGGCACTCTAGAGTTTCAAGAAACAGTGCTCGAGTCGACTCCGATACTCTACGAGTCGACTCCGACTGAGAACAGACAAAAAATAGAAAGTTGATTTTCAGCGCTACAGTGATCTCGAGTCGACTCCAACTTCAGTGCTACAGTGCGGAGCCGACTCCCAGCTACAGTGCCGACAGACTACTATTCACAAGTGACTCCTGTTTCAGCCGAGTCGACTCCTACTTCAGCCGAGTCGACTCCAGCACGCTGGGAGGCATAACGGCTAGTTTTTTTCTTGATTCAACGGCTCTTTTTTGTCTCTAACGGCTAGATTTTTGTTTCCACTCCCTCTAAGCTATAAAATCAAGAGGAGAGCAGGGAAGAGGGTATGGAAGTGGGAGAGAACATTAGGGTCGTTGGTTCGCGGGAGCATTTTCCTTCCTAGGAATATGATTTCTGGAAACAATTCCTAGGAAGAGGTGCCTAGGAAAGTACTTTTTGGCATGTTTGTTGACCATGGGAAGTGACAATTTCCAAGGTGTTATGTTTGGTTGGCCATCCTTTCCTAGTAAAGTTATATTAATTCTATTATGCCCTTAATAAAATTAGGTTTTTAATGCTCTTTAATGCTTTTTAATGCTGAAGGGCTTTTTGGGAAAAGTAAAAATGGAGTGATTCCGCCTCATGGGAGTACTTTCCCATGTTTCTATGGGAAAGACTTTTCCATGAAATGTGGGATCACTTCCCATGGGAATACAACTTTCTCTTCTCTTCTTTGAAAACTCCAACCAAACAAGAGGTTCTTAATACTTTCCGTTGCCACACTTTCCCCCTTCTTTTTCTGCGAACCAAACGAGCCCTTAGGGAAAAGATTTCAAAGAGTACACGGAATCTCCCATAGCACAAAAGGGCATTCAAAGTAAATAGAGAGAGAGAGCATCAAGTGAATCCCAAGCTTCCTCCATCCGTGTGCTGCTCGGTGATCCTCTACTTCGTGCAAAATCAGAAGAGGGTCAAGTAGAAGAGCGAGTTCTCCATCTACAAATTTTTTGAGGCTTCTTCCCTTTACTTTTACTTGTTTATATTTGCTATATTCGCTTATTTGAGAAGCTTGTACTTGATTTAAACTCTTGCTCTAAATTCTTGTAACTTGATTCAATAAGGGGTTAAGGTTTGTTGGTGAGCCAAAAGAAAAAACCCGTTGTAAGGTTGTGGTTGGTGAGCCTTTGGGAAACCAACTGGGTTGATTGTGAACCGGAAACATCGTTGTAAGGTTATGGTTGGTGAGCCTTTGGGAAAACCAACTGGGTTGGATTGTGAGCCCGTGAAACAATCGGTTGGTTCTAGTCGGTGAGCCTGTGAAAACCGACCGAGTTCGTTGTGATCTCGCAAAACAACAGTTGGTTGTGAGCTTGTAAACAACGACTGTAATCTGAGGGATTATAGTGAAATTTCCAAGAGGTCTTGGAGAGTGGATGTAGGTGCTGGGTGCACCGAACCACTATATCTTTGTGTTGTTTGATGCCTTATTTCTTGCATTTCATGCCTTACATACATACTTGACTGTGTAATATCTCTAGCTTTATTTTCTAATTGAGTATAAGAGATTGTTTAGAACTTTCTTAGCTTTCACTCTATTCTTACAATTTACATAGATTAAATTGATCATACAACTATAAGTTAATTTAGGATCAATTGCGTTCTAAAGCCATAGTATAATTGCTCTAGCTTAGTTTGTCACTGCATTACTTATAATTACCTAGAGCTTAAGTAAGTAACATCTTATCATTCCGCTACATTCAATTTAAAGTAAAAAATTAGGAAACACAATTTTTAGAAAACCCAATTCACCCCCCTCTTGGGTTGTCATCTTGGGCAACAAGTGGTATCAGAGCAGGTGCTCTAAAGTTAATTGTTGATCTCACGATCCAGAGCCAAAGATCATGACAACTCAAATAGATAGTTTTCTAGAAGAGGGACAATTAATTGATAGACCTCCACTATTTAATGGCATAGATACACATATTGGAAAGCACGCATGCGCATTTTTATTCAATCACAAAACTATTATTTATGGAATATCATAATAAATGACCTTCACACACTCTCTCAAACTGTTAATGAAAAAGACTTAGCACAATTGAATGATAATGCTATGAACATACTATATTGTGCTATCCATGAAACTATATTTAATAAGATTTCTGCATGCTTATCTGCTAAAGAAATCTGGGATACTTTAAAAAATATTTATGATAAATCTCAGATTAGCTCACATGTGCTTCAATTACATACTAACAGTGAGACTGCAGAATCTCCCTTATCAGCCGAGTCGACTCCCAGTTTGTCCGAGTCGACTCCTAGAGGAAAACAGTCTGAAAGGCAGAGACTCAGATTTTCAGACCCTGTCAGCGAGTCGACTCCAGAAAGGTTCGAGTCGACTCCCGACGTTTCCGAGTCGACTCCTAAGGGTAACAGAAGAAAGACAGAACGATGTATTTCAGACCCTGCAACCGAGTCGACTCCAGAAGGTTACGAGTCGACTCCGAAGTTTGGCGAGTCGACTCCTAGTTACGTCCGAGTCGACTCTCAGAAGAAAGCAAGACTAAAAGGCAAAGAACCAACTTCGGGGACTCTGAGAGCCGAGTCGACTCCAAGCGCTCTAGAGTCGACTCCCAAGTCAGCCGAGTCGACTCCAAAACGATCCGAGTCGACTCCGAGGCAGTTCAGCTCCAAAAAACTACAAAAGGTAACTAACTTGTGCTTTATGGCACAAGAAGATAAGGTAAAATCTGAATCTACTTTTACATCAAATGATTCTCAAGAAGAATTTCCTTATGATGAATTATTAAATGCTTTTCATGATTTGTATGGTGAATGTAGAAAATTAGCTATAAAGAATAAAAATCTTAAGAAACTAAATCTGAAAATTTTAAAAGAAAGAAATTCTATTGCTGAAATATATGACAAACTAAATTCTGAAAATGAAAGCTTAAGGTTAAATTTAGAACAATTGATTCAGAAAAATCAGAATTTAATTAAAAAAAATCAAAACTTAAGTGAAGAAATTAACCAATCAAAATCTCTTATTAACAAATTCACTGTAAGTTCAGAACGATTAAAATTGATGTTTGAAAGCCAATATGTTGCTTATGATAAATCAAAACTTGGCTTGACTCCTTTACTTAACAATAAATCTCTAGAGAAAAAGGTTATCAATGCATCAAGCAAACCATTAAATAAGATAACTTATTTCAAACATGAAAAGAATGGGCATAACAACTTTTTCCATCGCTCTAACATAATTAAATCAAATGGTAAAGTTATTACTATTAAACAGATTTGGGTTCCAAAAGGAACCATATGTCCTAACTCTCAAGGACCCAAGCAATCTTGGGTACCCAAAATAAAAATATGAGGATGTAGACATAGGTGTGCCAAGATACCCATGGAACAAATAGAACTTTCATACAAATGGGTGCTCTAGACACACGTCAAAAATGAAACTTAAAATATACTTATGAAAAGTAATTTTAAATAAAAAAATAATAATAATGAAATCAGTAATTCTTGCATCTCATCATTATTTTTGCTTTAGTATTTGATTAAAATTTGAATTGCAAGTATTGATCAATTTTGTGATATAAAAAATACTTTTAGAAATATAATCAAATCACTTCATTTTATAGTATGCTTTACTCACTATTGGATAAGTTGCTAAATGATTAATCAATTTATTAAGAATAACTCTATGAATTCTCTATATGCTTGATTGAGAGTTTTTATCCATGGCATTATTGTTTATTGATCATAGATATGATGTGTACTTGATATGCTTTTGAATATATGCACTATGAATACCAAGATTAAAGAAACCATCTTTGGCATATAAAATCAACTCATGCTAGTATGTACTTAATCTCAAAAGACCTTGCCATTGCCTTACTTAGATTATCTTCTGAAAGGTCAAAGTTTGCTATGCATGTTAACTAAGGAAACAAACAAGAATCAATTTCTAAATCTAAAGATGTTGTTTCCATCACTAAGTTTTCAAAAGCTTACATTGGATTTGTTCTTGGCAAATAAAATTGAAATATTTTCTGTATTTGCTAAATCTTGTAAAAGTGTTTCAAATGATAAAGGTTTCCAAACTGTGAAGGTATCATGGCACAGTGTTGAAAACCAAAATCCTGATAAAGTTTATACAGAAATTAATTATTTCAGCACCAAGGACACCTTAAGTAAAATAGGATTAATAGAATTCTTGAAGAAATGAAAAAGACAATTGTGTATGATAGTCATCTACTTAAATAATTTTTAAAAGCTATCATCACTGCTTGTCATACATATGATTTCTATTAGATCTATTTTTTTATGAAAACTCCTTTTGATCTTCTGAAAAATGGAAAATGAACCATTGCATATCTTTCATATTTTTCAGTCATACACGTTATGCTTGATATGTTCTTTTGAAAATAATGCCAAATCTGATAAAGATACTTCTATCTTTGGACATCATTCATCAAGCAATGCATATAGAATATTCAATGAAAAGATCCTAGTTGTAGAAATATCAATTCATTTTATTCTTTATGAGACTAATGATCTTTCATCAAGTCACTAAAATCAGATTATATGTGTATATGTTAATCTTTTTGCTTGCATATAACAATCTAAAACTAAAACACCTTAAGAAGAATGAGCAAGATTATAATTGGTCAAGTTAAACTAAATCATTTTTTAAAAGAGAGAGAATTTGAAATCTTGTCGATAAAATCGGAAAACTTGTTAATAATTAGAACCAAATTGAGTTTTCAGAAATGCACTTAATGAAGAAAAATTGGTGACTACTAAAAGATTCAATCAAGAAAAGATGAATTAGATCTTGATGAAATCCTTGCATGATTAGAAGTAAAGATCACCATTATCATTTGCTTGCTTCATGAGCTTTATATTCTGTCAAATGAATGTGTAGAATGCACTCCTATGTGGTTATTTCATTAAAAAGGAGATCTATGTTAAATAACCACCATATTTGAAAACACTCATTACAAATATGTTAAAGCAATATATAATTTGGAACAAGCATCAAAAGCATGATATAAAAGCTTAAGTAACCTTTTTGATAGAAAGTAATAGTGATAAATCTATACATCAAAAAGAAGAATTTGTGATATCTTACTTGCTCAAAGTATACATTGATGACATCATTCTTGGTTCTACTAATGGAGACTTATATGAAGATTTTACTAAGCTCATGCAAGGTGAGTTTGAAATATGTATGATGAATGAATTAACATTTTCTCTCGAACTCCAAATTAAGCCAAACAAGAAAGGAGATCTTCATTGACCAAAGTTAGTCCACAAGAAAACTCTTAATAGAAGATTGGCATGAAGAAGGTATGTCTGTGACCCCATCTTGTAGAATTTGAAAAGGATGAGCAAAGTAGATCTATTGTTTTAAAGCTGTATTGAAGCATGATAGAATAACTATTTTATCATACAGCTAGTAGACCAGATTGTATGTGAGGATGATAGTGTTATTTTGATGATTAACAAGCAATTATCTAGAGCATGCTATAAGTTAAATTGATACTTCATTTATAAGTTCATTACTCTCAGTATATTTGTTTAATTGAAAATGGATAAATGGCCTTGTTCATTTGGATGAATCTAACCTTGAGAATGCAGCAAAGTATGGTTTGAGTCGACCCATAGGTTGATTGGGTTGACCCCGGCACATCAAGGAGTCATCTGGCACACTCCTGCAAAAATGGCACAAATGAACAGTGAGTTGGGTCGACCCAAGGTAAGCATGAGTCGACCCAACCTTGAAGAACCTCAAAAACACAACTGAAGAATGCTCTCTGGATTTACTGAGAGGGTCGACCCAAACAGTGGTTGAGTCGACCCAAATCCTGAGAGGGTCGACCCAAAGGCAAGACAGAAAGACAGACAGAAATTGGTTCTCTGGAATTACTGAGAGGGTCGACCCAAGAAGAAGTTGAGTCGACCCAAGTGGACTTTGAGTCGACCCAAAGAATGGTTGGGTCGACCCATGGGAAGGAAGGCTGAAATTGAAGTTTCTGTGGTTTCTGAGAGGGTCGACCCAAGGAATGTTTGAGTCGACCCAAGGCAAAGTTGGGTCGACCCAAGGACAGGTTGAGCCGACCCAAACACGGGCTGAACATAACGGCTAGTTGTGCAGAAATGCTTTTTGGACTCCCAACGGCTATAAACGGCTAGTTTCTTCAATCCAACGGTCAGAAAGGACTATTTGGAGGTTGGAGAAGTATTTAAGAGGGAGTATTCATCAGAGGAAGCAAGCTTTTGGGAAAATACATCAAGTGCATTCAAGAGAGAACCCTAGCAAGGCAAGCTTCATCCAAGTGCTTCATTCAAGAGTCAAAAGAAAGGGGTTGAGCAGATTCAAAGAGTCATCAAGAGCTCCATCCTCCCTTGAAGAGTGAAGCATCCTTGACAAAGAAGAGCAAAGCGACTTCAAAGCGATAAATACTTTCTAACTCTTCTTTGTAGTTCATATTGTTTTATATGCTCATTTAGGAGTTTGAATCTTTTCTTTTTATTTGTTAAACACTTTGTAAAGGTTCGTTGGTGAGCCCGCAAAACCAACAAAGGTTTTTGGTGAACCCGGAAAACCAAGTGTATAGGTTCGTTGGTGAGCCCGCAAAACCAACAAAGGTTTTTGGTGAACCCGGAAAACCAAGTGTATAGGTTCGTTGGTGAGCCCGTAAAACCAACAAAGGTTTTTGGATTGTGAGCCCGGAAAACAATCCAACTGTAATCCGCGGGATTATAGTGAATTCCCAAGGGGACGCTTGGGGAGTGGACGTAGGTGCTAAGGAGAGCACCGAACCACTATATATTGTGTTTGTGTTGTGCTTGTGCTTACGTTTATTCTTGCATCATCTTCTATCTTTGCACTAGTTTAAATCATTCAAATAGTTTAAGGAAGCATCCACCGCACTTAATTAAGAAAACGTTTAAAGCACCAAAATTTAGAAGAAACCAATTCACCCCCCCTCTTGGCTTGTCACCTTGGGCAACAAGTGGTATCAGAGCAAGGTGCTCAATAGTACTCATTGATCTCACAATCAAGAGTTAAAGATCATGACAACCCAAGTGGGATGTCTATGAGTGAGGGACAATCCACAAATAGACCACCTCTATTTAATGGCACAAACTACACATACTGGAAAGCTAGGATGAGGATATTCATTCAAGCTTTAGACTATGAATTATGGTACATTGTTACTAGAGGCCCTCACTCACTCTCTCACACTATTAATGAAAAAGACTTAGCACAATTGAATGCTAATGCTATGAACATACTATATTGTGCTATCCATGAAACTGAATTTAATAAAATCTCTGCATGCTTATCTGCTAAGGAAATCTGGGATACTTTAGAAAATATTTATGACAAAATTCAGATTAGCTCACATGTGCTTCAATTACACACTAACAGTGAGCCTGCAGAAAAAGATGTTGAATCTCCCAATCCGGAAGAAAGAACAACAAATGAAGAATTCGGTGATGAAAACAAGGACCCATACCCAAACACCGAAAAATTCAAAAGCTTCCTAAAGACAAAGAAGAAGAGGAAGCAAGAAGAAAGGAAGAAAGAGATAAAAAGCAAGAAAGCCTTGACCAAGGAAGAGTCAAGCAAGAAAATGAAAGTGAGGAGCAACAATAATGATACTAGCTCCAAAGAACTACAAGAGGTAACTAACTTATGCCTTATGGCACAAGAAGATAAGGTAAAATCTGAATCTGATTTCACACCTAATGAATTTCAGGAAGAATTCTCTTATGATGAACTATTAAATGCTTTTCATGATTTGTATGGTGAATGTAGAAAATTAGCTACGAAAAATAAAAATCTTAAAAAGCTAAATCTGAAATGTCAGAAGAAAGAAATTCTTCCGCTGAAATGAAAGACAAATTAAATTCTGAGAATGAACGCTTAAGATTAAATTCGGAAGAATTGATTCAGAAAAATCAGAATTTAATTAAAGAAAATCAAAACTTAAGTGAAGAAGTTAACCAATTGAAATCTTTTATTAACAAATTCACTGTAAGTTCAGAAAGATTAAAAACGATGTTTGAAAGCCAACATGCTGTTTTTGATAAATCAAGACTTGGCTGGATTCCTTTGCTCAATAATAAACCCCTAAAGAAAAAGGTTATCAATTCGCCAAGCAAACCATCAAATAAGATAACTTATTTCAAACATAAAAAGATTGGGCATAAAAACTTTACCTATGGTTCTAATACGAATAAATCAAATGGTAAAGTTATTACGATTAAACAGATTTGGATTCCAAAAGGAACCATATGCACTAACCCTCAAGGACCCAAGCAAGCTTGGGTACCCAAAATGAAAATATGAGGGTGTAGATGTAGGTGTGCCAAGCTACCCATGGAATAAATGAAATTTTCATACAAATGGGTGCGTTGACACATAATTAAAGATAAGTCTCAATTTATTCATTAAATCTAGTATAAGGTTTAACATTCTACTTCAGTATTGAAATTATCTTTTTATGAAATTACGTACTCTCTGCATCAAAGTTTTTAAATGCCTCATATGTTAAATCTTATCTCAACGATTTTAGCATGAAACTTTCTAGTGCTTGCATCATGATAAGAAAACAATGAATGGATATATATATATAACCTTCTTCTTCAAGTTTACAAAATCTAAATTCCCTCTCTAGTATAAACACTTGATGCTGATTTCATACCTTCATGTTAAAACTTTATTGAGCATAATACTTATGAAATCTTATTTCATTATTTGTGAAGGTATGAGTATAATTTATCATTATATCACTCATTCCTTATGTGATTATTTGATATATATTATGATTTACTCTATAAGTCGCATGTATGCATCATATGTTTCAATCATAAATGATTAATGTGTCGTGATCATAATGGAAATTCTACTAAAAAGTTTTATAACAATGGATTTTTTTTAAGTAATTCTCAAGACTATTCTAAAATCTAAGATTAATAAATCTGATCTTTAAAGTGTTTCATTTAGTATAATCATTGTATCCTTGATTGAATGATTAATATCCTTACATAAAATTATCTCAAATTCTACTGATTAATGTTAACACGTCATGTTTAATCTGAGCATAAAAATATTCTAAAAGTATGAATATTAATTCCTTTGAACCATCTCCCATAAGTCAAATGTAAAATCTTAATTAATCTAAAAGAAAATTGCCTATCTCTCTGAAACAAGATTATTTGTATTGAAAGCTGAATCATAACCAGAATTTTGATAGAAACAACTAAAACTTAACTGGTATATCTTATTGATAATTATCTTAAGCAAATAGAATCTAAGCTAAATTGCTTCTGAAAATAAGAAATTGGTTTGACTTTGATAAATCTTCCTATTGCCTCACATGGGTGTCCTTGAACCATATATTTAATAAATTATCTCTTTAGTTCAAGTGACTTGTGCTTGCTTTATTTAGGCAATCTCTTGAGTAGAGTGACTCAAATTCAATCATTGTCATATCTTATGTCAAGTCATATAGTTATGAAATATGTTGTATGAATATTCTTGTATCTTGGACAACCTAATGACTTGCCTTCAAGAAAGGAAAAAGATTCTACTAATGATGCAGGATCTATAAGCAAGAAATGAGAGATTTCAACTTGAAGGACACCTCCACGTAAGGTACAATAAACATTCATATGCAAACAAAAGAGAGAACTTTCTTCAGCCAAAAGTTTATACATGAGAAGTCTATAAGTATCTGACTTAAAGAATGCAGAATGAATCGGTAATTTCATATATCTCTCTTATAAATCAGTTGGAGCAAAGTCATATTGTGGCATGATTAAAGTCCTTAATTACTAATTTCTTGATATCATGTCTACATATATTTTGACTAACTTATGCTTTTGAAATTTATTTCATGGTTTGCCTAAATTGAAATATACTCTTGCGTGTATAATGCATAACCATGAAATACACAAGTGTATGCCTCAAATCTCTAATTCAGAATAACTTGTGATAAGCTATGAATTATTGGGCATAATGAATACTGTTTACATGATATATATTTATATGCAGCATATTAGATTATTTTTTTAATTATTCTGCTCTTTCATGTATTACTTGAAAATAACAAAGAGAGAGAGATATAAAGAAAAAGAAAATGAACATTGTTCGGGAGAGTAAAAGCTAAGTAAATACTTTAATCTTAGAAAAAGCAGAGGCAAGCATAATATATTCAGCATATTTGTGAGACTTGTGTGAGCATTCTTTTGGAAGGGATAAATTCATAATTTATTATATTTAAATAGGGAGAGTTTGGAGTGAATATCTTGTTGTTAAAGAAAACGGTTTAACCTTTCTATTTTGTCATCATAGGGATGGTGCCAATGGGAGGCTAGTGGTAGTACCCGGCACTATTTGACCCAACTATTCGTGTAGGGTATATTAGGAACGGCACAAGAGGGAGGCTAGTGTAGTACCTCGTGCCCCTTCCAACTCCACCGGATAGGGAGCAATAGAGTATAGAGCATAGAAAAGTAAAACCAAAAGAAATGAAGATTAGAATATTCACTGAGTGGTCAAAGGAAGAAATTCAAAATGAGGAAATGAATAACAAGATAAATGAAAATATATAAAAAGCTTGTGAAAGCCAAATGAAGTTTCGATCACTTGAAACACACCTTAAGGATAAAAGCTTAAACTTAATTTAAAAATGCTTCTATCGTTGCATTTTTGTAACTTTCATTATTACTTCAATGATTGGCATCATTTTGGGGAATAACTCAATATGATTTCTAGATGAAAACTACGGTTTAAGAAAATAGAATTACTTTGGATACCTTGGTTGTTTGCTCCGATCGCATCTGAAACATATCATTTTTTATCCTATAAGTGTACTGAAATTGGTCTAAATGATGTGTTTTTCAATGATCTTGATTGCAAATAAATGGTTCTAAACATATGATATTATTTTGATATTAAAAAGATTTATGGTGCTTCATATATACATTGCTGAAAAAAAAAAACTATGACTAAGAAATTAATATTTTGAATATACACTCCTACATAATTAAATGCTTCTATCATTAAAAAGAAAAGCTATTTTTAAGAAGAGAGTTAATGATCCTAAAACTTAGAATATTTCAACTCACTTCAATAATTCTTATAGGAAAGAAAATGTAATTACTTTTGAAAGAAATTTGAGCTTCAAAAGAATTATTTTCTGATTAATATTTCCATACATATTAAAAAAATAAGAGAAAATATAATTTATTCTTGAAAGATTAAAAAGAGTGATTGCTATAATTTTGAAAAATTCTAGATCACTCTACATTCTTGATATTATAGAAGAGCAAAAAAAAAAAAAAAAGGTTGAAAGAAAATGCATCTTTTGAGGGGGAGCTTTAAATACTCAATCTCTTTATTGAAAATTATCTTCAAACTCTAAACTCTCAATGGAATGATTAATTAAGGGGAGAAAGAAAAATTTCAGAGTGAGAGATCATATAGAACTTAATCGTATAAATTCGCATCTAAAGATGAGACAAAGAATACTAAATGTAAAGTGGTAGTAAACTTGTGCTTCATTGAATATCTTTGAAAGTTGGATTTCCATCTGTATTCATCGGTAAATCATTTATTTCTGAAAATTTAATTGAAAAGGATCCCATCTGTCTTAGTTTTGAAAATTATCTTGGAATCTACTTATGAGTTCTTATTGGCTTGCACTTTGGTGTTTCAATCCTGAGCCAATTCATTTTAATTGATTTTGATGCTATGATCTTAAAGGAGTAAAAGAAAGTTTTTAAGAGAGCTCTAAAAGAACTTTCAAAGCCTTGAATTTTATATCCTACATTGCATAAATTCATTTTTGGTATCTATGCTCCAATACTTTTATATCATGAAAGAACTTTGAAGTCATTAAGAATTAAGGATTCAACATAATCTTATGTTTTTCGAGTATATAAGTTTGATCTTTATTTGCTCTTATACTATACTCTGAAAATTAATTAGATTGCTCTCATCTTGTTATATACTTAATATATATATATAAAGATGTTGAGTTTTCATTCGTGCCTTCTTGAATATTATTCTTGATACTCCTTGAAATAACTTGAAAAAGATTCCATCTACACTTGATTTGAAAAATATCTTTGGAATCTACATTTAGAGATCACTTCTGGCTTACATCCTTATATCTCATTCCTAAAGCCAAACACATAGAAATAAGATATCATTTTATTAGGGATCGTGTGCAAATGGAAACATATGTATTGAGCATATATGTACTGGAAAAACAATTAGCCGACATATTCACAAAATCCTTGAGTGAAGATAGATTCTGCACGCTAAGGAGAGAATGGGTATATGTATCCTTTTTATTGAAGAAATATAAAGGGAGCCAGTAGTCTCATGATACATTCCTCCAATTCTAAAAATCTATGAAACATGAGTCAAACTTGTTATCTATAGATTCCTTACTCATGTATCATTGTCCCAGAAGAATTTATAAGGATTGAAAGCAAGAAAATTTTTAGAAGCAAAAAGGAAGAAAAGAAAAATACTGCACTTGGGTCAACCCAACCAGAATAGGGTCGACGACCCAACGTTGAGTCGACCCAAGAAGTTTCTTGAGTCGACCCAACGTCGGGATCCCACTGTTAAAAGGGGGACCCGTGAGCTATCTAGGGCACTGTTTGCCCTTGTCCTCTTCTGAAAACCCTATTCCCCACTCTCAAACTTCTCCAATCATCTCCAAACAGTAGATTACTTCAAGATCTTGGAGAAATGGGACCCAAGAGAGTCATAGCCAAGCGATCCGGGAGAGTCTCTGATCTTGTTTAGAGCCTAGGATATGTATCTAGTTCTCATATGTATTTTGTATTTATCATGCATCTTTAACTTTGATTAAGGAAATTGTATCTGCTTTTGTTTTGGTCTGAATGTATGAAATGATTCCTATTTTGATCAATGAAGTTTGCAGTTATCATTTATTGCATTTTTCCCCATGTATCTTTTTGATGATAACAAAAAGGGGGAGAAGTAAAGAAAGAGTACTTTAGGAGAAGCAAAGATCATCTTGGCGGAGAAGTAAAGAAAGAGTATCTTAGGAGAAGTAAGGGAGAAGTAAAGATATCTTTAGAGTAAATAGAGTAACAAAAGGGGGAGAAGTAAAGAAAGAGTAATAAGAGGAGAAGTAAAGAAAGAAAGAGAAATAATTTGTAAAACAATTGAAAATCATATAGGAAGCATATACATCCAAGGGGGAGCAATTTGCAACATGAAAATGATCAACTCAAAATTTATATCAAATTTCAGAATTTGGCACCATAAATTCAGAATTTGGCACGCACCTCTCGCACCCCGATACATAGCCTGAACTCATATTATCTCAAATTTTTGAAGTTTCATCGCTAATGAATTATAAATGAAAGGGGAGCAATTCAAAGAGTCAAATTGGCAACATTTAAATGATATAGGGGAGATTTCACAAGTATATATGAAAAGCTGAAACTCAGCAGTTTAATTCCTTTTATAAACTGATTTTAAAGACAAGTATCAATAGCTTATACTCTTTATTTTGTAATCATCAAAAAGGGGAGATTGAGGATGATAGTGTTATTTTGATGATTAACAAGCAATTATCTAGAGCATGCTATAAGTTAAATTGATACTTCATTTATAAGTTCATTACTCTCAGTATATTTGTTTAATTGAAAATGGATAAATGGCCTTGTTCATTTGGATGAATCTAACCTTGAGAATGCAGCAAAGTGTGGTTTGAGTCGACCCATAGGTTGATTGGGTCGACCCCGGCACATCAAGAAGTCATCTGGCACACTCCTGCAAAAATGGCACAAATGAACAGTGAGTTGGGTCGACCCAAGGTAAGCATGAGTCGACCCAACCTTGAAGAACCTCAAAAACACAACTGAAGAATGCTCTCTGGATTTACTGAGAGGGTCGACCCAAACAGTGGTTGAGTCGACCCAAGCTTGAGTCGACCCAAACTCTGAGAGGGTCGACCCAAAGGCAAGACAGAAAGACAGACAGAAATTGGTTCTCTGGAATTACTGAGAGGGTCGACCCAAGAGAAGTTGAGTCGACCCAAGTGGACTTTGAGTCGACCCAAAGAATGGTTGGGTCGACCCATGGGAAGGAAGGCTGAAATTGAAGTTTCTGTGGTTTCTGAGAGGGTCGACCCAAGGAATGTTTGAGTCGACCCAAGGCAAAGTTGGGTCGACCCAAGGACAGGTTGAGCCGACCCAAACACGGGCTGAACATAACGGCTAGTTGTGCAGAAATGCTTTTTGGACTCCCAACGGCTATAAACGGCTAGTTTCTTCAATCCAACGGTCAGAAAGGACTATTTGGAGGTTGGAGAAGTATTTAAGAGGGAGTATTCATCAGAGGAAGCAAGCTTTTGGGAAAATACATCAAGTGCATTCAAGAGAGAACCCTAGCAAGGCAAGCTTCATCCAAGTGCTTCATTCAAGAGTCAAAAGAAAGGGGTTGAGCAGATTCAAAGAGTCATCAAGAGCTCCATCCTCCCTTGAAGAGTGAAGCATCCTTGACAAAGAAGAGCAAAGCGACTTCAAAGCGATAAATACTTTCTAACTCTTCTTTGTAGTTCATATTGTTTTATATGTCATTTAGGAGTTTGAATCTTTTCTTTTTATTTGTTAAACACTTTGTAAAGGTTCGTTGGTGAGCCCGCAAAACCAACAAAGGTTTTTGGTGAACCCGGAAAACCAAGTGTATAGGTTCGTTGGTGAGCCCGCAAAACCAACAAAGGTTTTTGGTGAACCCGGAAAACCAAGTGTATAGGTTCGTTGGTGAGCCCGTAAACCAACAAAGGTTTTTGGATTGTGAGCCCGGAAAATAATCCAACTGTAATCCGCGGGATTATAGTGAATTCTCAAGGGGACGCTTGGGGAGTGGACGTAGGTGCTAAGGAGAGCACCGAACCACTATATATTGTTGTGTTTGTGTTGTGCTTGTGCTTACGTTTATTCTTGCATCATCTTCTATCTTTGCACTAGTTTAAATCATTCAAATAGTTTAAGGAAGCATCCACCGCACTTAATTAAGAAAACGTTTAAGCACCAAAATTTAGAAGAAACCAATTCACCCCCCCTCTTGGCTTGTCACCTTGGGCAACAGTATGCTCATTATGTGCCCTTGTGCGAGACTTCAATCTAACGTTAATGAATCATATTTTATTGATAACAAATAAATCATAATCTGAATTTTGATAGAAACAACCGTTTAAGATAAGTTGATTAAAACTTAGCTAACATGTCTTATTGATAATTATCTTAAGCAAATAGAATCTAAGCTAAATTGATTCTGAAAATAAAAAAATTGATTTGACCTTGATAAATCTTTCTATTGCCTCACATGCTTGTCCTTGAACCATCTTGGTTAATGAAACTATCTCTTTAGTTCAAGTGATATGTGCTTGCTTATATTTAGGCAATCTCTTGAGTAAAGTGACTCAACATGCAACTATTGTCATATCTATATTGAGTCCATCTATTAAAAAATATGTGGATGAATGTTGTATCTTGAAGAAACTAATGACTTTCTTTCAAGAAGAAAAGGAGTTTGTTAATAATGCAGATCCTTGAGCAAGAAAAATGAGAGATCTCAACTTGAAGGATATCTCCATGTAAGAATACAATAAACATTCACATCAAACAAGAGAGAGGACCTTCTTCAGCCAAAAGTTCATACATAAGAAACTAGTAGGTATTTGACTGAAGAATGCAGAATGAATTGGGTAATCTAGATACTTCTCTCATAAATTAATTGAGCAAAGTCAATAACTTAAATCTTATTATGGGCATGATTAAGGTCTTTAATTATAAATTTTGATTTCATGTCTATATATATATATTGATTGACTTATACTTTTAGAAATGTTTCATGGTTGCCCAAACTAAAATATATCTTGCCTATGTCATAACCATGAAATACACAAGTTAGCTTAAAAATTTTGATTAAAATAACTTGTGAGAAATTATGATCCTTGAGCACAATGAAAATGTGTTGTGCATGATATACATCTATATGATACATAAGATTATTTCTTATTCTACTCTTTCATGTAAATTACTTGAGAATAACAAAAAGAGAGAGAGATAAAAAAAAGAAAATGGATATTATTCAAGAGATGTAAAATCTAAGCAAAGGCAAATACTCCAATCTTAAGGAAAAGCAAAACAAGCATAATATATCGGCACATTTGGAAAGGGATAAAATTTGTAATTAATTACACTTAAACAGGGAGAGTTTGAAGTGAACTTTATAAATTTTCTATATTTGCTCATCCATAGGGATGGGCCAATGGGGAGGCTAGTGGTAGTACCCGGCACTATTTGACCCAACTATTCGGTGTAGGGTATATTAGGAACGGCACAAAGAGGGAGGCTAGTGGTAGTACCTCGGCCCCTTCCAACTCCACCGGATAGGGAGCAAATAGAGTATAGAGCATAAGAAAGTAAAAATGAAAGACAAAGTAAATAAAAGTATATAAGAAGAATCAAGTCAAATTTTTAATCACTTGAAAACACATTTTAAGGATGAAATCAGTGCAAAATTATATTTAAATAGGGAGAGTTTATTTGAAAAGAATTGATTTTGATCCTGGACAATGCTTTTTCTTAATATTTTAATGCATGACTTAACACATGATATATTTTGCATGTGGCATAATGTTTCTGAATTATGGATTCTCAATATTTTGTAATGTTCCATGCTTGGATAATTTGATTGAAATGTTTGAAATACTATATGAAGTTATTTTATGGTATTATTGAAAGAAATTTTAGATTTGTCGTTCACAATCATCTTTGAAATCTGAAAGTTGAATAAATTTGTAAAAAGGAGAAGAGAAGTATATCTCTATTTAGGCAAAATGAATTGATTTTGTTTTATCTTTTCAACTTGCCTAATTTTGGTATATAATGTCCTAATTCATACCAAAACTCAACATAAATACAAATATTCTGAATATGATCTTATATGTTTGAAATATGTGTTTTTCAATCGTAATGATTTAAGATGAGCTACAATGTGGAAGATACATATCTCAAATTATGACTTTGAAAGCCTCTATTGAAAATCTTTATGAAATTCAGAATTTGATTTTGTATAAAAGCTTAAACTCAATATGATTTCTAAATAAAATCTTAACTTAAGAAAAATAGAATAATTCGATGATCTTTAAAGTGTACTAAAGATCTGAAACATATCATTATAAAGTGTACCCAATATAATGCCTTGATTGCTTTGCCCCGATACGCATCTGAAACATATCATTTCTTATCTTTAAAGTGTACTAATATTGGTCCAAATGATGTGTCTTTCGATGATCTTGATTGCAAACAAATATTTTTTTAAATATATGATTTCATTTTGATATTAAAAAAAAATTATTGGGCTTCATGTATACATTGCTGAAAAACTATGATTAAGAAATTGAGATCTATAACTATATTATATATATATTATTAAACGAGTGAATGATCTTAAGTCTAGAAATATTTCAGCTCACTCAAATAACTCTTAAAAGAAAGAAATGTAAGTGTTTTGAAAGAATTTGAGCTTCAAATGAATCATTTTCTGATTAATATTTCAGTACATTTTCTCAAAGATTAAGAGGAAGCATAACTTGTTCTTGAAAGATTAAAAAGAGTGATTGCTATAAATTTTGAATAGTTCTAGATTACTCTACATTCTCGATATCATAGAATTTCAGTTTTATTCAACGCTTGTCATTAAAATCTGAAATTCAACAAAAGAAAAGAATGATTAAAGAGGAATGCATCTTTTGAGGGGGAGCTTTAGATAATCTTATCCTAAAGTTACTTTAATTATGCATACCTTGATTTTTATGGATTGATTTGATGAACCTCCTTATATAGCAAGACTTGCTTTAATTATATAATAAGTTTAATACCTTGAGATGAGTTCTATAAAGGTTGTCTTATCTCAAACCTTGAGTCTTATGAAAATAAGCTGAAACTTATAGAAAATATATTTTTGAGATTGACAATTTTATTGAACATTATCTTCAAATTCTAAACTCTTAAATGGAATGATCAATTAAGGGGGAGAAAGAAAATTTCAGAAGGAGAGATCTTATGGAACTTAATCGCATAAATCTATAACTAAAGGAGAGAGACAGAATACTAAATGAAAAGTGATCCTAATACTCTCCAATATGTATCATCTGAAATTTAAATCTGAAAATCTTTATGATACACCTTGAGGCTTGTTATTTGGTTAATATATCTTATGCATAAATCATGAACCAAATTGCAAGTCAAACAGTTGATCTTAAGAGCCTCTAACTTAATGAAAAAGGGGGAGAATAATGTGTTGAATTTTCTTGAGTATCTCTCAGAAAATCTATTTTAGAATTCACTAATGAGTCCTAATTGGCTTGCTCTTTAGAACTTCAATTTTGTGCCAATTCATATTTTTATGTATCAAATTGTGCTTATTTTTTAAGGAATAAAGAACAAAGTCTTTAAAAGAACTTTAAAAGAACCTTCAAAGCTTTGAACTTTATGTATACTCTAAGATATATCATAAATTGCATGAATTCATATTTTGGTATTTATGCCACAATATTTTTACACCATAAAAGAACTTTGCAATCATACTTAATATAGTGGGCAAAAGATCTTAAATGAACAAGCTTTCATACTTATTATTGAAGAGAGGTCAGATTTCCATCCGTGCTTTTCTTGAATATTATTTGTGGTACTTCTTGAATTAACTTAAGAAAGTTTCCACCTACACTTGATTTGAAAACTATCTTTGGAACCACATTCGATGTGTTCTCATTATAATTGGCTCTGATCTATGCTCATTAATCTTTTTCTAACATTATTGCCTTGAGTTATATGATTCATATTCTTGCAATAATTTGACATGCAAATCAGAGTACAAAAAGAAAAAGACATATTTGAGTATTCTTATCTTTGTGCTTAATGTTTCATTAATATTACAACCTTTTTGATGTTGTCAAAAAGGGGGAGAAATATCTGATTATATGCTCATAATGCTTTATGTTTTGAATTGAATACAAATCAGCTTAAATTGAAATATGTTTTAAATATATATGTTTTCTACTTCATGCAACTTAGCTATGCATTAGTTCTAGAACACAATATATTTTATATTGCACATACTCCAAGTTTTGTCATCATCAAAAAAGGGGAGACTGATGACCCAAAGATTGAGTTAAAGATTGATTTGATGATCACAAAACCTTGAAGTATAATTACTAATGTTTGTGTTGCAAGAAGAAAGATAATTTATTTTGCAAGGAACATAGCAAGTTGGAAAAATACAAGAAGGCCTCAAAAGCTCTCAAGAAAAGTTAGAAGAAAGCTACAATTTATTGGCCCAAGTTTCAAGTTCAAAGGATTTAAGTTGGAGGAGCAAATTCAAAGAAAGATTCAAAAGAATAGTCCTCGAGTCGACTCCGGAAAGTTTAGAGTCGACTCTGGCACTCTAGAGTTTCAAGAAACAGTGCTCGAGTCGACTCCGATACTCTACGAGTCGACTCCGACTGAGAACAGACAAAAAAATAGAAAGTTGATTTTCAGCGCTACAGTGATCTCGAGTCGACTCCAACTTCAGTGCTACAGTGCGGAGCCGACTCCCAGCTACAGTGCCGACAGACTACTATTCACAAGTGACTCCTGTTTCAGCCGAGTCGACTCCTACTTCAGCCGAGTCGACTCCCAGCACGCTGGGAGGCATAACGGCTAGTTTTTTCTTGATTCCAACGGCTCTATTTTTGTCTCTAACGGCTAGATTTTTGTTTCCACTCCCTCTAAAGCTATAAAATCAAGAGGAGAGCTAGGGAAGAGGGTATGGAAGTGGGAGAGAACATTTAGGAAAAAAATTTCAAAGAGATTACACGGAAAATCTCCCATAAGCACAAAAGGGCCATTCAAAGTAAAATAGAGAGAAGAAGAGCATCCAAGTGAATCCCAAAGCTTTCCTCTCCATCCGTGTGCTGCCTCGGTGATCCTCTACTTCGTGCAAAATCAGAAGAGGGTCAAGTAAAGAAGAAGCCGAGTTCCTCCATCTACAAATTTGTTTGAGGGCTTCTTCCCTTTACTTTACTTGTTTATATTTGCTATATTCGCTTATTTGAGAAGCTTGTACTTGATTTAAACTCTTGCTCTAAATATCTTGTAACTTGATTCAATCAAGGGATTGAATCAAGGGGTTAAGGTTTGTTGGTGAGCCAAAAGAAAAAAACCAACGTTGTAAGGTTGTGGTTGGTGAGCCTTTGGGAAAACCAACTGGGTTGATTGTGAACCCGGAAAACAATCGTTGTAAGGTTATGGTTGGTGAGCCTTTGGGAAACCAACTGGGTTGGATTGTGAGCCCGTGAAAACAATCGGTTGGTTCTAGTCGGTGAGCCTGTGAAAACCGACCGAGTTCGTTGTGATCTCGCAAAACAACAAGTTGGGTTGTGAGCTTGTAAAACAACCGACTGTAATCTGAGGGATTATAGTGAAATTCCCAAGAGGTCTTGGGGAGTGGATGTAGGTGCTGGGGTGCACCGAACCACTATATATCTTTGTGTTTGTGATGCCTTATTTCTTGCATTTCATGCCTTACATACATACTTGACTGTGTAATATCTCTAGCTTTATTTCCTAATTGAGTATAAGAGATTGTTTAGAACTTTCTTAGCTTTCACTCTATTCTTACAATTTACATAGATTAAATTGATCATACAACTATAAGTTAATTTAGGATCAATTGCGTTCTAAAGCCATAGTATAATTGCTCTAGCTTAGTTTGTCACTGCATTACTTATAATTACCTAGAGCTTAAGTAAGTAACATCTTATCATTCCGCTACATTCAATTTAAAGTAAAAAATTAGGAAACACAATTTTTAGAAAACCCAATTCACCCCCCCTCTTGGGTTGTCATCTTGGGCAACAATTATATTACTATTATGCTATATTAACATAATATTATTTTATATTACAATAATATTATACTATATCGTATATTTATATATTAATTTATATTAGGTTTATTATGTTCTGTTGTATAATACTATGCAATGTCCTTTATGGTAATTTTGTCATACAAAAGTACTTTCTTAGTTTGTTTACCAAACACAAAACAAAGTACCACAGCACTTTACGAATGTAGTTACCAAACAGCAAACTTTTTATAACAGCTCTACTTCAGACAGCTCTACTTCCGACAGCTCTATTTCCAACAGCTCTACTGCCAACAGCTCCCCCAAACAGGGCCTTACTCAAAGCTTAGACCAATTCATTCAGTAACTAGCTGACAAGACTAGCTCTTCGCCAAGTGGTTCATATATGACTGAATTTTTATGGTTCTCAAAACAAGCTACTTTCAAACAAAAAAAAAAAAAAGAAAAAAAGAAAGAAGAAGAAAAAAAAGAAGCAAGTTGCTTTTACATTTCAACATTATGTTGCCTCTCAGCCATCGATCAAACAAACGGGAGTTCTGCGGTATGATGGGCTTTTATGCCCAAATGCATGATTTGCGCACATTAAATAAAATAAGTTAAGTTTTAGATATTATGTGAATCTATTAACTATTTTATTTATGGCATTTTTTATGATGATATTCTTACAAAATCACAAAAATTTTCCGCGCATAATTTTATCTCTTGGCAATGCTAGATGCACTATTGGCCGATTCTTTTAGAATTATATTTTTCATTTTGTCCACTCTCAAGATACAACGAACTGCTCCTATTCTTTTTGAAGCGCATGCTAACAAAGGAAAATCAAGATTGAGTTTGGACCAGCCAAATCAAAATATGGTGAAAATTAATAAAATAAATTGAAGAAATCTCCCTTGATTTTTATGTGGATATAATCATTTTTTCTCAAATGCTCAAAGAGTGCACTTGATGCGAAAAGTGAGTGGGTACATGATCATCCGTCCATCTAGAGTTGTACCTTTTGGAATCGTCATAAAATTTTTGAGAGAGGGAAGAGAAATAAAGATAAAATTAATCTTATAAAAAAAAAAAAAATCTTTAACTATTCAAAAGATCTAGTTATTTGAGTATCCAAGATAAAATTTTATATTTAAGTAGATTTATACTGAATTTTTTTTGGTACATATAGGTTTATATTTAATTTAATATTCAATATAAGACTATTATTAAAACCTTAAAATTTTGATTAATAGTACGGTTATATTAAATGTACATGAGAGAGGTCCAGGCGGATAGGAGCCATGCATAAAAAAGAAAGAGGGAAAAAAAATTGCTTTAAGACGATCCATAAGAATGAAGTCTCCGTGCGGGAGATTGGCGTGGAAAAGCTACGCGTGGGTGCCCAGCTTGTCTTGAAAACGTAAAAATCTTCCTCTGTCGCCTTTCTCAATCCTCTCCGGCAACTTCTCGATCCACCAGATATCATGGATTGGTCTTCCGTCTCTTATGGAAGAGGAGGAAGAATAGCCAGCCAAATGGTAGTCGGCCGTGAAGAGATATCATATGCAGTCTAAACAGGGTCCTTTGTCCTTTAGCGTGAGACACAGGAATTACACACTTCTACGGAGATTCACGGAGATTTAAAGTTCAGAAATTAACTACATATAAAACGAAAACCAGCCGCTGAAGCCTTGTCGACCATGCTAGGTTGCATCTAGGTGCAAATTGTGTTCATGTTGAAGGTAATTCAGCCAAGATGATCGACTAAATTTAGGGCGAGCCTAGCCTGGTCGACTAGCATCCGTTGCCTCAAAATATTTGTAAGCTTGCAGAAGGGCTGGCCTTCTTCGGGCCACTCATGTTTTTCGGAAGACGAACAATACTTCTGACTAGGTAGCCTTCTATGCTGTGCACCATTTAGGTCCTTTCTTCTGAGAGAGTATTAAGCCCGCTCTTTCCCCCCTCTGTCATCTTCTTCTTCTCCCTGATCTCTCTAGATGTACTCATACACGTCTAATGCGAGTCGCCATTGTACCAAAAAAAAAAAAAAAAAGCCTTCTCAATCCAAAATAAGTTCTTTTTCTCGAAAATTTTAACAATTCGAACTAAATATGCTCCCACATGGATCCTTGTATATTCTCTTCATTTAAGCTTGGTGCCATGAAGCTTTGGGAGATAGATGTGGGAACTTTGCACCAAGATTAGTTCTCTTTGTAATCCACCTCCACCTTTTCTTTTGATATAGTGTATTTTCCTCCTCGGGCAAGTGGACATGAGTCTAATGCCGAACCATGTTAAATTCTTGTATCGCTTGTATTTCAGCTCTATTTTATTTTGTATCTCGAATTATACCATTACAATTGATTGCACACATAATAGAAGCTTCCTAATCCAGTTTAAGTACAGGGGGAATACTGAAGCCTTTCCATTTGTTCTTCTTGCGAGTATGAGCTGTTTCCTGTCAAATTACAGAGCAATTGCTGACAACACAAGGCATACTCCTTATTTTCTCCTTAAAACAATACAATTCTTGGTAAAACTAACCCTACAAACACATTCTTCGTGGCATATGAGCTTTGTCTACACAATAAGCATCATGTCTGTAATAGACAATGTCTTTAGGTTGCTTCTGATAGAATAACCACTTCATTCTTTATAACAACAAAAAGAGAAAGTACTGCTATCCCCCTAGCTAGATGACCTACTCCCAGAACTAACGACCAAGACGAGCAAAAGAGTCAAATTGTCTTCATATCTATGTATACATATTGAGGTGGCTGCTTCCAATATGTTGAGAACATTCATATTATGTGACGGAGAGCCGCTCCACTTCAATCTACTGTGTAATCTGAATGTTGCTTGCTTATTGAGCAATGAAGAGAACACTCTTCTATACTATGGACAGACGCTGAGGTATCGTCCGATCGCTCATCCATCGAAATGCTCTGCAATTGGATCTCATGGAAGATTTTCTCAAAGGACTTGGACCTCAGTTCCTCACTCTTGGTGTTTATGTGCTTCATAGATGGGATGGACTCCGGTGTTTTCCCATCTAGCATGCTCGCAACAGTAGACATTGCTGGCCTGAGAGTCGGAGATGGGTTGGCACATAAAAGAGCCAAGTTCAACATCTGTAGTGCCTCTTCTTTTGAGTAGTTCGAACCAAGACTTGGATCAACAAGTTCGAGCAGACTTCCCTGCTCTTGTAAAACACAGGCCTGCAGTGCACTAACAGGAAAAGGAGATACATATATAAATATAAGTGCTACATGCTTATCTGAAAAAATAGAAAGCAAAATACCAAAATAATTCCTTTATCTTCCATTCTCAAATCCACTCATAGTCTCAGATGGGCTTGCAAACTTGAGATCTTCCATGGGGGGAGTAGTTAGGATCACAAAATTTCTTCCTGATTTTATGTTTAAAGGTGTTGGATTTGAGTGCTTGTAATCCTGGAAGAGGTTTGCCTCTTCCCTTCTACTACCAGAAACCCAAAAGAAATCTTGTCCCATTTTTTTTTTTTTTTGCCTTCGATGGTCCCAGGCGGATGCTTTGGAAGGACTTCATTATTAGGTGGTTTTTATCATGTTCCTTGAATCTCATAAATGGACATCTAATTCTTCCTCAAAAAATAAAAAAGCCATCTAATTAGGAGGCTCGGATGGTTGATGTTATTATTATTATTAATTTTTTGAAACTGGCCAAAAAGCGATTAGCATCCAGTTTTAGATATCACTTAGTATTTTGGCAGTATTGCATTGACCTTTTGGTCAGTTACTACATTACAATTTTGTTACCAATCCCTGACCAAACATAGAATCAGTAATTCTTACTTACCCGATCCAGAAGATAAACAAAGTCCTCCCCGGCTCTAGTTGTGTTGCAAATTCCACTAACAATCTCCAATGCGACAATTCCAAAGCTATAAACATCTGCTTTGTCTGTCAAATAACCTCTCATGGCGTATTCTGGAGCCAATATATCCTCTGCATGATTAAAGATCATGGTCACACAATTTATGAAATACTAAATGCATACAAAGACTGCCAACAGCTGGTAGCTCAGCAAGTTGACGCAGAGGTCTCAAGTTCAAAAACCGAAGTGCTAGCAAACTAAGACGAGCCGATATCATGAACTAAGATTTTCATACTTTCTTTCACCTAATAAATATCATTCGCTACAAGGAGACAAAGAAGATGCAAAGAGGGACAAAAACAAAAAATGAAACTTATTCGGAGCTATTGGCGTAGACATGCATGCATGTTAAGAAAATCTGAACTTTTTCTTACCAGTAAACAAGAAGGTCAACTCTGAAGATGGTTAACATACATGGCTTAACACAGAATTCACACATGCATGCAAATGCACGCAATCAAAATTGTATATTTTATTTATGAATTATTTCATAAACAGGTTTCTTTTACAGGTTAATACTCCGTACTCTTTGGCATCTTTATGAAGTTTATTACCTACCTATTTGAACCGACTTTTGGGAAAACCACCAAGTATGTGGATTGGAAAAGGGAAATGAGAGGATACAAGGGACTAGCCAAAAGGGAATCCAATCCCAGGGAGAACAAAAGGCACTAAAACAAGTGAAGTAACAGAGAGCCGCAGAACCGGGGAAGTGAGGTCCTCTACCCAGCAAACTTGTCCTAGACCTCATGAATGAAAAAAAAAAGCGGGAAGGGGCCGGTGGGGGGGGGGGGGGGGGTGTAAGCAGGGGTATGGTGTTGGTGGTGGAATGAGAACCACCAAGATTTATAGATATTTTGGCGAACACTTTCAAATTGATATTCTTGAATCTTGACAGGCCAACTTCAGTTTGACTACATGAGCAATAATTTATTAAAATGCATATAAAGAAACGTTAACTTCCTTTGAAGCAAATTGCTAACTTACACAGTTCCTGCTATTCGGGTGCTGATGTGTGTATTCTCTTCTTCATCTAGTTTTGCCAAACCAAAGTCAGAAATTTTTGCATTGAGATCTTTGTCTAGTAGAATGTTTGTGGGTTTTATGTCTCGATGAACAATCTTCAACCTCGACTCCTCATGTAGATATGCCAAACCTCTTGCTACTCCTAAGAAAATCTTACACCTTGTTCGCCAATCCAATGTCAGTCGGTATTCTTCCGGACCTGTTGAAGTACATGCCCTTATTATCTTTTCCCGATGAAAACAATTAGTCAAAACAAACAACATAACATGACAAATGCCATTGAGTGCAGAATGCTAAGAAAGTTTGACAAAAGCAGCACTAACCAAATAGAGCATGGGCTAGACTATTATTTCCATATATTCATATATCAACAGTAATTGATTTCCTTCAATGCTACACCCATGAAGCTTCACAAGATTTGGGTGCTGCAAGGCTGATATCATGCCTATCTCATTAACAAACTCACGGTTCCCTTGTTTAGACTTCGAAGAAAGTTGTTTGACTGCTATCAGAGAACCATCTGGCATCACACCCTGCAACATGATAGTTTCCTTTTAGGTTCAAATCTCTGCAAAGAGCAACATCTAGAATTTTTATCTTCCAAAAATTACTGAAAGTCATAAAAGAAAAAAAAGGAATTTATCCAGGAGGGAAATGAAGCTATCAATGAAGGGGATGCTTATATATACCTTGTAAACTGGTCCAAAGCCACCTTCACCAATCCTATTTGCACGATCGAAGTTATTAGTCGCAGCTTTGATTTGCTTTAAACTGAAGTAACTGGTCTGCAACTCTAGGCCCCGAAATTCTGCATGCACGGGTAATGATTTAGAAACTACTAAGTTTGATACATTAGTTAATAATGCTTGGGTTTCGGAACGCTTTCATATTGGAAAACAGTGATCGAGATGAAATTAACTTTTCCCATGATTTATTTTGTTTTTAGTTTTCTGAATATGCACAGCATCTTCATAAGAAAAAAAATGCAAGGAGAGATAAAATCTAACAATTATTTTAAAAATAAAGCTCTAGATGAACACAATCATCAAGTCAAGTCTACATATTTCTGGTATGACAATCATATTATAAGGCTTCCACCAGTAATAACCGTCATGAACATCATACAAACAACTCAGATTATGACTGAGATTATATGATACTTCATTGTATGTCAGTGTCGAAAAAAGAAAAAGATCTAACATGGTACTTCAGAAGTAGTTTGATAAAAATATTGGGGAGAACTGACCCCAACATGCGTGCATAGGAATAAACCTAAAATAGCTAATTTTATAAGGATTAATTTCAAATGGCAACAACGACCTGGTGCTAATTTTCACTTTCTAAATGGCTGAAAGTCAAAAAAAATTTGGTTCAGTCTCTGGATTGCAAATCACAACACAGTATTCTTAGCAAGCCATAAGAGGTGGTGCTGACAGAGTCTTCTAGTTGCAATCTTGAAGCCACAAGGTCCTCGTTGAAAATAAGTGGTTTTTGATAATTCCAAAGAAAACTTAAATAACCCATCATGTAAACTGAGGCTTTACTATCTCACCATTGTTCCCGGCATTTTTCTTCTAAACCAAAGCCATAACAAGATTATGATCAGCACAATGACAATGCAAGAAGCAGCAACTATGCCCAATATGGCTCCAACAGATAATTCTCCTGTATGAGGCTTGAAGTCTACAAGGAAGATATGATCAGACCTTCATTATACAAGTAATTCAAAAGGGAAGGAGAGAAGGCTGCTTTTAGGCCTTACTTGGTGTAACTGAAATTGCACATATAAGAGGTCCATATACACCTAGTTTAGGAATAACGGTTGTCCCTTTGCCAGCCCATTGAAAATGAATTTCCAGAGTGCCATCTACAACAGTAGTAAAGGACTTTATAATTGCCCTTCCAGTCCCATTTGCTTTTTTTGCAATATTGAAGTCCTGCAAAACTTTTTTGCCCTGCATAAATTAGCAGCTTTGTCACTCAAGAACTGTTATTTCTATGGTGTGCGTATTAGTAGCCGATAGAGAAATAAACAAGAAACTAAAGCAAAAAAGTCGAAGAAAAATAAATAGAATAAATTAGGCTCATGTGTTAATATTGGCATTACAGAATATAAATATATTTTTCTCATACGTGAGACATACATTTTGCTCAAAAGGAGTATGTACACTATATGACAAATACTGTAACATATACAATATTTGCTAGGTTATGTGAAGTAAAAGAAACATGAGACCTGAAGATTGTAAAGATAAAAACAGCGACCTGTATCGATACGTCAAATAAACGCCTTCCAACACTGAAGTATGTTTGGTCATCGGTGAACATAATTTCAGCAAAGTGAAGATTGACAGTATAATTTCCCTTCTGTAAGCAAGACCATAGTATTTGAGGGACAGAGGATTCATACGAGCGGTTGTGTACAGTTCTGGCTTAATCATGTTCAGCACTGATGCATTTGTCGCAATGTAGCTTTCATCCTCATTTTCCCACAAAGTCTCCTGTACTGCTATAAGCCCAGTTTCCATTATCAGATGGAACATACGCTGATATACCTTGTGTTGATTTATCAGCTTCATATTCATTGCCATCAATGATCGCACTATCACCACCACAATTTATGAACAAGTTGTAGTCTACAATGACCGAGAAACATGATGACAGTCAAACATAAAATATGGTCTTGTTCGGATATGTTGGCATATCCTAGTGAGGTCAAACAAATGCTTCAAAGTTCTTGTAAAGAAGAGAGACTTTTCCAGGTCAAAGTACTCACTTGAAGCTTTCCTAGAACAAGGGAGATTCCTCCTTAAACATGCATTTATTCTATAGAAGGAAAAAAAAGTAGGAAAATTTACTCAGGTATAGTTTTAATGCTAAAATTGAAACAATAAGAATCAAATATCAGTTCAGAAAAGATGAGATGATAAGATATAAGAATTTTACGAGTCATCATATGTTGATGAATAACTGGAAACCAGATTCCTACAAGGAAAAAATAATATTTTTTAGAGAAGGAATAAAACAACTCCTACTGAAACTACTCGATCAAAAAGAAGTAAAGAACGTGAGAATCTTTACACGGTCCCTGTGCAATCGGATGGTGCTGGTGTTCCTGTAAAAGAGTTATAGGAAAGATCCCTGCAATTTTAAATATTATAAAATGGAGATGAATTCTATAAACTAAAAAAATTGCCAATTGCCGTAAGCAAATGAAATGCAACATAGAAAGTTCTAAAAATAACGTATATATAACATACATATGCTTTTGGCTAGTCAAGATCCAATCAGGTATTGCACCACTTAGCTTGTTATTAGTAAGGTATCTACATGAGAAAAGAGGTGGATATGGGAGAAAATCAGAAACATAAAATATAAGGGTTAGGAAGCTGAATAAAACTTAATAATTATAGTAATTCTTATTAGTATCAATACAACCAAGTTTATCTGAGCTGCTTACATATATTTTATTTCCTGTAGGTCCTCAAAGTTGCTTGGAATTGGACCTGTCAGGTAGTTAAAGCTAAGATCTCTGTAAGAAGGAAATGTTCGTTTCCATGTTAATAACAAGCATTGTCAGTTGTCTTAGTAGTAGACGGTGAAACACAAAGACAGAGAGAGACACACAGACAGAGACATAGAGAGAGACAGAGAGAGAACTGAATTTCTAATGCAAACGACCGATGAATCTAGAAATATTTAAGGGAAGCCTCTGGACAAACTCACAACACATGAAGGTTCGTCAGCTTCCCAATAAAATCAGGATTCCCCCAGATAATGACAAGTTCCTCAACACCCTGCAATAATGTGCATGTTCTGAGTTAAGGAAAAGAAATAGACTGCAGCTATATATATTAACTTCTCTCCAGAGTGGTTCCATTTTAGTCAGACGTACAATTCTTTCATACTTCTCATATTCTTGCAATGGAGGGAACTTTCCGTCCCCTCCTTTCCAATCAGACCACTCTCCTGCATTCCCAACCATTCACAAAACTTAACTAACTAGAAACAATCAAACCAATCAAAGATTCAAAACAGAGAAAAACAGCGATATAGGTCATACAACTCAGTCATAGACTCCAATGTTGCGAAGGTGGGAGGGAATGGTCCCTCCATCAACGTTCCTTGCATGTTTCTACAAACAAATAGGTCAGGTTTCAATTGATTAATCTGAAGGCCGAGATGGCAGAAACACTAAAAAGATAAACATGGGTGAGTAGTAGGAGCACTCACAATAGTTGGAGTTTCTTCCAGTTCACTATGAAGCTGGGAATTTTGCCGTAGATTGGGTTTCCATCAATTCTACTTGCATAAAGAGAGTTGGGAAAATGTTAGCATCTACCTCAATTCATTAATTCAAAATGGAAGTCTCTCTCCCTTTCTCTTTAACTTTTGCTCCTGTGCTACCTAAGTAACACTTCAAATAAACAGTCTCCTGAGGGCGGTAACCCTATAGAAAGTTATTCAAATGAACAGCATTTATAGCCATTATGGTAACCATCCAAAGGAAAGACATTAATGTGGACGTAACAAGTCCATCAGGTTCATAAGATTGCCAAGCAAGTCCGGCAATTCTCCGGTTCAAAGTTATTTGATGAAAGTGTGCTGCAAGAGACGACGGAAAGATTTTAGGAAAAAAAAAAAAAAAGAGGGATGACAGAAAGAGAGGATACAAAAAAAAAAGGAATGTCACAAAACAACAGCAGAAAGGACATTAGAACTTTTAAAGTAGCCTCTTGGTTCTCTTGATGGGTTAAATTTGTGAGAGGACAGTCAGTTGGGCGTTGCCCCTGTTAATGATTACCGACTGGTTATTTTCCTTCTCTTTGCAGGGTTGCCCACAAATACCAGAAGGGGAGTAACTTGCATCAGCTCACCATTCCTTTGAAATGGTGATGATCAAACAACAAGTAGCTTTTTATATAAAACTCTACTTCAAAAAGCTCTACTGCCAAACGGGGCCATAATCACCGATTCTTAAGAACAAGAAATGAGAAATGGGATCTTACAGAGTTTTTAAGTTGATCAGGTTACCAAGGGCCTCCGGAATCGGGCCTCGCAGCTGGTTATCTTCCAACTCGCTGTCATGCCAAAATTTGGAAAACAATTTAGAGAGAGAAGGGCAAGAGAGGAAATGAAGACAGAGGGAAGAAGTACTACAGCTTCTCAAGAGTGATGATTTCTCCAAGTTCACTTGGGATCCTCCCAGAGATTCGGTTTCCCAGAAGAGACCTGTTATTTATGAAATAGTGAATACAATTATAGAGAGAAGAAAAATATTTATAATTCTTTTTCTCATTGTCTTTATTTCTAGAAAGGATTTTTTTTTTTTATTTTGAAGAAGAAGAAAGGGATAGAAAAAGTTACACTTTGGTGAGGGGAAGCGAAGCCCAAGCAGGGGGAATGGAACCATTAAGATAGTTTCGTGTAAGATCTCTGTAACATAAGCAAATTAACTTCATGATTTTGATATCCCATCACCACCACTGGTCCTGCTGTACTTCTACCATGCATACTTACAGCTCTCTCAAGAAGGTAAGATTAGCAAACTCCTCCGGCAGAACTCCGGTCAAGTTTTGACCCTTGAGTACCCTGAGATCTCATAGTAGACAGGCAGGTGTGATTATAAATAGAAAAAAAAGTAGCAACAATCCTGTAGCAAAGATCTTAAAACTCTTTCTGCTTTCAAAACATCCTGTCCTACAAAAAACTATAATGTTTCTTTGCAGAAAAAATCAAAAAGATTTTTTGAGTTAATTTTCCAGGAAGGATTAGATGGAGAGCAGTGAAAATGAAAGAAATTCCAAGGCAAATGAGCGTACATGCTAACCACGTGACATGATTTGGGGGTGGTGTTGCAGTCGCAGGTGACGTTGGTTGACCAACGTTTTGGTGATTGCAGGGTCCAGCCACCCTGCCGTCTTGCTGCAGGGATCCACTGAGAAGTTCCACTCCTTCCTCAACTTGTAGCCAATCAACCTTAGTGCGGTAACTGCAGTTCATCATCATCATTTCATATACCATCTCCCTTTTCTATGTCTAGAAATTAAAATTGGCAAAGGCAAAGCCAAATTCTACTACTAGCCAACACCAGCTGAGAGATTGAGCCACTGGCTGACTTGGAAAACATAATTTATTGTATCACCAATCTCTACATTGCATTATAAGATTGGATGCCCCATCGAGCCCTCCGGGTACACTTTTAACTCTCCAAATTCTAGTGAAGATTAGATTTAACGAGATAGCTAGCTTTTTTTTCATTTTTATTTAATTTTTCCTGGGTTCAGAAAAGAAAAGGTTGCAGATTTTCGTTTCCATCGTCGTTTGCTTCCCTAGATTCAACTGGAAGACGTGGTAGCTGGATTCGACGGGAGCAAGTCCCTTAGCATGAATCAATAGAAGGAGAGCAGAAGAACAGGAAGGACGTTATTGTTTTTTTTTTTTTTTTCCAGTTTTTGAAAGCAAAATGGAGGAAGCCAACTGCTTCCCCCAACTTTGAAAATGGAGCAATAAAAGGAAATTATTAGTTGATATTAGGATCCGTTACTGTACCATGAATCACTGGTGAAGAACGGAGAGATGAGTAATAAAAGAGAAGAAAGCGTAGACGTTAGAAAATGGAGTTACCTTCTTCCTCAGCCAGCTTCTGGGCTCCACAACCGAGGTCATCAAAGCAGCTGAAAACTAGCAGCATGGAGAAGATGAGAAGAGAAGGAAGACGATGCAGAGGAGCGGAGAACCGCTTCTGTGCTTCTACTACTATTACTCTCATCTCCTCTGTCTTCTTCCTCTAGGCCTCCGTCTCTATGTACAACGGAATACGTGACTGATAAGATTAAGTAGCCCACCGGAAAGGCTACGAAGGGGACGGCCAAATCGCGGGGCCCACCAGCTTGGACGCCGACATGATAATCAAACTTTTGTCTCCTTTGTCTGAGAACTATTCATTTGCGAAGAATTACAACTTACAAAGTGGGACATGGAACATTCGCCACATAATGTTCGATAAGAGATTCATCATGGCTAAAATATTGTAACAGTTTTGAACGCTATTTGTTATATGGTGGTTTGAAATCAAGCTGTCTTAATTATTTGAATGCAATAAGAATGTATGTGTGTGAAAACACGAGGACATATTTCCGCAAAAAAAAAAAAAAAAAAAACATGAGGACATATAGAATGGCTATTAACACTGCTGGTTCTTCAAAAATACAAAGGATTGGAATCCTCTCCACTTAGTACGGTGACTCGAAGATCTTCGGCCTTTAAAGTTTGGGCTTCCAAACTTTCCCTTCGGTGTTCCATGACCACGTGGGGCAAACTATATCCTCCACCGCTTGCACCAATATTGGGGCTATAAATAGGGATTGGCACGATGCATAGCCATATGATACAAGCAGTAGATATGGTATAATTTTTCTGTAAAGGTTGTATCAACACCAAAGAAGATTCATCTTCCTTTTTCTTTCTTCTTGGAATTTTTTAAAACAAAAAACAACATTAAATGGGTTCTTAGTTTCCAATGTTCATATTGGCCTGCAAAATGCTCAAGTTTTTCAACATACAAATGCACACATACACACGTGCCCAGAGAAAGAGACTCTCGCTCTTCCATATTTTAACTTATTTTGAAGATATTTATTTTCATGTTGGAAGCTACAATAAATATTAAAATTTAAAATTCAAAATAACAGAAAATTCTAACTATTCATTCATGATCCTCTATTAAATGTGATGACAATGGTCTATGAATTATTGGACTCTCCAATTATTTCAATGTTTCACATAAAAGCTGGTGTACTGTACTGTTAGTTTTTCCACCCATAAAACTAAATGAATTTACATGTAGATTACATGGAAAGTTAAATGGAAGAGGAGTTTACAAAATAAATAAATCTTTATAGATGTAAAAATACATGCTCTGTATTTAAATTAATCAAAAAATTATCGAGAAAATGCAAAAATAAAAAATTGTATTCCGGAAAGTATTCAAATTATAAATTAGAAATTGGCTTCATCATGGTAATGTCATATAAAGAAATTAATGTAGGAGGGGCATGGTCTTAATTGGCGGTTGAAATCAAGAGTTATTCGCAACTATCGTTATTGGTTTAGGTTTCCTGATAATGACTTGACAATTTGCTGACTTTGCTCTTCCATATGTTACTTCTTATCAAAATATGATGTCCTCTTAGTTCTACTCCTGTTTTTTGCTCTCTTGATGGAGCTTGCTGCACAATCATCTAAAGGATCAACCATGATGCACATTGTGATTTCATGGATTTGTTTACCATCGGCTATCAAGTAACTTTTTTTTTTTTTACTTTTCTACATGAGTGAAAAAATAAATTTTACCGAAAACAAATGAATCATTTGAATGGGATGCCTGATGAAAAAAACGATTCGTGTTGAATGGCGCTCAACGGGGTTATTCTTGGTAGTTTAATTTTAAAGATACAGTTTTAGGAACCACAAGTTATAAATAAAATATCCCTATAGACCGGAAATACATCTTCCCGTTGATAGGGACCGCAAAATAAATAACCATATTTCATTTTCGTTCATCCATTTATGATACGGATTGCATGATTGGCTTGGCATTGTGGCCTTCTAGTTTTGCTTCTGGTAATTATTCTGATTAAAGTGTGAATCTGTGGACAGGAAATAGTGGCTAACCATGATACCTATTCAACCCCAAAATATGTTGCCATGGTTTCCATTTCGCTACCAGCATAGCGCAAACTCTATGGGATGGTTCCCAGAGGTCTCCACCCCATTGCAATAATAGAAGGCATATTAAAACCTAGAAAGATATTTAATTGCGTTATGGAAACATGCGCATGCGGAGTATGCTTGTTTAGCGTAGCTAATGTAATAATTACATGTACTAGTAGAATAAAAAATTATAAACCCATGTAGCTAATGTACTAGTGGACAGCTCGGGTCAAAGTCAGAATAAAAAACAAGGCTCTAATACGTAGGCCTAGACTTTATGCTTTCCATATGGAAAACAATTCAAGATTTTTGCGTTCTAGTTCTACATTATAAACCGCGGGCCCTGTTTGGGGAGCTGTTGACCGTAGAACTGTTTCCCAAAGATGCAGCCCAAGAGGTAGAGAGTGAATTAGGTATTTAAAAAATTTAATCAAATGAACTTTACAATTCAAACCTAAGATGCAGTGGTATGGTTTCTTGCTTAAGTTCTTTGAATACAATGCTTGTTCCCTAATCCCCTGTAGTCAGCGAGCACACTCGGTACTACCAGTAGCCTCCCTTGGTGCGGCACCTTAGATAACTACAGTGAGATTAGTTGAGACTAATCCCGGGTACTACCAGTAGCTTTTTCGTTGGGATTATCTCTAGGTGATCAGCAAAGACCTAAAGCACTGATCGAGCAAGATGGGATGTGATTGCATATAAGAAAGGCTAAAGCAATTGCAATAAGATAAAGCAGAGAAGCAACAATTGGCAGCAAGGAAAAGTAAGGCAATCACAAACACATATGATTTTATAGTAGTTCGGTGCCAACCTTGCATCTACGTCCACTCCCCAAGACTTCTTGGGAATTTTACTATAATCACCCCAATTACAGTCCGGTTGTTTTACAAGCTCACAACCAACTTGTTGTTTTCACGAGATCACAACGAATTCGATCGGGTTTCACAGGCTCACCAACTAGAACCAAACGGGTTGTTTTACAAGTTTATAATCAACTTGTTGTTTTCCCGGGATCACAACGAACCTAGTTGGTTTTCCCCGGCTCAACCAACCACAACCTTACATAGTCTATTAAGGTTTGGACAAGACCTTCCCCCCAAGTTTCAAAACTCTCTGAAACTTGAACAAATAAGATGGAAAGAATTTAAACATACTATTGCTCAGACAATAAAAGTGTAAATGCAAACAGTGATAGAAGCAATAGAGAAGTCGTTGGTGTAGAATGATATCTTGATGCTTCACCAACTTCTAGGGATGAGGATTGATGTAGAATGATTGAGCTTGATGCTTCCAATGGTTTTGCTTACTTCAATACTCTGGATTTTGGGCTGTCAAATTGATGTCTTGAAGTTTGGTCGTTGAGCCCCTCTTTAATCCACTTAGTTCCCTTGTATTTATAGTCTCTAAGTAGGAGGGAATACATTAACTAGCTGAGCCGTTAGATTACAAAAATATCGCCATTACTAACATTTTTCCTCGTACTGTTCTTCTAAAAATATTAGCCGGTTAGAGCTGCCAGTCGATTTGGAGTTCGAGCTACCCGTGTAAACTTGGAGTCCGGCCTCGGCTGGATACCTGGAGTCGAATCGAACTTCTGAGGTGTTGAACATCGAGGTCGGGTCCTTCAAAATTGATCTTCTGATCGTTCATCAGTGGAGTCCGGCTCGGGATTTCTGGAGTCGACTCGGCTAACTATTCCATCTGAGCTTTGCTTTTTGTTCTTCTCCTTTGAGTGAGTTGGGTCGAAGATTCCTGAAGTCCGACTCGGCCACTTGTTCATATGTATGCCAAAATCGGATTTCTGTCTCTCCCAAGAGTGGGTCTTAGAGAGTCGACTCGAGCTTTCCATGAGTCAACTCGGCCACTGTTCTGACTTTTGTCCTTTATCTTATTTCGAAAGGGGTCGTTTCTTGATCTTTGGAATCGACTCTTCAAACCCAAAGGGTCAACTCATCTGCATCGGGGGTTGACTCTTTAAACACAAGGGTCGACTCATTAAGGAATACAGAAGTTGATTTTCTGTCCAATGCTGAGACTGAGCTGGGGTCGACTCTTGAAACACAAGGGTCGACTCATTAAGATCGGGGGTCGACTCTTTAAACACAAGGGTCGACTCATGAAGAAATGTCTCAGGCGGTAAAAGCTCTCTGTAAAATTTGAACTACATTGGGGTCGACTCAGGTCTGCGGGGGTCGACTCATTCACTGTGCTAGTAGACAGTTGCCGTACTGGAGTCGACTCGAACCCTTCTTGAGTCGACTCAAGGACTGTTCCTTGGCCATTAACTGATCCAGAGTATTTTCATTTTAATCCTTAATAATCTATCTTGAATTATTTCGACATTTTTTGAAACACTAAACATAACATCATTAGTACAATAAAACGTCATCAATGGCTTTGTAAAAATCTCACAAGGATCAGCAAATTATACTTCAAGATTTTGTGATCATCAAAATCAATCTTTAGGTCCAATAAGAATTTTTAGAAATAAAGCCATTGGAAGTAGAGCTTTCTGAAGTAGAGTTTTTATAAAAAATTATTTGTTGTTTAGTAATTACATTTCTAAAGTGTTGTGGCACTTTAACATGTATTTCGTAAACAAACTGAAAAAGTACTTTTGTATAACAAAATTACCATAAAGGACATTGCATTATATCATACAACAGAGCATAATAAAATATAACATATATTAATATATAAATATATGATATAGTATAATATTACTATAATGTAATATAATATTATTACAATATAGTAATATAACATTGTATACTATAGCATAATAATTTAATATAATATTAAATTATTTAATATAACATATCAATGTATTATGATATAATATAATATAATATTATATTTATAGTATAATACAATAATAAAGGTACAAAATATTATAATTATTAGCGTACATTAATTTTTATAATATAATATAATATTAAATTATTTAATATAATATATTAATGTATTATGATATAATGTAACATAATATTATATTTATAGTATAATACAATAATTGGAAACAAGAATACATTTTCTTGCATAGAAGGGAGTCTGATCCATGGCTTAGAGTTTTTTGTTAGGGCTCCAGCAGATTTTTAGGTTTATAAAGGAACAAAGTATATAATTGTTATATTTTATTATGAATATTTTGGTAAAAAAATAGCTTTATGACAAAGCTCAAAACAACTTTTTTGGAAAGCTCCAAAATGGGCTTCTTCCAGAAGTTGTTTTTAGCTTTTTGGAAAAGCTAAAATAGCTTCTCAAAATTTTTACCAAACATCCTTTTGTTGGAAATCCTAGTGGTCGCATGCATATATTTTTAAAAATTTTACAGCGAAAGCAAGAATTAAACTATTTAATTTTATGCATGTTAGAGATCATATCTCCACAACAAAATAGATCCAGGACTTTAAACATTATCCTAAATAAGTATGCCATGATTCAATGTCTAACATGTAATCATGCAGAATTTCAGTAACCTAGTTGATTTCTAATCCTAATTTTAAATAAGATCAGATCTCATACCTTTTTGCTTAGAGGACTTTGATGATGCCTTGATCACGTTCTGTAGCCCACACGCATCCGGCCTCTACGGATAGTTCACGCGAAGCTCTAGATGATCTTCCTCTACAGGAGTGCTAGCTCGCACAGAGGTGCTGCAATGGCTGAATCTTTCTCCTTCGAAGCACTCAACCTTTGATTTTTCTTCAAAGAGATGAAGGATGGAGATGAAGGAGAGGAAGGAGAAGAGAGGAGGCAGCTGCTTCTTAGAATTTTTCAAAACTTTTGAAGCCCTAGGCGCGGAGTTCATTATATAGGCCAAGGAGTCCAACTCCTTGCCTAGTTTTGATCCCCCACGCCACCCCCTCTTTGTGCCAACGAATTTGACTGATTAAAATCCCTAAAAATTTTGAAAAATACGGCAGCAAAGAGGAGATTAATCCCTCCAAATTGTGCGCCATGAATCCCTACATTTTAGGGATTCATGCGCCACCAATTTGAGTGCCGCACCACCCTTCTTCATGCGCCATGAATTTCCTACAAATTAGGAATTTGATTCTAATCTTTTTAAGAAGATTTGAGGAGTCATATTCATCTGAAAAATAGCCCCACGCCTCCTCTTTTCTCATGCCAAAAATTGGCCAAAAATAAAGAGGAGAGGCGCCTCAATTTTAGGAATAAGGATAAGGTGTCTTTCTTCTCCAAGAAAGAAAGCTAGGGTCCTAAAATTTAGGGATTCTTCTCCTTATCAATTTCTGAATTTTTGAACTTAGAATCCTTATCAAATAATATTCAATTTGGGCTACATCATCAGGATTTGACCTAATTGAATTAGGTTCGACCCGAGTAGATTGTTTAGCTTTCTTCTTGGTCTGACTCTACTTAGATGTCTTAGCATGTTGCACTTTATTATTCTTATTTTTCTTCTTCTTTCCTTTCTTAAAGGGACGACGCCCTTCCGATGATCCTCCCACTACATGCACCGACTCCTTTTGGAGTTGATAGTCCTTCTCAAAGGTCTGCAGTAATCCCAGCAATCCGTAGTAATTAATTGCAAGCTTTGTCATTCTATAATGAGTAAGGAATGAACGGTAAGATCCTAGGAGTGAATTCAGAATCGCATCTTTTCCCAGTTGATCGTGCAGGAGAAATTCGAGAGTATTTAGGCGCTCAATTAACTCGATCATGTACAGTACGTGATCCGTAACTGAACACCATTCTTCATTCGGGCGCTGAAAATGGCACAACTAGTCTTATGCCTTTCAATGTCGTCAGGAACACCAAAAGACTCATTCAACATTTGAAGCATGTCTTCTGGTTGAGCGTTCTCGAATCTGCAACTGAACTCGTCACTCATAGTAGCCAGCATAATGCAACGAACCGTGGTTCAATCATTGAGCCACTTCAAGTAAGTGTCTCGGACCGCTCTCCATGCATTCGGAGCAGGCTGCTCAGGTGCCGGATCTGTCAAAATGTACAGAATCCGTTTGTGCTCTAAAACAATCTTCAGCTTTCTATGCTGTTATTAAAGTTGGGTTCTGTCAGCTTGTCCGCTATCTAACAGGGATTGGAGCGACAAATTTGTGGCTATTTCTGCATAAAGAAAAATCATGAACCTTATTGGTATATGAATTAATTAGACCCAAAGACTTGGATTTTAGTCTAAAGGTTCTTCTACTATTTTATACAAATTGTTGACCTCCACATTCAATTTAAAGAATTACCCTAATCCTTTAGTGGGCACTAGAATCCACATGTTCGCATATGGGCCCGAGTGTAGCTCGGCTAACTCATGTGCAACAATTGGTAGGTTCTTAACCAATTGTTTCATCTAAACAATTTCTAGTGTTAATTTTGCCCCAGGCACCTCTTCAGCAGGCGTGTGGCGCCTCCACTAAAAGTTCTGATTAGGTCCAACCATTAACATGACAGAATTCAATGTAACTTACTAACAAATAGCCAGGCCCGAGTGTGGCTCGGCTAACCTGATTACCTATCAGAGAGCACAATTGAATCATCATATTATGGATGATAATTTCAATGGCCGATAAGCACCAGGCGTGTGGCGCCTCCAATGATTATCGAACCATTGGACCCATTATCATTCAACTTAATAAGAGGCTTTGAGCTAGTTATCTTTATAACTATTTTATTTTAGGAACCTAACAATTTTAGAGGATTTGATTTAATAGAGAGAAGAGAAGAGAAGAACTGGTTAATCTTAATCCTCCCACTGACTTCACCAAGTCAGATTAAAAAGGAACTAGATTAACCCGGTTCTTAGGCACCTAGATCAGTCACACTGATTTTCTTACAGGCATGGGTTAACTCGAATCATTAAGTGATCTAATAAAAAATGATTAACCAAATCGGCTAGGTAAGTGAGATTGGTGGAAGGGATATGTCATTAACTCGACAAAGACGAATCAGTGCGAGTAGCTCCTAATTAAAAACCACCGATCAAAACTGCCAAACTTACCTTAGACACCGACTGGTTAATCAATTTTGATTTTGACCATCCTAATGACTCGGGCTCAACCACTGAGCCTCAATTAAGTTTTATTTGGTCTAATCAAAGACATGGACTTGATCAAGTACAACTATTGTATTTGATTGAGTATCCTTGACCTAATCTAATTACTACTTAGATTTGATCAATTACTCCAATTAGTCCATCTTTGATTTTAACCCTAGGTCTAACCCAGTTCACTAAAACTTGATTTGAGCTAACCCAAATACCCCCAAGATTTATGCAATGTCAATTAAATTTCAATTCACAATTCTAGATCACTTAATTCTCAATTAAGTGTAGGATTATGAAAAATTTCGGATCATTGCATAAGTCTTGAATCACATGTTAATTACAAACTTTTAGTTCTTAAAACTTATTTTCAGATCTGAGTTTGTCAATTAAACATGCTGATTTTAAATTTAATTCATGTTTAAATCTTATTTGGTTTATATTCATATATCATATATACAAACTAACATGAATTTAATCTAAACAACATACATCATATGCATCTAATTTTTCAGATCTGATTTATTATGTAAAAACAGCAATTAAATCAATCATAAATCTCTTTTAGATCTAATCTAAACACATCTATAATTTCATATTTAATTACAAAGATTAAAACTACTTTTAATCTTCTTTTCGTGGTTCATCTTCAAGAATTGGATCACAGTGGCACCCCTACACTGTTAGCATCCCTTATATGCCATGAAAATTTCGAAATAATTTTCAGATTGCAGCGGAAAAACATATGCAGGATCCATTCATCGTATGAACGTGTTTTAAAACATTTCGTTCGTAGATAGATTAGAATTAAATTATTTTAAACCATTTTAAAATCATTAAGAAGATCAGATCTTCACCTTGTGCGGGTAGATGGTCTCCACAAATCTGATTTACGTGGTATTTAATCAAGGCTCAGTGGAAGCCGCACACACGTCCGGCCTCTACAGGTATCCACACGAAGTAATGAGTCGATCGAAGCCTTTGGATCTCCCCGGGGTGCTAGCTCTCTTGCAGAGAAGGCTATTGATGGCTGAAGTCCTCTCCCTTGAATCAACTTTTGATTACCTTGAGAGAAGGTAGAAGAAAGAGGGATCTAAGAAGAAGAAAATAAGGCTCTTTGCGGCCTTTTCTTTTTCTCCCCGTAGGAACCAAGGAAAGAGATGAATGAGGGCCATGCCACAAGCTTTTTCTTCCCTTCTCTCTTGCGGATGAAAGGAGGAATAGGAGGGGAGTCTTGCTACCGTGAAGCACCAAAAGGAACTCATAAGAGGAGGGGCCGAACCCCTCCTCCTTTTAGCTTTACATGAGATAAGGATGGGCTCCTATTTTTTAGGAGCTCATCCTTATCATCTTAATTCGGCAGCAAGGAGGGGCTTACGCCCCTCCTTTTTCTTCCACGCACATCCCAAAGGGAGCAAGTCCAATTAAATCAACCATTTAATCAAATTAAAGGGTGATTTAATTTGGGTTCATTTCATGAGTCCAATCCTATTCAAAATAGAATTTTTATGAACCCATTTCAATTTCCTCCTTATCCTAATCTAATTAGGATTTAATTGAACAATGACTCTATTGAACTCTTCAATCATAATCCAATTAGGAGTCATTTAATTAATTAGATTAAAATTAAAATTAATTAGGACTTAAAAAAAATTCTAATCTAATCAAGACTTGTTCAAATTTTAGCCCTAAGACAATTAGGACTTTAGAAATCCTATTCCAAATAGGATTCTAATTTAATTTGAAATCCTAATCCAATTAGGACTTCATGAATCCTACTCCAAGTAGGACTCGTGATCAAGTCCAATTAATTAAATTAAATTACAATCCGATTGCAATTATTCCTTCTTCTAACCACTAACTCTTAGCGGGTTTTCAATTTATCAATCTAATTGATCATTTGTGATTCTTAATCACAATTCAACCATCGGATCGGTCAATACTTCTAATGTGTATGACCCCATAGATTCTATTTTGACTGGTAGTGAGATATATTGCGATCTCTATCACAATATCATTGAAAACTCCTTTCAATGAGTTGAAACAATTTCAACTCAACTGACCAGCGATTATCAACCATCAAGATGATCCCTGTGAGTCTCACCATCCACCAGTGACACCTAGCAGTATGTAGTGGCCACCCAGCAGAAGAGAATGATGAACCTCTAAGTGCAGTTATCGTATGATACAGTCCTTATATCATGGATCCCTACAGACCGGAGGTTATGGATAACTCGTCAAACCTCGTTGTCTGTCATATGTCTAGATTTATTCGACTTGAGTTCGATAGTGGAAAACTCTTTCTCCACTTTATATTATGCCCTGGCCAAGGTCTTAGAACTCAGTCTTATAAATCACATAGGATCACTCCTCATCTATCAAGGTCGATAGATTCCATATAGATGCATACCCTACTCCTACAGTGAACCTACTGCAGCCAATCCACACAACAAGAATCCATATGACTAGAGACCATGTATATGTGCAGTCAAACTACAATAACCTCTGTGGAGTGATTGATTATAACCCTATTTGATTTTGATGAGCTCAAAGCATTTGAGTATATCTTATGTTATACTAATGAATTCAATCTAGTGTTTCAGTCAAATATTTGTAAATTTATGTTCAAGTGTCTCTAGCTTTGGTTCAATACACTTTGGATAAGTAAGGAATTCAATTTGAACCAAAGTCTGAATCTCGAGTCGACTCCGGAAGATTACGAGTCGACTCCAAGCGTATCAGAAGCTCTGGCACAAGCTCGAGTCGACTCCTGCACATTACGAGTCGACTCTGACTGAGAACAGACAGCCGGACAGAAAGATTCATCTCATAACCTGTCAACGAGTCGACTCCTGAAGAATTCGAGTCGACTCCGATGCTTGCCGAGTCGACTCCAGCATAGTACGAGTCGACTCCTTGGAGTAACAGACAGAAAGACAGAGAGCCATATTCGACGTCTGAGAGCCGAGTCGACTCCCGCAAAGTCCGAGTCGACTCCAAGGCAGTTCAACTCCAAAGACAGAAGACCGATACTTCGGTATCTAAGAGCCGAGTCGACTCCTGCAAAGTCCGAGTCGACTCCGAGGTAGTTCAACTCCAAAGACAGAAGATCGGTATTTCGTGTCTGAGAGCCGAGTCGACTCCCGCAAAGTCCGAGTCGACTCCGAGACAGTTCAAGTTCAAAGATAGAAGACCTGTCTCTCCGGCTCTGAGAGCCGAGTCGACTCCAAGGAAATCCGAGTCGACTCGAGGAAGTAAAATCGAGAGGATGAGTTTTGAAGCCCTGAAGATCGAGTCGTCTCCAGAAGGGAAAGTCATCTCCGGACAATTGGTGAGTCGACTCCAGGTTCGGCCGAGTCGACTCCAGAATGGGACGGCACTCGATTTCAAATTTTGAATAGTGGGCGAGTCGTCTCCAGTAAAGCATGAGTCGGCTCCAGCAACACTCGAGTCGACTCCTGATTGAGCGAGTCGACTCCGATCCCAACGGACATTTTGTCAGGAGTTGCAGAATGTGCAGAACGGCCTTGAATCTGTGTCTAACGGCTATTTTTCTTTGGGAATAGCTTAAATAGCCTGAGTGAACAGTAATAGAGTAAGAAAGAGAGACTCCATTCAAAGCTAAAGGGATTTCCACCAACCAAAAGCTCTCTAGAGTGATTACACGAAAAAGAAGGAAGAAGTGCATTGAAGTCGACTCTCCAACTGTCTTCCTCACATTCAAGGCTCTCCTCCTGACAGCAAGTCTACATTCAAGAGGAGTCAAAGAGTTTGAAAAGCCCCTTCCTCCATCTCCAAAATCAGTTTGAGGGCTTCTTACTCTTCCTTGCTTAAATTGTTTAAATACGCTTTTGAGAAGCTTCCTTTTTGTTTGTGTCAAACTATTTGTTACTTACTTGATTCAATCAGGGGATTGAATCAAGGGTGTTAAGGTTTGTTGGTGAGCCAAGGTTAAAACCAACGGTGTAAGGATTTGATTGTGATCCCAGGAAAACAATCGGGTGGTTCTAGTCGGTGAGCCTGTGAAAACCGACCGAGTTCGTTGTGATCTCGTAAAACAACAAGTTGGGTTGTGAACTTGTAAAACAACCGACTGTAATCCGAGGGATTATAGTGAACTCCCAAGTGAGGCTTGGGGAGTGGACGTAGGAGCAAGGGTTAGCTCCGAACCACTATAAAATTGCTTGTGTTTGTGATTGTTTCATTGTCTCTTCCTTTCCCTTCATCCACTGCATATAGCAACTAATTAATCCACTTGCAAAAGTTTTAATTAGTTACTCACAAAGTCTTTTAATTGCAATAATTATTTTAAAACCCAATTCACCCCTCCTCTTGGGTTGTCTATCTGGGCAACAAGTGGTATCAGAGCCGGAACTCTTTTACCAAAAGAGTAAAAGATCAAAATGACAACCCCATTTGGATCTTCTCATATTGAGGGCCAGTCCACCCATAGACCACCATTCTTCAATGGATCCGACTACTCATATTGGAAGGCTAGGATGAGAATATTTATCCAAGCACAAGACTATAAGATGTGGACCACCATACTTAATGGACCATACATCCCATCAATTTTTGTAGAGGGTGTTACTATACCCAAACTTGAAAAGAATTGGAATGACAATGATATAAGGAAGGCACAACTAAATGCCAAAGCAATGAATGTGCTTTATTGTGCTTTAGACCGAAATGAATTCAATAGAGTCTCTACTTGCAATTTTGCAAAAGAGATTTGAGATAGACTTGAAGTGACCCACGAGGGCACAAATCAAGTAAAAGAATCTAAAATAAATATATTAGTTCATAAGTATGAATTATTTAAGATGGATTTCAATGAAACTATCACTTGCATGTTTACTAGATTTACTGACATTGTCAATGGCCTAAAAAGCCTTGGCAAAAATTATACTAACAGTGACCTTGTAAGGAAGATTCTTCGTTGTTTGCCAAGGTCATGGGAGGCCAAGGTGACGGCAATCCAAGAAGCCAAGGACTTGAACAAGCTTCCACTTGAGGAGCTTCTTGGATCCCTAATGACGCACGAGCTCACAATGAAACAACACAGCGAAGAAGAATCCTCTCATAAGAAAAAGGTAATAGCTCTCAAATCTACTTTTTCTAACAAGAATTTATCTTGCAGTAGCAGCAGTGAAGAAGAAGATCATGAGGGAGATGATGATGAGGCTCTTCTCGTACGTAAGTTCAGAAAATTCATCAACCGAAAGAAGTCCTTTCATCAAAGGAGAGGTCCCTCAAGTTCCTATTACAAGGATAAAGGTAAGGAAAGGAAAAATGAGGGAATCGGATGCTACGAATATAAGAAGCCGGGACACTTTAGAGCGGACTATCCTTTGCTCAGGAAGGCCAGCAAGTACAAGAAAAAGAAAGTCCTCGTCTCCACCCTATCGGACTCCGATTCATCATCATCATCATCGGATGAGGAATAAGAAGAAAAGGCCAACCTATGTTTTATGGCAAACGAAAATAAGGTAACATCTAAAACGCATTTAGATTTTACCTTTGATGAATTGTATGATGCGTTTAATGAATTAATGGATGAATATAAGACAATAAATCTTAAGAATAAAGAGCTAAAACTAACCAATCAATCTCACCTCCATAAATACGATAAATTAGTTAAGGATAAGGATTTTATCATTAAAAAAAATTTAAAACTTAAAACAAGCAAGCAAATGTTAATTCAAAAAACTAATACCTTAATTAAAGATAACGAAAAACTAACCAAGGAAATTTCTGAACTTAAAAAGGATAAACAAACTATTAGAGATAATTTCATAAAAGACTTAAATGCACTAAAAACAGAAAAACAAAAGTTGGCACTAGAACTTGAAAAGTACAAACCTTTTGTAGAAAAGTTTACATATAGTTCTGAAAAATTAGAAATGATACTTAATAGTCAACGAGCTGTGTTCAATAGAGCTGATTTAGGGTATAAACCTAAAAATAAGCAAAAGCTCCTTAGTAATTTCTTTGTAAAAGCAGGGGAAAGCAAAACTAAGAAAATAACCTATTTTTTGCTGTGGAACAATAGGACATAAAGCTAATGTGTGTGATCATAGAAAAGGAAAAGCTAAAGGAAAAATTAAAAGGGTTTGGGTTCCAAAAGGAACCAACATTACTAACCATGAAGGACCCAAGAAAACTTGGGTACCTAAAATTGTATGATTTCCTTGTGTAGGAGTGTCTTGCAGCCAAGGTCGACAAAAACTGTTGGTACTTGGATAGTGGCTGCTCAAGACACATGACGGGTGACAAAGACCAATTCTTCACCCTTGAGCCTAAGAAGGGAGGTGCAGTGACATTTGGAGACAATAACCAAGGTCACATCGTTGGTATAGGTAAAGTACAAATCACCTCCTCAACCTTTGTTGATAATGTACGATTAGTAGATGGTCTTAAACATAACTTACTTAGCATAAGTCAATTATGTGATAAGGGTTTTGATGTTTTGTTTAAACAATCCTTATGCATCATAACCAACTCAATTGATAATAGCTTAGTATTCAAAGGAATAAGACGTGGAAATATCTATGTAGTAGATCTAGATGATCTTGCTAAAAACAGTCCTTGCTTAGTTGCTAGTGATACTAAGGAGAATGATGCAAGTTGGTTATGGCACCGTAAATTAGGACATGCAAGTATGGATACAATATCTAAGTTAGTTAAAAGAGATTCTGTAATAGGTTTGCCAAAACTAAAATTTGAGAAAAATAAAATCTGTGAAGCTTGTCAATATGGCAAACAATCAAGGAACTCCTTTAATTCCATAAATTGTGTCTCTACCTCTAGACCTCTTGAACTACTACACATGGATCTATTTGGACCAACTAGAACCACAAGTCTAGGTGGAAACAAATATGGTCTTGTTATTGTAGATGATTTTTCTAGATATACTTGGGTCATGTTTTTAGCTCATAAAGATCAAGCATTTTCAGTATTTAAGAAATTTTATAAGGAAGTAACTAATGCCAGAGATGCTTCAGTCATAGCTATTAGAAGTGACCATGGAACGGAATTTGAAAATCATCTATTTGATGAATTTTATAGTAAAAAGGGGATAACTCATAATTTTTCTGCACCTAGGACACCACAACAAAATGGAGTTGTAGAAAGGAAGAATAGAATCCTAGAGGAAATGGCAAGAACCATGCTATGTGAAAGTAACCTCCCTAAGTATTTTTGGGGAGAAGCCATTAATACATCATGTCATATATTAAATAGAGTTTTATTGAGACCCATTATAAAGAAAACACCTTATGAACTTTGGAAAAATAGAAAGCCCAAAGTAAACTATTTTCATGTTTTTGGATGTAGGTGTTTCATTCATAATAATGGGAAGGATAACTTAGGTAAATTTGATTCTAAATCTGATGAAGGTATCTTTTTGGGATATTCTACATCAAGTAAAGCATATAAAGTATTTAACAAAAGAAATCTTGTTATTGAAGAGTCTATACATGTTGTTTTTGATGATACTAGTGATATCTCTTCTAGCAAGAGAGTTGTTCCTGATGATGATGCAAAAATTCTTGAAGAAAAGATTGATGAGATGACATTACAAGAAGATGAACAAAAACTAATTGGAAATGCATCAACAAGCCAAGAGGCAATTGTGGATCATGGGCTGACTAAGGCTTGGAGGTATGCTCATGGGCATCCTAAGGAATTAATTTTAGATGATCCATCTCAACCTGTTAGGACTAGAGCATCTCTTAAGAAGTTAAATAATCATCTAGCATTTGTCTCACACTTTGAACCTAAACACATAGAAGAAGCTGAAAAGGATGTAAATTGGATAAATGCAATGCAAGAAGAACTAAACCAATTTACTAGAAATAAGGTATGGAACCTAGTTGAACGACCCTCTGAATATTCAATAATAGGTACCAAATGGATATATAAAAATAAACTTGATGAAAATGGAATTGTGATTAAGAACAAGGCTAGACTAGTAGCAAAGGGCTATAATCAAGAAGAAGGTATAGACTTTGATGAAACCTTTGCTCCTGTAGCTAGACTTGAGGCAATTAGATTGTTACTAGCATTTGCATGCTCTAAAGACTTCAAATTATTTCAAATGGATGTAAAAAGTGCATTTTTGAATGGGTATATTAATGAGGAGGTGTATGTAGAACAACCTCCTGGTTTTGAAAATCATCAATACCCCAATCATGTTTACAAACTAAATAAAGCACTATATGGTCTAAAGCAAGCTCCTAGAGCTTGGTATGAAAGACTTAGCAAATTTCTACTAGACCATGAGTTCTCTAGAGAAAATATAGATACAACACTGTTTTTAAAGAAGAAAAACAAAGAAATGTTAGTAGTGCAGATTTATGTTGATGATATTATTTTCGGTGCTACTAACAATCGCCTCTGCGAAGAATTTGCTGACTTGATGCAGAGTGAATTTGAAATGAGCATGATGGGAGAGCTGAACTATTTCCTCGGGCTACAAATCAAACAATCTAAGGAGGGCATCTTTATCTGTCAAGCGAAATACATCAAAGAGATGCTCAAGAAGTTTGATATGGAAGGAAATAAGCCAATCAGCACACCCATGGGTACGTCATGCAAACTTGATAAAGATGAATCAGGTAAGTCAGTAGATCAAAAGATGTATAGAGGTATGATAGGATCTTTATCTTACTGCAAGTAGACCTGATATCATGTTTAGTGTATGCATGTGTGCTAGATATCAATCTAATCCTAAGGAATCACATTTAATAGCTGTTAAGAGAATCTTTAAATACCTAATAGGAACAAAAACCATAGGTCTATGGTACTCTAAAGATTCAAGCATAAATTTAATTGGGTACACTGATTCAGACTTCGCTGGTTGTAAACTTGATAGAAAAAGCACCAGCGGATCATGTCAATTCTTAGGAGAAAATTTAATCTCTTCGTTTAGCAAGAAACAAAACTCGGTTGCATTATCTACAGCTGAAGCCGAATATGTTGCTGCCGGGAGTTGTTGTGCTCAAATCTTGTGGATTAAACAACAACTTGAAGATTATGGCATTAAACAAGATAAAATTCCCATTAACTGTGATAATACAAGTGCCATTAATCTAACTAAGAATCCAATTCAGCACTCAAGAACTAAACATATTGAGATAAGACATCACTTCATAAGAGATCATATACTGAATGGTGATGTGACACTTCAATTTGTGTGTACTGATGATCAACTTGCTGATATCTTCACAAAATCCCTATGTGAGGATCGATTTTGCATACTTAGAAGAGGGTTAGGAGTGATTGATCCATTCTCGTGATACTCTCCTCTAATTCATAGATTTTGAGGATTAGTCTAAGGTAAACATAGGACTTCTTATCTATGATCATCAATTCAGCTCCTAAATCATGGATAAGTCTATAACTATCTCTAGTGGCACGAAAATAACATTATTTTTGGGTGCGTGCCAGAGTTCGAGTCGACTCGGATACATTTTAGAGTCGGCTCATGGGGGAGTCGACTCGCGTATATTTCGGAGTCGACTCGAGGTCGATGGCATCATGGGGGGAGTCGACTCGCGTATATTTTGGAGTCGACTCGAGGCCGGTTCCCTCGCGTCCGTGCGCCGGGAAGGCGGTCTCCACCGGGAGAAAAGTCAACTTTGACTTCCTCTCCCAGGAAGGCTTTACCCTAGAGCATCGGTTAAGGGCTCAAGGGTTAGAAAGGTTTTGTTCCCTAGATCTCCCTATTTACCCGGGGTTAGTTAGGAAATTTTACGGTACTGTAGCTAGGGGTAATGGTGGTATTCAGGGAACTGTAGCGGGTGTCCCTATATTTATTTCGGAGGACTTCATTGCTCAAGTCCTCCATCTTCCCCAAGTAGGGGTGTCTCCCTCTCACCCCGCGGATAGGACTGAGGCTCTTACGGCCATACTAGAGAGTCCACCTCAGTCCCCCCTAGAAGAGGTGTCTGCAAATCAGCTATCAGCTGAAATGCGACTCCTCTTAAGTATCATATCTAGGACCCTCTTCCCCAAGACAGGCCGTTTTGATTTTGTGTCTGAGAGGGACCTAGCCCTGATGTTCTACATACTTCAAGATATTCCAATCAACTTTCCAAAACTCATCTACAGATACATCTGTGAACCATTAGATAAGCCTAGATTGAGTCTCCCGTATGGTATGCTATTCACCCTCATCTTTAGGGAGTTAGGGGTTCCTATTCCTGAGGGAGAACCCTCTCGCTCACTGCGTCACACTGACCGAATGGGTGAGGGGACTCTCCATAGGATGGGGTTCCATAGAGTCGAGGGAGTCTGGGTACGGAGACCATCCACTTCCACACCTTCTGACCCTACTACTCGACACTTCCCCAGCCCTGATCATGACTCAGATTTTCGCACCTATCCCTCCACTTCAGCACCATCTACTTCAGCCGGACCCTCCACTGCACCACCTTCTCAGCCACTGGAGGTCCGGATATCTTCTGAGCACCTTCGGAAGTTGCGGCAGGAGATCGTGAGGGAGCTACGGGACGACCTACTGAGGGAGCTCCGAGGTCCTCAGAGTGCTCCCTCCACCCAGCTAGTACCCTCCTTAGCAGCCGTGACAGAGATGGTTGCAAATCTGAGGGAGGAGATATTCAACATTCGAAGCCTAGTTCAAGGACAATACTGGAACATAAGTGACGTCAAGGACGACACAAGGGAGATGCGAGATAGCATCAAAAAGGAACTAGGCAACCAGAGTCAGGGTGCTGAGAGACTAGCCAACGCACTGATCTTCAAGCTCGACACCCTCCAAGAAAGTGTGAACAACATATCAACTAGTCAGTCTAGAGCCACCTCGGAGATTCTTGAACAACTGGGAAACATCAATGAGGGGCTAAGCATGGTCATCAAACACACTAGACTGAGCAAGGGCTAGAGTTGTATATTTTTCTTTACTTTATGTTGTACAGTCCCTTGAGGACTCACTTGATATGTAATCACACTTGTACTTAATTTTGGATAAATAAAATGAGTAGAACTTCTTTTCAAAAATTGTGCATTCTTGAGTTTTTGCATCTTACTGTGCTTTCTGCCTTTTTGCTATGATGACAAAAAGAGGGAGAAAATATATTGAATAGACATGTAAAGGGAATCAATAAAAAGAAAACTTTTAAAGCACAAAATAATTTGTTCTAAGTGGATTCGATACCTCGAGGCTCATTATCTCTCTATTGGGGCTCCTAAAGGAGTAATCTCCAGAATCTATTCAAGAGATATTCGGAGATTAGTTGAATCATACTCAAGAACAAATTGGCAGATTTTTCCTCTAAAACCAAAAATTTAAGTTCAAAAGCTTCAATACACTAAAAGAAAATTCAGAGAATCTAAACAAAGTTGAATGCATGTGTTGAGGAGGAGAATCTGAAATCTTAAGAAAACAAACTCATTAAATATATATATGCCAAACAATTGATTGCATGACATGAAGGCTTATATAATTCCAAATGAAAAGGGGAGCTTTAACTTCAGAATTTACTGTTTCACACCTTTCAGTTTTGGATAAATTAAATGACTAGACACTTGAATTCATTTTAAAACTTTACTATAAATCTCCTTTTTGGTTGAGCAATTCACTTTACAAATACTCAATGTTTTGTTATCATCAAAAAGGGGGAGATTGTGGAGTGATTGATTATAACCCTATTTGATTTTGATGAGCTCAAAGCATTTGAGTATATCTTATGTTATACTAATGAATTCAATCTAGTGTTTCAGTCAAATATTTGTAAATTTATGTTCAAGTATCTCTAGCTTTGGTTCAATACACTTTGGATAAGTAAGGAATTTAATTTGAACCAAAGTCTGAATCTCGAGTCGACTCCGAAAGATTACGAGTCGACTCCAAGCGTATCAGAAGCTCTGGCACAAGCTCGAGTCGACTCCTGCACATTACGAGTCGACTCCGACTGAGAACAGACAGCCGGACAGAAAGATTCATCTCAGAACCTGTCAACGAGTCGATCCTGAAGAATTCGAGTCGACTCCGATGCTTGCCGAGTTGACTCCAGCATAGTATGAGTCGACTCCTTGAAGTAACAGATAGAAAGACAGAGAAGCCATATTGGACTCTGAGAGCCGAGTCGACTCCCGCAAAGTCCGAGTCGACTCCAAGGCAGTTCAACTCCAAAGACAGAAGACCGATACTTCGGTGTCTGAGAGCCGAGTCGACTCCCGCAAAGTCCGAGTCGACTCCGAGGCAGTTCAACTCCAAAGACAGAAGATCGGTATTTCGTGTCTGAGAGCTGAGTCGACTCCCGCAAAGTCCGAGTCGACTCCGAGACAGTTCAAGTTCAAAGATAGAAGACCTGTCTCTCCGGCTCTGAGAACCGAGTCGACTCCAAGGAAATCCGAGTCGACTCGAGGAAGTAAAATCGAGAGGATGAGTTTTGAAGCCCTGAAGATCGAGTCGTCTCCAGAAGGAAAAGTCATCTCCGGACAATTGGCGAGTCGACTCCAGGTTCAGCCGAGTCGACTCCAGAACGGGACGGCACTCGATTTCAAATTTTGAACAGTGGGCGAGTCGTCTCCAGTAAAGCATGAGTCGACTCCAGCAACACTCGAGTCGACTCCTGATCGAGCGAGTCGACTCCGATCCCAATGGGCATTTTGTCAGGAGTTGCAGAATGTGCAGAACAGCCTTGAATCTGTGTCTAACGGCTATTTTTCTTTGGGAATGGCTTAAATAGCCTGAGTGAACAGTAATAGAGTAAGAAAGAGAGACTCCATTCAAAGCTAAAGGGATTTCCACCAACCAAAAGCTCTCTAGAGTGATTACACGAAAAAAAAGGAAGAAGTGCGTTAAAGTCGACTCTCCAACTGTTTTCCTCACATTCAAGGCTCTCCTCGTGACAGCAAGTCTACATCAAATTCAAGAGGAGTCAAAGAGTTTGAAAAGCCCCTTCCTCCATCTCCAAAATCAGTTTGAGGGCTTCTTACTCTTCCTTGCTTAAATTGTTTAAATACGCTTTGGAGAGGCTTCCTTTTTGTTTGTGTCAAACTATTTGTTACTTACTTGATTCAATCAGGGGATTGAATCAAGGGTGTTAAGGTTTGTTGGTGAGCCAAGATTAAAACCAATGGTGTAAGGGTTTGATTGTGATTCTGGAAAAACAATCGGATGGTTCTAGTCGGTGAGCCTGTGAAAACCGACCGAGTTCGTTGTGATCTCGTAAAACAACAAGTTGGGTTGTGAACTTGTAAAACAATCGGCTGTAATCCGAGAGATTATAGTAAACTCCCAAGTGAGGCTTGCGGAGTGGACGTAGGAGCAAAGGTTAGCTCCGAACCACTATAAAATTGCTTGTGTTTGTAATTGTTTAATTGTCTCTTCCTTTTTCTTCATCCACTGCATATAGCAACTAATTAATCCACCTGCAAAAGTTTTAATTAGTTACTCACAAAGTCTTTTAATTGCAATAATTATTTTAAAACCTAATTCACCCCCCCTCTTGGGTTGTCTATCTGGGCAACAACCTCACTGTGAATAGCCGAAACACCGCAGGTCAAAGGACCAGTCATACTACTGCAACATCAAGCAAGTCACTGACGAGTGGATAGACATCCAAGTGACTTCTTATCTTGGTCACGCTCAGTACCCTTGTGTTAGAATACCCGCCCATGCCGCAGAAAAATTTCAAAAATTTCAGATGCAGCGGAAGAGGCATGCGCGGGATCAACCGTTCATCGCATGAACGTTGTTTAAAACCGTTTGTAGATAGATAAGGATTAAAAACTTTTTAAAAATATTAGAAGATCAGATCTTCACCTTGTGCGGGTAGATGATCACCGCAAACTGATGATCGTGGTTTTTGGATGAAGGTTCGCTTGAAGCCGTTCAAGTGCCCGGCCTCTACAGGTATCCATACGAAGCAGGAACCGATCCAAGCTTTCTATCTCCCCGAGGTGCTAGCTCCCTTGCAGAGATAACTTTGATGGCTGATGTCCTCCCTTTTAATCAACCCTTGATTGTGCTTGGGAGGAGGAAGAAGAAGGATGAAGAGAGGAAGAAGATCAAAGCCCCTGCAGCCTTCTTTCTTTTCCCTGCGTTGGAAGGAAGAAGGGAGGATGAAGAGGCCACCTTTCTTTTTCTTCCTTTGCTTGCGGCTGAACCAAGGAAAGGGGAGGAGAGGGGGCCACGAATTGGAGAGGGAGAGGGCTTCAATGAATGCCCTAGGTCAGCCCCACGCCTCCTCTTAAATAGCATGTGGAGCTCCTACTTTGTCGGAGCTCCTTGATTAAATTCCAAGAGGAGCGCCGGCCCCTCTTCTTTGCCGCACCAAGCAAGGAAAAGGAGGAGGGGCGTGTGCCCCTCCTTCATGGTTAACCTAATCCTCCTCTAAGGAGGATTAGGAAGGTCACTCTTGGTTAGGTCCTAATCTAATTAGGTTTGGACCAAGGATGAACCAATTTGGATTTTAATCTAGGTAAGTCCTAATCCAATTAGAACTTGATGAGCCATGACTCAATTGAACCCTTCAATCCTAAGCTAATTAGGAGTCATCTTGATTCATTAGATTAATAATTAATTGAGACTTAAGAAGTCCTAATCCCATTAGGATTTATTTAATTCTAGTCCTAATCCAATTAGGACTCTAATTTGAATTCGAAGTCCTAATCCGATTAGGACTCTAGAAATCCTACTCCAAGTAGGAATCCAAATTTAATTCAAAACTCCTAATCTCATTAGGATTATAGGAATCCTACTCCATGTAGGAATCCTAGTCCTACTCCAAATAGGATTCCCAGTCCAAGTAGGAATCCCAGTCCAAGTAGGAATTCTAGTCCTAATCCAATTAGGACTCCAAGAATCCAACTCCAAGTAGGACTCTTGTTTCAAGTCCAATTAATTAATTCCCTTTGTTCCTTCTTCAACTTATTATCAATCGAATTGATTACTTGTGATTCCTAATCATGATTCAAGCATCGGATCGGTCAATGCCTCTAGTGTGTGTGACCCCATAGGTTCTACTCTGACTGGTAGTGAGATATATTGTGATCCTATCACAATATCATTGAAAACTCCTTTCAATGGGTCGGAATGATTCCAACTCTACTCATTAGGGTTTATCGATCATCAAGATAATCCCTATGAGTCCCACCATTCACCAGTGACACCTAGCAGCATGTAGTGGCTACCCAGCAGAACAGAATGATGAACCTCTAGGTGCAGTTATCATGTGATACAGTCCTTCTATCGTGGATCCCTACAAGACGGAGGTCATGGATAACTTGTCAAACCCCTTCGTCTGTCATATGTCAAGATTTATTCGACTTAAGTTCGAGAGCGGAGAACTCTTTCTCTACTGTGCAATCTGCCCCGGCCGAGGTCTTACGAACTCAGTCTTATAAATCACATAGGATCTCTCCTTATCTATCAAGGTCGATAGATTTCTTGTAGATGCATACCCTACTCCTACAGTGAACCTACTGCAGCCAATCTACACTGCATGGACCCATATGGCTAGAGACCATTTATTTATACAGTCAAACTATAATAACCTCACTGTGAGTAGCCGAAGCATCGTAGGTCAAAGGACCAGTCACACTACTGCAACATCAAGCAAGTCACTGACAAGTGGATAGACATCCAAGTGACTTCTTGTGTTGGTCACGCTCAGTACCCTTGTTCTCTAACAAGCACTTGCACAATTGTTCCAGTGTCCCTACACTGTGGACTCAAGACTCGTCCATCAAAGAAAGCAATATGTGCACTAATCTTAGCGGATCAATCATCGTCCTCGTGATGATCCATCGATCAGGAGCAATTCAGGAATTAATCACCAATGACACATGCCTCAAATTCTCAACTCTTGACAATATGCATCATCATCTTATTAATTCCTTGGACGATTCATGGACACATAAGAATATGAATGAAAAAGATGCCTTTTATTTATTCAATAATAAATAGTCAAGTACAAAATTATGTCCTAGAATAAAATAATGCGTCTGCCAAATTGGCTTCTAGGGCATACTTCTAACAATCTCCCACTTGCACTAAAGCCAATTAGCCATAAATCTAAGCCCCATCTTCTCAAGATGCGTTTTAGTTTTCTGCTGAGTTATCTGCTTAGTGAATGGGTCCACCACATTTCCTGTGGAGTCTACTTTTTGATCCTCTACTTATTTCTTTTCGAGGTAGTCGCTTATTATGTTAAACCTCCGCTCTATGTGCTTCGATTTCTGGTGAGACCTTTGGCTCCTTAGCTAGTGCTATGGTGCCTTTGTTATTGCAGAAGAGTGCTATGGCATCTTATGGCATTACACCTAATTCTGCAATGAACCTTTTAAACCAAAAGGTTTCCACTGCACCCTTAGAGACGGCTTAACATTCAGCTTCTAAGGTAGAATCTACAATGATTGGTTGTTTGGAACTCTTTCCAATTTACTAAACCATTATTGCACATATTCTGATGTAGACTTTCTATCATCAATATGTGTGCATCCTTTTACCTTCAACTCTGATATTCTTCCAAAGACCAAGAATAAATCTTTAGTTCTTCTTAAGTACATAAGAATATTCTTCACAGTTATCCAGTGCTTCTTGCTTGGATTTGACTGATATATGCTCGTGACACTCACAGCATATACTATATCATTTCACGTACATAGCATGGTATACATGAGGCTCCCTATAGCCGAAGCATAAGGGATCTTGCTCATCCGCTGAATCTCTTCAGACGTGTTAAGGCACATCTTCTTGGAGAGATTTATCCCATGCCTAAGGGGTAATAATCTCCTTTTAGAGGTTTCCATGCCGAACCTCTTCAGTACTCCCTCTATATACATATTCTGTGACAGGACAAGCATCCTTTTATATCTATCTTTATAGACCTTTATTCCCAAAATATAGGATGCTTCCCCAAGGTCTTTCATGGAGAACTCTTTTAACAACCAGACATTGACCGAGGTTAGCATGGGAATATCATCCCTCATCAGGAGGATGTCATCCATATATAGTACGAGAAAAGCACTCCCACTAACCTTTTTGTAAACATACGGTTCCTCTTCATTTTTGATGAAATCAAACATTTTGATTACGTCATCGAAACGAGTGTTCCAACTCTGAGATGCTTGCTTTAGTCTATAGATGGACCTTTGCAGCTTGCAGACCTTGTGATCTACATCACTGGAAGTGAAACCCAAAGGCTGTTCCATATAGATATCTTCATTAAGATATCCATTCAGGAATGCAGTTTTCACATCCATCTGCCAGATTTCATAATCATGAAATGCTGCAATTGCAAGCAATGTTCGGATGGATTTTAACATGGCTACAGGTGACAAAGTCTCCTGATAGTCAATGCCTTCGCGTTGACTATACCCTTTCGCCACTAGCCTTGCTTTATAGGTCTCTACCTTTCCATCCGAACCTATCTTCCTTTTGTAGATCCATTTGCATCCAATAGGTACAATACCTTCTGGTGGATCTACTAGGGTCCAGACTTGGTTGGAATGCATTGAGTCTAACTCCAACTATTTCTCGGAATCGATATCAGATATCGCCTCGTCATAGGTTTTGGAATCCTATATGTGATCCCTATCGCCCACTAGGAACATTTCCTCGGTATCCTCTTCTAGTATACCTAAGTATCTATCGGGAGAATGAGAGACCCTACTAGATCTGCGAGGTGATTGAGGGACATCGTGTACTGGCTTAATATAAATAGGTTCTATAGGCACAATGGTTCGTTGCTATTTAGAGACTTTCTCTTCAAGCTCAATTTTCCTTCCACTGTCTCTGTCAAGGATAAACTATTTCCATGAAGATAGCATCTAGGCTCACAAATACTTTGTGATCCTTTGGGACGAAAAGTCGTATCCTAATGACTCTTTAGGATATCCTATAAAACGAGCATTAATTGTCCTATCCTCTAGCTTGTCTGCCTGTAGTCGCTTGACGTGGGCCGGACATTCCCAAATCTTGAGATGACCAAGACTTGGTTTCTTATCATGTCATATCTCATATGGTGTGGTAGGAACGGACTTTAGAGGGAACTCTATTCAATAAGTAAATAGCTGAAAATAGGACATCTATCTAAAGAAACAAGGGTAAATTAGTGAAGCTCATCATGGACCGGACCATATCCAATAGAGTCCGATTCCTCCTCTCTGACACTCCATTGAGCTGAGGTGTACCAGGAGGAGTCCATTATGAAACTATACCATTCTCCTTGAGATAATCACGAAACTCTCTATTAAGGTGTTCACCTCCTCGATCTGATCGAAGAACCTTAATGAGTTTTTCTGTTTATTTTTCTACTTCATATCTTAACTCTTTGAAACTTTCAAAAGTTTTAGATTTGTGTGTTATACACATATCCATACCGTGAGTAATCATCGGTAAATGAAGTAAAAATTACAACCCCTAGCTTGCACATCGAATGGGCCACACATATCAGTGTGTACCAGGGTAAGTATTTCAGTGGACCACCCTGTGTCCTACAAAGGATAATTTGGCCATCTTTCCTTGAAGGCAGAATTAACAAATCGAATATGACTCGAAAGTCAATGAGCCCAAAAGTTCATGTTTCTCTAATTTGTTTATTCTGTCTTCTCCTATATGGCCAAGCCTGAGGTGCCACAAATACTTTAGATTTATCTCATTTCTAGATCTATTAGATCCTATGGTATTCACTGTTTGCTCAGATACATTCACAGATACATCCATATGTATGTGATAGAGACTGTCAATCATAAAACCACGTTGAATCAATTTATTTCTCAAATAAATGGAACAGTAGTCTTATAAAAATCTTTCTGTGCTAAACAAGATATAGAAATCAAATTTCTGCTAGCAACAGGTAACAGTCCCTAAGTATCCTGAGCATATCTGACATACCTTCTGAAGGTCTGTCACCCTTCATGTTTTTATGCTTTCCATATATGTAGGACAGTTCCTCTTCCAATGGCCGTCCATGATGCAAATGAAAACATTTTTCCTTGCAATTGGCCTTTTTCTTGGAACTTCCTTACTTGGCATTTTCTCAGTCTTCTGCTTCTTCGCAGGCTTCTTCTTCTTCCAAATAGACTCTCTCTTGGAATTAGAAACCAACTCGACAGCGAGAACGATGCCCCTTGAACTCTTCAAGGTCCCTAAGATAGTTACCAATTTATTTAACAATTCTATTTTGGTGCTTAGAATCTTGTTCATATGATAATTTACTATAAACTGTTTATATGAAGCTAGAAGGGATTGTGGGATCAAATCCATTTGCAATTCCTTGTGCATAATCATGCCGAGCTTCTCAAGCTTCTCTAAGTCCTTTATCATGGTCAAACCATGATCATGGATAGACTGCCCATCACGCATCTTGGCCTTGAAGAGCCTTTTGGATATTCAAACCAAGCTGCGTGACTCTGATTACCATACAACTCTTGCAGGTGTTTTAATGTGTCCTTGGCAATCTTCATGTTCTCATGCTGGCATTATAATTTATTGGACATGGATGCCATTATGTAGCACCTAACTTTATTGTCATCGTTCGTCCACTTGACATGCGTCTTACGCTGATCAGTGATCGGACAGATTGGTAATACAGGGATTCCATGGTCTAGCTCATACCCTAATTTCTCACAATTCAAAACTATTTTGAAATTTGCTGAGCCAGTCTTTATAATTGGGTTTGGTCAAACGATTGTTCTATAGGATATGAGTTAAAAATCTAGAAGTTGACATTATAATCCTCATAGAGTAAAGATTCTAGTTAGAATTTTGTACTTGATCCTTATTTGTTCTAGGATCTTTTAGAACAAATGTACCTCCCACTATTTTCTCGAATTCCTCACACTCCCCTGGTAGGAAAACGAAAATCCTACACGACTAGGATTTCTAGTAGGTACTGCGGTCTCACCAATCTACATGGCACCTCACCTAACAGTTATTGGTGACACATAGATGGATGAGTGTACAACTCTTGTACAATGCTTCTCAAGCATGTTGCAGTGCAACTTGGTTAAGCCATGAAGACCTCACCTAACAGTTATTGGTCCCATTTCTTAGTTAAGTCAGACCCACCGTATAACCGTTAGAATAAAGTCGTCATTGGGTCCTCACCTAACAGTTATTGGTGCCCAACCCCACCTTTACCCTACAACATCTCATGTCTATAGAGAGGTCCAACCCCCCGATGCAACTTGCCCACTGTATCCAGCCGAGACAAATCAACATCAGAAAGACCTTAGCAGCTCTACTACAGTGGAAGACCTATTGACTTAATATTGGTTAATCAGGTCTTAGTGTTTGCAACTGAGCTCTTCATAAGAGGTAATCGAACAATTGGCCAGGTAAGCAGGTGGGAGGCTCTCCTTACTCAGAGAGTAAGGTCCTAATTAAGTAACCACCTTTCATGCTTTTCTAGACACCAATTAGATCAATTAATCTAATATGACTCGCTCATGTTGGTTCACTCTCGACTTGATTAAGGAGGTTTTAATTTAGGTCTCATTGGGTTTGCTACATCACATGTAAACCTATCTACCCGACTCTCATTCACATCACATGCAAACGGCACATCACAGGCAGTTATAATCGCAGCATCAAATAAAGCTAAACTTCAAATAGGTGATGATCATGGATTCTAATTAGGTCGTATTACAAGCACATGCACGTCAATCGATCAACTGATCTTCAACTCTTGAATTGGTTCCAAGCCTCCTTGACTCGATCCTTGATCAATTTTTGATCCCATCGCCATCAACCACTTGGATCGCCGTTCATCTCATGCCTTGTCTTCAACTTGATCGTTGACGTACATCACATCACAAAAATACAACCAGATGTAAAATAAAAATAATAATAAATTACATCCCCTTTTAGGAGGCACGCAGGCCTCTCAAAACATCAAATAAGATGCATGCAAGCATCTGAAAAATTACATGACATTACAGATCACATCGCAGGTCATTACATTTGATACCAAAAGGGTTTGAATCCTATAATCATCACCACATGCAACAATTATAATTTTCAGATCTGAAATCTAATTGATTATCTCATGACATAGGTTGCTGATCATGCTAATCATGATTCTAAACTTTGTAATCCCATTAAAAATACAATTAGAATCATCTTTTTATCACATAAAAATCAGCATGCAAAAATCAGCATCCTAGAAAAAATCTGCATGCAGAAAATTTTCAACATGCATAATCATTTAAATTTCAGATCTAATAAGCCTATGAATAATTAATCCTTACCTTAATCTATGATGCCTTGCTCTAATACCACTATTAGAATACCCGCCCATGCCGCAGAAAAATTTCAAAAATTTCAGATGCAGCGGAAGAGGCATGCGCGGGATCAACCGTTCATTGCATGAACGTTGTTTAAAACCGTTCGTAGATAGATAAGGATTAAAAACTTTTTAAAAATATTAGAAGATCAGATCTTCACCTTGTGCGGGTAGATGATCACTGCAAACTGATGATCGTGGTTTTTGGATGAAGGTTCGCTTGAAGCCGTTCAAGTGCTCGGCCTCTACGGATATCCACACGAAGCAGGAACCGATCCAAGCTTTCTATCTTCCCGGGGTGCTAGCTCCCTTGCAGAGATAACTTTGATAGCTGATGTCCTCCCTTTTAATCAACCCTTGATTGTGCTTGGGAGGAGGAAGAAGAAGGATGAAGAGAGGAAGAAGATCAAAGCCCCTACAGCCTTCTTTCTTTTCCCTGCGTTGGAAGGAAGAAGGGAGGATGAAGAGGCCACCTTTCTTTTTCTTCCTTTGCTTGCGGCTGAACCAAGGAAAGGGGAGGAGAGGGGGCCACGAATTGGAGAGGGAGAGGGCTTCAATGAATGCCCTAGGTCAGCCCCACGCCTCCTCTTAAATAGCATGTGGAGCTCCTACTTTGTTGGAGCTCCTTGATTAAATTTCAAGAGGGGCGCCGGCCCCTCTTCTTTGCCGCACCAAGCAAGGAAAAGGAGGAGGGGCGTGTGCCCCTCCTTCATGGTTAACCTAATCCTCCTCCTTAAGGAGGATTAGGAAGGTCACTCTTGGTTAGGTCCTAATCTAATTAGGTTTGGACCAAGGGTGAACCAATTTGGGTTTTAATCTAGGTAAGTCCTAATCCAATTAGAACTTGATGAGCCATGACTCAATTGAACCCTTCAATCCTAATCTAATTAGGAGTCATCTTGATTCATTAGATTAATAATTAATTGGGACTTAACAAGTCCTAATCCCATTAGGATTTATTTAATTCTAGTCCTAATCCAATTAGGACTCTAATTTGAATTCGAAGTCCTAATCCGATTAGGACTCTAGAAATCCTACTCCAAGTAGGAATCCAAATTTAATTCAAAACTCCTAATCTCATTAGGATTATAAGAATCCTACTTCATGTAGGAATCCTAGTCCTACTCCAAATAGAATTCCCAGTCCAAGTAGGAATCCCAGTCCAAGTAGGAATTCTAGTCCTAATCCAATTAGGACTCCAAGAATCCAACTCCAAGTAGGACTCTTGTTTCAAGTTCAATTAATTAATTCCCTTTGTTCCTTCTTCAACTTATTATCAATCAAATTGATTACTTGTGATTCCTAATCACCATTCAAGCATCGGATCGGTCAATGCCTCTAGTGTGTGTGACCCCATAGATTCTACTCTGACTGGTAGTGAGATATATTGTGATCTCTATCACAATATCATTGAAAACTTCTTTCAATGGGTCGGAATGATTCCAACTCTACTCATTAGGGTTTATCGATCATCAAGATAATCCCTATGAGTCCCACCATCCACCAGTGACACCTAGCAGCATGTAGTGGCTACCCAGCAGAATAGAATGATGAACCTCTAGGTGCAGTTATCATGTGATACTGTCCTTCTATCGTGGATCCCTACAAGACGGAGGTCATAGATAACTTGTCAAACCCCTTCGTCTGTCATATGTCTAGATTTATTCGACTTAAGTTCGAGAGCGGAGAACTCTTTCTCCATTGTGCAATCTGCCCCGGCCGAGGTCTTACGAACTCAGTCTTATAAATCACATAGGATCTCTCCTTATCTATCAAGGTTGATAGATTCCTTGTAGATGCATACCCTACTCCTACAGTGAACCTACTGCAGCCAATCTACACTGTATGGACCCATATGGCTAGAGACCATGTATTTGTGCAGTCAAACTACAATAACCTCACTATGAGTAGCCGAAGCATCGCAGGTCAAAGGACTAGTCATACTACTGCAACATCAAGCAAGTCACTGACAAGTGGATAGACATCCAAGTGACTTCTTGTGTTGGTCATGCTCAGTACCCTTGTTCTCTAACAAGCACTTGCACAATTGCTCTAGTGTCCCTACACTGTGGACTCAAGACTCGTCCATCAAAGAAAGCAATATGTGCACTAATCTCAGCGGATCAATCATCGTCCTCGTGATGATCCATTGATCAGGAGCATTTAGAAATTAATCACCAATGATACATGGCTCAAATTCTCAACTCTTGAGAATATGCGTCATCATCTTATTAATTTCTTGGACGTTTCATGGACACATAAGAACATGAATGAAAAAGATGCCTTTTATTTATTCAATAATAAATAGTCAAGTACAAAATTATGTCCTAAAATAAAATAATGCGTCTGCCAAATTGGCTTCTAGGGCATACTTCTAACACCTTGTTCTCTAACAAGCACCTGCACTATCACTTCAGTGTCCCTACACTGTAGACTCGAGTCTCGTCCATCCATAAGGAAAGCAATCTGTGCACTGATCGGATCGATCACCGTTCTCGTGATGATCCATTGATCAGGAGCATTTAGAAATTAATCACCAATGATACATGGCTCAAATTCTCAACTCTTGAGAATATGTATCATCATCTTATTAATTTCTTGGACGATTCATAGACACATAAACAATATAAATGAAAAGTTGCCCATTTATTATTCAATAATAATAAAGTCAAGTACAAATTTATGTCCCAGAATTAATAATGTGTCCGCTAGATTGGCTTCTAGGGCATATATCTAACATACACACCATAAGAGATCCCATTGAATGGAAAAGAGGATTATGAACCCTTCTTTTTCCTATGATCGAATGGCCTGGTGATCATTCCAATCGGATTACTTGACTACTAGGATTAGAAAAACTTGTTGTAGGCATAAATATTTAAACTACTTTGAATCTACGACTCTGATACCACTGTTGGGAACCCTAGTAGTCGCATACATATATTTTTAAAAATTTTACAGCGGAAGCATGAATTAAACTATTTAATTTTTATGCATGCTAGAGATCATATCTCTACAATAAAAATAGATCTAGGATTTTAAACATTTATCCTAAACAAGTATGCATGATTCTATGTCTAACATGTAGTCTTGCAAAATTTCAGCAACCTAGTTGATTTCTAATCCTATTTTCTAATGAGATCAGATCTCATACCTTTTTGCTTTGAGAACTGTGATGATGCCTTGATCACCTTCTGTAGCCGCACATGTGTCCAGCCTCTACGGATAGTCTACGCGAAGCTCTAGGAAGATCTTTCTCCGCAGGAGTGCTAGCTCGCGCAGAGGTGCTGCAATAGCTGATCTTTTTTCCTTCGAAGCACTCAATCTTTGATTTTTCTTTGAAGGGACGAAGGATGGAGATAAAGGAGAGGAAGGAGAAGAGGGGAGGCAGATGGTTTCAAAATTTTTTAGAACCTCTAGGTCTCTCAAAAAATTCTCACACCCAAACCCTAGGCATGGGGGTCCTTTTATAGCCAAAAGACCCCCACGCCTCACACCTCATTTAGCCAACAAATTTTGGCCGATAAAAATTCCAAAAATTCTGTGAGATATGGCAACTAAGAGGAGATGATTATTCCTCTTTTTGGTGTGCTTTGAATCCTTAAAAATTAGGGGTTCATGCGCTTGAACTTCAACTTCACGCCACCTTCTCTTTTTGCGCCATACATCCCTACAAATTAGGGATTTCATCCTAATCTCTTTAGGAAGGTTTGAGGTGCCATATTTCTTCAAAAAATAGCCCCATGCCTTCTCTTTTCTCATGCCAAAAATTGGCCAAAAATAAAGAGGAGAGGCGCCACTAATTTTAGGAATAAGGATGAGGTATCTTTCTTCTGTAAGAAAGAAAGCTAGGATCCTAAAATTTAGGGATTCTTCTTCTTATCAATTTCTGAATTTTTGAACTTGGAATCATTATCAAATAAGGACTTTTAATAGGCTCGGGTTAAGCCCAATCCAATTGGGTCAAGTCCGATTAATTGGGTCGAGCCTAATCAACTCGGGTACAACCCAATCCAATTAGATCAAACCCTGATGTAGCCCAAATTGAATCTTATTCAATTTGGATCAACCTAAGTCCAATCATTCAATCAAATTGAGTTCATTAGCAATCTAATTGCTAATCAATCCTTCAATAATTCAATAATTATTTTACTGCAATTTTTGCTTAGGGTAATTTGTCAATCGAATTGACCGATGTACCCCTAGATGATTCTTAATCGTCGATTGGCCATTTGATCAACCTAGAAACTTCTATGCATGTGATCTCATAGGTTCGAACCTAAGTCGGTAGCACAAGAATGACTTTCTGCACTAATCGAAGTGACTATCTAGCATTGGTACCCGACGTCCGGATGGGCCGAATAATTGCAAAGCAATATTCTGAAACTCAGACTATGGTTACTCCAAATGCCTAAGATGACTTCAGAGTTCTGTCAACTCTTTAATCAGTGCATCCAAAAATGTGTTTCAACTTTACAAATTCTGTGACTCCTCACAAGGATTACCCTATCCAAGATTTTGCTAAATTGAACACAAGGGCATTATCTCCTGTCACCGGGAGGGATCAATTCTATCTTGACTCATGCACCGACTTCACAAGCACTTGACTGCACCCAGGCCTTCCATCATTGAACTAGAAATTCAGATAGTTCGGTACCAAAGTACAGTGAGTTGCTTGCAAGTCACCGAGGTGATCTTAGGTCTGAAGGATACTTATACCCATATCTACTCTAAATATCTTTTGACAGCAGAGCATTCCGAAACTGGTCACGTTCAGTGAAATGTACTCCTATACTTCACCTGTGTGACATATCAGTGTCTCTATACTTCTTGGTTAAGAGGATAACCAACGTATATGGTACACAACGATCTATTCTTGATAATATGCTGTTGTCCTAGTGATAGCATATTGTTTGGTCGCGAACTAGTTTAAGAACTCGTAGATAAATCCTCCTTTATCGTTTAATAGAGTCCTAACGACTTCATTACATTACTTGAGTTCACGAAGATGCAAAATATGTAATAAAACATTGCCAAATAACTTTTATTAATTTTATTAATTCATATAATACTAAATTATTTAATATAACATATCAATGTATTATGATATAATATAATATTATATTATATTTATAGTATAATACAATAATAAATATACAAAATATTATAATTATTAGCATACATTAATTTTTTATAATATAATATAATATTAAATTATTTAACATAACATATTAATGTATTATGATATAATATAACATAATATTATATTTATAGTATAATACAATAATAGGAAACAAGAATACATTTTCTTGCACAGAAGGGAGTCTGATCCATGGCTAAAGTTTTTTGCTAGGGCTCCAGCAAATTTTTAGGTTTATAAAAGAACAAAGTATATAATTATTATATTTTATTATGGATATTTTGGTTAAAAAATAACTTTCTGACAAAGCTCAAAATAGGTTTTTCGGAAAGCTCCAAAATGGAGCTTCTTCTAGAAAGCTTTTTTAGCTTTTTGGAAAAGCTAAAATAGTTTTTCAAAATTTTTACCAAACATTCTTTTTCATCCAAAAGTGCTTTTGGAGGGCCAGAAAGTGCTTTTTGGCTCTCCAAAAGCTCCCCCAAACGGGGCCTTGGTCAACTACCGACAAATTTCTTACTCCAAGACTATTTAGTTCTCATGAAGCGATTATAAAAAGAACCTGACTTTGGAACACTCTGGAAGTTTTTGTTTTGGTTGTTGTTGCACACCTTCGATGATACCATAAATAATGAATGTGTTGAGCTTTGAAGATGATATGCTCGAATTCACCCCAATCCAAGATTATCATGTTTTGTTGTTTGTTTATGTAATGGCCCAAATCCCTTTGGGCTAGTGGCCGGCCCGAAGAGGAGAACGCCAACGGTGTCTTCTTCCTCTCAGATTTTGCTAGACTCCGAGAGTCCGAAGTGATTCTTCCACCGACCGGATAAGGCCGGGATCTCTTCTATTTAGAGTCTTCTCCTTCTCTTCTGTTGAATCGATCAAATCCTTCGAAGCGAGCTGCCGATCCCAAGCTCCTCTTCCGAATCTTTCTTTCTCGATTCGTCGCCGGAGAACCCGCTGGACCACCTCGCTGGACTGAGGTAAGTCTTCCTCGTTGCCTTCTCCATCTTTCCTGGTTTTCTAGACATTGTTTATGGTCATTTGGACCGGCGAATCGTCAGAAATTCGACCGAAATAGAGGTGCCACGTTTCAGTCTCCTTCTCCGTGATTGCGCCACCATTGGCCGCCTAATAGGCCCGGCTTTGACTCGGGTAGGTCATCGGTGTCCGTGATGGTGTTGTCCGTGTCACGCCCCAAATTCGGCTCGTAACATGGCCATGCTATCACAAGCCTTTGCCCACAATAACACGAAGCCACATTAACAATTTTCTTATATGAAGCAAGATAAAGTCTGATCAAATTTATTTACTAATCATAAGGCAGCAAGTACATAGCACCTAAATCAAATACTTGAGTTTGCAATATTACAACCCAAACTTATTAACATAGATTTTTTTTAAGAATCCCTGTAACTATGCGTCAACTCCATTTTCATTTAGTCTTTCCCTGCGCCTAGCAGCCTTTGTTATCTAGAATAAATTAAAAAAACAGAAAGAGGCATATGAGCTTGTGGCTCAGTAAGTAATCATACACAATCTTACCAGATCAAGTATAATGTATTTTATGCCCATGCATTAATTTAAGAAATTAACAAGTATAACAAAGTAAGCATTTCATATAGCATATATTCAAATCAGTCATAAACAATGGATGCCCAATCATGCAAGTTCATAAATATGAATATGCATCATATAAAATTCTTGCCATTATTCACACTTTGAAATCTGTACTCTCATATGGGGACTGCAGCTATGATCACTATTATACCCGTGACATAGTCCTAATCTCTGCCAACTACTATTCTCTATTGGTAGGGTCTACACCAAGCTATTATACCCGCTGGCGAGGGCTATATGCCGAGCTATTATACCTGCTGGCGAGGGCTGTAATCTTTGCCAACTATTATTCTCCGTTGGCAGGGTCTACACCAAGCTATTATATCCGCTGGCGAGGGCCGTATGCCGAACTATTATACCCGCTGGCGAGAGTCGTACATAGCAATCTGAGAGTTCATAAATCATTCATACTTTTCTTAAATCATACTTCATAATTAAAATAAAAATGAATAATGGCATCATACTGAATAAAATTCATGATCATGCTGCAAATATCATTTTTTTATGCATCTTTCTACATCATCATAAAATATGTGTACACAATATAATAATTATGATGAATGACATTTATCCAAAATCATGCAACACTTGCTACACATACTTGATCCTAATTTTCAGAAACATAACAGTAATATACAATTTCATATTCAATTAATTTCATGTATTTGAAAACAATAAGATTGCATCAGAGTCACTTACAGCAATTTGCTCACCAAATCCTAGGTTTAGATGGCAATTCTCCAAATACCTAGTAATATAATCAAATTACATGTTACTTGCATGCTCAACTTCTATTTATTTATACTCTTTGATGACCCAAAGATTGATTTAAAGATTGATTTTGATGATCACAAAATCTTGAAGTATAAATACTAATGTTTGTGTTGCAAGGAGAAAGATATTTATTTTGCAAGGAACATAGCAAGTTGGAAGAACACAAGAAGGCCTCCAAAGCTCTCAAGAAAAGTTGGAAGAAAGTTACACTTCATTGGCCCAAGTTTCAAGTTCAAAGGACTCAAGTTGGAAGAGCAAATTCAAAGAAAAATCCAAAAGAATAGTCCTCGAGTCGACTCCTGGATAGTACGAGTCGACTCCAGGGAGTAACAAGGCAGAAACACAGAGAAGCTATTTTGGACCCTGAGAGCCGAGTCGACTCCTGAGGAACTCGAGTCGACTCCGATGGTTGGCAGGTCGACTCCAAAGGAAGCTAGAGTCGACTCCCAGAGGAAAACAAGCAAAAAGTCATAGAGCCAATTTCAGACACTGAGAGCCGAGTCGACTCCCGCAAAATCCGAGTCGACTCCGAGGCAGCGCAACCCCAAAGACAGAAGACGGCATTTTCGTCTCTGAGAGGCGAGTCGACTCCAAGACAGTTCGAGTCGACTCCAAGGCAGCGCGACCCCAAAAGACAGAAGACTGTTTTTTGGATACTGAGGGCCGAGTCGACTCCGAGACAGTTCGAGTCGACTCCGAGACAGCACGAGCCAAAAGACAGAAGCTCGGGAGTTCGGACTCTGAGCACCGAGTCGACTCCCAGAATTTTCGAGTCGACTCGAGTAAGCAAAGTTGAAAAATGCATCCATGGATTCCTTGGGATGAGCCGACTCCAAAAGTGCAAGGTCAGCTCCAGATTTTGGCGAGTCGACTCCGGGTTAAGTCGAGTCGACTCCCAGTCGAGAAGACCACTTTAATTTAAATCTGGAACAGTTGTCGAGCCGACTCCAGAAAAGCATGAGTCGACTCCTGCTACAGTCGAGTCGACTCCAGATCGCGCGAGTCGACTTCAATCCCAACGGAAACTTTGTCAGGAGTTGCAGACTGTGGACAACGGCTCTATTTTTGTCTCTAACGGCTAGATTTCTGGTTCCATGACATGTAAAGCTATAAAATCAAGAGGAGAGCTAGGAGAGACGTTATGGAAGTGGGAGAGAACATTTAGGGAAGAGATTTCAAAGAGATTACAAGGAAAATCTCCCATAAGTACAAAAGGGCCATCCAAAGCGAAACAGAGAGAAGAAGAGCATCCAAGTGAATCCCAAAGCTTCCTCTCCATCCGTGTGCTGCCTCGATGATCCTCTACTTCGTGCCAAATCAGAAGAGGGTCAAGTAAAGAAGAAGCCGAGCTCCTTCATCTTCAAAACTCGTTTAAGGGCTTCTCTTTACTCTATTTGTTTATATTGTTATATTTGCTTGTTTAAGAAGCTTTGATTTGTTTTAAACCTTTATTTTAATATCTTGTAACTTGATTCAATCAAGGAATTGAATCAAGGGGTTAAGGTTTGTTGGTGAGCCAAAGGAAAAAACCAACGGTGTTAGGTTGTGGTTGGTGAGCCTTTGGAAAAACCAACTGGGTTGATTGTGAACTCGAAAAACAATCGTTGTAAGGTTGTGGTTGGTGAGCCTTTGGGAAAACCAACTGGGTTGATTGTGAACCCGAAAAACAATCGTTGTAAGGTTGTGGTTGGTGAGCCTGTGGGAAAACCAACTGGGTTTGATTGTAAACCCGGGAAAACAATCGGTTGGTTCTAGTCGGTGAGCCTGTGAAAACCGACCGAGTTCGTTGTTATCTCGCAAAACAACAAGTTGGGTTGTGAGCTTGTAAAACAACTGGCTGTAATCTGTAGGATTATAGTAAAATTCCCAAGAGGTCTTGGGGAGTGGATGTAGGTGCTGGGGTGCACCGAACCACTATATGTTTGTTGTGTTTGTGATGTTTTTTGTCATTGTCTCTCTTGCTCACTTACTTACCTAGATAAATTGCCTGCTTAACTCTTATCCGCGCATCCTTTAGTTGCAAGCATATTCAATTTACTTAATCAAGTCTTATTCGATAAATCAACCTATTGCTAAGTTTAAATTCCACTGTGCAACTATACAACTTAGCATAATTAATTGAAAAGTGTTAGAAGTAGCTTAAAAGTTTTAAAAGACCCAATTCACCCCCCCCTCTTGGGTTGTATCTACTGGGCAACAAGTGGTATCAGAGCAGGTGCTCAAATATTATTTGTAGTCTTAACCGACTAGAGCCAAAGATCATGACAACCCCACATAACGTATTACTTGCTGAGGGACTTTCCACTAACAGACCTCCACTGTTTGATGGATCTAACTATATTCAATGAAAAGCTAGAATGAAAATCTTTACTCAATCACAAAACTATGAGTTATGGAATGTCATAACAAATGGCCTACACACACCCACGAAATTAATTGAAAGTATGTTCGATAAAAATTTGGCTGAACTAAATGCTAAGGCTATGAACCTTCTCTACTGTGCATTTAATAAAAATATTTTCAACCAAATTTGTATATGTTCATCTGCCAAACAAATATGGGATACTCTTGAAGCAACTTATGATATTTCCGAAGAACCCCATGTTAGTTTACTTGAGGATAATTGCAAGACTAACATTGAGCATGCAGGAAACACTCTAAATCAGGAAGAAAGATTCAAAAGCTTCCTAAAGACAAAGAAGAAGAGGAAGCTAGAAGAAAGGAAGAAAGAGATAAAAAGGAAGAAAGCCTTGACCAAGAAAGAGTCAAGCAAGAAATTAAAAGTTAGGAGTAACAATGATGATATTAGCTCCAAGGAACTACAAGAGGTAACTAACTCGTGCTTTATGGCACAAGAAGACAAGGTAAAATCTGAATCTACTCTTACCTCAAATGATTTTCAAGAAGAATTCTCTTATAATGAATTATTAAATGCTTTTCATGATTTGTATGGTGAATGTAGAAAATTAGCTGTGAAGAATAAAAATCTTAAGAAACTAAATCTGAAAATTTCAAAAGAAAGAAATTCTAATGATGAAATACAAGATAAACTAAATTCTGAAAATGAAATTTTAAGGTTAAATTCAGAACAATTAATTTAGAAAAATCAGAATTTAATTAAAGAAAATCAAAACTTAAGTAAAGAAATTAACCAATTGAAGTCTTTTATTAACAAATTTACTGTAAGTTCAGAAAGATTAAAAATGATGTTTGAAAGCCAACATGCTGATTTTGATAAATCAAAATTTGGCTTAACTCCTTCATTTAGCAATGAATCCCTAAAGAAAAAGGTTATCAATTCACCAAGCAAACCATTAAATAAGATAACTTATTTCAAACATGAAAAGAATGGGCATAACAACTTTACCTATCGTTCTAACATAATTAAATCAAGTAGTAAAGGTATTACAATTAAACAAATTTGGATTCCAAAAGGAACTATATGTCCTAACTCTCAAGGACCCAAGCAAGCTTGGGTACCCAAAATGAAAATATGATGATGTAGATGAAGGTGTGCCAAGATACCCATGAAACAAATGGAACTTTCATACAAATGGGTGATCTAGACACACATTGAAGAGTGAAACTTAAAATATAATCAAGAAAAGTAATTAAAATAGAAGAAATAAAATCAAAGTTCTTCATCTTTCTATACTTTTCTATATTAAGGGATACTTTGTTAATGATTAATCAACCTCCTTAAATTATCCTTTTGAGTCCTCTATATGCTTGATTGAGAGTTCGTATCCATGGCATTATCCTCTATTGATCATAAACATAATAATGTGTATTTGGTATGCATGTTAACTAAGGAAACAAACAAGAATCAATTTCTAAATCTAAAGATGTTGTTTCCATCACTAAGTTTTCAAAAGCTTACATTGGATTTGTTCTTGGCAAATAAAATTGAAGTATTTTCTGTATTTGCTAAATCCTGTAAAAGTGTTTCAAATGAAAAAGGTTTCCAAACTGTGAAGAGTATCATGGCACAGTGTTGAAAACCAAAATCCTGATAAAGTTTATACAGAAAATAATTTTTTCAGCACCAAGGACACCTTAAGTAAAATAGGGTTAATAGAATTCTTGAAGAAATGAAAAAGACAATTGTGTATGATAGTCATCTACTTAAAAGCTATCATCACTGCTTGTCATACATATGATTTCTATTAGATCTATTTTTGATGAAAACTCCTTTTGATCTTCTGAAAAATAGAAAATGATCTATTGTATATCTTTCATATTTTTCAGTAGTTTATGTTATGCTTGATATGGTCTTTTGAAAATAATGCCAAATCTGATAAAGATATTTCTATCCTTGGATATCATTCATCAAGCAATGCATATAGAACATTCAATGAAAAGATTCGAGTTGTAGAAATATCAATTCATTTTATCCTTTATGAGACTAATGATTTATTATCAAGAAACTGAAATTTAATTATATATGTATATGGTTAATCTCTTACATATAACAATCTGAAAACTTGTTAATCACTAGAACCAAATTGAGTTTTTCAGAAATGCACTTAATGAAGAGAAATTGATCTTGATGAAATTCTTGCATAATTAGAAGTAAAGATCACTATTATCATTTGCTTGCTTCATGAGCTTTATATTCTGTCAAATGAATGTGTAGAAAACACTCATTACAAATATGATAAAGCAATATGTGATTTGGAACAAGCACCAAAAACATGATATAAAAGCTTGAGTGACTTTTTGATAAAAAGTAATAATGATAAATCTATACATTAAAAAGATGAATCTGTGATATCTTGCTTGCTCAAAGCACACATTGATGGCATCATTTTTTGTTCTACTGATGAAAATTTATATGGAGATTTTACTAAGCTCATGCAAAGTGAGTTTGAAATATGTATAATGAATGAATTAACATTTTCTTTCTCAAACTCCAAATTAAGACAAACAAGAAAGGGGATCTTCATTGACCAAAGTTAGTCCACAAGAAAACTCTTATAGAAGATTGGCATGAAGAAGGTATGTCTATGACCCCATCTTGTAGAATTTGAAAAGGATGAGCAAAGTAGATCTATTGTTTTAAAGTTGTATTGAAGCATGATAGAATAATTATTTTATCATACAGCTAGTAGACCAGATTGTATGCTCATTATGTGCCCTTGTGCAAGACTTCAATCTAACTCTAATGATTCATAATATGAATTTTGGTAGAAACAACTGTTTAAGATAAATTGATTAAAGCTTAGCTAGCATGTTTTGTTGATAATTATCTTAAGCAAATAAAGTCTAAACTAAATTGATCTAGAAAATAAGAAACTGATTTAACCTTGATAAATCTTCCTAGTGCCTCACATGCTTGTCCTTGAACCATCTTGGTTAATGAAACTATCTCTTTAGTTCAAGTAATATGTGCTTGCTTATATTTAGGCAATCTCTTGAGTAAAGTGACTCAATATTCAACTATTGTCAATATTCAACTATTGAGTCATCTAGTTAAAAATATGGTGGATGAATGTTTTGTATCTTGAAGAAACTAATGACTTTCTTTCAAGAAAGAAAAGGAGTTTGCAGGATCCTTGAGCAAGAAAATGAGAAATTTCAACTTGAAGGACACCTCCATAAAAGGTACAATAAACATTCACATGCAAACAAGAGAGAGGACTTTCTTCAGCCAAAAGGTTACACATAAGAAATCTAGTAGGTATTTGACTTGAAGAATGCAGAATGATTCGGTAATTTTAGATACCTCTCTCATAAATTAGCTGAGCAAAGTCATTAACTTAAATCTTACTATGGCATGATTAAAGTCCTTAATTACTAATTTCTTGATATCATGTCTATATATGTATTGATTGACTTATGCTTTTAGAAATTGTTTCATGGTTTGCCCAAACTAAGATATATCTTTGCCTATGTCATAACCATGAACTACACAAGTTTATGCTTAAAATTTTGATTTAAAATGACTTGTGAGAAGCTATGAATTTTTGAGCATAATGAAAATGTTGTTTGCTTGATATACCTCTATATGATACATTTGATTATTTCTTTATTCTGCTCTTTCAAGTAAATTACTTGAGAATAACAAAAAGAAAGAGAGATAAAGAAAAAATAATGGATATTATTCAAGAGAAGTAAAATCTAAGTAAAGGCAAATACTCCAATCTTAAGAAAAAGCAAAACAAGCATAATATATTCAGCATATTTGTGAGACTTGTGTGAGCATTCTTTTGGAAGGATAAAATCCGTAATGAATTACACTTAAATAGAGGGAGAATTTAAAGTGAACATTTTAACCTTTCTATATTACTCATCATAGGGATGGTGCCAATGGGGAGGCTAGTGGTAGTACCCGGCACTATTTGACCCAACTATTCGGTGTAGGGTATATTAGGGACGGCACAAGAGGGAGGCTAGTGGTAGTACCTCGTGCCCCTTCCAACTCCACCGGATAGGGAGCAAATAGAGTATAGAGCATAAGAAAGTAAAAATGAATAACAAAGTAAATGAAAGTATATAAGAAGGATCAAGTCAAGCTTTAATCACTTGGAAACACACTTTAAGGATGAAATTAGTGGAAGATTATATTTAAATAGGGGGAGTTAATTCGAAAAGAATTGATTTTGATTCTTGACATGCTTGGTCTTAATATGTTAATGCATGACTTAACATATAATATATTTTGCATGTGGCATGATGCTTTAAATTACGGACTCTCAATATTGTGTAATGCTCCATGCTTAAATAATTTGATTGAATGTTTTATTCTGGTACTATTGAAAAGAAATTTCAGATTTGTCATTCACGATTATCTTTGAAAGTTAAATAGAGTTGCAAAAAGAAGAAGAGAAGGATATTTCTATTTTGAATTGATCTTGATCTATCTTTCTACTTGCCTAACTTTGATACTTAATGTCCTAATACTTGTTAAAATATCCTCCATCGTGTATCGAAACTCAATACTAAATATAAAGATTCTGAAAGTGCTCTAATGTTATTGAAATATGTGTTTTCAATCATAATGATTTAAGATGAGCTACAATGTGGAAGATACATATCTCAAATTATGACTTTGAAAGCCTCTATTGAAAATCTTTATGAAATTCAGAATCTGATTTTATATAAAAGCTTAAATTCAATATGATTTCTAAATAAAATCTTAATGAAAGAAAAACAGAATTAATTTTGATGCCTTGGTTGATTGCTCCGATACGCATCCGAAACATATCATTACTTATCTTTAGAGTGTACCAATATTGGTCCAAATGATGTGTCTTTCGATGATCTTAATTGTAAACAAATATTTTTAAATATATGATTTATTGTGCTTCATGTATATATTGCTAGAAAAGAATGATTAAAGAAGAATGCATCTTTTGAGGGGGAGCTTTAGATATTCAGTATCTTTTTATGGATTGATTTTAATGAACCTCCTTATATTGCAAGACTTGCTTTAATTATATAATGAGTTTATACCTTGAGATGAGTTCCATAAAGGTTGTCTTATCTCAAACATTGAGTCTTATGAAAATAAGCTGAAACTCATAGAAAATATTTTTTTGAGATTGACAATTTTACTGAACATTATCTTCAAATTCTAAACTCTTAAATGGAATGATCAATTGAGGGGGAGAAAGAAAATCTTAGAAGGAGAGATCTTATGGAACTTAATCGCATAAATCTATAACTAAAGGAGAGAGAAAGCATACTAAATGAAAAGTGATCCTAATGCTCTCCAATATGTATCATCTGAAATTTAATCTGAAAATCTTTATGATACACCTTGAGGCTTGTTATTTGGTTAATATATCTTATGCATAAATCATGAACCAAATTGCAATTCAAATAGTTGATCTTAAGAGCCTCTAATTTAATAAAAAAGGGGGAGTATGATATGTTGAATTTGCTTGAGTATCTTTTAGAAAATCTATTTTGAAATTCACTAATGAGTCCTAATTGGCTTGCTCTTTAGAACTTCAAATTTTATGCCAATTCATATTTTTATGTATCAAATTGTGCTTATTTTCTAAAGAAATAAAAGAAAGTCTTTAAATGAGCTCTAAGATGTATCAAAAATTGCATATTTTGGTATTTGTGCCCCAATGTTCTTATTATCATAAAAGAACTTTGAAGTCATTAAGAATTAATGATCCAACATGATGATATGTTTTTCAAGTATATGAGTTTTGTACTTATACTCTGAAAATTAATTAAATTGCTCTCATGTTGATAAAATACTTAATATATTGGGCAAAAGATCTTAAATGAACGAGCTTTCATACTTATTATTGAAGAGAGGTTAGATTTCCATTCGTGCTTTCTTTGAATATCATTCGTGGTACTTCTTGAATTAACTTAAGAAAGATTCCATCTACACTTGAGTTGAAAACTATCCTTGGAATCACATTCGATGTGTCCTACTCTGAAATTATCTTAATTGGCTCTGATCTATGTTCACTAATCTTATTCTAATATTATTGCCTTGAGTTATATGATTCATATCCTTGCAATAATTTGACATGCAAATCAGAGTACGATAAGGAAAAGAAATATTTGAGTATTCTTATCTTTGTGCTTAATGTTTCACTATCTTTTTTTTGATGTTGTCAAAAAGGGGGAGAAATATCTAAGTATATGCTCATAATGCTTTATGTGTTGATTATGTTAAGTTGATTAAATCTAAAGCATTATCATGAAGTATATGTTAAAGATATATATTTTCTACTTCAAACAACTTAGCTATGCATTACTTCTAGAACACAATATATTTTATATTGCATATACTCCAAGTTTTGTCATCATCAAAAAGGGGGAGACTGATGACCCAAAGATTGATTTAAAGATTGATTTTGATGATCACAAAACCTTGAAGTATAAATACTAATGTTTGTGTTGCAAGGAGAAAGATATTTATTTTGCAAGGAACATAGCAAGTTGGAAGAACACAAGAAGGCCTCCAAAGCTCTCAAGAAAAGTTGGAAGAAAGTTACACTTTATTGGCCCAAGTTTCAAGTTCAAAGGACTCAAGTTGGAAGAGCAAATTCAAAAGAAAATCCAAAAGAATAGTCCTCGAGTCGACTCCTGAATAGTACGAGTCGACTCCAGGGAGTAACAAGGCAGAAATACAGAGAAGCTATTTTGGACCCTGAGAGCCGAGTCGACTCCTGAGGAACTCGAGTCGACTCCGATGGTTGGCAGGTCGACTCCAAAGGAAGCTAGAGTCGACTCCCAGAGGAAAACAAGCAAAAAGTCAGAGAGCCAATTTCAGACACTGAGAGCCGAGTCGACTCCCGCAAAATCCGAGTCGACTCCGAGGCAGCGCAACCCCAAAGACAGAAGACGGCATTTTCGTCTCTGAGAGGCGAGTTGACTCCAAGACAGTTCGAGTCGACTCCAAGGCAGCGCAACCCCAAAAGACAGAAGACTATTTTTTGGATACTGAGGGCCGAGTCGACTCCGAGACAGTTCGAGTCGACTCCGAGACTGCACGAGCCAAAAGACAGAAGCTCGGGAGTTCGGACTCTGAGCACCGAGTCGACTCCCAGAATTTCCGAGTCGACTCGTGATGACCCAAAGATTGATTTAAAGATTGATTTTGATGATCACAAAACCTTGAAGTATAAATACTAATATTTGTGTTGCAAGGAGAAAGATATTTATTTTACAAGGAATATAGCAAGTTGGAAGAACACAAGAAGGCCTCCAAAGCTCTCAAGAAAAGTTGGAAGAAAGCTACAATTTATTGGCCCAAGTCTCAAGTTCAAAGGATTCAATTTAGAAGAGCAAGTTTTAAGAAAAATTCAAAGGAAAGGCACTCGAGTCGACTCCTACAGTTCCGAGTCGACTCCAAGGAGCAACAGACAGCCGGACAGAAAGATTCATCTCAGAACCTGTCAACGAGTCGACTCCTGAAGAGCGTGAGTCGACTCCGATGCTTGCCGAGTCGACTCCAGGGTAGTATGAGTCGACTCCTAGGAGTCACAGGCAGAAAAGTCAGAGAGGAGTTTTCGGGTCTGAGATTCGGGTCGACTCCAGTGGAACGCGAGTCGACTCCGATGGTTGGCAAGTCGACTCCAAAGAAAGTGAGAGTCGACTCTCAGAGGAACACAAGGAAAAAGTCAGAGAATGTTACTGCCTCTGAGATTCGAGTCGACTCCCAGACAGCTCGAGTCGACTCCAAGACAGCTTCACATCAAAAAGGCAGAAGGCTGTGTTTCGCAAGCTGAGAGCCGAGTCGACTCCAAGGAAGTTCGAGTCGACTCCAAGACTGGACGAGCCAAAAGACAGAGGATCGGGAGTTCGGGCTCTGAGATTCGAGTCGACTCCCAGGACAGTCGAGTCGACTCGAGAGGACAAAATTCAAAATTGGATCCACGGACTTCAGTGGAAGAGCCGACTCCAGAATTGCCAAGTCAGCTCCAGAAGTTGGCGAGTCGACTCCGGGTTAAGTCGAGTCGACTCCCAGTCGAGGCAAGCACATTAATTCAAATTTGGAACAGTGGCCGAGTCGTCTCCGGTAAAACACGAGCCGACTCCTGCAACAGGCGAGCCGACTCCTGATCGCGCGAGTCGACTCCGACCCCAACGGTCATATTGTCAGGAGGTGCAGACTGGTTCCAACGGCTCTATTTTTGTCTCTAACGGCTATATTCTTGTTTCCACGTTATCAAAAGCTATAAAAACAAGAAGAGAGCTAGGAGAGAACTTATGGAAGTGGGAGAAAACATTTAGGAAAGAGATTACAAGGGAAATCTTCCATAAGCACAAAAGGGCCATTCAAAGCAAAATAGAGAGAAGAAGAGTATCCAAGTGAATCACAAAGCTTCCTCTCCATCCGTGTGCTGCCTCGGTGATCCTCTACTTCGTGCCAAATCAGAAGAGGGTCAAGTAAAGAAGAAGCCGAGCTCCTTCATCTTCAAAACTCGGTTGAGGGCTTCTCTTTACACTATTTTGTTTATATTGTTATATTTGCTTGTTTAAGAAGCTTTGATTTGTTTTAAACTTTGTTTTTAATATCTTGTAACTTGATTCAATCAAGGGATTGAATCAAGGGGTTAAGGTTTGTTGGTAAGCCAAAGGGAAAACCAACGGTGAGAGGTTTGTTGGTGAGCCTAGGTTGAAACCAACGGTGTAAGGGTTTGATTGTGATCCCGGAAAAACAATCGGGGTGGTTCTAGTCGGTGAGCCTGGGAAAACCGATCGAGTTCGTTGTGCGCTCGTAAAACAACAAGTTGGGTTGTGAGCTTGTAAAACAACCGGCTGTAATCTGTAGGATTATAGTGAAATTCCCAAGAGGTCTTGGGGAGTGAATGTAGGTGCTGGGGTGCACCGAACCACTATATGTTTATTGTGTTTGTAATGATTCTTGTCATTGTCTAACTTACTCACTTACTTACTTAGATAAATTGCTTGCTTAACTTTTATCCGCGCATCCTTTAGTTGCAAGCATATTCAACCTAGTCACATTCTATACATCAAACTGTTGCTAAGTTTAAATTTCACTGTGCATCTATATAACTTAGCATAATTAATTGAAAAGTTTTAGAAGTAGTCTAAAAGTTTAAAAAGACCCAATTCACCCCCCCCCCCTCTTGGGTTGTATCTACTGGGCAACAAGTGGTATCAGAGCAGGTGCTCTATAGTTTCTTGCCTTGTGTTTTTGACCTAACCGTCAAAGAGCCAAAGATCATGACAACTCAAATAGATAGTTTTCTAGGAGAGGGACAATTAATTGATAGACCTCCACTATTTAATGGCATAAACTATACACATTGGAAAGCACGCATGCGCATTTTTATACAATCACTTGATTATAATTTATGGAGCATTATAGTCAATGGAACACACACAAACACTAGTCATAATGAGAAAATGGCTCAACAAAATTCAAAAGCCATGAACCTATTATATTGTGCATTAGATAGGAATGAGTTTAATTGCATATCTTCTTGCATGACTGCTAAAGAAATATGGAATATGCTTGAAGATAAATATGAATGCACTAACAAATCTAAAACATCATGTGTAGAAGAAGAGCAGTATCATATTGCAAATTCATGTTTCATGGCACATGAGGTACATGCTGAAACTGAAAGCAATTTTACATTTGATGAACTTCACGATGCCTTTTCTGATTTGTATGTAGAATATAAGAAACTTGTTTGTAAGAACAAGAACTTGAAGAATGAAAATCAAATTTTAATAGATGAAAAACTGAAACTAACTAGTAAAACTGAAATCTTAATTAAAGAAAATCAAGAACTAAATCAGAAAAACCAACTTCTCACTGAAAGCCATGATAAACTTAAGAAAAATAATGAATTGCTTTCAGAAGATAACAAAAGATTAACTAAAGAAGTTGACAAATTAAAACCTGTTGTTGAAAGATTTACTTTGAGCTCTGAAAAGTTGAATCTAATGATAAATAATCAAAGAGCTAAATTTGATAATATTGGATTGGGATGTCAACCTTGGTACACCCAAAAATCTTTCAAGAATATGTTTGTTAAAACAGTTTCTAATCATTTTAAAATAGATTCTTATAATGCTGATAAACAGGAACAAAGGTTATGCAAAATCTCTTTTGTTCCTAAATCTGTACATTACAAATTTGATAAACCTAAAAGGCAAAAACAGAAAACTGAAGGATTATCTACCACTCATGTTAAATCCATGTTTGTTAAATTTAATAAGAAGATGCAGAAATACACTTCTTGTAGTCCTAAAATCTGCAAGCCTATGGACAAAATAGCTATTAAGAAAATATGGGTTCCAAAAGGAACAATAATAGCTAACCTGCAAGGACCCAAAAGAGCTTGGGTTCCTAAGTTGAAAATCTAAATATTTTCTGCAGGTGTGTCTAGCACTCAAGGCTCCAACAAAAGATGTTAAATTGGACATTGGGTGCTCTAGACATATATTAAAGAATGAAACTTAAATGTAATCAAGAAAAATAATTAAAATAGAAGAAATAACTTCAAATTTTTCCATCTTTCTATATTATACTTTACTTATTGTTGGATAAGTTGCTAGATGATTAATCAATTTATTAAGAATAACTCTATGAATTCTCTATATGCTTGATTGAGAGCTTTTATCCATGGCATTATTGTTTATTGATCATAGATATGAAAATGTGTACTTGGTATGCCTTTGAATATTGCACTATAAATACCAAGATTAAAGAAACCATCTTTGGCATATAATATCAACTCATGCGAGTATGGATTTAATTTCAAAAGACTTTGGCATTGGCTTACTTAGATTATCTACTTAAAGGTCAAAGTTTTGCTATGCACGCTAACTAAGGAAACAAACAAAAATCATTTCTAAATCTAAAGATGTTGTTTCCATCTCTAAGTTTTCAAAAGCTTACATTGGATTTGTTCTTGGAAAATAAAACTGAAGTATTTTTCTGTATTTACTGAATCTTGTAAAAGCGTTTCAAATGAAAAAGGTTTCCAAACTGTGAAGATCATGGCACAGTGTTGAAAACCAAAATCCTGATTAAGGTTATACAGAAAATAATATTAAATTTAATTATTTCAGTTCCAAGGACATCATAAGTAAAATAGGATTAATAGAATTCTTGAAGAAATGAAAAAGATAATTATGTATGATAGTCATCTACTTAAATAATGTTTTAAAAGACTATCATCACTGCTTGTCATACATATGATTTCTATTAGATCTATTTTTGATGAAAATTTTGATCTTCTGAAAAATGAAAAATGAACCATTGCATATCTTTCATATTTTTCAGTCGTACATGTTATGCTTGATATGCTCTTATGAAAATAATGCCAAATCTGATAAAGATACTTCTATCCTTGGATATCATTCATCAAGCAATGCATATAGAACATTCATGAAAAATTCTAGTTGTAGAGGTATCAATTCATTTTATTCTTTATGAGACTAATGATTTATTATCAAAATACTAAAAACAAATTATATATGTATATGGTTAATCTTTTACATATAACAATCTGAAAAACTTGTTAATAATTAGAACCAAATTGGATTTTTCAGATATGCTCTTAATGAAGAAAAATTGATGACTATTAAAAGACTAAATCAAGAAAAGATGAAATAGATCTTGATAAGATTCTTGCATGATTAGAAGTAAAGACCACCATTATCATTTGTTTGCTTCATGAGCTTTATAATCTATCAAATGAATATGTAGAATTCACTCCTATGTGGTTATTTCATTAAAAAGGGAGATCTATGTAAAATAACCACCATATTTAAAGATTACACATTACATATATGATAAAGCAATTTGTGATTTGGAACAAGCATCAAAAGCATGATAGAATAATTATTTAATAGACCAGACTGTGTGATCATTATGTGCCCTTGTGCAAGACTTCAATCTAACTCTAATGAATCATAATTTATTGATAACAAATGAATCATAATCTGAATTTTGATAGAAACAATTGTTTAAGGCAATTTGATCAAAACTTAGCTAGCATGCCTTATTGATAATTATCTTAAGCAAATAGAATCTAAGCTAAATTGATGTTGAAAATAAGAAATTAATTTGACCTTGATGAATCTTCCTATTGCTTCACATGCTTGTCCTTGAACAGTCTTGGTTAATGAAACTATCTCTTTAGTTCAAGTGACATATGTTTGCTTATATTTAGGCAATCTCTTGAGTAAAGTGACTCAACATTCAATGATTATCATATCTTAGGTTGAGTTACCTAGTTAAGAAATATGCTATATGAATGTTTTGTATCTTGAAGAAACTAATAACTTTCTTTCAAGAAAGAAAAGAATTTTGTTAATAATGCAGGATCCTTGAGCAAGAAAATGAGAGATTTCAACTTGAAGGATATCTCCACGTAAGATACAATAAACATTCTCATGCAAACAAGAGAGAGGACCTTCTTCAACCAAAAGTTCATACATAAGAAATCTAGTAGGTATTTGACTGAAGAATGCAGAATGGATTGGTAATTCTAGATACCTCTCTTATAAATTAATTGAGCAAAGTCAATAACTTAAATCTTAGTATGGCATGGTTAAAATCTTTAATTATTAATTCCTTGATATCATGTCTATATATATGTATTGATTGACTTATGCTTTTAGAAATTGTTTCATGGTTTGCCCAAACTAAAATATATCTTTGCCAATGTCATAACCATGAAATACACAAGTTTATGCTTAAAATTTTGATTTAAAATAACTTGTGAGAAATTATGAATCCTTGAGCACAATGAAAATGTTGTTTGCATGATATACATCTATATGATACATAAGATTATTTCTTTATTCTACTCTTTCATGTAAATTACTTGAGAATAACAAAAAGAGAGAGAGATAAAGAAAGGAAAAATGGATATTATTCAAGAGATGTAAAATCTAAGCAAAGGCAAATACTTCAATCTTAAGAAAAAGAAAAACCAGCATAATATATTCGGCACATTTGGAAGGGATAAAATTCGTAATTAATTACACTTAAACAGGGAGAGTTTGAAGTGAACTTTATAAATTTTCTATATTGCTCATCATAGGGATGGTGCCAATGGGGAGGCTAGTGGTAGTACCCAGCACTATTTGACCCAACTATTCGGTGTAGGGTATATTAGGGACAGCACAAGAGGGAGGCTAGTGGTAGTACCTCGTGCCCCTTCCAACTCCACCAGATAGGGAGCAAATAGAGTATAGAGCAGAAGAAAGTAAAAAAAAATGAAAGACAAAATAAATGAAAGTATATAAGAAGAATCAAGTCACTTTTTTTTTTTTCACTTGAAAACACACTTTAAGGATGAAATCAATGCAAGATTATATTTAAATAGGGGGAGTTTATTTAAAAAGAATTGATTTTGATCCTTAACATGCTTGTTCTTAGTATTTTTATGCATGACTTAACACATAATATATTTTGCATGTGGCATGATGTTTTGAATTATGAGTTCTCAATATTTTGTAATGCCCCATGCTTGGATAAGTTGATTGAAATAGGTCTTAACTTGGAATATGTCTTAACTTTGCTCACAAGTCTTTGCTTCACCCTTGCCTCAAACTAACTTGTGTTCCAATGCTTGAATGTTTAAAATACTACATAAAGTTTTTTTTTTAAGTAATATTAAAAAGAAATTTCAGTTTTATCATTCATGATTAACTTTGAAAGTTAAATAGATTTACAAAAAGAAGAAGAGAAGGATATTTCTATTTAGGCAAAATGAATTGATCTTGATCTATCTTTCTACTTGCCTAACTTTGATACTTAATGTCCTAATACTTGTTAAAATATCCTCCATCGTGTATCGAAACTCAATACTAAATATAAAGATTCTGAAAGTGCTCTAATGTTATTGAAATATGTGTTTTCAATCATAATGATTTAAGTTAAGCTACAATGTGGAAGATACATATCTCAAATTATGACTTTGAAAGCCTCTATTGAAAATCTTTATGAAATTCAGAATCGATTTTATATAAAAGCTTAAACTCAATATGATTTCTAAATAAAATCTTAATGAAAGAAAAACAGAATTAATTTTGATGCCTTGGTTGATTGCTCCGATACGCATCCGAAACATATCATTACTTATCTTTAGAGTGTACCAATATTGGTCCAAATGATGTGTCTTTCGATGATCTTAATTGTAAACAAATATTTTTAAATATATGATTTATTGTGCTTCATGTATACATTGCTGAAAAACTATGATTAAGAAATAGATATCTATAAATATATATACCTCAATGATCATCTATATATTTTTCTCTCCTACATTCTTAAAGACTTCCATCAGAATATATATAGAGTGAATGATTTTAAAGCTAGAAATATTTCAGCTCACTCAAATGATTCTAAAAGAAAGAAAATGTGAATGCGTTTGAAAGAAACTGAGCTTCAAATGAATCATTTTCTGATTAATATTTCTATACATTTTCTCTAAGATTAGGAGAAAGCATAACTTGTTCTTAAAGGATTAGAAAGAGTGATTACTATAAATTTTGAATAATTCTAGATCACTCTACATTCTTGATATCATAAAGTTTCAGGTTTATTCACGTTTAACATTAAAATCTGAAATTCAACAAAAGAAAAGAATGATTAAAGAAGTATGCATCTTTTGAGGGGGAGCTTTAGATATCTTATCCTAAAGTTACTTCAATTTGAAGCATACCTTGATTTTTATGGATTGATTTTGATGAACCTCCTTATAATGCAATACTTGCTTTAATTATAAGTTTATGCCTTGAGAAGAGTTCTATAAAGGTTATCTTATCTCATACCTTGAGTCTTATGAAAATAAGCTGAAACTTATGGAAAACATATTTTTGAGATTGACAATTTTCTTGAACATTATCTTCAAACTCTAAACTGTTAAATGGAATAATCAATTGAGGGGGAGAAAGAAAATTTCAGAAGGAGAGATCATATGAAGCTAAATCGCATAAATCCATAACTAAAGGAGAGAGAAAGAATACTAAATGAAAAGTGATCCTAATGCTCTCCAATATTTATCATCTGAAATTTAAATCTGAAAATTTTTACGATACACCTTGAGGCTTGTTATTTGGTTAGTATATCTTATGCATCAATCATGAACCAAATTGCAATTCAAATAGTTGATCTTAAGAGCCTCTAATTTAATGAAAAAGGGGGAGAATAACGTGTTGAATTTGCTTGAGTATCTTTTAGAAAATCTATTTTGAAATTCACTAATGAGTCCTAATTGGCTTGCTCTTTAGAACTTAAATTGTGTGCCAATTCATATTTTTTATGTATCAAATTGTGCTTATTTTCTAAAAGAACAAAAGAAAGTCTTTAAAAGAGCTCTGAGATGAATCATAAATTGCATGAATTCATATTTTGGTATTTGTGCCCCAATGCTCTTATTATCATAAAAGAACCTTGAAGTCATTAAGAATTAATGATCCAACATGATGATATGTCTTTCAAATATATAAGTTTTGATCTTTTACTCTGAAAATCAATTAAATTGCTCTCATGTTGATAAAATACTTAATAGATTGGGCAAAAGGTCTTAAATGAACAAGCTTTCATACTTATTAAAGAGAGGTTAGATTTTCACTCATGTGTTTCCTTGAATATCATTTGTGGTACTTCTTGTATTAACCTAAGGGAGATTCCACCTATACTTGATTAGAAAACTATCTGTGGTATCAAATTAGAAAACCTCTTGAAATCACATTCGATGTGTTCTGCTCTGAAATTATCTTAATTGGCTCTGATCTATGCTCATTAATCTGATTCTAATATTATTGCCTTGAGTTTTATGATTCATATCCTTGCAATAATTTGACATGCAAATCAGAGTACAATAAGAAAAAGAAATATTTGAGTATTCTTATCTCTGTGCTTAATGTTTCACTCTCTTTTTGATGTTGTCAAAAAGGGGGAGAAATATCTAAGTATATGCTCATAATGCTTTGTGTTTTGCATTGAACACCAACTCAGCTTAAATTGAAATATGTTGATTGTGTTAAGCTGATTAAATCTAAAGCATTATCATGAAGTATGTTTTTAAATATATATGTTTTCTACTTCATGCAACTTAGCTATGTATTACTTCTAGAACATAATATATTTTATATTGCATATACTCCAAGTTTTGTCATCATCAAAAAGGGGGAGACTGATGACCCAAAGATTGATTTAAAGATTGATTTTGATGATCACAAAACTTTGAAGTATAAATACTAATATTTGTGTTGCAAGGAGAAAGATATTTATTTTACAAGGAACATAGCAAGTTGGAAGAACACAAGAAGGCCTCCAAAGCTCTCAAGAAAAGTTGGAAGAAAGCTACAATTTATTGGCCCAAGTCTCAAGTTCAAAGGATTCAATTTAGAAGAGCAAGTTTTAAGAAAAATTCAAAGGAAAGGCACTCGAGTCGACTCCTACAGTTCCGAGTCGACTCCAAGGAGCAACAGACAGCCGGACAGAAAGATTCATCTCAGAACCTGTCAACGAGTCGACTCCTGAAGAGCGCGAGTCGACTCCGATGCTTGCCGAGTCGACTCCAGGGTAGTATGAGTCGACTCCTAGGAGTCACAGGCAGAAAAGTCAGAGAGGAGTTTTCGGGTCTGAGATTCGGGTCGACTCCAGTGGAACGCGAGTCGACTCCGATGGTTGGCAAGTCGACTCCAAAGAAAGTGAGAGTCGACTCTCAGAGGAACACAAGGAAAAAGTCAGAGAATGTTACTGCCTCTGAGATTCGAGTCGACTCCCAGACAGCTCGAGTCGACTCCAAGACAGCTTCACATCAAAAAGGCAGAAGGCTGTGTTTCGCAAGCTGAGAGCCGAGTCGACTCCAAGGAAGTTCGAGTCGACTCCAAGACTGGACGAGCCAAAAGACAGAGGATCGGGAGTTCGGGCTCTGAGATTCGAGTCGACTCCCAGGACAGTCGAGTCGACTCGAGAGGACAAAATTCAAAATTGGATCCACGGACTTCAGTGGAAGAGCCGACTCCAGAATTGCCAAGTCAGCTCCAGAAGTTGGCGAGTCGACTCCGGGTTAAGTCGAGTCGACTCCCAGTCGAGGCAAGCACATTAATTCAAATTTGGAACAGTGGCCGAGTCGTCTCCGGTAAAACACGAGCCGACTCCTGCAACAGGCGAGCCGACTCCTGATCGCGCGAGTCGACTCCGATCCCAACGGTCATATTGTCAGGAGGTGCAGACTGGTTCCAACGGCTCTATTTTTGTCTCTAACGGCTATATTCTTGTTTCCACATTATCAAAAGCTATAAAAACAAGAAGAGAGCTAGGAGAGAACTTATGGAAGTGGGAGAAAACATTTAGGAGAGAGATTACAAGGGAAATCTCCCATAAGCACAAAAGGGCCATTCAAAGCAAAATAGAGAGAAGAAGAGTATCCAAGTGAATCACAAAGCTTCCTCTCCATCCGTGTGCTGCCTCGGTGATCCTCTACTTCGTGCCAAATCAGAAGAGGGTCAAGTAAAGAAGAAGCCGAGCTCCTTCATCTTCAAAACTCGGTTGAGGGCTTCTCTTTACACTATTTTGTTTATATTGTTATATTTGCTTGTTTAAGAAGCTTTGATTTGTTTTAAACTTTGTTTTTAATATCTTGTAACTTGATTCAATCAAGGGATTGAATCAAGGGGTTAAGGTTTGTTGGTAAGCCAAAGGGAAAACCAACGGTGAGAGGTTTGTTGGTGAGCCTAGGTTGAAACCAACGGTGTAAGGGTTTGATTGTGATCCCGGAAAAACAATCGGGGTGGTTCTAGTCGGTGAGCCTGGAAAAACCGACCGAGTTCGTTGTGCGCTCGTAAAACAACAAGTTGGGTTGTGAGCTTGTAAAACAACCGGCTGTAATCTGTAGGATTATAGTGAAATTCCCAAGAGGTCTTGGGGAGTGGATGTAGGTGCTGGGGTGCACCGAACCACTATATGTTTGTTGTGTTTATAATGATTCTTGTCATTGTCTAACTTACTCACTTACTTACTTAGATAAATTGCTTGCTTAACTTTTATCCGCGCATCCTTTAGTTGCAAGCATATTCAACCTAGTCACATTCTATACATCAAACTGTTGCTAAGTTTAAATTTCACTGTGCATCTATATAACTTAGCATAATTAATTGAAAAGTTTTAGAAGTAGTCTAAAAGTTTAAAAAGACCCAATTCACCCCCCCCCCCCTCTTGGGTTGTATCTACTGGGCAACAACTCGAGTAAGCAAAGTTGAAAAATGCATCCATGGATTTCTTGGGATGAGCCGACTCCAAAAGTGCAAGGTCAGCTCCAGATTTTGGCGAGTCGACTCCGGGTTAAGTCGAGTCGACTCCCAGTCGAGAAGACCACTTTAATTCAAATCTGGAACAGTTGCCGAGCCGACTCCAGAAAAGCATGAGTCGACTCCTGCTACAGTCGAGTCGACTCCAGATCACGCGAGTCGACTCCAATCCCAACGGAAACTTTGTCAGGAGTTGCAGACTGTGGACAACGGCTCTATTTTTGTCTCTAACGGCTAGATTTCTGGTTCCACGACATGTAAAGCTATAAAATCAAGAGGAGAGCTAGGGGAGACATTATGGAAGTGGGAGAGAACATTTAGGGAAGAGATTTCAAAGAGATTACAAGGGAAATCTCCCATAAGCACAAAAGGGCCATCCAAAGCGAAACAGAGAGAAGAAGAGCATCCAAGTGAATCCCAAAGCTTCCTCTCCATCCGTGTGCTGCCTCGGTGATCCTCTACTTCGTGCCAAATCAGAAGAGGGTCAAGTAAAGAAGAAACCGAGCTCCCTCATCTTCAAAACTCGTTTAAGGGCTTCTCTTTACTCTATTTGTTTATATTGTTATATTTGCTTGTTTAAGAAGCTTTGATTTGTTTTAAACCTTTGTTTTAATATCTTGTAACTTGATTCAATCAAGGGATTGAATCAAGGGGTTAAGGTTTGTTGGTGAGCCAAAGGAAAAAACCAACGGTGTTAGGTTGTGGTTGGTGAGCCTTTGGGAAAACCAACTGGGTTGATTGTGAACCCGAAAAACAATCGTTGTAAGGTTGTGGTTGGTGAGCCTTTGGGAAAACCAACTAGGTTGATTGTGAACCCGAAAAACAATCGTTGTAAGGTTGTGGTTGGTGAGCCTGTGGGAAAACCAACTGGGTTTGATTGTGAACCCGGAAAAACAATCGGTTGGTTCTAGTCGGTGAGCCTGTGAAAACCGACCGAGTTCGTTGTTATCTCGCAAAACAACAAGTTGGGTTGTGAGCTTGTAAAACAACCGGCTGTAATTTGTAGGATTATAGTGAAATTCCCAAGAGGTCTTGGGGAGTCGATGTAGGTGCTGGGGTGCACCGAACCACTATATGTTTGTTGTGTTTGTGATGCTTTTTGTCATTGTCTATCTTGCTCACTTACTTACCTAGATAAATTGCCTGCTTAACTCTTATCCGCGCATCCTTTAGTTGCAAGCATATTCAATTTACTTAATCAAGTCTCATTCGATAAATCAACCTATTGCTAAGTTTAAATTCCACTGTGCAACTATACAACTTAGCATAATTAATTGAAAAGTGTTAGAAGTAGCTTAAAAGTTTTAAAAGACCCAATTCACCCCCCCTCTTGGGTTAACATGTATCTACTGGGCAACACTCTTTTCTTAATTAACCCATTTACAGCCCATCCATAGGACTCAATTTTATTTTCAGGTTCCTAACCTGGTTTAATTTTAATTTCTGGCTCAAGTCTAGTCAAATTTCTGAGTCAGATCTAACCAATTTCTGGTTCAGGTCTGACCCAATCTCTGGTTAGGTCTAGTCGAATTTCTAATTCAGGTCTAATCAATTTCTGGTTCAGGTCTGACCAAAATTTTTGGTTCAGGTCTAGTCAAATTTCTGATTCAAGTCTGACCCAAATTTTTGGTTCAGGTCTTGTCAAATTTCTGGTTCAGATCTAACCAATTTTCTGGTTCCGGTCTGACCCAAATTTCTGGTTCAAGTCTAGTCAGTTTTTTGGTTTAGGTCCAAGCTCATTTACATTCAGACCCAAAGTTTATTAAATTTTGGATCAGGACCCTGGTCTGAATCAGTTACTGGGCCCATTTGCATTCAGGCCCAGAACTTAATTGATTTCTGGAACAGGCCCTTGGCCTGATTCAGTCACTGGGCTTGTTTCTATTCAGGCCCAGTAACTTAAATAATGGGTTTACAATCAGGCCTGTAGCCCAAATATCCGTTTTTCTTTGACTCGGCCCAAGTCCATTACAGAACTAATTATAATTTTATTTCAATTATATTTATTTATTTTCTTAATTCATTATTTATTTATTTACTATTTATTTTTGCATTTTTTTCTTCTTTCTCCTTTTTTTTTCTTCCTTTTCTTTTTCCTTTCTTTTCTTTCTACTACTCCAGCGATGCGGCCTTCTGCTTCGGTGGTGCAGTCCTAACACTAGATCCTGACAACCGGGGGGGATTGTTAGAGAGAGAGAGTGGAGCAGAGGGAAGAGGGTGGTGAAATGCCTTGCCGATCGGAATTCTTGTAGCCTCTGATCGCTGGAAGAGACGAATAGTTGTAACTGCCCACCACCAGGCAGTTACGAATATGCCTCTCCCCCAGTTTCTCCTAGAAACGTGGCGGTTATCACAGTCCGAAAAGATCAGAGGCAATCTTGGTTGTGAATGGGTGGATCTCATCCTTTTATTTTCAGTTTCTTCTCCTATCTTCCTTGCTTTGGCCGACCCCCGCCGCCGGCAAGGACCGCCATTGTGGACCACTATCGCCGCCGGCTGGAGGGGGGCTGCTGTGGCCACCGCCCATTGAGTCTCCAGACTCAATTAAGAGGGAGAGGGAGAAGGAAAGGTCTCCCCTATTTCGGAAAGAGAAGAAGAGGAGAAGGAAAAAGCTCTCTTCTTGCTCTTCCTTCTCTCTTTCTCTCTCCTCTCTCTATTTCTCTCTCTACTCTCTCTTTTGATGTATTCTCTCCCTAAAGTTGACCTGAGTATTTGATAGAAGGGACTCGAGAGACCTAGTGATAGACTTCTGGTGGACACCAGTAGGTAGTCTAGGTTGCTAGTCCATATGTGTTTTTCTTCTGATATTCGAGTTTGATTCTGTAGAGGAGAAGTCTTTTCTACGAGAAAGTTCTGATCGAGGTACTTTGCACCCCAGCTCGTAGATTGTGAAGTAGATCTGTGATTTCTATGTTTAATCAGTCTTCAATAGAGGTAAGGAACTATGTACTTAGATTGTCATTATATCTTTATAGAGAGAATTGAGTCATTGTATGTGAGGATTGAGTCCTCTAGTTGTTGAGTTATATGGAGATTGAGTCCAAATTAGGAAGAGTCTTTGATCTTAGTCGTCTTGTTGACTTGGTCCACAAGAGGCTGAGATTAGGATGGAAAGAAGGGGTGTGCGTAGACTCCATCCAAGGCATGCATGAAGCCTTCATGGCGTGCGCAAGTCTCCTCAAAAGTCTCCACGTTTTCCTTCTTCTATTAGTTGTTGACTTGGTCCAAAAAGGGTTAATTAGGATGGAAAGAAGGATCACATAAGATCTTCTTTGTGGCATGCGCGAAGAGCATCTATGGGAGGTGTATAAGCTGAAATAAAACTCCTATGAGAAGCCTATTTCACAAACATAAAGGAGTCCAAGTTAGTGAGGGATTTTGTGGTTTGAATGAGTCAAAAGGTTAGGTTTAAATTTAAAAGGAATCCTACTTTGGTTAGGAGTACTATTAAGTCCCTAGTATTTGAATTTAGTTATAAACCTAAATTTGAGTTTGAGTCATGTAATGAGTTTTCTATTTTGTTCTAACGTCCCATCTATTTAAAGGGTGGATGTTGAAGAATAAAGACAGAATAATTTTGATTTTCAATTGCTCTTGAGATTGAGAGGCGTGAGGCTTCTTTTTTCTCCTTTGGTGAGACTTCAAAGATTCTTTCTTCCTCAATGAGATGCCGAAAAATCATTGGGTTTAGGATAGAGCCATCATCCACCAAAAATTTGGCAACCTTTCCACCCCAACTGCATCAATTGGTATTAAAGCAACCATCCCACCTTCGTTCTGCGTAAATTAGTATCAGAGCAACCATCCCACCTCCATTTTGCATCAATTGGTATCAGAGCAACTATCCCACCTCCATCCTGCGTCAATTGATATCAGAGCAATCATCCCACCTTTGTTCTATGTCAATTAGTATCAGAGCAACCATCCCACCTCCGTTTTGCATCAATTGGTATTAGAGCAACCATCCCACATCCGTTCTACATCAATTGGTATCAGAGCAAATCAATTCTCATGAGTACAAGACGAAGCCGTCCCTACTGTTATGATCCCTACTCCGATGATTCCTACTATGATGATCCCTACTATGACGATCAATACTATCCCTACAATATCGAACAACAACAAGATGATTTGATGGATGAAGTTCTAAATCAAATTCCTGCACTAGCATGGAAGATGGATGTTGTGGAGGCAGAACTACGATGTCCTAGCCATGTCAAACCACAAGTTGGGCGACGACCTTCAGAATGCAGCAACAAAGACACCCCTTCTCCTCGATGTATTTCTCCATCTATAAAATCTAAAATTTCTGCAGATAGGGGTACATATCCGAATCGAGGAACAACAAAATTCAGCAAAAAAATAATGAGTTCCATGCCGCAAAGAAGAGGCAAACCCGATTGCTCCAACTGCGGTGGCCAAGGGCACCTCGCTGACAGTTATTCCACTAAAGATCAGCAGAATTTTGAAGAAGATCTTGGCACTAGTCTCAAAATTTAGAAACGTCGTCTGATGATGTCCCTACCATTGAGATACCTTCCCCTTCCCTTGAAGTCTCTCCTAAGCCCGCTAAGGTTGATGACAAGGAGAAAGACAATGTGGAAGATAAAATTTTAGAGGTGAACTCATCTGAATTTGAATCTATTTTTACTAATTTTCTTGTTGTAACTTTAGAAGAATTGTCCAAGAAAGATAGTTCAAAAAATTTAGTAGAGATCAACCATGAAATCAGAACCATGTTTGCATCGACTGCCAAAAAAGAAGGTTCTGAAAATTCAGCAGCAGCAGGAAGACAACAAACTAAAAATTCTGCAGCAGTAAAAATCAAGCAATCCGAAGTTTCTACAACAGAAAACTATGATTAACAGATGGCCACTGAAGAACCTATTGATGTAGGAAATTCATATCAGTTAGTGGCTAAGGAAGAGCCAATTTCAGCAGCGATCCGCGAGGAAGTCGGATCTGAAATTTTAGAGGAGGTCATCTCGTTCCAAGCAGGTGCACCCACATCAGCGTACACAGCGGTTCGGCATCGTAGTCAGCCCGCACTGGACTCATATCTTGGTTCACTCGAGTCACGCATCCTGGCTAGCCGGGTCATGCATCTCGTGCCAAGCAACCAGCGCCCATGCAGTAGGCCAATTTCACTTGGGCTAGGAATCTTCAACTCAGCCCCAACTCGACAGAGTCGAATCCTTCTCAGCGGGGGAGAATTGATGCAGGAGCACGAGCCCAAGCTGAAAGTGTGCAAGGTGATTAAGTCCTTTCCTTGGAAGGTCATCAAGTTACATGGGGTTCAAGGAGTTCCAATTATATTGAGACCAATTGAATCATAGGGGCGCGCATGGAGATCGAGTCTGCATCCTTTGGACAAATCGAGCCAATCAAGAGAATAAGCCCTTCATGAGCCCAATTGAATTATGGGGTGAGCCTGAAAATAGAGTTCAACCATGGAGTGCCAAATCACCTTGAATTGAGTCTATTTCCTTCTTGAGTCCACTACAGTAAAATTGGGAAAAGCCGACCCTTTTTTGCCGACGCTAGTCACTCGCATCGGGAAAAACCAGCCCAGGTGCCAAACTTTGTCACGCTTCAATCAAGCGTCGGTGGCCTCCACCCGAAATATGAACCACCCAATCGAGATCGAGCCCTAGTTTGGCCTCCTTTTCCGCCTCTCCGCCTCCCCGCCTCCCCGAATACCCACCCGATCGAGCTCTGCCTAGCCTCCTTCTCCGCCTCTCTGGCATGAGCTCTGCCTCCACCTCAAGCCTCCTCCCTCCTCTCCGGCGTCGACCGACCGGCTCTCAAGCCTCGAGCGAGCTTCACCTCCGTCCGTGGATCTTTCCAAGAATCTTCTCCTCGTCCCTCCTCTCCGGCTCCGACCGATTGGCCCTCAAGCGTTGATCGAGCTTCGCCTCCGCCCAAGGATCTTCTCCTCCTCCCTCCTCTCCGGCGTCGACCGACCGGCCCCAAGCCCCGATCGATCGAGGTGATCCTAGTCCCTACCACCTCTCTCGGGATCTCAGGTTGCTTGAGTTCCTAGATTCCTTGTTCTTTGGAAGCACCGATTCGAAGTATGCCCCCTCCCTCTCTGTCTCTCTCGCTACGCCGGCACGATCTCTGTGTACTTGTACTAGTTTCTGCTATTTTTTGATCTTTCCTGCTCGGTTCCGCTTTATAGTCATCTTCCTAGCTTGTGTTCTGATGAAATAGCCATGGGGGATATTGATGGTGAAAGAGAAGATGACAGTAAGGCAGTGAATAGAGTTGAAGGGTCAAAGAGGATCGAGAGATTTTTTCGCCGATCTTTAATTAGATATATAGAAGGATAATATTAGAGAATCTAACAGATTATGTCACGCCCCCGAACCCAGCACCCGGGTCCGGCACGCGACCGGCCGCATGAGCCCTAGAGCAATGCCCTAAAGATCATGCAAGGCCTAAAAGGTACAACAATTCCAATAATTCCAATAATTCCATAAATACCAAAATCAATGATTAATGTAATTCAATCAAATCCAGCTACAATGTACTGATTTATTACATAATTTCAAATGTCCATAAATAAAAGATAAATTGACTTCTAACTATCTAGCAGTCTGACTCCAGTTCGAGCTCACTTCTTGTCCCATTCGACAGATTCTACGAATTCAGTGCCTCTGAAAAAAAAATGAAAGTGTAGTATGAGCTTTTCCAGCCCAGTAAGAATCCCAACAGCCACACACAACAAAATCATAAAATAATCAAGTATCAAAATATATATATCATTTCATCATTTCAAAAGCTCAACAAACAACAAATATATGTAATCAGTACATATACACAAATCTTTTTTCACATTATGTGATCCATTCCCGTATTACTCAAATTCCAAAGTTTTCAAACCTTTCATTTCTGGCGTTGGACTAACCAAGATCATGTCCCAGTCCAAGACTGCACAAATCCCACGCATAAGCTCGTGGCAGCTATCCCACGCGTAAGCCCGTGGAGGCTATCCTACGCATAAGCTCGTAGAGGCTATCCCACGCGTAAGCCCGTGGAGGCTATCCTACGCATAAGCTCGTAGAGGCTATCCCACGCATAAGCCCGTGGAGGCTATCCCACGCATCAGCTCGTGGCCGCTATCCTACGCATAAGCTCGTAGAGGCTATCTCATGACAAGGTTAGTCCAACCCATATTACATGTCTAGTTTTACATGTTCAATCACATTCCCATCACATCACATATTTTCATAAATTTTCAAAAAATATGTTATTTCTTCCCAAATGAATTTATCTCAATATTTTCATTATAAACAACATGCACGCCTCATAGGTGCCGCATCAACTCATAAACAATAACAACATAATAATGAAAATATGTTGATAAAAATTCGTCTCATATGTATCATATCAACTCACAAGCAATAACATCAAAACCGTAAATAAATCCAACGATAAATCAATATACGCATAGAAGTACTCAGATGTAGGGATTCTTACAGAAATTGTAGACTGACTCAAACACAGTCTGAATCGCAACCTACGCGCTGGGGTGCTGAGTCCCCTGATCAAAACCTCCTGGCTCCGCCGACTCTTCCTCTACAACATCAATTATATTTCACAAACTAAATTATTCAATATTTAAATATTCTAAACCATAATTCTCATCTGTTATGGGGTCCATCATCAGGTCCCCAAACATCTCAATCCTCCTAGATCTAGGGCAGTCGGGATAGTCCGACTCCCATCTTGTACCACCGGCCTACGTCGTCGCCAGCCGTGGCCGCTGCCACGCCGGCGATGATGGCCGGTCCCGGTAAAGAAACCAATATAAAGGAATGATTCCTCTCTCTTCATGGTTGGGAGTACATCTCCCTCCTTCAAATCTCTTTGGTCTAAGGGTAATAGCCATGGTGGCTGTGCCCTTTCCTTCCCCAACCCGACAACACCACAGCCACCACTAGCCACATCATCGCCGGCCAAGAGAAGGAGGGAAGAAGAGATATCTTCTTCTTCTTCTTCTTATTCCCCCAAGAATCGGCATGCTTTCCTCCCTTCCTCCTCCCCCTTCACCCACGGAAGACCACCCTGAGGGTGGCTCGGCTCCCCCCACCCGCCAGCAACCACCTCACCGTCGTCGCCGGCCGGCAGCCAACCGATGAGAGGAAGAGAAGGGAGATGGGATCACGAGGTAGGAGTCCACCTCTCTCCATCCCCTCTAAAACCCTAGAAATCCCTCTCCGATCCTCACAGCAACCTGACCAACCCCACCGCCATAGATCCCGGCCAATCCCGGTGGCCGGCGGCGGCACAATCCGGAAGAGAGAGGCCGAAACAGGGGTACCCTGTTTCGGGCTCTTCTCCGACGATTCACCGACCAAACACCCCATCAACAAGGCCCTAATCCTAGCAAATGAAGCATAAAGAAGGAAGCCACACTTACCTCGGTCCGACGGCGTGCTCCGGCGGCCTTTCCGGCGAGCAATCGGAGGAGGAAATCCGTGAGCACACGCACGGGTCCAAAGCTTTTTCTCCCGTTTGCGGGAGGTCTTCACCGAAGAAAACTTCCTCCGTGGCCGGCCGGATCTCGGTCTCCTCTCCGGCGATCAACCCCTCCGGCGACCAACCTCTCCCCGAACGCTGCCGCCGCCGCTCTCCCCCTTCCCTTTTTTTTTTTCGTGTTTCTTCTCCCACGATCGTGCCCTAGGCACGATCGTATATGGTGGATGGGCCCGGTCTTTTCGGGCCGGCCCGTCCACCTCTCTCTTTTTTTTTTCTTTTTTTTTTTTTTCCTGGGTATCACATACTCTCCCCCTTAAAAAAAATTTCGTCCTCGAAATTAACTTACTTGAAGCCTCAAACTTTAAAAATATGCATCCGTTATATCATCCCCGAGATCTCAAGTAGTCTCCCTCTCGGAGTACCTACTCACAAGATTTTGACATACAAAAATCATAGCATCTCAAAACTTGATCCTTTCTATTTACCACACGTAGTAAGTTATTTTGGTATCCTTCAAAAGAATTCCAAACTCCCAACCTTGGATTAAAATGCCATAATTATATCCCAAGAAATTAATTTCTCTTGATTCTACACAGAGATCATAATTGACTTGACAGAAATAGGAGAAATCTTTAGTATCAAATGCTCTTAATATTCTATAATCATTTTTCTTTTCTTTCTTCCACATCATTCCAACAAATAAGAGATCCATAGAATCAACAACATTCTCCTGAAACTAACTTAAGTATTTCATCATAATGCCTTTTAGATCAAATATTAATGATCTTAACCAGTTTCAAAATAAGTCAAACCACCACACTTCCGCTGCACACTCTGATTTAATTCATTTAATTCTTTAAAGTCACAAAATGATTTCTGACTAAAGTATCACTTTGCATTGAGACTAAGAAACTCCAAATTTCAAATTTCCAAGTAGAACTAGAGCAAAACCTCTAGATCTTTTTGTCCTCAATTTATATAGAGTGTACATACCATAACTAACCCCCAATCCTTTAGTCAAGTTTAAGGTCCCTACGTGATCTCCACAACCTTCTTAGAATCCAAAAATATCTAGGTTTAATTTAAAGGGGTAATTCTTGTATTCCCTTTGCAATGTAATTAGAAAAGCTACATTGATTTTTCTTCCAACAGAATTTACTTCAAATTCAATAGGTTAGAAGTCATTGAACCAATACACTATGATTAGAATTTAACTCGATCGATCTCCTGATCTTCCTTCACCAAAATTCTTAACATCCATCAGTAATGCTATATATGATAATTCATGTAAGTATCTCATGACCGAAGTCTCTACTCAATATGACATTATTAGTGGCTTCATCAATAATGACAAAAGATCCCTGCTCAAATCTTAAACCTAAGCTTGAGTTTTAAATTAACACATCAAATAGTCTTCTACAATTATAAGTAAAATCCAGTAGCCCAATCCAAACATGAGAATTCAAATAATTAGAATTCTCCCATCAATATGCATACTCTATGGCCTCAAAATAATCCAATACATCCATAGGAAATAGACCTATTTGCAATATCCAACATGCCAACACCAGATATAATCCACATACATTTTCAACTTCGAAGAACGTTCCTTTCAATATTATGAAATCTCCTTAGCTTACTCCAATACTAAATCAACGTACAAATCCCACTCTAATAATTAGCAGCAACATCCAAAAGTACAGTCACATCAAAACTCATATCAAATTTGACTTTCAAATCATTTAAATAATATCTGAACATAGTATACTCGATATGCCATTGTTGACCTACACTTACCTTAGGTCAAACCTCTCTTATCATCATCAAAGACAATTTATACTTTCCTTCTGCATGCATCGAAGACCAAACCGATGCATACATTTTATCACAATGCCCAGTGATCTTACAGCTTAAGCACTGAATTTAATTGTCATGTCCTAAGTGATCATAACCTTAAGCTATGATATATTTCTGTCACGATCCCTAGTGATCTTAAACATATGCTCAGATTCCAACTTATCACATTTTCCAATAGTCTTAAACCTCAAACTTTAATGCCACTAAGGCCACAGTCCCTAGTGGTCTTAAACCTTAGATCATCATATCATTCTTGTTACAATCTCAAGTGATTATAAACCAAATCTCTAATAGTTTTTCTATTATAATTCTCCACTGATACTTACCTGAACATAAATCCTAGGATACCTTAACCTTAAGCTCTGATACCACTCTGTCACGCCCTCGAACCCAGCACCCGGGTCCGGCACGCGACCGGCCGCATGAGCCCTAGAGCAATGCCCTAAAGATCATGCAAGGCCTAAAAGGTACAACAATTCCAATAATTCCAATAATTCCATAAATACCAAAATCAATGATTAATGTAATTCAATCAAATCCAGCTACAATGTACTGATTTATTACATAATTTCAAATGTCCATAAATAAAAGATAAATTGACTTCTAACTATCTAGCAGTCTGACTCCAGTTCGAGCTCACTTCTTGTCCCATTCGACAGATTCTACGAATCCAGTGCCTCTGAAAAAAAAAATGAAAGTGTAGTATGAGCTTTTCCAGCCCAGTAAGAATCCCAACAGCCACACACAACAAAATCATAAAATAATCAAGTATCAAAATATATATATCATTTCATCATTTCAAAAGCTCAACAAACAACAAATATATGTAATCAGTACATATACACAAATCCTTTTTCACATTATGTGATCCATTCCCGTATTACTCAAATTCCAAAGTTTTCAAACTTTTCATTTCTGGCGTTGGACTAACCAAGATCATGTCCCAGTCCAAGACTGCACAAATCCCACGCATAAGCTCGTGGCAGCTATCCCACGCGTAAGCCCGTGGAGGCTATCCTACGCATAAGCTCGTAGAGGCTATCCCACGCGTAAGCCCGTGGAGGCTATCCTACGCATAAGCTCGTAGAGGCTATCCCACGCATAAGCCCGTGGAGGCTATCCCACGCATCAGCTCGTGGCCGCTATCCTACGCATAAGCTCGTAGAGGCTATCTCATGACAAGGTTAGTCCAACCCATATTACATGTCTAGTTTTACATGTTCAATCACATTCCCATCACATCACATATTTTCATAAATTTTCAAAAAATATGTTATTTCTTCCCAAATGAATTTATCTCAATATTTTCATTATAAACAACATGCACGCCTCATAGGTGCCGCATCAACTCATAAACAATAACAACATAATAATGAAAATATGTTGATAAAAATTCGTCTCATATGTATCATATCAACTCACATGCAATAACATCAAAACCGTAAATAAATCCAACGATAAATCAATATACGCATAGAAGTGCTCAGATGTAGGGATTCTTACAGAAATTGTAGACTGACTCAAACACAGTCTGAATCGCAACCTACGCGCTGGGGTGCTGAGTCCCCTGATCAAAACCTCCTGGCTCCGCCGACTCTTCCTCTACAACATCAATTATATTTCACAAACTAAATTATTCAATATTTAAATATTCTAAACCATAATTCTCATCTGTTATGGGGTCCATCATCAGGTCCCCAAACATCTCAATCCTCCCAGATCTAGGGCAGTCGGGATAGTCCGACTCCCATCTTGTACCACCGGCCTACGTCGTCGCCAGCCGTGGCCGCTGCCACGCCGGCGATGATGGCCGGTCCCGGTAAAGAAACCAACATAAAGGAATGATTCCTCTCTCTTCATGGTTGGGAGTACATCTCCCTCCTTCAAATCTCTTTGGTCTAAGGGTAATAGCCATGGTGGCTGTGCCCTTTCCTTCCCCAACCCGACAACACCACAGCCACCACTAGCCACATCATCGCCGGCCAAGAGAAGGAGGGAAGAAGAGATATCTTCTTCTTCTTCTTCTTATTCCCCCAAGAATCGGCATGCTTTTCTCCCTTCCTCCTCCCCCTTCACCCACGGAAGACCACCCTGAGGGTGGCTCGGCTCCCCCCACCCGCCAGCAACCACCTCACCGTCGTCGCCGGCCGGCAGCCAACCGATGAGAGGAAGAGAAGGGAGATGGGATCACGAGGTAGGAGATCTCGGTCCACCTCTCTCCATCCCCTCTAAAACCCTAGAAATCCCTCTCCGATCCTCACAGCAACCTGACCAACCCCACCGCCATAGATCCCGGCCAATCCCGGTGGCCGGCGGCGGCACAATCCGGAAGAGAGAGGCCGAAACAGGGGTACCCTGTTTCGGGCTCTTCTCCGACGATTCACCGACCAAACACCCCATCAACAAGGCCCTAATCCTAGCAAATCAAGCATAAAGAAGGAAGCCACACTTACCTCGGTCCGACGGCGTGCTCCGGCGGCCTTTCCGGCGAGCAATCGGAGGAGGAAATCCGTGAGCACACGCACGGGTCCAAAGCTTTTTCTCCCGTTTGCGGGAGGTCTTCACCGAAGAAAACTTCCTCCGTGGCCGGCCGGATCTCGGTCTCCTCTCCGGCGATCAACCCCTCCGGCGACCAACCTCTCCCCGGACGCTGCCGCCGCCGCTCTCCCCCTTCCCTTTTTTTTTTTTTTTTTGTGTTTCTTCTCCCACGATCGTGCCCTAGGCACGATCGTATATGGTGGATGGGCCCGGTCTTTTCGGGCCGGCCCGTCCACCTCTCTCTTTTTTTTTTTTTTCTTTTTTTTTTTCCTGGGTATCACAGATTATAAGACGATCTTTATTGAAATTCAATTAAGGGAAAGGGATGACATGGTCAGATTAAGTTGATTTGCTAATTTAAAATTTTTGATTAAACTTTTTTAAACCCGAGATGGTTGGAGTGTAACTAAAATATATATTATAATTATTATTTTCATTTAGAAATATAGATAGAAAGGATAAATTTGCACATATCAATTTTTTCGATTCAATGGTTGTGATGTAATGGGCTTGGCGGATAGTAAAAAAAATACTACAAGGTCAACATAATAAAATATTAGAGTCTCCAAAGAAAAAAAAATTCCCTACAAGGTCAGAGCAATTCAATATTAGAGTCTCCAGGAAAAAAAAGAAAGAGGGAAAGAGATAAACATCATAATAACTGATTGTAATATTCTTCTAATAGGAATTGAAGGCTTTCAAATCTCTAAATCTTCTGTGGTTTTAGCTTGTATTTGTTATGTAGTGAGTCTGAAGCAAAAGTTGATAAGATGGTGAATAAAGCTAATGAAAACAGAGTGGCTTAATTTATGACTGAAAATATTTAACTCAACATTCAATAAACTGATAGAGAAGCACATACACTTGCTTTTTGGATTATGCTCCTGCTGACTGAATTTACCACATTATTGGGGTCATTGATTAGCTAACAAAGTTGAAGATTGCTAGGAGATAACAAATATTGTATAATAATTAAAGAAGGGTGCTCGGTCTTATATGCATTAGTATAAGTAATTAGCATATACAACCAGTCTTAAATGCTTAATCACCAAAAATAATACAAGAAAAAAAATAACTGAAAACCCAGTAAGGTTGAGTTCTGAAAAATAACTGACACTTATTTAAATAGCAACTAAGGTAGAGGGTCCCATGCAGAACTGTGTTGATTAAGCCCATTATCCAAAAAAGGCTGGTCGATAGTGATCGGATAAACTGAAATATTTATAATAGCATAAGATATATAGTCGAACTTGGCATTTGGAGGAAAAGAAAGAAATGCGAGCTTAAACTTGGTGGCAGAAACAACTTGATTTAAGATATAGTTGGTGTGGAATTGCAGCTAAACAGATATTGAAGTAATTAAGTCACACTTAAGAAAGAGAAAAGAAACTTCGTGTAAGTTGTCCTTATCATCATATGAAAATTATCCGTGTCAACAAATTTTAATGTCATGGAAGGCATTTCGCTTATATTTGAGTTTGCTATGTTTTCATTGTTGGTCTATGGATTCTTTTTTGATTGTGTTGTATCAGGCATCCTAATTGCTCATACTTGGATTTTTCCTTCTTTTTGATTTGATTATTAGTGAAGTACTTCCATGTCATCTGATACAAGGAGAACTTTCCTCACTGTACTAAATTCCCCTGTTTCCCATTCTTAGCACCATGGAGGTTACAAACTGTAGCTTAGTTCTAGCATGGCTTAGAATTACTGTATGCAAGGAAACAACAGTCAACTTGCATTTACTTTTACATAACAAACTTTATGTTTCTCTGCTTATTCCCAAGTGGCAATTATACATGTTCTTAACTGAGACTTCTTTAGACGATATGCACGATTTCCTATTGGAAGGGAGTTATGAACTCGACAGAAAAGCATGGAAAAATTGTGTAAATTTAAAAAATTTATTCAAAGAAGGATTCTCATTCTGCATGTTAACAGATTCTTTAAATTCTAGAACACATGAAGTCATCTATTTAAATTTTGAAAAAAAGTATTCCATTTTGAAAAATAGGATGTTAACATATCATCACAATCCTACTGTGAGTAAGAAAAAGAAAGAGATTTTCTTTTTATGCCATCCTTCTTCGTACCCTAATTTTGTTTATCTTTTTTATATAAATTGCAGTTCAATCAGTATTCTAATAGAATAGATAAAAGTTGGAAAAATAAATTGAGATCCAGTGCCGAATATTTGAATGGAGTTCAGAATTTCATTAAGTTTGCTTTTGAGAAATCTAATATGAACGAAAAGATTTTATGTCCATGTCAAAAATGTGTAAATGGTTCTGCTTTTGATCCAAAAATTATTGAAGAACATTTGGTGTTAAATGATTTTCTAAAGGGTTATACTGAAAGGGTACTTCATGGAGAGTCCATATTGCCGTCTCCATGTAACTAACCCTCCTATCTTGAACACATCTTCAATTTTGGAGCTAGTGACACGGAACGAAATTTTGTAGGAGAAGATGATATAAGGGGCTTACTCAGAGATATTCTTGGACATAGTATTAGAAATTTAACAGATTTCAGTGGAGGACAAGAAGCAGCTGTAATAGGTGATGAGCGTACAGTTATTGATCAATCCATGCATGTTGAGGAACCTATACATTCTGATGACACAACTCGGTATGATAACTTGGTGAAAGATTATGATCAAGAACTATATCCGGGTTGTAAGAATTTTACGAAGATTTCTTTTCTTCTGCATCTATTACATTTGAAATATTTGAATGGGTGGTCCACTAAGTCTTTTACTATGCTTCTTCAATTATTAAAGGATGCATTTTCGGAAGGTGTTACTTTGCCATCATCTATATATGAAGCCAAAAAACTGGTAAAAGAGTTGGACCTTGGATACGAAAAGATATACAGTTGTCCGAATGACTGCATTTTATATTGCGGTAAAAATATCAACCAAGAGTCGTGCCGAATATGTGAAACTTCACGATAGAAAAAACATAAAGAAGACGAGAATGATTCGTTGACTGAAGTGGATGCTACACTGACTAACAAAAAATCAGCTAAAATTTTGAGGTATTTTCCTCTTATACTTAGTTTGAAAAGGATGTTTGCATCACCGAAGACGGCTTCCTCGATGAGATGGCATGAAGAAGGCCGTACAAAGGATGAAATGTTAAGACACCCAGCGAATAGTCTCGCATGGAAAGCATTTGATGATAGGCATCCTGAATTTGCTTCTGATGTTCGCAGTGTTTGGCTAGGTTTAGCTGCTGATGGGTTTAATCCATTTTGAATGATGAGTTCTACATACAGCACTTGGCCGGTTGTTTTGATTCCATATAATTTGCCACTATGGATGTGTATGAAGCAGTCTTCACTAATTCTGTCAATAGTTATTCTAGGTGACAAGGGCCCAGATAATGATATTGATGTTATTCTAGAACCTTTAATAGAGGAATTGAAACAATTATGGGAGGGTATTGATGCATCTGATGCTTTTGCTGGCCAAAGATTCAAATTGCGTGCAGCACTTATTTGGACCATCAATGATTTTCCTGCATATGCTAATTTATCTGGTTGGAGCACTAAGGGGTGTATTGCATGTCCTTCTTGTGGAGATTCAACCCATTTGTATTGGTTAAAACATGGAGAAAAGTTCTGTTATATGGGCCATCGTCAATGGTTAGAAGCAAACCATCCATTTCGATTTCAGAAAGACTTGTTTGATGGTACTATAGAGTTGCCATTTGCCCCTATTCCACCAACTGGAACTGAAGTCTTTAGACATATGCATGGCACCAATTATATACCAGGTAAGGTCTCCAAATGTTCAAAGAAGAGGGGAAGGGAGCATGTTGGCAGCACAATGAATGATGGATTAATAGAAGAGGTTGCTGAGGATGCTGACAACTTTTTTGAGAATGAAGACAAGTATATGGTCAGAAAAATGATGATGACTCAATGGAAGCATCTACACAGAAACAACTATGGAAAAAAGAAGCACTTTCTTTGATTTACCTTATTGGGAGTATAATTTTCTTCGATATAACCTTGATGTGATGCATATAGAGAAGAACATTTGTGATAACCTGATTGGAACATTGTTAAATCTTGATGGAAAGACCAAAGATAACTTGCAAGCGCGTCTTGATTTGAAAGATATGGGCATAAGACAAGAGCTTCATCCGAAAGAGCTTGCCAATGATAAATTTTATACACCTTCTACATGTTATACAATGTCTACTCAAGAAAAATATCTTTTTCTAACGGTTCTGAAAAATATGAAGGTTCCTGATGGATACTCATCGAATATTTTTTGATGCGTAAATCTCAAAGAACGAAAACTTTCAAATCTTAAAACTCACGATTGTCACATTTTGATGCAAGATATCTTTCCATTGGCTTTAAAATCGTCAACGCCAAAACAAGTTTTCGTAATTGTTTCTCAATTGTCATCATTCTTTAAGGCATTATGTTCCAAAGTTCTTGATCCTAAGAAGCTTGATCAATTGGAGTCTAATGTTGCACTTACACCATGCTATATGGAAAAGATATTTTCTCTTGGATTTTTTACTATTATGGCTCATCTACTCGTTCACTTAGCAGCGGAAGCTAAACTTGGTGGACCGATTCACAACCAATGGATGTATCCTATTGAGAGGTGATTGTCCTAAACTCTAATGTCCATATTTAATAATCATTTTGATTTTGAAATTTATTTTAAAAATTTATTGTTGAAGGTTTCTTGTGCGCTTAAAAGATTATGTACGCAATCGAGCCTATCCCGAGGGCTCGATTGCTGAAGGATATATTGCTGAGGAGTGTTTGACAATTGTTCAAGATATCTTGAAGGTGTTGAAACAGTTTTCAATCGACCTCAAATGAATTGTAATATCATAGAGAATGCAAATGTTTACAAGTTCTCATTTGGTGGAAGAGTTTTGGAAAAAGTTAAAAGTGTTGTTCTTGATCAAAAATCGTTGGCACAGGCACAACGCTATGTCTTACTTCATAGTGATATAATATCCGAATCTCGCATATTAGTATAATTAATAAAAATCTATATTTACTGTCATATCAGGAGAATGTAATATTGGTACTTAATTAAATATTTTTTAATCGTGCAAAGAATTTTTAATAGCTCAGCGAAGTCTCAACCATAACATGCGTCCTACACCAAGGATTGAGCAACAATAGTTGGTTGAGTTATTTCCAGAATGGCTTTTCAAACAGGTTAGATGTCTAATATATTAAGTTTTTTTAATTTCTATAGAGAGAAATTAATCATGACTTCTATAATTCTTTTTAGGTACCAATGATGATCGAGACAAATTATTCTAAGGAGTTAATAGTCATTGCTCGAGATCCGAATAATATTGTCAACAGATATGATGGATTCATTATAAATAGTGTTAAATTTCATACTCAAGAGCGTGAGAAATTTAGAAAAACCTAAAATAGTGAGATTATGGTTGAGGCTGATGGAAAAAATTATTATGGTGCTCTAACAAATATTTATGAGCTGGATTATTATGGAAAGTTTAAGGTAGTATTATTTCGATGTGATTGGGTGGATATAAACTCACCTAGAGGTTTGAGGCAAAACATAAATGGATTCACACTTGTAAATTTTTTAAGGTTGATATATACTGGTGTGTTATTGAAAGATGATCCATTTATTTTTTCATCTCAAGCTCGACAAGTATTTTTTGTGCAAGACTCAAAAGATAAAAATTGGTCTCTTATTATTAAGACGAAATCTAGGAACTTGTATGATATGGAAAAAGGGGTGGAAGAGGAGGATGATGATACTTATACTCAGTGTATGCCTTATAATGTGGGCCAACTGATGAAGTAAATACGCCAACGAGTTTGGTTAGGATGGATGTTGAATGAGAATGTAGTTTCATAATGGTAAGTGATGACCCAAAGATTGATTTAAAGATTGATTTTGATGATCACAAAATCTTGAAGTATAAATACTAATGTTTGTGTTGCAAGGAGAAAGATACTTATTTTGCAAGGAACATAGCAAGTTGGAAGAACACAAGAAGGCCTCCAAAGCTCTCAAGAAAAGTTGGAAGAAAGTTACACTTCACTGGCCCAAGTTTCAAGTTCAAAGGACTCAAGTTGGAAGAGCAAATTCGAAGGAAAATCCAAAAGAATAGTCCTCGAGTCGACTCCTGGATAGTACGAGTCGACTCCAGGGAGTAACAAGGCAGAAACACAGAGAAGCTATTTTGGACCCTGAGAGCCGAGTCGACTTCTGAGGAACTCGAGTCGACTCCGATGGTTGGCAGGTCGACTCCAAAGGAAGCTAGAGTCGACTCCCAGAGGAAAACAAGCAAAAAGTCAGAGAGCCAATTTCAGACACTGAGAGCCGAGTCGACTCCCGCAAAATCTGAGTCGACTCCGAGGCAGCGCAACCCCAAAGACAGAAGACGGCATTTTTGTCTCTGAGAGGCGAGTCGACTCCAAGACAGTTCGAGTCGACTCCAAGGCAGCGCGACCCCAAAAGACAGAAGACTGTTTTTTGGATACTGAGGGCCGAGTCGACTCCGAGACAGTTCGAGTCGACTCCGAGACAGCACGAGCCAAAAGACAGAAGCTCGGGAGTTCGGACTCTGAGCACCGAGTCGACTCCCAGAATTTTCGAGTCGATTCGAGTAAGCAAAGTTGAAAAATGCATCCATGGATTCCTTGGGATGAGCCGACTCCAAAAGTGCAAGGTCAGCTCCAGATTTTGGCGAGTCGACTCCGGGTTAAGTCGAGTCGACTCCCAGTCGAGAAGACCACTTTAATTCAAATCTGGAACAGTTGCCGAGCCGACTCCAGAAAAGCATGAGTCGACTCCTGCTACAGTCGAGTCGACTCCAGATCGCGCGAGTCGACTCCGATCCCAACGGGAACTTTGTCAGGAGTTGCAGACTGTGGACAACGGCTCTATTTTTGTCTCTAACGGCTAGATTTCTGGTTCCACGACATGTAAAGCTATAAAATCAAGAGGAGAGCTAGGGGAGACAAAATGGAAGTGGGAGAGAACATTTAGGAAAGAGATTTCAAAGAGATTACAAGGGAAATCTCCCATAAGCACAAAAGGGCCATCCAAAGTGAAACAGAGAGAAGAAGAGCATCCAAGTGAATCCCAAAGCTTCCTCTCCATCCGTGTGCTGCCTCGGTGATCCTCTACTTCGTGCCAAATCAGAAGAGGGTCAAGTAAAGAAGAAGCCGAGCTCCTTCATCTTCAAAACTCGTTTAAGGGCTTCTTTTTACTCTATTTGTTTATATTGTTATATTTGCTTGTTTAAGAAGCTTTGATTTGTTTTAAACCTTTGTTTTAATATCTTGTTGCTTGGTTCAATCGGGGGATTGAATCAAGGGTGTAGTGTTGGATCCCGTTTAATTAAACCCTGATCCCGTTTAATTAAAACCCACATTTGACAAGTGTCCCTTGAATTTCGTAAATTCTGATAAGCTTAAGGGCATTAAGGTAATTCCATCTTAGTGAAGAGTTGCCTTGATGGGGGGTGACTCTTCACGGGTGTAACTAATCACGGCGTTTGGTCCCTGGAGAGGGCTATAAATAGCCTGTCAGACCCCTTCTCTAACACAAGCATTAAGAGCTCTCTCTCCAGAAGATCTCTCGCTAATCTCTATTCAAATCTCGATTGATCACGGCTGCGCACGCATCTCAAAGCTTAATTCAAGATGGATTTAGCGAGTCAAGGTATGGTTTATGATTCAGATTAATCATTCCATCAATGGTATCAGAGCTGATGAAGTTTAAAATAAACCCTGCCTATTTAATCTATTAGTTTGTAAAGCTGGAGAACCCGATGTTATTTAAAAATCGGAAAGATTTTTCTCTGGCCGATGTGGGACTAAACTCCTATCAAGGAATTATGCTTGTCTGCACGATATGGGACTAAACCCCTTCAAGCCCTTCCACCCCTGTTTAAGAATAGAAGAAGGGAGAGGAGGCAGCCATGGCCGCCGCTGTAATAACCCCAAAATTTTTTTTATATAAAAAGGGATAGAATAGTCCTTTAAAATTGATATGAGGGGTAAAATTGGAAGGAATGAAAAGATAATGGCATAGTTGTAGATATGTTGAAGTGTTAGGGGCAAAATGGGAATTTAATAATATTAAACAAAGGGTAAATAGTGTTTTGATGTGACTTAATTGGAGGGTTTTGAGTTGGTTGGCTGGCGTTGGGATGGAAACTGAGAGAGAGTAACAGAGAGGGAGAGTCAGAGACGCAGAGAGGAAAGAAAGAAGGAAAAAGAGAAGAAGAAGAAGAAGAAAGAAGAAGAGGAAAGGGATTCGAGGAGGAAAGGGAATCCCGGTTGCACTTCCAGCTGAAGGGAAAAACGTAGATCTCCTTCCCCTCTACGCAAGGACCTCGATTTCCAAAAAGAAAAAGGTAAATATCCATCCCTATCTAGTCTTTTGATGACATTAGGCTATACAAAGGGTGGATATAGTCTAGAGGGGTCGGATAAGGGTTGTAGAGGTGGTTAAAAGAAGAAGAATCGGATTTTGACAAATTTTTCCGGCACTACGGAAAAACTGTGTCAAAGTTCCAACTTCGACGAATTATTTAGGGGGTCAAACGGCCTCCGATGATGATGCATATTATCTCTTTGGAATCCTCTATGAGTGTAGAATGCTAGGTAAAAATTTCATCAATTTTGGAGTCCTGAAAGTGGATCAAAACCGGGATGAAGTAACCCACTGTCAGTTCGGGTTACTGTTCATCCGGGTGGAAAATAGGGGATTTCATGCTATAATAGAGTATTAAGCCTAGATCAAGCTAAAAGGGACCTTGTACTCATGCAAAGGAGTCCCTAATACATATAAATGGTGAGTTAATTAATTAAAAAGAAAAAGAAGAAAGAAAAGAAAAGATTTAGGGAACAGGGGAGTTGAATCAATTAAAGTTCCCTATGTTATAATTGGCACGTAGATTATAGCCCTTGATACAAGACTAAATGTATTGTAAATGCATGTCACAGTTGGGCAAGAAGCTAGGGAACAAGAGGAAGAAGTCCCCTGCTGCCTACTGTAAAATTCTAGAGGCGTATCGAGGCCGTGCCGGATTGACAGGTGAGTGGGAGTCATGTACTTTGCACCATGAGCATTCCTTATTCATTTTCATGAATGTTGCCAAGTGTGACTTGATTCCACCTGAGCCTATTGATTAACTGTTGTTGTAGATTCCTCTATATTTTGTTCTCCATACTTGATTATTCTGTACATGCATTCGAGGGAACATTGAGAGGAATTACGATGGATCTGAATTGGGAAATGACATCTTTTGTAAAGTGATTTCATTTCATCTATTTCAAAGACTTGTGAGTGGGAGTCATGTACTTTGCACCATGAGCATCCTTAATTCATTTTCATGAATGTCGCCAAGTGTGAATTGATTCCACTTGAGCATATTGATTGATATTGTAGTAGATTCCTCTATAATCTTGATTCTCCATGCTTGATTATTCTATACATGCATTTGAGGGAACATTGAGAGGAATTACGAGGGGTTGATGAGTAATCAAATTGATTCCGAATTGTGAAATGATTTCTTTTGTAAATTGATTTCATTTCCTCTATTTTAAAGACTTGTGAGTCGTAGCTTGATTATACTCTTTTATGAGTAATTAAATTGGTTCCAAATTGTGAAATAACTTCTTTTGTAAATTGATTTCATTTCCTCCATTTCAAAGATTTGTAGAGCCTTTTTAGTGGTATATTGAGTTGTATTGCACTTCCTTGACCCTCACTCCTAACCCTGATGTTAGTTTATGATTGGGTCATGATCGAGTGAGTGGTAATCTTGATTATACTCCTTTTTAGTAGAGTATTGGGAGGGTGCATTATGGCATTTATGCATGGCTTAGCAGTATCTGCAGGACACCTATAGTCGATGGGGTTGAACATCGGCCTTTGTGCACATAGTAGCCTTCTGGGTGGGCGGAGCCCAGTCCCTTCCTAGGGGGGGACACGGCCCTAGGCGTAGGATCGGCCGGTCCTACGACTTATATTCTGCTTGCCGCCGGGCATAGTAAGACCCCGCGAGGTGCAGTATGGCTTTCCGCGGATGTAGAATTCCCGCGAGGTGCCGTTTAGTATGTAGATGTGAGATGGATTTCTGTTCTGGATACTGGCCAGCATTTATATGATCAGTGTGGTGTCTTATCCTGCATATGCATGTGACAGTAGGGAGTTGTTGCTGGTTCGCCTGGGGCGTAAAACCCACCTCCTGATAGCTGTCTAGCATTTATGTTATCGGTATGGTGTCTTATCCTGCATATGCATGTGACAGTAGGGAGTTGTTGCTGGTTCGCCTGGGGCGTAAAACCCACCTCCCGACAGCTGTCTAGCATTTATGTTATCGGTATGGTGTCTTATCCTGCATATGCATGTGACAGTAGGAAGTTGTTGCTGGTTCGCCTGGGGCGTAAAACCCACCTCCCGACAGCTGTCTAGTGATGATTTCAGCATATTGACACCTGATTTGTATGTTCCAGCATTATGATCTGTTGAGCATATTCATGAGTAGCATATATGTTTGCTTGATTATTCCATATATGCTTCAGATGAGTTGATATTGATTGTGGTAATATTGATGATTTATTCCATATTCTCTATGTTGAGTTCATGTTCATGTTGTTATTGATCTTGAGATTTCATCTCGAGCCATGATTATATTCTGTCTCATGTGCATAGTACTCTCTACTCCACTCACTGAGTATTCATATACTCACTCCCCAGTTTGATATTTTTGATTGCAGGGCAGGTATTGTATAGAGAGGAGCAGGGTTAGAGATTGCCTGCTAGCTGTGCCGCTCCATAGTATAGTATAATGTAGATAGAGGTTTATTCCCTTTTGGTGTATTATAAACCTTCTGTTGTATTTAGTGTATAGTTACAGTCATAGATCCTGTTGTGGATATGGGTTTGACCATGGATAGAATGGGAACCAGATTTTTATACAGTTGAGTTATATGCCTGTGATGATGTATTGATATATATTGTCCAGGTTCGTTATGTGACAGGTTATGTGATTGCTGCTCTGACAGGTAGCGTTTTGTATGTAATGAGATAATCCTGACAGGTTACCATAGGAAAGGTGATCATTTTGTACATGTATCATGCCAATTTTTTCAAGATCTATTGATGATTGATAGGTAGTAGGGTTCTACGTGGTGGCTGGTGGCCTTATGCCTACCCGCACCCTAGGACCGTCGCGGCGGCCCGCCGGGAACGGGGCGGGGGTCGTGACAGAGGTGGTATCAGAGCAAAGGTTAAGAAGAGTCCTGTCAGAGCAATAGGATGAGTCAGGATTAAGTATAGGATTATACTATGGAGCATAGGATTTTTCTGTATGTTATTTTATGAGTCATTTACAACTCAGTAAAATATATCATGACTCAGTGTGTAACGACCATTCTCTCTTTTTGACTTTTTTAGAGAGATATAAAGAATACCTCCAAGGAGAGGACCTGCTCGTCCTGGAAGGAGGATGGAGCCAGATATAGCATTGGATGCGGGTTCTGCACATGTCGAGCCCCAAAGAGAAAAACCTCCTCCTGCTGATAGACGGAGGGTTGATGATCAAGGAGATGTAGGAAGTAGAGATGCATTGATGGAACAGTTACTGGCGGAGAATCAGGCTCTGAGGGAGCAGATTGCTCAGGGGAAACCTCCTGCCCCGTCAGTAGTATCCATCTCACCTCCTGTACCTGTGCCAAGAAGTTTGGCCAGGCGAGCTCTAGATGATGAGGGGATTACTGTACAGGAATTTCTGAGGCTCAGAACCCCAGAGTTTAAGGGGGAAGAAGGTGAAGATCCTCAGAGATTCCTGGAGGAGACTGAAAAGATGATACGGAGACTGCCCTGTTCTGATGTAAGGGCAATAGAACTTGTAGGGCTCACAATGAAAGAAGATGCCTGGGGCTGGTACCAGAGGCACGTGGAGGACAGATTGTACAGTAGGAATCCTCCAACCTGGGAAGAGTTCCGGCAAGCAGTGATGGATGAGTTTTTGTCTCCGGCTGAGAGGCAGAATCGGGCTCTTCAGTTTGAGAGGCTGAAGCAGATGCCCGGAATGAGCGTATCTGAGTACGCTCGTGAGTTCACTAGATTGGGGAAGTATGCTCCTTCATCATCCCCACTGAAGCTGCCAGGATAGAAAGATTCAGGCGGGGTCTGATTTCCCCGCTTTATAATGCAGTACTGGCAGTAGAGGTCCCCACCTTATCTAGGCTGATTGATAAAGCAAAACAGTGGGAGACCAGAAACAAAGAGGAAAGAGCTGAAAGAGAACAGAGGAAAATGAGTATGGGGAAAGGGCAAAGCAGTAGAGATAGATCTGAGGGAGTAGATCTCTCGGAGGGCCCGATGGAGCAGTCTGTACGCTCAGCTCCTCCTGCCCCACGTAAGAGGAAATGGAGGGAAAGAGGTCAATCACAAGATACTTTTCTGCCATCAGTACCTCGTCCTCCGGTCACTATGGCCAGAACGGAATCCAAGTTCCAATCATGGCCAGTATGTGGCATATGTGGGAAGCAGCACCCTGGCAGATGCAGAATGGGTCAGGGAGTGTGCTACAGATGTGGACAGCCGGGTCATTTTGTCAGAGAATGCCCGCAGGGTGCCACCCAGCAGTTTGTGCCTTTGGCATCCTACCCTTCTGTGCAGATGGATAGGCCTAGTAGTAGGGAGCCTGTAGGCAGAGGCAGAGGTCAAGCACAAACATCACAGCAGAGTGCTGGACCATCTCAAATGTCAGCTCCAATAGGCAGAGGGCAAGGAAGGGTGTTCACGGTAAATCCACCGGAGGTACAGGCATCAAATGCAGCTGTGACAGGTATGCTCCTCATTGATAAGATTAAAGCTAGAGTGTTATTTGATTCTGGAGCTACCCATTCATTTGTGTCCCCTTATTTTGCTAAAAAGTTAGCTAAGGATAAGATATTGATGCATATTCCCTTAGCTATTAATACACCTGTAGGGGATAGTATAGAAGCGAAGTATGTATATCCTACCTATGTGGTAGAGATAGAAGGTAAAACACTCCTAATTTATTTGATTCCCAATACCACACCGAGCAGAATATGAAGACCAGATACACTCACCCCTTTGAGTAATCAGGTAATTTACTCTTTTAAATTCGAGGACGAATTTTATATAAGGAGGGGAGGATGTAATAACCCCAAAATTTTTTTTATATAAAAAGGGATAGAATAGTCCTTTAAAATTGATATGAGGGGTAAAATTGGAAGGAATGAAAAGATAATGGCATAGTTGTAGATATGTTGAAGTGTTAGGGGCAAAATGGGAATTTAATAATATTAAACAAAGGGTAAATAGTGTTTTGATGTGACTTAATTGGAGGGTTTTGAGTTGGTTGGCTGGCGTTGGGATGGAAACTGAGAGAGAGTAACAGAGAGGGAGAGTCAGAGACGCAGAGAGGAAAGAAAGAAGGAAAAAGAGAAGAAGAAGAAGAAGAAAGAAGAAGAGGAAAGGGATTCGAGGAGGAAAGGGAATCCCGGTTGCACTTCCAGCTGAAGGGAAAAACGTAGATCTCCTTCCCCTCTACGCAAGGACCTCGATTTCCAAAAAGAAAAAGGTAAATATCCATCCCTATCTAGTCTTTTGATGACATTAGGCTATACAAAGGGTGGATATAGTCTAGAGGGGTCGGATAAGGGTTGTAGAGGTGGTTAAAAGAAGAAGAATCGGATTTTGACAAATTTTTCCGGCACTACGGAAAAACTGTGTCAAAGTCCCAACTTCGACGAATTATTTAGGGGGTCAAACGGCCTCCGATGATGATGCATATTATCTCTTTGGAATCCTCTATGAGTGTAGAATGCTAGGTAAAAATTTCATCAATTTTGGAGTCCTGAAAGTGGATCAAAACCGGGATGAAGTAACCCACTGTCAGTTCGGGTTACTGTTCATCCGGGTGGAAAATAGGGGATTTCATGCTATAATAGAGTATTAAGCCTAGATCAAGCTAAAAGGGACCTTGTACTCATGCAAAGGAGTCCCTAATACATATAAATGGTGAGTTAATTAATTAAAAAGAAAAAGAAGAAAGAAAAGAAAAGATTTAGGGAACAGGGGAGTTGAATCAATTAAAGTTCCCTATGTTATAATTGGCACGTAGATTATAGCCCTTGATACAAGACTAAATGTATTGTAAATGCATGTCACAGTTGGGCAAGAAGCTAGGGAACAAGAGGAAGAAGTCCCCTGCTGCCTACTGTAAAATTCTAGAGGCGTATCGAGGCCGTGCCGGATTGACAGGTGAGTGGGAGTCATGTACTTTGCACCATGAGCATTCCTTATTCATTTTCATGAATGTTGCCAAGTGTGACTTGATTCCACCTGAGCCTATTGATTAACTGTTGTTGTAGATTCCTCTATATTTTGTTCTCCATACTTGATTATTCTGTACATGCATTCGAGGGAACATTGAGAGGAATTACGATGGATCTGAATTGGGAAATGACATCTTTTGTAAAGTGATTTCATTTCATCTATTTCAAAGACTTGTGAGTGGGAGTCATGTACTTTGCACCATGAGCATCCTTAATTCATTTTCATGAATGTCGCCAAGTGTGAATTGATTCCACTTGAGCATATTGATTGATATTGTAGTAGATTCCTCTATAATCTTGATTCTCCATGCTTGATTATTCTATACATGCATTTGAGGGAACATTGAGAGGAATTACGAGGGGTTGATGAGTAATCAAATTGATTCCGAATTGTGAAATGATTTCTTTTGTAAATTGATTTCATTTCCTCTATTTTAAAGACTTGTGAGTCGTAGCTTGATTATACTCTTTTATGAGTAATTAAATTGGTTCCAAATTGTGAAATAACTTCTTTTGTAAATTGATTTCATTTCCTCCATTTCAAAGATTTGTAGAGCCTTTTTAGTGGTATATTGAGTTGTATTGCACTTCCTTGACCCTCACTCCTAACCCTGATGTTAGTTTATGATTGGGTCATGATCGAGTGAGTGGTAATCTTGATTATACTCCTTTTTAGTAGAGTATTGGGAGGGTGCATTATGGCATTTATGCATGGCTTGGCAGTATCTGCAGGACACCTATAGTCGATGGGGTTGAACATCGGCCTTTGTGCACATAGTAGCCTTCTGGGTGGGCGGAGCCCAGTCCCTTCCTAGGGGGGGACACGGCCCTAGGCGTAGGATCGGCCGGTCCTACGACTTATATTCTGCTTGCCGCCGGGCATAGTAAGACCCCGCGAGGTGCAGTATGGCTTTCCGCGGATGTAGAATTCCCGCGAGGTGCCGTTTAGTATGTAGATGTGAGATGGATTTCTGTTCTGGATACTGGCCAGCATTTATATGATCAGTGTGGTGTCTTATCCTGCATATGCATGTGACAGTAGGGAGTTGTTGCTGGTTCGCCTGGGGCGTAAAACCCACCTCCTGATAGCTGTCTAGCATTTATGTTATCGGTATGGTGTCTTATCCTGCATATGCATGTGACAGTAGGGAGTTGTTGCTGGTTCGCCTGGGGCGTAAAACCCACCTCCCGACAGCTGTCTAGCATTTATGTTATCGGTATGGTGTCTTATCCTGCATATGCATGTGACAGTAGGAAGTTGTTGCTGGTTCGCCTGGGGCGTAAAACCCACCTCCCGACAGCTGTCTAGTGATGATTTCAGCATATTGACACCTGATTTGTATGTTCCAGCATTATGATCTGTTGAGCATATTCATGAGTAGCATATATGTTTGCTTGATTATTCCATATATGCTTCAGATGAGTTGATATTGATTGTGGTAATATTGATGATTTATTCCATATTCTCTATGTTGAGTTCATGTTCATGTTGTTATTGATCTTGAGATTTCATCTCGAGCCATGATTATATTCTGTCTCATGTGCATAGTACTCTCTACTCCACTCACTGAGTATTCATATACTCACTCCCCAGTTTGATATTTTTGATTGCAGGGCAGGTATTGTATAGAGAGGAGCAGGGTTAGAGATTGCCTGCTAGCTGTGCCGCTCCATAGTATAGTATAATGTAGATAGAGGTTTATTCCCTTTTGGTGTATTATAAACCTTCTGTTGTATTTAGTGTATAGTTACAGTCATAGATCCTGTTGTGGATATGGGTTTGACCATGGATAGAATGGGAACCAGATTTTTATACAGTTGAGTTATATGCCTGTGATGATGTATTGATATATATTGTCCAGGTTCGTTATGTGACAGGTTATGTGATTGCTGCTCTGACAGGTAGCGTTTTGTATGTAATGAGATAATCCTGACAGGTTACCATAGGAAAGGTGATCATTTTGTACATGTATCATGCCAAATTTTTCAAGATCTATTGATGATTGATAGGTAGTAGGGTTCTACGTGGTGGCTGGTGGCCTTATGCCTACCCGCACCCTAGGACCGTCGCGGCGGCCCGCCGGGAACGGGGCGGGGGTCGTGACAGCCGCCTCCCCGACTGCCGCTGCAACCCGCCCCTCGGCGAGCCGGCAGCGGCTGCGACTCCCCGTGGCCGCCATGGCCACCGCGGGCGGAGGAAAGGAAATTAAAAAAAAAAAAAAGGGAAAGGGAGGACTCGGCCGCCATGGCCTGCGGCCCGCCGCTAAGCGGCCCCAGCCGCTGCCAGCGGCGCCAGCCGCGCCACCCACGGCGCCCGCAGCACGGCCTCCGGCCGACGCCCCTGCGGCCCGCGACCGCGGGCTGCGGCCGCACCCTGCGGCCGAACCCCGCGGCCTCCGCGGCCGATCCCGGCCTCCGGCCCCGCCTTGTGGCCGCCCCGCTGCCTGCAGCCGTGCCTACGGCCGGCGGTGGCGGTTGCGCCGCCGTCGTTTAGGAGAGAAGGGGCCACTGGTTTTGGCCCCCTTCTCTTTTCGCTTGGGGAAGATGAAGAGATGGGTTTCGGGTTTCGGGCATGGAATCCAACCCGAAATCCGAATCCATTTAAATATATATAAAGGGGTGAAGGGATTAACAGGTTTCGGATTATTGGGCTTCGCCCGCAACCCGAAACCCGAATCCTTTTGGCTTAAATTGGGCCTTTTACAGTTAAACCCCTGACAATATGTTATTCTGCAAAAGGGGCTTTTGAAATTCATATATGGTCCCCAGCCGAAAGTTGAATTATCAAAAGGGTCCTAAAATATTTTTATGTGGTCCCTTTGCTAAAGTTTCATTGCAGAACAGTACTTTGACAATTATATATTACTCTATGTAATGAATTTATTGCATAATTGATCAATTTATATGCTTTCTTATGATGATACATGATTATTTAAATTTATTCATATTTTTCATGATAAAAGAATGATATATGCATGAGACGAGCCAAAGCATCTTATGTAGGAAAAGACATGTAAATGATTAAATTTTTGCATATTTGTGGTGACGAGCCAAAGCATCCCATAAATTTTAGAATGCTTTAGCTTAATTTAATCAATAAAGAGTCTTTTTATCATCATCTCATGAAATTGAATAGTTGCATCATATATAATGAACCGGCCCCAAAGGGAAATCATTATACAAAGTTAATGGTGGGATGAAATAATGTTATTAGTATGATATTTATGATGAAATCTTGTTGCCCAAAGGCCTTGAATTCTTCATTAACATTGAACAATATCTAGTAAAATTTTATCCATTGAATAACGGTGTCTAAGAAAAGCTTGTCAAAAAGGCATACGTGCCTAAGAAAGGCTGGTACTTAAGTGAGCCTAGTGCTCCACCACCGATCTGGAGCTGATCTGGCTGTTATTCTTTGGATTTTTTCAACTAGATATATAAAGTTCATTAAATATCATACTTAATGCATTAGTTTTATCGTAAAGGGGTAAATCATGTAAAGTTAATTTTGATTTACTCACTAAATTGCTAATATGGGTTAGTGATTTAGATAAGGTTTTAGCGTAATTATAGCATGCATATTGATAGTAAGCATATGTTTTGCAGCTTTGTTTCCGACAGTTTTTTCACAATCCACATCATCCATCCCAATACTTAATGGTTCAAATTTCTCGGAATGGAAAGAAAGACTGACATTTACTTTAGGGTGCATGGATATTGATCTGGTACTTCGTGAGGACATGCCACCTGTCCCCACGGAGGAAACTACGCCAGAGGAGAAAAAGTTGTATGAGAGGTGGGAGCGGTCAAACCGCTTAAGTCTTTTACTCATACAAAATCATATCTCCAGAAAGATAAGGGGCTCAATTCCAGATTGCAAAACTGCAAAAGAATTCTTAACAGCAGTAGAAGAGCAATTTGTGAGTTCAAAGAAAGCCCTAGCCAGCACCTTAATATCAAGGTTTGCTTCCTTAAAGTATAATGATAATGGTGGCATACGCGAGCACATTATGGAATTACGTGACATCGCTGCCCAATTAAAATCATTGGAAGTAGACATGTCAGAAACTTTTCTTGTACACTTTGTCCTTAATTCTCTGCCTATGGAGTATGCACCATTTAAGATCTCATACAACACACATACAGAAAAATGGACTATGAATCAACTTCTAGCCATGTGTGTTGATGAGGAGCAGAGAATAAAACAAGAGAGGCAAGAGAGTGTTTATCTCACCTCTCATAGGGGAAAAGGACATAAAGAGGTCGGCGGTACCAGTCATCATATTCCTGTTAAGAAGAAGAAAATGAAAGTGTCAGCCAAAGTGACTGACAAAAGGCAAATAAAGTGCTTCTTCTGTAAGAAACAGGGACATTTGAAAAAGGACTGCATCAAGTACAAGAAATGGCTCGAAAAGAAAGGTACTTTTCTTTCCTTAGTGTGTTATGAATCAAATTTTATTGATGTACCTCATAACACATGGTGGATTGACTCTGGTGCTACTATCCATATATGTAAAACTTTGCAGGGATTGTTGAACAAAAGAATTCCAACGAAAAGTGAGCGAAGCATCATAATGGGAAATAAGATGCGTTCACATGTGGAAGCTGTTGGAACGTTCAAATTGACCTTAAAGACTGGCCATATTTTGTACCTAGAAAATACTTTTTATGTACCTGGATTTTCTAGAAACCTAATATCTATTTCAAAACTTGTTTCTTTTGGATATACCGTTTCATTTGGACGGTCATTTGTAAACCTTTCCTTGAATAATATTATTGTTGGTAATTGCTTGTTAGAGGATGGTTTATTTAAATTAGACCTTGATACATCCTTTGAGCTATCCCTTTTATCCCTGCAAAATAAAGATCATTATGGATTAAAACGTAGCCTAATAAATGAAAATTCCTCTATATTATGGCACCGAAGATTAGGCCATATCTCCATAAAAAGAATCAAGAGATTAGTAAATGATGGAATTTTACCAACTCTTGACTATGGTGATTTTGAAACTTGTTTAGACTGCATCAAGGGAAAGCAGACTAACAAGTTTAAGAAAGATGCCATTAGAAGTACAAATTTATTGGATCTCATACATACAGATATATGTGGGCCTTTTTCGATCCCATGTTTTACTGGTCATAAATATTTTATCACCTTTATTGATGATTACTCACGCTATGGGTATCTCTACTTGTTGTACGATAAGGCTGAGGCATTAAATGCATTTAAGCTTTTCAAAACAGAGGTAGAGTTACAACTTAATAAAAAGATTAAAGTTGTGAGATCAGATAGAGGTGGTGAATACTACGGTAGGTATACTGAAACTGGACAACATTTAGGTCCATTTGCTCGATTTCTTCAAGAGCAAGGTATAGTTGCACAATACACTATGCCTGGTACTCCTGATCAAAATGGAGTTGCGGAAAGAAGAAACCGAACATTAATGGAGATGGTAAGAAGTATGATTAGTCACTCAACTCTCCCAATTTCTCTGTGGGGTGATGCCTTAAAAACCGCTGCGTATATTCTAAACAGGGTTCCTACTAAAGCTGTCCCAAAAACACCCTATGAAGTTTGGACAGGTAGGAAACCTAGTTTAAGACATCTACACATTTGGGATGTCAAGCTGAGGCAAGGGTGTACAACCCACAAGAGAAAAAGTTGGACTTTAGAACCATTAGTTGTTATTTTATTGGTTATCCAGAAAAGTCCAAGGGATACAGATTTTATTGTCCTAATCATACTTTGAGGATTGTGGAGACAAGAAATGCTAGATTCCTTGAAAATGACCAAATCAGTGGGAGTATAAACCCTCAAGAAATTAATTTTGAGGAAAAGCAAACTCCGTATGCTGTGCAAGATTCAAATAAGCAGCCAATGATTCCTCCACCTATCATTAATAATAATTTAGAGGAGGATGAGTCTACTATTAATGTTCCACTTGAATCTGTGCCAATTATCACTGAGAATGTTGCTCCTCCACCTATAGAGCCAGTGGATCAAGAAGCAACTTTAAGAAGAAAGAGATAAAAAGGAAGAAAGCCTTGACCAAGAAAGAGTCAAGCAAGAAATTAAAAGTTAGGAGCAACAATGATGATATTAGCTCCAAGGAACTACAAGAGGTAACTAACTCGTGCTTTATGGCACAAGAAGACAAGGTAAAATCTGAATCTACTCTTACCTCAAATGATTTTCAAGAAGAATTCTCTTATGATGAATTATTAAATGCTTTTCATGATTTGTATGGTGAATGTAGAAAATTAGCTGTGAAGAATAAAAATCTTAAGAAACTAAATCTGAAAATTTCAAAAGAAAGAAATTCTAATGATGAAATACAAGATAAACTAAATTCTGAAAATGAAATTTTAAGGTTAAATTCAGAACAATTAATTCAGAAAAATCAGAATTTAATTAAAGAAAATCAAAACTTAAGTAAAGAAATTAACCAATTGAAGTCTTTTATTAACAAATTTACTGTAAGTTCAGAAAGATTAAAAATGATGTTTGAAAGCCAACATGCTGATTTTGATAAATCAAAATTTGGCTTAACTCCTTCACTTAGCAATGAATTCCTAAAGAAAAAGGTTATCAATTCACCAAGCAAACCATTAAATAAGATAACTTATTTCAAACATGAAAAGAATGGGCATAACAACTTTACCTATCGTTCTAACATAATTAAATCAAGTAGTAAAGGTATTACAATTAAACAAATTTGGATTCCAAAAGGAACTATATGTCCTAACTCTCAAGGACCCAAGCAAGCTTGGGTACCCAAAATGAAAATATGATGATGTAGATGAAGGTGTGCCAAGATACCCATGAAACAAATGGAACTTTCATACAAATGGGTGATCTAGACACACATTAAAGAGTGAAACTTAAAATATAATCAAGAAAAGTAATTAAAATAGAAGAAATAAAATCAAAGTTCTTCATCTTTCTATACTTTTCTATATTAAGGGATACTTTGTTAATGATTAATCAACCTCCTTAAATTATCCTTTTGAGTCCTCTATATGCTTGATTGAGAGTTCGTATCTATGGCATTATCCTCTATTAATCATAAACATAATAATGTGTATTTGGTATGCATGTTAACTAAGGAAACAAACAAGAATCAATTTCTAAATCTAAAGATGTTGTTTCCATCACTAAGTTTTCAAAAGCTTACATTGGATTTGTTCTTGGCAAATAAAATTGAAGTATTTTCTGTATTTGCTAAATCCTGTAAAAGTGTTTTAAATGAAAAAGGTTTCCAAACTGTGAAGAGTATCATGGCACAGTGTTGAAAACCAAAATCCTGATAAAGTTTATACAGAAAATAATTATTTCAGCACCAAGGACACCTTAAGTAAAATAGGGTTAATAGAATTCTTGAAGAAATGAAAAAGACAATTGTGTATGATAGTCATCTACTTAAAAGCTATCATCACTGCTTGTCATACATATGATTTCTATTAGATCTATTTTTGATGAAAACTCCTTTTGATCTTCTGAAAAATAGAAAATGATCTATTGTATATCTTTCATATTTTTCAGTAGTTTATGTTATGCTTGATATGGTCTTTTGAAAATAATGCCAAATCTGATAAAGATATTTCTATCCTTAGATATCATTCATCAAGCAATGCATATAGAACATTCAATGAAAAGATTCGAGTTGTAGAAATATCAATTCATTTTATTCTTTATGAGACTAATGATTTATTATCAAGAAACTGAAATTTAATTATATATGTATATGGTTAATCTCATGTGAATCAAATTTGCCGAGTTCTAGTATTTTTTGAAAATAATATGATATATGGTTATGGACGACTCAATAAACCAACTACCTCAATGATGCATTAAGATCCCTTTTCAATAATTAATTTATGATTTTGTTAGTCATTAGAGATAGACCTGTTCAAGGTCGGGCTCAAGCTTAGGGATCAAAACCTAGTTTAACAAATATTTTTTATGTTTTTTGTATTATTTGCTTATATTTGCTGTATTTAAATACTTAATTCATAATTGTTGTAAGTTGCTGGCAATATTTAGTTATTCAATATAGCATTTTTTAAAATATTTAAAGTATTTTTAGTATTTTTAAAATTAAAAAATATCAGGAAGTTTAAGGTCTGGCATGATGCTCGAGTGAGATCTAGGTTTGGACCTGGAAGATAGGCCTTCAAGGCCCGGTTGAACCAAGATTGAGCCTAGATAAATTATGTCGACCTTTGGACAAAGTTTGATCCAGCCCAACTTATGAACAAGTCTAGGTGGAGAGAGCACTCAACCTAGCTTTTCTCTTTCAATCTTAGAGAGCACCAATTCCAACTAAACTTATTGGCTGTTTTGAATCCCATAATTAGTTTTTTTTGAAGTGAGGGACTGGCTTTGCTAAGCTAGCCCTAGAGGCATCTGAAACAAAACATGATCTATTAAATGACGACCATTAAGAAACAGAGAAATCTACGTACCCTACGATGTTGCTGCATCGTTGGTGCACCGTTGGGGTGGAAGCTGACGGAATCATCACATAAGGGGGCAAAGAGGAGGCGGAGAAGAAGACATCGAGAGACACCAGTCCGACAGGTGCACGCTACCAATTTGAAATGAATTGGGCCGTATCAAGTGAGGTTAGGGAGCGAAGGATCCTAATATGGTAATGTATCAAAGATTCCTATCAAATTTGGTGGGCCACAACACCTCCTCTGGCCCACCTAGCTTCGTTGCTCTCCAGAGTGGAGTTTGGATGCTCTCCACTTGTGGAGTTGTGGGTCGGACTGAAGAAGACCATTCCCTAAATCATGCTTGTTTGTCTGTCGTACAATGGTTATAATTGACAAGATATAATATAATATATAGTAGACTGCATGAATGATGCAGAGTCTAGTCAATCATGGAATTGTCACCACCACACACGGCCACTCCAATTCAAACCTCAACAACAAAGGACCCCAGATATTCTGACTTCTTGCTACAAATGTAAGCATAAGCAAACAAACTGGTTGCTGCTCCTGATCTAAATCTCTATCCCAATGGGATTAGAGACGCATCAAATCTTGCTTGGTTTAAATGTATGCAAGTAGGCCAGAGATGAAATATCTTCTACAAAATTGGCTTAAATATGCACAACACAAATATCACATGCACATTGGTTGTTTGATTTTGTTTTCAGACTACCTTCTTGTTTAGATGCTTTTATGAGAAGTAGCATTTTGTTGGAACGGACTCACCAGAAGAGTCCGAATCTTCTGTGCAAGTGAAGGAGGAGCCCGATCCTAGAAATTTTTAGAATTTTAAACTCATTCAAACTTATATCAGAGTCTTCTGCGCAAGTGAACGAAGAGCCCGATTTTAGAAATTCTTAACTGTCACAACAGCTGACAATTTGAATTTCAAACTTATTCAAACTTATATAAGTTGCGCTATACTTCTATAAATTTGTAAACATGATGTACGTTCAAAGCAGGGGAAATGAAAAGATCTTTTCCTTAACTCTCATCTTAAATTCTATACATTTACATACATGTATCTGTCTATATGTTTATAGTCAACATTTTGTTGGTGAAGTGATTATAGTAGACGTGCGTACGTTCATCTAGTCGCATAAAATACTTTGTATACATGTTTACAAAAATATTTATTAGTGTATTGGCATTAATTTTTACTTAAGACTATGAAGTTTAATTCAGCATTCGATTTAATACATGCTTATTTCTGTATGAATCCACATAGATCCTGGGGACGAAAAAGAATGCATCAGTTATTTTTCATCTTTTAACTTATCAATCAAGGGTATCTCCTATTTTACCCAATTTCAGTTCAATCTCTGGCTGTCCAAACCCAGAAAGAAAAAACGAAAAAAAAAAAAAAACATTTTTAGCATCAAGATTTGTGCTATGGAGGCGCAGACACGACGGGAACGCCATTGAGAAAACAACGAATGTGCCACCAAGGTGGTAGCCTAGTGGTACTAGACGTATTTTCTATCCTCATGGTTTCAAGTTCGAGTCGCTACGACGTTGATTAAAATGTGGCTTCGACAACTGCTTGAACATAGGGCCTAGAAACGCTTATTGGACCTCTAGTAATTTTGGTGGTGCCAAGTGTGATATACTCACACGTGGAATTCGAGCCGGAGCCTAAAAGGGTAGCCTTGTCGGGCCCACGGATAAGGAGGATATGAGTAAAATCGGCCGAGGTGCCCAACACACGGCTATTTCTGCCCGCATCGAACATTCTCCTAGTGGGGCGGAGGCCCAATGAGAACTGCTATGCAGGGTGTGGGCTTGTCCCTTTCTCCCGCCTTTCCCTTTTGTTTTAGGAAAAAAAAAAGAAAAAAAACAGCGAATGTCGGCCCCGGCGCACCAGACACGAGAGAAACGTTCCCTTCCATTTATTTCACGGGAGGGGACTGCTCTAGAGTCAAAACACCGCAAGGTCCACAATGCCCGTATGGACCATTGATCGGTCTTCTCTCCACCGCGATAAGTCGGCTATCCTCAGCGTTATAAATATCGGGTTTGGGTTGTTATCTTTGGCGCGAAAGAACGATTATCGCGACGTCGGCCATTGCACCGCTACAGTTCTCAAAGCACTTCTCCATGTGCAAAAAAAATAGTAGTAGATTGATGATATCTATTTGTATCTATTTTAATATTTAAATTTATTTAAATTTAAATAAAATTTTAAATATTTAATTATTATTTATATTTATATTTATAAAAAAATAAATATATATATGAATAGATAGCTAGCCAATCAATATTTAAATATCACATTTTATTTATAATTCTATTTAATTTTATACCGTACTGACATATTAATATGCTTATTAACTTAATTAATCATCTACTTAAAAATATTTTTAAATTCTTATAATTCTAAAATTTAATTATTATATTTATATTTATATTATATTTATATTTTGCTATATGATCGTCAAATAAAATAAATATGAGTGAAGATATGCTAGCCTCGGAAGATTCACGCGTGCGAGATAATACCCCTAAGGCTATAAATAGGTTGGAGTTGACTCGTGACCCGATCGGTTTTGGAGGATCCGTAGGACCGGGTCGGGTCTTAAAATTGGACCCGTTTTAGTTTTTGAGTCATGTCTGAGTTTAGATCCGCTCCGACCAATTTGAAATTTGGATAATTTTGGATTTAAATCCTACGATCCGATTTGACTCGATCCGAATTTGTAAAATTATTTAGGCCCGCGTGCTGCAATCTATAGGGGGCAAACACAAATTCTGAAGCCATGGATGAGTTGACCCAAATTGAACCCAAACCGAATCTGATATTTTTAGGTTGGGTCTCATGGATCCAATCCGACCCAAATAACCTGTTGGCTCAAAAATTATTGTGATGGATCCAACTCGATCCGATCTTCTATCGAGTCAGATCTGAATCCAAAATTAAAATCTGAATAAAAAATTAGATTTTGATTGAACTCACTAATGACCATCCGTAGACATGAGTCCATCATTTTCCAATCATCTTACGGCACATTGTCTGAAACGCCTCCGAGCAAATGACCCCTTGACGAGATTTTACCAATATCTACTCCGATATGCTCCCGTCCCCGTTGCCGCCCCACCATCCTTATCCCTATATCTCCCTCCCCAAAAGACCCGCCAAGAGTAATTGCAGGTCGTTTTCTTCGAAGCCCTTCTTCTCTTTGGAGACTACATAAAACCCCCTTTCCTCCAGCTCATCGTTCGCTCCCACTTCTCCACTCCAGTTCCAATCTCCGCGTTGCTGCAAAGCTCGTGGGAAGCGATGAGAGAAAATCTTGCGTTCTTCCTTCTCTCCTCCCTCCTCTGTCTCGATTTCTTTTTCGCGGTCGGATCGGCATCGCCGACGCTCGCCAAATCGGAAGGTAAGGAGGCGAAGCGAATCCTGTATTTAATAGGGGAGCTACATTTTTCTGATTGGATTTGGTCTCGAGTGCCAGTGAATGCGCTCCGGCGAATCGCGAAGCAACTGAGGAAGACGAACTGGGATTTCGGCGTCGATCCCTGCAGCGGCGAAGGGAACTGGAGCGTCCCGGATGCGCCGAAGGTTCTCGAGAGCGACGTCGTCTGCGATTGCTCCTTACATAAATCCCAATGTCACATCATAAGCTTGTAGGCCTTCTTTTTTGCTAAAAAGCTTGTAGGCCTTTCATCCTATCTCTTTTCGGTTTTTGATATCCTCTTTCATTCTTTAATCATCAGTGGTTTTAATTCTCACTGTTTTATTGATTTATTTATTAATTTTTAACGGGGTTCTGGATATCGTGACGTAGGTCTCTAAAAGGGCAGAACCTTTCAGGCGTGCTTCCCCCGGCATTCGGCTTGCTTCGTCACCTCCAGCTGCTGTAAGTACAGACGGGAGAATGTCGGCTGCATCCTCACCTCCGGTTACCGGAACCGACACCTTAAAATAGTAATATATCATTTAATATTTAATAACGTATGGGGCCCAATCGAACCACCAGACGTTTCATGCCATGTGGCATTAAGCAGAGTGGTTCAATTCCGATGCGATACAATATACGGCGAGAATCGCCGATATGTGACGCTAGAGCTCGGTTTGGTACCCGAGTTGGGCCTCGAAATAGTTTGATTCCAAATCCTCTGTGGCGTTCGGTTTGCGGCCCACGACGTGACGGCTGGGCAGCTGATGGGCCCACACGTTCCGGCGACACCGCGTGGGCCTCCCCGCAGACTTGACGCCATGAAGGACTCGGGAACCGGGACCCCTTTCTTTATTAGCTATTAAGTTATTCCCCTTCACTGGTATAGTTAAACTACTCTCTCTAATAAAACGGAAGGTTTTGATCGCAGAGATCTGAGCCGCAACGTCTTCAACGGCAGCATCCCAGAGCAATGGGCGGGCATGCGGTTGCAAGGCCTGTAAGCCTTTTTTTTCTCGAGTCAATTCCATCTCAATCCATGTTTAAGAATGCTTCATTAGCTAAATCAATCAATAAATGCCCAGGCTTTGGTTAATTAGATGTTGAAATGTATAATAATATGGTGATGGAAACTAGGATGAAATTAGAAAAAATAATGCAGGTTTTTGATGGGGAACCGCTTGTCTGGGCCATTCCCCATAGTTCTGACAACGATTACCACCTTAACCAATCTGTATGGAACTCTTAAACCCCCTCTCTCCTATAACTTTGGTTATTATTTGGTCCAATTTGGTTGGTTAGAATGGTGATGAAGGTTAATGAACATGTTCCTCAGGAGCATCGAAGGGAATCGCTTCACCGGGCCTCTCCCTCCTGAGCTTGGAGACCTTGTTCACATGGAGAAACTGTGAGTTTTTCACCCCTCCCCATTTCTTCCCCAATTTAAAGAAGAACCTCAGAAACTTGATCATTTATTTGTTATCTTCTTTTAATAAAATTTCGAATTTCAGTGTTCTTTCCTCCAACGAGTTCACTGGGGTGCTGCCCGAGGCTCTTGCAAAGTTGACCAATTTGACTGATCTGTGAGTTATTTTTCTTTCTTTCTTTTATTTTATTAACATTTAACAATAAATAATATTATGTGTATTCATTTTTGAAGAAGTTTGCTGTTTTGGAATGCTTTAACATATTTGCTACATAAACAGAAGGATTTCTGGTAACAACTTCTCTGGCAAGATACCTGAATTTATAAAAAACTTGACCAGACTGGAAAAACTGTAAGCAAATTCACTCCTTCATCCATTAAAATAAAATATGATAATTAGTTTCTCCGCTAATTTATGATGTTTCTCTACCAAAGAGTTATGTACATATTGGTGCAGACAGATTGAGGGATGCTCTCTAGAGGGGCCCATTCCTTCTGGCATTTCAAATTTGACGAGGATGATTGATTTGTAAGCAAGTTGTGATACATGCTTGTAATTTTCTTTTTTATTTTGTATTATCAATAAAGCTGAATCTTTTATGTGTTTATTGGTGTTTAGGAGGATTAGTGACCTGAGTGGAAATGGATCAACCTTTCCAGAGTTGAGTCAAATGGAAAATTTGAGGGCACTGTAAGTTAAATATCTAGATAAGGTTTGATGTCTATATACATCTGCTTTGCTATAGGTATCTATGTACTATGTATATGCATGTATGCATTATAATGGAGTTAAAAATAGAAATGCACATTGTGTGTAGGATACTGAGGAATTGCTCCATTCATGGAGATATCCCTGCTTATATTGGATCGATGAGGATGCTGAAGCACTTGTAAGTTATATATTTCTTAATCTTCCTATAAAATAAAGCATGTATTATCAGGCCAATGAACTCCAGCACTAGCATGTGCTCATTTAGACCAACATCATTCCTCTTCCTTTTGTTTTTTGTGATTCTTTTCTATTTGAGCAGTTCATGAAGGAATATTAATTTTTCCCATCAGATTTGCATTGTAATGAAAACTCCATTTAATGGACAATTATATTGGATAGATATGGCAAGTAGTTGCTGATTGCTTCAGCATTCAGTTTAACCATCTTAACAATTATATGCCTTTAGATAATGTCTTTTTTTGTCCTTCATAAAATTTCTCTCATTGTTGCAATTTACCTTCCATCTAGAACCGGAAGGGAGAAACACAATGTAGTCTGTTTATAATAATAAAAAAAAAATCAAACGCAGTTAAATTATTTCTGGTTTGATAACAAATATCATTGCCCATTCATATTGCATTATAGGCTTCTCTGCTATATATTACTTTTATATATTGAAGTATATCCATACAATGTTTGCCAAAAATCTAGGATGCGCTTCATGTCTGTAGTTTAGCAAAGCTTTTCTCTCTGTTAATCATGGTCTAACCTCATACAAGGATATTGCTTGCTTCTTAGACTTTTATGATTTCTTTACATTTGTTATGTATAATATTTATAACAAAACATAATCGTATTCTTGATATCATTATGCTCTATGCCCTGTCTATGCAGAGATCTCAGCTTTAATAAGTTGACTGGAGAAATTCCAAGTTCCTTTGCTTTCCTGGTTAAGGTAGATTTCATGTAAGTTGCAAATAATTTTTAAATACTGTTTTTTTATGGTTTAAAGTCTCAATAGACACAATTAGCATCACTAGTTTCAATTTTTTGTCGAACTTTTTTATCTTTCTAGAATGAATTCTAACCCCTGTTTGTGGAATCACAATGCCATTATCTGGTAGATATCTTACTGCAAACATGCTTTCTGGGACCATACCAGGATGGATCTTGAAGAGAAACAAGAATGTGTATGTGTTTTTGATTTTTCATATCAGCCAGCAATAATACTTTTACCTACAGCTTCGGTCTGTCTCTTTTATGATGTTTGGCTGCTACTATGTCTTAGACCTTTCATAAAACTTTCTAACTAATAATACATATAAAATTATTTTTAACTTGCCAGAAGCATTTAGACATGTGATTCCTTCTTTTTCTGTACAAAGGATGGTACAGTATCTGAATTTAATGTGCTCAAATTCAACGGTTGTGAAATTACCTATTTCTAAATCCATGTGAAATGAATATTCCTTCACAATTTTCTTGTTAAAGAACTTATAGCTAGTATGGTGGTATGCTTGTTTTTCTAGTCCAAAAGGGTTTAGTTGTTTTAGTCGTTTGCATCATGCATATTCCTTGTCTGGTTATTATCTGACAAAACAAGTACATTCACTATCTTTGTGCGTATAAAAATTTTAATGCACTGCAATCATCCATACTCGCTAAATAGAAAGTTTTGTGCAGTTGTTAGTGCACGACTTAGGTTGTACATATGCATGCACATATCTACTATAATGGAAAGAGCTTTAAGGAGGCCTCAATCGGATGGCCCCAAAACATGAAGCTGGGCCCCATATTGCAAAATACAGAAACAATCCATCACCTCCTATCCTGAAAGAAAGAAAAAAACACATGATACTGTTTCTATCCCACATGCATACCAACCCCACTGAAAATTATTTTTTTATTACTTGATATCTTTCCATATATGATCACGTTCTCATGTTCTATATTTAAATGGAAATCAAGGTTTTTGAACTTTCCTTCACCGGTTAGCATTCTTCTATATTCAAAACTCTTCTTAATTAAAACTAATTCTTTTTAACTAATTAAAGATCTTTTCTAATTAAATAGGCTACACATAAAATAATATTGTAGATATTATTTTAAAAATAAAAAGTACATTCTTGCATGTCCTAGTCCTAAAAGTCATAGCCATCCATGCACAGTGAATGTTCATTTGCATTGCACATGCCTCAACTCTAGTACATAAGTAAATGTACAGATGCACTTATATACATATACAGACATATACATACTTAGATACATATGAACATATGTATACATTTTTATGTATATCAAAGAGAATTCCTGCTAAATAATTAAAAATGGATGTTACTAATGTTCTTTAATTAACAAGCACGATTGTGAAGGTTCTTTAATTTGGACTAGGTAACTTGCAATATGATGTGAGGACACTGATATGGGCATTGAGCCATTATGAATCTTAAGATTCCATGTCCTCAAAATGTGTGTGATGGCAGAACATGTCTTGAAGGATATAGTTAAGTTTCTTTTTGAACTTTTCAAAATCTAGCTCCTCGCAAGAAGGGCAAAAAAAAATCCTTGCCTTCTTTCTTATAAATACACGCGATCTCCAACTGTAGACTAACCAGATCTTGCTAATTGGTGGGGAGTTTCTGATATAAACTAAAACCTAACCTTCACCTAGAAGACAATTGCCTCGACTGTATGCATATTGGCTTTAGGGATCAAGTTATGATCTATCAAAGTTTGAGCACATTTTTTTACATACAACCCTCTACTTGATAGGTAGTGAGGCCTACCTTATTGATTGGAAGTTTAAGATATGCCACTAGTATCTTGTATACTGGTAAGGTTTCAATTGAAAGGAAGAAGGCAAGGTTTGATATTTAGTACTTTTCTGTTATATTTTTTCAGATGCACCATTCAAATAGTTCTTGTCTAATGGAAATTAAATAAGCAGAAAATAAAACATTTAAATTTACATATGCCTCTAACATGTGGGATCCTATCTTCTAGACTTTGTCAAATACAAGAATTCCTGTCATTTTTATGCCAATACCTGTGCTCATGTGATGTCAAATTCCCACATTCATGAGAATGTGCGGCCACAATCATTATTTTGGTATTTCAGATAAACTTTTGGATATATATGAGTTGCATGAGCTTTATATGTGATGCAGCTGAGTTTTATCAATGGAAACAGTTGAATATATTAATCCAATCACGTACAAATATCTGGGGCCTAACATCTAGCTTCATGAATGTGTTTTCTTCTAGCCTAATTTATGCTGATACTAGACATCTTACAATTATTGATAATACCAAAGAAAGAGTACTCAGTCCTACCACAGAAGTGGTTGACTATAATGACTAATATATCTGGATTAATGTATGTGGTTAAATTGTTTGGATTGAGGGTTCAATGTAGCCAACTTTGCATATATGATTTGATAAGATCTCAGCACACTTGCTTGCCCAGTTGGAGCGATTCTTTACTATTTTCTATTTCATTGTTCTTCTACAGAAATATCAGATATTGATTGTTAGTTTTGAAATCCAGGGATATTTCTTACAATAACTTCACAGTGGGAAGCTCAGGCATTACTCAATGTCTTGAAGGGAGTGTGTAAGAATGCTTTCTCTTAGATTTTGCTTGCCTCTTAACATGATTTTTTTTTCCTTTCTTCAAACTATAACTCCCAATTAATGCTTTTCAGTAACACAGTGGAGTGCTACTCACCAGCAGCAGACAATATGTAAGATTAGCTTGAGATGTCAAATAAATTTATTCACATACGTGAAAAGCATCTTTAGTTACCCAAGTATTTTCTGAACCCTAGCTTTGTTCTCTTACTTGTATTATATCTTCTGGTGAATAGTAAAGTAAATTCATGCCTAAAGAGGACTTTCCCCTGCAGTGCTTCCAACAAACAATGTGAGTAAATCGAATTCATTATTCAACTCAAATCCTGATCAAAAGTTTTCCTTCCCTAGGTATTATAGTAATCTTAGTTATGATCACATTAATTTCCATGCTTCATGTAGTAATTCATTGACATGCATTTTGTAACGCTTGCTTCTGTCTCTCTCATTGAAAAATATAATTCACAATAAGCTTTTTTGACAACCAAAATTAGGCGGAAAACACTTAAAAAGTCATGAAGTTCTACCGAGAGCTGTTCATACTCTTTCAGAGAAAGAGAGAGACAATAGATTTATACTTCAGAACCCAATGATGATTAACTTATGTCAGAAAAAAAATATTTTTTTGCAGAATTATCGCCTTAATAAGTGGTTGTCCCCACAAGTATGTAACCAGATCCCAGCTTATATTACATGTTCTCACCATGATCTTATGAACAGATCAGTACTCCTTGCACATCAATTGTGGAGGTGAAGAAACAATTATCAAGGGAACCAAGTATGAAGCAGATACAGAGGAAAGAGGTGCTTCAACGTTTTACTTAGGTCCAAACTGGGCATTCAGCAGCACAGGGGACTTCATGGACGATGATGTGAATGCGGACAATTATATTACTACAAACGCATCTATACTCTCCATGCTTCATCCAGAACTATATACAAAAGCACGCCTTTCTGCTCTTTCACTTACCTATTATGGCCTGTGTATGATGAATGGAAGTTACACTGTGAAACTCCACTTTGCAGAAATAGTTTTCACAAATGACAATACATTTAGCAGCCTTGGGAAGCGCTTATTTAATGTTTTCATTCAGGTAACTATAGTGCACATATTTTCCCTATTGATTAACTAAACATAAAAATTATAGTGGTTCTAAAATTTGCTCAATACAGGGAAAGATGGTATTGCTGGACTTCAACATTGAAGATGCAGCTGGTGGACCTGGAAAACCAGTTATAAAGACTTTTACGACAAACATCACACAGAATACCTTGAAGATACAGCTCTACTGGGCTGGAAAGGGGACGACAGGCATCCCAACTAGAGGAGTGTATGGTCCTCTGATATCAGCTATCTCAGTGACACCTAGTAAGTTCTGTAATTTTCAGTGGCTTTTGCTGTTGTAATTTTTTGCTGCCATGAAACTTGATAATGCAGTCAATTTTTTTGACATCACCTTGTTTTTATCATCAGATTTTGATCCTCACCTAGATGTCGGATCTCCTAGCAGTAATAGAATATATACTATAATTGTGGTTGTGGTCATGGCTTTGGGGATTTTCTTGGTTCTGTTGGCTCTGGGCATCTGGAGGAGGAGGTTAAGGCTTAATTTCATGTACAAAGGTATTGAAGGCTATCACATTTGGTCTATACTCTGATTCTAGCCTGCTTCCACATTACACTCTTAAATGATTAGCTAATACTAAATACTAATATGATGTCAATGTGTTTCTTTTTTTTTTTTTTTTTTGAGAAAAGGCTAGTAGATGCATATTATATGAAGTTCATACTCGGTATGGGATTCTCAATGTTTATACATTCCAATTCCAAGTTATTATATCTCTTTTTATGTGCATGTGTTTCTCTGCATGTATGGTTGCTCTCATGGCCTCTATGAGCATGAGAGTTCAAATGCTAGCTAATGCACTAGTATTTTACATAATTAATTAAAAGATGAAAGGAAAACCATTTCACTGAAGAAGAAGACACAACTTCAATTAGACTCTTAATATTTCATGCTATGATATTATATTCCTCCAGAATTCCTCAAAACTTTAAAGATACTGATATTTTCATTGCTTTATCTGATATATCTTCATTGCAGTCAAAAAAAGATCTCCCTGAAGTGTTCTAGAAAGGAACTGTTACTATCCAAAAACTTCTCATCCATAATAATAATATTAATGAAAAGCCATGAAAGAACACAATAACATGGATGCATCTAGGATAAATCTATTAAGAATATAAAGTGTACAACCGCACCTCCATCTCAAACTGTTTGCACACGATATTGAGGCTGACCTTCTAATCTAGCAAATCTGCATACAAACTAACTATTCGTTCAACTATAGTAACATGACACCATCTAGGAAAATGGGTTGGTTATTTTCAGGATAGCATATGGAAGTTTATGGCAAGAGGAATTGTGATTGTAGAAGCAACAAGAGGGCAAGAGGAAGGCAAGAGTGGAGAATTAAAAGAAGAGGTATAGGGAGAGAATGGAACTTGCGCTAACTCAGAATCAGCACTCTACCTCACAAAGGGTTCACTGGTTTGGAATTAGCACCAAGGAGCCTCTGCCTACCTCCAGAATTTGTAATACTGAATTGGCAACTAATCAGACATGTATTTACGGGTTTGAAGGCTTCCTCTATTGAAAAGTGAAAACATGGGTGAATCCTTGGGTACTTGCTTAAAAATAATGATATTCTAGTGCTAAAATCATCTAAGACTCAAATGAGTGATTGGTTGCCATGTAAGATAGTTTTGAGTACATCAGATACCAGTCTTGATGGCATTAGATTCAGGAATCATATTGACCCTCTGAAGACTAGTTCCATGTTGATCTGCTGTCACCCTTGTATGCATTCCGGGTTGGGTAGGATATTCATAACCACCTTTGGGGGCCACAGGTTGACACCTGTATCTGGCACCATCCATGCTAAATATTGGACACACCCTTTTGAGGTGTTGGATTGATTCAAATATGATGCTTTTCCACATTGGATTCTATGCCATAATCAGTGTAATCAATTGGTGTACCTCCCACATAGCTGACAAATTTTGAAACTTGTTAAGTACATAGGTGGATCTCAATCATCATTAGTGTCCTGGACAATTGTGAAAATCTGTCTCACGTCCTTGAGGACACATGAAAGAAATTAGCAAGAGAATGTGCTGCAAATTTCTCATGCATGATAATTAAAAATAAATCTTTATTTTATTTTTTTTCTGCAAGTTCTCTTCCTTCATCATCTCTTAGCTTTCTTATTCCCTTTCCTTCCAAAGATCCTTCTCCCTAGGCCTCAGCATATAATACTTAGGTACCCTTTCTTGTTTAGCATGTAAAAATTTGGTTCAAGAGCAAACTACCTATTTCTGAAAGAGAACTTTACCTAGTAGCGAAAAGGAGCAATGCATGACCTGCTTCACAAATATATAACTCAAAAGGAAGGCCCACTAATATGAGGCAAAACTGTTGCATTAAGGAGCACCAATTATTAGGGATGGCAGTTGGCTGGATTTTTTCAGGTACCCGACCTATCCTAAATCCTAGTAGGACCTGTTTAGCAAAACCCTATTGGATTTGGAAAGGGTTTAAGATTTAAAATTAAAACGGATTAGGGTTTGGAGCGGGCTTGGGATTTGACCCCTGGGTACCCACTACCCGAACCCGATTACACACACACACATACATACAATAGATGGGTGAGATTGCTGCATATTTTTATAGCATCTGATCGTTGTTCTCTATTGTTCGGTATCCGACCCGACCCGAATAACTTGATCTAATAAAAATTCAGGCGGGTTCGGATATGGATTTACTATTTTTTAATAGGACAAGTTTGAGATTTTTGAATAATTTTTTAATCGGATTTGGGATGGATTTGGATAGTAGGATTCTAAACGGTTCAGATATGGGTAGGTCAAATTTCGCGGTATTCTACCTGTTGGGGGAAAAAATGGATCACCCAACACATATAGTTAAAGCATCCGAATCCGACAGTAAGCGTGACCTCAGAAGGCCGAGCTCAGAAGGCATGAGTTCAGAAGGCCGAGCTCATAAGGCCGAGCTCATAAGGCCGAGCGCAGAATGCCCACATAAAGAAGGAAGCACCAAATCCTCCATATTCGGGATCAAATTCTGCAATCTCCGCCACCACAGCTGTCAATTTTTGAATTTCTACCATCTCAACCGATTGCCAGCTGATTTGAGCGCCCGTGCCATCTAAGGTAACCTATTTAATCCGAGATATGCGCAATCGCAATCAAGGGTGAGTAACCGCCACACCCCCTCCTATAAAGAGGGGGGAACGCTGGCGAGGCAAGGGGCTTCCTCCTTTACAAAGGAAAAGCCTCCTCTTCCTCTTCCTGGCTAAAATACATTGCTACATTACTTCTCTCCATAAAAAATCTCTCTCTGACTTAAGCATCGGAGGGCCTGCGCCGGAAACTCCAGCCACAGGCTTCTTGCAGGTCCGTCGGAGACAGCCGTCAACCGCCGCACCACCAGCCGGAGCTCCTCCTTCTCGGTCCGCGGTCATCCCCGGGTCCAATTTCCAGCAACAAATGGCGCTAGAGGAAGGGACCGAGTCGTGATCATGAGACTAAGGAGCAGAGGAGCCTCTAATGCCTTCCGGCATCATGCACCAAGTCCTAGCCGCTCAGTCCAGAATCCACCACCAATGTCTCCGGCAAGTCAAGCTCTGGGGATCCACCCTGAACAGTTTGACAAGTTGGTGCAACAAGTCCAAGCACTCATTGCGGCCGTTCAAGGCCTGCAACAAGTAAGAGACCAGCATGTACTCCCTCCTCATGGGTGTAAGTCCTCAGAACGGTGCTCGCGACGTCGCTCTCTTACAAAGCGTCGCCATCACCGAAGCTCCCACCGAGCTCGGAAGGATGACCTTGGCAGGCACGACCTCAGAAGGCAAACCTCAAAAGGCTGACCTCAGAAGGCCGAGCACAGAAGACCGAGCTCAGCAGGCAGAGCTCAGAAGGCCGAGCTCAGCAGGCCAAGCGTAGAAGGCCGACCTCAGAAGACCGAGCTCAGCAGTCAGAGCGCAGAAGGCTGACCTCAGAAGGCCTCCTCCAGAAGGCCGAGCTCAGAACGCCTCTCCTAGAAGGCCGAGCTCAGAACGCCTCTCCCAGAAGGCCGAGCTCAGTACGCCTCCCCTAGAAGGCCAAGCTCAGAACGCTGACCTCAGAAGGCCGGTGTTGAGCCAAGTCCTAAGGGACTTCGAAGGTCGCGAGCCATCAAAATGTCTCCAAAAGGTACAGAACGCCACTTTAGCTTTAAATAATTTCAATATTTTACCTATTTTCAGATCGGAGAATGCAAAAGATGACCTACGGGTATCTCTATCTCCAATGTCGCCCCGCTCCAAGTGGGGGCGCACGATCGCCAATGGACGAGGTTCGTCGCCTGCGAGTATCTCCATCTCCAACGTCTCGCCCCGCTCCGAGTGGGGGCGCACGATCGCCAACGGACGAGGTCCGTCTCCTGTATGTATCTCTAATAATGCCCCGACCAAGTTCGGGATGCCCCGACTAAGCTCAAGATGCTCCGACCAAGTTCGAGATGCCGCGACCAAGATCGGAATGACCCGCAGAGTCGACCGCGAGCTAAGGATCCCTCGACCTCGGGAACTACTCGACGACGCTCCGACTAAGCTCGGGATGCACCGACCAAACTCGGGATGCCCTGACCAAGCTCGGGACGCCATTTCGACGCCATTCGACGACATTCGACGCCTTTCAATGCCATTCGACGCCTCCTACGACAACGCGTCCCAATCTGAGTGGGGGCACCCTGCTGAGTCGACCACAAGCTAAAGAAGGCTGCTGAAGTCGACCTCGGAGCAGAGTCGCTTAGCTCGGCTTGGACAGCTCGGCTTAAGGCTGTTAGCTCCGACTGCACGAGAGATATACCCTACTTGGCACATACATCTCCATAGACATTTGGCTATATTACATGACGATCGACGATTAGCTACTTCCTTCGTCTGAGCTCGAAAATGGCTCAAACTCGAAAGTCGGGGGGTGGTGTTGGGGAAAAAAATGGATCACCCAACATATATGATTAAAGCACCTAAATCCGACAACAAGCCTGACCTTAGAAGGCCGAGCTCAGAAGGCCGAGCTCTCAGAAGGCCGAGCTCAGAAGGCCGAGCACGGAACGCCCACATAAAGAAGGGAGCACCAAATCCTCCATATTCGGGATCAAATCCCGCAGTCTCCGCCACCACAGCTATCAAAATTTGAATTCCCACCATCTCATCCGATTGCGAGCTAATTTGAACGCTCGTGCCATCTAAGGTAACCTATTTAATCCGAGATATGCGCAATCGCAATCAAGGGTGAGTAACCGCCACACCCCCTCCTATAAAGAGGGAGGAACGCTGGCGAGGCAGGGGGCTTCCTCCTCCACAAATGAAAGGCCTCCTCTTCCTCTCCCTGGCTAAAATACATTGCTACATTACTTCTCTCCATAAAAAATTCCTCTCTGACTTAAGCATCGGAGGGCCTGCACTAAGGAACCTCCGGCCACAGGCTTTTTGCAGGTCCGCCGAAGACAGCCATCAGCCGCCGCACCACCAGCCAGATCTCCTTCTCGGTCCGCGGTCATCCCCGGGTCCAATTTCCAGCAACACTACCCGTTGCCGTTCCTACCAATTATGCCCCCCCGCCCCCCCTCCCCTCCTACCCAATAGGAGAGGAAAGACAAGAATGAGTTGGGCTTCAGGTTTCTAACTAGGGATATTTTGTTGGACTAAGTGAAACTATCGCTGTTATAAATGTATAAATATTCTTAATATTGTTTAATTTTATGAGATTAATTTTTTACTTTTATACTTTTCCTGTTTTCAATCTTGCATGCTCAAAACCCTTTAGAAGGGCACATTTCCATGTGTTGATGATCCTCAAATGAACTTGATTTGTTTTGGTTCCATGAAATGTAGTGCAGTGGACATGGGTTACGCATCTCATGGTGTTGAAAAGGTGACGGAAAATGAAAACTTGAAAATCCTATATTTTATATCTCATACATGAATTCTGCTTTTTATGGTAGATCTAAGAGGCCTTGACCTGCAAACTGGATCCTTCACCTTGCGACAAATTAAAGCAGCAACCAAGAACTTCGATTCTGCAAACTTGATCGGGGAAGGCGGATTTGGTTCAGTTTACAAGGTAGTGATGATATCTTACTTGTATATTCTTATGTCCTGATGCCCAGTATGATATAATAAGTCCTCTATATTTGAACTACCTTCTATGTTAAACTGTATTCTCCTTGAAAATGAAGGGTCTGCTATCAGATGGAACCGTAATTGCCGTGAAGCAGCTTTCATCTAGATCTAGACAAGGAACTCGTGAATTTGTGAACGAAATTGGCATGATTTCTGCATTGCAACATCCTAATCTTGTGAAGCTTTATGGATGTTGTACCGAAGGAAACCAATTATTGCTTATTTACGAGTACATGGAAAACAATTGTCTTGCCCGTGCTCTATTTAGTAAGTCGTCTCTTTTTTTCCTTTCTTTTTTCTCGTGTTGATTTTTTGTCTAAGCTATTGAGTTGAGTGTGATTGGTTAGATCAGAGCAGATAATTATCAATATATTGTATAGGTAAAAAACCAGAGTGCAGATTGAAATTGGATTGGCCAACAAGACATAAGATTTGCCTTGGCATAGCTCGAGGCTTGGCCTATCTTCATGAGGAGTCCAGATTGAAGATTGTTCACCGAGATATCAAGGCCAGCAATGTACTGCTTGATAGAGATCTAAACGCCAAGATTTCTGATTTTGGTTTAGCAAAACTCTATGAAGAGGAAAATACCCACATAAGCACTCGAGTGGCTGGAACAATGTACGTATTTCTTCTTGAATTGTTAAAATGACATTTTTGAATAAATTTGCACCCATAGTCATTATTGATGGACTGGTTGTTCAAGGTTAATCAGTTGGGATGCAACTTACCATGGTTGCCAACTAATTTCATCACGAGCAACGAAAACAATTATATCTATCTAGAAATTTATTTATAGTAACGAGAAACCTAGATTTGGAAGAAAATAATGAGCTATGATGCAACTCTTATTACATCCTAGTCAAGAATACCTCTAATTTTAAGCACTATAAATTTCAATCTCAGCACATGCCAGCAAGTATCTTTAACCATTATTAAATTTGTGAAGAATGGTTTCTCACAATATAAAGGTTTATCACCAGAATTACTATTATGTGGTTTTATCTGTATTCTTTTGGTGTTTCTAGTTATTTCTTCAGAGTATGCTAGTCTTCGGCGATTGTTAGCATAACAAGTTTATGATGGCTATCATCGATGAACATGATTTGTCAATGACTAATTTACTTGATGATCCATTATCAAATTCTGGTCTGTAACTGAAAAAACTGAAGAAATCTAAATTCTTTCTAAAAAACGATTTATCATCTTCAAACATTCAAGAAAATCCATTGAAAGGTTTTGGCAGTACAATATTTTGCCTAAAAGAAAGGGGAAGTTTGGCTTGACGTTTAACAGTGGTACTTGGAAGTACATTTTCTTTTTTCTCGGGCATGGTGCCATCAACACTTTTCTTGTCAAATATTAGGCATGCAACTAATGCATTTTTGTCATATTTTGATTCTTTCAGAGGTTACATGGCTCCCGAATATGCAATGCGAGGTCATCTAACCAGTAAAGCAGATGTTTACAGCTTTGGAGTAGTTGCTTTAGAAATTGTTAGCGGAAAGAGCAATACTAATTATAAGCCGCAAGAAGAATTTGTTTATCTTCTTGACTGGGTAACTTTAAACCTTTATTCTTTTAAGTTTGTTTTGTCTTTGATATCAAAGAAAGTAATTTTAGTTCTGCTCCCTTATGAACAGTGTTTCGAATTATACTTAGTATGATTGGATGTATATAATTGGATAAATGATTCAAAGAATCCTTACATTTAATTTCTTCTTGGCATCCCAGGCACAGGTTCTACAGGAGAGAGGGACCCTGTTGGTATTGGTAGATCCAGACCTCGGTTCAGAGTATTCAAAGGAAGAGGCAATGGTGATGCTGAATGTGGCTCTCTTGTGCACTAGTGCATCGCCTACGCTGAGACCTACGATGTCAAATGTGGTTAGTTTGCTCGAAGGACAAGCTCCTCTTCAACCTTTCCTTTCAAACCTGAGCATCTCAGCAATTGGTTCGAGCTCTAGAGGAATGAGAAGAAACTTTTGGCAGGACCCAACTGAGAACCAGGCAATGTCAGCTGATGCATCAGGTATGGATTCATCTCGATCGGCACCCAGTAATGATGGAAGCCTGCAACTTATAAGAAGTTGCACGTAGGTCTGGCAAACAGTTCTTTGTTTAGGGCCATCCAGCATCCAAAAACTCATGCCTTGTGCCCTAAATCCTGACGACTGTTGAGATGAGAGGTCAAAGAGAGAGAAGCAGAAAAGCTAGAGCAGAACCGATGCATCCAGAGGAAATTAGATAGAATAGAATGACTGTATCTTTGCCGCTCGCATTTAAGCTATGGCAACTCAAAGCATGTAAAATACTAACCATTAGCCTTAAGTGAAAATTTTCCAATTGGCAAAGCCTACAACCTAAGTTTACAATGGTTTGAACTTGGTAAACTTGTAAAGAAAAGCTGGGACTAAAACTAGAAGCAGGCATAAATGTATCAGTGTGTCAAACTTCAAAGTTGAAGTATGCAGGCTATGCATGAGATGGTCACTTGGCAGCAACTTCTGTTCGGAGCAACATTCATATCTCTGGTTAAGAACAACCATCAAATACCTGGCGGCGATCAGGAGTCATAAATAATTAGCGATTTCAATGGAACATTCATATTTTCCAAACTTTAGATGTGGAGGCACCTTGTATTAATCTAATTGAGGTTGCAACATACACAGAAAATGAATTCAACTTGACCAGCAGCAGCAATCGAGATAAACTGATAATACACATTAACAGTATCAGGAGGCAAGAAATAGGCTAGAGAAATTTTTACAACTCTTAAAATGACCATAGACCTCTCAACTCTGACTAGGATTTTTTTTTTAAAAAAAAAGAATATCCTAACGTCCGCACAACATGAATAATCTGCATCTTATATCTGGAGAGCACCAGAAAATCTACCTCGTTACTTGTATTCTCTTGTCCCTTATAGGAAGAGGGATAGGCTTTTGGGCCTCATGTGGATGGTCTGGGCCTTTGTACACTTTGAGGTGCGTGAATAAAGTTCTTCCGAGCTGCACAAAGCAAAAGTTAAATTCTGGCTAGAGCGCCAAAAGATTGGCTTTCAACTTCTTGTTAAGTTGAACTTTCTCATAAGTCTTACCAATAAGAAAATGGAACCTAGAGTCCTTTGAATAAGTAATACGAAGATGAGGAAGTTCAAGAAAAAAAAGACCTCCAAATGCAATGAATATTGAAAATTTAAAATGTTAATTAAACCAGTGATTCATTTAATGGGAAGCGGTTTGCCTGCAAACTAATATAGAGATACTTAAATGATGCAGACCGTAGACATGATTGACCTCCCACAAGATACAATAAAAGAGCATTAAAAATAAATTTGAAAGTACAAAAAAAAAGTATGCTATCAGATCCTTCATAAGCATCAACCATCAAGTCCAATGTATGTCACGGAAACACTGCCATGATGCCATCAGTTTTTCTTGGAGAATAAAATAATGAATATGCATAGATCATATGCAAAAAATACACTCATTCCATAAAAACTTGGTGCATGACACAAACAATTAATAATGGCCTTCTAAATATTCAGAAATGAACTCTAGTCAATGAACCACAAAAAGGAACCAGTGCATATCATGCCAACCAATGGAAATGCAATGTTTATGAATCAAATCTGAAGTAAATGCAATGCTATGAATCAAGTTCTCAAAAAGCTCCATTGTCCTTTTATCTTCATGGCAGGACAAGTGCCATATTGAGCTTCGGATATATCAGCAGTCCTATTCTAAGTGAGCACCAAAGTAGAAACCAGTAATGAGGTACTGTCCAGCTTCTGAACATTTGATGAAATCCTCTCAGAGTAGTCTCACAAGTAGCAGCAGATTTTATGATTCATACATATGATTAGTTAAATCTCTAGCTTTCTTCTCTTCTTTCTTTTTTGTAAAAGAAAAAGGTTAGTCCTTCACATTCGAGGAAAAAAACAAAATGACATCCCCTCAAACAGCAGTTTTTCGACCAGAGTAACAAATATAGTATGATCAATAAATTGGACAGGTAGATCTCTAGCTTTTTCTCTCACTATAGGACATTAGTCCTTTGCATTTCAGGAAAAGAATATGATAGATATTAAATTTTGTCTTACCCTTCCTTTAGGAAGCATGCCCCGCACAGCATGTTCAATTATTCTTTCAGGAATTCTCTTTTGAAGTTGATCAAATGTCTCCACCTTCATACCACCTGGCCTTCCTGAATGCCTCCTGTAGAGCTTTTGAGTCCTCTTTCTACCAGAAACTGCAACTTTTTCTGCATTGACCTGTGTTCAGCGCAGTAAGAATAATTGAGTGACCAGCAATTTAACAATTTCACAATGTGCACATTTCAACAGTATGAGTAAGAGCAATTGCTAATTTTGCTACAGTAAAATAACCTAATTTAAAAAGGACATGACTATTAAGGTTTAAAAGCGGCTGTAACATTGGATGTTGTGAAATAAACTAGCTCCAAATTATGTCTGCCCAGCCCATAATTTCAGCTTGGACCAACTTAGGAAATCTGAAACCGGTGACTACTTAATTGTCTAAAATGTCTATCAAGTGCTGACCAAGAAAATTGTACTTAATTAATCATCAAGCAGTGGAGGTTAAACTCAGGAAGAGAAGTGGATGCAAAAGCATTCCCTTATCATCATATAATTTTGAAATCTTTAATAGCACTATTGGCACTTTGGTAGTTTCCTCTTTTACCAGTTTTACCAAGATTTGGTCCCACATTGAATTGTCTCATAGGCTAGGAAGCACAGCTACTTCAAATCACATGATGCGTCCGTACGCTATCCATATCAAATACCTATACTCATTGGGTATAGACATGTTGTGGTTCAAATTCGGCCCAAGGGTGACCACACCGGAGGAGTCGAGGGAGCTACCGGTAGGGAAGGATGAAGGACATCGATTCCTGCATGCCAGCAGACCTGCACAAAGTCTCATCAGTGGGATTTCGATGAGAGCCCTCCGATGATTAAGTTAGGGTAGATTTTTAGCTGGTCCAGCCATAGGAAAAAAAATCCTCAGGCATTACCTGATGGGGCTCTTTATAGTCCCCGCGGAGGTGCCCAGGTGGCGGAGGTATGGCCCGTCCTCATCATGGGAGGAAATAGCGAAGGTCAGGTGGCGCGTGGCCACGGTTTGCTTGAGGTACAGATTTTGAGCAGTTCCTGCACACGGTATGGTGTTGCAGGCGTTAACAGGGTATGGCCCTTGGTAGCAAGGTATGGCCCGTGATCGTCATGTTGTAGAGCGGCCAGCAAGCAAAGCATGACGCGGTGAGGTTGTAATGTATGACTACATATGTGAGCGTAGGGGCGCACATAGGTGCGCACGTGGATGCGGCCGTAGGCGAGATCGGGCTCGCTTGGAGGCCGCAGCCTTTACTTGGTAAAGTCAGCTTGATGAGCACTGAGGTCGGGCTGACTTGGAGGCCGCGACATGTTCGGTGAGGTCGGCCCGACGGACTCTGAGGTCGGCCTGGCCTCCTCGGTTCTTAGTTGACTCTGCAGGACGCTCTCACTCAGATCGGGGCGTCGTTACCTGCGGTTGATTAGTATGTTTAGCGAGGTCGGCTAGCGGACTTTGAGATCAGCCCAGCCTCCTCGGCTCTGAAGTCAGCTTGGTAGGGCGCCCCAAGCTCGGGCCGGGGCCTTATTGTGGATACCTGCGGTCGACGGAGCCTCTTCGGCTCTTGGTCGATCCTGCAGGGCGCCTCAATCCTGCAGAGCGTCATTGTAGATATCTGCGGTCGACGAAGCCTCTTCGGATCTTGGTTGATCCTGCAGGGCGCCCCGAGCCTGGCTTGAGGGCCGTCATTGTAGATACCTATGGTCGACGGAGCCTCTTCGGCTCTTGGTCGATCCTGCAGGGTGTCCCGAGCCCAGTTTGAGGGGCGTTATTGTAGATACCTGCGGTCAACGGGACCTTTTCGGCTTTTGGTCGATCCTGCAGGCTTATGACAACAGAGAGATCTGGCCGAGATTGGCTCGGCCTTTGGTAAGGTCCGGGGTCGGACTGGCGCTCAGCGGGACCGAAGTCTGGCCTGCTCGGTGCTAAGATCTATTTGGCTGAAATTAGGTGGTCCCATGCTGAGGTAGGATGATCCATTTTGCCTTCCATCAAGACACATTTCCAATACTTGTTTAAAATATCCTATTTTTAAAAATTTTCTTAAAAAAAACATTTCGGATACTATCCAGCTACACTTCCCTGATACTTTCCAAAAATAGGGGGTCAATTTTGTAGTATATGATATTAATATTAAAATATGAAGTATGCATTAGTCTATGAAGTAACGACTAACTGATAAACTTGTAGCCTATTATGGATGTTTTTTTTATACATATATATGTATTTTTACGTATCTATGAATGCATTTTGTACGTGTTTACATGCACCTATATATATTCCGTAACATATCCTAGTATCATATCTTACTTTTTCAAGATTTTCCTTGTCGGCGTATCCATATCCATGCTTCATAGCTCTAGGATATGTGCAGTTTGAGAAAAACATTATAGCAGGCACTACCATCCATAACACAAGAAGGTTACAGAATAATAATTTATTAATGAGATGAAAAGAGGGGTACCAGCAGTATTGGAATTTAATTGGAATAAAGGAGAGCTTCAAAACACTTTAAAATCTCAAAATAAGTGAACTAATGAGATGTAGCTTAAGTGGGAATATAAATAAGAAAGACATTCCAACCAAGACCAATGACCAAAAAGACACCACAACGAGTCAAATCTCCATGCCCTCAAATCTTATTTTACATACTGACGGAGATACAATGAGGGTTTTTGAAATTGGAGTACTTTTAGCATGTTTTTGTGATGCCACTGGCTATTGAGACATAAGGAGATAATGTTGTAAGGCTCACATATATGCCGTATATTAAGTAGAAGGAGCTTCATTTGTCTACAAGATGTGGGCAGACCTTGGTGCAATGGTAAGGTTGGTGCACTGTGACCTCGGTGTCATAGGTTCAAAACATGAAAATAGCTTCTCCAGACACAAGAGTAAGGTTGTATACATCTGACTTTCAAGTGGGACACCTTTTTTTTTAAAGTTGTACAAAAGATAATGGTTGATATCCAGATTCCAAATACTATCTGATGCAAAAATAGATAGTGGCCGATTGAAATAGCATGGCATGTGTAATAAAGAATAGAATGGGTCATAGTACAGAAAGAGAGCAGATTTTGTCATGAAAAATTAGGGAACTGTAAGGAATGATTCCACAAAATTTAGCCTTGATCAACAGGCCAAATAGATCATTGGGCAGTAGAGTTCATGCCCCCCCCCCCTTCTACTTCCCTCCCCTCTTCTTCTTGATCATTCAGGGCCTTAAAAATAGCAATAATACATATCTAGAATTTTAAATTACTTCATAGGTTGTAATCTATCATTATGTTATAATTTTATAATAGTAGAGAATTGTACGTGTTTGTATGCCCAATTAATCTCAATATCTAATTTCAAAACCTATTCAATGCATTGATGTTTAAACAAGATTAGGGTAGCACCATACACTGTTGGACAATACACTCATGTTTATTCAAATCTTAGTTTCAATTCAATTAGAAAAGTATATTGGTTTTGAGTTCCTTTATAATTTGTTTCGTTTTTTTTTATTATCATAAATAAAAGACAGTACAAGTTATTAAGGTATACAATTTGTTTAAGATAAAAAGTATTCAAGGCTTGTTCCATTGTGGATCGTATTTTTTGAAGTATAGGAGGGCAAAAAAACAGAGTTGTACATAGCTATGATGATTTACAAAAGTAGGATCTGCAATAACAGATAATTAAAACAGGATAAATACAATTTTCTTCAAAAGGCCACAAGAAGTCCAGAATATGGCTTCCCCTACACAAATATCAAGAGAAGTTCTATAGTGACCCATTCACATGTAAAAGAAGGTACAAATGTAAACCAAATTAAATAGAGTTCCTAAATCAACGTGAGGACCTATAAAACTGTCCTGATAAAACTAAAACTTGCCCAACTTATTACAGATTTAAAATGTGAGACATTGATATCAAACTGCTAGAAAATTTCTATACTTGCCCTCACCAGGCCTCCCAATTGAACTAAAAGGTTTCAGTCAAATACCTTACACAAAGTTTGACCAAGATTTTGACAAATATAACAGACCAATGAGTATAAATTCAAAATTATGTCACGGGGCTTGAATTTAGCTTCCTAACAATTGTTACATGCATAAAATGCATAAGTTCCCATCTATTTATGCCTCTAGGCATGCCTTCAGCTCAAAGACAAAAACTGCAGATTGTATTTACATCATCTAGTAACCCTTCTCAAAAATGATGTAATTCATATACCAGATTGCAACAAGGATTTCTATGAAACCAACCATGTCTAATGTGTTGATGACTAGTGATGGATAAGAAGTCATGTATGACCAAGATGTTTGACCACATTCGAATCCATGTCCAACTGTCTGAAAGAATAGCTAAGTTCTTATTGGAATGCATGTCCAACTATCTGAAAGAATAGCTAACTTCTCATTGTTAAAATGTGTCATAAGTCAGAAGTCATAAGTGTACAGCATTACAAACTGTAAATTCGAAACAAAAGTCCTTGCAGGTTGAGTTTTCACTAGGTGATCTGTGCATGCGAAAGCTGGCAAAGAGAAGCCCAGACCAAATACTAGTAGATACATTATACATACCACAATCACATAGGCCCCCATGTCCACACTAGGAGTGTAGGTTGCAAGATTCTTTCCTCTGATATGTATTGCAATAGTTGATGCCATTCTGCCAAGAATTTTGTCCGTTGCATCAACTATATACCATGTTTTTTCTGTGGTTATGTGATCTGCAGCCTTAGGATACCAAGTTTTGTTCCAAATGTCCTGAAAAACAGTGCATACATGTCGTGTCAAACACGAAATAACCAAAAGTGTAAAAAAAAAATGAAGAACAAGCTTTAACTACAAAGATGGAGCTTTTGAATGGAAAGAGCATTCAAGACTTCCATGGTTAGAAGGCATACTTCAGAATTCATCAAGCTTAAAAAAAAAATAAACATACATAATAAGGCCAGAACCTAAATATAAAGAAAGGAAAAGATGCCTACCTCAAATATAGTTTGGTTTATACTATAATTGTTTTCAATTCACACAAAGCAAATAAACATATATTGATAAGCCATGACTGTGTGCCCAATCATCGCCACTGCTATACCTCTTCTAATGTTTCTTTCTCCGCTCGTTCCTTTCCAGTTTACCAGACATCGATCTCAACATTTGGGGGCAATGAACAATCCCTTCAACTTACTATACGGCGAGGCCTCTTTGACATCCCCCATCTAAAGAGATTCCAGAGCAAATCCGTGCACAAAAGCTCTCACTAAAAGAATCAGTTAAACGAGGTTCAGGTCTTCATCTCAAAGAAGACCAAAATTCCAAATTCGCAATAAACTTTGTCTATAGGCCTCCAAGAAAACATCTTTCCTACTAATTTAGTTATCATAAAAGAAAGTGCAATATCAAGTTTCCAAGATTTTCTTGGAGTTCCCCACATCGAAAAACATCAAATTTCCAAATCAGCAAGGATTTCTCCATCACAGGCCCCCGAGATCCCTTCTTTCCCACTATTTTTGGACTCGTATCGTTCAAGAAGCAAGGAAAAACAATATTTCTTTTACTACAATATATGAAAACCGTAAAAAATGAAGAAAGTAAGGAGCCAGAGAGGGATGGATTACGGGGCCGTTGATCTCGGACTCTTCGTACATCCACCGGTTCTCCCTGGAGACGACTGCGACCTGCTTCTCTTGGCAACGGACCTGGAGGCGGTTCCTCGAAGGGAGGGAAGCGATTCGAATCGAGGGTTTGGCGACGGCTAGGGCGAGGTTAGAGGGCGCAAGAAAGGGAGTCCTGGGGAGGAGAGGGGCGCCCGTGGGAGAGGAGAGCGAGGGGTTGCTCTGAGAACGGGCAGCCGATATGAAGGCGGGCATCGGAATCGCCGCCGCCATTTTCCCTTCCTCTGGCGGACGGATTGGGATTTGGGATGGCGGGGAGTTTGGCTCTGAGATTTCTCTCCTTTTTAGCCAGCTCTCGGCGGACCAACGGAAAGGAGAAGAGTGAGTGGATAAGGTGACCGCCTAACGGGCATGAAGTGGAGTACAATGGAGATAGGGTCACCCTAAGTGAGATTATTTTGGTTCCACATTAAGGCCGCTCGCTCGAAGCCCAACAGCCCGACCCAGACGTATTGAATTGGGATCCAATAAACGAGATCCAAGTAATCAAGTTCGAGTCAGAGGTCGAGTCCCAGTGTTCATGAACAAATTAATCATTTTAATTGGAACAAAATTAACCGGCAAGCGAGAGTAACTAACTTTATTTTAATTATTGTAAATATCTTATTCTTTTTGGTCTTACAAAAACTTATTTTATGCGTTTATTTTTCTGGTCATTTAGCGAAACAGCATGTGCAATTATTTCAGTTTATTCCAGCTTTCAAGGAAGTAAATTTTAAATTTATTAATAAAATAAAAAGGATAAAGCAGAATTTAGAGGAATATGAAGGAACTAAAATTATATATTTAAGTTTTCATTATTCATGAGCTCTTTCTTTTAACAAATTGGGTTTCAGATATCCAAATGTAATTAAGTACCAGATGACCCAATCTAGAGGGACGTCCCAGCCCCTGCCTCCCTTCATAAGAGTATTGCTCAACATACCACTTAGCGTACTCGAATGAGCACCGAGCCAGGTTTTTGTGCGCCATAAACGGGGCAAGGTGGTTCGTGGGGGACTTGATAGTCCAAATCATCCTTGGGGACTCGCAAAGAAACCAAGTTGGGCATTCCAAAGGGCATGAGAAAGCTTTTTTTTCCTTTTTCTCTTCGCTTCTCTTCTCTTCTTTCTTCCAAGACGGTCTTCTCTCTCTATTATTTCCAGACTACATGCAACTTGATCAATATTTGATTATTAATAAAATTATATTTAAACTTAAATAATTAGATATCATTTAACATCATTTTTCTATTTTACAAATAAAAATAAAAATTTTATTTTGTTTTGTTTTTAATATATATATGTGTGTGTGTGTGTTTGGTATAGTTTTAAAAATATAAGCATAATAATAATAGGCAAGGTCATAATAGTTGTAACAGAGATAGGAGAGACTATAGTGGTAGCGGCACATTTATGTGGGCATCGATGATGTAATAGTGATAACAATAACGATAATGCTACGATAGAAAATATAAATGCGACGACAATACAAAATGGTTGGATGTGATGGTAGCAATAATTTTGATAATAGAGTGGTGGTGGCAACAATAATAATGGGAACGACCATAAAAATAACAATGATGATAGCAAAAAGGACAATGGCAGCACTAATGATGATGTAGATGATAATGATGATGATGGTGGGATAGCAACAATGATGATGGTAGAGATAATGTCAGCTGTGGGAGTAAGAGATATATTTTTTATTTTTCAGAATAGTAAAATATATTTTTTATTTATTTTTAAAAATATAAAAAAATAAATAAACATAAAAACAAAAACATCAAACAATTTTTTTCTCAATTTTTATAATTTTATTTTTAAAATTAAAAAAAAATAAAAACTACACGGTGTGCAATTTCTCATCAGAGCTCAGGCCACCGTTCGAGCTCAGAAGTGTCGCAATCTTCTTACAAATGACCGAGGTTCCAACTGCAGGAGCTCGTATGCTGTGTGGACCCTTTTACGAGGTTTTACCGTTGTTATCTTTTGAAACGTACAAGAAGGCATTGTTCAAGTTGTTAGGCTGAATCATCAGCTCAAGTGCATGAAAACCTATCCTACACGGTGTGCACTATAAAATTATTTACACCACTATAAGATTGTTTACTCTGATAATCACAATCGCTTATATATTTCTATAACTATGCCTCAAGATCAGTACTTGATAATGAGGCCCACTGGATCGAGTGGCTATGATAGGTAGTGTACACAGCCTCATTGGGCGCAAAGTATAAGATACAATTTCTCGACAACTATAGACCTGCCTGCGTCCAAATCCGTGGGATCTAACACATCCGACCCATTCCCCACGGCAGCCATCGACGAGACTCCGACCAAAAAATTAAAAAGTTGCTTTTTCAAAGAGAACCATACAAATTAAAAGGGCATCACGCAATGCAGTTCATTAATTCTATGACAAGAAAAATACTTAACTGATAGTAATGATCTAAATCTGGTATAAAAATTTTTATTTAAATGCACTGACAATTAGACCCTCGACTTTTGAATGATGTGCTTCTATTGTGAAAAACAGTAGTATGCACAACAAGAAAGCACAATATCAGTCAGTAAATAGTTTATAGATTGTACTGTATGCTTATCAGTCAGTAAATAGTTTATAGATTGTACTATATGCTTTTCATGATTCCGTTTCTTGCTTATTTATTATAGCATCCGAATTATCACATAAATAACAAGAAGCAAGAAAATACTGCATACATCAGCCATTCAGGAAAATGAAAAATAGAAAAGAAAAAAAATAAATAGCTGCAAAAGAACTTGCTTTAGACATCTGATCATGAAAGTTTGCTGAAACAGTCATCTTCAAAGCTTCGGCATCAATCCTGCAATTAAGACACAAGGGCGCAATTGATGCTTAGGAATTTTATCATACACTTTCCTGCGTTCTACACCCCGGACCCTGACAGACGCCTCCTTGTTGCATTTGAAATTGCCAACTGACCAAGCTTGTCAGTCTCAGCTGATAAGGTTCGCTCTTTGGGAGGCATATAATGGCGAAGCCACGCGCCCGTATAGACCTAGAAGATCAGACAGGATAAAGAAAGAAGCAATTACGGACATGTTAAGGGCATAAATTCCAGAAGCAAGTTGATATTTTCCTGGTAGAAATAGCACATGCTTATTGAAAGACTGCATATCAGCCAATGAAAACTAAAAGAAGAGTTTCAGCTCTCATAGCAGCAGCCGAAAATGCTTCAGGAAGAAAAATGGAGGGGCGCCTCTTCCATGCAAAAGATTGATTACGTAAGAATAAACACCTGGTATCCACCTTTACCAGAGAGGACAGATTGGATAGCATCTCACAGCTTTTTAAACTTGCCATTTTTATCAGCTGGCCATTCATGGAAACATAACAGACCCCAATAACAGATTTCTCATATGAAGTAGGATAATGAAAACTCTTGCAATGAACGCCTCAATATATTTGAGGAACGATCAAAAGGGACTACTCATTGCTATCAGAAATCTTGACATGGACACTTCCTGAAGACTGACAGACTACTATGGAGAAGAGCACTGCGAAATAAGATACCAGAAAAAATAGCAATATTTATGGGGTCTATAAGGCAAGACATGTATCTAAAAGAACTTGGAAGGAAAGTTAAGATTCTTACACACCAAAATTTCACTACAAAGAACAGAAAAAAAAACAATCTCTAACTGCCATTAGTGAGGCACAGTATTTGCTAGATTAAGGCTTATTGGTCATGTTTTTGCTTGAGTGCATATTGAATGTACTCATCAGAAAACTGATATCAACATCTGTAAAATGTACTCAGACAAGCTAAGAAAAATACATATTACAACACTAAGAAAAAAAAAATCAGTCAGTGATATCTACAGGAATGCTGATTATTACATATTTGCATATGCCTAGTAGTATTGCTGTGATCACAGAGTTGGAAAGACACTAGAAAATAGAAACCACCAGGTTCACACATAGCTTACTTGTCATAAGTGACAAAGTTTATGGAACAGAGCCTTGAATGAGTCTCCATATTTTTGCCAACATGGTGACCAAAATCCTAAGGACATGCATGTGCAGTCTTGCGTTAACTACTACAAATTATTCAGTTTCTTTCATGTAATCTCTAAGAGAATTCAAAAGATCCCAACAATGCGTGCATCCAGTCCCTCCCTAACACCTGGCATGGCCATCAAAATTGAGTCCATTTGCAAGGACAATCTATTCCCAGGTAATTCTTCTCCTACCTAGTGTTACCAAGAACCATCACCTACATCTTCTCTACCAAATGTCCTAAGCTTTTCAGAGACCACCTTATTCTTCCCCATTACAGATCCACCCCTAATATATTAGACCCACAAAGCCCTTCAAACTCAAAGACCTTAGAATTGAAACCTGCATTCACCCACTATTTTAGTTTTTCCCAATCAACAAAACAAAACTAGAAGAACACAAAAGAAGAAAGAATTCTCAATAGTTTTATAATCTCCACGCCAACAACCATGAACACATGACATTTTCTCACTGTGCTACGAAGGTATACTTTTTGAAGCTTACATCAGGAAAGAGGTTGAGGATCATTTCGATGGATGTTGGAATATACCTGCTGGGGTCTCATAATCTTCGTGTCAGGATCATCAAGTGATTCTCGCCAATGTGCTAAGTATCCAGCCATACGAGGGATTGCAAACAAAACAGGAAAAAACTCCGTCGGAAATCCCATTGCCCTGATTCACAATTAGTTAATTACTAGCAAAATTATCATGAAAAAATGATGCAGATATTTTCAAGCATACCGGTAAATCAAGCCAGAGTAGAAATCAACATTAGGATATAGTCTTCTCTTAACAAAGTATTCATCTGATAATGCAGCTTTCTCCAATGCAACAGCTACCTGAAAAGAGCGCATGATAGCAAAATGAACTCTCGATGGTACTATTATAGGATACTATATGTACCAAAGCTGTAGAAAAGGTCCTTGTAAGAATGAGCATTCAGTCAAAAAATGGCCATTGGCTTTGTCTGTAGTTAAGGTCCACATGTTCGAACCAACATCGGCAAGTCCATATGCCAATTTGGGGATCTGAGTACAAAAATAAACTCAGATTTCTTTAGAGGTAATTTTTGAAAAAGATAAAAAGGAAAAAAATCTAGTGGTTCCTACACAGAGAGAAGACCATGAGCAAGTTTAGTTTATCCAAAATTTGCATGTGCCAACAGAGAACTTAAATTCTAGGTCACACACTCATGCTTAAAGCCCAAAAAAAACGAATGTTCTTTTTTTTAAAAAAAAGAAGAAGAAGAAGAAGAAGAAGATATCATGCAGCTCAGACTCGCACATTGACTCCCATACATCCACTTGTCACTACCACTTGTTTTGTGCACACCATTTAGCTGATTATCAGTACCTACTGACTTCAATCTTGCACCTCCTCTACCAAAAAGATAATTGCTTGCAACATTATCAGACACCAAAACAAGTATACTTGGTGCTTAAAGCCAGGCAAGCTTAAGCAACCATAATATTGAGAGCATAATAACAACGAAAATATGTCATATCTGACAATAAGCACAGATACTTACGCTAGGACAGCCACAACCCAGGCATATGTAACACAACCTTATCGGTAAAATCTCACTATATAAAGTCATAGAAATATATATTTTCATGTAGAGGAGATAAAAAAAAAACCTCAATGAGAGGATCCCGTCCAACAATTGAGAAGACCTCCTCCGCCAACTTGCGGATAACTTTAGCACGAGGATCATAGTTTTTGTATACACGATGGCCAAAACCTGACATTTTTCGCTTCCTATGTACAACCATGTTTTGGAAAATTCAATGAAAAATAATAAGAATCCATAGGCAGCTAACGACTGTTGTTTGGGTAATCATGAAACTGCAAAAGCATAACATACCTGCTTTTCACACCTTCGATAAACTCTGGAATATTCTCGACTGTTCCAATCTCATTCAACATCTTAAGGACAGCCTGCAGTTAACAAATCAAACCAATGTATTAATGGCAGACAAATGAACATCGTCACACAGAATTTACAGGTCCACAGATGCAGGCAATTTCCCAGATTGGTTCTGAAAACAACGTGATCCAAACTCCAACCTTCAAGTTAGATGATACTGATAAACTGGACCGTTCAGACTAAACTACTGGGCCCAATATGGTAGCTAATAACAGATTTTATACTTCAAAATAGAAAATGTAGCCAAGATATAAACCTGAGAGGATCCTTTGATATATTACATTCTTCCACTGTGCCAGAAAGCTTTATGCGATATTATCAACATTTATGATTGATAAAATTTTCCACTTCAGCCAAAAAGACCAGCCAGTTGAATAAGTTTTGACCAGAGCAGACTCATTTAACAAATATAATGTTCTATTATCCTTTCAAAACACAAAATTTAATTTGTGTGGTACAATCCTCTTGCCAAAATTAACTCAAATAAAGTTGGGTTTCCCAGAGAATGGGTCATTTCAAATCATGCACTTCTCACTCATCTCCAGGTTTGATTAAATAAAAATCATGTGGACTATAAGCTCACAGGATATGGAGTTCTATGCCTCACCTCATTTGCCCCACCATGCAGAGGGCCATACAATGCTCCGACAGCACCAGCAATAGCAGTATAGACATCTACACCACTGTGAATGTCACACCCGAAATGAGCGACAACATTTGAGTATCTGGGTTAAAGTTCTAGATCAGGTTGCGAACCTTGATGCAAGATGCCTTGCAGCAGCTGTAGAGCAGTTCATTTCATGTTCCGCATGCAGTATAAATAGAATGTCAAGTGCTCGAGCAAGTCGAGGATTTGGTTTGTAAGACCTATTACCCCTGCATTTCCAAGAAATATAATGAGGGGACCAAGCTTTCAAGAGTAGCAAGATTATTTTCTTACTCAAGCTTGAATGCATAAGCATCCGCCATGTCTAGCAATTCTTTCCCCCTATCATTTAGGTGCTTCAATTATCTTCAAACGAAATTTATACATGCATGAACATCTGAACAAGTACTGCAAAGAAGACATGGTAGCATGAACACTTACAAAGAGTCCAACATATACAAAAAGTTCTCTGAATAAGAAAGGTTGTTCGAAGGAAGCACTGGAGGCCTTCCAGCTATTCTCAAATAGGCTGCTGCTGCAATAGTGGGTGCCTGTAGATATAAAATATACAAAATCAATGGGTGAGAGATTACAAAATCAATGGTTTCTATAAAAAATGGTAGATACCAAGCACATCCTTAACTTTAAAATTCAAGCCTTATTCCATTTATACTGGTCAGGCAAAACCTTAACCCAGAAGATACAATGATGCAAACATGGAACTATCCAGCTTTACTGGACCTAGAATTTGGATTTCATAAGCGTGCATATAACTTAAACATATAAACAGAAATACTGATTGAAATGGCCACCCACAAAAAAATTGCAAGCCAGAAAAGGGAAAGAACACAGGACACACCTTTCCCAGTATCCGCACTATCTGCTTGTCTCTTACTTGCTTTGACTGATAAAGACTTTGGCCCTACATGAACAAAAGAATACATACATTCAGGATTCTTCACACAGATGCCATATGAGTTTAACATGCATGCTTAATTGATCACTAATGAGATGCTGCATATTGTAAATTAGAAGAAGAACAAGAAGAAGAAGACAAAGATCAAAAGATGTCCGATGAGTTTTGATAGATCAAGGGATGTCTGGAGATTCAGATGGTGGTTTCAAAAGAAACGGAATGGGTGACAATACATAAGAGTGAATAAGATGCAATACATCTGGGTAGCCAAGAAGCACAAACATCTATAAGGAGACTTTTTAGAAATAATAACAACAAGCAAAAGACCTATATAATTAAATTATGAAGAATTTAGTGCTAATTTACAAGGAGCAATGTAAAGAAAATCCAGCTACATGTTCAGGAAAGAAACACTGAAATTTACTTGCATAGATTCTTTTTTTTTCTTAAAAAAAAAAAAGTGGCTGGATAAGGACTTTAAAAAAAAAAAAAACCATTTAACTTAACATGGTCAATTGATGTCACCCTCTCAGAAGTCCTTGCAGCTTCATAGGTGCTGGTTTGAGTAATTAGCACAATGTGATCAGCTAGTATCTGGTACCTATATCTGCTGGAACCACATGCGCTATGGATACCACATTACAGCTAACCAAAACCAATACATGTCCGATGCATGATAAAGAAGAAACAAAAGATATTTTGTTGCATAACATGCTTCTCTTAATATTATCATTTTTAGCAGATTTTTATGTTAGCTCTCCACCTATCTACCTATTTTCTATGAAATATATATATCCCACTCTTCATCTCTTAGATATGTAGTATACAATTTTCATATCTTAAATAACTAAGTGATGAATAGAACTAGGTTTCTCATCTTGTGGAACTTTGGCTTCATGTGGAGGGTGGTTACACCTAGTGCATGAAGCAGAGGTATGAAACACGAGGAATTCAAAGTCTATAAGAAGTCAAGATACAACTAAATCGAGCATGGCTACATCAATTTAAGCATATCCTTTTAGATCCTGTTAATTGTAAATATATGACTGTTCATCTATGTCACAGTGTGGTCTGCCGGACAAAAACTTCCTTCCATAATTCTTTTTAATTTTTGGGAACACTTATTGCAGGAACTCTCCTCAATGTATGTTTCCAATCCTCACTCACTGCTCTTTCTTTTTTATCAATATAATACACACACACTGTACCTTTTTTCCAACAAGAACTTAACCTACATGAAATACCAAATTTAAATGTTCAGTGTGTCTAAGCAATTGAAGTAAAAAAGTGGCTGTTGCATCTCAAACTACGTCACTTGTTAAATATTTATACTCACTCTGAGAGCAGGATTGGCATCTGGGTGGAACACAGAGAGTGCACTCATTGCACTGACGAGTACACCCATTGGGTGCGCATCATGAGGCATTGATTGTATAATGTCCTGCAAAAGAGAAAAATCAGTGACTAAGCTATTAGTAACTATAGAAGTATATATAAAAATCATTTTATTCATAAAATGTAAACCTCATTTTCATCATAAAAACTAATTTGTGGTTACTGGCATTAGTACTCCAGAACAGTGATGGGAACATAAATTCAAGCACTAAGGGACTTACCAAAAGACCATGAGGAGCAGCAGAATGCTGAGAAATTGCAAACTCCCAGTCTGCCAATTGGCTCTTAGAAGGCAAATTCCCATACACTGAAAAGCAAGCAAGTTCGGAACTTAGACCATATAGATGAACTAACTGATTCAAATAAACTTGTTAGTAGGTAGGACACTCACTTAAGAGATAGGCCACCTCGACAAATGTGCTGCTCTCAGCTAGCTCCTCGATTGGGTAACCTCTGTACCGAAGAATCCCCTCATCTCCATCAATATAACAGATGGACGAACGGACTGGAGCCGTATTAAGGTAGCCTGGATCGTATAGTTTAAGCCCCTTGTCTTGTTTTCCGGTTGCTATCTGTCATAACCCGCAATGAAAACTAACATCAGCCAAAGCAACTTTGCATGCCAGGTAAATACAAAACAGAAAGCAACCATGGTCAAAATTCGTGCATGTGATTTCAATGACCATAAAAATTTCTGGAATCTAAACAAACCATCACAGCCACCAACCACTCTGTGACAATAAATAAAAATATATTACTGTTCCAACAACCACAGAAGCTACAACGACTAAAATAAGTCAATGGTGGATAAATTTTCATTTACGTTTCGTTTATTTCATTTGCGTGTTGTTTACCAAAAGGCGATTTTTTAACTAAATATCACGAAATTTAAGAATAGATGTATGACACAAGTCAAGAATTTTATTTTCTTCAGCCAGATGAATCTAGTTAATTTAACCCAAAAAATCAAAAAAAAAACTCTCAAATAGGCATCCAGAGGCCGAAAAAAAAGTTAAGACGACCTTGGGTGGGGAAATTTTCGTACCTTTTTGAGATCGGTGGCTTTGACGGTCCCTTCCTCGGAGATCTTGAGCTCGTATTTTTTCCCGGTTCTTCCGTCAACAACTGTCAAGGAGCCGCCGAGGTTCCCCGGAGGGAGAACGATCTCCTGCCGGGAGGCGGGGGATGTCTCGAGGATCGGCGGGAGATCACCGGAGGAGGAGGCGGGGGAGGTCGCGGCGGCGGCTAAATGGGCGGAGAGGACGGCGAGCCGGCTACGGGCAAGAGTCGCCGGATCGAAGCTCCGTTCCATCGTCTTCTTCGAGAGATATGATCGAATAGCGAGACCTGGGAAAAAGGTTGGGGAGGGAGATGAAGAAAGGACTGGGTTGAATCGGAGCCATGGAAACCAGTTTATAGCCCAGGGGCTGCAAATGGATCGGATTCGGGTCTCCATGCATGACCCGATCCAGTCCCAACCCGATTAGACCCGATCTAGCCCTTTTTGAAACACAAGGATTGGGATGGGTTCAAGAATCGGACCGATCTAAAATCTGTGCTGCATCTGGGTCTTGCATTTTTAATCCCAACCCCACCCAATCTGCCTCATGTGGATCTAATTTGGGTTAATAAAAAATAGACCCGATTCAACACAAATCCGATCCAATCAAAATCCAATCCTATTCAACCCATAAACTCATATAATACAAATCTTCTTCTCCCATATTCTAAATAACTTTTTCAATTTATTAAATAAACTCTCATTTAAAATAATATCTCTCTTTTTATCTCAATAATCACAACTTCTCTCATCTATTTTCACTTAATTATATTAAAATATTTATATTTTATTATTTATTTTGATGAATTCTTATTTATAATACTCTCAAATTTATTTATATATAAATATATATTAAAAATCATAGATTGTAAACCTAAGAATAATTAATTACTTGGATGAAAATAAAATTCTTGAATGAAAATTCAATTTAGTTGGCTCTTTTTATTTTTTTAAAAAAAATCATAATTTTATATTTAATTATCAACTATTATATTTTAGTTATAAACTAAAAATTAAATGTTTGACTTGAAGTACAAATCGGATCCAACCTAGTTCCAACCCGAGTATGAACATTTCATGTTGGGTTTGGATCGTCCTTAACCCCAACTAGACCCAAATGACCCATTGGATCAAAAATCTTTTCTATGGACCCAACTGAACCAACTTGATCAGCTAATGGATTAAATTCATGTTTGGAATCGAAGATCGCATTCAAGCATGCCCTAGCCAATCTTACCCACTTGCAACCCTACTTACAGGTCTTTGGTTAGATATTTACTTTATACAAAATCCACTCATTATTTGGCTACTAGGATGTTGATTCCTAGATGAAACTTGATTGAATCTCTAGTTCCTAATTATCTATTATAGGTATTATCATCTTTAATTGTGTCGATCAAAAACCAAATACAAGCAAAACTATTAAAGCTCGGCTCAACTTTTTTTTTACAAAAAAAAGGAGCTGACTCAAGCCCAAGTAGAGCTTCGAAACTCCACTTCGAGCTCAGCACATGTATTCTCAAGCCAGCACGATGTCAGCTTGTTGAAGCTCAAAATTTGATGCCAATCTCAAGATCGTGCAACCTATGTTTCACTTAAGAATTACGACTCCTACACCTTCTCCCTGTTCTCCTCCACACCCTCTTCGACAACAGATTGCCCATGGTCATAAAAAACCATACCAAATTTTAATAAATTTTAGGAAACTGAGACTAAACTTAACCCTAGTTTATCTGTTCATATTGTGTCTCTTGATGTTGAGAAAGTTAGCCATGAAATAGGTGGAGGTGGCGCTTGGGGAGAGCTATACTCGTAGGAAAGTTGACGAGCTCCAAGATCTCCCAACTAGGATGTTCTTAATAATCTTAACCTGTACTCAGTCCATTTATCTAGGTAGGTATGTTCTTAACACTTACAAATGCCTTCAAGTACACTTTGTTGGGTGTCAATTTTATAATATATAAATCCATGACCTTCTTTAAATAACAAAGAGGAACTAACCACCCGTGAAGTAGGTTCTGTATTGTTTGTCGATAACCTAGACAGTATTGAAAATTATTGAGTCATGTTTTCTTTCCAAGGGGTGGCAGTTTGATTGGGTTGGGTTGGTTCAAACCTACTCGGATACATCATACATCCTCAATTACATTAGTATGCAAGAATATCCTGAGATATTTAACCAAGTGGACAACCATATCATCTACAAAATGCACCTAATTAGTGTTAAACAGTAACAGCAGAAACAATGAAGAAAGAAAACAAAGCGACTTTGAGGTGCGTCTAAGACACTTTTTTTAAGGTGATATTTGCCCCCACTCAAAGAGTTTGCTACTGGATTATTGGCAAATCACCTCCATGATATAATAAAGTCACAAATCCGCAGATAGCAATTCTGAAGATTTTATGTAGAACTCTCACCAAACCGTATATTAAAACTGAGAGCCTTAAAAGACAATAAAATTATGACTTTATCCTTAAGCCTATACTTCTATTTATTGAGTTTGAATAGTTGTAAATAACTGCCTTTTCTAACCCTAATATTTCTGAAGAGGTGTTTGATTTAAATTTAAATAGGTGGTTATCTATTTGCAGTTGTAACCGTATAAAGTTATAACTACTTTGAGGACTTTTGATCCAATATAACTTACTCACTATATTATTGTACACCTAACCATTCAAACCTATAAATTAAATTACCATCATATTACCATCTATATAATATTTCTAACAATCCCCTACTTAGATTGTAATATAGAGGCTCTTAGTCTTAATATTGATATAATTATGCATAGAAGAAGGTATCTTTCGATTTAAACCTTCAATTAGTGTAGATACTTCAAAGTTCTAATTAAGTCAATGGTGGCCTAAAGCTTAAATCAAAACTTATTCATGTTAGAGCCAAAAATATTCCACACATAATTCTATCCAGTTACAATGAGTAGTTCACCAATCATAATATACATATAGCCATAACTCCATCCTAGACTTCATGAACATTTCCAAAAGTAAACCCAAACTCCATCCTAGACTTCATGAACATTTCCACTTCTTATGTTCATATAGGTGAGATTCCATCGGTGTCCCACTTTGAAAATATTCTTGAATCTCATTAAGAGTTTAAACTCATCCAAACTAGTGTAACAGGCAACATTGAACATCTTAAAATGAGTTTCAGTAAAAATAAAATTTCTCAGTGTTGTATCCATCACTTATCAGTAATTTGTTGTTACCCTTTAAATCTTAGACTTGCTTTAGGTTGGGTTCCCATTACTGGTGATTTATTTATTTTAAATAAAAAAAAGGTTTCAAACCCATTCCACTAGATATACTTTTAACCAAGTCTCTTGAGAGTCCTTTCATCAAAGGATCTGCTAAATTATTACTTGATCTAACATACACAATTGTGATAATTCCATCTCGTATTAATTGTCTTGCATATTCATATCTCAAGCTAATATGTCTAGACTTTCCATTATAAACTTTATTATATGTTCGAGACGTAGTTGCTTCACCATCACAGTGTAAAAAAATAGATGGCATCGGTTGTGGCCACAAGTCTATATCTAGTAACATATTTTTTAGCCATTCTGCTTCTTTACATGCTACAGCCAATACTACAAATGTAGATTCCATGGTGGAGTGTGAAATGATTGTTTGCTTCTTTGAAGCCCATGAAATGGCTCCTCCACCAAGAGTAAAAATCCAGCCATAAGTTTATTTATTGTCACTTGCACTAGTGATCCAACTAACATCACTATATCCTTCTAGTACTGTTGGAAAGTTATTAAAGTACAATCCAATACCAATAGTTCGTTTAAGATATCCAAAAACTCTACTGATAGCTTTCCAATGATCTATGCCAGGATTGTTGGTATATCTAGAAAGTTTGCAAATTGTAAATACTATATCTAGCCTAGTGCAATGCATTGTATACATCAAACTACCAATTACACTAGCATATTCTAGTTGGGCAACTGATCTGCCTAAATTTTCAGTCAATTTGAAAGAAGAATCATATGGGGTACTTGCTTCTTTAATTCCTAGATGCTGAATTTAAGAAGCATTTTTTCAATATAATGAGATTGGCTTAAAGCATAACCCCCACTATGTTTCTTAACTTTGACTCCTAAAATAGTATCTACTTCATTAAGATCTTTCATCTTAAAATTTGAAGTTAGATACTTCTTAATTTTAGACACACCTATCAAGTTGGTCCCAAATATAAGCATATCATCTACATAAATGCAAATAATTACACCATATTCTTTTGTAAATTTAGAATAAATACATTTATCAGCACTATTATGTTTAAAACCATGAGATAAAATCACAGAATCAAACTTTCCATGCCATTATTTTGGTGCTTGCTTTAATCCATATAGTGACTTAATTAGTTTGCAAACTTTTTTTCATTTTCTGGCATAACAAACCCTTCAGGTTGTTTCATATATACCTCTTCATCAAAATTACCATTTAAGAAGGCTGTTTTGACATCCATTTGATGAACATAAAGATTATATATAGAAGCTAGTGCCAAAGTACTCTAATAGATATTATTCTTGCCACATATGCATATGTATCAAAATAATTTATACCTTTCTTTTGTTTGAAACCTTTGGTTACTAACCTAGCTCTGAAAGTTTATAAAGATCCATCTGTGTTGTATTTCCTTCTAATACCCACTTACATCCATTAGGTTTAGATCCTGGAGGCAAATCAACTAATACCCAAGTATTATTAGATAATATTGAGTCCATTTCATTATTATTGCCTCCCTCCAAAAACCTGCATCTCTTGAATCCATGGCTTCACTAAACGTTTTTGGATCTTCTTTGACATTTAGTAAGATGGGTAATTCACTTAGGATAGCGTTTCTATTTCCTTCCATAAGGAAGACAAGAGCTTGTGAAGAAATAAAATCAGAATCTAAGTGTTTCTCCTTTCTAGCTCTCTGACTTCTCCTAGGTTCAGCAGATATATTAGACAAATTTTTCTTATTTCCAAGCGAAGCTCTAGGATTAGAGTTTATTTCCAAAGTTTGAGTAGGTGCTGAGATTATTGTGGAATCATGATAGAATTTATTTTCTATAAATTCAACATCTTTTGATTCTACTATTATATTGGAATCCAAATTTAATAATCTATAAGCTTTGGAATTTTCAGCATATCCTACAAAAACACTTTTGAGAGCTTTTGGTCCTAATTTTGTTCTTTTTGGATTTGGTACTCTGTAGAAGGCTAGATAACCCCAAACTCTTAGATATTTTAGAGTAGGTTTCTACCTTTCCATAGCTCATATGGTAAGATTTTCATTGTCCTAGAAGGTATTCTATTATGCACATGGCAGGTAGTAAGTAATGCTTCTCCCCACAAATTTGAAGGCAATTTTGCATTCAAAAGCATAGCATTTACCATATTGTAGAAGTTTACAATAGGATATGGCTGAAGGTTGTTTTCCCTTGAGAGATTTGTGTTACATGATGGGGTGTTATATAGAGAGAGGATTGACAACCACTTCTAGAGATACTCGGCATATACAGAGTATAAGGTTTGAATAAGTCTTCTATTCTTTAAATGTGCATATGTTACTGAACAGTTGGAGAGGTCCTAGAATCTTGGATCCCATCTTCTTCTACTTGTGACTCGGTAGAGTCAATAACTGCTGCTGCTATTTTGGTGCAGTCAAGCATACTCCCCCTCAATTGAATGGGAAGACCTTCCACATGAAGATTGTGCTTGAGTAACTTGAACCGAACATAATTTAATGGTTTGGTAAGTAGATCGGCTAACTGATCTTTAGAAGAAACAAAGCAAACTTGGAGCTTTCTCTGCAACACTTGATCACGCACATAGTGAAAGTCTATCTCTATATGTTTCGTCCTAGCATGAAACACTAGATTTAAAGATAAGCAAGTAGCTCCTATGTTGTCACACCACAACTTTGGAAGCTCTTTGATAGGAAGCCGAAGATCACTCAAAACTAATTGAAGCCATTGCATTTATGCTGCTGTGTTGGAAAGGGATTTATACTCAGCCTCAGTGCTACTTCTGGCTACTGTGAGTTGCTGCTTGCAACTCCAACTTATCAAGTAGTTTCTATGGAACACACAATAAGCACCAGCAGAATGCCTATCATCGTTGTCACTGGCCCAATCGGAGTCAGAGAATCCTTGCAAGGAGTGTGATGTATAGGCAAATAAAAAAAGTGAGTAAGACACCGTGAGTTTAAGATATCTAAGAATTCTTTTTACCGCATGCCAATGAGGCATACGTGGCTCATGCATATATTTGCTCACCTTGTGAACAGCAAAGGCAAGATCAGGCCTAGTAAATTCAAGATATTGTAAAGCTCCGATAGTACTCCTACATAATTGAGGATCAGGATAGATATCACCTTCAAACTTAGAAAGCCAACAATTAGACACCATAGAGGTGCTGCATGGTTTGACTTTATCCATTGAAGTTTTCTTTAGAAGTTCGACAATATAATGACGTTGTGATAAAAACATTCTATTTGTAGTTCTCAAGGCTTCCACTCCTAGAAAGAAATTGAGATCACCAAGATCCTTGACAGAAAATTCATTATTAAGAATCTTAATGATACGATCAACTTGAGTAGAATCAAAACCAGTCACAATAGTATCGTCTATATAAATAAGGAAGTAGACACAAAATTAAGTAGTAAGCAACATATAGAGTGAATTGTCAGCTTTGGATCCAACAAAGCCTAGAGATATTAGCTTATCAGTAAGATGAGAGAACCATGCTCGCAGGGCCTGTCCAAGACCATAGATGCTTTCGTGGAGCTTGCAAATGTGATTTGGATAATCAGGATGTGCAAATCCAAGAGGCTGAGACATGTAAACTTCTTCACACAATATGCCATGGAGGAATGCATTTTGAATATCGATTTGTCTTAAACACCATCCTCTAGACAAGGCAATAGATATCATCAATCAAATGGTACCTGGTTTGACAACGGAGCTGAAAGTTTCATGGAAATCGACCCTTTACTACTGGTGATATCCTTTAGCAACTAGCCTTGCTTTGAAACGCTCAACATGACCATTGGCATTCCTCTTGATTTTGTAAACCTATTTTGATCCTACGAAATTCACATTAGGCCATGGGGGAACTAATGTCCAAGGGCCATTTTGTAGTAAGGCATCAAATTCTTGATTCATTGCGTTGCGCCAATGGGCATGTTTTCTCGCCTCAGTGCAACAGGTTGGTTCAATGAGACCGGAGTGAATAGCAGCCAGCAAGGCTCGAGGAAGTGGGTACCTGATGGTGCCATCATGAGGAACTCTAGGCTTCAAGGAATTGGTTTGTGACCTTGTAACCATTGGATGTTGTTTCTGTGTTTCTGGTAATGGAGTAGTATCTGTGCTGGATGGAGAAGGTTCAGTTGCAGGTTCAACAGGGACACCGACATCTGCTTCGGAATCCATCATGGGAGAACTCCCTCCACCTGAATCTTGAGAGTGGGGAGCAGCTGAATCATGTGGGATGGGGAAGGATTGATCTGGAGTACCTATAGACACAATGATAGCTCTTGAAGGAATTTGATTAGTGGTGAGGTTTGGGGGAAGGTTGATACGGGTTGGGCTAGTTTGAGCTGGTGTTTGGGATTGGGCTGAATAGGGAAAGATGGATTCATTGAAACTACATGTCTTGAAACAAATATTTTTCCGGTTGATAAATCCAAACATTTGTATCCTTGATGGCAAAGACTATGGCCAATGAAAATACAAGTTTTGGAGCAAAAATCTATTTTATGTTTATTATAGGGTCTAATGTTGGGCCAACATGCACAACCAAAGTCCTTTAGGAAATTATAGTTGGGTTTTCTATTATAGGCTACTTCAAAAAGGCTTTTGTTGCTTAAAATTTTTGTAGGAAGCCTATTTACAAGGTAGGTAGTTGTTAAGAACGCGTCCTCCCAATATTGCTTCGGGAGATTAGAATGAGCAAGAAGTGCTAATCCCATTTCCACTATTTGTCAGTGACGTCGTTCGACAACACCCATTTGTTGATGCTAAACGATGTTGGATACCACAAGTTTTGAAGAAAGTATTTAACCTTCGATATTCACCACCCCAATCAGTTTGAATTGACTTAATTTTGCAATCAAAATGTCGTTCAACAAGGTGTTGAAATTGAAATATGGATTCAACTTCAGATTTTTATTTTAATGGAAAAAGCCAAATAAATTTTGTAAAGTCATCCAAAAAACACACATAGTAACAGGAACCATATCTATGTAAAGTTGAAGAAGGTCCCCAGACATCCGAATAAATTAATTCAATAGGCTTAGAAGTCGTAAATTGAGATAAGGGAAAAGGTAAATTATAACTTTTAGCCATTTGACATTCTGGACAAATAGATTGTCTTTTATTAACAACTAAAATCTTATTTGCTGAAAGAACTACAATAACAATGGGAAATGAGGCATGTCCAAGCTTCTGATGCCAATCAGAATGAGAAAGACAAGTACCAACAAAGGCCGAACAGGAGAAGTGGTGGCGAGAAACAATATAAGCCATCCCGAAGATAGCCTTTATGCTTGATGTTCCCCAAGTAGTCCTTGATCAAGAAAAAAAAAATCATGAAACTCAAAGCAAACATGATTGTCACGGGCAAATTTTGCAACAAATATAAATTTTTTTTTTGATTTCAGGGACAACAAGAATTTGATTGAGCACAAAAGATTTGGAAGGTGTTTGTAGGTTAGCTATACCAGTGTGAGAGATACCCAAACCTGATCCATTCCCCACTTGAATTTGATCAGATCCACCATACTCATCACTACGTATGTTGAGATTACTGATGTCGTTTGTCAGGTGATGGGTAGCTCCCGAGTCGAGATGCCAAGCAGAGTCTGTGTTCTGTTGGTTGTAGGCAACCATAGCTTGACCATTGTTATAGGATGGAGGCTAGAGGTAGTTAATATTGAATATGTGAAAGCACTTGTGGACTGTGTGTCCTAGTTTCTCACATAACTGGCACCAAAGAGATGATCGATCAGAATTGGAATTGCGATTATAAATTGGAGGGTTACCTCTACTATTGTTCTGGCCTTGATTATTACGGCCCCGGTCGCGATAGTTATTGGTGGGATTGCCACGACCTCTCCCATGATGTGCTGATTGTTGTCGTTGCACAGTATTTGCGCTAGCACTAGGAATAGTGATCGGCTGAGTGTTATGAATAATACGAGCTTCTGCTGTGAGAAGAAGAACATACAATTCTTCAAGAGGTATAAAGTCTGAGCGTGCTGTAACCATCGTGACAAGTGAATCATACTCTGGGCCAAGCTCTGCAAGAACATAAGTGACAATGTCCTCATTGGGAATGGCTTGCCCTGCAATAGCTAACTCATCGGTGAGCTTTTTGATATGAATGAAGAAATCACTGGTAGTCATATTGCCTTTGTGAGTTGTTGCAAATTGAGAGTGAACTTGTACTACCTTCGCGTGAGACTGAGAGGCGAAGCATGTCTCCAACGCAAACCAGATATCGCGAGAGGTTTTTGATCGATACACCTGGGCTAGAACCTCATCTGTCAAAGAGGAATTGATAATGCTAGGAATCAAGTTATCCTGCATGGACCACTTTGCATATAAAGGATTGAGAGTTTGGGTGCCATCTGCAGCAACAAGTTTTTGAGGAAGTGCTTTCACAGATCCATCAATGTACCCGAAGACACCTTGGCCTTTCAAATATGGAAGCATCTGCACCCTCCACATGGGGTAATTGATTCTTGTGAGCTTGGAGATATTGATGTTGGAGGAGGGGTGGAATACTGGGTATTCTGTGGTGGAGTTCTCAGAGGAGACGTCAGAAGACATTCTGTTTTTGGGATTAACATTGGTCTATAGGCGGTTCTGATATAATATAGAAGTTTACAATAGGATATGGTTGAAGGTTGTTTTCTCGTAAGAGATTTGTGTTACGTGATGGTGTGTTATATAGAGAGCGGACTAACAACAACTTCTAGAGATACTCCGCATATACAAAGTATGAGGTTTGAATAAATCTTCTGTTCTTCAAATGTGCTTCTATTACTGAATAGTTGGAGAGCTCCTAAAATCTTGGATCTCCTCTTCTTCTGCTTGTGACTTGATAGAGTCAATAACTGCTGCTGCTGTTTTGGTGCAGTCAAGCATGGCTCCTTCAACACATATCAACTAATGTTCTATTTTTTCTTTCGGCCAAATCATTTTGTTGTAGAGTGTAAGGTGCACTTTTCTGATGTATAATCCCATATTCTTCACAGTAGGAGTTAAAATCATTGGAAAAATATTCACCACATCTATCACTTCGTAGAATCTTAATTTTCTTTTCCTTTTGATTTTCAACAATAGATTTATAGAGTTTAAACATCTCAAAGGCTTCATCTTTGTGTTTCATTAAAGTTACATGTGTGTACTGTGAAAAATCATCAATAAACATTATGAAATATCTATTGACTCCTCTAGTTAAAATGCCATTTAACTCACAGATATCAGAATGCACAAGCTCTAATTGTGAATTTCTTTCTACTTTAGGAAAATGTTTCCTGGTCATTTTGGCTTGAATGAACACTTGACACTTGTCATTATTATCATGAGTATAAGAAATCAAACCATGATTAGATATATATTTCAAAGATCTATAATTTAAATGTGCCAAACGAATATGCCATAAAGTAGAAGATTCAATAATATAAGTAGAAATATACTGTGCTTTATTAATACTTGATTTAAACATTCCATCATATATCATATGAGTACCCTTTTCCAACAAACACTCCACTTTTTGACAGTATTAATTTGTCAGATTCTAAAACAACCTTTATGCCTTTCTTACATAATAGGCTAGCAGATACCAAGTTCTTGATTTCTGGAACATAAAGGACATGAAGAAGAACAAACTTCTTTCCTGAAGTAAACTGAAGTTCAACACTTCCTTTTCCCAAGACTTTGGCAGAATTGTGGTTCCCCATTAAGACTTCCTGTCCTTCTGCAACATCTTCAAAGAACTTGAACTAAGATTTGTTATTGCAGACATAAACAGTGGCTCCAGAATCATACCACCAATCAGAGAATATGGTTGTTGTTGCCATATGTAATTCTGTAACCATACCAACTCGCAATCCAGAGACCATGGCAATAATTTCAGTAGTTTCTTTCTCAACCATATTTGCACTATTGGTATTTCCAGCATTTTCTTTCTTTTGTTTCTTCCTATATCTGCATTCACGTTTCAAATGACCCTTCTTTCCGCAATTATAACAAGTTTTATTTTTCTTGTTATTATTGCTGGAGTTGTTTGTGTCAGGGAACTTTCTTTTGTTTCCTCTAAGATTTGTCTTATTCTTTTGGTCCACATAGTTCACTTTAGAGTCAAATTCAACTGGAATTCTTTTCTCACGAATTCTGGTCTATTCTGGTCTCCTCTTCAATTCGTAAGTGTTTTTGAATTTGCTCTATAGTAAAATCTTCTGTGATATGGAGAAGTTTCTTTCTATAATCATTCTAACTAGGAGGAAGTTTTGCATTTATTGCTCCTACTTGTAATGATTCTGGAACTTCAATTTTCAAATCTCGAAGTTTACTCACAAGAATTTGCAATTCATGAACTTGATCCATAACAGAAAAACTATCAACCATAGAAAATTCAAAATACTTGAGAGTAAGAAACTTATCTGCACCCTGTTTCTTAGTGTTGTATTTGGACTCCAAAGCCTTCCATATCTCTCTTGGAGATTTGACAGAAGTGAATAGATCATAAAGTCTGTTCGATAGCGCATTTAAAATATGTCCCCTGCAAACCAATTCATCTTCTTCACGTTTCTTTCTATCTGCCTTAGTTTCTTCAGTATCATTTGGACTTGGTTCTGTAATTGGCGGCAGACTTGGATCAAGAACATACGATATCTTCAATGCAGTAGGTAAGAAAAGCACTTTGTCTTGCCAACGAGTGAAGTTTGTTCCATCAAATCTATCCAACTTCACAAAATCTTGATTCATAACTTTGAAAGCCGCCATGTTTGATCCTTCTTCCATTCAAATATCACCTTAAAATTGTTAAATAGTTACAGCAAAAACAATGAAGAAAGAAAACAAAGCGACTTTGAGGCGCATCTAAGACACTTTCTTTAAGGTGATATTTGCCCCCACTCAAAGAGTTTGCTACTAGGTTATTGGCAAATCACCTCTAGGATACAACAAAGTCATAAACTACAGATAGCAATTCTAAAGATTTTCTGTAGAACTCTCACCAAACCGTATATTAAAACCGAAAGCCTTAAAAGGCAATAAACTTATGTCTTTATCCTTAAGCCTATACTTCTATTTATAGAGTTTAAATGGTTGTAAATAACTGCCTCTTCTAACCATAATATTTCTAAAGAGGTGTTTGATTTAAATTCAAATAGGTAGTTATCTATCTGCAGTTGTAACCATATAAAGTTATAACTGCTTTGAGGACTTTTAATCTAATACAACTAACTCACTATATTATTGTACACCTAACCATTCAAACCTATAAATTAAATTATCATCATATTACAACTATATAATATTTCTAACAATTAGCTCAACCTCTTCTCTTTCCTCTAAGAGTGATACTTGATTGGTACAACAGTCAAAACCAAAAATACATTAATTATTCAATATTTAGTATAATTATTGATTTTTTTTTATCTTGACAATATGCTGCCCATTTGGTTGTGCGCTAAGTGATGGCCCATGCATATGAAAGGCAGTTTTGATGAGAACTCTCAAACGCATTTGCTTATAGAATTGAGTACAAAGTTGAGAAGAGTATGGGAGGATTTGAGGTATGCCCTGAGCAAGCCGCATCATCCTAAAAAGGGATTTAGCGAGGATGGGTGGCTAGGCCAACTGTCTATAGGAAGGGTTACTTAGGAGTACTTGGAGTATGACTAGAAGCCTTGATAATTTTTGAGCGCTCTATATTTATGATAAGGTGAACAACCGGATTTTTTTTTAATGGGTGAGCCCAACATGTAAATTTTTAATAATAGGATTAAAGAGTGCGAAGACATGATTCGAACTTAAGACTTCTGCTCTGATACCATGTTAAAATCACGACTTGTCCTAAAAACTTAAGCACATAAGATGAGATAGATTTATTTATATATTTTATATTTTATTATTATATAATAGAGTAATTTGGAGATAATAGATGAAAGATTTATGATGCTCTTTTTATTTACTTTGGAAATATTTTATTTTTGTTTTTTTTTTAATGTATTCATGCTCTGAATCATCCGGTCAAAAAAAAAAAAACAATAAGAAGTGAGGAAAGGAAACTAAAACCTATTATGGAAGAAAAAGAAAAACTTGCTGCCATGACGCACGAAGTCTTATCAGGCGCTGCCACGAACGTGCGGAAGAAAAAGAGAGAGAAAACAAAACAACTCACCATTGGACAACAAACACCTTGCATGCGCAGTTGCGGTCTGAAAAGAACAATTGGACCCGATCGGTTGCGTGTCCGATGGAGGACGGTCCACACCAACGGTTTCGTTAGGTTTAATCGAACCAAGGGGTGGCGGAATCCTGTGGCCGCCTCCACGGAAGGAGCTCTCTTTTTTTTTTGGTACAAAAGGAGGAGCTCTCTTTCGCTGCAGGAGCCAGAGCCCCTTCTCTCCCGTCGTCGTTATTATCCCCAATCTCTTTAAGGTAAGGCTTCGAGTTCCTTTCTCCTCTCTTTTCGATCGTTCTCTCATCGCATTCTTTTATAATCTCACGTCTCCTTTCCAAAGTTTCTGTGATCAGGACGGATTCTTGACGCATCGGCTAAAATAGGGTGTTCTTTTAGAAAAAAGACAAATTTCTGGGTCTTCTGTTTTTTCCCCCGCAATTTCTGTTTATAATTCTACATTATAATCTGGATCTAGGGTTTTCAAAGGCTTTCAAGATTCTTTCTGACCTCTTTAATTAATCTTTTTCTAGCTTCAGTTGACTGCAGTTTGAATTGTTCCCAAGGAATTTATATTGCTGTCTTGATTTGTTCTGAGCTGTCTTCGTAGATTTGGATATAGTCGTGTTATTTTTCACAGGTCCGATTTATTTAAGAAAAATCTTTGGTGATAAATCGAGATATTTAAAGTTTCGAGCTTCGCTCATGTGGAAAATACGAGAATTTTTTGAAAAGAAGCATAATAATGTCTCGCAAAACAGTATGAGGAGATGAACTTGCTGTGCTATGTAATGCATGCAATTCATTTTAATATTTCACCTTACTCCATATTACCGATTACATTGTGTTGAATTTCTGGTTATCAACTAGCTTACTGAAAGTACGGAATCCAATCTGCGAATCATTCAAACTAAATTTCCACGATCATTGGTTAATATATTGACATCTTAATAAAACGATATAGGATTCTATGGTTATGGAACATAATATTGCATTTAAAATGCCCTTCTTAGACCCTGTTGTTGTCAGAGCTTGGTGAAAGAGATTGCACCTGTTTTGATATTTCTTCATGATCCTTCCTTATGAAAGATTTGATGATTGCTTGAGTGGATTTTTATTTTGTTCCACCTTGCTACAAATATCATTTGGTGAGAATTTCTTGAAAGATATGATCCCCTATTAGCTTCATTCTTATCTTGCAGCTCTCTGGTGCTTTTTCCCACTTATTTTTTGTTAGCTGCGACAGGAATCCTTTGATTTTTCAAGAAAATAATCTCATACAATCCATATGCCCGTCTTATGTTTTCACTTGAGCATCTATATTATGGAATTTGAGACCTTAGTTGCTAGAATCGAGAGTAAGTGCTAGAGCGGACAGGTGTAGATGCAGAGAAGAGGATATTTTAGAACCACTTCTAATGAGAAAGCACTTAGGGAAGCATATGCAGTCTTTAGATTTTGAGAAGATTCTGAAATGGGGGTATCATCCTGGTAAAGGATTCTGGCCGCTAAGTTTCAAACCTTAGGAAGCAGCAGACTAAATTTTTATATGGCTTTATGTTGAGTTGAAGTGTCAATGGTAAAGGGATTGGATTCATCTTAAATGTCAAATCTTTGAATTATAACCAGAGATGGAAAATTCTACCTATAATTTATTAATCAAGCTGCTGCAAAGTTATTATTCTAAACATAGCTTCATTTGAAAACCATGAAAATGACTGGACAGAATTCAAGTAAACTAGCAATGTATTATATGTTCTTCTTACCAGATAAACCTGTACTTTTAAACTAAATTACTTAGCAAAATGACTGCACTCCACTGAGATATGTAAGACTAGTCCTAAAAATAGTTCCAAAAGTGTAAAATTTGTGAACATGTTCAATACGCTTTCCATTAGCCACAATTCACCGGAGACTGGCATCAATTTTTTTCTGCTTTGCAACTGAGGAATCCAATCTATGGTACTAACTAGCATTCTAAGAAAATGGGGAAAAACTCTCTGCTGGTTGCCTATTTCATGAGCATGACTGCACACCTGGTCTATCCATGTGTCCATGTCCTTTAGGTTTACATCCAGAGTTGGATTCAAAATAAATCAAGCATGGCATGATTATAAACTCAACTTGCCTGCTTTGGTTTATATCAAATCCTTACATGAAAATATTTAGAAATTTCTTCAAAATTGCGACGTGGATCTGATACAGTTATTACTCTATCTGATTCCTATGCCATTATATAAAATGTCATAATAATTATTGATATATTAGCAAGAAAAGAAGGTAACAAAGTATGGATATTCTAAAAGCAATGAGTACACATATACTGCAGCCTTCATTTATGAGATGGTAGGATTTCCTATATACCTACAGCAGCTCTGTTGTCTTGTAATTTTATGTATATACTATATAGTATTGTTGTTTGTATCTTGTTATGCAAATCTTTCCCTGGTCAGGTTAAGTCCAGAAACAAAAAAGCTCTCATCCTTGTGTGGATTATTATCATACGTAATTTTTTAACATGGCAATTACTTGGTCTGAGAATTGGCCATTTGTATTATAAGTTACATTTTTGCTAGTAGCCTAAATAAAAGAAGAGCATACACATTTGGATGTAATAAAGAAGCCATTTGCTTGTGGGATAGTTGCTAGGTGGTCCTTATGCAGATAAATAACATGGTTTTAGTGAATTTTTGTTTCAAATAGTTACCTACTTTAAGGACCAGATTTTTTGAATGCTTCATAGTTTTTCCAGTTCTTTGTACCTCTCTGCAAATTTGATGATTTAAGCAGTTTTCGGCTAATTTCCAATTTAATGCTGGTTGAATGAATGCCTGGTCCTAGGTGGATGATGTCAGACTGGTAACTACAGTTTGCTCTCTGTGTTTTTCTTTCACAGGCTTCAATTCTGATCCAAGCCAAAAAAATGAAGATTTTTTCTGGGACTTGTTCATCCGGCATCCATACTTCATTAATTATAAAAGTATAAACCTATCTGAGGCAGTTAGGGCATAGTCAGATTCTCTGAGGATCCATTTTCTGAATTCTTATGGGTTAAATATATGTTGAGTATATCTAAGCACAAAGTTTTTGCAGAGAGAACCAAGATCTGATTGATTAGCAAAAGAATAAGGGATGCTGCAAAATGTTAATTTTACTCTTCTTTTGTCTTCTTAATGCACAAGGATACTGTGCTTCTTGAAAATTGAAGTCCTATCTTCTTATCTGATTTCGACAGTTTAGCCACCTTCAGAACACGTCGTGGCTTTGTATGTGTGTTGTTCTTCCACACTAGAGCTGTTACATTAGTAATAATTAGATGGCCAATTAGGATGAGACCTTTATACAGTATTTTACATCCATCATTTTCATTTCGATATGTTAGCAACCTAAGGTTGTATAGGATATATCCTAGCTACGTGAATGGTTGAACTCCCAAAATCATGGTAGTCATAATAAATGCTATTTTCTTAAGATAGATGGTCTTATTTATAGCGCACACAACATTTACTTTGAGTGACAGTGCTTGATAAATGTGTTCGTATTGACTGGTGTTGTTTACATACTTCTGTTTGCTAAATAAGAAGCTATAAACATATGATATTTTATAAAATTTTAAAAATAGTATATACTGTTTGATTCCCGAATCCTTGGTTCAAGGTCTTGAAGGTAACTCTGACATGTTGGATTTTGTTTCCCATGCTGAATGTGTTAAATATTTCAATTAAGAGCTCCTTCATTGTCTTGATATTTGTGAAACATATCTTGTCACTTCTTTAAACTTTTGGTATCTTCTTTCTTTCTCTATTCTTCTTCTTCTTCTTTCTCAAGTCTTGCTTGAATGAATATTAAGAATTTAGCCTGTTTGTTGTTGCTAAACATTATACATACTGGAATTAACTAATTGAACTTTATTACTGATTCAGTTGAAAAATTGAAGCTCAATCATGGGAAAGAGGAAATCAAGGGCAAAACCACCTCCAAGGAAACGAATGGATAAACTTGATACTGTATTTTGTTGCCCTTTCTGCAACCATGGAAGCAGTGTTGAGTGCCGCATGTATGCATGATCACCTTTGATCCTTGAAATAGGCTACAGTAGACTTGAATATTTGGAAAATCTTCCTTGTTTAATAATTCATTTACTGTTGGTAATCTGTAAAACATATTTGAAAGTTACCAAATCTAGTTAGATTATAATTTTTTTAGCTATGTTTAACTCCTTTTGTTACAGTTGTAGGTTTTTCCTAGCAGGTATGTCTAGGGGTTAGAGACAGGTTCAAAGAAGCGGAGTTGTTTATTGACTCTCCATGTATAGATGTATCCAACTGCTGAAGAACTGTAGGAATTTTCCTGCAATCAATAACAGTCACTTTTTCACCTTCCTTATTGATTTTTCTTGCAGCATTTCTAGTTCCCACATGGCACATAGTATGACAAAATAGTCAGGACACATGATGCTTATTGGCTTTGTTCATGGTATATTAAAGATAGATTTATGATGTTCTCTCAGTAGCTTATAGAGATCATATATATTTTAATTTCAGTCGCACTTAGAAACCATCTTATTTTTCAGCGACATGAAGAATTTGATTGGTGAAGCTGCATGCAGGATTTGCCAAGAAAATTTCAGCACCACCATCACAGGTATGTTCATGAACAGTTAGTTAGATTCAGGCTTTTGAGTTTGCACTACTACATGGTTTTGTGGTACTACTATTTCTAAGTATCAGCAGAAGCTGTATATGCTTAGGCCGTCTTTGGGTAATCCTACTGGATGCGTGGGATTGGGAAGGGAGGGAGACAGAGGGAGAGGGCAGCAGGATGGTGATGATGAGGAAAACGGGGAGGCCTGAGCATCGCAGGAAAGACAAGAAAATGATCAATGGCAGGGCTTCTAGCATAAGATGCCATTTCTTCTGTTTTATTTATCCTGAAAAAAAGTTAATGCATTTTCAATTGTAAGCTTTATTGCTAGCTTTATCTGGGCTTCTAGCATGTGGCAGGGCTAATGCAAGTTGGCTCAGGAGACTGTCTTCCAAAACTTCATAACCCCCACCCACCCCCCACCTCCCACCTCCCACCCTTCAAAACGGGAAAAAGGGAGAAAAAAACCACGTCCAAGTTTGAGTTGGACTCTAACCAGGGAATTCTTTGTTCAGATTAATAGTAGGATCTTGGGGCAGTTCAGATACAGGTGTGAGTGAAACTGATTCTGGCCAAGCATATCAGAAGAAGGTTAGGGCATGCTAAAGAAAAATGATTGATACACTAATGGACCGGCATCATGAGATGGTCATGGTTGTTGGTGGGTTAGCTTGCCTTCTGTTAAACATTGTTAATCTTCTCAAGGACCATGTCCTTTTTGCAATTCAACAGCGAAAAGAGTTGGTCTTAACTGATGCTAGCCGAGGTCCAGTCTGATGTTGATGTTGGCCCCTGATCCATAGTTGAGGTCTGGCCTTCTGGATGCCCTACCCACTGTCCAGACTCCAGATCTAGCTGAGGCTGGAGTAGACCTGGTTAATCAATAAGCTTTAGTTGTTGGTGATGACCAAAAAGAAAAATAGAAGGGCACAGAAAACAATGGTATCATAAATTATGAGATTCACAGCTAACCTTGATTTTTCAATTATTCTAGCTAGAACTCTACTGATTCTTGTGAATGTTCTGGCTGACCTCTTATTTTTCCTTCCTTTGCAGCGCTGACCGAGCCTATAGATATGTAAGTAGGCTTGTTGTCCACATATTGTATCCAGATTCTTATTTAGCCCGATTTTTAGATATGCGAGCACAACATCTGATACGAGGTCATGTGTTACAGATACAGTGAATGGATCGATGAATGTGAGCGGGTCAACAACCTTGAAGATGATGCTAGCTAAGTTCCTAGTTTTCTGGGAAGTTGTTTCTACCTAAAGCTTCTAGTTTGTGGGTGTGTCCTTTGAAGCGGTCTGTATAAAGATGTAAACAGAACCAGCATATCTGATGATATAACATAATAGTACATAGTGGACTCTGGTTGCGTGCTTCATCTGTACTTCAAACCAAATAGAGCTATCAGTGATGCATGTATTTGCTCATATTGTAAAGAGTTGCACAGGATGCTGGATTGGACGGTTGCTGTTGAAATAGTTTGCTTATTCGTGCGAGTGATGAGGTACTAGTGATTGTGTTTAAATTTAGGTGAATTTCCCAAATCACTTGTGACCAGCCACTTTCTGGAATGGGCTCTTAAATATTAAATGGAAAAAAAAGGAAAACCCTCAAGAGTATGCACTAGTTGATGAATTGGCCCTCGAGCTGAGATGTGCCATTGGTACTGGCACTTCTTTCTTACACATTAAAGCATTTTTCTGTCTACCATCATCTACATTTCACATGGGACTCTTTTAACAATTAAGTGCAAAACAAATTTGTTCACACAATCTAAGTGTGAAGGAAAAAGTCAACAAAAATCGATAGCGCTTTCTCAGTGAGAAAAAGAAATCCAAGCAATCAATTGCAGGATAATATTTGTTAGCACTTTATTTGTGAACACATGGGTTCTAGTATCTGTGAAGCCAAGTATGAATTATGATGGGGGAAAGTATTGGCCATTATGATCTCGAATTGTTCTGAACTCTCTGACCTAGGTATTAATCAATGAGTTATGCTGATCGGTCCAGTCGTGAAATAATGCTAAGAATTATTAAATATATAATCAGTGCATTAACATCGCAAAGAGGTGTTGTCAAATATTAAACGTTGCCAAATATTAAACATAAGAGGCCAGTTGTACTATGTAGTTATCGTGCCTCCTGATGATTAAGATAATAGATCATCACCCCATTCTATACATAGGGATGATCCGAAGATTCCAAATAAGCACTCTTCTACTCCGATTCTCTCTCTTCTCCCACTGTTGCTTTAGATTTTCACTAACTTAAGCATCAAAGGGTTCCATGCTGAAAACTTTTCAGCAAGCGGACTTTCTTTCAAGTCGTTCTTATCTTCCAAAGTGGCGACGTTGGTCCTCTTTTATCTTGAAGCTACTTCTCAACTCTTGACCTACCCGCTTTTCAACTCAGTATTGATTGACTTCAACGAACCTCGAGCAGTAATCGACCTCAACTCAGATTCTAGAATAGATTGGCGCCAGAGAAAGAACTTCAAACTCGTATTTGGAAAAAGAGAGACCAAACTACTTTGCAATCAATCATGAAGTCCTTAAGAAGTTGAGGTTCATCCAGTGCATCACAACGACGGACTCAACCCAAATCCAATGGTTTCTTACAAAGCCTGTCGCATGCTCCGATGCCATAGATTCTAGCAGCAACAGATTATATCGTCCATCAACTGTTCTTTATTGATAAATAACGGATTTCCTTATATCATTGCACCAAAGCTCCTGAACCTTTTTGGTTCATCCAAATTAATCACTGCCTATCTTAAGAGAGACATGATTTTATGGCATGTTTGGGGACCCTCCTTGGCGCTTGGACATCCGCAGATCATCCACAAAGTCCAGCTGCCTTGATGTTTGCAGCGGCCATAAAATTACATCGTTAGACGTCGAGGGCAACGTTAGAAAGCGAAGGGGAGAGGAAGAATTGGCAAGTTAGGTAAAACCGGCTTGAGATCGTCACATACAGTTTGACTATGATGCTATTTTAACCTTTTGACTTCTATAGGACATGATGCAAAATTCTTTAGCGTGCCAGCGAATAGCAGATGGACGGCTACCGGATCCAAAGGAGAGCTAAAGAAGCCCGCAAGCTCGGTTTGATTGATAGACAAGTCAAAAGCGTCTTTTTTCTTGCAATCTGTCGCGGCGGTCAAAATGCCCTCAACCCGCCCCCTTTTCTTTTTTCCCTTTCTTTCTCTTCCTTGAAAAACCCAGTCGACTCGCGAGGAGGAGAGAATAAACACCTCACCACGCAAGCCCCTCCGGCCTTCGATTTCAACGACAACAATTAACAACGAGAGATGCGGAGATTCCCACTCCCGCCGGAGAGATGAGATGAGATGAGAACAAGCCCTACCCGTGCCCATCTCTCCTTGTCCTCCCATGGAGAGGCCGCGGGCGCCGCCGGAGAGCTCCGACGCTCTAATCTCCACTCTCTCCAACGTTATCCAGGCCCTCGGCCGGGGCTTCGATGTCACCTCCGACACCCGCCTCCTCTACTGCAAGGGCGCCCCGGGCTCCCGTCTCGTGCTGGTCGATGACGGGCGCACCAGGGACGTCGTGATCTCCGAGGACGGCGGCGTAGTCCTTCCCGATGTCTCCCTGGATATCGATATTTTCAGGGAGCAGAGCCAGCGGGAGACCACCCCTGTTTGTAGCTTCCAGGAAGTAAGTCAAATAAATCCGATCTTTTTCTCACTCGGTTTCTTTTTTTTTATTCTCCTTCTGTTCCGTGATCTGGGTTTGTCTGGACTTTTGAAGTTATGAGATCGGGTGTCTGTTCTTTCTTGGACTAGATGCTGATGGGGTTTTGGTTTATGAGTTTCTTTTTGAGAGGGAGTTAGGGTTTCATTTGCTATGTTTTGATAGGTTGCTTCTGGTCTGATTTCAATTTCTTTTCGGCATCATTTTTTGTTCTGATCAAACTGCGCTAGCCTTGAATTTTGATGTTATTAATCATAGTAGTCTTGGGTTATCTGAGCCTTTTCGTTTATGTGGGGACAGTTGTTTAAAGAAAAGGTGTTCTTTCTTTCCTTCCCTTATCAGGTCGCCCGACAGACTTAGATTTCAGCTGGAAATGCTTTGGCTTTACTTTTGTTAATTACAGCTTGTCAAGTAATCATAATCCTGGCGTGAATCTGATCTCCAGATATAGGTGAATCAATCTTGAAGTGTGGGCGATATCTTAGTGGTGGCATGGTTTGAATATAATAATTCTTTTTGAGAAATATAGGTTTGACATCAAGTCTAGAATATGGTCAATCTAAAGAATTACATTCATGTGGCTATAAAGATGACACTTAGGCTGTCAGGATAAGTTCCTTACAGAATTCCAGGTCTTCATGAAAGGTCGAGTTTTGAGGAGAGTTAAAAAGAGGAATGTAGACTTGAGGTTGACTTTGTGCTATAGAGTGCCAGAATTATAGCACACATAATTGCAGGGTTACAGACATCCTAATTTCCCTTGCTGGAATGTCTGAAACTGGACATGGCAAGCTTGCTTGTTACAATAGTTGGTAATGAACATCTTTTGAAACAGCCTGTTCATTGCATCAAGGAAAGGTTCATGAATGACGATTATGCATTTGCTGAAGATATTGTTTCACAAGTTCAAAAGTACTGAAAAGTAATCAGAATTTCCAGTGGCCATTGATAAACATTGATGTTATATTATTTGATTGAACTAATGGCTCAGACTGTGGCAAATTCTGTTGGGGAGGAGTAAATTTATATATGATTGAGGCAATAGGATTTTTGACCTTTTTGAATGATCTGTTGCCATGCAGAGTTAAATTTTATAACATTTTTAGCATTGCTTCAGCATTGTTCGGATCACTTGTTTTTGCCTTGATGGGTACAATTTCTATTTCGTCAATTGGATAAGAGGTTATGAAGTTTTTGATAAATATTGTTGTTTTGGTATGCAGCAGAGGTAAAGATGGTGGTTCATGGTGGGAGTGATTATATGGTCTCTTTAACATAACATGCACATTTCAGAAATTATCATGAAGGAGAAAAATATTGAGAGTATATGGAGAACCATAACAAGATCGAGTGTTGTGCTATTTTAGGTTTTTTGTATTCCTAGTTATGACTTAGTAGGGCAGGATATTGGTCAGGAATAATGGGTTGGATATGGTCCGGTTCAGATGTAGGACCTATTGCTTAGATTTAAATGCATGCAAATGCGGCACACAAGCTGCTACCAAATCTAATTATTTTAATTTTAGATAAGTATCTTGAACCCTCGCAAGGTGCTCATGTACTTTGTGGTGATGAGCTGATTAACAATATGATTTATTCAGTATTATACTTTGGACATGAACCCTAGTGCACCTATATATATTTAATTCTAGAGGACACTGGATTTGGTGACTTGAGCTGCAGATTTAGGCACTGAATCTGTCTTTTGTTTTCAAAAATTGCAACAAACTTTCTGAAGTACTACTCTTAATGACACCAGGAGTTGTCTTCATGTAATTACGATCTAGCACTTTATCTTATAAGATACTAGTTATTTACATCTACTAATTCAAGTTTTGGAATATTTGCTTGATAATTTGGGAAAATATGGATGATTATTTTATTCAACATATATAAATAAACCATGGCTCAAAAAATTTATGACTCTGAAATGCTTATGCTTTTATGTAATGTTTGTGCAATTATCATCAAATATCTTTTATGTGTTTGATCTTTTATGAGTTGCTCAATCCAATTTGGATTCCTGATATCTTCAGGTTGAAAGGCCTTTTTTAAAAGTTGTCTAGTATAGAAGTGGAAAAAGTCAAATGATTTGCATCGGGTTCCTATTCTAATGCATACAAACTTGAGCTAAACCTAACCAAAACCACTCATGCACTAGCAATACTTGCTCCATTTCCATTGGTCGGTCAACTTTTGTCAGTTGATCTCGTCTGTTTGAGCAAAATGCTGTAGTTTATATTGTTGATCGTAGTTTTTGTCAATTTTAATCTTTGTAATTCAGAAGGTATAAAAATGCCTCAACAGTAAGCTGATATTCTCAAACCATTAGAATGTGCTGCTAATTCCAAATACCAAGTTTTGGAAAATCAAAGTCTTGCAAAACTTATCTTAGTTTGCAGAATGACTCAAATTGTACCTTTTGATTCATTTATTCAAGATCAACAATATTTTAGTCAACATAATACTGAAATTTCTAACTAGAAGCCCATTTGACCAGACTTTAGGATAACAAAGTTATTACCTATCAGCATTTCAATTATTTTAAAAAAAATCAGAGGCGCTGAGCCAAATTTTTGCTTAACAGATGGTTCATGTTAGATAGCGAAAGTGACAGGAACTATGAGGATTACTTAATTGATAGTGCCTCTATTTGGCAGAAATTCCAGCAGAAAGAGTTGTTGTTAAATAATGAAATTGATAGGCATTTTAGAATGTTAATCTCTGCAAACCTTTTAAGTAACACTCCTTGAAGATACCAGAAAATGTCGTGAATAAACTGGTAAGTTTGGTCTTCTTTAATGAAACCAATATAGGCGAGAAGGAATTCGTGTATCGACCGTTTTCTTTGCATTTGATTATAAGCACCATAAATATGATTATCCATAATGTTTACTTTTGCCTGTTGACCTTTGTGGTTCAGCATGACAAACTAATATTTGTCTCATATACTACCCAAGTTCCTTTAGCATTCACGGAATGTAGTTACATATGATATCACTATCTATTGAAAAATAAATTTCTGCATTATACTGAATACAGTTATCATGCCTGATCAGTCTCTGCATCTCATTTATCTATTTTGCCTGCGATATTTTCTATGATATTCAAATACTAAGTACCATGGGATTCTATATTATCCTCAGATGGCTGAATATTTTAATGAGAAGTCAGGTTTATCAGAAAATGTACCTCTTGGCAGTTTCGATTCTATGTTCAGTTTTACTGGCTCTTGGAAAATTGATGCTGCAGCAACAAAAGCCCTTGCGGTGGATGGTTATTTTATTCCTCTATACAAAGTTGTTCTTATGAATGCTGAATTGGTGTTGCGAGAAGATGTCAGGCGTGCTGTTCCACAGAACTGGGATCCATCATCCTTGGCTAGGTTAGTAGGTAATAAACTTGTTCACTGTGTTTAGGTATTGTCAGCATAGTTTTGTCTTGAAATTACAATCTCTGGACTAGGGACATTTCTAGATTTTTTTACTGGTCTGTGCTACTTGTCACAACCTTGTAGTCATGGAAAAACCTCTGCTTTTATCTCCAAGGCGAAGGCATTGAATCTATCAGTTGTTTCTTTTCTTTGTTAGTGCTCTCTCTCTCTCTCTAGATGCTCTTGATTATCAAGTGACTCTTTCCTGTTCTTTCTTCAGCTTTATTGAGAATTTCGGTACCCATATTATTACATCTGTGACTGTCGGAGGTAAAGATGAAGTGTATATCAAACAGCACCATTCATCTCAGTTATCAGCATCTGACATTGAAAAGTATGTGAAAGACATTGGGGACCAGAGATTTCTAAACTTGGGTAACCAGTCCGATGCTGCTCCCTACAATTACAAGGACAAGGTTAGTGCCTTTTGCGACTTTAGATGCATAGATCATAATGTATTATGTGAGAAATATTTTTGTCATACATTTTTAGTATCTGTTCAAATGCACGGATTGCGGATCCTTCTCTGCTTAACGACTGTGACATGCGCTCCTACCTATGAAGTGTTCCACATCTAATTAGAAAGGAGTTAACTATGTTCCACTTCATTTTACTTTGTCATATGGTTTTCTACAGTAGCTAATATATCGCCACTGAATTAGGTTAATATTTATGATTACTTTATTCATCTGTAGATGATTCAGAAAATTACAAATAATTTAATTATCGTCAGCCATGTATTGGCCAAAAGTGTTTACCATGGACTTTAGTTTGTGATAGTTATATGCTCCGTCATTTTATTTGGGACAAAAGTGTATCTGATTCCCTTTGATCTTATAATTTATTTGTATACACATTTTAGGATACAAAAAGACCTTAACCACTACTGTTGCTTTTTAGGTCTTCCTATTCAATTTTAAATATATTGTTGATATAATTTATATTATCTCATACTGCTTTTATGCCCAATTATTCTTGAGCCTCTGTCCCATCACATCAGTTTGATGTTATGGACTTGAGTTTCAGTTTAATCATGAGCTTTGGCATTTTTTTTATTTCACGGTTTCATAGGCTAACATTTTTCATCGTGCATATGATAGTTTGTTTGTTGCTGCACCACAGACAATTCACTTTTTTTCCTACTTAATGATTTCTTTGTTGGCTTTCATGCCATGGTAAATTTGGTTTCATCATTACCCCTAATCTATTGTTGATTGAGCTGATTATTTCATCAGTCAACAATATGCTAATATCTTTGGACTTTGGTGTGTTCAGTTAGTGACATTTGGCTTTTGAACTGCTAAGAAGGAAGACATTTAATGCAGGAAAAATTCTCTTAATCAACATATGGACAGCAGCCAGGGTGATTGAGAAAATAACAAAGAAGAAAATGGAAGGAATGATTGAAAGGAGGGGTTAGATCTCAAAGTGTTTGATCAGATAAATCGGATTTATTTTCAGTTTTCAGAATTTTATGTTTTAGTTTTTAGGCTGAGATCAAGTTAGCCTATTACAGTTTTGAAGATCCTCAAGTTTCATACGAGCCATATTGTAGTATACTGTTCATGGGTTCTGTTCATATTACATGGGGGAGGTGGTGTTTTTTTCTTGGGGATTCAAAATAAAGCTAAATTAGGATTTTTCTATTTATCATGTCTGGGTGTGAAGGATGTGTTTTTGATGATGGAAAGGATGAAGTTTTGAAGAAATTGTTTTATGTCAAGGTTATTCCCTATGTGAGCCATGAAGTTAGTGTAAAACCCATAGTTGCTAGCTTAGGAAACGAGTTCGAGAAACAATATGAGAAATAGGAGCATGAAAAAAATTGATAAAAAATTCTGCAATTCAGGAAACAGGAAATACTTATATAAATATAAAATTATTCATATACTTTGTACAAGACATAAAAAATATATCTTAACAAAATTAACAAATTTTTAAAATTTTTATCCTAATCAACAGCCTCCTTACCCAAACTTGTTTAAAGACTTCAATAAATTGATAGATAAAAAGTCTCTTTAACCACTCATTCCCTATATATCTTTTAAAAAATGCAGAAGGGGTAAATTTTTTTTTCTTCTTTTTTTATGGGGGTCTGGGATCTATATTGTGATTCCACATATATTCTAGTAGATAACAGTTATTTAATTAAAAATAATTTTGGATTTGTAAGATGCGTACTCGAAGAAGGAAACTTGAGGAAGAGTCTTTTATGGAAAGATAACTCATATCTATCGGGCTTTTTTTTTTCATTCTGTGGAGTGGGAATAGAATCACATGTGGAAGAGAGTATATGAAGCAAGGTTGGCGGAACCGTCCCGAACTAGGCGGTTCTGGCCGTTTTGAGCTATACTAGTGGCTCATCGGTATGTTCGGCAACTGAAACGAGACCCGTTGCCGGAGCTGGAGAAGGAGAAGGAAAGAGAGCGAGTGGGGGAGGGAGGGAGGGAGAGGGAGAGGTTGGGACGTCGGCGGAGGAAATGAAATAGGGGAAGCGGCTGCGGCCTCGCTTTTCGCGGACTCGGCTAGCCTCCATCGGCCCTCCGCTGGCGTCCGCTACCCTCCTCCGGCCTCCCTCCCTCTCTCCCCCTTTTTTCTTTCTCTCTTTTCTTCTCTCCCATGTACCGTGCCCTCTGTCGGTGCAGGCCCGGCCCGGCCCGGCCCGTCCCGTCCCGTACTGAGTCGTGCCATCAGAGAACCAATATGGTGCCCAATACTGGTTTCTCCGACCTTAATATGAAGCATGGGGAGAGCAAGTGCATGAGAGCACTCATTCTTTTCTCATCCAATTTTGAGAATGCAAATTCTGCATTTCTTAAGACAGGCTTGGCGCTTATTTCTAAGTTCGATTTTTTGAGACACTGCTTTTGGAGTGGGAAACGCATTTCTTGTCATCTATGGCAAAACCTACTCTTGGGTGCGGTGTGATTCCTATGTCTTTGGTGTGAGTCCATTATATCTTTCCTTGTGCTGATATCCTTTTCTTCCTCTTCATTTTTCCCCTTGTTAATCTTTATGTCAATTCTACCTGACTTGCCCTGGAGTAATTTGTGTCAAAGATTTATGAGTTGGGCTTAGATCTTGATCTAACAATTTAGGGTGGAGATATTAAGATATAAGATAGGGGCTAGACTCCTACTCCTCTCTCTCTCTCCAGAGGCTGAAACCCTTAGTGGTTGCCTTTGTGGCTCTGCTTTGCTTCCTCCCAGTTCACTGCTAATGATCATGAGTCATTCGTAACCAGCACATGCTCTACTTCCTTTGTGTTAATCCCATATATGGAACCCCCAACCTCTCTCTCTCTCTCTCTCTCTCTCTCTCTTCCTATTCAGATCATGAAGCCATTTTTTCCATCCATCCTATTTTTGCTTTAGAAGTTTGAATTGACTTAAATCTGCATCATCTAAGGTTTTTCTTCTTTTTTTTCTGTGTGTGTGAGAAAGAGAGAGAGAGAGAGAGCGAGAGAGAGAGAGAGAGAGAGAGAGAGAGAGAGAGAGAGAGAGAGAGAGATTGGACTCAGTCCACTCATCTAGGGTTGTTTATTCCTTCAATTTCTTTATGATCTGTATGATTTTGTTGGTGCTAGAGAAATGAAACATTGATTACACTATCCTAATCTAGGGTTTATAATTGTGATTAGTTCTATGTTCTATTCCTCTGTTGTGATGTCTTGTCAATTTGGCTTTTATTTGTTGGGAATCTTGTGATTTTGTAAATCTATGTAGACCAGAAGTACATTAGATGACTGAAACATCAGTTTATCAGTTGCTCAGATTTAAGCAATCTATCAGTCTGTGTAGTCTAGGGATTTGTAACTGAGATGTTCTAATTTCCTACGACTTTGGTGGTCCTTGTTCTTTAGTTCAGTTGGTGATTTGAAAATCTTGTGTGTATTTTTATGAAAACTCGATCCACGGATCTAGGTACTTCCATTAGGAGAATGAATGGTAGACCTTGAGAATATATATATATATATATATATATATATATATGTATGTATGTATGTTATTTTATGAAAACTTGATCCATGGATCTAGGTACTTCCACTAGGAGAATGAATGGTAGACCTTGAGTATCTAGGTCCACTTAGAGCTAAATTTTATGACACATTTCTCTCTCTTTCTCTCTCTCTCCCTTGCTCTCGCTCTCGCTCTCTTGCTTGCGGGCTCACTCCCTCCCCCCCTCTGTAGTTGTTGTGACTTATTCAAATGAATTCAGTTGGGTTATTGTGTCACACATCTAGAGCTCCAAACAAATGAGAGTATACATGAACTGCTTACAGCAAGCTCTATAATAAGCTTGTTTGAGCTCGTTCAATTAGAAAACAAGCAAACTCAAACTTCAGTTAACTCAGTTTGTAGATGGGCCAGGCAAGAAGACTCCAGTGCTGAAAAAATGAGTAGAAGCTCCAGTGTGGCTCAATAAGAGGCGCAGTCAAGCTTGTTCAAATATTCAAATAGCTTGAATATTTGCCAAGGTCAAGCTTGGCATGAGTTTAAACACCTGTCTCATATGACAAGCCAAGGGAGGCCTCAGCAACTTAAAGCCCAGCTTGGCTTGTTTGCGGTGCTACGGATATCTGATACCCACCCAGTCGGGTTGAGGATGGCTTTTTGCTGAACCAACAGATTGCTGGATTGGATCGAGTTGGCTGTTTAAAAATTTCAGGTTGCATTTGGTTTGACCCTGATCTGACCAAACCTGACCAGTTTACAGGCCTGTCTGCCCATATTTGGGCATGTACTTTGTTTTCTCATGATTGTTCAAACAGGCATGTGGCGATCTTCTCTAGCTATTTGAGAAATAGTTTTGCAAATGATGTCATGAATGTCCAAATTCTTCGATGATGATTCTTTTTCATGTTTGCTTTGCTTAAGTGTTTTTTCTTACTCTGCAGGATGTTACAATAATCTTTAGAAGAAGAGGTGGTGATGATCTTGTTCAAAATCATGCAGAGTGGAAGAACACTGTTCCTTCTGCACCAGATGTTATTAACATGACATTTTTACCCATTGTTTTTCTTTTGAATGAACTTCCTGGACTCCAGTATTTGGCTCGCTCAGTTGATCTATATTTGGAATGTAAGAGTTATTATAATCTCGGATTGCTCATTGACATGTTCTTTTTAATCATTGCTGGCTGATCTATATGTTTATGCTTTTAACCTATGCAAACCTGTTCGCTTTCACATCGGTGGTTGGAGCATGTGTGGCATGACACCTTTGTTTTTCTATTCTTGTGTTTCCATTTCTTCAGACAAGCCTCCTGTAGAGGAGCTGCGGTATTTCTTGGAGTTTCAAATGCAACGAATTTGGGCTCCATTGCCTTCAACTATTCCTGGTCACCAGAGAAAGGAACCTGTATGTCCTTCGCTTCAGTTTAGCTTAATGGGCCCCAGGCTCTATATCAGCTTAGAGCAGGTATGAAGTTTTCTCACTGTGAAATTCCGTAATAACAGATTCTACGTAGTTCATCTGTATCATTTGCATAGAGTTGCCATACTTGTAGCTAATTCCAACAAGAGTCTTCTTGTAGCTTTGGATTGTCCTCCATCATCCTTCCTAGGTCTGCTTCTGTATACCTGACAATTCAGCATATAAAAACAGCTAGTTTCACAGAGTTGTCTTTTGGCAAAGAGAATATTTATGCTAGATAGGGGTACCAAATGTCAGCTTCTTCTACAATGACTAAGAAGAAATTCAAATTCACCATATATAAAACACAACGAATAACTCATTCTAATCAATTTTCTGTTCTATTATCTGGCAAATCATCAGCTCTAAACCAGATATGAATTAAGAGTTATGTCATTGTTTGCATGACTAGATCTTTAAAATTAAATAATTCCATAAATGTCTAACATCTACGTGCCCAGTTAGTAATGTTCCTCACATCAGTTCCAAATTAATGATTAATAGATAGTGTAAAAAGCATGCCCATCCTTGTATGTGTTTGGGCAATTGGTTCATCATATATTTTTTGCTTTAGAAGGCTGAAGGGCCCAAGATGAATTTTCTTGTCGGTATTTTTGTTTAGCCCCTCACTAGCAGTTAATGGACTTGTATTTACAAGCTTCAATTAAAGGAGGCTCTCAACCAAAATTCTTCCAAACCATGAGTATCCTAGCCTACTTAATTTTGAAGAGGTAAAAAATGCAGATCAATTTCTCAATCAAATGGTTTCCTTCTTAATTCAATTTGTCATCGCTTACTCATGATTATTGCGATTAGCAAGAATTGGTTCTTCAAATCTTGCTTCTATTCACAATTTGGAAATTATTCTTTCAATGCTGACTCAGCAGTCGAATAGCCATACTAGAAGGAAAACAAGTTTGCCTTTAATAATGATGAATCTACAACCATAAAACATTCTTTCTTGATATGACAACCTCTTTAAAGAGGAAATAGAATTGAAGCTAATTGCTTTCCTAATGTATGTCTTCACTTGTATTTCTTTAACAAATCTTTTCCATTCAATCACTGTTAGGTTCTCCAGGGCTACTTTGTAAGGAGGCCCATTCGGCAAAAAAACCCCATTAGTTTCTGCACCACCTTTTAACTATTTGGAATCGACTTTATGAATCCTTAGTGTACAATCATTGAGGACACCGTTGACGTCTATAAGAATAACCCTTGGCATCTCGGCTGTCTCTTTCAGACAGGCTACATCTTTATGAGCTGATATGCAGAAGTCCCTTTGGCTTGTCCATTGTGGTCCTCAAGTCATATGAGATGGGTTATAAAATCGGAGTAGAAGAGACATGGTCCTGTCAGATGTGGCCTTTGGATCAGACAATACTTGCCAATGGAGGGTTGACACCTCAGCTCATGAAGTTATATTTTGTCTTGAAGGAGACTGCTGAGTTGCTGTCTCAAATAGGACCAGCATGCTGGTAATACTTCCACCTGTTTAAGAATCTATCGTGCAAAATTTTCATATTCAGTATTCAGATATGGAATAGAAATATCCAATGCACACAAGCACTTCCAAAGTTTACCATGCTTGACATGTTGTGTACCAGTGGATTGGAAATCATGGAAAGCTTGACGTGGTTGACGTTCTGTCGGAATTTTATCTCCATTTGTTTATTTTGGAGGACTTGTCAAGCCCGTTTAAGTTGGAAGTACATGCCTAGCTGCTAACTTTAGTTGTCCATTGGATGCAGGTTTCTGTTGGTCGGAAACCAGTCACTGGCCTCAGGTTGTGTCTAGAAGGAAGCAAGCAAAATCGACTAGCCATCCATTTACAGCACCTTGCTTCCCTTCCAAAGATTCTTGTGCCGCGCTGGGACTCTCATGTGGCAATTGGTCCACCAAAGTGGCAAGGCCCTGAAGAACAGGACAGCCGTTGGTTCGAACCAATTAAGTGGAAGAACTTTGCCCATGTCAGCACTGCACCAATAGAGAGCACCGAAACTAATATTGGGGACCTTTCTGGTGTCTACATTGTGACGGGGGCGCAGTTGGGGGTGTGGGATTTTGGTGCCAAGAGTGTCTTACACCTCAAACTATTATTCTCCAGGGTTCCGGGGTGTACCATAAGGAGATCAGTGTGGGATCACAGTCCATTCAAGACTCTAGCGCCATGTCCAGATGATACATCTTTTTCAAGCGACAGGTCTAGTCAGATCAGTAAACTTGCGAAGATAGTTGACATGACGGAGATGTCAAAGGGACCAGAAGATACACCGGGCCACTGGTTAGTTACCGGAGCAAAGTTAGGGGTCGAGAAGGGGAGGATTGTTGTACGTGTAAAGTATTCCTTATTAAACTACTGAATCTGATATTACTTGTTTTTCTCCATGTTCACCATCCCATGGTGCATTCTTTCCGAGCTAGCAATTTGTTCTTTTGTTTCTACTGTACATTCCTGGATATCATTGTTATTTATCATAGGGCTTTCCTCTGGGTTTTGTTAATATTTTGGCTTCTGTTAGATTAGAAGTTTTCAATTGATGCGTGCTGTTAATTTTTGATTAGACTTTTGAGGCTTGAAAACGTAAGGCAGTGCCCCTATTCGCACAGGCTTAAACCAAGAAAATCTTTTATCAAGACATCCGAGCTCGGATGCGACAATTCTAGTATGTCGTCAGCCATCAAGATCGTGACCAGAAATTGTGCGAACAGTGAGCTTCTGATCTTTTTGAACTATGTACCTGAATGTACAAAAAATCTCTATCATATTAGCAACTAGTACCTGTGCAAGTGTATATTGTTTTTCCCCCCATCCTAAATCATATCTTATTCATCATGATTATTTGCTGAGTCAGATATTGTTCGTTCAATTCTTTTGTTTATATTTTCTCTTACTGGCTAGAAACTATTTCCTGTTCGTACAAATGACTAAGGCATTTATGGAGATCTTTTTTATTATTAGAGCATTAAATTGTTGAATTTCATTTCTTCTCAATTAAAAAAATCTGATATCTCATTTGGGAATTGGAGATCAACCAACCAGGTTAGCAGGTTCGGTTATGGAAAAAAGCTGCCCATCTTAGCCTGAACACAAACAAAGTCAGGTCCTAGCAAGCCTGCAACCTAGCTGAAAATAATGTACACCCAGTCCTTGATAAGCCTCAAGTTTTATTTATCAGGAACAGTTTTTATAAAACAATAATTAAAGCAAACGTTTTCTTGAGGACATTAACATACACGTTTAGACTCCGTCCACCACTTCTATAGCACAAACTTTCTTTCAGTTAAAATATGTTTCGTATAATTCAATTTATATGTTTCTTTTAAGAAAATGGAGAGACAATCTTCGAAACTCAAGACCAGACAAAACTGCTGATTTCAAAATATTTCGTGAATCGCATCAATCTGAATTAGAGTCGCTTTGTTTGCTAACAAAACTAAATCCCACTTCACATGCATAGATTATAAAATAACAACCACCACTAGATCTTATCCTATCATGTAATGAAACCCCTCCTACAACACTCGAACTCTTAGAATTAAATCAAGCCTCATCAAATTCTTCTACACCACTACAACATATTCCTGACCTGATCCAGGTTGCCTCCATGCAACTACTTTCATCCAATCATAGGGATCTTTATAGGCTTTCATTGTACACATGATGATCAAAATACAGTCATAGCACATCAGGCTTTATATTTTGAGTCTATACAGAGTTGTTACTTGGACTCGTACAGCGGACCCTAGACATCATCCTTGCATTCCCATCCTGTCGACCAAGAAAAGCTGAAGGGTTCTCCCATGCTGTCACAGGGTTTTGGCGCAAGAAGAGCCCACCCCCGGTCCATTTGACGACATCCTCCTGTTTTGACCTTCTTGCACTGCCATTAAATGAGTTGTGACCAGACCGTAAGGAAAAGAGACAACAAAGCTGTCACAAAGGAGAGAAGGTGAGATGAAACAGTGAACAAATGCTGGTTTCAGTATCTGGTAAGGCCCCACTACTGTTTCTCAGCCTCATCACAGATTCTTTAAAGCCGTATTGCTACTGTGGCCTGGCTTACTTGCATGGGCATTACAACAGTTCACTGTTGGGCCAGCCAATGGTCAACTTGGACAATGAATGGTGCAAGATGCACATGCTTTTAGAGTGTTTTCTTTCAAATTACCATGGCCAATAAAGAATATTAAGGTTGAAAATGGATGATTACATTGACGAGCTTGGGTCTAATCTATCTCCGGCATTTGCTGCGGTGAAAGAGCATTAAGTCCAGAATTTGATTAAGGAGAGCTCAATGAGACAAAATTATGGGAAAGCTGATGTGTTGACACGTTTTCATGCAGATGGCACCATTTGGGCCCACAAGAACTGCTACGAGAAAATCACTTTTTGACCCTTGGTCTGACTGTCTTCCACTTGTTTTTCTCGGTTCTTCGTTTTGATGGCCATCTTTATCGTTTATATTATTTGATTAGAGATAATTTGGTACAAAAAAATAAATTTCATACATATATATTTTTTATTTATTCTATAAAAAATAAAATACTATAAATAAAGTGTACTCGGATGTTTAGTATGAAAAATAAATAAAAGAGATAATAAAATGAATGATGGGATCCATATCTATTTTTCTAAAAAAAATTCCTTGATGGATTACGAAATAGAGGTTATCTGAAAATATTATTTTTAACAAAAATACCTACATTTATATTATATTAATATTATATTAACTATATGATATAATTAATATTAATTATATCAATATTATATTAATGTGTTATAAATATTTTAATATATTGTTAATAAATACTAATTATTAACTAACAAATATTTTTTATTGTCAATAAATCTAATATTCGATTTATTAATAATTAAAATATTCATTTATATACCAAAAACATGCTAAAATTTATTTATAAGAAGAAATATATTTTCTAATATTTAATTATTTTAAAATATTTAAATTAAATAGTATTTATGTAATTATATGTATAACCCATGTAAATATATTTCAATATTTGAAATAGCCAATTTTGACAATATTTTTGTAAGTAGTCCATAAATGCCTAACAAATAGCCTAAAAAATATTATTACTTAAATTATTTATTTAAAAAATTATTTTAAATTTGATAATATTTTTGTGTAAAATTACCTTCAACCGAAAATAGTATTTTTTTTAAAGTAAATTTTCACCATCCAAATATGGTAAAATTTATTTTTTCCCACAATCATTTTTTTCAAATAAATATTTTTTAAAAATCAGTAAATTATATAATCCGGAATACTCAAACTAAATGAGCCCTTAGTTGCTGGCATATATACAAAACAAGGTGTAAATGTATATAAAATAATATATATATATATATATATATATATATATATATATATATATATATATATATATAATATGAAAATATTTTTGCACATGATAGGCATATACGTATAATGGCATAATACTAAAAGACAAATGAAACACAATGATTGAATGGCAATCAAACCGAGGGCCGGGCAAAGTAAACTTTGCTGCTGCCTACCGATTAGATGGCATGTCAGATATGAATCAGTCCCATTATTGCTTGGTTTTTGCTAGCGCTGCTTGATCAAAGAGTGCAACTTCTCTCGACCTTTCTAAGATCATGTTTTGCATTTTAACTTTGAACAGAAATTCGTGTCCTATAAAACGATCCAGTCGGATAGGCACTTAACGGCTCGAAATATCTAGGATTTTTCATCTATTCATCGAGCATCTCATTTAGTATTTTTTATCTAAATGTCCTCATCTCCGAGTTTTCTCAGAATCAATTTCGATAAATATATCCTAGAGGGAGGTAGGAGGAGTGGGACGAACTTTATTGTCAGGAGCCCAAACTCCAGGATGATTGTTGCTGGAGGTTGCCACTTATTTGATATTTCGGTACTAGAGGCGGAACTGAGAGCAGCCTGAGCGGGATTATGTTATGTTTGGCATGCTCTGCAGGAGAGAGAAGTCCTTCTGGAGGGTGACTCTGCGATGGTCATTGGATGGATCCTGCAGGGGTCCGGAGGGTCAGTGATTACCACCCGCTGTTGAGAGATATTCGCACTATAGTTTGTGGTGGGATAGTGCTCCAGGCAAAACACGTGTTTAGAGAGACTAATGGTGCTGCAGATTGGGTGACCTCTTTTGTTGCCAACCACTCGGAAGACCATCTCTGGGTTTGAGAGGTGGAGTTGCCCAGTGCACTCTATGATGTACTTTTTTTGATTTTCTGGATTGTATCCGTATACGTTATATATGATTCCTCCACTTTCAGCAAAAAAAATAATAAAGAAAAAAGGAATTCATGTCATATAAGGATCCAATGCTTGTTTTTTTTAATTTATTCTAGGATGGGCGATTCATATCTGACGAGTATGAATATATCCAATAAAATTATAAAATAGAATATCTTGGAGTATACGAGGCAGCTCCCTGTCTCCGATCTACATGGTATTCAAATGCTTAGTTTTAATCATCAATCAACCTGTGAAGTAGCTGACCACAAATTATGTACGTTGTTGGGGTCCATGTGTGCATTGTCTTTTTCCAGTCCAATTTTATTCTCTCCAATTTCATTCGCCTCAAAAATCTATTTTGTCCTTGGTGTTTGTTCTTATGATCCTTGGGGAATGGACGGCAATCTTGGAAAGGCAGAGTTTTTTACGCTGCATTAAAAGCTTGGTGGGGTGTCTTTTGTGAGATTGTGGACGTGACGTGTCTTGCGGGAAGGCACGGGAAGTCGTGCGTCGCAGCTTCCTTATTTTGTCCCTAGTAAATTTCAATATAGATCTATTCTATTGTCTTTCCAAAATTTTTGTTTCATATTATTTCTCCTCCCAAATCTATATTATGTTTGGTGTTTGTTCCTACATCCTCAGTAATTAAAGCCGCAAATAGGTCGAGTTGACTCATGACCCAACCCAACCCACTTAAACACGATCCAATCTGTTGTGGTTCAAATTTGGCCTGAGAGTGACCACGCCGGTGGAGTCGAAGGAGCCGCCGGTGGTTGGAAGAAGAAGACGAAAGCCACCTCCTGCGCAACGGCTGCGGACCTGCACAAAGCATCACCGGTGTTTCCAGTGAGGGCCCTCCGACGATCAAGTTAGAGGGGTAAATTTGATCCAGCCAAAAGTCCCTTAGAAGTTATCTGTCCGAGCTATTTATAATCTTGGTGGAGTGGCTAAAGTGGCAGAGATACTGTCAGCCCTCATCATGAGGGGGCGTGGCTCTGAGTCGAATGGCGCGCTGCTTAGGCTTGCTGGTGGCGTGCAGTACTGCCCGTTTTTGAGAATGGCAAGGCGTTGACAGTCACGGCAGGGTATGGCCGGAGTAGTCAAGGTGTCGTCTGACTGCTGTAGTCCGGTTATAGAGACATAACACGGTAGTGTTGTAAAGTATGACTACGTTGGTGGGCGTAGGCCCGCACATGGGTGCGGTCGTTGGTGAGGCCGAGCTCGTTAAGTAGTTGCGTCATGCATTTGACAAGGTCGACTTGGCGGTTGCTGGGAGTAGCTTGGCTTCCTGAGTTCCAAAACGTGCTCGGTGGAGCACCCTGAGCTCAAATGTCGGGGTATACTGCTGGGGTAGGCGCCTCGAGCTTGATTGGGGCGGGTCGGCGAATGTCTAGAGGTACCCCGAGCTTGGTCGGAGGAGTTGGTAAATATCTGAAATGGTGGAGCTTTTGACGAAGTCCTGAAGTCGAGCTGACTCTGGGCCGAAGTGAAGATTCAACTGATGGTCTTCAATGTTTACTGGGCCGAAACTGGGCGGCCTTTTAGTTGTGGGCTGGACGATCCATTTTCCCCCCTATCACAACCTATTTTGGAAAACCCTAGAGATCTGGTCGAATTCTAAAATTGGATCCATTCCATTTTTTGGATCGGGTCGGATTTACTGAATTCAAACCCGACCAGACATATTTGAATTTTGGGCAATTTTGCCAATCCTACAATCCGACTCGACGCAAACTAAATCCGGCAAACTATTGGGTTTCAAAAAATTCCGAACCCATGTTGTTCTCTAAGTTATGTCTTATGATTAATGTTTATATTCTATATACGAGCAGTATTTTGCATCTTGAGTTTATAACTCCAATTCAAAATATAGAATAATTCATGCAATTTTATTGCTTGGTTTTGAAAGCTTATTAAAGAATAATGAGCATTTATAGCAACAAAATAACAACTAGGCCTCGAAAAAGGCTAAGCATGGTTTGTAGTTTTTTGTCCTTCAATATCCAAAAGAAAAATCATTGAGATTGCTTTCTGCTTCACACACACAGTTATACTCTTTTAGATTCATTTGAACCCTACTCGTACTCAACTCAGACCTTTTTTTTTTGGGGTTAGGACCGAGTTATACATGGACCTGACCCAGGCCCAATTTTTTTGAGTTGGGATCAAGTTATACATAGACCCAACCCGATCCAAATGACTCGTTGGATCAGAAATTTTAGCAATAGATTTGACCTGATCCGATCTAATCTTCTATTGGATTGAGTCTGGATCCAACATTATGACCTGAATAAGAAATCAGGTTGAATCGAGATCACCCATAATCCGATCCGACCCAACCCATTTACACCCCTACATCGGATGGTCCTTCTAGGACCCAATCACATTCTAGAGTATAAGATGAAGCGCCCGATTAGATGGATTGATCTCAGTCCTCCAACAAATTTTATGATAAACCTCTGTTCGCGCCATAAGCTGTGTTTGGATGTTGGTTAAGTGGCGGATTAGAGGAACTGTTCGACCAAATACCACTCAAAAAGTTGCTCAGACAATTTTATTTCAGAGAAAAGAATGCAATTTTCCCTTGGTACGTCTGGTTTGAATATTCGAAAATATAACTCATGCCACCAAAGCCAAACAATGTTCTCATGTTTACTTGCGTCGAGATTACTAAAGATGTTGCCCATTGCCTCTCAAGTATATAGATGGGTCTCTTGTCTTTTTTTTTTTTTTTTTGGTGATTACTAAAGCATTAACTCTGTTTCGTAGAAGTTAATCATGCTTCTCAGCTAAATGCTCACTCTAATTCACCTTAACATGCCAAGAAACATCACATCAAAGAGATCACACATAGGCTATGCAAAATAGCTAGATCACAACTCCACATAGGCTATACAGCAATCAAATGTTTCTTGACCAGGGTAATAATTGGTCACAACCACATTGCTACCACGGCAAACATTTTAACAAACACAGCCACAAAGCCATATCTTGCCCCTATCAAATCTAAAGTGTCTCCTTACAAACAATAATTCCATTGGCGAGGAAGGAGATCTTACAAAAGTTTTTTGACAAAACTATATACTTGCGATTTAGAAACAAAGAATCAGTTTTTGGCCATGAACTTTGTTAAACCTAATGATGCTTCCACGACCACGATGACGCTTGTAGAATCATAAGGTTAACAGTACTGCTATCAATTTAGCAGGCATCGGTCGCATCCAGAGCCAAGACCGGTCGCTTTCTTTCCACAGCCCTCTCTCGAAAGCACGAGCGCACGTTCTCTCCTCCACCCTGGTGTCAGAGAGAGAGCGGAGAGCAGTAAAAGGCGCAAGCCCCGGTGGCCGTTGGCCCCCCTCTCTCTGCCGGCCGGAGGTCAGGAGCAAGTGACTGCTGCTGCGTCGCCCACGTGAGCCAGCACCGCGGTCACCCGTGCAACCACTCTTTTCTCTTTAGCCCTTTACGTGTTTGTATTAATGCCTGACAGAAGCGCTCCTTTTTGCCGCTGCTCGCTCACACCTTGCACGCTTCCGAGTTCCGACTGCTGCAACGCGGGCAAGGTTTTCTTTGCTGTTTTGTTGCCGTAATGCTCGTAGATGGGCATCTTGCTGCGCGTGGGGTTGCAAGAAATGGGGGCTCTGCCCAGGTGAGAATCACAGGGTCTATTTTTTTGTTGTTGTTGGCTCGTTGTTGGAAGGTTATGTTGTTGTTTATTGGAAAGAGGAAGGAGATGGGATTCTCTCTCTCTCAAACCATGGATTTGTTTAAATAAAAATGTAAAAATTTTCGGTAGTTGGTAGTTGGTGGTCCATCGAGGTCAGCAATTTGCCTTGAAAAATGCTTGGTTAGGTTGGTTGCGTGGTGGCGATTCTGAAGTGATTTTAGGTGATGTCCAAGACTGCATTTGGTTCGGAAATAAATTACTAAAAATAAAAATATATAATATATAGTTGGATGTTGATAGAATCAGTAAAAAAATTTAATAATTATAAAATTAGCCCTCTGGCAATTTCCTCTGTTCTGCATCAAAACGCCAAGAGTTTGGCATTATAAATGAGTATAAAATGAAAATGATACGTTTATCTTGTTTAGATTTATTTCAGGAAAAATAACAAGTGGCATAGTGCCCCCCTTGATTTGTTTGAATGCAATGCGATCCTTCCGTCCATCTTTATTTAACTACGTATTAGAAAATTGCATCATATGATAACTTAAATCTGTTGTATGACTAAAATACTCTTGTATGTTAGGATTAAAGGTGGCTCGGGACCTCTATCCAATCCAATCCCATCCTTCTCCTCTCTTATCAACAAAGAGTTGATAGTGTTCATGGAGGAAACCTAATTCCCAAACCCCGATGGGTATCAAAGGTGGAATCTTGGTGACGGATATGGGAGAATTCCAATGGGTTTGATAGGGAAATCAGGGGGCAGAGGTCTTCCGTATGAATTCTAATGAGAACAAGGGTACATGTAGTCCTTGGTAAATGCTACTCAAAACTTGATGGGCATTATTAGGGGATTTTTGAAGGCGTGAATGGGACGAATCCTGGTGGATTTTATGGGGGAAGAATATTATCAAAACCCTAATGTGTATTGAAGGTGCTTGAGAAGCTTTCCTGCAAAACCAAAATACTGTCAATAGTTACAAATGGATGTTATTCAAAAAGATACATATTTTTAGCATAGCCCAAAAGAGTATCAAGCAATGAGCCCTATAAATCCCCAGCGAACTCTACTTTTTTTCGTAGTATAACTGATTGTTCTCATCCAGCCAGTGGTGCTGGATGAATTCTTCCAAGAAGGGAAGGTGGAAGAAGCTATGGAGAAAAATGGTGTGGTTGTCGACCTGCATGGATATCTGTTGTTGATGCAAGCATGGGGGGAGGCAAGGTCTTTAGAAGCAGCAAAATTTGTCCATAATCATAAAGAACGAACAATGAATAACGTTGAAGTTCGGGCTCATAACAAAATCTTGGATATGTATTCCAAGTGTAATTCGATGGCTGGTGCTTACCAGCTGATTAATAATGATGGTCTTACAAAGGATGCAAATGATCTTTTCGCCGAATTTAAGCGAGAGGGACTGAGGCTTGATGGACACAAGTTTGCTGCTATTTTTGCTGCACGCAGTGTTCTTGAAGCAATCTATTCATGCTGTATGACATTAAAAAGAAGGATGCTAGTTACGTTCCAAAGACAGGATTTGTGCTGCATGGCATTGACCGAGAATCCAAACAGCAGGTTTTACTTTGTCACGGCAGGAGGTTGGCTAATGCTTGCAACCTTATGATTAGCCTCGCGCCTCTTCCTCGACCATTTCATGGATAACATCACTGGTGGAAGCACCAGCGGCTGCTGCGAGGGCAACGATGAGAGATGTGGATGGTCATTTTCACCATTTGCTGATGGTCATCTATCATATGGAAGATGGATGAAAGAATTACATCATACTCAGAATGTAATTTCAGAAAACTATTTAGAAACTTTTAAAGTCAAAAGGCTGCCTTGTAACTTGGATAAAGTCGACAGGATAAAATTATATTTTTTTTTATTTGTTTAATCCTCCAACCAAACCAAAACATGTCCTCTCTCCGCTATCGTATATAGATTGTGCTGGATGTTGTTTAAGCTACGTGTCTGAAACATCCATCCGTAGCTGTGAGATTTATATTGGAGATCGATCAATCGCCGAGATTTATAATGGAGGAGGCTTTAGCACGGGCAGCTAAGATCACCCACACATTTGTTACCAGGAGAACTTTAATAGCTTGGGACATGTGAAACACATTCTTAGCTCTTGCAGCGCTTCAAATGGTATTCATTTTTCGAGAGCTTCCATCCTCGAGTATTCTCTAAGTTAACTTTGATGACTGTATACTGGATGGTGGAAGCAGGGGTACAACAGGATTTATGATTAGAGCACCGGACTCCAAACTCATAGTAGCTGGTGGGAATTTAATTTTTGACACATCGATCCCATAAGTAGAGCTGAGGGCTGCATGGGCAGGTATCAACTATGCTCGACGTAGTCTGAGAGCTGACTTCGTTCTCGTTGAGGACGACACAGCTATAATAATTACTTGAATTTAGAAGCAGGCCAGGGAGGTGGGTATGCATCTTCTGTTGCAGGATATTTGGAGCAAGATGGGCTGCAAAACATATCTACTATGAGATAAATGAGTTGCAAACTGGGTCATCTCTTCCGTAACTTATTATTCGAATTATATGCTTTAGGCCAACCTCACACGTATATCGATGGAATTTTAAGATATATTATTATTATTATTATTTTTATATATTTATACCTCTTAACAAATGGAGAAAAAAATCTACCTATCGCCTCGAGGTGTGTGCCGCTTTGGCAAGACCTGTCAAATTCATGTTTAAGTGTCCCTATTGATGTAGGATGTTGACTTGACTTTGTTGAAAATATGTATTTGCGACGGTACGACTCATCCCATCGGCCCACTTCCAACCCTTGTGGGATATAATACTCATTATTCTTTTTCTTTTTTCTTTCCTGTTAATGTAGTTATTATTTTTCAATAAAGTTTCGCATTCATGGTAAAAGATGGGGCATTTTTTTCCATCAAGGCCTGATATAATGTCACAACCCAGTGGATTGGATGGCTTCTAAAAAAAAAAGGCTACTTGTCAGGCATCGGAATCTTCTTTTCAGATTGCTTTCATATTTGTTCCATCTGAAGGATTCGATATGAGCCATGTCCGAAGCCAGGGCTTGTGTGAAACCTCATTAAGCAACCAACCTACTGATGTTACATTTGAAAACCTATTTATTGAACGTTGGGTATTTTGCTCCTTATTCAATTCCACAAAGAAAATTGATGCAATATAAACCTTAGTTGTTAACAAAATTTGGGTCAATTGGTTGGCACCATTAGAAGAGGTCTCAATTTTGAGTTTGAATGATGGCAGTATTTTGAAAATAAATTATGCTATTATAACATATCCTTGACTATTATATTTGTTATATTTTATCTAAAAAATTATGATCTCGTATTCAAATCTTTTGTATTAAAATAAAATTGTTATTAGTATTGCTACAACAAGAATTAATGGTATTTTTTTCATTCATTTTTCATCAAATAAAAAATTATATTTTAAATCATATACTTATTTATAAATAAAAATCAGCAGATAATTTGAGTTTTGACAATGATAGTTTATTTAGAGAAAGATAAAAATAAAATTGATAGTCAAGTGGTACTATTCCCATCAGTTTGAAAAGGGACAAGACTTCATTTGACCTGGCTTAGGTGGTATCAGCTGGTTGGGGAAAAGTCATGTTCTGTGTTATCGGCCCTGCACCTGGAACTGACGGAGCTTGACAGCATTCAGCCAGCCAACCATCACCTCGCAAGAGACACGTCGACTTCAATTATCTTTCGCTCGTGTTCCCTGTTCCTTCCTCCGTACCATATGCAAGCGTGTGTCTGGTCCGCTCTATGATCAACTCCAGCCTCTCTGTCCAAAAGAAAAAAAAAAAAAAAAAAAAAAGAAAAAAATATTTGATTAAAATTTTTAAAAAAACGAGAAGAAAAATTATTTTTTTATAAAAATAAGATTCTTGTATTTTAAAAAAAATCATATAAAACATGAAAAAGACTAATTTGTACCTGTTGAAAATTAGGCTTATTTTTTAAAAAAAGTATCCTTTTAAATTTTTAAATAAAATTAGGAATTTTTTTTATAATAAATATTTTATATAATTTTTTATAAAATAGATATTCAACCAAATATAAACCATTCTATAAAATGCTGCTCTTTTATAATCAACTAAAAAAGTAAAATCCACTTTTACAGGCATTATCTATCCAAGTATCAACATTTTAGAAAAAATATTGTAATAAATTTTTTTTTTCTACGGACTAAATAAGTTCTCCAGCTTTGTGTCATTAGCAATAAGTACTGCATCATGATTGAACGAGTGAACTAATGAAGCTAACACGGTATACCTATTAATCCTCATGGGCAGTTCTGCTCTTGAAATTGCTATGGCCAATCCCCACTGGAACGTTGTGGTGAGTGGGCTCCATCGTTGTGACCTGAGGCCTTGGACTGCTCCATTGACATTATTAAACGCACCTCCCTAAGCTCTGGACATTTTAAGAAACAAAAGGCTAGTGTTTGATGTTGGATCCCGTTTAATTAAACAGAATCCAACATTCTCCGCCGTTTGTCAATATGGGCCACAACTTGACGGGATCCCAATATTTGAAACTCTCTTTTTCCTCAAATTTACTCTAGGCACTCCGGCTAAAATCTATATAATACTTGAACCAAGGTTACTGATATCCAATGCTAGTGACTTTACCAAGTAAGCTAGTTAGAACTCTCGGTATTAGCAGCATTTGGTATAAGAGGGCACAAAGTCTATTGTGACTTTTGCTTATTGCATGCTAGCATCCATGAGAGCTATGCTATATTATAACTTCCAAAAATCCCAATCCACCTGCCATATTCTTACATAGGCATTAAACGAGTTTGTGTAAAGATCCAGAGCTTTATCCAAAAAGCTAACTGAAGGTTATTATTTAGATTTCTTGGTCCTATATAAGTACTCAGGATCTACTCATTGCATGGCCAAATATAGGACTAAATACACATCCATACGGTCCTCACATACTCCTTCCATTTAAGTCCTGACGTTCTCAATAAGCTAAAGGTCTAAATCTATTCAAATACAATCATAAATACTATAAATTCAATTTGGACTAGTGTTGTAGTGTTCTTTAATCCATATAGACTATAGGTCAAGTTTGCTCTAATATTATTTAGAATAATCAAAAATCTCAAAAAAAAAAAACTAGTCAAAAGATATTATTTAAGTTAATATGAGACTAAACATAAGCTCATTTGGTACTTTCAACACCAATTTTCTCTCTCTAAACGAGCTTCCTGTGGGCAAGTGAGCGACAAAGCTGCACCTGATAAACCACCGATTGCGTGGCTATCAAGTTTAATTTTCCTTTGGGAGTGTAAAAGGTTATAAATTAAAAGATTCCCTTTTGCCCCCCCAAGTCTCCATTCTAACAGTGCACGCTAGGACATAGGATGTGATGCAAGGATGGACTTTGGCACCAACAACACAAAGAGGCAAAAATCTATATATCTACCTCAGCGACATCTTCCGCTTTCTCCAATTTACCAACTACTATTGTGGTGTCCTTTGTCTACAAGGTGATACTGCCCCGAAATGGCCTTAGAGTACCATCTCATAAAATAAAGAATTTCTGCTTCTATTTCGCACACGGTTTCCCCTGTTTTGGGGAGGTGGGGGTGATTTTTCTCTCCTTCCCCGATTGAGAATACTTTAATACTAAGTTCGCCAGGACTCCTCAAACAGGTAAGACAGAGACAAAGATGCGAGCTCTATATCCACACTAACTTCTTAAATATAACCCAAAACTCATCCCCAATCATAACAGTACATGTGTTCTCCCCATAACATTAGCACCAAGCTTTGGAAAAAAGCCAAATCCAGATACAGAAGGCAACCAACACCAGCTATATATGGTGGTTCCTACCGAAGAGTCGGCCCAAATCTGTAGACCGCTACGCCACATGCAGTCCTCCAAGCTGAAACCATATTAGAAAACACACGGGCCGGACTTGCTAATGGCTGCAGATGACCAGCTTTGGCTTGGATTAGTAAGTGAGAACTTCCCCCAAGACTTCCATGAAGTCCCAAAGTGGTTTCAAAAAACATTAGCTTTTCCTTTTAGCGATGGTATCGCGTACAACTCGAACAAAAGAGTCGATGAAAGAGGGGAGCTAGAAAGTTATAGATGATTAGATGATCAAGAAGTGTAGATTTAAAACACAGTAACAGACCAGAGAGCCAAACAACCCGGTAACAGAGGGAAGTTAGAGAACAGAGGTGATGGAGCTCTAGCTGAGCTCCTCAATGGCTGTTGCATGGAGGAGGCGCTTCTATTACCTGCACAAACTTCAACCCCAACACTGATGCTCACAGAGCTCTCGGATCCATTGAGACACAAGCCTGGATTCCCACTCAAGTCCAGGTTCCTCCCGAGCCTTTTAATGAAGCCAGCACTGAAAGGAACCACACCAGCTAGCATGTTCCTGCTCAAATTCAGATGGTACATCCTGCTGAGGCCGCTTAAAACTCCTGGAATCTCACCGGTGAGCCTGTTGTTCTCCAGAGACAGAGTGGTGAGATTGGCCAACCAGGCAAAGCTCCCGGGGATCGAACCCGAGTAGCCCGAATTGGCTAGCCGGAGCTCCTGCAGCTTCGACAACCTCCCAAGCTGGGACGGCAGTGGGACGAACATGGGGTTGTCATCCATTATGAAGTACTGGAGGTTCTGGAGCTTTGGCAGGCCCTTTGGTAGCTGCCCGCTTAGCTTGTTGTTGCTGAGGGCTAAGAAAGCCAGGAAGCTGAGATTCTCCAAGCTCTCCGGGACGCTTCCAGACAGTGAATTAGAGCTCAAATCAAGTTTCTGGAGAAGACTTAGCTGCCCAATTGATGGTGGGATGGATCCTGTGAGGGAGTTGTAGCTGAGGTCAAGGCCTGTCAGGCTGCTTAGACTACCCAACTGGGCTGGTATGCTGCCTGCGAGGGAGTTGTAGCTGAGGTCCAGGTGGATGAGGGAGGTCAGGCCAGAGATGCCCTCAGGGATCTTTCCATGGAGGTGGTTTTGAGAGAGTGTGAGGACCTGGAGCGAGAAGAGGGAGGAGATATGGGGTGGTACGGGACCTATCAATGATGGATTTGATTTAAGGCTAAGTTGTTGGAGAGAAGCATAAGCTGCCGGCTTGCGGGCTGGTGGTGGCATGGAGAGGCTGGTTTTGGTGGTCTTAAAGCAGTTGAAGAAGAAAAGAGATTGGAGATGAGGGAGGTCAAAGACCTCGGATGGGAAGGTGGCAGTGTTCTTGCAAGTAGGGTTGGGTGCGACTCCAAAGTCCAGCCTTGTGACATGGAGGTGGTTGTCACTGCCTGGTTTGCATTCAATACCAGGCCATGAGGAGCCCGGAATGCATGGGTCTGGGTAGGAGGACCTCCAGTCCCTATCAGAGGACATGGTCTCCATCACATGGAAGAGCGTCTCCTTCTCAAGAGAGGCCATGCTCATGGATTGAAGCATTTCGGCTTGGCTATGACTGTTGGTCCCCCGGGGTTGGGTGGAGACAGTAAAACAAGCAAGTGAAAGGAGAACAGGAAGCGCGACCAGGATCTGGGGGAGGGAGAGAAGGGCAGGAGACATTGTCATGCTGGGATTTGGTAACGAGCGAAACTAAGCAGGGAAAGGGAGAAGAGTTTGAGAGGTCTCCTCTTCTCCTACCGTACTTGGTTGGGTTCTCACTTCTCATGAAGCTGGCTGCGGAATAGGGAGCCGGACGGAGAAAGAGGAATTGCCTTGGAGATAGAATGGGCTCTGATGTGATTGATATGATAGGTTGGTGGGGTCCTGATGTTTTTATTTGAAAGGCCAAATAATCCATGTAGCCTCAGGACTCGGGAGATATTGAACTGAGAGATTTCCGGGTTGGGGGCCGGGAATGGTTTTTAAAGTTTAAATAAAGTCCACTCTTTTTTTATTTTTTTAATGGCTAACAATAGTTATTTCTTGTACCAAAAAAAAACAATAGTTATTTCTTTATTTAATATTTTTGTACCACTTTGTTTTTTTTTTGGGTACGAACCACCATTAATTTTGGTGACTCTCTCATAGACTCTTCTCCTCTACTTTTTCAAAATTTCTGCATAGCAGATCACGGTACAAAGCCTAAGGCCGCAGCCTCGCACTCATTTGATAAAATGAGCTTGAGGGTGCACCGAATAGTCGTACTAAAATTTCTGTTCAAGCCAGTCCGAAGCATCATTCGTGGACTACATGCATCACAGCCTGGAATTTTACTATTAAAACAGCCATAACTTTAATTTTTGAAACTACAATCTAAAGGTTTTAAGTCGCTTATAAATATAACGCTATAAAATTACTAGATAATTCAAATATAGCATAATGACATCATATTTGACCATTGACATCAACAATAGCACCGCATCAAACAAATATACTCGCTATATAGCATGACATCAAACAACAGAGACCAGCAGCTGTCGCTAACTAGAACATATGGGCCACCACCATCAAAAATTTAAGACATTTTCTCAAAAGAAAAGGGGAAAAAGAGAGAGAGAGAGAGAGAGAGAGAGAGAGAGAGAGAGAGATCATACTTAAGGCGTAACGACAGCAGCAGCACATCCAAGAACTCAACAAGCAGACACACAATTGCAGCGGATACGGAAATTTTCCATACCGGCGGCGTCCCCCACACATCCATTTACATATTCGCTTATTCGAACCCGTAAGCCACACATCAAAAGGTTGGAAAGCGGCGTATGCCGGAGACTGAAGAATCTCACACCGAAAGCACTTGCTGCAAGAACGTTTCAGGGCACAACAAAGACATGCCATGAGCTAACGGGAGGTGTTTCACATATAAAAGGGCATTCCATACCCCTTTAAAAAGAGCAGTTTCTCTATCTCATTTAACTACATGCATACACGTTTACCGGCACATACAGATATCTCAATGCATACGTGCCCCTCGTGCCGAACTCCACTCTTTTGGTCTTCCGCCAGAGAAATCTTAGGGCAAGACGCGGACCTGTAGGCAGGCTTCTATCCCACCAAGTGGTTCTGGAGTAGGATTATATCCAAGAATATATAGTAATAACGCGCCTGGTGCCAATCTTTAAAGTCCAAACAAAACCTGACAGTGGGCAGACATCATTTCCAAAAGCTTAAATTTCCAAAATCTAAGAGAAATAAGAGGCTCCTGTTTCCGAAGAACAATGTTGGACCATGGATTCCCCATAAAAAGACAGTGGATCAGCACATTTGTACATACCTAACAATCAACAAGGTTCCATATCAAAATGGGAAAGGTGGGGACCTTCCAATGGTGTTGCATGGCACACTTAAATGAATTCAACCCAGAAATGACATCCGATACAACCTGAACTTAATACAGACAAGTGCTGACTCTGGGCTTGGAACAAAGCAAGCTGCAAGCTGCTCAATTAAAATTTTCCAATAGGTAATCTAATGACAAAAGCTTCTTCAGAAGAAATTACATACAAAGCCATGGAGAAATAAGTTGAGGATATTTGACACAAACTGAAGAAGAAGAAAAAATGTCCAGATCATATGTTCAGACATGGAGAGTTTTTGAATAATGGGAAATAATTTTCTTTTTCAAGTTTCTTGCTACTAATGGAGTAAATTATCTAAAATGAATCATTACACCAACAAACATTTGATGATCAAGTCACTTATTTTGCAACAAATTGCACCACTCATTGGAAATGATAACATAAGGCAACCAGCAACTGAAAAGAACAATTCTGAAAATTTCATCATGTAATAACTGACATTTACACAATATGTTGCGCTAATTTGGAGTCACATGGATCAGGCTATCATCTTCTGTTCAAAGAACACGGCAAACATGTGAAGGAAGGTTGAATTGTTAATTAAATGCCTCTTAACTTTTCATTCCATGCAGTTTTCAAGAACACAAAGTGATCCTCTGAAAAATTTCAGGCCTTACCTGCACGAGAAATCAATCCTTTTCAGAATTTCAGTATCTTTTGTTGTTATAAAAAACCATAATTTGTTTCAGTAATCTTAGTGTTACCTTCTTGTGTTGATGAACTCGATCATTTCATTTGTTAGTTCCATGTGATATGCATGCAACAGGTATTGATGCTATGGCTATTATTTACTGAAGGTAGCTCTGTAGCATGAGGTGCTGCATCAGAACGGCCAAAATGCTGCCGATGGAGATGTTGATTACATTGACAGCATCATTGTTCAACTGTACAACAAAAGAAGTGGCAGCTAATGTTAACCTTGCAGATCAGAAACCCAAAAAAATCCTAATAAACAGCATAACTACAATAAAATCAATGACCAGTGAATAAATATAGTACAGTAAAATCCATATGAAATTCCGCGGTACAAGTAGAAGCTAGAACTTGTGCACTATAGTGCCTGTAAATTGTAATCATATCGATGATCTTGTATAGGTCCCTGCTGGATGCTAGGCAGTCCACCTAAAGAAATATGGGAGAAAACCTTTTTATTTCCTTTTTGAATGAAGGATAGATAAAGTCAAGTAGATGGTTAAAAATCTGCTTATGTATATCAGTAGTAATATAACTCCATTTTGAATTAGTTAAATAATTGTTGAACATAGAACTGCATCCTTAATTTTAAACAATGTGACCTATTATGAATTTGGACATACCTTCTCAGTATTTGTCCATGACACCATAGAGGATCTTCTTTTCTGATTTCATGTTCGAAATTCTGATGGTTCTTCCATCTTTTATATCAATACTAGTTCCTACTAAAGTGCAGCTGCAGCCATTTTTGATGCAATTCACTTTAAATTCTTTTCACTTCAAAAGGCTTTCATACTTTATAGACTTTAACTTTCCAGGCTTCCACACAATCTGAGCCCTTTTCTTTTTCTTGAAAGATATTGGTCTTTTGTTGCTTGCCTATAGAGTGACATCACAGTTGGTCCTCCACTTGATGCAGATGGTTGTTTTCTCTAACATGCAATTTTTTAATTTCATTTTTCCTAGCAAAGAACCATAGACACCTCGGTGTCTCACTTTTGCAGCATACAAGTCATGCCGGGGTTCCCACTATTGCCTGACTTTTTTGCATTATACAAAAGCACTAGCTTCTTTGTCATTATGTGAAATATCTTCCTATAAATCATCTGCATGTGCCCTATACATGAGTCTCCTAAATCACATCCCTAAGTCTCCACCCAGATGAAATTCTGTTGGAAATTGTCAATCTTAATCTCTCCATTATATTAATAGATGCACTTGTTCTACTTAAACGACACATCTAACAAGCATCATGTTGTGCAAATATTTTACTCCCTTTTTTTTCTTGTCAATGAAGAAAGAACCAATAGGTAAGGAGCACATTCACCATATAACTCATAACTTAGAAGAATTGAGCTGGTCATTGGAATGGCAACTCACCCATCTAAAACCTTCTTTATCTTGTAGCGCAGCACCAATTAGGCTCTCACCAAAATTTGCAATCTGGGATGCTAGAACACATATAGCAGCTTGTGGTACATCTATCTGCATCACAAAGTCATGATGTGAATAAAAATTTAACTAACATATACAGATCGCTGTTATTAGCAGCACTTGCACAGCAGGGACAACATAAAAATCCGAATAGGTGGGGAATTGTTGGCCTGCTGAGAATCACCTGAAACGGGAAAGATTAATAAGTCATCTCAGCTGCAAGGTTTGGGAAAAAGGGACAAGCATTCTTCGTAGGAAAAGGTAGTGAAAGGTTTGGAAAGTGAGGAAACAAATATGAATAAAAAAGGTCTTTGGCAAGACAATGAACCAACATATTCATTTACAAGCTCCTGTTATGAAAGATGCCAAGTTACAATTCTGACAACAACATCTAGCCAACCATGTACATTGGTTACATTATTGGTAATCGAACAAATATAGGACCGAACATATTAATTTTTATAAAATTAAATCATTCCAACAAAAGATTAAAAATATTTTTAAAACAAGCCAAGCTACCTACAAAATAATAAGTAGGGTCAGATAGCATCGCTAACCTACAAAATAAGCCTATTTTAAACAGATGGATGTCGTGTGCAAGTTAAAAGCTCTTTGTTTTTGGTGACTGATGCAGTTGCATATTTTTAGCTATATTGGAGCATCAATACTCCGTCTGTGCAGCCCTGGCTCTGTTTTCATGAATGCTTTTCCAACTTTATGCAATTGTGCCTCATCAACTTTTAAATTTCTAAATTCAAAAACTAACACTCACATTTTGACTCTACAGATATTTTTATATTACTTACAATGATTCATTACTGTATTATCTCTTCATACATAATAAGGCAAGGATAACTTTTACATTGATTCCAGCTCACAAAGAATTTAGTAGCAGATGGAATGATAGCCACACCATACACTATTTTGACATAAACAGGACTTGTGAGTTTATATAACTTATTTGTAGTCAATAAAAAAGAAAACTGAATTCACCAACTGATACTTTCAGTAAGAATATCCATAAAATATCAGCTTTAACATCTTCTGTTTCAAATGTGAAAACTATACATTAAGAATAACAATTTAGATAAAATGATCTAATTAATAGGAAAAATACCTCTCCCAGAAAATAACCAATGCTAGCAAGAAGAATTGAAGCTAAAAGTCCAGCAATGGTCCCCTCCACACTTACAGCCCCTTCGGTACCTCTTGGGACTACCTTGAACGTTGTAACAAGATACCTGTTCCAGAAGCATCAGAGTGAAACAGTCATGAAGTGTATATCCATAAGGGAAAAATTATTGATTGAGAAGTGGCGGAGTCTCACTAGCACAGAAACCATTCCTAGGAGCAGGCAATCGTGGCTTTACTAGAAGGATACCTATTGTGAATCAACACTATGCATGCTCTTATTTCCTCAAATATGCTGATTACCTTAAACTACACGCACCGAATAAAAGTTCAGAAGCAATTTTTTCCACCTCATTGTTGATAGTAATAAACTGTTATTAACAGAAAAAAGAAAAAAGTTTGTTGAAGGTGCAGTTAATCAATGGCAAGTGAGGATACCACGTTTAACAATTTACAAAAGATGTACACAACATTATAACATCATCTCACAACCATCATCTAGTAAGCTGAGTAATGTGATTCATTATATGCACATAATGTAATAAAACAATCTTACAACCATTATTTCAGGATCGGCAGAACCATCCCGAACCGCCCGATTCAGGGCGTCTCTAGCCGTACCAGCGGTGGACCGGAACAGTTCTGGCAATGAAATTGAGATGCCGTCACCGGAGGAGGAGAAGGAAAAAGAAGAAAAGAGAGAGCGAGCGGGGGAGGAAGAGGGAGAGGGAGGGAGGCCGGCAGAGGGTGGCGGAGGCCGTCGAAGGCTGGCGCCTGGGCAGGGGACCTGGCTGTGGCATCCGCCTCCTGCCCGGGCGCCGACTGTGAGGGCTCGGTCCATTGACCGAACCGCACACAACTGGGCCAGTGGGCCAACCCAACGTAGCCAGCCCAAGGGCCACCGTGCCCTGGCATAAGGTAGCCCATCTGGAGGCCACCTTGGTCTCCTTCGGAAAGGAGGAGCCCTGCGATCGCCAGTTGTTGAGGCGGTTATAACCGCCTAACAGCCACGGTTGTGGCCATTTCCTCCCCTCCTTCCCCCGGAGAGGGCTATAAAAGCTCGATGGGTCCCTTCATAGAGACACCTTCTTCCTCCTCACTGCCTCTCTTCTTCCTTCTTTCAGTGGCGGCAGAGCTCTTCGGAACCACCGTTGAGTCACCGAAGCGAATCAAGGTAAGTAACTCGGGCACAAATCTTATTGATTTCTAATCACTATTTAATTGTATGAAATTACAAAATTGTATTTGATATGATATATTTTCTCAAAATTAGCACCAAGCATATGATTGCATATGATTAATGAATTTGATTAAATAGCACTTCTTCATGAATATGTGATTGGATATGAATTATGATTATGATAGATTGCATGGAAATGATATTTGTGGCATGATTATGCATTTTTTTAAACTATACGATGCAATTTATCATTTTTCAATCTATTTATGAAGGTATGATTTATGAAAAAAAATAATGATTTATGAACTCTCAGATAGCTATGCCCGCCTCTAGAAATAGAGGCCACTCAACACTCTGGAGCTAGCATCCAACGAATACGGCCATCTGCCAACGGGTTAAAGTTGGTAACGAATATGAATGAGTTATAAAACTCGTCGACTACGAATACGGCCCTGTCACGAAGTTATAGTAGTCATAGCAGCACATCCGTCTGAGAGCATGATTTATAAAGCATGGATGGCAACATTTTTTTTATAAGACTTACATTATCATGTTTATGAACTTGCAAGGCTGCAGTATACATTGTTTTATGACTGGTTTTGAGTATATCATCTATGAAATACTTTATTTTGCTATAACTATTATATTCTTCAAATGATGCATTGGTATGAGAAAAATTATGCTTGATCCAATAAGATGGTATTTGGTTACTTACTGAGTTATAAAACTCATAAATGCCATATGATTTCTTTCACAGATCAGTAAGGATGATAGGAGCTGGAGCCCAAAGACTAGGATTTTTAGGGGTGATGTGCTTTGGATATTTTGGATGATTTTAGAAGCTATGTACAGATGTCTTTGGAAAACATTTTACGAATAAATTCTATACTTATCATGACTTGTTATGTGGCTTCGTGTTATTATGGGCAATAGCTTATGGTAGCACGGCCGTGGCACGGGCCGTATCAGGGGCGTGGTAAATCATGTCCGGAACCGGGTCGTGACACCAGCCTCCAACAGCCTTTGCCACCCTCTGTCGGCCTCCTTTTCTCTCCCTCCCTCCCTCCCTCTTCTCTCTCTCTCTCTCTCTCTCTTTTCCTTCTCTCCCACAGTTTGCATTCGCCCTCTCCTGTGTCGGTACAGGCCCAACACGACACGGCGCGAGCCCGTACCGACTCGTGCCGCTAGACAACCGGTACGGTGTCCGATGCCGGCACAACAGACCGTGTATTATTCAGTAAGCCAAGTATTGAAGACTCCAAACATATATAACACTTCTTGTATCATAATATATCTGATGGCACTTGTTAATTTTATTCATAATAAGTGGATTATCACCCTCTAAACATGAGTCTTTAGAGTTAGATCTTTATTGGAAGTCTGGACTAAGGAGAAACTATTAGAGGATGTATGGTGTTGTGGGAATAAAGGGGTCTGGACTTAGTCCCACATCGAATAAATAGCGAAGAAGTTTGTTCCTTAAGTGGAGGGGGGCAACCCCTTTCTCTTCAGAGACGCCTTTTGTGGGGCAAAACCGTGAGGAGGGAAGAGACTATGAAATCCCTCCCAAAACAGACAATACCTCTGAGGAGAACCAGTCGCCTCTGCTGTTTCAGCCCGGTGGGGACGAGGTCGGAGGGCGGAAAATCCTCCCGTAGCGCTGGACGTACGGGCTGGAGCCCAACCTTCCTTGACCTCATCAATGGTGAGGTCGGAGGGCGGAAAATCCCAACATAACGCTGGACGCGCTGGCCGGAGCCCGACCTTCCTTGACCTCATCAATGGTGCTTGGAAATAAAGCGGCATGGACTTAGTCCCACATCGAATAAATAGCGGAGAGGTCTGTTCCTTAAGTGGAGGGGGGAAACCCCTTTCTCTTCAGAGGCGGATTTTGTGGGGCAAAACTGTGAGGGGGGAAGAAACTATGAAATCCCTCCCAAAGCGGACAATACCTCTGAGGAGAAGCAGTCGCCTTCGCTGTTTCAGCACGGTGGGGACGAGATCAGAGGGCGGAAAATCTTCCCGTAGCACTGGATGCGTGGGTCGGAGCCTGACCTCCCTTAACCTCATCGATGGTGAGGTCGGAGGGCGGAAAATTCCCCCGTAGCTCTGGATGCGCGGGCCGGAGCCCGACCTCCCTTGACCTCATCGATGGTGAGGTCGGAGGGCGGAAAATCCCTCCGTAGCGCTGGACACGCGGGCCGGAGCCCAACCTTCCTTGACCTCATCATATGGTAATGCAAAAACATACACTAAAGGGTTCAGAAGCCAAAACATACACTAACAATAGATAGCCCCATCACACCATAACTATACATACATATGTATACAGCAATATATCATCAACTTTTAGAAGAAAATATGTTAAATAAGAGTAGAAAATAATCTTTGCACAAGAGAAACTAATGGGACAGTAGCATGAACATTTGTGGTGTACATGAGCTAGTTAATAAATGTGTGAGAACAAGAAAATAAGCATAAGAAACTAAAAACATGACCTAAGTGCTGGTCCTGTCATTCAATGCCGCTCAGCACATACTGTCCAGTGCTGATTTGGCATGTGGCACAGCTGCATGCCACCGCCTGCCACACCATAGTACCCATGCTAGCAAAGTCGGCCAAGATTTACCATCTTATTCAACCACAAGTGGCTGAAAACATTCTATATAATAGTATAACAGTATGTTTGACCAAGATACTTACGCAGTCTCCCCGTATGCCTTGCCTATCTCACTGGAAACTGTGTCACTCAACTTAGTACAGAAACTAGCAACAAAACCAAGTTTCCAGAGCCCTGCAAATGAAGCTCCACCAATACCACATATTGATAGGAAAGCACAAACACATCCGGCAGCACTGGAACCGATCACGCTGCCCGGCCCTCTTCTTCCTCTCCTTTTCTCAGCCACTCCTAAAGCTTCTTTCTGTGTTATCTTCAACTTTGTTGCCACTGTTCCCTGCAAATCTAGTAGACATTGAGAGTGTAGAAAAGTAATCATATTAAAATGCATAAAAGATGATGAGGAGATATCGTTTATGAATTACAATGTCTCTATATGGTCAATATGCTATAGTACACAAAAAAAAGTTAAGGAGACTTAGGTGAAGAGAATATATAAGGGTGAGCATATGGTAAATAAGTTTCGCAACTGCAACATCAAAATTAAAAATCTACATAAAAGAAAGGAAATAGGCAATCTAACAAAAAGCTCTAAAATATGAACTTCAATTAAAATAAACCTCTATATTTTTACAGACTTCTTTTCCCTCAAAGCAAGTTTGCCATACTTCACTAGAGTCAATTTATTATTATTATTATTTTGACCAGAGTTAGATCTAGGGCTTGTCAAATTAAGGTGAGAAATAGAAATCGGTGTCACCTCAATGTGATTGTTTTTGACACCAATTTATTGCAGCTAGATGGCACTTAATCACCACGTGGATAGTCAGCCTCTAACATCTCTATCTACTACATCTAATACATTTAAAGTGCAGCATAAACAGATGCAGCACCCATGTGTGAGCCAAGCTTCATCATTATGAAATTTAATATAAGACAAAAGGACAAACTCAAGACTGCTATTCGATGGGATTTTAATCTTGCACTAACATTTAAATAACATTATGAGCTCCAAAGCCTTGACATAGTAATCTACAAAGCATGCATTCAAGAAAAGACAGTTCAAGCCATAACAAATTGGACTGTCTACATAAAAAAGCATTCAGCCTCAAGGTCATCCCACAAATGTATAAATTGTAAGTGAATTGTGGTTAAATCGATCGATGAAATTTCTTTAGTTTTCTCTCTAGATTATACGTGCAGTCCCCTCAAAATGATCATATCCCTTTTTGACAGAGTGGCACCACATCATTAGGGTACATAAAATACATACCAAACTGATGGGACAAGGCATCTTGTTTATGTCTATGTTTATGCACTAGAATTCCTGAAAAGGTTCAGCATGCTGTTAGATGAACTGATAAGTCACGAATGAAAAACAATTGATCATAAATAACGGCATGGGTTTAAAGTGAACTTAATAATATGCAAATTGAATGGGAAAGGAAAGTTCAAAAGTGGACTCGGGCGATGTTCTTGGTGTGAGAAAAAACAGTGATCTGACCATGATCATATGCAAAGAGAGATAAGAGAAATTTGCGATGATAATCTGGGATGATATTTAAAGGTTCCAACTCTTTATGACAAAGATTCAAGAAATTCAGTTGAAATACCTGATACTTCGAACTTCTTGAAGACTCACAATTAGTCAATCTATCCAAATAATATCAAAATTCTGCTAACTAAAGAAAGATCAAGATTCAAGAATTCAATTGCCATCTCGATTATGAGAAAAATAATAAAGATCTCAATTCAACCTTCAATGCCAGAATATAGTTAAGAAAGAATCCAGAGACAAGCATTTAAGGCAAAACATTGCGAAATCCCACTTACAACAATGAAATAGGCGGCAACAAGGAGGAATCCGGGCGACCCGAAGGCCCTCCACGTTAAGACTCCCAGGAGAAACGCCGCTCCAATCCCTGAAGGGGAAAGCCCCGAGACGAGAATCGGGGATCCAACAAGAAAAATGAGGAGATTGCTGGCGATCGCTGATTTCCACGTTGGGGGCGAGGCCTGGAGGAGATCGAGGAGCGAGTCCTGGAGCCCCGCTAGCTCTTGGAACGCGAAGGCCCTGGGGGGAGAGAGCATTCTCGGAACCCTAGATCTCGGTTTGGGGACTAAGGTTTTGGGGATCGAGAGTAAAGCGAGGGAATTGGGGACGGAGAGTCGCCGGAGAGGATGCGGCGACAGCGGTGGTCTGGGGAGTAGAAGCAAGAGAGCGGAGGCCATTAGACGGTCTGTTTTCTCCCTTTTCTTACGGGAGAGGGGGCTTTAAGCGGCTTCTACCGGACGCCGCCATAGCTTTTTTTTAAAATTTTTTTTAAACTTTTTCTAAGACACGTTTTTTAAATCCTAATTGTGCTCAATAATTATTTTACAATCATTCTTTGTTTTCAGAGTTGTATCCAAAGGAATTTTGCCCCTTGCAAGGAGAAAAAGTATAATATGATCCATAATTAATTTAGATTATTCTCTCCATTATATTCCAAATAAAAAATTATTAATTTAAATATTCTATTTTTTTGCACCTTGGGCATGCCCAAATTTATATTCTCCAAGAGATGTTGGATGCCATTTGGCTCTACCCTAAGATTTCTTTTTTCTATAATGGACAACTTATATAAATCTAATATAAATACATCATAACAAGTCACATAACATCTTGAACAGCTCTTCCTCATCCGTCTAAAGAATCTTTTCGAAGTAATTTGCCATAAAGAACACCGCTCATTGGATTTTCTATAGACGCGATTTGTCTTAAAAATAATGTCGTCATTGGCCATGCCCCATATGTTCTAAAACAGAGAGTGGTGTTGAGTAGGTTGGTATTGGTTTGCAGTATACACCGAGCATGACTCAAATCAGTCCAAATTGTTTTCAGCTCCACCCCAGTCTCTATCCTAAGCTTCAATGAGTCTATAATTTTACAGTTAAGTATTAAGATGGTAGCCACATTACTTAATATTTAACTTCTCGTGATAAAATAACATAGAATCTAACAGAACAAAAGCATTACAGTTTGAGAAGAAAAGAGTATTTTAATTATCGTTTGAACTCGTTGTCCATATGATTAATATATTCCATGATCTCGTAGACCCAATAGTTACCGGTTACTACACTTGTCATTTATGTATTGCTAGATTGTAGCAATAAAAATTTTCAAATAGATAACATATGTCAGATCAATTAATGGGATAAATTAAATGAAATAGCTGATTCTGTATTACTTTTTCGTCTGACATCAATGAGATAGGAAAAAGTCAATCCTAGCATCGTTCTTAAAAGAAATTAATAAAAGTGTCGAGAAGAATCATTTATGAATGGAGACCTCACGAAGGTACCTTTCGCAAGAGAAAAAATAAATCATAAAGTTATGGCCTTTTCTATTTTCAGTCACTTTAAAAAGAGAAATTTTCTGAATAATTTATCTCAAGGCAAACATTTTTTATGGCTCTAAATTTTAGACTTGTTTGGATCGCAGGAAAAAAAATCATCAAAATATTTTTTTAAAAAGCTAATTTTGAAAAAAATAATTTTTTATTTTTTTAAAAAAAATTTGATGGCTCTAAACCCTCGATTAAATGTAGAGTTTGAAGTGCTTTAAAATTTATACATAATACAATCCAACAGATGCAAAAGAAGGTCACTGGTTTTTTTTTGCGAAAGATGCAATCCGAACCGTGAGGACGATCTCCCAAGGTATATACCTGAACTCAGCTTCCATCCTAGCTGGTCAGAAGCCGGAACGATGAGTACAATATAAGAGATACGATGGAGGAGTGGGGAATGGAGATCGAGAGATAGTGGACAGTAGTTGAGACGGACATAACGTTTTACAGGACATTCTCGTGAGGATCTTTTTGGTTGCGTTTGGCCGAGGCGGAATCCTCTCCAGCTTGGGTTTGAAGTGGAGGCCCCAATTCAACAGTCCAAGTTCTTAGGTGCGTCAGTTTGTGGTCATTGATTCAACCGGACGCTAGTAACCAGTGAGGATTCAAACTTAGTTTAGGTTTATATCTTATAATATGGTGTATAATAAATTTATTTATTATAACACTATTTATTTTCTGCAATCATGTCTCCTTCGAACTTACAAGAAAATATAATATATATATATATATATATATATATATATATATATATATATATATATATAAATCTATCTCATCCTATTAGCTTAAGCTTTTGGGATAAATAGAGATTTCAATATGATATCAGAGCAGAGGTCTTGCTTAAGCTTTTGGGACAAGTGGAGATTTCAACAGAACTTGGCTAAGTTGTAGCCTCTTTCCCAGTCTAAAATTAGAAACAAGTATGCTAGGCCTAGGATGAACTTTCTCGATCTTGGTTGGTCCCTGTATTGGCGTAAAGGGTCATCTGGAAACATATGGCTCATTCTCAGTCCGGTGGCGCAACGAAGGAAAGCTGGTGATGTCCATTTTCTTATTTTCAGCTTCATCAGAAACAAGATGACCCATCGAAGTGCTGCACCTCTAGGTATTCAGTTGCACGTCCAAGGCTGAAGAGAATAAAAGTTTGATCTGCAAATTGACAGAGACCTTAGCGGTGTTATAGCTGCATGCACACAAAGAAGACAAAACAAAATAAAGTCTTATTTAATCTCCAATAAGATGTCACAGTTCTACTCCAACAATCCCATTTCAACTGCAGTCACAAAGAAGGCCATTAAATCATCATCAAATGATGTTTTGAATTTCCAGACTCCTGCTGGAAAATGTTATATATGGATCCAAGTATGTAACGCAATGACCTCATAAGCCTTACTTTCTGTTGCCTTTGAGCAAGTCAAAGCCAAATTTAGATAAAGACACGTATGGTGATCATGCCAAGCACCACAGACAAGTTGAGAAGCGTGATATTATACAAATAGCAATGATTGATGCAACAAAGGATACATTTCTTGCTTGTTTCCTAATGATCTTCTGAAAATTTAATAAACAAACATGAAGGGAGGTGTTGACTTTGATTCTTAGATTATTTCAGCTGATATGACCTGTCCATCTCTCTGTCATTATTCGTTATCACCTCATTTTCCTAATCAAGTTACGAGACTTCCGCTGATATTATTGGAGGGGAGTCGCAGGAGAAGTCTTCTCTGATCGTGATTGTCTGCAAAATAAACGAAGCCAATAACTTTGGATCATTGCATCACACTATCAGAAGAGGCTCTTCAAAAGTCGCTGGCAGCTTTCTCCAATAAAATTCAAATAAAAAAAAAGATACATACTTATCATTTTGCTATCATTCTTTTATTTCACTGCCTATTTTGCATGGCTGCAAAGTTTCCCAATACAAGGCAGATGAAACAGTCAAAGAATGCCTACGTGACAAGTTTTCGCTATACACCATTAGAGGTCATTTCACAGATCAGACATCATCTCCTATGTTCGAATTTCAGAGAGATTAAAATTTTCAATGAGCGACTGGATAAACAATGCTCCATTTTGCTTTCTGATGTGCTCTTCTAGGGGAATGTCACCTTTCAGCAGAAACAACATAGAAATAAGAAAAACTTATCTCACATATACCCCAAAGGGACACCAATGGCCATTCTACAACAGTAAGCAAAGACCACCATAAAAGAAAAGCTCGAAGCTGAACATACTCGAGAAATCAACAAACATTGTATAACAAGAGAAACCCTCAGTTACATCCTTCTTTACAGAAAAATGACCATGAAAAAGAAAAATCCTACGTAACACTAAAAACTACTTAAACATCTCAAGCAATCCAAACAACTATAGAGGTAATTAATCCAAGTATCCCCTCCCCTAACCACCAACACCTTATGAACTAAAGAATAGAACTAAAAAAATAGTAGGAGATTCCTTTTGTGCTAATACCAGTGTGATGGATCCAATTCACGAAGTCAAGCAGATGCTAAAATGCTGGATTTCTCTAGTTCGAGAAAAAGGGAGGAGTGAAGCTGCTTCCCAAGAAGATTGGCGTACGAGGAGTTGCCCTGTTTTGAGAGCCATTAGGATGGTTCTGTTTCCTTTCAACCTCTACTTTCCTCCTCTTTCTCGTGGACCAGTAACTTATTTTCTACTTTAACATCTCATAAAATCCCTTAGGCATATCTCTCGAAAAAGTAGGAGATACCTTTCTACAGAAGAAGGTAGGAGATCCGCCTTCATATATTTTGGGATCAATCATAAGAACTCCTATTTTTTATTAGCTAAATGCAACAGGCAACCTAAATCTTCTTACGAGCAAATAATTCTATTTGCCATGGTAATACTGTAACAAGCCAAGACCTCACATTAAAAGACTAGGCTGAAAGTATTATTTATGCTTTATGATCCTGTATAAGTATCTAAAATCTATCCAATGAATAACCAATATGGAAACTAAACACACGTTCGCATGGGTCCTCACTTACTATTCTTGTTTAAGCTCTGACGTTTTCGTCGAGTTCAAATCCATTAAAATTTAATCACAAGTATCGTGATTGGCTCGTGGTATTTATTATAGTAATACTGTAACAAGACAGGTGCCCACCTAAAAAAATTAGCCAAAAGATATTATTTAGATTTTTTGATTTTATGTAAATATTCAAAATTTATCCAACGAATAATTAATATGGAAACTAAATTAGCACGGTACTCACAAATACATGTTGCAATAAAAAAAACAAAAAAAAAAACAAGATATTAATTAGACTCACCCTATTTAAGCCCGGTAAAAGCCCTACGTAAGAACCATGCTGATGACGACCCAAACCGATTTGAAGTCTTTTTTTTTTTGTCCCTTGACATTTACGGCGCTGACGAGTCCTAAAAGGAAGGAATGGAAGGAACTTCAAACTTTAGGCCTTGGCACCCCGATCTGATGACAATGTGGCAGGACGACAAAGGGTACATATACAAAATTATATACCTTGGATATCTTTTTATATTGCAGGATACTATTCTGCGACCCGGTGGGACACAAACTGGTTCACAATTTGTCTGTAATTTACTGAATAATAGAAGTTGCTTGTCATAGAAGTGCACTTTGCTTCAACATTAATTGTTATCATTAAGGCTTCCAAAATTGTTTTCATAGGTTGGAGAGTTGACATCCAACCCAAGTTGATCTTATCAACTGGAGTCAACCAAAAACAAAACTGGAGGTCTACTCACACTTGTGAGTTGACATAGGCCTGTAGCTTTCAGAGTGTGCGAATGGCATCCCTTGGCGGGTGTAGAAGTTGTTTTTTTAGCCTCCTTTCATTTGCAGAGAGAAACCTAATTAACATTTCATTAGGAAAATGAGAAAGCGCAAAGTACAAGATTAAAAAAAAAAGTACATGATAGAATCATAACATAACAAAAAAATAGGCAAAAGAAGGGTTTGAACAACCAGTCCAGGAAGTTGAGAAGTTAAATTCTAAAACATAGGCCGATGGTTAAATTTCGAGAGAAAAAGCAAAAGTTAATTGATTGCAAGTTCTCACAATCCTAGCTAGTCCAGTATGCAAGAAGATCTGGATATATACTATCCTCAGCCAGCTGAGGAGTCACCTATCTCAGTTCTTAGTTTGTAATTCAGTGAAACCAAGATCCAGCCCAAACTGTGGCTTATTTTCATTATGGCACAAGAGTTTAGAATAAAACTATTTTTAGGTAATTGCTAGAAATGAAAACTAGATTTTGAAGTGTCCTGAGGTGATGCCACATATTATACCATTATCCACACCATTTCCGTTCTAACCAAATAGTCTACTTCTTTTATTTTTTTGGCCTCCCTGTAGACGTAGATGGAAGTTGGGAGAATGGATGAAAAATTGCTTGCATCAAATAGTGGATGTTGCTTATAACAGGAGCATACAAAAGGGAAATGGATTCCTAGAGCCTACCTCGGTGGATAGGATAAGGCCTGTTGCTACGAGTGATGTTTCAGTTGATTAAAACTAAAGATACGAAGGTAAAATATTAAATGTTAGCGCCATTAGTAAAAATACTACAATTTAAAGTTCAGTTTACTTTTTCAGTATTTGTTTCTCGTTTATTGACTATAGAAATGCCGTTCTTTCTTTACAAAAAGGACTAAAGATGAGTTATATAGGGATGTGACACATCCTTCAAACTACAAGTCTTCTAGATGATTTAATGAATACAAAGTCATGGTCATCATCATCTAAAGAAATATATGTAACAGCCAGAAGCAATGAACCAAAAGGAAAGAATACATAGTCCATTACTCCATCTTAATTATCCTTCAAATCAGGGACCTTTTATGTCTATATTTCAAAATTTCAGCCTGCAGGTAAATCACACAGCCCATCAAGCAACGGCATAAGGAAATGGAAGTGTAGGTGGGCCGAGCTCCCAGCGAGCCAGGAATAACTCTAGCATGTCTCAGGCTGTAAACCAGAACCAGTAATTTATTTTTAACTGGAACTCAAGCTATTTAATACATTGTATTAATCATTAAACAAATATAAAATATAAAATTACATTTTTATATATAATAAATAATTAAAATCGATCAATCTATCTACTCATTTATTCATATTGAGCTTAAATTAGAATCGAGCCACAGGCAAGCTTAAATGATTAGCTTGATCATGTTTAATCAACTATGGATAAGTTCAATCTTGTGTCAAGCTTGAATTATATATCCGTTCAAGACTCGAATAAATATTTAACTGATAAAAATAACTGAATTTAGAAGACTAATAATATTAAAATAAAATATAATCTAGAAAATGGATATATTTAATGGAAGAGTCAGTTATCTCTACATGCATTTCATAACTGTATTCCATCTATTGTTCATACGTCCTTAGTTTGGAGACTTAAAATTCATCTACTTGTCTCCCTATTTTGCTGGAAAGTAATTTAGAATTTGACTGTCATAAAATATTATTGTGAAAGTTCGTATTGGCATGTATTTAGTTTCACATCGTTTATGTGAAATCTTAGATACTTATATAGGACCAAAGAATCCAAATAACATCTTCTAGCTATTCCTTTTTAGTGAGATTGTGGATCGTATAAATGGTATCAGCATGGATGCGATCCATGGCCCATGTAGATAAGGGGGCACTACAGCAGGAGCTCTTTTAGGGCAGACCATAAGTTGATTTTGGTGTTTATGGTTGGATTTGATTGAATTTGGACCTTTAGCCTAATGAGGAAGCTACAATGGGCTATTACTGTCACGCCCCGAACCTAGTACCCGGATCCGATACGCGACCGGCCGCATGAGCCCTAGAATAATGCCCTAAAGATTATGCAAGGCCTAAGACGAACAAAAAATCCGACAATTCTATAGTTAATCACTTAATTTGAATAAATAAATCCAACATGTCTAGATAATCAAATTAGTTCAATTACAAGATCTTCAAATACTTGTCGACATCAAAGAAAGATAAACAAACAAACTAACTAATAACTCTGATACTCGCGCTCCGCGCCCAACCCATCCATGTCTATGCATCCTGCAACTCTGAAAAGAGAAAGAAGAAGGGGGGTGAGCTTTACAGCCCAGTAAGAACCACTACATATTTATACCAACATAATAGTAATATGAATTTAAAAACCACGACAAATCGATGGACAATTCATGAAATCATAAACCGGCTATCAAAAGGCTTAAATAATCAATATAAGTATTATGTCAAATATCAATAAAAGTCCAGCCACACAAGAATGATATAGTATATGATAACTCATAAATCTTTATTATGATTTTAATGCCTTTTCTTCAACTTGATCCAAATCAATTATCTTAACGACTTTGGGTAAATCTCGGTCACATTTCTCAGTCTGTCGTGGGGCTGCCAAGTATCACATTTTCAGCTTGTGGCGGGGCCTGCACATTATAGTTCCACATTTCTAGCCTGTGAGGGGGTCTGCCAAAGTATCACATTTTCAGCCTGTGGCGGGGCCTGTACATGATAGCTCCACATTTCTAGCCTGTGAGGGAGCCTGCCAAAGTATCACATTTTCAGCCTATGGCGGGGCCTGCACATGATAGCTTCACATTTCTAGCCTGTGAGGGAGCCTGCTAAAGTATCACATTTTCAGCCTGTGGCGGGGCCTGCACATTATAGTTTCACGTTTCTAGCCTACCAAAGTACCACATTTCCAGCTTGTGATGGGGTCTGCCATAATAACAAGATAAATCCAAAGTCCCTTTTCATACAATCTAGTTTACATCCATACATCAATTTCTTTTTATTTATTTCTAGCTTTGGATTAACCACAGTCACGTTTCCAATCCGTGACGGGGCAACCAATAATAACAAGGTTAGTCTATAACACCACATCCATAAATCCAATCATGCAGGTGTAGATTATGCACATGCATGCATCTATCATGATACTAACCACAAGCGTATATGATCAAAATATAATTTAATATAAAACTAGTTTGCTTCTTACTTATCTGGATCATAGAACATCATACATAAATAGGTGCAAGATATTTATATCATGCAGGATTGGCGTACAAGGATCCTTACCCTTTGTTGAGAACTTAGACAGACTAATCACCCGCCCTCACGACGATCTATAAACCGGAATGCGCAGGACTCCGCTCAGCATCCTCTCATCCAACAGGTTGTTTCCTTACAGAATCAAATCATCATTAAAACTTATCCAAAATATATGACAATTCAGAACCCTCAAAACAATGATCTCCCTGTATCCAAATTTAGAGAGAGAGACCCAACTAGAGAGAAAAGAAAAATATAATAGGAGAAAGGGAAAGGGAAGATCCAAATAAAACACCCTTTCTCTTTTTCTCTTCTTCCTTCTTTTCGACGGAAAGGGGGAGGGTGATCGGCAGCAAGCGTTCCACGGCTGGCGACGCCCCATGGTCGTCTCCTTGTGGCGGTGCCGGCGACGGCCGGCCGAACGGAAGAAGGAACCAAGCCACCAAGAGGAGGTTCGGTTCTCCTCAATTCGGTGGCTTACGGCCATATTCCCAAAGAAATAATGACCCAAAGACAAATGAGAAGGAGGAGAGCGTGCTCATCTTGCCTCCGGCAAGCTTTTCCGGCAAGCCCGATTGCGAACAACCCAAGTTTCTCACGGATCCCTTTTTTTTTTTCTTTTCTTTTTCTTTTGAACGGCACTCGGTTGATGCCCTAGGAAGAGGAGAAAGGGGTCTTTTATAGATGGAGGTTGGTTCAATTTAGGTAAAATTTAATCCCCCTTGTTCCTCTCTTTTTTTTTTTTTGATGGATTCGGGCAGGAGTTGAAATAAGGGAGGGAAGACTCTGTTCGAGAGTCTCCCTCCCATTTCATATGAATCGAGCCTGTGGGCCCTTACAATTACAGAGGGTTCATGCATGGCCCGTCTTACCTGACCCTACCAGATCTTCCTCGGCCTTGGTATTCCCCAGCAAGAGATCCATACGATTAATAGAGGTAATGATGCACAATGGAACTATCATGTAATGGGCTCGACCCTTAGCACGACCTCTTCCCCTACCACATGCTTGACCTCGAAGGAATTGTGGTGGTCTTCTTCTGGCTGATTGCATCGGCTTCTATAGATGACTAACTCTTCTCATGTGAAACATATTTTGCATTATTGTTTCATCATTGCCTACTTACCCATGATCACAACTAACAAACAACTCCTAAACAACCTTTGACTCATGCATTATTACCTAACCTAACAAATACTCTTCGACTTATTCAAGCAATTCCGGGACTCTTGACTAAAGCAACAACTGACTTACACAAAAACCTGACTTATACCAAGTAATAATCATGCATACAACTGGGTTGTGTGCGGAGCCCGCACACAACAACCCGCCAAGGCTTGCTTTTCTAAAAGATACGCTACCACGGAAGAAAAGATCGATTCCTTGCTTTCTGAAACTCAGTAATCGGATTAATGTTTTGTTATTACCAAACCGTGTTGTGTGGCACGAAAGGTATAGGTTTTCTTTCCTTGTTACTTGGCATGCTTGACACTAGTGCTGTTGGAACGGGTAAGACTGCAAAAAATAATCAGTGGCCGGCAACAAGAACAAATACAAACAGGCCAAATTTGATCATGTACATTTGTCCAATTATTTTTCTAAATGCAACCTTTCATTTTTGCTTCTAGATTGCATACACTTCCAGTGATAGTAGCTCAAATTCTTATGTTTCCATTCATTGGTCACCGCAAATCTATTTTCATAAGGATACATGTAGGTGTATATTTAGTCTTACATTAACTATGCAGTAGGTAGATCTTATGTAAGGCGAAATAACCCAAATAATCTTGTGTTATTACAAATGATATCAGAGCGGATCTGGTCCATAGCCCATATGAATTAAGGGACATTGTGACACAAGATCCTTAAAGCTAACCATAGGTTGATTATGATGCCTATGATTAGATTTGAATAGATTTGAACCCTTAGCTTGGCGAGGATGCTAGGACTTAAATGGGAAGAATATGTGAGGACTCGTGCGAACATATATTTAGTCCCACATCGGTTATGCACTGGATAGATCTTGAATAGTTATATTGGGTCTAGAAACCCAAATAAGACCATCCGACTAGCTTTTTTGAATGAGATTTTGGGTTGTTACAATTTTTTTATCATAATATTCAGACCTAGTAGGCTCTCAATTTACTACTTTTTGGGCCTCTCTTTTTTTGGTTGTTGTTATAGTTAATTATATAAGTTGATTATTATCAAAGATATTGTTGTTATCATTATTTTTTGTTTTTTCCAATTCATGAGCTTTGAATCCATCTGCTACCTATACCCATCTCATCTAACTCTCGAGCGAGCTAGATCTCATGAAACTAGGAGTTTACGAATCAAAGATTGAAATAAGGGATATTGTCACTTGAACTAAACCCATATGTCCAAGAGATGCAACAACTCAGGACCTCACCCAAAATGGCTAACCGGAAGATATTTTTTGATTTCTTAGTCTTGTATAAGTATTCAAGATCTCTCCGATGAATAATCAATGTGAGACTAAACATATGCCCGCATGGGTCCTCACATACTCTTTCTGTTTAAGCACTGACATTCTCGTCAGGCTAAGGTCCAAATCTATTCAAATCTAATTACAAACACCACGATCGGCCTGTGGTTAGCCTTAATGAGCCTGCACTGCAGTGTCCTCTAGTTCACATGAGCTATAAGCTGGGTCCGCTCGATACCATTTATAAGAATCTAGGACCTTACCCAAAATGGCAAACTAGGAGGTATTTTTTGGATTTCTTAGTCCTATATAACTACCCTAGATCTCTCCAGCATAATCGATGTAGGACTAAATATACATCTGCATGAATCCTCACAAGAGATGATATCTGTGTTTTGTTGATATCTGTGCTGGCTCCTCTTCCTTTCCTTTATAGGTTCATTAGATCCCTTATCCCTTAGAACTTTGAAGATCAACTTTGATAGCTCCCTCAAAAATCATTCGAGATCATTATGGCCACTTTATCTTTGGTGGAACTAGACAATTTTTAGCTATTTCTATTTCTATGACTGATTTAAGTGCCTCAAAGAAAGGGTTGAGAGCAACAATTTTTACTATAAATAGTTTGCTCGAAGGTGACTCTAGCACCGATATTACTTGGATCAAGGGGAAGATTCCTGCACCATCAAGTTCTGTTCTTTTTGATATCCTCCATCCATCTGCTGAAAGAATAAATGCCTACAAAGCCAATCACAATTTTTATTGTGAAGGATTTTTCATTGATTTCCAAATCATGTATGTGACATTTAAAGGCATTGTGTTTCATCATACGTTGTTTCTTATATTTGTGCTGAACCCCTTAGATTAGGGCAATGGTTTTAGGGCTATGATGAGATCATACAAGTGAGGCCTAAAATTCTAAAATCATAATCTTAAGTATTCCCAGTCATTGGTACATTGAGTCGGGGATAAATGCTACCAGCAAGACTGGCACATCTTATGTATACTCGATACAGAGGGTGATTGATCTCACAATCACTTGCGTGGAGACACTAATATATAAATATGGGTGCTCATTAGAGGAATGAGTTCACTAAAATAATTTGTCAAGAGAATATCTTATGGAGTCTTACTTATATGTCTAAAATTGATTCTCTTAGTGGGAGTTGTGCAACTAATCCTTTGACCTGAGATCACCATAGTATCTTGTGCACATGAATCCATGTTTTAGTTTACTCTTATTCATGACAATATGTTGTGCACGGGGTCTTTCAGATATGGTGAATTGTGTATGAAGGTTATGAGTAGGTCGACAAGAAATCAATCACTTCTAGTAAGAGAAGACCGCATCCTATTTATTCTAATCATATGATAATTCAGAAAATCTTTGATCAAAGTAGAATGAAAATTAGAAAGAGTTTCTAATGTTTCATTATTCAAATTATCATTAAAAGATTGAGAGAAATATGAATATATAATTGAGTTTGATATATATCTATACTCATATACATATTCGGGATGCAGTTTGATTGAAGGATTGAATTGTACGGTAACTTGCCACTGAAGGATAATTTTGGTATTTCCACCAAATTTTATATCTTCCGGATAGACATGACACGTTGCTATTGGGAATTGTATCCTAAATGTCAATTGTCAGCATATTGATGATTGAATTTTGTAAATAAATTGACAAATTAATAAAGTGTTATTTGGCATTATTCATCATTTTATCTTCAAATGAACTCTTATATGATGAAGTCCTTAGGACTTATGTTATGATAAAGGAGGATTTATCTTTGAGTCCTTAAATTTGTTCGCGACCAAATGATATGCAGTTATTAGGACGACAACATTATTGAGATTAGGTCGTTGTGTAACATATACGTTGGTTGTCCTCTTAACCAAGGAGTGTGGAGACACTGGTATGCCACACAGGTGAAGTGTAGGAGTACATTTCACCGAACGTGACCAATTTCGGAATGCTCTACTATCGAGAGATATTCCGAGTGGATATGGATATAAGTTTGGCCCTCTGACCTGAGACCGCAACCTGTGACTAGCAAGCAACTCACTGTACTTTGGTACCGGACTACCTAAATTTCTAATTTAGTGACGGAAGGTCACTGGGTGCAGTCAAGTACTTGCGTAGTTAGTTGTGAGTCAAGATGGAATTGACCCTCCTAGAAACAGGAGATAATGTCTTGTGATTAATTTAGCAAAACCTTGACCAGGATAATTCCAGTGAGGAATCACGGGATATCTAAAGTTAATCACATAATAGATGTACTAATTATAGGATTGATAGTGAGCTCCAAGTCATCCTGGCATTAGGAGTCAAAGGGATTGAATTATACAGTAACCATAGTCCAGGGTTCCAGAATATTTGCTTCGTATATATTTGGCTTATCCGGACGTCGGGTACCATTGCTAGATGGTCACATCGATTAGTATAGGAAGACGTTCCTATACTACCGGCTTAGGTTCGAACCTATGAGGTCACACGCATAGAAGTTTCTAGATTGATCAAATGGCTGATTGATGATTAAGAATCATTCAGGGATAATTTGGTCAATTCGATTGACAAATTATTCTAAGCAAAAGTTGCATTAAAATAATTATTGAATTATTGAAGGATTAATTAGCAATTAGATTGCTAATGAACTCAATTTGATTGAGTAATTGGGCTTAGATTGAGCCAAATTGAATAGGATTCAATTTGGGCTGCATCAGGGTTTGACCTAATTGGATTGGGTTCAACCCAAGTAGATTGAGCTTGACCCAATTGATGGGACTTGATCTAATTGGATTGGGCTTAATCCAAATCAATTAGAAGATCTTATTTGATGAGGATTATAAGTCCAAATAATCAGAATTAGATAAGGAGAAGAATTCCTAAATTTTAGGAACCTATCCTTATCTTCTTGGAGAAGAATGACACCTTGATTTATGCCCAATATTTTCCACACCTATCATCTTTATTTTTGGCCAAAAATTGGCGTGAGAAGAGAGGAGGCATGGGGCTATATTTACTATAAAAATGGCACCTCAAATCTTCCTAAAAAGATTTAGATGAATTTCCTAATTTGTAGGGATTGCATTGGCGCATGAAATAGGATGGTCTGCGGCTGAACTTTGGACGCATGAATTCTTATCTTTTAGGGATCCAAAATGCACTAAATTTGGATATATTTATCTTGTCTTAGCTTCCAACCCACCAAAATTTTTTGGGGATTTTATCAGCCAAATTAATTAGCTAAATTAGGTGTGAGGCGTGGGGGGGTCTTTTGGCTATAAAAGACCCCCATGCCTTGGGTTCAAAATATACAATATTTAGAGGTTTCAAAAAATTCTGAAAAAATTCCCTGAGGCCTCCATCCCTTCTTCTCCTTCATCCTCACATCCATCCTCCATCTTCTTGAAGAATAATTAAAAGTTGAGTGTTTAGAAGGAGAAAGCTTCAGCCACTGCAGTGTTCCTGCGTGAGCTAGCACTCCCGCGGAAAATGATTTACCTAGGACTTCGCGTGTACTTCTCGTAGAGGCCATTCGTGTGCGTGGCTGCGAAGTCAAAGTTTAGATCCATAAGTTTCTTCCATCATAAAAGGTATTAATTCTATATTAATCTTTTATTTTGGAGTCAGGGTCTAGGTCCGATTCTCCGAGATTTTACCCTCCTTTGGGGCTCCTCATGGAGTTATCTCCAGAATCCATTCGATGGATATTCGGAGATTAATCGAAATAGAGTGTTTACCTTTCAGATCTGATAGTTAATCATGCATAAAAATTTTAGCATATTTGTTTAAACGATTCCGGCATAATCCTATATGTTCTTAAGGTGCTGATTTCTAGATTTGATCTTGTAAGCATGCATGAATTAAATTGTTTGATTCGATTTTTCTGCTACATTTTAAAACTTAAAAAAAACTATGTATGGCTTGATCCCCCTTATGAAGGGGTACGTAGGCAACCCGATCAGGTTCAGCCATGGTTTAAAAAAAAAAAAATTCAACATGCTTAATATCGAAGAACTTAGAATTTACTTTCAGTTGCTAGACGTCAATCTTGTCTTATAGATTTGATCGAATTACAGAATTTGATTTGATCATCAGTTAGAAAGAATTCTAATTGTTAAGTTTGGGTTCATGCAGTTTGGACCTAAGTCGATTAGAAGAGTTCTAATCAAGTTAGGTCAACTCGCACCCATACCTATTGTTGGCTAAGTATGGAACCTGTCAACCCTAAAGGATGAATTTTGATGATTACAAAATACTTCAGATCATATTGTGTACTAATGACATTAGCTTAATTGTGAAGTTTTATAAGTCAAGAAAAATCAGAAGAATTGAAGCACTGCAAAATCTTAAGTTCTTCGCAAATATCTCATTGGACATGTTCTAAAAGGAATTGATCTTAATCTAGTCCATGGAGATCAGAGAAGAAGTCTAAAGTTTTTTGTTTGAAAGACTTGAGTCAACTTCTAAGCAAAAAGGACAAGTTTAAGTTAATTCTGATAAGTTTTATTCAAGGAACACAGTCAAAGAGTCGATCCCCGCAAAATATGAGTCGACCCTTGTGTAGTAAATAGAAAGTTTTTTATCGCCTGAGAAAAGCTTGAAGAGTCGATCCTTGTTCAAAATGAGTCGACCCCCGAAATTGAAGAGTTGACCCTTGCGTTTGAAGAGTCGACCCCTGTTCAGTCTCAGCACCGGCCGAAAAACTAAAGTGTGAGCCGACCTTTGTGTTTAAAGAGGCGACTCCTGATGAAGATGAGCCGACCCTTAAGAATTAAGAGTCGACCGTTTGAAGTTGACACAGCAAAAGCTCTCTCCACGAATTGAAGTGCCGATCCAGAAAGAACATGAGTCGACCCCTGAGATACATGAGTTGACCTTTGTACTGTTGGGACCACAATGGAAAGCTGTGAACGATTTTTGTCTTCTTCTGTAACAGAAAAAGATTCTCATCAGAGCGGAAAGAAAGAAATTCAAATTCCGCCGAAGAATTTGTCTATAAATACGAGGGAACCTCAGAATGGAAATAATAAGGAAAGGGAAAAGACTCCATTGAAAACAAAAAGTTTTCACTGAGAAAAAGAGAAGAAAAGCTTAACAGTTCATCTTCCTCACCAGCACTGTAATCAGAAATTTTCTCTTGTGGGGAGATCAGTCGAAGTTTCTCACTGCATCGTGAAGAGTTGCTGTTCAGACATTGGAACATCCTTCCACAGCAAACTACTTCATCGGTTTCAGCTTTTTGCTTTCATTGATTTATTTTTTATATGCTCTAAAGCTTTTTTTCAAGTTACAACATTCTTTTAGTTGGATTAATTGCTGCTGTAACAGTTTCATTGATTTGAAACTTGTAAAGGCTCTTCTAAGCCTTGATTGAGAGTTGCTAAATCAGGTGTATTCAGCAAGGGTGCTAGTTTTGGTTGGTTCATCTGAAAACCTACTAGGTTGTTTGTAAGCCCGGAAAAACAAACGGTGTAAAGTTTTGGTTGGTTCATTTGAAAACTAACTGGGTTGTTTGTGAGCCCGAAAAAACAAAAGGTGTAAAGTTTTTGGTTGGTTTGTCTGAAAACTAACTAGGTTGTTTGTGATCCCAAAAAATAAAAGGTTTTCGGTTGGTTGCCTGGGAAAACCAACTGGATTTTTGATTGTGAGCCCGAAAAATAATTAGGCTGTAATCTGTCGGATTATAGTAAGAATCTTAAGCTAGGCTTGAGGAGTGGACGTAGGTGCTGGGAGTGCACTGAACCACTATAAACCTTGGTGTTTGTGATTGCGGTTCTTCTCTTTCTTTCCTTTGCATATTCCTTGATGCATTCCTAGCTTTTATTTACTGTCATATTTGTGCAATCTCATTTCCGCTACTGAATCTATAAGATATTAGTAACTCATACTCTCCATACGTTTCAACGTTAATAATTTTTTTTAAGAGACCCAATTCATCCCTCCTCTGGGGCTGCACCTCTGGGCAACAAGTGGTATCAGAGCCTGGTACTCCAGAAACATTTTGATCTAACAATCAAGAGTTAAAGGTCATGGCAGCCACTATGGGATCCTCTGTTGCTGAAGGGCAATCTACCAATAGACCACCTCTTTTCAATGGCACAAATTTTACTTATTGGAAAGCTAGCATGAGAATTTTTATTTAAGCACTTGACTATGACTTATGGACTGTTATTATTAATCGGCCTCACACACCAACTAAAATTGTTGATGGCATTATCTTATTCAAACCTGAGATTGAATGGGATGACCATGATAAAAGAATGACTCAGCGAATGCAAAAGCCATGAATGTTCTTTACTGTTCTTTAGGTGCAAATGAGTTTAATCGTACATCTATTTGCATGACTGCTAAAGAAATCTGGAATAGGCTGGAAGTTACACATGAAGGCACTAACCAGGTCAAAGAATCTAAAATCAGTATGCTAGTGCATAAGTATGAACTATTTAGAATGGAAAACAGTGAATCTATAACTGAAATGTTTACTAGACTCACTGATATTATAAACGGCCTGAAAAGCCTTGGTACATATTACTCTAATAGTGATCTTGTTCGGAAAATTCTTAGGTCTCTTCCTAAAGCATGGGAAGCAAAGGTCACTGCTATTCAAGAAGCCAAAGATCTCAATTCTCTCCCACTGGAAGAACTGCTGGGTTCCTTAATGACTCATGAGCTCTCAATGAAACAGAATCTTGAGGAGGATGAACCTAAGAAGCGCAGAACCATCGCTCTTAAATCTACTCTGCATGAGGATGAAAGTGAGGATTCTGAACCTGATGATAGTTTGGAAATGGCCCTGATTACAAGAAAGTTCAGAAAATTCTTTAGAAGAAATAGAGAAAACTTTAAGAAAAAGCATGTGATCAAGGGGGAGCAAAGCAAAGAAAGTAAGGAGCAATATATTTGTTATGAATGCAAAAAGCCTGGACCCTTCCGAACAGAGTGTCCTCTATTAAAGAAGGCTCCGAAGAGGTTAAGGAAGAAAGCTATGATGTCTACTTGGAGTGACAGTGATAAATCCAGCTCTGGAGAAGAAGAACAGCAACAGGAAGCTGCAAACCTGTGTCTAATGGGACATGAAAATGAGGTATATCTGAATACTGATTACGATTTCATTTTCGATGAGCTTCAAGATGCTTTTTCTGAGCTTATGATTGAATATAAAAAGCTTAGCTTAAAGAATAAGGAACTGAAGACTAAGAACCAATCTTTAGAAAAAGAAAATACACTGCTTCTGGATAATAAGAAGAAACTGCATGAAGAAAATCAGAAGTTAGCTAATAAAGTTGAAAAACTGAAACCTATAGTTGATAAATACACCCTAAGCTCTGAGAAATTGAATTTAATTCTAGAAAGTCTAAAAATGCTGTTTCCACTAATAGGCCTTTAGAGCTTTTGCATATGGACTTATTTGGACAAACTAGAACTGCAAGCCTAGGAGAAAAACTTTATGGCTTTGTTATTGTGGATGATTTTTTTAGGTATACATGGGTTTTATTCTTGGCACACAAAAGTGAAGCATTTTCAGCTTTCACTAAACTGTATAAAAAGATTTCAAATGAATATGGACTGAAAACTATTAAGATTAGAAGTGATCATGGAACTGAATTTGAAAATCATGATTTTGAAAATTTCTGCACTGAAAATGGTATTGATCAAATTTTTCTGCACCAAGAATACCGCAATAAAATGTTGTTGTAGAGAGAAAGAATAGAACACTTACTGAAATGGCTAGGACAATGTTATGTGAGTGTGATTTACCTAAGTATTTTTGGGCTGAAGCCATAAATACAGCTTGTCATGTTCTTGATAGACTTACTATTAGGTCAATTTTAAAAAAAACTTCTTATGAACTTATGAAAAATAAGAAACCAAATCTTTCATACTTTCATGTTTTTGGTTGCATCTATTTTGTTCTAAATAATGGTAAGGACAACTTGAGAAAATTTGATTCAAAATCAGATGAAGTTATTTTTCTTGGATATTCTTCATCAAGCAAAGTATATAGAATATTTAACAAGAGAACTTTAGTTGTTGAAGAGTCAATACATGTTATTTTTGATGAATCTAATGACCCTTCATCAAGGAAGAATTTAGATCTCGATGATGATGCAGAGGAACTCAATAAGCAAGCCAAAGAATTGACCCTAAAGGATGTGTCTGAATCTAAAAATTCATAGCATAATCAAAATCAGAAAGAAGAAGATCAAATGCTTAATGATAAAACTAGTCTACCAAAAGAATGGAGGTATGCACATAGTCATCCTAGAGAACTAATAATTAGTGATCCTTCACAAGGAATTAGGACTAGATCCTCCATTAGAGATGTTTGTAATCATCTTGCATTTGTTTCTCAAATAGAACAAAAATCTTTTGAAGAAGCTGAAAAAGATAACAATTGGTTAATGGACATGCAAGAAGAACTGAATCAATTTGAAAGAAATAACGTTTGAAATTTAGTTAGAAGATATGAAAATACTTCTGTAATTGGAACAAAATGGGTTTTCAGAAATAAATTAAATAAGGATGGAATTGTAATTAGAAATAAGGCTAGATTAGTTGAAAAAGGATATAATCAAGAAGAAGGAATTGATTTTGATGAAACTTTTGCACCTGTAGCTAGACTTGAAGCTATCAGATTATTACTTGTATTTGCATGCTTCATGGATTTTAAATTATTTCAAATGGATGTCAAAAGTGTATTTCTAAATGGTTTCATAACTGAAAAAGTTTATGTAGAACAACCACCTGAATTTGAAAATCATAAACTTCTAGATCATGTTTTTAAATTGAACAAAACACTTTATGGCTTGAAGCAAGCTCCTAGAGTTTGGTATGATAGACTAAGCAACTTTTTAATAAAGAGCAATTTTTTAACAGAAAATGTTGATAAAACTCTTTTTATTAAAAAGAAAAATTCTGATATACTGATTGTTCAAATATATGTTGATGATATTATATTTGGAGTTACTAATGAAAGTTTATGTGAAGAATTTGTTAAGCTCATGCAAGGTGAGTTCGAGATAAGTTTGATGGGTGAACTCAACTTCTTCCTTGGACTCCAAATCAAGCAAACAAGAGATGAAATTTTCATCTGCCAAAGCAAATACACAAAGAAAATATTAAAGAAGTTTGGTATGGAAGATTCAAAATCAATAGGTACTCCTATGAGCTTCTCTTGTAAATTAGAAAAAGATGAGCAATGTAAATTCTTTGATTCAAAGCTGTATAGAGGAATGATTGGATCTTTACTTTATCTTACAACAAGTAGACTGATATAATGCATAGTGTTTGTATGTGTGCAAGATATCAAGTAAATCCTAAAGAATCACACTTAATTGCTATTAAAAGAATATTAAGATACTTAAAAGGAACACAACACCTAGGTTTATGGTATTCTAAGGTATCTAAAATTGACTTGATTGGATATTCAGATGCTGATTTTGCTGGTTGTAGATTAGACAGAAAAAGTACAAGTGAAACTTGTTAATTCATTGGAACAAACTTAATTTCTTGGTTTAGCAAGAAACAAACTCCGTAGCACTATCTACAGCTGAGGCTGAATATATTGCTGCAGAAAGTTGCTGTGCCCAAATCCTATGGATCAAGCAATAGCTTGAGGATTATGGCATAAAATAAAATAAAATTTCTATAAGGTGTAACAACGCTAGTGCCATAAATTTGACTAAAAATCCCATACAACACTCAAGATATAAACATATAGAAATCAGACATCATTTCATAAGAGATTATGCTCAAAATGGAGATATAAAAATGGAATTTATAAATACTGATAAACAAATTGCAGACATTTTCACTAAACCTCGTAATGAAGAAGTATTTTGTAAATTTAGAGGTGAATTATGCATTTATGATCCATTTTGATGACTGATTATGACTGATAAATTGTGTATTTTGATTGACTATCATTGGTTGAATTTTAGTTGATTTGATCCGTAGTTTGCAATTAAGTTTAAATGTTATTCAAAAAGATTTTGTCTCTTGAACAGTCTGAGGAGATGACTCATGTAAATAAGGAGTCGACTCATGAAGTAAGGGACGACTCTTAAGTTTAAAAAGTCGACCCCTAACTCATAAGAGACGACTCTTAAGTTAAAAGAGTCGACTTTTAGTTCATCGGAGATGACTCATGAGTTAGATGAGTCAACTAAAGAGAAAACTATTCGAAACGAATTCTAAAAGGCTTTTTCTCTCTCTCTCTCTGAAACGTTGAACCTAAAATATTTTATAACCCTTAGAGCGCCTTTTTTGTCTTCAAACTCTTCTTCAAACCAGAAACTCCCAAAAACCCTAGAAAATCCTTCCAAGGTTTTGATTGATCTTCTAATGATGAGAATCAAGCAAGTAACATCTGGAGCAAAGAGGAAGAATACCACTCCACACACAGATAGAAGAATGAAGGCTAGGGCAAAGAATCCACAGAAGGAAGTAACACCACCGCCTCAACCCGTTACGACTCCTCTGTCACCTCCGTCCTCAGTATCCAGACAAGGACCTCTCTCCATAAGAAATGTATCGACAGGAAGGAGAGTAGATTTTGAATTTCTGGAGAAAGAAAATTTCTCCTTAGGGCAGAATCTTAAGGATATGGGTTGGGAATACCTATGCTCTCTGAATGTGCCTACCTACCCAGACCTGGTACGAGAATTCTACAACAATGCCAGATATGGAGAAGGACAGATCTCGTCCAAGGTAAAAGATGTACCTATTTTAATTACTGAAGAGATTCTTAGAGATACCCTTCGGATTCCAAATGATGGAGAAAATAGAGATCATCTAGAAAATAGGAATGAAGGAAATAATACCATTTTGAATAGAGAAGTCACAGGAGATTGGACTGAGATCAGTACCAATCAACTGAATGCAGAGATGCGTCTGCTGTATCACATGATCAACAAGATGTTCTTTCCAAAGACAGAAAAATTGGATCATGTTTCAGAAAGGGATATACTAGTAATGCACCATACCATCCAAGGACTCCCACTGAACCTACCCTGCCTGATGCTTAGATACATGGAAGCTCAAGGTCAAAGAAAAGGAGCTTCACTTCCTTATGGTATGGTCTTAACTCAAGTCCTTTGTAACTTCAATGTAAATCTAGAAGGAGAAACCAAGAAAAAATTATCATCTTCTGATGTTTACAATGACAAAATCACTGAAGAGGATGGGATTTGTCAAATTTGAGGGAAAATGGACTCATAAAGGGAAAGGTGTTGAGAATTGTATCCTAAATATCAATCGTCAGCATGTTGATGATTAAATGAATTGACAAAATTAATAAAGTATTATTTGGCATTATTCATCATTTCATCTTCAAATGAACTCTTATATGATGAAGTCCTTAGGACTTATGTTATGATAAAGGAGGATTTATCTTTGAGTCTTTAAACTTGTTCGCGACCAAATGATATGTTGTTACTAGGACGACAACATTATCGAGATTAGATCGTTGTGTGACATATACATTGGTTGTCCTCTTAACCAAGGAGTGTGGAGACACTGGTATGCCATACAGGTGAAGTGTAGGAGTATATTTCACTGAACGTGACCAATTTCGGAATGCTCTACTGTCGAGAGATATTCTGAGTGGATATGGGAATAAGTTTGGCCCTCTGATCTGAGATCGCAACTTGTGACTAGCAAGCAACTCACTGTACTTTGGTACCGGACTACCTGAATTTCTAATTCAGTGACGGAAGGTCACTGGGTGTAGTCAAGTACTTGCGTAGTCAGTTGTGAGTCAAGATGGAATTGACGCCTCCTGAAAACAGAAGATAATGTCTTGTGATTAATTTAGCAAAACCTTGGCCAGGATAATCCCAGTGAGGAGTCACGGGATATCTAAAGTTAATCACATAATGGATGTACTCATTATAGGGTTGACAGTGAGCTCTAAGTCATCCTGGCATTAGGAGTCAAAGGGATTGAATTATACAGTAACCATAGTCCAGGGTTCCAGAATATTTGCTTCGCATATATTCGGCCTATCCGGACGTCGGGTACCATTGCTAGATGGTCACATCGATTAGTATAGGAAGACGTTCCTATACTACCGGCTTAGGTTCGAACCTATGAGGTCACACGCATAGAAGTTTCTAGGTTGATCAAATGACTGATTGATGATTAAGAATCATTCAGGAATAATTTGGTCAATTCGATTGACAAATTATCCTAAGCAAAAGTTGCATTAAAATAATTATTGAATTATTGGAGGATTAATTAGCAATTAGATTGCTAATGAGCTCAATTTGATTGGGTAATTGGGCTTAGGTTGAGCCAAATTGAATAGGATTCAATTTGGGCTGCATCAGGGTTTGACCTAATTGGATTGGGTTCAACCCAAGTAGATTGAGCTTGACCTAATTGATGGAACTTGACCCAATTGGATTGGGCTTGATCCAAATCAATTAGAAGACCTTATTTGATGAGGATTATGAGTCCAAATAATCAGAATTGGATAAGGAGAAGAATCCCTAAATTTTAGGAACCTATCCTTATCTTCTTGGAGAAGAATGACACCTTAATTTATCCCCAATATTTTCTATGCCTATCCTCTTTATTTTTGGCCAAAAATTAGTGTGAGAAGAGAGGAGGCGTGGGGCTATATTTTCTATAAAAATGGCGCCTTAAATCTTTTTAGAAAGATTTAGATGAATTTCCTAATTTGTAGGGATTGCATGGTGCATGAAATAGGGTGGTCTGCAGCTGAACTTTGGATGCATGAATTCCTATCTTTTAGGGATTCAAAATATACGAAATTTGGATATGTTTATCTCCTCTTAGCTACCAAACCACCAGAATTTTTTGGAAATTTTATCAGCCAAATTAGTTGGCTAAAATAGGTGTGAGGCGTGGGGTGGTCTTTTGGCTGTAAAAGACCCCCATGCCTTGGGTTCAATATATACCATATTTAGAGGTTTCAAAAAATTCTAAAAAAATTTTCTGAAGGCCTCCATCCCTTCTTCTCCTTCTTCCTCACATCCATCCTCCATCTCCTTGAAGAACAATTAAAGGTTGAGTGTTTAGAAGGAGAAAGCTTCAGCCATTGCTGCGTTCCTGCGCGAGCTAGCACTCCCGCGGAAGACGATCTACCTAGGGCTTTGCGTGTACTTCTTATAGAGGCCATTCATGTGTGTGGCTGCAAAGTCAAGGATCAGATCCATAAGTTTCTTCCATCATAAAAGGTATTAATCCCACATCAATATTTTATTTTGGAGTCAGGGTCTAGGTCTGATTCCCCGAGGTTTTACCCTCCTTTAGGGCTCCTCACGGAGTTATCTCTAGAATCCATTCGATGGATATTCGGAGATTAATCGGAATATAGTTTTTAAGTTTCAGATCTGATAGTTAATCATGCATGAAAGTTTTAGCATAATTGTTTAAACGATTCCGGCATAATCCTATGTGTTCTTAAGGTGCTGATTTCTAGATTTGATCTTGTAAGCATGCATGAATTAAATTGTTTGATTCAATTTTTCCGCTGCGTTTTAAAACTTAAAAAGAACTACGTATAGCTTGATCCCCTTTATGAAGGGGTACGTAGGCAACCCGATCAGGTTCAGCCATGGTTTTAAAAAAAAAAAATCAGCATGCTTAACTACGAAGAACCTAGGATTCACTTTCAGTGGTATCAGAGCCAGGTTCATGTTTAAACTTTTATGTTTTAATTCTTGTAATTAAATCTAAAATTATTAACATATTTAGATTAGATCTAATGTATTTTTTATGATTGATTTAATTACTGATTATGCATGATTAAGTAGATCTGAAATTTTGGATGCATATGATGCATGTTTGTGTTAGGATTAGTAACATGAATAAATCTGAAATTATAATATTATTTAGATTAGATCTAAATAAAGTTTATGATTTATATGATCTCTGATTTTAATGAACAAATCAGATCTAAAAATAAAAGTGAAAAAATAAATACATAAGATGTATGTTGTTTGAATTAATTCATGTTGTTGTGTATATGTGATGCATGAACATAAAACATAATGACTTAAACATGAATTAAATCTGATTACATGTGATTAATTACAAAAACTCAGATCTGAAAATATGTTTTAAGAACTGAAAGGTTGTCATTAATATGTAATTAAAAAGAAATATGCAATGATCAAAACTTTCATAAGTCTAAACTTAATTGAGAATCAAGTGTTATGAAATAGAATTATAACTCAATTAATTGACATTGCATAATTATTTGGGCATATGGGTTAGCTTGAATCAAGTTCCTAGGATTGGGTTAGACCTAAGGTTAGAATCATACATGGACAAATAGAATTAATTGATCAAATCTAATTAAGTAGTAACTAGATTAGGTCAAGAAAATTCTAGGTCAATTTACAATAGTTGTAGATGGATCAAGTCCATGTCTTTGATTAGACCAAGATGAAACTTGATTTAGGCTCAGAGGTGAAGCCTGAGTCATTTGAGTAATCAAATCGAAATTGATTAACCAGTCGGTGTCTAAGGTAAGTTTGGCAGTTTTGACCGGTGGTTTTTAATTGGGAGCTACTCGCACTGATTCGTCTTTGTCGAGTTAATGGCATATCCCTTCCACCGATCTCACTTACCTGGCCGACATGGTCAATCACATTTTGATTGGATCACTTAATGATTCGAGTTAGCCCATGCCTATAAGAAAAATCAGTTTGACTGATTTAGGTACCTCCTTAACTGGTTTGAGTCTAATCTGATTTGGTGAAGTCAGTGGGAGAAATTAGACTAACCGGATCTTCTTATCTATCCTAATTAAGAAATCCTCTAAAATTATTAGGTCCTTAAAATGAAATGGTTATGGGGATAACTAGGTCATAGCCTCCCATTAAGTTGGGTGATAATGGATCCAATGTTTTGATAATTATTGGAGGCGCGACACGCCTGGTACTTATCAAGCATTGGAATTGTCATTCAATATATGATGAGTTAAGTGTACCTTCAATAGGCGGTCAGGTGAGCCGAGCCACACTCGGGCTTGGTCATCTATTAGTTGATTAAACTTAACCCTATCATTTAATGGTTGAACCTGACTAGGATATTCGGTGGAGGCGCCACACGCCTGCCGAAGAACCTAGGGCAAAATTATCACTAGAAGTTGCTTGGTGAAGCAATTGGTTAAGAACCTACCAATAGGTGCATATGGGTTAGCCGAGCCACACTCGGGCCTATATGCGATCTATTGGGTTCTAGTGCTCACTAAAGAATTAAGAGTAATTTTTCGAATTGAAGGTAGAGGCTACCAATTTGTATAAAATAGTGAGAGTACTTTTAGACTAAAGTCCAAGTCTATTGAGTTTAGTCAATTCATATACTAATAGCCAAATTTTCTTTTTATGCAGAAATGGCCACTAATTTGTCACTTCGCTAATTGTTGGACAATGACAAGTTGACTGGTCCAAATTTTAATAATTGGCATAGGAAACTGAAAATAGTGTTAGAGCATGAAAGGATCCTTTATGTGATAACGGATCCAGCACCCGAGCAGCCCGCTGCTAATGCATCAAGATCGGCCAGAGACACTTATCAGAAGTGGCTTAATGACCGGATCACTGTTCGAGAATACGCAGTAATGAGTGATGAGTTTAGTAGGCGTTTTGAGAATACGCAGCCGGAAGATATTATTCAAGTGTTGAATGAATCATTTGGTGTTCCTGACGACGTTGAGAGGCACAAAACTAGTTGTGCCATCTTCAGCGTCCGAATGAAAGATGGGACCTCGGTAACTGATCATGTACTGTACATGATTGAGTTGATCGAGCGTCTAAGCTCTCTTGGTTTTTTCCTTCATGATCAATTGGGGAAGGATGCCATACTAAACTCATTGCCTGAATCATACCGTCCTTTTCTCACTCATTTTCGTATGACGATACCTGTAGTGAATTATCACCAATTGTTGTGGTTACTACAGACGTTTGAGAATGATCACCAACTTCTTAAGAAGACGGTGAACTTTGTGGGAGGTTCATCCAAGGGTCGCCCCTTTAAGAAAGAGAAAAAGAAAAATAAAATCCAAAAGAAACAAGTGCACCATGCTCAGCCTAGTCAGAAAAAGAATAAAAAGGCTGATCAGAGCAAGGCAGAGTGCTTCTTCTGCAAGAAGCAAGGACATTGGAAGAGGAACTGTCCTCTTTACATTGCATCTCTCGATCCGAACCGGCTTAAGAAAAGTGGGCAATCAGTTGCCAATCAAGGTACTTATATGATAACACCTTGCAATTTTTCTATTTGTGATAATTCGACCTGGGTATTGGATACCGGAAGTCCTTTTAATATTTGTAATTCGTTGCAGGGGCTACAAGTCAGTGAGAGGTTTGAAGAAGGAGAAAGGTTCCTGAATGTTGGAGATGGAAGATCAGTTCCAGTTCTAGCTTTAGGAATTCTTAAACTTGAATTTAGCTCTCATGTAAATGTCCTTAGTGATTGTCACTATTGTCCAAGTTTTTTATTGAATGTCATTTCTGTAGGCCTTTTGGCCAAAAATGGTTATGAAATATCAATAAAACAGGATTATTGCAATATCATTTGGAATGGTGCTGCTGTAATGAATGGAACTCTGAGTAATGGCATTTACATTTTGTCACAGCCTGTTCATGTAATGTACGAGTCCAATAAGCGCTCTAGAATAGATAATGTCACGGATGTCTACCTTTGGCATCATAGGCTAGGACATATTAACAAGAACAGGATGAACAGGTTAAGTAAAGAGGGAATCCTTGATGTTAATGATTATGAATCATTGACAACCTGTGAATCATGCCTTCTTGGTAAAATGACCAAATCACCTTTTACCGAAAAAGGTGAACGAGCCAGTGACTTATTGACCCTTGTACATTCTGATGTATGTGGGCCAATGAGCATAAATGCTAGAGGTGGGTATTCATATTTCATTACGTTTACAGACGACCTTTCTAGGTATGGTTATGTCTATTTAATGAGACATAAATCTTAATCATTTGAAATGTTCAAATTATATCGTAATGAAGTAGAAAAACAAATTGGAAAGAGTATTAAAACTCTTTGATCAGATCGAGGAGGTGAATACCTCACCAGTGAGTTTTTGACATATCTAGGAGAAAATGGGATTCTCTCTCAATGGACTCCTCCTGGTACACCACAGTATAACGGTGTATCAGAAAGAAGAAATCGAACTCTGTTAGACATGATTCGATCCATGATGGGGTTTGCTGATCTGCCCATATCCTTTTGGGGATATGCTCTTGAGTCAGCCTGCTACATTCTAAATAAGGTTCCAAGTAAGTCTGTAAATAAAACACCACATGAGATGTGGACTGGACGTAAGCCGATGCTCTCTCACCTTAGGGTTTGGGGGTGTCCAGCATACGTCAAACGTTTGAAGACAGACAAACTTGAACCCAAGTCTGACAAATGTTTCTTTGTTGGTTATCCTAAAGAAACTAAAGGATATTACTTCTACTTTGCTAAAGAACAAAAGTTGTTCGTAAGCAATAGAGCTATTTTCTTAGAGAAAGAATTCCTTAGTGAAGGAATTAAAAGCTTTAATGTTGAGCTTAGGAAAGTTCAACATGTAGAAGATTCGACACCATCTACTGAACTAGTTGAGTCGGATTTGATTAGATCAAATCTAGAATCCATATTAGATGCACCATTAAGGCGATCGGGTAGAGTACCATGTCAGCCGGATAGATACTACGGTTTCTTGGTCCGGAACAGGGATCCTATCGAACTTGATGAAAACGATGAGGATGCGATCACATATATGGATGCAATGCAGAGGTATGACTCTGATAAATGACTTGGAGCCATGCAATCCGAAATGGAATCCATGAAGGTCAATGATGTATGGACATTAGTTGACCCACCCGAAGGGATTAAACCCATAGGATGTAAGGGGATATTCAAAAGGAAACGGGATGCAGACGGAAAGGTAGAGACCTATAAAGCCCGTCTGGTTGCCAAGGGATATCGTCAACGTTATGGTATTGACTATGACGAGACATTTTCTCCTGTGGCAATGCTCAAGTCCATTCGGATTGTGCTTGCGATAGCAGCATATTTAGACTATGAAATCTGGCAAATGGATGTAAAGACCGCATTTCTAAATGGAGATTTAGAAGAGGAGGTATATATGATACAACCTGAAGGTTTTACATCTACAGATGAGTCTAAGGTGTGCAAGCTACAAAGGTCCATTTATGGATTAAAGCAAGCTTCACGGAGTTGGAACATACGATTTGATAAGGTGATCAAATCATATGGCTTCATTAAGAATGAAGAGAACCTTGCATTTATAAATGGACAAATGGTTCAGTTATCATATTTCTTGTTTTGTATGTGGATGACATTCTTTTAATCGGAAATGACATTCCTGCATTACAAGGAATAAAGGTTTGGCTATCATCTCAATTTGCCATGAAGGATTTGGGAGAAGCATCTTACATCCTAGGGATGAAGATCTATAGAGATAGATCTAAAAGATTGCTTGGATTATCTCAAACCACATACATTGATACTATACTGAAGAGGTTCAGTATGATTAGTTCCAAGAAAGGCTATCTTCCAATGGGCCATGGAATTAACCTCTCTAAAAGGGATTGTCCGACAACCTCTCAAGAAAGAGAGAGTATAGATAGAATTCCATATGCTTCGGCAGTGGGATCTATAATGTATGCCATGACATGTACTAGACCAGACGTGGCATACTCACTAGGAGTAGTGAGCAGATACCAGTCTGATCCAGGTAGCAACCACTGGAAGGTTGTAAAAACCATCCTTAAGTATTTGAGAAATACTAAAGATCAATGGCTTGTCTATGGTGATTCTGACTTAAAACTTGAGGGATATACCGATTCAAGTTTTCAGTCAGATCAAGATGATAGCAAGAGCGTGTCGGGATATATCTTCACTCTTAAGGGTGGGGCCATATGCTGGAAGAGTTCCAAGCAGCATACAGTGGCAGATTCTACATGTGAAGCAGAATACATCGCAGCATCTGATGCAGCCAAGGAAGCCGTATGGTTGCGCAAGTTCATCACCGAGCTGGGAGTGGCACCTTCCATTGATGGTCCAGTTCCTATATTTTGTGATAACACTGGAGCCATAGCTCAGGCAAAGGAACCTAAAGCACATCAGCGGACCAAGCATATTCTGCGACGCTATCACCTGGTTCGAGAGATTATAGAACGAGGTGATATTGATCTTCAGAAGATTGACACAAAAGAAAATCTGGCTGACCTATTTACCAAAGTCCTCGGTATTAAAGAGTTCAACGAACACAAGTCGAAGATGGGTATTAGATACTGTGCCGATTGGCTTTAGGCTAAGTGGGAGTTGTTGGGAATTGTATCCTAAATATCAATCGTCAGCATGTTGATGATTAAATAAATTGACAAAATTAATAAAGTATTATTTGGCATTATTCATCATTTCATCTTCAAATGAACTCTTATATGATGAAGTCCTTAGGACTTATGTTATGATAAAGGAGGATTTATCTTTGAGTCTTTAAACTTGTTCGCGACCAAATGATATGTTGTTACTAGGAGGACAACATTATCGAGATTAGGTCGTTGTGTGACATATACGTTGGTTGTCCTCTTAACCAAGGAGTGTGGAGACACTGGTATGCCATACAGGTGAAGTGTAGGAGTACATTTTACTGAACGTGACCAATTCCGGAATGCTCTACTGTCGAGAGATGTTCCGAGTGGATATGGGTATAAGTTTGGCCCTCTGACCTGAGATCGCAACCTATGACTAGCAAGTAACTCACTGCACTTTGGTACCGGACTACCTGAATTTCTAATTCAGTGACGGAAGGTCACTGGGTGCAGTCAAGTACTTGCGTAGTCAGTTGTGAGTCGAGATGGAATTGACGCCTCCTGGAAACAGAAGATAATGTCTTGTGATTAATTTAGCAAAACCTTGGCCAGGGTAATCCCAGTGAGGAGTCACGGGATATCTAAAGTTAATCACATAATGGATGTACTAATTATAGGGTTGACAGTGAACTCTAAGTCATCCTGGCATTAGGAGTCAAAGGGATTGAATTATACAGTAACCATAGTCCAGGGTTCCGGAATATTTGCTTCGCATATATTCGGCCTATCCGGACGTCAGGTACCATTGCTAGATGGTCACATCGATTAGTATAGGAAGACGTTCCTATACTACCGGCTTAGGTTCGAACCTATGAGGTCACACGCATAGAAGTTTCTAGGTTGATCAAATGGCTGATTGATGATTAAGAATCATTCAGGGGTAATTTGGTCAATTCGATTGACAAATTATCCTAAGCAAAAGTTGCATTAAAATAATTATTGAATTATTGAAGGATTAATTAGCAATTAGATTGCTAATGAACTCAATTTGATTGGGTAATTGGGCTTAGGTTGAGCCAAATTGAATAGGATTCAATTTGGGCTGCATCAGGGTTTGACCTAATTGGATTGGGTTCAACCCAAGTAGATTGAGCTTGACCTAATTGATGGGACTTGACCCAATTGGATTGGGCTTGATCCAAATCAATTAGAAGACCTTATTTGATGAGGATTATGAGTCCAAATAATCAGAATTGGATAAGGAGAAGAATCCCTAAATTTTAGGAACCTATCCTTATCTTCTTGGAGAAGAATGACACCTTAATTTATCCCCAATATTTTCTATGCCTATCTTCTTTATTTTTGGCCAAAAATTGGCATGAGAAGAGAGGAGGCGTGGGGCTATATTTTCTGTAAAAATGGCACCTTAAATCTTTCTAGAAAGATTTAGATGAATTTCCTAATTTGTAGGGATTGCATGGTGCATAAAATAGGGTGGTCTGCGGCTGAACTTTGGACGCATGAATTCCTATCTTTTAGGGATTCAAAATGCACGAAATTTGGATATGTTTATCTCCTCTTAGCTTCCAAATCACCAAAATTTTTTGGGAATTTTATCAGCCAAATTAGTTGGCTAAAATAGGTGTGAGGCGTGGGGTGGTCTTTTGGCTATAAAAGACCCCCATGCCTTGGGTTCAATATATACCATATTTAGAGATTTCAAAAAATTCTGAAAAAATTCTCTGAGGGCCTCCATCCCTTCTTCTCCTCTTCCTCACGTCCATCCTCCATCTCCTTGAAGAACAATCAAAGGTTGAGTGTTTAGAAGGAGAAAGCTTTAGCCATTGCTGCATTCCTGCGCGAGCTAGCACTCCCGCGGAAGACGATCTACCTAGGGCTTTGCGTGTACTTCTCATAGAGGCCATTCGTGTACGTGGCTGCGAAGTCAAGGATCAAATCTATAAGTTTCTTCCATCATAAAAGGATTAATCCCACATCAATATTTTATTTTGAAGTCAGGGTCTAGGTCTAATTCCCGAGGTTTTACCCTGTTTTGGGGCTCCTCACGGAGTTATCTCCATAATCCATTCGATGGATATTCGGAGATTAATCAAAATAGAGTTTTTAAGTTTCAGATCTGATAGTTAATCATACATGAAAGTTTTAGCATAATTGTTTAAACAATTCCGGCATAATCCTATGTGTTCTTAAGGTGCTGATTTCTAGATTTGATCTTGTAAGCATGCATAAATTAAATTATTTGATTCGATTTTTCCGCTGCATTTTAAAACTTAAAAAGAACTACGTATGGCTTGATCCCCCTTATGAAGGGGTACGTAGGCAATCCGATCAGGTTCAGCCATGGTTTTAAAAAAAAAAAAAATCAGCATGCTTAACAAAGAAGAACTTAGGATTCACTTTCAAAAGGATCTCAAGATGAAAGTGGTCAAGACACTACTACACCACTAAAAGGCAAAAGAATCCCTACACAAGCTGATGAGAGCACAAAAGTGCGATCTACACATCACTTAAATTGGTATTATTGCTAACAAATAATAATAAAAGTGCTACATTAATATTATATTTTTGTTGGATGCAGTTGATCTAAATCAGAGTTAAGATGCGTATTTGGTACAGATTGGAATGATGCATAACCCCGAACCTGATCATGCTGGAGCATAATTAATCTGATCAAGTATACTTGCACTCGAGCAACACTTGGCAGTCATCCAGAGGCACCGCATAATGGATTCGCCAAGGGCCTAGTTTCATTATTCGAGAGGATCCAATATCCCGTGGGGTTCACAGCAGCAGATCCGTGATCGCGATCCATCCGCGCCTCCCAGCATCCCACGCGTCCGTCCATTCCTCCAAACCAGCTTCCGCGTCCGCGTCTCAAGCGTCCACATCTCACCCTTTGTGTCACAGATCCCAGCATCCCGCGTCTAAGCTTTCTGTCATGGAACAACAGCAGACTCTAGATTCGCGATCATCCCAACAACCATTCCATCTCCGCATCAACCTTCTTCTTCAATCGATTCCAGCTGATCAGCTCCTCCCGCGATGCATCCACTCCATCCACCCCTTCCGAATCAGCTTCCGAATTAGCAAGCAATCAGCCTCCTAGCTCTTGGAATCCGCGATCAGCTCCTTCCCAGCCTTCCATCCGCGTTCACAGAGTGGATTAGCGCCCCAGCTGCCGCAGCTCTCAACCAATTCCTTCCCAGCATCCCGATCACCATCCGCATTGTCCTCACCCGAGATCAGCATCCACGATCCTCTCGCAATGATCTCCCAGCATTAGCGATCAGCTCTCGAGCGTCTCTGTGCATCCATCTGAAGAAGATCGGGATTCATGCCAAGCCTCCACACCTCAGCCTCGTCCAGCCGTCCGCCATCACCGCCCAGCCATCCGCCTCCTCCACAGCGTTCGCGATCTCATCCTCCCAGCCTCATGCGCCCAAGATCCAGCCGTTTGCCTCTAATGCATTGATCTCTAGTGCATTCCCAACATCCATAGAGGGGGAGAGTTGAGTATAAGAGGAGTCGGCTGAGAAGGGAAGGGGGCTCTCATTCTGGAAGAAAAGGAAATAGAGGAGCCGGGCTGCTGCGGTTGAAGGAAAAAAAAAAGGAGAAGAGAGAAACAGGGGATGCCCTGTTTCTGAAAAGAAAAAAAAATATAAAGGAAGAGGTGATGCTTGTAATGAGAGGCTAATTCCTTTGATCAAGAGTGATGGAAGAATCCTTGACAGTTTGCTTTCTTCAAGTAAATTCTGAACGATTATTCTCTTTGATTTACATCTATTATATGCTCTTGATTCTTGCATACTTATTTTATTAGATAGATTTTGTATGGTTTATATTTATTGATGCATGGATTGTTTCGATTTTTGATTTGTCGTAGACGTAACCGGCACGATAAATACTTGAATGTTGAATTCATGTTTTCAAATTATATATTCCATGTTTATAACTATTCTATCTAATTAATCCTTAATCAAGAATCGCAAAAATTTAATTGTTGAAAATAACATTGTCAAGGGAGAATCTAGGTCCCTAGCCTTTTCTATATGCTTGAACTTTATTTAATTAGCTATTATTCTCTGCTTTTGATTTATAAAAATCAACTAAAAATTACATCTGAAATTACGCTAATAATACCTATACCGTTCCCTGAGGATTCGACCTCGGACTTCCGAGTTTTACTGCTTGTGCGATTCTCTTGCACTTGGGAGAGCAATTTTGCGAGCGCATCAAGTTTTTGGTGCCGTTGCCGGTGAACGGCTGAGTTATTAGCATAATTTTAGATTTAATTAGTACCTTAGTAGTTAGTCTTTTTCTTTCGAAAAAAAATTAAATCTTTACTACTATTTTTATTTCCTGCACAGTCTGCATCAAACTCTGATATCAGGAAAATTCACCGTCTGATTGAACTCAAATTTGGTCGGCTGGTACAAGATGATCTCGATAATCTGAATGGTCTGATTGACCATTAGATTACTACGAAACCTTGCTACTTTCTGTTTTGAATTTTCTGTGTTTAAATTTTTTTTTAGAATCAGAATTTTATTATTATCATATCTCATTAACCCTTGTTCCTAATTAAAAATTGATAATAAAAAAAAACTTTAAGAAAAGATCAAGGGTGATCATTCAAAATTTAAAAAAAAATAAATAATTTGCTTGATCAACTATTCAATATAATTTAATATCCTGTCATAAAATATTAAAAAAAAAATCTTTTGATTGTTGCATATAGTATAAGGCATCAGCATAAAATATTCTAAGGGTTGAACCCATTAAAAAAGATAAGGTCGGAATTTCATCACTCATCCTTAGCCCAAAAATCACCCCAGTGCATAAATATCCTAAGCTTAACTAAAATCAACTAGACGTTGGCCCCTAAGGACATTCGAGCTCAATAGGACGAAGATCACCGAAAGTTGCACCAATTTCGCTCTATGGCCCAGTCGATGTTTAGGCAAGCTTTGTCCTTTTAAGAAAGACAGTCTCTGTTCGAGAAAAGTGAGTTTTAAGTAGGATCTTTGCTAAACGCATCGTGACCCCTCCACTTATCTGGAAGCTTACCTGGTCGACTAGGTTACTAGACCGGATTGGAGGCTTAGGTGTCCTCTTCAAACCAGTTAGGACCTGTCTAAAAATTTAAGAAAAACATTAGAAATTGAGGTGTAATGTTTTGATGCATGCTTGATTGTGAATAGATTTTTGTTTTACTATATTAGGATGTTGTTTTAGATATCTTTAGGTGGTACTTGTATTAAAAAAAGAGAGGGGAAGGGAAATATTTTACATGCTAAAGTGGAATAGGGACGACACCAGTCAATTAAGTTGTACAACTTTAGATCATCCCTTAGGGCACATCCCTAAAATTTCTTCGCAGTATTTTACACCTTGTGAGATGGCTGATTTAAATGAAGATGCGGGGAGTCACCACGATTGAGAACGTGAATCCCATGTTATGACTCTGAGGCAATACCTACAACCGACTAGGACTAGTCAACCTTCATGCATAATTATTCATGATAATGTAGGACATTTTGACATCAAACCGGAGGTAATCCAATTGCTGCTCAAGTTTCACGGGTTAGAGTCCAAGAGTCCGTATCTTCATGTAAAGGATTTTGAAGAATTGAGCATTACATTTAGAGTGCCGAACGTCACCGAGGATGTCCTCAAGCTGACGTTGTTCCCTTTCTCTCTAAAGGATAAGGCCAAAATATGACTAAACTCCTTGCGACCTAGATCAATAAGAACTTGGCAAGATATGCAGAGAGAATTTTTGAAGAAGTTCTTTCCCGCACAAAGGACCAACTTTTTGAAAAGACATATCAGCAATTTTCAACAAAAAGACAATGAAACATTTTATGAAAGTTGGAAAAGATTTAAAGACCTTCTTCTCTCATGCCCTCATCACGGGTTTGAAACTTGGAGAACTATTAGCTTCTTTTATGAAGGTTTATCTCCACAGTTGAAACAGTTTGTAGAGATCATGTGCAATGGTAGATTTTTAGAAAAACAACCTAATAGGACATGGGAGTATTTGGATTCCCTTGCTGAGACTGCCCAACTTTGGGATAACGGGGATAGAAACAATAAGTCTTTGCCTAAGCCTACTAGCTCTGTACAGGGAGGCCTTTACAACCTCAGAACTGAGGATGATTTTCATGCTAAAATGGCAGCCCTCACTAGGAAGATAGAAGAAATTGAGCTTAGGAAGGTTGAGCCTCTCAAGACTATAGAGCTTAGAAACGAGTGTTGTATGTCTGGTCATACCCACTACAGATTGCCCCACCATACCGGCATTCAAGGAAGTCTTGCACGATCAAGCAAATGCTATAAACTCCTACCAAAAGCCTTATAACGATCCATACTCGAATACCTATAATCCTGGTTGGAAGAATCATCCAAATTTTAGGTGGAGAAACGATCATCCTCAATAGTCACACCATTCAGTTCCTCCACCTGCACATTCTACTTTTGCATCACCACTCTCTCAAAAGCCGAATATCGAGGATACCTTGCAATCTATACAATCTTTTCTACAAGATCAAGCTAATATCAATGCTCAAAATACTCGAAATTTTGAAGATATAAAGAACCAATTATCAATGTTGACTACCGTCCTAAGTACTCAGGAGAAAGATAAGCTTCTAGCTCAACCCCAACCTAACCCACAAGTGCACGGTAGTAATAATACGGCTCCTTCTAGTTCGCATACAGAACATGCAAAGAGCATCATGACTTTGCGTAATGAAAAAGTCATTAATCAGACCATTCCATTGAGACCGCAGGTCACTTCTAATTTTGATGCTCCCAAAGCCGATGAAAGGGACAAAGAAGTTGAGGTCCTAACTTCTACCGAGAAAGTTGAATGTCATTTTTCTCCACCTTTTCCACAACGGTTAAAGCCGTTGCAAAAGCTCGAACCTAATTATAAAATTCTTGAGCTTTTTAAGCAAGTAAAGATCAACATACCTCTTCTTGATGCAATCAGACAAGTACCCTCATATGCTAAATTTTTGAAAGACTTGTGTACTATCAAGCGCCGATTAAATGTTAAGAAGAAGACATTTTTAACTGAAAATGTGAGTGCTATTTTGCAGCACAATATTCTCCCTAAATATAAGGATCCAGGTTGCCCAACCATCTCATGCATCATAGGCAATTTTAGGATAGAGTGAGCATTGTTAGATTTATGGGCGAGTGTGAATTTGTTGTCATATTCTGTATATGAGCAACTTGGTTTAGGTGAGTTGAAGCCAACCTCCGTCACTTTGTAATTAGCTAACAAGTCAGTTAAACTTCTAAGGAGGATTATCGAGGATGTATTGGTACAAGTAGATAAGTTCTACTTTTCTGTCGATTTTATCGTATTGGACACACATCCGGCTTCGAACTTACAGTCTCAGATTCCGGTCATTTTAGGACGTCCATTCGTTGCAACTTCTAATGCATTAATTAAATGTAGGAATAGTGTCATGAAGTTTTCTTTTGGTAACATGATCTTAGAACTGAACATTTTTAATGTGTGCAAACAACCCAATGATCCCGAAGAAAGTAAGGAGGTTGATTGGGTTGAAATCATCACGGAAGAATATTTGTTAGCTGAAGCATTTAAAAACCCATCTGATGATGGCTTAATTGATTGGTGTCCTAATAGAACCAATGATGATTATTTGTCATTCACACCTATTGTGGATCAAGCACCCAAGCGCGAATTGCAATCCTTACCAAAGGAACTTAAGTATGCTTTTCTTGGATCCGAAGATACTTTTCCTGTAATCATCTCGTCTGAACTTGATCATACCCAAGAAAAAAAATTACTTGGTGTTCTAAAGAATCATAAAGGAGCCTTAGGATGGTCTATTGCCGACTTGAAGAAAATTAGCCCCTTAATTTGCACGCACCGGATATATTTGGAGGACAATGCCAAAACCACAAGGCAAATGCAACGAAGGTTGAATCCTATGATGAGAGATATGGTTAAGGCAGAAGTCCTCAAGTTGCTTGATGTAGATATTATTTACCCAATTTCCGACAGCAAGTGGGTAAGCCCTACTCAAGTCGTTCCTAAGAAGTCGGATTTGACGGTAGTAGAAAATGAACAAGGTGAACTAGTTCCAACTCGTGTCCCGACGAGTTGACGTATGTGTGTCGACTACCGAAAGCTGAATTTAGTCATAAGAAAGGATCACTTTCCTCTACCCTTCCTAGACTAAGTGTTGGAGAGAGTTGCAGGGCATGATTTATATTATTTTCTCGATGGATATTCGGGATATTACCAAATTGAGATTTCTCTAGAAGATCAAGAGAAGACTACCTTCACTTGTCCTTTTGGCACATTTGCTTTCCGACGAATGCCATTTGGGTTGTGTAATGCACTTGCAACATTCCAAAGATGCATGCTCAGCATCTTTGAAGATATGAACAAAAAATTTTTAGAAGTGTTTATAGATGATTTCTCTATTTTTGGCGATTCTTTTGATGATTGTTTATTACATTTACAAGCTGTCTTAGCTCGGTATATAGAAAAGAATCTGGTACTGAATTGGAAGAAATGCCACTTCATGGTGCCAAAAGGAATTGTCCTAAGACATATTGTTTCATCGAAGGGCATGAAAGTTGATAGAGCTAAGATTGACTTAATCGCCAAGCTACCTGCACCCAAGACGGTTAGAGATGTTAGATCATTTTTAGATCATGCCGAATTTTATAGGAGGTTCATCAAGGACTTTAATGTCATAGCTCGACCATTATGTAACCTCCTATCCCTTAATACACCGTTCAATTGGATTGAAACCTGTCAGGAGGCATTCGAAAAGTTGAAGTCTATGCTTAGCACTGCACCCATCATGCGACCACCTGATTGGTCATTACCTTTTGAGATCATGTGCGACGCTAGTGACTATGAGATAGGAGCTATCCTAGGACAACGCAAGGATAATAAGCCATATGTCATTTACTATGCAAGCAAAACCATAAACGATGCTCAAATGAATTACACCACCACCAAGAAGGAATTGCTTGCAATAGTATTTGCCTTAGACAAATTTCGCTCTTATATCCTTGGTGCTCCTATTGTTATCTTCACAGACCATGCAGCACTAAAATATTTGCTGGATAAGAAAGAGGCCAAACCACGCCTAATACGATGGATACTTCTACTCCAAGAATTCGACATCACCATCAACGATAAAAAGGAAGTAGAAAATATGGTTGCTGACCATTTATCACGGCTAGTTTTTTATAATTCGGTGCCACAGTTTTCTATCAAGAACTCATTCTCTGAAAAGCAGTTGTTTGCACTCTCAACCATGCCATGGTACGCTGACATTGTAAATTTTCTTGTTACAAACTGGATTTTGGAGCATTGGGGGTCGACAGATAGAAAATTTTTTTTGCACGAAGTAAGGAATTATTACTATGATGAACCCTATTTGTTTAAATATTGCAATGACCAAATTTTTAGACGATGCATGCCGGATCATGATATACAAAGCGTACTTTCTTTCTACCACACTGATGCTTGCAGTGGACACTTTGCCTCTAAGAAAACTGCTGCAAAGGTTTTGCAATGTGGTTTCTATTGGCCCACTATGTTCAGAGAGGCCCACGAGTTTTGCAGGACATGTGATCCATGTCAACGTATTGGAAGTCTAACTCGTAGGCAGATGATGCCTCTTCAATCCATTATTATTATCAAAATTTTCGATTGTTGGGACATCGATTTTATGGGCCCATTCCCATTGTCTTTTGGATATGAATACATTTTAGTTGGTGTCGAGTATGTGTCCAAATGAGTAGAAGCTGTCGCTTGTAGGACCAATGATCACAAACCTGTCCTGAAGTTTTTAAAAGAAAATATTTTTTCACGATTTGGGATGCCTAAGATCATAATTAGTGATGGTGGAAAATACTTTTGTAATAAGCCTTTCAAGACCTTATTGAAAATGTATGGTGTCACCCATAGAGTTGCTACCCCATATCATCCGCAAACTAGTGGCCAGATAGAGTTAGCCAATAGGGAGATCGAGCGTATTTTAGAAAAAACAATGAACCCATCACGAAAAGATTGATCCTTGAAACTATCAGATGCATTATGGGCTTACCGTACTGCATACAAAACCATTCTTGGCATGTCTCCCTACCGGCTAGTCTACGGAAAAGCATGTCATCTGCCTGTAGAAATAGAGCATAAATCGTATTGGGCAATAATAAAATTGAATTTTGATTTCCGTGATGCCGATCTAGCTAGAAAATTGCAATTGAACGAGCTTAACGAGATTCGCAGAGATGCTTATGATAATGCAAAAATTTGCAAAGAACGAATGAAGATCTTACATGATAAATCAATTTTGAAAAAAAATTTTGAACCTTTGCAAAAAGTTCTTTTATACGACTTCCGCTTACATCTATTTTCTGGTAAGTTGCGATCGAGATGGACAGGTCCCTACATTATAAAAACTGTCTTTCCATATGGGGCGGTTGAGATTGAGAATCCACAGGATGGTACGATATTTAAGGTGAATGGACACAGACTTAAACCTTTCCTTGAGAATTTTGCAGATGAAGAAGACTCCTTTTTCTTGGGGGAGCCTTCTTATGACTGAGCATGAAGGCAAAGGTATGTGTATATTAGTTAGAATTATTTTTTTCTAGTTTTGTAGGTCTTATTTTCTGGATATCAACAGTTCAAGGTATTCCTTTTCTCTCCGATATTATTTTCTCTACTGTCTCTCATATATAGTTTTCTTGTATCTATAACATTGAGGACAATGCAATGTTTAAGTTGGGGGGAGGGAAATATTTTGCAAAAAAAAAAAACTTGTTTTTGCATTTTATTTATTCTATTACTTTTTTTTCTAAGCAAATGCACATGTATTTTCATATTGAGTTTGTGCAACTATTAAGGCAAGGAACACATCCATACTATGACTGATCAGAGAGATATTATTAGATCCCCGCACATGTACTTGATGATTATAGGAAGGCCTCAGGAGTTCACATTTGTTTAATGCATTTTTATTAAGCCATATCTGGAAAAGAAGTACGAGTATCCTTGTCCGTACTATAAGGTTCATGATTTGGTTTTCACATAAAGATAGAGGTTGAATACCCCGGCTAGATCACCTAAGTGCCTTATTTTCTGACCTTGGTTGACTTATAGTCACGATGCAATCACGTTATATGGTTCAGTTTACCTACTCTTAAAAAAAATGACAAGTCTAACCTCGTGGCGTAGTTTGGTTCGAGTAATTAAGCCCAAGGGGTGTTTCACCTAATGCCTTGAGCCAACTGGATCAGGAGTCATTGGCCGAAAACTCGCTACATGGATCTTACTAGAGCCTAAGGGGGTTGGACTATTGTAATCGTCATATGTGTTTAAAAATAAAAATAAACATGAATAGGGGAAGTCGGACTGAACCCAATGATATGTGGTAATGACTGGTTTGACTCCATTAATTTGGAACTCTATGTACTTTGGATGTTTAGTTGGGATTGATAGCTCCTTCTTTATATGCGAACTATTCTTGACAAATTTAGACAACATGAGATATTCTGAAAATTTGATGGATCAGGCTCTAATAAACTGCAGTAAATACTTATGAACTTGAGTAGTGCACCAAAAATTCAAGCAGTACCATGTTGTGGTGGAGGTATTAGTGCTCTAAGAAAGCCATTCTGTTTATGCATATTACACTTTAGTATTCCCCTTTCTTCGATAGCTGCCATGCTTAAATATATCTATATATATATCGCGTGTGTATTGACTTAGATTTCATTATATATCATTTTATGAATGATGTTTGTGGGTAACGTCACTGCAAACCCTCACGAGACAACACTCGTCCACTAGGGTAACCTAGGGGTTTAACGGCTTGTTGCACGTACTAAGTGCAATCGTGATGCCCTACAAAAGTGGGTACATATCTTAGTTTTATGTCTTTAGCTTCAATAAAAAGTCATAGGTTAAACCACACCTTTTGCACTCTCATTTTATTATTTGCTCGTTAATTGCTAGAGACTAGCAATAAGCCAGTTGGGGGGTATGATGAGAGTACAAAAGTGCGATCTACACATCACTTAAATTGGTATTATTGCTAATAAATAATAATAAAAGTGCTACATTAATATTATATTTTTGTTGGATGTAGTTGATCGTAAATCTGAGTTAAGATGCGTATTTGGTACAGATTGGGATGATGCATAACCCCGAACCGATTATGCTGGAGCATGATTAATCTGATCAAGTACACTTGCACTCGAGCAACACTTGGCAGTCATCCGGAGGCACCGCATAATGGATTCGCCAAGGGCCTAGTTTCATTATCCGAGAGGATCCAAAAGCCCGTGGGGTTCATAGCAGCGGATCCGTGATCGCGATCCATCCGCGCCTCCCAGCATCCCACGCATTCGTCCGTTCCTCTGAACCAGCTTCTGCGTCCGCGTCTCACCCTCTGTGTTCCAAATTCCAGCATCCCGTGTCCAAGCTTTCTGCGATGGAACAACAGCAGACTCTGGATTCGCAATCATCCCAACAACCATTCCATCTCCGCGTCAACCTTCTTCTTCAATCGATTCCAGCTGATCAGCTCCTCTCGCGATGCATCCACTCCATCCACCCCTTCCGAATCAGCTTCCGGATTAGCAAGCAATCAGCCTTCCAACTCTTGGAATCTGCAATCAGCTCCTTCCCAGCCTTCCATCCGTGTTCACAGAGCGGATTAGCGCCCCAGCTACGGCAGCTCTCAACCAATTCCTTCCCAGCATCCCGATCACCATCCGCGCGTTGTCCTCACCCGAGATCAGCATCCACGATCCTCTCGCAACGATCTCCCAGCATTAGCGATCAGCTCCCGAGCGTCTCTGTGCATCCATCTGAAGAAGATCGGGATTCATGCCAAGCCTCCACACCTCAGCCTCCTCCAGCCATCCGCGATCACCGCCTAGCCATCGGCCTCCTCCACAGCATCCGCGATCTCATCCTCCCAGCCTCACGCGCCCAAGATCCAGCCGTTTGCCTCTAATGCATTGATCTCCAGCGCATTTCCAAGATCCATAGAGGGGGAGAGTTGAGTATAAGAGGAGTCGGCTGAGAAGGGAAGGGGGCTCTCATTCTGGAAGAAAAGGAAACAGAGGAGCCGGGCTGCTGCGGTTGAAAGAAAAAAAAAGAGAAGAGAGAAACAGGGGATGCCCTATTTTCGAAAAGAAAAAAATATATAAAGGAAGAGGTGATGCTTGTAATGGGAGGCTAATTCCTTTGGTCAAGGGTGATGGAAGAACCCTTGACAATTTGCTTTCTTCAAGTAAATTCTGAACGATTATTCTCTTTGATTTACATCTATTATATGCTCTTGATTCTTGCATACTTATTTTATTAGATATATCTCATATGGTTTATATTTATTAATGCATGGATTGTTTCGATTTTTGATTTGTCATAGACGTAACCGGCACGATAAATACTTGAATGTTGAATTCATGTTTTCAAATTATATATTCCATGTTTAGAACTATTCTATCTAATTAATCCTTAATCAAGAATCGCAAAAATTTAATTGTTGAAAATAACATTGTCAAGGGGGAATCCATCTCTAGCCTTCTCTATATGCTTGAACTTTGTTTAATTACCTATTATTCTCTGCTTTTGATTTCTAAAAATCAACTAAAAATTACATCTAAAATTACGCTAATAATACCTATACCGTTCCCTGAGGATTCGACCTCGGACTCCCGAGTTTTACTGCTTGTGCGGTTCTCCTGCACTTGGAAGAGTAATTTTGCGAGTGCATCACAAGCACCTCCAACAGAACCACCAGTCAATCAGCCTCCTCCAATACAAAGGCCATCAGATCCTCCACTCAGACTTGAGAAATGGCAGTTAAAAGCTATTGGGGATGACATTAGTAAAGCACTGCTTAATTCTGGAGTCAGCTTTAGCAAAGTCCATCATCTCACTAACATGACCCAAGAAGTGAAAGCAGAACTGCAAGGTTTAAGGCAACTTGCAGCTAATCAACAAAGAAGAATGGTTGTAATTGAAGAGCAACTTAGGATTCAAAGAAATTATGTACAAGGCATTATACAAGCACTGAAAGAAGAACACAGTCAGCTCACTAGCTCCATCACTACACTAAATAGTAAAATTGACAAGATGATGGAAGAGCCAAAGGAAGATCAGCCTGGACCTTCATCTTCAAAACCTTGAACCTAGACTGACTCTAGACTGAAACTACCCTTAGCTTAGACCGAAACCCATGTTTTCAAAACATAACCTTGTACTAAGCTGAGTTTCATGATTTTTTTTGGCACACTTGTATGCTGTCTGATACAAATTGATCTCAATTGTAATCTTTTCGATTTATCAAGTGTACTTCATCTATCAAATGCAATGAATGCTTACCTTTCTTGAAATGCAGTGAATGTCCTTATTGGTTTGTATGCTGCTCTGATACATATTGAATCAACTCTTAATCCTTAATGTTAGTATCAGAAATTATGTTTAATTTCCTTCCTTTTGTTGATGACAAAAAGGGGAAGAAATATATAGAGATAAGAAATGTGAAAAGAATTCAAAATACAAATCGGAAGAATTATATGAAAAAGAATTCTAATTTGAGCAATCTCTACATTAAAGATAATATATAGAGGGAGATTTAAATTATGATGGTAAACAAAACTTAAGAAAAGATGAAGAACAAGAACTCTGCATAATTCAAATGGTTATAACTGTTAGGGGAAGATTTTTTTTTTCTCCTTAATTTGGTGAAATTATGCATATATCTCTGAATGTCATATTTGCTTGAACTTCATTATAAAATTTTGATAATTGCTGTGAAAGTTATTGCAAAATTCTTTTTAACTCAATGGTTTTGTCATCATCAAAAAGAAAAAGATTGTCAACCCTAAAGGATGAATTTTGATGATTACAAAACACTTGAGATCATGTTGTGTACTAATGACATTGGCTTAATTGTGAAGTTCTATAAGTCAAGAAAAATCAGAAGAATTGAAGCACTGCAAAATCTTAAGTTCTTCGCAAATATCTCATTGGACATGTTCTAAACGGAATTAATCTTAATCTAGTCCATGGAGATGAAAGAAGAATCTATAGTTTTCTATTTGAAAGACTTGAGTCAACTTCTAAGCAAAAAGGACAAGTTTAAGTTGATTTTGATAAGTTTTATTCAAGGAACACAGTCAAAGAGTCGACCCCCACAAAACATGTGTCGACCCTTGTGTAGTAAACATAAAGTTTTTTATCGTCTGAGAAAAGCTTGAAGATTGTTCAAAATGACTCGACCCCCGAAATTGAAGAGTCGACCCTTGCGTTTGAAGAGTCGACCCCTGCTCAGTCTCAGCACCGGCCGAAAAACTAAAGCGTGAGCCGACCCTTGTGTTTAAAGAGGCGACTCCTGATAAAGATGAGCCGACCCTTAAGAATTAAGAGTCGACCCTTTGAAGTTGACACAACAAAAGCTCTCTCCACGATTTGAAGTGCCGATCCAGAAAGAACATGAGTCGACCCCTGAGATACATGAGTCGACCCTTGTACTGTTGGGACCACAATGGAAAGGTGTGAACGATTTTTGTCTTCTTTTATAACAGAAAAAGATTCTCATCATAACAGAAAGAAAGGAATTCAAATTCCGCCGAAAAATTTGTCTATAAATACGAGGGAACCTCAGAATGGAAATAACAAGGAAAGGAAAAAGACTCCATTGAAAACAAAAAGTTTCTACTGAGAAAAAGAGAAGAAAAGCTTAACGGTTCATCTTCCTCACCAGCACTGTAATTAGAAACTTTCTCTTGTGAGGAGATCAGTCGAAGTTTCTCACTGCATCATGAAGAGCTGCTGTTCAGACATTGGAATATCCTTCCACAGCAAACTACTTCATCGGCTTCAGCTTTTTGCTTTCATTGATTTATTTTTTATATGCTCCGAAGCTTTAAGTTTTCAAGTTACAACATTCTTTTAGTTGGATTAATTGCTGCAGTAACATTTTCATTGATTTGAAACTTGTAAAGGCTCTTCCAAGCCTTGATTAGAAGTTGCTGAATCAGGTGTATTCACCTAAAAAAAACTAGGTTGTTTGTGAGCCCGGGAAAACAAACGGTATAAAATTTTGGTTGGTTCATCTGAAAACCAACTGGGTTGTTTGTGAGTCCGGAAAAACAAATGGTGTAAAAATTTTGATTGGTTTGTCTGAAAAGCAACTAGGTTGTTTGTGATCCCAGAAAACAAAAGGTTTTTGGTTGGTTTCCTAGGAAAACCAACTGGGTTTTTGATTGTGAGCCCGAAATACAATCAGGCTGTAATCTGCCGGATTATAGTAAAAATCTCAAGCTAGGCTTGAGGAGTGGACGTAGATGCTGGGAGTGCACCGAACCACTATAAATCTTGGTATTTGTGATTGCGGTTCTTCTCTTTCTTTCCTCTGCATATTCCTTACTGCATTCCTAACTTTTATTTACTGTCATATTTGTGCAATCTCATTTCCACTGCTGAATATATAAGATATTAGTAACTCATACTCTCCATACGTTTCAACGTTAACAATTTTTTTTAAGAGACCCAATTCATCCCCCCCTCTTGGGTTGCACCTCTAGGCAACAGAACCCAATGGGTCATACACAAGAAACTGATCAAGGGTCTAATTAGATTAGATCATGTTTGCAAGATGAACATGCTGCATACCTTAGCTCCTGATTCGAATTGGATTCGAATATGATTCTTAATTGATCTAATTTGATTAGATCATATCCTAATATGGGTTAGCCAAGAGTTGGCACCTAATTGGCTTGGTTTGAGTCTAATTGGATTAGATTTGATAAATCATTCATTTTTGACCGTTAGATCTTCATCTACCGTTGGATGAAGACATAATGGTGAGTTGGTTTGAACCCATTTGGATTGGGTTAGATAGGGTCTTTAATCATGACAATTTGATCTTCATCAACCATTGGATGAAGACATAATGGGATCATGATAAGGCATCTTAGATGAGAGCCTTTGGATCATCATCAAACCGTTGGATGATGACATAACTAGGGAGGTTGATGGCGCATGCATTCCTAGCTATTAGATCTTGATCTTGTGATGGCACATCAAGGGAAGCATTGGATGGCATGATCAAGGGGCTTCTTCGGGGCGTGATGAGGCTTCACATGGGCTGATGGCGTGATAAGAAAAGAAGGAGTGCAAGAGATGATAAGAGATAAGGATGAAGCGCTTCTTTTCATCCTTATCTACTTATCCACTTATCATGATACGCCTTCCTATTTTGTTGGCGCCCCATTCTAGATACGGCTCATCATATGGGACGCCTCCCTTGGTGCATGAATAAATGGCAAGGATGCATCCCTCCACATCTATAAATAGATACGCTTTCGGTGAATTCAATTCCATTGGAGTTCCAAAAACCAACTCTCTCGTATTCCTTCTTTCTTACAAGTTTTCTTTCTTTCTAACATCTCTCTCTTAGGTTGTCCTAAGCCAAGACAAGGGGGTCTTCTTTAGGACAAATAGTTTAGAAGGAGATTTAGAAAAAGGAAGAAAATTAGAAAGGAAGGAAAGCAAGCCATTAGAGTTCTTTGGAAGAATTCTGCATCAAGGATCAAAGTCTTTGGAGCTAAAGTCTTGAATCAATTTTTTCGTGTGGATCAACGTTGGAGGGTGAACATTTGGGCACCTAGTGTAAATTTTGCATATTGGATTAGCGTTAGAGGTATTCTTCTATTTCTGCATTTATATTATATTATTTGATTGTTACCATTAAGGTGATCTTGGCTTAATAGAATTTTATGTAAAGGGATTTTATTAAGAAATTTTTAAAATCCCTAGCTTCCGCTGCACCCACATGACATGTTAGAACCCTACACCTGCATTTTTGAATTTCTTCACTGCTGATCATATGTTTAGAGAGGCTAATTATTCTGCGCATTAGCTGGCAAGTAGAGATTTCAATTATAATATTTTCTCCAATTGATTGTATGGGACTTTCATTTTTGCAGCCTAGTTTCCCGTTTTACCCCACAAAAAAACAATGAGCTTTATTTAAAAAACAAATGTATAGCTTTTTTGGAGTAGAACCGAGTAAACCATGTTTTTCCATGAAATCACCACCCATAAGAATTTTTTAATTGAAATTTTGATGAGCATTCATTAGAAATTTCGTTGTAGCCACCAACTCGACCAGTTCTTTCTATTTGACCAAGTTTTTTTTTTTTTTTTTGAGAGAGAGAAAGACTGAGGCATGGTCCAATCCATTTCATTCACAAAATGCCATTGATCAAGGTTATGAAAAGCTACATGCCTTCTTAGATTGCAACTTAGGCCCTATTTGGAAGAGCTTTTGGAGGGCCAAAAAATACTTTCTGGCTCTCCAAAAGTACTTTTAGATAAAAATGGTGTTTGATAAAATCTTCGGAAAGCTATTTCAACTTTTACGGAAAGCTGAAAACAGCTTTTGGGAAGAAGCTCCAAAACAACTTTTGGAGCGTTTCGAAAACATTGTTTTCAGCTATATCAGGAAGCTATTTTTTGGACCAAAATACCCTCATTTAAATCACACTTTTTTCCCCAAAATCCTCATCCCGCCTCTTCCTCTCTCACTCATCCTCTCCTTCCCCCTCTTTATTTTCTTCTTCCTCTCAATGCCGCCGCCTCTGTTCCTTCTTCTTCTTCTTCTTTCTTTTTTTTTATTTTGGGAGCTCGTGGCTGCCCATGGTGGCAGCCACCATGCCGGCCACCACCCATGGCCGGCGACCTCTCTATATTTCAAAGAAATAAAATAATAAATAAATAAATAAATAAAATAAAAAGAAAAATAATGAGTGAGTGGCAAATAATCTAATCTAAATAAATAAATAAATAAAATATTAGTAATTAGTTAACCAATTTTATTACTTAGTTAGAAAATTTGTTAGAGAGATAAATAGTCATTAGAAGGATGAAAAATTAATTTACACTAATAATTATAATATTTTATATATTTATTATTGTATTATACTATAAATATAATATTATATTACATTATATCATAATACATTGATATGTTATGTTAAATAATTTAATATTATATTAAATTATTATTCTATAATACATAATGTTATAGTACTATATTATAATAATATTATATTATATTACATTAATATTATACTATATCATATATTTATGTATCAATACATATTATATTCTATTATGCTCTGTTGTATAATATGGTAATGTCCTTTATGATCATTTTGTCATACAAATGTATTTTCTCAGTTTGTTTACTAAACATATGTTAAAGTGTCACAACACTTTATAAATGTAGTTACCAAATAGCAAACAGCTTTTTATAAATGCTCTGCTTCAGACAGCTCTACTTCCAACAGCTCTACTTCCAAAAGCTCTACTACCAACAGCTCCTCCAAACAGGGCTTTACTAGTTTCAGATCCCGTCGATAGATCCGCAAAACTTTTGGGGTGACAGGAGCCTTTCTTGGAGCCGGAGGGAAAACTTTCTTGGTCGGAGATGGACTTGTGGCCCAGCGGCGTTGGGTTGGCAGCTAAGCTGCCGCTGTTGTTTCTCCTCATCATCTCTGCGACCACTGGCTCTGTTCGAGCTAAAATCTACTATCAAAAATGGGAGGTGGCATACCAGTTCAAGTCCCCAGATTGCTTCCAGAAGTTGGCAATCACCATCAATGGGAGAACACCTGGTCCAACCATCATTGCCGAGCAGGGAGACACTGTGGTCATCGATGTCAAGAATGCGTTGCTCACTGAGAACTTAGCCATTCACTGGCATGGGATTAGGCAGGTACTGATACAAAACTTAGAAGCAAGTTGGCAAACTTATGGTATCAGACCTGTACTAACTTCTTACCTTTATTTCATTTTGAATCATAGACAACATAAATATGTTTTCATGCGAGAGACGACATAAATTTGTTGGTCCTTTGTTCCCCTTTTGTTCCTCTTCTTGCTTTTAGCTCACAGGGAACAGGATTAGTGATATCACCCAGTGGGTGGGGCCAAATCTTTTCTCAACTTTACTCTCATACCTATCTTTGCTCTCTCTCTCTCTCTGTGTGTGTGTGTCTCTGCGTGTGTGTGTGTGTTTTATCAGATTTCCTAACTAACAGTGGAAGCACCACGTAGTCAAATTATCTGTATCAAATACTTGGAAAACAAGACCTGGACTTTTTAACTTTTTATTTCATTTTGAAACAGAAGCACTATAAAAGCTATTAGTTATTATTATTTTTTGATCTTCCTCCTACTCCTAGCCCTCTGGAGATAGGAATGGAAATTACCAACATTTCTATTGCTATAATAATCATTGCTTTGTTTTGTAGATTGGAACTCCATGGTTTGATGGCACAGGGGGGGTGACACAGTGTCCGGTTGTGCCAGGGGATACTTTTACTTACAGGTTTGTTGTTGATCGAGTAAGTTTTGGGAGTTGAAACTAAATTCAATGGAAATATACTTCAGCACAGATGTTAAGAGGCCATTAGATTAACCATCAGTCTTTTGCTGAATTCCCAGGCGGGGACTTACATGTACCATGCACACTATGAGATGCAAAGGTCAGCTGGACTCTACGGTCTTATTCGAGTTCTGCCCCCTGCCGGTGTGGTCGAGCCGTTCATCTACGACGATGACCGGAGCATCATCCTTAATGACTGGTGGCACCAGAACACCAATGAACAGGCTGTTGGCCTGAACTCCAAAAACTTCACTTGGGTTGGAGAGCCTAAGGTATGGTGCAAAGAAATCTTAATTTTATAAGAAACTTTTGCGTTCCAACGTGTTGGAAAAACGTTTCTAGAATTCAGAAAAAATGATACTTTTAAGCGGATGCAGTTGATTACTCATACTCCCAGTAGAATTTTCAGACCATGACTTTCAGCCTTCCTCCTGTACTAAGATTTCTATCTTTAACTCGTCTTTCCTAACGGATTTTTTTCCCTCGCTAAGAAATTTTCGTCCAACAGAAATTGGAACAGTACTTTCTTAGAGCACTAAGTGGGGTCTTCTTAATCTTGCAGTCACTTCTGATCAATGGAAGGGGAAAATTCAACTGCTCCAATGCAGGAAGCGGGGTATGCAACGCAACCAATCCCGAGTGCTCGCCTTATGTGTTAAAAGTCATCCCGGGCAAAACATACCGCCTTCGGATTGCAAGCATCACCTCTCTTTCGGCTCTAAATTTTGAAGTTGAGGTAATATCACCAACACTTTTCTTTAAAAAAAAAATCCTTAATTCAAATTATATTATTTGAACATAAATATAGAAGCGCTATAAGCTAACTTTTTCCTACTTTGTCAGCATCGGATAAGAAAGAATAAGCAAATTTATGAATTTGGTAAACTATTGAATGCATGATTTATTGAGAAAATAGTGAATTGTTTCACTGCCATGAAATGGTCAGGGGGTCATTTGTCGAAAGAAAAACTTATGTTTTATCATAAGATTTTGTAACATAAATAGTGTTAAACACTGTTATGTTGAAGCTTTATAACTAGGTCGAAAAGATTCAAGCATACTGTCAGCATCAGCACTTATAGTAGGCTCAACCCTTAACCAATGCTAATATTGCCGTTATGATCATGCCAGGGACACAATTTGACGGTTGTCGAAGCAGATGGTCACTATGTGAAGCCCTTCGTGGTGAAGAACCTGAACATTTACTCGGGTGAGACCTATTCTGTGCTTTTGAAGGTTGACCAAGACCCCTCCCGCAACTACTGGGTTGCTGTCAATGTGGTTAGCCGGAAACCGGGCACTCCCACCGGCACTGCCATTCTCAATTACTACCCAAACCACCCTAGAAGGCTCCCTCTGACTGTCCCGCCAATTGGTCCCCTTTGGAATGACACCATGTACAGATTCAATCAATGCGTCGCCACCCGATCACATCCCGATTACATCCAGCCTCCTCCAACGACTTCCGACCGCATGATCATATTACTGAATACCCAAAATTTGATCAATGGCTATCTCAAGTGGTCTATGAATAATGTATCGTTGAATTTACCTGAGACACCATACCTCATCGCCCTTAGGGAGAGGATGCTCCATGCCTTCGATCAAAAACCAGCACCAGAGACTTATGACTACAAGAATTATGATATTTATGACGTTCAGAAGAATCTAAATGCAAAGGCAAGCACTTCGATCCATCGGTTGGTATTCAATTCGACGGTGGATGTGATCTTACAGAATGCAAACACGAAGATGAAGAACAATAGTGAGACACACCCATGGCATCTGCATGGGCATGACTTCTGGGTGTTGGGCTATGGAATGGGGAGGTTTGATCCGAAGACTGATCCAAAGAGGTACAATTTGGTGGACCCAATTATGAAGAACACAGTGGTAGTGCACCCCTATGGGTGGACAGCTCTGAGGTTCCGGGCCGATAACCCTGGAGTGTGGGCTTTCCACTGTCACATTGAGTCGCATTTCTTTATGGGCATGGGGGTTGTGTTTGAAGAGGGTGTGGACAAGCTTGGGAAGCTGCCCACGACCATCATGGGCTGTGGTGATTCCAAATATGTAAAGCCTTAAGGAATTTGTTGGCTAGACAAATCCCTTAAGGGATCTATTATTTGGATCCAAAGACGATAATTAAAAATAATTCACCGAGATGAATACTTTACAATCTCCAATAAAATCATAGAGCATATATCTTGATGGAATTTCTTGTAAATCTTTGAACCATATTATTAGATTTTTGTAAGTTAAATATTTATAAATCAAGGCCATGAGTTGATTATGAATTTTGTATCACCATAGAAGAAATGCTAGTGGGATTCCATGAGAGGCCCAAATAAGTTTAATATACAAAAAAAAAAAGATTCAAGATGGTAGAATATTATGCTCATGAGTAAGTTAATCTGGAATCTTTTAATTCATCGGAGCATAGAATTGATATTCTTAAAAGAGAAATCAGTAGCAAATTGTTTATTGTCAAAGAAATCTAGAGTTGGCTTAGTTTACATTGGATCTAGAATATGATTGCTTGATCATACAATGTTACAAATATGGCAATTATCTCAAGGGTTAATCTTGATCTAGTATGCTTGGAAAGTAAGGATAAAATTTTTTCTTAGATATTATTAGAAAAAAGATGATGATGATCTAGGATCATTAAGAAATTTTGGAGAATATTAATCAGAGTTGCGCAGCGAAAGTATGGTGGACTGAGTCATTTTAAATTGATCAAAAAATATTGACTGTGTTTTGGTAACAAGTCGTGATGAAAGACAAGACAGTTCAATAAAGAAGGCTTTTGTTGATAAGGGAAGGTCAAGTTAATCATGATAAGACTTTGTTATCTCTCTGATAGATTCTTCTATAATTGATATACTAAGAAAAAAAAATTGAGTATATCATGACGAGGGTTAGTTAATTATTGATCTAAAAATAGTCTAATTTATTAAGTATCTGAATAAATCATGCATCATTCGCTCCCTCTTTATGATTTATAAATTTAAGTTAAATTTTAAGCCTTGTGACATATTGAATCATGGTATCAATACTTTGCCTTCTTAGACTTCCTCTTGTGATTTGATGTCAATCATTTTGAGATAGACCGTTGTCGTCTGATGACCATCATTGTATGTTCACTTTGTGAATCATATTCCTAACCAAATAATGATTTGACTCTAAGGTTGATCATTATCTTTTGTGGGATCAACTCTCTACTATAATATGTGTTTTGAATCCATTAAATTTCAAGTTCTATCCTAAACACAACTAATTTTAATCTTAGATTTTAGTTAGTCACTTATCTAGTGCTAATCCTTCTATTTTATATAAAATTATTAACAATTGATCTAAAGTTATCTATCACACTAATTTTGATCGAAAAAAATAAAATCTTAGATTTATGTTACTCAATGGGCTGAGCATCTCATTTGGAAGGCATACATTTTTAAATTTCGAGAACGAAATTTTCTTAAAGAGGGAAAAATGTAAGATCCAACTATATTGGACTTAAGTCCAATTTGGATAGAAGGAGCAGGACAGGAGATCGCAATCACGATCTCCTGCTTCACCTTTTTCGGGTGAGATGGGAGTGGGGGCGCCGCGGGGGTTCCGCGGCCACCTCGCGTTCGCTTGAACGGCCGTCAATTCTGATCGACCGTCGTGAGATCGCGGCCTAGAAACTAATACAATTAGATCAGCTCTTCATAGACAAACTTGGGATTTGCGATTAGTGAAGGGGCCGACCTCCCTTTGGGAAATCCACTATAAAAGCCCCTCTTCCTCGGCCATTGACCCACCGTCAAGCCTCTCCTCCCTCTTCTCTCTTCTCCTTCTCTGGTGGCTGGCATGCCACCCCGGCCAAGCGCTGTTCAAGGATTTCTTCTCGGCCACCTCTAGCTCGCCGGCTGATCTTTGTGTGCATAGCAGACAACATAGATGTGTGTTTTTTTGTATGTGCGCCTCTGTGTGCGCGTGTGGGGAGGAGGGGGGGGGGGGGGGGGGAGCAGAGAGAGAGAGAGAGAGAGGGAGAGAGAGTGAGTGAGAGAGAGAGAGAGAGAGAGCCTCTATGTGTGTGCGTGGGGGGAGGAGGGGGGAGGAGAGGAGAGAGAGAGAGAGAGAGAGAGACCTTACGGTCCAGACTTCTTCCATCCATTGACGATCGAGCACTTCATTCATACCGAACCTGGTGGTTACTTGACATCTTATACTATTCCTATGTACTGCAGCAGATGCCTAACACAGTATGAAGTACAGCTTTGTGCTGCCGTCTAACGCTATGCTATCCCTGTATACAGCTTTGTACTGCTGCCTAACCCTGTGCTATCCCTGTCTACTCTACATGGAGAATGGATGTGAGCCTGGCCTTGCTACAATTGCCATACAAAAATCATCACCACGCCAGCAAAACTGCAAAAGCTACAATAAGCATTTAGAATGGACGTGAATGGATGTGATCGCACCCATGAAAAAGAGTCAAGCTCAAACAAGTCAATTTAGGCTTTATTAGGCTTGTTGATTCACATAAGCTTCTTGTAAGACACAATACAAACCATGGTTTTCAACGGTAGCATGGGAATTAAGAAATTTGAGTCCTTGTTGAGTACCATGAGATGTGGTTGACCATTTTGCTGCTGTCTATAAACTAATTGTACTAATTTGACCATAATTCTCTGCGGTACATGATTTCCACCCTAGAATGTTGTACCATGCTTAATGGCTGCCGTCAGAAAATAGGCAGCTATCAACAACGCTACATTATATATAGCATGTAAAGCTACCTTATACGATAGCCATCCATTTTTTTTTGATGATGGCCATCGAGCATGACATACAGTGCAATCCGTGCACTGTAAAGAATCTATGTTCTACTAATTTTGTGGCCATGAGAAAAATTAGTACCTGATGAGGTCGAGGGTATCCCCCGGCCTCAGATCTTAGTCCCCACCGGTCGTAGGTAGAAAAATAGTTGCGTCCCTCGCAAGGTATTGTCCGCTTTGGGAAGGATTTCATAGTCTCTTTCCCCTGCATGGTTTTGCCCCACAAAAGGTACCTTGCGAGGGAAAGGGTTCTCCCATCCATTTAAAGCACAGACCTTTCTGGTACTTAGCTGATGTGGGACTAAGTTCGAGACTCTTTATTCCCACAACATCAGCCAACTTTCCGCTACATAGCCGATGTGGGACTAAGTTCGAGATCGTTTATTCCCACAACATCAACCCTCCAGTGGGAAGGTCTGTGCCGGGGTCAAGGACTCTCAAAAAAAGCACCAATGATGAGGTCGAGGGTATCCCCCAGCCTCAGACCTTAGTTCTCACTGATCGTAGGCAGAAGAATGGCTGCGTCTCTTGCAAGGTATTGTCCGCTTTGGGAAGGGGTTTTATAGTCTCTTTCTTCTGCACGGTTTTGCCTTACAAAAGGCGCTTTGCGACGGAAAGGGTTCTTCCATCCATTTAAGGCACAGACCTTTTCGCTATCTCTCTTCTTGTTTGAGCAAAGTAGCAGTGGGCTCATTAATTTATATCTCTAGCCATTATAACATGAGATTCTATTTTCATATTATTGGTTTTGGGTGTCTAGGAGTGGTGCCCATAACGCGTGCCCGAGAATTGTGACAGATTGCTGGTTTGAATTTGATGTTCCTGGCTTCTTTCGTATACTCTTTAGAAAACCAGCCAACGAACAAAGAATTACAAGGAACCTCTCTACTTTCTAGATAATAATCATGAGAATAATATGAAGCTTCCGTGATTATAGTATGAGTATGATCATATTCTAAGGGACACGAAGAACACAAATCCTCAAAAACCTCACCCAAAATCACTTGGGCAACTTTCAGGTTTTCTTAGATTCTATCGCCGCTGAATCTGGACCGAGCTCATAGCGCAGCTTGGATGATTCTAAGGTCGATGAAAACCAAGCTGAACCGACTGGCTGAGGTGGCGATAGCTGATTTCCTCCGGGGATGATCTGTAAGAAGTTTGCTTACTAAAGAGTTTCCGACGGAACAATCTGATACCTAAGTTAGGATAGAGAAGCTATAGTATGGAAGGAAGAGATTTCAGTAAAGTCGAGTTTTTTGTGAAGGATATTGCATATCTGAGATCCTCCGAACTATCTCTTTATATAGGAAGAGTCTATTTTGTCATTTACCTGAGTTGATGTGACGTGTATCAGTCTCCAGGCAATAGCTAGTCGTACATTTATGGCGTGGGCATCATTTTGCATTGGCAGTGTACTGATTGCACGCTGAATGCAGAGCTGCCACAACTGCCAATTGCCAGAACTATCAGTCCTTGTCGGCACGTGTTATTGGTTTTTTGGTTGGCCAACTCCTCGGCTGGGGCCGAAGTCGCTCACCTCGATTTATGTCCGAGGTCAAGAAGATCGGTCCAGTCTGGGATCGAGATGTCCAATATTTTTTCCATCAGCTTCATTATATATGGCACACTTCACGATTCTAGTTCAAAAGGAGAAATCGAGTTCCAATACACCAGCTGAGTGACTTTTTTAATGAGATTGTTGGGCTCCTAAAATATATATGCAGATGTAACATGAGGATAAGAAAGATAGGAAATATGAGTCATGTCCATGTGGACTCTCTTGACCTACAGGGCATTAAAGCATTTATATTCTCACAGAAGCGGATGGGCAAGAAGCTGGCAAACCCATTTATGAGCCATAAGTGATGAAATGCTTAATCTCTCAAAGCGCGTGCTTTGCGCCCGGTTTGTCTTTTCACATCGTTCTGCCTCCTCCAGTGCGGTGATTTTCTTAATTGCAGATGCATAACGCCTATGAAATATCAAAACATTGACAAATGTGGATTTTAGCTTACATGCCCAAAGGAGCAATCTTATTGGATGGTCAGCATATGAGGATGCAAAATAAGACAAGAAAAGAAAATTTAGCTTCGAATCAATCTAAGCTTAGTTTTGCTAAGTTCTAGTGTATCATACCTATGAAGACTCGTGCGGGCATATATTTAGTCCCATATCGGTTATTCGCTAGATAGATTCTGAGTGCTTATACAGGACCAGAAAACTTAAATAATATCTTCTAGATAACTTTTTTACATAAGGTTCTGGGTTGTGACAAAATGGTGTCAAAGCGAATCAGGTCCATGACCTGGCTGGCGAGAAAGGTAGAGCTTAAATGAGAGAAGTATGTGAGGATCCATGCGGCTTTATTTAGTCCTATATTGATTATTCATTGAGTAGATCTTGGATCTTATACAAGATTAAGGAATCCAAATAATACCTTTTAGCTAATATTTTTTTGGGTAAGATCCTGTGCCGTGACAATATCGTTGATTTGCAGTGGTAATCAACTAAAAAAACTTGGCCCATGTTTGATTTACTTTTGATTCTTTGGCCTAGTCTTGCGACCTACATTTGTGTTGTTTTTATACAAAACTTTCATCGTATTTACTATACTTCTCAAGTATTCCATACTTCAAGCAACAAATTAAGCATTTGTTATGGTTTAAAAAATAAGTTGACTTTACATTATTGACATAATGGCACTGTCCTAATGTTTAAAATCTAAAAGAAACCCATGTTATATGATAACCTTGAAGCATGCCATTTGATAACGTAAAAGAAATATTTCTCTTCAAAATAAAAAAATGCTAGCCTCGAAGCATACCTTTGGTATCTAATTTGTATCCATATCCGTTTAAAACTAATATGAATGTAAATTTTTACATCAGACTAACATTTGTATCTACATCTATGTTTGTCAAATAAAATAAATATGGATATAAATATGCCAGTATCCGACCTAATTTAACCCTAATCTCACACTACAGGAAAATAGGTCTTTCCCGACTCTTTTTTACCGACGCTAGGATGAAGCGTCGGGAAAAATTTCACCGCTCATACATTTGCCGACGCTTTCATTTAGCGTCGGCAATTCTTAGGAATAAACGACGCTTATTAGCGTCGTCGTATTTTCCGCCTAAAACGACGCTTATAAGCGTCGTCAAAAGTCAAATTCATAACAAAACCAGCGGCCGCCCCCCTCCTCCTCATTTTGCATCCCAATCGATCAAACCCTAGCTCCTCTGGCTCCTCCTCCCTCCTCTCCGACGACGAGCGACCGACCGACCCTTGTCCTCTCCGGCGCCGAGCGACGTCCTCCGCCAAGCTCCTCTCGTCCTCTCTCCTCTCCGGCGCCGAGCGACCGTCCGCATCCTCCTCTCTCGTCTCCGGCGTCGAGCGACCGGCCACCAGTACGGACACCGCTTCGAGAGCTCAAAAAGGGAAGAGGCTCCGGACCATCTACGACAAGCTCTCGCTCGAAGGTTTCTCTGCTGATCAAATCGAACAGGCTCTCTCTGCTCTCAAGGTTATTTTTCTTTTCTCATGTACATTTTTTCTCCTCATATCACAAAGTTCCCTTTCTCAACTTGGGGTTCAAGAAACACAAATTGGTTGATTTTTCTGGATTATTTCTGGTCTCGCCGCCATCGCTTTTTGCCGCCATGGCTCCGTAACTTGAAGAGGAGACGAACGAGAGGAACCCTCGCCCACTCGACGAGGACAATATCGCCCTTCTCAAAGCCTACACACGCCTGCCCCATCTCCTGCAGTCTCCTCTCGAATCGTCGTCTTCAGGTCCAAATCAGTCGGCCTGGAACCCTAGATTATTTTTCTTTTTGTCCTTTTTAATTGTCCTAGTATTGTTCTATAGAGTTAGAAATCGAGCATTTCTTTGGAAGTCCTGTAAAAATTGAAACTTTATCTGTTGCGTATAATTTTTCCGGTATTTCTTTTTCAATTCTTGCTTATAATGCCTCTGGCTGCTCAAATCTATACTGATTTAGGTCTAAGTTCGGTTCGATTTGCTATCCTATTTTTTGAATCTTTTGTTCCCCTTTGTTGTACGGATTTTGTTGTTGGGATATGGGTTGAATATATTTCATGGATCTGCAATATCATCAATTGAAAATTGAATTGTTGTGTTGTGCTTTGATGACAGGGTCTAGGACCTTATTCAGCTAGTATCAGGAAAGTAGAGAAGGAAATTAAGGAGATGACGAAGAAAGTCAATGATCTTTGTGGTAGATGGTGGTGATATATATGTTAGAGCATGCTTTCTTATATTATTTTTTAGCTTTAGTTCCATAATTTTGGAGATCATACACATTAGAGTACGTTGAAGGAAATATAGAAATTGTGCAACAACCCTAGTCCCTAATCTTTGATTGGCAATACTTAGAAAATTAATTATCAGACCAAGGTTTTCAATGTCTAGATTGTTTGTTTTGTTTTGGAAGCCATGCAAGAAAGTCCAGAAAGTGAGCATTTTAGTTTCACTGATAAGCAAGAAAGAGGGCAAAATAGGGATGTATTGCACTTCCACATATGTAAGCTTGTTGGAGCCAAAATTCATCAACATCATATGTTTTCTACTATATTATTTGGTAACAATCTCTTTTTGCATGCATAGCTTATTGCGAGAAAAACAGATAAAGCATTAAGAGAAAAAAATGAATCACCTACTAGCAGCATAACGAGCATGTCTACTGTTACTTGTCCCAGAAACGGCAGCCATGCGAATTCTATTATTAGAATCACGAGCTATAGGCATTTCAATCCTTCCAGAACTTGGGTTAGGGACTCCACAAGTAAGACTGATGTATACTCTATGGATAGTGTGTAGCTTGAACTGTTCAGCTAAATGGGCATGAGAATGCTCATCCTGTCACGGAAGAGAAAAAACATGAACTTCAAATACACATATTTCCCAAGTATTATGAGCAACAGAGTTAGGTGCATGTATTGCATGTAAGAGTATAGTTGGAATAAAAGAAAGTTCATATGTTTCAACAGATATATATTGCAAGTATTGCTTATAATGCAGTCCAGCATACTACTGAACATATGGAGATTTAATCTACCGAAAATTTCAAGACCACTTGAAATCCCCTGCTGATAGAGAAGTTTTGTTAATAGATTATAACAGAGTGGCACAAACCTGTGCTTCATATGATTGTTCTTAATGGTCTTAGCAAAATACAATACTCACCCTCAGTAGTAAAAATGATGCTTCATTATTTGTGGTTGTTTACAAGAATTATTTTATCACGACTAGCCATATGGTGTTTTATATTTTCTTGGTTTTGTTAGGTTTTAAGTGTAGATGACAAAAGTAATTTCCTGCTATTATTTAATATTGGGATGGTTCATTTATTATTACTTTATGTATTTTTTTTATTTTACATTTTGTAATATAACATTTCTTTATCCTAGATTTTGATTGAAGATAGTGTAATATTTTTTGTTTTCCTAAATAATATATGGATATTTGCTTTTAACTTGTTATGTCTGATAAGAGGATATTCTTGAACAAGAGGGCTCCTGTTCATTCAGTCATCACATTCTATTCCTCAAAGCATTGTCTACATTGCAATCCGAGCTTCACATTGCACGCTCTTTATACGTTGGGCCAATTGTATCTGATTATAGTGTTCAGGTGCAGTTTTTCAGGTGCAAGCTCAACAGGCTTTCAATCCTTTTTTTTTATTCTTCTTTTGATGAAAATCCTTGATTCTTTCTGTGCATACTAGGTAACAATATGCCGCGAGGAAAACGATTCAGAGATGTTGAGTTTCAGCACACATCCGTGGGATCTTCTTCCGATCAGTTCCTACGGTCCCAGCAGCACGAGTCCCATTCTCAGCACGAGTTGCATACTCAACACGAGTCTCTGTCTGAGCACGTGTCACCTGCTGATTGTCTAGACATGGATGACGTGCATATCCAGAGTAATTTGATTTACATTTTATATATTAAATCATTTGCCTTTAATGTTTTAATTAATGTATATTTTATTTTATTTTTATAGATGGACTGGGGAGAATGAGGAGGACACGAGGACCCACTCGAGCACGGGATGTGTGGAATCTACATGAGGATGAGAAGATCGTTGTCCATTGCAATGAACTGGGGCAGCCCATCAAGAGGGTTGCAAGTATTTTATCGACTTTTCTAGGATCGGTTGCGCGGAATGGTCAGTTGTGTCCGCTCAACTATACGAAATGGAATGAAATGCTTCCTTCATATAAGGTTGAGCTTCTTAAAGTTATTGAGGTAAATAATTGAATTTGCTTACTATCACAATTTTATTTTTTGATTTAATATTGTTATAACATTCTTTAATTACTTTGGTGTAGCGTAAGTTTTTGCTTCCTAAAGAGAGCCATGATTGGGTGTTGAAGTCCGTCAACCGCAAGTGGAAAGAATATAAGGCCAAGTTAAAGGCGCACTGGAAGCAAGATGGTATGACAGAAGAGGAGGTTGCCCATGTTTGTCCTCCTGATGTAATCCCTCATCAGTGGAGGGAGCTTGTCCACTACTGGTTTTCCGAGAAAGCTCAGGTTGTGTATATTTTTTCAATACTTTAGATTGTATTTACTAATAATATATATTACAAATTTATACATTAAATATATTATATTGTTTATTCTTTTTTTGGAAGACATATTCCAACATTGGTAGAGCTGCACGAGCCTCTCAGACTGTTCCTCATACTTCAGGCTCGATGAGTTATGCTAGGCGTAGAGCTGAATTCGTAAGTTTTTTTTGAAACTCTTTGAAACTATTTTTAACTACTCTATCATATAGCATGTATCAAGATAACTAGCTTGCCAATATACTTTTTGTTGTAGATGGATGATAATAGAAGGGAGCCTGGTAAGGTGGAGTTTTATAAGATGACTCACACCCACCGAGATGGCAGTTTTGTTCGGAAGGAGTCAAGAAATATAGTTGTATGTATTCATCTTTCAACGATATTATTATTAGTTCTATTATTGGCATACATTAATTTGACTTTTTCTTTTGAGATATATAGGACAGGGCAACAACTCTTATTTCAGAGCGCGTCGGAGAGTCATCATCATCCGACGCGACCAGTCATGTCGAAGCTCAGGTGCTCGCTGAATTATTGGGCCCAGAGCGTTATGGTCGAGTGAGGGGTTATGGCGTTGGAGTTACCCCCACTCAGTTGTCTGCAGTGGGCATGTATACAAGAAATGCTGGAGAAGGCAGTAGCAATGCAGAAGTTAGTAGACTTCGGGCAACAATTGAAGATATGAATGATCGCCATCAGGCAGAGTTGGCAGAGCTGAAGCAGAACCAACAAACTTTGCAGTCTCAGCTTGAGCATATTTCATCTATGTTACAGCGATTTCTCCCTCCTCAGGTAAATAACTATATGTATTTGATGACTATACATAATTATTATTTTGCATGAGTTAATAATTTTCATATTTTGCATGGCGATTTCTCCCTGATATTTTTTAGACTGTTATTTAATGAGTTTTATATGTATCTTTCTTATATTTTTCAAAATACATTGTAATTCTAAACTTATGTAAATTTAATCTTATATGACAATATGAATGTTTCGAATGATCTGTATGTTTGTCTTGATGTAAATGTAATGCAGGTTCATATTGCTATAATATCTTTTTTAATATGCTTTTATTTTTTAAAAAAAAAATCCACTCCCGACGCTTTAAAGCGTCGTTAAAAACCCCCTTTGGCACGGGCTGGCACGCCATCGCCGATGCTTACAAAGCGTCGGTAAAAATCCTTTAGGCGACAACATTTACCGACGCTTTATGGCGTCGGCAAAAACCCAGAGCTGGGCTTCCTTTGGGCTTTCCTGACGCTTTAAAGCGTCGGCGAATGTTGTTTTTGCCGACGCTTTCGTTAGCGTCGGGAAAGCCCAGTTTTTTCCGATGCTTTCTATTAGCGTCGGCAAAAACATTTGCCACTCCGGTATCGCCAACGCTTTTGCGACGCTTCTGTTTGCGTTGCGGGAACTTTAGCCGACGCTTATAAGCGTCGGTAAAGATTATAAAAAGCGTCGGGAAAGATGAGTTTTCTTGTAGTGTCACGTGATAGCATTTTGTAACGAAGATAAACGATTGGATAATATTGCAACAAATTTGAAGTTTTCATAGCTAATTGACACTTAACGGCTGGGCAATATTTCATAACACTTTCTTATTTCATGATTTTATTAATTTGTGTCATACACACATATACACATATTTATATACATATATACATATATTTATATACATATATATATATAAGTATATATCTATATATATATAGACATGGATGCATGCATGTATGTTTGTATGTATGTATGTTGTATGTATATATGTGCATGTATATATATGGACCTACCTTTCTCTCTGCCGCACGCCTTAAGGCCTCCATGAGGAATTTCTCGCATGATTCAAGCTCATCCATAGAAGTGATGCCAAGGGGGGCTGGCTCAAAAAGTCTGCTCAGATTACAACAGAAAATAAATAGTGTTTAAACTTGGATCCAGATTCTAATTGTATATCCGAAGCCAAATGGACTCAGCTCTCCGTCAAACCGAGCCCCATGCAACCCAACCTGCTTGCATTCTTGCCGCCTAAGGATAAAACCAAATGTGTAAAGTTTTCAATGCAGAGAATACAATAGAATTCCAGGCGTTAGATGCCACATATCGTGCATGCGATGTGCCACGTGGTACACAAACTATGCACGTGGCATTCAACTCCGCTTCTTCGTTCCCATAACTAGACCCCGAAACCTCCTAAATGGCTGTTTCCACTGGGTCGAGCCATTGCAAGGAGAAGAGAGGAGTATGGCCTCAAGCGACGAGAAGCCGGGGCCCACGCCGGTGGCCGGCGGAGAAGGCGGCACGCCGCCGGGGAGGCCGATGTCGGTGGCGACGAAGCTGGTGGAGAAGGGGGCGTCGATGCTGCAGACGTTGAAGCCGGTGCGGCAGATGAAGCAGCACGCGTGCAGCTTCGCCCTGTACGGGCACGATCTCGGCCGTCAGATTGAGACCCACCACTACGTCTCCCGCGTCAACCAGGACTTCCTCCAGTGCGCCGTGTATGACTCCGATCAGCCATCGGCCCACCTTATCGGTATATCCTCCGTCTCCTTCTAGTTATTATGCATATATTAGTATTCTCCCTTCCCTTTTAAAACACCAACTATTTGAAGTTCTCCAAGGAAACAAAGTAAACGAAATTGTGTGGTGATTGACATCCGTAGCTTTATGGGTTTTAGTACGTGATTGAATTGCATCCTCGGTGGCAGGTGTGGAGTACGTCGTGCCTCATCGAATTTTTGAGACGCTGCCTTCGGAGGAGCAGAAGCTGTGGCACTCCCATGCCTACGAGATCAAGTCTGGGCTGTGGGTGAGCCCTGGTGTCCCGGAGATGTTAGAAAAGCCGGAGCTGGAATGGATGACCAAGAGCTATGGTAAGTTCTGGTGCACCTGGCAGGTGGACCGGGGCGACCGCCTGCCGATGGGCGCGCCCGCCCTCATGATGTCGCCCCAGGGGGTGGGCTCGGGCTCGGTGCGGCCCGACCTGGTGAAGAGCCGGGACGAGAGGTACAAGATATCGACCGAGGAACTCAAGGAGTCGAGGCTGGAGATGGAGGAGCCCGAGTGGATCCACCCGAATGCCGACTACTGGAAGCAGCATGGGAAGGGTTTTAAAGTGGACGTGGTGGAGACGGACATGAAGCGCAGGGCTCCGTTTCCATGAAGGGTCTTGGGTTGGGTCGACTCTTCTAGTTCTGTTTTGAGTATGGTGTGATGGGTATAATAAAAGCTTGTTTGTGTTGTTGTTGATGCCAGCAATAAATGAAGTTACTTTTATAGACAATTATTTTCTTTGTCAGAATAATTTTAAAAATTATCTAATAATTTGTGCCATTTACAATATTTTTTTTTTTTGTTAGTGTGACCGCGTAAATTATTTTTTCTACGTAAACTCTGTTTCCCAACTTTGAGGTGTACTGAATGGGATAGAACAATGTTGCCCAGATAGACAACCCAAGAGGGGGGGGTGAATTGGGTTTTTAATATAATTTGGCTAATTAAAACTTTGTGGATGATTAATTAAAAACTATAGCAAGTTATTTAATTAAAGCCTAGTGCTGTGAGTAATGTGCGGGGAAGGAGATGAGAGACAATGCACTACAAACACAAAGTTTTATAGTGGTTCGGAGCTAACCCTTGCTCCTACGTCCACTCCCCAAGTCTCACTTGGGAATTTCACTATAACCCCCTTGGATTACAGCCGGTTGTTTTGCAAGCTCACAACCAAACTTGTTGTTTTACGAGCTCACAACGAACTCGGTCGGTTTTCCCAGGCTCACCGACTAGAACCAACCCCGATTGTTTTCTCGGGCTCACAATCAAACCCTTACACACGTTGGTTTTAACTTGGCTCACCAACCAACCTTAAACCCCTTGATTCAATCCCCCGATTGAATCAAGTAAATACAAGAGATAGAAGAAAACAGAAAATAGCTTCTCAAAAAGCAGATTTAAGACAATATAATCGTAAAGGAGTTAGAAGCCCTCAAACACTTTTAAGCTGGTGAAGAGGTATGGCTTCTGGAACTCCGGTCTCCTCTTGAAAGAGTGGTCGACTTGAATGCAGGAGGAGGAAGCTTTGATTGTTGGGAAGAAGTTGTTGGAGCAGTAAATGCAGATCTCCCCTTTTTCGTTTAAGAGCACTTGGAGAGCTTGAAAACTTGAATGCTTGGAGTGGAATATCTGTTCTCTACCTTGCTACAGTCCTCTGTGGCTATTTAAGCCAACCCCCACGGAAACTAGCCGTTACTCTGCTTTTTCTGGCCGTTCTGCACACTCTGCGCAGCCTGACAATATGACCGTTGGTGGGTTGGAGTCGACTCGCGCGATCAGGAGTCGACTCGGCTGTAGCAGGAGTCGACTCACGCTTTTCCGGAGTCGACTCGGCAACTGTTCCAAATTTGAATTAAAGTTGCCGTCTTGACTGGGAGTCGACTCGTCTTGACCTGGAGTCGACTCGCCAACTTCTGGAGTTGACCTGGCAATTTTTGGAGTCGGCTCATCCACTGAAGTCCGTGGATCCAAATTTGAATTTTGTCCACTCGAGTCGACTCGACTGTCCTGGGAGTCGACTCGAATCTCAGAGCCCGAACTCTCGATTCTCTGTCGTTTGGCTCATCCAGTCTTGGAGTCGACTCGAACCTCCTTGGAGTTGACTCGGCTCTCAGTTTCCGAAAGTTGGTCTTCTGCCTTTTGACGTGTAGCTTGTCTTGGAGTCGACTCGAGCTGTCTGTGAGTCGACTCGAATCTCAGAGGCAGTAACATGGTCTTCTGTCTGTTGATGGTCGCTCAGTCTCGGAGTCGACTCGTGTACTGCGGGAGTCGACTCGAATCTCAGAGTCCGAAAATCGTTCTCTGACTTTTTCCTTGTGTTCCTCTGAGAGTCGACTCTTACCTTCTTTGGAGTCGACCTGCCAACCATCGGAGTCGACTCGCGTTCCACTGGAGTCGACTCGAATCTCAGACCCGAAAACTGCTCTCTGACTTTTCTGCCTGTGACTGCTTGGAGTCGACTCTTACTTCCCTGGAGTCGACTCGGTGAACATTGGAGTCGACTCGCGCACTTCAGGAGTCGACTCGTTGACAGGTTCTGAGATGAAGCTTTCTGTTCTTCTTTCTGTTCTCAGTCGGAGTCGACTCGTACTAATCTGGAGTCGACTCGAGCTCGTGCCAGTGAACTTGATACGCTTGGAGTCGACTCGTGATACTCGGGAGTCGACTCGAGTCTCAGACATTGGTTCATGCAGACTTCTTAACTTATCCAAAATACTATGAACCAAGTCTAGAAACACTTGGACAGGATTTTCACTGAAACACTCAATTGAATTCATTAGTAATCACAAGATATACTCAATTGCTTTGAGCTCATCAAAATCAAATGGGGTTTTAATCAATCACTCCACAATCTCCCCCTTTTTGATGATGACAAAACTTTGAGTATATGTAAAATGAATTGCTCATAAAACAATGAAGTAAAATCCATAAATGAATTCAAATGTCTGATAATTTAATTTATCCAAGTTTGAAAGGAGTGAAACATTAAATTTCGGAGTTAAAGCTCCCCCTTTCATTTGGAATTATATAAGCCTTCATATTATGCAATCAATTGTTTGGCTTATATGTCATTAATGATTTAGCTTGATTAAAATTCAGATTCTCCCCCTCAACATATGCATTCAACTATATTTTGATTTTCTGAATTTCCTCTTCATGCTTTGAAGTTTTTTTTTTTTTTTTTTTGAACTGAATTTTATCTTTTTAGAGGAAAAATCTGTCAATTTGTTCTTGAGTAGGATTCAGCTAATCTCCGAATATCCCTTGAATAGATTCTGAAGATTACTCCATTAGGAGCCTCAAAAGAGAGATAATGAGCCTCGAGGTACCGAATCCACTTAGAACAAATTTGTGTGTGTTTTTAAGAGTTTATCGTTTTATTTATTTCCATTGATTTCTTTTACATATTTTTTTCAATATTTCTCCCCTTTTACATATTTTACCATATTTTATACATATTTCTCCCCCTTTTTGTCATCATACCAAAAAGGAGGTAATCACACACAATCAATGGCACAATCAACAAATGGCACATAATTGAAGATAAAATGTCTACTCATTGTATTGATATGAATGTGAACACATTTGAGCATACAATAAGTAAGGTAAAACAATACATCACACAAAAACATCTATGGCCTCCTCGAGGATGAGGCTCCCCCTCTCGAGGATGCATCTCCTCCTCTGGAGGGTGTGGCTCCTCCTCTCGAGGATGTGGCACCTCCTCTCGAGGATGGTGCTCCTCCTCTCAATCGGCTCTGCTCCATGAGGAGGGTGACTGCATCTGTCACATGTCCGAGCTGCGTGATAATAGACGTGGTGGCTCTGCTATGTGTAGTGGAGAGCTCTATCACCGACGCCTGAAGCCCAGTCACCGATGTCTGTAGTGCGTCCAGCTTGTCGATGAGTACATTCGACAAGCGCTCGGCCCCCTCGGTGGTGGTGTGCATGTCACGACCTATCTCCTCTCGCATCTGTCGAGTGGAGCTCGTGACCTCATTCATGCTTTGGAACTGGGCCTGGACCAAACTCCGGATATTGTAGATCTCTTCCCGTACATGAACCGTCATGTCAGTCACGGCTGTCAAGGAAGGGACCAACTGAGAAGATACAGGTGCAGGAGTGGGAGCAGGCACCGCACCTCGGAGCTCCCGAAGCAGCTCGTCCCTCAGATCTCGGACGATCTCCTGCCGCAGCTCCCGGAGCTGCTCTGGATCAATCCGAACCTTCATAGATGGTGTAGCTGAGGAGGAAGGTCCGGCAAAGGTGGTAGGAGCAGGAGGAGTGGATGGGAGGTCTGGATGGTCTGGAAGGTCTGGGTAGTCTGAATCTGGCTCAGGACTGGGTGATGGTCTGGTGGTCTGAGCAGTGAGAGTAGACTTCCTAATCCAGATCCCTTCTCTCTTCCGAAATCCCATCCTGTGCATAGTCCCCGTACACAAGCGATCAGTCCATCGCAAGGCACGAGAGGGTTCCCTCTCAGGAATGGAAATCTCGTACTGCCTAAAAAGAAGAGTGAATAACATCCCGTATGGGAGTGAGAGCCTAGGTCTATCTAGGGGCTCACACATATACCTATAAATGAGCTTTGGGAAGTTGATCGGGGTGTCCTGAAGGATATAAGACATAATAGCTAAGTCCCTCTCATTCACAAAATCAAATCTCCCTGTCTTAGGGAAGATGGACCTGGACAGAATGCTCAAAAGGATTCTCACTTCAATAGGAAGTGAGCTAGCAGATACCTCATCTAGGGGGGACTGAGGTGGATGCCCTAAGACGACCGTAAGGGCCGCAACTCTATCCTCAGGGTGTGCAGGAGCCACCCCTACTAATGGAAGGTGAAGGATATGGGCAATGAGGTCCTCTGTGACACGCAACGGGACACCTACTACCGTACCCTCGATACCTCCATCTCCCCGATGGACGGTACTGTAAAACTCTTGAACTAGGCCAGGATAGGTGGAAAGGTCCAAGGTGAGGAAGTACTCTAGGCCCTGGGCTCCAAGCCTATCGCCTATGGTGAACCCCTCCCGGGAGAGATAGTCGAAATCAACAAACCTCCCGGAGGTGATGGCCTTCCCGGCCAACGGCCTAACGAGAACCACCCTAGGCGGGGAACGATCCGGAGGTGGTTGCCTCGCGGGATCGTGCCGCGCCTTGGAGCGTCGCTCGGGACCGGCCTCGGGATGGGACCTCTTCCTAACGACGGTCTTACGAGGCATCTTGACCTAAACGGGAAGAAAAATACCTAGAGGACGGTGAAGAACCGACAGAGGAAGCTCGGGACGGACCGGAAATGACCTAGGAACGGACGGAAACTCAATGTCCGGCGAAGAATCGACGGAAAAAGGGCTTGGAGACGATCGGGGATGACCTAGGAGTCGGCTCTAGGGCTTTGTGAACAGTGGCGGCTTGAGGAAAAGTGTTTGCGAAACGACAAACCTAGGGTTAAAAAGTCGGATCCCGACTGCGAGTCGACTCCCCTGAGTCGCGAGTCGACTCGACCTCGAGTCGACTCCAGAATATGCGCGAGTCGACTCTCTGTTAGCGCATGTAGACTTCGAGTCGACTCCCGACAGTGTGCGAGTCGACTCCCCCTCAGCTGCCATCTTTGCGAGTCGACTCCCGCAAATGCGCGAGTCGACTCCCCCTTAGGAGCCGGCTCTGAAACTTACTCGAGTCGTCTCTAACCTTGGCACGCACCTAAAAATCATGCTATAACCGTGCCAAATGAGGGAAAATCACCTAATTGGGATCTGATTTGATGATCATTGGATAGAAACTCTATTTTAACCACATTCTAATCATCAAAATCAATTAATCTAGTGGAAACTCCCACTAGGATGGATCAATCACTCCTAATCCCCTCCTAAGCACACTAAACCTCTCTTCACTTAGGGGTTTTGTAAAAATATCTGCTAATTGATTATCAGTACAAACAAATTGGAGTGACACATCACCATTCAATACATGATCTCTTATGAAGTGATGTCTTATCTCAATGTGTTTAGTTCTTGAGTGTTGAATTGGATTTTTAGTTAGATTTATGGCACTTGTGTTATCACAATTAATGGGAATTTTATCTTGTTTAATGCCATAATCTTCTAATTGTTGTTTAATCCATAAGATTTGAGCACAACAACTCCCGGCTGCAACATATTCAGCTTCTGCAGTGGATAATGCAACCGAGTTTTGTTTCTTGCTAAACCATGAGATTAGGTTTTCTCCTAGAAATTGACAAGACCCGCTGGTACTTTTTCTATCAAGCTTACATCCAGCGAAGTCTGAATCTGTGTACCCTATTAAGTTTAGGCTAGATTCTTTAGAGTACCACAGCCCTATGTTCTTAGTTCCAATTAAGTATTTAAAGATTCTCTTAACTGCAGCTAGGTGTGATTCTTTAGGATTAGCCTGATATCTAGCACACATGCACACACTAAACATAATATCAGGCCTACTTGCAGTAAGATACAGTAAAGAACCTATCATACCTCTATAAAGTTTTTGATCTACAGATTTACCTGATTCATCTTGGTCTAACTTGCATGATGAGCTCATGGGGGTGCTGATTGACTTGTTTCCCTCCATATCAAACTTCTTGAGCATCTCCTTGATATATTTTGCTTGATTGATGAAGATGCCTCCTTCAGATTGTTTGATTTGAAGCCCTAGGAAGTAATTCAGCTCTCCCATCATGCTCATCTCAAACTCACTCTGCATCAAATCAGCAAACTCTTCGCAGAGGCGATTGTTAGTAGTACCGAAAATGATATCATCAACATAAATCTGTACTAATAACATATCTTTGTTTTGCTTTTTCAGAAATAATGTTGTGTCTACATTTCTCCTAGAGAATTCATGTTCTAATAGGAATTTACTAAGTCTCTCATACCATGCTCTAGGTGCTTGTTTTAATCCATAAAGTGCTTTGTTCAGTTTATACACATGATTAGGGTATTGATGATTTTCAAAACCAGGAGGTTGTTCTACATACACCTCCTCATTAATAAACCCATTTAGAAAAGCACTTTTTACATCCATTTGATATAGCTTGAAGTCCTTAGAGCATGCATATGCTAATAGAAGTCTAATCGCCTCAAGTCTAGCTACGGGAGCAAAGGTTTCATCAAATCTATGCCTTCTTCTTGATTATAACCCTTTGCTACTAGTCTAGCCTTATTCCTTATAACAATTCCATTTTCATCTAGTTTATTTTTATATATCCATTTTCTACCTATTATTGGATATTCAGAAGGTCTCTCTACTAGATCCCACACTTTGTTTCCTCGACCTTAATTAACTCCCATCCTGCCAGCGCATTCTAGTAAATTGGTTTAGTTCTTCTTGCATTGCATTTATCCAATTTACATCATTTTCGGCTTCTTCTATATGTTTGGGCTCAAAGTGTGAAACAAAAGCTAGATGGTTATTCAAATTTCTAAGAGATGCTCTAGTCCTAACCAGTTGTGATGGATCATCTAGAATTAGTTCCTTAGGATGCCCGTGAGCATACCTCCAAGCTTTTGTTAGCCCATGATCCACAATAGGCTCTTGGCTTGATGATGTTTCTTCAATCAATTTTTGATTATCATCTTGTAATCCCATCTCATCTATCTTTTCTTCAAGTATTTCAACATCATCATCAAAATTAACCTTCTTATTAGATGAGATGTCACTAGAGTCATCAAAAACAACATGTATAGATTCTTCTATAACTAGGGTTCTTTTATTAAAGACTCTATAGGCTTTACTAGTTGTAGAATAACCTAAGAATATTCCTTCATCAGATTTAGGATCAAATTTTCCTAGATTATCTTTTCCATTATTATGGACAAAACACCTACATCCAAAAACATGAAAGTAATTAACTTTTGGTTTTCTGTTTTTCCACAGTTCATATGGTGTTTTCTTTATGATGGGTCTTAATAAAACTCTATTTAATATGTGGCAGGAAGTATTAATGGCTTCTCCCCAAAAGTACTTAGGGAGGTTACTTTCACATAACATCGTTCTCGCCATTTCCTCTAGAGTTCTATTTTTCCTTTCCACAACTCCATTTTGTTGTGGTGTCCTAGGTGCAGAAAAATTATGGGTTATCCCCTTTTTACTACAAAATTCATCAAATAATTGATTTTCGAATTCGGTACCATGGTCACTTCTAATGGCTATGACTGAAGACTCTCTAGCATTTGTTACTTCCTTATGGAACTTCTTAAACATAGAAAATGCTTGGTCCTTATGCGCTAGGAACATGACCCATGTGTACCTAGAGTAATCATCTACAATAACTAGGCCATATTTATTTCCACCTAGGCTTGTTGTTCTAGTTGGACCAAATAGGTCCATGTGTAATAATTCTAGAGGCCTAGAGGTAGAGACACATTTTATGGATTTAAAAGAGTTCCTAGATTGTTTGCCAAATTGACATGCCTCACATATTTTGTTCTTTTCAAATTTTAATTTTGGCAAACCTATCACGGAGTCTCTTTTAACTAATTTAGTTATTGTGTCCATGCTTGCATGACCTAACTTACGGTGCCATAACCAACTAGCATCATTATCTTTAGTTTCATTTACAACTAGACATTGGTTATGTTTTGCAAGATCTTCTAGGTCTACAACATATACATTTCCACGTCTAATCCCTTTAAAAACTAAACTATTATCATTAGGATTTGTTATAATACATAGTGATGGTTTAAACATAACATCATATCCTTTATCACATAATTGACTAATGCTTAACAAGTTATGTTTAAGACCATCAACATATCTAACATTATCTATAAAAGTAGAAGGGGTGATTTGAACTTTACCAATACCAATGATGTGACCTTGGTTGTTGTCTCCAAACGTCACAGCACCTCCCTTCTTAGCTTCAAGGGTGAAAAATTGGTCTTTATCACCCGTCATGTGCCTTGAGCAGCCACTATCCAAATACCAGCAGTTCTTGTTGACCTTGGCTGTAAGACACTCCTACACAAGCAAGTCATGTCATCTTAGGTACCCAAGTTTTCTTGGGTCCTTCATGGTTAGTCAAGTTGGTTCCTTTTGGAACCCATACCTTTTTAATTTTTTTTTTAGTTTTACTTTTTCTAAAATTACACACATTTGCTTTATGACCTACTGTACCACAACAAAAGCAAGTTATTTTCTTAATTTTAGTTTCTCCAGCTTTAACAAAGAAGTTACTGAGAAGTTTTTGTTTATTTCTTGGTTTATATCCTAAACCCGCTTTATTAAATACGGCTCGTTGATTATTAAGTATCATATTTAACTTTTCAGAATTATATGTAAACCTTTCAACTAAAGGTTTGTATCTTCCAAGTTCTTTAGTTAATGTTTGATTTTCTGCTTTTAAATCATTTAGTTCTTTTGTGAGATCCTTGTTTAAGATTTGTTTATGGTTTTTAAGTTCTGAAAGTTCCTTAGTTAGTTTTTCATTATCTTTCGTTAAGTTGTTAGTCTTCTTAATTAAGAGTTGGTTGCTTGTCTTAAGTTCTAGATTTTCTTTGGTAAGATTATCTTTATCCTTAATTAATGAATCATACTTACGGATATAAGTTTGGTTAGTTACTTTTAGTTCCCTGTTTTTAACATTAACATCCTTATATTCAATCATTAGTTCGTTAAACGCATCATAAAGTTCATCAAATGAAAAATCATAGTGCGTATCGGAAGTTACCTCATTTTCGTTGGCCATGAAACAAAAATTGGCCTTCTCTTCTTGTTCTTCATCCGATGATGAAGATGATACGTCGGAGTCCGATAGGGTGGTGACAAGGGCTTTCTTCTTCTTCTTGTACTTGCTGCTCTTCTTTAGTAAGGGACACTCAGCTCGGATGTGTCCCGGCTTTTTGCACTCATAGCACCCGATCCCCTCACTTTCCCTTTCCTTACCTTTGTCCTTGCGGTAGGAATTTGAGGGGCCTCTCCTTTGATGATAGGACTTCTTGTGGTTGATGAATTTCTTGAACTTGCGCACAAGAAGAGCCTCACCACCATCTTCCTCATCTTCTTCTTCTTCACTGCTGCTGCTGCAAGACAAGTCCTTGTTAGAAGAAGTAGATTTTAAAGCTATTACCTTTTTCTTATGGGAGGACTCTTCCTCGTTGTGTTGTTTCATGGTAAGCTCATGCGTCATAAGGGATCCAAGGAGCTCTTCAAGTGGAAGCTTGTTCAAGTCTTTAGCTTCTTGGATTGCCGTCACTTTAGCTTCCCACGACCTTGGTAGACACCGAAGGATTTTCCTGACAAGTTCACTGTTAGTATAGTTCTTGCCAAGGCTTTTTAGGCCATTGACAATATCAGTAAACCTAGTGAACATGCATGTAATTGTTTCGTTAGAGTCCATTTTAAATAGTTCATATTTATGAACCAAAATATTTATTTTGGACTCTTTCACTTGATTCGTGCCCTCATGGGTCACTTCAAGTCTGTCCCAAATCTCTTTTGCAGAATTGCAAGTAGAGACCCTATTGAATTCATTACGGTCTAAGGCACAATATAGCACATTCATAGCTTTAGAGTTTAATTGTGCCTTCCTCATGTCATGTTCATCCCAATCCTTTTCTAATTTGGGTACCTTAACACCCTCTACATATGTGGATGGGATGTATGGGCCATTCACTACAATGGTCCACATCTCATAGTCTTGGGCTTGGATGAATATTCTCATCCTAGCCTTCCAGTATGAGTAGTCGGATCCATTGAAGAAAGGGGGTCTTTGAGTGGACTGACCCTCAATGTGAGAAGATTCAAATGGGGTTGTCATTTTGATCTTTTAACTCTTGAGTGGAAGAGTTTTTGGCTCTGATACCACTTGTTGCCCAGATAGACAACCCAAGAGGGGGGGTGAATTGGGTTTTTAATATAATTTGGCTAATTAAAACTTTGTGGATGATTAATTAAAAACTATAGCAAGTTATTTAATTAAAGCCTAGTGCTGTGAGTAATGTGCGGGGAAGGAGATGAGAGACAATGCACTACAAACACAAAGTTTTATAGTGGTTCGGAGCTAACCCTTGCTCCTACGTCCACTCCCCAAGTCTCACTTGGGAATTTCACTATAACCCCCTTGGATTACAGCCGGTTGTTTTGCAAGCTCACAACCAAACTTGTTGTTTTACGAGCTCACAACGAACTCGGTCGGTTTTTCCAGGCTCACCGACTAGAACCAACCCCGATTGTTTTCTCGGGCTCACAATCAAACCCTTACACACGTTGGTTTTAACTTGGCTCACCAACCAACCTTAAACCCCTTGATTCAATCCCCCGATTGAATCAAGTAAATACAAGAGATAGAAGAAAACAGAAAATAGCTTCTCAAAAAGCAGATTTAAGACAATATAATCGTAAAGGAGTTAGAAGCCCTCAAACACTTTTAAGCTGGTGAAGAGGTATGGCTTCTGGAACTCCGGTCTCCTCTTGAAAGAGTGGTCGACTTGAATGCAGGAGGAGGAAGCTTTGATTGTTGGGAAGAAGTTGTTGGAGCAGTAAATGCAGATCTCCCCTTTTTCGTTTAAGAGCACTTGGAGAGCTTGAAAACTTGAATGCTTGGAGTGGAATATCTGTTCTCTACCTTGCTACAGTCCTCTGTGGCTATTTAAGCCAACCTCCACGGAAACTAGCCGTTACTCTGCTTTTTCTGGCCGTTCTGCACACTCTGCGCAGCCTGACAATATGACCGTTGGTGGGTTGGAGTCGACTCGCGCGATCAGGAGTCGACTCGGCTGTAGCAGGAGTCGACTCACACTTTTCTGGAGTCGACTCGGCAACTGTTCCAAATTTGAATTAAAGTTGCCGTCTTGACTGGGAGTCGACTCGTCTTGACCTGGAGTCGACTCGCCAACTTCTGGAGTTGACCTGGCAATTTTTGGAGTCGGCTCATCCACTGAAGTCCGTGGATCCAAATTTGAATTTTGTCCACTCGAGTCGACTCGACTGTCCTGGGAGTCGACTCGAATCTCAGAGCCCGAACTCTCGATTCTCTGTCGTTTGGCTCATCCAGTCTTGGAGTCGACTCGAACCTCCTTGGAGTCGACTCGGCTCTCAGTTTCCGAAAGTTGGTCTTCTGCCTTTTGACGTGTAGCTTGTCTTGGAGTCGACTCGAGCTGTCTGTGAGTCGACTCGAATCTCAGAGGCAGTAACATGGTCTTCTGTCTGTTGATGGTCGCTCAGTCTCGGAGTCGACTCGTGTACTGCGGGAGTCGACTCGAATCTCAGAGTCCGAAAATCGTTCTCTGACTTTTTCCTTGTGTTCCTCTGAGAGTCGACTCTTACCTTCTTTGGAGTCGACCTGCCAACCATCGGAGTCGACTCGCGTTCCACTGGAGTCGACTCGAATCTCAGACCCGAAAACTGCTCTCTGACTTTTCTGCCTGTGACTGCTTGGAGTCGACTCTTACTTCCCTGGAGTCGACTCGGTGAACATTGGAGTCGACTCGCGCACTTCAGGAGTCGACTCGTTGACAGGTTCTGAGATGAAGCTTTCTGTTCTTCTTTCTGTTCTCAGTCGGAGTCGACTCGTACTAATCTGGAGTCGACTCGAGCTCGTGCCAGTGAACTTGATACGCTTGGAGTCGACTCGTGATACTCGGGAGTCGACTCGAGTCTCAGACATTGGTTCATGCAGACTTCTTAACTTATCCAAAATACTATGAACCAAGTCTAGAAACACTTGGACAGGATTTTCACTGAAACACTCAATTGAATTCATTAGTAATCACAAGATATACTCAATTGCTTTGAGCTCATCAAAATCAAATGGGGTTTTAATCAATCACTCCACAAACAAAAAAAAAAAACTTATTTTTTTGCGCTTTGCAAATATTTTAAGCAGTTATTGAGAAAGCATGTCGGTAGGTTGCAATATTATTTATATAGTTTCTTTGGGCAACGAGCTGTGGACCTATATGTATTATATAGCTTCATTTAGGCGGTGTCCTGGCATGATGTATGAACCATATTATGGCGGATGGCAGCTGCTCGATTGATCAAGATTTTGTTAAGTTGCGTGACAAAGGGGTGTTAGATAAAAAAAAAAAAAGGAAGAACACTCAAGAAGAAAGTTTGGAAAAAAAATAATTTTCATTCAACTTACATAAAAAAATAATTAGAGTACATAGATATTTATAGAGACTTTAGATGGTCTTTTAACCTCTCTAATTGAATTAGTCATTACACCATTCATAACCCCAAATATATCTCAAATAACTTCTTCTAAATAAATTCCTTATAACTCCATGTAACTCCTATATGACCAAAAACCAAAAGACATATAACTCCTCACTATACTAATATGCAATTATTGAAAATAAAATCATAAGTTACTAAATATTAAAAACTAAGTTTAGTAACCAACACCCCTGCTTAAACTTGGTTTTGCAACTCTACGCAAACTCCTTAACATGCAAAAAGTTTCACTCTTGAGGGGCTTAGTGAATATATCCGCTACTTGATCTTGAGATTTGACATGTACAAGCTCGATCTCCTTGTCCTTCACGTGCTCTCTTATAAAATAATATCGAGTATCAATGTGCTTGCTTCTTTCATGATAGATGGGGTTCTTGGCTAATGATATGGCAGATTTGTTGTCAATGAACAATCTTGTAAGTTGTTTTTGTGAAAATTGTATCTCCTTTAGTAGCTTCCTTAGCCAAATTGCATGACAAACACCGGAGGAGGCAACTACATATTCGGCTTCACATGTAGAAAGTGTAACAATTGACTGCTTCTTCGAACACCATATGAATGCAGTGTCTCCCAAGTAAAATACATAATCAGAAGTACTTTTTTTGTCATCCAAGTCTCCTCCCCAATCGCTATCCGAGTAACCTATAGGACAAAAATCTTTGGAAGAAGAATAAAATAAGCCTTGTCCAATAGTACCTTTGATGTACCGAAGGATTCTTTTAACGGCCTTCAAGTGATATGATTTTGGCTCCTCCATATAACGACTCATAAGTCCAACTCCATATAATATATCTGGCCTTGTGCATGTCAAGTAACAAAGACTTCCAACTAGGCTCTTGAACATAGTAGGATCAATCTTTTTTGTATCACCATACTTCGTTAATTTTGTGCCACATTCCATCGGAGTGTTTGCTGGATTACAATCTTCCATCTTGAACTTCTTTAATATTGCTTTTGCATATCTTTCTTGTAAAATGAAAATGCCATTTTCAGTTTGCTTCACTTCTATGCCCAAAAAGTAGGACATAAGGCCAATGTCTGTCATTTCAAACTCCCGAATCATAGATTTCTTGAATTGCATAAACATGTTTGGATTGCTTCCTGTGAAGATCAAGTCATCAACATACAAGCAAACAAGAAATATATCTTCATTTTCATTTACCTTACTATAGAGTGCATGCTCATACGGACACTTCATAAAATTATTTTCAAGGAAGTAAGAATCAATTCTTCGGTTCCACGCTCTTGGAGCTTGCTTTAAGCCATATAAAGCCTTATTTAGCTTGAGAACTTTCTCCTCTTCTCCTTTTTTGATATAACCTTGTGGTTGTTCAACATATATTTCTTCATCAAGAAAACCATTCAAAAATGCCGATTTTACATCCATTTGAAATATTTGCCATTTAAATTGAGCCGCCAAAGAAATTATCAATCTAATTGTTTCCATACGAGCAGCGGGAGTAAATACCTCTTCATAATCAATACCATACCTTTGATTATATCCTTTGGCCACCAACCTTGCTTTGTACTTTTCTACATCACCTTGTGCATTCTTCTTCATCTTATATACCCATTTTACTCTAATTGCCTTATGCCCATCTGGTAAAGTAGCTAACTTCCATGTGTCATTTTTCTCAATAGCCTTGATTTCTTCATCCATAGCCTTCTTCCATTTGTGATCTTTAATAGCTTCTTCAAAATCTATAGGCTCACAATTGGCAAGAAGACAAACAAGAGTTAGATTATTTTCATTCTCTGTTACCTCATATATTTCACTTAATCTTCTCATTTTGCTTAGCTTTGAACTTGGTTCTGCTGGGAATGAAGATGAAGATGGTGTAGGTGCTTGTAACTCTTCATTTCTTGGTTGCTCTTCTTCAATAAATGTACCAGATTGTCTTTTTTCTTCTTGAGAACTCCAATCCCATGTGCCTTCTTCATCAAATTCAACATCTCTACTAACAACAACTTTTTCATTACATAGATTATATAATTTATACCCCTTTGAGCGAGCATCATAACCAATGAAAACATATTTAGTACTTCTATCATCAAGTTTAGTTCTCTTTTCTTCCGGTAAATGAGCATAAGCAATACTTCCAAAAACTCTTAAATTAGAAACAATAGGCTTCTTACCGGACCATGCTTCTTATGGTGTGATATTTCTCAAGCCTTTTATGGGGCATCTATTCAAGATATAAACAACACAATTTGCTGTTTCGGCCCAAAATTGCTTTGGCATACCTTTGCTTTTCAACATGCATCTCACCATATCAAGAATAGTTCTATTTCTTCTTTCTGCAACTCCATTTTGTTGTGGAGAGTATGGAACCATCAAAGGTCTATGAATTTCATTCTCTTCACAATAAGCTTTAAATTCTTTAGAAGTAAATTCTCCACCTCTATCGGATTTCAAGGATTTAATAGTATAACCACTTTCTTTTTCAACATATATCTTGAATCTTTTGAAAGTACTAAAAGCTTCAGATTTGTTTTTCAAGAAATAAATACATATTTTTCTACTGAAATCATCAGTAAAAGTGAGAAAATATTTGTGCTCACCAAAAGAGGTAGGAACAATTGGCCCATAAACATCTGTGTGCACAAGTTCTAGTGGCTCTCGTGCTCGATATGTTGCTTCATTTGGAAAGCTCCTTCTATGATGCTTGCTGAGAAGACAACCTTCACAAAGCTGCTTTGGATCTTCTATGAATGGCAATCCCTTCACCAAATCATGCTTAGATAAAAGCTTTAAAGCACCAAAGTTAAGATGACCATATCTCAAATGCTAAAGCCATGATGAATCTTTAAAACATGCCTTTAAAGATATAGCACTTCACTTTGAATGTTTAGAAGAAATATTCTATTCTTTGTCATTTCAATATTTGCAATCAATCTATTTCTTGAATCTCATATAGAAAGAGTACGATTTTGCATTTGAATATTGTAACCTTTTTCCAAAAGTTGCCCCAGGCTCAAAATATTATTCTTCATATTTGGCACATAGAAAACATTAGAAATAAATGTACGAGTGCCATTCTTCAAATAAATCAAAATAGTGCCTTTGCCCCTTATCAAAATTTTAGAAGGATCTCCAAAAGTAACTTGACCACCGACTGATTCATCAAGCTCCGCAAATAAGCTTCTTTTGCCACACATGTGATTGCTCGCTCCAGTATCAAGATACCATGCTTCCTCTTTGTTGCTTTGTTCTTCTTTATATGCTAATAATAGAAATGGCTCTTCTTCTTCATTTCTCTTTTCACCATAATTAACCTTCTCATCAACTTGATTAGTAGCAGCACTCCAACAATTTGAAGAGTAGTGCCCAAACTTCTTGCAATTATAACATTGAATATTAGATCTATCATACCACTTTCTTTCATATGGCCTTCCTCTACCACATCCTCTTCCTCTTATAGGATTTGAACCTTGCTCCTTCTCTTCATTGCTTGATGAGCCACAATTGATTCTTCCTCTTCCTCATCCTCGGCCACGGCCTCGACCTCATCCTCGGGCTCTTTCTTGAGTTCTCCCATAATCTTCTTTTGTAGTAAGCTTCGTTTGTAGAACTTACACCAATGGCTTTTCTTCCTTTTTTTTTGTTAAGCTTTTTCTCATGAACTTGCAAAGAGCCTATAATTTCTTCAATTGTCACTTCTTCCAAATCTTTGGATTCTTCTATTGCTACAACAACAAAATCAAATTTCGGGTCTAAAGACTGCAACACCTTTTCCACCACTCGAACATTGGTTAAAGTTTCACCATTCCTCCTTAATTGATTAACTATCACCATAACTCTTGTAAAATAATCAGCAATAGATTCTGAATCTTTCATTTGTAAAGACTCAAAATCACTTCTAAGGCTTTGAAGATGAATCTTCTTTACCTTATCAATACCCTTGTATGCTTTTTGAAGAAATTCCCAAGCTTGTCTTGATGTTGTAGCAGCTCCAACAATCTCAAAGGTGGCTTCATCTAACCCTTGATAAATCAAGAAAAGAGCCTTCTTGTCCTTCTTCCTTGACTCCCTTAGCGATTGCCTTCGATTCTCCATCAAAGTCGCCTCATCTTCAAGCTCCACATAGCCTTTTTCAACCATCTCCCATGCATCTTGCGAGCCAAGAAGTGCCTTCATTTTGATGCATCAATTTTCGTAGTTGTCTTTAGTGAGTTGATGAATTGAAAATGCCATCGTATTATTGGCCATTGGATCAGTCTAGCTCTGATACCACTTTGTTAGATAAAAAAAAAATATGAGGAAGAACACTCAAGAAGAAAGTTTTGAAGAAAAATAATTTTCATTCAACTCACATAAAAAAACAATTAGAGTACATGGATATTTATAGGAACTTTAGATGGTCTTTTAACCTTCCTAATTGAATTAATCATTACACCATTCATAACCCCAAATAAATCTCAAATAACTCTCTCTAAATAAATTTCTTATAACTCCATGTAACTCTCACATGACCAAAAATCCAAAAGACATATAACTCCTCACCATGCTAATATGCAATTATTGAAAATAAAACCATAAGTTACTAAATATTAAAAACTAAGTTTAGTAACCAACAAGGGGGAGAGACGGAACTGAAATAAAAGCCCTACTTTACTGTGATCAAGGTTGAAACTAAACAATATTTGGAGTGGATGACCCACTGCCGTTGATATACCTCGATTTTGCTAGGACTTGGGCCTGATTGGATTGCAATATTCTTTATAGCCCAGTCGTGCCCCAATCGAGCCAGGTTCTTATGATGGTTTATCAATGTATGTAACCACGAGCTTAATACATCACGAATATTTTTTTTTAAAAAAAAGAAGATATGCTTTCAATGTTTTCTTTTTGTGCGCTAAAAATGGGAGAATCATATATAACGTGTACGGATACAACCAAGAAAATTAAAAAGCATCACATCGTGGAGAGCACTAGGTAACTCCATGTCTCCCACCCAGATGTGGTCCCTGCAATGGTTGGCAATAATGGATGCCACCCAATCTGCAGCTCCATTGGCGTCTCAGCACTATGCTTTTAAAGTTTATTTTTAGCTTTACATCAATCGGTTAAAATATTTAAATATGATCTAAGAAATATCTCTAAATATAAAAAGGCAATTGCTCTTATTTTTATTCCTCGAGGTTGGAGAATGTGAAATAACGTTATTTGAAAATTAAAATGTAGCTGGCTATAGTCGGTGGAGATGGATGCGCAGTGCTCGTGTTGTCTCGTCATCCGTAGTTTAGTGTGATTTTAATATAATAGAAGATATTGAAGCAGAATCTCTAGTATTTGAAATCGGGCTTGAAGCGTGAATTAACACTGTCCTTAAGCGAATTTTGCCCCTAATATGTTGCTATTGGTGATCCAGCAAAATTCGTTCTAGGATACAATAAAACCGAAATAGAATCCTAGCCAGCAAAACTAGGATTCCCCAGAACAACTGAATGAAAAGTTTAGAAGAAGAAGTTGCCCTGCAAGAATGAATCTCAAAAAGGTCTGCTCCCGCAGTCAGGATTGCTACTTTGTAGAACGGGGGGAATGACTACCTGTAATAAAGCACAGGCTAATACGAGCCGACCAGAAGAAGCAAGGCTTAGAAATCTGTGAAGAATATTGGCTATTTATAACCCTGAACTAAACCCTAAACCAACACAACTATTGGAACAGTGTTTGTTTAAAACATAATTGCTCATGCAGTTATTTTTGTACAAAACAAATAAAAACTGCCTTTAGTAGTTATATTGTACAAGACTGTATTAGTGTAATAACAATAAATAAATAAATAAATTCATAGGCAATCTGAATTTTACACGTGCCAATCTTTGATTAATATAATATTGGTTTTATCTATAAATAAATAAATATTACTTAAATATGTGTAGGATATGAATGTTTATAAAGCTATTTAAAAAACTCTGCACAAGCAATGTGAGACTAAAATCCTCTCAATATTACAAACTATCAAAAGGAAGGAGAATTCCAACAATCCCCCCACTTAGTTTGTAATGCTAATTATTTGAGTGTATGCATTGAGAAAGTTTCTTGCGAATTAAACCTCCTCTTAGTGTAAGCACTTCAAAACTTCGACGAAATCAACCGTAATTTAAGTTTAAACCGTGATTCCTTATTATCAAAGTCGGAAGTACCACACACACAAACTCTACCCTTTTTCATTCCGAAGTATACCGTAAGTTTTAGCATCGTATATGGCCTTGTGCTACATTTTGGATTATGAACATGTACAAAAAAATTAATATCCAATTTTCTGTTAGAAGCAGCACCACTTCTATGTTCATATAGGTGAAGTTCCTTTGAGCCTTAGTACACTGCTCGCATGTTCAAACTGAACAAACAAACTTTCTTAAAGGCAATATCTATACCTACCCTCCTTTAATAAGTATTAGCCTCTAATACTTGAAACTGTCACTTATCAGAAATTTGTTAATTACCCTTTAAACCTTTAATATTAACAAAGAATAGGAAAGGTTGGGTTCCCATTACTGGTGACAAAAGTTTAAAATGACTTTAGACCTATACCTATGGCAGTTTTTCTAATCATATATCTCAAGAGTTTTTTGGTTAACGGGTCAGCCAAATTATTACTGGATCTTATATAGACAACAGTTATGATCCCTCATATATAAGTTGCCTTACGTACTCATGTCTTAAACTAATATGTATAGACTTGCCATTATAAATCTTGCTAAAAGCTCTAGACATCGTTGCTTCACTATCACAATGTAAAGAAATCGCTGGCATCGGTTGTGGCCACAACTTTATATCTAACAATAAATTTTTTAGCCATTCCGTTTCTTTGCCTGCTGCCGCTAACTATAAACTCAGATTCCATTATGGAATGAGTTATGCAAGTTTGCTTTTTCAAAATCCACGAGACAGCTCCTCCACCTAAAGTGAAGATCCAACAAGATGTAGATTTGTTATCACTAATGCTAGTAATCCAACTAGCATCGGTATAACTCTCTAACACCCCTGAAAACTGATTATAAAATAACCCATAGGATTTAGTCCTTTTAAGATATCCAAGAACTCTTTCTATAGCTTTCCAATGTCCAGTGCTAGGATTGTGAGCAAACCTTGAGAGTTTGCAAACTGCAAAAGCAATATCCGGCCTAATGCAATGCATGGCATACATTAAGCTGCCAATGGTACTTGCATAGTCAATTTGACTAATAGACCAACCTGAATTCTCAACCAACTTGTTTGAAGCATCTAGGGGTGTATTAAATTCTTTTATACCTAAATGATTAAATTTAATTAGCAACTTCTCAATGTAATGAGACTGGCATAAAGCATAACCTCCACTATGTAGATTCCCAAGATGGTATCAACTTCTCCAAGTTCCTTCATTTTGAATTGAGAAGTTAAATACTTCTTAGTTTCAATTACTCCTTTCATATTGGTCCCAATGATTAACATATCATCAACATAAAGACATATAATCACACCATATTCTTTAGTAAACTTTGAATAAACACACTTATCCGCACTATCGTGGCTAAAACCATATGACAAGATCACTGAATCAAATTTTTCATGCCATTGGTGCTTGTTTCAAACCATACAATGATGTAATCAATTTGCAAACCTTCTTCTTATTTTTAGGTAACACAAAACCTTCAGGTTGCTCCATATAAACCTCCTCATCTAAATCATCATTTAGAAATGCTGTTTTAACATCCATTTGATGGATATACAAATTATAAATTGATGCTAAAGCAAATAGAATTATAATGGAAGTTATTCTTGCCACCGGAGCATATGTGTCGAAATAATCAACACCTTCTCTTTGCTTAAACCCCTTGGCTACTAACCTTGCCTTAAAGGTCTGCAAGTATCCATCGGTATTGTATTTCTATCTAAATACCCATTTACAACCAATGGGTTTAGAAACAGGAGGTAAATCCACCAACACCCATGTATTGTTGGATAACAAAGAATCCATTTCATCATTGATTGCTTCTCTCTAGAAAGCAGAGTCTCTAGACGCCGTATCTTCTGTATACATTTTAGGATCTTCCTCAACATGCATGATTATTGGTATTTTATTAAGCATGACATCTCTACTCCCTTCGACTAAAAACACTATAGCTTGTGAAAATATAAAATCATCACCTAAGTTCTTCTTCTTTCTAGCTCTTTGACTTCTCCTAGGTTCACTAGGAGGGTTAAGTGCTTTCCTTTTATTGTTAACCAAAGAACTAGGGTCTAAATTTGTATCTTGTGGTACTAAAAGCTCATTATTATCCTGTATAACCATGGGTGTTGGATTGACATTTGAATCGTTAAGGAAACTTGTTTCATTAAATTCAACATCTCTAGACTCAACAATTACATTTGAGTCAATATCCAACAACTTATAAGCCTTAGAGTTTTTTACATTTTTCCACAAATATACTTTTGAGAACTCTAGGACCTAATTTTGTTCTTTTAGGATTTAGAATTCAGCAATAAGCTATGCAGCCCCATACCCTCAAATAGCCTAAATTAGGCTTCCTTCCTCTCCATCTTTCATACAGAGATTCTTTCATTTTTCTTGAGGAAATGCGATTGTGCACATGATAAGCCATTAACAAAGTCTCTCCCCATAAGTTAGTTTGCAACTTGGCATGTAGGAGCATGGTATTTACCATCTCTACAAGCATTTGATTTTTCCTTTTAGCCACTCCATTTTGTTGTGGGGTGTATGGTGCACTAGTATGATGACTTATACCATGTTCTTCACAAAAACCAAAAAAAATATTAGAGAAATATTCCCCACCTCTATCACTACGTAGAGTTTTAATCTTCTTCTCTTATTGATTTTCCACCATAGTCTTATAACTCTTAAACATATCGAAAGATTGATCTTTTGATTTCATTAAATATACAACAATATACCTAGAATAATCGTCTATGAATGTGATAAAGTACCTATTCCCTCCTCTAGTTATAATTCCATTCAATTTACAAATATCAGAATGAATTAGTTCAAGAATATTAGTAGTTCTTTCATTCTTAGAAAAAGGTTTCTTAGCCATCTTTGCTTGAATGCAAGTTTTACACCTTTTGTCACTATGATCAGAATAAGAAATCAAACTATGATTGGACATAAACTTTAATGATCTAAAATTCACATGTGCCAAACGATAATGCCATAAAGAAAATGATAAATCAACAATATAAGCAGAAACATTCACTTTATTAATACTAAGCTTGAACATACCATCACAAGCATATAAATACACCATTCTTAGAATAATTAATTTTCCAGCCTTTATTACAACTTTGAGACCCTTCTTGTAGAGAAGACTTCCAGAAACCAGATCTTTCTAATGTCTGAAACATGATGAACATTAGTAAGAATCAATTTCTTTCCAGAAGTAAGTTTTATTTAAATAGTTTCTTTTCCAATGACCTTTACAATGTCATGATTATCCATCAGAAGCTTCTCTCCTTATGGCAAATCTTCATAGTCTTTGAACTTAGACTTGTCATTGCACACATGAACCGTTGCACCAGAATTATACCACCAATCAGAAGACTTCATCATTGTTGCTATGTTCAACTCAGTTATCATATTAATTTTCAAATCAGAAATCATAGCAACAGTTTCCAAAGTTTTTGGTTCAGTCATGTTGGCTTGTTTACCCGTACAATTATTCTCAGTTTTCAGCCTCTTCCTAAACTTGCAATCTCTCTTAAAATGCCCTTTCTTTCCACAAAAGAAGCAGGTCTTATTTTTCTTACTTGTATCCGGCTTACTTGATTCTGGATTTTTTCTCTTATTTTCAGAATTCTTTTGGACTTTCGTGGTGCCAGACTCAACATTATTCACCTTAATTCCAGACTCGCTAACACCCCTATTCTCACGGATCCTTATTTCTTCTTCAATCCGAATGTATTTAACGAGTTGGTCAATGGTAAAATCCTCTGAAGTGTGCAATAGTTTCTTTCAATAATTATTCCAAGTCTGAGGCAATTTTGTAATAATTGCTGCAACTTGAAGAGGTTCAGAAATTTTCACTTTCAGATCTTTGAGTTTGGATACCAAAACTTGTAGATCATCAACTTGATTCATAACAAATTTATCATCCGTCATTTGAAACTCAAAATACTTTAAACAAATAAATTTGTCAGTACCTTATTTTTCTGAAGTATACTTGTCCTCAATAGCAGCCCAAATTTTCTTTAGGGGCTGGATGGATCTAAATAGATCGTAAAGTCTGTCTAACAAATGGTTCAGAATGTACCCTCGACAGCGCACTTCATCATCTTCACATTTCTTCCGGGCAGTGGTGATTGATTTAGAACATACATTATAGCCAATTAAGTGAGGAGAAAGAACATCTTGTCCTTCCAGCGATTAAAGTTCGTCACATCAAATCTTTCCACCTTATAAACATCCTGATTAATCACCTTGGACTCCATTGTAGAATACAAAAAATCGCTTAAGATTGTTGAAGCAAAATCTCTAGTATTTGAAATCGGTCTTGAAGCATGAATTAACACTATCCTTAAGCAAATTTTGCCCCCACTATGTTGCTGTTGGTGATCGAGCAAATTCGCTCTAGGATACAACAAAACCAAAATAGAATCCTAACCAACAAAACTAGAATTTTCCTGAACAACTGAATGAAAAATTTAGAAGAAAAAGTTGCCTTAAATCTGTGAAGGATATTGGCTATTTATAATCCTGAACTAAATCTTGAACCAACACAACTATTGGAATAGTATCTGTTTAAAACATAAATGCTCATGCAACTATTTTTGTACAAAATAGATAAAAACTGCCTTTGGTAGTTATATTGTACAAAACTGTATTAGTGTAATAAAAATAAATAAGTAAATAAATTCATAGCCAATCTGATTTTTACATGTGCAAAATCTTTGATTAATATAATATTGGCTTTTCCTCCACAAATTTCTATCAAAACATTACTTGAACATGTGTATGATATGAATGCTTATAAAGCTATCTAAAAAACTCTACACAACTAATGTGGGACTAAAGCCCCTCTCAACATTATAAAGTATCAAAAGGAAAGAGACTTCCAACAGAAGAGAGCTAGTTATTTTTAATATATGATAAAAGAGCAGCTGTTATATTTTTAGTATTTTTAGTCACAGTCCTACTTTATTGTATTTTGGATGTACAGTGCTTTATTTATTTATTTATTTTTATACAGCGGTGATTTATACATGTTGGGTGAGTGCAGTCAATAAAATTAAAAAAAAATAAATTGTGAAGCGGAGAAGAAATCGATTCCTGATCCTTCCAAAAAAAAATTTCGAATAATGCGCCATATAGAAGATGACCCAATCCATTGCACTGTTCATCTTTCGAAATAAATGAGAAGCCTGAAAAGCCAAACTCTTTTACGAGCTCGCGTATATTCTAAAAAATTGGGTGTTGATCATCATATGTGTGCTGTCCTCGAATCTATTCAATCACCATAGTCGAATTTCTTTCTATGTGAATGCATATTTTTTGGATGGATTGTATGGTTGACAAATTGTTCCATAAAATTTACAGGAATGAGTTACAACCAAACTTTTTCTTTTATCTCTGTGTTTTTTCTTTTCTGTTTTCATAAAAGATATTTTTTTCCCATCCATCTCGAAGGCCTGTATTGCTGCAATATAAAGTAAGATTTTCAAGAAATTAAACGCATAAGTAATGTATGACCGTGCTATGCATTACAATGTCATAGGTTGAGTAGTTAAATAAGATAAGCAAAATTTCTCAAAACAGAAAAAAATAGTCCATTAAATAAAAAAAAAGTTCCTTTTAATAACTTGGGCGCAAGTTTACCTTAACGGAAATGGTGGATAATGCTAGAAATAAAAAAAAAATCCACTAGTTGTAATTTGAGAGGCCTCTTGAATTCTCTTTCCAAGTTTTCATTTTTGGTGGTGATAAATTGTATTCAATTTTCACTTTATTTTCCAAACTTAGAGAAATGAAGAGAGATGCGATGACTCTATTTCATTTTTTAATATGTACTCGAAGTCGACGGCAATTAAAGCCTCTCATATTATTTGAGACCTGCGACGGTGTTATTTTTTTACATGCATTAGCACGTGCTGCACGTGATTCGAAAGATGAGTGAATAAAAGGTAAGGTGGAGAGATTATACAAATAAAAAGGGGGAAAAAACGGTGAGAATTCCATGTACACTTCTTCATCTCAGTATTCTGGATCAAATAAAAATTTTGCAGTTAAATTCTAGGAGTCCAACCTAAAGCGTTCTGCAGTCCCAGCAGCGAAGGCTCCGATTACAGTGTGCGCATGGTTGGTTTAATTTAGAGTGGTGAAAGAACCAAATTGAAGCCACCAAGGTGGTAGCCTAGTGGTACTGGGCAGAAATTCTAACCTTAAGGTCCCAAGTTCGAATCGCTGCGGCGACGATTAAATTGTGGACCGAAGCTCACTACTTTGGCCACTGCTTGGATTTGAGGTATAGGACCGCTCTTGAACCGCTAGTAGCCGGGGTGGTGCCGGGTGTGACGTACTCACACTTGGGACTCGAGCCAGAGCCCAGAGGGGTAGCTGAGCCGGGCCCATGGGTGGGGAGGGTATGAGTAAAACCGGTCGGGGTGCCCAACACACGGCCATTTCTGCCCGCATCGAACATTCTCCTGGCGGGGCGGGGGCCCAGTGGGGGCTGCTACGCAGGGTTGGGCTTGTCCCTTCCTCCCCCTACCCCTTTTTCTTTAGCAAAAAAAAAAAGGAACCAAATTGAAACAATTCAATTTTACCGAAAAACAAACGATAAAAGTCCAATCAAATCATATTGGTTTGGAAGCTTTTAGATTAATAAAATATATTCAGGCATACAATATTTTCACATTATTTTTAATAAAAAATATTAAAAAATAATTAGTGAACTAAAATTAAGCCAATCCATGTTAGATTATCTTATTTCATAACAATAAAAAACTTATCTGACCTTTTGTCTCGAGAACTGAAACAAAACCAATCCATCTTAGATCAAACCAGTCAGAGGGAATTTTTTGTCAAAATTTTGTTTTGTGACTTATACGGTATTTGGGTGGTATTTGGTGGCCAAAATGGGATCACCAAGATAATTTAAAATCATAGGTGATCTTTATCGAAAGGTAATCTAATCTTTGATGATCTAAAATTATCACTTTTGTATGCTATGTTCCAGTAATTAAAGATTTCGGACATTCATAAGTGACATGTCCAGTATTTTATGAAAGCTCAAAATCACTCATCATATAATACCAAAATTATTTCTAATATGTTCTATAAAAATATTTATTAATAATATAAATATATTATAAATATAATATTAATATATTAGTCATTAATATATTTCATAAATATTTCATAAATATATTTATTAGACCTATATATTATTAATCCTATAAAATATGTTAATTGTTATTATAGAATTAATATTTTTATTTATACTTATAATATATTGTTTTAATACTGATATTTATTCTTATTAAAAAAATAAGGCAAATAGAAGTAATGTATTAAATAATTTCATTATATAAATATAATATAATATGATAATATATATAATTATCACCGAATAATAACATAACAATAATATAATTATTAATATATTATAATATAATATATATCATATATATATAATATTAATATAATATATAATATTGATATAATATATTAATAATGTATCAATATATCAATTTTTTTTTGCTAGACTCATAGCATTTTTGTCCTCAAATGTCAGTCGAAGATCATTTTCTTGAGATGATCTTGGATGCCTAACCTCAAAAATGGATATTTCATTATTGAATTGAGCAGTGACTTAAGAAATAGAGGTGATTTGAGATCGCTATCGTGTGTAGAATCACTATAATTCAACCAAATAAAATTATTTTATCACCTTGTATCATTTTTGATATTGGAATGATTACTTTATATAAAATATTTTTTTATATATCGACTCAGGTGGTGAAGGAGAGGGATGTGATTCATGTATCCCCACTAAATCCTACAAATTTTTAATGATATGCAATACAAGCTTAGGAATTTTCATAATCTTTGAAAGAGAGAAGATGCCGTATGGGCATATTTGCACATGCTCCTTGGCACCGCCGCCACCTCATCAGGCTCGGAAACATAAGATCCCGAACTTTACCCAGAGCAGCCTTCGATTCCCTCTTTCTCTCTCTATCCTTCAACTCAGAGGCATCCGAATCCTCGTCTCTTTAGCCATGGAGAACCGGACGGCTGGCGATCAGGCGGCGGAGTGGTACTCCGTGTGGGCGCTGCCGCCGGAGGACGTGGGGGCGAGGCTGAAGCGCCTCATGGCGGATCTCCGGTCGGAGTTTGGGGGCCCCGAGTTCGAGCCCCACATCACCGTCGTCGGCGCCATCCGCCTTCGCTCGGACGACGCCGTCCGCCGTCTCCGCTCTGCCTGCGCCGCCCTCTCCCCTTACCACGTCCGCGTCGCCTCCGCCTCCCGCGGCACCTTCTTCTACCAGTGCGTCTACCTCCTCATCGATCCCTCCCCCGAGGCACGTTTCCCCCTCACAAAATCCTTACCTTTCCTTATTTTTCACAAAAACCATACCTTTTCTTTTAATTCTCAGAAAACAAACAAGCTTTTCCTTTCATATTCAGAAAAATGTCCTCCCATATTTCCTTTAATTTTCAAAAAAAAAAATATTATATTTTTCTTGGATTCTCATAAAAATTCCTACCGTTTCATCTAATTCTCATAAAATTCCACCTTTTTCCTTCAATTCTCACAAAAATATCCGAACTTTCCCTTCAATTTTCACAAAAAATCTTAAACTTTCCTTATTTTTTTCCACAAAAACCCCACCTTTTCCTCAAGTTCCTCGCAAATATCGGATTTTAATCCTCGCGAAATTGGCTTTTCTTGGCAGGTAACGCAAACGAGTGCCCACTGCCGCGACCACTTCGCTTACAAGAACTCGGCCCGTGAGTTCAAGCCCTAAATCCCTTCTTTCATTTTCCTTTTTTCTTCTAGATTGGAATTGCTTGGACTTGTTCTCCATGGAATTCGGTGTTTTTTATTGCAGCTTACATGCCGCATCTGAGCCTCTTGTATGGGGATTTGACGGACGAGGAGAAGTTGAGGGCTCGGCAGAGGGTGGAGGAGCTCGATAAGGAGATATGCGGGCTTAGCTTCCAGGTCTCGGCCCTGGCTCTCTACAAGACGGACACGGAGGACAAGAGCTTGAAGTCATGGGAGAAGGTGGAGGTCTGCTACCTTGGGAGTGATAACTAGATTACCTATTTTCCCTATAAAGTTTCCATCTTTATTGATTTGGTATTGCTCTTTAGACTATCTTCAGGCTTTTGGTTTGATATGTAAGCTGTACTTCTCCATCCTGTGCTGCTTTGAATAACCATTTGGTTTGTTGTTCATCATCTTTCTAGTGTTTGACAGAGAGCAGAGATGGAAACTCCTATCCATAGTTACAGAAATAAGAATATTTGAAAGAAGCTTGGAAGAGTATGCCTGCTGAGTGCTGAGGGATAGAGCATTTTGAGGAGATGGAATCAAATATAGGAATAAGATGTCAATCCTGAGCAGGTTGATGTTTTGCATTCAAACCTGCGTTCAGAATATTCTTATCCATGATAAGAATAAGCACACATTTACTGAAATAAAGCAACTATTATCATGGATGCTAATGGGAGATGTTAGGTACTAAATTTCCGACCCCCTTGATTGCACACATTAGGTGGAAGTTGCTTCCATTGAACTCAAAGAACCATATACGTAATTCATGAATTAGCCCAGACGGGACCTCAAATAATTGCACTTCACTGACAATCTTTGAGGAAACCAACAGAAATTTTATGATATGCATAAAACCAGGATTTTGGTAGAAAATAAGTACATAAACATTACCAGCTATAACGAGGACACGTAAAAGTTCTCGTTCTTACTGAGCCAATGCAATATACCAGCCAATTTTGTATCCCAGTAAGCAAAGTATGAATTGGAGTTTGGTAGGGGGATGACAAAAAGAAGACTCAAGCAGGTAGCCCCTAATTTCATCCATGTTTTAGAGCAATTACCTAAAAACGAACGAAAATATGGAAAATTTGTTTAAAAAACAAACGTCTGTGAATGTATACAAAAAAGAGTAGGTTGTGAAATGTATTCCTAATTGAGCTTTTATTCACAAAGATTCATAATTAGGGATCCACCTCCCAAGTCCATCATCCTATGAAGTATGAATAGCGCTGTTATATTTTGCTGATAATTCCTTAATTCTTTTGAAGTATAAAATCCATTCGACTACGAGCATCAGAGTGCTGATTTTGAGTGAAAACGCCTTTTTTTTCTTTCTTTTTTTTCAGTTGGAAGAAAGAGAACTCCTCTGAGCCCTTACGTTGGGGTTGCCTGCGCGAGGAGGAGGGGAGGGGAGGGGAGGGGAGGGGGGCGGGCGGTCGGCCCTGGAGCTGGCTCTCGAGGCTTCAACAGCTGCAGGAACTAATTAATGGGCTCAGCCCGGATATGCACGGTACTGGATATCCGGACATACGGATGGCGATGGGTAGCCTTCCGGCCGACCTATGACGGCCGTTAGTGGGCTTGCGGAGGGAGGGCAGGCTGAACTTTGCAGGCGCGATAAATCTCAGGCCGTTCTCAGGTTATGCTCCAAAATGCATGGACCGGGTCAGATGTCAGTTTTTCAAATGTATTAATATATACTAAAATTAAGACATTATATCTCTAAAGAATGTGTAACAATATCTCTTCTCTCTCTCTCTCTTTTGGTTGGGGGGTGGAGATAAAGGGCACACCTCCTATGACTCACCTATTGCCGCACCAACAGATAATCACCGTTCGTTGCCCCACCGCTGATCCAGCTTCTCCCTATTCCTTTTCTAAGAAGAAATTATACTCTACACAATGTGCATCATGTGAAGGTGCACCACACCAATCGCTACATCACGCTCCTATGGGCCCTAGGAGGTCACATGTATATGATGAATGCGAGATGAGGTGGTTGGCATGGTGCACTTGCACGTGGTGCATTTAATGTAAGGTATAATTTCTCTTTTCTAACACTCCTTTCATGCTAGAGCACCTGGCCATCTAGTAGATCCTTTCTCTCTCTCACTGTATGTGTGTGTATGTATACAAACATATATATACATATTAAGAAAAAAGTCATGAGAAACAACCACTTGATAGCTAACTATATATTAGTAATCAACTAAAAATTGAAAAGTTAAATCTTAGTTAAAGTTAAATACAAATATTCAAACATGCTTAAGCACATCATTGCTTTTTAATTAAAAATATATAATAAAACTAATATTATATATGTGCTAACACGTATGTATTTATGTATGTATATATGTGCATATATATGTATGCATGCATGTATACATGTACGTAATAAAATAGGTAATTTATGATGGTTCAGATTGGGAATAAAAACCTCAAACCTGAAGCCAACTTGAAAGTTTCAATGGACTTCGCCGATTCCATACTCAACCCATTTATCATCGTGTTTGGGTTTGGTCCGGTAAAAGTTAGGCGTGTTTGAGTTAAGGCACCAGATTTGCAAGTTGGAATCACAACCCTACTCTCCACATCACCACCAACTTGCAGCACTATCACCATTGGTCCTCATCATAGCCATGGCTCCGAATGCTCTCTCTCTCTCTCTCTCTCATGACCCAATGGATCCAGGTCCTAGAGGTCAGGCTCAGGTTTGTTGGTTTGTGGCTAGGCTAGACTCAAGCCGACAGCAAATTTCTCAATGACATGTCAGGCCAAGCTCGAGCCTAATGTTCTAATGACATTGAGCCATGGCCTAGTCTAACATGCACAAATCTACCGCTAAACATAAAGAACCAATCCTATGTAAACAGCGGCCTGGCCTGACCCATGCACAAATCTGTTGGTAACAGTGGTGTGAACACACTAAACAAAGTGAGCCAGGCCTAGGTCAAGCTCTACTCATTAACTCGAGTTATTCATAAACAATTCTGTTTGAAAAATTTGGTAAGATTTTGAGATCCTTTTCATTTATATAGCCTAGATAATTTTTTATAATTATATTTTAATTTTATAGTTTAAATATATTTAGACCCTTCATAAATTCTATTGTAATAAATAAATTTAAAAAATAATTTTTATATCAATGATCATAGTTCAAATAATATATATGTAAATATTATTTATATATTTATATATCGAAGCTGAGCTCGAGCCAGCTAAGGGTCCATTTGGTGCTATAGCCTATAAGTGGGCGAGTAGGAGCCCACTTCATCGAAGTAGCGATGGCTCTCTCAAAATGCAACTATTTTGGGCTTTTTCTCTTTTAAATTGGGCCAGACAACAACTTGTTAACCAAACACAAAAAATGGGCTTCTCTGTTATCGGTCAAGTTTGGTTGTCCAATTACAGATTTGGCCCAAGCCGAGTTGACTCAAAAATGCTTTGACGACCATGTAGAGCTAGCTGCAAACCAAAGAAAAAACCCTAGTCGGTCGATCCATTGATGATGGTCGATCCATTGATGTGTTGGAGGATCGTTGGATGACGGAGCAGCCTATGAGTAGACTTCCGGTTACAGTGGACACAGCGAGGTTAGCCGATCTCAGGGTCAGTGACCTGATGGAGCCTGGGGGGGACCGTTGGAGGGTGGAGCTTATTAGGGAGGCTTTCGGGGAGCAGTTGGCGGAGAGGATCCTGGCCCTACCTGTTTTTGCCCAGGGAGGGGCGGATAGATTAGTCTGGATGCCGACAAGACGACCGCAGGTGCGAGCCAGGGATATCCACATGTTATTGAGCCGAGAGCCAGCCCGACAGATAGAGGGAGGATGGATTTGGAGGATACGGATTCACCCGCGTGTTGCGCTCTTCATCTGGAAAGTAGCCTGGGGCTGCCTACCGACCAGGAGCTTACTAGCTCGGCGAGGGGTGAGGATCACTCAGTGTTGTGATGAGTGTACGGAGACTGAGGAGACGATGGATCATGTTCTTTTGCAGTGCCCCAGAGCTAGGGGCATTTGGAGCCGATCGCCCACATTGCTGCCCCATTCAGTCGAGTCGACACTGGATTTGATTCATTGGTTGAGAGTGGCCCTGCGGCGGCCCAGCACTGTTGAGGTCGGGATCCGGTGGGCATATTTGGCTCATTCTATCTGGCTGGACAGAAAAGCGGGTATATTTGAGGGCAGGCGGTTACCCCCGCGAATGGTGGTGGACAGAGCCATGCGTCTTGCCAGGGAGGTTTCTACCACTGCCATTACTTTCTCTTCTGAGATGGCCAGGGACACCTGGGGTACTCTTTCTGCTGTCACAGTGCCCAGGTTTGCTCTAGTCTCTTGGGTACCCCCACCCCTTGGTCATCTCAAAGTGAATTTTGATGGTAGTATATCGGCGGACGGGGTGTCAGGAGGAGTTGGCTTTGTTATCAGGGACCATCTCGGCAGTTTGATAGCAGCCGGTGGCTGCCGCGCGCCGGGATTTACTGTAGTCGGTGCGGAGCTACGGGCAGCTTGGGAGGGGATATCCTATGCGAGGCGGGTACTCCGTACTGAGCACATATGTCTTGAGGGAGACTCCTCTGTGGTGATAGAGTGGATTCGGGGAGTAGACAGATATGGAGATGATCATCCTCTCATCCGTGAGATTCGGAGATTGGCTCAGGAGCCGAGCATTTTCCAGGCTTCACATGTTTTTCGGGAGGCGAACAGTGCAGCAGACTGGGTCGCCTCATTTGCCGCTCGGCACTCCGGAGAGATCATTTGGACATCGTTAGGAGATATTCCTCCCACCTTGCACTCTTTACTTTATTTTGATATGGCTGGATGTACTCAACTTAGAGCTATATGAATTGCCGTTTTCACCAAAAAAAAAAAAAAGAAAAAAAGAAAAAACCCTAGCACATCTATCATAGTCCATACTAATCCATTATCTTCAAAGTGATCAAAAACCTTATTTAAGTACAATCGATGGGGCACGAAGTGTCGAATTCTTGCTTGCAATTCTAGAGTGGCTTGAGATTTGAAGTAAGAAAAATTATAACCTGCACCTTGTGCACCATATGGTCGTGCATCATGCCACTGTACATCATCTTATTTCTGTAGGTTTCATTTATCATACACTCATTGTAGTGATCGGTCTATAGAAATAAGACGATATGATTGGTATGGTGCATAGCCATGTTGGTGCACATGATGCAGGATATAATTTTCTTTGTCTTTGTTGCAACCTATGTTACTAGTACTAGGTTTAACAAAGTGAGTGGGATTAATCTATTTTTATTTTGAATGATGATTTAACAAGAAGCAATTTTAAAAATATAGGCTATCAAATGCAATTAAGCAAATTATTATAGACTCTAGTTTTCTAATGGGACTCAAGCAGATATATAAAACCTTTATTTTTGTTGTTGTTGATACCATTATGTAATAAAACCAACCCTCATCATAATATATATAATAACATAAAATCTCGCGAGTTTCACAAATTCTCTCTTGTCACATGACAAGAGGATTGTTTACATGCATATAATCATAAGTTGGTGCCATTACTTGTAAGAGAAGGAGCGTGTTAGGCTAAATTTATTGCACTTGTCACTCGAGACAAACAAACGCGGTCAACCCTTCCTAAATTTTTTACACTTGTGCATACCTTAAGCTCAATTTCTTTAGGGAAACCTAGATGAACCCATAAAAGTTGAACATGCAATGAATCTAGAACAACTTCCATTCTAATTTACGACAAAGTGGTTGTGAAAGATGCATTGCATGCATCCAAGCCTTATCCATGTAGTCCAATACATGCATTGTGGACACCTGTTTCCTTTGGTACATGGTAGGCAGCTCACAAGGTTGCCATTTTTGTTCACTATGTGGAGGCTCAGTTTGTGTTAAGTTTTTCATTCACCATGTGGACATCCATATTAACGATATCATTGATATGGTCCTTATTTTGGATAATAATATAACACACACATACTAAAATAGAGGCTAAGTTCTCTATGCACCATGTGGATGCTCAAATTAAAATTAATGATATCATTAATATGTTCTTTATTTTGAATAATAAATAGGGTTCTTATATCTATTCTATTTGATTATATATTTATTATCTAGTATGTTTATTATCCACTATAATAATTAAATGAAAGCTCAATATGTGTCGAGCTCTCCATTCACCACAAAGATGCCCATATTAAAAACATTATTTAATAGAGTTCTTATTTTAGAAAATAATTTGACGTTTATGTTCGCCCGATTCCTGCCTACCTAAAAATATGCTAGACAGATCGTTGTTAGAACCGACGAACAAAAGTTAAATTTAATTATACTCTTACCTTTCCTACTCGAAGAATAGCGGTTGTAAGAGGTCGATCCACAGGGAGGCGATTGGAGTTGCATAAAAATTAGAACATTCACTCGGATTTGAAATCGATTTTTGGATAATAAAAGAAAAACATTATGTTGAAGATGTTGAATATTTTCTAGCCTACCGAAGAATTATTTTTCATTTGAAAATAACGAAAAGACAAATACTTGAAATAGAAGAGCATTTATAAATTCATGAAATATTTAATTATTCAAAGGAAAACTTTGACATGGATGAAAACAATGCTTAAGAAGATTGAAGCTTGGAACATAAATTGCATAAAGGAAAATTAGATGTATTGCATAAAAAGAAAAATTTAACGATTGCATAAAGAAAATAGAAATTTAACTAAACCTAGAACAAGGATTGCATGAAAGAAATTGATTGATTTCATAAAAAGGAATGATTACAAAAAAAATAAAATGAAGTTTGGAAGCCTAGTGCTTCCTCCTTCCACAAGAATAAAACATAAAAACCAAAAAAGAAAAATAAGAAAACTCTCCTTCCTTCCTTCCCTAATTTTTTATTCTTTCTTTTCAACCCGAAACAGAGCCATGCTCTGTTTCTTTTTTTCTTTTTCTCACAAACAGGGCCTTCCCCTCTTTCTTCGCCTCAACCGAGAGCTCCTCCTATTTATAGATCAATCCTTGAAGCGTCGAGAGGGGGAGAGTGCGTGATTGCTGGGATCCGCTGGCTGGAGAGCTGAGATTCCGAGATCGATCGCGGAAGGAAGCTGGGCACGGTGCGGTTGGAGTGCGCTGGCAGCGACGCGGATGGTGCGGACGGAGGCTTGATTGCTGGAGAGACGCCGCGGGACCACTGCTAGCATCACGGAAGAGGGGAAAACGTGGTGCGGGATCGCCGGATCACGGAATGAAGGAGGCGTTGATGAAGCCGAAGGAGGGAGGAGCTGGCTGCGTTCGATCGGACGTGGGCGGCTTGGATCACGGAGGAGACGCTGATCCGGAAACTAGGAACGCGCTGAAGAGGAGCTTGACGCGTGATTATTTGGGAGGAGCTGGAAACATTGATCCGGAAAAGAGGAAGCTGCGGGATCACTGGAAAGCATCACGGGATACTGGGAGCTGACTCGGAATTCCTTCTTTGGACCACGGAAGCGTGGGATGCATCACGGGATGGACGTGGGAGGCTGAAGAGCGCTGCTGGATACTTGGATGCGGGAATGGAATGAGCTGTAGACGCTGCTGGGAGGAAGAAGAACAGTGAAGTAAAAAAAAATCCCGTAACACTGTTCATATGAACAGTGTTTTTACGTAACACTATTCATATGAACAGTGTTTTCACGGAACACTGTTTATATGAACAGTATCATCTCGGAATACTGTTCATATGAACAGTGATTTCAGCATGAATAGTAATTTCAGGAATGAATATTATTTTTAGCTATTCTTCATGGGATTGGAGATTAAAAAGTTCTTTTTTTCTTTGTGATGAAGTGAGAGTGGGAATCTCTATTTCGGAAGAGTGCGGATGCTAATCCGGAAAGGAGGGAACGCGAGGATCACTGGGAGATCGCACGCGGGTTCGGATGTTTGGGTGCAAATGTGCTTGATCAGATCATGACAGGATTGGGCCCGCGCGGTTTGGGGCTATGATGCATCCCTCTAAACCCTACCAAATGTGCATTTAAACTTTAATTTATACTAACCTGTGTCAAACCCAAATATAATATTATTTAAGTGAATTTATTATTATCGGTTAGCAAAAACACTAATTTTGGTGACATGTAGGTCGCACTTTTGTGCTCTCATCACACCCCCCAACTAGCTTATTGCTAGTCTCTAGCAATTAACAAGCAAATGATAAAATGAGGGCACAAAAAGATGTAGTCTAACTTATGATTTTTTCTCTCTCTTTTTTTTTTTTAAATTGAAGCTAAATACACAAACTAAGATATGTACCCATTTTCGTAGGGAGTCACGATTGCACTTAGCACATGCAACAAGCCTTTAAACCCCTAGGTTACCCTAGTGGACGAGTGTTGTCTCGTGAGGGTTTGCAGTGAAGTTACCCACAAACTTCATTAGTCAGGGATTTCCAATTTTTAACTCAAAATTTGAACAAGTATTACTGTATGAAACTAGAATTGCAAGGACAATAGAGACTTGTTGCTATTATATTTAAACAGACTCTAACTCAAGTTTTATTACACCCCATCTATCTGCTAACAAGTTAAGAATGTAGTGAGGTGCAAGATAGTATCATATAAATGAGTGGCTTTCACTTACTTCCAACATGATTACTCCAATTTTCAAGACTTTCTAGAGTTAAATGGTAATGAACACCCCATGTTTATTTATTTATTTATATCAGACTGAATGCTAAGAAGAATGACTTGTGCAATATCTAGCCTTATTAAGCTTTCTAGCTGACCCATGTAGCGAGTATTAGGCCAATGACTCCCGATCCAGATGGCTCAGGGCACTAGGTGTAGAGACACCCTAACAGGCTTAATAGCTCAAGTTAACTAGGCTTCAAGGCCAAATTAGTCACTCAGAGTTTAATCTCAATCATCCTCACCTTTTTACGCGAACACTCGCTGCTTGCCAGGCAAGAGGCCCGGTTACTCAGTGAGAAGACTTAAAATAAACTCATTATTTTTATTTTATTTTATCTTTTTTTTTCTTTTTTTTTTGATTAGGGTGTTCATCACACATATAACTTTAAATTATCCCGAAGATTAAAAGTATTCATATTAGTTGCAAGTATACATACCCCACTATTCATATGCTTACGTGTTGGTGCTAAATCATCTTGTAACATGTTAGCAGAAGATAGGTGGGACAGAAATTCAAGTTAGAACTGCTATCATATTCCTTAACTCAAAGCTATTGTCAAAGCAATTCCTGGTTTGTACAGCCAAAAAGATTAGAGTTTGAGTTAAAAATTTGAACTATTTTTTTTTTAATTTTAATTTTAATTTTAATTTTTTTTATTTTTTTTTAATTAAAAATATTCTCACCCCAATACCTAAATCTAACATTGTCCTCAATGTTAAAGAAAATTTAAAGCAGTAATAGGACAGGAGAAGTTACTTGATAGGGGGGGTAAAGTGATAATTGGGGCCAAAAATCCTCAAACCTGCATATTAGTAATTTATTAATTTTTTTTTTTATTTTTATTTTTATTTTTATATATATATTTATATAATATTTACATGTTGGGTTGCATCCCTTTCAAACTAATGGAATTTGGGTAGCATATTTATTGTCGCAGCCCGAATTTCAAATTGGGCTGCGTTATTTATTGGCAACACTGTAGGTGGACTAGCGGATGCAGGAGCGAATAATTCAATCAGGGTTCTAATATGATCACCCATTGTAGAGATTGGTGGTTGATCAATAATTTGTCGGATGTGACGATACTTTTTTCCAACCTCTGGGTTAAATGGTGTTAACTTACCCCTTAATGATTTTCTACCATGCATACATTATCCACAACTTAATTAGACTCGACTCCTAAACGAAATCCTAAAAGAAAAGAAGGGCTAGACACAGCTGACCACAACCAACACCACACAACAATTTGATCCTATTAGTCTTAGAACTAAGTGAGGTTTAGTAGCTTCTTAAATCTAGTTGCACAGAGACTTATCAGGTTAAAAAAGTTCCTGAAATTCTCTCTAGATTAGACAACTCCTAATCTCCCTTTCAGATTAAGCTTGAGCTTACCAGTTAAGTGATCCAGTAACCAGTGACCAGGAAAGTCCCGGGGTGTGTGGTGGTGCCAGAAGGGATACACCGATACCACAATACCTGTAACAGTTCTCACTGTTGTAAAACTTTCCTAGACATCACCAATTACTAAATCCTCACTGGAGTGGCTTTCAGCCGCTTCTTTCCAAGAGCCTAATTGAGCTCGAAAACCCTAAGGCCAACGTCTAATTTGATTTTAATTTAATTTGGCTTAGGATAAGTATGCAAGGTGGTGATTTTTTTGGGCTAAGGACAGGTAATGACTTCCCGACCTTATCTTTTTAATGGGTTTTGCCCTTAAGTTATTTTATGCAAATGCTTAATACTAAATGCAACAAATAATCAATAATTTTTTAAAGTTTATGCAATGTCATTAGGTTGTATTGATTAAATGAGCAAGCAATTTTTTTTAACTTTTTTTTAAAAAAATTATTTTTTTAATTTTTTTTTAATTTTTTTTTTTAAATTTTTTTATAGCAATAACTTGGATGTAAACTAAACACAATCCTTATGTGTCAGTCAATCTCCGAATGCCCGTTGAATAAGCTCTGGAGATTACTCCGTGAGGAGCCCCAATAGAGGTATGATCACCTCGGGGGATTGCACCCTATCAATTACTAGCAAAAATAATATTTTTTTTGATTTAATTTTTTTAACTTTTTTTTTAACTTTAAATTTCAAATTTCGAATCACAGAATTCAAATTTTGAATTTAAATTTTTGAATTTTTGAATTTTGGAAATTTTTTTTCAATCAATTTTTTTTTAATTATTTTTTTTTAAAATTTTAATTTTTTTTTTAATTTCAAATTTCGAATTTCAGAATTCAAATTTTGAATTTAAATTTTTAAATTTTAAAATTTTGGAATTTTTTTTTGAATTTTAATTTTTTTTTCAAAATTTTAAATTCCGAATTTCAAATTTCAGAATTTAATAACTACGAAATTATTAACTAAAAATAATCAAAATAAGGAAAATTAATAAAAATAAAAACTTACTACCGGAGTGCGTTCACTCCGGACATCCAAAATTCGATTTGATCTTTGTGATCGTTCTTGCTTCTCGATTTGCCTCCCCGGCAACGGCGCCAAAATTTTGTTCGCCCGATTCCTGCCTACCTAAAAATATGCTAGACAGATCGTTGTTAGAACCGACGAACAAAAGTTAAATTTAATTATACTCTTACCTTTCCTACTCGAAGAATAGCGGTTGTAAGAGGTCGATCCACAGGGAGGCGATTGGAGTTGCATAAAAATTAGAACATTCACTCGGATTTGAAATCGATTTTTGGATAATAAAAGAAAAACATTATGTTGAAGATGTTGAATATTTTCTAGCCTACCAAAGAATTATTTTTCATTTGAAAATAACGAAAAGACAAATACTTGAAATAGAAGAGCATTTATAAATTCATGAAATATTTAATTATTCAAAGGAAAACTTTGACATGGATGAAAACAATGCTTAAGAAGATTGAAGCTTGGAACATAAATTGCATAAAGGAAAATTAGATGTATTGCATAAAAAGAAAAATTTAACGATTGCATAAAGAAAATAGAAATTTAACTAAACCTAGAACAAGGATTGCATGAAAGAAATTGATTGATTTCATAAAAAGGAATGATTACAAAAAAAATAAAATGAAGTTTGGAAGCCTAGTACTTCCTCCTTCCACAAGAATAAAACATAAAAACCAAGAAAGAAAAATAAGAAAACTCTCCTTCCTTCCTTCCCTAATTTTTTATTCTTTCTTTTCAACCCGAAACAGAGCCATGCTCTGTTTCTTTTTTTCTTTTTCTCACAAACAGGGCCTTCCCCTCTTTCTTCGCCTCAACCGAGAGCTCCTCCTATTTATAGATCAATCCTTGAAGCGTCGAGAGGGGGAGAGTGCGTGATTGCTGGGATCCGCTGGCTGGAGAGCTGAGATTCCGAGATCGATCGCGGAAGGAAGCTGGGCACGGTGCGGTTGGAGTGCGCTGGCAGCGACGCGGATGGTGCGGACGGAGGCTTGATTGCTGGAGAGACGCCGCGGGACCACTGCTAGCATCACGGAAGAGGGGAAAACGTGGTGCGGGATCGCCGGATCACGGAATGAAGGAGGCGTTGATGAAGCCGAAGGAGGGAGGAGCTGGCTGCGTTCGATCGGACGTGGGCGGCTTGGATCACGGAGGAGACGCTGATCCGGAAACTAGGAACGCGCTGAAGAGGAGCTTGACGCGTGATTATTTGGGAGGAGCTGGAAACATTGATCCGGAAAAGAGGAAGCTGCGGGATCACTGGAAAGCATCACGGGATACTGGGAGCTGACTCGGAATTCCTTCTTTGGACCACGGAAGCGTGGGATGCATCACGGGATGGACGTGGGAGGCTGAAGAGCGCTGCTGGATACTTGGATGCGGGAATGGAATGAGCTGTAGACGCTGCTGGGAGGAAGAAGAACAGTGAAGTAAAAAAAAATCCCGTAACACTGTTCATATGAACAGTGTTTTTACGTAACACTATTCATATGAACAGTGTTTTCACGGAACACTGTTTATATGAACAGTATCATCTCGGAATACTGTTCATATGAACAGTGATTTCAGCATGAATAGTAATTTCAGGAATGAATATTATTTTTAGCTATTCTTCATGGGATTGGAGATTAAAAAGTTCTTTTTTTCTTTGTGATGAAGTGAGAGTGGGAATCTCTATTTCGGAAGAGTGCGGATGCTAATCCGGAAAGGAGGGAACGCGAGGATCACTGGGAGATCGCACGCGGGTTCGGATGTTTGGGTGCAAATATGCTTGATCAGATCATGACAGGATTGGGCCCGCGCGGTTTGGGGCTATGATGCATCCCTCTAAACCCTACCAAATGTGCATTTAAACTTTAATTTATACTAACCTGTGTCAAACCCAAATATAATATTATTTAAGTGAATTTATTATTATCGGTTAGCAAAAACACTAATTTTGGTGACATGTAGGTCGCACTTTTGTGCTCTCATCAGTTTATATCCATTATATTCTATTTTATTTATATTATATATATATATATATATTATATCTATTCTATATTGCATTTGAAGAATAGTTAAAAAGATTACACCTCGTCCATTGTGTGGGTTATATAGTAGTGCGTGTTTATATATATACACATACTAAAATAAAGGCTTTGCTTACATAGAGCTCTTCATTTACTACGTGAACGCCTATATTAGATAATATTATTAGTAGGACTTTTTATTTTGGATAATAAATATCACTAATATTTAATTTAGTTCTTTATCAAAATTCAACAATATAAATCATTAATAAGAAGCTTATTAGCTTATTAAATCATATTAAATAATTTTTTATTAGTACTACTAAATTAATATAGAAATCAATGATATTATTAATAAATATATATTTTCTTAATATATGTTGATATAAATAAAAAATATTTTTGATTAGTATATACCTTGCCCATATTCCGCACAAATCATTAGATAACACCTATATTTTATTATTTATTATTATATTTGTATGATCATGATCTTACTTAAGAAGTGAAAGCACGACCACTAATTATTTTGCTATATTGCATTTATATATCCCCTATATGCGATGCATTTCTATTTCTTATTATACACAAATTGGATCATGATCTTATCATTTTATAATAATTTATTATTTTACTATCTCAATAGATATACATATCACATTAAAATTTGTATAGTGATAATATATTATACAATTAATAATAAATTTTATTTTAGAAAATAATTAGGCTCAGAATAGGTAGGTTCATTACCTTCAGCTCGAACAGCATCTAGTCCAACATCAGCTCCACTTCCAAGTGCGCCTACTCCACTGCCAAGTTCATGAACTCTAGTAGTGCCCTTTTGCCTCACATTTTTCTCCTTATTCCTAGCTTCCAGATATTCTTCATCGTCTGTCATGAGCTCATCAATACTCAAAATCTCCTCAATTTTTATGTGGCTCCATTGGCATGTAGTCAGGATCACCATCTTCATTAGCAAGATTGTCACCATAAGTACTACAACCTGACTATTTACATTAGTTTGTGTTTCACCCAGAGCATCAGTAACCATAACCTCGGCATCAGACCCCTTACTTTCAACTACATTTTTACCCTTCAAGTTCTGAGCAACCATAACTTCTACATACATCACTATAGGCCCATGTTGAAGTGCAATAGGTACCATTTCCATAACTCCAATATCACTTCTAATTTCTCCAACACCCTTATTTACATTCATGTCTGGAATTCTTTTGACACCCTAGCTCCTTGACCATGTCTATCAACTTAGTGTATAAAATAAAATTTGGATCATAATTGTCCCACATATCAACCTTGCCTCCTAGGTATGTCAATTTCAGATGCCTTTGCAAAGCACCCTACGATGCTTCTGTATGTTGAACCTATCTCTCATTCTATATAAAAAAATCATACTGTTAACACTATTAGCAAAAATACAATATAAAGTTCATTAACTCAATCTAGTCTCCCCCCTTTAAGCAAGTAGAAAGAAAGGGCAACCAAGAAGAAGTTCCCAAAATGCAAACCCTAATCTCAACCCTCACCTCCTCACTCTTTCTCCTCTCTCTCTCCCTCCCCATTTCTCTCCTTCCTATCTACTTTTCATGCTTAAGGCAGTTGACGTCATTGCTAAAACGTTTACATATCAGTTTCATGTTTGTCCATTAATAGTAAAATTGGATGCTGGTTGATGCAAATATTAATATTATTATAATTTATAAAATATTTTTATGCTTAAGACGGTTGACGTCCTTGTTAAAATGTTTACACCTTCATTTCATATTTGTCCATTAATGGTAAAATTGGATGCTAGTTGATGGCAGTATAGCATTATAACACATTATAAAATATACGTACTCAATTGAAAAAAATTGAACGATATGATAAATTTGAACTGAGCCCTAAAAGTATAGAATTTTTTTTTGAAGTAATAAGCCTGCTTTTTTTGATGGAACAATCTATTCTCTGGTGGACCTAGTCAGTTGTGCCGGTGAAACTATCGTTACTGAAGCTTCCATCTTGGCGGTGTCGATGGCTGAGAAGGGGTTCGATGGTGGCAAGCCGGTGGGTGGCCGACTGGACTCGGGCCCAAATGCAGACAGATGGGATCATGAATCGATGGTGAGGAAGGCAATGGTGGTTGTGTTGGGAGGTGGTTCGAGAAGAGAAGAAGGAGAGGGGGTTGGTGATGGGCAAACCTAGTTAGGTGAGAATGGCATTAGGGCCCTGTGCGGTGAGGAGCAGGTGTTAGAGTTGCAGCATGGTGCAGAATGAAGATCCTTGTGTGGAACTGCAGGGGAGCGGGCATGCCCTCTTTCAACACCTCGTTTAGAAGATTGATCCATATGAACGACCCGAACATTTATTTCTTGTCTAAGTTGCGGCTTTCAGGAGACAGCCTCCATTGAGCTTAGCATCACTTTGCTGCCGCTTGGTGCCCTTTGCTATTGAGTCTCAGGGTCAGGTGGCATCATCGTTTTGTGGAAGCAGGATGTTGCTACTATGGATGTGTTCCGCAATTACCCCCAGCAAGTTATAATGGTAATTTCAGAACCTAATGAAACTCTTTGGATTATGTCTGGAGTGTATGCTAGCACAGATTACAGAGTGAGGAGGGCTCTTTGGGGTGAGGTCACCAACCTTGTCTCTTAGGAGATCCCAACCTTGGTTGCTGGTAATTTTAACTACATCCAGGGGCCCACTAAGAAGATAGGTGGCAAGGTGTACATCGACAAAGTGGAGAGAAGGAAGTTTTGTGACTTTTCTGGCGGCGAATGGTTTGGTGGATCTTGGGTTCTCTGAGCCGAGGTTCACCTGGTGCAACAACCGTTCAGACCATGCCAGGGTGTGGAAGATGATAGATAGGCCTGTTACGTCAGCATGTTGGATCCAGTGTTTCTCCACTTATCAGGTTCGCCATCTTTTTGGATTCCTTCGGATCACCGTCCCTTCTGATTCGAGGTGTAGTTGTCGGATCCCTAGCCCTGGGATATTGTTCGAGGGGCCTGGGGGACTCTGATGTGAAGGGATGCCATGCAGAGGGTTTCACAAGTTGGAGCTCACCAAACGGACTGCGTAGATGGAATTGAGAGGAGGTGGACGACATCTTCAGACGCTTGGATGAGATGGAGGCTTCCAGCGTTGATATTCATGGGAGTGAGGATAGTAGTAGCGAGCTATCGGAGGCCGACATGGTTGTTCTTTATCAGAAGCTAACTATGCATCACTCTTTCTTGCGGCAGCAAGAGGTTTTTTAGAAACAGAAGTCCATAGTCTAGTGGATCTGGAAAGGGGATAGGGACACTTGTTTCTTCCACCGGTCAACTATCATTAGGAGGTAGAGGAACATGATCCAATCCTTGAAAGATATGGCTGAGCAAAGAGTGGAGGAGGAAAGCAGGGTTAGACATTCTATTTTACTTCTTCAGGTTCAGATGGATAGAGGATAGTAGCCCGAGGATGGTTGCCTACTTTCTGCTGCCGGATGTTGGGGTTGGGACGATGGAGAATGCAAACCTGATTTGGCCGGTCTTTGAGAGTGAGATGCGAGGGGCCCTTTGGGCCTTGGCGGAGGAAAAAGCTCTAGAGCCAGACGACTTCCCTCTGCTCTTTTACAGAAGGTATTGGTGCATCATCTGAAGGGCAGTGGTGGAGGCAGTCCAGTTGTTCTATAGCACGACATCGATGATAGATGCTTGAAAGGCTACCTATGTCACTCTCATTCAAAAATGCCAGGATGTGACGGAGCCCGACCATTTCAAGCTGATTAGTCTTTGCACTACTCTTTAAAAGATAGTAGCGAAGATTATGGTGGGAAGGATGAAGCCGTTGTTTCTTGGACTCATCAAGCAGGAGCAATGGGCGTTTGTGGGGAGTTATAGCATTACCGACAACGTCCTGATTGCCCGAGAGATGATGTGGGATTTGCAGCATGCTCCGAGACGACGGAGCTATATGGCAGTGAAGCTGGATATGGAGAAAGCCTACGATAGAGTCCGTTAGGACTTCCTCATATTTGCTCTGGAGAGTTTTGGCTTCCACGAGACCTGGATTAGTTGGGTTCTTGGCTGTGTGCAGAGGCCATCTTTTCCATCATGATCAATGGGACGTCGTTGTCATTCTTCCACTCCACCATCGGGCTATGTCAAGGTTGCCCCTTTTCCCCTTATCTGTTCATTATCTGCACTGATGTGTTATCTCGTATCTTATGGGTTGCGTGTCAGGAGCAGGAGATGGACGCCTACGTGCTAGCCTCCGGTGCTTGACCGATCTCTCATCTTTTGTTTGTAGACGGCTATCTTCTTTTAGTCAGGGTGAGGACGAGGGACACATTGACCCTCAGAGGTGTCTTGGAGGACAATTGCGTGGCATTAGGTCTCTACTTCAGTCCGAAGACAGAGTCACAGGTGAAGTAGGCTATCAAGGGGACCCTTGGCATGAGGGAGCAAGAGGGGCCATGGAGTTACCTAGGTGTTCCTATCATTGGCAGGAGACTGCAGGTGTTGAAGTGCCTCAGCATGGTGCTGTGCATCCAGGAGCGACTTGAGGGTTGGAGAGCGGCCTCATTATCTATGATGGGGAGGCTGTCGTTGGTGAGATCAATCCTGAGCTCCATGTCGATTTTTCTCATGTCCAATACAGTCATTCTAAAGACTATATTGACGAGGATTGAGTGTCTTCTCTAGAGCTTCCTATGGGGCTTATATGGTAGAGGACATGGAGTGCACTTGCTGCATGGGAGACGATCTGCTAGTCGACTAGAAAAAGAGGGCTGGGTGTCTAGTCTCTTCTCACGAGGAGAGAGGTGTTGATTGCTTGACATGCGGCAAGACTAGTTCTTGAGTCGCAGTACTTCTGGAGTCAAGTGATGACTACCCATTGTTGACTGATTATGGCAGGTGGGGTAGCTCAGAGTGCCGAAGGTGCTCCTTCATCCATCAGAAGATCTGTAGGTACGTGCCCACTATCGTGGCTAAAACTAGATGGTTGATTAGTGATGGGTGCAGTGTGGATGTTGTAGAGGACTCTTAGGTGGATACTTTCTCGGTGAGACTCTGGTCGACCATGGTCAATGTTGAGGTCGTAGATGGTTTGCGGTTTTACGATCTCCTCCGCCCTGAAGGGGTTGGGTGGGACGCCAGCCGAATCGACCATCTATTTGGTGAGCACCTCGCGGAGAGAGTCCAGTCGCTGGCGGTTCTAGGGAGTGTCGGTCCGGATGTGAGGATTTGGGGTACGTCCTACATTCTCAGGGTTAGAGTGAGAGACATTTATGACCTCCTTCAATGCAAGCAGCATCCAAGGTAGGATTGCATCTAAATTTGGAGTTTTGGTCTTCACCCGAGGTTTGCCTTACTCCTTTGGAAGGTGGTTTGGGGTCGGTGTGGACTAGCCATCAAACCGTTCTACCTTGGGTGCTAGGTGGAGGAGACCGTGAACCACATTCTTTTTCAGTGCAATCGAGCTATGAGAGTTTGGAGACTTGTCGATATCCCGCCGGATGCTCGGTGCCAGTCAGACCCTTTCACGTAGATGCTTAGACGGTGGGATGCCACTCCTCAGACCTGATATATGGCCATTGTGATGACTTATATTGCTTACCACATTTGGCTCGCTAGGAACACCTGGACCTTTGGAGAAAACAGTCCTACATTTAGAGCGGGATGGTGTGCAGGTGGCGGAGATCAGCCATGCAGATTCATCGGACATGCCTTTAATATCTCGGGGCATCTGATGTTCTACATATGCTTTTGTAGCACCACAGATGGTGTTCATCACTTGAGAGCCCCCACTTCCGAGTTTTCTTAAAGTCAACTTCGATAGATGTGTGTTGGATAGTGGCGAGAGGGGTGGTGCGAGCTTTGTGATGAAAGGCTTAGACTCTAGGGTGGTTACAGCTGGTGTGTCTCAGATCTTTGATATTTCTGTTTCTAGGGCGAAGTTGAGAGCAACTTGAGTTGGTCTCTATCAAGCTCGATACTGCGAGCCAATTTAGTCTTGCTGGAAGATGACTCGGCTATAATAATCGGTTGGATCTAGATGCATCAGAGGCATGAGGCTAGCATCCACTACTTTGGAATATTTAGGCCATGATGGATAGAGACATTGCCTTATAGGCTAAGTATATTTATAGGGATGGTAAATCACTTTAGATTTTTTTTTTGAATTGGTGAGAGCAAGTTGCGTAGGACTGTACGAGTCAACCGTCATGGTGAAAAAGAAAAAGATAAAGATTAAAAAAAAAAAAAAGAAGAAAAGAACTTCATAGTCGTAGTCTTCCTTCCGCGTTCCATCTCTTCAGCGATAGAATTCTTATGATCTTATCCCAATCCAGCTGTGTCTCGAGCGACGGACGTTTTTTTTGTCCTTTTTTTCATATTACTTGTCTATTCACGCCGAAAATTTCAACTCCGCCCACCGTTTTACTCTCTTTATCCATTGGGATCCGTCTCCGAAAAACTAGGGCGTGGAAGAAAAGAACCCTAATTAACCCTCTACCCCTTCTAGGTTTTAAGGCTCAAATTCCTAGCTCTTGGATTCGAAACCCTCGAAAGGCTGAAGCCTCGGGCATGGAGTCCAAGTCCGCGGGGCGCTTCACCTTGGGAAAGCTGTCCTCCCTAGCGCCGGAGCGCGAGGGGGAGCCGCAGGCCGGCCGGCCGGAGGACTGTGACAGGCTGGATGTATCGGAGGAGATCGAATCGGACATTCGCCTCATGTACCTCGCCAACGAGGGCGACGTGGCGGGAATCCGGGAGCTTCTGGCGTCTGGGGTCGACGTGAACTATAGGGATATCGATAGGCGGACGGCGCTCCACGTCGCTGCGTGCCAGGGTCTCCCCGATGTTGTTCAATTGCTGATCACGAACGGCGCTGAGGTGGACGCGGAAGATCAGTGGGGAAGTACGGTACGTGTGCCCCACTTCAGTTTTTTTTCATAGCGGTTTCTTTGGTTATGGAAAATATGAATTTCTAGGGTAAAATTTCAATCTTTCCCCTAGTTCTTGATAAGGGGCGGATGCGCTCGTTTTCTTTATAGCCTTTAAACTGAAAAGGGCATTTAAAAAAGAGTGAAATTGATGATTTTGAACTTTGTTTTTGGGTAGTCTTGATTTGCCATTAGAAAAAGCTGGTTTGTTGGGAGTGGGGAAAAAAGACTTGCCAGTAGTCTTCGAAGCGGTCAAAAGCATGGAATAGAGATTCGTCTGAAACAAAAAACGTATGATGATAACGTTGTTGGAGCTTCTTATCGATCTAAACGGGGATGTGGAATGGGTGTGTAGAATTTGTGATTTGCTTTATTTGTCTTGGATGAAATCGTGATCGGTTCTTTTGGTTTCTGTAACGAAGAGATATTTCCGTTATGGAAGAGTTCCTGGGGTACATTTCCCTCCCCACTATTATATAAATTATTTGTTGAGTTCTGAGAGCACCGGGTTGTAGGGTCTTATCCTTACCTTTCCCTTTTCCTTGTGGTACGTAAACTGACATAAACTGTTTTATTCTGATAAGTTTTTTTAACTATTGCTTCATCAATAGCCACTTGCAGATGCAATACACTACAAAAATCATGAAGTGATCAAGCTATTGGAGAAGCATGGTGCTAGGCTTCGGGTGTGTAATTCAAGCTTTGTTATTTTGTTTGATTTGGATGAGATGGCTGCTCAATTGGATGTTGTTCTTTTTTCACGATGAACTATTATATTAATAATTTTCTTGTTTTAAACTTATATAGATTGCTCCAATGCATGTTAAGAATTCCCGTGAAGTTCCAGAATATGAGATAGACCCCAGGGAACTTGATTTCACAAACAGTGTCTGGATAACTAAGGTACTTTTCCTTGCTTTTTCCATGACTATCTTTTGTACTGATCTTGTTTTATTTTAACCATTTTTTCTTTGCTTTTCTGGTAATATTTATATCTCTCAATGTTTGAACTAGTTTAGCGGTAAACATTTTTTTCCTTTTTTAGGTGGACTAAAGTAGACATCATTATTGTGCTGTTTTTTGACTTCTAGCTTGTGTTCTTTCTCGTGACTTTTTATTTGAGTTGATTTTTTCCTCTAGTATATCCTTTCTCATTGCACCGTCACTCGTGTGTATACATTTTTATATTGATCACGTATCTTCCCAGGTATTTGAAGTGACTAATTTCAAGTTTTCCACATTGGTTTAAGATCCTAGAATAGACAACTAAGATGGAAATATAGATGATGGAAATATAGATGCATTATCAATAATTATTCTTTTACATGAGAAAAATAAATAATAAACAGATAATAAGTGGGGCAAAATCTACTTTTTGTCGAAAAGTTAAGGAAAAATCAATGGTTCCATTTTGGTTGAGATCTCAGTTTATGTTGGTATCAGGTACCCCTTGATATCATATATAGTAAAACACAACTTCCATTATCTTGGCAGACTGATAAGTGCTAAGATATCAACTGAAGTAGCATCGATACATCGGCTGTTATTTTCCAGTCATCTTTTACTTCCTTAAATAGATATTTTAATTAATAAACGCCAAACCAATTCTTTGAAATAATTGCTATGTTAGATTTATCACATTGGCCAAGATTTCTGTATCCCAATCAATATTGGTGGAGACCTTGGAAAAAATCTTGGGTCTTTCCAAATTCCCCCACTTCCCATCTTGGCTATGGTAAACCAAGATCTCGGCTTTAGAAGTTCACTAAAAACTTGATTGTTGGCAGGTTTCGTTGTATGCATTGTCTTAGTCTTGGTCAGAGACTTAGATAAAGTATTTATGAAAATTAAGGCAATGGTGGAAAGTAGTATTTTTTCCCAATTGTTTCGGGTAGCATCATTAAAGTTTAGAGGACATTGGAGCTGAATATTATAGAAAATATATAAGCTTGAATATTAAAGTGTGTTTTAACTTTTAGTTTGGAGTTTAACCGTAAAACAATGTTTTGATGCTCGGATCGAACCAGCTGGCTCGATCGAGGATGGGATAGGTCTTCAGTCCGAGTTGTTTAAAAATTTGATAGTGGACAAACATCAGCAAAAATTGGTAGAATCGGACGGATTGGTTGAATTGGCCGATTCGGGCTGAGTTGCCCATATTTTTAGTGTTGGGTTTAGACTTTAGTGGAGGGCTTACCACTTATAGCGAACATGGTTTAGCTGAGTTGCCCATATTTTTAGTCTTACCTCTTATTGGGGGGTTGAAACTTGAAACCCTAGTTCCTTTCGCAAAGCAACACGACGCGGTGGGAAGGAGGGTGGAGGCATTGAGCTCTTGCCTCTTGGAGCGTGGGAAGGTTGACGAAGGACCAAGGGAGCTTATGGAGGTGGAGGGAGGGTCGTCCAAAATCCTAACGACTGGCTATGGAACTTGCAGTCCGACCACTGGACGACAAGCAGTGCCACATCGATGCCACTGAGGTCCTCGCCGACAACAATGTCGCGGTTGTAGCCTCCAATTATAGGTCTCTCCCTCTCCTCTTCTCTCCTTCCAGTTCTTGAAGTTTGGGGGTTTGTGGGTGTTCTTTTTCTCTTGGATTTCATAATTTGTTGCTTTGGAGTAGTTTATGATGCTGAGTCTTTGGAATGTCGAAACACTTCAAATTTCTTTGATTACATCAATAAGATAGTCGATTACATTTAGATTTTATATTTCTAGTAGTTGGTCAGAGTGTATGGTTGACGGCTATGGTAGGAAAAGAAAAAAATCCTTTAGAAAACTACAAGAAAATCACCATTGGGGAATTTTTTGGCTAGTTTTTTTCTCAATTTTCTGGAATTTTTCGTATTTTTCTGTTTTTTTCCATATTTTATCATAGTTTTTGAAAATAAAAATATATTTATGATGTCAACATGTTGTCATGCTGACCGGTCGGACTGGCTGATTGAACTTGTGCGGCCGATGAACCGGCTAGGGCACCAAGTTGCCTTTTGGTCCAGTTTTCAATACATTGCTGTAAAACAACTTTCTCTTAATTGTTCGTAATCAAATAAACTATTTTATTTTTTGACGTAAGCAGGTATCCACACGGAGCACATCGCACTATTATTTCTACTATTTGGCTCTAGTCACTAGTAATCTTCAATTGTTGAAACCAAAAACCAAAATTATCATCAAATCTTGTTTTTGCTTGTAGTAGCTTTCTTTCAATTGAAACTTCTAATGTTGTAGTTCAGGTATCTTAGCTGTTGATATTGTTCCTAGCTTCCTTTGATGTTTGTTGCCACGGTAACATCTAATATCTTCCGGGGCCTCTACATAACAGTTGCCTAAAGCGAGAGAGACTATTTCACAAATTTGGGTTAGGGGGCAGGAAAGTTGTCTGAAGAAGATGGAAAACAGAGGTGGAAGCATCTGTATAAGTTAATATTTAACATTAAAATAATCATTGTAGCCTAGTGATTAATTACTTTATAAATATGTCATATATGATTAGAATATTTTAAAAAGTAGATATTAATCAATAAAAATAATGGACAATCTGGATATAGTTAGAAAATGCGTCAACATATTAGAAGCGTGATCGAACATACTTCACTTTGTTGAATGTGCCAAAAAATATCTACATTAATACATTGAGACATGAAGTAGCCTATCCATTAGGGCTATATGAAGATTTGTTATCAAAGGTCTGATTTGAATTTAAAAAATGTCCAAATGTTGTGTACCCAAGAGTGTACTAGGAAAGGGCTCAAGCCTGGTTCTTCAGTGAACTGTCAACACCAACATGCATATTTTGGCTCCAAAAAACACCCCAATCCCCATGAATTGCAGAACTAACCCGGTCTGCATCCAATCCAGGGTACGCATGGCGGTCTTTGAATTTTGTATCGTCTCATACAAAGCCAAAACAGATTGAACTGGCTCATGTTATTCAGTAGGCCAGGACAATATTTAGTTATTCAGTGCTCCCAACTCTTCCTATTTTCCAATTCAACCACCAGGTCACTCTCCTTTTGATGTTGAAATTTAGGTGTAATGGATCTGGTCGAGCCCATACTTTACATTTTCCTAGAATGAAATCAAGGTTTTAAAAAACTGAGATTTCAATTGTATCGAGTGGGTGTTCGAGATCTATATGAATCGAGATTTTGGTTTATTTGGACCGATAAGGAAACAAGGAAAATTTGGAAGGAAAAGAAGGTTTTCGGATTTGTCGGCCAATATTTTTGGATTGAAGCATTGAAATCTTGGATTATATAGCAAATGCAATATTAGCAATTATATTAAAGCATTGATTTAGAAATTAATTAGTTTAGAAAACCTTTTTTGATGAGGAAAAATGGTTTAGCTCAAGGTCTGCCGTACCGGTACCGGTCGGCGTACCGGTGGCGTCCCAGACCGGTCCCGAACCGGTGGCGTCCCGTACCGGTCCCGAACCGGTCCCGTACCGGTTCTCCAACAATAAACCACCGGTACCGGATTCCACGATGATCCGGGACCGATCCCAGGCCGGACCGGTACGGCAGACCATGGTTTAGCTATTAATTTCAAAAAAAAAAATCAATGCTTTAGCATAGTTACTGATATTGGATTGCTATATCAGCCAAGATTAAAAAATATCAGCTGATATTTTTATGTTCTATTGATTGATATATTGGAATTTATCAGTTTTATTTCAGGTGAGATGTTATGAGGTGAGATTTCCTAATACCGTATTATGGGGTTCCAGTTCTGATACAAACCACAATCTTAGCTGAGTTGAAATGCATGAATGCAACCCAAATCAGATCGTGTATAGGATTTGGCTGTATCTAAATTTTGGATCTAGGTCAGACCTTTCAAATTGTTTTATTGATTTGGGCAGGTGAAGTCTCTTATAGCTAAAACTGGTATGGTTTTATCTATACCCAATCTTGCGACAGGACATATGGATCAAAATTTTGGATCTAGGTCTGGTCTAAATTAGGTTGCTCTAGTAGGATGAATCCGACATCTTATAGCCTCTAATAACTAACAACTTTTTTCAGTGTCACCTTATTAGTTTCAAAGGTTCTGTTGTATCTGCAAAGAGAAACGCTTTAGCAGCATAATCATGTGACAGCCAAAAAAAACTAGTTAAAAAAAAAAGGTTACACAGGGGATGTTGAGATCTCCTATTGCTATTCAATCTGTCAGACTGTATTTTTTTCATTTGAAAACGGGAGAATAGTAGGGTTACACTTCAGTTATGTAACTTTTCTGTGAAATTTTTGTGTCATGCTAGCAATGGTGAAACGCAAAATTCATTTATTGAGCTCATGTTTCCTTCAATTTTAGATTGAGAATCTTGTTGTTGCATTATATGTTCTCTTTAGTTTTTGGTGGTTTAGAAAGAATGCAATATTTATAGAATTATATTTTCTGAATCCCACGCTAAGGGGTTTCTTAAATTAATATACAAGACATTTTCTTCTTTACAAAATAATGATGATGCAGCCAATATCTGAGGCCTTTTTTTGCATTTGCATTTCCTAGTTTCTGAACTGATTGCATTAACCATTGTTGAAATGCAGATGTTAGATGTTTCTTTGTTATGTGAATTTCATTGTACTTTCATTCTAAGAACTCATTTTTCAGGGAACATTTTGTATAGCAACATGGCGTGGAATTCAAGTCGCAGTTAAAAGGCTTGGTGAAGATGTAATTACTGATGAAGATAAAGTGTGGGTTGGTCCTGTACTGTCTAAATATTTTAATGCTTGCTTCTTATCAACATGTCTACTTGGTTCATCTATTTTACTTTTTCATCCTGTATCATTTTCCATCTGTCATCATAAACCTCTCTGTATGCAGAAGGGCATTTAGAGATGAGCTTGCATTGCTTCAGCAAATACGGCATCCAAATGTAGTCCAGTTTCTGGGCGCTGTCACTCAGAGCAGTCCAATGATGATAGTCACAGAATATTTGCCCAAGGTGGTTGCTAAATCTCTGAATGTCACTCTGTTGGATCATGCAAAACACTCAGCTTTGTACTTGTCAAACTCAAATAGCTTAAAATATTATTTGCTACTTTGTGAAGCTTTTTCTGTATAATTCCCAGTATCTGCTTTTTAAGCAGTCTTAACTATGGTTTTTCAAATGTTACTAGGTCTACCAACTTTAGTCTGGCTTAAGATGCTATAACTATACTGACCTTTGCTTTCAGTATGAAGAGTATAAACTATAACTTCATGCCATATCAGGCAATCAGCATCGTATCCCTTGTGTATGTTCCTAGTTGGGGTTACTTTAGGGAATATTCTTTTGTTCATACTGGAAAAACAAGTATTGAGGTTCATCAGCATTGTATCCCTTGTGTATGTTCCTAGTTGGGGTTACTTAGGGAATATTCTTTTGTTCATACTGGAAAAACAAGTATTGAGGTTCTCATCTATTTGACACCACATTGCATTCTTCATCTTAGAGATATTATCAGTATGCATATATTTATGCACATAAGTTGGGTAATATAGATTTTTTTTTGGCTAGAAGCATCATTATTATAATTATATCTATGATCTTGTTCTCATAGTGATTGATGAGTTGAGAGAGAGAGGACTGCTTTGAAGGGGTCTATAAATTATTTTAACTAAAACTAGTATATGGAATGCATTATGAAGGGGTTTCCAAATTTTACATTGTTAAAATGTATCTCAAGTGGTACATCAGATTTTACTCATGTTTTCTTGGATCTATCATTACATGGGCAGATTAAAAAAAGACAGTTCCAATTGGTGACTAGGGTGACCATGGTGGAATTATACTTCATTAGCGTTGTGCATCATTTCCATCCTGTGTAGGTTCCATTTTGCTTCTTTCAGTGCCATCTTAATTTTCTCATGGTCCTCCTTGCAACAGTTACATATATGTTGTTGCCCAACTTCTACTTGATGTGTTATTCGGCTTGTAACCCTTCCTAGTGTCTCTGTCTCCTTGAACATCCACTTGATGGAAATTGCAACTGAGCATGTATGCCGCCACTTTAACCACTTAAATTGTGGCTGCTATACGACATCCTTGACCTTCCTTTTTCCTGTCGAGAGATCTATGATGAGCTGCTTGATTGATTCATGTGGCAAACTCTAGGTGGATATCCACCTAGAATCTGCAGGGAGGTATTGAAGAATGTTCCCTTTATCCATACATGCAATGATGGATATGTTGTTGTTGTTGTTGTTATAATATAATTTCTTAAATACATGTAGTGTATACTTATCGAAGTATTCTAATCTCTTTGTGAGATGACACTTATTTGGGCATTTTCTTTAAGTGTTGTTGCAGGCACTAATGAGATGCTGCATCTACTCCAACATTTGCTCTTAGGTTTCCAGTGATGGAAACTTGTATCAGTGGTGGAAAATTTCAACCATGATTTTCTTAGCTTTCTTAGGTTTCATATTAATTATATTGTTATCTGCATATTTTATTATATACATTTATGACTTCGTAAGACTTCATCTCTATAAAGTGGGTTTCAGATTTTGATAGCTGGGTCCTTCCTATGGAATCCATTGCCGAATGCTTCGTTTCTTTTCCAACAAATTCAACTCCTGCATTCTTCTATACACCAGTTCTCCTGAAATGGTGATAGAAGTTGGATAGGAGAGTGTTTTTGTTATCTATGTTTTATTATGCATATTTACAACTTTATGATGATGTCATCTTGATAGAATGAGTAATGGTTTTAGTTATCCTTTTTCTCTCCCTTTTCATTTTTCCCCTTTTTTTCCCATAGAGTTTTTTCTTTTCTTTTCTTTTTAATGTTTATTTAATTATTTATTCTGGGGGGTGTGGGGGTGGGGTGGGGTGGTTGTTGGGGGGGGGGGGGGGGGGGGGGGGGGGGGGGGAGTGGCGGCAATTGTCTAGCTTAGTTACTCTCCTTCATCCACGTTTTGATCCCTTTCCCATGTTTCCCATCTGATTTTGCTTCCTGGCCAGACTTTTAGCCAACTGAGAGGAACTCCTCGTGTCATGTTTCTAGTAAACAAGAACCTTGTTGTCCCAATGCTGAGTGTAGTTTTTGCTAGAGGTTCTGGTTGGACACCAAATGTGATTGAAATATAAGAGAGGTTGAATGGCATCGTAGAGGGAACAGTCATAGTGGTTTAGTCTATGTGGTTGTCACTAAGCAACATTGATAGAAAGGGCAAGGGCTGTTTTCTCAGCAGAAAAATTGTAACATGCATGCATGCAAATGGCATGTAAATGTGCAACACATTTATGGAGAAGGGTAGGTACAGCCTGCACAAGAAGGGGATGGAATTTCATCTATGCATAATTATCTGTATGCTTAAAATTACTAATGTTTGTGCATAACTGTTACTTTGATATCATATTCAATTAGTGTGCACAACTGTAACTCTGATATCATATCCATTTATTAGTTTGATATTTGTTTATTTAGTCCTTTCTGGGATGCAGGGTGATCTTCGTGACTTTTTGAAACAAAAGAGAGCTTTAAAGCCAGCACTGGCAGTTCGATTTGCACTTGATATTGCAAGGTTTGTTGATTTTTTCATGTCCTTTGTGGTCGTGTTCTGTGCTTCTCAATTAGATAAGTGGAGACATATGTTATAGTGGTTACTCTTTTACTCCATACCTCATATTTTTTTTTTGTAAACTTCTGTTTAAATTTTGAACATCTGTCCTTTTACTCTTTAGTATTTCAAACTTGTTCTAATTTGTGCTTAAAAATATGCTAGAGGAATGAATTACCTGCACGAGCATAAACCAGATGCCATTATTCATCGTGATCTTGAGCCTTCGTAAGTGATTACATGTATCATGTTTTTCTTTGTACCTCTGTTCCTCCTCTAAGAGCTGAATTTTGCTTTATATGCTTATTTTATGATCTATCTGAATAGGCTGACTGTTTGAATATGATTTGTTGGTTGTAAGATAACAGAAATATCTTGCGGGATGATTCTGGGTGTTTAAAAGTAGCGGATTTTGATGTCAGCAAGTTGATAAAGGTGGCGAAGACTGTTAGAGAGGATAGACCATTGACATGTCAAGACACTGCTTGTAAGTGTAGATGATACTCATTTTAACTTTTATTTTTAAATTTTCAACTTCAAACTTGCTTGTTCTTGCATTGTTATTAGTTTGCAATATTTATGTTTGGTGCTTACAGAATGCATGGACAGAATTTTGCATCTTACTAATCGTTGTTCTCTAACTTCAGGGATAAGCCTGGAAATATTTTTCAACACTCATAGATTAATCAGCCTTATCAGGTTCTGTTTGTTCATCCTATGAAGTATTGTATAAAATGAAACAGAAGTGTGGAAAAGAAAAAAATCTGCCCGTTAAACCTATAAATTGAAGGAGGAATTGTTTGTACAAGAACCTAGAAGACATTAGTGCTACTGGTAGAATAATGTACATAATCCATGAGTACATGCCACCATATATGTTTATTTCATGAGGCAGAACTGTGTATGAAAAAGAAGACGAGCATAAAAGATAAATGAATCTAGGAGTTAAAGTCTCTTGGATGAAATTTTCTCGGGCACAGCATATTTTGGATCTTAATTTGAGCTAGGTTTGCTTAATCTGGTAGTTGAGCTGGCTAACTTAACTTGCTCTGTGGTGTGCCCTCCAGTTTATTTTGGCAGAAGGCTTAGCTTTATGTTGATGGTGATATTAGAGAGGAATGTTGTTGAAGAATACCTACAGAAATCTTTGGAGCAAGAATATGATTTGTTTCACTAAATTATCTACTAGATAATTAATTGCATGAAGTATTTGTCATACTTCTGCATAAGTAGGTTCACCAGATAAACGCTGTTTGGTCGTACCCTTTATAAGATTCTTCTTTGTCTGTAGGATTTTATTAAACGTTGCTCTTTTTTAACGAACAGGCAGGTATATGGCTCCGGAGATCTTTCGGAATGAAGAATATGATATGAAAGTGGATGTCTTTTCATTTTCTTTGATTCTACAAGAGGTAAAATCTTTCAAGAATCTACATGTCTAAATACATATTAAGAATGATATACTTGAATACAGTTTAGCAGATCAACCATGTCATGAATTTCGCGGACTATCTTCTCTATGAACTATTCCTTCTCTTATGCTTGAGCAGTATATGTTGTCGTTTGCCTGGTTGGTTGGCGGGATGTGTGGGGGTTAAAATTTGTATTAATGAAGGTCGATCTTTAAAGTATCATGTTATGAGGGTGGGTCACGTACTGGCATAGAAGTATGTACTGTGGTCCACCCTGTACTTGCTCATGATATGCTGTACAGCATTGGTGCGGCATGTGGTATGTATTGGTACACCCCTCGCCATGGGGTGGCATGTAATGCAGTATGTTCAGATTTCCAAACCTTGTTCGAGATTACTCTTGGTAATCTAATTCCAATTTACTATGTTGCTTGTTAAAACAATGTCAGTTTTTCTCACATGGCAAGCCGCTTCACCATCTTTTCCCTTGTTAATGATATCGTATGGGTTTTGTATGTGTTGTACTTCCTAAATTTTCATATTAGTCTGTCATTGGTTTACTTGAGACTTTTATATAATCTAATATGTAATCATCATCAATTTGAAGCGCTTGTGAACCATGAAATGAATATCGAGAAATCTGTTGGCCAATTGGAGTAGGTATTGTCCCTTTTTTTTTTACTTTTTGTGCTGACAATTGTAAATTTGTAATGCTCTAGATGTTATGAAGGAGAGCGATGTTATTATTATCATGCAGAACAAAGTAGTTTTTTTAATGTTTTTGTGGAAGAAGGACTAAAATTGGGTCTGGTCTAATTTGTACTGATCGTTCACTGTTTGCTGCGATAAGCAGGTTGCTGGGCTTGTGTTCAAGTTTGAAATATTGTGGCCAAACAATTTTGAATTTCTCTGTTTCTTTGTTTTTTTGGTTTTGTACACATGAGCATACAGGTTAGGTCAACCCCATATGCTAATAGATCCCAATCCGAACCAGGAACATGAAGATGCTGGGCCAAGTGTCTCCCTATCCAGACCCACTTAATTTTGTGGTCCATTCTGGATCATGTAGAACTTATCTGTGCAGGAATGGGCCTGACTTGATGTGAAATGTGATTTAACTAGCCTCTCTGATTTTAATTCAACCTGAGCTGGAAACTGAATTTAGAACTGACTAGCCGTATATGATGCTTCTAACAATAATCCTAGGGTGCACCATACATGCCATGCAGTGGGAATCACTTCATGGTCATGCCAAAACATCTATCTGTTTATTGAAGTCCTTGCCTAATTTCCTATGCTGGTATTAGCCATCCTTTGCAGGATCCTCTATTTTATCATCTTCTGTTGGCAGATCGAAATTGGAAAAAGTGGGAATTGAAACTTAGGCTAGATGTCAAAGTAAATTCCATCAAACCCAGCGGGATTATAATCACAGTATCCATTAAACTTCATTGCAGAGAATGTCTGATCTTGTTAGGTGCATCCTGGTTCAATCTTGGACTTGAAGATAAATCAATATTCTTGTAATCCTATACAGCCATTCCAGTACTGTTATTTATCATGAATTCATAGATTATCACCAACCTGTAAACCTGTTCCAACTTCCCCTTGTTATAGTCCATTTTTTCTTGTCTATTTTACAGAATCATCTTCAATACTGGAGATACTTTGTTGATTTTGACGGATTTTGCTATTTTTGAACAGATTAATTTTAGATATGAGTACTTGATAAGGTCAAGTTATTATGAACCAGACTTGACCAATTTGTATCTATGAGTGATTATATAATTCAGCATGTTAGATTGCAGATTCATACAAGTTTCTCCACGGAGTTTGCTCACCATATTGCACAGAATTTACTTAGCATAGCTTGAGTAATGTCACTTTTCTAGTTAAGTTAGTGGCTGATGTATATGAATATAGTTGGAATATAATGTTTAATTTGAACAAACTTGTTGGCCTGAATTGGTCTACATGATTGATCAATGATAAATTATAAATAATTTTGTGTTCCATTTAAGGGGGCTTAAAGCAGGCTGGTTCTAGGAAGACAACTTGCCTTGGTACTGGCCAACATGTTCAGGGCATGCCAGAATTGGCTCCACATTGGGATAATTTGGGCCTAACACTGTTAAAAGGATGGGAATTTTGGGCTCTGCCTGAGGTTCAGCTTGGTGACTCCAGACTACTGCAAGGCAGTGGTGGAGTTCGGCAGAGAGTAGAGCAAGAGGAGAGAATTCGAGAAGAGGAGAGTATGGGAGAGGGGCAGGAAAGGAATGGGAAGGGGGAATTCTTACTGGGTCAGGGTTTATTTTATGATTGTATATAAAAATATATTTCATTGCTATTTATAATAGAGATTTGGATCTCTATTCATCAAGCCAAGGGCAGCCTAACCCAATTCCGAAACTGTCTTGGTCCAACAGTTCTGAGCCTGTTCCATTGTATGCATTGAAATTCTCTGTATCATAGTTGCTCATAAAATAGGTTTACAATCAGATGCTTGAAATATCATATTCTCCTTCATATAGTTAATTGCTCGTGGCACGTGCAGCTTGATCTGTTGTCAATAAATTTTTGTTCATACTTGCATGCTCCAGAAGACTGTCATATTAGTTTTACTTAACATTTCAAACACTTTTTATTGATATTATCCAGATGATTGAAGGGTGCCCTCCTTTTTCACATAGACAAGAAAATGAAGTTCCAAAAGCATATGCCTCTAAAGAAAGGCCACCTTGTAGAGCTCCACTGAAATTATATGCGCATGGACTAAAAGAGTAAGTCTTTCACTGGTGCTAATGTCCTCTCCTTCAAGCAGATCTAGTACATTCTGTCATCTGACTCATCTCTCTTTGACTTGTTGGGTATTAAATCATTCAACATGCTCTAATTTATGCATCTTTCTTAAAAATCTGAACATCCTTCCCATTTTATGAAGAATATGGGGAAGGTCATTTCTATAGTTGGAGTTTGAAAGAGATGTATCTTATGTACTTTTATGACATTTTTTAAAAAAAAGTTATACTGCTGTATTTTTGGAGTAGAATTAATAGAGGTGTCTCATGTGGTTGTAAACCTGCAAGACAATCTTTTTGTGGTTTATTCTTTATACTCAGATATCTCCTATTCCTTCTCCTGCATGCATTCCTTAAAATAGATTGCCCACCATAAAGTTCTTGAGGCATATTTTTTTGAGTTCTTGACATAGGTTAAAAGAAAAGACAACTGAATTTTTTTTAAAAATAATTATTTCAACTTTCGCTACTTTTATTTCTTGTTAGAAACTCTGCAATAATTATACCAAACTCTGAATGCTGTGTAGGTTAATTGAGCAATCTTGGAGTGAGAACCCTGTTGACAGACCCACATTCAGAGAGATAATTGATCGGTTAAGCATTATTCAGAACCAAATCACTCATAAGAAGCATTGGAAGGTATGTTTCTTAAATTCGTACTCTTCCTGACACTTAATTTAGAACAAAGTTTCCACCTTATCTCCAAGTGGTTTTTCATTGTATATATTTTCCAATCTAGTTGTTGCATAAGTATTGTAGAAAAGGCCTATTTTTCTTTTCAATCTTTAAGCAAAATATTATCAGCTAGGTTGCATTGCAGCAAGCCATCTAATAAATAACATATTAACTGGAAAGAATTGTAATACGAAAGGCACTAAAATTTGGTCTCTCTTTAAAATGCCAAATCAACAAACAAATTGTTTCGAACATTTAATCCTTCTCTTGTCTGGATGTTTACTTAATTAGTAAAGGTGTGATATTTTTTTTCTTTTTTACATCCACCCATCAATCCTATCGAAGTGCTGTTGCCTGTGTGCTTTTTTCAGCTGAGTTTCAATACTTCCAGGCCTTAAAGTAATGAAGTTATGCCCAACACACAGGACCAAGTGTCATTATCTTTACTAAATGCTAAATAAACCATGATTGGAACTAGAAAACTTGCATGCAGCAGAAAAGCATCCCTTTTTGGAACACATTGTGAATAGGTAATGCTCATCAGTAAGCATGTTATTTCAGTTTATTTAAGTGTTTTAGATTGTGTGGATGATTGTAAATAATGTGGATTGTAATTTGAAACATTGCCTAAGTTATGATACCAAAGTTTGTTATTTGATGTTCTGTAAATATTGTGGCCAATTATTTGATGGTCTGTAAATATTTGTAGCCAAAGAGACATGGGAATATGATTATTAATGAAGTCACTCCTATTTTACTATTAAACTAATAAAAGAACTGACATATCCTGTTTATAAAATTTAATCCTGACTCCAATAAGATACACTGATACCATGTCCAGTATAGACATACTGAATTGGTTAATGATAGAACAAACTTAAAAACGATATCATACTTTGATACCTTTGTCAAGTACCATAGTCATTGTTTTCGAGTACTAATTGGTAGTCAGACTTTGTATATCCTTTCTGAAGGATATACCAACATTTTCTGATTTTGACGGCGGAACAGTTTTAGCAGAGCATTGAATTAGTATATCTTCTTATGGGTACTTATCAGCCATTTTTGTTAGCCTTCCAGTGAGAGCCCCTAATTAGAGCCTATATGTTTCTGATACATTTGTTGAACTGAAGCCGTGGCACAGCATACTTAATCACAGTATATTTTAACATAAAACTCTGATGCTTTGTTTTTCCATATATTTCTGTTTTCCAGGTGAGACTCTTGAAATGTTTCCAGCACCTAGAGATGTTTAAAAAAGACCATTCTGACCCAAGCAGCCGTTCCTCTCGCTCATCTCGTTCTTCTGATTTCTTCTAGCGGGAATTTTAATGGTCACGGTAGAAGTTGATTGTCTGTATGCTTGCCTGATCCGAGGTAAGTTGTCAATATAGGACAGAGAGACAGTCTTTTTCTTTTTTCTTTTTTTAATTAGCCAATAATGTGGTGGTATCTCTTGCTCAAGGTTTGAGTGTAGGTTGTGAGTGGGTCTTATATTTGATTACAGGGATTCATCTCTTCATGTAAGATGATTCCCTTTGTTACAAAATGAATAATGAACAGCACGTAGCCAATGAATTTATGTACAAGAACCTTGTGATGTTTTCTGGTTCTGAAATGTCAAAATAGTCATGGTAGTGTCAACACAAAATGTTTCCATGGCTGGTTGTTTTTTGTGGATTTCTAAGTGGTTGGTTTAATCAAATTTGACTGTATCCATCTTTAGCAAACTAAACTTTGATATCATAGCTATGTTCTTGCTTCATGGGAGCATCGACGAGTGCTATATTGTTGCACTTGCATCGAATTGGTAATTGGGGTGTTGTATAACGGCGATCCTTGTGAATTTGCAGCAGTGGTGGGGCCATTATGACGTGGATCTATTTTGAATTTATGTGGGGAACTAAATCCAGATTTAATAAGCTAATATGATATGGGCTGATGCTGGGATCCTAGGTCTGTTAATGACTGAGTTGAGACCCTCTTATTGGTATCACGGTTCGGTTTTTGACTTACTACTGGGTCTCAGAAATAATTCTCAGAAATAATTACTGCGACATTTTTGTCTTTCAATATGTAAATTGCAAACAATGCACTTCTGGGTTGGTGTTTTTTTTTTTTTTTCTCTTTCAGTACGATGGTTGTTCATGCTATTCTGGCGAGTACGCAACCGGCAAAATTAAAAGAAAGAAAATAACAAAACAATGGAGGGGCGACTTCTGGTGTGGCCAGAGAATCTCTCCGACGTACTGAGCAGCATAGGTAGCAAGCCAATCGGCGGCCATATTCGACTTCCGGTATACATACATAGTCCGAAAAGCGCTATAGTCCTCTACCATTCATCCAATATCATAGAGCAGAGGGTCTCCATCCCTCCTCTGCCTCTTCACCCATATCCAGTTGATCACCGTCACTGAATCCCCCTCCAGGATGGTATGCTCAACTTTCAGCACCCGTCTTGGATAGGTGATCTCCTTTCATGCTGCTTTGAGCTTCGCTTCTACGGCTGTCAATCCGACGGTGCTTCGCCCGCCAACAGCAATCAACCTAGAATCATGACTCCGGATCACAAAATTTATATTTGCTTTGCTTCCATCACCGGCAGCGCTGCTATCGAAATTCACTTTGAGATGGCCGAAAGGTGGAGGCTCTCAAGAGGCTCAGATGTTTCTGGCCATCCCAGATGAAGTCGTCATGGTAGTCCTTTTGATCTTTGCTGCCTAAAGGAGATCACGATCCACTACACACTTCAGTGGCGCTCACTTATTTTCAAAGATTCAGACATTCCTGTCCAGCCATATAAGCACAAGTGACGTCCCACTCAATCGTTCTCGGACTATGCGTATCCTTTCTTATCTGTCATATAAGATCGTCAGCAGATCGGATAGCCTAGGACAGTGGTAATGAGGCCCTTCTCCAAATCTGTGCTGCGCTTGTTCTTTTGAAACAAGCAATTTATAGAGCAGCCTAACGCATGATAAAGAGATGTCAGATCTAATTCAAGTCACTTTTATATTTATACAATAATTTTTTATCCATTAAAAGCTATTATTTTTTCTGTAAGCAAAAAAAAAAAAACTAAAATATACCTTGGCTTGATATTACCAGTGTGCATCAATATTAGCATATTCCATCAGGAATTTATGGCACTCTAAAATCTCAAGCGTAAGGTTTATTTCTTATTGCAAGAGGGATCAGGACATTCGACCTCATGGTAAAAAGGTGCATACGCCACCTCTCCATGAGCTAGGCGGACGCCTTCCATGGACTACCTTGCACGTATTAAGATGTGTCATGTGATGGTGGTTGAGGAGATGACGACCTTTTTCACAAGCGATTAGAAGACATCACAGAAGTTAATAATGAGTTGAAAAGTTGGGGTGGACTGAGCTGATAATAGTCTGCACCTTGGAGTAATTAGTTGGGAGCGTCAGCTACTAATGGCATGCAAGTCACCCACTTACCATGCCACTGTTTTAGCTGTCAGTGAAACTACTTCAGTTAACAGAAGCTTATCAGTGAACTTTATCTAATGAGAATAGATAGAAACAAAAGTGATACTACGGTAGAGAAGATTATATGACACGCCCCTCAAGATGGGATTGCCATCAGCAACACCAATCTTGAAACGCAATAGTTGGAACCGCCGGCGAGCCAAGCTTTCTTTAATATTACCAAAAGGTATACATCACCTGGCATTAAACAGTTCTCTGATCTCGGTATGCACCTCCCATGGCGCTTTCTGTATCATGAAGCTGCTGCTTCTGATGCGAGATAAACCTAATGAATTCATCAACGAACTTGTTCCCTATCGAATTCATCAACCATCATAATTGTTTTGTCACCTCTTAGACAGTATTTGTTATGGAAATAAAACAAACATTATACCTAGCAAATAGCTTTTAAAATTTTTGATATAGCCAAAGAAAACTTATTCAGGTCAAGAAATGTCAAATTTGCTTGTATCAAACATAACAATTCCAACAAAAAAGTAAGCGGACCAACGGCAGCCTTTGAAATACTGTTTGGTTGGAATGTGTTGCAGGATTCAAGGTTGGACAGGTAGCCTTCCAGTATAAACTAAATTAATTCGCCAAATTGGATATAATTAAAGCTGGCATTCGTTGGTTCCTTTTCATTGAATGCACCAAGTTTATTTGTACGAGAGTGAGAAAAACATCGGCATTTGGTATGTTGCGCTGCTGCTCCTCCTCCTTCTTCTTCTTCTCCTTCTATCTTTCTTTTTTTTTTCTTTTTTTTACGCTTAGACAATTTTACATATCATATGTGTGCGAATACATTCTATAAAATTAAAATATACTAGCTTATGGAGTGTCAGCAGCTTCTTCCTTTTTGACCAAAAAATGCACCTTAAATAGTGAGCTATATAGGTAATCATTCAGACGGCTATTTTATTAATTTTTTTAATTATATGCTTAGTTTGAAAGGCCATCATCTCTCAAATTGCCTTATTGGCGTTTCTGCTGCTCGTTTAGAAAAATAAAGGAGAAGTATTATATCTGTTCGTATTTAAAGGCAGACAAATGGACACAGTCTACTCCCTGGATCCATTTCGCTGATTAATCCGTTTGCCATCCGTGGCAAAGCAGGGAATAGGCCGTACTTTGCCGCATCCATCCCGTCCCAAGTCATCCAACGGATTCCGAGGCATGAAAAGAAAGGCTAAAGGACCCTCGGGTCACAACCCAAGCCACTAATAGTAACGGGTCGAAAACCCACGCCCTCGATTCTCGAACTCAACCGGGAGATCTCCGACAAGACAATATCTAAAGCCCCTCCGACTTCTCGACCAATTTGGCATGTAGCTTTCGTCCCAACGCCCCCAGTGTGGACTTTTTTTTTTTTAATACCTTACTTCGTTTATTATCGGTAAACCGTAAAAGAGAGAAAAAAAGACATTTGCCTAACCCGGCCAAAATGGATGCTTTCTGATCTCCAGAAACCTTTGGCTTTTTTTTTTTTTTAATCCTCCTCACGTTTTCTAGAGGGGGCCAGGCCTCAAATCTATTTAAAATTAATATTTTTGTGCTCAAATTTGTTCCACGACGAGTTCTACTTCACCACCACTATTTAATAAAATATCCGATGCAACAGTTAGTATTCATATAATTAATCACTTAATTAATCATCCAACCAGCCGCATAGTTTACTTTTCTATAAATATGGATCATCTTTTAAAAAAAATATTTAATAATTTTGAAGCAAAAGATGAGAATGGATTTGATAACCACCCTATCACAGCCAACTGAGTCTCCTTCAAAAATAATATACCGTCTTATCTGTCATCTAATTAAATTAATCAGTCAAAAACGAAGGCTAATGCGCACTTAACTTGAAAGCCTACAGAGCCAATCCGGTTATGGTACGAGATCTGACTCGCAATCACGTGCCGAGGCGCAGAGAAGGGGCCCATGGCGGGAAAACTATTTACCTCTCCCTACGTGGCGGTGTTTCAAATTGAAGTCCCGCTTGTCCCACCGATCGGGTGGATCTCATGCGAATTTGGATGTGGTCCGAAGGATGGTCATTTTTGTTATTTTTTTAATTTTTCGTCCCCGCGCCTCTCTTCCCTTAGCTTACGTTCGGGCCCCACCGTCCCCCGCGCCTACGGTAGGGGTGGCGCTGTCCTCTTCCACCCAACCGCGGCTACCATGACCCATGCCATACGCCATGACGACGTTTTAATTGCCATGCCATGCGTACATGCCATTCCATCATAGCCGTCATAAGAATTTTATGACTTGTTTAAAATTTAAATATATAATTTTAATCATTTGTCGCTATCCATCATAAATGAGATGGTAAGAGAGCGCAGGAATTCCGAGGAGGAGAGCGGGAAATGGAAAGGGTGCGGTGGAAAAAGCAGCAGGTTCCGGGCTTTATCCCATCTTCCTCCTCCATGTCTTTTATTATTCTCCCTCTCTCTCCCCTTCTCCTCCTCCCACCATCCCCCACTCATAATTCGAGACGAGAATAATTATATTCCTCTCTCCTTCTCCTTCTCCTTCTCCTTCTCCTTCTCTCTCTCTCTCGTTCATCTGTTCGTGTTCGAAGCCATGGCGGTGGCCTTGGAAAGCTTCTCGATTCGGTAGGACACTTTGAATTCTCGACTTCTTTCTTGCTTTCTCGTTTTTTGGATTTGGATCAGTATTTGTTTTTCTTCTGGTAGAGAGTACACGGCGAAGATGAGGAGCGTGGACTTCGGCAAATGCTGGCCGTTCGATGGGGATGGGGATGGGAAGAGAGAGGGAGAGATGGGAAGGTCGCTGCCTCCGATCTCGTTCCGGAAGTTCCGATGGTGGTTCGACGAGCTCGAGGCGACGCGATCGGCCGGAGAGAAGCCCGACGGTGGCGCCGTCAGGGGCTTGGAGCTGGAGAGAACCGGGGCGCTGCCCGCGGAGGAGGGGAGGCAGATGAGGACGCCGGTGAAGGCGAAGCAAAGGGCGCCCAAGAAGAGGTCCATCGTGGAGCTGTTCGCCGTGTCGCCGCAGATCGGGGCCGTCGAAGACGAGGCGGACGGCTGTGATGGAGTGGAAGGAAAACGAGGCGCCGTCGAAGATGAAAAACGAGAAGAAGAAGTCGGAGGCGAAGAGATAGGAAGAGAAGAGAGTCTGGGAGGGGGAGATGGGGGCGGCGGTACGGACGGGAGGGTTTCTTCGCCAAGGAAAAGAAAGGAGAAGGTGAAGGAAATCCAGAAGAATAAGAAGATGGCTAAAAAATCATGGATAAAATATAAGAGTAAGAAGAAGAAGAAATTAAAAGTCGATATTTGTGCTGCAAAAAAGGTACGCGCCAGATTCTTCAATTCAGATGTGTTTATTTCCTTGTTTTCCTCTCTTTAAAGAAACTAATGGGTAGATTTGTTATATTTCAAGCAAAAGAAAAAGAATCCTGATTTGTTTATTTCCTTTTCCCCTTTCTTAGTTATGACTCAATTAGGTAACTTAATTTCTTTATAATGATTTCTTTGAAAAAATTGGTGACGGAGAGTTGTGGATGGAGTATTGTAAATCTGTTGGGGGTTGAATAGGAGAACCTTAATCTAGAATTAGAGAAGATTCTGGAGATGGATTAGATGGGGCTGCCCTCTTCTACTAATGTTGGTATCAAGAGATTATGTATGAACTGAACTCATTGTTTAGGATGGCGTTTTAAATTCGGTTGTGCTTCCCTGGCCCTATCTACCAATATTTCATGGGTAAAATATATATATGAGAAGGATTTGCCATGTAATAACGACTGGGGCTTTTCTTTATTGAGTGATTCTAGTTATGATGGGAAGTCAAGAACTTATTTTGCTGCTGTTGCACATGGTACGTTGTTGCGGATGGATCGTTTGATGATGGGCATGTTAAACAGTCATTGGTAATTGCTTTCATGATTTTAATGATCTACCGAAGAAGAGAAGAATGGAAGGATTTAGACTCTATTTCTGTCACTCTTTAATTGTTCCAGTTATTTACCTAGGTTTCTTTCTGCTTTTTGACTGACTTTTCAAATATAATTAACAATTTTCTTTGCACTTGGATATTCTTTCACATCATTTGCTTGAGCTATGCTTCCTAGTAGAGTTTCTGATGATCACTTGTAGTTTGTACAATTATAGAAAGGCCTATTACTCAAACTATATGTTTCTTGTGATGAATGGAGGCGTTTGAGAAGGTGCATTCACGTTACTAACCTTTGCTAGTGATAGGCATGAAATCAATCGTTACTTTTATCCTGATGGTTTTTTTTCTCCCTGTGATGAAACTTTGAAATGTCACATCCGCATTATTATTACGGACGTAGAGTTTTGAAAAGAAAAGGAGTTGAAGTCACTCAAATCCTCAACTGATGAATGCATGAACGCATCATCTAATTGAATTGATTGATCATCACATTTTAATGCTTAAAGTGTTTGTTAAGATATTTGGCAAGCCCATTCCCCATTTCCATATGGTTACGATGATTTACTGTGCTGATACCTGATCAAAGCCCTAGTTGACAAGAACTAATACCCCATTATAAAGTTAAACAGATACATAATAAGTTTGAAGTACCACCTTGTATCATATAATTTGTTATTTTTCAAGAAATTGACCTGCCTTTTGCAATTCTGGGATACATTTGGACAGTATGCATCATGAAGGAAATAGTTCACTAGTTCACTTCCCTTTTAATATAGCATGGGGCAAGTTTCTCACTTCGTCAATATTCCATCAAAAAAATATGAAGGAAATAGTTGACTAGCTCTAATGATAAATTGCCCTAAACATCTGAATCCAGATTCTGATGTAGCTATGGTTAATATTTCCAAGTTATAAGATGCTAGGTTTTCTCAGTGTAGGCTGAAAGCAATAAAGATAACCTTTTTATATTCCTGAATCTTTTTTTTTTAAAAAAAAGAAATCCAATCCTGTTTCTTGCTGTCAAGGGGATGCAACTGTTAAATGTACCTATTCTCAGCTAAAAGGAGGAGATACTATATGTGGTCTGAAAGTTAGATATGTATAATTCTATAAATCATAATAATTAAGTATGGAACTTGTAACCTTATATATTTTATTCTACATATGCATATCTGACATTTATTTGATAACAAAATAGTTTTTTATGATATATTTTTAAATAAATAGATAAAATAACCAATCTGCTAGTTGGAAATTTTCATGGTACATGTCAACATCTATTACATGTTCTTATAAATGTTTTTTAAATGCATGGAATATCTGCCGTAAATAAGTTTATTTTCATTAGTCATGAGTCTTAAGGTTTCTTCAAGTTAGGCTGCTCCTGAATTCAGTTTCATCGGGTCTGAATTGGATTAAGGATTGTCTGGTCTGTGTGAACAATGTTATGATGCATGGTCTAGCCAATACATATATTTAAGAAAATTTTTGTAAAATGTAAATATCAAATTCTTCTTTCATTTCTTTATAAGAGTTGAATATATTCGACTTAGGTCCTAAATTAAATTTAAATTTTTAGTCGCAAGATTTGTTGAAAACATGTAGTCTTTCTAATAAACAATCTATCCCAAAATTGGTTGGGTCAATTCAAACTTTTTGTTTTCGGTGATCAAGCCTAGCTAGATGGTATCAATTTGATACATCAGGTTTGGTGTGCATGTCCAAGGTGTACGTATAAACATGTTAGTTTTATATGCCTGATTGTTATTTACAAGTAATTCTTATATTCTGTTCTTATATATATGTGGAGGACTATTAATACACACATAGACATTATGGTTCTTGTCACTCTACTTGACCTTCGTTGGGACTTGATGTTATTGGATCTTAAATAGGCCTGGCATGGACTTGAGACTTGTGTTGGTCTAAATCAGGCTAGATTAATTTGGGTTTAATGGAAGACATTATTTGTTTGCATAATCCAATATGAGAAGCTATTTTTCTATTTCCATAACAAACTAAATGTTTCTTAACTCGTCCGGTTTATCATGTTAATCATGTAAACGGGGTAAACAGCTCACTAAGTCAACAAGTGCCTAGAATAATAGGCTAGTTTGGTTAAGTTCTTTGGTTTGACATAACCTGTTATCTTGATCTATGTCCTTAATGGGCGAGGTCATAATTAGTAAATCTAGAACAGACAAAAACAACTTATAATATTAGTTCATTCATAATAGCATATATGCTGCTTGTACAATGTGCATTGTTGACCACTCATATTTAACAATAGATAACATATGCACATATATATGTGTGTGTGTGTGTGTTAACATATGCACATATATATATGTGTGATTGTGCTATTATTCATTCTTGCATGCACACTAATGAACATACTGTATGCATTGAAAATACAGAAGCGACAACTATAAATGATAAGGTCGCACTAAATTGGTTGGATCAATAAATAGGATTGGAGTTAGATTATTCCGATCAGATGTTGCTCGGCCTTACTTGATTGGGATAGTTGAGATTAAAGTTTTGTCGGTACCGTACCATACTAATATCAAACTGCTATATTGTATCGCACTGTACCAATACTTGATATGCTGAACCTTACCATATCATACCGCATACCAACACTGTAATAGGATGACACGAGTACAGAGTTTCATACCGAAACGGTAAACCTTGGTTGAGATTCATATTGATAAATATCATAATATTTATTTTGAAATAAATTGATGCTTTCTGATATTAATTTTCATCAGATGCATATGTACTCATAAAATATATATGTAACTTATCATTGTTGCACAAAACAAAAATCACTATCATGACTCCCATTTCTTGTATCTGTTAACAACTTCACTAGAATCACCTAGCTAGAGTACTTATGAAATCATTTGAATGGATGATATGTAAATTAGATGCCGTTTAGTCACTATTTTCTTCTAGTAGCAAGGTTGGGATAAAGATTTCCTATATCATGTGTCATAATCATTCTTGGATAGAATTATTATTAAATTTTTGTCTAAACTATGAATCCTAGATAGGGCTGGCAATTTCTAACCTTGCTCTACCACCCTACCTAGCCTTCTTGAGAATTAGGTTTGGGGGATGATTTTTTTTTTTTTTAATAATTGGATTGGTTTTGGTCATTGCAGACCAATTTGATTATAAATATGTTGGGTGGTTTGGCCCTTGGACCCAATAGGTGACCATGGATTCAAGAAACCCTTAAAAACTATCCCAAGTCCGTTAGGATGGTGGTAATAGTGTGGTGGGCCATGAGTTGATCAAAGCTTAGTTTGGGTATTTAGGAATGCCGTGCAGTTCATGGTCAAAATATACGAAGAGAAAAGTAGAGAACATGTTTAAAATCTATCACATTTTCTTCTAGAACTCCACTTTAATTTTTTTTCCTCATCTCTCTCTCTCACTTGATATTGTCGCCCCTAGATCCTCTTTTCTTGGCGCTATTTTGGTTTCATTTTTTGAAGGTAAATGCTTAACAAATGAAGTCATACTTGAGTTGGCAGGATGGATATAGTTTTAATCTGGATCCAACCAAATCCAACCCATTGCCTATCCTACTCCCAAAGCATATGACTATGTGCTCTGCTTGTTTTCCTTCAGGTACTCTTTATCATTCAATCATCATCATCATGGTCATACATTTTTTAATTTTCAATATTCTAAGCTCATTTATAATGACACCTAGAACTATTTTCAAGTCCACACATGTGAATTGCAGAATTATGCTCTCTCAATTTATAATAATGGATTTGTTTGCTCATATTCTAGTAGTGTTACCACTGGATAGGATAATGTACTACTGGTGTATGAGTAAAATCACATGAGGATTTAGTAATACAAAGCTAAATGTACAAATATATTCTTATATAGACTGCAGTTTGAAGGGAAGAGATTAAATGTAGAGAATTCTCAAACTAGGGTGCCCATACTATTCATAGGACGGACAATTTCCTTGAATTATGAAGTCTACATATGCCAACAGCTTTGTCTTATTATCTTTGCAACTGGAAGGGTAGCTAGAACTGGAACTTTATGATGAAGAAAAGATATCATGATGCTGCTAAAGGCCTTGTTAGTAAGGGGAGAAGCAGCAAGAATATTCTGTGTCCTTTAGCATATCTTAAATCTGTCTACCCAACCCCCATGCAATTAAATATATGCCATAGCCTGCAGTGATGGAAGGGTCAATTGACAATGGGTAATCTAACAATAGGGATAGACATATGTTTGGATGAGAAATGGCAAAGTATCGATGCCATGTTGAACTGATATGATGCCAAATACCAAGAGAAAAGACTTCGTGAAAAGAAGAAAAATCATGAAATACATCTCAAAGATCATGATCTATTCATTGAAATTTTATAAAGTTGAAAAGAAACAAGGGAAAAACTTTGAGAAAAAGGATTGAGAACAAGTAAATAATACTGCTCCTGATAAATTTAGAACCTTTCCGTGTATTCATTGATTACATTCTCCTTGGGGAGATAAGAATACTGACTTGATTCATATTGCTTGATTGTCATTCTATTTTCTGCCATTTGTTGCACGACATTTTGCTTTGATCTTTGGCTTCTTTTGTTTTTCTAACTTACTGTAAAGCTGCATCTTCTGTCCCAGGAGAAAAATTTTAGGACCAAAACATCATATTCAGGTGATATTTCTCAGTTGCTTCAAGATTCAGTGTGTAAAAAGAGGCTCAGAAAGGCTCTGAGGGATTCTGTTGATGTCAGAAAGAAGAAACCCTCAACAGTGAAAAGTTTACTGAAGAAACAAAATTGCAAATTAATCCGAGATTCCAAGTTGCTTTTTAAAAAGCAGGAGGCAGGAAAGGTCTTGCCAATTCATGGCATCCTCAAGAATCATACAAAATCCTCTTCTGTTAAGAAGTCAAGTCTGATAGGCAATACACAAGGTGGAAATTCTTTTAAGCCTTCTTGTGTCTCAGAAAAGCACGTAAGGTTTTCTGGCAAGGATGACATACTTGGACACAGCAAGGGCTTTTCTCCTTTGGAGCTGCCTCAATTGCAAAGCCTTTGTAAAATATTTTCTGATGTCTTGGCTGCATCATCAGCTAGGGGTGAATTAGGCAAAGGTGATAAACTTCCACCTCCTACTAAGGGAGCTCAGGTGGTGTATGACAGTGAAAATGATGCTGTGGCTAGTGGTGCAGAGGAAACATCTGGGGGTGGAAAGGCACAGTTGAGTGATGCTAACAGTCGGGCTGCTTCCCATGAGTTCATTAATCCCAATAACGAGACCTGTCCTGATAGAGAGAGATCCTCTTTGGGCGAAGTTGTAGACTTGAATAGTGCTATACAGAGCTCCAGTAATTCAAATAACATACACTCTGGTAGCTCAGGTTTGTCAGCTAGTCACGTGTATTCAGGTAAACAACAAGTTCTGAATTCTTATGGTAAAGAAGGGTCAAATTCTGATGAAGGAATTCATTCAGATAAAAGAACAAAAAGTAATCTGCCTGCTCCCATTGAAAGTGGTATTTCAAGTTCTGAAATAATGAGTTCACTGGCCATGACCAGGAATCTACTTTCGCAGCCTTCGACAACCTGTTCAGTAATGAGTATGGAAACAAATGAGAGGCAACCAGATTTATTTCTAGGGCCCAGGATTGATGTTGATAGATGTGTTTCAGAAATTCAACCTATGCGCTTTATCACTCCTAAAAATTTGAGAAGTAGCATATGCACGTCATTTGGATTAAAGGGATCTGGGGAAACAAGACTAGTGTCAGATCAGATGCCCATCTGCAAGGATAAGTGTATTGATGGGGACTTTATCGGCTTGCCTCTTAATTCTCAAGGAGAACTCATCAAGTTGCATTCTAGTGGTAAGTTTGGTCTTCTTGATTTGTTTAAGCATCAAAACACGGTAGTGGGTTCTTGCCATAGCTTCCCAGTTTCTGATCTTGTTGAGTCGAGGAGAAACATGGATCATATAAATATGAGAGGAAAGTTTCCTGCTGCACCATTGTACATGAAAGATCAGTTGAGATGGTACCCAGAACGGTGCAGCAACCCTGCTAGTATTCCTGTAACTTCTGGGCTAGGTATTATGCAGTTGCATGGTTTTGAAAGGATGGAAGTTCAAAACCATTTAGCAATGAGGGACAAAGACCAACATTTCCATCATGGACCAAATTACATGAAAGTTTCTTGTTATGGATGCAGGGAACATAGTCAACAAGATCATAATTTGAACAACAGGGAGAAGTTTCAAGCAGAGGGAAACTTGAACCACGGGGTTCAGCCTGCTCACCAACCAACAATGCGCTTGATGGGTAAAAATGTTACCGTCGGTAAAAGTAGCGAAGACTGCAGAAATTTTGATGATGGAAAGATTTGGACTGACAAGGAAATAATTAGTGAACACAGCCCCTCTGTAAGACTGTCTGATACATCCCTTCCAAGCCGATGGCTTCAACAGGAGTGGTTCAAACATCCAGCATCTGAGGCATCAAGACTTTTTCAACCATTAGAATCTTCATCAAGCATTTATCGCAGTCCAGCAGTTGAGCCAAGATTTGATCATATGCATTTTGATTGTCAAGAACAGTGGATATCAAGAAATGGCCTTTCGTCCACCATGAGAAACCATGGTTCCAGGATGAATCCTTGTAGCCATCCACCTCCTCAAACAATGCCGAATAAGATTCCTAACCGTGCAGTAAATTCTGTAACTGATTATGTTGAAGTGGGGCATCAAATACCATTTATGGCAACTCCTCAAAATATTAGTCAGCATATGCTGCTAATGTCTACACATTGCAAGCATAGCCAGAGCTTTTCCTTTAGTACATCGTCAATTTCCCACCCTGCATTTTTAAGTCAGAATTGTGGGAATTTTGTTGAATCATCATCAGTTCAATCTTCACTTTGCCAACCAGAGTGGCTGCTAAATGCAGAACAGCATAAGAACGGCAACAAATCCTCTTTTCCCTTTTGTTCTGATCCTATTGGTATTCATCACCCCTGCACAACATCAGGAAGTAAGCTCCCTCTGCTTCCTTTTATGTATCCCACATCAATTATATCTTTTCCTATTTATAATACCAGTTCTTCGCACACCTGTGGCTCTACTCCTGTAGTTCATTCTCCATTTATCCCAGTCTATCCTGCAAGCAAAACCACTTTTTCAGGCAATGCCCGCTTTAGAAACAAGACTAAGCACAGGGATAGAACAAAATCCAAGCTTACGTATCTCAAAAGTCTGGATCGGGCAAACAAAAGTAACAAAAGGCCTGCAGCTAAAGATGATGGATTCATGAAACCAGTGAAGAAGCCTCATTTAACAATACAAGACAACTCTAATGTTCCACCAGGCCCAAGGAGAGAACAGTTGAATGTTGGTTCATCAGATGATGCAGGAACACCAGAAATATCAGCTTTGGCTAATAAAATTATTGATGTTGGTCTTCCAGTAACAAGCAATGGAAAAAATGGGTTAAAAATTCCTTCTGCATCTAGTTCTTTAAACCCTTCCAGTGGGACAAGATCAGGACCTGTCAAACTGAGTGCAGGAGCAAAGCATATTCTAAAGCCCAGTCAAAATATGGATGAGGATAATTCTAGACCAATTTATTCAACCATCCCTTTTGCAGTTGGGACTAGTTGTAGTACAGCTCCAGTTTCTCAGAAATCAGCAACAATTTACAGGTTCTAGTGGCCATGCGCAACCTTATAATGGAAGGTTTAAGTGATGATTTCTTCTGTAACATATCTTCCACCTGAATGCTTATCTGTCGAGTGAATACTTATAATTTCGGTAATGGTTTCTCTTTGATTCTAACATGGTGACATTGGTTTTTGGTCTGGAAGGGAAGCATTACATGGTTGCAGCTCTATATGCTCAGGTGCGTAAAATATTGCATTATTTGACTGCTAATCTCTGGGTTTTTCAAAGCTCTTGTTGCTGCAACAATTTGAACCTTGAGCTGCGATCAGGTAATTTGGATTTTCTTCCTAGAATCCAATCTCCCTGTTTTGAGTCATATGTAATAGCATGTTGTTGTCTTGGCACTTGTATCTTCTCTTAAAGTCTTAATTTTTTGTCTGAAAGTACAATGCCAGCTTATTGTGGATTCGTTCTGTTACTTATTTTCATGCTATTTATATTTGTTCGAGTATGGAGCTTACAAAGTTTGTGTATTTTGTTCTTCTCTCACTCCAAGTGCATTATTGGTTTCTTTTCAGTTACTTTTGTGTTGTTTAACCATGAAATGATTTCACACAGATATCTTATTCGTTTGTCTGTTTTGTTGCTTGTGTCATTTGATAGATGGTTTCAAGTAATTATTTTGTGTTTGGTTTATAACTTTTTTTTTTTTTGCTGTAAACAATGTTAGGTTTGTAAAGCAGGTATATTTTTTCACAGTTATCCCCCCTATAGTTTTTCCTCATTTTTTGTTAGTGACACTGGTTCTTCAATTCCATGTGAGAAAAGGATCCTTGGACCCTTGACATCTGTTCTCATCCGCCTTTGACTGGTATAAGGATTTTATTATACTTAACAGGACACGTAGAAATTGCCATGTTTGGGCGGGTGGGCCCTGAAGCATTGGCACGAGGGCAGAGATGCTTCTTTCTGTGGCGAGAGATTGCAAGGTACCTGCCTACCGCGTGGATGCACACTAGATGGCTGATAGACGATGGGCAAAGTATTGATGTGGTTGGGGACCCGTGGGTAGATGCTCTTCCTTTACGGCATTGGCCGACTTTGGTTAGTGTCGAGGCAGCAAAGGACCTACAAGTCTGTGATCTCCTTGGCCTCGGGGGGTTGCATGGGACGAGTTTAGGCTGGTCCAGCTTTTCAGGGGGCACTTGGCTGAGAGGGTCCATTCCCTTCCATTATCTGGGTGTGCAGGTCCAGACGTGCGGTTTTGGAGCATCTCTACCCGGTCCAGTGTCAGGGTGAGCGACCTCTCCCCCATTCTCTGGCAGCAGTACGAGTTTGGGCCAAACTGCACCTGGATCTGGCGTTTGGGACTCCACCCGAAGGTTGCACTGTTCTTCTGGAAGATAGTCTGGGACCGCCTTCCGATGAGAGCAGTACTTAGTGGATGAGGACTGAGGTTTTTCCCGGTATGTAGGGACTGTAGTGTGGACGAGACGGTGGACCATGCCTTGTTTTAGTACATATGGGCTAGGGCGACTTGGCGACTGGCAAGGATCCCGCAAGAGATTCGGGGTCGGAGGGACCAGTTCTTACAGGTCATGCGCCGATGTTCAGAGTCCTCACTATTTAGGAGGCGGCTCGAGCGATTTACACGTCCTACCAGATCTAGCTGGCTAGGAATGCTCGAACCTTTGGCAAGCGCAGTAAGTCGCAGAGATTCGTGGTGGAGAGTGCTCGTGTGCAGGTGGCGGAACTCAGTCACATCATACCTGACGATGGGACCTTGACAGCTCGGAACATCTAGGCTTTCCATTTTACTCAACCGTATTCCGTATAGTTTTTTTTACCTAGGAGCCCCCACCCTCGAGTTTCCTCAAGATTAACTTCGATAGGTTTGTCTTGGACGGAGGTACGAGGGGCGGCGCGGGTTTCATTATTCGGGACTCATCTGCTAGGGTCGTAGCTGCAAGGAGCAGTCAACTCTTCGATATATCGGTCCCAGGTGCAAAGTTGAGCCACGTGGGAAGGCCTTTGTCACGCCCGGTGTATTTTACAGGCCAGTTCCATTGTCCTGGAGGAGGACTCGGCTACGGTCATCAGTTGGATCCAGGGGAGCTCTAGGGGTAATGGGTGCGTCCACCCTTACTCTGAGATATTTGGGCAATGGTGAGGGATGGAGGGGCCTTTCATGCCAAGCATGTTTTCCGTGAAACTAATGGGGCTACGGACTGAGTGTCTGCTTATGTAGCCAGTCACTCCAGTAGTATCCTGTGGGCTGGAGATGGGGAGCTGCCTCTGGCACTCCGAGGTATTTTATTTTTTGATTTTATTGGGTGCATCCGTACTCGTCAGATATGATCCATCCACTTTAGCAACAATATAAAAAAAAAAAAGAAGGGCATCAAGTCTACCGACAAAGAAGGCATGATGCTTCTCTACAACTTGCTCTTGAGGTTAGCTATGCTGCCTCAACCTAGTGCTTAATCATGTCATTTTCTCTTATCTGTTGGCGAACAATGCTTTGAAAAATCAAAACTCGATGGTGTTGCGTGTTTTAATTACTTGGCGCATGGACTTTCCATGACAAAATCACTAGTATTAACTCGTCTTTTGTCGCCTGGCTATTACAAAGCCTACTATTCTCTTCCATACAGATCTTTATTATCGCAGCAGCATAGCCCACATTAAGCTAGCAGAGAAAGAACCGCGTTCCTCCCGAGGTATTGTCCGCTTTGGACGCTCCGGCCCGCGCGTCCAACGCAGACGGGGGGAGACCACTGCCCTTTGGGCGCTCCGGCCCGCGTGTCTAGTGCAGACGGGGGAAGACCACTGCCCTCATGGTTTTGCCCTTCAAAAGACGCCTCGAGAGGAAAGGATTTTCACCCCCCATTTAAGGCATAGAACCTTTCCGCTACTAGCCGATGTGGAACTAAATTCAAGGCCCCATCCCCCCCCCCCCAACATAGCCCCCCCAGCGGGAAGGTTGTTGAGCCTCCGCAGTCCTGAGGGGTAGTCAACGGTGGGAGGAGGCGCCCCCTACCTGACGCGCCATCTGTTGCGGGGACAACGCTTTGGCCGGAGCCTCGCGCAACAGCATAGCCCACATTAAGTTAGCAGAGAAAGAGGACCGTGTTCCTCCCGAGGTATTGTCCGCTTTGAACGCTTCGGCCCACGCGTCCAGTGCACACGGGGGGAGACCACTGCCCTTTGGGCGCTCCAGCCCGCGCGTCCAGCGCAGATGGGGGGAGACCACTGCACTCACGGTTTTGCCCTTCAAAAGGCGCCTCAAAAGGAAAGGATTTCCACCCCCCATTTAAGGCACAGAAACTTTCCACTACCAGCCGATGTGGGACTAAATTCAATGCCGCCCCCCCCCCCCCCCCCCCCCCCCCATACAAACAAAAATACATGAGCGATATAACCACCGTTAATTGGTAAACGCCCATTGTGTTAAATGTATCATCTGCAGTGGGGCTTTTTCTTCCTTTTGTTTTTTTTTTGTTCCTGATAATTCAGTCCATCAAACCAACCTACAACTATGGCCTTTTTTTTCTTTTTTTCTTTTTTGGATAAACCGGCGTCTCACTATACATGGATGTGAGTATGCCACGAGCAATCAGAATACAAAACACGATCGAGGCCAGTGCCATCTCATAAGAAAGCTCTGGATTGATAAGTTGCGGAGGAGGCGATCCAGTCCGCCACACTGTTCGCCTTCTGAAATATATGTGTAACCCAAAAAGAGTAAAGACTATCCAGAAGGTGGCATACATTTCCGACTAGTAGGTGTAGATCTGGCTTGACATGCTCGCACCTAATCCACTCAATTACTGTGGCAGAATCATCCTCCAAAAATATCCGCTGAGTCTCCAAGTGCACATAACTATGGCCTTCAATGATCAATTCACTCCTGATCTCTGTTATATAGCACAGCCATTTACACCACAATCCAAGGGCATCCCGTTAGAGTTCCTTTATGTTGGCCCAATAATTTATGATATATAAGGAACCGTCACATGCGCCGACAGTAATTATCAAACCACATGGTCTCCTTTCTCATCTCCTCCTCTTCTAATATCCCCTACATCCTCATTTCCATCTTCAATAAATACAACATCTTATTTCATCTTTAAACTTCCCTTGGCGTAAAAGAAAGACGTGCACAAGATAAATAGGTTGTTTTGTTTAATAAATCATACAAATAATAGTTACTTTTAGAAAGATCACGGCCATCACATGCATGCATGCCCAGCACTAGAAAGCAACCGAGAAAGAAAAACCGATTTTTCACCAAAAAAAAAGAAAGAAAACCGATGCGGGCTGGCTGAAAATCCACATCCTCGAGCAGCTGATTGGGATGCCGCACCAGATAGATAAAGTAATAAATACACTTCCGTTCTGTGAGGATGAATATTTAACTTAAGACTGCGAGGAAAGGGTTTAGGTAGCATTTTTATATTATTTTCTTCAAAAAGAATACCATTTCAAATTGTCAAAAAAAGGTTTTAGATAGTGCCTTATGCCAAATAATAATCATATCAGTGTTACAATAAAGATGGATGATTATAAATAAATGTTGGCATAATCCTTTTATTTTTTTCTTCATTGGATTCAAAAATACTGGTTTTGTTAATCATCCACTCATTTTTTTATGAAAAATTTTGAATTAAAAAAATAATATTTCAATCGAAAATGTATTAAGTAAAAGAAATGATAGTTATTTATGTCATCTTTTATAGTACTTTTATAAAAAAATTACCTCTTCCTTTACAAACCAAATGTTAAATTTCTTCAGGTGCAATAATGCGAAAGAGTCATAGTATCAAGCAAGAAAATCGTTAAATCGTTACTAGAGATTATATCGATATATTATCAGTTCAGTACGGAACTAAATGCATATATATTTTATAGGTATATATATATATATTTAATAATTTTTTTCTCTTTTGGCTATGATATTATTTCAATTTAGGCAATTTAGGTTGGTATCAAACAGCACAGGATATTTCTGCTTGATTCAGATTAGATCGGCTCACATGCTGAGTTGAACTTGGGAACCATTGTAGTTCCAAATGACTCGGGAGAATACTGTATTAAATTGCCTTCAAAATTATTGCTTGGCACCATCGAAAGTCAAATTTTTTTTAGGAAATGAATATGTAATATTAAACCTTTGATGCCAGGGTACTGTGGTTGCAGCAGTACGACTCCTGCTCCTATTGACTATTTACTATGTTCACCTGTGGTCGTGAAGGACCGGCCGGAACACCAAAAAAAAAAAAAAAAAGGACCGGCCGGAATCCACGGCAATGCTGAGGCGGTATCGGCTGGCCATGTGTCCCGAAGCGCCACTAGATTGCCCCCGACGTGCCGTCCAACACGGCGCGGCGTATGGCCCAAAGCCGCGTGTACCGCGCCGTTCCTTTCCTGCCACGTAGGATGATATCTCTCTGGGTACATGCCGGTTCTCTATAGCAGTACTTTTTTTAATATTTAATACAGAACCATTTATTCTGCCAACATATATGATATGGACCTATGTAGACTGCATTTTAGTCATGCATGCATGCATGCAGCATGCTATGATGGCATGCGACCAGGATGATACCATAAATAACGTATGGAGGTTTATATAAAAATTGGAGGTATGGTGAGACGCGCAGTAGGGGTGGGGGCTGGTGATGCGAGGGATGACAGCTAAGCCTCTAAAGCAAACAAAGCGCATATTTATTTTATATTTCACCTTCAGAGGCTGAGACCACCACCCCTTTGTCTCCCTTTGTCTCCTAGAATGAACTTCTACACACCAAGCCCTTGTTTTCGGCTTTACCGTAAACAAAAATCATGTGGTGGGGTTGGCAGAGAGAGAAATATGCAGTGGATTTCATATTTTCTCTAAATTTATTTTTAATAAAATTTTAAATTTTAATTTTTTATAGATAAAATTATTGGTTCTATGATTGAAAAAAAAATGGTGTCTTCCTCGCTTTTACAATGTATTTTTGATCGGTACATACTACATGATCATATGACATACGTAAGGTTATGTAGCAAATCAATACATATCTTTAGATAAATTGATACACAATTTTTAAAGCATTGTATTTATTAGTATATTACACGACTAAATAATACATTATATTTTGGAAATTATGTATCGATTTATTTAGATATGTGTATTAACTTGCTAGATGATCAGCTTGCTTGGTATGTAATACCTGACTATATTGTATGTACTAATAAAAAATACATTTTGAAAATGAGAAAGAATGCGGATGTCGCGCTTTTATTTTTTATTAACACAAGACTTACAACTCCATCGGTAAGAAAAGTTTTTGGCTTTAAGATTTCGCATTTAAGATAAGCACCAAAATAAACATGATAAAATAGAAAATCTGTCTTATATTTTTTTTTTCTCCAATGTTCTTTCTATATACTTTTTGTTCCTTCGGGTTCCAAATCAGCCTGATATATTTCAAAAATAAAAATAATGGTGAAGAATAGGATGGCATTTTTTTGTTCGATATGATTGTTGATAGCTTACAATGGCCGTTATTTGTTGTTTTAGAACTCAGAAATAAATAAATATATAATAATTTAAAAAAATATGACTCTTGTTAATTTATTGAAAAAAAGTTTTTTTACAAAAAAACAACTGTGCTGTGGAAACGATAGCCTTGTACATTGGCCTAGTGCAGTCATCCTTTTGACCTATCAAATTATTAATAACACGTGGACGTCAGCTATTTTTATCTTATATTAGGATCAGCAGTGCTCGAGGACAAAATCTTTCTTTAAATTATAATTCTCTCTCGTGCCCATATCTAACATACTCTTAAAAGTCTTAAATTGACGTAGATATAATTTAGTAAACTAGATCTCACCTACCTGCACGAAATATTTGACATGGCCCGTCTCAGCTGAAAACAACGTAGTTGGATGACAGCCTAAAATAGAATCATTTATCTGACCTAGATCCTAACCGGGACCAGTGGGGATTTAAAAACTAGGCAACGTAACATAGCTGGGACCCGCATATCAGACAGAAAGTATATTTTTTCAAAAAGGCTGAAAACTTCCATGTCAGACAGACAGGTCAGACTTTTTTTCTTTTTTGAGTAAAAGGAGAAGATTAATAACCTACTCACCAAATTTTATCGGGAAAGAAGCAGAGGCATGCATACATCATTGAAAAGAGCTGGAAAAAGAACATAAGAACAGAGAGATGTTAGAAATGAAAAAAAAGAAGCAGGCCTTCCTCCGAAGATACAAGGAACAAGCAACAGGAGAATCAGAAGAAATGCCACTCAAAAAAATTCAGGTAGTGTACCAAAAAAAAAAAGAATTCAGGTTGCAGCAGGATGGAAGAGATCCTGGATGATCACACGGCTCCAGTTCCGACGTCAGCGCTGCTTTATATTATTTTATAAAAAATTAAGAGATATTTGAACCGTTCAATATATTAGGATATTTAAAATATTTTATTGTTAACAGGTTAGTAGCAAGTAAACACGTTACCGGCCTCCTTAATTTTTTTTTAAAATAAAATATTTTATTATTTTTGCCTATGTTCCATCGACCCCATCTCGGTCGGCGGTGGATGCGGGCCGCCGGCGCCCGCCTACATCTCCAGAAGCAGGAGGAGGCGAGTGAGGAGGAAGAAGCTTTGGCGCCGAAGAGAGAGTGGAGGTGGAAAGGAAGATGACGATCTTCTTGCACGGAAGGCATCGAAGTGGTTAAGAGCAGCAGCGGTGATGCAGCGCCACCGGGTGGAGTCACGATCGAGGAGGGCGGAGAAGGCATCCAGAGGAGGAGGAGGCCATTGTAAGTTAAAATATTTATAAAAAACAAAAAAAAGAAAGAAAAATAATTTTATTTTTCTCTACCATCATACTCAATATATTTGAGGCATTATATATACTCGTATGCAAACTCCATATAAAAAAATAATATAAGTTGATACAAAATCATGCTAATAAAGAAAATACCAATCGATAAAAAAAAAAAAAAGCTAATGCATATTATTACGTGGTCTCTAAAATTATGCTAATAAGATACAACTGAGGACGATGGCGGTGAGGAGGAGGAAGTCGAAGTAGGCGGCATTCTTGCAGTGCGCATCGTGGACGAGGCGGGCGAGGTGGTGGACACTTTGCGCCCAGCAGTCGACTGTTGGAAGGCCTGCAGAAGGGCTCCCAACTGGTAGAGGAGGAGGAAGATCACCTCCTCCTCGTTCTCCCTCTTCGGCACCCTCAACCGCCTCCTCATCTCCGGCATCCCCGCTGCCATCGAGCACCGCTCCACCACTTTTGTCATCGCTGTCATGGAGTGCATCCAGCACTTCATCTCCGTCGGTTTCACATGGATCGAGCGAAGGGAAGAAAAGACCATTCTGCTCTACTGCAGGCAGCAGAGATTATTGGCGCTACTACGGTTTCACCTTTTAGGATGGCTGGAGAAATTTGAGGGGCCCATTCTGTTCTTGCAGTGTCCAAACTATGCTCGTCTTCTGGGTGCTCCCTGGTTATCTCAAGGTGAACTTTGATGGCAGCGTCGATGACGGTAGGAGTTGTAGCGGCATGGGCTTCACCATCAGAGACCATGAGGTCAGACTAGTAGCGGCCAGGGGTCAGTGCATCTTCGACACGTCTGCCGTCTGTGCCGAGCTCATAGCTGCTTGGGAAGGCATTACCTTTGCGAGGCGCGTCTTGGGTACAGATTGTCTCCTCCTTGAGAATGACTTCGCCACGGTGATCAAGTGGATCCGAGGTCGGAGAAGCGTTGCGGAAGGACGGTCGTTGCTCCGCGATATTTGTAGACTTTTTGAGGAGTGTGGCTCCTACATGGCCACGCATGTCTATAGGAAGGCAAATGGCACAGCTGACTTGGTTGCGTCATTTGCTGTCCACCACTTTGGGGGCTTTATATAGAAAAACTAAGGATCCCGATTGGAGCTTTTTAGTGAGTTACTGTTTTTTTGATTTTGTTGGTTGCATTCGTATCCATTGCGTGCGAGCCGCCGTTTTTTAATATAAAAAAAAAAAAAGAAAAAAAAAGGGAAGGAGGAGGGTCATTGGGAAAACATCCCTCAGCTTCCCAAAGAAAATTACCGGGGTGGTTCTATATACACCCCCCCTATTGCTAAGGACACCCCCCAAAAACCAAAAAAAAAATACCCAAACTAACCTTTAGTGTAATTACCATATTGCCCTTGAAATTTTCTCAGTACACCCCCCCCTTCCTCCTCCTCCGTTTCGTTTTGAAAAGAAAAAAAAAACACCCCTCAAACCCCCCTTAAACCCCTCGATCCATTTACATCGTTTAGGCGATCTTTGAAGGAGATTTAAGCCCCATTCGAAGCATGGACAAGCAACTAGTGATTTGGGACGAAGAATCGGCAGCAAAGGTACGTGTTCCACCTTGTTTCGAATTTTTTTTTTTTTCACGGTTCGTGCTCCGTTCGGCACTGGATCGCCGAACAAAAGGCTTCTGTTCGGCTGAACAGTGCCGAACAGAAGCCTTCTGTTCGGCAACCCTCACCCGAACTCTTCTGTTCGGCTGCACAGTGCCGAACAGAAGGGTTCTGTCCGGCTCTGTGCAGCCGAACAGAATGCCGGCGACGAGAGGGAGAAGGGGGAACGGGGAGGTTTTGGGCGTTGGCGAGGTGCTTTGGGCGGAACAGTTCAAAGGGAGACGGAGGGGGTTTGGCCGCCGGCGAGGTGCTTGAGGCGAGGTTTTTTGGGCGGAAGGGAGAAGCCGGCGGGTGTTTTGGAGGGGAAGAGCGGGGTGGGGGGGGTTTGGGGGGTGTAGAGAGCAATTTAGGTGAGGGGGTGGGGAGGGTGGGGGGTAATTTAGGAATTTTTAATTTGTTAGGGTGTCCTTAGCAAATGGGGGGGGGGTGTAGAGAGTATTTAATTTTTTTTTAATTTTTGGGGGGTGTCCTGAGCAATAGGGGGGGTGTATATAGAACCACCCAAATTACCGTACCAGCCATTTGCATCATTACGAAAATAATCCTGGACTTTCGAAAAATTACCGCACCAGCCATTGCCGGCGGATGGATCTTCGATAATATATTCAATTTAGTAAAAAAGTGTTCTAAATTGAGTGAAGCCTACTAAATTACCTTGCGTGCAAGAAAGGTCTTGACGATGTGAAAAAGGGAACATATTACGCAAGTAAGTCCAAGATATTCCGTCATGTCCCACGATACACCTTCAGCAGTTATGCCAAGTTGATGCAGAAAGCAACGGGTTTTCCGTTCATTCTCTTCCTCTCGGACTCCTCTGTCCCTCCTTTCTTCACGAGGGAGGAAAGAACACCTCGAACGGTACTCTTAAGAATGCTTTGGTTTGTTTGGCTCCCGGCGCACCCCTTTAAAAGAGCCACCACCATTCCCCCCCTCAGGCTCTCAGGTCTCAGACTCTCAGGATTTGCTGCTCATCTTGCTCGTGAAGGAGTGCAAGAGTTAAAAGAGTCAAATTTTCATGGGTCTTATGGGAACCATTAGCAGGCATCTCGATGCACTTATTGGGTAAGGCAATTCAGCATATAATTCACTGCATAAACCACAAACACCCCACCCCACAGAATGATTGAATGTTGACATCAAATATGAACTATAGGGCCCAGATTCCTTACGATTAATTCAGCATACATCCTCTTATTTAAAAGGGTTTTTTTTGCATGGATACCTTTCTAAATATCGAATTTTGCATGAATATCCTTCCAAAATTGATACTTACATGTATACCCTCATAAAACTCTGTTATTGTACAAATGCCCCTAATATAACGGTTGTTCTAACGGTGTTAAGAAATATAGTATTTATATTAATTAAAAATAAAATAAAATTTTGAAATTATGCTATTGTCTCTGTCTTTTTCTCCGTGATTGCGATCCCTTATAAATGTTTCTATTTGCACGTCTACCCATTAATGGTATTTTAGTTATTTTAATTTGGAACCGTTATTTTTTAACGGCGTTGGATGGCATGGGTGCATATACAAAAACAAGAATAAAAAAAAGGGTAGAATAGCAAAACAAGTATTTTAAGAGGGTATACATGCAAATATCAATTTGAAAGGGTATTCATGCAAAATTCGATATTTAGAAAGATATTCATGCAAAAAATCCTATTTAAAATAATAAATAGATCACCATAGTTCTAAGTTCTAACTGATATGTGGACTACCACCCCTAGTTTAACTACCATTCAGTAATCAATGCATGTAGAATGGTAAATATAATGCTTAAAACATTGCTATATAACTCAGATGATTCTCTTTAGTGCAACAATTTTATGATGCAGAGATGAGCCAGCTATTTTTTTTCACATTTTTTGGAGCTAGTTTCCGTTTCCCTTGTGTCGTTTTTGGACTTGTCTTTTTACTATACAAAAATTTAGAATCTATTTTCGTGCATCGAACGTTTACTTGACATTGAAGCTGACGGTTGATTCGTGTGTTTCAGTCCAGGGGTGATGCTGCTATATCCTCTGTAAGCGTCCAATGGCACCGGCATGTATAAGATATCCTTTTAAAGATGTAGTAGTATTCATATTTACAAACTCTTACAAAATTTGGTGATCAGATATGCGTCGATGCGTGCCATTGAGAGCCCTACTCCACTAGATGATCAACAATGGCTCACATATTGGATGTTGTATTCGTTAATCACACTTTTCGAACTCTCCTGCTGGAAACTTCTCCAATGGTAATTAGATATATACTGCTTTTCATGTTGCAGTCAGTTATTTGGCAGATTTAACAAGAGATTAAATCAATCCTTATATAACAGGTTTCCTCTTTGGCCTTACATGAAACTTGTGTTCTGCTTGTGGTTGGTGCTGCCAATCTTTAATGGAGCTGCCTACATCCATGAAAATTATGTGCGGAAATATGTCAAGATTGGGAGTTATGTGAGCCCAGGATACACGGAAGAGCAGAGAAAGGTGCTGCAGATGATGACCCTTGACGCTAGAAAGTCGGTGGAGCAATACATCGAAAAATATGGACCAGAAGCTTTTGCAAGGGTCATCAAAGTGGTAAGAAGGAGACCGAAGTGTGCATTGCCTTTCAACCTGAGATGAAGCTTTTTCTTGTTGCTGTGTTTGTGTTTTTTTCTCATTTTGTTCTGGTTCTCTTTCCTTCACACACGTTCTTCCAGTCGTACATTATGAGATTTCTTATTAAATTCCGAATGCTCCAGGCTCAAAAGGAAGTCAGGAAACAACAGGCAAGATGATGGAAAAGGATGCTCTTCCACTCCAGCTATCCTTTGTCAACAAAAAAGAACGCTATAATGTATCATGAAGCTATTCAAATGCTTACAAAATTCTAGGGTGTTGAAACAGCCAGCGGTAATGAACGGCTAGTTTAGGAATCTATAAATAAGATCCTGGCTTGTGATTGTGCATAAGAACATTCGGTCCGGTTGTATTATTCTTATCAATGAAGATTTAAGAAGAAAATCAAGCAATTATTTGCAACTTCCTTGGCATTTGTGGATATCTGAAAATTCCTAATGCAACACACTTGATGATTGCTTATCGTGCTGCTGGTTCAAAATTTTCCAAAGAGATATATAATCATCCTTGCAAGCTTGTCTCCTATTTGTTTCTAATTTGGAGGTCTTACTCCGAAGGGTCCTTACTTGATGTCAGTTGGTTAAGAGACCAAACAACCCCTTGTATGTACTCTAAATCACATCTGAAATCAATGTGCAGTGTATCCCTATTACATATCTTGCTAAGTGACTTCTTAGCTTGTTGAAATGAATCACGATAGTAGACATTCAAGAATGATGGTAATAAACAACCTGCATGTTTCTATACATCAATACTTACCATATACATTTTATCAAATCCCTTTGCTCTGTGTTCAACTTATGCAACTTGTGATGAAGCCAGGATCAGTGGAGCTCGGCAATATTGAATGGAGAAGGAACAAGCTCCTCATTCTATGTATAACCCCACATATGGTCATTGCTATTTTATATTTAATATCATAAAATATTACAATATAATGAGATTTTAAAAATATAAAATTAATATATTGTAATTGCAATATGATGGTACTATGTTGGTGCTTGCGGAAGGAACGAAATAATCGTGCCATTTGTTTCGAGGCTAGCTCATTTTTTTTCTGCTATAACGAGTGATTTACACAGCTTTGGTATAAATACATCCAAGAAAGTTAGAATATAAGAAGTCTTTAAATGCTCTGGGCATATATTCCTTAGATGTCTAAAGTACTCTACCACAGTGATGAGCTATGAAGGCGGCTATCCAATCCGCAGCCCCGTTGGCCTCCTAATAAACATGCCTCGCCCCAAAGGAGGTAAATCCCCTCGCCATGCTTCAGATGTCCTGAATCAAGGCATGCAGCCTCCCCCCCCCCCCCCAGCTCGACTTTGGATCCAGCCTATCATTGTTGCCGAATTACCCTCTATCAAGATAGCTTAGGCCATCAGTACACATGGCTAAGGTTGGCCCAAGCGGCCCTCGGCTCCACTCCAGGCACAAAGCTAGCAAAGATTGAGCACCCGCCCGTAGCAACAAATCTGGAATATGGGCCTTGGATAACAAAGCCCGCTCCCCCCTCCTACCACTATCAGCACATAACTGTCAAAGTTCATCTTGAGAAAAGTCAGAGGTGGGGGCTTCCAGGTGATAAACATTGTCCGAAACGCTACGCAAGCAGTGCTGGAGTTCTAGGTTTCTCGAGCTATCAAGGGTTCTCCTAGAGGACCGAGATGGATGATCTCAGCAGCCTGCATCCGAGCCCTCTCCACTACTATTCTCGGTGGTTAGCTACTCTCTCCAATATCTAAGTATTCATGGCCAACCAAATATGATAAGCAGTATAAGCCGCCAAGACACCCCCCAACCTAAGATGTGGCATGCTCAACAAACTCCTCAAGAACTAGAGAAGAGAGTCCGTAGGGGTCACCAAGTGGAGTATATCCTAAGGGATTTCAATCATCCTCCACACCCGCCATGCTCTCATGCGCTGGAAGAGGACGTAATCAATAGACTCCTCCACCTCACAGCTGGGACATATTGGCGGGATGCTCAACCCTCGTCTGCTCAATACAACCCTTGTCGATAAGTGCTTCCGGGCCACCTTCCAAAGGAATAAAGCCACCCTCGGGTGGGCCCCCAGCCTCCAAACTCAGGCATAGTCACAATGCTGAGTTTGGTCACCTCTGAAGAAACCATAAAGATCTCTAGCTTTGACTCTCGAGCTACAGGTGGATCTCTAAACTAGCACATGCAGAACACTACACCCCAGCACTGCGATGGCCTGCACCCTCTCGGCTAGGTACTCCCCAAATAGGCAACCGATTCGACAGGTATCCCAACTCCTTGCCCTTGGCTAGAGAAGATCGTAGACTCATAAGCTATCCCCCACCTTAGTGCTGACCATAGTCGGCTAGAGTCTCAGGAAAAGATTGTCCAGCCATAGATCCCTCACAACCTCCGCACTCTGCTTATCCTCTATCACCCATCTCATATTAGCCCTCACCAAGAGGACGTGCGCACAGATCTCCCTCCACATAAAGAAACATCCCTGCCCAACACAGATGTCCCCGCCTGAGACCCAATTGTTGTACTTGGCTCGCATTGAAGCCAACTCTTCAAACAAAGTTTTTCAGCAACACATCTTCCTCTCGGAAAATAAATTGGGCCTCATGTTGCACCGGGAAGTGCAAACCAAAAATCTCAGAAATGATGAAGCTATTCAAGATAGGAGGCTCAGCAAATGCTGGAAAACAACTCTAATATGAAAGGAAGGATTGCAAGCCATGGACAAACGAAAACCAAGCAAATAATAAACCCATTCAATATTTAAAACAAAAAGGAGATGGAAAACCAAAACATAATTTATTCGAGACTTATTAATTTGATCCTTACAAACCTTAACAAGGAAAAGTAAAATGGAAGATCGAAACTTGCACTTCCTGAAGAAAATAATAATCGATAGGTGTAGCATATAGAAAGGCACACTACTACAACGAAAGCATGGTGGTAGGTTACAATTTGTAAAAAGAAGCCCGGAAGCTGTACTAATCCTCTGATTAAATTTGAGCCAGGTGACGAATATCCATGGGGTAGGCATCGGATGAGGACTGAGCGCTGTAAGACCTTTTACCAATAATTATATTGGCAGCCTCAGTCGGATGGAACGCATCCCAGAAGAGATACTCGTTTCTATTTGGGCATGGAGTTTGGTACGGGAGGCATGTAATCTGGCCGTTGTTCCTTCCCACCCCACAGCATCCCCTATTGGTGACCGTTAGCCCTGAAAATTTGAAAAATACAAACAAAATAAAACCTATAGAAACAACAATTATTCTAATAATGATTATTTTCGAATGGTTTACCATAGGCCGAAGGCTTCCTCAAGATATCTTCAAATATCCCATAACCATTTATGTAGGTGAAATGTGCACCCTCCAAGGAGTTGAATTCATCCACCAAGGCTATCAGCTTCCGGTTAAATATTTGGATTGCGCTGTCGATTCGATCGACACAGGTTTCGCCATTTGGGCTAAGCCGAGCCAATACATTTGGGCTGCACCCAATCTGACCTACTCCTATCAAGACCACCTTCCTAGCCCCATAATTGTACAAGGTCTGCAAGGAAAGAACAAATATCGTAGCAATGTCAGCCTGAATGTGCTAAGATTTGGAAATCGACGTTCTAATTTAATGTAATTATCCGCGACGATGATATGCTAACCCTAATTTGCTGCGAGTATTGTTGGATGAGGACATCGGCGTACTGTTCCGGAGTGTATTGGCTGCTGGAGGAGTAGAAGGCAGGCATGAAGTAGTTGTTGAGGTAGTCGTTGCTTCCCATGCCAACAGAGAAGATGCATTTGCTAAGGTAATTAGCAGCGGAGTCTTCATCACCTAAAATGTTCAGTACCTCTTGTACAACTGCCTGATAATTCTGCAATTGCCCACTGAAGCTAATTCGACCACCCTATGTGAACGATGGTGACCAAAACGTTAGGCATTGGCAGGTGAATTTGTATAGGATTATAAAATGAGTAGTAAGCGAATGTTGGGAATTGGTCATAAATCAACTTCTTAGCTTTCCCTTGCTTCTGGCCTATATTTGTCATCCTTCCATTGTTTTCATCCATATGTGCTTATTAATTTGTATTTTAATGATTCTTTAATTGCCACCTCTTTGCATGTCACTTCTGAGCATTAAACATGTTGGTTCCCATCAAACCACCAGAAGAATGGTTTGAGAATTGGAAATATGAAGAAAGGAAACTCTCAAGTTTGAGAGTTGGCAATTCTGATTTTATCAATTTTTGTTTTCTTTATATATATATATATATATATATATATATAAGCTTTCTTTCTCTCTTCTCTTATGTTAGTGTAGGAGAACACGTACCAGTTGTTGCCCAGTTTCTTCCCTTATTCCAGCAGCCGCAGAAGCAAAATTTGCACCGGCGAGAAGTGCTTGGCCCGTCGTAGCCGCATAAGGTGGGATGGGGTGATCAAAACCTAGTAGTTGAGCTGCACATACATAAAACATGTCATCTCTCATAGGCATCCAGCATGTCATCAACCACTATTAACTAACTAAGAGCATGGCTTAGATAAACTAATATACAGGCTTTTTTTCTTTTGATTTTTTTTTTTTTTGGATTGATATACTATATACAAGTGTTAGAAAGCTGATGTAGCTAGTGGTCACCTGGTTCCCTTCTAAACCTCCTAGTGTTCAAGGGATCATGGCAAGGTCCCAACTCAGCTAATTTGATAGTTTGGCCATTTCAGTAGTGGTTCAAGTCTAGTAGTAGATAAGTTTAGACGAATGTCAATGTGAAGTTTGGTCGGAGCACAAATTGGCTTGCCCGACAATTAGTGTGAGGAGAAATTGGCAGAGCAATTCATCACTGTTATCATTCATTCCCAATCAAACTTGAGACCTCTCTTTTTTTCTGGTAAGCAACTTGAGACCTCTCTACTACGAGGAGAAATACTGAGTAGTAGAGATAAATTAAATATACCATTCGAAATTATTCTTTTTTAGTCCGTATAATTTACTTTTATTCTGTGAACAGATGATAATCACTTTAGTCCAAATAAACTATTTCATGGAAGAAGAACGCAGAATTTTATTATCATCAAAAAGGTTAGTCTTTTAATTTATTTATCTCTTTCCAATTATAGGTAGAAATGACACGAGATAAAAATATCAAAAATGGAACATTAAAATGGTCTTAAGTTTAATTGATGAAAGAGTTGGGAGACCGTGTGGCACCAGGGACTATCTTATGGGGAATGGATCAGGGGGTAAAATACTTAAAAGAGTCACACAAACGACGCATCTGATGTGGGGTATTGCCATTGCTCTGTTTGGATTGGAATTGTGGAATGTGACATTTAAGTGACGGCAAGTGGTTGGTGCAAGATCGCCAGGTGACTTTTTTGAGTGATTTTTCTAAGTTATCGTACCATTTCACGACTCAGATCTTTTCTAGTCCGAAAGACAGGGGAGGACTATCCTGTAGGATCCGGATCCGGAATAGCTTAAACATGAGAAATAAACACAATATCAGTTAAGATGTCTATTTTATTTTCAGCCGTTTGGTTGGTTTTATGTGTGTGTGTGTGTGTGTGTGTGTGTGTGTGTGTGTGTGTTTATATATACAGAATATGTATATGTGTGTATATATGTATGTATGTATGTATGTATGTATGTATGTATGTATGTATGTATGTTTCAATCACATCAATGTGGCGACCGATCCATAATTTAATCGCCATCTTAATGCATTCATATCTTCTCATTTAGTACAATTAATCTGTAACGTCATATTACATTCAAAAAGTCATCTTCTTGTTTCCCACTTTCCTTACAGACAAGATACGTTTTGAGAAGTCAAGCGGAGCCATTTGCGTTTACAACTTGTCTTGATGTGACCCATTTTGGCAAGGTATGAGAAACCCCTCGGCAAGCGAATGACACTCAACAAGTAGGCTCATAAGATGGTGACTTGTTGGCTAGAAGACAATTAAATTGCACCACGCTGAAACACTTGAGCTAGAAGCCTAATCTCTCCAGTTAAGTGAATGAAAGGGACTAATGGCACCCCTTCCGTCAGGATTTCTTGTTGTGACGCTAAGATTTGATGCACATTTCTTATGCAACAAAACTATGTGTTCCTGATTTTGGTTGAAATCTAGCCTCATTTGATCTCCGAAAAAAAAAAAAAAAAAAAAAAAAAACAAGAAGACAAGCACTATATATTTACAAAAAATGGGTCTAAAATATGAAACTAGCTATATATGGACTTTATTGGTATTGTTGTTTGGTATAGTTTTGTTCGGAGAAAGTACTTTGGTATAATTGGATGACTATTATTTTTGCTCAAAGATAAAGATTGTTTTTGGTCATGAACTCATGATGTCCAAGCAAGGCCACAAAATTAGGCACGGCGTAATTCACACCATATAAAGTCGTGCGTTGGCACTTAGGTGCAAGAAGTGAAATCTAGTGGCTCCTATAGATTGCCCCATGACGGTCAATTAGTGGTTTCTCTTTCGTGCTTGTGCCTGCAAATTAAACCAGCTCCCATGAGCCACATGACCTGAGACTCTACGAATTAATGTTCCAGAGGAAGATCGAGCAGGAGCATATCAGACAAAACAAGTCTTCCTTCCATAAAATGAATCGACACGAGAAAATTCAGAGATTATTAGGTTAGATCTCATATATAATAGACACATGAGAGCTTAATTTATGAGAAATCCACAGCAGCCCCCAACCTTACCGTTTGATATCGTGGACCAGACTGCACGCCACCCATTTCAATCCTAAAAGTATGAATGCATGAGAACAGTTGAAACAGAAGGCATTATATATGCTGCAGCTATGTGAAATCAACAGGTTAATTTCCCCGGTAGATGCATGCCAATAAATTATATAGTACGATACTCGTACGTAAGACCAACTAAAGTTATACAATTACGATCACTGGTCAATTGATTTCTTAAAAATAACTCTAAAATCTCTTTCTAGCACAAGCAGTACTGGAAAATTTAAGGTGGTATCAGCAAGAATGTTATGTTTTCCCTTGTCTTGAGCTATGATTAAAATGCGCCATCCAAGACTCCATCCAACCAAGCGAGCTGGCTGAAAGGCAGAATAGTATGGCCACTAGAATAAGCTCTAGTTCATAGAATATCCAAGCTATTTATACTGGCAAATTTTAGTTGATGAATAAATATTCATGATAACAAGTAGAGAAATGAAGCTTGGCAGAGACCGAGAAGGTCCTACCGAGGACATCGACGGTGGTCAAGCCATTGCTGAACCTTCCAGTCGGGCCACCAGGGAAGTCGATGCCGTAGGGCAAGTAGTTGGCTCGTGCCAATGACGCCATGTCGTTGTTGTTGCCATTGTCCACAAGCGAATCCCCAAAGATAAAATAGCATGGGACTTGAGGGTCCGCCCGGACCAAGCCCCTCGACAAGCTTGAAACCAAGAACATCAACCACAGCACCACCACCATTCCCCTTAGCTCACTTTGAGCCATTTAGAGAGAAGAAGAGGGATGGGAAGAAGAAAACGGGGATAAAGGTGGAATAAGGGAATAAAGGAGTTTGGGATGGAGAGGGAAGAGTGGAAGGTGGGGGGTGGTTAAGCAAGACATGGGAATATATAGGGAAGATAAAGGTGGTCAGATGGAGTGGACTGTCAGGATTAGGTTTTTGGTTAGAAGAGGGACGGTTGGGTTGAGGTTGGTATTGGCATTTAATTCGTCCCGGACTTAACGTGGGGTCATGTGGACTTGGGCCAAGGGAAGACCAGGACGTGAAGAAGGCAACGTTGGCCCTTATGAGCGTGTTAATACGTTGTTGAGAGTTGAGGTGGAAAAGACGTCATTCCTTCCTTCATTCCATGCATAATGATACGCACGAGTAGTGTATGTCTCATGAATCTATGACACTATCCATGTTGCTGCATGACTCGCCCGCAGCATGATATAGTAGAATGGCATTAGATCCTATAATAGTCGAGATCTATGCAGCGGATGGAAGAAAGAGGTTGAAGTGCTTTGAGAGCTGTGGAAGATGTTATCTGACAGTTAATGTCGCAAACAGAGATCGATCATTCTTTCGTGCGAGAGATACAACCCGAATCCCTAATGAGAACGCAAGAGTAGAAGTCTGTGCATTCTATGTTTATTAAATCCATGCTATTATTACAGATCGGCGGTCGGATCGATAGATTAGATCCTGGATATATGTTATATATAGATGGCCATGGTCATAAATTAGAATGGGGTGCATCCCATCCAACTTTGCTTTCCAATTAATGGAGATGGGGTGACATTGGGTCCACCAATCATCCCAATAGTCCTTATCGAACAGTCCACAATCACGAAGGTCAGAACAGTCCGAGGGGCAGGCAAACAGGTAATTGGCGTGGAAGAATCTGATTAGATTCCCTCAATTTACTCGGTTTCTGGTTGGCAGGTAACTTCGACAGGCAAGTGCAAAGGACATTTGGGGTCATTTCAGAAAGTAAATAATCGACATGATCTATCTTGTTCTGCTAAAATGATTAGTGAATGATGTTGTTGTGATATTTAGATCGCTCCTAGTGCTGATTGCTCACCTTAGAGTTCAGCTTTTGGAGAACGTAAGTTGAAGGGCAATGGACGATGGATTTAACATTTGGTGGATGAAGCTGAAGAGTGAAACAGAACACACTATTTCATGGAAACCAGATTGATTCCTGAATCTGTTTCATGTTTTCTCGACTCATATTAGTTTAAGAATTCTCGAATCTATTTTTCGGTTGCTCCTCGATATAATTTGTTTGCGCGGGTGCATGCACAGGCAATTGGTGCCAAAAAAACAATGGAAAAATTTCAGCAAATTACAGTCTATCTCATATAATATGGGATAAAAAAATCTAGCTTGTATGTAATAAGAACCAACAGAACAATTGGTTAAGCGTTTGTCAATGAAAAATACACTCATATTCTACAAAAAAAAAAAAAAAGAAGAAAAAAGAAACACTCTCATGCAACTCAGGTTCACGTTCAAGAGTTGTTCTAGTCGTCCTTTTTTTCCTCCAATTCGGTCCTATAGCTCTTTCTTCAACACATGATCCCACTTCATATCTATTTTAAAACCATATTTAATTAGGACTTCTGTTAGAAGAGATTGATATTATAATTTGCTCAATATATAACTGTATATTTTCCCTGCTTTGTAGCTTTTTTTTGGAAGAGAGAGAGAGAGAGAGAGAGGTCAAGCTTGCCTACATTAAGGAAATCAAGAGTGCAAAAACACCTAAGCAATTAGAGCCTAAGTGTACAAAGCTAGGTTTGAAGCTTTGTTTCTCTTTTACCCTTCCTGAGATAACTTGGGATCATTTTGCACCTGTTTTGCTCTAAGAAGGGATTTGCTATAGTTATATTTTTCTAAGTCTAGGAATAAAATAATTCAGGCACAGCCCAACGGCATCAATGCACCGTCATTGAAGCAAGTATTTAAGGCACCTAAGCCTGCCACATGAGTGTTTCAAGTGAGGCACCGTTAGCCGCCAAAGTTGGCAGGATTAATGAGCCAAGATTAGTGATTCCCGCATCCGGACGGTGGGCTCATTCCATCCCATTCCACCAGCTTTGGGGATTGAGCTGAAGCCACTACCACTAGGGGAAGATTGGTAGAGCCATCAGAGTTAATGAGAGTTGGTCAAAAACAGAGCGCCATGGAAAGCTTTTCCTTCATTGGGCTAAAGTCCCCTGTTAAGCATCATGGAGAAGAACCAACTCTTTTAACATTCAAAAGAACATAAGCTTAACCAAAGTGAGCTTCATATGAACATTACATGTGGACGACATCAAAAAAGTATTGGACCCCTTGGTCTTGTGCTTTTAAAGCAAATTTATTGGCGCTTGATTATGTTGGTGGCCATAATTACTAAAAGTATGATTTATCACTAATTATGTACACATCCACACTTAGAGCCTATTTGGTTAGGGGTAATCTGGGATCAAAAAATAAATTCCATGTCAAATTATTATATTTAGTACGAAAAGTAGATGAGAAAGATAGTAAGATAAATAGTCGTCTCGTGTCTATTTTTCTGAGAGATAAGATAAAAGAATACCATAAGAAGGGTGGTATTTATTTTTCAATGCTGGATTACCGAGTCGCAGCAATCTAAAAATATCATTTCTCAACGAAAATACCCTTACTTATATTATATTAAAATTATATTAGTATATTATAAATATATTAATGTATTGATTAATAAAAATTATAAAATAATAATACATTTAATATATTAATATATCTATTAGTAAATATTAGTTATTAAAAATGATTTAAAAATTTATTAGTTATCAATAAATCTAACATAGGATTTATTAATAATTAATATATTTATTTATATAAAAAATACTAACAGTTATTTATAATAAAAAATATTTTCTAATATATGTAATTAATTTAAAAATTTATCAACTTATATAAATATTTTTATATAAGTGGACCATAAGTGACCGACAAATGTAGCAGAAAAAAATATTATTATTTAAATTATTTATTTAAGGGTATTATTTAAAATTTGACAATATTTTTATATAAAATTATCTCTAACTAAATATAGTAATCTTTTTTCGATGTGATAATCTGACATACCTCAACGGAACCTTAGAAAGAGAGTAAATGGATCGGTTCAAAATTTGTCAAATAAAAGAATATATGAAAATTGGTGATGCGTAATGCAGGTGAGAGAAAGCTGAGTGGTTATGATCTTATCCAATCAAAAATCTAATATTTATAAAACTAAGAGACTTTCTCGGGTCTTAATTTGGAAAAGAGAACGATTAAACATTACATGCGGTGATAGATGCACTTCCCAGTTCATTACTGTTTCTCCTTGTTATACAAAGGAGCATATTTTAGATCAAGAATGTTTCTAATTTAAATGGTCCACTACCAAATTAAGCTCGAAACACATTAATTAAGCAGTGAGATCTACGAACAATAATAATTAACAATAAGCTTAGTACAATGAGGAGAGACATCCCGCTAACAATTCAATTCTGCAAAGTTATAGACTCGAGTCCTTAAAAGATTAATCAAATGAGCACACTTATGTCCGAACAGTTCTTCCTGTCGGCTGTCGAACACAGCCATGGCCATGCATGGCCATGGCCATCCAAGCTGGTGCAGAAAGCCACAATTCATTCTCTCAGAAAGATCCAAATACCATGGCCATGGCCATCCAAGCTGGTGCAGAAAGCCACAATTCATTCTCTCAGAATGATCCAAATACCAACACATCGATCGTTGTACCTTCCGCAACAAGTTGGGCAGCAAAGTTCGTGCTGGAACCCAACTCACCACCATTTATCCATAAACTAAGCTTAGCAGTTGCTCTCAGAGACTAGGGACCAACCTTTAAGAGGCCAACCGACCATCATCAATGCCGAGTCTGGAAGATAATTTGGGCAGGCTTTCTTATTTACAATTTTCCAGAGAATGTGGGTGCAGGGGAGAGGCATCCACAAGTGCTTAAGTTCTTTCCGGAGGAGGGGTTCTCGCCCACATGGTCTGCTGTTGAACACTTATTTCCACGTTTAAATAGAAGGCTCTTAATTTGTTGGCCTTCGTCCAAAACTTACAGCAAGAGGGACCCCACCATTGCTGAGAGAGTTATTCCGGTGCTGGCTGGAATCACGCCATTGGGGAGGTGGGTGGCAAGAAAAAACTGGAGGTATTAGTTTTCTGGAACTCTTGGCTGAGAGAACAGAGGAGGGGAGACAAAGTAAGCCATTGAACTCGGTGGGTCTCTTGGCATTGACTTGGCGACATGCAGAAATTAATGCACTCCTTACCAGCATCACAGTGCACACTTACTAAGAAAACGACGTCTGATGCCCGGAAGAACATGGGGAGGTGATATTTATAGAGGAGTGGAAGGAAGCCAAGGTCATAGGCTGACATGCAAGTGGTTGCGACTTCAATATAGAGCTACTACTTTCTCCAAATGCCGGTTCTCAATTAGCAGAAGAGTTTTTTATAAAAAAGTGTATAACCCTTGTGTTGCCTTGAGATTAATGGCAAGATGCATCATTTCATGTTTGATTTCTTCGACACAAATCTGCAATTGATGGGATTGTTTTTTTCTCAAAAAGAGATCCAATGGGGTTGCTTCCTCAGTTACCACTCAAAAAAGATATTGACAGGGGCGCTTGGATTTCATTACTGAAACCGGACTTCCAAGACCAATTAGTTTAAGCTGAGATTAAGTCATTGACTGACTTTAATTTGCACAAAAGATTTAAAGCAGAAAACAAAGAACTCGATAGTTGAGTTGATCCTATTATACATTGAGCACAATAAATTGTGAAATAACATTATCAGGCAGAATCTATGTATCTCAAATAAAATGCAGACCAACAGCTCCAAGCTACAGCTGGATTACGCAAAACTTGGACCATTGTTCTCGTCCAACCTGCATCACCGTCACCTCCAGGAATCAAGGCTTGTCCCAAGACAAGAGACCAGTGTAAGAAGTTGAACAGGGCTTAGAACTTTGATCCAATACCTACCAATGCGGCGCACAAATGCAGCTTTATCCCTGCCAACTGCAGCACGATTCTCTAAGATTCCGGCAAACCCATCTAATTGGGAGTCATTGTCATCTTACATGCTGCATACAGAATCACAGGGCCTCAACAGATTCCAAAAGGATTTAAGGTTTTAATTTTTCAGATGCCTGTAGTATCACATAAGTTGTCATTGGCTGGAATAGAAAATAGACCATGGATAATAATATCATTAACAGAATGAAAAAACTGCCATCCTTACAACAGATCATAAGACTGAAAAACTACAAAAGAATGCTTCGCACTGCAAAAAACTTGCCCTCCAAAAGAGAGTAGAGACAATTGATTGAAATTTCACATATGGTCAAGCATCATTTCACTAATTCGATCACAAATTTTCTGTTTTATCGTTGTCTATGCTAGAGAGCGGTGTAGCACACAAGCACATCTTGGATCTCTTCTTCGTTCTCCAAAGAATTTACAGACTATCTGAACAAAATCAGGTTAACTTTCATAGGCACTAGATTGTCTGAATCTATATCAAGCTGACTTTCATCAGGAGGAAGAACCATTCACCATATTTTTATCCACCATCACATCTCAAAGCATTTCTTTTTTCTGATGCATTCATTCATTTAAGATAAAGTAAGCTTCTGGATGGGCAGGTAAGCAATTCGTCATCCAAAGGTTTGGATCAGCCGGGCAATCTTAAGTTCTTGACTTGCCATTTTAAATCAAGACAATTCCCCTGACAATTTCATTAACATCTTGTTAGACCAAAGAGAGCAACATGTCCATCTGGATCCTATGGGAAAGAGTTGGTGAATTAGTTATATCTATCATAAATGTGAATAAAGAACTAATCACCATGCACTACTTGAAAAAAACATAATAATATGAAAACAAAAATCAAAACAAATACATCTAACCTATGCTAGATTAAAGGAAGATTGGTTAGCTGTATACCTGAGGGTTTTTTTCTTTTTCTTTTGGGGGGGGGGGGGGGGGGGTGTTGAGGGGAAAAATGTATGTCTGAGTTGAATAAAGTTTTTTTCCCCCTAGAACATGATCAATCCATGATGAATGATTCCAGTGGAAAAGAGCATCTCTGTCATGCCTATTCTATATGGAAAAAACAGTGTTTAACTTATAGTTTGGCTTTTTGTCCAATAGTAATGACAACCAAGATCATCGATCCACATAATTATATATGCTAGAGGATAGAGATTGTCAAAAAGGATCCAACAAGAGATAAAAGAAACGGAATACTATTCATATTAAATCCATGAACATGATCAAATGTTGACCTTCAAATCCTCAGTTCCTCATGCAGTTAGACATTTTTCTTTTCATATGATTAAACTTGTGTTGTTTGTTTCCTAATTAAGAGAATGAGCAACAATGCTCAAACATATCTAAAATGATATTTTAAAAAAAAATTAACAATGCAACAGCAATAGAAGTGCCACTTCACATTTGTACTGATTCTTCTATAAGATGAAAGCATTGATATGCTTTTTCTATCTTATTCCTTAGTGGTCTAACTGCACTAATCTCATCTTAAATTTAATCACTGACCACATGTTATTATATCTATTGTGGTTCAAATTTGGCCCGAGGTGATCGCGCCGGGGGCGTCGAGGGAGCTGCCGGCTGGAGTAGAGGAAAGGGAGCCACCTCCCGCGCGACAGCGTACCTGCACAAAGCCTCACCGGTAGTTTCCGGTGAGGGCCCTCCGACACTCAACTTAGAGTGGATCTTAGTTGGTCCAAAAGTCCTCCGAGGATGGGCTATTTATAGCCCCCGTAAAGGTACCCAGGTGGTGGAGGTATGCCCGTCCTCATCAGAGGAGGAGATGGATTTTAGACGGATGGCGCGCAGCTAGAGCTTGCTTGAGGCGCACGGCATAGGCCGTTCCTGTAGACAGTAAGGCATTGATAGATGTGGCAGGGTATGACTGGAGCAGTATGGTGTTGTCCTTAGTTGTCATCGGCCAGCAAGCAAAGCATGGCGCGATGACGTTGTAATGTACAGCCACGTAGGCAGGCGTGGGCACGCACATGGATGCGATCGTGGGCGAGGCCGAGCTTGATGAGAGATCATATCATATAATCGGCGAGGTCGGCTTGGCGGGTGCTGAGGTCGACTTAGCTCCTCCGATTCCAAGGTTTGCTCGGTCGGGGCACGTCGGCGAATATTAAGGGCGCCCTGAGTTCGGTCGGGGCGCGTCGGTGAATATGATAGTCCTACGGTCGATGGAGCTCTTTGGCCCGCAGCCGACACATCAGGGCGTTCCAAGATCAAGCTTGGGACGTCATTATAAGCATCAGAAGAGATTACTGCAGGCCGTAGCAGTGGAGATATCCGGCCGAGGACGACTGGGCCTTCGGCGAAGTCCAAGATCGAGCAGGTTCTGAGCAGGACCGAGGTCCTGCCTGGTCGTCGTTGTGGTCTGCCCGGCCGAGATGGGACGATCCCTTGCCTTGAGCAAGACGATTCATTTTGCCCCCCATCATTTGCCCCTCCGACTTCCAAGGTCGAGTCACTCTTTGGTTCGAACAAAGGAAATAGTTGAATTGTTGGTCGTCTTGCGTCGCGGCTAAGTGCTCATGAATATGCGTGCACCGGGCAGGGCACATGGTGTGTTATTGGGGCTGATGGCTTCGAGCCGGGCTTCCTGAGCCGGGCTCGAGTGGCTTAGGTTGCCACGTTACTCCAAGCAGAAACGGTCGTGGGAGCTTTTTAATGTGCCACATGCGCGTTTCTTTCCGAGGTGTTGCTGGATGAAATGCAAGGGGTCAATTATTAATGCCCCATCCTCCGAAACGCTTTGCCTGATGGAACACGAGGGGCCGATCATTAATGTCCCATTCTCCAAAGCATCCCCTATGATGATTGACTTTTAGTACCGCGATCCGAAAAGATTTGCCGAGGAAACTTCTGGGCCTGCCACGCGGCGAGATTCGGCCGCTTGATCGCTTAGATTAGCCGATCAGAGCCATTGTAGTGGGCTATATGAGGCCTAGGAGGGACCCTAGGGTCCTTATTTGATCTCTCTTGCCCCCACTCTTCTTTCTGGCCGCCATTGTCGTGGTGTTCGAGCTTCTCCTTTGGTGTTTTTGGAGCTTCCCGGCGACCTTCGCGACGAACCTTGCTCTCGATTCCCGACGATCCTCCTTCTCTCGGTCATCTTCTTCGGCGAACACTTGGGTAGGTATTTTATTCCTTTTCAGTCGCTCGGAGAATTTCTTGTCTTTTCTCTTTTTTTTGATTCTATGACCAAGACAATGAGGTCGCCCAAAAGGACCCTGATGCTCTGTACAGGTTCATCCCGAGCCCCGGCTTCTTCAGATATGGAGGAGGCTGAGCTCGAGGTGAACCAAGATCCGTACGGAACCGGCTCGAGCATCAGTGTAGAGGAGCTGGGTCCGGTTCGGGCTCGATTCTTATTTCCTCTTGAGTTCGTCCTTGAGCTCCCAGAGCCCGGGGCTCAAGTCGCCGACCCCCCTACAGGTCGGATCGGAGTGTATGTAGAAACACTTCGAGCAGGACTGAGGTTCCTCTGCACTGGTTTGTGAACGAGCTCCTGACGGCTTACCGCCTCGTCCTGCACAGCTCGCTCCAAACTCGTGGAGAATGATAATTGGCTTTCTCGCTCTCTGCCTTGCACATGGTCTATCCCCTTGATAAGCGTCTTTCAGAGTTGCTTTATATTAAAAGACAACCCCGCAGACAAAGGATGGTGGTACTTCTCTTTCCGGAAAGGCCACAAACTCTTCCAGGGCGTTCATTCTTCCATTCATAGGTAGAAGGATAAATTCTTTTTTGTTTCCTCCGAGCGGTCATGGGGGTTTAACCCGACCTGGAGCTTTCCATGGACCGCGGTGAATAACAAGCTCCCCAAGTTATCACAGTCTGAGCAGGGCATTCTAGACAGGCTGCTCAGGCTGAAAGGAACTCCATGCCTTCCTGACCTACTCAGCGAGGAGGCCTTATTGAATGTCGGCCTAAGCTCGGCTCGTCCCGAGGGTAAGGGCGGCGCAGCTACTTCTCTTCTCCTTTTCCCATGTTGGATTTTAACTAAGTCTTCTATTGCTAGAAATCGCAAGGATGATTTTCGACGCCGAGACTTTGATGGCCAGGTACAGGAAGAGGGTGGCCGCCTCGGACGGAGCTCAGTCCGAGAGAAAGTCGAAGAGGGCTAGAGCTGCCTCTAGCTCTGGGATTGAGCGGGGCGAGTTCGCTCAGGTTGATGCTGCCGACCTTGCTCGGGCTGGGTCTTAGTAGGTCCCCTAAGTGGAGGTCGAGGTGCCCCCATCAACGGCAGGGGGCACTACTGAGCAAGTGGTTGCCATGTCTGTCGGCTGAACTCGAGAGGCTCGCAAGGCCACCCGACTGCGCGAATTGGGTCTCGAGCCGGGGAGCGGGCTTGAGATCCCAACTTCTTTCGAGGTCCCTACTGGGGCCACAACTCCTCTCGAGGTCCCGACCTCAGCCGGGGTCCCGGTTCCTCCTGAGGTCCCGACCTTAGCTGGGGTCGACTCTACTCCCTCTGATCCCGAGAGGAGGCAGTTCCGGCCTGAGTGTCATCTGTTCAAGGACGACATGGCTCTCGAGTCCGATGACATTGCCCGCGAGCTTATGCGCTTGTCATACTTCCACGCGATCGAGCTCAAATGGAGGAGGCGAACTTTAACGATTTCGCCGGTCAAGCCTATTCTGCCAGCATCATGGTGAGTAACGTCGCCCTCCCACTTTTCCTTTATTTTCTTTAAGTGCTCGACCTCGGCTGATATTTTATCTTTTGTGCCAGTTCGTCCACTTAGTCGACATGCTAGTGTCTGGCATGCTTGATTACCGGAGGCAAATGAGGGTACTCCGGTCGAGGATGGAGCATGCCGTGCTTGGAGACGGGAGGCCGAGGCTCAAGCAATAATTGCCGCACAGCAGCAACAAGAGGTCGAATAACGGGCGATGGCTGCTGAGCAACAGCGGTGTGAGGCCGAGCAGAGGGCAGCGGCCGCCGAGCAGCGGCAGCACGAGGCTGAGGAGAGGGCGGCGGCCGCCGAGCAGCGGCATCAAAAGGCCAAGAAGAAAGCAAGGGTGGTCGAAGCTCTAATTAAGGATGGACTCGCCCAAATTCGAGATATGGAAGTTGAGCATGCCCGGGCTTGTTCGACCACTGAAGGCTATATCTCTGAGCTTAAAGCTGCACTAGACAGCCAGCGGGATGAAGCCGAGGCCCTGAGGCTGAGGGCCGAGCGACTTGAAAGGCTCATGGGGGATCTGCCCGGGAGGTCATCAAGAATTTTTCGTTAGTCCAAAAAGTACCTTGACGAGCTGGCGGAGAGGGCTACCAGTGCTATGATCTCGGGCTTTGAGAACTGTCGTGATCAAGCCCAACGGCTCTGCCCTGGAGTCGACCTCACCGGCCTCCAACCGAATCTGGGCAGAGCTAAAATGAAGGACGGGGATACTGCCGAGATCACCGCTGAAGTCGAGTCGGATAACATTCTTGAAGCCGCTGTCGAAGCTGCTCCTGAGGTCGGCGTCGAAGCTGCTCCTGAGGTCGGCGTCGAAGCTGCCCAAGTTGACTGAGCTCCCTCTTGTTTGTTTTCTTTTTCTTCTTTTGTAAGTCGGCCGCTTAGGCCTTTTTGTAATTGGTGTCCAATCCGACCTTAAGGTCGGCACCGATTGTACCTGGCTTTGGCTTTTCAACATCAATGAAACATACTTTTTCGACACTTTGTCTTCTGAAATTTTACCTAGCATTAGAGCTTTTCTTATTTTGTCTTGTGGTGGATCTGTGTTCAGTCAACAGAATCCGAACTAAGTTGCTGGTTTAGCCTTCGTGCTACCAGATAATTTTGGCCAAGTTACTGTGCTCGGCCTTCACTCCCAGCTTAGGCAAGCTTGCTAAGTTGGTAAAGAGCTTACTGCTTCCGAGCTCGTTCGCTGGCGCTCCCTGAGCGCCCAGGTCAAGCGGTAGGCCTGCTTCAGGCCTCTACACAAAGACTGAGCTCGCGGCGTGTCGTTGAAGAATACACGATGCCCCGAGCTCGAAAGTGTTGTCGTAGATGGCGCCCCGAACTTGGTCGGGGCGTGCTGTTATAGATAGGCCTCTTCGGCTCTTAATAGACTTGGCAGGGCGCCCCCGCTCAGATCAGGATACTTGTGGTCGATGAGCCATTTCGGCTCTTAATAGACCTGACAGGGCGCCTGCGGTCGATGAGCCTTTTCAGCTCTTAATAGACTCGGCAGGGCGCCTCCGCTCAGATCAAGGCACCTGCGGTCGATGGGGCATCCCGATCTCGGCCGGGGCGTGTCGGCGAAGCTTCATGCGATCGCGGAGCCCTTTGGCTTGCGACCGTCACTACAAGGCGCCCGAGCCGAGTTCGAGGGGCGACCTTGTAGATTTGCAACCTGCAGTCGCGGAGTCCTTTGGCTCGCGACAATCACTGCAGGACGCCCCAAGCCAAGCTCAAAGGGAGACCTTCTAAATTTGGAACCTACAGTCGCGGAGCCCTTTGGCTCGCGGCCGTCACTGCAGGGCACCTCGAGCCGAGCTCGAGGGGCAACCTTGTAGATTTGGAACCTGCAGTCATTGAGCCTTTTGGCTCGCGGCCATCATTGTAGGGCATCCCAAGTCGAACTCGAGGGGCGACCTTGTAGATTTAGAACCTGCAGTCGCGGAGCCCTTTGGCTCGTGGCCGTCACTGCAGGGCGCCCCAAGCCGAGCTCGAGGGGCGACCTTTTAGATTTGGAACCTGCAGTCGCGAAGCCCTTTGGCTCGCGGCCGTCAATGCAAGGCGCCCCGAGCCGAGCTCGAGGGGCGACCTTGTAGATTTGGAACTTGCAGTCGCGAAGCCCTTTGGCTCACAGCCATCACTGTAGGGCGCCCCGAGCCAACCTCAAGGGGCGACTTTGTAGATTGGGGCCTGCAGTCGTGGAGCCCTTTGGCTCGCGACCGTCACTGCAAGGCGCCCCGAGCCGAGCTCGAGGGGCGACCTTATAGATTTAGAACCTGCAGTCGCGCAATCCTTTGGCTCGTGGCCGTCACTACAGGGCACCCCGAGCCAAGCTCGAGGGGCGACTTTGTAGATTTGGAACCTACAGTCGTGGAGCCCTTTGGCTCGCGGCTATCACTGCAGGGTGCCCCGAGCCGAGCTCGAGGGACAACCTTATAGATTTGGAACCTGCAGTTGCGAAGCCTTTTGGCTCGCAGCCGTCACTACAGGATGCCCCGAGCCGAGCTCGAAGGGCGACCTTGTAGATCTGAAATTTGCAGTTGTGGAGCCCTTTGGCTCACGGCCATCACTGCAGGGTGCCCCGAGGCGAGCTCGAGAGGCAACCTTGTAGATTTGGAACCTACAATCGCGGAGCCTTTTGGCTCGCGGCCGTCACTGCAGGGCGCCCCGAGCCGAGCTCGAGGGGCGACCTTGTAGATTTGGAACCTGCAATCACGGAGCCTTTTGGCTCGCGGCCATCACTGCAAGGCGCCCTGAGCCGAGTTTGAGAGGCAACCTTGTAGATTTGAAACCTGCAGTTGCAGAACTATTTAACTCGCGACCGTCACTGCAGAGCGTCCCGAGGCCGAGCTTGAGGGGCAACCTTGTATATTGGGGACCTGCAGTCGCGGAGCCCTTTGGCTCGCAGTCGTCACTGCAGGACTCCTCGAGCTGAGCTCGGGAATCGATCTTGTAGATTTAGAACCTGCAGTCGCGGAACCCTTTAGCTCGCAGCCATCACTGCAAGGTGCCCCGAGCCAAGCTCGAGGGGTGACTTTGTAGATTGGGGACCTGCAGTCGCGGAGCCCTTTGGCTCGTGGCCGTCACTGCATGACGCCCCGAGCTGAGCTCGAGGGGCGACCTTGTAGATTTGGAACCTGCAGTCGCAGAGCCCTTTGGCTCGCAGCCGTCACTGCAAGGCACCCCGAGCCAAGCTTGAGGGGCGACTTTGTAGATTTGTTGCTCATGTCGTGCGTCAAATTCATCTAGACGTTTCAGAGACGTTTCAAAGGAGTCCCGGAAAATAATTCTCATTAATAATATATTTTGAGATTCTTGGAGTTTCAACTTTGGGGGACTAAAGTTCCGTCTAGAGATTCCAGCTCGTAAGCTCTGGTCCGCTAGATCCGGGCTGATGGGGATCAGGGCTTCGCCATTGCCCCCCGAGGTCAAGAAGCCGCCACCGTGTGGGGCACATGGTTACAGCATTGATGGTGCCCGCGATGGGGCGTGTTGTCGTTCTGCCCCTCGCGCGACTTTGGGCTCTGTTCTTCAGGCTTCTTCCCGTCGACTTTGACCACGGACAAAGCAAACCAGCTGTCCTTGATGGACGAGGGCCTAGATCTCATCAAAAAGCTGGTGGCAGTCTTCCGTGTCATGGCCGTGGTCTCTATGGAAGCAGCAATACTTGCACGAGCGCTTCCGCGATTCTAATGGTCGCATCCTTGATAAGAGCTGGAGATAGCCGTGATCCTCGATCTCCATGAAGATCTCTGCTCGGGTGGATGTGATAGGAGCGTACTTCCCAAATCTTTGGAGCGGGCATATTTTTCGGGTTTCTGGAGGGGAGACCTTGGACGAGCCGGACTCTCAAGTCGAGGAGGATCTCTCTTGCGCTGGAAGGATTTGCTCCTTACCCAGCCAGGCTCCTTATGGCGCTCCACGACTTGATCCCGAAGCGTCTGGATTTGTCGCTCCAATTCCTCGACTTTCTTACCGAGCTCGATGACGGACGAAGTTCGTGCCTGTTGGAGGCCTTGAACAACCGTAGTAAGTGTTTGGACTTGCTGGGCGAGCAGGTGAAACTGCTCTGGCGGGACCTGAGGAATCTGGTCCGCCGGTGCAGACGTTGCAGGGGGTGGCCTTTGAAGCAAGTTGTCGGGTGCTGGTACCCGGCTACTCGATGTATTTGGAGCTCCGTGACTCCTTAGCTTCATGATCACAACTCAAGCCCTTCCTCTAGCGCCAAATATTGTGGTTCAAATTTGGCCCGAGGGTGATCACGCTGGGGGAGTCGAGAAAGGGGAGCCACCTCCCGCACGACGGCGTACCTGTACAAAGCCTCACCGGTGGTTCCCGGTGAGGGCCCTCCGATGCTCAAATTAGAGTGGATCTTAGTTGTCCAAAAGTCCCCCTAGGTGTTACCTGATGGAGCTATTTATAGTCTCCGTAGAGGTGCCCAGGTGGCAAAGGTATGACCCGTCCTCATCGGAGGAGGAGATGAATTTTAAATGGATGACGCGCAGCTAAAGCTTACTTGAGACGCATGACGTATGCCGTTCCTGTGGACGGTAAGGCGTTGATAGGTGTGGCAGGATATGGCTGGAGCAGCATGGTGTTGTCCTTGGTTGTCGTCGACCAGCAAACAAAGCATGGCACGATGACGTTGTAATGTACGGCCACGTAGGCAGACGTGGGCACGCACGTGGATGCAGTCGTGGGCGAGGCCGAGCTTGATGAGAGGTCGTATCATATATTCAACGAGGTCGGCTTGGCGGGTGTTGAGGTCGACCTAGCTCCCCCGATTCCGAGGTTTGCTCGGTAGGGCGCCCCGAGCTCGAGGGCCGGGGCACGTTGTTGGATAAGGCGCCCCAAGCTTGGCCAGGGCACGTCGACGAATATAAAGGCGCCCCGGGCTTAGTCAGAGCGTGTCGGCGAATATAAAGGGTGCCCCGAGCTCGGTCAGGGCGCATCGGTGAATATAAAGGGCGCCCCGAGCTCGATCAGGGCGCGTCGATGAATATAAAGGGCGCCCGAGCTCGGTCGAGGTGCATCGGCGAATAGTCCTACGGTTGAGGGAGCTATTTGGCCTGCAACCGACACAGCAGAGCATTCCGAGATCGGGCCCAAGACGTCATTATAAGCATCAGGAGAGGTTGTTGCAGGTCGTAGTAGCGAAGAGATCCGGCCGAGGTCGACTGGGCCTTCGGCGGAGTCCGAGATCGGGCAGGTTCTAAGCAGGACCGAGGTCCTGCCTGGTCGGCATTGTGGTCTGCCCAGCCGAGATGGGACGATCTCTTGCCTTGAGCAGGACGATCCATTTTGCCCCCCATCAATATCTTATAAGCATGATTACTTCATTTCGGAGCAAAACTTTTGTGAACTGATAAACACCAGGCGGATGCAATTTGATATGCCTCAATCTTGAATATGTATGTACTAAAAACCACACAAAAAAAAACACCAGAAAAAAAAAAAGCATGTGACACTTCTCCTTATAGGTTCCTTAATCTGCCTGTAAAGTTGCTTCTTGCTCGCTGGATTTCAAATGTTTCTTATTTATACACTTGCCATACTCTGATTAGTACAAGGAAAATATCAATCAGTAACCACCCATTGAACAAGCTAGCTCTAAGTTCCCTCATACGTCTCTACAATATTGTCATAGGTATATATACGATATCCATCAAAGTTTTATTTCATTAGAATCCTTGTCATCTCGCAAAAGATATAGCATGCTACAAAAATGTAGATTTTTATTTTGTCTATTTGAAATCTCTTATCATTCCTTTTCTCTTCTTTGGATCCCTCATACGCATATATGTTTACGTAAATATCTTATTGTCACTGAGTGTCTATGGAAGTTGAAAAACAAGATGACCTGTTACTTCATGACAAACTCTCTGGACCTGGGTTTCCCTTTGGAGATGGCAATTCATGTTCTGCATTTAACCTATTTTCTTTGCGATTTAGGAGGATCATCTAACTTGTTGGGTTCAAACAAGTTTCGGGAGCAAAAATCGACATATCCAAGACTCAATTGAGTAGCGAAATTTCAAAAAAAACCATAACTTTTAATCCAAGAAGAATATAGCAATGCGACTAAAGATAAAATTGAAGAGGAAAGTTTTCATCCTCTTCCAACAAGTAGGAGAATACAAATCAAATAAAATAACAAACCTCTATAGAATGGTAGAGAACTTTCATTTTCTCCTTTTTTAGCTAGAAGAAGAATCTGACTCAAATAAAGAAGGCTTCACTATATAAAATAAAGGACATATACCATGATTTTGGAAAACAGGAATAGAGAGAGAGAAAGTAAAGAGTATAGGCTCTACTTTTCCAACCACTCAAATTCATAAACTCTACTTTCCGTTCGTGACATGTACCATAATTTATGGATCATGAAAAAATAATGAAGCTAAAGAAGAGGCCCACTTTCTATAATTCCTATTGTTTATTATTTTATTTGATAAATTCAAGTTGAGTGGCTTGAAGAAAATCCTTCTCCCTATCACATCGCTTTGGCACAAACACTTAGTTGTGGGCACTAGGATTATCATAACAGATGAAACGGTTGCGCCTAAAGTGCAAAAAGTGCATCCGAGTGCGCATAGCACCTTTGTCCCATAGCACAAGGGTATGGATTTAGTATCATGCTGCAAGTGGTTACTTGTTAAGCTGTCAAACTGCAGAAAGTTTTCAGCCAGACGTCATCTTTCTAAATCATCGCTAGCTCAAGTCTCAAATTACCTCGATAAAGAGATATCCTTCAACTATTGTTTGAAGTTCGAACACATCTTGGAAGCATTACAAAGTTGAACTCTAAATGAGAAGGTTGTCGCCCTACCCAACTTGTTTTTTCAAATGTTAAGGGTCACACTGAATCCAACTCGCTCGGATGACTTCCTCAAAAAAAAAAAAAAAAAAAAAAAAAAAAAAAAAAAAAAAAAAAAAACATCTTCTGAAGAAAGTTGAATTTTTTTTCGAGATTCCATTCCCTAGGTTAGCAGATATCTCTAGTTTAGCAAAGAGAGCATTATCTTGATCTTATATGCTTCTAATACTCATCAATTTTCATCTAAAATTTCGCATCCACCCAAATTGCTGGTAGCTTTCAGCAAAGCTACTAATTGATGGATACGAATAGCACACCAAAGCTAATCAAAGGAACAAGATAAACTGAAGTGAGAGATTAAGACTTACCAGTCGACGGAAAAATCTGAGACAAAAGGACCGCAGCTTAGAGTTCTCCATCATCAGAAGAATTGGAAGAGAAGAAGAGATCTCTAGCTATCCGAACCAGGCCCTCTAAATCAGCAGCACCTACCTCCAAACAATCCCTAATGAGCTCCCCCTCCGCTGCCTCCTCCTGAATCACCAACACCATCTCCCTCAAAGGCCCCTAATGTGAAACCAAGTCAAGAACAGAGACTTCGAAGAAAGATCGATGTAAAGAGAAGAATCACGCTTACCGATCGAGAGAAGGCATGGAGAAGTTTTTCGAGGAGAGAATTGGAGAGAGCGAGCAGGTTAAGGTAATTCCGGACCGCCCACCGGGCCTTCTCCGTGGGCGAATCGATGCGAGAGAATTCGACGAGGGCGGCCAGGAGTTGAGAAGCGGCGCGGGAGACCTCGGCGGTGGGGAGTCCGCCACGCCAAGCATAGTTCCGGGCGAAGTCCCAGCCCAGCGACCAGATACCTCCGCCTTCGCCGCTGCCGAGGAGGCGGAGCTTGTCGGCGATCTTCCGGGCCCGGGCGGCGCCGGCGAGGTCACCGCGGGTGGCGCGGGCGTTGGCGACGCGGGTCAGGAGGGAGCGGGAAAGGGAGAGGAGGGTCTTCAACTGCCCTAGCCAGAGGCCGCTCGCCGACGGCGGTGGCGGTGCGAGGAGGAAGAGGAGGAAGAGGGGGAGGAGAAACGGACAGCGGGTTGTCATAGAGGCGGTGACCCGAGATTTTTCTCACCGGGTGAGTAGCGAGACGAGGGAGTTCCGGGAAAAATGAACGAATCGATTTCTTGTGGAGGCCTGGCGGTTGAGATCTTGGACTTTTGGGCTGTGAATTGTGGGCTCAGAATTCTAATTCATATTGGATCACCTTGCATTGAGAGTGCTAAGCTGATAAAAAATAGGACAGATTATTTGAAGCTTTATATTTGATAGGTCTTTGATGACTGTTTTTTTTTAATTTATTCAAAAAAAAAAAACACGGTTCATAAAGTAGTTTGCGTGCATATTTTCAAAGCTAGATCTCAACAAATGGCTATCATCTCATTAGTCAGAATTGCTTGCAGACTAAATTACCCAGGTGTCTTGACAAGAAATAAAGTGAAAAGGATCTAGAAGTGATGGGATAGAAGAAATATCAAAAAAAGTTACGTGGTTATGTTTTTTTTTCTTGCTATAAAACTTCTATAAATTTTTCTTACTATATAATTTTAAGATCCTCGTTGTTAAAGGTGGACACAACAATCCTTACTCGTTTGTTCCTTTCTTCCCATCCAAGTCAACCGCAAACAAAGCTAAGAATGAAAGCTAACTCTTTCTCGGTAAGGAATAATATGATCTTCCAACCAAGGAAACGGGAGACAAGTACTCTCTTTTTATCCAAATGGACACCCACTACATGAGATTGAAAGTTTGCTGCCGAACCCTCACTTTATTTTTTTTTTCATATCGGAACTACGCATCGTTCGTTCAAGCCCAATAGCTTCGCTGCGAGCAGGCCACTGAAACCGTCTTGTAATCCGTCAACACAAAAACTCTACATTCTGGGCCACAGTTGTAGGCCCGCCATTTCAGTGTACTGAGGGATCAACGATCATAAGCCCATTAGGGGTCTCATCCTCTCATCAAAGGCCTATCACCAACTACAGCCAGCAGTTTTGCTTGTTAAAAAAAAAATGGAAGAGATTTTTGAAAGAAAAGAAATATTAAAGTTGCCTAGATGAAGCTATTTTGCAATAGTACCAAACAAAAATTTTAAGAAATTAAATATTTAGACAGATTAATTTTAAAATCCATGCCTCTCTGGCAATCGCCATAATTAATGTTGTTTCTGTTCGATATTTAGAGGATGCTCAATCATTATGGTGAATTGATTAATTGAACTTAAGTTTCCAGGTAAATTTGCCTGCATGGATGCTTGGTCCGGCCATTCCCAAAACCAAGTCTAGGATAAAGCCTGGCCAACTCACACACCACAAAAGGCATATGCTACAAAAATAAAGAATAAAATTTAGATTGTACAATAAGTTGGAGGTTGCTTGCTAACTTTTTAAATGCTTCATCAGACCTGTACTGTAAAAAGTTGATGAACTTGGTTTGGAAACCTAGAGCAATTGCAAATTTTCAAAAAGGCTGAACTCCATTAGGGACTTCAGCTGAATCCTGCCTTCATCAAATTTTATTTCTAAGGGGGAAAAGACGGTAGAAGATGTATGTTAGCTCTGCCTTCATTGAGGTTAGAGTAGGAGTTGTGCATGGCTATCTCTCATTATGCAGCCAATTACCGAAAAAAATAGAAAATATGGATATAGATATAAATAAAATATGGATATAGAAAAAAATATGATAGGTTCACTTTATATGGGCCCTAAAATGCAGCTATGCTACTTTAGCCCTGAGAAATATGTGGTCCAACCGAAAATAGAATCTAGACCTGGTCAATCATAGACTGCGACATCCAGTAACAGCAACTTGCAAGCTGCTCTCAGAAAGAGTTCGGCCCACTCTATTTACGGCCCATGGTGCATGGCGACAGTGGGAAGGACCAGCAGGCGATTTGAAGGAGCCAATGCTAGAATTTCGGTGAGCCCTTTAAATCGATCATCATTAAATGAATCAGGTTGGCCAATAATGGAGCTACGGATTGGGTAGCATCATACGTGGCCAACCACTCCAGAAGAGAGAGAGTTGCCTCGTGCGCTTCGAGTTCTATTATTTTTCGACTTTTTTTTTTGTATTCATACCTATACCAGATGATACATCTGGTTATGAATGAACAGCATTCCAAGTGAATTGAGGTTTGTCCCTATGGCATATTTGTAATAATTTGGATCCGGGTTATGAACAATATTCTATCTATATATATATATATATATAGAGAGAGAGAGAGAGAGAGAGAGAAAAAGAGAGAGAGAGAGAGAGAGAGAGAGAGAGAGAGAGAGAGAGAGAGAGAGAACATGGTGCAGATTTGGTTCGGTTGAGTCTATAATATTTGCCAGGAAGACATATTCTTATGTCAAGTTTTTGTGATCACGTCTTGTCGTCTGGAATAAATCATTCATGACCTTGGTCATTTCGCTCCTCCCACTTGCAGTTTGGTCACTTTGGTGGGTGCGTGCCTTTCGGCTTTTGGAGAGAAAAAGCCCAAAGAACACAGCTTTTTCCTTTTGCAATTTGGGGGGTGACTGATTCGGGATCTTTTTCTACTGGTCCGGACGAGACCAGGTGATCTTTTGAGGCTTGGATGCCTCCGAGAGCAAAAGGCGACACACCAACAGGTATGGGCTCATGTCATGTCCCTCACTCATGTCCCAACACGGATCTCCAATCAATCGCTCGTACCATCAAGGGATTGCGATCCTTCCTCCTTTATCAAGGTTCCAAAGTTTTGCTCGATGAAAACTGGGAAAATTTTGTTGCAGTACTCCATGATATGTGACCCTGTAACTAAGCTGATACGACGTTTTTCTATTTATATGCCTGGCCAGAGGAGGGACGCCATGATGGCTAAGTTCCATTGCTGCAGTTGATATCTCAAACATATATTATTTTCTAAGCTAATCATGAGAATGCAATACTTAGATATATGCCGAATTTTGTCTTCCAAATGCATGCGGATGCTTAGATATATCATAAATTTTTAAATCGGCCGAGTCCCCATCAAGCTCTCTCTTTTCCAGTAGCAGCAGAGCCCTCTAAACTTGAGCAAGTGGGTGATTCGAATGACAACTTGTCAAAGTTAGAGGTAGATTTTCTGCATGATCTTCTAGAAAAATAGATATGCATTTACCCAATCAAAAAACATTTTTTAAATTATATTCTTCTCAAAGAAATAAAAGTTTTATTTTTCAGTGTAAGAATATTACAGAAATATTCCATGCAAAGCAGAGACATAACTGTAGAAAATCAAAAGCAGATTCAACAAGAACAGCTACACAGTTTAAATGTGCTCTAGAAGAAGTCAAGTTATTCCATCTTCGCTGCTGTGCTGCAATCCCCCACTTGTCTGCTTTCCAAACCCTTGCCAAAATTTTGGATTCCAAAGCTTGAGGCAGGTTATGCTTATGCCTGCTGATATTCGGTCCACCGCTTTGCTGGGCCAGAGGGGCCCCACTCGCACCATCCCCTACGCCTACGTACCACCACTTTATGCGTTGGCTGAACCTCTTTGGAGGACCCCTGCGTTATTGAACGTTTTATATATTCTATGCGAAAGGTCGAGCTTTTCCCACTACGTACAGCGGTGGAGGCCTGCAGCTTTTGCAAAAGGGGAGCAGGATTCCGATCAAATATAATAGTGACATTCGTATGATATAACAGTGACAACCAACCTGTGAATAAGATTATCTTATACATGCATGGCGATAGTAAAGTTACGGGCTTGCATGGACGTGGTCCAAAAAGAATACCATCCCCCTCTCCACCTTTTCCCCTAACTAATAATAATGTATGCATATATATATATATATATATATATATATATATATATATATATATATATATATATATATATATATATATATATAACGGTCAAAGAATCAAGAGCAAGAGACCATCTTAGTGCTAGGGTGACGGGCTACTCCAAATATCAAATTATGTCATAGACTATGAAAGAATTAGAATGTGGGTCATGACTCAGCCATCGTAGCTGCAAATTTGGGTTATGTTGTTAAGCAACTGCATGTGATTGCATGGAGCAATGGTTCAGAAATCAAGAATAAATTGCGAATCTAGGTTATTAAATCTAGCAACTATCAACGGCCGCACCACCTTCAGCGGGATGGGGCATCTAGCAACTTTTGTGAATATGATAGTTAAAGCATAATTTAATTTATGAATAAGTTATCGACTATCCCAAGTTAAATCATATAGCGAGCATTGTGATTGAAAAATTCTACATCGGCTAGACTCGTTTCAGAGCCTCAACATATGAGGTGGGTGTCTTCAAATCCTGAAGATATGTTTTGGATGGAAAACAAAATTGGAGAGGGGGTCTGAGCGGCGTGTGTGTGCGGATGGGCTCCTGAACCGGACAATATCTGGCAGGAGAGCCCCGTATTTTTCCCTCATGTGGCCTCCATGTGGGCACTGGGTGCCTCACGTGCCCCGCGCAGACAGGGGCGTGACAGTGATGGCCTAAAATTATAAGCAAGCACGATCTAAGTTGTATCGTGGAAGCACGTCTATCGTTACTGTTTATGTCAAGCGCTAGAAAATTTTAACAATAATTATTCACGACTATAATATAACAATCCAGAATCTTATTTCAAAAACTAGTAAAGAAGTATTATCCGAAATTCTTAGCTCGATTCTAAATTACCTAGTACATAGCCAATGTGGAACTAAATATGCGTATGTATAATCTTTACATACTCGTCCGTTTGATAATATCGGAGCCAATCATCCTATCCTGTAAAAATGAATTATACTATGAGAATTTGTTATTCATCTGGTAAATTTTGTATATTTTTTAAAGTTATATTCTATTGAATGTGATGTCGTGTCATGTGTCAAACTATGAGATGGATTTGAAGCGTAACAGAGGCAATTAGGAGATTGGACATTTTAAAGCATGCACGGGACTTGAGACATTGGAGGAACTTTCGCGAAAAATCTACACGCAGGCTGCAAACTTTTGGAACGTGTTAAAGCGTGTTGCGTTGTTTGCGTGGCTTTGGCCTACTGGTAGGAGCCACGACATGAGAAACAACATAGAAACTGTTGCTGAAAATTGAATTCGGGAGCGATCACTAGCCGAAAAGGAGGAGCTCCAATAAGAGTGGCGGGTGACGGTGCATCGGCGGGCTATATCCTTCGAGGAACCTGCAAGAAGCTAGTGGCCGGGGTTTCCGATGCCGGCCCTCCGATGCTTAAGTCAGAGGGAGCTTAATTTGAAGAGAGAGAGAGAGAGTATGTGTCTCGGTCTCCAAGATCCCCCTTGAGAGGAGGAAGTTCTCCTTTTTATAGGGAGGAAGCCAGGGTTACCTGTTATGTGACCGAGCGAATTAATGAGTTACCATCATGATTGGACGAGGTTGAGTGAATCAACGAGTTGTCGTGGGTGACTAAACGGGATGGAGTCAGTGAGTTGTTGAGGACGATCGGACATAGTTGAGTGGGTCAGTGAGTTGCCATAGACGGTTTGAGATTTTGGGCTGGCTGGAGGTCCGTAGAGATCATGCGCATTTAATTGTTGACAGTCGTAGCAGGATATGGTCCTTGGTTGATATGCTGTGGCGTAGCCGGCAAGCAAAGCATGGTGCAGTGAGACTACTGCAGGGCATGGCCGCAGCATGTAGACATGAGCTCGACCTGCTGAGCTCGGCCTTCTAGGCTCGGCCTGCATGAGTTCGGCCTACATGAGCCCGGACTATTGGGCTCGGCCTGCATGAGCTCGGTCTGCATGAGCTCAGCCTTCTAGGCTCGGCCTGCATGAGCCCAAACTACTGGGCTCGGCCTGCATGAGCTCGGCCTTCTATCGGATTCGGGTGTTCTGATTATATTTGTGGGGTGGTTCATTTTTCTCCCAAAACTACCCTTGACTTCCGAGTTCGAGCTACTTTTTGGCTCGAGCAAAGGAAGTAGTCCAGTCGTCGATCATCCTGTAATATAGCCAAATGTCTATTGAGATGTACGTGCCAAGTAGGGTGTACCTCTCATGCAGTTGGAGCTAAGTGCTTCAGATCGACTCAGCGGCCTTCTTTGGCTTGTGGTCGACTCAGCAGGGTGCCCCTACTCAGATCGGGGTGTGTTGTCATAAGAGGCGTCGAATAGCGTTGAATGATGTCGAAATGTCGTCGAATATCGTCGAAATATCATCGAATGTCGTCGAAGTGTCATCGAATGTCGTCGAATGTCTTTCCGAGGTCGAGGGAGCTTGGGCTCGCTGTCGACTCAGCGGGGCATCCCGACCTTAGTCGGGGGATCATGCGCGAGGTCAAGGGAGCTTGGGCTCGCTGTCGACTCTACGATACTTTCCGAGCTCAAGGGAGCTTGGGCTCGCTATCGATTCAGCGGGGCATCCCGACCTTAGTCGAGGGATCATGCGCGAGGTCGAGGGAGCTTGGGCTCGCTGTCGACCCCACGATGCTTTTCGAGGTCGATGGAGCTTGAACTCGCTGTCGACTCAGCGGGGCATCCCGACCTTAGTCGGGGAATCATGCGCGAGGTCGAGGGAGCTTGGGCTCGCTATCGACTCTGCGATGTTTCCCAAGGTCGAACGAGCTTGGGCTTGCTGTCGACTCAGTGGGGCATCCCGACCTCAGTCGGGGAATCATGCGCGAGGTCGAGGGAGCTTGGGCTCGCTGTCGACCCCACGATACTCCCCGAGGTCGAGGGAGCTTGGGCTCGCTGTCGACTCAGCGGGGCATCCCGACTTTAGTCGGAGGATCATGCGCGAGGTCGAGGGAGCTTGGGCTCGCTATCGACCTCGCGATGCTTCCCGAGTTCGAGGGAGCTTGGGCTCGCTGTCGACTCAGCGGGGCATCCCGAGCTTGGTCGGGGTCTTTGATGGAGATGGAGACCGGAGATGGCCTTGTCCGTTGGCGATCATGCACGCCCACCTGGAGTGGAGCGACGTTGGAGATAGAGATACCCGTAGGTCGTCTTTTGCATTCTCCGACCTGGATATAGGTAAAATATTGAAATTATTTAAAGCCAAAGTGGCGTGCTGTACCTTTTGGAGACATTTTAATGGCTCTCGAGCTTTAAAGTCCCTCAGGACTTGGCTCAGCACCGGCCTTCTGAGGGAGGAGTTCTGAGAGCTCGAGCTTCTGAGCTCGACCTTCTGAGCTTAGGCTTCTGGTCTTGGCCTTCTGAGCTCGGTTTTCGAAGCTCGGCTCTCAGTGAAAGCACCAGCCATTAAGGTCGCGGAAAACGAAGGTCGGCCTTGCGTCGTGAGTAGAGTTGATCAAAATCCGGGTCGGGCCAGGCTCGGGCCGGGCTCGACAGCAGAAATTAGGCTCGATGGCTATGCCCAGGCCCGGCTCGGACCGACTGTCGGGCTTAAATTTTTGTCCATGCCCGACCGACTTTATAAATCTGGTTCTAGGCCCATCTAGCCCGGCCGATCCTATAGGCCTAACCCGACATGTCCGATTTTTTTTTTGTCTGGAATCTGGAAATGGGCAAGAATGGCCCGACCAAGCTCGGCCCAATTTTTTTGATCGGGCCGCTTTTCTTGCCCAGGCCCAACCCATGGGCCTTTTTTTAATGCCCAAGCCCAAAAAATTTCGGGCCGGGCTGGGCGGGCCAGAAGGCCCATGATCAGCTCTGGTCATGAGGCATTGTCTGCTCTGGGAGGGTCCGCGTAGGTACCACGCCCCCGCATGGTTTTGTTCCTTCAGTGCGAGATCTAGTCCTGCTACCAAAAGGGCCCTCCTGGCCTGGTGACCGAGCGCCGTCCTGAGGACTTACACCCATGAGGAGGAAGCACATGCTGGTCTCTTACTTGCTGCAGGCCTTGATAATCCGAACGAGGGAAGTGGGGACACGCAGCCTTCGTTCTGATCGCGGAACAATAGAGAAGAGTTTGAAGGGTAATGGGATTTAATGGGACTGTACCCTTTGCCACAGAGGCTCACAACCTCATTTTAAAATTCCATAACTCTCCTCCTCCAGACCTCAGCTTTTATTTCTCTTTTCCTCAACTCGTTGACGTGAGACTTGGGCTACTACTTGCCCCCACGTCCCACATCGTTTCAGCGGGAGCCGTGCCAGATTCGAGGCGGCTTGGGTGAACGTTTCTTCATCTGCTTAACGTGGCCCCAGCGTCCCATGCTTTCGCAACCAAACCCATACATGGGTTGGGGAAACTCGAAGATGACACCGAGCTCGTCATGCGTGGGTCTCGCACATCGTGCGTGGAACTCGGAACCGCCAGGGCTCGTCATGCATGGGCGGGCACGAACATGACAAGCTTTCTCCTCGTCGAGCGTGGGCCGTAACGGGCGCTTGGACTTGTTGGATAAGCAGGTTGAACTGCTTTGGCTGGATTTAAAAAATTTGGTCCGCCGGTTCAGCAGGAGGTGGACTTTGGAGATGGTGGCCGGGTGGCGAGACCCGGCTACTTGATGTATTCGGAGCTCCATGACTCCTTAACCTCATGATTACGACTCGGGCCCTTCCTCTAGCGCCAACTATTGCTAGAAATTGGACGCGGGGGCGACCACGGGCCGCGAAGGAGGAGCTCCGGCAAGAGTGGCGGGTGACGGTGCGTCGGCGGGCTGCATCCTCTGGAGGACCTGTAAGAAGCCGGTGGCCGGGGTTCCCGGCGCCGGCCCTCCGATGCTTAAGTCAGAGGGGGCTTAATTTGGAGGGAGAGAGAGAATATGTGTCTCAATCTCCAAGATTCCCCCCGGAGAGGAGGAAGTTCCCCTTTTTATAGGGGGAAGCCAGGGTTACCTGTGATGTGACCGGACGAATTAATGAGTTACCGTCATGATTGGGCGAGGTTGAGTGAATCAACGAGTTGTCGTGGGTGACTGAACGGGATGGAGTCAGTGAGTTGTTGAGGACGACCGGACATAGTTGAGTGAGTCAGTGAGTTGCCGTAGACAGTTTGAGATTTTGGGCTGGCTGGAGGTCCGTAGAGATTATGCGTATTTAATTGTTGACAGTCGTAGCAGGGTATGGTCCCTGGTTGATATGCCGTGGCGTGGCCGGCAAGCAAAGCATGGTGCGGTGAGACTGCTGCAGGGCGTGGCCGCAGCATGTGAATATGAGCTCGACCTTCTGAGCTCGGTCTGCGTGAGCTCGGTTTTCTGAGCTCGGCCTGCATGAGCTCGGTTTTCTGAGCTCGGTCTGCATGAGCTCGGCCTGCATGAGCTCGATCTTCTGAGCTCGACCTGCATGAGCTCGGCCTGCATGAGCTTGGCCTGCATGAGCTCGGCCTTTTGGGCTCGGCCTTCTAGGCTCGGCTTGCATGAGCTTGGCCTGTATGAGCCCGGACTACTGGGCTCGGCCTGCATGAGCTCGGCCTTCTGGGCTTGGCCTGCATGAGTTCGGCCTGCATGAGCCCGGACTACTGGGCTCGACCTGCATGAGCTCGGCCTTCTGGGCTCGACCTGCATAAGCTCGGCCTTCTATTGAATTCGGCTGTTCTGATTATATTTGTGGGGTGGTCCATTTTTCTCCCAACAGAAACCATGTTAATTAGCTTCTAATATCATAACTTTGGTGTTTTTGAGTAATATTGCAGGGATATTTCTACCAAAATTATATCTAAACTTTTTGCAGACATCAAGGTACGACAACTAATTAAGCTAAGACAGGTTAAATTTGTATTTTATTTTTTTTTTATTTTTAAGAAATTTGTTTTATTTCCTTGTTAAATTGCTGGGATAAAATATTTTTGATAACTACAAGAAAGGGTGTAATATCACAATTAGTTTGTCAATTAGACCGAGGAAATCCAAAAAAAATGGTTGGGTGACAGATGCTGCTCGTGTTGAATAGTCTTGTAAATCATCGTGGCATGGTCTAAAACCTTTATCATCACCCAGAAGAAAACGAATAAGAGGGAGAGAAAGGAATAGGCCACTGAGATGATCCACTTGGATAAGAGATATCTCGAATAACATAATGCTGAAGTGTCATATATGAAGGGACACTAGAAATGGAATCGCACTTACAAAGGAATGAAAAATTTCATGTTGGGTGTGATGCGGTACATTTTATTGGAAGGAGATGTCGCATAAAGAATAAGAATGTAAGCCTTGAGCTTTAATGTGAAATGTTACATTCTCATATTAGTTTATTCTTGAGATATTCTATTAGATTATTTTAACAGAGAATATAATTTAACATTGCCCATTGTATTTCTTGCTACGACATCTGGACAAATGGCTATCAATACAACAAAAGCTAGAAAATGTATCCTATTACGGTTGAAATCTAGCCTAAGGGTGATCATGCCGGAGGAGTCGGAGGAGCCGCCGGTTGGAACGGAGAAAGAGCATCAACTCGTGCGCATCGATGTACCTGCACGAAGCCTCACCGGTGGATTTCGGTGAAGGCCCTCCGATGATTAAGTTAGAGTGGATCTTAATTGGTCCAAAAGTCGCTAAGCGTTACTTGATATGAGCTATTTATAGTCTCTGCAGAGGTGCCCGGGTGGCGGAGGTATGGCCCGTTCTTATCATGAGAGAAGATGGCGTTTGGTCAAGTGGCATGCAATCCGGACTTGCTTGAGGCACACGGTGTAGGCCGTCCTTGTGAACGGCATGGTGTTGATAGAGGTGGCAGGGTATGGCCCTTGGCAACAAGGTATGGCCCCTGGTTGACATGTCGTAGAGTGGCCAGCAAGTAAAGCATAGCACAGTGAGGTTGTAATATACGACCACGTATGCGGGCGTAGAGGCGCGCGTAAGTGTGCACGCGGATGTGGCCGTGGGCGAGGTCGGGCTCGCTTAGAGGCCGCAATATTTACTTGGCGAAGTCAGTTTGGTGAGCATTGAGGTCGGGCCGACTTGGAAGGCACGACATATATTTGGTGAGGTCAGCTCGGCGGACTCTGAGGTCGGCCTAGCCTCCTTGGTTTGAAGGTCAGCTCGATAAGGCGCCCCCAGCTTGGGCCGGAGCGTCAGCAGGGCGCCCCGAGCCCGACTCGAGGGCGTCATTGTTTGCTCGGGGGGTTGTTTGGTTCTAGGGTCTACTTGGCAGGAATTAGGTGGTTCCATGCTAGAGCAGGACGATCCATTTTGCCTCCCATCATATCCCTCTTCAAATTCCATAATATTTCAGATCTTTTAGCTGCCATACAATGCGTATGATGGCCTAAATTGCTAGAAGTTGATTTAAAAAAGAAAAATCCATCAAATATTCTAGCGATAGAATTGTCAATGCCCCCGTTCTAGACCCATATGTAATATTGTTAGGTTCGAAGCAAGCTTTCGAGCCTTGGTTTATCAAAACCTAAACTTTGAACATTTAACCCTTTATTTATGCTAAATCAACAATTCTTCTTCTTTATGTCTCTTTCCTGAGTTCTAGATCAAGCTATAGAATTATTTACTAGGTTTAGAAAAAGATTACTTTTTTTCATTCAATTTGTAAAAACTTTGCTCATTAATTCAGTTGAGTATTTGTGATCTTATTATCTGGTCTTGATAAGATACACTTGTTTCTTCCTTGCTGCGCCTGCACTTTCTCTAGTTGTCTCCATTTGCTTGCGTTTTATCCTGTCGTGCTTCAGCAACATATGGTAAAAGTTCTTTCATGAAAAACTTTATGAAAACTCTCATTCTGAAAAGAGGCATCGCGTGCTTGCAGTCCCGGTGGTGACAGCGTGACATTTCCTAAAAGAAAAAGGAGAGAATTTTGAGAAAAACTTGGACATTTCCTTTTTTTTTTTTTTTTGCTGAAAAAAAGGGGTAGGGGGGAGGAAGGAACAGGCCCAACCCCGCGTAGCAGCCCCCACTGGGCCTCCGCCCCGCCAGGAGAATGTTCGATGCGGGCAGAAATGGCCGTGTGTTGGGCACCCCGACCGTTTTTACTCATACCCTCCCCACCCATGGGCCCGGCTCAGCTACCCCTCGGGGCTCTGGCTCAAGTCCCAAGTTTGAGTACGTCACACCCGGCACCACCTCGGCTACTAGCGGTTCAAGAGCGGTCCTATACCTCAAGTCCAAGCAGTGGCCAAAGTAGTGAGCTCCGGTCCACAATTTAATCGTCGCCGCAGCGATTCGAACTTGGGACCTTAAGGTTAGAATTTCTGCCCAGTACCACTAGGCTACCACCTTGGTGGCTTGGACATTTCCTTTTCAGTAGAATGGCAAGTGCTCAATGTCAGACATCAAACTTTTTTTTTTTTTTTTTGAGGAGAAGGGAGGCTTTTACTTAGAAATGGAGAAAATACAAAAGCAATTCAGAGTGACTGCACCATGTCATAGTATTCCCCTGGAAAGTTACAAAATAGATGAGAAAGGGCTAAGAAACAAACAACACAAGAAGAGCTAGAGCCATGCATGCAGTGCTGATTCACATACACATCCCTCCTCTTCAACAAGACAGCTGAAACTTGAGAAAGAATAAAACACAGAACGGAAAATAGTTATGTCTTGAAGAATCTTGACAGAGCTCCAAAATATCTCAGAAACATTCTTCAGAAAACTTCAAAACAAGGCCTGCACCATGACATGCAACAGCGTATGTTTATGTGCCAGTCTTTTTTTTTTTTTTTTTGGACAAAAGATATATTTAGTCAAATAAAATTAGACCTTTGATTAAAGTCTAGATATTCTATTGCTCCTCAAAGTTGCCTTTGCAATCAACATCACCTGCAACCTTTTGACTTGTGGTTATCAGTGTAAAGCCTAGCACTGCAATATTGAGCATATCCAAACCAAATTTATCTGGGATAAAAATTAAAAAAAAAAAAAAAAACCTTCACCTGCATACCAATCTATTTCACATTTAATTGATGTTTAGTAATCTATTTGATCAGGGGACAAAGATGAAGCTTTTCCAAAGGCAATCGAAAAAGCACCTAGATACTCTGACCCAGAACCTTTTTACAGCGTATATATGTGATAAAGGCTTGGGCATCAGAGCCTTCTCGACAAAGTAGACAGCAGTGAGGCTCCAACTTTGCACCCTTTTTGGGGAGTAAAATAATCCAAAGTGATCTTTAATATCTCTTGCTTACAGGATGACGCAAATACCGTCGGATGCTCACTGTATTCTTATTAACTTAGCTACCAAGGAAAGGCTCCTAATCCATGTATTTGAAATCGATAAAGCACCTCCACAATAATAGCAAGGTGGAAGAATCTCCCACCGAGTTGGTGCTTGTCGTGCCAATGTGCACCACTTGGTTCAGTGCTTGCACTAGAAAAGGTGCCGATCGAATTCGGTTTGGGTTCAGATCATGGATCCATGGCAATATTGGAAGAGATTAGACCAAGGTGAATGCCGATCTGACCTAGCCTGTTACCAACATGAGGCTTCATGGTGCATCTGTCAAGGTGTTGCCAAAATATCATTCTTGTTCTAGCTCAGCTATCATGCAATGTTGGGCAAGAGTGGTCATATTTGAGATCAGAAAGGTCCAGTCCCACAATTACAAAGTCTATCTATTGCATAATGTGTAATTGAGTAGGCTTTATGTGGTTCAAGCAGCATGTTTCCCATATATTCTATGTGACCTCAATTATGAACCATGGAAAATTCATAGACAGCCATGGTTGGTAATTAGAGCTCTCCACTTCTTATTTGGACTCTGGATATAGAAAAGAGAGTTTCTATCCTAACAACAGTTTGCTGAAGTAGCTTCTCTTTTCACATTAACATGATAATGAGCACTCGAATGGCACCAAAAATGGCCCTGGTAACAGTTGATAAGCATTTTGGAGGCCAGCGGCAGGCCTTCGACAATGCCGGCTAGAGGGGGGAAGTATATTGATTTATGAGCAATATTAGTTGGCATCCAGATAAGTCTAAAATGTGATTAAGAAAATGCCTTGTTGGCTCAAGTTGAGGGCAAACTTTCATGCGTGTGCTCAAGATTATCATATCATTGTCTTTTAGGGATATGAGCATGTCAGATGTTTCTAGCATGCTATATATCTTATTGGCACACAGAAAAAATTATGTGGTCTTTATGCATGTCTTTAATTAACTTTCCGAGTCCTGCTAATTTGTTTATATAGGATATGAAACTAGCAAAGGATTTCATGTCAAAGAAGAAAAACAAGGAACTAGCAACATCCGAAATTACATCAAGAAAATATAAAGATCGCCTGCATGATTAATGAATGAAAGATTACATCAAAAAAATAGATTAGTGAATGAAAGATAATTTTGTGCTTATCTTTTCCACATGGTTGATCAACATATGGAGCATTTATTTGTCTCCACAAGCTAGTGAGTATTAAGTTGAGATACTCTCTCAATTGAGGTCAAATTTAGAGAGCTTCAGTTGCAAGTCACTTGTTGCTTATGTTTCGTGGTACGACCAAGGACCAAACAAAAGCCTAAGATCCATGTATTAAGGATCACGAGAACCTTGCTCAATCACTTGCAAAACTCTAAGATATGAGTTATTTAAAATCGGATTCCTCCAGTTATCCAATGCAACCTTGAATTCCAGAGTTCCATTAATATTATTGTTGAAAACACAAATTTGAGATGTCGTACTTTCATGGGTGATTGGATATCGACAGTCATAAGCTGTGAGGATCTGTGCGGACATGTGTTTAATCTCACATCGGTTATTTGCTGGATAGATCTTGGGTACTTATATAGAATCAAAAAAACACAAATAATACTTTCCAGCTACCCTTTTTGAGTGAGGTCCTAGGTTGTGACAAATGATATCAGAGCAGACCTGGCCCACAAGCTGTGTGGACCAAAGAACATGCAACACTGATTCATGGGGGCTTACCACGGGCCGATTATGGTGCATATGATTAGATTTAAATGGATTTGAACTCTTAACCTGACGAGGATGTCAGGGCTTAAACAGGGAGAGTATGTAAGAACCCGTGCAGATGTGTGTTTAGTTTCACATCAGTTATTCGTTGGGTAGATCTTGGATACTTATATAAAATCAAGGAACCCACACTTTCCGGCTAGCATTTTTGGATGAGGTCCTAGGTTGTGACATAAGCCATAATGTTTCATATATCTCATCTATATTTTGAAGAATTAGCTAACTCTTGGAGCTATGCCCTTTCTTTCTTTCAAACCCCGTTAAATTAAACCTCGGTAATGTGAAGCTCATGCCAATTTTCCTGGAAAAAATAGGCTTGTGTAGTATACAGAAATAGTATATAGGAGTGCGACAGAGTTTCCTAAAGTAGGTTTGATTATTGGATGCATTGTAGGTGTTAATGTGATCTTCTCTTTGATAAACTTCGCCGCGTAGATCCATTCGGTATGGCTGTATGACCTACAACCAAAGAACTCCCATGTCCAAATCTAGCTTAGGAATGTTGATTTTCCTGATACGTTACTTTCAGCATGTTAACTTCCTTTGTAGTCAATTAGTGACCAGTTTTCTTAATTTGTTTGCATGCTTCCTCTGAGCTGTAACGTTACATCAATGTTTCCCACCTTATCAACTACTGCGAGCCAGAGGGTGATTTTGCTAGCAAAAAGAAAAAAAAAAGTCTCTAAAACACGCAACGTACTCGAGTTATAAGATTTATCACGGAATATCCATTGCTAAAATTTAGATTTTGCTATCTTGTATTACCAGAAAAGCTTGAAAAGAATTAGCCATAAAAGCTTGAAAAGCTTGCATCGATCAGTAATTTCATAATCGATAAGTATGGGATGGTTCAGACTTCAGAGGGATACAGATCATGATCCATCACTTTGAAACAGCAAGAGGGAACATATAATCTTGCATGCTGTCGTTTTTATCCGGTATCAAATTCCTATCTCCCTCTCTTTTCTTCTTCTTTTTTTTTCCTTTCCTCTTGTCTCGTAGCTCAGTTCCTTCAATATAAATCTTTGTCCTAATCAACTAGGCATCTCTTTCTCTCATGTTCCATCTTAGCCTTTAAGGCTTCAGACATGCATCCCTTTCGCAATCAATCAAGATATTTCATGTAAAAGAGGGGATAAGAAGCACGCATGTGGCGAATATACTCGCCCCTATCTTTATCTTTGAACCAATGAAAGGTAAGCGTCCGTTTCTTTTGTGGCCACTTCCATTTGAAAAGGATGACACCATCTTAATCCCTTCTCATCACTGTTCAAACTTCCAACATGGTAGTGATTTTTCCTGCGCATGTGTGGCCAGCGAACGTAGCAGTGTTCGCAAACGTGTTGTTCTAATTGCGACACAGTGGCAACTAGGGATGGCCATGCTTTTTTATTAAAAACTTTTTTTTTCCTCTTATTGTAATCTATATTTTATGCATTTGTCAAACATTTTAGGAATAAGAATTTTGAAGTGGACCAGTCAAAAATTGTAGAGTATTTGTTAAGCTATATATACGTACAAATAGTATAAAACTCTAATCTGATTATAGATCTTCGCAACCGTTCATTCTTATTCTCATGTGTATCCATGTGTTAGAGATTGATATTTTGTAATTAGACATCACTATTCTTATTCAACATTTATGAAACATCATTGTCCGGTCTTTAGGTAGAATGTTCAAAATTACCTAGAACCGTCATTAAGGATTCAAACTCATGGTTACCTCATAAGGAGGCAAGATAACGACTTCGAGTTATTAGTCATTCATTTTATGAATCAAATGAAAGCAATTGGTGCCTAATTTAGAAAGGACATATTTTATTTGATTTCCCCTTCTGCAAGTCACATGTTTAAAGACTTCTATCTTGGATGAAATAATTTAAAAAACGTAAATGATTTAACTAAAGTTCTTGTCTTGAAAGAAAAAAAATCCTACTTGATTAGCATGCTATAAGATGTCAATTTATATTACATGGAGAAGGGCTGCTATCAGAATGCGCCTGGACGGTATGCGTCTTTCAACTAAATATCCTTGATATAATAATCCAGTCGTTCCTAAAGTTAACATCAAAATGGTGGACATGAAAGAGCTACTGCCCCATTTTTCACTAATGACAAGTGCAATTACTGGCAGTGTGAGGACCATTTCAGTGTCAGAATCATGACGATTTATAGAATATTGATATATTTCTTTCTACATGGTGCCAGAGCAACTTTCGAACTTATTTCCTACTCAGTCCTTTTTTCCTTTTTTTTAATAATCTTGATTCTTAGGCTTTTTTTCCATAATTATTTTAGACTAATTTAGTTATGTTTTAGACCGATTTTTCCATCCGACAATTTATTTCTGTTTTAATCTGTTTTCTCATTTTAAAAATATAAAGAGCAAAGGAAATTTCATTATTCAAGATTATGTTAAACAAGTATCAATGTATTATCTACATGGTGACTTCTGTGACTTATATAAAGCTGAGCCCGTGGTCGATTGACGGAGGCTGGATTTGGAAGCTCCATATTCACCCCCTATTGTCCTATTCCAATGGAAGATGGCATCGGATTGTCTTCCGATGAGAGGTATGTTGTATAGAAGAGGGTTGAGGCTCTTTCTCGCTTGCAATGGATGTCCAAATGAGGAGGAGTCCGTGGCGCATATTTCGTTTTGCTTCTTAAGGGCAGCTCAAGTGTGGAGGCTTGCCGAGAGGGCAACTCAGGTGTTGACGACCCTTACCAAAGCCTTCCTTGTCTTTCTAAAGAAAACCATGAGAAGGATAGCTAGGGTCCTATGGGGTGATGGGTCTGCATACAGTGTTTACCATATTTAATTTGATAGGAATGCTCGAGTATTTGAGAATAGAAGACAGGATCCAAGATTTATTGTGGACATGGCTTTACTTTATGCGACTGAGATCATTCAGTCCCCATCCATTGGAGAACTTATGATTGCAAGATACACCTAGGACTCTTGTTTAGTTTTTGTAGTGATCTAGACAATTTTCATCTCATGGAAGCCCCAACGTCCGACTTTTCTCAAGGTATGCTCTAATAGAAGTGTGACTAACGATGGAGGGAAGAGGTGGAGCAAGATTTGTAATTAGGAGCCACGACTCCAGACTTGTTGCGGTAGGTGACAACCTCATCCGTGATGTTTTTGTCTCTGGTGCGAGGCTGAGGACTGTTTGGGAGGGTATCATCTATATGGGACTCACCTTGGGAGTGTATTGCATGCACCTCGAAGGAGACTCTGTTGCGAGCATCTGCTGCTGTAAGACATCCGTAAGCTGGCGAGGTATTGCATTGCTTTTCGGGTCACTCATGTGCATCAGGAGACGAACAAGATAGCTGACCAAGTTGCTTCTTACGTGGCTCAACACTTTGATGTTATTTTATGAGACAGCTACGGGACTATTCTTTCTCCTTTATATCATATATTATTTTCTGATATTTTTAGATGCACACATATTAGGATTGTATGATCTATCAAAAAAAAAAATCTCCTTATCTACACTATATATATATATATATTTGTACCAAAATAAATAGCACCGATTGTTGCTCACCGCATCTCACACCCGCATGCAGTGCATAGCAACAAAATATCTGTTATTTATGCGGGGCCCACTTGATTCGGTTCTTGGTATCCGCTGAAGAAATGGGCCGTGCCGTATACAACCAACCCCACACGCGCAATCCCATTATACACTACAAGGATTTCTCAAGCATATCTGCAGAGATTTTTCGTTTCCAAAATTAAATCTGTATAGATTTCCTGCTGATGGGTCAAATAAAGCAATCAAGCAAGCATCCTGTGTTACTGTCACTTTCCCAGGGGACCAGCGGGCCCAAGATTAAGACCCGTTCCGAATATCTAAAACTCAACAATTATCACGAGTTTCTCATGTCATTGCACCCCTCTAGTTAAACTACCCTTCCTAACCACTGTTCCCTCGCACGGGCCGCCTCGTACAAGTTGAAAGATGTCTACCGGCAGCTTATAATGGCAATATTTAAGGCGTTGGATGCTTATCAAACCATTTGACGGTCCAATATAATGTGTTGCTTGATTATAAAGATGTATGAAGATATAGAGTCAGATGATCTCTAATTTGCATGTACTAGAAAAGGGCAATTCTTCGATCATGACTGCTCATAATTGGTATGGAAGTTGCGTTCGAATAAGCTCTATGTTATATGGATAAGTCAGTCTGTTGATAGGGCCCATCCAATCATGAATGTTGTGTCCGTCACATGTAATCATGATTAAAGAACTAGTCCTCTCTACTTCCTGTGCAAATTGGAGAGGATTTAAACTTTTAAAGATACATGCTTGTAAAGATGCATGAAGATATGGAGTCGGATGATATCTAATTTGCATGTACTATAAAGGGGCAATTCTTCAATTAAGATTGTTCCTAATTGGTATGAAAGCCGCGATTGAATAATCTCTATGTTATATGCGTAGGTTAACATATTGTTGGGGCCCATCCAATCATATATAATCTTCCTCTCTACTTCCTATACAAATTGGAGAGGATTTAAACTTTTTTGAAGATACATGCTTGCAGCGATACCATATATTGTACTTTTTCATACTTTTTTTTTGTATTCTTGTATATGCTTTTTTAACCCTTTTAGACATTTTTTTTACATATGCACTGTTTTTCTTTCCAAACCAAATGAAGACATCAGGATAACTCATAAGATTTTATGTACTACAAATGAGGTGATCAGGATTCTCATAAGATTTTATGCAGTACAAATAAGGTGATTGCCAACGAAAGAGTTTTCACGTGCATCAACGCTCCTCCCGTCCGCACAAATACATCCTTTTTATTGGTCTTTTTTATGGCCTCGACCGTTGGATCGGATCTCCCGAGCACTCGCGCAGGATACACCCTCAATCCCCTTGTGCGGGTATTCGGACGGAATAAGTTAAACTTCCGATCATGTCCCCCGGGATAAGCGATAGCCATTCGGATCACAGGGCCCGGAATTGCGGTACCTGGCCGGTCTTCCCCAAACGCTCACGCAGAACCCATGAAGCGCCCGGGCCGAGTGGGTCGGTGGGGTCACCACGAACGCCTCGCCGCCCCCGGTATCCTATACCCCTTGCCTCGGGATGGTATAGTGCCTCTCCCTTCCGTTTCCCCAGCGATATCCCTCGTTCTATTTCGGGCGGTTTAATGTTTGGAGTACAGCTAATAATCATTTACAGCCACCTTTTATCTTATTCCCCCCAAATTTATTTCTATCCCCACTCCACCCTCCTCGTCTCCCACGCTCCCTTCCACCTGCTATAGCAGGTAACCATCATATCCCATACCAATCATACCGCCACCAAAATCATTTAATCATTGTAAATTTGTGGTGTTCGCAGAGCCTTATCCATTTCATCTTGTAAGATTGAAAATTATCTATTATATAAATAAATAATTATAATTATTTATGATGTAATAATTTTTATGAATAAGCAATTTTTTTAAAATAAAAATATTATTTTATATAGAAGAGCAATGCAAGCAGCAAATATGCAGCCACTCTAGTTCATGAGGCGAGTTATGGCTTATTTAAATATTTATAAGTTCTATATATAGCATATATTCGTTATTTTAAATTGAGTCCCAAAAATCTTTTACCGGATATCACCGGTTAGAGTGTATTTTTCTTGACCTGAGAAAAGAGTGGAGCGAGAAAGAGGAAGGAGAGGATGGCTATTGTGATTCGAGGTGGGTACATATATCAGCTGGGGCGAGCTCTGCATGCGTCGGTGAGTTATATATAAGGGCTCAAGCTGTGGGGGAAGAGAGAGATGTGAGCGAGGACAGCGCGTCCTCGGGTCTCGCTATCGCCGCTCGGCTGGACGGATAGCGATCGGTGGCGTTATCCCAGTTTCCCACACGGTGAGTGAATCCCTTCTTCCCGGCCCCCCTCCCGTCTCTCCTCTTCTTCTGATCGTCTTCTTCCGTCTCTTTATCCCCCCAAACCGGCGTCCAAACCCTTCTGGAATAGCTGGAATAGACCGCCCCCCCTCCGTACCCACCACCGACCTCATTGCGATCCAAATCCGGGTGATCTGCTTTCTTTCTTTCTCCAGCCTTTTATTCCTGCCCCAATCTTGATTTTCTTGTTCTACGTTTCCTTATTACCGCGTTTCTGGCTGTTATTTTCCGAATGCCGGTGGGAGGCGCTGCAACTTTCTTTGTTTTTTTACCTCTGCTTTCCTTACTTTATCCTAGTTTTTTATGCACATTTTATGACAACGATGGTGGGAGGATGATTTGGGTTCTTGGTTCGATCCGCGAATCACCTTTGATTTGTGTGATCTACGACAAAAATAACAAAAAGATATAGGGACCACTGCCTCTCTATCTCTCTCGCGCCCGCACCACTCATCTCTCTCTTCCCTCCATTTATTCGTTCTTTCTCTCGTCTCTAGTGTTATTGTGTTAATAGACCCACCCAAGAACGAATTTCTTGCTCGTTAAGAAGAGTTCTTGGCAATAACTGCAGCACTGCGGTGGCGACTGAGTTTGTGTTAGAGTTGGTTATGGGAACAAGAAAGCACCTTTCTTTAGCCCAGGCCGAGACTATTCCTTCTTTCTGTGTTCTTCTTATTCTGGGATTTTGTTTTCCTTGGTGATTTGTTTGTGTTTGTGTGGCGTGCCAGCTGATGGGTCGGGGCGCTGTTCGAATGCGGGGGAGCGGCAGCGCTGGTAGTTAAGCCGGTGTACAAAGCTGGCCTCCGGACCGCAGGCCGAGCGCATGCTGGGGAACAAGTACAACAGCCGGAACCCCACCAGGGTCGAGCGGCTGGTGTGGGACCGGGAGCAGCGGAAGTCCAACCGGGCCTTCCAGCAGAACGACGCCGGCAGCAGCAGCGATGCTGGCGGCGGTGATGATGATGCTGGGAGCTGCGGGAGGGAGCCTGGAGTGTTGGAGCGTGAGACCGAGGAAGCAAGGGAGGTGAACTGCGAGCGTGGTGCCGTCCCCAATGGAGAGGTGGTGGATGTGGGCTTGGCGGCGGGCAAGGCGTCCAGGAACGGATGCAGGAGGTCTAATGGGAAGGCCATGAAGCAGAGGCTGCTGGTTGTGGCTAATAGGCTGCCGGTGTCGGCGGTCAGACGTGGCGAGGACTCGTGGTCGCTGGAGATCAGTGCTGGTGGGCTGGTCAGTGCTCTTCTTGGTAAGTGGATTCCGCGGATGATATCCAGATGATGTTTCTTATTTACTGGTCTTTGCTAGTCGTAAAGTATTTTATACATGGACTGGTAGGTTAGTTGTTTTAATTTTTGAGCTTATATTGATGATTCTACGACAAAGAAATAGTCCATAGTATCTGTTCATATTTTTTGTTCGGCATGAGAATAACAAGAATGGTTTCAATCGTAACCTGGTACTTTCTGCAGCAAAACAAATGTTGGCTGGGAAAAAATAAATGCTTATGCTTGTTAATTTCTTCACTGTCGTAGGTGTGAAGGATGTTGATGCTAAATGGATTGGATGGGCTGGTGTAAACGTGCCGGATGAAGTGGGGCAGAGGGCACTTACAAAAGCTTTGGATGAGAAGGTCTGTCAAATTTTCTTTCTTCATCTATTTTTATTTGTGAAGGTGTTTCTGTTTCATAGCTTGATAGTGTAGACTTAGATTTCTCTCTCAATGTATGCCTTTGCCTTTTGAAATGCCTTTTGGAATGCCGTTATTTTGTTTGAAAACAGAGATGCATTCCAGTATTTCTTGATGAAGAGATTGTACATCAGTACTACAATGGCTACTGCAACAATATCTTGTGGCCACTCTTTCACTACCTTGGGCTTCCCCAAGAAGATCGGCTCGCAACTACTCGCAGCTTTCAGTCTCAGTTTGATGCATACAAACGGGCGAACCAAATGTTTGCTGATGTTGTGAACCAGCATTATCAAGAGGGAGATGTTGTTTGGTGCCATGATTACCATTTAATGTTCCTTCCTAAATGCCTCAAGGAGTACAACAGCAGGATGAAAGTTGGTTGGTTTCTTCACACACCATTCCCTTCCTCTGAAATTCACAGGACCCTGCCATCCCGCTCGGAGCTGTTGAGATCTGTTCTTGCAGCTGATCTAGTCGGGTGAGCAAATATATTCTTTTGATACTTTAGGTAGCATGTTTGTCGCACATGGCTTGCGACTCTGTGACATTGTATTCTGTTGTAACAATCAAATTTTCCATTACATGAGACACATTCAGAAGAATCTGCATGTTTGTCAACTTGAATGTGGACAGCAAACACATGCACATGTACACGCTCTTTCCCTCTTATACACATATGATATGGTTGTATGGAAATTATACAGAATACTCTATTCTGATTTGTTTGACCTTATTATGACATGTGACTTGGAGGATTGCAAAAAGAGTATTGGTACTGCATGGTGAGTGCTGTCGCCAATGATATTTTATGGAGTATTATAGTCTGCTGATCGCCCTTGCATTTTATCATTGGCTTTGCTTTCTTGTTTTCATTTAAGTAGGCAATGCTTTTCCATAAGGTACCTTCTTTGTTTGCAATCTCATACTGTAACATTATTTGTCTTCTTTGACAACAATGATGGCTATCTGACTGTTACATAACTGTGGTTGTCTAACATGTTCAGTGAAAGGATCTTGGAATCAGATATTTTTACCTGTCAATGGTTGACATTAGTATACCATCATATATTCCTAGGGCATAGTAAGTGTGTACTGAATCTTTGCACCCTATGCGTCATCCATGTTGTCCTAACAATCAAGCTTTTTTATATGTACAAAGTTCTAAGAGGTTGCATGTTAATCCAAAACATTGCTACAGTTCTTGGGGCATCAAACTGCAAAAAGACATGCATTTGAAGAGTGGAGCAATGTTCAAGTTCAAAAGGTGATTGAGAAGAAGTGGTGGCAAAGTAAGGTAAGACATTGAATAATAGACTCAAAAACATATAAAAAAGAAGCAGAAAAGCTATCAATGCTCAGTATTCGAGTTATGGGCATCTATAAGAAGGAGGGGATGATGTAACACCATCTAGCTTAAAGGGAAGAGTGTAAACATAGCCGATTTCTATTGGTTCTCAATTTTAGTGATAAAGATATCCCATTTCCATTGCTTCTCATTTTTAGCTACAGTAGTGGTGCTCTCCTTGGGTGTGTATGAAGATAGAAGAAAAATTAATTATTTAATTGGATGAGTGCTTTCTTAGAATCTGGAGCTTTAGAATGGTGTCAAAAATTAATCCAGCTTTCTTTGGAAACTTGTGGAGATTTATGATGGAGACGGTGCTGAATTCCCTTGCATAACTGATATAACTCATCAGTATGGTTCTCTGCATGGGGCCTGAGAATTGCAGGTAAGCTAGACACTTGGATCTAGTATATGGAGTTATATTATGGGGCTATATGTGTATGTTTGGGTACTTGGTGTATGATTTTGAAAGGATGTCTCAAAGATCTCATAAAGAAGGTTTATTTGGTAGAGGAATAGGATAAAGGGGGAGGATAGAGGTTTAATCTGTTGTTGGTCTTGGGGATTTTTGCGCTAAAATGTTAGTTTAGATGCTTTAATGTTTTTACTTCTTCTCCCAAATGTGATGCTTGACCTAGCTTGGTACCTTGCAGCTATATTTCTGCCTAACTAATTGATACAGACCTGATCGCTGACTTCAGCTTGCAGCTCTGCATGAAAGGAAATAGAAAAAGCTTGGGTGAAAAAACGTATTGGTGAATGGAACTGAAATGATGACAAAAGATCTCTATCACTTTGAAGGAATTTGTAGAGAAGGACAAGTTGAAAAGGCAAAACAGATCTTGTTCATTTGAGGCAATTTGTTTTAACCATGTGAACTTTGTTTGATCATCTAAGGGGGTCAGCCATATAGATACAACCTAGCTCTGTTGGCCTACATTAAAAAACGTGTTTCGATCTAAAATGCTAAATCTTGTATTCTGACAGTTTTATTTTTGTTCTGGAAGTTCGGTCTGCTTAGTATTTTCTAGTTTGGCATCTCTCAATTTCAGGCTTTGTCCTGCTTTTCTAAGCTTACGTGCACCATGGTTGGGATTGGAAACTATACCAATAGTAGCTCGGCATCGGGAATCTATGAGTTTTTCAACACCCGAAGGTAGCCGCACAAGACATTGTGGGGCTGGCTCCTTAATTATTTTAGCATAAGTTCCTGCGGCTCGAGCCAGCTTTGCGCGTTGACCTGGATGACATTCAATTCTTTCTTCCCTTTGTTTTGTTTAGTAGCCTTTCATATCTTTTCTGTAACCTCTTAAATTTACTTTGCATTTGTCTTTTAATAATTGTTGCACTATTAAAGTCCTTTACCCCTTTGCTTTCATGTATTAACCCTCGGTATCTTCACCTTCAATCTGCTGAATAGAGGGTTTTCCTTTTTTCTTTTTTTGGTGTCATGATTTCATAATCACTAATGTCTGTCTGAGGCATGCCAAGCTAGAGCCAATAATAGAATTGCAGGCTGCATTAGTTATCTCTTGTTAATTTGTTTATGTTCCTCTGCTTTCGCTGTGTTTTCGTCATATTTTTTCGTTCATTCTTTTAAATAAAATTCTTCTTTAATGACATACTGTCACATTTATTGCTTTGTCTTCATGACTTTAACTGCATCAATCAGTTTCAATATGTGTTTCATGTTACATTAAATCGGACATCTATAGGGTCATCTTCATAGCCTTAACTGATTTATTTGGTCTCCTTTGCATTTCCGTGGTATAATTCCGTAGTAGTCAAGAATTATTAATGGCATCACTTGAGAAATTCATGCCACCTGTTCCACAGTTAAAGTATATTGATCTTTTGGGTTGCATATTGGGACTGCTTTACAATTCTATGTGATCTTCCTGGCTTTGATGTCGTGTGCTCCATTAAATGTTCTTCAATAGTTGGTGCTAGCTATGCCATTTTCACACTTCTAATAGATAAATAAGTCGTTGCTTCAAAGTTTGATATGTTTCATGATTGTTGCAATGTTCTGCTGATTGCAGTTGATTCATTTGTCTCACTAGCATTGTATAATTTCTTGCTGGGAAAACTTCCACATATCAACCATATTGATTGTTGGTTTATGCGCGTTTATTTGAGGGTTGAAATATAATTTATTATCCTTTTAATCTTGAGTATCTGTTGTTTATATCTGAGCTTACTACTTCAGGATGATCTTTATGATTTGTTGACCATACAACTATGTTTTTGTCATTACAAACTTCTTGCTCCTTGAATGATTTTATTTACTAAGTTGATAGTCCAGTTTTCACACATATGATTATGCAAGGCACTTTGTAAGTGCTTGCACTCGTATTCTTGGACTTGAGGGCACACCAGAAGGGGTGGAAGATCAAGGAAGGCTGACTCGAGTGGCAGCGGTATAGTTTTGAATTGTTAAATTCATTATTTAGTTTGTTACTTAGAAAAGTAACCCTTAGTATTTGTTACCTTTGGCTGTATAGATGTAGTTTCAAAAGCTATGTTTAATGTATTAATATTTTAAGCAATCATCCTTTGCTTGAATTGGTTTTCTTCCCTTGATTTTTGGGCTGGAAATTTCAGTTTCCTATTGGGATAGACTCCGACCGGTTTAAACGAGCACTTGATCTTCCAGCAGTCAAAGAACACATCAATGAATTGACACAAAGATTTGCTGGCCGGAAGGTAGGAAGCATAATCATCTTTCACGAGTTGCTTATTTTGATTAAATTCATGATTAATCATAAAGGTAGGTGTTTATAAATATTTTGCATAACAAATAACTAGAGACTAGAGAGTACTGTGAACTAGAGAGGTTGCTTTCTTTGTTGGTAACTGTGAAAAACTCATTTTATCAAATGTTTAAGACTACATGTGCGGTCATTACATTAATAAATACTATCATGATCTAGGTACCATATTCCACTTTTATGCCTTTCAGAAACTACTCACAATCTGCCAAATGAATTTCTAGTAATTACTTGAGTGGATAGGTTGGCCCATCACGAGTTGTTTGGTTGTTTCTTCATTTTCATCTTAAAGTATGTTATAGCAGGACTACCAATATTAGTCTTAAACTGTGTAGTGGTCTAAAATTTTGATTGCAGGTATGGGCAAGGCCCTTCTAGTTGGGCAGATTTGCTTAAAAACATTCTAATCTATGAGTCTCAAAGTTAGTCATTTGGTTGGAATTTCTTTCCTATTCTGGAGAATGACGGATGAGTCAAGCAGTGGTCTACCTGAAAGTCTAAAAAGTTAGGCTGGAGTCTCTATTTTCTTGCTATCCTTTTGGTCTTTAAAAACTGTTTAGTACAATATTTGCTAGAATACTGCAACCCGTCGGTTTAATTCTGGAGTCATCATTGATAGTTTTATTGTTGGCAAGGACTTGAGTCTCGGTGGGACATCCTGCGGGACATCAGAATGGAGCACCATCTCGAGTGTATTGGAAAACCAGGACAACCCTATCCGATGGGATTTAAAACGTTGGTTGTTGCTATTATTTTGTATGCGAGAGTCTGGGTTTTTTCGGAGAATTTGCCGCACTGCTGTGGGTTCGTTTGAGTAATATTGAACATTCATAGAAAGCAAATTCTCTCTGCTGGTTTTATTAGTGTGACATGTCAATGTGTGGGAAAGTCAACTGGAGAAGGTGCATATCATGATGGTTATAGGAGAAACGTGAAACCTTTATAGATAAACACCTTTTTCCGGGAAAAAATTTCTCTTCAATGTATTAGAATCTAAAATGGGAATGTATTATTCAATTCAGATACATAAAGAAGAAAAAAAAATCTAATGCCAAAAATGAAATCCAATTTAAAGCATTTCATTGGTCTATTGGATCACAACTATTTGCCAGATACTCAAGTCATTCATTGCTCCCCTCTTAGGAGGCTTTGGGTTTAAATCATGGTTTGCCGAACCACTCGGTTTACCTCGTACTGAATCAAATCGACATGGAACCAACATGGTTCAATGCTATTTTTCGAAAAATTGCGAGAACCGTTCCGAATTGGTGCGAACCGCTCGGTTCGCATTGGTTTGAATTGGTTCCCCCCCCTCCTCTTTCAATATCTCAAGCTTGAATCATGGTCTGATGAACCGGGATGAACTGCCCTATTTATCTTGTACCGAATCGGTAGCCAACCGGCACAAGTCCTGGTACCGGTCTTGGTTTGAACACTAGAGGTGTTTCCCAAGTGTTTGACCTGAGTAAGTCTTGCATTATTTCTTTGAAATGATTCATGTTGCCCCTGCTGTCTTCATTATAAAAAAGTCTCATGGTAAAAATATTAAAAATATCTAATCTGAAACATTTATTTTTTGATGGGATCATAATAATCAATTAAATACTCTTCCACTTGACTCAAACATTTGCATTACATATTATAGATTATGGCCATCCATCATATGCTCCTTATTGAATCAGTCACGTGCATCATGTATCTTTGCGATTCACTGAGTCACATACTCATATCCATCAATCAAATAATCTTTCCTATTGAATCGATTGGGTGCATGGTATGAGCTGAAAGTTGTGTAGCAAATCACTAATTATCTATTGTTTTCTTAGTCTTTTTTTTTTGAAGTTATTTTGTTTAATATAGTAAGTTTATCTAAGATTCGCCGAACCGGTATTGGGACCTGTACTGATCGGCGGGCGAGTTAGTATGGTACCGGTACTGTACCAACACATAGTATGCTTGGGCATGCCGGTTTCGAATCGGTGCGCCCATTTTTTTTAAAGTTTTTCAAGTTTGATTAATTGGTAATTAATTTTTTTCAACTTTTTTTATTGATTTTAAGTATAATTTGATTTTGGATTTTTGTTATGATTTCGGTTTAACCTAAATGATGCATCTTGTTGTTTTAAAATGATACAAAATATAAAATGATTAGTGAGATGCCGCATGCTACAAGAAGCAATATTTAATATCCTAAAATTAATGAGTGATGTGGAAAATATAAATTAATACAATCGATTACATATATTTAAAGTACAACATATATATCGATATCTAAAATTTTGTTGAGTGGTGATACCTTTCATAAATATCTGAATCATTAATATAGTCAGGAGGCACATCAATCTACTCCTCTAACCAAGCGGCGTAGTTTTGTATGTTCATTTCATAAGGAACGCACTTTGAGTTATAAACTCTCGGATTTCTCGCTGAAGTTTTGGCTCAAGGAGGTGTCCTCTGATTGATAATACGATTGTGAAGGGGTCCATCCGAATATGCCGGCGGCAAAGTTTGACCCCTAAGATGCTTCGGGCTGCGTAGGGTAGTCGTCATCAGAAGATGCCTCAGACGCACCATATTCATATCCGTATCCGTATGGGTCATAAGCTACTTGTGGCTGCAGGTGATAGGATCCAATATATGACTTAGGATCTGATATGTCTATGGATTCTACTTTACGTGCGAGGTCATCAACCGTTGTATGCAATCGTATCCTTACGGACTCTATCAGATTGTGCACTGTGGTCCCTATCCTATGTATCATATGTAAATTGGGATTCACCGGTGAATTGAAGACCACCCTACGATTGTCTTATAAATGGTGGTCTCATATCCTCCACTCTTCTCCTGGCTAGCGGATTTAGAACCGCCAGAATTGTCATCGTTGCTGCTTATGGTCTTTGAATCTGAGTGAACTGGCTCCTCCACTCTCCATGGGGGATCTAGGTGCTTTTTTCTTTTTGGGTGTGCTGAGTAGTTGCCTGCTTACTCTTCGTGCTCCTCTGCTTGCTTATCTTTTGTGCCCCTCTTTGCCTGGCTATGTTGGGAGGATGGATGTTGCCCTCTTGACTGAATTGACCGGACAGTATAGTGGCCTCATCTAAGCATCTCTCGATTTTATCTCTGAGAGGATATCTCGAATAAGGAGTCGTAATGATTGGCTCTTCAGTGATCTCTGTGTCTGTGGCTGATCACCTGGAAGGATGCGTGGAATATTGCGTTCTGCCCATTGTCCTGAATCGATTCTAGCCTCGCTGGCTATGAAACTAGCCGATCGTGAAGGCGATCTTCGCTCATCAAGCTCTGGCTCCTGCTGCTGGCCCACAAGTCATCCGATTATAGGGTCATTCTCATCGTCAATGAAAGTATGATGGATCGAATCTGTGTACTTTAGCTCTATTTTCTTCTGAATGCCCTGTAGCCTTATTCTTAGATTGTAGTGAACATATATAAGGTCATTGAGGCGCTTCTGTATCAGACGGCTCCTCTGCTTGCTGTGGATGAGGGTGAAGCTGGACCAGTTGAGCTCACAGCCATTCGAGGAGACCGTCTGGGAAAGGATCCAGATAGTTAGTTACTTAAGATTTCTCACGGACTAACCAAGATGAATCCATCATTCAGCTGCAAAAATTTTGAAGAAATTATATATAAGATAGTATCATGTTAGTAACAAGCTAACGCCAGGTAATAGTTATCATTGATGTGTAATATATTCGGATTTATACTTTTTTAACCTACGGCAGCTGTCGAGACTCCAAAACTGTTAGTGCCTTCTCTAAATATTTTGGTCTGTGAAAAGGAACCACATTGTAGTATGTTTAGTATGTTAGTAATCAAAGATACATGTTAACTTGCAGATGTCAGTTAAGTTAACTTATCTTTTCTAGACATAGTCGCGACTTCTGAATCATACTCCATCTTATAGATCACAATATGTAGAGTGACCAGAAGTTCGTCATCCATATCGATTTTAGGTACGATGTACTGAAACCTCGGGTTCAGGTAGTATGCTACAGATAGAGTTCGTAATTGTCTTAGTAAAATTGTACAAGTATAAGAACAGTGTAATTTTGAATGTTCTTGCCTACCTGCTAGATGCAAATTTCTATCCATTTGGTGGTCCGACCGCCGCTCAATGATATCGATATACGCCTACACATATGTTAGATTTGCCTCTTTGAACTAAATCTTTGTCCTCTCTATCATAATACAGAAGCCCATTTGGGGTACCTCTCGCTGTTCATGGCCTGAAACACTTCATACAATGGTTCGATAGCCTTCACTATCTTTTTGGCCCGCTGCCAGAATGTCTGCCTTGTCACCAAGACCTCGATAGTTCTTTCTTCAGTGCCGGCCCTCGCAAATCTATTTTTTTGCCACTCGGAACCAACAAACATCTGATGTAGGGTTGCTTTTCTCTTAAGAAGGCTATCAAGTGCAACATAGTTGGTAGTAAACTGTGTCACTCTTGGTCTCAAGATCTCTTCTATATTTCTCCTCATTAGTGATAGGACCGATGTATGGTTATAAATATATCTGATAATGGTTTGGGCTGTCTTCACTATCTGCTTCATCCTACGAATTTTCGCAATGTCTATCAACGTGATGTCAATACAATATGCAGCATATGGGATGTAGAAAATATATGGCCGCCGCTCCATCAAGATCTTCCTGGCAGCATTATATTGTGGCCTATTATCAGTGATGACCTGTACGGTATTCTCTTCTCCTATCGATCAATTTTCTCTATCAATCTGAGGATGTACATGGCTTTGTGCACCTGATCGGAAGCATCAATTGACATATGGTAGAAAATCTTTATATCACAATATGTCAAAAAGTTGATAATGCTCCGCCTGGTAGGACCGGTCCAACCATCACACATCTTTGTCAGCCCATATGTGGGCCACGTGCTCTTGTATGAGGCAATCCATTTTTTTAGCTTATGATTGTTAAGAAGCTCACCGTAGATGTCTTTCAGTCTTGAAGGATCTACATTGAGACTAGTAGCATGTATGGAGGAAATAGTAGACCTAGCATTGTGTCAACCTCTTGATACTTCGAATCTTTGTTGGGGAAGGCATGTAGATCTAAATCATGAATGGTGGCTCATAGTGGAATCTTTCTAGAGGACTTTTTTCTGCTACCAAAAGTCTCCAGCATAGATGCAATATGGCTACTCCCTCTGCTGACGACCTTTCTAATTGAGGAGGTCCTCTTGAACTCTGACTTTGCCCTGTTGCTTGCAGAATCAAAGCCTGACTCGTAGTATGAGGTTCTAAATCGAGCCCTATGCCTGGCCACTTTATCCTGCTGCCACTGATCATCCAAGCTCGCTTGCAGCCTGAATCTGTGCCTTTTCGTCATCTAGAGCGGACGCCTCCTCTGACTTCCTTGAGTGATAGGAAGGTGACTCTGCCGCTCGGCTGTCCATATTTGTCTTCTTCTTGGAAATTTTCTTCTTCATTGCTTTAAAATCAGCGAAGTGCTTCATCATCAACTGTCGAATCTCCTGTGAGCATTTCCGGCACATAAATATTTCGGGGTAACTACCAGCTAAGTGCTGCTTGAATCTGGTTACCCTTCCTTTCTTGAACTTTGTATTGCATCAGTTGCACTTTCAATGGTGCCGATCCGAAAGCATTTGCCCATGATCCCAACCAATGTCACGCTCTACCTTCTTTTTTTTTTGTCCTTGATGGTTCTATTCTTACAGGTTTATGACGAAGATAATATTTTTTACTTCAAAAAATATATCTGATTTATCTAATATATAGTACTAATTTTTTATATTCTATTTATTTATTTATAGTCATTTTTAAATTAAAAATATATTTAAATACCATAAATTCAGAAAACTATGTTTTTTACTTCAGAAAATACTTCTGAAATATGTATTACATGTTACTAAGCTCTCATAATTTTTAGTATTAATTATATATATTTAATTATTTTTAAGTTAAAAAATAAATTTAAAATATAAATATTTTAAAAAATTAATTTGAGCTCAAATCTATTTAGAATCCTACAATGGATGCTACATATATTTTTATAGGCCCATGGGCAAGCATCAAATGCTACCTATTTTTTATTTTTTTTCAAATTTAGGTCTAGACCATTATGCGCATGATCGCATCAAATTTGAATAAATGGATACCAAATTTAGCTGTAGAATAGCTTGCATGCCCCTGAATATGCGTATGATTTTACAATTTTTTTAAATTTTATTTTATTTTTTATTTTTTAATCCAAAAATATATTTTAATTTTTAAAACTATTTATAATCTAAAAATTAAAAGTTTTTATATTATTGTGTAGATCATCCATAGTTCTACAACATATCATAAAATCAAGCCAAAATCACAAAATTTGCCATGATCTCCCTTTATTTTACAAATTTTAAAGTTTTTTTTGGCGTCCAAAAAAAGAGAAAATGAGATAAGAAAGAGGAAGCATACCTTATTTAGGGTTAGATTCTTCTTCAATCGTGCTGAATCAGCGTATTTTTCACTGTAGGAAAGGAGGAAGTATTTGAATAAATTGGGAAGGCCCGAGAAACTTCTCAGGCCTTCCTAATCATCTTTTATAACAAAAGAAAGAGGGGGGAGGTGGACCGATTCGGAATAGGTTCGACTCGGTGCGAACCAGATGGTTGGCATCGGTTCCGCATGGAACCGACCGGTTCGAACCAAGTCTGGGTGGTTCGCGACCGGTTCCGGCCGGTTTGGAGCCAGTTTCAAAAAAAAAGAGGTGAACCGACCTGGTCTCCCACCGGGTCGGCTCGGTACGGACTAAACCGGGTGGTTCAGCCCAGTTCGGCGGACCTTGAGCTTATCTTTCAGCTTCTTGAAAACTTTGCTTTGGAACTAAATACAAGACTGAGATTTGTGAATCTAGTATCCTTCTATTCTATTTTTAAAAAATTTCTCTTATACACCTACTCTACCTGTGTGGAATTAATGGATCTTGTATTCTTATCTCATCAATAATGCATGTTCAACAGCTTTCCAAATCATGCTCTCTATCTACTTATAATCTCACATTCTTTACCATCATAGTTCTTTATGCATGCTCATTTGAAGTTATCATGCTGTGAAAGTAAAAAAAATATGACCATGATGATCTAATGTATATATCCAGTCTGCTTTCTTTTTGATACCCATGAAATGAACTAATTATGCAATTTTTGTTAATTAGTCCTTTTGATCAATTGATGTCCTTGTCACGTGTTAGTTTTCATATTAATATATGCTCTTTTAATCTTGTGATATGGCTTCAATGCTTATTCCTATATTCAAGCATCCTTTACTTTCCTAACTTCATTGAAGTCACATATGATTTTCTAAAGATCAATACTATGGGGCTTTACATATTTAAAAAATCATTGTGACCTCTAGAAGATAATGAACAATTCCATGTAAGACTTAAGATATTAATCTTGATCATGATATAAAAGTTGCCCTAAATATGAATGCTTGGTTGATGAGTATCCATAAAGCCAGCCTGAAGTAATTGGAATAAGGCTTGATGGATATCGTTATGGTTGTGATACTATAAGTTCCAACAATTCAACCTTTGTGTTCTCTCTCTCTCTCTCTCTCGCTATATATATATAAAATACATATGTATATTCTATATATGTACGTATATGTAAAATTGTGTATATGTATGTATACATGTATGTATCCCTTTAGAATTTTTTAAACCTGTTTATTGCTTTTCAGCATGAGTGGTCAATTTGTGTACCCTTTAGTTATTGGGCGATTGATGTTTACTCCATGTTTAGTATTAGACTATTAGTACTTGTTATTTTTGCACCATTAAACTTATTTTATTTAAATATGACAGGTAATGCTGGGTGTTGATCGTCTTGACATGATTAAAGGGATTCCGCAAAAGATTTTGGCCTTTGAAAAGTTCCTTGAGGAAAATCCAACATGGCGTGATAAAGTAGTGTTGTTGCAAATTGCAGTGCCAACGAGAACTGATGTTCCTGAATGTATGCATCATCTTTATAAGTAGTCTGTGCATCTTTAGTTATATTTTTTGTACATAAAATGACATTTACTTGTGCTCATTTTAGTATTTTCCTTACTAAGTGTTGTGTGTTTTTTTATCAATTTTGTAGCTATATAACTATAAAAGTAGTAAATTCAGTAACAAAATTTTAAATATGCACATATGCCAGAATTTGCCTAATTAGAGTATGACAATAAATTAATAAATAAATAAATAAATTAAGTACAAATCAAATTGATATATGGAATCTAGATATGCAAATAATGTTTCAACTCTCATGTTTATAGTTGTTCAATAATAATCAAACCCTACAAATCAGCGGATTGTGAAAGATTCTTAAATTATTTCAAGTCATGGCATCTAGTTCTCTCTCTCTCTCTATATATATATTGTTCAATTTTCAATTCTTAGATTTGTTATGATGTTTGAGTATACGTTGCTAATTTTTTTTGAATTTCTAGGAATCCCCCGATAAAGAATCTACATATATCGGACTTTATTGGGTGCGTTCGTACTCGTGCAGTATGACGCGCCTGCTCTAGCAAAAAAAAGAGAATCTACATATATCTTGTCCTCAATTTCAATATATTTTCTTTCAAGTATCTTATGAGTTCTATAAGGTCATGCAAGAAAGGTTTAATTTTCAAATTAAAATATTTATCTCATTAGTAATCCTATTCTACTCGCACACTATATGACTATATGTTAAGTTGTACCTATGTATTCAAGTTAGCTTTGGAAGCTTGAAAATGGTGATGTTGATGGCAAAGTTTTAAGTATCAACATGCATTTGAAAGTATGAGGCATACCATATCCATCATGGTTAGCCGTACCGGCCCGAACCGGATGGTATGGGGTGCACCATACCGGTTTGGTACCGGTACTCGGTACAGATGGCGTACCGACACTTGGTATGCGGAAAAGATCCCATACCGTACTGATACAATGTTAGTGTGGCACCGGTACAGGGTCCGGTACCGAGACGGTGATTCTTGATATCCATAGTTACAATATTCTTCGAATTATCGAATTATTTTTAGTTTTTCTCTTGCCCAAACAATTCTCCGGATTATTATTTAAAAACAAACCGTTCTCAAAGTATACGAATTTTACAATTTACTCATGAATTAGTCATGATTAATTTTTAATTTTTTATATATTATAAAACAATGATACCATATATTGTTGCTAGCAAGATTTGCCATGGTTCGTTATGCCCTCGTGCCGTTTCGTGCTGGGCCCGTACTGATAGCGGAGAGGGTGAGGGAGCAAAAGAGGGAGAATGGGAGGGGGAAGGAGAGAGAGGGAGAGGAAGGGAGAGGGAAAGGGAGGGCCGCCGGAGGCCTCCGGAGGGCGTTGGAGGGGCCTCGAAGGGCTGGAGCAGGGGCTTTGCCCTCCGAACCCTTATTTCATTTGAAACAGGGATTTGTTGGGGCTCCCCATTTTTAATTTTGCAAACCCCTCGCCAACTTCACTTAAAATTTTCAAAATAAAAAGGGGCCCCGACGTCCCTCTGTTTCGAACGAAACAAGGGTTTGGAGGGTGGAGCCCCTGCTCCAACCGTTCGGGGCCTCTCCGGAGGCCTCCGGCAGCCCTCCCTCCCTCTCCCTCTTCCTCTCCCTCTCCCTCTCCCTTCCTTCCCCCTTTCTATTTTCCTCTCTTTCCTTGTCCCTCTCCCACAACCTGCCGGTTTACCATTTTGAATGCCGGAATCGTCCCAGTCTGCTGCTGCCACGGCTCGGTACGCCCCCAAACCGGGCGGTTCGGGACGGTTCTGCATTCCATGGTTGCTAGTACTATCTTTTTCCTATAATTTGTTACTTTTGCCTTTTCTATTCTTATTTTTAAGTAAATAATTCTATAAATATTTGAGAATGTTCATATTTTTAAATTTTATTTTTTCTAATTCTTAGCCATTCTAACTCTTTTTGAATTTTTCTGAATACAAAATCACTACATCTAGCTGAATTTTTCAGATGCCGAAGTTGTGACTATGAGCATATCGACAGGGTATTCTACTAGCATGATATTGTGGCTCGGTAAGCCCCTTACTGGCATATAGTATAGGTGTTGTGCTGACTCCAGTACTGCACTATATGTCGATGCGGAGGCATACCTCTTATCAGTAAGGCACCAATATGAGGCCCTAAACCAAGACTTGAAGTTTTGGTTGATGGTCGCAATCATGGTCTGCCGTACCGATCGGTATGGGTCGGTACGGGCCGGTACGTACCGGTATCGGATGGAACCGGTACGGTACAGCTATATTTTTCAGTTCCGACTATTTGCAACCCGCACCGGTCAGCACTGGCCCATACTGATCCGTACCGAACCGGTACCGGCCCATACCGACTAGTCTGTACCGACTGGCCCGTACCGATCTCAAATTTTTTTTGGCTTTTGGCCCGAACCAGCTGAATCGGTACGATACCGGTTCGGTATGGTACCAGTCGGTACAGCGGACCTTAGTCGCAATATTGAGCTGCAATTGCAATTACCCTTCATCAGGTTGTGTTTCATGTTCATGCCTTGCTTATGCATTTTGTATAATTTGTTTTATTTCTCTTGTGTGTGCTTGTGAAAGAATCTGTGCGTTGCATTATTCCATGTTCATCTTAGTGAAATACATGGATATACCTACTCAACCCTCAACTTGTTACATCAGATATCTTAGGGCATTTTATTAGGTTCTTGCAAATGTATGATAACAAATGGTACTGCTGCACTGCATTTCTTTTCCTTGTTATGGCATCAGTTTATAAGGGTAAGTTGTAAGAAGTTCATGCTAAGATAAGCATGCATTTTTATAACTTGCATAAATGGCTTTTTTTGCCATTAGTTGAGTTATCAAAAATTCATTTACATTTGATCATTGCTAACTTTATGCTCTTGTTGAATGCTGAGTGTACTTAGAATAATCTACCTTTCTAGTGGACTTTACGTTTAATTGCTAATTATATATTTTCTGTCAACCAGATCAGAAGCTTACTAGCCAGGTTCATGAAATTGTTGGACGCATAAATGGCCGCTTTGGGACACTAACTGCTGTTCCTATACATCATCTGGTTTGTAGATGGCCTGTCCTTATAGCTTTCTTTGTCTTGAAACATTGAAGGCATCTTAATTTTTGTTTTGAGGGAATTTATATTAAATAGATCCAGTCACATCATTGAATTACTCTGTGGTTAAAGATTTCTACATTCTGAATTAAATTTACCTTCAATGCAGTACAACCTGAACTTTTGCAATTTTTCTATTGATACATGCTAAAAGTTTGTTGCAGTTGCTTAATACTGTAGCTGAAGGCTGCAAATGTCTTTATCATTGTTCTATTTTATTTTCTTTGTAGAGAGACTGAGACTTATTGATCTCTTATTGGGTTAATTTCTGGTAAGTTTCTTACTATTTGGGTCATCGAATTAGCAACATTTCTTATGAAACCATTAACGTGATGCCTTTGTTCGGCGAACAATGCAATGACAATCTGACAGATTTGGTGGGAGAGGGGAAATATAGGAAGGACTGGTCAGAGGAGAGAGAGGAGAATGGAGATAGGAGATTTAGGAACATTTCTCAAAGGTCATATATGCATAAGAATGCATCATGTCAATTCGGCAGGATTTGTTTCTCCTACAGAAAGTTAGATGTGGAATAACATGACAAGGCATTGGAGAAAAGGTAAACAACTGGTTGTTTGAGTGGTATCTATGTAAGGTACATAACTTTGATGTGCATTTTAGTTCTAAAATTTAATAGAAGGCATCAACAATAGCCTCCTTGTATGCGACGCATCATCCCAGATTGTCTGTCCGTTGTTTGTCCATCATTTGTTCCATGTTTTGTAGTCTAACAATTTCATTCAGTAATGCTGAGAAGGCATACTGCTGCAAAGATAACATACAATGCTAAACCATTTCTGTTGTTATTTTCGCTAATCTGCACAAGATGAACACATGTTTGGTCTATTATATTAAATCTTATTGCTTATATAAGATCTATATTAATGTTTAAAGCTCTTGAAAGGCAAATATGGCTTTTGCAGTTAAATTTTCCTAATTTTGTGCAGTGCTGCTGCCTTCTTCTATTCCCTTTCTAGCTCATCAACATTTTTCATGACATTCTCTCCATCTAACTTTGGCTAAATATGTGGGTCCTTCATCACAACCATTTCCCAATTACACTCATAATTTTCTGTTGTTTTTTTTAACTCTTTTGCACAGTTGCTGCCCTATTTTTCCTCAGCCTTGGTTTCCTTTTCAAGTTTGGAGGACTGATGCAAGATTCTCATTTCAAATATGTGAGCCCACTTGGGTGTATTAGCACTTCTAAGCATGACATGTCTAAGATTTCTTTTATTGTGGATAAGCAGTTCCATTCATCTATTATGCTTTCGTTTGCTGGGAGGATAGATATTTCACAAATAGTGCAGCCAAGACACCATGCTAAAATATTTATTGCTTTGAGAATAGGAACTTATTTCTCCTGCAAGAAAATAACAAGTGTTGGGTGAACCAATTCTCTCCATCCTTCCATTGAGAGTGATAGCAAGGATCGAGGTATCATGTGGCACTGTCGTTCCAGCTTGGCACTGGAAGAAATGTTGTGCTAGTGCTCGGCATGCACTGTCACCTTTTTGTGGAAAACATTTTTATGCAGTTGGTACCTAGCCAGTGCTATGTGCTGGAAGCCCCTTGCTTGGTATGTATATGCCATATTGACTATTTATACCATCATTTTAACCCTTGGAGATAGGCAAGAATTGATGAATGGGGGAAAACTTAATGTCCCAATCAGCTCAATATTGAAACTTCAATTAAATTTTGTTTAGATTGCTCGTATGCAAATGCGTGCAATCAACTAGAGCGTAATAGTTTCTGGCTAGTTGTTCAGGTTAGTAGTTTTTATTTTAGGGTACCTTGAGTAATAGTTTCTGGCTAGTTTTTATTTTACGCAGTTCAATCATTTGAAAGTAATATATGCTTTTTTGGTTATTCATATTTTTGTACTGTTAATGTATTATTGCCTTGTATAATCTTATCTTGATATCTTGATATACCTATTGGTCTTACTCTCTCTATGTGTGTTTGTAAGTGAGATATCATGTTTTCATATGAAATTTCTCTTTTGCACAGGACCGTTCCCTTGACTTCCATGCATTATGTGCTTTGTATGCTGTCACTGGTAATTATTCTTTCCCCTTAAAGTTTGTTGTCTTCTTTCCTTTCTTGGGCTGCATGTCTAATAATTCAATGAATATGTTGAGTGGAAGATGAATTTGGCTTCTGTTGAAAAACATTCACAATGGTTATCCATTAGCTATCATCTTTGGGTCCCACCCTATGACTATGAAAAATATTTGAAGTGAATATATTTGTTTAATTTTTTACAATCTTTGTTGCTATAAAGTGTTGTCAGCCTTAGAAATTTTAAGTCCTATCACTGAAATGCAAAAAACCGCTATAGATATAATTTGTGCATGATTATTGCAATCATAACCCTGAAATTCTTAAGTTGGAAACTTATCCAGAAGAATAAATTCCATGTAGTAGGATCGATGAAGAGAGAAATGGTTGATATCCCATTTGTTGTTGGCTTGGTTTAAATAATCCTCTCAGATTCTCTAGGCTGTAGAAGAATTAATTATGGTTTCTTGTGACATGGCCACCTATATGTACATCCTCATTTATATATAAGACAGTTGATATTATAAATAATAGTTTCATAGTATCCCTTGAACGTTGACCCTAATGAAGGTTTCAACTTTCAAGTGCTGGTCTATGCTGGCCTGCACATACTATGCCAGGCTGCTGGTACCCGGGGTGGCATGACACCTATTATTTTTAAAAATATTTTCTTATTAGAAAGGATAGTAAGTCAGTTTTTTTTTTTTTATATGGGTGTAATGCTGGCATGTGTACCAGCACCATGTCATTTTGGCCATTGGCACTTTTAAATCCTTCATTTTAATTGATACTTTATCTCTTTTTATTCCTTCATAAGAGTCTATTGCTCTTGCTTGTCACATGGCAATTTTTGAAGATGTGGATTTTCTGTTGAAACATGTTCCCAGATGTCAATATCCAACTTTAAGATCTTTATTTATAGATTTTCAACCACTGGGCCTTGATCCATAGGATCATTTACCTTTGGATCTCTGATGATAAGGTCTTCATCTTATAGTTTAAAGAACATGTCTCTAGTCACCAAAGATATGTCATGACTGGATTGCCATCTGTTTGATTTGCACTTGATTGGTTAACAACTAGGATTGAGCAAATTATCCTTTTTTTAAATACGCAAATACCAGTACGTAGCCCGAGCGTTTAACCTATTATCTTATATATGCTGTTTTGAGACTTCTAACTTTGTTGACTCCCGTCCATTGTAGGTTGTCCACAGGACCTGAGTATTACTCAAATATATGCTTTGCCATGAGTATATTGAGGCTCTGACATCTAGTTCACTCTGAAGGCTCGGGTATAGTAAATAAGAGATGACAGACATTAGGATTTGATGTGGTGGTAAAATGGATGCTAGCATTCTAGAATTGAATGACATATATACTTTAGGAAAGTTTAGGGCCCGTTTGATGTTGCTTTTGTTTTCAAAAACTCAAGAAGAAAACTATAGTTTGAACAATGTGTAAGATGAAACTCTTTGTTTTTGAAATTGTTCCTAAAAATATTTAGAGCTTTGGAAGCAAAGATTTATTATCATGGTTCGCCGTATCGGTACCGGTATAGGTGGCGTACCGATATTTGGTACGCCGAAAAAACTCCATACTTTACTGTACCGACATTGTGCTAGTATGGCGCTAATATGAGATCCTGTACCGAAACATCAAATCTTATTTATTATTTTTTAGAAAAGAGTGAAAATAAGAGCTAGGTGTGGCAGAAGTTTTGTGCAAATTCCATCTTCAACATTAATAATATCCATATGGTATTTCACTAATCTGTAGAGAAACCAAAACACAAAGAAAATGATGCCAAACAGGCCCTTTGCGCGTAGAGGAAATTAAACTTTTCAGCAATGAATTTTTTGCCATCTGTTTAAGAATTAAATGCCCTGATGTCTAGGGTAGAAATAATGTTGTTGCCATTATTGTAGTCTTTATAATGGTATTTCATGGGGAAAAAACCCAAGGCTTTGTTTCTTAAAGGGTTTTTTTTTTTTTGGTTGTTATCTAGAGACCTCGGAGAAAATAGGAAAAAGAAGCTAGGATTTCCAAGAAATATGCTTATATTTGTTACTGACAGTAGGTGGGCAAGTTTTTGCTTATTTAATTGTTTAATTTGTAGGATCTCCGGAGAAATCTGTGCACAGATCCTGTACACAATAGAGAGGATATATTGGAGAAGAAAGACAAGAAGAGTAGAAGGATGAGAGAGCAAGTGCAAAGAAGAGAGGGAAAATGAAGAGTTTGGAAGGAAGAAACTTTTATGATAAATAACCACTCCCGAAATACAACAGAATGATGATAAAAGAAAGGACATATTCGCATGGGAAGAATTTTTGATGGTGTTGATTTGTCATTAGATCCATGCATAGGTTATATGTACACCAAATAAGAAGATAGTGTGGTGCAAAATGATAGTGATGAAGTTGAAGATAAGGAAAGAAGCTCGAATAAAGAAGAAAAGGATAAGCATTGAAAAGTTCAAAGGAATAGAACAAGTGTGCTGCTCAAACTTGTCCTATCATTTTTCCCACAAGGGGTACTGGCAATTCATAAATAGGCAATTCTTTTTCATTTTATTCCCAACTTATTGCCCAAGCAATTGCATGTGGTAGTCATCTGACTTTCAAATAGGCTTCAGTCACCTTTATGCATAGTGTGGCCACCAGCCATAACACAACCAACATTCACCCCACTTCAGAGAAAATTGAAATCAGCACAATACTGAAAATCTCTATATCACTTCAGGAGAGTGAATGGATGAAGTTGATCCAATATAGTTGCAGCAATATTTGACTTTCATCATGATGGGAAAATTTAAGGATGACAGGTTTACTCCTATACTACATCATTGAAAGTAAAGCTCTGGCTTCATAAGATAAATTGATACTTGCATTTTATTTGTTTATATCTAGGATAACATGGTGTGATTTGGTGGTTGCCTTACCACTTATACCTGTTTCTTCTTGTAGATATTTTGCACTTTGCCAATTTTGTACTCACCTGATCAGTTCGGTTGCATCTTTCCAAAACATTATTAGTGACGATGATTTGCTAATATAATTATTTAACAGTTGTTTTATTTGTTTCAAAATCTGATATCTAACCAAGCAGTCATTTTGCTTTAAATCAACAAATTGATAGGTCCTGCACTCCCTGTCATTACCTGCAGATAAAGTTTCATAGAATGATCATATAATTTTGTTAATAAGATAGATAAACTAGGCTGCGGCAATGTAGGGAGAAAGAAATTCAGTAAGTAACAGTTATGGTACACCTCCTTTTTGTGCAAGTTGTATTGATAGGTAGGACATAATTATATGGTATGTGAACAAAATCTCTTTCTACTGTGTCTTAAAACTGACTGCAATTGACACTACTTCGACAATTGAACCATTAGAGAACAGCATATCTGATAAATCTTTGGCCTTTAACTGCTCGCTTCAACTCTCTAGACATTAATGTTGCTAGTTATAGCTGTGTTCGGTTTGTGTTCTAGGGTTCTGTTTCTGCTGGCTTTCTCAATTCTACTCATTTCCCCCCATTATACATTTTTGTAGATGTGGCACTTGTAACATCACTGAGAGATGGGATGAATCTTGTAAGCTATGAGTTTGTGGCATGCCAAGGTGACAAGAAAGGCGTTCTTATATTAAGTGAAGTAAGTATCAACAACTTCGTACATATGCATTTGCTTAATTTTTCTTGGCATAAGCTTAGCTTATTCCCTTCTTTCTACATTCTGGTCACATTCAAAGATCTGTATGAATGCTGCTTTAGATAGCAAGAGGCTCTGCTGTTTTTGTTCCATAGCGTGTTGAAAATTTTTCTTATAAAATTATTTTTGTCCATGTTTTGTAATAACAGTGTCTGGGAATGTGGTTCACCTTAAATCATCTTATTCAAAATAATTGGATTATCTCTTTCAGAAGTAAACATGATTCTCCTTTTCCCTAGATTCATTTCATCTAGATTTATGCCATCATGTTTGGAAACTACCTGTTGTGCTTAAAAGTCATCATATTTTATTATATGCAACATATCAGATTTATTGACTACGGCCAGTTAATGCAACAATGACTTGGAATTCGTTAATTTCAACTTAGTAGTTAATTTCTAGTTGTCATGTCTTGGTGTTTAACATAAATTTTGGCTATCTTGAATTTAATGGGAGGAAACATCTATTTCCACAGCAATGCACACCTCTTGGCACATGTCAATAGAAAATAAAACTATGTAAACTCTGCAGTTTAATTGCTGAAGTTGTTGAAACAAACACCCATAATAGTAATATACTTCTATACATTTAGGAAATCCAGTGGATAAGCTGTAAAAGCTCCTGAAATTTTAACAAACAGAAACAAAACTATGAAATCTATACACAAAATGCTATGGTTTCATTTTCCATCTCGTTATGGAGTTAAAGTTTTGTTATCTAGATTTGCATTACCATGGATAGATGATGAGAAATGATATATGACATGCGATAACCTGTCTTTTGTTCATTCATCTTTAAAATTCTGGTAACTCTTATTTGTTGTCAGTGCACACTGCACAGTGTCATGGAGATGTATTCCAGTGTCATGGTATATCACCTGTGTTCACTACTCAATGGATTAATAAAACTTTGATAATCTAAATCTTTTCTTTTGTGTTTCTGCTTTCCATATTTTCATTTTTTTGGCAATGTTCTTGAAGTTGGCTTAAGCCTTATGTTAGCTGGTTTCATATATAGTTTGCAGGGGCAGCCCAATCTCTAGGAGCTGGTGCCCTCCTGGTAAATCCATGGAACATCACGGAAGTTGCTGCCTCAATAGGGCAAGCATTGAATATGCCTGCTGATGAGAGAGAAAAACGACATAGACATAACTATGCACATGTGACTACACACACTGCCCAAGATTGGGCAGAAACTTTTGTAAGGTAAGGATCCAGTGATTTCTTAAATTGTACTCTGCAATCTGGTCTTCTTTTAAGGACTCTGCATGGTTTATGACTTTGATAGGATGGGTGCATTCTTTCTAACTGCTTGACATATCTAAAGGTAATCACATTATGGAGAAGGTGGGGAATGATTGTTGTGTGTGCCGGTGAACGTGCAAGGGAGAGTGATCATATATTTTCCTTCTGTTTGATAGCAAAATGAGCCAATCCACATTAGCATGCCATTATGATGACATGCTAACTTTCTTTGCACTACTTGATGGTTTTAACTGACTTCTTTGCTTGCATTGAACCAGTGAAGCTCAAGAAACGAAATTAGGACTACTTCTTACATTTTCCATTCAATACCATTGAAACAAGATAAGAAAAGGATAATATGCTTGTTGGCTTGAATAGGAGAGAAACAAGCATTATCCTTCATTTTATTAAAGTATGCTCTACTCCATCAAACAGATTATACAATTAACCTGCGCATTTTTGCCAAGGCCTAGAACTGCTGAAAGACTTCTGGAAAAAAGATATTTTTTGTGGTACCAGTTGCTGGTGGATGCTTTGAAGAAGGATATGGAAGGACAAACACTATATTTGCTCCAATTGTAACCTGTTTCGTCCAATCAGTTGATGTCGTGTAATTAGAATCCAAATCTGTGTGTTCCACACAGCTGCATAATTTTCCATTTGAGCTATTTATAACTACTTCCTTAATGTAAATAGACATGTTAAATTATCTAACATGATTTTTGCCCATCTAAACAAATTAGGCATTTTAAGTTATGCTCATGGTGTATGTTTTATTGCTGTTAAGCATGCTCCGAGCTTCTCTATATACTATCTAAAGATGTCAAAACACACTAATTAACATAAAGTTGCATTATATTAGTTGAAAGAAACTCAGGTTCTAAGGCAGAATTGTAAGAAATCATTTACTTTCTAAATAAGAATGAACTGTGTCTTGGAGAAACCTACATGCATGCATAAAACTATCAACAAACCAATTAGACAGAGTAAGCTGTGCACAAAATGCACATCTCATGTTGCATATTAGCTTATCCCAGGTAGAGGAATTATTTCATACTGTTTGTCCATCATGTTGTTCCAACATTTAACTAACAGGTTGTGGCTAACATGGTACAATATGAACTAATACTACACTTAGCTTTTGTATGTGTGGTGGGTGATATTTTGTGAACTATTGTTGCTTGCAATATATAATATAATGTTTTGTTGGTTTTGCATGACTCTTATTAAGTGATTCCTTCAAACCTCAAGTTGCCATTGACTCTGTTTTAGTAGATGAAAACATAATAATCATCCTCTTGTCTCTAAAACTGCCTTATAAGACCATCAGATTCACTCTTGACTTGTCTTCTGTTAATTTTTCTTTGCCTTTTCTTTTTAAACTCTTTTTAATTATTTAAACATTGTTACAATGTATTACAGCAAAGTATTAACTGGTTATAAATATCGACTTGTATTGGCCATTGGCCTCTTATGTTGCAGAACATTAATTTGATTACTTGTAATCCTACCATGGGCTTATATATGCTTTGTTGATTGATCTAGTGCTGATTGGTAGATTCAGCAAGTCCTACAGATGAATTTCTTTTCTATCTTTTCTGAAGAACATGTTTATGTTTTTACAAATTCTGTATTCGAACATACCCTTGGTCTTATGGTTCACTTTGAAATTACTCATACCATTTCACCTTTCCCTTTAGTGAACTAAATGATACAGTTGTTGAAGCTCAACTTAGAACAAGACAAGTTCCACCTCTACTTCCTACCAAGATAGCAATGGAACGATATTTGCAGTCCAAAAATCGATTGATCATCTTGGTATTCTCCTCATGTTACATATTTTATTTATTTGAATTGATGATAACTTCATGGGCTGTATTTCCTTTCTTTCACTTTTATCATCTTGTTTGACTGAGACAGAGATACTATAGGTACAATTGTTGGATTATTAAAATGTTTTGTCTCATTCTGCTATGTTTCTTTCTTCATGTCTTTGTATATAATCAAATCTACAGAGAAGTAAATTGAATATGTACCGGCACACACTAAGAGCATGGATAGTTAGCAACTTTTCATACTAGCAGTAAAATCCAATTTGTTTGCAATTTCTAACTATGGTATATATCAATTGTCACTGCCCAGTATGGATTGCTAAACAATTGAATGTTGTAACCTGGAAATGTTCCATAGCACATCCTGCGGTTGGATTACTTACACACCTTGATAAATGATTATTTTCCAGAAACAGTTAACAATATGTTATCATCATAATTGTCATCGTCAGTGTTGACAGATATGGAAACACTTCAGAACTTGTTAACAAAGAATGAGGTGTGATTATTTACTTTGTCTAGCCTAGGCAGGGTACATGTGACACTCAAAAAGTACATACATTTTTAAAAATATTAACATGTGCATTGTATAGGATATGTCTTTACTTATTCTCTATGTTGGGAGTGTTTCAACTTTCAAGTGCTAAAGATCTCTTATTCTTTCAATCCATTTTTTGAAGCTGAATAGTAGCAATTCTGATTATTTTTGAAGTTAGCTGTTTGTGGAACAAGCTTACAGATGCGTAATGATCAGATTCATCAACTTCTTTTTTTTTTTTTGATCTCTAAACAACTGTTGACTAAAGAACTAATTGACAACCAACAAACTTGCAAGTTTGAATGGCTAGACATGACAAAGAGCAACGTATCTTGGTATACAAGTTCTCCTAAATTTGTCCAGGCAGAAAGGAAGGGTTGCTGAGTCTTTTACACAAGGGTGCACAACATATGTTGGCCTGGCGCTGGAAGCAGGCCTGAGTTGGACCAACACCCCCTATGTTGACCTTTGGTCACCCTTGGGTGGGGTAAAGATGCTGGTATGTTAATGAAAAGTCCTGAACTGAAACCAGGCTATGGGAACTAGACCAACTTTTCTCTCCTACATCAGCTTTTCCTTCCTAATCTTAGTCTCAAATACAGATTTATGAATCATCATCTCTTCGCTGTCTACATCTTCCACACTCATTTTATCCCCATTTCTCTTCTCTCTCCTCTTGTTGCCTGCCCTCTCATCCTCCTCCTCTCGTGTCTCCACATGCCTGTTTCATCTCCCCTCCTTTGTTCTCTTCAATTGCCACCACATCGGCAGGGCTTATTACTAATGCCTTCTCCATGTTATGGAACCACATTTTCTATGACATTACCTGTGTTATGTGCCTTGTCGCATCATTGGGTCACTGGGGTTTTAGCCAACCACCCTCTCATTTGTTGCAAGACTTTGACCACACCTATGTTCCCAAACTCCATGAACCATGCCTTGAATTTAAGTTGATTGCCTAGCCCTAAGCCAGGTTTGGGTTTTTAGATTTTTGTACGAGCTAGTTTCTGGTTGGGTCAATACGGGCTGAAGCTAGACTTGCTCATGTCTAGCAATATGGGATTCGTACGGCTAAGGGTGGACTTACACAAGATTGGCCCATTAGTAGTTCTAGCTTGAGTTGTCCCTATGGTCCAATAAGAAGTGCTTCACCAAAGTATGCAAAATCATTGACCCAAGTATCTCTGGAAGATGAAGAATAATGGATTGTTCCGCAGGAAGTCAACATATTTATAAATATGAAAAGTTTAGATAAAATGGAGACTGAAGAGGTGTATAACCTCTTTTTTCATATCTCCTCCACCTGTGCATGTGCCTCACTGTAGGGATTCATTTTTGTAGGATATGCAACCAACTATGAGGTGTTGATCTCAATTCCATAGCTCTGTGATGAAAAACTAAAATTTTTAGCCCAAACTTTGTAGGTGTTAGAATCTATGGTTGGAACTTCCCTTTTCTTTAGGTTGGAACTCCCCTTAAAAGAAAGACTTAATGATCTGTGCTAGGGCTGAGGAATTAGGGCTCCCTACCTGTACAGGCATAATAACTCTAACTTGTATATGTGGGTGCTATGCCTATGAACCAAAACAACCCACGAATTGGTAATCAATGCTATGTCAAAAACAAAATTAGTGCACCGCACCATTTCAATTCTCATGGCTTAAAATGAAGCAATGCATTTGCGCCATGCATGCATTCTCTACCTTTCTGCATTTAAGAGGGCCCTATGCCTATGTATGTCAGCTTGAACTCCAGGCTTACATTCTGCCTGTGTGTGGACTACTTTTATGCTGATTGACCTTGCTATCTGTGCAAGGGCCAGAATCATGTATCCTGTACTCCTAAGCTCTGTAATTGACATTTCACTGGAAATTCCTTGTACCTAGTTGACCCTTTTTATGAGTTGGATTTGTGGACCATCCAACCTTGTGTTAAATATGCAAAGACTTCTTGAGCATGCTGTATATATCTGGGAATTAAGTGAACTTGGGGCAACTGGACTCTAGCCCGAGTTTGTTCGGAGATCAAACATTCAAATTGAGAATTATGAGCCTATGCCAAATGCATGTTGCATTCTGTCCACATGTTTATTCCACAATTTATGTCAAGGTTGGACCAAGGCTGATAATTTTTGTGTCATGGGTGTGTGTGCATGCTTAAACATGCATTTCTACTACAACACCAGAAGGAATTTGTTGAGAGCACTTACAAGCAGCACTCCATCGTGCACTTAGGCCCATGACTTGCCCAATGCATATATATGTTTTTCAAGCTTTAATTGACAATTGAGTTAATTTTTAGTTTCATTCATGGGAGAAGTTTTGGTGCCGTGGTCATGCCTTCATCAAGAATAGGTTCTACTAAAATCATATGCTAAAATTTGAGCATTTACTGAAGCTGTGAGAAAATTATTGTAAATTTTTGATGAGCTATCCTTGATTATGGTGATGCTCCTGTGAACATTATGGTTAAAGATAAGGTTTTTAATTTGGAAATATGATAGGTTTTAGAAAATAACTACTATGACTGAAAGAAGATATAACAGAGGCGGTCAAACTATTACACTAATTATGCAACGGGTTATACACCAAGATGTCAGATACATTAAGAACAAGAGGTGCTTATCTTGAACTTGATGTGGAGCATTTATTTATGTTGAACAAGAAATGCTGTAGGGTATGGGCCTTCATGAAGAAATTAACAGGTAAGAAGTGCATGGATGCATTAACTAAACAATAGGCGACATCCCATGAGGGTGTTGTACTACTCCCATTCCTCTCCTGGGAAAAAACAAAAAGAAACCCTTATTCCTTTTCTTTGTTTGCCATCTTTGGCCTATGATGCTCATCTTTGAACTGTCTAAAGATTATTTTCTTTTTAATCCTCTTATGGTTCTTAACCTTTCACTAGGGTACTTGTCTTTGGCTCTGTTGATCTACACCTAGACTTACTGCATATGTATAAATATGATAATAGTATAATATAATATAATATATTATATAATTTAAACCATCGTTTCTACTACCCAACATTCTGAAATATACAATCAAGCTGGTTGACTGACACTTTGTAAAATTTTACTGCCTCAATTTGTGACTGTTACTTGCAAAACACTCTAGATGAGTACCATCATTTTTATCCTCGCTATTTTGATCCTACTTTTTCCTTTTATTAGAACAGGTCCATGTTAGCTAAAGCAATAATATTTTGGCAGTCTGTGGTGCCTGCACCACCATCTGATAACCGTCTAAGTTGTATTAAATGGAAGAAGTGGGTGTACATGTTTCCTTATCATCTCAGATGCTAGTTTTGGAAGTATATACAAATTGAGTGGCGAGGGAAGCTGAAGTCATCTCTCAGACTTTAAACTTACCTGTTAAAAAACCTTTGGTTGACTCTAAAAATTCTGTTCCTTTGCCTGCAGTCCCTAAAGTTTCATTTTTTGCAATTGATTTTAAGGAACTAAGGTTTGAAGTAGTCTTTTCCCCCTTTTATGTCAATAATAAATCATCTGGTTCCTCTAAATCCTGAATTGAGGATATCAAGATTGCTGATTCAATTCTGCCTTGCTTAAGTTTTTACAGAATATATTGTGGAATAATGACGACCTGAAGTTCGTATATGATTTACATCTTACTTTATTTTTCCTTTATTGACATATGCGTATACTGCCAAATCGTAGGGTTTCAACGCAACACTGACAGAACCAATTGAATCTTGTGGAAGAAGAGGTGGAGACCAAATCAAAGAGATGGAGCTTAAATTGCACCCAGATTTGAAAGTGCCTTTGACAATTCTTTGCAGTGATAAACAGACAACTGTTGTTGTTCTCAGTGGAAGCGACAGAAGTGTCCTAGATGATGTATAATTTTAGAAATATATTTTTATATTTTCCAACAATTATCTTAGTGCTAAGTTTCTTGTGCTTTTCCAGAATTTTGGAGAGTACAACGTGTGGCTGGCAGCAGAAAATGGGATGTTTCTGCGCCTTACAGGTGGAGAATGGATGACAACAATGCCAGAGCATCTAAATATGGATTGGGTTGACAGTGTAAAAGTGTGTACGGTGTTCACGATTTTGTTTTCATTGGAGATATCTTTCGATGAAGTAGATTTATGATACTAACTGAAACTTTGCAGCATGTTTTTGAGTATTTCACTGAGAGAACACCTAGGTCTCATTTTGAACATCGTGAGACATCACTTGTATGGAATTACAAGTATGCAGGTATAGTTTTGATCTTTAGGAAAATAATTGTTATACTAGTACATTGAATACTCATGATTTCACTCATCTTTTTCTTATGATATTGTTATTGTTGCAGATGTTGAATTTGGAAGGCTTCAGGCAAGGGATATGCTGCAGCATTTATGGACAGGCCCGATTTCTAATGCAGCCGTTGACGTTGTCCAAGGGAGCCGGTCAGTTGAGGTTAGATCTGTTGGAGTTACCAAGGTATGTCAGTATATGTTTCCCTTTTCACAAGGATACATTAGAATCTTTCTTAAGTGTAACTTGTATTGGTCCAATAGTTCTTTTGTATGCACTCGATCTACAGATCACCTTGAATATATGATGCACTGAGAATATATGATCTTTACCTTGAATATGATGCATAGTAGTTTCTCTTGAATGATTTGTCAGAATGGGTTGCATTCTGAGGAGCATGGTCTGCCGAACCGGGTTGAACCACTTGGTTCACCTTGTACCGAACTAGCACGAAACTGGCACAATTCATCCAGTTTTTTCAGAAAATGGCGTGAACCACTCTGAACCGCCGCCCTCTCTTTTCAATAATAGAGAGGCTTAGAAGGCCTCCCAAGATTTCTTAGGCCTTTTTATTTAGTGAGAGATCTGAGACTGATGCAGTTGTAGATGATCTCACATGTGGAGTAGGATCTTTAGATGTTTCAGGTTCTGAGTCATATACTGGATCCTATTATCTGTACCTACAGATAGCCTATGGCCCAAACGGATATGGATATGGTGCGTTTGAGACATCATCTTCTAGTGGCTACTACCCTACGTAGTAGGAGTATCTTATCGGTTGGATTTTGCTGTCGGCATATTTAGATGAACTTCTTCACAATCGAATTATTGGCTAGAGGAGTGCGTCCCAAAGCTAGAGCTTTAGTGAGATCCAAGATTGGTTATAACTTAGAGCACATATCTTATGGAATGAGCGTACAGTACTATAATGCCGCTTGGATAGAGGGGTGAGTTGATGTACCTCCTGATTATGCTAATGATTTTGATATTTACGAAAGACATTGCCACTCGACGAGATTTTAGATGTTTGTATGTATGTTTTATATTTCACTAATTAATTTTAGGATATTTTATGTTGCTTCTTTTGGCGTGCGAAGCCAGGATCGCCGACTTTTTTCCTTACATTTTAGTTTCGGCATGATGCTCATGCAGAAGGATGGGGTAGCAAACCTAATGACAGATTTGCCAGATTTTTGTCTCTTCAAGTAACATTATTTTAGAGCGGTTATCTTATGAAGAAACTTCTCCTGAAACATATTCGGCTTAGGGTATCGAAAAGGTAGTGGTAGTGGGTTCAAATAGAGGGTCCGGCCCTTCAATCATCAGTCATTTTCCTTGCTGTATCACCTGTCTGGTGGAAAAGTTTAGCTCTATTTTCCCTAATTCTAATTCTTCGGAGGGAAAAATTCACTTTTTTATCCGGGAAGCGCTAAGAGCTAAGCCACTAATGTCGTGGCGAAGGTTATATCTCATTAAGTCAGCGAAGCCTATGTGTTATATCCGATCGAAGGCCTTCATTCTCAGCTTCCTTTTTTGAAGTTCAATTTCTGTCAGAGGAGGACCAGTGTACTGCTTTGCCCAAGACGGGGCCAGAGAAGGAAGAGCCTGTATCAACATCCGTGTAATCGAACCATGCCCTCGCAGCATCAACCGTACTTTTGCCTTCATTAAGTCCTATGTTTTTTCGTGGAGCGCAGTAGTAAATCACTTCAAAAGGTCAAAAAGCATCATTTAAGGTGTACTAGATAAAAACATCAAATGATATCAAGAACACCAAATTAGACTTAAAATCATTCAAAAAACAAAAAATTTGATTACTTTTCATTAAATCTAAAAAAAATAAAATAAAATAAAAAATGTCTTTTTGGTCGGAACTGACATGCTACATCGTATGTGTGTTGGTATAGTATCGATCCGGTAGCCGATTGGTAGCGGTCTCGATATTGGTTCCACTAACTTTGCCGAGGAGAATTTTTTATATGCTAATATATTAAAAGCAATCTTGTATGTTGAAGTATACTGTTGTATATCATGTGAAAACATATTTTTGTATTTTGGGTTTATGTACTTTCTTTTTTTTATTGTATACCTTTCTTTGATTGCAACTTGTCAGATCTTGATCCTCGAGTTATACTTATATTAATTTTTGAGTTTAGTACAATCCAAGGTCAGCAAGCTCGATACCAAGTACCATATCAGTGCCTTATATGGTACGGTATGCAACATATTGAAATAGCTTTCTAACTATTTTTCTCAATTTTTGTCTCGGTACATCTTGATATAGGTCGGTATGCTTCGAGATGGGATGGTATGCACCTCGGTATACCTCAGTATGCCTCAATACAAGTCGGTACACCTTAGTACGGGGCGGTACGAGGCTTGTACCAATTCAAGTTAAGTTTCATACTAGTTTTCTTTTAGTACGGTATGGTATATCCCATACTGGGCGGTACGACAGACCATGGTATAATCAAATCAGAATGAAATGGGTATTCTGTAGAGCGTAGTCACAAATGGTTAAAAAGGTTTGCATTCACTAGGAGGAAAGGAAGATAGTTATAACTTATAAACATTGTTATTATGGATGCATGTGGTTGGGGACTTAGCACAAGACTGCCATACACAATTGAGGAGCAACTTGATCAAATCTAGCCTGGAGGGCACATTATTGTGTATTATGTAACAAGAGATCTAATTGTTGGAAGTCTCATTTAAAATCAACTATTACGAGGCAATAGTGCAGTGCAAGGTCTATGGAACCACTACCATGACCCATAACGGTGGGCGGGTGGGACAGTATAGTACGCATCCATATCGTGCCGTTCTGGTCCATTTTAGAGTTTTTTTTATTTCTATATGCCAAATTCAGTTCAAAATTTGAAAATAAAAAAAGCGGGGACCAGTGCATTCCCTTTCTCAGAGGGAGGGAAAGTGAGGGGGAGAGGGAGAAAATGAGGGAGGGAGGGAGGGCTGCCTTAGCAAAGCCTAAGTCAAGCGCATGAGAGAGAGAAAGAGAGAGAGAGGGGAGGGAGATGGAGAGGAAGGGGGAGGGTCGTCTCAGCAAATCCTAACCCTAACTCAAAAGTGCGTACGTGAGAGGGAGAGGGAGGGAAGGGGATGGAGAGGTAGGGACCTACTATTGGCCAAAGGGCAGACCGTTGGGAGGTGGGCACGGTCTTCACGAGAGAGGAGTGCTCTCTCATGCTTTCTCGATTTTTTCGAGTTTTGAGTGGAGGAGGGGGGCAAACTGAATATATAGCTCGATCCATGTTGGTCTGGTTTAGTACACCCTGAGCTGGCTGGTTCGGCATTTCTTGTACAGTGTATGCAACTACTAGAGGCTAGTGGCCCTCACATAAGTTGCAAGTCACCCGTTCATTGGAGTTACGAGATAATAACACAAAAAGTACTTCTACATGTGCAAACATATTATGTAATAATACATAAATTCTACATAGACCACAGCATTATCATTTGCAAATAGTTTGCAGAGCATCTTGCAATTCTTTAATTAGCCCTTTTAGGCCATGTGCAAACATATTATGCAATAATACATAAATTCTACATAGACCATTGCATTATCACTTGCAAACAATTTGCAAAGCATCTTGCAATTCTTTAATTAGCCCTTGCAGGCATGTTTTCTTCTACTTGAATGACCTTTCCATTATTCATCTTTGAACTTTCAAGTATTACTTGATATTTTGCTGAACAGCAAATATTTGTCCTTGACAAATCATCCTGCAGTTTATGTTGTGATGATAATGCTTATGCAAACGGTTTACAAAGTATTTATGCAATTTCTTCAATTAGCTGTTTCAGGCATGTTTCTTCTATTTTAACTATTCATTCTTCACTCTGGATCTTTCAAGTGTTATTTGAGATTTCCTGAACAGCAATTATTTGTCCCTGACAAATCATCCTGCAGTTTGTGTTGAAATGATAATGCTTAGGTGAATATAGTCCTTTATCTTAACCTGCACTTTCTTATGGATGAATCAGATAAATGAATCTAGTGCATTCGTTGCTTTATTTAGGTGCTGAATTTAGATTATCATATCTGAGTTCAATGAGAATTAATCTCTCTAGGTTCAGTTAATTTAAGACTCTTAATATTTGTGGTAATATAATGGGTGATTTTACCCATGGGCGTGAAACACATGGATGTGTGTGTGTGTGTGTGTGTGTGTGAGAGAGAGAGAGAGAGAGAGAGAGAGTTAATCCCAAACGCCATCAATTGAAAATACATGAAGGATCATCTAGATTGAGCACTGCTAGAGATGAATAACAACAAGCACCCAAAAGAAAAGGACACTGTTTTGAAACCGCATTGTGGATCGTGATCTAGACATCTTTACAACATATTTGAAATTACATTCAGCAATGTTTATAGTTCTGGACCAAAATTATGTTGCATTAGAAAGTTATCCAATCTCTGAGACTCAATGAGTAGGTAAGAAATATTTAAGACATTTGACTTCTGAATTTTTCTATTTGATATGCAGCTAAAACACTAGGGGCAAGAGGTTTATATATTTTACTTGAGAAGGCTCTTTTTGTTAAAAAAGTTCTCTGTTATACTCATGCAGGGTGCTGCAATAGATCGTATATTGGGAGAAATAGTTCATAGCAAAAGCATGGTCACGCCGATTGATTATGTTTTATGTATTGGTCACTTTCTTGGAAAGGTAATTCTTCTTATGATAAGTTGATACTTAGTCATGATAGTGTAGATGAAGTTGTGCCTTTGTTTGTTTAACTTTTGACAATGAAATTTTGTTCTTGTTATGCTAGGAAACAATAAAACAATAACAACATAATTTTTTCCTAAAAAAGTTAGGAAAGAAGAAAAGGATTAGCATGGAGTCCCTTCTTCTCATGAGACCATAAATCATTTAATTTATGTAGAAAAAAAAGAATGTTTGCATAAATAATTTTCCAAGATTAATTGTCAAGTTTGACAAAAAGGGATGATTGAAATGAAAGTAAACATGCAATAATGCTTAGTATATTTCTTCAATAATTCTTATTTTTGTTATATACACTTTTGATACTACAATTTTAAACCCAACCCAGCCAGCTTTAGACGAACCCTGGAGCAATGGGCTTGAGGCTGGTCAGAAATTAGAAACCAAGGTACGCCATACCGGTCTGAACCAGATGGTACGGTATGGCCGTACTGGTACTTGGTATGAGTGGCGTACTGACACTCGGTATGTAAAAAAAATTTCGTACCATATCGTATCGACACCATGCTAGTGTGACACCGGTATGGAGTTCGGCACCGAGATTGCGAATGTTGTTAGAAACCATTATGCACTTGGTCACATTAGCTCCTTAGGCTTCCTAGAATGCTTTCACAAGCTGAAAATGATCGCTCTGTTGCTCAAATACTGGAGTTGGTGGCTTCGTAATTTACTTTAAGAATAAAGAAGCTAAATTTTGCCTGGTCACAATGTATGAAAGGATTAATGCCACCTCTTTTGGTTGACATAAACTTTGATATTTTTGACATTTGTGTTGAAGGATTTGAATATGTGTGATGACAATTAGAATGCAATCTATATTGTGATCGAGTAGCCTTAAGTTTCTTGACAAGGCCAAAACAGAAATTAGACTATTTTTGCTGCTGTAGGTAAGATACTGAAAAATAAAATGTAGTTGTTGCTATTTGTTGTTTCTTCTATGTGTGATTTCTGTGTTGATAAAATATGACACTTGCGAGTGGTATCGCTCTGTTGCTAGTCTATAAGACTAAATTCTTTGCAAATCATGGAGGACGTTGGAGCTAAATTGTTTTTACTACCAAAGCAAAATGTTTCGATTTCCTCAGCTTGATATTACTTTCATGGTTTTAACATCTGCAGCTTTAGGTCTTGACAATCATTGTTCTATATAGCTTTAGTTATTTAATGTCAAAATGGCATATTTGCATGCAACTCTATTGAGGTCAGGTATAAGTTTTTTTTTTTTTTTTTTATGTAGAGTCCGGTCATCCTTGTCTTTCTTCCTCTGTTATAAAAGCATGTGTATATATTTAGACAAATTTGCAAAATTTTTATGTCTGACTAATGAATAGCTTTAGTCATCTGGGCACTAGCATGGTGGTTTTACTGCTCCAGATGGAGGGGTTTCTGAGTTTGAAACTTGGGAGGTGCTTTCCCAAGTATTAGGACCTGGGTAATTTTGCTAGGGGTTCTTCACTGCCTCTCCCTTAAAAAATGATGAAGGTTAAAAATAAGCTTCATATTTTACTCCTGATAGTTCCTGTCATGCATGCATCTTTGCAGAGAATTGATGGCATTTGTTACAACTGTTCATTGTTAGCATTGAGTAATTCAATGATTATAAGATTTTCAATCTGTTTCTCATACAAGTTGCATAATTGTCCATGCTAAATCATGACATTTTGTCTAGTTACCTGTCAATTTTATCTTTCACAAGCACCCTAGATGTACGACCACTTAGGGTTGGCCTGCATTGCATGAGAGGACCATAGCGATAGGATAATTTAGGATGTAAAGCTGTTTATTGCTTGCTTCCAATGTCCTAAGAACAGGACAGCAAATAATCGAACTGAATTTATCAGCAATTGGTAGTGCTGAAAAATTCTGTTTATGGTTTTCGAGTGAGGAGCTGTTAGGAAAAAGAAACACAAGGAATGAAGGGCTTAATTGAAAGGTCTGCTCTAGATTTAAATCAGATTATAGTAAATCTGAGTCCAGAAATTTGTAGAATGCACCAAAACACCAAGAGGGGAATCAATATAGGTTTTAGAGTAAACATATTGATATTATTAATCAAATAAATCATGATATGGTGATGCAGAATTTGTTGACAGAAATCTGATATAAAATTAAGCTACATCAACAGCCAATGATAAATGGAACAAAGAATAATAAAGTAGACATAGAAGAGGAAGAAGGGAGAATAATAAGAAAGATAAGGAGAAATAAGTACGAGAGAGAAATAAAATACATCAATTACTGAAAGGAAAAAAATAACTCCTAGTTAGATTCTTATTTAAATACATCAATTACTAAAGAAATAAAATAGATAAATCAGACCTAAACAATTTCTAAACCAAATAAAATAGAAAAGCTTGGATAGGTGGACTGTTGTCGAATATTATGGACCCAAAGGATGCTCCTGCATATACGTTTACATTGCACAGAACTTGGCCTTAAGATCTTCATGTTGTCACTCTGAAGCTTCCCGCATGATGTTCATGCTATCCTGTTGCCAACTGGTTGATAAGGGGCCCTCTAGTTGATGACTAGCAAGTTGTAAATCATTGGTTTGATCAAAATCCTTGATGAATCCAGCAAATGAATGAGAATGGATCTTCATATTGCTTTATCTCCGTCATTGCTTTTAGGAGGTAGGACTATGACTCGATCTTGCCATGCATGCTCTTCATGTAGATCTTCATTGATGTGATCTTTTACTCTCAAGAAACCTAATAATAATCTTTTGCAGCATTTTCAATCAACAAATCTTAAATTGTAGCATCTTTTCATGATGATGGATCCCTATGATAGGTTTTCCATATGTTGAAATCTCAATTATGGGCGCTCTTGATATGTGGTTCAGTCTCAGGAAGTTTTCCAACTAGTACTGCTGCAATTGCCTGCAATGTAGCATTTATTGACATCATATCATTACTGATAGATGTCAATCCTAACATGTTGATGAAGATCATCGATGTTGCAACTCAAGTTTTTCATAACATGACAAAAGGGGAAGGAAATGAGGAGAATAGAAAGGGACCAAGAAGAAGAATGGAAGAGCAAAGTAGGACCCTTAGCTCTGGTACCAAATTGATGCAAGACCACTTAGGTTTGGCCTTCATTGTGTGAGAGGACACCTAAGACAGGATAGATTAGTGTGAAAAGCAATTTTGTTGCTTTGTGTCCAAAGTCCAGAGAATTGGGCAGCAAATAATAGAATTGAATCTATCAGCAAATGGTAGTGCAAAAAAATTCTGTCCAGATTTTTTGAGTGAGAAGATGGTAGGAGAAAAGAACACAAGGAATGTAGAGCTTAAGTAAAAGGTTTCCTGTAGATTTTTAAAGTAGATTATAGTAAATGTTGTGCACAGAAATTTGCATAATGCATCAAAATACCAAGAGAGGAATCAATACAGATCGTAGGAGTCAACCATAAGTAAAACAAGGAATAATAAAGCACACATAGAAGAGGAAGAAGAGAGTATGGTAAGAAAGATAGGGGAGAATAAGTACGAGGGAGAGGGAGAGGGAAGAGGAGATGGTTAAACCTTAGCCAAAAGGGTTAATCTATTCCTTCATAAAATTTCCTTCATAAAATTTAGTGCACCATATTTTTTTTGCCCAATAGCCCTTCGATCCCCTAGTCTAAGTCATCTAGGACTGCTACAAATGTAGAAAGAAAATATCCTTGAAACCCCACTAACTACCAAGATATTTGACTCTTGGACTCCTAAAAGATTATGATTATTACAGCTCAAACTGGATTTGCTACAGTGACATAAATAGTAACTCTTAGTTACTTTTAAGGCTGCAAATGGGTCGGGTCGACCTGTGACTCGACCCGACCCGAATTTTAGGACCCGCGGATCCAGGTCGGGTCTGAAAATTGGATCTGAATCATTTTCTAGGTCGGGTCTGGGTTTACTGAACGGACCCAGAGAGAGAGAGAGAGAGAGAGAGAGAGAATTGGAAAAGCCTAAGGGGAGTCGGGTTGAAGCCTGGAAGGACAGCAACAGGCATAGGTTCATAGAATCCAAAGGAACCTCAGCCTGTCAGGATTCTCTCTCGATCTATTACATTGTTGATACCTCTGGTGTCTCGGTAGCTGGTTTTTTTTTCCTTCTATTTTTTGGTTTTTGTTTCTTTTAACTTTTGAAGGGAGAAAGTGAGGGAACGCTGAACTGAATATGGGTCTTGTGCCAGTTTTCTGCAATGGAATTGGATTTTGGAAGAAGGCCTGGGATTTTTTTTGCCCTCGTGAGTCGTGAGAGGGGAGCTGGGAGACACCAAGTTCCGTCCAATCAGTCATACAGATAAAAAATAGTGTGATATGAAATTTGGCTTGCAGACCGGCTTAGTTAGTACGTCATGGGTCCTCTGTTCTGAGTGGAGGTCAATTGCAAGTCTTTCAAGTCATGGGTCACTGAGCACCTCATAATTATGATATGACCAAATTAGATCTGCCCAAATTCTTTTCCAAAAGGATAAATAAGTTGGACCCGATTCGGACCCAAACCCGACCTGGACCCGACTTGGACCCGACCCGACGGTCTGGGTCCAAAATTAGGACCTGAACAAAAAACCGGGTCGGGTCGGGGTCACTTAGGACCCAACCCGACCCATTTGCACCCCTAGTTATTTTCCTATCTAAATACATCAATTAAATAGATAAATCAGATGTAAACAATTTCTAAACCAAATAAAATAGAAAAGCTGTTGGACTTATGTTAACTATGTGGACTGAAAGGGATGCTCCTGCATCAACTATTGCAACAGTCGATTCTTCATGAAAATTTTAACTCTTTTTTAGGATGCATATAGCTATTCTTGAAAAACAAAAAATCATAATGTTTTATGATTTGATATGTTGAGATCACAAACAATTACTTGACAAAACTAGCTGTTTTGTTGAATTCAAAATTCATAAAATTTCTTCAGGCATTAGGTATCTCTTGAATAATATTTTTCATTTTCCTACTTCTTCCCCAATCATCTTTCAATACAATCAAACTCCTAAAATAGTCTTAGCTGTCAAAATTAAAAGAAGTTTGAGCCCTGAGAAGGGATAGAATCATGTTATTGAAATTTCAACCCTTCAAGTGGAGCCTTAATGAAACCCAAAACCAATGAAAAATATTGTTGTTTCTTGCCATTGCTATTTGGTAACAGCATTAACATGACAAGCACAAGCTTTCACAATAATTTCATTCATGGAATGTGGGTACTGTGGTACAGGATGAGGACATCTATACCTTCTTTGAGCCAGAACTTCCATCCGAACCTGTAAATTCCTCAAGGTCAAAATCAAATGATAGCAATAAGCAGTCAAATGATTGTAACAAGCCATCTCCTGACAAGAGGCCCATAGAAAAGCCACCAAACAGCTACAAGAACAACTCAAGGACTTCCACTCACAGGAGTCAAAGGACTCTGCTCAGATCTGAAAAAAGAATGCCAACAAATCACAACACCTCAGTTGGATGGCGATCTCCTCAAGAGAACATGTCATGGCGTGAGGGATCGTCAGTGCTTGATCTCAAGGGAGACAACTACTTCTCATGTGCAGTTGGTCGGAAGCGGTCAAATGCAAGGTATCTTCTTAACTCATCTGATGATGTGGTCTCCTTCCTTAAGGAGTTGGCAGGCGCAGTTAGTCAAGGGGTTCACTCAATGTTTACCCCAAACCAGGCTGGTCGGATGTCATCAAGTTGGGAATAGCTTCTAGCTGAAACAGTTGGTAGAAGGAAGGGTAATCCATCTGGTCTCATGAGACAATGTCTTATTCATTTACAGAGACGAGAGGGTTTTCCATAGACAGAGGGTCTCATCCATATTTAACTGTCTAACTGGGCTCAAATGTTCATTAATTCATAGAAAAATGTGTACATGATCTTGATAGGTGGTACTTCATAAATGATCTTATATAAAGTAGTTCTACATCTTATTGTGCCATCTAAGACCTGCTGATGTAGGCATGTGGTGAAATGAAAGCTCAATGTGTGTATGCCCCTTATTCCAAAGTTGGTGGCTCAATCATGTATTCTGCACATCTACATATCTAAGAGTAGCTTTCAGAACAAGGCGGTTTTTCTGGACAGATGTTTATTGAGACTTACAGGCATATGTTGTGTTATTTCTGATAATTTCAATATTCAGGCTATACTATAGTGAATGCTCCATGTTACTTGTATCATAGTGTGAGAGACCACAATCCAAGTTTTAATCACCAGTGGACATTATTGGTTGATGAAATTGTTGGGTGTTTGTTGTTTCCCTTTATAATAATCTCAGATCTGACTAGAGCCATGTAAAGAAAATTGTAGAAGGATACAGTAGCAACGAAGATGGGAAATGATACAAAGGTATCGTTTTTGTGTGAAGATTTTGTAGTATAACTGGCTGTAGTAACCGTATTATATGTTCTGCTTTGATGCTAGTTGATGGCTCGCTGCACCGGATGGATCATTTTGTCTGCTTTAATTCCTTGCGTGCCCAACACGTTCCATTCATCCTACAATGTGGGCAATCACATTGATGGTGAAGCTGGATGCCCTAATTTCTTTTAAAACTTTCACGGGAGAGTTCTGTATCAAAAATCAAGTCTAATCTTGGCTAGATAGTGTTAATTCTATTGGTGATACAGAGGCCTTACTTTTATATTGTGTGTGAATCTTCTGCAAATGATGCTTTCATTTTCTGAGTAAAATATTTTATTTTAATATAATTCTGGGCAAAATATTTGAAAATCCCGGACATGATCTTATTCAAGCTTCCATATTTCAGGAGACATATCATATTAACCTAATTACTTTAACAGTTGCATCACTAGAGCTAACAGTTATATGAGACCTAATTTAGTATTTTTTTTCTGAAATGAAGGGACTATTTGCTTCATGATTCTATGCATTTTGGTTGTTAATACTTGGCTTGGTGTTATCTGATATCATTGAAGCCATGTTTTAGTATTTTGAGATATCTTTTGTTACAATGAACAGTATTTTGGGATATGTTTTGTTCTCGTGGATACAGTATTTTGGGTATCTTCTAGTGAATTTTGAGGATGTTTTGTTAGCCATGTTATGTTTATTGTTTTGCAGGTGGTTTTCTGTCTGTCTGTTTTCGGGGGTGGATTTGTTGCATCTCAATGAATTGGTAGGTGCCTGTCAAACTGTGCGCCATTGGATGAATTTCCAAAGGCGGGAGGAAAAAATAGAAGGAATTTAGAGCGGATAAATCAGAGTCAAAATGCGTGGTTACTTGGCAGTATGAAATTTCGAAATTTTAGATGACAGCCCACCCTCCGAGACAAATTTGGTTTTTTTTTTTTCAACCCACTGATGAAAATTTTCAGCCTAATCATAACTTTTAATCATCCTTCTTTTTTCAGAGTCAGGTGTTTTCCTTTCCACAACTATGGCTACTGCCAAGTAGTGCTTAAACTGAGGGTATCACAATTTCTCCAATATCACAGCAATTGTTTGCAGGCAAGACCTTATGCAGGCTAGTCCTTTAGCAGCAGCAGCAAGATTCAAGCGTTTTCTAGTCTTCCCCTGGGATTGGGAAGCTTGGTATCGAGTCCCTGCAAAGGATGCAGGCATGACATGGTGTGCTGCATTTCTCCTATTGCCATTTTTTGATATATAATACTATTCTGCTTCATTGCATGAGATATTGTGAAGACGCTAAACAGACAACTGGCAAACCAGGCTAAAGTCCATTCTACTTAGGAAGTGGTCCGGGTTTTGAACCTCGGGAGGTGCTTCCGGGGTACTTCACTCAGATGATTCTAATTGGTTTATCTGCAATTCTCTATTTGATAAAGAAAGAAAAAGAAAAGAAAAATGCTAACGAGCAGCTCTCCAATTCATCTTGGAAAATCAGTACCGAATGCCACTTAATTATGCTTTTAAACGAAAGCTCTCCCCTCCCGAGCCAACAAGCCGAACTGATAACTTTGTTAAGGCTTTATTAACTGGGTTTTCCTGGGCTGTCACAATTTAATATTACGATACATGTACGATTGTGTGTTAAAAGGGGAACAAGGACACGGAGAAGGGTGCTGGGGAGAGAGCGTATTTGAGAGAGGAACATATTCCTGGAGATTTCTTGAAAGAAAGGAAAAGATACCGTGAGAGAAAGAGAGGGTTCAGTGGGGGGATGAGGGTCTGATATTAATTATCCAAGTTATTAGATGCAATCTATTATTTTTAAATTATTTACATATCAAAAAATTATGTAATTTAAAGATCTTTGGGATAGCCAAAAATATACACTATATCATATTATTTAAACTATTTATTTTTAAATACTCGATATATAGGTTAGAAATCTCTAGCCTATATATCAAGTGGTCAAAAGTATACATTATTTTATATTATTTTAATTATTTATTTTGAGCATGCGGTACGTAAATTAGGAGCCTCCAAATCATATAAATTTTGTTATATAAATAGTTTACATATAGTAGATCATATTCAACTGCTTGGAACATTGGTGTTAGGCCCGTCGCTCAATCAGAAATTGATTGACTCTGATCTGAAACTTGGTTAACTAAAATTGAGTCCACTTTTTATGTGTGTGTATGTGGTAATGCATGTAGACACATATTCTCTTACTTGTTCTCAAGCACAAGTTCAATATTTAAGAATAATTTGGCTAGAGGTACGCTCATTGGACGTCCAAGAAATATTGAATAACTAAAGTGCGAAAAAAAATGAAGACTGCTAAACTTTTATATACTGGTTCATATGGAAACAAGTATGGGAGTGGGAAGAAGCAACAACAAAAACATCACCACCAACAACAATCTAAAAGCATATCGCTGGAGGGTTGAAGACTGGTTGCCTGATTTCAAATCCTCTTTTTATTTTCTTTGTGGGTAGTTGAATAACTCTTTATTTGTTTACTCGGAATAGTTCAGAAGATCTTTTGGCAAAGGAAAACCTAGACTAATTCAAGTATTTTTATATGATATGGAGAATGCCACTACTGGGTCTAATCTCTTCCCAGCATGCAGCAAGTTTTACCTTGGTGTTACTGTCCAAACTCACCATGCGCAAGAGTCCCCGAGCGCGACACACCAGCTGCATAGCTTTCTCTTGCAGCCATCCTTCTTCCCCAAGCAGCACGAGCAAAGCTTTACACGCGTGCAGCATGCAAGACAAGCCAAGATGGCACCAGGAGTTGAAAATTTAGATGTTGGGGAGCGAGAGACGTGTGGAGAAGTGAACTTGGACATGCGTGTATGTTCCCCAGCTTGAAGGGCGCTGCCAAATTGGTTGCTGGGTCGTATAGGCCCAAACACAACGCTCCCAACGTATCATATCCAATACGATCCTCTCTCTATAGCACGTAGGAATTCTTGTATTCGATAGGGTGGACCCACATCTACTTTTGGCTCGTCTCTCGCTCTCTAGCACGCGTGCTTTGGGATGACTGAATCTTAATAGAGGCTTGTTTCGAGGTCCTGGATCCTGCAATCCATGGATGGACCTTAGGCTCACATCATATATATTAGCTCTGTTCAATTAGCAGTTTGACAATGAGGATGGCAAGTTGATGAACTTGGATATATAGCAGTTTGACTTCTCCAACTTTTAGCCGTTTATAACTTGACCATTAGAACAAGTTGTGGGAGGAAGGAAAAAGATCGAACACCATATACACGATCCTTCCCCAAGGAGCCAGTGATCGAGGATTGCGTTGCAAGCGGACATGCGCCCAAGCCATGAGGGAATGCATCAGTCAGACATCCGAAGGCAGTGGCAGTCGGCATCGTGTCCTACGGTAAAGATGGGACATTGTATCTAATTCTGGCGTGCTCCATGACCGTTGTAGTCTTGTGGTTGCCGAATTCTGGCTGTGAGAGTCTGAAGAGGACAACCTCCGACTTATACTCTTGGAGGTACTGTGAAGGGGGGATATATTGAGAAAAAGTAGAATGCGTGCACTTATCTAGATGTTGAAAACCCCCCACTAAAATGTTCAAAATAAAACATGCCTAAAGATCTTTTATCTAAGTGGTGGGGCTCCTAAATGAGTAGAGGATTCAGATCCAAGTGTTGGGGGGCTCTTTATGAATCTAGGATCTAGACCTGGTAGTTTGGCACCTTGGTGGACTAACTAGTTACAATTTGGAATATCATTCTCAATGACTCTATGGATGAGACTAGGTATCTGGTCTTCTTGAGATTTGCGTCGAAAGGTGATTAAATTTTTCTACTACCAGCCAAGCTTGGATCATGATAAAGCCAATATGAACTGAGTGCTTCCTGTTATAGGCAGTAATTATTTAGCATGCTCGGGTGTTGTATATGGAATGGCCTCTTGACTATTGACTGATAATTGGTCCAGATTTTAATACCTTGACCAATTTAATGCTCGATAAATGTTATACATCTTCAAAATTATAATACAACTTATATATATGAATTTGTAAGGGGAAGAAATGCAAAGAAAGCTGCCTATGGATCTCGATATCTCAAAATTAGGCTTGAAGTAGGCTCGGATATAAGCTTGATCGAGCTTTGCTCGGATTTTTTTGAGCCAAACTTGAATTTAGCTCTAAGGCTCGAGGCTAATTCTGAGACAAGCTGAAAGATGCTCAGCTCAATTAGGCTAGGCTAACAGACTTGAACCAGGTTCTTCCGAAAAAAATGAAGTGACTTGGATTTAAGCTTTATCTAAGCTTGAAGTTAATTTTGGTTCAAACTCATGGTTACCAAGCCGATGGAACGTCTCATGTCTAGGTTCATTTGATATTAGATTTGATGGGGCTCAATCAAATAATAAATGAGACGTTACAAAAGATGGCTTGTGAATCATCTCTATCCATCAATCTAAAGATGGCATTTTTCATATCTTGTTATAAACGAATTCCATTTTTGTGAGATTTCCTTAAAATTTGACTATAAAAAATCCCTCGAAGAGCATTCACTCCATAAAAAGTGCAAGTCAAATCATACCGCAACCACGGGCCGAGATCCAATGCCAATGAGTTGATGGTCTCAAAGATCTACCGACCAAAGTTCCATTCCTCACACATGGAAGATACGCCTCGCGTTCGGTGGAAAGAAGCGCAGAAGGAAGATACCAAATAGAACCGCTGCAGTGGCAGCCGCGGATCCTTTGGGATTGCTTTCTACTTTTTGGTCTTTCGAATTCCTTCTTGTTGTCGCCACCTTCCCTTCCTGCCTATATAGCAACACCAGGGCCCAAGGGACAGCAGAACAAGACCAAGGCCAAGACCGCTCCCTCCCCGAGGAGAAGATGTTGAGGCTCCCTTCTCTCCCTCTCCTCCCTCTCTTGATCCTCTCCTTTCTCTTCCCGGTTCTCTCTTACAATCAGCGCCAGGTCAGTTTGATTCTTAGTCTCCTAGTCTTGTAGTTCGCATGCACCGGCGGCAAGAGTGGGCGAAAATTCTTGAGATAAAATTAAGTATAGAACGTTTGCCTTGTGGAAGCAGGTCTACATCGTGTACCTGGGAGAGCACAGTGGAACCAAGACCACCCAAGAAATCCAAGGGGACCACCATTCTCTCCTGCTCTCTGTTAAGAATAGGTGCAGCCGTGATGGCCAATAATAATGGCATTCCTATCTTTGTGTTAATTTCATGCTTTCTTTTCCTTGTATCCATGTCGCTTGTTGCATTTCTTTCTAACCCCATCCCTTTTTTGTGTTTCTTTTACTCCTATGCTTGGCCCTTTGATGTGCTTAGTGAGGCAGAGACACGGGAATCTCTTCTCTACAGCTACAAGAACAGCATCAATGGATTTGCTGCATTGCTCTCCGATGAGGAAGCTACAAAGCTTTCGGGTAAGGAGAAGATTAGCGCCATCTTGTTACTTTGGAGATTGATATTATGGATTGGGATTTGGTTTTATGCGTTTAATTAGTACTGGCGTTGTATATGTTCTGCTAAAACAGAGATGGATGAAGTACTTTCGACTTTTCGAAGCGAGGGGAGACGGTCACCGCACACGACTAGATCTTGGGAGTTTATAGGTTATGAAGAGGGACTAAAAGGTTCGGAGAGGGATTGGTTGCGCTCCAAAGCGGAGTATGGCAAAAAAGTCATCGTGGGCATGTTGGATTCTGGTTGGTGCTCTCTATAATGTTGTTCGCATGTTGCCATCTTGGCTTAACTTGTTTTATATTGCTGTCGTTATACTATGTTACGTACGAGAAATAGCTACTAGCGTGGACGTTTCTCTTATCTACAGAATGGGGTAAGAGGAGAAATATAAAGGTTTTGAATGGGACGTTTTTTGCTTGGAATTGTTAGGTATTTGGCCAGAGTCCGAAAGTTTCAGCGACGAAGGGATGGGACCCATCCCTAAACATTGGAAGGGAATCTGTGAAGAAGGAGACGCCTTCAATTCATCCCACTGCAATAAGTGAGTAATCTCTCTCTCTCTCTCTCTCTCTCTCACACACACACACACACACACACACACACACAAGAGTGGTTGATAAGGGTTGACTATTTTTTTTATCCATTTGCTCATGTTGGTGCCCGTAGCTGTCATCTTTCGCACTTGTTGAATCCTTCCACACCATTCATTTTTTTCTTGTAATTTTCACCGGAAAAAAATACGTGGTTCTTAAATACAATCCTATCGTGTTGGATGCTTGGAGCAGTCAATATACCTATCAATCAGATAGGTGAGAGAAAGCTCTACTCTCTCTATAATTCGAGAAAAATCTTAGAAAAATCATAAAAATATCGAGTATGCCATGTTATGAATCTATTTCCCGTACGTGTGGGAAAAAAGGTATATCTTTATTAGAATTTTATGAAAATAAAAACTTTCTTATTTGCATTCCTTGGTTAGAAGTTTTATTTATTTGAAACTCTTTTTCATGATAACTACGCTTTCATAATAAAAAGTTTCGTAAATTAAAAAATATAAATTAATATATTATTCTTAAAACAACAAATTATTTTTATGTTAAATAATTTGTCCGTGTGCCCAAGCATGGCCTCCTAACACCCATAGCCCTATGTATTGGCACAGTCGCATTCAGTAGGTAGTGAATGAAGTAGTAGCAAGTGACTCACAGGACATGCTCAAATTGCAGGATTGCTGTAAAGATCGTCAATCCGTGCATATATGTTATTTTTTTGATAGTTAAAAGGATCTGCCAAATAAAAAAAAAAGCTCATCGCATCCATATACCTCTAACTCCCAAATCCTTGTGAAAGTGAGATATGATTTCAGGTTATTTGATATAATTGCTGAAGATTTTGCCGGCTTACCGCGCTACCAAGCTAAACCTTCTTAACTTCATTAGTTTTATCTATTTTAATCCTCCCTTATCATTGTCTCTCTTTTTTTAATTAACCTGCCTCTTTTTTTAACTCTTCTTTCATTCAATAAGGCAAGTCGATTTCTCCCTTTTGTTTTTCAAAAGATATTTATATTGTAGTTTTATTAAGAAAACTAATTATATACAATAGATTATTTTGTCATGACATTTTTTAGTAATTTTAATCTTATTGTCGAAGCTCATGACAACAAAATCTGCAAAAGGACAAGTATCTCAAGTAATAACTTTCTTTCTAGTCTTTTTTTTTTAAATTAAAAAATTTCCAATATTTAAATAAGACCAAGCATCTCAAACAATAACCTTTTAGTTAATTCTTTTTGGATAACATAGCCCCAGACCGTTAAAGTATCATAAAAATAGACAAGAAAGAATACTTTGTTAAATAAATGAAGGAACAATAATTTCTACCTGCCACCTTAGGACGTGCAGATCCAATAAAATAATGATAACTTACCAACCAAAGAATTGTACAGATATTACAATTCAAAAAATATAAAATAATTTGAATTATGGCATTTTATGTTCTTGTGAATTATTTTATTTGGTGCCTTTTTTTTTTTGAATCAAGAGATAAAATACTCGACGTAGACAGATATAAAATTGGTCCAAAAAATCTCTAGCTCTCCCGCTTTTGATGGTGACCAGAATTCATAGCATCTTAGGCTGCACGGCATAGGATATAGACGGATATTAACAACCGGCAAAAGATGGGGAGAAATCCATGAACACCCAGAGTCACGTTCTCAGAACTCTATTGCTCCTGCTGGCCATCTCAATTATTTTGAGTCCTTGCAGTCCGGCTCTGGGCTTCTATTGGGCAGCCCTTTGTCCGTTAGTCTCACGTCCAAACAAAGCCATTTGTCTCTTCCCGGATGGAAGGTTTCACGGAACCATAATGAGAGAATCCTGAAGCAAGAGAGTGAGATTGAAGAGGTCAGGCTTGTTTTCCAATCACAGCAATTCACGACAACACGATTAAATAGGATTCAAGAGAATGCGCGTCACCAGCGAACCCGGACAAATCCATGAATCCATGCATAAGGTCTCGTGACGGCCTCTTTCTGCTCCCAAGTTCGTCCTCTCTCTCATGCTGTGGGGTTACCCAGTTTGCTCCCTGCCAAAAAAAATAAAATTTTGGAGGTTGATTTTTGGTAGGATCTTGGAGGCTCTAGTTTTGACTTTTGGAATCCGACTCAAAATTTATAGATTTCATAATATTTTAGGATCCATAATATTTAACCTTAAAACAGATTTAACCTGAAAATTCTCATATTTTAGAATCCCATAATTACAACATAGCTTATAAAGTGAAGTAACTTTAAAATGTACTATGTTATCAAGCTGATAAATTTTATCGTAACTAAAATAAATACAGATATATCTATTTTTTAATTATTTTTTATATTTGTATGTATGTTTTTTTAATAAAAATAGGAATGGATATGGCGATGCTTACCAGAAATGTAAATTTTGGCAGGAAGCTGATCGGCGCACGGTATTACGTCAAGGCCTATGAAGCCTACCACGGCCCCCTCAACACAACATACGCCTTCCGCTCCCCAAGGGACAACGACGGCCATGGGACTCACACAGCCTCCACCGTCGCCGGCCGGGTGGTCCGCCGTGCCTCCGCCCTCGGCGGCTTCGCATGTGGGACTGCCTCCGGCGGCGCCCCGCTAGCCCGCCTCGCCGTCTACAAGGTGTGCTGGCCAATCCCAGGTCCCAACCCGAACATCGAGAACACGTGCTTCGACGCCGACATGCTCGCCGCCATCGACGATGCCATCGGCGACGGCGTCCACATCCTCAGCATCTCCATCGGGGCGGTCGGCACGCCGCCGGTGTACTCGGAGGATGGGATCGCCCTTGGGGCGCTGCATGCGGCCAAGCACGGCATTGTGGTGTCATGCAGCGGTGGGAATTCTGGGCCGACGCCGGCCACCGTGTCCAACCTTGCACCATGGATGATAACAGTCGCTGCGAGCAGCATCGACCGGGCCTTTGATTCTCCCATCTTGCTCGGTAACGGCACGACGATGAAGGTACCACCACCACCATCACCACCACCTTGTAGCCCAGTACTAGCTTGAGCTGAATTACTGACCATTCTTCCATTATATGACATTTTCCAGGGCCAAACCGTGACACCATATAAGCTGAAGGGCAATGAGCTCTATCCTTTAGTTTATGCCGGCGACGCCGTAGTTCCAGGCACTCCGAGCAATGTCTCCGGGTACAATCTTAGCTTCCGAACATGACTAGGTTTTGTAAAAACATTTTTAAGGAGTGATCTCTAATTAAACTTTGTTTTTTAAGCTAGTAACGTTGAGTTAATTCGTAGTTTTTAAGTTTGTAACATCTGTTTGGAGATAATTCTAATCATAGGCGCTGCGATCTCCAGGCAATGTCTTCCGAATACTCTTTCGGCGAAGAAGGTGAGAGGAAAGATAGTGCTGTGCCTGAGAGGGAGTGGTCTAAGGGCGGCTAAGGGATTGGAGGTTAAGAGGGCAGGGGGAGCTGCCATCATATTGGGGAATGCTCCGCCTAATGGGAAAGAGATCCCTGTGGACTCTCACGTCCTGCCAGGGACCGCCGTGTCGTCAGATGATGCCATCGCCATTCTGAAATATATCAACTCAACCAGGCGCCCGAGCGCGACGATAGGCCGGGCCAGGACTATTTTGGACGTGAGGCCAGCGCCGGTCATGACGGCCTTCTCCTCTCGGGGACCAAATCGTGTCGACCCAAATATTCTCAAGGTACACTTACGCCTTACAACTTTCTCTCATTTTGTGCAACATTTCTGTGAGAGATCAATGTGTCAAAAGGTCAGGCTTGTTTGGTTTAGCGGAGTTAGGCTGACGAACAGAAATTAATAGAAACGAAGGATTCTCATTGGGACTGTTTGATTGGAGAGAATTCAATTTCCATTCTTATTTCAAAGAGAATAAGAATTATTCTAATCCTCCAAAATCTAATCCATTTTTTTTTTCAATATTCAAATTTTATTTCGACTTTGATTCTGATTTCAGTTACGAACCAAATATGTTGGAGAATATGGCCATTGCGATTTCTGTTCTAATCCATTCTGATTATGATTCCGATTCCAATAGCGACCCTGATGAACTTTGTTTTTGCTGGTTTGGTTTTGAATTTTGATACCTAAATCATTTTCCAGAGGAAAACATGGTTAGCTCCTAATAAGAATCTCAATACAATTGGAAGATGCCCTTGAAATTCTCTAAAATATGGTGTTTAAATTCAAGTTAGAGCTACATACGGATCCATATTGTTACCACCTAGCAGTGGTATTTGCAGTAAGTCTACTTTTGACTCTTTGTGCCAACAAAAACATTGTCGATCAAATAATCGAGCATTAAAGTCTAATCACCAAAACCTATCTTTGCATCCTCTGCAGCCGGATATTACAGCACCAGGTTTGAACATATTGGCAGCATGGAGTGAATCATCATCACCTACAAAGCTTGAAGATGATCACAGGAGCGTCAAGTATAACCTTCTTTCGGGGACGTCAATGTCATGCCCCCACGTTTCTGCAACTGCGACTCTCCTCAAGTCCATGCACCCTTATTGGAGCTCAGCTGCCATCAGATCCGCTATCATGACCACTGGTACGTAATGGATACCTTTTCACATTTTAGATATTTCGTTTCATAGAAAGGGTCATGCACATACAAACCATCGCTCTGAAATTAATATGCCCCAATTGCTAACAGTTTCCTAAGAAACTGAAGTAATACATGAAATATTTGATTCAGTAAAAAGGTCATGTAGTTAACTTGGGACTAGAATGTGCCATCGTTTTACCCAAAAGAAGAAGAATGGCAAAAGAGGGACCTGGAGGCTGGAGGGGAGGATTAGCCGAAGGTCAAAACTCATGTGCCCTTGTCCATTGGATTGTTTTGTACTCGTTTACCAAGCCACATTATATAGCGGTTAAGCACCAATGCTACTGCTCTAGAAGTTAGCCATTCCCTACGGTCCACCTCTTGCATCATAAAGTATTTTATGATTTTGGGTAGTTAGTACATCATCCATCTTGGAGACGGAAGATTGTTGCCATCCGGTAGCATCGAGCGTGACCGCTCGAATTCTTATAACGAGCAACATCTGTCTACCTCTAAAATAAATGACATGGTGGCTATCCAAAGCAGTATAACACTCTATGGTGCAGGAGGTGCTCTCCGGCCTTTTTTTTTTTGGATATCCTTCTAAAAATTTAAATTGCATAAATACCTTTTAAAATTTATATTTATTTCAGTATCCCCGTAAAACACTATTTTTGCATAAATATCCCTAATATAACATTTTTTCTAACACCATTAAAAATAAAATAAATTTTTGAAATTATTTTTTTGTCCTTCATCACAATCGTCTTATAAATATTTTTTTGCATATTTACTGATTAAGAATATTTTACTTATTTCAATTTGAAACCGTTAATTTTTTAACGGAGCTAGATGGCGTAGGTATAGATGCAAAAACAAGGATAAAAAAAGATAGACAGTAAAACAAGTATTTTACAAAAATATACATGCAAATATAAATTTTAAAAAGATATTATTATAAAATTCGATATTTAGGAGGATATTAATGCAAAAAAAAAACTTTTTTTTTATTAAACGAACCGGGCTTGTGGGCTCAACCTTGGAATCAAAACTTTTCTCTTCACGACTGGCATGCCAAGTGACATAATTTGACAAGCGTGGTGCGATTCAAAATAGAATTTGCAAGACACCAAGCCCCCCCCATCTCATCACATACCATAAAAGGAGTCAAGGAAATATTTTTGGCTTTAGAGTTGGGTCTGGTAAAATTTTTCTATAAAACTAATATAAATTGCTATGACATGCTCAATAATATAAATGCAACCCTTCCATCAGTCTATATCAAGTGTTTTTGCTTAGGTAATGATGCCGCATAAGAAAGCATCGTCCTTGATTATTTTCTTAAAAGACAAACAATTACAACAGCTGGTGTCTTTCGAAACCTTTTCATGGCGTTGTATTGTCCTCCAAATTCACTTCCTTTTCAATGTATTTGTTCCAGCCACGGTGAGAAACGCCAAGGGGGGCCTGATAGCAAATGCGGCCGGAGAAGAGGCAGGACCCCTGGATTATGGATCGGGCCACGTGAGGCCCACCCACGCCTCGGACCCGGGCCTGGTCTACGAGGCCTCCTACAGAGACTACCTCCTCTTCGCGTGCTCCAGCATTGGCGTTCAGATGGACCCCACCTTCCCATGTCCCAAGAGCCCACCATCCACGTTCAATCTCAACTATCCATCAGTCTCTGTCTCCAATCTCAATGGCTCCATCGACGTCCATAGAACTGTAACCAATGTGGGCCAACAGAAGGCCTGGTACCGTGTTTCCGTTGTGGAGCCCAGTGGCGTTTCTGTGAAAATCTCGCCAAATATTTTGAAGTTTGAAAGAGTGGGTGAGGAGAAGAGCTTTACAATCAAACTCCAAGTAGATGGGAGGAAAGGAGCAGGGAGTGGGGAGTATGTGGCTGGTTCGTATACGTGGAGTGATGGGACCCATGATGTGAGAAGCCCTATTGTAGTTTCTGTTGCCTAGCTTTTGTTTCTTTTCCTCCTCCCCAAGCCTTCTTCTAATACCAGTTTTAAAACAGCTCGAGGAACGAAATTTGCATGAAGTAAAAAAAAAGGGAAATGTTCTGAGACTTCAAATATAACACACATTATTGTTGGTGCTTCCTTTGAGAGCCCCACGAAACTCTCCCGTACGACTCTTCCCGCTGGGGGGTACTATTGGGGGGTGGATGGGGCAGGGACCAAGATAGTCCCATACTGCTTGAGAGCGGAAAGGGGTCGTGCTTGTAAGGCGCTTGTTCCCTTTTGGTAGCAGGACTAGATCATGCACCGGAGGGACAAAATCGTGCAGGGGCGGAGTATCTATGCAGACCCCTCAGAACAGATAATACCTCATGACGGAGGGCTGATCTTCGTTTTTCATAACCTCAACACAATGTCTTTACAGTGTTCTAAGTTTTAAATAAACTACTTTGGTTTCGGTTTTCGCTGAATTGGACCGACAGATTATGTATAGGTTTAATAGGCCCGGAAGTGGTGAGGCTGGGCTGCATGGCCGGACTGGGAAGAGTGAGTCCGCTAAAAGAGTCGCTTGTGTGGGGAAATTGCAAACTTTGTACATGCCAAAGGTGGCCGCATCTTCCTCATGTCAACCATAAGGGCTGAATGACAAATAATCCAACCTTCATATGCTAGCATTTTCATATATGATGAATTCTTGCTACAAGCATAGGTCTAAAATTATAGTGGATTGGAGCTTGTCTAAATGGTAATACCCTTTGATTAGCAATCAAAGTTTCTAGGTTTGAATCTTGGATGGTGCATCCCCATATATTTTGACTTGGGCAAAGGTGAATATCCCTCCCTCCCTCCCTCTCTCAAGAAAAAATATTCCAAAATTATAGCATGATAATTAAAAAAATGAAAATATATAAGGAAACTAGCTGCCCTATATGTTGATTCACCATGATAAATTTGTTTGAATTGCCGGTGTTGTGTATAAATTATCTTAAATATTTATCCCATTTAAATGGAGATTGTTGTCATGCTAGGTTGCGATGGCTTTGTGCCTAGGCACTTCCCTTTATCTATATAGGATTGCTATATAGCAATGTAGTATGTATGTCTTCTATAGCGCAACTTGTGAACATTTTGTATCACTTGGGTGATAAGGAAAGTTGTTATATATAATGAAACTTCAACTTATGAAAATTCTTCCACTAAATCAATGATAGCTAGACTTACGTTCATATGGCCTGGTTTAAGGAATTTTCTACAATTGGAGAGTAGCGGATTGGTTTCACAAGTATGCGATCTGCAGTTTCTATTGCAGATTGCTCAGGTTTCATCAGGTTTCCTGAAAATGATTTATCCAACGTTAATTGTCATATCAATATTCTTACGGATAATATAGGAATCCGTATAGATGTTTTAAGGTGCCATCCTTGTTCAAATAGAGCCTACCAACTAGAGAGTTTAATAAATTTAAGACCTTGAACATCAACTATTGACAAACCCTTCTGTTGTTACCGATCCTAGGACGTCGACATGGATCGTCTTCATGGACCCACAAAACAACAGACGAAGGGTGAAAGCTCATCTGGTTGGTTCCGGCTGGATTTTTCAATACTTAGTAAAGATTTTATAGATGGAAAACAAAAGACAGAGACTCTTGATGGAGTCTTTTTCCTCACTTCAATTTCTTCCACGGCTATCGAATGTGTCAACACCGTTGTCATGGCCAACTAACGCTGGAAGCTAGGTAAGAGCCCAGCAATCTCTGCTTAACTCTTCTCTCCCACTTTCGTGACCCTTGGGAAGCTTGATTCTGACTAGTGATCGTCAGATTTTGACTAGGAAGGGCAATGCCCTAATTTTTCCAGTTTCCTTTTTCCGGCCACCGGCATCACCGCCTGTTAATGTCAGACCCTTGATCTACTCCCCCGGCCTCCCACCTACTCTTCTTGGCAAAGCAATGGCCGCTGATGAGTGGCCAATGGCCAAAAAGGATGAAGAAGCTTTGATTCTTCTGTTTTTGTTGATTTTGGCGTTGTTGCCCGCCAGTCCCTGCCGGCCATCGACCGTAAGTTCCTTGACTCGATGCACCACCACAGCCACCCTCCCTCTCCATTCTTCTTCCCTTGGCTAGAGAGAGACCTTGTTCTCTCTTCCTCTCTCCTTTCTCTCTCTTTCCCCACTTTCTTGGTCTTCCTCTCTCTTATTTCTATCTCTGCAAAGTTTTTCTCTCTAGATTCATGGCCAGATATGTTAATTGATCTAGGTTGATTTTTGCCATTGACAACCAAACCTAGACCCCTCATTAAACCTGGACCAAGATTGTCTCTCTTCCCATCTTTTCTCTCTCTATAAAATTTATGTCGCTATCTGGACTCTCTCTACTCCCTCTAGAGATGGTAGACTAGTAAGATACTTCTCTTTATGATTTTGGGTCAACTCTGGTGAAGGGTCTTGATCCAAGGTCGTCAGACAGCATGTCAGCCCCCACCTTGTCTCTTGTCAATTACTGTTAGATTTGATTGCTCCGATTTTTGTTGAACCATCTATACCTCAGTCCGAGCATGATTCGATGAATTTCACTTTGATCGGACCGACCGTGGTGTCGGGTACTCCTGCTTGGTCAGCCTTATGGAGGTATTGAAATTTAGAATTTTTATCTTTAAAATAATTATGATGAAATTCTAATAAAAGTTTTATTTTAGAATATTAGGCTATGAGAAGAATTTTTGAAATTAATTGGATCTATTAGTTGGATTGAAAAATAATTGATTTATGAAATACAATTTGAAATTTGAAGTGACTGCATAGCGTATCGATTTGGCTTTGAATCGATATATTTTGCAAGCTTAATTTTAGTATATTATTATTATTTTATTGCTTGATTTATCTAACTAAAGTGTTCATTGCTTACTGGGATGTTTAGCTCATTAAATAGTTTTTTATTTTTTTTACAGATTCAGAGAACCAGCCTATCATGATTTTCAACATGGGAGAGTGACTAAAAGAACTGTGGCCGAAGGAGGTATCTTAGATTAGAGTTTATTTAAATTGATATTTTACTTTAGACTAATGTTAGAATTATGAGACATTGTAGTTAAGTTAGTTAATGAAATAACGTTTGCATATTATTAATTAAATTGATCTTCTGCATATTTATGATATTATATTGAGATGTCTTGCATGCTTGTGGAAAGAGTTCTCCATGAGTATGTATGTGGCAGTTTCCGCGACCTCCGACTCATGATCTCGGATCGAGGCGTGACATATAGAGTCTTCCTCAGCCAACTTAAATTTTCGTTACCTTTGCTCGAGAGTCATTTTGACCTATTTATAGCTAGAGTCCGAATATCCTAACAAACTCGAGATCATGCTGCAACGAAATGCTAACGTGACAAAACAATCCTAGTAATGTGCCGCAACAACTTGGCATTTAGCGGGATTAGGCACACCTTTGAGGCGATGAAAGTCGAGCTGCTTCTTCTATAGTAAAATTCTACTAAGCATGGATCAGCGATTCAAGTTACGAAGTCGAGCTGGGAGGAGGTCAGCTATAAAGGTCAAATACTTCTGCTCTACTCTACCAACACCCTTAGTTTGACCAAGAAGATCAAGTTGAACTATCTTCGGGGATCCTCAAATGTGCGGAGGCCATACTATGGGCCACGTGTTATAGGTATTAGTGCGGACACGAGTGCTAGATTAGCCGGTTACCGCAGGATCCAGCCAGCTCAGCGGATCCCAGCCAATTCAGCCAGCCTAATTTTATTTTGGATTGATTTATTTTAGTTGGATTTATTTTATGTTGATTGGGTTTATTTGCATATTGTCATTTGGGTTTATTTGCATATTGTTATTTTAGGACCTTTTTGGGATTATTTTATTTGTAAGGGTCTTTTTGTTATTTTGTAACCCTATATATATATATGGCCCATGCACTTGTTTAGGAATTGATGAATGATGAATGAAAATTAGCCTTCTTTACTTTTTCTTCCTCCTCCTTCCTCCTCTTCTTCATCTTCTCTTTTTCCTCTTCTCTCCTTCTTCTCTCTTTCTCCCTCTTTTTCCTTCTGTCCTGCATCAACTTTGGTATTAAAGCCAGGTTGGCTTTGCCTCTGTTGCCATAACCCCTGCTTCATGGGTATCTGTTTTTCTTCCCGAGGTGCAACCTCTTCTTCCCCAACTCAAAAAAAAGTAGAAAAAAGGGTTTTGGATGCCTCGTCCAAAGCCTCTCGTCCGGCCGAGGAGGGGTTCATCGCTTCCCCGGCCTCGGCTGAAACCCAAACCCGACGGTGCCCAAGGAAGAAGGTTGGCGATCGGACGCGAGAAGGACACGCCCGATCCTGAGTCACCCAATGCTGCCCTGTGCTACTGCCACCCTGATCCGAGGAAAAACTCTTCCTTCAACGCCGTCGCGAGGGCTGCCGCCGAGAGCGACAACCGCATGCCACGCCGCCAAGCACCCCCCCGATGCCATGCTTTGACGCCCCACTGCCCGTGGTTGAATCCTGTGGAAGAGGAACACCGCTGTTCCTCTCCGAGGGCCCCCATCATCTTCAACCGCCGCCACGCCCCATGCACCGGTCGCCGCGGAAGCAGGAAACCACCAGCAACCCCTTTCCCCTCAAATTCTCCCGAAGGAGCTGAAATAGGAACGGGTTACCGGAGCAGTTGTGCCCGTTAACCCGAGTCCGTTCTGCCAAAAAAAAGAGAAAATAAAGAAAAATAATAAAAAAGAGAGAAAAATAAATAAATAAATAAATAAATTAGTACTTGTACATCTTCTTTGCCTCGCCCCCCCCTTCCGTTACCGCAACACCACTGTTGCCGCCTTCCCCGAGCCTGCCGCCCCTCCGTGACTGCTCACAGCACCGTCCCCGCTGCTCTTGTCTCTGCCGACACCACCCCGCCCCGACATCCTTGGCCGCCTGCTCCCGCGACCGTCCGATTTCCACCACCACTGCCTCCTTCCCCTCGTTGCTTCGCCGCAGCCCCCCTCCTCTGCTTGCACGCCGCAAAATCACCGCCTCCAGCACCACTTTACCGCCTCCCCCCCCCCCACCACCCCCCCCCCCCCCCCTCCGTCCTTCTTCTTGCACGATCACCACCACTCACCCCACTCCCTCCCTCTTTCATTTCATCATGGGTTTCAACAGTGAAACCCTCTCCACACCACATCTGGCTCATTCCCCCCTCTTCCCTCTCTTTCTTCCTTCACGGACTGACTCAATGCACCATCCCACCTGTCCTTCCTTTCGGGCCCAACAAGCCCAAAGACCCATCAGGCCCATCCGGCCCCAGCTTCTTTATGTCATAGGCCCAAGCCCAAACAGTTTAACCCATCTAGGCCCACCCACACCATAGGCCGTTTCTCTTTATTTTTTCAACTCGACAAGCCCATTTCCACAGCAGGCCCGATGAGTTGCTGCACGCAGATCCAATTAGAGCCTTTTGACGAGTCAACTTGCTACGCCGTGCTTTTGGTTGTCGCCGCAACCCAGGTCAGGTTTCTTTCCTTATTGAAAATTCTATTTGTTTGTCTAAATTTAGCATCAATTAACTTTTAAGTGCTCTATTGATATTACTTCCTCAAAAAAAAAAAAATCAACACACCCACTTCAGACAACACCAAAACCCTAGTTGTGGCCTATCTTTGCTATTAATTGTAGGGTATCTAATCTTCGGAAGTCGACGAGGCTCTGTGCAGCCCTGCAACACACTGAAAACTAGTACTATCTAACCGCAATTACTTATTTGGATTTATTACGTAATTCTAAGCTGATTTTAATTGCTAGAGTTAGCTTTCGATTATATTGAACATATACGTTGCATTTTAGATATCATTTTCATTCATTAGGTCTGCCTAGAAATCACCACTGTCTTTGCATTGTAGAGCCAAGTATAATTTAGCACCCTCAGTGTACGCACTTCCGTAGTGGTTGTGTTGTCACCCATTTTGAGTCCCAGCTTGCTATAGATGCCCGCATCGACGCCCTACTATAGGCAGTCGAAGCCCTAACCACTAAGTCTACCCAAACTGATGCCCGCCTTGAATCGGTTAAGTCCTTCCTGCAGAGACTCATTGAAGCCAAAAAAGATAACATCACCCACTTTCCAGGTCTAGATTTCGATGAAACCCTAGAACCCCATAGCTCAGTTCGGCAACTTAATTTTGACTATATGCCTTTACCAGGTCGTCAACATGCCTACCCTTGCCCTAGAGGAGTGGGCACCTTCCTCAATGCTGACCGAGGTCATCGCCTTAATGTGGAACCTAGACAGCCTCGTGACCATGATGACGATGTGATGAAAGGCATTCGGGTCGAGGCCCCTACCTTTGATGGTCGCCTTGACTCAAAGATCTTCTCAGACTGGTTGCACGAAATGGACCACTTCTTTGAGTGGTATAATTTATCTAACGAGAAGAAGATTCGGCTTGCCAGAATGAAGCTCATTGGTAGAGCTAGACTTTTCTGGCAAAATACTGAATAACTTTTGGCTAGAAGACGTCAACCTGCCATAACTGAATGGGTTGAAATGAAGGAAAAACTTAAAGAAAAATATTTGGGCTTTAGCTATAAAGACGATATGCTTGATCAATGGAACAATTTGAGACAAGGTATGTTGCCCAAGGTGACAACCCAAGAGGGAGGGGGGGGGGGTGAATTGGATTTTCTAAAAATTATGTTCCCTCATTAACTTTGAATTGAATGTAGCGGAATGATAAGATATTATCTTACTTAAGCTCTAGGCAATTACAAGTAAAGCAATGAGAAACAAAGCTAGAGATATTGCACAATCAAGTATGAATGTAAGGCATGAAGCACAAGAGATAATTTAAAATCAATTCATTTTGCCTAAATTGCAAATTCAGTCTATTCTATTCTTTTTTTTATTTTTAAGAAGATATTCATTAAAATCAGAAAAGTACAAGGTGAATCGATGAATCCAGAAAATACATATCATTGAGGAGTATGATTTGCAAGTGAAAATGATTTTCATTAAGCTTTGGAACGCAAGTTACTTTAAAGACAAAGATGAAATAAAAACTTGTGTGTGGAGTTAAAACACATTTCAAATTTTAAATGTCGCATGTTATATACAAAACATAATATACATTAAGTCATAACATAATGTATTAAAGCATTAGGAATAATCATGTCAAGGATCAATTCTTTTCAAATAAGCTCCTCCTATTTAAATATGCAATTTCAGTTTTAATTGATCCAATTATGATCCTTTCAGTTTGAGTGTGATTTTTATAAAATAATGTCTTATTTTCATGTAATTAAATATAAAGAGCAGAATTGGATTCTTCATTAAATTTTTGGCATTAGAATCATTACATCTTATAAGAATCTTGCTTGATGTCAAAGCTCTTAAGTACTTCATTAATTCATACTGAAATTTTATTTTCTTAACAGATTTTATGAGTCTTTTGATATCAATTAAATATGAGTCATTAGAATTAATTTGATATTTTTGCATATAAGCACAAAATTTGATCTATAATAATACAAGTTCAGACAATAGAATTACTTTGCTTATACTTTTCAAATTCTATAAGATGGGGTCATAGACATACCTTCTTCATGCCAATCTTCTATAAGAGTTTTCTTGTGGACTTACTTTAGCCAATGAAGATCCCCTTTCTTGTTTGTTTTAATTTGAAGTTCGAGAGAAAATGTTAACTCATTCATTATACATGTTTCGAACTCATTCTGCATGAGCTTAGTAAAACCTTCATATAAAACTTCATTAGTAGAACCAAAAATGATGTCATCAATGTATACTTTAAGCAGACAAGATATTACAAATTTTTCTTTTTGATGCATAGATTCATCAATATTGATTTCTATCAAAAAGTTCCTTAAGTTTTCATATCATGGTTTTGGTGCTTGTTCCAAATCATATATTGCTTTATCATATTTGTAATGAGTGTTTTCAAATAAGGTGGTTATTCTACATAGATCTTCTTGAATGAAATAATCACATAGGAGTGTATTCTACACATTCATTTGATTGAATATAAAGCTCATAAAGCAAGCAAATGATAATGGTGTTCTTTACTTCTAATCATGCAAGAATTTCATCAAGATCTATTTTATCTTTTTTTGATTGAATCTTTTAGTAGTCACCAATTTTTCTTCATTAAGTACATTTCTTAAAAACTCAATTTGGTTCTAGTTATTACCAAGTTTTCAAATTTTATCAGTAAGATTTCAAATTCTATCTCTTTCGAAAATGATTTAGTTTAACTTGGCCAATTATAATCTTATTCATTCTTCTTAAGGTGTTTAGTTTCAGATTGTTAAATGTAAGTGAAAAGATTAATCATATATATATATCATATAATCTGATTTTAGTGTCTTGGTGAAAAATTATTAGTCTCATAAAAAATAAAATGAATTGATATTTCTACAACTAGGATCTTTTCATTGAATATTCTATATGCACTGCTTGATGAATGATACCCAAAGACAGGAATATCTTTCTCAGATTTGGCATTATTTTCATAAGAACATATCAAGCATAACATGTATGACTGAAAAACATGAAGGATATGCAATAGTATAACAGAATCTATGTAAGACAAGCAGTGATGATAGCTTCTAACAAAAATCAGTTAAGCAGATGACTATCATACAATATAGTCTTTTTCATTTCTTTAGGAATTCTATTAATCCTATTTTACTTATGGTATTCTTGGTGCAAAAAAAATATTCTGTTCAATTTTATTTTCTGTATCAATTTTATCAGAATTTTAGTTTTCAACACTGTGCCATGATACTCTTTATCTTCACAGTTTGGATACCTTTTTCATTTGAAACACTTTTTCAAGCTTTAGCAAATACAGAAAATACCTCAATTTTATTTGCCAAGAACAAATCCAATGTAAGCTTTTGAAAACTTAGTGATGGAAACAACACCTTTAGATTTAGAATTTGATTCTTGTTTGTTTTCTTAGTTAACATGCATAGCAAACTTTGACCTTACAGAAAATAATCTAAGTAAATCAATGACAAGGTCATTTGAATCTAGATCCATACTAGCATGAGTTGATTTTATATACCAAAACTAGTTTCTTTAATCTTGGTATTCATAATGCATATAAAAATATATCAAATACACATTCTTATGTCTATGATCAATAAAAGATAATGCTATGGATAAGAACTCTTAATCAATCATATAGATAATTCATTCTAGAAGAATTGATTAAGCAAATTATCCATTAATAAGTAAAGCATAATATAGAAAGATGGAGTGGTCTGGATATATTTTCTTTTTATACCAAAAATATTACTTACATCACAAAAATGATTAATACTTGCAAGTTATATTTTAATCAACTAATAAAATAATTTCAATATGCAAGAATTACTTAGTTCATTATTTCATTCATTTTAATCACTCTTCTTAATTATATTTTAAATTCAATTCTTTAACACGTGTCTAGAGCACCCATTGTTCAAATAACATCTTTTGTTAGAACCTTGGGTAGCTAGACACATCTGCTGAAAAATAATCAGATTTTCAACTTAGGAACCCAAGCTCTTTTGGATCCTTGCAGGTTAGCTATAATTGCTCTTTTTGGAATCCATATTTTCTTAATAACTATTTTATTTATTAGTTTGCAGGTTTTAGGATTACAAGAAATGTATTTCTGCATACTCTTGTTAAATTTAACAAACATAGATTTAACATAAGTAGATGATGAATTTTCAATTTTCAATTTTTGTTCATTAGGTTCATCAGATTTTTGAAAAACTGTTTTAGGATGATCAGTGGAGGATTTAACACATATGTCATTAAAGAATTTTTTTGTGTACCAAGGTTGATATCCTAATCCAGCCTTTTCAAATTCAGTTCTTTGATTATTTATCATTAAGTTCAATTTTTCAGAGCTGATAGTAAAATTTTTCAACTATAGGCTTAAATTTGTTAACTTCTTTAGTTAACCTTTCATTGTCTTCTAAGAGTAATTTGTTGTTTTTCTGAATTATATCATGGTTTTCAGCAAGAGATAGATTTTTCTGATTTAGCTTTTTATTCTTTAAACTAAGCTTCTTATATTCTAAGTATAGTTCAGAAAAAGCATCATAAAGTTCATCAAATGTAAAATCAGATTGAGTTTCGGTATGTACTTCATGTTTGAATGAGAAATCACTTTGTGTTCTAGTACATACCTCATCTTTATGTCCCACAAAGCATAGATTTTCAATTTCAGTTTGTTGTTCTTCTTTTTCAGAGCTAGTTTCAAATTTACTAAAAATGTTAGTGCATTCATATTTAACTTCAAGCATATTCCAGATTTTCTTAACAGTTATGTAAAAAGATATGCTATTAAGTTCACTATCATCTAATGCACAATATAGAATATTAATGGTTTTTGTATTTTGCTGAGCCATTTCTTTATCATGATTAGTGTTTGTGTGTGGACCATTGACTATGATACTCCATACATCATAGTTATGTGCTTGAATGAAAATGCGCATGCGTGTTTTCCAATGTGTATAGTTTATGCCATTAAATAATGGAGGTCTATCAATTAATTGTTCCTCTCCTAGAAAACTATCTATTTGAGTTGTCATGATCTTTGTCTCTTTGATCGTTAGATCAACAATCAATATTAGAGCACGAGGCTCTGATACCACTTGTTTCCCAAGGTGACAACCCAAGAAGGGGGTGAATTGGGTTTTCTAAAAATTATGTTCCCTAATTAACTTTGAATTGAATGCAGTGGAATGATAAGATGTTATCTTACTTAAGCTCTAGGCAATTACAAGTAAAGCAGTGGGAAACAAAGCTAGAGATATTGCACAATCAAGTATGAATGTAAGGCATGAAGCACAAGAGATAAGGCATCACAAACATAAAGATGTATAGTGGTTCGGTGCACCCCAGCACCTACAGCCACTCCCCAAGATCTCTTGAAAATTTTACTATATTCCCTCAGATTACAGCCGGTTGTTTTACAAGCTCACAATCTAATGTTTTTACGAGATCACAATGAACTTGGTCGGTTTTCACAGGCTCACCGACTAGAACCAATCCGACCGTTTTCACGGGCTCACAATCCAACCCAGTTGGTTTTTTCCGGATTACCAACTACAACCTAACAACGTTGGTTTTCACTGGCTCGCCAACAACCCTTAACCCCTTGATTCAATCCCTTGATTGAATCAAGTTACAAGATATCACAATAGGAGTTTAAATCAAGTACAAACTTTTCAAACAAGCAGATATAACAATATAAACAAATAGAGTAAAGAGAAGAAGCCCTCAAACAAGTTTTACAGATGAAAGAACTTGGCTTTTTCTTTACTTGACCCTTTTCTGATTTTGCACGAGGTAGAGGATCACTGAGGTAGCACACAGTTGGAGAGAAAGCTTTAAGATTCACTCAGATGCTCTTTTTCTCTCTCTTTTGCTTTGAATGGCTCTTTTGTATTTTTGGAAGGTTTCTCTTAAAATTCTTTTGTAATCTCTTCCCTATGTGTTCTCTTCCACTTCTCTTTTTTCTTTCCTTGCTCTCTCCTTGATTTTATAGCTTTGGATGGCGTGGGAACAAAGATCTAGCCGTTAGAGACAAAAATAGAGCCGTTGGAGTTGAGAAAAACTAGCCATTATGCATCTCAGTCGTAGTGGAGTCGTCTCGCCCGTCCAGAAGTCGGCTCGGCTCAAGTAGGAGACGTCTCAAAGCGATTGGGAGTCGTCTCGTGCTTTGTGGAGACGGTTCAAGGGTGTGCCAAAATGTCATGCTTGTGCTGGAGTTGACTCGTACTTTCTGGGAGTCGACTCGAGGACCGTTCTTTTGAATTTTTCTTTGAATTTGCTCCTCCAACTTGAATCCTTTGAACTTGAACCTTGGGCCAATAAAGTATGGCTTTCTTCCAACTTTTCTTGAGAGCTTTTGAAGCCTTCTTGTATTTTTCCAACTTGCTATATTCCTTGCAAGACAAATTATCTTTCTTCTTGCAGCACAAACATTAGTAATTATACTTCAAGATTTTGTGATCATCAAAATCAATCTTTGGATCATCAATCTTTTCCTTTTTGATGATCACAAAACTTGGAGTATATGGAATATACAATAGATTGTGTTCTAGAACTAATGTATAGCTAAGTTGCATGAAGTAGAAAACATGTATCTTTAAAACATGCTTCATGAGATAATGCTTTAGATTTAATCAGCTTAACCCAATCAATATATTTCAATTTAAGCTGATTTATATTCCATTGAAAACATACAACATTCAAAACATAAAGCATTATGAGCATATACTCAAATATTTCTCCCCCTTTTTTACAACATCAAAAAGATAATGAAACATGAAGCAATATATACTCTAATTTCTCCCCCTTTTTGTACTCTAATTTTCATTCAATGCATGTCAAATTATTGCAAGAATATGAATCATGTCATTCAAGGCAATAGTGTCAGGGTAAGATTAATGAGCATAGATTAGAGCTAATTAAGATGATTTCAAAGCAAATTACAATAAGAGCACATCGAATGTGATTCCAAAGATAGTTTTCAAATCAAGTGCAGGTGGAATCTTTTTCAAGTTAATTCAAGAAGTGTCAAGAATGATATTCAAAGAAAGCACGAATGAAAATCCAACCTCTTTTTCCTTTTTTTTGAAAGAGCTTTAATAACAAGTATGAAAGCTCGTTTATTTAAGATCTTTGGCCCACTTTTTCTCTCTTCTGCCTTCTATCATCAGGTATTTTCACATGCTACTGTCACATTGGTTGTAAATTGATGGCATTATCGTTAAGTCTAGTCAAGCAAATTGCTAAGGATGTGGACACGACGACTCTAGGATGCCTCGTTCGCTTTTCTAGAAAGACATGTCATTTTTTCATAAAACATGCTAAATGGTATTCAGGAAAAAAATGTGGCTTAAGAGAGAGCATAATGACGGAATCCGCTCTAGCTTTTCTTTTTTTCCCTTTTCACGAGGAGGAGCCACTCATATGGTTTAAGTTCTCTTTGACTCGGTGAGGGGTGGGAGACTCAATCGAAGATGTAGAACACTCTAAATCCATTTTATCTTCACAGCAGGGCTGGGTTCTCGTACAGTGGACTTTGAGATATGTACGCAGCCTGATAGAACAATGGGAAAAATTTTATAGTCTCATGCTGGGCAACATGCACATATTTTCCTCATTTTCAATTAAATAAACGAGAAAAATCCAGCGACACCTTTCTAAGTTTGGATGGAAAAAACATTAATCCCAAAAATTTAGAAATTTTCAATTAATCAAAAAAAATTATTATTTTGCATCAACATAGCTCAGCCATCTATTTCCGTTAGGAACCGTGGCCACTTAAGGTTATCATAGTTATTTTAATCACTTTGTCAAGGGTTGGATAGATGCGGAAGATTTCTGTATATTAATTAAAAAAATTTAAAATTTTGGGTTTAATATAATTTTTGCCCAAATTTGAAAGGATATTGCCCTATTTTTTTTAAAAAAAAAAGAATGCTGCATATCGTCGATTGGAAGACATATCTCCCAATTTATTATTAATTGCAGCCTGGCCTTTTTTTTTTTTTTTTTGCTAAAGCGGGAGATTCATACATAGCGGGTACGAATACACCCTATAGAGTCAGAATACAAAATGGCCCGAAAAGCGCTGGGCATATCTCTCTCCCCAACCCAAAGGGTACCACCCGAGTGGCATGCTACATACGATGCGACCCAGTCGGCCGCCCTATTAGCCTCCCGATACACATGCCTAGCCTGTAATATCACTCCCTCCCTCGCCAACATCCAGATGTCACGAAGTAAGGGATGGTCCCCACCAAGACTACTCGGGCCCCTACGGATCCAGCTGACCACTGTAGCAGAGTCACCCTCGAGCAGGATCGAGCTCGCGTGGAGCACCCGCCGCGCGTAGGACAGACCCATCCAGGCCGCGCACAGCTCTGCCCCTGGAACTGAAGTATCAAAAATCTGACAGCCCCCTGCTGCCAACGCATCAGCGCCCGGCCCCCTGACAGTAAATCCGGCCCCTCCCCTCCTACCACCGTCCAAGACGGAGCCATCAAAATTGACCTTGAGGAAACTCGGGGGTGGGGGCTCCCAGGTAAAAAATACCCTATGTGGAGCTGCCGAAGCAATGTGGGAGCCCCAGGTGTCCCGAGCTATCAAAGGTCTGTAAGCAGACTCTACATGGATCATCTCATCAGCTTGGGCGCAGGCCCGCTCCATCACAAAACGCTGGGAAAGCCGCCGCTCCCCAAACACCCGGGCGTTCCTGGCCAGCCATATCTGATATGCTGTACAAGACGCCCTAATGGCTAATCTCCTCATCTGGGGATCACCAGCCCAATGCCGAACTACCTCCAGGAAAATAACCCTCCCACTCCAGGCATCCCCCAGGATCTCAGTCAAACTCCAGACGCCTCTCGCCCTCGTGCAGTGGAAGAGAACATGATCCACTGACTCAGCCACCCCGCACTCCGGACATAAGGGGGACAGGATCATACCTCGTCTACTCAAAACTGAGCATGTCGGCAACCGCTCCCAAGCCACCTTCCAGAGGAAGAGGGCCACCCTCTGGTGTAGTCCGAACCTCCACACCCAACCGCAGTCTAGGTCCGACTGTAACCCCAGCCGAAGAACCCGGGAGACCTCGCTGATCCTCGCACTGGCTCGACATGTAGCGCTCCAAACCCTGACATCTGGACCTGCAGAACCCGGAAGGGGGATCGCCCGTACCCGCTCCGCAAGATGCTCCCCAAATAACTGTCCCAGCCTATCACCATCCCACTCTGCCTCCCCTGGTCTGAACAAGTCGGAGACCCGAAGTCCTGCCCGGGCCTCCACACTAATCGCTGTCGGCCATAGTCTCAGTGGAAGTGCATCCACCCAAGGGTCCTCCAATACATCGATGCTCCGTCCGTCACCGATCAGCCACCTCGAGTGCGCTAGAGCCATAGGCACATACCTCCCGATCTCTCGCCACATGAAAGATCTCCTCCGAGGAGCTATCACCAATCCCTCGGGTCCAGCTCGGCCATACCTGGCAGTCATAACCTGGCTCCAGTGACCATGCGGCTCCAAAACAAACTGTACCGCCCTCCGTGCCAAAAGAGCCTCGTGCCGCACTGACAGTGACTGCACACCCAGCCCACCCTCACTCAGTGGCTGACACACTCTCTCCCAGGCTAACAGGTGTATCCCATGCCCCCCCCCCATAGGAGCCCCAAAGAAAGCTCCGCATAAGCCGCTCAATCCTCTCCAACACAGACTTCGGCACCACTGTGTGAGCCATCAAATAAATAGGCATGGAGCACAGAACTGACCTGATCAATATCAATCTCCCCATCATAGACAGTGACGATGCTCTCCACCCCTCTAGTCTGCTCCGCACCCTCTCCAATAAGGGAGTGCACTCTGCCACCCGTAGTCTCCTCCCTGTGATGGGGACCCCTAGGTAAGTCAGGGTCCCCAACTGCTCCTGCATCCCCAGCATCATCCTGATCTCCCGTCGCAACCTCCCCTCAGTACTAGGACTGAAGAGGATAGCGGACTTCTGTAGATTGACCTTCTGCCCGGACATAGCACAATACTCTGTCAGCACTCCCTGAAGGGCTCTGGCATCCCTCGCCCCCGCTCTAGCAATTAAGAGGCAGTCATCTGCAAATAATAAATGAGAAATAGGTCGGGCGCCCGGGGCTGGACAATAAGGCACCAGCTCCCGGTTCCCACAAGCAGCATGCAAAGAGCGGGAAAGCACATCAGAACATATGATAAATAAGAACGGGGACAGAGGACATCCCTGGCGAAGTCCCATAGTAGCACGGAAGAAAGGCGATGGCGTGCCATTGATCAAAATGGAGAAGCTCGGCCCCTGCACACACCCTAGGATCCAGTCAATCCAAGTCTGGTGGAACCCAAAGCTTTGTAATGCCTGTCGTAGAAAGTCCCACCGGATCCGATCATAGGCCCGCTCCATATCTATTTTAACTGCCATCAAACCTCGGCTCCTTGAGGCTCGCTGCAGATCACCCATCATCTCCTGAGCAAGCAAAATGTTGTCCGAGATGCTCCTCCCTCCCACAAAGGCTCCCTGCTCCTGACTGATGATCCTGGGCATCAAATGCTTCATTCTCCCCACCATGATTCTCGCCACCACCTTGTACAGGGTAGTGCACAAACTAATAAGTCTGTAGTGACTCGGCTCCGAGGCATCCAGACGCTTCGGTATCAATGTAATGAAAGTTGCCTTCCAATCATCTGTCATCCTCGCTCGGCTGAAAAACAACTGTACTGCCTCCACCACTGTCCTCCTAACAACATACCAATATCTGCGATAGAAGAAGGGTGGAAATCCATCAGGCCCGGGGGCCTTATCCTCTGCAAGACTCCAAACCGCCTCCTGCACCTCCATATCTGACACTGGCCGCACCAAAGCTGTGTTCTCCGCCTCTCCTACTGTGGTCTCCGGCCGGGGGAGGAAGCCCATCTCATTGCAGCCTGGCCTTCAGTGGAATAAAAAATCTTGACGTTGCACGTAAAAAACAAACGGCAACGCTTCCGAAGCTAGTCATATATATAGATTAATTACCTATAGATTGAAAGACAAGGTTCCAAATACTTATCCAGGCGGAATATTTTAAGGATCTTGTTTCGTCTCATCTCATCGCACCACGAGAAAAAGTCCAAGATGCCACCTGCATAAAGCGGTTGAAAGGGTTCGCTTACGTACTAGTTTTGTCAACGTCTAGACCAACCAAACCATTCATAGGTCGAGAAATCATAGCAATCATTCATCATTCATCAATTTTATTCACACCTCTCTCTCTCTCTCTCTCTCTCTCTCTCTCTCATGGTTGATAATTTTTGCTAGCTAAGTTGATCTTTATTCCCTAACTGATGGAAGAAGACGGGATTGAATACTTGGACGGCCAAATTATAGCATAGTTTATACTTAGCCAAATTATATGAATAGCTTTTAGAGGGACCACAATAGAAAACAAACTCTAAGCCTTACACTAAACGTTTTTCTCATCTTCATCCTACTCCCTCTTGTGGTTATGCATATCAAATATCGCCACTGGGGCTCAAGATGTTGTTTGAATTTTTTTATTCTTATATAAGTATTCAATATCTATCAGATGCATACCTGATATAGAATTAAACATATATTTGCACATATCGTGACATGCTTCCTTCATTTAGTCCTAGCATCCTTGCTAGGCTAAAGATCAAAATTTATTTTAATTTAATCACAAAAACTATAATCAACTTGTGGTTAATCTAATTGTGGTTGTGCATCAATATTTTCTATTTCATATAGATTATGAGTTAGATCCACTCTGATAACATTTATCATAATTTAGAATTTTATCTTAAAATGCTACCTAAAATATATTATTTAGATTTTTTTGATTTTGTATTAATAATATTTAACATTTATCTAATGTGTCTGATCCTTGTGTTAAGCAAGCGGATAGTGGTCCCAACAAGTAAAGAAAAGCGACCGAATTTAGGTCGGTGAGGGCGACCCCTCCTTTTCTTTCCCACCTGATTCTTTTGTTTGCTTCCCTTGGTTGGCCTTATTAAAATACCTTGTAAAGTTCGTATCTTGTAAAGCCCTTACATTCGGACCAGCGTCATCAATTGGTTCGACGTAAATGGGCATGACCCCTACGGTTCCTCCATCTGACTTCAACACCAATCCGGACGCAAAAAGCCCCACCATTCCATTGATTGTGATGCTTTTCTTATATATATTTTTAATACTTAGTAGCACTTCTTCCACATGTTATTCTCCCTTCATGTTTTTTTTTTACTCTAAAGAAAAAAAAAAAAAAAAAAAAAGTGATTCATACAATTTTAGTACCGTTATATTCAAAAAAAATCAAAGACAATAAGTTTCAAAGCACACTAGGCAGCTCTATCGCTCCAACCCAAAGAATATCTTCGGAATAGTTGGCCACGTATGAGACTATCCAGTCTGCAGGTTTGTTGTTTTCTGCACACGTACTTGGCCTAAAAGGCCACATCGTCACAGACCATGGTCCAGATATCTCGATGTAAGAGGTGGCATCCATCCATATCGCCGGCACCTCTCTAGATCCAACCAATAACTATAGTCGAATCACTCTGGAGCAGTACAGTTTTAGTCTGCAAAACACGTCGAGCATGGTCTAGATCGGCCTATGCCGCCCTCAACTTAGCCTCCAAAATCGAGATATCGAAGATCTAGCAACCACTAGCGATAATCATCCTGAAATTTAGACCCCTAAAAACAAATCTTTTATACTTATTTAATTAATCGTCCATCCACTGAGATATGGTTGCGTCAGCAGGCCAACTTTGTGCTCTAACTTTGCATACTCATTCTAAGGACTCCTTTCCTTACAGGAAATTATATCTTACACAGTGTGATGCTAGCGGCTGATAATAATCACAGCAGCTTGTTCAGCGCTTGATGGATGGAGCTCATAAAAAACATTGCCATGCATGTAGGACACGTGGCTGGTGAGAATTGGTCACACCACCTTTAGAAGGGTGTGATTTTTATGATAGCTAGCATAAAAATCCAGACGGCTATAAATTCGACGTCCCCACCCCACTCCAATTGAAGCGAGAGCTACACAAATAATTGGTGGTTTGATGGAAGAGCTTTACGAGGCCGACGTGATGTGGCCGGAAAATGAGGACCGTCCGATGGGTGCGTCCAGCTGCAATACATCGCCTAAGAGGACGAGGGGGCGGGGCCAGCGGGCAGCTTGTGCGGCGCCGCGGAAGATTCCGACGGCGGGGCGGATGCGCGGGGGAGAGAGTGTGGGGGAGGAGGAGGGGGCGGCGGAGCTGATCCCGCCGCATGTTCTGGTGTCCCGCAGCGGGACGGTGGGTAAGATGGCGTTCTCGCTGTGCTCGGGGCGGGGGAGGACGCTCAAGGGCCGGGATTTGAGCCAATTCCGCAACTCCGTCCTCCGGATGACCGGCTTCCACGAGGGATAACGGCCGCCGCGAGGGTCCAAACCGCAATGAGCGACCCCAAAGATAAAAAAGGTGCTCTGATCTCGGTGTGCATACTCGTTCAACTACAATAAAATAAACCTAATTAATGGATAAACATATTCTTTTTTGAAAAACAGACAACGCCTCTTTTTCTTTAATTTAAATCATATGTTCTCAGCACTTTACTATTTCTGATAATTACATTTATAGTGTACGTCAATCATTTATCGTCATGGATATTGGCGTAGGAATCACCTAATAATTTTGTATTGGTATATTACTTTTTCTGTTAGCATGTTTTTATTATAATAATTTTAAGAATCACATAATAATATGTATCAGTATATAAATTTATTTTGTTAGTATAATTTTATATGGATCTATATTATTTTTTTAATAGAATCTGTATAATAATACATAATTTTTAAGATATATTAAATATGATGGAACAAAAATATATAACTGTTTCTCTCTCTCTTCCTCTCTGGTTTTTCTCTCATGCAAATATTTTAATAGGGCAAGATTTGGCGAACTTGAGAGGATTTGAACTCTTTAAAAGTTACTGTCGCACATAATTGGCGTGCAATATTGGTGCGAGGAAAGGTGACAAGCATTGTATTGATCGAGTTATTTTTGTGGTGATATATAGGATCAGGGTCGTTAGTTTTTGCTCTGAGAAGAGGGTTACAGAAAATCGAATATGGGTCTCTGTTTGGTGTTGTGTGCGAGGCCTTCCTCCGCCGAACTTCCTGCCATGGAGGCGGGCCATTGTTAGGGAAACGTCGGTATCATGCCACCGAGATCAAGTTCATGTCCAATAGGCCAGAATGCCACATGGAAGATTGGAAGCAGTGCCACGTCCGTCCGGCTTCAGAGGTGGCACCTAGCTCCCGTCTCTCACGCTGGTTACCGTCTCTCACCCTGGCCCTGCTCAGTGATTATTTCTCTCTGCTTTTCTGCTCCGAGAGAGAGAGAGAGAGAGAGAGGAGAGCAGCGCAGGAAATTAGGCAAGGACGTGTATGCCAGATAACAGCAGCTTGAGGTCCCAGGTGCACTGCAAACTTTGCAAATGAAGGGAAGCCACAGGACCCACTAATTGGATGGAACTTGGCATTATCTGGTGAAGCTCCAATGAAGGCTGAACAAGAACATAGCAAAATCCAACCAGCTTGGTAGTCTTGTTATAACTCAGAAGTATGATGGTTTATGATCGACTGAGTGGTGTTTGTCATTGATGAATGCATAATTGTCAGTTATTATTAATTGTAGAACAGTTGAATGCTTGGTGCCATTACCATGCATTGATGATTTGGAGAAATTTGGATGGGTCATTTCCCAATTCTTTATCTTGAAAGAACCATTGATGATCAAGAAAATAAAAAATTATAACTATGTCAAACTCTTGATTATTCAAAATAAATAACGAATATGTAGCACAAGTGAATTAATGGAGAATCATTATGGTGTTATTCATCAGTTCAATTATTGAGTATGGAGGCGAATTATGTGCAAGTGCAAATGCGCAATTTTAATTAGTAGCACCATCAAATGTTGCTTTGAGTAGATGCATAAGAACTGTGGGCTTTATCTTTGATAAAAAGACAAGCTAGCAGTACATGACAAAACCATATTGATGTACATATTGCACCGATAATTTTAACCATCTAAGCTTTTTTTAACTATTTGGGATAAGCTACCATATTGATTACATACATACTATTCTCTTTTGAACCATTAGTCTAAATTAAAGAAAATAATATTAGCCTATAATTTCTTCAAATTATTTCTCAATAACTATTAGCTAAATCAGTTGGCACCTCTCTCTTGAGAGTTTTTCCTTGGTGGAGCTTCAAGGTTCAAATTCTGAATATCGCCCAATTTTTTTTTAAAAAAATAATGTATATTGATTATAACATTCAAATATTGAATAAGTGAACTAGTGATACCCAACCACCGGTAGATAATAATAATTTGGATGGGTCTTGATCTGCTTCTCTCTCAAAAAAAAAAAAAAAAAAAATCCTGCTTCTTAGCAAGTAATCAAGGTTTAGGTCATGATAGTATGTGGGACAACGTTGAACCCTCATGGCAGCTACATGTTGCTTTGATGTTGTTAAAGGTTAAACCTAGAGGCAACCTAGCTAGAGGTTATTGGAGTGAAATGTAGGGATTTATATACCAGAAGATAGGGTAATTGATATTTGAAATTGTTCCTGAGAAGAATGCCATCATTTATGAGTGCTAGGTTTGTGGTGCATCGGATGGTTTTAAAACCTTAATTAAGTTTCAACGAAAAAAGGAGTGTAATTTAATTAATTTGTTGTGAGTATTAAAATAATTGACTTATTCGACCACCAAGGAAAAATCAAGACAAGTGAAAGTGAAAAGATGAAGAGTTAAACTTCATCCCACTTCATCATATATAAACACGAGCCAGTGGCAAGAATGGTATCTCTAGAAACACTCAGAAATAAGGAGGGATGGAGGTTCTTATTAAATTCCAGTCCACTATGTTGACTAGTTACACATCTGTCCGAAGTCTCGCAATGTCCGGTCAAATGATTTGGCGTACGTGCTATCGATTTGCAGCACAAATCTGCATCTAGTGTCTTAAGTTTGCCGCATTCACGCTTGATGCCAAAATAAGTCATTTTCTATGAAAAAATAACAAATCAATTGGAAAATTTTGAGCATAAACGAATTCAAGGATAACTTTTCCAAACAATGCATCATATATGGGGACCTATAAATTTGTACTTAGCAGAACGGTTTCTTGGCAGCATTGCCACGACTCTTCTCATTTATCTAATGAGTGTAGAAAAACAACAGCTAAAGCAAAAGCAAAAGCAAAAAATTCATAACAAATGATGGAAGAATTCCATCAATACATTCTTAAGCATTTATGAAGAAGTCCATCGAATGCTCTCGAATCGAATGAAAGAGATGTTTATCAATCGAGTCTTCCCCTTGACAAATGATCGGCTCCCATGTCGAATGTCCAAATTTGAGTATTCAGTGCCTTTCTTTCTCACATTCAATCATTGTAAGCAAGGTCACTTCCCTTCAAAAGAGCCAAGAAAGGTTGCTGTCGATCATAGGCTTCTTGCTGCGGTAGAAGTCCAACTGTGTGTGGTTGTATGTTCCTCTAGAGCTAAGCCATGGAGGAAGCGTGCGTGCAAACACCATCTCCCTCTGGGGTTGCTTGCTTTGTTTAACAGCCATTCGTTGTATGTTGCTTGAGGGATGGAACTAAGGAGACTTTGGGAGAAGTAAATGGAGTTTGGAACACGAAAACGGTTGGCAGTTGGCACCTAACGAGAGAGGAGTAAAGAGTAAAGACTGCTACGAGTGTCCGAGATACTTATAATAGGTTTGAGAAAGCTAAAGGGATCTTGACAGGGGCAGGGGCCGTGGGGTGCGCCGAGTTGGACGAGCCACTTGTCTTCAGCTGTGATACTCAATTTCCTTAAAATAATTCCACATGTTACCTTAGATAATGCTTTAAAATCTACTTGGAGATTTTGAAATGTTGCAGTGGGACCAGGGTTTCTAAATCTTTTCAAACACCCTATCTCCATTTTTATCAAAATAAAAAAAAAAAATAAAACACCCTATCTTCGTAAGTAGCTACTTTAAAGCTGCTTCCCCGGGTTCGCCCTCGTTAATTTCTTCGGTGCCCCCACCCCTTGGTCATCTCAAAGTGAATTTCGATGGGAGCATGTTGGTGGATGGTGTATCTGGGGGTGTTAGATTTATGATCAGAGATTTCTGGGGCAGGCTGGTGGCAGCCGGGGATCAGCGCACGTTGGGACTCACAGTTGTAGGGGCAGAGCTTCGGGCTGCATGGAAGGGTTGTCATATGCGAAGAGGATCCTCGGTGTCAAATTGGTGCTTCTTGAGGGAGATTCTTCTGTGGTGATTGACTGGATCCGAGATATGGATAGATATGGTGATGGCCATCTCCTTATTAGAGAGACTTGAAGACTGGCTCAGGAGTTGGGTGGTTTTCAGGCAGTACACGTATTTCAGAAGACGAACAGAGCAGTAAACTGAGTCACCTCCTTCGTCACTCGGCACTCCGAAAAGTTTATCTGGACATCTATAGGAGATATTTGCTCTTCTTTGTACTCTTTACTTTCTCGCGATCGGACAGGATATACTCATATTAGAGCTATATAATTTACCGTTTTTACCAAAAAAAAAGAAAAAAAATAGAGCTGCTTCCCCGGAATAAATCTTTAGCGCGCTCTTGTGTGATGACAAAAGATGAATGAGCATGACATGAAGTCAGCGTAGCGATTTGAGAAGAGTGATATATGAGAAATTCTCTTCGAGTTGCTAAGGGGCTTATATGATAGAGAAAAAACAATTTAAGCATTTGTTATATGCTAAATGAAAAATAAAATAATTAGTTGGTAACTAGCACGATCAGGTTAACTAGCGGTTAAGGCATCTCGAAGGTCCCCATTGATGTTGATTTGTATGAAGAGCTACGAGATAAAAGATCTAGGGATGTTCTGATAATATCTTGATAAAGTAATAGGTGTATTTACTTACAAGCCTCAATCCATTGCAAGAAGTTGTGGGTGCCTGCTTCGCTGCTCCCGCATTTTATTAGCCTCAGACAAAATTATGTTTGTTAAAGAACACGCTAATTAGGAAAATAATTAATTAAGATAAAAAAATATTAGAAGAAAAATAAATATGAATACAATAGATCACTATCCGATTCATATTTGAATATTCTATTTTATTTGTAAGTCTATTTAATTTTATATAGTAATTATAAACTTAAAAATAAATGACTATATTAATACGCTATTAGTTTGATTTATCTTACATTTAGTTTTTTTTTAAATTTTGTGATCATAATATTTAATTATCTGACTTATATCCATAATTATATCTATATTTTTAGTATTCGATTTGTATCTAACTCTATCCATATCTATATTTATTAAATAAAATAAATATAAATATAGTTATACTGGTATCAGTTTTACATCAGATTCAATTTCAGCCGTAAAAATGGGCCAGGTTTATCCCACAAAAAAATATACTAAAGAAACGAAGTCCTCGTTGGGAACTATCTTTTGGAGGGTGAAAACATCAGGATCTGGGCATCAGTGGGAAGATTCCGTTCGACCAATTCAAAACAAAGTTGAGAAACCGCGAATCTACTCGGGAATGAGGTGGGCCCAGCCTTATAGGTGGAGCCCACGCGGCGTGACGCTGCAAAACTATTCCTCCCACCGCATGACGCCATGGTAGCTTGGAAGTGAGCTCACGATGACTCCAGAGGCAACCCCACGATCCCCTTCCTCCCCCTACCTCGAACCAAACCTCTATAAATTCTCCTCCCCATCCCCCACCAAAGCCTCTTAGCCAAAGACAATGGAAGAGTTCCAGGAGGCTGATATTCTGTGGCCCGACGACAATCTCGACGACGACGAGGAGGAGGAGGGCATGGTCTCAAAGAAACAACCGTCCCACCAAGAACTAGCTCCATGGAAGGAGTCGGCTCCGGTCGACATCCCGAAGGCCAGTCGTTCATGGGCGCCGCGCTGCACCTGCCACGACTGCGAGATAAATAAAGAGGATGGAGATGGTGATGATTTGGGCAACCACAGAGACCATGAGAGGATTCCACCCCACATCATCGTGGCCCGGAGATCGGCCGACAAGATGGCGTTCTCGGTGTGCATCGGGCTCAAGGGCCGGCATCTTCGCCATGTCCGGAACTCCATTCTCCGGATGACCGGGTTCCTCGAAAGATAACAATAGCATAAACAAGAGAATTTTATATTATATTGACATATATTTTTCCTTCCTTCTCCTATGTATAGGTGTTAAAGTTAAGATTGTTTTTGTGCGTAAGGAAATGCAACATGAGTTTTGAAAGGGAATTAATTAGAGATGGGAACCTACCGTTGTAGACTCATTACTGTACGTCTGATCGTGAGTGATGGATGAACCCTTGTATGGTAATTCCTTCTGGAATTAATACAACCTAGAATCTCAAGCTGCTCTCTTTATTTTTCGGTTCATCTATTGTTTTAATTTGGTCTTGAGTTTTAAACTTTTTATCGACTATATATGCGAAGAAAAGGAACCAAGCATGTACTGCCACTGCTTCCGTCAGACAAGTATATATTTTTAGGTTAATTAATTCCTTAAGTTTTGGTTTTCGAGGTTTTAATCGAATAAGGGGAGAATGGGAAGGAAGCAATATACTTGCACTGCCAAATCTTCTATTGAACGAGTTTTCCTTTACTTGGCCAGACTAGATATTCGTCTAGTAGACGTGAGAGATGGATTGAGCTCTAAGGTGTTAAAGGTGTTGTTCCCGTGAAGGAAGGAGTTCGTCTATGTTGATAAAATTTGGTTAACGTCGTTGGCAACTTAATTAATTATTATCTGTTGGCTTCTTAAGCAGTTTGGAACTCTGGCTGGAACTGGATTAAGGCGAAAGCTAAAACTGTCTAAACCTGGGGCCAAAAAATATTATCATACTCGTCAGCACTACGTGTGATCTCGAGGTTGTCCAAGTCCAACATGCAGTACGTCCACGTCGGGACACAACGACACGTAAGGATGTGCTGTCGCCAATTATTATTAGATGTGAGTTCGTGTTTGTGGCCTAACATCTCGTATTATGACAACATAATGAAATAGTATTAAAAATAATAATATAGGGGTCGAAGAAAAAGGAGAGAACCAATAATACCAATCAGTTTACTTTTGGATCATGACATGGGTAGGTACCATGAATGATTCAACAAGCTTCTGTGCGAGATTCATGAGGAAGTTTTTATCTTTTTTTCTCTAGTGATCAGCAGAAGTAATTGATTTTGGAAGCATTTCTAGAGGGGAATTACTTTGGTCCAGTAGTAGGAATCGCTAAGCGCAAAGTCAGATGAAGATAATATTCTTTTAGAGAGAGCTTTTATTTCTTTAGTTGTTAATTTCATATCCCTCTCCTCTCTCTCTCTCTCTCTCTCTCTCTCTCTCTTATCTCAATCTATTTATCTATACATTGGGTGTATTATATTGCAAAGAGGGACATGTCATGGAGATTATGGTCAAGTTTGCTTTCTTAAATGTCTCGGCCGCCACCTCAGCCCACTGTAATAGAGCAGCACATAGGAAGCCATTTCTGGGGGCTACGCACGCGGAACAAATCATATGACCCACAGGATTTTATGTGGTAAACATCTAGGCATCCAATCATTATTAATCAAGTTCTAACAGATACAAGTTATTATCTTGCTGGAGAATTAATAAACCAAGTGTTTTCTAGGTAGATGCAAGAAAAAGAATTGTTTACTTATCATGGCAGGCCAATTCCACATTTCTTTCCCTCTATTATTGGGTAATTACATGAATCTTATGGTCTTGTGGGCAAGAATTAAAACTAAAGGTTTGATTTGGGTTACATATTTATACTGAACCCAAGTTTTAAAGGAGCACAGATATGCGGCCAACTGTTGGGATACCATTGTCTGATGTCAAGTTGCTGAATTTAAATACGACATGCAAGAGCAAATCTAATGTGACAGGGATTCAGAAGTATATTTGATCTGATTCTGAATATTTGATTTGGACTAAAACCTGAATATGAGGCTTCTCTGCAACTTTTGTCGCTGCGGTGGCTCATGGTTTTTTTGTTACAGTGGAGTCTTTAGAGGGATGGGAAAGTCAATTACCCTTTTTTTTTGGGGAACTTGCTCGTCCATTTATTGACCGAACTTTAACATTAAATCCCTGTTGACCGGTTGTTTAACAACCGGTCCATATATATTTTAACATTGCTTTATGGGACAAAAATGCCCCCGCCTCTCCCATTCCCACCGAAGAAGGAGAAGAAAAAGGCAGCCGCCGGCCACGGCCCACCCCCTCCCACGCCTGCCGCCGGCCACGGCCCACCCCCTCCCGCGCCTGCCGCCGCGCCCGCCGCCCGCCCCCTCCCGCACCCGCTGCCCCCTTCCGCGCCGCCGGAAATACCTCCGCCCCCACGGTGGGGAGGTGCCAAAGAAGAGGAGCCGCTGCCCCCCCCCCCCCCGGTGGCCCCATCCTGCGGCCGCCACCGTCCGACCCCCTTCCGTAGCTGCCGGCCTCGCGAGAGGAGAAGGAAGAAGAAAGAAGGAGAAGGGAAGAAGAGAAGAAAAAAAAAGAAAAAGAAAAGAAAAAAAAGAGAATGAAAGAAAAAGAAGAAAAGAAAATAAAATAAAAATAAAAATAAAGTTAACTGTGTTCCTAGACAAGTTAACTGTGTTCACAGACAACTTAACTGTGTTCACAGACCTGGAGTCGACCCCTTAACAGCATGAGTCGACCCCTGCTCACCTGGAGTCGACTCTCAGGCTTTCCTAGACAAGTTAACTGTGTTCACAAACAAGTTAACTGTGTTCCTAGATAACTTAACTATGTACCTAGACAACTGTGTTCCTAGACAAGTTAACTGTGTTCCCAAACAACTGAACTGTGTTCCTAGACAACTGTGTTCCTAGACAAGTTAACTGTGTTCCTAGACAAGTTAACTTTGTTCCCAAACAACTTAACTGTGTTCCTAGACAAGTTAACTGTGTTCACAGACAACTTAACTGTGTTCCTAGACAACTGTGTTCCTAGACAAGTTAACTGTGTTCCCAAACAACTTAACTGCGTTCCAAGACAACTGTGTTCCTAGACAAGTTAACTGTGTTCCCAAATAATTTAACTGTGTTCCTAAACAACTGTGTTCCTAGACAACTTAACTGTGTTCCCAGACAACTTAACTGTGTTCCCAGACAACTTAACTGTGTTCCTAGACAACTTAACTGTGTTCCCAGACAAGTTAACTGTGTTCCCAAACAACTTAACTGTGTTCCTAAACAACTGTGTTCCTAGACAACTTAACTGTGTTCACAGACAACTTAACTGTGTTCCTAGACAAGTTAACTGTGTTCCTGGACAAGTTAACTGTGTTCACAGACAACTTAACTGTGTTCACAGACCTGGGGTCGACCCCTGCTCACCTGGAGTCGACTCTCTCAGGCTTTCCAGAGAGCTGTTTTTCTGCCTGATTTCAGGGGTCGACTCCAGCTCTTTAGGGGTCGACCCCAGCTCTTCAGGGGTCGACCTCAGCATAAGTCTACAATAATTTTCTAATAACACTTAACTATGTGCACAGTCGAAATAACTGTGTTCTAGGGTAGAATAAGTGTGTTCCGGGGTAGACAACTTAACTGAGTTCCCAGACAAGTTAACTGTGTTCCCAAACAACTTAATTGTGTTCCTAGACAAATTAACTGTGTTCCTAGACAAGTTAACTGTGTTCCCAAACAACTTAACTGTGTTCCAAGACAACTGTGTTCCTAGACAAGTTAACTGTGTTCCCAAACAATTTAACTGTGTTCCTAAACAACTGTGTTCCTAGACAACTTAACTGTGTTCCCAGACAACTTAACTGTGTTCCCAGACAACTTAACTGTGTTCCTAGACAACTTAACTGTGTTCCCAGACAAGTTAACTGTGTTCCCAAACAACTTAACTGTGTTCCTAAACAACTGTATTCCTAGACAACTTAACTGTGTTCACAGACAACTTAACTGTGTTCCTAGACAAGTTAACTGTGTTCCTGGACAAGTTAACTGTGTTCACAGACAACTTAACTGTGTTCACAGACCTGGGGTCGACCCCTGCTCACCTGGAGTCGACTCTCAGGCTTTCCAGAGAGCTGTTTTTCTGCCTGATTTCAGGGGTCGACTCCAGCTCTTCAGGGGTCGACCCCAGCTCTTCAGGGGTCGACCTCAGCATAAGTCTACAATAATTTTCTAATAACACTTAACTGTGTGCACAGTCGAAATAACTGTGTTCTGGGGTAGAATAAGTGTGTTCCGGGGTAGACAACTTAACTGTGTTCTCAGACAAGTTAACTGTCTTCCCAAACAACTTAACTGTGTTCCTAGACAAATTAACTGTGTTCCTAGACAAGTTAACTGTGTTCCCAAACAACTTAACTGTATGCTTAGATAACTGTGTTCCTAAACAACTTAATTGTGTTCACAGATAACTTAACTGTGTTCCTAGACAACTGTGTTCCTAGACAAGTTAACTGTGTTCCTAGATAAGTTAACTGTGTTCCCAAACAATTTAACTGTGTTCCTAAACAACTGTGTTCCTAGACAAGTTAACTGTGTTCGTAGACAACTTAACTGTGTTCCCAGACAAGTTAACTGTGTTCCCAGACAACTTAACTGTGTTCCCAGACAAGTTAACTGTGTTCCCAAATAACTTAACTGTGTTCCTAGACAACTGTGTTCCTAGACAACTTAACTGTGTTCCCAAACAACTTAACTGTATTCTTAGATAACTGTGTTCCTAAACAACTTAATTGTGTTCACAGACAACTTAACTGTGTTCCTAGACAAATGTGTTCCTAGACAAGTTAACTGTGTTCCCAAACAATTTAACTGTGTTCCTAAACAACTGTGTTCCTAGACAAGTTAACTGTGTTCCTAGACAACTTAACTGTGTTCCCAGACAAGTTAAGTGTGTTCCTAAACAATTTAACTGTGTTCCTAGACAAGTTAATTGTGTTCCTAGACAACTTAACTGTGTTCCCAGACAAGTTAAGTGTGTTCCTAGACAACTTAACTGTGTTCCCAGATAAGTTAATTGTGTTCCCAAACAACTTAACTGTGTTCCTAGACAAATTAACTGTGTTCCTAGACAAGTTAACTGTGTTCCCAAACAACTTAACTGTATTCTTAGATAACTGTGTTCCTAAACAAATTAACTGTGTTCACAGACAACTTAACTGTGTTCCTAGACAAGTTAACTGTGTTCCTAGACAAGTTAACTGTCTTCCTAAACAATTTAACTGTGTTCCTAAAAAACTGTGTTCCTAGACAAGTTAATTGTGTTCCTAGACAACTTAACTGTGTTCCCAGACAAGTTAAGTGTGTTCCTAGACAACTTAACTGTGTTCCCAGACAAGTTAATTGTGTTCCCAAACAACTTAACTGTGTTCCTAGACAAATTAACTGTGTTCCTAGACAAGTTAACTGTGCTCCCAAACAACTTAACTGTATTCTTAGATAACTGTGTTCCTAAACAACTTAACTGTGTTCACAGACAACTTAACTGTGTTCGTAGACAACAGTGTTCCTAGACAAGTTAACTGTGTTCCTAGACAAGTTAACTGTGTTCCCAAACAACTTAACTGTGTTCCTAGACAACTGTGTTCCTAGACAAATTAACTGTGTTCCTAGACAAGTTAACTGTGTTCCCAAACAACTTAACTGTATTCTTAGATACCTGTGTTCCTAAACAACTTAACTGTGTTCACAGACAAGTTAACTGTGTTCCTAGACAAGTTAACTGTGTTCCTAGACAACTTAACTGTGTTCCCAAACAACTTAACTGTGTTCCTAAACAACTGTGTTTCTAGACAAGTTAACTGTGTTCCTAGACAAATTAACTGTGTTCCTAGACAACTTAACTGTGTTCCCAAACAACTTAACTGTGTTCCTAAACAACTGTGTTTCTAGACAACTTAACTGTGTTCACAGACAACTTAATTGTGTTCCTAGACAAGTTAACTGTGTTCCTAGACAAGTTAACTGTGTTCACAGACCTGGGGTCGACCCCTGCTCACCTGGAGTCGACTCTCTCAGGCTTTCCAGAGAGCTGTTTTTCTGCCTGATTTCAGGGGTCGACTCCAGCTCTTCAGGGGTCGACCCCAGCTCTTCAATAAGACTTAACTAATAACACTTAACTGTGTGCACAGTCGAAATAACTGTGTTCTGGGGTAGAATAAGTGTGTTCCTGGATGATTTAAATATGTTCCAAGCTTATTTAACCGTGTGTCATGTTAGATTAAGTGTGTTCCAAACTTATTTAATTGTTCCAAGCTTATTTAACTTTATTTTTATTTTTTCCTTTTTTTCTTCTTTTTTTTTCTTTTTTTTTCTTCTCTTCTTCCCTTCTTCTTCTTTCTTCTTTTTTCTCCTTCCGCGAGCTGGCGGCACACAGTTAAGTTGTCTGCGAACACAGTTAACAGGACTGTGCACACAGTTAAGTGTTCTTAGAAAATTGTTGTAGAAGTGAGCGAGTCGACCCAAGATTCACACGAGTCGACCCCAGCAGAGCAGGAGTCGACCCCAATTCAAACTTTTTCTTTTCTTTTTCTTATTTTTCTTCTCTTCTTCCCTTCTTCTTCTTTCTTCTCTTCCCGCGAGGCCGGCGGCGCCGGAAAGGGGTTGGGCCACGGCGGACGCTGGAGGAGGGCGGGCCGTGGCCGGCGACAGCCGCAGGACGCGGGACGGCGCCCTTCTTCCTCTTCTTCGGCACCTTCCCACCATGGGGGCAGGGGCGGAGGCATTCCCGGCGGCGCGGCCGCGGGAGGGGGCTCGGGAGGAGGCGAGCCGGGCCGGCGGCGGCCGCGGGAGGGGGCAGGCCGTGGTCGGCAGCAGCCGCGGCTGGGAGATTACAGTTTGGAAAGTCTCTGAAATTCTTCTTCTTCGGAAGGATGGGAGATCATGAGGGAAGGGGCATTTTCGGTATCTTATTTCAAAATAAAAGGGGCTCAGGGACCGGGAATTACAGTTTGGAAAGTTTCTGGACCGGTTGTTTTAGATTTAATTAACAAGGACTTTTTGTTACAGTGGAGTCTTTAGAGGGATGGGAAAGTCAATTACCCTTTTTTTTTCCCCTTGTTTTTAGAAGAAACAGTAGATTATATGCATGTCTTGGTGAAAGCTACTTTCGCACACCATTTGCTTCACATTCTCATGTTGTATATATCCGGGGCCTGTGCATTATTGGAGGTCAAATAGAACCCAGCACGTTGAAATGGTGCAAGCAGTTCATGCAAATGCTGTATAGCTTCTCATACTGTTGACAAACTACCATTCCAAATTATCATGAGTCCAAATCTCTGCTGTGTGTTATCATTTTTTTTTTTTAATTTTCAAAGCCCGCTAAATATTAATACATGAATCTGATCATTTAATTTAGGGATGATTAAAAAAAGAAAAAAAACTCCTATAGACGGTATTCTCAAACTTTGTAAAGTTTGATCCTAATTTCTTGAACTCTTTTGGAACACGCCAAGATGAAAAAGTAGCAATGTCTTAGGCTACCCTCATTTTATTTGCAACAAATTTCTTACATCTGCATGCTGCAAGCTGCAAGCATGGATGTTGACTCAGCAGCATGATATTATTTGCGGGGCCCTACCCTACAAACCATCTCAACATGAGAACATCGTGACACTTCTCTAGAAAGAAGAAATTATTAGGTGGATCAGGTGCACCATGGACCTAAGGTGGCATCACCCTAGGCGGACTCATTTCATCCTTGGGTGAAATTATTTGGTGGGTTCATTTCACCCTAGATCCATGGTGGACTAAGTCCACCTAATAATTTCTCCCCTAGAAGGGTGATAAAAAAGAAAAAAGAAAAGTTTACCGGATAAATAGCTTTGTTTAAGTGTATTAAGACTAGTAAATTTTATTCCAAATGATTACAGAGGGCAACATGGATAGCATTATAAAACCACCGCATAGACATTGTTATGTGATCTATTCTGGGCTGAGCCTTGCCCCTGCCGTAGCCCACAATAACTCACAGTCTACTTTATCCTCTTCCATTTGAATTCTTCCAGGTAATGAATAATTAATAGATGCATATATAACTCGAAGGTGTGATATTAAGACATTGATCTCATCCAAACAGAGTCCTGTTCGTATTAACTTTCTCCATTTTGTTCCCAACAAATGAGGGCAGACGTCCCCAATCCCCCAACCCCCAAATAAGCTGACTGAATTGCCCATTACATATACAATACCAATGCCCCACATAGCCCTGAAAGCAACCCCATGCTCATCCTCTAAGTTGGAATACTTGGTTCGATTTGGCATTACATGACAGGCGATATCTAAATTCTCTTCCAACAATGTTTGGCACACTAGGATGTTTACATCATTCTTCGCAACCTAAGGTGCCGACAGTCTCCCAATACGGCCAAATTTTCCATTCCTCGAACACCTTGTGGTCCAAAGCAAGGTGCAACCAATCCACTAAGAAGTTTTGACGGATAAAGCCGTGCAGGAAAGAACTTAAGAAGTTATGACGGATAAAGCCGTGCAGGAAAGAACTTAAGAAGTTATGACGGATAAAGCCGTGCAGGAAAGAACTTAAGCATGAATGTATGACGTGGAGGAGGACTTTAAGGCTCAAACAACAGAAGAGCGCGGTGTTTATGGTCATGGAAGAAAAAGGACAAAAGGAGAGCTTGAAATATAGATATTTAGCAAAGAAGGCAATAAAACGCTTGTGATTTCGCGTTACACAAGATCAGGTTAACTTGTATGATGAGTCACGGACTCGTGGACTAGTAGGTTGTCCAAGCCAACACACTATAATGTAAAACAAACTTAGTTGCATTTCAGTGGTTGCACCCGTGTGTTCTCAATCTGAGGTGTTCTCATGATCCTCATTCTAGGATACTCTAATTAATCCATATATTTTAGGAATAATGCATTCGATATACTATACTCCAATGATTAAAAATATATGAATATCTATGAATAACTTATTTGGTATTTCACATGAGTACAAGGTCATTTACCATATAATACAAAAGCTATTCTTGATATATTCCATAAACATATATTTATTAATCATATAAAAATATATGATAATAAGTTATTAATATATTTATTAATATATTAAATATTAATATATTTATAAAATATATTTATTAATACTGTAAATTATTAATCCTTATAAGAATTGTTATTATGGAATTAATATTTTCATTTATATTTATTATATACTATTATTTTAATACTAATATTTGTTTTGATTAGGAAAATAACTAAATAAGGAAAATAGAATTAACACATTAGTATATATCATAAGTATTATATATCCAATATCAATATTATACATAGAATATTGATATAAAATATTAATGGAGTATTAGTACACTAATTTTTCTCACAGGACTTAGAGGTATTTTTATCCCCTAATTTCAGTCTAAGATCACCGTCCTAATATAATCTTGGATACTCTACCTCAAAGATGGATTTTCCATTACTACGTCAGCCAATGATTTAAAGAGTAGAGATGATTTAGAATAATCATTGCCACAAAGGATCACCATAGTACGATCAAATATGGTGATCTTGTTATCTCCACCCACATCACTCTTGGTTTTGGGATGATTACCTCATACCAAATGCTCCTTAAGTGTTTACACAGATAATGCTGATTAACACTGATCCTAAGATTACAAGTTCCGGAAATCAGATTTCATCTGATAGGGGCTTAGCCGTTAGGCATTTCAAAGTTTGTATCACCAGGCCGATTATAGTGCCCTATAGAGCATCAAATGAATGAAGCTCTTTATGAACATTGCAGACAACTCCTTACTGCTCATTAAGTGGCTCGTGCAAGCTTGCTTAATAGGAAAACAAGCAGAGGTTTGGCCTGTTTTAGCCAGGCCTAACTAGTAAGTAATACTTAGCTCAGATAGAAAAGCGTGCTCCCGGGTTTGACGGAACAATCACCTCTTTTAACTTTTAAGTGGTTCACAAGCAACGCTTCAGCACCACCTTAATATGACCAAACCGAGCTGCGACAGCACAAAGCCTGACCCTTCTTCAGACGTAGCAGTTGGTTCAGCAGCATTTCAATCGGCGTCTGGATGATATGAAACAGAGATAGCATGCATTCCCCGCATGCAGTTGGTTCTGCTACTAGTGCTACTTTCAGGCTCTCTCTCTCTCTCTCTCTTACACACACAAAATTTAAAAAAAAAGGAAAAAAAGATTACCTACACTTAGTTCGGTTAAGATTTAACAAGAGGGTGCTGAGGGGGAGAAAACAGATGCATAATAAACCATCATAACATAGATAACCATATTAGTCGATTGCAAGATCCAGTTTATATATAGGAAGTGGATAATGTGTACCAGAAGTCCGGAGCCATCTGAGCTCTAGATGCAATAATTGAACATCCCACCACTTTATGTTCTTCGTTTATTTTTCTTTTCCCTTTTTTTCCCAAACTCTTGCAACCAGAAGGGGAATTAGTGGTTTGCAGAACATGCCCCCTGCATGGGCCGGCCGAACACAAATTTTGAGGGCAGAAAAAAGAAAATTACCTGCATATGAAAATATATTCAACAATAATAGAATCTCAATATGAATCATCATTTGAGTACATGAACAACGCTTCGAAAAATATTGCTGTCGGGTTGAACGTGTCCACCTTAAAATAGCTGAAGAACTTATGAAGGCGCACCATGTATTCTCGTATATATAATATATATCCATGGAGAGGCCGTTGGGCCTCTCCTTCAATATATACAACTCGGATGGATTTCATTGTTACGAGTAATCAGCATACAGAGCTATCCTGAGTAGAGACTGAAAGCAATACCTTCTTCCCCCTGCTCAAGTCTGCTAACTCTGCCTGCCAAAATGAAACTGAAATATCTATGTTCTATGTAATCAATTAAGCTAACCAAGGAGTGGTTGAGATCAGAAATATATCCTTTCCTTCACTAGCCTGTTATATACCTTCACTCCACAACTCTACAGTTCCTTATGAACTCATTAGAGTGGTTTAACTGGGCTCTCCACATTTCTCGTAGTGCTGGGAATCCAATCTCAAGCCATGGTTTCCGTGGTCCACTGAAATGAACAACAGCAGCAGATTGTAGAAGATCAGAATCAGGCATTCGCCAACCCAATCCCGACAGATGCCAATAAGGTTCAATGGTGTGTACTTGGTCATCAAAAGCTATTAAGGCTGGAGGCAGTGATCCCACATCGTACAATACAAATCCAAACTCACGATTCTGCACGACAACAAAAAAAAGAAGCAGCTTGAGTAACAATTCTTAGATATAGCATCTTCTTAAGGCGATAAAGACATGTTGATGAATGCATGAACTTGCATGTTTAAGCCAGCGCTGATAGGCCTGTGTTATATTGGTCCTTCGCCATGCTTGAAGATCATAGACGTTCATGCCACTCAACCAAGCACATTGATCTCTATTTGACACCAAAGATAGTGAAGATATCATAGGATTCGAGAAATTTAGATAGTCACTTAGTTTCTTCCCGATGCAATGGCTGTCTTCCCCTTCATCATTCTCCTGTGCAATAACTGCACCAAGGACATTCCCGTTAAGATTTACATCCCACAAAGGGGCCAAGTCTTGCTGCACGACAACATCATCATCAAGGAAGATCACCCTTTCCAGCTTCGGAAACAGCTGGTTATCACAATCACCAACAATCAGTACTAATGTCACAATTGTTAAACATCATAAGTATGTACTCTGTATGTGACAGTTTTACCTCTGGGAGATGAATTCTCAGGTAATTCAAGACTGAAAATGTGTTTGGTTTTAAAGCCTCAAGTCTTCTATATTCATCTGCTCTACCGTAGTAATGATAGGCCTGTGAACTCTTATGGATCTCTTCAACTGTCTCCATGACCATATCATTCACACGGGCAGGCCAGTCAAACTGATGAAGGCCTTTGACCTCCACGACTGCGGGAGGAATGTGGTTGAGGGCAAACCAAGCATGCATTGCAGCGTAGGTCTTCTTATCAGTAATAATGTGAAACACTATCTTCTCAGGATCAGCAGAACTTGTGATGGTGGAGGACACAACTACAGCAGCTGCAACGACATTATCGGTTATAAGAGCAAAGTGAATGTAGGAGTCACTGGTTAGGCGAGAGGCATATTCAGGGGGTGGAAGCGAAGAGCGGGCAAGGGCATTCACTAGGTAGTCCTCTGTCAGTCTCAGGCTGAGGCAGTGCAAGCTCTTTGGAATCCCAATGGAAGCCAAGTGTCGATAGAATAATGCCCGAAGCCTTGCCAAATGGACCTTGTGATCCATCTTCATAAGCTGTATGGAGTCCATAGCTCATTAGATGTACATACTGCTAAATAGTAAGAATGAAAATAACTAATGAAATCAAGCTCAGAACGCATTATTGACGAACCCAAAATCCATTCATAGTTCAACAACTTTAAGAAACAAGATTAGCTTTTCTCCTACTTTAACAATTCAGACTAGTTTATGGCTCTCAAGTTGATATAAAGACCTCAAGATGCTGGTTACGTACAGAAAAACTAAAACACAGGTTCATTATTAAGACTAATAACAGGAAAAATAAAAGAACATTCTTCTTTCAAGACAATCATTTCCTACAATAACTGGCTCTTGGAAGGAGGGGAAAAGTATACAAGAATTCGCCAAAAGTTTAACACAAATTCAGATTATTAAACTTAAATAAATTGAAAATTGCAAAATAGTTGAAGTATTTTATATTCATTTATGTTAAAACAAGCATGGAACAGTCAAGAACCATAAACAACAGCAAAAGTCACCACCATCACCAACAACATATAGCAAAATTGATTTATAATGCATATCTTGAATTAATCGTGTATAATTCATGAATAATCGCAAATTTTGTGATAATTGCACATTACTCAGTCACTTTGATTATGCAAGAATAACTCATGAATTTGCCAATAATTCAGTGAGAAATTCTCCTGTGCTTAAACCGTCTGCAATTTGTATAATGGATGATTGGTTCTCAGTTGCCTAGCACACATAGGAATGAAGACACATCATCCTCCAATGACCTTTCAATTGGAACCCCTTTGCTTCATATTGGCACATACAAGAGGGTAATTATAATCAGGGTTCTCATGTCTCATATTTACAGCAAATCATTGATGCAGTGGGGTTCTCGAATGTGCTCGGCTGAGATCATTTGCACTAGGCTGAAGACCGGACTGAACACAACCATAACTTAATATGCAAAGCCTGGTCCATGTGCACAAGGAAAGAAGGCGATATTAAAAGCTGGATTTCATCTGGTTCATGACATAAACAGGTCATACTAATTCATAAATGAAAAGACGGTGTCTATAAAGTCTCGAAACGGCGTCAAACAGGTTGGACAAAATCATAATTCATAACTGAAATAAAATATTAAAACACTTAATTAATACTGACATAATGTTCTCAAAAAGTTTTGGACTGGCATAAAACAGATATCATTGCAAGAGCTCGGATGGCTGGTAATGTAGATCAACAAAAATGATGTTAAAATTTTGACCCAGTCCAACTCCAACATGCTGAGCTTCCAGCAGAAACCCACTCGATTCTACCCGGCCAAAGAGCCCATTGGACTAGCCCAATTAAGCAAGCAACATCTTACCCTTACTGTGCTACTTGAAATTTCTAACTAGGCGTCTATATCGACCACTATCTTACAAGTCAATTACTGCAAACAATTTTTTCTTTTTAAGAAACACAATGAAGATGTCACCATTAGGGTTTGCATCCTAGAGCAATGTTGAGTATTTTTAACACAAAGACTGCTATCTTCAAACACATGCACAAAAAGTTTTAAGCCAATTCCAGGTAGTCTATAAAGTTTCCACCAAATACATGCCACTGGTGCATCAGTAGTTATCACAGATAGCATCCGTCTTCATCCATGTGACATGATGGCTGAAGGGGTAATACTGGTTTCGAACCCTTGACATGGCCTTTACACATTAAAGCATATGCTACCAAGGCAGGTTAAAACCAATCTCCATCCATGTGACATCACAAGCAAGGAGACCGGATGGGTTAATTGATGGCAAACAATTTTGATGGTCCCCCAAGTTCAATTCATCGGCTTCTGCTCCACCTGATGGAGCACATCAGCTAGTCCACTTATGCCACAATAATATCACATGCCTAACTGCTTGCGACTGATCAGTGTTTCATCTCAGATGACTAGTTTAATCACTTTGGCAGGCTGAGCTGAAACTTCAAACTTCAACAGGCAAAACTGGGGCGCAGACTCCAGTCTACTCGACCATATACTTTTAACTCAGAATTTATAAGTTCATATGGCCCATGCTGCCAGGCATGAGGACCCGATAGCTTTTGCCTCGAATGAATCTGAGAAAACCAACTCCGAATGCTCTCCATCTGCCAGCCACTGCAGCTACAGCTTGTGCTGGATCACAAGACATGATCCTATTTCCGGTCTTATAATGGTACATAGGTCTGGTACGGCAAACCAAGGGCATTTATTATGCAATTGCATCTTCTATTTATAACTGACTTTGTACGAGTTATTTTATTTTATTGTAAAAAGAGATCCTTGGTTGATGGACTATACCTCCATATGAAAAGTTCTCCATACTTTTCTCTCTCGCAAAAAAAAAGAGAAGTTCTCTATACCCACTAGAAATGGCGTGGCTTGGCAACACAGCATTCAACCATCATTCAATATATCTCCCCAGTTTTGAGACTTACTCATGTCCTCCTGTCAGATGGTTGAGAGAACACATATAACAGAAGCCTCTCACCATTAACGATACCAGATAAGGCTTTCCTAAATGCCTCCAATACCCTGAAGACAAATTTTGAACCTAGATTTTTTTGTATGACCACCACAAAAACTTTACCAGTAAAATAAACTAGCATTTGATCAGAAAGCCAAGTAATAGCATATATATCATGGATATTAATAATGAACCATAGATAAATTCAATTACAATAAGATTTCTTTTGTTTTTTTATCGATCTATCAAACTACATTAGTTTTTCTAGCCATGAATCATAGTACCTCCGGAAGGGGAAAGAACAAGGAAAAGAAAAGAAAAGAAAAGTGACGCCATATGAAGGGGATCATAACGTCACCATGGGACTAGTAAGTAGTGCAGGATGACATTAGCAGCTCAACCAGTCTTCAAGTAGCGCCAACACCAACGACATGGTGCGGTGGAGAATGCTGGTCCCTCACCAGAGACTAACAGCTATCATGGAAAAAGCCACGAAGCACTCTAGATTAATCATTTCTCAGGACAATTTTTTTCGTAGTAGTTGATGCTGAAGCCTAGCAGGAAAAAAAAATGCACCCCAACTTCACACAAACTTAAAATGCAAGGACCCCACTCGGCGGAGCACCCGCCAACGCCAGTGGAGATGTCATCAAAAACTGGGTGTATCAGGTAGTCATAGTCGGAACTATTAGCATGAGTGCGTACATTTTCCTCAAAAAATTGGCTGAGTGGAGCCAAAAGGTGCTTGTAATTGAAGACTTGGATATTATGTGCAATCAAATAGCCAAATAAGAGAATCTGAAGGAAATAACGCACCATGGCTCTGGTCTTTAACGCAAACGTTTTGATGTCAGGGGTGTTGTTGATAGGAAGAGGAGGAGCTCATTTCTGCTATCAAATCGTCCAATGAATCCGGTGCAGCTTCCACCACCTTTGGATCCATGTATCCTCCTTCTGCCCTTCTACATAGCCTCTTCTCAACTCCATCATAAATTCCTGCTAATTGCTTTTATTAGTGCAGAAAAATAATTCGCAACATGTAACAATTACTTTTCCATTAAATAGAAACGTGGTCATCCAGATCTTAGGAATAAGAAAAATTTAAAGGAAAATAACAATATAACTCGCTGCTATTTTTATATTGTAAGTATGAAACTATAATATATTTTTACCACGATACTCCTCGACGGGAGTCCCCAGAAACCGCGTGGTGGGAGCAGATTTCCTTTTTATAATTCAAACCGCATAATGATGACCGTCCCGTAATACAATTCAATAAACAAATATTCCCGAAACATATTGGTCCAGAAAAAGAAAATACAAAGTAAAAACTCCAAATACCCTCAAACCAGAGGGCATGATGCCATACTTCATGATGGTATTTAAGTCAAGAAATCACAACGCAGTTAAACTATAAAGCTGTAGTTAAAAAAAGAAAAAAAAAAAAGGACAAAAGAAACAAAAAGCAGGGCGCTCGGCTCACCCTCGACGCATCGCTTCCTCTCAGAAACCTTGGCCCAAGCCTCCACCCTAAGCAACCTAATTTCAATGTAATAAATAAAGTCAGTTCTTCAATGAAAGAGTTTAATGAAAATTAATAATTTATGCGACAGAATAATAAGGAATAAGCATGAGATGGACCACATACTGATGGAGGGGCAAATGGAGGCACCGGCATCGAGGGCAAGAAAAGCGGCTCGAATGAAGAGAAAAGGGAGAAAAATCCCGGCTATGAGAACAGTGGGCAGAATGGAGCGGCAAGAGAACCGTCGATTAATGGATCCCTTAAGCTTCATAACCTCCCAAGATCCCACGCTCGATATCGTCACTCTCCGCTCCTCCGGCCAGAAATAAAACTGCATTCCTCCTCCCGATTCGATCCTTTGTTTCCAAAATAACCAGTCTGCGAATATAGATATACACTAATAATTTCAAGAAAAGGAGAGCAGATCTGAACTTGTTGGAGATCAAGATTTGCGCTTCTTCATCCTCCCCAGCGTTCTCATTCCAAAGCTATAAAACAACGGCCAAAAGTATTAGATTAGATCTTGAAAGAAGGTGGAGAAAGGGGGGAGGAAGAGAGTCCATTCAAGAATTTACCTTAGAATTTGGAATGAGAGTAAGACAGAGCTCTCACTGCTCACTGGGACAAAGAGGTGAGAGTAGGGAAGGGAAGAGAGAGAGGGGGAGAGAATGGAAACGAAAGGAATGCCGCGTTCAAAGCCGCCGAGGCACAGAGGGAGTAGGAGGGCCCGGACTCATAGGCGGTGGATTCCCAGATTGCCCATGTGGATTTGAGGAAATTATGGGCTTGACCACCGACAAAATTGCGAAAGTGACACCCTCCGGTGCCCATCGGCCATCGCTCGCACTTATCCGAGCTAAGATTAGTCGCCAGTGGTCACGCAGCTGCACGTCGTTTCGATCACGGGAGGTGGCAGGGGCCCATAATTTAACTCGGACATGGTTGGCTCACAGGGGGAGGGAGGGTTGGCGAAGCCCTCCTCCTTTTTGTGGTCGAATTGGTGCGGGTAATATTCCATTATCTAGATTTAAAATTTTACTTTTAGAAAATTACACATATATTTATTGATAACTAAATTTTTGTAAAATTTTAAAATTGCCTTTTCCTTGGCCTACATTGAAGATAGATAGATAGATAGAAAGTACTTTAAGATCTATGCGGACAGATGAATGATAGAGAATGAAATATTTGAGATCTGTGCAAGAGGATGGATAATAGATGATGAAACACTTTAAAATGGTACAAGTTAATTGACGATAGAGAATGGAGCGCTTTGAGATGGCACAGGCTAATTGATGATGGAGAATGGAGTACTTTAAAGATCTGTGTAGGCGGATGGATGATGCAGGACAACTGCAGGAAGGAGAGGGAAGGGGGAAGAAGAGGAGAGGGGGAGAAGAGGAGGAGGAGAAAGAAGGAGGAAGAAGAAGATAGGAGGCTAATTTTCTTTCATCATTCATCAAAAACCTAAACATGAGGGTGAACCCATATAAATGGGGTCACAAAATAACAAATAGATCCCCTACAAATAAAACAATCCCCGAAAATGCCCTAAAATGACCAATATGCAAATAAATCCAATCAACATAAAAATAAATCTAACTAAAATAAATCAATTTAAAAATAAAATCAGGCTGGCTGAATCGGCTGGGACCCGCTGAGCTGGCTGGATCCTTAGCGATCGGCTGACCTGGCACTGGTGTCCGCACCAACTCTCCTCGGGTGGAAAGAAGTCGACCTCGACGCAAGTGGCTCGGTAAAGCCCGGTAGTACTCCAACCAAGTCGGGGGTCAATCAGTGGTCTCTCCTCGTGCTGGATCCAAGTATAACCGGACTTTGGTCGTCCACGCCAACGAACCAGAGAACGCTGGATGCCTCCATCACTGTCAAAACTATTTGCTCGGCTAAAATAGAATCAATATACTCTTTTTGTGCTCGATGGAGGATAAAAGGAAACGAAGATCGGCATGGAATCAATAAATAGGATAAACATCGGGCGCAGGAGAGTGTGCAGCAAAAGAGTCATCAGGGATTGCAACCAAATCTTTAATATTAAGAGTAAGGCTATGACCAAAATCAAATAGAAAGTCAATGGCATAGGCGTCAGTGCCATCCTTGTGCAACACCCTGAATGGTCCAATACTAAGAGACTGCAATTCCTTAAAACAGATCATTACGTAATCCCAAGTTTGAAATTCTTTAGCATGAAAATTAGCTTGCATCTTATATTGAGCAGTACATGCATGAATGCCCTTATAGATTTCCTGATACAACTTATGAATGTGTTGTGTAAGTGCATATGCAAGCTCAGAAATCCTAACATCAGTTTCGATGGGTTGTGCGAGGGCATACCCAACTACACTCATGGTAGACTGGTCAGACTCGCTATCTGACTGTGCAAGCGAGCTAGGTGTAGTGTGGGTGCATCCTAGGGTTTCAGGTTTGTCATCACACTCTTCCTCAATGTCCTGAATGTCATCGAGGTTTGGTTCATAGATTTGCTCCTCTAAGTCATCTATGTCACCTCCCTGCTCTTGCTGAGCAATAACGAAAAATTTGTTAGCACATTGGGAGGTAACGTGACCAAAATCTTGACATTTGTAACACTGAATTTTGGAATGGGGTTTGGAAGGCTCACCAAGGATTCCCTTGCTATTAGTGTGTCGGCCTGGGACACGGGCAGTAGGAGGGGGCCTATGAGTAGTGGACCGACAGAAGGTTTGGACCCTAAGGAATTAAGACCCGTGGGAGTGCTCCATGTGTCAGGGCGCTTTACAAATGTGGACTTAGTATTCCATCGGTTAAGGAGATCGTCTTGGTAGTTCAGAGGCAGGTATTTTTCTTTAAGTCTCTCTTCATCTCTACCCAATCAGTTATTTCATGTTGATGTCTCCTAGCTAATAGTTGTTCAGTGTTTTGCCAAAACAGCTTAGCTCGACCAAGGAGTTTCATTCTAGCGAATCGAACTTTTTTGTTCTCAGACAGATTGTACCACTCAAGAAGTGGTCCATTTCGTGTAACCAATCGGAGAAGACTTTCGGGTCAAGACGACCATCAAAGTGGGGGCTTCCACCCTAATGCCTCTCATTACGTCTTCATCAGGGTCACGAAGATCTTTGGGTTCTACGTTATGTCGGTAACCTCTATCAATATTGGGAAAGGGACCTGGTCTCTAGGGCGAGGGTAGGCATAATGGTGACCCGGAACAGACCTATTATCAAAATTGTCCTGCCGAACAGAGTCCTTGTTGTTCTAGGAGTTGTTCTAGGGTGTCATCCCCTTCAAGACCTGGTAAATGGGAGGTACTAGTTTTCTTAAATTCAATAACCCTCTGAAGTAAAACCTCGATTGAATCAAGTCGGGTATTAACCTGGGTGGACATTGTGGTTAGGTCATGAATTTGGGCATTGTTGTTTTGGATTTGAACGTTAGTGTCTTGGATAGCTTTTAATAGAGCTTCGATTTTGGAATCCATGCCTAATTGGGACTCAGGATGAGATGCGACAAGACCACTATGTAGATGCATAAAATGAATGACAAAATGTATGATCCGACCAACTATAAAGGTTCCTAAGTAGACCTAATGCATGAAATGAATTCAAAATTGCAAAGTAGATGCTCAATATATCGGAAGCTAACTCAAGCAATTGAAATTGGCTTTGAATTACGTAACAAATTCAGATAAGTAGTTGCAGTCAAATAGTACTAGTTTTCAGTGTGTTGCAGGGTTGCACAGATCCTCAAAGAACTTCCAAAGATTAGGTAGCCCTACAATTAATAACAAAGACAGGCCACTACTAGGGTTTTGGTGTTGTTTGGAGTGGATGTGTTGAATTTTTAGGAAGCAATATCAATAGAGCACATAAGAGTTAATTAATTCTAAATTTAGACAAACAAATAAAATTTGCAGTAAAGGAAGAAGCCTGACTTGGGCTGGGGTGACGATCGATGCGCGGTTGCGGCTGATGGGCTCTCCAGTTGTCGAAGTGAGGATTGGATCCAGTAAACTTAGCAGGCTTGAGTGCAGCTTCAATAACTTGGTGGACGACGGGCCGGCTGATTGGGCTTGGCCGTTGAGGGATCAGGCCTAAGACAAGATTGGGCCCGTGGCAGAAAATGGAAGGGGCGGGGAAGAGAAGGTGATGGTGTGAAGTGGGAGAGGGGTCTTGGGAGAGACGGCCGGCAGTGAGAGAGATGAAGGGTGGGGTATGCGGCGGCCGGCAGGCGGCGACGGAAGGAGGCGAGCGGCGGTACTTAGGCGGGGCGAGGACGGCGGGCGTGCCTCGAGTGAGATGCGGCCGGAGGAAGGTCGTGGGCGTCGGCGGTACGACGTGGCGGCGAAGCGGAGGCGGTGGTAGTGGCGTTGCGGAGACGGCGGTGCGTTGAGGTGGGGCGGCGGTTGTGCACGAGCGAAGGCGAAACAGCAAGGCGGCGAGGGCGGTGCTGCACGGGAGGTGAAGTGGCGACGGATCTCAACGGTGGCAGGGGCGGCGAGGCCGGAGGGGCGACGGCTGCAGCGGCTAGGGTGGAGCGGCGCTTCACGGGCGGCGGCGACGGCGAGCGACAGAGGGAGAAGATGAACAGAGGTAAGTTTTTTTTTTTTTTTTTGGCACGTGCGGTCACGTGCGTACCTTTTTTTCTTTTCTTTTTTTTTTTCTTTTTTTTTCTTTTTTTTAACTCGGATCCGTTAGGATCCGGGTTATCGGGTTTGACCCGACCCTATACCCGTTACGGGTTTGTCACGTGAAATCACGTGCGCCTTTTTTTTTGGCATCCGGGCTACCGGATTCGGGTTAACGGGTTTTGTGACTTACCCGTTAATCTTTTCTTCAACATCCGATGGGTTCGGGAGGGCAGGCCGATCTCCGCGGCGGTGGCTGCGGGCAGGGGCGGAGGGTCGCGGCGACTGTACTGGCGACGGGAGACTCCGGCAGACGGCGGCGTCCGGTGGCGAGCCGACGGCGAGGCGGTCACGGCTCCGGCAGCGGCTTCCGGCAGCGGCCCCTCTGCGGATCCGACGCAGGTGGCTGATGGCGGTGGTGGGCGCAGCGACGGAGGACCTCAGGCGACGAGCTGCGGCGATGGGAAGGAACGGCGGCGTTGCCCCTTCGGGTCCGGCCACGGGCGGTGGCCACAGAGGCGCGGCCGATGGCTCTCGTGGGGTCGCGGCGTCTTCTGTTGGTGGACCAGCGGCGGGACGGCGCTGCGAGGTGGAGGCGACGGTGCCGTGCGGTGTAGCCGGCGGCGGCGGGGGGGGGGGGACGTGGTGGCCGCGAGCTTGGCGGCCGGTGGGACGGGCCCGACGAAAGGGGTTTTCCCCTTTTTGCCTCTGATGAGAACGGATCGAGGCTTTAGCAGCAGGGGCAAAGCCAGCCTGCTCTGATACCAAAGCTGATGCAGGACAATTGCAGGAAGGAGAGGGAAGGGGGAAGAAGAGGAGGGGGGAGAAGAGGAGGAGGGGAAAGAAGGAGGAAGAAGAAGATAGGGAGGCTAATTTTCTTTCATCATTCATCAAAAACCTAAACATGAGGGTGAACCCATATAAATGGGGTCACAAAATAACAAATAGATCCCTACAAATAAAACAATCCCGAAAAGGCCCTAAAATGACATATGCAAATAATCCAATCAACATAAATAATCTAACTAAAATAAATCAATCTAAAATAAATCAGGCTGGCTGAATCGGCTGGGACCCGCTGAGCTGGCTGGATCCTTAGCGATCGGCTGACCTGGTACTGGTGTCCGCACCAATGGATAATAGAGAATGGAGCGCTTTTAAATCTATGCAAGTAGACAAAGCACTTTGAGATCCATGCAAGCGGATGGATGAAAAGGATGGAGTATTTTAAGATCTGTGCAAGCGGATGAATGACATATGACGTAGCGATACAATCAATCGAAGAGAATAATTTAAAATGGATCCAATAATTTTATAGGGATGAATTTTTGAAAATGGATAAGTACAATGGGATTAAGATAAAAAAATAGTAATAAGATATGGATGGATAAAAATATTATCCATTTTTTTGGATCAGATTTGGCGGCATAGTCAAGTGGTAAGGCAAGTAAGTGGAATGAACAAATGATGAATGATAGATGAATGATGTGCTTTGAGATATGTACAGACGGATGAATGATGAAGAATAGAGTGCTTTGAGATATGTGCAGCATATAGATGACAAGTGATGGAGTGCTTTGAGATCTATACAGATTAACGGATGATAGAGGCTGGAGTGCTTAAGATCGATTCAGGTGGATGGATAATCGAGGATAAAGCGCTGTAAGATCTATGTAGGTGGATGGATGATAGAGGATGAATGAACAAGATAGAGCACTTTGAGATCTTTGTTGGTGAATTAATGATAGTAGATGGAACACTTTGAGATCTGTGCAGGCAGATAGATGGTGGATGATGAAGTGCTTTGAGATTTATGCAAGTGAATGCATGATAAAGGATAGAGTGTTTTGAGATTTGTATAGGTGGGTCATGATAGAGGATGAAATGCTTTAAGATTATGCAGGCGAATGAGTGACATAAGATAGAGTGATTTAAAATCTATGCAAGCGGAGGGATGATAGAGGATGTAGCATTATGAATTTGTTTGGACGATACAAGGTGCTTTAAGATTTGTGCAGGATGGATGAATGATAGAGGACAAAATGCTTTGAGATCTATGCAAGCAGATGAATGACAAAAGATGGAGCACTTTGAAATTTGTGCAGGTAGATTAATAATAGAGAATGTAATGCTTTAAGAATTGTGCAAATCGATGAATTACAAAGATAAAGCGATTTGAGATCGTGCGAAAGCCACAATATGGCCTCTCTGAATCAAGGATATTTTTGTTTTTTTCTTACTTCCTTAATGATGTCAAGATCCAGACAGACAGTTGGGCCATATCGCAACGCAAATAAATTTTTAATGAGTAATTAAAATTTTTTAAATATTTAGGTTCTATGACCCAATTTTGAAGGGTACCTGCAATTTTCTTTTAATTTTTATTTATGGTTTGAAGTGCATTGTTTACGACCCCAACATTAATGAGTCATAGCCGGTAATTGTTCGAGTAGTCTTCCGAACATCATTTCTTCGGACTTGGATAACTGCAGAAACTTTCAATTTATGGGCACCTTAGAAGTTATGAAGAAAATTAAATTCTGAAAAGGAAGATTACTGGATAATGAGCCTCAAGAATCTTCAATTAGGAATGATATTATTTTTGTTTCCTTTCGTAAGAATTCAAGGCACAAAGTTCAAAGCTTCAAAGTTCATACCAAATCACAAATTGGGTTTTCCCTGGCATAATGAAGTTTTAGAATTTTACTATTTATAGAGGAATGCTATAGGCACATATTTAGTGCACATTAAACCTTCTCCCCACACAAGTTATGAGGGAATTGGTGTCACTCAACATTAGATGCAATGCAAGAAAATGGTTATTTATGAAGTTGCCAAGCTAGTAATCGCGGGCTTGTGAAACTTTCTGTGTACACGTACTAATAGATGCTACAAAGCATTTGCCTTTTTATAGATAAGTTTGTATGTGCACAAAATCATCTTTAAATGCTAATAGGATTTGTTATTTGGTACTAAGTATAATATATTATCCCTTGTACTATAGAATTGAAGGCAATGAGGATTGCTAATTGACTCAATTGATGAAATTACTAGATATTGGTACTAGTAATCTAGGTTCTGCACTTACCTGATCTCAACCGGGTTTTTTATCCCTCCTAGTTCTTGAAAAAAGAGGAAAAAAAGAAAGGAAAAATAATAAGTTGTTCCAATGGTAAATAACTAATGTATGTGATAAAAAATAATTGAACTATCTAGGAATTCTTATAGTGCTAATCCTACCAAAGTTGCTCCTCATGAGACGGACCAATTTTATTGTCCGAAATACTATTTTCTAGTTGTAAATGCTGCATGCTTTTTTCTTTAATAAGAATTACATGACAATTGTTACAAGAACATTTTGCTATGGTTTCCTTAGTCTCTTATTGTTGTAATTGAAAAAAGAATTTGAAGAGAGGTGATATGATGCAGGGCAACTGTAGGGGGAAGAGAAAAAGAAGAGAAAGAAAAGGTTGTAAGATGCAGGAAGAAGAGGTTGTAAAGATGTAGGAAGAAGAGGCTTTGGAGACAGGAAGAAAGAAGGAAAGAAGGGCTCATGCCCAGCGTGAGGAAGAAAAAAAGTCGGCCAAGCCATGGGATTTTTTTTATTTCTTTGATCAATGCCCTAATTCATAAGGGGCGTGGCATTTATATATGCCTTACATCAAGTCCATCAATTGATGACATATTAAATTTGGGTCCTTACATCAATTCAATCAATTGACTAAGTCAATTCATTGATTACATACCAAATTTGGACTCTTACATCAATTAATCATTTACCAACATTGATCTAATTACTTGACGCAACAACTAACCAAATTAACTCGACCATAACAAAAGCAACTAATAAAATTGACTCGGCCAATAATAAAACAACTAACCAAATTGACTCAACCAATAACAAAGCAACTAATAATGCAATAAAGTAGAAATGACGCGGACTCGAGTAGACCCAATCTCGGAGGTCCAACTCAAACTGATGTAAATTTCTGGTGTGATGTGAGCTAGTGACTCTGATAGCTCCATCGTCTGAATGAAGGACTCTGATGTCCCGATCATAATACCACCTCCATCTTGATATGTTTATATTAAACCACGAAATGATTATGTAGAAAGTTGCACAAAATCATCGAACCATTTAGCAATATTTTGTCAGCTCCTATGCTCCCATTCTAAGGAGTTTCCTCCATGTTACATAAGTTTTACCTCAATAATCAAATTCTTTTTCCCTAGAATAGGTTGCGACAACCCAATTCATGATGAACAACTTCATCTACATCCTTTTTGAAAAAGAAGCGTCACGGATTAGGTGGCCCTGAATATGAAGCATGTGACATGTTTTTGTTTGTCATCATGGAATATTCCGTGAATTGATATTAAAGCTGTAATATGGGTTGTCATCGCATAACTTTGTTTTTACAGGTTATATTTAATAATCAGACAAGATCAAGCATTACCCGGCGGTGAGAACACCGTTACACATGAGGGAAGGCAACCCCAAAGATACCAGCTTGCTTCAGCATAGAGATTCTGAATCTTCCTCAAGAATGGTATAAAGAGTTGGAGTCTCCATTAATCCAAGATATGGCAGTTATTGAGTCTCCTTTTAAGACAATATTTGCTACTGATGGAGCCAAGCGATTGTGAAGGCACTGATCGAGGCTGCCATGATCTCAATTGAGGTACTGTATTGGACACATCGGAATGGAGGCGGTCTTATTCCCTATTCTTGTGTCTAACACTGACTCAAGGGGCCATGATGTAGCACTAAAAATTGAATTCTTTTCGGTTATCACATCAGGTTGCTACTAATGGTGGTCCGTGCTGTATTCTTAATACGTGCACGCTTGTGCTTTCAGAAAATGACCTTCCATCGACTCAGGAGCGGTCCAATGTATTTGAAGGTATAAGACCGTTTTGTGTTTGAAGTCTTTTCTGCAGTGAGCCGGCTTAAAGTGAACTCACAGAGGAGCTTTTTTTTTTTTTCGTTTTGTCTTTGAGATCTTTTCTGCAGTGGGCTTTCTTTAGATTGGAACCTTAGGCGACCGCCCTGCGCCGTCGCCGCCTGATAGGCTAACGCATGCCATTCGGAAATTGGAACGCGGAGCATTCTGGCTAAAACCGTCGATGATCGCTCTGAGCCTTTCCCCAAGTTTGGTGAGCGCCGTGGGTCCCAATCAAATTCGAAGACGTGGCATCCATGGATTTGCCACTGACCCTGCTCCTGCTGTCCTTTAGCAATTAAGCGGTGGGGTGGAACCGTTTACTCGTTTTATGCTATCCTAGGTAGGGAATGGGACGGGGAACACTGTCCTTCGATCATACGGCATCCTTCCTGTTATTTTGTATCACGTGAAATTCCACTGAAGGAACAGATAGGGATGGCTACCAGATGGACATGATGCGGATATAGTATTACCAGCACCTATTCCGGGACCTGTACCTATTGAGATGTATCCAGAGATATCCATTGAAATGGATATCCAAATATTTTATCCATCCACAAACTGGATAGAGCAATTTCAATCAAAATTAAATAAGAATAATTTTTGTGATAGTTTAAAAAATTAAAAATTATTCGGTTTTGTTTTTAATTTTGATTTTGGTGCATTCCCCAATCTGAAACCGAATCCAACACCAAACCCGAAACCGAATATACCCGACAGTTAATATTTTTTGTATTTAGTGTAAATTCAAATTGAGAACTTTATGAGATAATATAGACCATCTCCAATCACACTCAATGACTCAATTTAGACCACATATTTCCCAAACCTAGAATGAAAAGCAGTAGGCTTGCATTATTATGTTTATTGGATGGTTATATTAGTATTTTTGAATTATTGAATTTGCTGGATGGTTGTATTATTCCTTTTGGAATATTTATTAGATGAGTTGGTATGAATTATTATGAAAATTGTGAGTGATATCTTCAATTTGGTTATTTATTTATAAAAATTTTGAAATGAATAAAAAAAGTTAAATAGTTTTCAGTTTTTTGGTTTCGGTTTTGGTCTTGCTTTTTTTTTTAATGACGGTTATGGTTTTTTATTTCAAAAACCATCCGGTTTCAGTTTTGAAGAATGGTTGTGGTGGATTTCGAGTGTGGTTTCTATTTTTTCACCAACTACATCCCACCCTACATAGAGATAGACGACGAGGTGGATAAAACTAAAAAATATTATTATTTAAATATAAATTAAATCAATTAATAAAATATATAACATCAATATCATAGAAATAGATAGACTATAAATGACATCTCTTATATCAATGACACTGGAGGGATATTAAATGAATGAAATTGGGATATAGATGGAATATGATGAAATAGAGTTAGTTTGAGATTTCCTATGAAATGAGGCATAGAACGGAGCTAATACGAAGAAATTCCAGAAGTTACGAAGGAAGCTTCAGACTCATATTATTCATGAGTTAAGAACGAGAGTTGAACTCTATGAGGTTGTATCTTCCGTTGTTCCTCAGTAGCTCAGACTAGTTGGTTGTTCTTACATAATATTAAAAACTAAGGTTCCAAAATATAGAACATAATGCACTAAATAATCAGTAAAAATTAAAAACAATAAATAAAAATATGATTCTTAAAAAATAAAAAATACCATAAACTAAAAATATTCTAGTAAATATCTTGAGTTAGATCCGAGCGAATATGCCATTAGTTGCCTCCATCACCGATGCCCAAGGGGTGGTATAAATTGCCACCCAAAGAAAAAAAAATATTTGAGATTGCTCTACATAAAAAGTTTATCGGGTCTATAATTATTGACTTGGCAACTTTACAATCAACTAACTATATTTCATAACAAATTTATGAGTTGCACCAATCCTTCCTTGTCTGCAAATTATATTTTAGTTTATTTTTATTTCCCTAGATTTATCATTAAAAGCTCCCTAGTATATCAAGGGACTGCCTCGTGTCAAATAGCTCTTGTTTCTCGCTATCGATATATTAAATTAAGTCTCATGCTTGTGTATCAGCAGTTCTTTAACTAAAATAGGAAGAAAATAATGATCCACGTCCCCTTCAAGCATTACTTCATGAAGATGTACAGAGCATAAGAGCATACGAGGAGTGAGATTTTGTTACTTATCATGCGGATTCTAAACAAAATTCCTCGTTATGGACTACCTACCCTTGCAGTACATACTAAAAAGCTCTTACATTAGCAATATGGTGTAAGATATGAGAATTTAAAAAAAAATAATCTTAAAAACAAACTTTCTTTGCAAAAAGTTGAGAAAATAAAGAAAATAACAACAACGAGCTTCTAAATTATGCCTTGTTTTGCTAATTTATTTTCCGAGAACTCAATTTGGTACTCTCTCATCCTTTTAGTTCACGTATCTTGCATAACTAATTGGCTTGGAAACGACTCTAATTATTAAGAAGACATGCCTCGAGGTTGCTCCCACTGGCAGCAAACAGTTAACATAATATTAACTAAACTATATAACACCAACAAGGATCTTTCCGCTGTTCTCAAATGGAATATATATCTTCTACAGCAGATGGAAAGAATAAAATCGTGGTTCCTGCTGCGACAGGCAAGGAGAATAGCGAAACAAAAAAAAAGAGAGTAAAAATAAGAGAAGAATAAGAGCACATAGTATTTACATGGTTCGATCTATTGACCTATGTCCAAAGGTAGAGATAATACAAAAGCTTTACTATAAAAAAATGGAGATTACAAAGTACAGGATTACCTCATAAACTCTAACCCCGAATACACCCGATCTCTAGGACACTCAATTGCACTCTTTCCATGAGGTTACAAGAAATATACATAATAGAGTAAACTGATTTAGACTCGAATTGGTATTACCAATATATAGCTGGTGTTCTAAGTTGATATGGACTTGAACTAATGTCCTAAGTCAACCTTTTAGAACTAATGTAGACATGACCTTCTAGAATTTGTAAACTCAAGACGTACATGTCTGCCTAAGCTTGAAGTTTACTAAGTCAAATATATCGAAACCTTTCTCATCGCCTCTTCCACCCTTGCCTCTAATGGCATCAACCCTACAAACACCAATCAAGTCCAAACAATGCTTGCACTCATCAACTGGAAGCGGCCCGATATCTTCATTCATGGCTACGACCCATTCTGCAGACTTCTTGCTGTCAATTACATCTTGGTATGGGGATGTTTCGTCACCCTCAACACTCTCATTTATTGCTAGAGCATAAGCAATAGTGTTTGTATATCGTGAAGATGGTCTAATCTGTCTTCTCTCCCTATCAGTAGAAATATTGTACTATTGTTGTTATTATGACACATCATCTTGTATAGGATCCTGCATATCTATCTCGTTAGGCTGAACTAAAGAATTTTGTGACACTCTTCCTGGAGCTTCAACATCAAGCTCCACCTATTAACTGACACCGCGGTCTATAGCTGCACTAGATTCCTTCTTCTAATTTAATATAGTAGATTCATTAAAAGTAATATTTCTGCTAATAATAATTTTGGGTGATCTAGAATTGTTGGTACACCACAATCTATATCCCTTCCTTCCATCTGTATAACCCAAGAATATGCATCTTTTTATCCTCGGTTCAAATTTACCATCATTCACATGAACATATGCAGGGTAATCAGATATTCTCAAATCAAAATAATTAATAGAGTGACCGGACTGTGGAGTGATTGATTATAACCCTATTTGATTTTGATGAGCTCAAAGCATTTGAGTATATCTTATGTTATACTAATGAATTCAATCTAGTGTTTCAGTCAAATATTTGTAAATCTATGTTCAAGTGTCTCTAGCTTTGGTTCAATACACTTTGGATAAGTAAGGAATTCAATTTGAACCAAAGTCTGAATCTCGAGTCGACTCCGGAAGATTACGAGTCGACTCCAAGCGTATCAGAAGCACTGGCACAAGCTCAAGTCGACTTCTGCACATTACGAGTCGACTCCGACTGAGAACAGACAGCCGGACAGAAAGATCATCTCAGAACCTGTCAACGAGTCGACTCTTGAAGAATTCGAGTCGACTCCAGATTGTACTAGTCGAACCTCCATGGAGTAACAGACAGAAAGACAGAGAAGCATTTTGGACTCTGAGAGCCGAGTCGACTTCCGAAACTCGAGTCGACTCGATGGTTTGCCAGGTCGACTCCTAAGGAAGCAAGAGTCGACTCCAAGAAATGCAAGCAAAAGTCAGAGAGCTAACCTTCGATGTCCTGAGAGCCGATCCGACTCCTGCAAAGTCCGAGTCGACTCCAAGGCAGCGCAACTCCAAAGCATGAAGACTGTACTTTTCGTCTCTGAGAGCCGAGTCGACTCCGAGACAGTTCGAGTCGACTTCGAGACAGCAAGGTCAAAACAGAAGATCGGAATTTCGGGCTCTGAGTGCCGAGTCGACTCCTAGAATATCCGATCGACTCGAGTGAGCAAACTTGAAAGAAAGATCTCTGGATTCCTTGAGAACGAGTCGTCTCCAAAAGTGCCGGTCAACTCCCAGACATTGGGGAGTCGACTCCAGGTCAGTCGAGTCGACTCCAAGTCAAGACAGCACTTTAATTCAAATCCAGAACAGTTGCGAGCCGTCTCCCAGAAAAGCATGAGTCAACTCCTGCAACAGGCGAGTCGACTCCAGATCGCGAGTCAAATCCGATCCAACGGAAACATTGTCAAGAGTGTAGAATGTGCAGAACGGCCTTTATAATCTGTGTCTAACGGCTATTTTCTTGGGGAATGGCTTAAATAGCCTGAGTGAACAGTAATAGAGTAGAAGAAGACTCCATTCAAAGCAAAGGGGATTCCACCAACCAAAAGCCTCTCAGAGTGATTACACGAAAAAGAAGGAAGAAGTGCATGAAAGTCAACTCTCCAACTCTCTTCCTCACATTCAAGGCTCTCCTCCTGACGCAAGTCTACATCAAATTCAAGAGGAGTCAAAGAGTTTGAAAAGCCCCTTCCTCCATCTCCAAAATCAGTTTGAGGGCTTCTTACTCTTTCCTGCTTATATTGTTTAAATACGCTTATTGAGAAGCTTCCTTTTTATTTATTTCAACCTATTTGTTTCTTACTTGATTCAATCAGGGGATTGAATCAAGGGTGTTAAGGTTTGTTGGTGAGCCAAGGTTAAAACCAACGGTGTAAGGGTTTGATTGTGATCCCGGGAAAACAATCGGGTGGTTCTAGTCGGTGAGCCTGTGAAAACCGACCGAGTTCGTTGTGATCTCGTAAAACAACAAGTTGGGTCGTGAACTTGTAAAATAACCGGCTATAATCCGAGGGATTATAGTGAACTCCCAAGTGAGGCTTGGGGAGTGGACGTAGGAGCAAGGGTTAGCTCCGAACCACTATAAAATTGCTTGTGTTTGTGATTGTTTCATTGTCTCTTTCTTTTCCTTCATCCACTGCATATAGCAACTAATTAATCCACTCGCAAAGTTTTAATTATTTACTCACAAAGTCTTTTAATTGCAATAATTATTTAAAACCCAATTCACCCCCCCCCCCCTCTTGGGTTGTCTATCTAGGCAACAAGCGGACCATGCTCATACAGAATTTTCGCACTCAATTGCAATTGATGGAGACCGATTTACTAGGTAACATGTTGATTTAATTGCTTCAGCCTAGAAAGTTTTGCCAAGTCCAGCATTTGAGAGCGTATAGCGAGATCTCTCCATAAATGTCCTATTATTTGTTCTACAACTCCATCCTTTTGCGGTGTTTCTCGTATAGTTGTGGTACAATCATTTCACCAATCTCTCATCTCAACGTCTTACTATACCTTTATTTTGCAGAAACTTCGTCGAACTCACCTGAACAGTGTTCCAAACCATTATCGATTTCTCAATATTTTAATCTTTGTTTTCTCAACCAAGACTTTTCTCTGTTTGAATTTGACAATAAATACTGTCCATCTTGTGTTTCCAGAAAATACAGTCAGACCTTTCTATAATAATCATCCAATGAACGTCATAAATATTAATGTCCACTCATTGATACAACTAGGAGAGGGACCCCTAGAGGTTAAATGGATGTAATCTAATGTGTTGTTGGTACTGTGAATTACAATGTGCTAATCTTTGCCATGCACTGCTTTGCCGAATACACAATGTTCATACAAGTTTAGTTTTCTATCTTCATACCATCCAAGCAGACCTCTCTTGGATAGAATCATCCATCCCCTCTCTCGCTCCAAATGTTGTAAAACACATATGCCATAAACTGAGTAGAATTACTACAGCAAAATTGGGCAGGCGGCTCATTATTGTCGATACTAGGGAGATGCATCGGTAAATTTGACTCCCATGCCAAAATTTATCGACACTTCTATATGAATGTTGGTAATCTAAAAGAGCAGACGGCTTTGAAAGCATCGTTGGAGCTCCAGCTAAGATGATGCTTTCAAGCGTCGTTAGAAGTGTGAGCCAGGCCTGGGACAATGCTTTTAAGCATCGTCGGTATGCTCCAGCCTAAGATGACGTTTATAAGCATTGTCGGAGGCCAACTCTCCAAATCAAACCCAGCGCATGACCCTCGAGCCCTCATTCTACCCTAGCTAGCCCCCTTTTCCTCCTCTCCGGTGCTGACCAGCTCTAGCCCTAGCTTTCCTCCTCTTCAGTGCCGACCGACTGACCCCACCTCTTCTACGGTGCCGACCAATTGACTCCAACCCTCTCCGCCCGAGATATTTTTCTCCTCCTCCCTCCTTCTCACTTGTTCTCCTCCTTTTCTTCGTGTGTGTGTGTGCGTGTGGGTGTTTTTTCTTCTTTAATTTGTGATCTACGCACGCTATTTCTAGTTTCCACAGAGATGGTTTGATGGATACAATATTTTTATTGAAAGCTTTGTATGGTTTGATGGTTTTTTATGTTTCTATTTCAATTTAATCTTTTTATGTTTGTATAGCTTAATCTTGATCCCTCTCTTTCATGTGGAATTCGAGTGGAGTTTATGTAAAGAAATTCTAAAGATTGCAAGGATGAATTCTAAAGATGGAGGATTGAATCGGTTGTAACAAATTCAATACCTAGGGCCCAACAAGCAACATGTGATGGTGACCTGTCTAGATGGAAGATCATCTCATCTACATATAAGTCTATAAAGTTTTATTGTCTCCTTCTCCATTTCTCATTGATTGATTCACATTCTAAATAGAAACATTTTAGAGTTCTTATTTGTTACGGTAGATATTATACATGGACTTATCCATGGACAATGTTCTAGGATCAACTTAGACGGCAAATATCCTGCTCAATTGATGTTTTAAGCAATTAATAACTTGCCTAGTCAAACCAAAACATTAAGGTTGAAATAGATAGCTTCCATTTGAAATAACTTGTGGATTGACATTAACAAAAGAGAGTCATGGAACATGTATCAACTACGCTAGCATAGAAGGCGATCAGAGCAAAACATAATGCATAGACAAAATTCAACTTGTTATTCCATGATAGAGATGGAGACAAAAGAAGATGCAAAATTCCACTAATCTAAGTGATTGTAATTAGCATTGTGTTGCATTATATAAAAGATCATTTTATTTTATAATATTTTTTTAACTGATTCATTTTATTGACATGAAAATGAAATGATGAACATTATATCTTTTAAAATTAGTACAGTTATATTGTACCTAAATTTTGAAAAAAAAAATTTTTTTGAGAAGATTAGGAGGCCTTCAGACACTTTGCTAGGCCTTGAGACACTAACAAACTTTCTCATTGTTAACACTCATTCATTTGCTAATTGTTGTGTGTTTTTTATATTAATCAATGCTATTGGGTAAGTTGCTAGTGTGTGATTGGATAATCCTTCTTCACACACTAATTTTGTTTATCTTTTTAGATAAACTGCAATCATCGGTATAGTAATAGAATGGACAAAAGTTGGAAAAATTAAGTCGAGATCCAGTGCTGAATATTTGGATAGAGTTCAGAATTTTATTAAATTTGCTTTTGAGAAATCTAATATGAATGAAAAGATTTTATGTCCATGTCAAAAATGTATAAATAGTTCCTCTCTCGCTCTAAAAACTGTTGAAGAGCATTTGCTGTGAAATAGTTTTCTAAAGGGTTATACAGAATGAATACTTCATGGAGAGTCCAAATTGTCGTCTTCATGTAACCAACTCCTATCTAGAACACATCTCTAGTTTTGAATCTAGTAACACGGAATGAAATTCTATATGAAAAGATGATATAAGGGGCTTACTCAGAGGTGCTCTTGAACACAGTATTAGAAATTTAACAAATTTCAGTGGAGGACAAGAAACAGTTGTAAAAGGTGATGAGCATATAATTACTGATCAGTCCATGCATGTTGAGAAACCTATACATTCTGATGACATAGCTCGGCATAAAGATTGTGATTAAGAACTATATCCGGGCTCTAAAATTTTAGGAAGATTTTTTTTCTACATTTATTCCATTTGAAATATGTGAATAGGTGATCCAGCAAGTCTTTTACTATACTTCTTCAATTATTTAATTGGATGCATTTTCGGAGGTGGTTACTTTGCCCATCATCTTCTTATTGAAGCTCAAAATAAACCTAGTAAAAGAGTTGGGATCTTAGATACTGAGAAGATCACTAGTTATCCAAATTGCACTTGCATTTTTATATCGGCCGGTAAAATTATTTAACCAAGAGTCATGCCGAATATGTCGGATCTTTCTACGATGGAAAAAAGGACTAAAAGAAGGCGAGGAATGACTTTGTCGAATTAAAGTGGATGTTGCACGGACTTAAGAAAAAATCGGCTAAAATTTTAAGATAATTTTCTCTCGATACCTAGATTGGAAAAAAGATATGTTTGCGTTCATCGAAGATGGCTTCCTCGTTGAGGTTAAATAACTACATTTATTTTGATATTTTACCATAATCTATAACTTATTTTGTATTAAGCGTAATTGACTTTCGTATTCTTTAACTTCTAAAGTTTCTATTTTTTTTGTTGGTTTCTGTACTTTCATCTACTCGTAGAGATGATGATGATGATAAAATCGCCATCGGACCCCAAATACTTCATAGACTATTTATTTAGAATCGATATGTATGTTTTTAATGTTTTCGAAGCACATTATAAATGCATCATATATAAGAATATGAATATTTCGAATGAAAAGTTCTATTTGTGATGTGACTTTTGTTGTCTATGTAATTTTTGTTATGTATTTTGTTTTTGGTAAATAATGTATACATAATTTTTTTTAAAAAAAATTATTGATTTTTTTTAAAAAATGATCACTATTGCTGACGCTTAAAAGCGCCGCAATAGCAACAATCGCACGACACGGCATAGAAGCAAAATGACAAAGGCCAGTGCTTTATTAGTGTCAGCGGAAAGCCTAAATAGGCCCGACGCTTATAAGCGTCGGCCTATCTTCTACTTCTACCGACGCTTATTTAGCATCGGTGGAAGCCTAGACAAGCCCGATGCTTATTAAGAGATGGCCTGTCTTCGGCTTCTGTCAATGCTTATTAGCGTCGGCGGACTCCCAAAATGGGCCGACGCTTTGGCATAGCTTCCATTTATGCTGATGCTTTTAAAAAGCGTCAGCAAAAAAATTTTCCATCCCACCTGCTTGATGCTTTTGTGACGCTTTTGAAGCATCATCGTAAAAATTAACCAACGCTTATAAGCGTCGATACAGGCTTTAAAAAACATCGGAAAAGACTTTTTTTTTTGTAGTGCATCCATAACTGACAACTCTAATGATGAAGAACCACTACAATTACCCGTTATTGCTTTACCTCGTAAGTTATACAAGCCATTAACTAACTTTTTCTTCATCACTACAAGGGCTCCCTTTAAAGACTTTCAGCAAACTATTCTCACCAGTATACTTATATCTTTGAGATCCAAAGTACTGAAGGAATTATGTTCCTTTCAATTCGAAATGTGCCAAGCCTCTAAGGGTCCTTACACTACTATCATACATCTTCAATTCGACTTGTTCCAACACTAACAACCGCAACAGATTTATTATGCTTCTACCCAAACCCTTTTCTTCCCTAGTTGATAGGTAGAAAATCAATCTCTATTAGAAGACACATGAAAGGAACAACTGAAATCAAGAATCTACACTCTTCTAAAGCTTACTAACACTGACTGATAGAACCTCACTACTTAGCACATCGAAATATTCCTATACACTAGTATTAGCTTCAAAGAGAGACTCCCACTCTTTTCACCCTTTCCTTTTTTTTCCTGCATAAAGTCTTCTAATATACCTTTTCTTGAAAACAACGAATGTTTTCTATGTCTCGATTTTTGATCTAGACTTATTCTTAATGCCATAACTACTTTCTTTACTCCTACCTCTAACAATCAAACCTTCTGCTTGATTCTTCTTATAATGCTCGGACACCTTTTTTTTCTTTGAGTCTTTAGATTTGCAAGGCATCTTTTACATAACTAACTAAAAGAGATGCTCTATCATACAGCATGGTATCAATGAAGTTCTCATAAGAGGGTTGGTGGTGAGGCATAATAAAACAAGAGCATTCATCGTCATCACTCAATTGAAACACTATTATTTCTTAAATCTAAAATAGCTTTATTGAATTCAATCTATATGATCTTTTACAGGCATATCTTCTCTCATGTGCAGGTGATAGAGCCCGATACTTGAAGTATAATTTGTTTGTGAGTGACTTGGTTATATATCTAACTCTTCAATTTTAACCATAGTCTAGTCATTGTCTTCTCTTCAATGACTTCTTAAGTACCTTTTTACTCAAACATAATTGAATTGTATTGTGTGCCTTCGCCGACAGCATCTTTTGTATCCATTCAAACATGCTACCTGTTAATTTCTCTTTGCCACCAATGCCTTTCATAGCTTTTGTTGCACCAAAAAGGCTCGCATCTTAATCTGCCAGATGCCAAAATTATTCGTGCCATTGAACATATCGATTTTGAATTTTCCCGTCGTCATTGTGAAATTCCCAATAGAAAAGATTAAGGCACTAATACCACCTGTTGCGACAGGCAGGGAGAATAACAAAATAAAAAGAAAAAAAAAGAGAAAAGAGCAAGAGAAGATTAAGAGCACATAATACCTTACATGGTTCGATCTATTGATTTACACTCTACAAGCAGAGATAATAGAAAAGCTTTACTATAAAACAAATAGAAATTATAGAATACAAGATTACATTCATAAACTCTAGTCCTCAATACATCTGATCTCTAGGATACTCAATTACAACCTTTTCTAAGAAAATTATAAGTGGTATATATAATTAGATAAGTTGATTTAGATTCAAATTGATATTTCTATAATAACCCTCTTAGATCAATATATAATTGATATCCTAAATCGATATTCTAGAAACTGGATGTGAATTTGATTTTTTAGAATTTGTAAACTCAAAATATACCCAATAGATCCCTTCACGAGGATCAAGCCGGCAGGCTGCATCCATATTGCCCCCATTGTGAAATCATTGGTAGCTTGGGAAATCTAAAAACTCAAATAGGAAGAGAAGGTGTTGTAGTGTAGGCCAACTAAAAGAGATGACGAGCCTGTGATATGAGCATGTCATCGGGGAAAGTGCAAGTGGCTTCCTCGTTCGTGTCTTACAACGATGCATCATAGTTCTGAGTGGAATGGTGAAGACTCTCTTATTCTTCTCTAACCTACTCCTCCACTCCTTGTTCCTTTCTTACCTAACGCCGTTCCTATTCATTTGGATAAGACGGAGCTGACACCCTGAGAGAAGATCTATTTCTCCGCATCCAGCTGGTCATTTCCCAAGCAAGAACGTCTCCCACGGTCGGCAGCAGCTTGACATCTCGCTTTTGGTGAACTTGCTTGACGAGTCTTCGTGTTTGTGTTGGGGAAAGCATGCACCATGAACAGAATAAAAAGCAGGCAAAATATTGGGAGGGATAAAGCCTGTGGAACCCTAATCCTCTAACATCCATTAATTGCCTGTGTTTCCATCTGGCCAGGACTCTCGGTTGCTCCAACAAAGCTAGGAACCAAGAAAGTTTTGGCTACACGCTGATTCTGGAGGTTAAGACGTCAACTGCAGTACTTTCAAAGCCACCCACATATATTAGGAAAGGTAAGAAAGCAGCTGAATGGGTTGCAAGCAGTTGTCGCTGAGCATAGGGTGAATGCTATTTCTCCCGGTTTGATCCTTTATAGTTGGCTGGACCTCTCAGCGGTAATTTGCAAGCTAAGAGTCATGGTTTCTTTAGCATTGAATCTTAAGAATGCAACTGTTAGCCAAATTAGATGGTAATAAAATGTATTGTACCACATCAGTTCGGTACCAATATGCGGTATTGAAATGGAGGAGTAATAATATTCAGTACATCGAACCTAATTTCTATACCGGACGTCCCGATATAGTAACAAAATGGCACCGACATATATAAGGTCGGTACCGAGACGGTATATCTTGAACATCTATATGATGACATGGATTTTGATTTCTTATTAGTGTATTACAAATTTGAAACTACTTATGGAAGAAGTACTATTTCGGCCAGGGATGAGGTTAGTCCGATAATTGGGCTAGTACTCTCAATCCCATAAATTACTTGCAAAACCTTTAATTATATTATAGATATAAAAGGTTTAATCACTGTGTAGGATTTTCCAGTCTTCCAGCCATCACTCCTGAATGAAATGTCAGCTTTGCTGCACAAGATCAAGCATTCTCATTTGAGCTTTTGTAGTTTTGTAGTACTCTTGTAAATTCCTAACAATTTGAGATTCTTCTGGTTTCTACCAGTGCAATGTTTCACCCTTCGGTTTTGTCCATTTGGGGACTTAAACATAGTTTCTTCGGCTCGAATTCACTTCCATTAACCTCAAAATCTTGACCCATGAATTTTAGTTTCTAAGAATTTCCAAGTTGATTGGATCGATAAGCATAATAAACATTATGTAATTGTCCAATTGTAGCCATTTAATCATTAATTACAAGAGACACAGCTACATATATTCATCATCAGATGATCACAACAATCATATTACGTATGTTACAATTATATAAAACTTCATCTTTTGAGCGCAAACTACTGGCCGATTGCTGACCAACTCTCCGTACATATTCAATACTGAATCCATTATTCACTTTAAGGGTGCGAGCAACAAGTAACCAAATTGGTCAGATGTTACCTCCAAAGCTTTTCTGGGTTTCCAAAATTTTTCTGGAATTCATTTTTTTCTTGTCATTGGAGCCTAACATACAAAAAATATTCAATTATTGAAGGTTAAATAAAAAGCCCATTTCTTCAGGACTTTCTTAAAAAGTCTGTTTAGAAAATAGATGGGAAGGAAAACAGATAGAACCTTTTTTATCTGGAACGGGAACGCATTTATCCCAGACTTCTTTTTAAAGGGCCTTTTAGAAAAAAATAAATGGGGAGCAGACAGATTGAACCTTTTATTTGGGATAGAAACCACTTAGTCCCAGAGAATATTGCAACTTTTAAACAAGCACTAGGAGGGGCTAATCTCCATCTCCCTACCCTTATTTTCTCCACACCACTTAGAGAGCATCTCTTTACATTCCGAGGGGCTAATCCAACCTTGCTACATTTATTCTCACCCCGCCTCTTGAGAGTAACTTAGTGCTGCTCGAAGGTGACTCGGCTACGGTGATGGCTAGAACTAGAAGTGCATTGGTGGCATTGGTGACTGGATCCAGGGGTGCATTAGTGGCATTGGTGGCTGTCATCCACTACTTCGGAATATTTGGGGTATGGTAGGTAGGGATGTTGCCTTCCAGGCCAAACATATCTACAGAAAAGCTGATGGAGCTGCGGATTAGGTGGCCTCATATGTGGCAAATCACTCTGAAGAAATTTTCTAGATTGGCGAGAAGGAGCTGCCTAGAGCGTTCGAGACTTATTACTTTTTGATTTTTTTGGATGTATTCACTCTAGACGTGTATGAGTTATCCGTTGTAGTAGCAAAAAAAAAAGAGTAAACTCCAACTAGAATTGAACCCTCGACCTGTTAGACCAAGTGGCAAGAGGTAGTGGCCGTCTGACTAAATTTGGTGCTGCAACTATTAAACTCTGAAGACTCTAGGAACTTCCCTATAGTTCTTGTGGGACATGGTCAAAGAGCAAATAGTTACCACTAACCAGGTCAGGGTAATATTTTAACCTTCAATCCATAGAGTTAATAATCATCCAATGACATTTTAGAACCAACCAGGAGTACCTAGAGTGAGCCTGGATCCTTTCCATCCACACGACCTAACCCTCCCTCTTTCGAAACAACAGAACGTACATCTTCTAAAGCAAATCGTAACAACAGAAAATGGATAAGAATTTTAATGGAACATTTTGGTCAACCTGGGATCCCAAGGTTTTACCGACCTATGTGTAGCTATTAGCTTACCACAAGTAATTATGGACATAGTTGTAATGGATGGTATCAAGCAAAGGAAGACAATTTTTAGTTTAGTCCGTTTAATAACTACAATAGAGGTGTTTTTAATTCAAAGTAGCAAATAGCTGCCTATCAGGTAGTCCCAGAAGTCATATTTTCTGTGGAATTCTCCCACATCACAAGACTGACTAGAAGACTGTCTAATCAGCAAGGCCCTTCGCATATCAGTTGCAGCTCCAAAAATACCCAATTTCAGCCACAACATTATCTCAACTGAAAGTTGGATATTAGAAATCCAACAGTGGATCTTCGCATATTAGGACACCAATTAAGAATGATGGAAATGTATGCTAACCGTTATCTTTCCACCTCTCCATTTGGCATGACCCCCAAGCACCATCAATATTAAAAGTGAACGATCTCATTTGAATTAATCTAACACTGTTGTCCTTTGCAAGCTAATAAGCATCAACATATCTACTTTAAACTCACCTTTCTTTAGTGAATTTAGAGCTTTGTGTTTACATCAAGTCAGGAGTGACAACCTAATTGCATAAACTGACTAGTTTGCCTCCAAAACAAGAAAAATTTTTTGCTATCACACAGTGAGAAATCAAAGTAATTGATCAGAACAAACTCCTGCCAAACATTCTAAGATAGTTGTTGGTTCAGGGACCAAAGCAATAGGCAGTCATCAGTCCAGTTTGGCACATTCATCAAGCTTACATGCCATAGATGTAGTTCCCCATAGCCACAGCAATTAAATATTAAAGAAGCAACACCCAGCATAGTATCAAGATATTTACGCTCAGACTTTTAAAAGTACTTTGTTTTTAAGAATTTGCTGCAATCAAATTCAATGTAACAATAAGAGATGGGATATGTAACCTAATTCAATGTAACAATAAGAGATGAGATCGTCCATCAACTTGTAACTGCATCAATGGACAGTTATAACCTTGCAGATGATTATCAAGTACTACAACATTTACAGCCCTCCTGCATTCATTCACTAGCACACCAACCAGAGAGTAATCACCCCTGTGGTGCTATCCAATTTAAGTTATAATTAAATTCAAGTTAGAGCTTCCCTCATGCAACAAATATTAATTCTCAGATTCTCCTATCCAATTTAACCTTCAACAATTTGGTGAACCATGTGTTGGGTTCTAATCATGTCATGATGGGCAGCGGAAGCTAGGGATTTTAAAAATTTTTCTTAATAAAGTCCCTATGCATAAAACCTTTTAAGCCTAGATCACCTTAATGATTACAATCAAATGATATATATAAATGCAGGAATTAGTAGAATACCTCGAACGCTAATCTAAAGTGTACAATCTCCACGAGGCATCCAAGTGTCCGCCCTCAATGGTGATCCACACGGAAACTCGATTAAGACTTTAGCTCTAAATTTTTTTTGATCCTTAATGCTGAATCCTTTCAAAGGATTTAAATTGGCTTGCTTTCTCTTCTCTCTTATTTTTTTTTCACCTTTCTAAATCACTTCTAATCTTTTTGTCCTAAAGAGACCTCCTTGTTTGGCTTAGGACACTCTAGAAGCAATACTAGAAAGAGACAAAGGCTTGTAAGAAAGAAGGGATAAGGAAGAGAGAATGCGGTTGAGTTTGGAATGAAGAATACGGTGGAATGGGCTCCCTATTTATAGATGTGAAGGGAATGCATCCTAGCCATCCTTCATGAATCAAAGGGTGTGATAAGAGGGTGCCAACAAGAGAGAGAGGGAGGTGTATCAAGCTTTAGAAAAAAGCCGTATCTAATGATACGCTTCTTTCTCACGTCTCCTCTTAAATCCTGATGATCTAAGGGCCCAAATGCAGGGAACCAAAGCCAATGGGTCCAGATCTAGGCGCCATCTAATAGTCCAGATCAAGGCATCATTATCCAGGGTGCCATCCAATGGTCCAGAAGCAAGATGCCATCACCAATGGTCCAGATTCAGGCACTGAGCAATGGTCCAGATCTTTCATTCCAGGGAGCCATCCGTGGTCCAGATTCAGGCGCTGAGCAATGGTCCAGATCTTTCATCCAAGGAGCCATCCAGTGGTCCAGATTCAGGCGCTGACCAATGGTCCAAATTATTCATCCAGGGAGCCATCCAATGGTCCAGAATAAGGCCGCTAACCAGTGGACCAAATCCTTCATCCAGGAAGCCATCCAATGGTCCAGATGAAGGCGCCAACCAGTGGACCAGATCCTTCATCCAGGGAGCGATCAATGGTCTAGAAGTGAAGGCCCTATCAAACCCAATCCAATTGGGTTTAACCAAATTAAGAAAACATTAAACCTAATCAAATTAGGTCTAATAAAGCCAAATAGTTCCAACTCTAGGCTAACCCATTTAGGTCATAACTAATCATATTAGATCAATCTAATCTAAGAATCAGATTCGAATTTAATTTGAATCAGGAGATAGGGTTTGCAACACCTGCTAGGATGTTTATCTTGCAAACATGATCTAATCCAATTAGACCCTTTGATAAGTTTTTTGTGTGTGACCTATTGGGTTCCATACTTAGCCAGCAATAGGTGTGATTGTGAGTTGACCCAACTTGATTAGAACTCTTCTAATCAATTTAAGTCCAAACTGCGCGAACCCGAACTTAACAATTAGAATCCTTTTAATTAGTGATCGAATTAAACTCTTTAATTTCATCAAACCCATAAGACAAGATTGACGTCTAGCAACGGTGTCATGTCTACCTGAAAAATATGAAATTTGGTAGAATACCAAAAATTACCTTCCAGTAGCAAGTTACCGTGCAATTTCAATCTTTTAATCAAACTGCATCTCGAATATATATTATGGAGTATGAATATATGTCAAACTCAATTTCATATTCATATATTTCTCAATCTTCTAATGATAATTCGAATAATGAAACATTAGAAACTCTTTCTAATTTTCATTGTGCTTTGATCAAAGACTTCCTGAATTATCATATGATTAGAATAAATAGGATGCGATCTTCTCTTACTAAAAGTGATTAATTCCTTGTTGACCTACTCATAACCTTCGTACATAATTCACCATATCCAGAAGATCTCGTACATAACGTATTTGTCATGAATGAGTGGAAACCAAAATATGAATTTATGTGCACAAGATACTATGGTGATCTTCCGATCAAAGGATCAGTTGTACAACTCCCACTAAGAGAATCATCTTTTGACATGTAAGTAAAACTTCATAAGATTTCTCTTTGTAGGTCAATTCAGTGAACTCATTTCTCTAATGAGCATTCACATCTTTGTATTAGTGTCTCACACAAGTGATTGTGAGATCAATCACCCCCTGCATCGAGCATACATAGATGTGTCAGTCTTTTAGGTAATATTGATCCCTGACTCAATGTACCATAACTGGAAATATTTAAGATTAGGGTTTTAGGGTTTTAGGTCTCGCTAGTATGATCTCATCTTAGCCTCTAAACTATTGCCCTAATCTAAGAGGTTTATCACAAATATAATCAACAGCATACGATAAAACACAATGCCTTTATTCATATTGAGGATGATAGTGTTATTTTGATGATTAACAAACAATAATCGAGAGTATGTTATAAGTTAATTCGATACTTCATATGTAAGTCTGTTACTCTCAGTATAATTCGTATAATTATAATAAAGATTGCATTTCATTGTTTATATGGATGAATCTAACCTTGAGTTGCAGCAAAGTGTGGATTGAGTCGACCCCAAGGTTGATTGGGTCGACCCCGGCACATCAAGAAAGCATTTGGCACACTTCTGCAAAAATGGCACAGATGAACAGTAAGTTGGGTCGACCCAAGGAAAGCATGAGTCGACCCAAACATCAAGCTTCTCAACAACTCAGAAAATGGTTCTCTGGAAATACTGAGAGGGTCGACCCAAGATAAAGTTGAGTCGACCCAAGCTTGAGTCGACCCAAACCCTGAGTGGGTCGACCCAAAGGCAAGACAGAACAGATGACAGAAAAGGTTCTCTGGAAACCCTTAGAAGGTCGACCCAAGAAGAAGTTGAGTCGACCCAACTGAACCTTGAGTCGACCCAAAGAAATGTCGGGTCGACCCAAGTGAAGGAAGGCTGAATTGCAAGTTTCTGTGGTTCTGAGAGGGTCGACCCAAGGAAAGTTTGAGTCGACCCAAGTGAAAGTTGGGTCGACCCAAGGACAGGTTGAGCCGACCCAAACACGGGCAGAAGCATAACGGCTAGTTCTGCAGAAGTACTTTTTGTCCTTCCAACAGTGAGTAACGGCTAGTTTTTGAATTCTAACCATTGGGGCTTATCCAATGGATGAAGAAAACTATTTAAAGTGGCACTATTCATTAGAGAGAACATCCTTTTGCAAGAATATCAAAGAGTACACAAGAAAGACAAAGTGTCCTAATCTTCTTCATCCAAGTGCTTCATTCAAGAGTCAAAAGAAAGTGGTTGAGCAGATTCAAAGAGTCATTAAGAGCTCCATCCACCCGTGAAGAGTGAAGCATCCTTGACAAAGAAGAGAGAAGTCATATCAAGCGATAACTATTCTCTAAACTCTTCTTTGTAGATTATATTGTTATATTTGCTCATCTAGGAGTTTAAATCTTCTTCCTTTGTTTATTAAACTACTTGTAAAGGTTGGTTGGTTAGCCCGCAAAACCAACGGAATAGGTTGATTGGTGAACCCGGAAAACCAATTGTAAAGGTTCGTTGGTGAGCCTGTAAAACCAACATAGGTTCGTTGGTGAGCCCGTAAAACCAACATAGGTTCGTTGGTGAGCCCGTAAAACCAACATAGGTTTTTGGTGAACCCGAAAAACCAAAGTATAAAGGTTTTTGGATTGTGAGCCCGGAAAACAATCCAACTGTAATCCGCGAGATTATAGTGAATTCCCAAGGGGTCGCTTGGGGAGTGGACGTAGGTGCTAAGGAGAGCACCGAACCACTATACTTCTTGTTGTTTGCATTGTGATTTGTTTAAGTTCACTAACTCATCATTTAACACAAGTAAAATAGTTAAAATTAAAAAAAACCAATTCACCCCCCTCTTGGCTTGTCACCTTGGGCAACAAGTGGTATCAGAGCAAGGTGCTCCAATAGTACTCATTGATCTCACAGTCAAGAGTTAAAGATCATGACAACCCAAGTGGGATGCTCTATGAGTAAGGGGCAATCCACAAACAGACCACCTCTATTTAATGGCACAAACTACACATATTGGAAAGCTAGGATGAGGATATTTATTTAAGCTTTAGACTATGAATTATGGTACATCATTACTAGAGGCCCACACACCCACACTTAATATAGAGGGCACTATCATACCCAAACCAGAAATGGATTGGAATGAAAGTAATAGAAGATTGGCACAGTTGAATGCAAAAGCTATAAATGTACTTTATTGCTCATTAGATGTAAGTGAATTTAATAGAATATCTACTTGCATCTCTGCTAAAGAAATTTGGGACAAACTTGAGGTCACTCATGAAGGGACCAATCAAGTTAAGGAGTCAAAAATAAACATATTAGTACACAAGTATGAATTGTTTAAAATGGAATCTACTGAGTCCATAACTGATATGTTTACTCATTTTACTGAAATTATAAATGGACTTAAGAGTTTAGGAAAGTCTTACACTAACTCTGAATTGGTGCGAAAAATTCTCAGGTCTCTACCAAGAATTTGGGAGGCCAAGGTAACCGCAATTCAGGAAGCTAAGGATCTCAACACACTGCAATTAGAGGAACTTTTAGGATCACTCATGACCCATGAGTTGACAATGAGGCAAAATTCAGAAGATGAGGTCAAGAGAAGAAAGCCCATTGCCCTAAAGACTACCACCCCTAAACAACAAACTGAATCGGAAGATTCAGATGATGATGATGAATTTGATTAAGAAGGGGATGGCTATGCTTGGAAGAAAATTCAGAAAATTTATGAGAGGTAAGAACAGATTATATAAAAAGAAACCCTTCCTCAAAGGTAGCTCAAGCAAAGAAAAGGGTAAGGACAAAGAAAAGAAAAAAGAAACTCCTATTTGCTATGAGTGTAACAAACCCGGGCATTATAGATAGATTGCCCAAATTTGAAATGGATGGCAGAAAACTGAAAAAGAAGAACTTCATGGCTGAATGGAGTGAAAGTGAGGAGTCAAGTTCGGAAGAGGAAGATCATCAAGAGACGGCCCAAATATGTCATATGGCCAATGACGATGAGGTAGATTCTGAACTTGAATGTGATTTTACTGTTAATGAATTAATGATGCATTCTTAGAACTCATGGAAGAACATAAGAAATTTATCAATAAAATAAAGTTCTAAAAGAAGAAAATCAATCTCTTATCAAGATAAGTTAAAACTATCTCATAACTATGAGAAAGTAAGAAACTTACAAATGAAACCAAGAATCTAATTGCTGAAAATATCAAGTTAAAAGAAGATGCTGAAAAATATAAATTCTTAGTAGATAAGTTTACACTTAGTTCTACCAAATTAAATATGATTCTTGATAGTCAAAAAGCTGTATATGATAAGGCTGGATTAGGATATAAACAAATAGGAAACAAAAATTCTTAAAGAACATTTTTGTAAAAGCTAAAAATGAAATATACTTGTCATTGCTGCATAAATTAGGACATAAAGCATATGAATGTAACTATAGAAAGTCCAGTCAAACAAATTAAGTAATAATCATAAGATTAAATTCAAGAAAGTTGGGTTCCAAAAGGAACATCAAGTACTAACCTAAAGACCCAACATAGTTTGGGTACCTAAAGCTCTTTCTTGATCTTGATTGCAGGGGTGTCTTGCAGCTGATAAAGTGAAAAAACGATGGTATCTAGATAGTGGGCTGTTCAAGACACATGACCGGTGACGTAGACCAATTTGTCACCTTGGAATCAAGAAGGGTGGAGTAGTAACTATGGAGACAATGGTAAAGGGCATATCATTGGGAAGGGGTAAAATTTTCATTACTCCATCATTTTTATAGAAAATGTCTTATTAGTTAAGGGTTTGAAACATAACCTGCTTAGCATAAGTCAATTTTGTGATAAAGGTTAAAGTCACATTTGAAGCATCAGTATGCATATCACAAATCCTAAAGATAATGCATTGTACTTTGTAGGACAAGCAAAGAAATATTATTGGTAGATCTTCATGATTTAGGCAGAAAAATGGATTATGCTTAATTACTAATGAAGAAAAGAAAAATGAACAAGTTGGCTTTGGCATCGTAGACTAGGACATGCTAGTATGAAATTAATATCAAACTAGTCAAGAAGGAATTAATAAAAGATGTGCCAAAACTGATTTTTGAAAAGACAAAATCTGTGGACCATGCTCATTAGGAAAACAAACTAAATCATCTTTCAAATCAAAGAATATAGTATCAACAACTAAGCCTTTTGAACTCATACACATGGATTTATTTGGACCCACTTGAACTGCGAGTCTAGGAGGGAAGAAATATGGACTAGTAATTGTAGATGATTTCTCAAGATATACATGAGTTTTTATTTTTGGCACATAAGAATGAAGCATTTTCAGAATTCTTGAACTATATAGTAATATCATAAATGAAAAGAAGCTCACCTTAGTAGCCAATTCGAAGTGATCATGGTACTGAATTTGAAATCAACACTTTGAAGAATTTTGTAATAAAAATGGTATTTCACATCAATTCTCAGCACCTAGAACGCCTCAACAAAATGGGGTTGTTGAAAGAAAAAAAGGACATTGGCAGAAATGGCACGCACGATGTTGTGAGTCAAATCTTCCAAAGTACTTTTGGGCTGAAGCTATAAGCACTGCTTGCCATATTCTAAATCGGGTTTTAATACGACCAATAACCAAGAAAACTCCTTATGAACTTTGGAAGAATAAGAAACCAACTGCTAAATATCTTAGAGTATTTGGATGTAGATGTTTCATTTAAACAATGGCAAGGAGGATCTAAGTAAATTTGATGCCAAGTCAGATGAAGGTATCTTCTTAGGATACTCCACATCTAGCAGGGCATACAGAGTATTCAATAAAAGAACTCTTGTAGTGAAGAGTCAGTTAATATCATATTTGATGAGTCTGATAGTGAGTCTGCTAGGAAAGAAAATATTCTTGATGATGATACAGGAATTATCACTTTGAAAAGTTGAATATTGATGACGTGCCAATTCAAGATAAGGGAGATGATTGCGTGCCACCACAATCTCAAAACTTGCCAAAGGAATGGAGGTATGCATATGGACACCCTAAAGACTTAATCATTGGTGATCCATCTCAAGGGGTAAGAACTCGATCCTCTCTTAGAAATTTAAATGATTATCTTGCTTTTGTTTCACAATTAGAACCTAAGACTTATGAAGAAGCTGAAAAAGATACTAATTGGATAAATGCCATGCAAGAAGAATTAAATCAATTCAAAAGAAGTAATGTATGGACATTAACTGAAAGACCAAAGCATAACTCTGTAATTGGAACAAAATGGATCTTTAGAAATAAATTAGATGAAAATGGGTTAGTTATAAGAAATAAAGCTAGACTTGTAGCTAAGGGATACAATCAAGAAGAAGGATAGATTTTGATGAAACATTTGCTCCTGTAGCTAGATTAGAGGCTATTAGATTACTTCTAGCATTTGCATGTTTCATGGATTTCAAATTGTATCAAATGGATGTAAAAAGTGCATTCTTAAATGGTTTTATAGAGGAAGAAGTATATGTAGAGCAACCTCCTGGTTTTGAGAATCATGAATTGCCAAATCATGTGTTTAGACTACATAAGGCATTATATGGATTGAAGCAAGCACCTAGGGCTTGGTATGATCGATTAAGCAAATTTCTGCTTAATAATGACTTTAGTAGAGGAAATGTAGATAAAACACTATTTCTCAAAAGAAAGGACAAAATCTATTAGTGGTACAAATATATGTAGATGACATAATCTTTGGTGCCACAAATGATACTCTTTGCAAAGAATTTGCTGATTTAATGCATGGAGAATTCGAAATGAGTTTGATGGGAGAACTAAGTTTCTTTCTAGGATTACAAATCAAACAAACTAAAGAAGGTATTTTCATTCATCAAACTAAGTATACAAAGGAAATACTAAAGAAGTTTGGGAATGAAAATCATAAGGGAGTAGGTACTCCAATGAATCCTACTAGTAAGCTAGACAAAGATGAAAAAGGAAAGAGTATTGATATTAAGCTTTATAGAGGACTAATTGGATCCTTGCTCTACCTTACTGCTAGTAGACCAGACATCGTATTTAGTGTAGGAATATGTGCTAGATACCAATCAGATCCTAAGGAGTCACATTTAAGTGCTGTTAAAAGAATCCTTAGATATTTAAGAGGAACTACGAATATAGGATTATGGTACTCAAGAGACTCCTGTCTAGATTTGCTTGCATACTCAGATGCTGATTTTGCTGGATGCAAATTAGATAGGAAGAGCACTAGTGGAACATGTCAATTCTTAGGAAACAACTTAGTATCATGGTTTAGCAAAAAGCAGAATTCAGTGGCACTGTCAACAGCTGAAGCTGAATATATAGCTGCTGGTAGTTGTTGTGCTCAAGTACTATGGCTTAAGCAACAACTAGAGGACTATGGAGTTAAGCTAGATAATATTCCTATTAAGTGTGATAATACTAGTGCCATCAATCTTACTAAAAATCCGGTTCAGCATTCTAAAGCCAAACACATAGAAATAAGATATCATTTTATTAGGGATCATGTGCAAAATGGAAACATATGTATTGAGCATATATGCACTGAAAAAAATTAGCCGACATATTCACAAAACCCTTGAGTGAAGATAGATTCTGCACGCTAAGGAGGGAATTAGGCATATGTGATCCTTTTTATTGAAGAGATATAAAAGGGAGCAAGCAGTCTCATGATACATTCCTCCCATTTCTAAAAACTCATGAAACATGAGTCAAACTTGTCATCTATAGATTCCTACTCATGTATCATTGTCCCAGAAAGAATTTAAGGATTGGAAGCAAGAAAATTTTTAGAAGCAAAAGGAAGAGAAAGAAAAAATTCTGAACTTGGGTCGACCCAACCCAGAATAGGGTCGACCCAACGTTGAGTCGACCCAAGAAAATTCTTGAGTCGACCCAACGTCGGGACCCCACTGTTAAAAGGGGGACCCGAGAGCTCTTTTAGGGCACTGTTTGCCCTTGTCCTCTTCTGAAAACCTATTCCCCACTCTCCAAACTCCTCCAATCATCTCCAAACAGTAGATTACTTTAAGATCTTGGAGAAATGGGACCCAAAAGAGCCGTAGCCAAGAGATCCGGAAGAGTCTCACGGATCCAACGTGAGGAAAGACATGCTACGGAGCCATCTACAGTGTCTCCACAACGTGAGGCACGTGCAGAGCCACCTCCTCCTCCTTCCCCCTCAGTAAACTTGCAAGATTTGCGGGGAGACCGTTACAACGGGGAGAAGGATCCATTCCGAGTTCTTTGATCAAGAAGGGTTCCGTTTGAGGGAATGGATCCAAAGGCAAGGTTGGGAGTATCTTTGCTCCCTAGATGTGATGATCTACCCCGGATAGTTCGGAGTTCTATGCCTTCCTCAAAACTGGAATGGGAGGGCTTATTTCGGAAGTTCGAGGAGTTAGGGTTCGAGTTTCCGAGGAGAGTTTGAGTGAGCTACATCTCCATGCGAAGGAGCCACTCCAGAAAAGCCTGAAAATAAGATGAGAGCCCTGCAGTTGATAATGAAATGAAACTTCGACTTTTCGAGAAGGTAATAGCTAGCTCTCTTTCTGCTGAAATGAGGTTATTGCTCAGCATCATAAATAGGATTTATTTCCGAAGAGCGGGAGATTCGATCTCATCACAGAGCGAGATCTAGTAGTGATGGAGCATATTATTCAGGGTATTCCCCTGAATCTCCCGGCCATGATCCTGAGGCAGATGAGGAAGGTGATCTGCAACTCCAGAGTATCCTGCCTTATGGTATGATACTCACCTTGATCTTCCGACAGCACGACATATCTGTCGAGGGGAGATCTCCAGGCAGCTACTTCATACTGATACATACACTGCACGATCACTTATACGCATGGGCTATGAGAAAGTGAACGGGCAGTGGGTTCATACTGGAGCAGGGATTCAGGGTGATGCACCAGAGGGTGATGCACCAGATATTGGAGACCCTATCCCTGAGGATGAGGAGCATATGGATCATCCTACTGCACCTTCAGAGGCTGGACCATCGTCATCTGTTCCTGCGGGAGACACAGATGAGTTCTGGAGTAGGATGACTGAGCTTATATCAGCTCAGGCGAGGACTATCACTGATGGGCTGACGAGCAGACTCGATGTCATGACTGCTGAGATCAGTGATCTGAGAGAGCAGATAGGAGCTCTACGGAGAGAGAGAGAGGTCATGGACCATCTGTGCCACAGGCAGCTGAGTCAGAGATTTCGGCACAGAGTCATCCAGCTCATCGTGCTCCACGCAGACTCAGTCTCATCAGGCTCGACCTCCCCTCGCCACGTACACTAGGAGGATGAGGACTAGATCCCAGCCATTAGATACTCCCTAGGCTGATATTAGTATTTCTGTTTAGAGCCTAGGATAGGTATCTAGTTCTCATATGTATTTTGTGTTTATCATGTACTTTGAACTTTGATTGAGGAACATTGTATTTGCTTTTGTTTTTGGCATTATTGTACTAAAATGTTCCTATTTTGATCAATGAAGTTTGAATGTTTGTTATTATTGTATCTATTCCATGCACCTATTTGATGATAACAAAAAGGGGGAGAAGTAAAGAAAGAGAAATAAGTTGTGTAAGAAAAGAGAAATAAGTTGTAAAACAAATTAAAATTATAATGGGAAAGCATATACATTTAAGGGGGAGCAATTTGTAACAATGAAAATGATCAAATCTAAAATTTCAATTGAATTTCAGAATTTGGCACATAGAATTTCAGAATTTGGCACGCACCTTTCACACCTCGATACATAACCTGAAACTCATGCTTTATCTCAAATTTTTGGAGTTTCATCTTTAATGAAATATAATTGAAAGGGGGAGCAATTCAAAAGTCAAATTGAAAAATTTGGATGAAATAGGGGGAGACTTCACTCTCATATTTGAAAAGCTGAAATTCAGCAACTTGAGCCCTTTTAAAACTGATTTTAAGACAAGTATCAATTGGTCATACTCTATATTTTGTAATCATCAAAAAGGGGAGATTGAGGATGATAGTGTTATTTTGATGATTAACAAGCAATAATCCGAGAGTATGTTATAAGTTAATTCGATACTTCATTTGTAAGTCTGTTACTCTCAGTATATTCGTATAATTATATAAAGATGCATTTCATTGTTTATATGGATGAATCTAACCTTGAGTTGCAGCAAAGTGTAGATTGAGTCGACCCCAAGGTGATTGGGTCGACCCCCGGCACATCAAGAAAGCATTTGGCACACTTCTGCAAAAATGGCACAGATGAACAGTAAGTTGGGTCGACCCAAGGAAAGCATGAGTCGACCCAAACATCAAGCTTCTCAACAACTCAGAAAAATGGTTCTCTGGAAATACTGAGAGGGTCGACCCAAGATAAAGTTGAGTCGACCCAAGCTTGAGTCGACCCAAACCTGAGTGGGTCGACCCAAAGGCAAGACAGAACAGATGACAGAAAAGGTTCTCTGGAAACCCTTAAAGGGTCGACCCAAGAAGAAGTTGAGTCGACCCAACTGAACTTGAGTCGACCCAAAAAATGTTGGGTCGACTCAAGTGAAGGAAGGCTGAATTGCAAGTTTCTGTGGTTCTGAGAGGGTCGACCCAAGGAAAGTTTGAGTCGACCCAAGTGAAAGTTGGGTCGACCCAAGGACAGGTTGAGCCGACCCAAACACGGGCAAAAGCATAACGGCTAGTTCTGCAGAAGTACTTTTTGTCCTTTCCAACAGTGAGTAACGGCTAGTTTTTGAATTCTAACCATTGGGGCTTGTCCAATGGATGAAGAAAACTATTTAAAGTGGCACTATTCATTAGAGAGAACATCCTTTTGCAAGAATATCAAAGAGTACACAGAAAGACAAAGTGCCCTAATCTTCTTCATCCAAGTGCTTCATTCGAGAGTCAAAAGAAAGTGGTTGAGCAGATTCAAAGAGTCATTAAGAGCTCCATCCACCCTGAAGAGTGAAGCATCCTTGACAAAGAAGAGAGAAGTCATATCAAGCGATAACTATTCTCTAAACTCTTCTTTGTAGATTATATTGTTATATTTGCTCATCTAGGAGTTTAAATCTTCTTCCTTTTGTTTATTAAACTACTTGTAAAGGTTGGTTGGTTAGCCCGCATAACCAACGGAATAGGTTGATTGGTGAACCCGGAAAACCAATTGTAAAGGTTCGTTGGTGAGCCCGTAAAACCAACATAGGTTCGTTGGTGAGCCCGTAAAACCAACATAGGTTCGTTGGTGAGCCCGTAAAACCAACATAGGTTTTTGGTGAACCCGGAAAACCAAAGTGTAAAGGTTTTTGGATTGTGAGCCCGGAAAACAATCCAACTGTAATCCGCGGGATTATAGTGAATTCCCAAGGGGTCACTTGGGGAGTGGACGTAGGTGCTAAGGAGAGCAACAAACCACTATACTTCTTGTTGTTTGCATTGTGATTTGTTTAAGTTCACTAACTCATCATTTAACACAAGTAAGATAGTTAAAATTAAAAGAAACCAATTCAACCCCCCCCCCTCTTGGCTTGTCACTTGGGCAACACATATTTAAATATCATGGTACATTGATTTGAAAAATCAAAAGAAATTCTTCGCAATACATATTGCGATTGGTTTGTAGGGCAATCTACTCTTCACCATGTCTCGATCAAGTAGCTAATTGCTCTTCTAAATGACTAGATAAAATGCTTTCAGTTCTACAAAGTCAACAGTCACAAGCTATCTATTATTTCTCCAATAATATTATTCTAAATCTATGTGAAATCTGCATATGATAAAAAATAATTGTGAAACAGATGGGGCACATTAAGGAAAGAAGCAATGTCTGTTAGAAACAATGATTCTTAAACAGAGATTGACAGCCTTGGGCTAACTATGCTAAGCAGCCATCCAAACCAGCACTCCTCTATTGTTCTTTTTCTTTTCTTTCCATTTGTTATGAGATGGGCTTTAAGGTTCTACAACCATAACGCATAAAGATTGTATTTGGAGGTTTTTAGTTTCAAAACCATGATTTTATCCTTTTCTAGTTTAAAATTCTTTGAATTTTGAAAATTGCAAAATTTTAGGATTTGTTTGTTTGTTAAAAACAAAATGCACAAAAATGGGACAATATGAAATGACAAGATAAACAAAAAGAAATTGAACTTTTTTTTCAAAGTATAAATTTCTGGTTCCATTTTTTCTAGGGATTTAATTTTTTATTCCATAAATAATTACCCAATCTTGATTATAATCTAAAAAATAACATAAACTCATGAATATGACTACATGTTCAATCATCCCAAAAATAATCAATAGTAGCATATGAGGTGAAATTTATGCAACTTAGTACAATATAACATCAAAAGGTGTGCCTTAGTGCAATGGTAAGTTTGCTCCATATGACCTAAAGGTTATGGGTTCAAAACATGGAAATAGCCCATCTGTACATAGAGATAAGGCTACATATATCCAACTCTCCCCACACCCAGCAATGGTGGGAACCTCATGTACTGGGCTGCTTTCTCTTTTTTAGGCCAGTTTACCAACAGGTAAACGTTAAATCTATAAAACAACAACCCGTTAAGATACAAGCAAAGCATAATAATTTGCACTAGAAGGTATTCATGATTAATCAAAAACTAAATTAACAAAACTGAAATTTCTCTAACAAAGGTATGTTTTCATGAACTGCAAGTGAACCCAAAGTAAAATAAATAGATAAAAAGATCAAGACCAAATGTTTTACCGAATTAAGTATTCTTTAGTCCATTTACCCTGGAATCCCTCCTAGACATCTCTTGCAAAGTTAATCATCAGAGGTAACTTATTACCCAATAAATAGAATGACCCATTCAAACAAGATGGCCTTCTTTTGAATGCCATCACTCACTATATGGACAATATATAAGTAAATTATATTAACCACCCAGCCTTCAATATCATAGTTGATCTACCTATCCGTATATTAGAACCTACTTCTTCATAAGATTAAAGGACCATGAAATGCAACAGGGTAAAATCTTAGTAGTTGTAAGTGCCTACAGCTTTCAGACAAGCATTAATCTAGCTGTATTTAATGCAATGGCTCCTATTTTAGAAATAAGATACATTCCCTTCAAGTAAAGTTTAACAAGATTGTAAGGTCAAACAGAGAGAATCTTACAATATTGATGATAATTTGCAACCTTAACAAGATGAGAGGATTCATTAAGCAAAATGTGCAAGGCATTAAATTGCAGTAACAGGCTTCATAACTAGAAGTTAATAAATTAACATGTGCCACGCAAAGCGCAAATCTTAGAGACAAAGTACTCGGCTTACAGAAACCTAAAACAAAGATAAGCAAGTTTCAGGAACTTACAAACCAAAACTGGATAACATTTATTTTACTATAACCTAGAAGCAATTGTTTCAACTTGCAATTGCAGAACCTATTGAATATAATGGACAATAATCATAGTGTAATAAATGGCTGAGCTGCTAATGTGTGGATGAAGATTAAGGTCCTACTTTCTAAGTGAAATCTAGAGTATTAGGAACTTTGGGGAGCTTTAGCTAGCTTCTCATCAGCAAGGACCTTCTTGTTGGGTTCAAAAACATACTTCATAAGAGACTCCTTGATGGATAGCAACTCTGGAAACACACTCTTCAATTTTGAAGCATCCATCTCGCAGTTGCTTCGAGGTGCAGCTAGAACTTTGGCCTGGCTCTTCCCGAGTAAAATTAACCCATGTAAAGCTAGGATCAATATACTTTTTGTACATCTCCAGTATCTCATTATGGCTTGCCAACACCAGGATTAGTGAAGTTCCATATGCCCCTGTAATTTCTTTCGGCCATCTCATTGACATGGGCAGAAGCTCATCTAAGACTGACATGCTGTTTGGAATGTTCACCACTTTGTTGTAATGAGTTATCTTTGTAATCAAGTTGCGAGGATTGCTAAGGTCAGAAGATACTGGCATTCTGATTCTAAGAGTGCAGACATTTTCGTATTCTTTCAAAGCTCTTCAACCTGCATTATGCACAAGAAAAAGTTCATATTAGCCTTTAAGTTCTACAATGTTCATAATGGAAAGGTAAAAAGACATGTTTTCAGAAAATAAGAAGTTACCATTGCCTTAGTCTTCGAGTAAAAGGGCCAGTAAGTTCGATTTGTCTTCATCCCTTGAATCCAATACCTGACCCTTCAGGGTGATCAGCATCATAGTCGAGCATACACCCACAAGCATAATTCACCATTAACAACCCGTGCTCCCTGCAAACATCTGCTAGAGTCAAAGTGCCTGCAACATTGGTGCGAATTGTCTCTGTCTTGTGAGATTCGCACCAATCAATACTTGGTCTGCCAGTCACACCAGCAGCATTGAGAACATGAGTTGGCTTCACATTCTGAATATCCAATATGAGCTGAGAGCGTTCTTCCAAGCGTCCTCTTCCATTCTCAAATGGTATCCCTTGCTTCTCACAAATCTTACCCAGAAGACCTCCAATCCATCCAGTCCTACCATATATCAAGAACTTCAAAGACAGCTTCTGAGGAGAGCCACTAATGCCCTTTGAAACAGGAGCCATCATATTGCTGTGGTTATTGGTGAACAGAGAATCCTTATCCTTTACCTCTTCAGACCCATTAACATGCCGTTCAGTCCCAGGCATCATCAGCATCCTTGGATGAGGCAGCAGAGCTCCGGACACATCTCCCCACCAATCAGGGTTGCTTGTGTACCACTCTATTGTCTTCTTCAGCCCTTCTTCCCAATTGGTCCGCTCTGACCACCCCAAGCTCTTCAGTTTCTGATCATCCAAAAAGTAACCTCTGGTCATTGAAGGGCCTGTCTTTTACAAATTTAATGACTTTATCTGGGTCCAATGAGAAAAGCTTGCAGATATCCTTTGCTACATCGATCACCCTTCTCTCCTTCTTAGTCCCAACATTGTACACATGCCCAACCTCTCCTCTGTGAAGAATAACTTCAAAAGCCTCAGCAACATCCTCGCAATAGAGATAGCTTCTAACATTAAAACCATCACCATGAATTGGAAGTGGCTGCCCTCTCATAGCCAAAAGGATAAATTTTGGAATGAGCTTCTCTGGAAATTGATTTGGCCCATAGACATTGTTTCCCCGGGTAGTTATCACCGGTAGACCATATGACCTTCCATAAGCCATAACAAGCATCTCAGCCCCAGCTTTTGTTGCTGAGTATGGGTTTGTTGGGAGGAGCTGAGATGCCTCATGATTTCCAACCGCAGCATCCTCATCCGTCTCTCCATAGACCTCATCGGTACTAACATGGATAAACCGCCTGATCTGACCAGTGACCTTGCAAGCCTCAAGGAGGACGTGGGTGCCATAGATATTATTCTTGGTGAACTCAAATGAGTTGCCAAAGGAATTATCGACATGGGTCTGGGCCCGCAAAGTGCATGATGGTATCAATGGACTCAGTGATGAGGAGGTAGTTGACAAGGTCAGCACTGGCAATGTCACCCCTTGACAAACTTGAAATTGGGAAAGGAGCTGGACGGATTAAGGTTTTTCAGGTTTGAGCAATAGTCGAGCCTGTCGAGAACCACAATCTTGTACTCAGGGTAGTTTCGGATGAGGCGATTGGTGACATGCGATGCAATGAAGCCAGCTGCTCCAGTGATGAGGATGTTCTTGGGCTTATATGTTGCCATCTTTCCTCTCTTTCCTTCTTCCTGTATCACTACTGCAAACAAAAGAAAAAACAAAATTTAAATTGTTTGTTTGCAAGTGGACCAGCAATATCAAAGGCAATCCTAAATTTGCAGCAAAAAAAGGGCATATCCTTCAAGACTCTAGTCCAAATCAACCCAAAATTGTTCTTTCATAATTTCTCCAAGTACAACCAAGTACCAATTTTATTATGCGTCTGGAACATTGAAAGAACAATGACCCACCCGCAGATTAGATCCAACAACCACAAATACCTAATCAAGAAATCATAGGATAAACTCCTGGAACATAGCATCTGAGCATGAATGCAATCTGAAAACAACAATGCGACTCAACAGTCAAACCTCCATTCCTTCATTACTTCTTGGGGACAATGATTTCTTTTCTCTCATCTACACAAATCGGATATGACCGAATTCAAGCCCAAGTTCTCATCCCCTCATACAAAAAGAGATCTTCCGAAGAAAATAAAGCAAAAAACCGCACCAAAAAAAAGGGACAGACAAAACCTTTCTTTTCCTCATTAAAGAAGCGAAAATCCAAGAAATCGGGTTAAAGATACAATTTTCAACCGGAAACAGGAAGCAGAATCAAGGCTACATCAGATCAAATTTGATAACATATTCGCTAAATATATCACAAAAACCTAAAAATTGAGCACAAATTCTAGAGAAGGAAGGAATTACGAGCGCGAGAAGAGATCGCCGGAGAATGCTGGAAGGATTTCTCTTCGGTCAGGGGAGGATAAATGATTTGGATTTCGAGCGAGAGGGGTTAGCTGGGGAATCGAAAGAATGCGAGATCGATCCTTTCCCTCTCTCTCTCTCTCTTTCTTGAGAGAGTGGGAGACGGGAGACAGGGGAAGGGATTTAAATAGCTGCCTCAAGGACGACGCGGATCCGCATATTTCAAGCGAAACACGTGTGTGTACGGCCGCACGGGATGCTTCTTAACCGATCTGTATCTTCCTTGGTCTTTCTTGATTTAGTTTCTTAACTACTCTTAAACATCTAATTTATTATTCTAAATTTAATTAAAAATAAATTCATGCATCATCCTTTCTTTCTCAATTCAATTATAAAATAATTTTTCTTTTATTGCAAAAGCATCCAAGTTATTTTCTGATGATTATGATACAAGATAATCTTTATTATTCAAAGTTACAGAAGTAGAATAAAAGGCAGTAAGTTAATTATCACGGAAAAAAAAAACTAATTTAATTTGGATGTGGACAGCAAGAACATTTTTGAAATATTTTTAATATGTACTATAATTAAATACGTTTTGTCTAAAATTGGGTTAGGAAAAAATAGGACCACTGGGTCCAAATTTCTTTCCTTAATTAGTCCCAAGACTTGGAGAAGGAATATACCTTCTATTTTGGAAGCCAAATTGTGGGGTCCATGGTCTATGGCTCCAATAATAATTGCGGCCAAGCGGATTCTATTCCGGGACCCACATAAATTTGACATCTTGCGGTCTTGTATTGGTTAATTATCCTGGATGCTATTCGGGGGATACGAATGATTTTGGTACTAATTAATATTTGCCGTATTTAAGGACACACCCACCGGTGGCAGGATGCCGCGTTCATTCTGAGAGCAGGCACGTGGAGAAGAGTTTTCCTCTCCCCCGTTGGCGTTGGAATTTAAAAAGAAATACCCCGTTGTCTTTTTGTTCGAGCCTAGGCTCAGACCCAACACAATAAAAAATTGAATTGAGCCAGATCAAGTCCACGGCTTAAATATCTAACCCAATGAGTCATTCGGGTTGAATCTAATAAGCCGATCCTAATCCAAAAAAATTGGATTCAAGTTGGGTCCGGTTTCAACGGTTCAAGTTTAAGATTGTGCATATGTTGTACATTGGTGCGTATGTTAGCTATCCATTGAGAGATGATCTTTTAGTCACCACACTACATTAAAAGAGTCTGATAGCCGCGATTCATGACATTGTTTTATTTATTTCATACATTTTGGATTTCAAAATCTGATCCATTCAGCAACTTTTCATGGTAAAGATCAACTTAGTTATGGGTAGCTTCCAAGCATTTGTATTTAATGCCCCATTCTTGGAAACTCCTATATTGGAACACAGAACAATGCTAGATCAAAAGGTAAAACCCAGATTTTAGAGTTCCAAAGAAACTGGAGTAGTCTTTTTCATTCTACAAAAACTGCATTAGTTAGTAAAGAATTAGATTCTCAACATGCATAGTGATCTTGTAAAGAACAAAAATATTAGAAAAGGATACAACTTAAGTTGTCACTGCAAATATTCTTAATGAGCATTATGATGAGACAGAAAGCAAACCAGTAAATGGAAGAAAACAAAGCCTAATTCAAAAGCAGATTCATGGGTTTTTCTCTAGTAGAAGTAAATAAACCTGCTCTATAGGCACTTAAGACAGCATTTGTTGCAGATACGTATGTGGCACCCTATTCCCATCATAAGAGATCGACTGGAATCTCAGTTTCCTCCATCTCTTTCTTCCAAAGAGCTACATCACAGCGGCCAAGTTTGGTTGTCTTCTGTATCTCTCTTAAGCCAAAGAGCATCAGCCACACATTTTATGTCAGTAGTCTTCTCATTTGCCAGTTTGAACTTGGCAGCATCAACAACTACACAACCCAAGCCATCGACTTGAGACTTCCTCTGCAACTGCTTCAAGTGAACAATTGCAACGTACAACTCCACCCGCTTTGTGATCTTGAAAGCTACAGTCAGTGCCTTCTTCGCCGCTTCTGACTTCCCTGCAGTTTACAGGCCTAACAGTTTTCCGAGTTTGAGTTGAGCCGGATTAAATTGTAGGATTGGAAATCTAAATTGCTTCAAAAATTAAACGAATTGAGTCGGATCAGAATTTAGTAAACTCGAATCTAACTCGAAAAATAAAATGAGTAATTTTAAAATCCAACCTGATCCCACGAACTCTTTAACACAAGTCGGTTCGGGTCTAAACGAATCAGGACATAAGGCAACTCAATCCATTTGCAGTCTTATAAAATATATATATCGATGATAACTTCTTGTCTTTATTTTATTTTTTATTTAGTTGGTTCCCCCCCCCCTTTTTATTTTTTTTATTTATTTGTTTGTTTTTTCTTTTTTTTCTTCTCTTTTTTTCTTTCTTTTTTCACCATTTATTCTTCTTTCTTTCTTTTTTTTCCTTCTATCTCATCTTCCCTTCTTTCTTTTCTTCTTCCTTTCTTTCTCTTTGCTTCTTCTTACTTTTTTATATTTTATTCTCTTTACCTCTTCTTACTTTTTTATATTTTATTCAATCCTTTCTTTCTTCCTATTTTATTCTTCACTCCTTCCTTCTTTCTTTCCTTTTATTATTATTATTATTTTTTAATTTCTTCCTTTCTTTCCACTTTTTTCTTCTTCCCTTTTGTATCTCAATTGCCGTTTTCTTTCAAAAACATTATGGAATGACGAGACACCCATGGAGGCGAAGACATAATTTAGCTAGCAACTAGCACAACATCACCTCATGCAATACGGATTTGATGCCCGGCATGTCTCGCTTGAATTTTACTTATTCTAGCCATAGTTCTAAATAATGACAGTACAATCATAATTACAGTCGTTATAATAGTTTTAGTCCTTGCCTACAACCTTAGTGATAAAAAAATTTTCACCGCCAAATACTTTAGACAATAAAATTTATTTTTTTAGCAACAAATTTTTTTTAGCTAAACATATAAAATCTTATAGTGACTATATGATGGTGATCGAGCTTGAGATGAAAACCACCTTCATCACCGAGTTGTACACCGAGATGACATCCGTAAACAAATGCAAGTACCGAGTCAAGAATACCAAAGCGTACAAGGCCTACATCTTGAGCAAGATCCTTGTCTCTAAATCAAAAAAAATCTGAAGTATCTGGAAAAAATTAGGCAAAATCACTAGATTTTGAGTTTGTAAGGGAAAACCTTAGGACCCAAGCAAAATTTGGTGGCTACGATCTTGAGAAGGACGACAAGGATGCTGAAGAGATGGGTCATGTTGCTGATGAGCCAGAAAAATATTCACGGTGGTGAATAATGAGAGAAACCCTAGATTTTTCGCTGTGAACTGAGTGGGGTTTTAAGGGGGGATTGGGAAAAGAGCGGTAGAGGATTAGTGCAAGAGAAGGAAGAAGGGGGGTTGAAGAGGGGAAGAAGAGGTTTAGGGGTTTGGATTTGGGGAACATGAGGTAGACGCTGTGACAACTCAGCAAATGCTCTCGAAGAGAACCATTTCGACCTAACTCGGAACGAACCTAGTGGCCAAGGCTCGACCACTTCTCAACGTTCAACGGGCCGGCATTGGGCTTTCTTTCAGGCTTTGTTCGGGTATAAGCTTGGGTAGTTGGGCCCGGTATATACCTGACCTAAGCTCGAGATGTCTACAAGCTCCAAAATTAAACCCAAATCCAACTAAATCGACTCGGGCCTGGCCCGACGAGCCTTAAGCCGACCCGAGCCCACATCCAACCCTAGTTGCTCACCCCATCTTCATCCCAACTCCTATTTTTTTACAAAAACAAGGTGGAATGACCGAGACACCGCCTGATGCAATAGGAGTTCAATGCCCAGCATGCCTCCATTTATCATAGTTTTAAATAACAATATTATAATCATCATTACAGTCATTTTAATACTATCAACCATCTTTTGGTACAATATTTAGATAAATAACATTTAAATATATAATAGCTATTATCTTATTTATTTATTATTTTATTATAATATATCATGATAACAAATAATGACCATTATTTTTACTTGTACTTTCTTTTCAAGAAATTGATATTTATTTCAAATTTCAATTTTTTTGCTTCAAAATTTCCTCCAAGAGTGATTTGGTGTAGAAATTTATTATTTTGTCTAATAAAAATGAAGGAAAAGATGATAGTATTCTTTCTTCATTATTGTCCACTATTTTCTATTACAACGATAATTATTCCAGTAATTAATATTAAAATTTTTTAAAATTGCATTTCGAGACAAATAATGGTCGTTGTAACTATTTTAACGATCAATGATGGTTTTGATGAGGGGACCTGGGGCGGTTATGACGTCATAACGCACTATTTCAAAGTATAGTTCTGACTTGTGTGTGAGTGAGAATCACAAAGCATAGGTTTGATTTAAAGGAAGATAATGCAAATAATTTATGGCTCATCATAGGGTTGTGCGGTGCATGGCAACTTGCCTGTTTGGATTTTTCCTATAGGATTAGGTTGAAAATCATATAGAATTTGTGGATTAGATCAGTACGACCAGCAAGATCATAAGCTATAAATATTGAGGAACAGCTTTGAAGTGTTTTTCTCACTATGAAATTTAGGCTAGCCCACTCCAAAGCTATTTATAGGTATTTTATGAATACATGTTTAACCGAGCATATAGTCTATGATCTTGCTGCTTGTGCTAGCTCAATCTATGAATCCTACACATTTTTCAGCTTAATCCTATGGGAATATCTAAGAATGCCCCAAGCTTCTTTTTTTTTTGGAACCATTTAAGTAAAAATCTTATTGCAAATCTACCAAGCATGGGACTTAAATCTAGATCGTCGATAACAATCCTCAACTATTTTACCAATTACGCTACTTGCGCTCTCTACGGTAAAATCTTAAGCTGAAACACAAGTGGGCCCGCCTCAAATGCACCCATCTCAACTTGTGCAAATGACAGAGCTTGAGCGTGGCTCAAGGGCCATTAGTTCTAATGCTTGGCATCACGTAGCGATCGGTTTGCATGAACCTTCGAGACATGACTGACTTGTTACTAATTAAGCCCCTTTTCCGCATGCAAACATCAATTTTTTACACACAAAAGAAATGAACTGGGCTGAGTAAGAAGCCATCAATTTGTTCAAAACTACAAACAAAATTAGGCTGAAAATTCTGCATAACTTATGGATTAAGCCATTCATTTAAAGTGGATGCTATCAACTAAGCACCTCTCAGCTCAAATTCTGTGAGAAGAAAAAAAATAATCCTTGAGCCAGTGGACTCTTCTTTTCTTCCTACAGCCCAAAAGCTGCGATTTGGGTAAGCGCTTAAAAAATTCGAACTAGATGGGTCAACATGCGGATTTTCAGTCTGGTACTATAGAAATATTCAAACTACCCCTAAAAGAGCTAAGCACCACAGTTATAATAACTCAATTTAATTACACACATGGAGTCTCCAAACCTCACTACCATGGGAATCCAATGCCTGGCCTGCCTCATTTTAATTGCACTTGTCCTAACTTCTGTCTAAAAAAGAGTCCCAAGGCGTAGATTTAATTCAAGAAGCAGACCTAATTCATAGCCCATTTAAGACACAATGCATGGTTCGAGCTGTGTTTTCTCCCCAGAACTACAGCATAAAGAAATCTACTAGAAAAATGAGTGAGGTTGGGACTAAAGATCTAGTCACTGATACCAACTGTTGATAACCTCATCAACTGCCTAGAACTTTCGAACTAAGCCACTAGTATACCATGCACATGGCGCCAGTGCAAGGCGCAAATGTGATTCGAGGGGACCAATGAATTTAATCAATTTCAGGCACTTCATAGAACAATGTTATGATAGACTCCACTTCTAATTAACTAGTGACTGAATGAGCCCTTCTTATCTGTATACAAATGTTAATTTTCTGACTTACCAAAGAAACATTATAGGCTGAGTAAGAAGCAATAAATGAGTTCCTGACTTCGCAAGAGCTAAGCATATAATGAATAGAGTAAGCATCATAGATCTAACATTTAATCAACTTACGAACATGGATTCTCATGATATGTATACTTCAATATCACCCAACTCACTTATGCTCTAGAATAAAAGGGACAAGGCAAAAATCATAAAACCTTCCTCGAATGGTATTATTATGCCTCCGATTGATGTAAAAGGCAATGTCAATGCCTACTTTTACGGGCATCATATGTGTCACTATTCCATGCTCAACATTATCGAGCTTTACATATGGATGATCAGAAGCTATTGATAAGAAAGCATGGTTAAATTTGTAATTAAGCGATCGATCAACTCAATTCCCATTATGGCTAAATTATGATAGAGTTCTCAGAAAATGATTTTGGTTGTCTTAAGCAACAATGATTTCTCCGTGTTGAAGATTTTATTGAACACAATTGAATAAGTTTTGTGGGGAAAGGGTAGATATAAATATATCACTGAACATCTCAAAACACTTTAATTTATAATAAAAGAAAGTATTCCAAGAAAAGCTTGATTGACATCCAAGAGTCATATATGCCATTAACATGAGAAGTGTACCTCCTAAGAATTGAATGGGCACTACATCCATTAAGTTAAACAATATGATTTTTGTAAAACTACATTCATCCGCATCCTAATATAGTGTCCATGAATCAACATATCCTCATCATGAAAAATGGAAACTGCTCTCCAAAAGTCGTACTTCGTCATGAATTTGATCCTACCATGATCTTAATCACTCTTCCTTTATAGTCCTGAGATTATTTCAATGCCATGCATATATTTTTATACTATAAAAATATTATTAGATCATTTTTGTTTATTAGATCTTAATTCATTTCATTATTTTACATGTATCACACGTGTCTGCCACGGATATATCCAGATCACTGAGATCAGGGACCACACAACCATGGCAAGTGCCCCTTCTATACACGTACCCCTTTAACGGAAGCCACCACCGTCGAGAGAGAGCCCTACTTCTCGAGCAGACAGCGCTTCGCTCTGCAAGTAATAGATTTTTTTTTTTTTTTGCTCATGTGATTTATTTATATATTCAATGCTATTGAGCTGCATTCCAAAATCAATGTTTCCATCGTTCTCTCAATCCCGATTTGAATTCTAAATTCATAAGTCTCTTCCATTTGTAATTAGAACTAAGCTTATCATAACGCTAATCTCATTACAGATGTATGTAGCTATAAATAAAATAAGTTTACAAAGATCCCATTACCTTAGTCTGCAGTTGTAAAGATTGCTTCAGTAGAGTGATGTCTTCTTCATCTTTAGTTCTAATTTATTGCTAATTTTGTTGCATTTATATACGAAGCTTTGTTTTGTTTGCCATGCTTGAATTATGTTTTGGTTGCCCTCCTATAAAGGGTTCTCAGTCTCCTTTGATCCCTCTTTTTGGTTGAATTTAGTTCACTTCACGATCTTTTTCAGGGATGTGGAGGCAGAGTCATAAACCAACCAAACTATTCCACAGGGCACAAAGATGTCGACCAAGAGCTCTTGCACTACTAGCTTTGTTCCTTGTCGCTTCCACGCTGCTTCTTTGTGGAATCAAAGGAAAACCTAGTTCCCAATATGATCCTCCGAAGCTAAAACGGAGCAGAACCCGAACTTCCACCCAATTTCGGCCTACAGTGGAGTATACAAATGGGACTGACTTGATATGGCAGATACCGGAGTCGCCCAAGGCGGTGTTGTTTATAGCTCATGGCTGCAATGGAAGGGCAGCCAACTTTTGGGACAGATCCCCTGGCTGCCCATATTGCGTTGGTTTCCCAGAAGAGAGGCTGATAGTCCTTCATGCCCTGGATCGGAGATTCGCGGTTCTCAGCATTTCCAGTTCCCGGAAATGTTGGTCGCTTGGGAAGGAGAAGCATGTTGTCAAATGGATAACCACATGGTGGATTGAGAGAAATAAGCTGGAGAAGCTTCCTATCATGGCACTAGGGGCTTCATCCGGTGGGTACTTCGTTTCTGCCCTTGCTGCCGAGATGAGGTATAAGAGCATTGTGCTTATGATTGCAGAAGGGGTGTTCGATACTATGGGTATACCAGAGGGTTATCCTCCCACACTCTTTGTGCACATGCCTAAAGACCAGCGCAGGATGAGATTGATAGAAAGGAACATGGAAGCACTGAGGCGGAAGGGTGTTCGTGTCAAGGAGGTCAGGTGCTTGGAATTCCCCTTGTCTCCAAACTTCTTGTCGGATAGGATACTGGGGTTGAACCAGACAATGGCTGTCAAGCTAATTCGGATGTTCTCGGAGAAGGGCTTCCTCGATGAGAATGGGTATATGAGAAAAGATGGGCGAGCGACTCGTTGGAAGCAAGCTCTCAGGGAAAGGGGATTTCCATTGGAGAAGTATGAATTGCTTAATCATATCCAGGAGGAGTTAAATCTTGCATATGGATACCATGAGATGACTAGTTTGCAGACTGATGATATTTTTGACTGGTTTGAATCTTATATGAATTAGTGGATAGTTTGTATCTTAAGCTCCATTAGCACTATTTACTGTTTCATTGCATTTTCACTTATATGTGTATATATATATATATATGTGTTCATTGGCACATATATTTCCTACAAGCTCCTGCTTCCTGAAATTTTTTCTGGAGTATTGCTGGAGTCTTAGGAACTACATCGAGCGCATTGAAAAGAACATCCGGGAGACTCTTGGACAAATGCTTTAATCATATAACTGAGAAGTTTGCTTGTCATGTTAGAAGAGAAGAGATTTACATGAGCACAAGGAGTTTTTTTGATTAGTTTTGGAGTGTGGATCCTACTGATCTTTGAACTTTTGTAGGCTGGCATATTTGTTTTGTAGGTTGGCATATTTGCACTTGCATCAGTATCGCCCTGGTTTGAGGATCATTCTGAGCAAACTTAGTTTGTTATCTTGGTTTGGGGAACCTTCCTAAGGAACTTTCCTTCCTGGCCTTCTATTCCTTCCTAATGGACCCCCTTGTGTATACCAAGAAAGGTGATCTGCTCTTCCTAAGGATCTTTTGCTCGTTATATTAGTGTGTCATGAAGACCAGATGGACATTTCTGTAACGTGTGTGCAAGAACAGCAACATGCAGTTGCCGTGCTTGCATGCATAAGGGGGAACTTGGTTCATCTTTTGCCTGCATTTTTTTTTTTTTTTTGCCTATGCAGTGTTGCTGTTATGCATCTGATTAAAGTGAGAACTTGGTGCAAAATTAACCAAGGGTGCCTGGATATTAAATCTGGTTTCATGTTCCTCCCTGGCTTCCTTTACTCACCTCTTATTAGTAGTTGACAGGAGCAGTTGTAGCTCACTGTAAGTGGACCTGGGCGATTCCTTCGGCTGTCACTTACAATTGGCTACTCTTTGATAGACTGGCTGGCTTCAGGACAATGCAAACATGGACCTAATTGATTGTTTCTGTATTGAAATTGGATTAGATTCTCATGATTGGAAATAGGATTACTAGAATTACGGAACATGAGACCCGACTCAACCTATGCTAACTAGACCTTTCCTAACGCATTCCTGCAGGGAGGTTGAGATTTTGTTTTCTAGGCCAGCCAACTTCAAAGCTATTCTTGAGTATTTCATGAATATAAACTTAGGTCAGCCTGTAGTCTGTAATTCCACCGGCTGTACCGGCCTATTACATGAATCGTACATAATTTTTAGCCTAATTCTGTAGAAAAATCCAAATAGGCCCTGAACACGGCAAATGGTATGTCCTCTCCTCTGGAGGTAACATTAGTGGCATCATAGGGTAATATTCTGCCTTGATTATGTTAATGGTTTCCTGTATAAATGAACTCTAATGGCCTTGAGTCCATCTTTGTTGGGTTCGAATGGATGACATGCATTTGCATACGGATAAAATTCACACCAATTGAAAGCAATCAGGTCTGGTATGGGAGACATAAATTTGGATTTTGCACCAACAGTGGCTTGGAGCTGGCTTTATTTGGCCTGCTAAATTTTGTGAAGGAGTAGATCTTAGCCTGATATCTGAACATTAACCGAGTCCGGTGCACTCCTATATACAGCTAATGTTGCATTTTTAATTCTGATCGATGGGATTTCGATATCATTCATTGCATTGTCTTGTTTCTTAGACAGACAACTTGCATGTCAGGTTGAGGAGCATATATTGCAATGGAGGTCACTGGAGAGGAATCCTACAGCAGCTAGACAAACTTCTTTGGATCTTTCAATTCACCGTATAAGCTACAAGGACAAATTGCAGCCCACATGCAGTAACATTAATGAAATCAATTTGGTCGATGACTCTACAAGATATAAGATATAGGCTGCATTTGGTTTGCGACTAGAATCGATATTAAAATTGGAATGGTCATGTTCTTCGATGGTTTGGTTCGTTATTGGAATCAGAATGAAATTTGAATACTAGGTGAGAATTTGAATTAGATTTTAGGAGATTGGAGTATTTCTATTTTTTTTTAGAATCGGAATGAGAATGGGACCCCCTCTAACCAAACAGTATTCCAAATGCTTATGAGGCTGGGAGGAGGTGTCTCATTAAAGCGACTGTATGACCTATTATACCGATCCATGTCTATAGATTCGGGTCCCTTTTCCGTGCATACATAATACCTCTCTTTTTCTTTCTCTTCTTCATGGACTTCGAGTTTGGTAGTGTTAGAGGGTGAGAAGAAAGGGAAGGCTCCTCTCCTGTTTTTCCTGCTAATAAGACTATTTCTTATGCATCCCTGGCTATGTGCAGGAGCCTTGTGAAGTTTGCTGACCGGAACTGCTGATCCACGTGCATCGAGGCCTCCCAGCTTAAGTCTCACTTTCTTACGTCTTGCCGTATATAGCTTTAGCTACTAGAGGTTTTTCTTCTAAAAACTCTACTTCCAAAAGCTCTACTGCCAATAGCTATCCCAAACGGGGCGTAAGTATCGCCTCCTAATATTTTGCATAGCATTGGCTCGTTCTTAGGATTCACATTCGGGCTTATTGATATCTAAATTTTTGAAATGTTGGATGACATGCACAAGAAAATCATATCACCATGTTTATCACGCATGCTAAAGAATGCCGCCGTGACTCCATCGTAGTTTGTTGGCTGGTGGTTAATCATCATAAATGTTAGTCTGGACCATGGACCTTTCTTGAAAGCCATGTGGTTGGCTTGGGTACCACACAAAGAAGACCGACTTCAGCTCCAGAAAAGCAGAGCGAGCGTTTTTAGCTCACGTCGGTCCGTGATAAATAGATCAAATCAGATTAAATAAATTTTTAGTAGAATATATGAATTTAAACAGATTAAACATATTAAATGAATTGGATTAAACATAACATAAATAGATTAAATATATTTTAAATAAGTTCAATGGATCTGGGTATGACTCGATCTAATTATTAAATTGGTGGTTAAACGAGTCAAATGTTTAAATTTGAATCCTACCCATTTGATAAATAAATTTAGATGGATTGAACGCTTATAATTCAACCTCGTTTATGTCAAATACTTAAAGCAGATTGTTCACGGATCGGATAGATGCATCGTGTCATAAATTGCCACCCTTATCGACAAAGGGTTCAAAGAGCAATGTGCTGGGGTTGGTTACTATCTGAGTCCATATCTGATTTATCTAGCTACCGGCCGGCTCTAATCAGACATATCTACTTCATGGTCCAATCCAATAATTTTCTGAGCCGGTCCATATTCAGAATTAAAAGGTGCAGCATAGGACTCAAACATTTGATGGCAGCATTTTTATGAGCCTGACTGTAAATTTTGGGTTTCGGTATTAGGTTCTTTGAACGCTGGTTAGATTGGTTTCAGGTTAACTAGAAACTCTCTAATTGAGTGTATGATCTTTGTGGGTCTTCTCAGAGGGTAGACTTGGTTTTCAGTTTTCTTTCTTTTCTCTTTCAATTTTTCCCTTTTAGTCATTGCGTGGTAAGAATCCAAGCTCATGTCATGGGCTAGCTTATAAAATAAATTGGTGACTAACCCAAAGAAAAAAAAAAATCAAATTCCATTTTTAATAGTACATGTCGATGCTTGTATTGCGCGTCAAAGGACGTGATTTAAGATTTTTTTTTGGGGGGGGGGGGACTACGCCGGTTCAGGACAACCTTCATGGGCAAGCTCTTATTGGTGCGGACCAGTGACATTGGAACTCAACAAGAGCCATTATTTATTTTTCCCCTCTTTTGGTTTTTCTACTAAAGTCTTATACTCTTGTTAGGAATCTAAGATTAGGATTCTATAAAATATAAATATATTTTTTTTACTCATATAATTATCATGTGAGGGTAATAATGGAGCGTCCAATTAACATGCAACAGATGCTCTACAGCTCCATTAAATTTCTCAATAATGGTGAAAGTTTGATCTAAGAAATTTTAAAAAAATGAAAAAAATAAATTGAGGAGATGGACGATAATGTATGTTGTTTTTTTTATTTTTTGTTTAGACTCTTCTAATAAAAGAACGACCTTAGTGAACTCATCGAGGATATTGAGTGGGGCTTCAAACAAAAGAGTAAGTGTTTGGTTACCACTGTAAAATTAAAAAAAGACCATAAATAATAGATTAAGTGATTGTATGTGTTAAGCAATTGTTTGATTTACAACGATATATGAGATGGAATCTCTGAAAAAAGAATCATCAATTTTGTATGAAATAAACATCACATTCTGTATGATTTTGTAATTTCAAAATGCTTTATATATTGTAAGTTAATAACACAATTCTCTTCTTAGTGATCTATTAATATCTTTCCAAATATCTAAAATTTAGAATATTATCAAAATATGTCAAAAACTTAAAAGTTGAGATATTGGTGAAAATTGAAATAGAATTTATAGATGACAATAGTATTGTCCCAAATCTTATAGTCAAAACTTCATGAAAACAATATATAACAGAACTGTTCTTCTTAGCGATTAGATTCAAGCACCTAAAATTGAGTTCACGAAGGTTGTTTGGGCACAACTATTTAATTCAACGGTTTAACAATACATACCCAAATTCGAGGTTATTTTTGGAGTTATATTTCTTTTTTCACTTCAAGTTATCCATATCGCAAATGAAAAAAAAAAAAGTGAGATGTTATAATGTGGCTATGTATTTGATGTTATTTTTCAAGATATATATATATATATGTGTCTATGTATTGGGGGTTATTTTTGAAGACATATATCTTGTATATATATTTTGTATCGATTTTTTACTTAACCCATAATGAGAGGTATACAATGGAATCCATAAAATAATATGGTACAATTAGATAAAACAAGAAAAAAATATAAAAATAATAAAAAGTTTCAAGTTTGGCCCCTACTTGACTGTGCTCAGAGTGAACTTGTAGCATAAGACATGCCTCACTTGAGCCAATACAACACGGTGAATTTAATATGACATTATCAAATTTGTTCTTAGAGCTAAAATTTTATTCAATATCTGGTTTTAATTTGATTTATTAAATCAATTGCTCGAGTCAGCATAACTTATCATTTTTAATTTGACTAAATCAAATTTAGACTTGGGACTGATCCCTGTTAACTTAATTTATGCATTGAGTCAAGTCAATTACGAGCAGTTTGTTAGTTGATCTTGATTTTAGTTGGGTCCTACCTTGAATAAACTCCCAAATGTGCCTTAGTAGAGAGATGTGCAAGTTAGAGTCAAAGAAACGGTGTCCACGTTTTTTTATTTTCTTTAAATTTTGAAGGGAGGTCGAAGGTTTTCTATGGATGATTGTAGTGTTAGAATTATCTTCTGAGAGTGTTCTTCGTAGCATTCTTTTTCCAGTCGAGTTGTTTGGCAATAGTTAGAGCTTCGCCAGTGTGGCTTATAGCAAGTTTTTTTATGAATACTTGAAAACGTAATCGAGCTCCATTTTACCAAAAAAAAAAAAATTGCGAGGGGCTTTTCGACTGTGGGGCGCATAAGGCGGAAAAGGCCTACAGCGCCGAACCGTCGGCCGTGCTGGCCAAACCTCGTGGTGGCGCGCCCGTGGATGATTGAACAAAATAGCAGCAAGGCAAAGATCCTTAACAAAGCAGCATCGGAACCTGAGGCTTAAGTCACCCATGAAAGAGCCCATAAAAATTCCCTCTCTTGCGAGAGATCAAAAGGATAACGAAACCATTGGGCTAGAAAACTAATTGATACACGAGAGGCCAGCATCCTAGCCCCTACTATGAGTCTATAATGAGGTGAAACGGGTGCAAAGACCTGCTTCTATGTGACATACGTCGAATGCTGCAGGAGTGTCGTGCGGTTTAGGTCAAGCATATCCTTTGGGAGGCGAACCAAGCTGCTGACTGGGTTGCCTCTTTTCTTGCTCATCATTTGGAAGAATTTTTTTGGACCCAACAGTCCTATTTTTTCTTTGTTTTGTGTAGCCTGATTGCTAGTGATGCTGCTGGCTATACTCACGCGAGAGGAGTGGGAGCAGCCAATATGGGTGCGAAGAGAATCTATGAAGAAACCATATACATACATGCATACATATATATACATATATATATATATATACATATATATATATACATATATATACATATATATACATATATATATACATATATATACATATATATATACATATATATACATATATATACATATATATACATATATATACATATATATACATATATATATATGTATGGTAGGTTATCAATCTACCCATTTTTCATTGGACAAAAAATATCCTAACTTTTTATAATTCTTAAGAATATTTTATGACTTTATACAATCCCACATAAACTCACTCTCTCAACCCCCAATTAATACTCTCTCCCTCTTTCTCTCTCATGTGTGTGTGTGTGTGTGTATGCATGTATGTATGTATGTATGTTTGTATGTATGTTTATATATAACATACATATAAACATACATGTATACATACATACATACAAACAAACAAGCAAACAAACATACATACATACATACATACATATATACATATATATATATATATAACTCAGGGGTCGACTTATGTTCATTCTGGATCGGCACTTCAAGATGTTGAGAAGGCTTATGCTGTGATATTTTCGAAGGGTCGACTCTTTATCCTTAAGGGTCGGCTCATCTTCATCAGGAGTCGTCTCTTTAAATGCAAGGGTCGACTCATACTATAGTTTTTCGGCTGACACTGAGACTGAGCAGGGGTCGACTTATTTTGAACAAGGGTCGACTCTTCAGACTTTGTCTCAGGCGGTGAAGGCTTTCTGTTTTTTTTGAACTACACAAGGGTCGACTAATGTTTTGCGGGGTCAACTTATTGATTGTGTTCCTTGAATAAAACATATCAGAATCAACTTAAACTTACCCTTTTTGCTTAGGGGTTGACTCAAGTCTTTCAAACAGAAAACTTTAGACTTCATTTCTGATCTCCATGGATTAGATTAAGATCATTTTCTTTTAGAACATGTCCAATGAGATGTTTGCGAAGAACTTATGATTTTGCAGTGCTTTATTTCTTCTGATTTTTCTTGACTTATAAAACTTCACAATTAAGCCAATGTCATTAGTTCACAATATCATCTCAAGTGTTTTGTAATCATCAAAATTCATCCTTTAGGGTTGACAGCCCCGTCTACGCGTCTTATGCGTTAACGCCGCCTTGGCCCTAAGGGGCCGAGAAGAGGCCACACTCTTATCGGCCCGGGGCTGGCGACTCTAGATGTAAATTACTCCCCCAAAAAAAGATCTTAGCCCCTTCAGGTCAGGGCTTTCCTCCTCCAGACTGTGTAAACTAATGAAGTTATCCTCCGAAACTTTTCCAAGGCGTCTCTGAAGCACCCTGATGGGCTCGGCATACTCTGGATACCCTGGCGGCATGAGTTATATGCCGTTAAATCTATAAAGTCGCCCCTAGAGCTCGCCTCGGGGCGCCCTGCAGGACTTAGCGAGAGCCCGAGGGCCTCACAACTGCAGGTTCTATCTATAAAGTCGCCCCTAGAGCTCGCTTCGGAGCGCCTTGCAGAACTTAGCAAGAGACCGAGGGCCTCGCAACTGCAGGTTCTATTTATAAAGTTGCCCCTAGAGCTCGCCTCGGGGCACCCTGCAGGACTTAGCAAGAGCCCTAGGGCCTCGCAACTGTAGGTTTTATCTATAAAGTCGAACCTAGAACTCGCCTCAGGGTGCCCTACGAGACTTAGCAAATTGAGGGCCTCACAACTATAGGTTCTATCTATAAAGTCATCCTCAGAGCTCGCCTCGGGGCGCCCTGCAGAACTTAGCGAGAGCCCGAGGGGCTCGCAACTGTGGTTATATCTATAAAGTCGACGAAGTCATCCCTTGAGCTCGGCTCGGGATGCCCTGCGGCGTCAATGTAGAGCCAAGAAAGAGCACCCCCATCCGCAGGATTCTACAAGTACGCTCTTGATCTGAGTTGGGGGCATCTACAAAGTCATGCTTTGAGCTCGGCTCGAGATGCCCTGCGGCTTCAACGGAGAGCCAAGGAAGAGCACCCCCGTCCGCAGGATTCTACAAATACGCCTCTGATTTGAGGTGGGGGGCAACTCCAAGGTTCATTTAAATCTCGGTTAGATGCTTATCCCCGAGCTCATCATTGTTTCCGAGTTGGCATTGCCCCTCGAATGGATTTCTAATCTCGAGTTAACATCAGCCCTCGAGCGGATTTCTACTATCGGGTATATGCTTATCTCCGAGCTCATCATTATTCCCGAGTTGGCATTATCCCTCAGGTGGATTTCTAATCGCAAGTTGGCATTAACCCTCGAGCGAATTTTTACTTTCGGGTAGATGCTTATCCCCAAGTTCATCATTATTTCCGAGTTGGCATTGTCCCTTGGGTGAATTTCTAATCTCGAGTTGGCATTAGCCCTCGAGCGGATTTTTACTCTCGGGTAGATGTTTATCCCCGAGCTCATCATTATTCCCGAGTTGGCATTGTTCCTCGGGTGGATTTCTAATCTCGAGTTGGCATTAGCCCTCGAGTGGATTTCCATTAGCCCTCGAGTGGATTTCTACTCTCGGATAGATGTTTATCCCCAAGCTCATCATTATTCCCAAGTTGGCATTGTCCCTCGGATGGATTTCTAATCTCGAGTTGGCATTAGCCCATTAGCCCTCGAGCGGATTTCTACTCTCGGGTAGATGTTTATCCCCGAGCTTATCATCATTATTCCTGAGTTGGCATTGTCCCTCGGATGGATTTTTAATCTCGAGTTGGCATTAGCCCTCGAGCGGATTTCTATTCTCGGGTAGATGCTTATCCTCGAGCTCATCATTATTCCCGAGTTAGCATTGTCCCTCGAGTGGATTTCTAATCTTGAGTTGACATTAGCCCTCGAGCGGATTTCTACTCTCGGGTAGATGCTTATCCCCGAGCTCATCGTTATTTTCGAGTTGGCATTGTCCCTCGGGTGCATTTCTAATCTTGAGTTGGCATTAGCCCTCGAGCAAATTTCTACTCTCGGGTAGATACTTATCCCCGAAATCATCTTTATTCTCGTGCTGGCATTAGCCCTCGAGCGGATTCCTATTCTCGGAGCTCAAAATGGCCCGCGATACTAGACAAAGAGCTACAAGCTCGGGAGGATTATCTCCAAATTGAAGGTACATGACGAGCCCGAGGACTTTGGCAAACGCCAAACGAGGTTCCTGCTATGCGTGATAGGCCTAGACTTAAGCTACGCAGTTCGGATCTTGATAACTGAGCATGGAGCGGGACGAGCTCAAATATTTAACCCAAGGCAAAATATGTTGAAAAGAATATGGACTTCATTGATAACAAAGGCCGAAGGCCAAGTACAAGGGTACCCGACCTTAGGGTCGGGTTGACTACGAAAGGTCCAAACGGCCGACTTTATAAAAATAAAAACAAAAAATCAATCGACGCGGATGACTTCCACATTGGCGTCATGTGTGCCTCCATCCTAGTCGTAACCTCGGAAGTGCCATCTCCGCTAACCTCAGAGGCTGCCTCAGTCCCAACACTGGCATCAGGAATGGCTATTGATTCCATCCAGACGGCAGCTTCGGGGGCGATCTCTAGCCTGACTTCGGCATTAGCCTCCGCTACGTCCCCATCCGCCTCAGCAGCCCTATCTAAGTTCGGCTCAAGGCCGCTAAGGTCGACTCCAGGGCAGAACTGCTGGACTTGGAGGTGACAATTATCGAAGCCTTGGACCATGGTAGCAGCAGCCCCTTCCGCCAATTCGGTGAAGTATTCCTCCACCTAACGAAACTTCTCGATGGCCTCACGGGCAGACGACTCCACTAGATTCTCGAGTCGCCCGATTTTCAGTTTTCATTCCTCCGCTACACCCTGAAGTCTAATTAGGATGACTTCGAGCTCGGAGATGCGGCTTGCAGCGGATGGGCGAGCCCGAAAATGCTCGGCCTCCATATCTTGGATTTGGGCGAGCCTATCTTTTATCAGGACTTCAATAGCCTGCACTTTTTTCTTGGCCTGCACGGCGACTGTAGCCTTCTCTTCGGCCTCACGCCATTGCTGCTCAATGGCTGCCACTCGATCCTCGGCCTCTTGCTGTCGCTGCGCAGCAGTTGTTGCCCAAGTTTTGGCCTCGTACTCTTTTAGCTCGACACACTCCATCCTCGGCCTAAGCACCCTCAGCTCCTCTCGGTTGGTGAGCATGCTAGACATTAGCATGTCAACCACATGAAGAGACTGGCACAAAAAGATAAAGTGCTAACAAAAGCCGAGCATTCATAAAGAAAATAAATAAGGAACAGAAGGACGACATTACTCACCCGCACGCTCACTAAGTAGACATGATGGACGAGGTCGCCAAGGTTCTCCTCCATCAGTGCGCGGTCACACGGGAGCATGATGCTGCGCATGAGCCCACGAACAACGTTCTCAGACTCGAGGGCTGAATCGCCCTTAGGTTCACGACGTTGATGCTGCAATTGCTCCCCGTTGGACTCGGGGAACATGGGCTCGACCCTTACTAAGGCCGGAACCTCGGAGAAGGTCGCGGCCTCGATGCACGTTGGGACTATAGAGGGAATTGAAGTCTCGGACCTGCTCCCGAGCTGGAGATTCGATCCAAGCGGCTGGGTGATTGCTCCGATCTCTGGGACTCGATGGGCGGGTGCGACCACCGCTTGGTCAGAAAGATCCCTTCCAGCCGTCGACTGGGGCACCTCGGCCTCTACCGTAAGACCCTGGCTGGGTCCGACCCGAGCGGGGACAGCAACCTCAAGCTCTCCCCGCTCAGTCTCGAGACCAGGGGCGACTCTTGTTTTCTTCGGCCTCCCCTCAGGTCAGACCCTTTCGGGGGCAGCCCTCTTATTCTTGTACGCGGCCATCAGCATCTCGATATTAAAGATCATCCCTGCAATGTCTAAAGACAAAAGGTCCTATCAGAATCCGGCATAAAAAGGAAGAAGAAAAAGCTAAACTACTTATACCCTTACTGAGCTGGTCAGGGAGTCGAGGAGTTTCTTTTAGTCCGAGCAAACTATCTAAGGCCCCCTGCTTGGACTGCGACAACTACGGAAGCCTATTATTCGCAGAAGGCAGCGGAAAGCTCCAGGTCAGATTAAATCCCCAGACCGCTTGGAGGAAACAAAGAAAAAGTTATCTTTCCATCCATGGATGGAAGTGGGCATGCCCCCAAACAGCTTACGGCCTCCTTGAGGGAAGAAGTACCACCACCCTTTGTCCACGGGGTTGCCTTTTAATATAAAGCAACTCCTAAAGACATTCACCGAGGGGGACAGACCATGTGCTAGGCAGAGGGCGAGGAAGCCGATGATTATTCTCCATGAATTCAGGGCGAGCTGCGCAGGCACCAGGCCATAAGCCGTCAAAAGCTCCTCCACGAATCCATGCAGAGGGAACCTTAGCCCTACTCGGAGCGTATCTACGTACACTCCGACCCAACCACTAGGTGGGTTGGTGACACATCCTCCGAGGTTCGGGAGCTTGAGGACGAACTCCGGAGGAATGAAGAATCGGGCTCGGATCGAGCCCAGATCCTCGTCACTCATGAGCGAGCCGGTTCTATATAGGCTCGGGCCCACCTCGAGCTCACCCTCCCCCATATCGGAAGAGGCCTGAGCTCGCGACGAGTCCATTGCCTTGGTCTTAAGATTACAAAAGGGGAGAAAATGAAAGACTCTCCGAGCGACCGAAAGAAGGGATAAAACGCCTACCCGAAAGCTCGCTGAAAAAGGTGATCAGGAAAAGAAAGAGAATGACCGCCGGGAGGTGAAGACAGTGCCTAATGCAAAGGCTGACGAAAAGCTCCCAGAGTGCCCAGAGGAAAGCTCGAACACCACGGCAATGGCGGCTAAAAGAAGAGGACCAGGAGCGGGGGAGGGTCAAGCAACGATCCTAGGGCCCCCCTTTCAAGCCTTATATAGCCCACTACAACGGTTCTGATTGGGTAGCCTACACGATTAGACGAGCCGGGGTTCGCCACATGGCAAGCCTTAAGACAGCCTCAGCAAATCTTTCCGAATCACCGCACTAAATGCTGATCATTATGGAGGGTGCTCCGGAGCTCGAAACGTTGATAGCTAGCCTCTTGCATTCCATCAGGCAAGACGCTTCGGAGAAGGGAGCATTAACGGCCGGCATCTTGCATTCCGCCAGACGGGATGCTTCAGGGGATGGGGTATTAATGGTCAACCCCTCCTTGTTCCATTCCAGCAATCCCTCAGAAAAGAACGCCAACGTGGAACACCGAAAAGTTCCCACAACGGATTCTACTCAGGAAAACGTAGCGGCTCAAGCCTCCCAAGTCCGACACCAACCTCCCTGCTATGAAATATACCGAGGTATATCTAGCTCGGTACACACCTATTCCTGAGCACTTGACTGAAGCGCTGGACGATCAATGGTCCAGCTACTTCCATCGCCCGAGCTGAAGGGCAACTCGACCTCAGAAGTGGAGGGCAAATGATGGGGGGCGAAATGGATCATCCTGCCCACGGCTAAAAGGCCCCCCTGTTTTGGCCCAATAAACGCCAACTCCGACCGGTTGAATCCTCGGTTCGGCCCAGAATTAGCTCGGCTTCGGACTCCGCCAACAACTCCATCGGCTTCGGATATTCACCGACTCCCCTAACCAAGTTTGGGGTGCCTCCAATACTCGCCAACCCGCCCCGACCAAGCTCGGGACGCCAACTTCAGCAGTGCGACTCGACCCTCGAGCTCAGGGCACTCCAATGAGCACACCTCGGAATCTGGAGAGCCAAGGTACCCTCAGCACCCGTCTAGCCGACCTCACCAAACGCATGACGCGACCTCTCAATGGGCTCGGCCTCGCCAACAACCGTACTCATGTGCGCGCCTACACCCTCCTATGTGGTCGTACATTACAACATCACCATGCCACGCTTCAATAGCTGGCCCTCGATAGCCAAAGGACGACACCATGACTACACCAGCCATACTCTACTATGACTGTCAACACCTTACCGTTCTTGAGAACGGACAGTACTACACGCCACTAACCAGCCTAAGCTGCGCGCCATTCGGCTTAGAGCCACGCCCTCTCATGATGAGGGCGGACAATGCCTCTGCCACTTGGGCCTCTCCACCGGGACTATAAGTAGCTCGGTCAGGTAACTTCTAAGGGACTTTTAGCTGGACCAAATTTATCCCACTCTAACTTGATCGTCGAAGAGCCCTCACTGGAAACACCGGTAAGGCTTTGTGCAGATCCACCGCCGTCGCATAGGAGGTGGCCCCCATCTTCTTCATCCAACAACCAGCGGCTCCTTCGACTCCTCAGGCATGGTCACCCTTGGGCCAAATTTGAACCACAACATATATATATATATATATATATGAAAGTGAATCCTATGTTCTTCGGTGTTTAGCATGCTGAATTTTTTTTTTTTGAAAACCATAGCTGAACCTGATTGGGTTCAACCGCAGATCACCTTTTTTCATGCGCCATGCAATCCCTACAAATTAGGAAATTCATCTAAATCTTTTTAGGAAGATTTGAGGCGTCATTTTTATAGAAAATATAGCCCCATGCCTCCTCTCTTCTCACGCCAATTTTTGGCCAAAAATAAAGAGGATAGGCATGAAAAAGATTGGGGATAAATCAATGTGTCATTCTTCTCCAAGAAGATAAGGATGGGTTCCTAAAATTTAGGAATTCTTCTCCTTATCCAATTCTGATTATTTGGCCTCATAATCCTCATCAAATAAGGTTTTCTAATTGATTTGGATCAAGCCCAATCCAATTGGGTCAAGTTCCATCAATTGGGTCAAGCTCAATCTACTTGGGTTGAACCCAATCCAATTAGGCCAAACCCTGATGCAGCCCAAAATGAATCCTATTCAATTTGGCTCAACCTAAGCCCAATTACTCAATCAAATTGAGTTCATTAGCAATCTAATTACTATTTAATCCTTCAATAATTCAATAATTATTTTAATGCAATTTTTGCTTAGGATAATTTGTCAATCAAATTGACCAAATTATCCCTGAATGATTCTTAATCATCAATCAGCCATTTGATAAACCTATAAACTTTTATGCGTGTGACCTCATAGGTTCGAACCTAAGCCGGTAGTATAGGAACGTCTTCCTTTACTAATCGATGTAACTATCTAGCAATAGTACCCAACGTCCAGATAGACCGAATATATGCGAAGCAAATATTCTGAAACCCTGGACTATGGTTACTGTATAATTCAATCCCTTTGACTCCTAATACCTGGATGACTTAGAGCTCACTGTCAACCCTATAATTAGTACATCCATTATGTGATTAACTTTAGATATCCCGTGACTCCTCACTGGGATTACCCTGGCCAAGATTTTGCTAAATTAATCATAAGACATTATCTCCTATTTTCAGGAGGGATCAATTCCATCTCGACTCACAACTGACTACGCAAGTACTTGACTGCATCGGGTGACCTTCCGTCACTGAATCAGAAATTCAGGTAGCCCGGTACCAAAGTACAGTGAGTTGTTTGCTAGTCACATGTTGCGGTCTCAGGTCAGAGGGCCAAACTTATACCCATATCCACTCGGAACATCTCTTGATAGTAGAGCATTCCGAAATTGGTCACGTTCAGTGAAATGTACTCCTACACTTCATCTCTTATAACATATCATTTGGTCGCGAACTAGTTTAAGGACTCGAAGATAAATCCTCCTTTATCATTAATAAGTCCTAAGGACTTCATCATATAAGAGTTCATTTGAAGATGTAAAATAATGAATAATGCCAAATAACACTTTATTTAATTTGTCAATTCATTTACAAAATTCAATCATCAACATGCTGACGATTGATATTTAGGATACAATTTCCATAACCATTATATGGAGGCTATGACCTAGTTATCTCCATAACCATTTCATTTTAAGGACCTAATAATTTTAGAGGATTTCATAATTAGGATAGATGAGACGATTCGATTAGTCTAATTTCTCCCACTGACTTCACCAAATCAGATTAGACTCAAACCGGTTAAGGAGGCACCTAAATCAGTCAAACTGATTTTTCTTATAAGCATGGGCTAACTCGAATCACTAAGTGATCCAATCAAAATGTGATTGACCATATCGGCCAGGTAAGTGAGATCGGTGGAAGGAATATGCCATTAACTCGACAAAGACGAATCAGTGCAAGTAGCTCCCAATTAAAAACCACCGGTCAAGACTGCCAAACTTACCTTAGACACCAACTGGTTAATCAATTTTGATTTGATTACTCAAATGACTCGGGCTTCACCTCTGAGCCCAAATCAAGTTCCATCTTGGTCTAATTAAAGACATGGACTTGATCAATCTACAACTATCGCAAATTGAGCTAGAATTTTCTTGACCTAATCTAGTTACTACATAATTAGATTTGATCAATTAATTCTATTAATCCATGAATGATTCTAACCTTAGGTCTAAACCAATCCTAAGAACTTGATTCAAGCTAACCCATATGCCCAAAGAATTATGCAATGTCAATTAATTGAGTTACAATTCTATTTCATAACACTTAATCTCAGTCCAAATAAGGTCTTCTAATTGATTTGGATCAAGCCCAATCCAATTGGGTCAAGTCCCATCAATTGGGTCAAACTCAATCTACTTAGGTTGAACCCAATCCAATTAGGCCAAACCCTGATGCAGCCCAAATTGAATCATATTCAATTTGGCTCAACCTAAGCCCGATTATTCAATCAAATTGAGTTCATTAGCAATCTAATTACTAATTAATCCTTCAATAATTCAATAATTATTTTAATGCAACTTTTGCTTAGGATAATTTGTCAATCGAATTGACCAAATTATCCCTGAATGATTCTTAATCATCAATCAGCCATTTGATCAACCTATAAACTTTTATGTGTGTGACCTCATAGGTTCGAACCTAAGCCGGTAGTATAGGAACGTCTTCCTATACTAATCGATGTAACCATCTAGCAATAGTACCCGACGTCCGGATAGGCCGAATATATGCGAAGCAAATATTCTGAAATCCTAGACTATGGTTCTGTATAATTCAATCCCTTTGACTCCTAATGCCTGGATGACTTAGAGCTCACTGTCAACCCTATAATTAGTACATCCATTATGTGATTAATTTTAGATATCCCGTGACTCCTCACTGGGATTACCCTAACCAAGGTTTTGCTAAATTAATCACAGGACATTATCTCTTGTTTTCAGGAGGGGTCAATTCCATTTCGACTCACAACTGACTACACAAGTACTTGACTGCACCCAGTGACCTTCCGTCACTGAATCAAAAATTCAGGTAGTTCGGTACCGAAGTACAGTGAGTTGCTTGCTAGTCACATGTTGCGGTCTCAGGTCATAGGGCCAAACTTATACCCATATCCACTCGGAACATCTCTTAACAGTAGAGCGTTCCGAAATTGGTCACGTTTAGTGAAATGTACTCTTACACTTCACCTGTGTGGCATACCAGTATCTCCACACTTTTTGGTTAAGAGGACAACCAACGAATATGTCACACAATGACCTAATCTCGATAATGCTGTCGTCCTAGTAACAACATATCATTTGGTCGCGAACTGGTTTAAGGACTCGAAGATAAATTCTCATTTATCATTAATAAGTCCTAAGGACTTCGTCATATAAGAGTTCATTTGAAGATGTAAAATAATGAATAATGCCAAATAACACTTTATTTAATTTATCAATTCATTTAAAAAATTTAATCATCAACATGCTAACAATTGACATTTAGGATACAATTTCCAACAATACATATGTATGTATGTATGTATGTACTTACATATATGTACATGTATACATACATACATATACTTATATATATATATATATATATATCGGAGAGAGTGAGGAGGAGAGAGTATTAATTGGAGGTTGAGAGGGTGAGTTAATGTGGGATTGTAAAAAGACATAAAATATCCTTAAAAGTTATGAAAAATAAGGATATTTTTTGTCTATGGTAAAATGGATAGATTGATAATCTACAGAGTAGGTTATATATATATATATATATATATATATATATATATATATATATATATATATATATATATATATATATATATATATATATATAAACCAAATGAAATTTTTTTTATTTTTCTGGAGAGGAAATGGAGGAAGTGAGACACCTCCCCAGCTTTATTCAAATAACGATAAGAATGACGTTGAAGGGGATAAAGAATGGAATCACCTAAAGGAGGATACAACGGTTACTGATGAGGAGCTTTAGGATACAACGGTTATTGATGAGGAGTGTACTTGTATAACGGATAGAAAGCTCGTCATGGTGGCTGTCTGACGCTGATATCATAAGTTTCAAGGTTTGAAATATATCGTGGAGAATAATATTAATTGAATTTTTTTTTAGAAAAAAAATTAGGAGATATTTTAGATAAGCAGGCCATATTTTAACATATGCACAGAGGCATGAGAGAACCTCATCAGTGTAGTAACCCTCATTAGGCTCCTTCCCCACTGGAGAGTATTCGATGCAGATAGAATATTTTTTACTCATATCCTTTTCACCTGTGGCAGAGCCCCACCAGCGTGGCAGCCCTATCTTCGTGTGAGTACGACACACCAGCACCACTTAAGGAATGGCAGACCAAATAGCGACTCCACCGGATAAATCAGGTGGAGGCATCCGATCCCCGCATTTAATCGACGCCCGCGCGTTTCAAATCTCGACCACTCTAGTAGAATCAAAGTTCCGTTTCTACCATACTACCAGCTCGGTGGTGGAAACCATATTTTTGAAACAAACAAAATTGATAAAATCCTATTCATAATTACAGTATAGAACTACTTAACGAGGATGTAAGTCTAAGAGCATTATTAATGGTATATTTCATTTTGATGAACCAAGCCTTGGTTGTGAAGCTGCAGTTTGATTGACCAAAACTCCAAGGAAAAAAGAAATTTATATTGTGCCAAAATTCAAATCCGACTCGAGTGCTTTGGCACCGTTCTCGGATGCCATGCCCTATGATGGGACTTGTCGCTCATCCTCACCCTCTGATCTGACCTCTGATTTTCCCAGTTTCAGGGTACGTCTCAGTCACGGGTTCACACTTCGTACTCCATGTAGCATCTGATCAGTGATGGATTGGATCTGAGACGTCTGATTGCATCGTCCTCTGGACACGTGGGGACGACAAAACCACCAGAAAAGGACGTACTCCGCCTTGCTTGACACGCTCTTCACGACGCCTCCTCACCCTTTTTCCGCGTACACGTAGCCGGCGACGAACTCCAAGCGGGGAAGGAAAGGATTAACACAAATTTTTTTTTGGTAAACAAATTAAACCAACTTTTTAAAACAATAGACCAATATAATTACATTCCTACCAAATTAATTTTTTACATTTAACTCGACATTAAGTCATTCTTATTATCCTGCTTGATAGTTTCCATATTTGTTCCAAAACCAGAACCGTCGGATCATATCAAGAGAGAACGACACGAGAAAACGGCCCCAGCCAGCAGAATTAATTAATACAAAAGAAATGTGGGATACAGTTACCGCTGAAGGATGCGAGATTTCCATTTAAGCGGTGCCCTGAACCAGGGGAGCCGCACCCGGTTACCGTTGGGTCGCCTCGCGATCGCCACGTGGTCTCCGGCAGGACAACGCATGGTTCTGAGAAAAGGACAGCTTTTTGTCTCCGCCTTCAGTTCTCCAGCTCACCGCAATGCAACGGTAACCCCAAACAAGCCCTCTATTTATACGGCGCCTCGGTCCTTGCCCCAGTTTCGTCATCTGTCTTCGGATACCGATAAATTTGCTCTCTTTTTCTCTTCTCTGTTTCTCTCCAGCTCTCAAACGGCCTTCTCTGGTTCCGGAGTGGAGATAGGCATGGAGACTTCGAAGAGCTCGGCTGGTTTTCTTCTTCTTCTCGGGGTGGTGATCGGCTTGGTGTCTTCTTCGGAGGCTTATGTTTTCTATGTTGGTGGGAGAAATGGCTGGGGGTTGAAGCCTACTGAGGACTATGGTAGTTGGGCTGCGAGGAATCGGTTCCAAGTTAATGACACCCTCGGTATCGATCTCTCCATATCTTTCTCTTGTCATCTTTCTATTCTTATCACTGTCTTTTTAGTACTGATAATCTTTGGACTGGTTTGCTAGTGTTTAAGTACGAGAAGGGGAACGACTCTGTTCTGGTGGTGAAGAAGGAGGACTATGATTCATGTAACTTGACCAACCCAATACAGAGACTCGATGACGGCAACTCGGTGTTCAAATTCGATCGATCGGGACCTTTCTACTTCATCAGCGGGACCGGTGACCGGTGCCAGAAGGGGGAGAAGCTGATGGTAGTAGTGCTGGCAGTCAGGAACAAGACGCCAACCCAACCGCCTACCTCGCCGGCGCCGTCTCTGTCTCCATCCCCCACTCCTTCTCCTAAACCCCCGACGTCCTCCCCCGCTCCATCTCCATCAATCCCTGTTCCTTCCCCTTCAACCCAACCGCCTACCTCGCCGGCGCCGTCTCTGCCTCCATCCCCCACTCCTTCGCCAAAACCCCCGACGTCCTCCCCTGCTCCATCTCCATCAATCCCTGTTCCTTCCCCTTCGTCATCGCCTGTTCCATCTCCGTCTTCTTCGACTTCCCCTTCTCCGAGCTCCCCTGGCTCTGGACCAGGGGCAGCACCGCCGCCTCCAGGGGCAACACCGGCGCCTTCTCCCTCGGAAAATAGATCCACCGCCTCCCCCTCCTCTGTTTTGAGTAAGGTTTCATTTGGACTGGCGGCGCTGGTCCTCGGCTGTGCCTTCATCAATTGATTCCGGGTTGATGGATGCTTGTGCTGTTCTTCCTCCGTTGGGTGTTGTGTTGATACTAGAATACATACCTGTGGGTCATCTATTTCTTTGTTTCTCTTCGTCGTCGTCCATGGATGTTTTTATCATTGGTTGTTTCAAAATAAACAGATGGTGGGATCTCAGTGCAAATATGTTGCAAAATAAGCAGATAGGTGCAGATGTTTATAATCATTGTCTAACAATTTATTTTTGTTTTCTTGAGGTATTTCATCATTAATCATATGCCTTTGTTCTTCCTCCCTATTAGTTTTTATGTTCATCTTTTATTTCATATATGTTGTGTGAATCGTTGTGAAGTGGTAATTAATGGAATAAAAAACGTGCCATTTGTCATGGTATGTGATGTTGATGCGTTTGGCTCCGAAGGAAGTTTGCTACTCTAGTGGGAAAGGTGTTGGGTTCTGATTGAACTGACGGTTTCTCCTTGTTCTCAATGGATATTTATTGCATTTGAATTTTTTTAATGGTCTTTTAATGGAAGAAATTAAAACAAACAGGGTTGAAAGTGGATTTATTTTTTATCTGAATTTGTCTCAAAATAAATAGAAATTTGAATATCTAATATCTATATCCTTAAAAAAACAAATCAGTACTCGATTATTTAAAAAAACAAATGATTATAGCTGTTAGGTTGATTTATCATCTATTTGATAATATTTGTAAATTTCTTATTTATCCATATTATTGGTATTAAATTTATAACTCGAATATAAATTTTTGCATCAAATTAATATCAGTATCTATATTTTGTTAAATAACATAAATATAAAATAAATTTTAATCAAACGAAATGATGGACAAATGTTGAATCATTTTGATCCACCTTTTTGAATTTCAGAGTCAACAAAAGAAGAAAATATATGACCCAGTTATTACTTAAGATATATACAAACATATTAGGAATTCCAAGAAATTTTAATCACTTGTTCGTTGTTTAATCCTCATCAGCGGAATGATGGAAGTCTTCCGCGTCCTCGGGCTGCCGTGTGGGACTTGGGAAAAGAGCGTGGTTTGTCCCAGTCCAAATACCCGAGCCAGCTGCCAGGTATTGAGTGGGTCAGTTAGTTTGAGCCGTTGAAACCACGCTTTCCACCCCTGTGTGTGGCCAATATTCTGCCGCCTCGGTTACGAAAGCTGACGGAATAACCTGTACCGATTTTTTTTTTAGTTTTCTTATTAAGCCTGGAGAGTTCCTGCCATGGCTCTAATTTATCAGCAAACAGCACAATTTTTCACTTGCGGCTTCATGAAAGCTTGTCAGAGTATTGTTTTTATTTCTTTTTTGGAGGAAAAAAAAGCTTGTCAAGTAGAAGCGTGGCCCAGCCCAACCGGCCTGTTGGCACTTGGCAGACCTAATTATTGCTTTCGATGAACAAATATAACCCGAAAAAGAAAAAAATAATTTAAAACACAAGACATGATTATCAGATCCATTATGAACATTCTTGATTGATGACATGATAAGCATCCATATGTTTCTTCTTGAATGAATCACATACATTGCACATGTCAAGATTTTAACATTATGTTGTTGGAAATATTACAAAGAAATCAACTTATGATTTAGGTCAGATCAAACACCTGCTAGCTTTAATTTCCATCCCTGATGCCCACCATCTAGTCATCCGCTTGTTTGCCAATATTCCATTGCATCCTTGGTCTAAACATAAAACTGATCATCATTAAGAAGTACTCCATATTTCAGCAGTAACAAAGAATATATATATTTGCCTCGTCGGTATCTAGATCCAAGTAATACGACCAAAGTTGTATATAGGACTTGACCTAATTATACAAGACCTGGAATTTTGAAATCATAACTAACCAACTCAGATCATTGGATGCTCCGAGTATTTCACTCTCAACCGCCTCCAGATGGGTGCACAAACACATTAGGCATGACCTAATGTGTTCCTATATGATTCAAAAATCATCGCATCTAAGACATAATATAGCAGCCCTAGAGTATACGAGATAGAAGTATTCTGCCTGTGAATAAAATTGAAAGCAATCATATTTGGATGGACAGGAACGTCCGTCTCTTCTAGAGGAGGAGGATGCCTGTGAGGACGATTGTGGAGAGAGCTCGTCTACATACTGTAGAGATCACCATGGCTACCACTAAGACTTCATCTGGAATATCTAGGAACATCTGGGACCCCTGCTCCGCTATTGCAGTGTCGAGGTTCATTCTTTTCTCTTGGGTGCCCCCACCTCTCGGCTATCTCAAAGTGAACTTCGATGGTGGTGCGACCTCCGATGGTGCTAGTGGTGGCGTAGGCTTCGCGATCCGGAACCAGAAATCCAGGCTAGTTGCAACAGAAGGACAGCGCATTGATAACATGACCGCCATTAAGGCAAAGCTTCGGGCATCTTGGGAGGGCATTACCTTCGTCAGGTATTTGCTAGGTGCTAGTAGAGTGTGCCTGGAGGAGGACTCTGCCACGGTGATCGGTTTGATACGAGGAGGCGATCGACAGAGGTGTGGGCACCCATTATTGTGGGACATCCACAGACTGGCGAGTGATTTAGACTCCTTTTAAGTTGTCCATATGTTTCGGAAGGTGAACTAGGCCGTTGATAAGTCGTCTCATTTGTTGCTCGACACTTCGAATTGGTTCTATGGACGTGTAATGTAGTGACCTTCCTTAGTTACGCCATTTACTTTTTTTGGACTAAATTGGATGTACTCTAACACGAGCTGTCACTACAAGAAAAGAGAAAAATGCCGACGCTAGGGAGATGCGTCAATAAGTTTGGCTCCCGTGCCAAATTTTGCCGATGCTTCTAATGAGCGTCGGCAATTTGAAAAGAAGGACGATGCTTTTCAAAAGACGACGCTTAAAAGCGTCGTCGTAGGCCTCAAACTAAGATGACGCTGGAAAGCGTGGGGAGTGGACCTAAGACGACGCTTATAAGCGTTGGAAAGGATCAATACCTAAGACGACGCTTATAAGCGTTGTCGAAGGCGAAAACCCCCTACAAACTCAATGCCCGACCCCGAGCCCTAATTCTGCCCTAGTTTTTCCTCCTCTCCAACGCCGTTGAGCCCTCATTCTGCCTTCATCTTCCTCCCCTCCGGCACGGACCGTCCGACCCCAACATCCTCTCCTCCTCCATCATCTCCGGCGCCGACCAACCGATCCCAACCCCCTCCGCCCAAGGAATTTTTCTCCTCCTCTCCCTTCTTCTCGCTTGTTCTCCTTCTTCTCCTCCTTCGACTGAGCTACCCAAGGTTTTTTTGGGTCTGGACTGAGCTGTAGGACCAGTACATCCTCCACACCGCGGAAGCCCAGAACATCTCCCTCCCCTTTGCTTGCCGCCATGGTACAAACTCCTTCCACTCCACTCCCAACAAATAGCATCTTTGCTTTCTATGCCTCATTTTGTTTATATGGTTATACTTGTTCTAGCGTGCATAGAATCCATGATTTAATAAGATATGGTGCTTTCTTATGCTTCATATTCCTGCTTGGATGTGTAATTTACCCTGAATTGCTAATTCTGATGCAATCAGTGATGCAATGGTCACCATGAACCAATATTCAACACAATTGCTAATTTACCCTGAATTGCTAATTGCTAATTGCGATGCAATCAGAACATAGTGATCCGGCCCGTTTACCCCCCTCCAATGCTGCCTTTCTTAATTTCCTTCCAGGCTCGAACAAAATATCCTAGAAGTCTCGGAAGTTCTTACCCCAAATGCAAGAGAACCAAGCAAGGGTTTTTTCTTCTTCACGATTGAGGCCATGATTTCAACTAATAATTTTGTTTCTAGTTGATACCATTGTAAACTACTACCCTCTTGTGCTCTTGTTGTGTTTGTCCAGAAATAAGAGAATTTCTTGCCTTTTTCCTTCCTTTGATGTGTTCAAGTTTTCAAATTACACCAATCAATAGCCCTCCATACTCGGAATCCTACAGTTTGGTAGTAATATTTTTTTTAAAACATTTATTTATGTTTAATTTTAGGAATTGAAAGGGGAGATGATGGAAGGGATTCAACTGGGGCTTAGGAATCATGGAGCTGCACAAGAGATAATGATCATGTTTCCATGGGGCCGCGTTCTTTGGTCCTTCAAATGGATTGTTTAATGGAGTAAAATCCATGTTCTTTAGGTGGAACATCAAGTTTGAGTAGGTTTTCTGAGTGTCCTCCTTGTAGCCTTGGTTAATAAGGAGGGGTGCTTTTGAGGTCCTTTGTGATACTTCTTTAGCCATATATGGATCTCTGGATCAGTCGCTGTCCCCATATCATTCTTAGTAGAGCAGAAGTATTCATCTTATGCATTAAATTTGGTAAGTCTTAGAATAACTTTAATTTGCTACAACTCATGCTTTCTTATTGAGTAATTCAGTAAATTGGCAACCACATTGCTTATGCTCTATGCTGCTTGGTGAAAATATGTTTGTTGGTTTTGTTGCTTGTAACGCAAGGCTGTTTTCATTTATGCTGAATGAGTACGCATGTCCACTAGCTAAAGGATTATTTTTCTTTACCATTGGATCAACAATTATCTCATTGGATATATACATTCATTGAAAAGAAAGAAGTCAAACCCTAGTTCATAATTACAATTATCAATGAAGACTGAATTAAGAACCATCAGATATTGATTCTTTTTTGTACATACCAGGTAACAACATGCCCCGAGGGAAACGATTTAGAGATGTGGAGTTCCAGCATTCTCAAGTGGGATTTCCTTCTGATCAATTCCTACAGTCCCAACAGCCTTGTGAGCAGCAGCAGCAGCATGAGTCTCAATCTCAGCGTGAGCCTCCTGCTGATTATCCGAGGGAGGATGTTGTTATGGATGACCTCCAGATCTAGGGTAATTCGATTTATAGTTCATAATTTAAGTTTATATTTGTCTTCAATTTTTTAATGCATATTTTTTTAAAATTTTAATAGATGGACAAGGGACGGTAAGGACAAGACGGGGATCCACTCAAGCAAAGGATGTGTGGCAGCTTTGTGAGGGTGACAAGATCATCATCCGATGCAACGAATTGGGGCAGCTCATTAAGAAAGCTGGAGGTCTTTTATCAAGTTTCTTAGGATCGGTTACATACAAGGGTTAGCTATGTCCGCTTAACTATACGAAGTGAAATAAAATGCTTTCTTTATATAAGGTTGAGCTTCTTAGACTTATACAGGTTTTGAATTAAATTTGTTCTTTTTAATTTGATACCTCCTATATGTTAATTTGCTTACTACCATTATATTGTGTACTTTTATTTTGGCAGATATATTCTAATATTGGTAGAGCTGCACGAGCATCTCAAGCAGTTCCTTACACTTCAGGCTCGAAGAATTATGCGAGACGTAGAGATGAATTCGTAAGTTTTTTTGAAACTATTTGAAACTTTACTAACATATAGCACGTATCATGATATATAGTTTGCCAATATACTCTTCGTGTGTGTAGGTAGAAGAGCATGGGAGGGAGCCTGGTGAGGTAGAGTTTTATAGAATGACTCACACCCACCGAGATGACAGCTTTGTCCGGAAGGAGTCGAGATATATAGTTGCATGTATTTATTTTTGATTTGTTTAAAAAAAATTATTAGTTTTAACTTTTTCTAAATATTAATGTGACTGTTTTTTTGAGAGAGATATAAGACAGGGCTACATCTCTTATTTCAGAGCATGCTAGGGAGTCGTCATCATTCGGTGCGGCCAGTCGCATCGAAGCTCAAGACTTTGCCGAATTGATGGGCCAAAGCGTTATGGTCGAGTGAGGGGTTATGGCGTTGGAGTTATCCCCACTCAGTTGTCTGCAATAAGTCGATATACTCAAAATGCCAAATAAGATAGTAGCATTGGAGAGGTTTGTACTCTGAAGATAGAGATAGCACGGATAAAACAGACATACGAGACACAGATAGAGGAGATGAGGTAGAGTCATCGGACCGATATTGCGGAGTTGAAGCAGATCTATGACTTAAAGATACAATTTTTGCAGGATCAGCTTGACAATATTTTATCTTTTTTGCAGAGATTTGCCCCTCTGATAAATAACTAAATCTATTTGAATATTTTACGTAATTATAATGTATTTTTTGTACGAGCGTGATGACTTTCGTATTCTTATTTTCTAAAGTATCTTTTTTTTTTCTTGTAGGTTGTTGATACTTTATCTACTCGTAGAGATGATGATGCCGTTGACCCTTGATACATCGTAGATTGTTTATTTAGGAATTTGATATATATGTTTTAAATATTTTTGAAGTACAATCTAATCAAATATGATAATATAAATTTTTTTAATGAAAAGTTTTTGTTTGTGATGTGACTTTTGTTATCTATGTAATTTAAGTTGTGTATTTGTTGTGTTGGAAAGTAATGTATACAAGTTTAAAAATTACTTTTATATTTTTTTAAAAAAAAAATACTATTACCGACGCTTTTAAGCGTGGGAAATAACCAAACCGGCACGGCCGGCCTTTGCCGACGCGTTAAAGCGTTGGTAAGTCGTTAAAGGCCCCTAGCTTGAGCCGACACGACTAATAAGCGTCGGCAGAGCCCAAAGCAAGCCGACCCAAGGAAGCGTCGGCCTATACTTTCCGACGCTTTTAAGCATCAGTAAACGGCGAACAATGCGACGCTCAAAAGCGTCGGCATAGGTTCAGGCAATGCCGATGCTTTCAGATAGCGTCAGAAAGAAAATCTCCCACCCGCACCTGCCCTACGCTTGCACGCCGCTTTTAGAAGAGTCGGCACAAAAAATAAGGACTCTAAAAAGCGCTGAAAAATATTATTTCTTTTATAGTGTGCATGAGCTGACGTTTCCGTTGTATCAAAAAAAAAAAAAAAAAACAATCACAAGCTTTATCCTGGAGTATTTACCGAGACCTTTATTTAGGAATAATTTAATCCGTGAAGGCTGGCACAAGCAGTCATCATGTTGAACACAAGCGAAGCAAGTTTGTGCAAACTTCGTCTGGACTTTGTGCCTGCCTTAAAGCTTCTCCCATGACGCCACAACGTCGTTAATGTCAACTTCTAAGGACCTGTTGAAAGCTCCAAGCAACCCTCCACAGAGAGGACCGTATTTAACATAATGCTAACTACTTCAATTCAATGGCATGCTCGAAAAATCAATTTTTTTTTTCTTTTATGGCTACACCAACAAAACCAAGTATTTGATATTGCTGCGAGGGTTATAAAACCAATCATTAGATGAGCGATCCATAGTGGGCCTTCAAACTTCCCATGTTTTATGCCTTGAATACTCAAAGTTTGTGGCACACGAATTGACTATTAATCATTTTTTGAAAAAAAAAAAAACTCTAGGTTGTGCGGGGAGCCATGCATCCATATATTTAGTCTATGTATTAAATAAATTTTAGATATTTAAAAAATTAAAAAATCTAATAATACCTTCTGACTAGGTTTTGTTTTTTTTAATGAGAATCTAAATTGTTGCAAATAGCATAAAGTAGATCCAACTCATAAGCTTATATGTGTTACTATAATAAAATATAAAACATATAAATAAATCTACCTCATCCTATTAGCTTAAGTTTTTGGGACAAGTGATGATTTCAATATGGTATTAGAGCAGAGGTCCTGAGTTGGAATCCTGTCTCCGCATTCTTTAACCCCATTATTAAAAAATTTTATACGTTGGGCTCACCTATTAAAGAAAAATCCGGCCCACATGTGAGGGGGAGTATAAGAAAATATTAAATATATAAATAAATATACCTCATTCTATTAGCTTAAGCTTTTAGAACAAGTTGTGATTTCAATATTATCCATTGATTGATTGATTATGCCAAACTTAGTCGGTCTTACTAAACTTCACATTGATTGATTGTATCAAACTTAGTCCGCCTTACTAAACTTCATCAGCCTCTTAATATATGCTTGGCAGGTGCGGTCTCACTCTAAACCTCAGCAGCTCCTCTTACTTTTCATCTAGTACGTTAGTTTTTCGGTACATTCGTAATCCGGTTTCCACGGCTGATCAGCTTGCAGACGTCTTCACCAAAGCTCATCCTCCTGGCATCTTTCGATCTCTTGTTTCCAAATTCAAGTTGGTGTCCACTTTACTACCTTGAATTTGAGGGGGGATGTTAGAATCCATTGATTGATTGATTGTGCGAAACTTAGTTGGCCTTACCAAACTTTATTTTGATTGATTTGTGATTGATTGTGCCAAACTTAGTCGGCCTTACCAAACTTCGTCAGCCTTCTAGTTCTATATAAAAGATGCTCCTGTACATTGTAATAGACGGACAGAAATACAATTTTCTTCTCTTATTCTTCTTTTTCAACAATATGAATTAGAAACATTGCAGTATAGATCCATTTGAACTAATCATAAGTTGATTGTGATATTTATGATTGGATTGAAAATAAATTTAGATCCAGCAATTAAGATGCAACTAGTAATGATTTCAAAATTAGCTGGCTGATTCTAGAAGAATGAGGGGCAAAGAGATTGATCGAGAAGATCTATATCTTTCGAGATCCACCGACGAGAGAGAGAGAGAGAGAGAGAGAGAGAGAGGGTTGTTTCCGACTGTGCGGAAGACGCCGGAATATGCATAGGTCTTGCGGCCAAAAATGTGTTTTTGGCTTGCGAGGTCTTGATTGCATGCGTCCCTCTCTTATTTGTCTGTGCGTATTAATGGTCCTTTCACACGGCAGTCTAGGTATTTTACCAGCCAACATAAGTTCTGATTTCTATCTCGTAAATTTTACCGAGCTTATAGAAAAAATTATTTGAAAAAATGATGGAAAAAATGCATCACAAGTTCAAACTTTAGATTACTCTTACAGTTAAGATTACTCACTTCGCCACCATGGCAATCTCCATAACAAATCTCAACAACCTTTGGCCTTCCCTATCTTATCTCTCTCCAATCTCCAAACCAAAGCCAGCAAAAAAGATCCTCCCCAGCATGGTAGAGCCGGAGAAAGAACCGGGCGCTCATTTTTCATCCTTCCACGTCCAAAACGCCTCCAAAACGATAAGACAATCCTTAACTCCATCCTCCTCCACTCTTTCTCCTCCCAAAGGCCAGCACCACGCACCACCCCTTATCCCCTTCTTTCTCTTCTGCTTCTGAACCAAAGGAAGCCATCCAATCCATAACACAACCGTCAACAAAACACAACAAAGGAGTATCTAGGCTTATGACAGTGCACCCGATCAAAATGTCTCTTCGCCTTGTCTTCCTCCTCTTCATTCTGGCCAACGTCGACTCATCGTCGCTCGGAGACGAGGTCTCAACCGGGGAGTTGGCTTTGGCCAAATTCTCCCGCAGGGACGCTGAGCATGGGAGCTCGCAGACGTGCAATGGGTTCGGCGGCGAGTGCGTGGAGGAGGAGGAGGAGAAGATGGGGTCAATGGAGCAGGAGGTGAACCGGCGATTCCTTGCTGCGTACCGAGGGAAGTTCATAAGCTACGGCGCGTTATCCAGGAACCGCGTGCCATGCAGCCGGCGAGGCAACTCGTACTACAACTGCCAGCATCACCAGCGAGCCAACCCCTACAGGCGTGGCTGCAGCATCATTACCCAGTGTGCCAGGATTTTCCATTAATTAGGATCCATTTCTTCCTCTCTAAGTTAATTAGGATCCAGTTTTCAGTGGAAGGGGAGATTTGAAATGGAGATTAAAAAAAAAAAAAAAAGTGAAAAGAGTTAGAGAGAGAGAGAGATTATGCACATTTACTGGGTTAGATTTTTGTCTTTCGGTTCATTTTATCGATTCTTTGTAATTGGTATAGTCTTCTTCTGAAGTTTCATTTTCTCTCTTGTTTGTAATTGGTAGTCTTTTTCTGAAGTTTCATTTTCTCTCTTGTTTGTAATTGGCAGTCTTTTTCTGAAGTTTCATTGTATATGCAGTGGTGTTCTTTTCCTAACATGTCGTATTATCTCTTCTTGTTGGGGCTTGGATTACTTAATTCTTACGCATTCTTTTCCTCACATTGTTTCTGAATGCCATTTTTACAGCTATTTCACATTTTCCCGAGCGACGAATAAAAGGTAGATCAGATAGGTGTCTTGAGATGGTCATCAAAACCATCTAGGTGCTTGAGATGGTTTTTTGATACTTACAGAACTAGATCAGATAAACAAGTGGGTGGTCGAGATTTATTAGTACGAGAGATATATACTGTGTACACTGTTGCAGTGTAAGATACACCGTCGGGATTCAAGTTTCTTTGAACCTCCAATGGAGATCCAATTGGAGTCTGGTTATAATTTAGTAAGAGATACTGTTTTTGGCCCAAGCAAATAGTGCATTTCAGGACACCATACTTGTGAAAAATTGCTGGTCAAACTTATTTAGCAAAGTAAATATACCTGCTTCACATACAGTCCTAAGGTTATTACAATGGGATTATAGTAGACGGGAAAGGAATTGCGAAATATATTAGCTTGATACATTTGTCGAGTTCTGCTCAAGGTTTAAACGTAATGGCCATTGTGAAATTATGTTAATGGTTATAAAGGCCTCCAAGTAGGTTAATATCTTTCAGCAATATGAAATAAATACCAACCGTATTTTTGGAATTTTTAGCATTCCTTGAAAAGAGATTTCTTGGAATTACTTGGGAGTTCTTCTATCGGGATATAGATTTGAAGCGTCAAGACTTTACTTTAATCCCTTGTCTGATCGAAATTACAAGAGAGTATATGCCTGGAAGTGGAAGCACTTGTCACCGGCTGGTCGTATCACTTTGCTTCAAGCTATTCTGAATTCAAGTTATATCTACCTTATGACAAATGTGCCTGTCCCTCTGGCTGTTCTTAATGAACTGGAGAAAATCTTCTAAGTCCTTTCTATGGGGACATGACTCAGGAAATAGAAAGTTGCATTTACTCTCTTGGGCATTGTTTGTATCGATAAGCATGGAGGTGGGCTTGGCTTACAGTCTATCAAGATACCTAGAGAGGCATGCATGGGAAAAACTGCAGAAGGGGATACTTACCAATGGAGAAGGGGAACATCACAGTTATAGCAATCCATTTGTTCTGCTGCATTCCTTTAAGTGGCAGATTTGGAATGGTAGAAGCATTTGCATATCAACGGATCCTTGGGTGACTATTGTGCCATTATATCATAGTAGAGCTAATCATGGGCCAGGCCTCGGGCATAAGCTCAGCTTCCGGCCGGGCCTACGTAAAATTTGATATTTTTTGTGTTCAAGGTTGGCTCATGATCAGCTTTACATCAGAGGGAGGTGCCGATCAACATTAATTTTTGTCACGAAGACTGGAAGGTATTCCAGTTGATCCATTATAATGGTAGTTGGAACCTAAACTTGGTGAATCAGGTGTTCTCAGGGGATTATGCTGCTCGAATTATGGCCAATCCCATATAAAATTGGAAGCTATCAACTAAAGAAAGAAGATATGGATTCCGAAATTACGAACAATCATCTTGACCATCATCTGGCCATTCATCAAGTATTGGATAAGAATAACATATCATATTGGATAAGGACAACATATCCTTTAGTTATAACCACTGGAAATACCTATCGTTTAGTTATAACTAATATGATCATAACCCTTTTATATCTTAGAAACAAAATGATTCTATGGGTGTAACTATCAAACGGAAGGATTCTATCTAAATAGTCGAATAATTTATCCCATTTCTTTACAAATCAGATTTCTCATTCAAATCAGAATTTTCGTTGGATTTGGCGGCTTAAAAAAATTTTGGGTGGAAGGTGTGCTGGGGTCGATTACCATGTAAAGCTACCCTTCCTTCAAGAAGTTTGATTCCGCAGCAGGCAACCATTTGTGAACTGTGGCAGGTGAACACCGAAGATATGGAGCACTGCCTTTTTGCTTGTCCTCAAGTTTAGAAGTCTGGAATGCGGTGAAAAAAAAGGGAGAACTCTAGTGCTCGGAGCCTTCTTCCCCACTGTTAGTGCTTTGGCCGGTACCCCGACCCTGCAACATGGTCAAAATTAACTATGATGCTTCTTGGTCTGCCAAAATGCATGCGGTTGGCCTGGGTTAATATCTCACAAGAGATCATCATGGGATTATTCTATATGCAAGATCGTCGAAGTCCTACTGTCCTATGCAGCATAAGTGCCAGAAGCATAACTCTAGGCAGCCTGGAAGAGTGTAACTGTTGTCATTCATCAACCTGGGTATAAGCGGATCTGCCTTGAAGGGTATTCATTAATGGTGATTAACTGGATAGCCAAGCACACTTAAAACAAACTGTATCTTAACGACAATGCAGCCAATGCACCCACTTCTTGCAGATACTGTCCATTGTAATTGCTCTATCATCTCCCATGCTTTCAGAGAGGCTAAGCAGTTAGCTCGTCTTGTGGAAAACTCTAGTGTTTCTCTCTGTTTCTTCTCTTCCTGATCATGTTCGAGCTCTTTTCATGGCTGACATGGTTGGAGCCGGCTTCATCGCTTGTGAAGTTGGCGCTTTCTCTTTCCTTTTTTTTGGGCCTTGCCCCCCCCCCCAAAAAAAAAAAAAAAAAAACGCGTCGCCTCGTTCCGTCTGGATCGCGGGGTTCGAGCCTCTCACTCTGCCCCCTCCGCGAATCTCATGAATCGTACGGTCTGGATACTTGGTTTTTGGATAGCCGATAGCCTTCCAAAGATGGCAATGCTTCAAAAGCTCGCCAACCCCGGTTCCGTCCCGCACGGAAAAGCCCGGAGCAAACAACTGGAGGCGAGAAAGCTTTTCAAAACATAGTATAATGTTTTCTTGTTAAGTTCTTAAAATATAATGGATGGCTTGTGATATATCCGTATAATAGAAAATCAGAAGCAAAATAATGTAAGACCATGTCATCAGTTTTCGAGGGGAAAAAAATGTCAGTAGATTTCTATCTCGGATTGCAGAAGACATTAAATGGCGTCTTAAGTGTCCGCCTCTTTTTTTTTCTCATTAATCTATCAGCATTCAAAAACTTGAGAACGAATCATCATTGCAACTTTATTGATTATTAATTTTCTCTTTGTTATTGTTGTTGCAGTCTTTTTCTGCTAATAAACGGAGACTTTTAAGGGTGCGTCGGATTGTGGTTCTCTGTGTTAGTCTGAATTTTTTTTGCTAAATAGCATGGTACAATTGATTGAGTGAAAATTGCTTGAAGGTTACTGCCTAATTGAGCTCTCATCAATGATGTGTGAATTGCTCCACCAATTTGCCTCATACTTGTTTCATAATATTACTCTATAAATAAAGCTAAATAATCGATACCAAACATTGATAAATATATTATTCTATAATTTATTTAGACTTATAATATGTTTAGCTCCATTGTTGCAGTCTCTAGATGCCATGGTGACAAAGTAAAAATCAACCGGTCATTAAAAGCTCGGGACATGAATATATCTTTGTTGCAATTTTTGTTTTCAAAAATATTGAAGATTTGGAACATTTATGCGACAGCATCCAATTGTGGAGAGCTCTGATTTTTGATAAATTTTTGATAAATTGTGGGAGCCGGTAAGTTTTGATGCAGTGTGGGATTGGAATGCTAGCTGTTGGTAAAAATAATAGAAAATCTTTTAAAGAAAAAGCATCACATCAGCGTGTCGAGGAACGCCAAGAACTTTTTCAGGCGAGGGCTCCTGTAGACTGTCGGCTGATGCAGCGTCTCGTGTAGTCGCACTGCAACACCAATGTGACGCGCACTCGCAGGGGCGGTTCTTGCGGTCATGATCATGAGACCGCTTGCTTTTCTTTCGCTAAGGAACTCTCAAATCCGATATTACATGGCCGTACTCCATGTACCTAGAAATCTGTGGAGACTGGAGAGAAGGGTCTGCATTATACCCGGCTTGTAATAACAATATTCCAATAAAGAAGATATTCTCAAATAAAGGACAACCTTCAAACCGTTTTGTAACACAACACACAAACACACACAAAGAAGGTGCAACCATGAACCAATTCATTTCAGAAAACCAACATGATCGCTTCAGATAACTATTACATCAAAAAAAAAAAAATAGAAAAAAAAGCTCGAGTCACTGATTCAAAATATTATTTTTTAGTTAGCAATGACATTTGTAATTTAGAATCTTTTCTATTTAAAATATTGTTTCGATTATATAAAGATTCGATTTTTTATTTAGCGTATAGAATGGAAAAGCGATAGAACAGTCTCGTATGGATAGTTTCCAAATTCTAAAATCTCTCTCCAAAAAAAAATGCTATACAAATACTACTACATAGTGGATCTCAACATGTAGTGACAACCAACTACATAGAAATAGAAAATTTTGAAAGCAGAGAATTCTGAGATCCAGATCTAAAGTCTCAAATCACTCCTCGTAGTTGTCTTAAGGGATCATAATAACCATTGTTTTTTTTGGTACAACGGCTGCTCACCCTATTTTGGTGTAGGTGCAGTCGACCCCCTAGTGCATCAGAGGACCTCTCTAGAGTGATGTATAGCATAAAAAGCAACCCAGTCTACAGCCTTGTTCGCATTCCGATACACATGCACTGCCTGAAAGGTGTAGTCTCTCATTATCCGACGAATGTCGTAGAGTAAAGGACTCCTATCCCCCCTCTGCTCCTCCTCTCGTATCCAGTCGATCACCATGGCAGAGTCCCCCTCGAGGATAATGCACTCTGCCCTCAACCTCTATCTCGCGTAGGAGATGCATTCCCATGCTGCCCTGAGATCCGCCCCTATAGCTGTCAGCCTATCGGTGCTTCGCGCACTTGTAGCAATCATCTGTGAGTCATGACTTCCGATCACAAAATCCACACCTACTCTGTCTCTATCACCGAAAGTACTACCACTGAAGTTCATCTTAAGATGGTCAAGGGGTGAGGGCTCCCAAGAAACAAGAAAGATCCTGGGTGCTGTATCAACAGAGCGGGGGTTCCAGATGATATCGCGATAGAGGCCCTAGTAATCTCAGCAGCCTGAAGAAAGTTCATCCTATAACCATTTTCAATCTTATGTACAATATGATGTCATTATCTAGTATCATATCTAACTACAAAGAGTAGTTTGAGTATGGTTATACTCACACTAATATTTAAAGTTCATCCTATTCCACGGACTATGTTCTTTTTTGATAAATCCCCTGACGGTTTAACATTTTTCCTTATATTTTTCCTTATGTAAATATTGTGAGCCAATTACACATTTATCTACTAATAAACAACCAAGAAAATGGATAACTAAAAATTCAAAATAGATAGCATATTTATCAAATTTTATCAGTCAGCCAAGATAATTGAATCCCTGGAATAGCCAAGTAACTGCATCCTTCCACTATTTGGAGGAGATTCCATGTCCGTATTCTAGTAGATGCATTTCAAGTATTTGAATTGGGTTATTCGTAATGCAAAATCTATGTTTGTGAAAATTGAAGAAGAGATGATTTTGTATAACATTATAACAAGCTAATATCAGGGTAGATAATGTTATAATGATTAAGGATCGTTACTATTAAGACTAGAAATAACAATTGCAATATTTTATTACCTCGTGCTTTCTTACGAAGTGGGAAAGAGACACTTGCGTGTGAAACTTACAATCCCACTCAATTCCAAAGCACCAACACCACCGCACGAGTTGGAGAGAGAGAGAGAGGAAGGGAGGAAGAGTAGCATTTACTGCTAAGCATTTTGCTGTATTTCCTTTTTCATGTCTCCATTTCCATATTTATGCAAGTTTCTTCAAGTGACCAGAGCTCTTTATACAAGCCCAGCGGTGGCAAGCCTTGTTTTGGAGAGGGGGCGCCGGTGCATGCATTTGTTTCTGGTCTTGTGAGAAGAGAACGATGGGGAGAGGAAGAAGGGAGATAAAAAGGATTGAGAACCCCAGCCAGAGGCAGTCCACTTTCTATAAAAGAAGGGATGGCTTGTTTAAGAAAGCCAGGGAACTCTCCATTCTCTGCGACGCCGATCTCCTCCTCCTCCTCTTTTCCTCTTCCGGAAAGCTCTACGAGTATCACACCCCTTCCGTGCCCAGGTTATATAATGGCCAGCTTAAGCTTATTATGCTTCAATAATGCCTTCGTTTCTTACCTTATCTGTTGTTGATCCAGTGCCAAGGAGCTCATAAAGAGGTACGAGGTTGCCACCCAAAATAAGATTTTGAGAGACTGCTGCTTGGTACATGCACTCTCTCTCCCACACACTCTTGTTCTCTATTTGCACAAGTAATGTCATCCTAGTTTTCATGTACATGCATAACCTTTTCTTCATGCAGGAGCGAAATGCTGAGATGGAGGAGGGGCGGAAGTTGTGTGACCTCTTAGAAAGTGAACTAAGGTAGCCACCATCCACCAACTTGCGTGTTTATTTAGCGTTCCTGAGTTCAGCTAATTAATGTACGTAGTTGTTGTCGTCTATAGATTCATGAAGGTTGACGCAAACCAACACTACTCGCTGCCAGTTCTCGACATTCTAGAGGGCAATCTGGAGGCAGCCATCAGCAAGGTCCGGTCGGAGAAGGATCGGAAGATAGCAGGAGAGATCGACCACTTGGAAAACATGGTTTGCTATCAGATCAAAAATAAAGAAAAGTTCTCGTCATTTCTTTGACTAATTTGTCAAACTCATGGATTTCTAATTTTCTATACATTGGGCGATGTGTGCTTGCTCTTTGTTTGTGTCGTTCAAGGTACGGGATCGCCAGCAAGAGGGGTACAATTTGTGCGACAAGGTAAGATTTCGTATCCAAAGATCAAATGATGGCTCAAACGCTTGCCCTTGAACTCCGAGTTAAGTTGCACTACTTTCTGCCTCCAAATGAGTGATCTCTCTGAGAAGAGTGACACACAGCAGTCATGTGTTGTGGATTTTAGTGTTGGAAACAGCACAGACCTCTGTGCCGAGTTGGCTGTGCTCGGTCCGACAGAGATATAGATGGATCTCAAGTCATTTTTGGTATGACGGACCCTGACATTAGGACCCTAGAAGCTGAGCCACAAAGACCACTCATGGCCCAGCGGATCCTTAGCTATACTTATGCTTTATGGTGCAGGGGGGGAACAGTTAACAGCTACAGATTCACCAGACTTTGTTGATTTCATTGTGTGCAGGTTGCCCGTGCACAGGGTCTGAATGACACGGCAGTACCACTCAAGCAATTGGATCTGAAATTGGGTACTTGCATCTCTTAACTTAAGCGTAGCATCTCGTCAGGCTTTTGGTTGACAGAGGTTGCTTACTGTTTCACCCTCTGCTCACTCTCAATGCAGGGTTCAGTTGATCATGGACGCCACCGCTAGCATCTAGATGCTGAAATAGTGGGGGAGAAAGCAATGGGGATTGTGCGCTCTGAATGATGGTGCTCATGTTTTCTGACTCGCTTGTGGTTACCAGAGTTCTATGGTGATTCGTGTGCTTCTTTATGCTTTAAGAGCAGAATGTAATGCCTACCAGTATAATCAATGTACCCGAACGAAATCTTTTCTAACATTTGAAACCTCTGTGCTCAATGTTATAGTTATGTGGCTCTAATCCTAAAGCATCACCATACTTGGATCCCCATTTCAATATGAACTCAGTTTGCAATGTTCCTGCATAAATTTCAATTAATTAGCAAGAAAAGGAGATCACAATTTGAAGTTAGGTACAATTTGAAGCTATTTATTGATGTCTACTTAAGCTGTGGTCTCAATCCAGTTCCACCTTGAAGTAGAACTCCCAAGTCCAAACTCATCCCTGCCTTTCTTTTTTTTGGTTGAGATAGGTGTTTCACACTGCTCTGTGAATACATCCAAAAAATCCTAAAACAACGTATCCCTAAAGGCCATTGGCATGTGTGCCTCAGTGCTTCAAAGTACTCCGTCAGAGTAATCAGTGACAAAGAAAGCCACAAAGAAGACCATGACTACTTACATTGTAGCATGATATAACTTTGAAGTTTTTCACTGTAGTTAAACAATACGGCTAATGCCAAATATTTCCACTATATTCATTCTTTATTTGCTGAATATATATTTTATTGGATCATTTTGTATCCCATATTTATACGTTCACATATAACACCAAGTGGGTATGGAACACCACCCTGCTCTTTATCAATCTAAAACCTTAGATCCCTCCATTTGATTTATTCAAACCTCTATTTGATTTAATTAAACTGTTTCCGAGACACTAGCTTCTTTATAAATCCCTTCTAGTTAAGTCCTTTCATGTTCCTTCCGAGCTCACCAAGGATCGTTCTACCATGACCAAAGTTGGATTTGTTTTCAAAAAAAATTCCAACCATTTTTTTTAGGTAACTTTCCAACCACATTTTGGTTCATAATATTTTAACAAGTAATCCCATACGGCCGAAAACAAATCTTTCTCATTTATTTGCACAATAAACATTATTGGCCAGCTAATTAAAATCCAAAATCAAATTTAAGAAACCTATCCAATTTATGGACATTTTAATATCAATTTTTTCCGAAACAGCTTTTGAAACTTATCTAACAACTTATTATTAGGTTTGTATCAGTGACCCCAACACTGTCAAAAAGAATACGGGCTAAACGGCCTCCTATTTCCTCAATTTTTTTTTTAAAGTAGGTTTATAAGCACTGCCCAATCTTCAAACAAATCAGGGCCCAAATCGGGACTAATGGGATAAAGAAAAGATAAATAAAAAGTGGGGTGGTCAAACACATAGAAGCCCAAAGAGAAACCAAAATCTATGGATACTTGCGCAACGAATCCACTGATAAATCTGCAACATAAAAAAAAAAACAACGGTTTACATAGATGCAAACATGATAGCAGAAAAAGTGGGAAAGGAAATTTTTAAACCAATAAGAGATGAGAGGGGACTCAGAAAGAACGTAGCGATGATTTCTTAGAGATTAATCATAAGATAAACCACATCATTTCAACTAATATCACTTCATCATCGCCCCCAACTCTCCCTATGATCAGAGAATAGTTTATTAACCGGAGAACTGAAAAACAAAAAAAAAAAAACCAGTTTTTGAGGAGGTTGGAAGGTAGAGAAAAATAGGTAGCAAAAAGAAATCCATCGACGCCGCACAAGATTGGGAAAGCCGACTCCCAAGAGCGAAGCGTGTGAATTTATAAAGAGTCAAAAGAGGATAGGAAACCCTAGAATTCAGATGAAACCTAAACCGTCCGATCAAAGATGCCGCGGTTCGAGCGGACCCAAGCCTAATCGGTTTGGTGGTGGCTATTGGTCTTTCTCATGGCGGGTCTATTTGTTCAGTTCCAATCTGATCAAGGACTTGGTGAATTGGGTCTGAATCTAAACCAATTACTTGTCTATGAGTCGGGCCATGAGACTCGGGTTAGAGCTCCTTAATCAGGTTTGTCTCTTTTTCTTGCCCACATTTTGTGTCGACTAGGAGAAAATAATCTAAGCTCGACTTCGAAAACACATGCATTTCTACTACTTGCGAATCCGAGTAGTTTCTAATACGGAGCAAGGACAACTCTCTCTCTCTTTCGTCTATTGTGTTTTCAGTTGGATTCTAGTAAATCCATGGCATAAAACTTAGGAGGTTGTCCCATGATAAATGATCCACCATAAAATAGTTGCTTCATAATTACATAGGTACTAAAAACTTTATATCCTCTACACTCCTTTTATCTATTCAATCGGTTTGTGGTAATCACTGATAGCAATCTAGCAAAAAATATTGCATGTCATCAATAAAAGCAAAAAGAATGGAAAGTTCACATAATGAAGGAGGTTCAAGTTCAAACGTTTGTGGTGTGTTATCATCATATTATTAAAAAGGAAGAAGAGTTCATTGGCCTCAGACAGCCAGAGATGTCTTCCTTTAAAAGAAAATATAGAAGAGGGTTAGGAAGAGACTCTGGGTTACAAATATACCTTCTGGTGCAAGTACTAGAGATGTCAAAATCCAACAGTTGCCCAAGCTGTGCAAGAAAAACCCCGTTCCATTCTTCCCCTTAATAATGGCACAATCAGCAACTCTGTTGGCCTCTCAACGTACATGAGATAAAAAAATAATTTTTTAGAACTCTACGATCTGTAAGAATAGCATTTGGAGCAGTTGGGAGGGTTTGCGAGAGCACACAATATTTGGATTCAATAATGATTCTGTCAAAACTCTTCTGCTTGGCAACGTTTAAGGCCATGGCTCATGCTTTAGTCGTAAAGGGAGGATGTCAACACCAGAGCAACTTTAATAAATAGTGTCCTTCCTACGCATAATTAACCATAAGAAAATTAAAAATGTCTACAAGAAATGTCTGTTTATCTCCCTCAAAGCCACACAGAAATTATTAGGTATATAGCGGATCTAAGATGAAATCATCTTAGATAGATTCCTATAATCCTAGAATGAAATTATTGGATTGAATTATTTTATTCTAGATCCACGATAGATTTGGTCTCCCTAATAATTTTATAGGATCGCATGACGGAAGATGCAGAGTGGTTGGAGAGTTGTAATATGGGACATATATTTTATTTCTATTCTTTACCTATTATTTTGACGAACACCCTTGGCAAATATTCAGTAAACTTAGTTTATCCTAGTTCAAATGAATGTTGGCTTGCAAACTTGATCAAGTGTTAAATGGGTCAATCCGGATTAGATAGGCTGGGTTCCTAAACTTGACCTAACTAGTTTAATAAAAGAGTCGTGCAAATCAACCAGTTTTGCAACACGAATCTACAAAAATCCAAACTGAACCTTTTTATTAGCTTGATTGTGGATGAGGGCAAGTATTGCCACCCTCACATGCCACGTTGGTTGTATCATCATCGTCAGCATATGATCTCATTGTCAAAATGTTCGAGTTCAGGAATCTTAAGTGACTCCTGATATGATTTTGGAATCAGATTTTGTTCAGTATTTTTCCAGGCGCCACCAAGAGAGAGCAAACCGGGAAACGGAGCGCATCCCGGTTAAAAAGCGGCTTTTCAGACGAAAAGCTCAGCGCGCCCGTCGACCGAAACCGGCTACTCCCGGTTCCAAAGGAGAACGGCTATTTCTCCCTCTCCTCTCCGCCCTTTCAAATTCTAAATCTCTCTCTGTGTCTCTCATGGCGAGCTCTACCCCAGTGAAGACTCCAAACCCTAAGACCCACTCCTCCTCCGCTCCTAGAAGAGCGCCGCTTCCCAACTCGATGGATTCCTCCGCCGCTGCCGGCACCGCGGCTGCCGATTTCAAGTCCCAATTCGAGGCCTACAACCGCCTCCAGGCCGCCGCCGTCGCCTTCGGGGAGAAGCTCCCCATCCCGGAGATCGTTGCCCTAGGAGGCCAATCCGATGGCAAAAGCTCGCTTCTCGAAGCCCTCCTCGGCTTCCGATTCAACGTCCGGGAGGTCGAGATGGGCACCCGGAGGCCCCTCGTCCTCCAGATGGTCCACGATCCATCCGCTCTCGAGCCTCGCTGCCGTTTCCAGGTGCTCTTTCCTCAGATCTTTAAGTCCATTACCTCACTAGGGTTTATCTGCTAGGCTTTTCTTTTAGGATTAGATTGTAGATTGATGCTTGAATCTGGTGTTAAAGGAAACCCTAGAATATATATTGGGGTATGATTTTACTTGTATTGGTTTTTCTGTGAGCACGCTATAGTAGTTGTGATCAAAATCTCTTTTCTATTGGTCTTAAATGACAAATGTGGATACTTAATTTCATAGATTTTGCATTGCAGTCATCGTTAATCTCGTTGCTCTATTCATAAAGATTGCATTTTTTGTATAATTGCTATAGTAGAATTATATACCAATTGCTTTAAATCACAGGAGGAAGATTCGGAGGAGTATGGGAGTCCGATGGTATTGGCTTCGGCCATTGCTGACCTTATTAGATCCAGGACAGAGGTGCATCTAAGAAAGATTCAAGCTGCAGTTTCTTCGAAGCCGATTGTGATGAGAGCAGAATACGCTCATTGTCCTAATCTCACGATCATTGACACCCCTGGTTTTGTTCTCAAGGTGCTTTTCTTGGCTGAAATCAAAAAATTAAAGAGATATCAGAAACTTATACCTCTTATTTAGAATATACTGGGTTACTCTCAATCCCCTCCTTGCAGGCAAAGAAGGGTGAACCAGAGTGTACACCAAATGAGATTTTGTCAATGGTGAAGTCCTTGGCAAGCCCACCTCATCGCCTTCTCTTGTTCCTCCAGCAAAGTAGTGTGGAGTGGTGCTCTTCACTCTGGCTAGATGCTATTCGTGACATTGATCCTGCTTTTAGACGGACAATTATCGTCATCTCTAAGTTTGACAATCGGTTGAAGGTATCACTGGATTACTTCTTAGCAGATTCGTTTCGTAGATCCATACCCATGTCTGTATGGGAAATTGTTGTTTTTTCATTTATTATCCTTTTTGTGTGTGTACGTCTGTTTCTTGGGTTATTATCCTTACAAATTGGTATAGATTGATCTCATAATGAAAACTAAACTGACAACAAATGCTTTCAGGAATTTACTGAACGGTGGGAAGTGGATAGTTATTTGAGTGCTAGTGGATACCTTGGAGAGAACACCCACCCTTTTTTTGTGGCTCTGCCTAAAGACCGTGGCAGCATCACTAATGATGAATTCCGCAGACAGATCTCTCAGGTAGATGTGGATGTACTGCGCTATCTGCGTGAGAACATCAAAGGAGGATTTGATGAAGAAAAATATGGTCGCTATATTGGTTTCAACCGTCTCAGAGAATACTTGGAAGCTGAACTTCAGAAACGATACAAAGAAGCAGCTCCAACAACACTTGCCTTACTAGAACAACGCTGTAGTCAAGTGTCCACAGAGCTAGCTCGCATGGAATCAAAGTTAAAGGCAACTTCTGATGTTGCCTATCTTCGGAGGACAGCCATGTTACATGCAGCTTCTGTTTGCAGTCATGTGGTATGCACTAATGGGACCTTCCTTTTGTTTGTCATTTTCTGCTTAGGCTTAATACAGTTTATGAAAATTTTTTTGAAAACATTATTAAAATTTGCTGTTGAAGGGGGCATTAATTGATGGAGCAGCAGATCCTGCTCCAGAGCAATGGGGAAAAACTACCGATGAAGAGCAGTCAGAGAGTGGTACTGGGAGGTGGCCTGGTGTTACTATTGCAGTAAAGCCTCCTAACCATGCCCTCAAACTCTATGGGGGAGCAGCGTTTGAGAGGGTAATGCATGAGTTTCGTTGTGCTACATACTCAATTGAATGCCCACAAGTATCTAGAGAGAAGGTAGAAATGAACCTTCCTTTGCTGGATAGTATATAAGTTTTACAGCAACTGTCTATTGGTCAAAGGTTGCTATATAATTTCCTTATATTTTTTGTATCAGGTTGCAAACATACTACTTGCTCATGCTGGCAGAGGTGGGGGTGGAGGAGTAACAGAGGCAGCTGCTGAGATAGCTCGTGCAACTGCACGGGCATGGATTGCTCCTCTTCTTGATACTGCTTGTGAACGACTTGCATTTGTTCTAAAAAGCCTCTTTGATCTTGCTATTGAGCGTAACCGCAGTCATGACTCAAACTGTAAGTAGAAATTTTGCACTTAATATTATATGGTTGGTTAAAATATCAGAAATTTGCTTTCTATCTAAAATATTAGTTGTTTATATGTGGACACCATATATATTCCATCTTTTTGAGAGATCATGGGTGTCATAGAATGCATTTAATGTGCTTCAGATTATATGATGATTGGATTTTTGTCATAGCGACAAAATTACCTTCTACTTTTTTTCGTACTTAAGAGTGGATAGAAAAGTGAAGGGGTAATATACTAATTATTTTATAATGTGAGAGGGAGTAAGCTATTCGATCCCTTCCTATGGATAGATTTATTCTATAATTGGGAGGGATATCCCCTCAAACATTACGGCGAGATTGTAGACTCTCTCTCTGGGCCAAAAAGGCTGTTTGGCAGTGTTGCTGGAAATTGGACCCGGGGGCGACCACTGGCTGAGAAAGAGGAGCTCCGGCAAGAGTGGCGGGTGGCGGTACGTTGGCGGGCTGTGTCCTCCGGAGAACCTGCAAGAAGCCGGTGGCCGAGGTTTCCGGCACTGGCCCTACGATGGTTAAGTCAGAGGGGGCTTTTGTGGAGAAAGAGAGAATTTTGCATGTAGAGATTAGAGTTCGAGCCCCCTTTCTGAAGGGGGAGGTTCCCCTTTTATAGGAGGGGTACCGGGTTACCTGTAATTCGACTGGACGAATTAAATGAGTTACCGTCATGATTGAGCATGATCGTGTAAATTAATGCGCTGCCGTGGAGGGCTAGACTGGAGCCATTGAGTTGTTGTGGGTGACCGGGCGTAGTTGAGTGAGTCAACTGGTTGTCGTGGGGGGGCCTGAGATTTTGAGTAGGCCGGAGATCCATGGAGACCACGCGCATTGATTGTTGGATAAGTCGGAGATCAGTGGAGGCCATGCGCATTAATTGTTGAGTAAGTTGGAGGTCTGTGGAGGCCTTGCGCATTAATTGCTGACAGTCGTTCAGGGCATGAACCTTGGTCATGTCGCGGCATGGCTGATGAGCGAAGCATGGTACGGTGAGGTTGCCGTAGGGTGTGGCCGCAACGTGTGAACGGCAAGGTCGACCTCCTGAGGTTGGCTTGGCATTTTGAGGTCGGGGATGTCGAGGTCGGGCGCCTCGAGGTCGGGCTCCTTCAGGTCGGACGCCTTCAGGTCGGGCGCCTCTAATCACGTGCCGGTGATGCGTTCACGTATTTTAAGGCAATCCGTTTTTCCCCCAACAGGCAGGATAAGGGAGGAAATAGGGGATTACCCTCCACTTACTCCCTATACAAACATGGCCTATGAGTTGGAATTTCATAAAAAGAACAAAGGCTGGAAGTTTATAAATGATGAGAGACACATGTACAACAGAAATTTCGGATCCACCTCATCTTAAAGAGAGGACTACTACTATTGCTTGTGCTTCTGCTCCTACACATGGTCCTAATTAGATGAATTGACGCTCGTCTTTCCCTCTCTCTCTTTCTCTACATCCATAAGACAGTTGAATGCTAGATTCTTCAAGGTACCCTTCCCCATCGTGCAAAATGTACTACTACAAGGTTTTTTGGTTTATTTAATCATGTCTAAAATCTCATATATGACATTTCAGTATTTTAGTTTGTATATAGTTGAATTTTGCTTGAACTTGAGTTCAAACTTGGCCGCCTGCATTGATAGGAGTATTTACTGAATGTGTGCAAGTTGATTATTTTTACTTCTTTTCTTCTCTTTATCTGGACATATCTTTTTTCTCTTGAATTGCTATTAACAAATTTTTATGTTGAGTGTAGATGGGCGAATGAATGGTGACATGGATGGATATGTCGGATTTCTAGCAACATTGAGGTGCTCGTACAATAATTTCATCCAAGATCTCTCCAAACAATGCAAGCAATTGGTGCGGCATCACCTTGATTCAGTCACTAGCCCCTATTCCCAAGTGTGTTATGGAAATGATTTCCTTGCTGACAGAGGCAGATTTATCCAGTTTCCTGCTGCGTCATTTTCTCTTGACCTATCAGATGGTTCAATGGCACAGGATGAAACATCTGGTATGGATCAGGAGAATATACCACCAAAAGATCAACAACATACAACACCTGAGAAAGCATCCGAATCCAAGGAAGTGCTCAGAGAAAGCCAAATGACAGTTCCTGAGACACCGTCCCCTGATCAGCCAAGTGATGTTTATGGGGTTAACAAGAAGGAAAATGGGAACTTAATGGATATTGGTGGAAGAAAGCGACAGGCAAGAGTAGCAACTAGTGGAAGAAATTTAGATGCTAACCGAAATCAAAGTACTAGTCTTTTGTTTCGTGCAAATAATGTTGGTTCAAAAGGAGGGTCATCATACTCTGAAATCTGTTCTATGTCTGCTCAACATTTTTCTAGAATACGTGAAGTCCTCATTGAGAGAAATGTGCCGTCAGCCTTGAATGCTGGATTTTTAACACCATGGTAGGTTTCTCAAGCCATTTTTGTAGTCCTAAAATAATAATACATGCATCTCATCTAACAATTCTCTGCTGCTTTTCTTCCCCTCTCACTATCAATCGTTCATTTATATGTCGAAACTGTTTGATAGCATTGGATCATGCATTATGCCTGTTATTAGAAGCATAACAAGTCACCATCCTAGAAAGTTCATAAGTATTCTCTTCTTGTCTGCATTATTCTTTATGCTGACTTTCATAATCTTCCGTGCCTTGCAGTCGAGAGAGGCTATTTGTGGCAATTGGCTTGGATTTATTTGCTGTGAATGATGAAAAATTTATGGACATGTTTGTGGCACCTGGTGCAATTGATGCCCTGCAGAGCAAACAACAGTCTCTTCATAAGCGTCAGAAGATTTTGCAGTCTTGTTTGAATGAGTTCAAAAATATAGCTCGGGCACTGTGATGGAGTTCTTTTTGATTGGAACACGGAGGATGTATGTGATCTGCTTGCAAAGATTTCACCTATAGACGATAGTAAACTTAGCAATTTGGCAATTAAACCCATTAATGTGTCAGTTATTTCATGGAAATGTCATCTTTCACTGATTTTGATCAGTGCAGATGTTTCTTTGTTTGACTGCTTGAAACCTTGCAAATTAGAAAATTGAATACATAACAAAGATATGGAAATGCATCTTTACAATTTTAAGGTCTTGTCTTGTTGATATATTAAGTCCCAGCGGATGGATTTATCATTCTCTTATTTGTTCTGGAGAGGAGAAATCAGTAATAGCAAGTGTAGATGTGATTGTAAGATGTAATCCCCATGGTAATAAATGTTTTACCTGTTATTGCATTTCTGGTGACATACCAAACCTTGGCAATAGGTTTGTAATCTATCACATGCTAATTATATATGGTTATGCATAGTAAACAAAAGATAACCGTAAGCATGGGATATTCTAGTAGAACACTTTATGCACCAAATGTGAGGCAATTCCTAGCATTGTGGTTTAAATGATACAACTACAATTCTATTTTCTTCATTGCTTATGTTAATCTGCTGTTTTTTACTGATACAGTTCATTACAATTTTCGGAACCTGAAATCTGAAATAGCACTTTGGTGAATTAGCAATGGTGCAGCATGCAAGATAGAATCAGGAGATCAAAATTTATGTTTGCCCAGAAATTTGAATATAATTTCAGCTGCCTTGAACAGGGCCTATGTAGAAAACACTCTAAACAGTCCAGCTGCCTTTACATTCTGACTTCATGATGGTGGGAGGGGTGTCAACTTATAATATTTGCTTTGATCATCCTTTTGGAAACAGTCTCTCAGTGGAACTTCTCAGAAAAACGATGATTTAAGATAATAGTTTTTCATGGAGAATTTGACTTTTCCATATCAATCAGGTCTAATATCTGAAACAGTGTAAGATGTTAGACTTGTTTAAAATTTAAAGCCCGTGATAATATGTGGATAATGCAGTGATCAGTCTTTATGAAACCATTATGAGAACTACAATAGTTTCAGTAACAGAAATATACAATTTAACCTGAAAAGTTAGACTGTCGGATGGGGTGTGGTTGTATGACAGTGCTCCGTAGTTGCTCGAGTGAAATGATCCTCCCTCATATCAATTAATTATTAAAAAGCTGACACCGTAATTGGATGTTAAATTTGTAAAATTGAATCCAATAACAATATGTGGGTTATACAATGATCAACCGAATATGAATAATTAATGATTTGAGAAACAGAAATTTACAATATAATATGAAAAATTAGATCAGTCATAGGGTTAGAAAAGTGCACAATCATCACTTGGAAGATTCTCCTCCCCACTGTGTTTATCACATTATTTAAGCATGAAGAAAACCATATTTGCATGTAGTTTTAAAAGAAACCTCATAGTTTTGTTCTTTTTAATACAAATATTTAAAATTATACCAAAATTATTTTCCATTTAGTGCAACTCTTTGATTAACTTTGTAGTAAATTGAGATAAAAACCATATTACCTAGTTTAGTTGTGTGCTGGCAATCCAGGATCTTGGGAGGGAGAACTGGGGATAGACCTAATCTTTGGCAATTTTTACACAAGTGGCTGCCCCAATACTCAAATCCGTGCCATTGCACTTGTCAGCCCAAGGCTTCACCATTCTATCAAGCAATGGTCCCTTGACCCTTGGAAGTAAATTGAGATACCCATTTTTTCCCCCTCGTAGTCAATAATTTTGGTGGTGCTGGACCAAGATTCATCAGTTTAAGTGTTGGCAACATTCAAGACAACATATTTTCCAGACAATACTCCTGGAAATCAATGAATGGAGGGGAAACATCGATCCAAGAGCTCAGAACTGTTTTCTGGTTGTTTTATGATGTATATTTGGGTTGGAAAGATGAGAATATTTGGCAAGGCGTCAAGCCTTTAACACCTTATCTGTTTTGATGAATTTTCAAATTTATTAGTCTGATGAAACTATTTTCTGATAATGCAGATTTATCACAGAATCAGATGACGCTTAATGAATTCTAAGCAAGGTCTTCTAACTTCCAGTATAGGAACTAATCTTTGGGAAAAAAATGGTTTTACACAGACACGCACACATTGAAAAAAAAAAATGGTGGTTAGACATGCTTCCTTATTGAAGTTGCATGGGGTTAAGTTTGTCTCAAGTGTATCCAGAGTTACATTAATGTTCAATGATTTTGATTCATTAGTTGCTCTCAGATTTTGCGAGCTAAATTTGCTGTAGAAAGACAAATTTTATTAATTTTGTTTATTTCTCAAGTTGCTTTTGACTTGGATGAGAAGTTTGGGTCTGGGTTCTGTAGAAGGATAAGCATGTGAATGTTTCAGAAGCTATGCAATTTTTCCAGTTTGTTCTTTCCGAGATTTGATGTATCATGACCTGCATTTATTTTTTTTAACTTATGAATACAAGAGGTTGTTGATTGCCTTTTTAAAACTTGATTGTTAAGGAAGGAAGATGGTGATCCTTTCCTCCATTTCCCATGTATCTTGTTATGTAAATGTTTTTCTTTCTGTATACCTGCACCTGAAGCACTATCAAGGATGGACGCTGGTTTGATGTAAACATATGGTAATCCTGAAAAAGGGTCTACTTCCATAATCTATCAGCTTGGTAGATATTCTTGGCCAAAGATTTCATGCTGGTCACTTTGAGGGCCTATCAAACTAATTATGCTTTTCCAGATAGAGTTCTGACTTCTGAGCTACCATCAGTTCAGGAATATTTGAACAACTGCTAGCATGATGCTTGTCATTGTTTAAACTGGAGATGAAATGTCATTCATTCACTTGCTGTTTTATACTTTTACTAGAGGCTTTGTTCTCAGGAATTGGAACCGGAGTATCGTTTACTAATCCTTGGTGCATCAGGTTAATGTTATACAATGAACTCCAGAAAGAACCTTGTTTCCTTATAGTCACTGATTGCATGTTTTCGAAGAATTTTCCCCTCTTATCTTCCCTGCTACGTTATTGCTCTGAACTTTAAATATCATTTTTCTTTAATTAAGATTTCGCCATCATTTATGACTTTTCTCAACTATTTGTTTCTTTGAAGATTAAGAATGCTGAACATTATAACATCATGATTCGCCACATTTTCTTGATTACCTTTCAGGATAACCCTGAAGTCCATATGATTGGACTTTCTATGCAATTATCAGCATCAACTTTTCAATTAGAGAATCACATTCCCCACTTCTCACTTCATCGAAATTGGCAGGTGTAACTCCTGGTGTGATATTGACAGGATTCCAGAAACGAGTATGTAGATGGAAATTGGATTTGGGCAGTGGATCATCCATTAGAACAAAGCCTAGAGTTTTTTTTGCCTTGCCTTTTTCTCAAAGATCCTAAGATGATGGCTCAGGGCCATATCATGGTTGTTTGACATGCCTAGTTGCAACTTTAAGATCATGGGATTGAAGCTTTTTTCTTCATAATTAAAGTTGAGATTCTTGAATAAAATGCTTGAGTACTAATTGATTAAATTACTTGCTTATCTATTCTTTTTCTTGTTATTTTAAATACACAATTGTGAGGATTCGTACGGGCATGTGTTTAGTTCTACATCGGTTATTCGCCGAAGAGATATTGGGTACTTATATAGAACTAAGAAACCTAAAAATATTTTCCGGCTAGTCTTTTTGGGTAAGGCCCTGGGTTGTTACAAATGGCATCAGACTGGATCCGACCTATGGCCCATATAGATTAGGAGACATTGCAGCATGGATTCGTTGGGGTTGATCACAGGCCGATCGTAGTGCTTGTGATTAGATATGAATGTCAGGATATGTGTTTAGTTTCACATTGGTTATTCACATGAGAGGTTGTGGGTTTTTACATGAATTGCACCTTTCTAGTTGAGGGATTAAAGTTAGCTTACACATCAAATGAGGTTTTTATAAGGTTGTTGAGACTGAAAGTAGTTATAAGAACTGACTGGAATTCAAGACAACTAGTGTGACTTCAACCTGAAGGCTCCAATATTGGTTTCAATTTAGATGTGAAAAATTAAATTAAGTCCAGCTATTTCGTTTGTAGAAAACGTTCAGAAATTGACGATTAATTAATTGAAAACTAAGAGGATGAGGGACAGATATATAAATACGCGACAGGAGTTGAAGATTATTTTTCCACAAGAGATGGATGTTGCCGTTTTCTTTGATTTTGACGTGTTCAGAGCTCACACGGGCCTTTCAACTTGGCAACAGAGCTTCTTGCTTTCCGCAAACAGGTTTTTGGCATTGGATTCTCCCATTAGTACGCATAATAAATGAGAGAATAGCTTAATCCAACCAAAACGAGCATAAAGAAAAGACAGCTAGTGTCTCCACCATTTCTGAGCATCAAGATGCTTCATCTATTTGCCTGGTCCCAATTGCCACCCCAAGAGTAGGGAGGAATTTACCACTACACAGTCTACAGAGGATGAATCTTTTGGAAAAAAAACGTAGAAAGGATGGATTGGGGGGGCATTTTAAAGATAGTGCAGGTAAAATATTGGGTTGTTGAGGATAAAAATCCAAGTGCCTGTTGAACTTTTTCAAGGTTGTGGCCAATGAATAAGTATGCAAGACTAACACTATACCATGAAAAATTAGTTGTTGTGTGGTGCTACCATTTACAATAGTATGAAATATTACTACAATTAGTTGGTTTTCTTCAGATGTCACCAACTGCAGGAACCGTTCAAGTACTTACATCCCTCTCGAAAAGTAGAAGTAATAAAAATATCAATGAGTTAAGATCTACGGAGAAACAGCGACTCCCTTCGGTAATGCCATCTTGGCTGAGGTGAGCTTGAATTGATTTGATGAGCTTTCTAGTCCATCCTGTACCCGATATTTTGTCCACAGAGCTCAGCTTTTGGTAGCGTTGGTTGTGTACTTCTTGTCCAGGCTCGTGACGATTTAGCCAAAGAAGATTTGTTGGTGAAAGGACTAGGATTATGAACATCATTAATACCATTTCCATGGGTTGGGAAAACTAATCAACAGGACTTGGTCTTAGAAAGAGAGAGAGAGAGAGAGAGAGAGAGAGGAGTGAGCAACAACAAGTGATAGAATGACTAGAAACAAACATAAGGGGTCCAGGCCAAGGAGGATTTGGTAATGAGCACCATCAGAGGGTTGCCAAAATTCAAAGTCTAGGCATTTCGACAGTAGTGGGTAGCTGGTGGTGTGACTTCTAGCATGCAAAGGTCTCCATCCTTTAGGTGCACAGTAGCCCCACATCAAATTGACTGTTTGACCTAATAGTGTTGAATACGATTATAGATAAAGAAGAGGTTGAAAAAGAGAGAGAGAGAGAGAGAGAGAGAGAGAGAGAGAGAGAGAGAGAGAGGAAAGGATCCATTCTAATGTGGACCCTCTCTTTGATTGGGAGGCGCTTGGTTGCATAAATGAGATGGCTGATAAGGATAGGATACTCAGTGTTTCTCAGGAAATGAGTTTGAACTCGCCTCACACTTCAGGCAGGGGAATAGTGGGATATTTTTCCAACCAGAAATATCTCATTAAAGCTTTCACAAGGTCCCAAGTTCGCCAGGGTGTCTATAACATGCCTCGGAGAAACTGTTCCTTCATCAAAGATTGCAAGAAAAATATCCTTTGATTTTCTTTTCTTTTATTTTTTTTACATGTTTTAGAATTATGGTGGGATTGTCGACAATCAGTTTATAGAAATATTAAACAAATTAACCATAAATGTCAAACAGCTGAGAAGAAAGTAAGCCAAGTTTTTTTTTTTTTTTTTTTTTTTTGCACCCTATCGTAAGTAAGTAAAAGGGAAAAGAAAATATTGATGATAATTGATTTAGTTTGACATCCAATGGCAGATAATTTGGCTTTTCTTCGATACCGATGCTAGCAAACTAGTTATCCAATATGTTTGTATGTTTTACTCGTCTGATGGCCAGACATTTCTTTCCATACTTTTCCCTTCAAGAGTACAAGTATAGGACCCAGTCTTCTACACTATGCTGGTTTCGATTTTCTCAAATTATATTATATGCATAAATCATGTAGTCAAACATGCATAAATATATTCTGTATATTTGCGTGCACGCTTGTATGTCCAATACTTTGTTTCAGTCTTTTAGTGCAAAAATAATTTGATCAAGCTATTGTTTTTCCTTGCCTCTCTTCGCCTGCCCCCTCCTTTTTATTGACCTGTCCATAGAAGGTAATCTTAAATTCTTATGATGAGCAATCACATTTTTGCTTTTTTGATGTAGTGCTGACCTTGTGTTAACAGCTTTTATTTTCTAAGTACTTCATAAACAGATATACAGTATTAAAATAACAATTGTGGATTTATCTCTACAATTATGTAATCATGATTGGTTAAGAATCCTCATACGTTGCTACCTTTCTCTTACTAGAATAATTGCACAAATGGATATTTGTATCATAATCCTAGATTAAGAAGAATTGTTAAATGGAGAGGGTGTTGCGACCATCATGATTTATTTAAATCATAAAAATGAGCCAAATGCCTTCTAATTAAGAATTACCAACATCAAACCGGCGTGGCTGTCTGCCACAAGTCTCATAAGTATATCGATAGGATTCACATAATATTTTGATAATGATTCTAAGAAAGAAAATAAATGTGCTATTCTTTGTAATGTTCTAAATGATCTTTCCATCTTCAGAAGGAAAATACTGATTATTCTAACAAAACTTAAATATTTTGCAAAACGAGCAGTAGGGTTTAATATTCTTTGGGCATGAAGATAACTTATGGTGACCAGCTCTCGAAACTTTTAAGTAACTATTACTTTGCATAACAATATTATAGTAAATAATGGGTGCAATGGCTAGGAAAGGCAACAATGCTAATCAACAGCAGGCATCCTCTCCGTTCGAGCGTCTAAGTTTTTCTAATAATAAAATAACAATGTGGGTTATTATCAAATAATTATAAGTTGAATACCATACCTTGAGATGTTATATGCTGTAACAAGAAATAACAGACCATAAGCATTAGAAGGCAGCATAAATATTCAAATAATTTTTGTTATCTATTTGAAAATTGAAACTCTGATATGTAAAAAAAGAAAATAAGGAGATTAAATAATAAGTCATGGTTCGCATTCTCTCGTACTATCAGGATCACGGCCAGGCCACTGCCCGGAAGACGAGGTGGGACAATTAAAATCTTTTATATACCTCTTTGAATCAATCTTTTTTTTCTCCTTCCAAACCATTGAAGATAAAATGGGTAATAAATTTTTTGATGAATCATCTGTACACGTATACTCATTCAATTTTGAGTGTGAGAGGAGAAAAAAAACGACTTCGATGATATGCTGTGGATTTTGTAGAATATTTATTTTTTAATTTTATTAGATATATTTATACCAGCGCTGCAAGAGGCAATCAATTTATAAAAAAAATAAATAATGAGAAAATAAGACTTTAATAAGTAGATGATAATGAAAGGTATGGGAAAATAATAATGGGCTGCCGGTTCTTGATGTGACAAATCCCTCAACATCGTTTGAACCGAGAAGGGGCGGTCATCGGTCCTCCTCCCCCACTTGTATCCACAAGATAATATATAGTACATAAATATTCCATCCATTTGTATCCTTCCTCAAAAGAAAAACAAAAAAAAATCTCAAGCCCGAGCCGGTCCAGCTGGGCTTTTTTGGTGATTAGCTCGGGGTAGGAGTCATTATCATGGAAAGTTATATTACACGAGATCGATGGGTTAAAATAGACGTGTAATATTTTCTACCAAAAAAGTTTATGTTTGTCTCACAAATCACAAGTGACCGCGAGACATGCATGGGCATGTTTGCCCACGCTATCCTTTACATGGGCCCTCCACCAATTTATGGGGCAAGAGAGCAAGATCAGGTACTAAGATGGCGGATTTCAAGAGAGTGGATGGAGTCTGCATCACTTAGAGCATATCTCTTTACCGCATAAATAGGTATTTTGGTCAAAACAGTATTTTATTCATATACCGCATAAATAGGTATCATGTCGTATGTTGAAAACACCACTTGTCCTAAAAGCTTAAGCAGATAGGATGAGGTAGATTTATTTATATATTTTATATTTTCTTATACTCCCCCTCACATGTGGGCCGGACTTTCCTTTAATGGGCAAGCCCAACATATGAAATTTTTAATAGTGGGGTTAAAGAGTGTGGAGACAGGGTTCGAATTCAGGACCTCTGCTCTGATACCATGTTGAAATCACCACTTGTCCCAAAAGCTTAAGCTGATAGGTGTTATAAATTTAACTATTTTTGTAAGATTGATGGGTTTTCTTGAGGGAATCGTGTTGCATCTTTAATGCGATGAAATCGTGGATCTTCTTTCGTGGCATCAACCATCAGATTACACCTTGAACCATTCTAAAAGCACTCCAATCTCTTTCCTCCATTGGCCGGTATAGATCTCAGAACAGCTATTGCATGATCCAACCATTCAGGTTGCAAAAGATGACGAATCATTCTTTCATGCAAATGATGCAACCCGAACCCTTGTATGAAAGATTTTACTTAAGCCCCCATTGAGTGATGACTCTAGATTATTTCTGTCACACCTCGGATCCGGCACCTGAGTTCGAGTGCGTGACACAACAACATACTCCTTAGGCTGAGCCTTAGAGAATATATTAGGCCTGAAAATTTAATACAACCTCAATATCCGTAATCAACAAGGATCTCAATTCATACTAGATAACAAGGTTGGTCTAATTACAAAATTTGATCATCCAACTTGTATTAATGATGTTTTATCTAATTATCCTCTCCAATTGTGATCTCAACCATAGCCATATACTACGCAACTTGCAACTCTATAAAAGAGAAAGAAGGAGGTTGTGAGCTTTACAGCTTAGTAAGAATTTCGAACTGCAACACTATAAGTAATAAAAATATAATCAATAAATAATGCTAGATAATTGAATATCGTATCAATAATCGACAAACTCATAAATAATGTGTACATAAGTACTCATTATTATCTTTTTTTTAAAAGTATATATATATATATACACGCCCGTGCGTGCGCACATATATATCATAAATAGCCAATTGTTCAACAACAATTTTTTATATCATGTTATCTATTTCTCATTAACTTGATTTTCATGTTTCTTATTAAAAACTTCCAGCTGTGGACTAACCAAGATAATGACTCAGTTCAAGACTGATGTCGTACCATGTTATAGCCCGTAGTGGCTATCCGACCCACGTTATTGCCCATAGTGCCTCTCTCACCCACGCTATAGCTCGTGGTAGTTATCCAACCCACGTTATAGCTCGTGGCAGCTTCCCATGCATGAGCTCGTGGAGACTTTTCATGTGTCAGCTAAGGGCGCTATGATGAGGTTAGTCAAAATTATATCTTATTCATTTGATTTACTTGTTACTCTCGTCAAATCAATTATCACATATATAATAAATTTCTCTTAAATTTAATGTATCTTTATTCATATAATTATGTACTCAACATCTGATATGTATAATAACCACATAAATATATTTGTACTTGAAATCATATAAAACCATATCGTCACATGCCAAACTGATACAAATCTCATGATATAAATCCAGCGATACAAATCAATAAACACATACGTGCGCGCGTGCACACACACACATAATATATATATATGTATGGTAATTCAAGTACAAAAATTCTTACCTCTATCGCAATTCAACACAACTATAATGCTACCAATCCATACCTGATATATCCAGTCAATTTAATATCGACATAACACCAACTTATCCCTTATCATTCGCTCACCATATTAATGAATTAATTATTCAGTAATTGCCTAATTTTAGAGTTCTAATATTTGAATTATCTATATTATCAACTCTTCTGTACTTGAAAATTAAAATAAATGGTTGGGCTTTACTTCAATTTAGAAACTAGAGTATAATATCTTGTTGGGCTTCTTTCTATCCAGATAATTATAACTTCATACAAAATCAGGGCTTGACTATGAACATAGATTTGTATAGAAAGATATACGAGATCAGCTAGAAGATAACGTCCAATTGTTCGAAGCAATCAATATAGCATAACTCAATCCATTTGATCAAAAAATATATATCCAATCAAGAAAAGGTAATAGATCAGGGGTTATCAATTATTGGTCCAATGGTAGCTGACAACAATCGGGTGTAAGATGGACAGGGTCGACTAGGTAGTAGTATCCAACGATTCGAGTCAGTCCGCTCTGGCCAATCAAGCCAGTCAAATCGAGAATCAGACCACAATACGAATTCATAATGATAGAGTTTAGTGGTGCTATACAATGGTCGGGGTAAAGCTAGCGCGACGAGTGGTCACAGCGACACTGGTCTAAAATCCTTTACTGGGGTCAACCTGGGTTCACAAAGGAAATACTAGGACCCTCCTGTTGGGTCCATATAATCATGTGAAGAGAGAAAAATAAGAGAGAGAGGAGAGAGGAAGGTTTCATAGATCTTCTAGAGAGAAAATAGAGAGAGGAGAGAGAGAAAGAAGAGAGAGAAGTCCTCTCTCCCTCTCTTCTTCTTAGAGCAAGATGGTGGCGACCATGGTGGTCTGCTTCGGTGGTGGTGGCCGGCCGATTATATCCCAAAACAAGGTAAATAAGGTGCTCGATTGTACTCGGATCCCAACCCGCTCACCGTCAGCTAGGGAGTCTAGCTCCGGCTAGGGACCAACAGGAGAGAGAGAGCCATCGAAGGCATCAGCAACAAGGCTGACGGTAGACATGGCCAGAAAAAGAGGAAGGCCTCAGTCAAAACAGGGGGAAAAACATGGTCCCCTCTTACTGATCGATTTTCGGTCGATTTCTTAGCCGGTGACGGTGCTTTTGGACTAGAGCTTCACCTCAGCTCCGACTAGGCTTTTCAGTGGCTCTTTCTGACGATGAACTAAGGACAGTTAGAGAAGGATCGTGAGATTGATGGCGATTCTTGGACTCCTCGAGGATGGCTTTTAACGGAGGGGGAGGAGGAGATACATAGGTGAGGTCCTGAAGTTCTAATCGAACTCAGATCGGAGGAAGAAGAAGAAGACTCTAGTTGGGAGTCTTCTTTCTGTCTCTCACGCGCAATATGGCACGTCCGAACTTGGGCCCGGCCTTTTCGGGCCAGCCCACAAGCCCAAGAAAAATTGGGTTATTACAATTTCATCATCATAGGTACGATAAAGATCCGCATTCACTACTTATCTTGGGAGGTGGCTCGATTAAAATTCTATAAAAAAGAACAGGCAAAAAAGAAATAAAACTAGAGACTGGATTCTTTTGCGGAGTCAAGTTTAAGGCAATTTTATTTTTGAGTTTCTTAAGATATTCTGAAATTTCAAAATGGGCAAATACATTAATGGCTTGGTTCTTTCGTAAGGTATATTCTAAAGCTTCAACATGGGCAAAAACAATAATGGCTTGGTTATTTTGTAAGATATTCTGAAGTTTCAACATGGGCAAATACATTAATGGCTTGGTTCTTTCAATTAGGCAAGATTTGGGCATGGTTAGGTTGGTCTGCATTCAATAGCCTACAAGGTCAGTAACAGAGAAAAGGAAACGGAAGACTCTCCACTCTTCAAGAATAATAAGTGAACCAGTAATCATAGACGCCTTCAAACTTTCTAATTGCTGACTGATTCATATGATCCTGCAGCAATTTCTGGGCCCTAGACTTGGGTCCCCTGACGAATTCAACTGGACGAAGAGAGAGATGCTTCTCCCATTTAGTACTGACAAAGATTGGATGCTCTTTTCCCTTCCCCATCCTATCCTTCCCATAGTTGCAACTTCACTTTATGTACTTCCAAAGCCCTTCATGAATTTTCTCAATGACCTAAGTCCTCCGGCAGTACACCAATTCCAGACCCAAGAAATGTGTGCATGACATTGAGGGACTTTGTTAATAGCTCAGATTCAGTTAATCAGCCGCTCACAAGGTGCCTGCTCGTTAAAAGCATCAGGCCCACTATCAAAATACAACTGAATTTGAGGAACCTGCCGGCGAATTTTCATGATCCATGGACCCAATGGAGAGCTAAAAATCGTCGAAAAATATTGCAAGAACTTATGATGTTTCTTCGAATGGAATCGTTCACACATTTCGTAGTTAGGTGATCAGCATCTTTGGAAGGGTCTTGTATCTCAGGTAACCATTTGTGTAATGTTTTCTTATTATCTTTCCCTTCTCTCCTGTAAATTCTGTTCCTCCTTCTGTTTGTAAAATATCTTTTCTCATCTTGATAAAATCTGAGGGAATCTGCTGGCTACCTCCACTCAGATCAAAAAAAGGCATGGAGAGACGGTGAACTAAATTTTTTCCACATCGGCTGGTCTTCCATGACCTTTCGTGGATTACCTTCGCACAAAATCCTGCGTCAAAATAGGGGCAGAATCGGAAGACCCAGTCGAAGGCACCATACAATTACAGTTACAGCGGACGCCCACCCCAAACCAACCGAGGAAGCGGCGCTGAAGTCAATGGCCCTCGGCCTTTTTGGAACGGCATCCCGAGGGCAACTGGTTCAAATATCCATAAATATCCATAAATATCCAAAACAGCAATTAGCCTGGAACACCTTGGGTATTTTTTCCAGCAAACTCAATCCCAGCACCATCAACTCCCCTCCGAGAGAGAGGGAGAGATAAAAGAGAAAACAAGAGGGAGAAGAGAGAGACTTCCATTCTTTTCATCTCATCAAGTTTTTTTTTTTCATACACAAACTATGCAGCTCTAATTTCTCTCTTTTATATCTCTTCTTTTCCTGCTTTTCCCCAGTTCCAACCAACCTCATCCTTAAGAACTCCATCCCCATCCCCCCTTTTATTCCTCCTCTCCTCCATCTTCTCATCACCCTGATCACCTTTTTTCCCGTTTTAACGCCACAACCAATGGAAAACCACCAAAAAAATCCCCAACGAAGAGAACACCCATCATCCCATCCCACCTCCCCAAACACCACCTCAAGCAGCAGCAGCAGCAGCAGCAATGGAGCTGCATCCACAGCTAAAGCAGCAGCAGCGGCGGCGGCGGCGGCGGCGGCGCAGGTTGCATCTCCTCCAACTCTACAGCCCCCAACGCCGAAATCGATCCCGAGATCCATCGAATCCAACCCGTACCCAACCACCTTCATCCAGGCCGACACCTCGTCCTTCAAGCAGGTCGTCCAGATGCTCACCGGCTCAGCCGAGACCGCCTCCAAGCACGCCGCCGCCAACCCCAGCCCCCCGCCACCCAAGAACCCGATCCCGCCAGCCGCCAAGGCCACCGGCCCCAAGAAACCGGCTTTCAAGCTCTACGAACGCCGCAGCGGCCTCAAGAATCTCAAAATGATAAGCCCGCTCATCCCCACCTTCCTCAATTCCACCCCCATCTCGCCGGCCGCCGCCGGCGGCGCCGCCGCCTTCTCCCCCCGGAAGCAGCCGGAGATCCTCTCGCCGAGCATGCTGGATCTTCCCTCCCTGGCCCTCAGCCCGGTCACGCCGCTGATCCCGGATCCCTTCAACCGGTCGCCGCACCCGAACTCGACGCCGTCCCCGGCTATGTCCGCCGAGGAGCGGGCGATCGCCGAGAAGGGGTTCTACTTGCACCCGTCGCCGAGGACCACGCCGAGGGACGCCGAGCCGCCCCGGCTGCTGCCGCTCTTCCCGGTGACGTCGCCTCGAGTCTCCTCCTCCTCGGCTTCCTCTCCATGAGATCGCTGGATCCTTGTTGAGAATATTTATGATATCTTGGTGCAATTCGAATTTTATCTGTTCTTTCTTTTTCTGGAGAGAGAGAGAGAGAGTTGGGGCTGTCTATACGATTTGGTCTCTCTTTCTTCCTCTCTCTGATTCACTCCTCTGGTATTCTCTCTGTGATGCAAACCAACCAGCATGGTCTCAGAAGAGAATCTCTTGGGTATCTTTCAGTCTGATATCATATTTCCTTTAGCTATGGACTCAATGAGAAATTTTACTTTCTTATTTCTCTAGTTTTTTTGTTCCATGTTCATGTGCACTAATTTCTTTCAGGAGTTTCATACTGTTTGCAGGGAAAAGAGAGGAGAAAACAAAAAGATTTTAATCCTTAGCAGCAACTGTTTGATATTCAATTTCACATGATAGCCAGATAAAAGTTTGGGTTTTTTTGTTTTCTGATTTTTCTTTTTTTTTCCATCCTGTTGCGTCTGCTTTTGCTTTTGCTTTCTATATCTTTGCCAATCTGCGTGCTGGTTTACTCTGGGCTGCTTTATGGATGGAGAAAATGGTGAGCTTGGAGAAGAATTAGGCATGACTCTTCCCTAACCTTTCTCTAAAGAAAGTTATTAGAGGAAAACGCTAGTTTTATTAAATTATAAAGTGAAAGGAGACGGATTGGTGCCTGTCAGGAGCTGATTGGAAGAGGTGGTGCCAAAAAAAATTCTCCCTTTCGCTCACCTCCATGAGTAAAAGCGAGAAGCCAGGTAGGCGCAGGCTTTTCTGAGCTGGGCCCTCTCGAACCCAATGCAGACGAGCAGGGCTATATGGAAGCGTAGGGAGAAATTTTTTTCCATGGGGCAGTAAAAGGCTTTTACAAAACTTGGAAGTGGCTTGAAGGTGCCGTCCTTTTGTGCGCGAAACTTTAGAGGTGGCATCATGGTTCAGTCAACTCGGTAAGTGTGTGACAGTGGCAGGAGGAGAAAAAAGTGCCGGCTGAGGATAGCAGCTGTTGATGTCGCCGAGCACTTTGCTTGTGATGAGAGCCTATCATGTCCCCTGCCTTATGATACTTGAGATGAGCTTTTCTAGGATGCAGGAAAACATTTTGGTGTTCTTTCTTTTGATAGTTATGAAAAGTCCTCCAAATGGGACATGATCCGGTTTGTTGGGACCATCCATCCATTGTGAGACATATCAAATCACTTGCCTAGTCAATTAAGGCTGCAGTCAGGAAATTGGACCGGCCAAGTCGAGTTGGACCGTGTTCCCACTTGAAATTGGTCTGATCAAGATGGCGAGCTAGTTGAACTGCTAGAGGACTTGAATGATTGATCTTTCAAACCATAGAGATTGATTGAAGATCATGATATGCCTCTAAGATGGTGAGGTAGTGGTTGCTATGCTCATATGGCGATGACTCCTACATTGATTGCTCCTGAGGTAGCGTTGAGAAGAGAAGACCGTGCTCAAACCTTCGCTCCAATGTCGAATCCGACTTGAAACAGTCAAAGATGAAGAGAAGACCGTGCTCAAACCTTCGCTCCAATGTCGTATCCGACTTGAAACAGTCAAAGATGAAAAATTTCTCTGGCCGAAGAGTGTTCGACAGAGGATTCTCCGATGCTTAAGTTAGACGAGCTCTCAGAGAACAATGGAAGCGATACAAGAGCGGCGGTACAAGTGTCGGTGCCCATCGTCGAAGAATTCGGATGTGTAGATCAATCATTTTTGGTAGCCCATCACATGTTTTAAAGGTCATGCCCGCGCATCACGCTCTGAGTATATTGCCTGCATGGTTATGGAAACTGCTCATGATCATGACCGAGATATCATCGGGGAAAGAATTTGAATATGGTGCGTTTTAATTAATTGATTGGAGGTTTCGTGATGAGTTCTGAATGGTCGGTCTACTATGTCGGCTGCAGTCGGTTTCAAAGTGTATCAAATGGGTTTACATGAAATGCACCTAATAACTTTGCAATTAATTGAACAGATCACCAGATGCCGTGTCAGCAGAATCACATGAACCATCTTGCTTTGACTTCAGGTTCCCTTGAACAGCTTTCATGTGATCTCCATTTACAGGCCCCCTTGATATGGGAATGAGACGCAATACTAATTTGTTTTCTCTGCAATGGTATATAAGCATCTCATTTATGTCCATCTACTCATTTTAAAAGTAGGTCGAATATAATGGGTTTAGCTCCTCTCCAATTTACATTTATATCTAGTCCTTATTTTTTATTAAAAAAGAAATACTTTGTCCTAAAAACTTAAGTTACCCTCTATTTATTCAAGCAGATCCCACCAATCAACTATTGGTGATTAAATGGACGAGCATAGATACTACAGCAGTTTGTTTTCCCCCTTCTATCAGTTTTTGTTTAATAGAATCCATTTAAATGTACCTGGGGCAATCCAAACCATCCATAAAGCACGCTAGTTTTACTAATGAATCTTCTTTGCCGAGAAATATGGCAGCTATGTCACCAGTAGGTTTGAACCCTCGATCTCTTCTAAAAAGAACACCAACCACTTAGTAATTTACTTGGAAACTCATGATAAGAAAAGCTTAAAAAAGCCTAATGGCTAATTAATCAACCTCATAAAATATAAACTGGCTGGCCTAATCAATCCTCTACAAGCTAAAGTATAGAGAAGTCCGCCAAGAAAGATATTGCCAGGAAATAAAACAACTTAGTGTGGACCACAGCCAGTTTTTTTCTTTACAAGAAAACAAAGAAAAGCCTTGACCCAGTCTTTCACGCCAGGATCACGAACCCCATAGCCCCATTTATTTATACATTTTTCTAATTATACTTTTCTGGCACCTTAGCCCGTGCCATCTCTTCATAAGGGGACGGGAAAAAAAAAGAAGAAGAAGCATACAAATAGACCTCCTTGTAATCAAATTTCCAGTATATAAATATATTTGAAGAGGTCAATTTAATTCCAGATAGCTAGATTGGCCTGACACAGCAATTTGACCATTTGATTTGTTTAATAAAGAAGCAATACCTGCACCCTGTGTGAGGTGGGAGAGCTGTGACATCTCCTATTTGAAAGGGCAAGGAGACACCTCCAAGGCCTCCATCCTTGGTTGGCCAATGTGCCAAACTGGCCAACGCGTTTTAAAGTACAATAATGAGACGGGTGATACCTTAGCAAACTCCCATGGGGCTCCAACTAGTATAAAACTCATGGATCTTCGAGCGTGGGAGGAGCTCAATGCAACGGCTAATGTATCTAAAAAAATATAAAAAATATAAATAAATTTATTTCATTCTATAAATGGTAATTTCAGCATGATATTAGAGCAGAGGTCTTGAGTTCGAACTTTATCTCCATTTTTGGGATAAGTGGTGATTTTAACACGCTGGCCACGATCCATCGAGGTAGTCATCGTGTTCGTAGTTAACCTCTCCTCTTCCGGAGGTTCTGTTGGCTAGGCGAGAAAGGAGATGGCCCAAGATCAAAGCATGGTTAAAATAATACCAACCTGCTTGTAACTTACGGCAGCTGCTCTTCTTTATCAACTTTATAACAGCCGTTCCATCAATGCTTATCTAATTAAAAGAATCAGGATTATGTCTACGAATCTGATAAAAATAATATTTTCATATTGAAATGTTTATGTCAGTCACAAAAATAACATGCTATACAGTGAACAGTGATATAATTCAAAATATCTGTTGCTTTATAGTTATTACCCAGTACATATATAGCAACCACAGTTTCTATTATAATGATACTCTGTTCTCAAGCCCATTCCAGTAATAGTGGCTGAGGCTGATGGTAGGAGATACCGGTCTTAATGACACATCATATCAAAAGGATTATGGCTTCTATTCATGCTAATTTTTCTTATTTCCTTATGCATGGTCTAGCACAGCGTGGGTCATGTTCATGACTTTTCATGACAATACAGCATGTAATCAAATCATTCGTTACAACTAGGACGATACTTTTTAAGTTTTAAAAGTAATTTATATAATAAGGAATTACTAATTACGTTTTTTTTTTTGGTATAACAATTACTAATTACTTGGACGGCACATCCCGCAAGAGTGGTTAGCCCCCTTCCCACCCTAAAAGAAATATAAAGGTGAGAGAGACACTTTACCCCAAAGGCCTCTGTTTTTTTTTTCTTGTTTAATTAAAGTTGCCCTCTTACCCGAACTCTTTCAGCTCGGCGGTCTTCTTTAAATATGGCCAACCTTTTCTAGTGTGACCAATTTCCACTTTCCAGCCAATTTACGCTTAAACATCGAATGCTTTAGCTTACCCACATCAGATACTTTAACAAGTAGCACCTAACCATTTGACCAAAAAGAAGCAGCACCTAGCCAGAAATAAGATGCAAGTGGTATCGTGGTAGCAAAGAGTGATAAATTTTGCAACAATGCTTGCCTTATAATCCAAGTCAGTTTATGGGAATAGCGTCATTTGCTTCTTACAGAGTTTTACTGTAGATGAGTCACATATCAATTCACAAGATCGAAATGGTCCAAGTCTTTTGATTACGAGAAGAAGATCTAAGAAGTGAAGGACAAAATTTCATCATGCAAATCCCCCGTGGCCCTTGTAATGAATGATTTAAGGCAAAATACACCATAAGCAAATAGGAAGTCATAAAATTGAAATGCAAGATTATACGTTTTCATATATGACTGCTTTATAGTTGCAAAGATTCTCATGAACAGAGTTAGTCTGTAAGCATTATATACTAGTCACGAACTCGTTTAAGTCTATCTGAAAGAACTCGTTAAGATTAGCCAATAGAAACAACCTACTGTTCCTTAAAAATATTGCACAAGATATTAGTGAGAGGAGAAAAATCACAATCAAGCAAAAGAAAGTTTAGCTGTTTGCGCCTTGGAAAGTTTATATGGGGAAAGCCATAGTTCTTCTGTTGCTACAGGACTGCCTTCAAGCAACCAATGTTTCCCCTACAGAAAGTAATGTTCATCAAATATGACACCTCTATAAATATCGAATCAACTCAACCGCATATTTTCCTTTTCTTGTTGTTGTGATCTCCCCGATCTGAAACAAATAATCAAATATGATGTGCATGTACAATTATAAAAGAAGTCATTAATTGATAGCAAAAAGCATATTTTCTTGGTAATATAAGCTTTATAGCAATATGTTCTGGCATTCTATATATCTACTTTCAACATTCATTCAGAAAAACAACATACTTAATGCAGCAAATTGCAAATGAGCGGTTGCATTAGACAAAAGTAGTCGCAATACCGGAGAATATAATGATGCTGTGATGGAGTAAATGCATATAAACAACTCATGTCAATGAGGAGCAGAAGCTGATGCCTAAATAGGTCTGTGACTTGCCTTCAACCGCCCTTTCCCATTGATGGAAACAATATCTCCTGTCTTGAGCATCGCTCCATTTTTTATTACTGGCGACCAATTGACCCGCACATCCCCAGAACTGAAACAAGAAAAGTTGCATTGATCACATTATTGATGGACCAATAAAACTACAGAGACAGGCAGAGTTATGATATTTTTCCCCGATGAGCAAAACAAGGTGTTCAATTCCCAGAAGCTCCAAGAACTGTGCATCAACAGTTCTTTTAGGAAAAGTGTTGGTGCAAGCAGTGGGCGCTATGCAGAATGAACCCAAGGACCTGACCAAGCCTTCTCAAGGAAACTTAAACTAAACAAGATCTGTGGCAACACCATCAATGCCATTCCCAAGCAAGATGAAGGTGCAGGCCAGGTTTCTGTCAGATGGTTGTGCATATCCCAATGGTATACACAAAGGATGTATCCCTTCAGAGGAATATATAGGGCCTGTAAAGCTGACCCCAAGGACCTTGGAATAAACTCATCATGGTAACAATGGTCCCAGTTGTGGTTCTTCCAACAATGTGTACTTTCGAAATTCTGGCAGTTTCACTCCTTTGCAAGAGAATATTAGATGTAAAGGATCGCATTCACTTACAACATACATCAATAGATGGAAAATCAACTTGATCCACAATAGTTGTGTCTCAAATAATCAACAAGATTAAATAAATGATATCAATTGTTGCAATATGGTAAGACTGTATAATTAAAAGTCTTTATTGCATGAACAAGAAAATTCTTCATGCAGTAGGGAGAAAGATAAAATTCTATAAACAATGTAGAAAAGCTAGTTACTTCTAGGCACATATCATGTGCAGTTTTTTACAAAAATTCCTAACACTGTTGTGGTGGTTTCTAAAGCAACGTGGTTAGAACTTGAGCGTCGAAGAATAGTGAAGGAAGCATGATTGCAAATGCAATGGGAGGAGACTTACCCCCTTCAATAGCAACTGAAGTTATCGGACTTGAAATTTGCATTTGATTGCTTCAGGAAAGACAGGCTTGAGAAGGTCATTGCTTTTTTGGGGGGAGGGTGAGTGGGTAAGTAAAGGCTTTATTATTCACTGTTAAGACTGCTGATTTCCATGATTTCTGGGCTCTAGCAAAGGGAGGGCTTACCTGAATACTTTTACACCCATTGAAGCTGCATTCAGTAAGAATAATCAGGAAGCAGCTCAACTTCATAAGGGATTTACAGAGGAATCAAATGAAACATCAACATGTTAGATACTCATGAAAAAACTAAGGCAGCAAACTTAGCAGACCATCATCATTATAAGTGGAGGAGACTCCATGGATGGTAAGACACTCACATATAAGATTCCAAAAAGTAGTTGGACCATAATAGGGTAATTAACTAGAGCACTTACTAGAAATGAGGTGGCCAATGGAACTGGTGGCTAAGATGCACTAGAGTGACTAAATTTGCCTTCAAAGTTCTATTGTTCAGAACATAAAGAGATAAGATTTCAATAAAGCATGATTTGTGGGGGGAAATATAAGAGTCCTCCTCCAGTATCAAGGTTAGATTTAGGGAAATCTCTGTACAGACAATCATTCTGAGCACCAAAGAGGATTCAGATTCATAAAGTTAGATTTTGGACAGTGCTGCTGTGGCATATCAGCAGATACAAAGATAGGAAAAAGTACAATTATTAAAGCATAGAGTAACTACTTTGTTATGAATGATTGCAAAGATTTGTGAATCAAACAGGATCTAGCACTTTATATGAACAGATTATAGCAATAATTCATGTGTATGAGCCTAATAGATATAACAAGGCTTGCTGGCAAATGTTATTGGATATCTTCATTTCTGAAATGGCGGGCTAAAGAGTTAAGGGGTCAAGTCTTAAACACCTATGACTTCCCTTACAAGAAAATTGTCCAAATTTAAAATTCTAAGAATCCAACGAAAACCTATATCACAAGTTAGACATTTGATCCAATAATGGAGAAGGAATTCATTCCTTCAACCTGCCCAACTCGAATCTATAGAATAGAAGAATAAAGAATTGGCGAAAGTAGGATCTAAATCTCATTTCTTTTACTTATGATTAATAAAATTGAGTTACAAGACCTTTATTTATAGTAGAGAGGTCCACCCTTGCAAAATCCGGATCAGATTTCTCTTCTAATAGGAAACGGTTACAGTTTTTCCAGAATAGACATAACTAATGGAAATAATCATGAGAATCTAAAAATTCTACTAGAGATAGATCTTGACTCTTATATCAACTTCGTCTTCAAGTGCGTCGCACAATTCTTCTTAGATTATGCGATATTCCTGAACAAAGTTCTTCTCGAAAAGAAAAATTTTACTTTGACCAACCTGTTTTGAGGCCCAAACAAAGAAATTTGCCTCTAATATCTGTGTCAAACGCTCTAGTGGTGAATGCAGCATCATATATCTTGAAGAATTACCTAAAATAAAAAAAAGAGCATCTCTATTAGATGCCTCGATGTCGTATAGCATAGCTATGGCTTCCAGACCTACTTGTAGTGGTCATAGTGTTCCACATTGTATCTGGTGATCCTCCTAGATCAACATTGGAAAGAGATGACGCAAAATTAAACACCAAGATGCACTTCTAGTTTTCTACTTAGCTTTTAGTTCAAGTTATAAGCATATGACTTTAAGACCTTAAGATATCATGCCAGCAATAGTCTGGCTCTAGTGGCAAAGCCAAAAAATTTATCCAGAGGGGGCACGATTGTCAATCCCTAGATAATTGTATCACAATGATAACCTTATTTGTCATAAATAAATAAAAGCATCTAGGTTTTTTAATTAAAAGTGTTGATATTTCCTTCCACAATTATACTCAATAGATTCTCATGTTTCAAAATTATTGCACAATTTTCTTCTAATTCTATTTATTTTATTTTCTTGTAGACAAAGATTTTAATTACATTTATTTCTCTTGAAACATTAAGTATTTTAAAACTAAAGCTCTAAAAATTATGAGATTCATATTATTGACTTCAAGTTTTGTAGCAAAGAGAGGAAACCAGAAACAAAAAAGAGGAAAATGTACATACATCACAAAGAAAGCACAACCTCCAATTACTTTATTTTCTTAACAATGGATCTATCTCAAGAAAAAACATAAAATCCTAGAGCGTCTTTTTCTGGTAATATAAAATCCTAATATGACAAGATCCTATATGTCATGCAAAATTAAGAAAACCCTAAATTAGTTAAACCAGCTACTTCGCTAACCTATATTTGTTATCTATCTCCCTTCCTCTTTTTGCATTTGCATGAAATCAAATCCCCATCAATTCCAAACTGCCTCTATAGAAAATGTCTTTGTGCATACTAAAAGTTTAGTTCATAAATCATAAAATATGGATTTTCCACAATCTTAGAGCAAAGAGAATAAAATCAGATTTAAAGGAGATTCATCACCTATGAACAGGGGTGAGCAGCTCTAAGGGAAAATGTGTGGTGTATGGGATCTAGTTACCTATGGATCTTAAGCGATTGGTCCCGAAATTCAAAAAATAGTGCCTAGGAAGGAACTTTAGTAAATCAAACCATGCGTACCATTGACTCTAAGAGAGAGAGTCATGGGATGTGCCACATAGATGTGGTGTAGGGTTGATACACCACATAAAGGTCGCATAATAAAACAGAACTTTAACTAAAGTTAGAAGGTTTGTTTGGACTTGAGGGACATGCAGAAGGTTTGTTTGGACTTGAGAAAGAAGGGGCACAAACACACAAACAAGATTAAGATTTTGGGCACGAACCAATAACAGCTCTCTGGGCCTATGTGGTTACTTTCCAGTCAGGGTCAGGAGGGCACATTCCCCCTTCCCACCCACCCTCCTCCGTCCCTGGCCTGGCTCAATTACTAATTTAATGATTATAGCTATGACAGGGGATTTGAGACTAGAGAATGCAGCATTAAGAATGCTAGAAATAAGGGCCTTTGTTCATTGTGAAGGTCTTTTGCAAGATAAAATTAAGATAGTACATAGAGGTCTGGGACTGGTTTCAGGGTGAAGGATTGTAGTCAGTGTTAAGCTTTTGGTGTAACAGCAAGCCTCAAAATATTTTTAAGTCGAAAGGGTTTCAAGTACTATGTCAAGTTTCATATTCTTCAAAAGCTCGGGCCTAGTTTATTAACAACAATCAGAAAATTCTATTATCTCAAATCATGCAAGCAGGGACAAGCGGATGCAAGTTCCTAGAAACTTCATTTAAGATGATTTAAAATATTCTTTGAATTACAACAGTTCTCTAAATATAGGTCATCAATTTCACTTGATGATATTTTAGTTAATCGAAATTGTTCTGATGGTATCAAAGTTTTACCCACTACGAAGGACATATCTGCAGCAATGTATTTTGGTAACTATTTATGAGGCCAAAGGTAGTTAGATACATTATAGGAAGATATTCATTGTGAGCTCATCTAGGAATTTTATATTATGAAGTCATGGCCAGTAGATCTACCAAAGAACAAACTAAAACACATGAACCTAAAGTACAGCTAATTATGTTTTAATTTTTTTACCACTATATTGTCTCCACCATATGAAAGCATATGAAAGCAAGTTTAAAGAGTTTCTAGGGGTTCGTGCAGAATTATTACATATTTTGGTAGCTTCTTTTCTGCATCAGTGGGGTAGAATTATTAATAAAGTTTGGCGGATAATCGGGTCCTTCTAATATCTCTACTGGTTGTCAAAACCTCCACTAAGCATCATTACCAACAGGGAAGAATTGAAGCTAGACTTTCCATTCAAATGAAACTCGTTTCACATATTTTTACAGAATGGGTTTTCATAAAATTTCGGTCTTAGAGAACATCTTCATAAGCATCATAGCCATTTAAATATAGTGATTGGAAAAAATCAACAAAAACCTCAGAATCACTTAACTCCTTACGCTCTACAAAATGGATCCAACAAACAGTATCGTGTTGGACTAGTCACACCTCCAATTTGACAACAATTTAGAATCAAAAGGCCTTAGATTTCTAGTCCCTAAATCCTTGCTCTTAGCTAGCATTAAACCTTACTCTCATGGACAAGGAAAAACTTGCCAAGTTCATCCTCACCACTTTTCCTGATCGTGATAGCAGAAAAGGTGCACTTTATAGCCACTACTCTACTTTAGAAAGAAAGGATCCACGGGAAGATATTCTTGTTCGGATTGCTAGCTTAGCCGCCCTTTTGGATACAACCATAACATTTTCTTCGCTCATTCGGCTTTGATTGTGTAATAGCTTCGTGAATAGAAAGGTGGAAAGCCAGCCGAATAATATATTTTTTATACTTAGCGAGCTCCTAACTAACCTAGCTCACTACCCTTCCGCGTGAGAGTATATAACATATGAAATAACACATATAAAAAGTTCCCTTCTCTTACCGGAAAGTACCGGAAAGTCAAGGATCCACTTTTATCATATATAAACAACTAGTAGTTTCAGTTCTTATTCGCGCACACATGCGCGCTGTAATGACACTACGTGTCATTTTAAGGTATAACTTTATAGAAGAAATCGCGCTATAACGCGATTTCATAACTCCAACGATAAATCATCCACAAACGAGCTTTAACCGATCTTAAAGCTCGTTTTAGATTAAAAAATTGATGGTTTTTTGTTACTTCAAAAACCCTATTTTCTCAATCTGAACGCTATTGGATCAAATGACAAAGACATTGTTGAGAAAGAGATGGCTTTTCCCGGATGAAATGAAACATTTGATTCATGTAACAGGAGAAAGATTTCCCATTCCTTAGCCGTAAAGATATGTGGCCATGAAAAAGGGATTAAGTGGAACAAACAGGATTGGCCGGGTGGTAGAGTCGTGGAAACACTTGTTTATTCCATATTTTGGACCTTAGCTCCATGGAACAATATGCTACTGCTGAAACATGGAAGAATTGAAATCTTAGATCAAAACACTATGTATGGATGATATGAACTGCCTAAACAAGAATTCTTGAACGGCGAACAACCAGAGCCTATTACTCACTACATCAAACAATTTCCATTAATGAAACCATGTAAATCCATCATAAAATCAAAAATACGCATGTCCGATGAAATGGTTGTTGCTATCTGCTCCAATAACGAATCATTGGTTTAACTGAATAACTAAAGAAAATGGATAGACCTTTCTCTTCGTCTCAGGTCGATGGATCTTCTCAATTGGAAGATCTCCCATATGGATAATACACATTCCAGTTGGAGAAACTTCCTTCCCTATCCCTATAGTTTATAGTCCGTTTTCCCCCTTCGGCCTCCGGCCTCGTCCCCCTCGGGGGGACAGCTTGCGGTGTATGTTTTCCTACTAGGTCCTGGTCTGCGGAATCCTTCAGAAAATCTCGTAAACTTAGGTTCGGGAACTTTCGGGATATCAGGGGATGGGATGGTTTCCCCTCCCCCGAACCCCCTCCCCTTCCTTAGGCTATGGAACGTTACCCCCCCAAAGCCCCCCTCGGGGGGGAATAGGAGGTAATTAAACTAGACGAAAGGCCGGGGGGCCCACCCCCCGAACCCCCGGTGTTCTCAAACGGCGAAGCCTTACCGCTTCCGGTTTTGAATCCAATCCATAACCTCAGAAATTGGATCCAAAACCTTTCGTGCCTTCTCTCTCTCTTCTCCAGCGTAGAAGCATCAATGGATCCAACCTATTCTTGAAATACACAACTCGCACACACTCCCTTTCCAAAAAAAATTAATACACCAAGCACTACACTTAGATTTATTGGATTTGTTGCTAAAATATCAGTATTAAACCCGAAGGGCTTATTGATTCCCTATGACATCCATTAGACAATAAAACCTTTACTTCCCTTAGCCTAGATTTCCTTACCCTTTTATGAGGTCCCCTCTCCCTTAAGGTCGAGTTGGTCACAGGAAAAACAAGAAAAGAAAGTCTTCGTTTCGTTCGGCTTGGAAAGCCTCACTTCACTTCTTAATCGAGGGTGATTTTCCTAGAATAAATTGAGTTTTAAAGCGCGTTTTCATCGATGAATAGAATCCTGTCTACATTTGTCTTCAAAAAGTGGATTTAATCACATTTTAGTTAATGACTTTTAACGTATAATGATCTCCGAACACGTTATCACCTAATATGAAAGCCGCTTTTAGATGATCTAGTTTCTGTAGCAGTTGGTGAGCCGCCTCTCTTCGCCATTCGGAGTACTTACCTCTGCCTTCCTTTGTTTATAACATACCAGAGAGTTGGAGAAAAGCAGAACCGAGTACGGATTACAGCGGGAGCGGGACCCATGGGAAGGAGAAAGACGGTTGGTGTAAGTGATAGGGTAGTGTGTCCTCAAGGACTATCGATTTGGCCGCCGCTATTGACCTCCAGTCGAAGGAGGTAGATGGTTTAACTGTAGCCGCTAGCGGTGATTCCTGTGGGAAGCACTTGTCTTCATTACTTGAGCAGGCACTCTGGGTTAGTGCCCAGTCTCCAGAGTAGCTTGTCCATAAAAGCTCCAGTTTCATGGAGCTCGGCGGGTTCCATTAGTCAAGCCAAGCTAGGAAGGCAAAGGGGACAAGTGGGTGTCGTTCGAAAGGAAAGGAAGTAAGCCTACGGCGGTTGATCAAAACTATCACTCTCGGGAGCACCAAGTCGAAGCGTAGCGGAGACGCGGTAGCTCAGGCTCAGTTAAGGCAGAAGAGTGACTGGGGGGTTTCGGGGAAAGCCTATGTGGGGTACCTTTCGGGTGTGGGATGCTCGTTTAACTTCTGTATTCATCAAAGGAACTCCCTCTAAAAGGCTTAATGCTGTTTCAGGGCCCTCATTAGAGCAGCAAAAATGAAAACAGGTGGAAAGGCACAGAGGGCTATATAAAAGGTATCATCTCATCAATGATTCCTCAAAAAAATGCAGTCATCTTCCAGGAACAGAGAGCCCAAAACCTGAAAATTCATGTATTCCATTGCTGTGCTGTCCATTCCAGCACTTGATCAGACTAGGAGACAAAAGTGATTTGCTTCCGCAACATAAGCAGTCATAAAGATAGCATCATGTGAAAAATAAGATCAAACAAAGAATACCAGGTTATGTAGCATCATTTTTAATAAACATCACATATCGTACCTGATCAAGTTAACAAGTTTCGAACGTGATATCTTGAATCCTGCACTAGCTATTGCATCAACCCTTAACGATGCTTCAACAGTTTTAAACGATTTAGTCCTACAATTAGTTACATGGAAATATATGAGTTCCACCAAGAATCAAAAGGATTAAAGCAAACATAAAAAGAAATAAGAAACCGATAGACACTTCAAAAGCTATTTCTGACCTTGGCGGCTCATACTCCAAAGCAAGCAGTGGTATTTGTTTGCAAGTGACAGGAACATTACCAACCTACAAGAAAAATATACTTAGTGACGAGCTATGTTTGTTATCATTCCAAGAGAGAACATTTGCTGGCTTCAAGAAATTTATTTTCATCTTCATGAGTTAATGATCATTGTTAACAGATTTTTGTTATGATGTAATCATGCTTTAATGGTATGATCATGAATGTTAAGAACTGAAAACTTATGCCTTTTGTCATTGATACTTAGTCTTGCTTCCTTACTGATCCTCTATTGCCACTGCCAAAAGGAAATAACTGAAAGATTCATAGAGTCTGGCCTTAAGAAAACCAGGATATTCACTATAAAACAGCTGCAAATCGATGCATTCTTCTCCAACCAAAGAAAATATAGTTTACCGAACCTATAAATTATCCATAACCGAGGTGACTTCTTGGTTGTTTTCGGAAGATGAATTAATTATCAAGATTTCTTCGGATTTTTTTTTAAAAAAAAAACTTGCCAAACAAAAATAACTCTCACCACCTAAATGTAGCTTTCACCATGTTTTCAAGCCAACTAAATAACTTCATAGCTGTAATGATATACCTCCCACCTTATCCAGTGCTGATATAAGAAATTCGGTGAGTTCTGGAACAACAAGGACCTGAGCCCCCTTTTCTCCCTGGATAAAAGTGAACAAGAGTGTACTTAAAGTTTACCAAGCCATTGACACTAGATACAATAAAAGATTAACCATGCCCACAGATATATATACCTGCAACAATATATCTCCAACCTTCTCTCTTACAATCCCAGTGCCAAGAATCGCGCCAAGGAAGTCACCGTGAGAACAAGCCTCAAACCCAAAGTTTCCTGAAATACTGGACACATCACGCATTTAGCCCAACCTTAGAAACATACAGATATTTCGTACAACTGAGTCAAGAAGACCTCAAAGCAGCCACCACATCTGGGTCAGTTGTCATGGCGTCCGAGTGTCCAACAGAAATGCGACATCGTTCAGCCTACATAAATCAATAAAAACTTCAACACCAAATTAGAAATTGAGTTCAAAGTTGTTAAGTAGCAAGAGATTTGATACCAACCTGTGGGTAACCACCCTGAGCTTCTGCTCTGATACCAGATAACTTTTGTAGTGCCGACATCGACTCTTTCACAATCGGCGGAGTGAGAAAGTCTGTATGGAGAACCTCGCTTCTTGATGAAGCCCGTCTTGCCTGTTACAATCAGAAAAAAAACTATATCAGTGTATTAAGAAATTTTTATGATAGTTAAAATGGCCATTGAACCTATGCTAATAAGAATTCGAAATATAATCACATAGAAGAAGGATACCATATCAAGAATGTTCTTCACGGCCTCGGCGACATTTTTGTCACCAACCCCATGAAGCAACGAGTCAGCGGCGGGCTTGAGTGCATGAGCTATCTGGCATATCCCTGCGATGCCAAGTCAGTCGTGCTATTCTATATATGCATGGTGTTTATCTAATTCCGGATAACGTGCTGGGTATTATGGGGCGAGGGATGGGGGAGAGGGAAGAGGGGGTACCTCGGGAAGGTGAGCGGGTGAGAGTAGCGAGAGGAAAGGGCTCTCGGGTTTGCAGGAGGAGAGGGCCGGCGAGTAGTCGCTGGGCGGCTCTGGCCAGAGAACGCCCCATGGAGATTGGGACGGCGGCGAGGCTCCCGGCGGCCATGGCCATTATGCGGGTGGTGCTGGGCCGGATGGGTGAAACCGGAGACAAACATAAGGATAGCTCTTCTTGGGGCCAGCCGACCAATTATCCCCCATGGCTTGGGCGGCGACTGCGTCGGCCCAAAATTTATGGCCCATTCATAGGAATCTAAAACCAAGGAAATATACAATAAGTAAGGCTGAAATTGGATCCAATTAGATAGTACTACATTTATATCGATATATATAGATACGAATATTGATCGGTTGTAAAAATTTATATTTATATTTATTTTAAATAGATATGAATACAAATTAGATATTGAAAGTATGGATAAATATAGATATAATTTGGATAATTAAACTTTATGACTATGGAATAAAAAATATTACCAAGTGGATAATAAATCAAGTTAATAGCATGTTAATATGGTCATTTTTTTTAAAAAAAGTTCTTAAGTACTATATAAAATTAAATAAGGTTACAAATAGAATTGTATATTCGGATAGAATAGTTGTTTATCCATATCAATATTTATTTTTCTTTGACGGATATGGATACGAATATGGATACTAGTCAGATGCTCAAATTTTTATTCACATGCGAGTAGATTTGGATATGAAAATGGATCCGAACGGATATTATCTGACCCATTTTCATCCCTATCAATACGTGATGGTATTCTCCTATTCTCTAAGTTGTATTATGTATCGCACTGAGGGTTGGCTTGCAAGACTGCTAGGTTAGGTTCATACCTACATGAACCTAGACCCAAATTGGCTCTACATCTAGGATTTACATTGGATGTAACATATTGCTTGGTGGACCAAAATCAAGTTGAACCATCATTATTAAGTCCATTTGAGACAGTTTTGCTTTGACCCAAGGGAAAGGATATCTCCACCCAACAAATTGTTAAACCTTTTCTTGCAAAACATATTGACCAAACTTGGGGGTTGTTTGAACTCCCACAACTCAATCCACCTCTAAGTTAAGCTGTAGATATGGGTCAGCCTGTCTATTTGGCCATCTGTTTCAATTGCATGCTACAAGTTGAGATACAAACTTGTCCCGCAACTAAAATAGGTGCAGAATGAGCTTTAGCCACTCCACTCTTCCCTAAAATACCCTCATCGTGCTATTTCCGTTCCCTTGCGAGACCCTCTACCCTTACATCATGTCCTCATCGTAATCTATCCCTCTCTCTCTCTTTAGGACTCCTAGCCCCCTCGGCCCCCCTGGCTTCAGCTAGGCTTCCTTCCTCACGGACATCCTTCAGAACATCCATATCAGTGTCGATTGCCCTCTTCTTCTCCCTACATCTTGCCCAGCCACTCTTTGCTTGTTGTCACCAAATCTCCTTTCTTCATGCTCTATTGGACCTCCTCTACTTCACCCAAGCCCCACCATGTCGAGATTCATTGCTAAGTCCTAATTCTATTATTTTTGTTTAGTTAGTCATTAGTTTTAATGACTTTAGGATTCTATTTCTAGTTTTATTTTACTTAGTTATCCATTCTAGAATAGTTATCAAGTCTTATCTTTTAGTGGGTGTTGGTTTTTGAATTTGGATAGGAATCAAACATGCCACTTGCATGATGCTCTATTTAAAGGGGTTTTTAGTGTCTCCTTTAGTTTGGCATGAAAAAAGAGAGAATGAGAGAGTGAGAGTTATCATTGGTGAGGAGTGAAAGAGTGTTTTTTTTGTGTGGCTCAATTTTTTAATAAAAATATTTTTTCTCTCCTAATTATTTTTTCTAGCGTCTCTTTTCTATTTTTTTATTTAGTGTTTATCCTAGATCTTGGGCCGACACGATCGATCTACTCTACGTAGCGTGCTATTTTACATGGTTTCAGAGCGAGGTTGAAGAGTGGTCGAGCGATTTATGGCTTCGATTAGATTTATTCAGAGTGCAGTTTTTAGAGCGATGGCTTGATTGTTGTTTGTAGCTCAGCATGGTTGAAGGGCTTCCGATAATTTGCTGTACAGTGGTGCAAGCATGTGGATTATTATTTCAGTGATTCAAGAGGTGAATCATCATGACTGATGCTACTATCTTCTCTCTTAGTGGGTTCAACATGTCTGATCTCACCAATATCAATATGGCTGCTTTTGCTACTACCGCTTCTCTCTGTAAGTTGAACAAATCCTGTTATCTAATTTGGAAGGCTATTATCAAGTCATATTCGATAAGACAAGATTTGTAGGATAATTTAGATAAGTCAAACACGATGCTAATAGATACTCTTAATGATGAGGTTGCAAGAAGAAAGTAGAATCTGAAATCTAGAAAGGTGCTGTGGATATTCAAGTTTCAATTAATAGAGAAAATTATCGTCATATCTAGAATATATAAGAGCCAAAGAAAGCGTGGGATATTCTTACGGTTGTTCACTCAAATTCAAGTAAAGTGAGATATCACAAACAAGAGTTGCCTAAAGAGTGAATTTTGGTTCCATGCTTTCCCGAAAATCTGGAAGAAGACTAGAAATAGTTTAAAGATGAAGATCTAAAGTAGGAGAAGCTTGATTAGTTAGAGACTGGATCAAGTTCGGAAGACTCAGAGGATAGCAAAATTGATCAGCTAAAAAATCAACCAGTTTTAGGAAAAACCTGGAGCATGAGGAGCTTGATCAGTTGGATATTGCATGAAGTTTAAAAGGGATCATGATTGAAGAATCGGTTCATTCTGAAGTTGCTCGGGAAGAGTTAAAGGGTGCTTCAGTTGATCCATCCATAAAGATCTATACTGAGAAATCAAATAATGCAGAAGAGTCTTGTGTCGAAGCTATCTAAGATACGGATATTTTTTATGAAGATTTAGTCAGTCATGAGGTTGAAAATCTAATTAATTTTGAAGTAGTGTTAGAGATCAAGCATGAAGGAGGCGTGTTTGGTGGAGATGATTCATGTTATGCCTTGGTATCCGACAAGGTTTTTGGTATATCAATTAATTTTGAAGCTACTCCAAAGTTTAAATTGTTAGAAGACTCTATGTATGAAGATTTGGTTCCACATGTAGGAGCAAGCTGAATGTAGATAATTCAAGCTGCTCAAGTGGAGGTGATGGTTGATGCTTATATTGATTGCAACTGGCAACTTCATGTTCACGTTCTATAGAATCTTGACATAGTGACCATGGAGTCAATGTTGAGGAGAAGTATTGAAGGACATCATTTATTTTGATATATATGCATCGAAAAGAACGAGCCAACAAAAGAGTTATTGCTCGAGCCAATAAAGAAGTTCTATTATTTAATTATTGGTTCAACACGTTATTATATATTGTTGTTACTGCGGCAATATTGGTAATGGCTGTTGTGGTGTTTCACAACATCGACGAGTTCAATGTTGTTGGCATAAACTTCAAATGAGTGAGAGTATTGAGATCCATTGCCAAGTTCTAATTCTATTAGAATATTTGTTTAGTTGGTCATTAGTTTTAATGACTTTAGGATTCTATTTCTAGTTTTATTCTACTTAGTTATCCCTTTTAGAATAGTTATCATCTTATCTTGTAGTGGGTGTTGGTTTTTGAATTTGGGTAGGAATCTCATATCTCACCCATATGATACTCTATTTAAAAGGACCATTGGTGTCTCCTTTAGTGTGGCGTGAGAAATGAGAGAGAAGGAGAAAGTGAGAGTTGTCATTCTTGGTGAGGAGTGAGAGAGAGAACCTTGTTATGTAGCTCAATTTTTTAATAAAAATATTTTTTTTCTAATTATTTTTTCTTTCAACATCTCTTTTCTATTTTTTATTTGGTGTTTGTTTTAGATCTTGTGTCAGCACGGTCGATCTACTCTGCATAGCATATTGTTCTACATATGATGCCCTCAACCAACCCGTCATCGTCAGATCTCCCTCTCTATGCTCCACCGAACATCTCCCAATCCTCGGTGCCCAAGGCCTGCACTACTTCTCCGTTGTCGCCAAATCTGCTTTTCTACCCTGCCTCTTCCCTTTCTAAATCACTTGCCAACCGTTAAAGTAATATCACTAGAAAAAAAAAACACTCTAAAAGGAAATAAGGTATAAATAAAATGGGACCCTATATATGTTACTTTTATCTCTAACGGAATCATGATGTCCCATGCAACTTGATCCTTGTCTTACGGCCTTCTATTTTGGGATTTTGATAGTAACTCTAGGGCCCAACCTTATTGCTTGAAATTTTCATTGCATTATTGAAATGTCAAATACCATCAATCCTCATGCCATATGGCATACTACTTAATATGCCTCAGAACTGATCACAACCGACGTGGCAGACCGATCAATTAGAGCTCGCTATGAAGCCTCCAATTGATTAGTCAAAAACTACCACATGGTTGATTTATGGGCATGTGGGGAACCCTTCGAAGTCTCCTTCCAGCTCGCGATACCTCGGCTACGATCGCAAGCGGATTTCATAACCATGTGGATGACATCTATGAAGCATGATGCACGAGCGAAATATCCATACATGACCTTCGAGATGTGCGATAGGCTACTAAAAATGGCCGATCCGTATACCCAAATTCCTTAGCGACGAGCGTCCATCCTCGCCTATATAAATATTTTCCAAAGGACCCTTCTAGTAAGTATTTTTGAGCCTTTTTATGCTCTTGTACTGCTGCTCTACCGCTCTCAAAACACTTTCATTATTTCCTAAGAATCCGTTCGACTTAGGCATTGGATGGTCTTCCAATAGATAATATTTGGCAAAAAGACTTCTTCGCCTTGGTTGTCTGAAGTCTGATTTGGTGTCGGAGCAACGAGCACAATCTCTTCTTTCTCGCACCACCTTAGAAGCAACTAGTATTAGAACCATCGTTATTCAAGCATAGTGATTGCACCTTGGCAACACGGATGATGCTGGCCAAATTTTTGATGTCATAGTTAGAACATTTATTTCCACAGGATCGACCTGGTATTTTTTCTAGATTTTAAAATTATATCTTTTTAACTGATACATGTGGTTAATAGAGAGTTTACAAAATTATTGCAGGAAAAGATTAATATAGCCTGTTCCTGCTATATTCCTGTCGTGCTGACGACCACAAGCCAATCCATGAAGCCCCACCTATCAGTACCTTAACAAGAAACATTTTACTGAAAGTAATTGAACATCTTCAGTATGTTTAACATGCTATTTTCTATTAAATTTATGGATGTCATAATGACAAAAAAGATCGTTCCATACCATATCACTTAATTATATTTTAGATTTATACACTGATTTCACTGGCAACATCTTCATGGTTCATGGCAGGTTTCTATCCTATCTTTGCTATCAGGATCTATTCCTTTCTGTTGCTGCCGATGATGGCCGTGAGTGTCGACCCACCATAACTTATGTTCAAATCCGTTGAGCCGCAAAGTGTTTGCCTGACTGCCGAAGGGATGCAGCTAATGCGTCATCCTCCCAATCCAACATCCAACTTTTCTTAGATCATTTCATAATCCATACGCGGCACGTTGGTCTCAAACCGAGATCGAGTCCGTTGGAAACCGGCTGGCGTTGACGTTGAGCCAGAGATAACGCGAAGCCCATTGCTGCCGTTTCTTTTCTTAAACCGTTACAATTTGAATGACGCGTTTGAGTACCAAGATAAGGTCCGTCAAGACTGAAATTGAACCAAATACGGATCGAATACTAGTATATTTATATTTATACTTATTTTGTTTAACGAATATAAATACTTGGATGCAAAAATTTATATCTATATTTATTTTAAATGGATACGGATACAAATTGAATACCAAAAGTATGTATATAAATATGAATATAAATTGGATAATTAAACTTTATAACCATACAGAATTAAAGATATTACAAAGTGGATGATAAATCAAATTAATAGCATGTTAAAATTATAAATTGGATAATTTTTTAAAAATATTCATGAGTATCATATAAAATTAAATATGGGTACAAATGGAATCGAATATTTGGATACGGATCGAATGGTTGTTTATCTATATCTATATCTATTTTTTTTGACAAATATGGATACGGATACGGATATTAGTTGGATGCTCAAATTTCTATCCATATCCGAATAGATTTGGATACAAAAACAAATTCAGATAGATATTATCTGATCCACTTTTACCCTTAGGTCTCCTCCATGCGGCACAAGATGATTGGTGGGACTCACGTAGGATCCAATCCATTCTTCAGTTTGCCCAAGGCTTTTTATGCAACTTTGGAGCCTGGTGCTTAGGCAAATTATTAGTATTTTATTAGAGCTAAAATCAGATCGGATACGGATCAGATATTAGAATATCTATATCTATATTTGTTTTATTTGACGATTATAAATATAGATACGAATGTTAGTCGGATGCAAAAATTCATATTTATATTTATTTTAAACAGATACGAATACAAGTCAGACATCAAAACTACTGATATAAATGCGGATATAAATACGGATATAAGTCGGATAATTAAATATTATGACCAACCAATCAAAGATATTACTAAGTGGATGATAAATCAAGTTCATACCATATTAATATAGTTATTTTTTAAAAAAATTTATGATACATAAAATTAAATAAGATTATAAATAAAATTAGATATTCGAATATAAATGGATAGTTGTCTATCTATATTTATATATATATTTTTTTGACTGGTCTATGCTCAAATTTCTAACGAAGATTAGATCCAGTTTCTCCCCAATGTTTTATCGTCCGTTAATTTCGGGGGAATTCCATCCAGAGCCGTGACATCCACCTAAACTCAGTCCGTTGACGTGGCAAATGAGTTAAAAGCTTCGTGTCCGCCGTGCGGACCGCCTTCCGCTGGTGGTAAAAGAATAGAAAAACCCAACGGAACGGAGGGGGAGCCAGAGACCGCAGTCGCCGTCGGTCTCCCACCTCGAGGAAAACGGGAGAAAGATCTCTCCACCCAATCCTCTCACCCCCGACCATATTCCATAATTAGAAAATTCTCTCCCCCTATAACCTAGCTTCCTATATATAGCTCTCCGCCCTTTTCTTTGAAAGGGGAAGGCGACCCCTTTCTCCTGCCGATCTCCTCACCGCGGATAGATTTCTCTCTCTGCCGTGCGATCTTCGACCCAAGGTAAGGATCCGCCCGCCTTCGCCTCTCATTCGATCGTCCGATATCTTTCAGGGATTCCTTTTCGTGTCTTCTTGGCGAATTTTACATTAGATCGAGTTTTCCGAAGTGGAAGTCGGAGATGGTACTTAATCTCGTTATCCTTGCTGGGTTTGATTCTAAGTAGTTTTAGATCTGTGTGATGATCGCGGTTTTGTTGGAGATAGGGATGCGGATTATCTATTAGATGTGGTTGTTTTTGTTTCTTGTTGTTTTAGTCTTTGTCGTAATCCATTTGATGATATCTGTAGGTTTGAATTCTGTTGGTTAGGTTTTTTTTTTTTTTTGGTATATTGACGCCTTTTGAATGATATGTTGGTTCTTTATTTGATGTTCTGATTGTTTCCTGCAAATGATCTCGTGGATTGTGATATATATATATAAAATCTTTTGGTTAGAATGCGTGCCTTTGGAGAAAAATAAAGATGAGGTCTTTGGGTTCCTGCTCTCATAAGCAACAGGAGACGAAGAAAGTAGAGATTTGCCTATTCTACGGTGTACTCTGTTGTGGATTTTTGTGGTCAGAATTCTTGAAAACGGGACAGACGTGAGAGACCTTATTAATTGAATTGTAATAAGTGCAGCAACAGATTTGAATCACATTTCTTCTGTATACATTATAAAGCAATACATGTGAGATTTGGCAGGCCCAACAAGTAGTTTAATTTAAGGGATGAAAGCCGGTAGGTGGAAAAGCGGACATTACATTGGTTGATTGCACAGGGATTTGACATAATTTTTAGGCTTCTAGTGATGGTGGTAGGGCTACAATACTTCTTATGTGAACAGATGACTTAAGCTGACTATAGGCCCCCAAAGAGTCATTCAAGGAGTGAAGAATAGAGGTAAGTTTCAGGGTTTCCCTGAGAAAACATGAAACTTAGAAGTTATTTGAGTTAGCACTGCCAAGTATTAGTAATTAGGTTTCCAGGGTAAGTGATATGTTTGCATCTTATTTATCTAATTAAAATTCCATTGCTGACTTGAGATTCATACACTGTGTGGCTTATAGTAAAGCTAATGACAATGACCATTTTAACATGCCAAGAACTTAAACTTCCTATGACCTAAGCAATTAGATCTGTTTTTGGTCTGAAGGTGTGCACAACCAAAGCAAGCTCCTTTTTTTTTGGGTGATGTGTGTATGTTTTTTTTTGTGTGTGGTGGTATGGGTGGGGGGATGACAGAAGAGATCACCGCACATTTCAGTAGAAAAAAATCGAGCTCAATTTAAAGTAGCCTTGATCCTACAAAAAAAAAGGAGTTTGATTCTTGCAAGAGTCCTCCATTCACAGTTCATTATTTACTACTCATGCTTTCGACATGAAGATTTAGATCGATCATCTAAATGGTGCCTATTCAATTACACCTTTCATTGTAATTTGAGTTAAGTATAGGAAAGTAGTTGTTTTCTATGTGCCAATAAAGAGGATTGTGAATTAAATTGTGCATATTTGACAATATGTTGGGCATGTATCAACTAAAAAACTTATGGATGACAGCCCATACAGTGACTTGATTTCTGAAAGACATGGGGGGACAGTTTGGTCGGGAATGAACTTCCAGGGCTTATTCTTCTGTTAACCTGAATGTCTAAATTATGGAAAATTCCGGTGATGTACAGAAGCTGATGGAATGAAGGTAATTCCATTTACTTATGTGGCAAAAATAAGATACTGATCATGAAGGATGCTTTGAAAAATCATATTTGTTGACATCATACATCCAATATGCGTGGACCCATAGACTATGATCTATAGCAAGGTAATCTTGATGTAGACATGACAGCTTACTGAATCTTTAAGCAACCATCAGCCCTTTCACTCTAATTTACTGGAAGAGAATCTGCATTCTTAATATATAAAATTTAAAAAAACAGTGCTGAGTAAATGGTACTGCTGATTATGCAAATAGTCTTCAGTTGTCCTGACTGTGGGTTTCTTGGTTATGGCTCAGTCCCTCTGGAAATGATCTAAGGTAGTCACCACTATGTGATTTTATATGATGATCTAGTGTAACCATATAGATGCTGGAGTTTTCTTCATTTGGACTCTGCATATATGATAAAATTGTGGATGCGACTGCATCATTACCTTAAGTATTAAGTTTTCTAGCTCAGAAGTAAAGAGCAACTCATTATTCTTTAGCCATGTGACTTTTAACATCTGTTTCAAAGTTCATCTAGTATTAATATTTCTGATAGTTAGTGCTGACAAATCATTTAGATGTGTACATTATTCCTGTGTGCATGTACACATACACAAGATTGTGTGGATATAATAAACGAACACATGGTGGAAAATTTGGATGAATGTTTCTTTTAGGTCTTCACTATAGAAAAATCTTGACTTGGCTTTGTCTTTTTGATTTCCTTTAAATAAATAGCTGTTCAAATCTAACTATCAGTTAACTAGATCTATTTGTTTTCTGTAATTTATGCGGACTAAATCCAACTACTACACACTTTCTTAAACTTTTTGCAGAAGCCATGGGTGTGGAAGTATTGGGAGCTGATGTTACATCAGGGCAGGTTAAGGGTATTGAAGCGAATGACACTTTTCTTGCTGAGATGGACGGTAAGACAAAGGCAAATCTTGGTCAGGAAGCTGGGGAACCAATTAAATCTGGTCTGGGTGATAACTCACATGGAGCAAAAGAAGAGACAAAGGAAGGAGATCATGTCACAAATGCCAATTTCCCAAAGGATGCTGTGGACGAGTGGCCTGCACCAAAACAAATCCATTACTTTTATTTTGTTAAATTCAGGTCATATGAAGACCCTAAGCTGAAAGCGAAAATTGAGCAAGCTGACAAAGACATTCAGAAAAAGAATCAAGCCCGATTTCAGATAACTGAAGCATTAAAGGTGAAAAGGGTAAGACAAACCATAATGGATTTTATGCAACACTTGCAATGCCCTTTTTTTAATTAGTTATAAATGTGAGAGATAAATGTCTTTTGAGCTTAACTCTTCTAATCATGATAGTCTGGTTCATTTGTCATGTTTGTGACTATAAGAACAGATTAAATTAGTGACAAGTAGTAACTGATCTGATACAAACATTCTTATTTTCTGCAGTCTGAACGAGCAAATGTGATTTCACAGCTAAAGCCTTTGACTGCAGAGGACAAACAATACAGAGCAGTTATGGATGAGAAGAGAAAAGAGATAAAACCACTGCAGACTGCTTTGGGCAAGCTTAACAATGCAAAGAATGCTGTGAGGGAGAAGGGCATGGGTCTATGCTCTTCAGAAGAAGAACTTAATGATCTTGTAAGCTCAAGATATCTTATTGTGTTGGTACATTATATACTCTTGGAATGTGCGTGACACTTTCTTCTCTGTGACCAAAACAGATTAAGAGTCTGCAATATCATATCAGTCATGAAAGCATTTCCTTAGATGAGGAGAAACAATTGATGAGGGAAATCAAACAGCTTGAAGGAACAAGAGGAAAAGTGATTGCTAATGCTGCTATGAGGGCTAAGATTCAGGATACATTAGGTCAAAAAGAAGCTATACAAGACCAGGTTAAGGTAAGCTCATGCTCCTATATTTAGTATATGTTTCCCTTTGAAGCTTAGTATTTTTAAAGTATTTTGTATAATATCGAAATCTGCCGGTTTCAATAATTTTAAAAACCTTGTTGCAGCTAATAGGTGGTGATATTGATGGAGTTAAAAAGGAGCAACAAGCAATTAGGGCAAACATTAAGCAACTGGAGGAAGAACTGAAGGCCATAGATGATGAGATAAGTTCCTTGCAGGAGGAATTGACTTCAGTGACTGAAAAAAGGAACAAGGCATTTGAAACCCTGAATGAACTGAGAAAAGCACGTGATGAAGTGGTATGTAGATGGATTTTTAAGTTTAGCATTCATATGACAGCATGGTACTGTACCTGTGAGGTATTCTGACCTATCTTAGTGTCAAAAAATTGTAGGCACAGATTTTAGCTTTTCTTTAAGAATTAGATTCATAGGTTAGATCCTTTTTTTTCCTGTTATTTTTACATCGGCCTGATTGCTGCTGGGCTCCAAACCTTTACTTATATATATTCTTCTTGGTAACTGAACCTTTTTCTGATTTTTGATAGCGGACAATTGTGTTGGTTCTCAAATTCAGAGAAAATATTGGTGTATCCAGTAAACTGCTATTTCAAAATTATGAAGCTCTCAGAAATATGAGGTATCTATTATAGTATCGTCAATTCACTTTTGGGAGGTTCCCAAATAATATCACATATTGACAACCTTGAAGATAGACTTTGGAAGATAGAACCCCAAACCACTTAAAGAAAATATAAAGCTTCTTTGTAAACAGCATAATATCCAAGAGAAGAAAACACCAAATATGGGTAATATTGTCATGAATCTTATGCATAAACAATTTGCATCAGGTTACTGCACTTTTCTCTCCCTAACTTCTAGAGATTATTTAAATTGCATTCCTTATTGGAAGAATTTTCCTTGAGTTGAGGACCTTAGCTGCAAACAACCTAAGATAGCTATGCCTAACACTGCAGATAATTTGATAACTTTCCACAGGTTAGATATCATAAGCTTTTCTTTTTGTCCTTAATCACGATCAAGGGACATGTGATGATCAATGCTCCCATATCTTTTTGTCGTTCTTGATTTTGTGATTCTTAATCTTTTCTCCATCAGTTGCTGTGCTCGCATATTTGGTGTGTCTCTATAATGGGTAAAGTCATAATCTCCTTGCATGATACAATCAAGGAGAAGGAAGGTACTCCTTCAATCCATTCTACTTGAATCTCTCGAACAAAATAATGATCAATAAGAATTTTAAAAAGTGAGGCTTTGAGCCTTTTACTTTTATTAATTTTTGATAATCCATAAATTATGACAAATATCATGGGTGGAAAGTAGAGTCTATACTCTTCATTTTTATTTTGTTTATTAGGACTATGGCAGGTGAAAATTAGAGTCTATACTCTTTGCTTTCACTCCCTTTATTTGCACTCCAAATTCATGACATATATCCTCTGTTTATATAAGTGAGGTCCTTGTCTGAGTAGGAATCTTCTTTTAGCTAAAGGAGGAAAAGATGGAACTTCTCTACTACTCTGTGGAGGTCTACTATCCTTATTTGAGTGTTCTCTAGCTAGACGAGGATGAAATTCTTCCTCTTTTCATGCTAGCGAAGTCCAATCCAAATCAAGTTGGATCTCTCCAAATTAAAAGTAAATATAAATTACCCAAAAAAATAAACTATTTTTAAATTTTTAAATTTGGGCAGAGCTTGATCTTGATTCCTATATTAATTTTGCCTACATTCGCATCACTAAATTCTTAACAGTTTAGAAATTATGACTTCCTAAAACTTCGATACTCAACGAAGTTTTGGATGTTGTGGATCTTGCTCCTGAAGCTTATTTAGATCTATCTAAAGTGACTAGGTTGCTTCATGATAGATTAGATGATACTCTTTAAAAAGACCTCCCTGTTTGGGAAATTCAGCTCGTACTACATAGAAGTGGAGCTGCGGAAATGCCTGCTTCCCCATTCTATGGCTGAACTTTTTGCTTTTTGCTTTGAATTCGTCCTTTACCATGACGTATCCACATCTTTTAGTGTCAGCAGAGCAAACTTCTCTTTATCCTTAGATGTTGGAGCCAGTTTTGTGACAAGAATTACAGGTGTTGAAATTGAAGGCATCAATTGAGTCATAAGCTTTATGAGTTGTGTAATTTTCTCCTCGTGCAATCTTCTCCAATTTGGTTGAGACAAGACAACACATCATCATCTGCGTATCCTTCGATGTATTTCAAGAACCAAAAGCTTTCTCCTGTTTGCTTACACTACTTGCATGTTTGGACGGTATACTAGAACTTAATAGAGTAGGGATCCTGGACTCTGATATCAACTTGATGCAAAGAGGAAGAAGCAAGAAATTTCTTCAAGCCGCTCAACTTGAATTTCTTTGAGAAATTTAGAAAATAGAAAAATTAGTGCAAGTGGAATCTAGGTACCCTTTTCTTTCTTCAAGTTGGATTTCTCTTCTAGTTAAAAATTGTTACAGCTTTTTTTGAAATGGATATGATTAGAAGAAATAATCAGAGAGATGCCTGATCAAAATTTTTTCTGAATTTTTTTTTTTGCTTTTATTGACTAGTTTTGTGAGGCTCAAATGATGTAATTTGGTCCTGATTGCTCAATGCACTGCACCCTTATGAGATGGCACCATGTGGTAAAGCTTAAAAAGTTACCTGATTTAAAAAAAAACCTCAACCAGATGGTGTACAAGCAAGTTAGGGCCTCTGCAAGTTTAGTGTGTGATTTTAGTTTTCCAATATGGTGGATCTCTCTCCCGAGCCATGTTTGATCCTCCCTATAATGACTAGAGTGGTTCACATCGAGTTTGATGATCATCCTGGATCAGGGTTCCATCTATTTAAGGGATTTAGGTCTTGCTAAATGAGCATTCGAGATGGGAAATACCTCACGATTGAAACTTGCTAGGAAGATGAGCCTTCCGGTTGATCCAAAAATATTGGATCCTCCCATGCTTTAGTCCTAGGACCTTCCTCTCAATAACACGGTTTTTGTCCAATGGCCTTTCCTGCTCCACTTGTAGAACATCCGCAGTTGGTGGCACTGCTTTTTGACCTTGGTCTTCATCTAACGTGGAAGGGTGCAAAGAGTCTCGAGAGACTCGAGTTAAGTGGATCGAAGGAATTCCATCTCTCATATTGGATCAAGTTGGTATGAAAGCTCTCTTTGTTAAGATTTTAGTGGATGAAAATTATAGTCTACGCTCTTTATTTTCACTCGCTTAATTTGCGTTCTCGAAAACCGTAGCATATATCATTTATTTTTACTTGTGAGGTCCTCCTTATTTGAATTGGAATTTTATTCTAGCTAAAAGAGGAGAAGATGCAACTTTTCTACTAAGGTCTACCTTTTTTATTTGAGTTGAATTTCTTCTAGCTAGAAGAGGATGAAAACTTTCCTCTTTTCATACTTGTGAAGTCCAGCTTAAATTAGGTCGCATCCCTCACCTAATTACAAGAGGATGCAAATTATAAAAATATAAACTTGTACAAAAATTCTTAAATTTGGGAAGTAGCTAGATCCGAACTCTCATATTAACTTTGTCTGTAGTTGCATCGTCAAATTCTTTCCGGATTAGAAATTATGGCTTTCCAAAATTTTGGTACTTGACTAACTCCTAGATTTGGTGGATCTTGCCACCAAAGCTTGTCCAGATGGGTTAGATGATCCTCCTAGATCATCGCAGCACCAATGATCCTTTTTTTTTTAAAATTAAGATAGACAACTTTGAAGGAATATATTTATTCTATGTGGTATTGCTAAATTTTTCACTCTCATCTCTTTACAAAACCTCTTCATGATTGTAGCTGCAAATATTATGTGAATGTGAACAATGAAACACAATTCTCGAATGAACTCTGGTTATCAATGAGGTTGTCCCCTTTTTCTAATAATTTTTGTCAAGGATTCATGCAAGATCAATCTCTGTACTTTAATCTCTTCTAAACCTTGAATAATGGTCGCTTAATATGGACTTGGCATAATTCAAGAAGGTCAATAAGTTATAAGGAAGAAAGGATTAGGTTTAAGAAAATACCAGGGATATAAAAAATCAAAGGCAAAAAGTTATAAAAATTGATAAATATGTGAATGCCATGACATGAAATGCGGAGATAGGCAATGGTTATTTGGTTCTTTTGACAACTGGAGATATCATCATCAAGACCTATGATACTTACATATTTCCATGGCTACTATTTATAATGCTCAAGTTTTGGTGATGTCAGTGCATACATCTTGTAGGGCACCTTTTATTTCGGAAATGCTTATTATAAAAGCCTACAGCTTATAGGCTTCAGTATATGTAAAGAACTAGGACAAAGTCTACAACAAGAGAGCAGAAAGCCTCTCATTATAGTTTGTGTTTATTTGGTTCATGCTGGGGAGTGGGCTTTAGTGATGCTTTTCTGCATGTTTTTATGTTTTCTTGATGCTTGATGGTGCTGTGCTGTTATCTAATTCCACTTGGGCATCATGGATGCAAAAATGCATGTTGCCTAAGTTAGGCCATGGCTAATAATTGTCTTCATATATGTTCTTTTGATTCAGAATGCGTGTTATTATCAAAACCGTGCACTCTTGAACAATGCCAAGGAACTCGCTGCAAAAAAGGACGTAGCAGCATTGGAGGGGCTTTTACACAGTGAGGTCAGCCTCATTAATATGTTCATATATCATTGAGCTAATTCATGTTTCTTTTAGCAGGGTCATAACTTTTCTTTCCTTTGATGATAGGTTGAAAAATTCATGTCACAGTGGAGCAGTAATAAATCCTTCAGAGAGGATTATGAGAGGAGGATATTGCCATCGCTTGATACTCGACAGTTGAGTAGGGATGGCCGAATGAGAAATCCTGATGAAAAGCCCATTCTTTTGGAGGCCACACCAACCACTGAATCTGAGACAGTGACTCCACTGAAAGCAAATGCAAAACGAGCAAAGGAGGATGTCAAGTCTGCTGTACGGTCTGATATTGCTTCTACTCAGAAGGCCCTCAAAGAAAATATCATTGGACCGATCCAAGTAGAACTGAGAGAAAAGGTAGGTGATTTGGAGGACATAAAAGATAATGATGGTACTGAAAAATCCCAGAAAGAGCTGTCAAAGTCTTATGAAATTGATGCTGCAAAGTTGAGGGAGATGAAAAGAGAAGAGGAGATTGCAAAAGCTAAGTTAGCCATGGAACGGAAGAGGAAGTTAGCGGAGAAAGCAGCATCAAGGGCAGCAGCCAGAGCCCAAAAGGAAGCTGAAAAAAAGCTCAAGGCTAGTCTCTCCCTCTCTCTCTCTGTGTGTGTATGTGTATGTGTGTGTGTTTGTGTGTGTGTGTCAAGTACTAATAAGGCAACTACTTGGAAAGTCTTATTAGCTGATGCAGCTGATATCTCTTTAAAAAATACCAGGAGAAGGAGAAGAAAGCTAAAAAGAAGTCTGGACCATCAGTACCTGGTATATCCGATGAGCAGATTGAAGCGGATCCAAAGATTGTGGAACCAGAAGAAGCTGATGTACAAGTAGATGACCCTGTTCCAGTGAAGGCTAAAGAGCAAAAGGAGAACGTTAGGTACAGGAGTTTAGCGAAAAGTCATAATAGGCTTCCAAAGGTCATTCTCAAAAGGAAAAAATCACAATCATATTGGTCATGGGTTGTTCCTGCCACAATATTAGCTCTGGTGCTCGTGATAGTTGGGTGTTACTTTTCTTTCGGGAGAAACTGATGTGCTCGATGAATGAGCTCTGATGTACCAATTTTGCATTCAGGGCAATCAGATAACAATGAACTTATCATTTTTGTTCTCTGGTAGATGTACTAGGCACTTTATATTTTGAGGCAATTCTGTTGTGTTTTTGAAAGTGAACTCAGCTGGTCTCAGTTACCTTTTTGAGGCTTGTACTCTATTTATAGGGTCCGATTTTAAACAGATGTCTGGAGAACTGAAATAAGATGTTTGAGGGATATTGTCATTAGAATGTCATATCCATTCATATGGTTATCAGAGAGTTATTTATATTTTTATGGATAATGAATAATCCTCATTGTCAACATCAGTAATTTCAGCCATGACTCCAAGGGCAACTGCAGTTGTTTAATCCCATGTTGATCATTGTGCTGATTCTTGTCATGTGCATGCTGCTCTGTCGTTATATGCATCAATGCTCGATTCTCTTAATGATCTATTCCTGCATGAGCCAGGCAAGAAATATGCACCGAAAAAGGACTTCCTATTTATTTATACTTTTTTTATGCATGCAAATTTGAATCTGAAGGCTTAAACAATGTTATTAATAGTTTTTCCTGCTGGAACTTCATTAGATTACCAATGGGCGGAAGTGATCCAAGCTCATCATCTCCACCACCAACCATGCAGCCTGCTGGAACTTCATCTGCCATTCAAGCACATCAGCACTAGGTTCTGGGATAAGCTGGTGCTCAGGCTGTGAGGTTCTTCTCTTGCCTTGCTCTCTTTTGACCTGTGAGGGATAATTTTCTGCTTGTAGTTGGAGCTCTTCCAGTACAAGCCTTTCCTACCATTTCATCTGATGAAAGGGTGGCGATCATGTCACCATTCAGCTCAAGAAAAACCACATCTCAATCCAACTAGCAACAGTCAAATCTAAAATGAACTAAAACATGGTTGAAATTTAATTAAGCTATCATATCCTGCAGTTATACATCAACATATTAATGGCTGGTCTAAAATGCTCGGCACAAATCTTACGAAAAAAAATGGCTTGTCAGGTTCACATACTTGGCGAACCGAGCTCTTATTTCCACTGCTGTCAACGTCGCATTCCATCTTCCGGCCTTCGCTGCCGCCTGTAAGTTGAGCAAAAATGCTTTAGATCAAACTTATTTGAGTGCGCCCATTAAAGTGGTGCCACAAACTGGACTTGCAGAAATACTACCAAGCTACTCTATTACCGTTGTATTGCTTGCATTTAGACCATGTTATTATGAGCAGGGTTATCGAACAGGGCTCGGGCTTAAAACAGAGAGGGTAAGTGGATGGACACGGATTTTGGGGCATGGACTTACCACCCATTGCGGTACTCAAAGCATGCACATGTTAGCGAAGTTTATTTTAAATGGCACGGTTAACGTGGTGCTGCATAATTTGATACAATCTTCGAGAAATCTAACGCAAATCAAGTATAAATTAACAGTGGACCAAATATGACGAGCACATTGTGTAGTGTATTTAATGGATTGGATCGTAGAGAGAAAAGCAAATAGCAGAAGGCCAAAACTTGGTCATTAAACTATTTATTTTATTTAGTTAATCAAACTTTAAGTTCTACTAATATTAAAAAAGAAAATGCTTTGTTTTGAGCCGTAGAAAAAGGTCGGCATTTCGAACCTTATAAAACCACCAACCGCTGGGGGGGGTTCATGTTGAGAGAAACAAAGATTTGTTTACAAAACTAGAAAAATTGAAGTAAAATATGTTAAAGTTAGAAGGATTTACTCTTACTACTTGTAAAGTGAAATCTTACATACTTTTAATTAGCCATTGGTTGGCCATGGTCCTGAAAACCAATATGGACACCAGATCCTCTCCAAACGAGGGTTGGATAATGTACCAATCACGAGTGTAATGTTCATTAGCACGATAATTATTATGATTGAGTGGACCCTGCATCGTACATGGACAACATTTTGAGCGGGGCGCACTCAATCGCAGCAGCCATGCTATACATGAATGGCTATGATTAATAGATTGATCCTCTCAAGTCCAACATTTGAATGGAGAGGATTTCGTCTCTTAAGAAATAGCTATTTGTTCTTATCTTGCCATGAGCCCGACCACAACTAGTCAAAGTTTTTGGGTTGACTTATAACATAGAATCAAGCTGGCTGTTCCTGTTCCCCTTGTCCTTTTCATGTTCCACCTCCAGGCTCTCCTGCCTACAAGCTTAAGTTTTTAACCGGTTTTTGACTCGTAGACATTTCAAATTAAAAGAAGTTAATAGACCTTATCAAAATTGTTATAACTTAGACACACAAATTTGTCCCACTGATCACATCCTTTTATATATCAACCCAAGATGCTAGATTCATTTCATTGGTAACGCATTTATCTATCTTATGAAAATACATTGGCTCGTCAGATTCACATACTTGGCAAACCGAGCTCTTCTTCAACCCACTGATGGTTGTTTCTACAACCTTCACAGTTTACATTACCATCTAAATACTATTACATTCAATCTCTCACCCTGTCATCCATCTCAATGATCCATTACATACGGACCCTCAGGTGCTCTGAGGCAGCTCCGACTCCAAGGATAAACTGGCAAGCTGCGATACGGCAACAGCTAGCTAGCGACGAATGGAGGAGCACCGTGCACTTGTGGGCACCACACCATAATTCATCACCTTGGTCATCTGGATCAAGAAATGACAACTATTCCATCTGTCGTTCCTTTCATCATGGCTATGTATTATAATTCGGCAATGGCACCTGCATGGACGAAAGAGAGGGATGGTGCAGGTTAAAGCTTGGGAGCAGAGGATGATCAGACCAGGCGAAGGAGAGGAGGCATTGATAGACTTGTCGTAGCAACCTGAAGTAGATGATGACGCCTTCTACATCGACGGGCAGGGGGAGGCATTGATGCCGTACCATCTTCTGGAGTTTCGCTGCCACCTATAAAATAAGCAAAAATGCTTTAGATAATCTACGTTTGAGTGCCACAAACTACTGGAGGTGGGGTTACCATGCTTCTGCATAATTCGACACGGTTTGGGGGCATTCTAATGCAAATTAAGTATGGCTTAAGTACTATATTGAACGGATTGGACTGTAGAGTATAACAAAACAAGAAAAAAAAAAAGAAACTCAACCTGGAACAGAGCAAATATCAGAGGGGCCAAAATTGGACATTAAACTATTTATTTTATTTTAATTAATTGTACTTTAATTTGACTAATATATTTTTGCTATATTAATGTAATATTAATATAATATCTTAATATAATTAATACAATATTAATATAATATAAGTGAGGGTTTTTTCATCAAGAAATGGTATTTTTATATTACCTAAACTCGATAATTCAGTATGAGAAAATATAAGATCCAACATCTGCTGGTATTTGTATTACCTTCTTTCTTAGAAAAATAAATATATGACCCATCATTTATTTTACTATCTCTCTCATCCATTTTTCGTACCAGACATGGTAATTTGATATATAAGATTTTATTTTGGTATGCTAGATTACCTCTAACCAAAGAGGCCCATAATATTTATTTAAAAAATAAAAAAAGTAAAAATAAAATATGTTAATTTAGAAAGATTTAGTCTTACTACTTGTGAACTGCCAAACATCTTCTTTCATGGTTTGTGAAATTACATACCTTTAATTGGCCATTGCTCGGCATCATGCTAAGATCCTCTATTGGCAACGAATCCTTCATTGGAAGGATACCTTTGAGCTGGTTGCAAGGATCCCTGATTCATTCTCATCTCCTTCCACCATTCGCGAGAAGATGGTTGGAATTCGATTAGAGCCGCATAGAGGGCTATAAGGTACCCAGAAGGGTTTGCTGGACCTTGATATTAGGTATGGATGGTGTGGGACATATTTGGAGAGGTTAGAGGCTATAATGATACATAACTTTGGTTGTGGGCATGTTGATACCCACCGAGGCAAGGGATTTGGAGGTTGTGGTATCATTGTGATAAAAGGTTTGCTCCGAAATGAGATGGTGACCCTTCCCATATGCTCTCCTTTATAGGCATCCCAATAAATTCGACGTTGTTCTCGATTCATCGATAATTTTCTAAATTTAGATCATGTCATTAATATAGAAGGTTCGAGAGAGGTACATGTTCATGCATCGAAGGTTCTAGTTGTTTGAAATTAATTGTAATCCAGCTGTCAAGGTTTGATAACCTCATGACCTGTACCCATTGTGAGGCCCAGCCTCGTTGGAGGCGTCCCAATAAATTCAAAGTTGTTCTCGATTCATCGATGATTTTCTAAATTTAGATCATTTCATTAATATAGAAGGTTCGAGAGAGGTACATGTTCATGCATCGAAGGTTCTAGTTGTTTGAAATTAATTGTTGTCCAGCTGTCAAAGTTTGGTAACCTCATGACCTGTACCCATTGTGAGGCCCAGCCTCATTGGGCCGGCTTGACGCTAAGTGAGGGCCCGAAGGCCCTCTTTCCATTCAGAACAGGGCAGAGCCCCAGTGAACCATGGCGGCAGAAGAGAAAGAGTCCTCCTCCACCACGAACTCTGCTAGAGGCTAGGATAAGCCTACCCTTCACTTCTATTTAAGCCATCGACCCTCCCTAGTTCTTCATCATCGGAAGATCCTCGCATAAGCTGTCGTCTTTATCTCTTTTCCTCCCTTGATTGTCGATGGCCTAAGCTCCTTATGCTCGCCGGAAAATGCATCCAAGCCTCACCAGAATTAGAGGTATGACCCTTAATCTCCTTCTCCTTTGTTTCTCCATTCACCAGTCTCATTGTTGGTCGAGTTTTTGCCGAAAAATCTATGAAAGAAGGGGCTATGTTCATCCCCTATTTTCTGATCCTAAAACCCCAGTTGTTCTTCTTTTTCTGGCCTCCTCCGTTGCTGACGCTTATCATCGGAGATGGGGGCTTGTCCCCTTTGATGCCTTGGGCTGTCATCGGAGCCCCAACGTTAGAGATCTTGAAGGAAGAATGTGAGGGGTCGAAACTCCTATTTTCGGCCTTTTCTTCCTCTTCTTTTCTCCGTCGGTCGCCCTGTCACCATCATCAGTCACCTCTATCATTGGTCTTCTCGCTGTCGACCGCCACGATCACCTGATCTTGGCCCTCAGTGAAAGTGCATCCTAGGTTTTTCGGTGTTTAGCATGCTAATTTTTTTTTTTGAAAACTATGGCTGAACCTGATCGGGTTGCCTACGTAGTTCTTTTTAAGTTTCAAAAATACAGCGAAAAAATAAATCAAACAATTTAATTCATGCTACTTACAAGATCAAATCTAGAAATCAACACATTAAGAACATATAGGATTATGCCGAAATCGTTTAAACAATTATGCTAAAACTTTTATGCATGATTAACTATCAGATCTGAAACTTAAGAACTCTATTCCAATTAATCTCCAAATATCCATCGAATGGATTCTGGAGATATCTCCGTAAGGAGCCCCAAAAGAGGGTAAAACCTCAGAGAATCGGATCTAGACCTTGACACCATAATAAATGATTAATGTTAGATTAATACCTTTTATGATGGATGAAAGTTATGGATCTGATCCTTGACTTCGCAGCCACGCACACGAATGGCCTCTACAAGAAGTACACACGAAGCCATGAAGGATCTTCTTCCGCAACAGTGCTAGCAGCTGCAGAATACTTGAAAGCTGAAATCTGCTCGCCGAAATTTAATAAACTCTTGATCAATCGTCTTAAAGCAGATGGAGATGAAGTTTGTAAGTAAAGTAGAGGACTCAGATCTAATATTGAATCTTCTAGATATCAATCTTGAAAACCCTATCTAAAATGGAAAGAAGAGGAGGAGGAGGCGTGTGAGGAAGAAGGCTGCAATGGATGTGTTGCCGGCGCCCATGTTTTACCCCTTTTAATGGCCTCCGAATTTCATGCAAAATTCGAAAATTATCTTCAGAAAACATCCTTTAGTTGGCGCATGCAATGAAATAGGAACAACCCAAATTAGATCTCAACCAAATCTGATTTAAATTCAAATTTTAAACACATGCGCAAGAGGGGAGGAATTTGAAATCCATGCGGTAGAATTTTCCTTCCTCTTCTCGCATATATTTCATTTGAAATTCGAATTTAAATAATTCAAAGGTTCACACACTAGCTTGGAAAGTTATTTGATGCATGAAATCATTTAATATATTGCTTAATGTTTGAATTCAAATTCAAACAACAAACAATGTCGCCATGTGTCAAGCAATGGATCCATGCGCCATGCAATAATTTTGGTTTATTTAAAATTCATAAAATCCAATTCCATGTCACCACTAATTGCCACATCATCTGAGTCTAATCCCCTTGGGTTGCACCTAATCAAATTTGGTCAAACTCATATTAAAACAAAGCAATTTGGTTGAACCCAATCTAATCAGGTCAGACCCTAATTGAGCTCAAATTGAATCCAATTCAATTTTTGGCTCATGCAAAACTCAATCAAATTGAACTAAATACTTTGTGTTGGACCTAATCCAATTAGATCAATCCCTAATTAAGTGCAAATTAATTTAAAATTAATTTGATCAGCTTAAGTCCTTTTTGGTCTTGACCTAATCCAATCAGGTCAAAACCCTGATTGAGCCCAAAGTTGAATCCAATTCAATTTGGCTCATCCTTAGCTCAATTACTCAATCAAATTGAGTTCATTAGCAATCTATTTACTAATTAATCCTTCGATAATTACTTTAATTATTTTATAAGATAATTTGCCAATCGAATTGACTAAATTATCCCCAAATGATTCTTAATCATTCATCAGCCTTCTTGATCAATCAGGAATCTTCTATGCGTGTGACCTCATAGGTTCGAACCTAGGCCGGTAGTATAGGAACGACTTCCTACACTAATCGATGTGACCATCTAGCAATGGTACCCGATGTCCGGATAGGCCGAATATATGCGAAGCAAATATTCTGAAGTCCTGGACTATGGTTACTGTATAATTCAATCCCTTTGACTCCTAATGCCAGGATGACTTAGAGCTCACTGTCAACCCTATAATTAGTACATTCATTATGTGATTAACTTTAGATATCCCGTGACTCCTCACTGGGATTACCCTGGCCAAGGTTTTGCTAAATTAATCACAAGACATTATCTCCTATTTTCAGGAGGGATCAATTCCATCTTGACTCATAACTGACTACGCAAGTACCTGACTGCACCCAGTGACCTTCCGTCACTGAATTAGAAATCCAGGTAGTCTGGTACCAAAGTACAGTGAGTTGTTTGCTAGTCACAGGTTGCGGTCTCAGGTCAGAGGGCCAAACTTATACCTATATCCACTCGGAACATCTCTCGACAGTAGTGTGTTTCGAAATTGGTCACGTTCAGTGAAATGTACTTCTGCACTTCACCTGTATGACATACCAGTGTCTCCATACTCCTTAGTTAAGAGGACAACCAACGTATATGTCAAACAACGACCTAATCTCGATAATGCTACCGTCATAGTAACAACATATCATTTGGTCGCGAACAAGTTTAAGGACTCAAAGATAAATCCTTCTTTATCATAACATAAGTCCTAAGGACTTCATCATATAAGAGTTCATTTGAAGATGAAATGATGAATAATACCGAATAATACTTTATTAATTTGTCAATTCATTTACAAAATTCAATCATCAATATGCTGACGATTGACATTTAGGATACAAATTCCAACACTCAGGCCCTAAACCACCCCATTATCCGGGCGGTAGGCTAGCCTGTTACCTCGGCATTATCATATCTTTTTGGAATTTAGTCATCATTGACTTTCATTGAGTCACTTAAATCATGCCCAATTTTGATCAATTTATTTCACCTTGTTCAGGCTAACCCATGCAGTCGGGCATCGCTGCCTAATTGACATTACCTTTTATTCATCCTGATTTGGGCATGAGGTCGTATCCCCAATAGTATCTTAATTTTTAACTTTGTTTAGCTTCTAAGATAGTCATAAAATTAATGATATTTTAATGATATTAAAATAGGTAATCTTGACTCGTCTAACTGGAGTAAAATTTTTAAAGAGAGAAGAGGTAAGTAACCTAATACTTCAAAACATGTTTTCTGAATGTTTAGTAAAATAATAATAATTTGATTAAATTTGATTATAATATCTATTTTATACTTAATTAAACGGGTCAGGCATGTTAATGTTATGATAGTAATTATTTTAAAATATGTTATGTGTTATGTTATGAAATCTAAAAAATATGACTGGACAAATTATGAAAAGAATATTTTATATGTATGTATTCTTAGCACGGTTATTATCTGAACCCATCAATGAGGATTATTCGTTGATCCTGTCGACTTATAATTTGAGAAACTGATTTCGACACTACACCACTAGTGATTAGAATAGTGGTATTTAGACACCATACTACAGATAGTCAAAAATAGTGGTGTTTGGCACTGTGCGATCCATGCCACTGGGGTACGTGATCATAGCCTTTTATTAGATTTTTAGTATTAGTTTATAAAAATAATAGTATATTTTAAAAAGAGATATATATTATTCGAGAATTGATTTATTTTTTAGTTAATATCTTGCTCTTTAACTTATTCTTTTGCATGCTTAGACCCTACTTTGGGGTGTTACGTTACTTACTGGACTAGTGTACCTCATTATTATATTTTTTCTTTTTTTTTTTTCAGATCCAGATGCATGATTGCTCGAAACATGATAAGTACGCTAGATCTTTTGAAAATACTTTTAATTATTAGAGTTTTAGTTAGATTAATTAGAGTAATTTATTTGATTTATATTAATAGTTAGCAAATATTAACTTATGTCACTGTGGAATTATTATAAGAATTATTTGGATAAGTTCTTGATTAAGTAAATTTTCAGAAATTATTATTTTTTTAAAATGACTACAGCCTTGTATGCTTATATAGTCCGCCATACAAGTATGCGATGTTTGTTACACTCTGGGTTCGAAGCGTGACACCATAAAGATTAATATAGCATCAATGCCAATTGCCCCTCTTGCCTAATGATGCCTTCATACTTTTATTTACTGATCCACATGTTGTCCCTTCCTAGGTTTCATCCCTCGCGCTTTATTTGTACTTGAGATCGGGTGTGGGGGAATGAGTTCATATCCTCCCCAAACCAGGGTTGGGCTCGAGAGAGCCAGACTACCAATCACAGGTGCATGTGTATGGCATGATAGCTATGAACTCTCATTCGGATAAACGCGTCAAACTCTTTTCAGGATCCGTTTTGGAAACGTAGAATGTCAGAGAAATTCAAATTATGTGAGGCTTAGAAAGCGAGCCCCAACAACGCGTGGACAACATATCAAGGGGCCCGCTCGATCATGGCAGTCATGCCATACAAGATGGCTACAATTAGCACACTAATCCTCTCCAATCCGATCTCGAGAGAAAGGAACTTGAACTGATATATATATATATATAAATTTTAAGAGGGTATTCACGTAAATTTAAATATTTTGAAGGATATCTATACAAAAAATCCTAAAAACTATTTGGTCTTATACACTCATGGACGCTTTGACACGCTAGCCCTAGTTTTTGTACTCGAGTTCAGTATAGCATCAGAGCCAGCTGTTCTTCTAATTGGATAGGAAACAATTCTTAGGTTGTGTACTCCCAAAAAGCCTAAACCAGTCACTGGGCCTCCCTTCCTTTTTTTTAATCAGAAAAAAAGATGAATACAATATGTATGAACTTAAATTGGAAAATATAAAGCACATCCTAAAGCGTTCTCCTTTGAATTGTTTAGAACCCACCTCTTCCCAATCTCTTTTCTCTCATCTAAAGCACACGATCCAACGGATTAATATCCTATGACTTATATCACTCCTAAAATTATATTACTATATTTAGAAATTAATATCTACTTATGCCCTCGTGGCCTGACATGTTGAGGTGCTTTGACTCAAATTCATCCATTGGCAGGTCAAAGTCAATTGTCCCATATCTGAGACGAGCCCAATCATAAGTCGCGGCAGCCCATGCTGGATTGGGTTAGGTGGACGAATCCGTATTAGAATCGCCAACTTATGTGCACGCATGTAGAGTTCCATCGCTTCCTCGTACGATGAATGCACGCCAATAGTTTTCTATCGGGGTTTAGATTCTAGAATGGATATACTTAGCCTGATATAAGATTGGGAGCAAGGCGAGGCAATCACTTGGATTGGGTCAGCTTTTTCAGGTTGGACCAATTTTTTGCCATGTTTATTGAAAATAATAACATTCTTGCCATATTTTCTTTTTAAGTATATTATATTTTTTATTTTTCAGGTAACATGTATTTTTTTTTCAGTGCCATTTTGCCGTCTATTGTGGTAGCAGAAACAAATTTTTTTTTGGTAAAAACAAATATATTATATTATCATTGAGTAAATACATCCACAAGAATTTCTACGTAAAATATTTAAAAACTAAAAAGAAACCAAAGACATGGATGACCATAAAGAAGGCAGAAGTGCTCTAGTAAACAACTTTGTTTCCCAAAGAAGTAGAAACAAAAAATTTCATTACTCTATTTTTTTTTTTAGTGAATTGGCTGCTTACACTACTCTAGCATGAGTACAGCTAGCTATATCAGCAAAATTTTCATTACTTAGCTAACCTAATGTACTCCCATGCCTCACAACCATTTTAGGCTAACTAATGCAGTTAAGAATTTAAAGCATTAGACATGGAACCTGCTAATGAAAGTGATGCATGGATGGCTCCGATCCTCTAAATGATTTTTTTTTAAAAAAAATATGTGAGTTAGCAAATATATCCATGCTTTTTATGTTTACGAGTCTATTTTATTTCTCGACCAAGATAAAATAAAGAACGTATTTCTTAAAGTAAATTGAGGCAACAAATGAGCGCAGTTTCCGGCACCACTTAGAATTTGATCGAACTAAACCGCCGAGAATCTGGCAAGCGACCTCTATAAATACGTGTCATGGCTCAATGCTGGCGGTCACGGCAGCAGTTTTTACGTGTTTGTATTGCGAGAAGAGAGGGATGGCGGGGTTGAAGTGTTTGGTGGTCGGTTTTCATCTTCTGGTGCTTTTTCTGGGCTCTCTTCCTTCCCCTGCCAAGAGTATTAATGAAAATTTAGCCCCAGCAGGCTCGACGCCACAACCTGAGCCGCCGGCATCAACTTATGATGTATCCGTACTAGGTTTTGTCCTATGGAGATGCAAGCTCCCGGGCTGTGAGAGAAAGCATGGCATACGCCCTCCTAGAACAGCGGTTCATTCTCCTCTCCCTAGTTTGTTCCTGCCCCTCCTCAGCCTCTCCTCCTCCTTGCTATGGCTGTTTGATAACTCCCTGCAAGAGGCCAGTTAATGCTTTGGTATACTTTCTACCTAGAAAGGAAAAGCTTGCAAATACCTGCCATTAATTGTAAGCCTGAACTTGCTTGTTGCAAATACACTGGGCTTAAAAGAGATACTAATGCCAACAGGATTCAAATATGTGACCGGAAATTTAGATCACATGGTATCTTGATGCTACTCTGGAAAACGAAGTGTTGGAGGGAATAAGATTTTTTCCCAAATGACATAAATGCCCCTAAGAAGCCGTACAACTTCCGACCCCGGACGGCCGAAGTCGGACGCCGACTTCGGAACGCCCGACCTCGAGACCTCCGACCTAAGAAAAACCCCGATGTTCGAGGTCTACTCTTGTCAGCCACCTACTACGGCCGTGCGCCTCAGAGGTCTGGCCGAGGACCATACCCTGACGCCCCTCTGGCATTTATTGCGCATGGTCGCTGTAACTCTCCGGCTTACTCCACAATAAATGCGGATCTCCGGCTTACTCCACAATAAATGCGCATGGCTCCTGTCATCTACGGACTCTCAGCTCTCCACGGCAAATCAGCCCAGCAGAGTCTAGTCAACTATGATAAGTCTCCGATCTCGGCCATAACTCCGACACCAATGCAATAATTCGCCTGATAGCATGCTAGTTCGGGCTGTACGACGCCCTCACCGCCGACATCGGTGCAATGATTCGCCTGACCGCGCGCCGACCCGAATGACATGCCGAGCCGTACTACGGCTTCGCCCTGTTACATCGCAGGTAAACCGACCCCCGCCTATAAAAGGGAGCCTTGGCCTCTCAGGGAGGATGGATACACTCTACAGACACTGTTTATCTCCTTTCTACACTATTTGCCCCCTCCCTGACTTGAGCGTCGGAGGGCCGGCGCCGGAAAACCCGGCCATCGGCTCGTGTGCAGGCACCCGGACGGAGGACGCCGCCAGCTGACGGATCGGCGCCTCGCCGCGTGGACCCGCCGTCCCATCTCTCCGACCGCCCCAGACGGAGGACGCCGCTCGCCGACGGACCGCCGCCCCGCCGTGAGAACTCGCCGCTCCCTTTCCTCGACCGAAGATTGCTCTCGGGTCCAATTTCCAGCAACAGTTGGCGCTAGAGGAAGGGCCTGAGTAGCAGTCATGAAGTTAAGAAGTAAGGGAGCCTCTAACGCCTCCCGGCGTCCCCCGCAAAGTCCTGGACACTCTGTCCAGAATTCTCCAACTCCGGCGGACCCGGTTCCTCAGGTCCAGCCGGAACAGTTTGACGCCTTGGTACAGCAAGTCCAGGCCCTGGCCACCGCCGTTCAGGGTCTGCGGCGCGAGGAAGCCTTACCTACGCTCCCCCCACGGGCTCAGGCCCCGCCGGAGTGTCTCCCCAACGGCCCGGTTTTCCCAAGCCAAAACTTACATGGCTCTTCTAGAGCCAACAACGGAGAACGAGCTTCTCCCCGGAGGGAGTTACCGGGAGAAGGTTTTGATCGGAGACCCCAACTTTCTGAGGCAGAGTCAGCCCCAGATCACCGTGAGCCGGCGCAAACCACAGCGACAATCCCACGGGTGGGGGAGCTCGACCAGAAAGTTGAGCATCTGGAGCGTCAGATTGCGGCGCTCCACAGCAAGAAGGCAAGACAAGAGGGAGACTTTGAGTTCACCACCAAGTCCCCCTTCTCCCGCCAGATCGAGGATGGGCCGGTTCCCGCGAGGTTCAAAATGCCTCAGGTGGAACCCTACAACGGGACGACCGACCCTCTCGACCACCTGGAGAGCTATCGGGCCCTCATGGCCCTACAAGGGTCCTCAGAGGCCATACTCTGCAAGGCCTTCCCAGCGACCCTCCGAGGGACCGCTCGGCTTTGGTTTTCTGGACTGAAGCCGAATACGGTGTCCTCTTTTGAGCAGCTCGGCAGGCAGTTCGCCACCAACTTCGCTGCCAGCCGGCGCCAGCGACGGACGTCAGACTCCCTCCTCGACATCAAACAGAAAGAGGGGGAGCCCCTCAAGGAGTACCTGGACCGCTTCACCGCCGCCACATGGGAGGTTCGCGAGCTAGACCAGTCGATGGCTATGTCGGCTCTGAAGACTGGGGTTCGCTCCTACCGATTCCTCTTCTCCATCGAGAAGAGCTTTCCGGCCGACTTCACTGAAATGTTGGCCCGAGCTCGGAAGTATGCCAAGGCCGAGGAGGCAGTTGCATCCAGGCGGGGGGCAATTGAGCCCGCCTCCAAGAAGCAGAAGAAACGCCGCGAGGAGCGCGACCGACAAAGGAGCCGATCCCCCCGCCGAGAGAAGAACCTCCCCAGACTGAGAAGCCCGCCCCGACAGCAGAGGCGATCTCAGCAAAGGACCCCTCCTCGGCCGAGGTCCCCACCACGGCCTCGGACGTACCCGGGAAAGTACGAGAACTACACACCCGTCAACGCTCCCCGGGCCGAGATCCTGATGGAAATCGAGGGTCGGGACTTCTTCCGACCCCCGCCTCCTATGCGAGACACGGGATTCCCCCGGAATCCCAGGAAGTATTGCCGCTTCCACCGAGATCGTGGGCACGACACGGAGGACTGCTACCAACTCCGGGATGAGATAGAAGCGCTCATCCGACGGGGAGTACTCAACCGGTTTGTGAGGAACCGACCTGAGGAAAGGAGGCCGGCGGAGAATGTCGCACCAACCGAAAATCCGGGCGACAACAGGCCCATCGCCGGCACCATCAACATGATCGGGCGGGCCTCGGCAGGAACGGCCGCCCAGGGAGCACCCCCGAAGCGCCCACGTACTGGTGAAGCCATCTCGTTCTCGGACGAGGACTTAGAAGGGGTCGAAACCCCCCATGATGATGCTGTGGTCATCTCTATGATTGTAAATAGGTTTGATGTAAAGCGTGTCCTAGTTGACAATGGAAGCTCAGCCAACATTTTGTATTATCATGCCTACCAGAAAATGGGATTGACAGAAGGGCATCTCCGGAGAGTCAATGCCCCGTTGGTTGGGTTTACCGGAGATGCAGTCCCGGTTGAAGGTGAGGCTAGCTTCCTTGTCACAGTCGGCCTCGCCCCCCGGGAGAGCACTGTGAGGATGGACCTCCTGGTGGTCCGTCTGCCCTCGGTCTATGTTGCCCAAGGTGACAAGCCAAGAGGGGGGGGGGTGAATTGGTTTCTTCTAATTTTCGGTGCTTTAAACGTTTTCTCAATATAAGTGCGGTGGATGCTTTCTTAAGCTATTAGAATGATTTAAACTAGTGCAAAGATAGAAGATGATGCAAGAATAAACGGAAACACAAGCACAACACAAACACAACAATATATAGTGGTTCGGTGCTCTCCTTAGCACCTACGTCCACTCCCCAAGCGTCCCCTTGGGAATTCACTATAATCTCTCGGATTACAGTTGGATTGTTTTCCGGGCTCACAATCCAAAAACCTTTGTTGGTTTTACGGGCTCACCAACGAACCTATACACTTTGGTTTTCCGGGTTCACCAAAAACCTTTGTTGGTTTTGCGGGCTCACCAACGAACCTTTACACTTTGGTTTTCCGGGTTCACCAAAAACCTTTGTTGGTTTTGCGGGCTCACCAACGAACCTTTGTACTTTGGTTTTCCGGGTTCACCAAAAACCTTTGTTGGTTTTGCGGGCTTACCAACGAACCTTTACAAAGTGTTTAACAAATGAAAAGAAAAGATTCAAACTCCTAAATGAGCATATGAAATAATATAAACTACAAAGAAGAGTTAGAAGGTATTTATCGCTTTGAAGTCGCTTTGCTCTTCTTTGTCAAGGATGCTTCACTCTTCAAGGAAGGATGGAGCTCTTGATGACTCTTTGAATCTGCTCAATCCCTTTCTTTGATTCTTGAATGAAGCCCTTGGATGAAGCTTGCCTTGCTAGGGTTCTCTCTTGAATGCACTTAATGTATTTTCCCAAAAGCTTGCTTCCTCTGATGAATACTCCCTCTTAAATACTTCTCCAACCTCCAAATAGTCCTTTCTGACCGTTGGATTGAAGAAACTAGCTGTTTATAGCCGTTGGGAGTCCAAAAAGCATTTCTGCACAACTAGCCGTTATGTTCAGCCCGTGTTTGGGTCGGCTCAACCTGTCCTTGGGTCGACCCAACCTTCACTTGGGTCGACTCAAACATTCCTTGGGTCGACCCTCTCAGAAAACACAGAAACTTGAAATTCAGCCTTCTGTTGCCTTGGGTCGACCCAACCTTTCTTTGGGTCGACTCAAACCTTGGGTCAGCTCAACATTTTTCTTGGGTCGACCCAAACTCAGGAAAATCAGAACCTTGAATTTCAGCCTTTCTTCACTTGGGTCGACTCAACCTTTCTTTGGGTCGACTCAAGCTTGGGTCGACTCAACTTCATCTTGGGTCGACCCTCTCAGTAAATCCAGAGAACCATTTTTGAATTGTTTGAGGATCTTGATGTTTGGGTCGACTCATGCTTTCCTTGGGTCGACCCAACTCACTGTTCATCTGTGTCATTTTTGCAGAAGTGTGCCAAATGCTTTCTTGATGTGCCGGGGTCGACTCAAACAATCTTTGGGTCGACTCAATCCACACTTTGCTGCATTCTTAAGGTTAGATTCACTCAAATGAACAAGACCATATATATATTCTCAATTAAACAAATGTACTGAGAGTTATGAACTTATAAATGAAGTATCAATTTAACTTATAACATGCTCTAGATAATTGCTTGTTAATCATCAAAATAACACTATCATCCTCAATCTCCCCCTTTTTGATGATTACAAAATAAAGAGTATAAGCCTATTGATACTTGTCTTTAAAATCAGTTTATAAAAGGGATTGAATTTCAGAATTTCAGCTTTTCATATATATAAGTGAAATCTCCCCCTATATCATTCAAAATTTGCCAATTTGACTTTTTGAATGGCTCTCCCTTTTATTTATAATTCATTAGCAATGAAACTTTAAAAATTTGAGATAAAATAAGAGTTTCAGCTTATGTATCGGGGTGAGAATGAAGCGTGCCAAATTCTGAATTTATATGTACCAAATTCTGAATTATGATAGATTTTTTTGATTTGATGGTTTTCATTGTTACAAATTGCTCCCCCTTAGATATATAAGCTTTCTTATATGATTTTCAATTTGTTTGCCCATTTATTTCTCTTTTCTTAACATACTCTAAACACTATTTTTACTTCTCCCCTTTTTGTTATACATATCTTTACTTCTCCCAAAATTAATACTCTTTCTTTACTTCTCAAATGAAGTGCTCTTTCTTTTCTTAGAGTGAATACTCTATCTTTTCGTCTCCTCCTTTATATACTCTTTTCTTCTCCCTTTATATACTCTTTCCTTCTCTTCTCTTTTATATACTCTTTCCTTCTCTTCTCCTTTATATACTCTTTCCTTCTCTTCTCCTTTATATACTCTTTCCTTCTCTTCTCCCCCTTTTTGTTATCATCAAAAACATATATATGGGAAAAGATGCAATAAAGAACAAACTTCAGACTTCATTGATCAAAATAGGAACATTTTCATATATTAATGCTCAAAATGATGAAAAGTACAATGTTCCACAATCAAGATTTAAAGATATAAGGGAAAGACAAGATTCATAAGGGAAAAAGCAAGATATATATGAGAAAAGGCAAGATACATACGAGAACTAGATTTCTAGCCTAGGCTCTAAATATAGATGCTAAGATCAGCCTAGGGAGACTCTAATTGAGAGTGGGAAATAGGATTTTTGGAAGAGGACAAAGGGTAAACAGTGCCCTAGATAGCTCACGGGTCCCCCTTTTAACAGTGGGGTCCCGACGTTGGGTCGACTCAAGAAATTTCTTGGGTCGACTCAACGTTGGGTCGACCCTATTCTGGGTTGGGTTGACCCAAGTGCAGAATTTTTCTTTTCTCTTCCTTTTTGCTTCTAAAATGTTTTCCTTGCTTCCAATCCTTATAAACTCTTTATGGGATAATGATACATGAGTAAGGAATCTATAGATAACAAATTTGACTCATGTTTCATGGGTTTTTAGAAATGGGAGGAATGTATCATGAGATTGCTTGCTCCCTTTTATATCTCTTCAATAAAAAGGATCACATATGCCTAATTTCCTCCTTAGCGTGCAGACTCTATCTTCACTCAAGGGTTTTGTGAATATGTGAGCTAATTATTTATCAGTACATATATGCTCATATGTTTCCATTTTGCACATGATCCCTAATAAAATCATATCTGATTTCTATGTGTTTGGCTTTAGGAATGAGATATTTAGGGTATAAGCCAGACGTGATCTCTAAATGTAGATTCCAAAGATAGTTTTGAAGTCAAGTGTAGATGGAATCTTTTTCAAGTTATTTCAAGGAGTATCAAGAATAATATTCAAAGAAAGGCACGGATGAAAATCCAAATAAAAGTATTGGGGCATAGATACCAAACCATGAATTTATGTAGTGTAGGATACATAAAATTCAAGGCTTTGAAAGTTCTTTTAGAGCTCTCTTAAGGACTTTCTTTTACTCCTTTAAAGATCATAACATCAAAATCAATTAAAATGAATTGGCTCATGATTGAAATGCTAAAGTGCAAGCCAATAAGAGCTCATTAGTAGATTCCAAAGTAAATTTCCAATACTAAGACAAATGGAATCTTTTTCACTTAGTTTTCAAAACAAGTGATTTACCAATTAAGTACAGATGAAAATCCAACTTTCAAAAGATATTCAATGAAGCATAGAGTTTAATACTACTTTACATTTAGTATTCTTTGTCTCATCTTTAGATGCGAATTTATATGATTAAGTTCTATATGATCTCTCCCTCTGAAATTTTCTTTCTCTCCCTTAATTAATCATTCCATTTGAGAGTTTAGAGTTTGAAGATAATTTTCAATAAAGAGATTGAGTATTTAAAGCTCCCCCCTCAAAAGATGCATTTTCTTTTAAACTTTCTTTTCTTTTGTTGAATTTCAGATTTTAATGATAAACGTGAATAAAACTGAAACTTTATGATATCAAGAATGTAGAGTGATCTAGAATTATTCAAAATTTATAGCAATCACTCTTTTTAATCTTTTAAGAACAAGTTATGCCATTTCTTAAACTTAGAGAAAATGTATAGAAATATTAATCAGACAATGATTCATTTGAAGCTCAGTTTCTTTCAAAAGCATTTACATTTTCTTTCTTTTAAGAATCATTTGAGTGAACTGAAATATTTCTAGCTTTAAGATCATTCACTCTATATATAAATTCTGATGGAAGTCTTTAAGAATGTAGGAGAGTAAAAACATATAGATGATCATTGAGGTATGTATATTTATAGAATTCAATTTCTTAATCACAGTTTTTCAGCTATGTATACATGAAGCTCAATAAATTTTTTAAATATTAAAATAAGGTCATATATTTTAGAAATATTTACTTGCAATCAAGATCATCGTAAGACATATCATTTGGATCAATATTAGTATACTTTGAAGATAAGAAATGATATGTTTCGGATGCGTATCGGAGCAATCAAAATAAATTCTGTTTTTTTTTTTTTATATTAACATTTTATTTAGTAATCATATGGAGTTTAAATTTTTATACAACATCAGATTCTGAATTACATAGGATTTTCAATAGAGGCTTTCAAAATCATAATTTGAGATATGTATCTTCCACATTATAGCTCATGTTAAATGATTATGATTGAAAACACATATTTCAAACATATAAGAGCATATTCTGAATCTTTGTATTTAAGGTTGAGTTTTGGTACAACTTAGAACATTATATACCAAGTTTAGGCAAGTTGAAGGATAGAACAAAATCAATTCAATTTGCCTCAATATAGATATTCTTCTTTTCTCCTTTTTACAAATTTTATTCGACTTTCAGATTTTAGAGATGATTGTGAACGATAAATCTGAAATTTCTTTTCTATAATAAAATAAAATAACTCCCTATAGTATTTCAACCATTCACTCAGATTATCCAATCATGGAACATTACAAAATATTGAGAATCCATAGTTCAAAGCATCATGCCACATGCAAAATATATTGTGTGTTAAGTCATGCATTAAAATATTAAGAACAAGCATATCAAGGATCAAAATCAATTCTTTTCAAATAAAATTTCCTTTATTTAAATACAATTTAGCACTGATTTTATCCTTAAGGTGTGTTTTCAAGTGATTGAAACTTCATTTGATTTTTCACAACCTTCTTATATATTTTTATTTATTTATCATTCATTCCCCAAATTTTTAATTTCTTTCTTTAACCATTCAATGAACATTTTGATTATCTTCATTTATTTTTCGGTTTTACTTTTCTATACTCTATATTCTATTTGCTCCCTATCCGGTGGAGTTGGAAGGGGCACGAGGTACTACCACTAGCCTCCCTCTTGTGCCGTCCCTAATATGCCCTGCACCAAATAGTTGGGTCAAATAGTGCCGGGTACTACCACTAGCCTCCCCATTGGCACCATCCCTATGATGAGCAATATAGAAGGTTTAAAATGTTCACTTCAACCTTTTCCTGTAATTAATTACGGATTTTATCTCTTCCAAAGGAATGTTCATATTAGTCTCACAAATGTGCCGAATGTATTATGCTTGTTTTGCTTTTCCTTAAGATTGAAGTATTTGCCTTTACTTAGATTTTACTTCTCTTGAATAATATCCATTTTCTTTTCTTTACCTCTCTCTCTTTTTGTTATTTTCAAGTAGTTACATGAAAGAGCAGAATAAAAAATTAATTTAATATGCTGCATATAAATATATATCATGCAAACAGCATTTTCATTATGCCCAATGATTCATAGCTTATCACAAGTTATTTTGAATTAGAGATTTGAGGCATAAACTTGTGTATTTCATGGTTATGCATTATATAGGAAAAAGTAAACTTCAATTTAATCACACCATGAAACAATCATCACTAGCATGAGAATGAAGCATGATATCAAGATGATCAGCAATTAAAGGTTTAATCATGCTACCATATAATTTCAGATTATTGATTTTGCTCAACTAACTCACAAGAGAAGAGTTTAGATTACCAGTGTATTTAGCATTCTTCAAGCCAAATACCTTTTAGATTCTTTACACCCTTGGCTGAAGAAAATCTCTCTCCTTTTTTTGTTTGCAAAGGAATGTTTATTGTATCTTTCATCAAGGTGTCCTTCAAGTTAAAATTTCTTGCTCATAAATCCTGTATCATTAATAAACTCTTTTTCTTTCTTGAAGGAAAGTCATTAGTTTCTTCAAGATACAAAACATTCATACAATATATTTCTTTAGCTAGATGACTCAACATAAGATATGACAATAATTGAATATTAAGTCACTTTACTCAAGAGATTGTCTAAATATAAGCAAGCACAAGTCACTTGAACTAAAGAGATAACTTCATTAAGTAAAATGGTTCAAGGACAAGCATGTGAGGCAATAGAAAGATTCATCAAGATCAAATCAATTTCTTATTGTCAGAAGCAATTTAGCTTAGATTCTATTTGCTTAAGATAATTATTAATAAGATATACCAGTTAAGTTTTAATCAAATTATCTTAAATAGTTGTGTCTATCAAAATTCTGATTGTTACATAGAATCAAAATGATAAACTATATTCTCAATAAAGGATCTAGTTTTAATAAGAATAGTATGAATTGATATCTCTACAACTAGTATCTTTTCATTGAATATTCTATATGCATTGCTTGAAGAGTAATATCCAAAGGAATATTTGTTTTACCAGATTTGACATTATTTTCATAAGAATATATCAAGCATGACATGTATGACTGAAAAATATGAGAGATATGCAATAGTTCTTTTTCTATTTTTCAGAAGATCAAAAGAAGTTTTCATCAAAAAATAGATTTAAGAGAGATCATATGTATGACACGCAGTGATGATAGTCTTTTAAAAATTATTTAAGTAAATGACTATCATACATAATTATCTTTTGCATTTCTTCAAGAATTCTATTAACTCTATTTTACTTATGGTGTCCTTGGTGCTGAAATCGTTGGATTTAATATTATTTTCTGTATAACCTTTATCAGGATTTTGGTTTTCAACACTGTGCCATGATACTCTTTATCTTCACAGTTTGGAAACCTTTATCATTTGAAACACTTTTACAAGATTTAGTAAATACAGAAAAATACTTCAGTTTTATTTCCCAAGAATAAATCCAACGTAAGCTTTTGAAAACTTAGAGATGGAAACAACATCTTTAGATTTAGAAAAGATTTTTGTTTGTTTCCTTAGTTAGCATGCATAGCAAAACTTTGACCTTTAAGTAGATAATCTAAGTGGGCCTATGGCAAGATCTTTTGGGAGTAAGTACATACTAGCATGAGTTGATTCTATGTGCCAAGGATGGTTTCTTTAATCTTGGTATTCATAGTGCAAATATTCAAAAGCATACCAAGTACACATTATCATTTTCATGATCAATAAAAAATAATGCCATGGATAAAAATTCTTAATCAAGCATATAGAGAATTCATCGAGTTATTTTTTAATAAATTAATTAACCATTTTGCAACTTATCCAATAGTAAGTGGAGCATACTATAAAAATGAAGTGATTTGAATATATTTTCTTTTCATAAAAAAATATCACTTATATCACAAAAATGATTAATACTTGCAAGTTATGTTTTAATCAACTAATGAAGTAATTTCAACACGAGAAGATGTAAGAATTACTTATTTCATTCTTTCTTTCATTTGAATCATTCTTCTTAGTTACATTCAATTCTTTAACACATGTCTAGAGCACCCATTGTTTAGATAACGTCTTTCATTAGAACCTTGGATAGCTAGACATGCTTGCAGAAAAATAATCATATTTTCAACTTAGGAACCCAAGCTCTTTTGGGTCCTTGCAGGTTAGCTATAATTGTTCCTTTTGGAACCCATATTCTCTTAATTACCATTTTGTCTATTAGTTTGCAGGTTTTAGGAGTACAAGTAATATACTTCTGCATACTCTTGCTAAATTTAAACAACATAGATTTAGCAAAAATAGATAATGAATTTTCAGTTTTCTGTTTTTGTTTATTAGTTTCACCAGATTTGTGAAAAATCGTTTTAGGATGAATAGTGGAGGATTTAAGAAATATATTCTCGAAAGATTTTTGAGTGTACCAAGGTTGATATCCCAATCCAGCTTTGTCATATACAGCTCTTGAGTTTTCTATCATTAAATTCAGTTTTTCAGAGTTGGGAGTGAATCTTTCAACAGTATGTTTCAAATTATCAACTTCTTTAGTTAATTTTTCATTATCTTCTGAAAGCAATCCATTGTTTTTCTTAAGTTTATCATGGCTTTCAGTGAGAAGTTGATTTCTCTGATTTAGTTCTTTATTTTCTTTAATTAAGATTTCAATTTTATTATTTAGTTTTAGTTTTTCATCTATTAGAATTTGATTTTCATTCTTCAAGTTCTTGTTCCTACAAATAAGTTTCTTATGTTCTAAATACAAATCAGAAAAAGCATCATGAAGTTCATCGAATGTAAAATCATCTTCAGTTTTATCATATACTTCATATTCAGAAGAGGAGACACTTTGTGTTTCAACACATACCTCGTTCTTGTGTCCCACAAGGCATAGATTTTCAATATCTGCTTGCCTCTCATCTTCTTCAAAGCTAATTTTTGATTTGCTAAAAATGTTAGTGCTTTCATATTTAATCTCTAGCATATTCCATATGTCTTTAGCAGTTATGCAAGAAGATATGTAATTAAATTCACTATCATTTAATGCACAAACTAGCACATTCATGGCTTTTGCATTTTGCTGAGCCATTTTCTTATCATGATTAGTGCTTGTGTGTGGTCCATTGACTATGATACTCCATAAATTATAGTCATGTGCTTGAATGAAGATGCGCATGCGTGCTTTCCAATATGTGTAGTTTATACCATCAAATAGTGGAGGTCTATCAATTAGTTGTCCCTCACTCATAGAACATCCCACTTGGGTTGTCATGATCTTTAACTCTTGATTATGAGATCAATGAGTACTATTAGAGCACCTCGCTCTGATACCACTTGTTGCCCAAGGTGACAAGCCAAGAGGGGGGGGGTGAATTGGTTTCTTCTAATTTTCGGTGCTTTAAACGTTTTCTCAATATAAGTGCGGTGGATGCTTTCTTAAGCTATTAGAATGATTTAAACTAGTGCAAAGATAGAAGATGATGCAAGAATAAACGGAAACACAAGCACAACACAAACACAACAATATATAGTGGTTCGGTGCTCTCCTTAGCACCTACGTCCACTCCCCAAGCGTCCCCTTGGGAATTCACTATAATCTCTCGGATTACAGTTGGATTGTTTTCCGGGCTCACAATCCAAAAACCTTTGTTGGTTTTACGGGCTCACCAACGAACCTATACACTTTGGTTTTCCGGGTTCACCAAAAACCTTTGTTGGTTTTGCGGGCTCACCAACGAACCTTTACACTTTGGTTTTCCGGGTTCACCAAAAACCTTTGTTGGTTTTGCGGGCTCACCAATGAACCTTTGTACTTTGATTTTCCGGGTTCACCAAAAACCTTTGTTGGTTTTGCGGGCTTACCAACGAACCTTTACAAAGTGTTTAACAAATGAAAAGAAAAGATTCAAACTCCTAAATGAGCATATGAAATAATATAAACTACAAAGAAGAGTTAGAAGGTATTTATCGCTTTGAAGTCGCTTTGCTCTTCTTTGTCAAGGATGCTTCACTCTTCAAGGAAGGATGGAGCTCTTGATGACTCTTTGAATCTGCTCAATCCCTTTCTTTGATTCTTGAATGAAGCCCTTGGATGAAGCTTGCCTTGCTAGGGTTCTCTCTTGAATGCACTTAATGTATTTTCCCAAAAGCTTGCTTCCTCTGATGAATACTCCCTCTTAAATACTTCTCCAACCTCCAAATAGTCCTTTCTGACCGTTGGATTGAAGAAACTAGCTGTTTATAGCCGTTGGGAGTCCAAAAAGCATTTCTGCACAACTAGCCGTTATGTTCAGCCCGTGTTTGGGTCGGCTCAACCTGTCCTTGGGTCGACCCAACCTTCACTTGGGTCGACTCAAACATTCCTTGGGTCGACCCTCTCAGAAAACACAGAAACTTGAAATTCAGCCTTCTGTTGCCTTGGGTCGACCCAACCTTTCTTTGGGTCGACTCAAACCTTGGGTCAGCTCAACATTTTTCTTGGGTCGACCCAAACTCAGGAAAATCAGAACCTTGAATTTCAGCCTTTCTTCACTTGGGTCGACTCAACCTTTCTTTGGGTCGACTCAAGCTTGGGTCGACTCAACTTCATCTTGGGTCGACCCTCTCAGTAAATCCAGAGAACCATTTTTGAATTGTTTGAGGATCTTGATGTTTGGGTCGACTCATGCTTTCCTTGGGTCGACCCAACTCACTGTTCATCTGTGTCATTTTTGCAGAAGTGTGCCAAATGCTTTCTTGATGTGCCGGGGTCGACTCAAACAATCTTTGGGTCGACTCAATCCACACTTTGCTGCATTCTTAAGGTTAGATTCACTCAAATGAACAAGACCATATATATATTCTCAATTAAACAAATGTACTGAGAGTTATGAACTTATAAATGAAGTATCAATTTAACTTATAACATGCTCTAGATAATTGCTTGTTAATCATCAAAATAACACTATCATCCTCAGTCTACAACGCCATCCTTGGGCGCCCAGGGCTAAATGCCCTTCCAGCCGTGGTTTCAACTCACCATTTGCTCATGCGGTTCCCCACCGACCAAGGAGTAGGCGAGGTCCGCGGAGACCAGCTGGTCGCCAAGCAATGCTACATGGCGGCCCACACAGTAAAGCAACCAGCCGAGGCGCCGGACCACCCGATGGGCCTTTCGCTGCCCATAGAAACCCTCGATGCGAGGGACACCCTCTGGAAGAAGCAAGTAGAGCCCGGTGAGCTCCTTATTCAAATCCCACTACAAGAAAATTTTTCCGAGCTAACTGTGCAGGTCGGCTCCGGCCTCGGCGCCCGCGAGAGGGATTGCCTTGTCAGCTTCCTGCGGGACAACGCTGACGTCTTCGCCTGGTCGCCTGCGGACGTGCCGGGAATTGACCCTGGAGTCATGGTCCACCGACTCCAGGTAAGGCCGACCAGCAGGCCTGTAAAGCAAAGGAAAAGAGGCTCTGCTCCGGAACGACAACGGGCGGCAGCTGAAGAGGTGGACAAGCTCCTCGGAGCCGGTTTCATCCGGGAGGTCTCCTACCCGGACTGGCTCGCCAACATAGTCCTCGTAAAGAAGGCCAACGGAAAATGGCGTATGTGCGTGGACTACACCGACTTGAACAAGGCCTGCCCAAAAGACAGCTTCCTCCTTCCGAGCATCGACCAGCTCGTCGACTCCACTTCAGGACACCAACTGCTAACTTTTATGGACGCCTTTTCAGGATACAATCAAATCTGAATGGCGCCAGAAGACGAGGAGAAGACGGCCTTCATCACCGACAAGGGCACCTACTGCTACAAGGTGATGCCCTTCGGCCTGAAAAATGCTGGGGCCACCTATCAGAGACTGGTCAGCCAAATTTTTAAAGACCAGATCGGCCGGAACATGGAAGTCTATGTGGACGACATGCTGGTAAAGAGCCGAGTGGCGGAACACCACATAGCCGATCTCAACGAGACATTCGCCAAGCTCAGAAGGTACCAAATGAAACTCAATCCGGCGAAGTGCGCGTTCGGGGTCACCTCGGGCAAGTTCCTGGGTTTCATAGTGACCCAGCGCGGAATTGAAGCCAACCCGGAGAAGATCCGGGCACTGCAAGAGATGTCGCCTCCAAAGACAGTTAAGGAGGTGCAACGGCTCGCGGGGCGGGTTGCCGCCCTGGGAAGGTTCGTCTCTCGGTCAGCCGAGCGATGCCTCCCCTTCTTCAAGAGCCTTAAACGGCCGAAAGACTTCCGGTGGACAGAAGAATGCCAGTAGGCCTTTGAAGAGCTTCGGAGCCTTCTGGCCTCTCCCCCGCTGCTCACCAAGCCCCAGAAAGGCGAGGTCCTTTACTTATATCTGGCCGTCTCCCCAGCTGCAGTAAGCTCAGTCCTCGTCCGGGAAGAGGACAAGCTCCAAAAGCCGGTCTATTACACCAGCCGGATTCTCAGAGATCCTGAGACCCGATATTCTAAACTTGAGAAGACCATCTTCGCTCTCATCATCTCGGCTCGGAGACTCAGGCCTTACTTCCAAGCCCACACGATAGCCATATTGACCGACCAGCCTATGAAGCAAATATTGCAGAGGTCGGATCGTGCGGGGAGGATCGCCAAATGGGCGGTCGAGCTCGGGGAATTCGACCTCGAATATCGGCCCAGGCCGGCTATCAAAGCTCAGATACTCGCCGACTTCATCGTGGAATGCACCCTTCCGGACGACCCCGAGAGGCCACCCGAATCCGTAGAGGAGGCCCCGAGGCAGCCATGGGTCCTGCACTCGGACGGGTCTTCGACCTCGGGGGGTAGCGGGGCCGGACTCATCCTCACCAGTCCAGACGGAGTGGTGGCAGAGCAAGCTTTGCGCCTCGAATTCCAGGCCTCGAACAATGAGGCCGAGTATGAGGCTCTCATCGCCGGGTTTAAGCTGGCGAAAGAACTAAAAGTGGAAGACCTGACGGCCTTCAGCGACTTCCAGCTGGTAGTGAACCAGATCCAAGGAGACTTCGAAGCTAAAGAGCCATCCATGCAAAAGTATCTCCAAAAGGTGCGGGAACTCATATCTACCCTGAATTCCTTCAATATTCAGTACATTCCCAGAGCGGAGAACCTCAGGGCAGACCAGCTATCCAAATTGGCAACCTCCCGCATGAGCGAGCTTCCCAAAGGAACAGCGCTCGAATATCTTCAGATCCCCAGCACGGAGGAATCCGAGCCCACCATGTGCATCGACTCCGAGCCAAGCTGGATCGATGGGCTCGTCTGCTACCTTCAGGACGGAATCCTGCCTCACGACGAGATGGAGGCTCGCCGAATCAAGCGTCAGGCTCCCCGGTATGTCTTGTACGAGAATAAACTCTATCGACGATCATTTACTTCTCCCCTTCTCAGATGCCTCCGCCCCTCCGAGGCGGATTATGCCCTCCGAGAGGTCCATGAAGGGATCTGCGGAAATCACCTGGGGGGTCGGGCACTAGCCCATAAAGTCCTGCGACAAGGATATTATTGGCCCACACTCCAGAAGGATGCAACAGATTTCGTCCGGAAGTGCGATCGGTGCCAACGAAACGCCAATATCCAGCGCCGACCTTCAGCTTTGCTAACCCCCATCATCGCCCCTGGCCGTTTGCCCAATGGGGGATCGACATCCTGGGGCCCTTTCCCCTGGCCACCGGACAGAGAAAGTTCCTGGTCGTCTCCATCAACTACTTCACCAAATGGGTCGAGGCCGAACCCGTCCCCCGGATCACCGAGCAAAAGATGCGAGACTTCGTGTGGAAGTCCATAATCTGCAGATTCGGACTACCCCGTATCCTTATATCTGACAATGGTCGACAATTTGACAATATTCATTTCAGGGAATTTTGCTCTGAGCTCGGCATTGATCACCGTTTCACCTCAGTCGCTCACCCCCAGACAAACGGGGAAATTGAGGTAACTAACCGCACTATTTTGCAGGGGCTCAAGGCTAGGCTTGATCGGTCCAAAGGACAATGGGTCGAGGACTTGTACAATGTCCTTTGGGCGTACCGGACCACGTTCCGACTGCCCACGGGAGAGACCCCCTTCAACCTAGCATACGGCACTGAGGCCGTCATCCCGTTGGAGATCGGCCTGCCTTCTCCAAGGGTGGAGCATTACGACCCCGACACCAATTCTTCCCAGCTCAGGAGCAACTTGGACCTCGTCGAAGAGACAAAAGAGGTTGCCCGGGTACGCATGGCGAGATACCAACAGCGAACGGCCCAATACTACAACTCTAGAGTCAAGCCAAAGCTCTTCAAAGTGGGGGACCTCGTCCTCAGGAGAGCCGAGGCTTCTCAACCGACTGAGCAAGGAAAGCTCGCCCCAAATTGGGAAGGACCGTATCAAATCGCCCGGGTACAACGACCAGGGGCGTATAAATTAAAGTCCCTAGAGGGGACCCTGATCCCGCGAAGCTGGAACTCTGAGAATCTACGAATGTACTACCAGTAAAACCCCTAGGGGTTCCAGACAATCAGGACAATGGACTCAGCTTCCTTTTCGCAAACAATTCTTTTATCTTGATGGCTGTAATTCTCTTCTAATATTGGGTCGTCTGTGATCCTCAGATTCCCCGGCCGAAATCGGGATGCCTCGAGGCTCGACCGTAGAGTCCCAAACTCCCTCGACCTCGGGAAGAATCGCAGGACGACGAAACATCGACTTGGCGCGAAATTCCCTCGACTAAGGTCAGAATGCCCTGGTTCGTCGGGATGACCCGAGACGTCGGGATGCCCCGGCCATAGGGATGTTCGAGACGTCAAGATATGAGCACGGTCCTCTCTGACCAGACGAGCTCGGCTCGTTCTCCATCAACTTCCACCTATGAGCACGGTCCTCTCTGACCAGACGAGCTCGGCTCGTTCTCCATCAACTTTCACCTATGAGCACGGTCCTCTCTGACCAGACGAGCTCGGCTCGTTCTCCTACCTCGACTAAGGTCGGGATGCCCCGAGGGTCGACCGTAGAGAACCAGACTCCCTCGACCTCGGGAATGCGCCGTGAGGGGTGGAAAGGGTGGCTCCACCCGGGGCGCCACAAAGTGGACCCCCGGGAGCGGTCGACGATCCCCGATCCCCGAAGCGAGCGATCCCTCGACTAAGGTCGGGATGCCCCGAGGGTCGACCGTAGAGAACCAGACTCCCTCGACCTCGGGAAGCGTCGCAGGTCGGTAGAGCGTGCCCAGACCCGCCGACTTGACGAACGATCCCTCGACTAAGGTCGGGATGCCCCGAGGGTCGACCGTAGAGAACCAGACTCCCTCGACCTCGGGAAGGCGCCGTGAGGGGTGGAAAGGGTGGCTCCACAAAGTGGACCCCCGGGAGCGGTCGACGATCCCCGATCCCCGAAGCGAGCGATCCGTCGACTAAGGTCGGGATGCCCCGAGGGTCGACCGTAGAGAACCAGACTCCCTCGATCTCGGGAAGCGTCGCAGGTCGGTAGAGCGTGCCCAGACCCGCCGACTTGACGAACGATCCCTTGACTAAGGTCGGGATGCCTCGAGGGTCGACCGTAGAGAACCAGACTCCCTCGACCTCGGGAAGGCGCCGTGAGGGGTGGAAAGGGTGGCTCCACCCGGGGCGCCACAAAGTGGACCCCCGGGAGCGGTCGACGATCCCCGATCCCCGAAGCGAGCGATCCCTCGACTAAGGTCGGGATGCCCCGAGGGTCGACCGTAGAGAACCAGATTCCCTCGACCTCGGAAAGCGTCGCAGGTCGGTAGAGCGTGCCCAGACCCGCCGACTTGACGAACGATCCCTCGACTAAGGTCGGGATGCCCCGAGGGTCGACCGTAGAGAACCAGACTCCCTCGACCTCAGGCGCCGTGAGGGGTGGAAAGGGTGGCTCCACCCGGGGCGCCACAAAGTGGACCCCCGGGAGCGGTCGACGATCCCCGATCCCCGAAGCGAGCGATCCCTCGACTAAGGTCGGGATGCCCCGAGGGTCGACCGTAGAGAACCAGACTTCCTCGACCTCGGAAAGCGTCGCAGGTCGGTAGAGCGTGCCCAGACCCGCCGACTTGACGAACGATCCCTCGACTAAGGTCGGGATGCCCCGAGGGTCGACCGTAGCGAACCAGACTTCCTCGACCTCGGGAAGAAGCCGTAAGGGGTAGAAAGGGTGGCTCCACCCGGGGCGCCACGAAGTGGACCCCCGGGAGCGGTCGACGATCCCCGATCCCCGAAGCGAGCTATTCCCCGACTAAGGTCGGGATGCCCCGAGGGTCGACCGTAGAGAACCAGACTCCCTCGACCTCGGGAAGCGTCGCAGGTCGGTAGAGCGTGCCCAGACCCGCCGACCTGACGAACGATCCCTCGACTAAGGCCGGGATGCCCCGAGGGTCGACCGTAGAGTCCCAAACTCCCTCGACCTCGGGAGGCACCACAGGTCAGCAAAGCGTCCACGGACTCGCCGACCTGACGCAAGATCCCTCGACCAAGGTTGAGGCGCCCGAGGTCCTACCATGGGGTCGGAAACTCCCTCGACCTCGCAGAGAGCTACGATTCAATAAAGCCTCGCCAAATCCTCTCAACCTCGGTGGGAGCTGTTGGGTCCGTGAGAAACCCGAGCCCCCCTTTAAGTCAAAATGGCTCCGGAGGTCGACGAGGAAAGGAGGCAACCTACTCCACCATGCGAAGCATAACTCCGAGAATGCAAGAGGTACGTCTAACTAGACGCCCTCCTTGTCAAATTTTATCTACATACTGCTGAGCGGAATCCCAACGTTGGAGTCTTATCTCGCCCCAAAGTCGGGCCTCTCCAATGGGTCGGCTTAAGATCGACCCCCTAACTACATTATGCAGGTTCCGTTCGTCAAGTCTCCACAATCTGTACGAAGGCTTCATAAATTAGGGCCCAACTCGGCTCTTCTACGTAAACTCCGACATCTAGCTGAGAAAGTGGTCCCGACCACGAGTGTATCAGCCAAACAGGGATACCAAGGCAATTTTTGGAAATCCCAGCCTTGCTCACCGAGATCTCGGCAGAGTCCGAGAACGATAACTACGAAAACCTTCGACGATGACTTACTTATTAGCCCGCGCTCCCTACGAGGGGTTCGGAGTTAAGTTCGGAAATCCGACTAAAATCCCCGAATAGCAGCAGGCATAGACCTAGTCCGGTCTTACTTGAAGGGCTAAGGCCCGACCTCGATGCCTTGGGATTTCCCTAAAGGCTAAACGTGATGACTTCCACGATTCTTAGATCCGAGCTATGGGACTTAAGAGGAATTTTCTAAAAAACCTAAGACTCGGAGCTCCTTTTGGTCGGAATGACTGGAACCCGAGAAGGCTAAGACATAGCCCGGGGAAAGGGGACAACTTCGTTAAGCAACCCGAAAACTAAGATATGAAGTTAGAGGTCGTCGAGGCAGTTAGCTAAGGCTCTAGCCTCGTTCGCAACAAAAAAGAAAGGCAAACACATAATGATGAAAGTGTTTTTCATTAGCAGAAGGCCGAAGGCCGATTACAAAATTGGAGGTCGACCATTTAAGAGCCGACCTCGGATACAATGAAAAAGAAAGAAAAAATATGCTAAGTCCTAAGCGGCGGGAGCAATGTCCGGGGGGTCGTCCGGCACATTGATGATCTCGAGGTTTTCAGCCGGCACAGGCTCGGGGTCGGGGGCAGGGGCCTCGGGAACCGCCTCCGGGACGGCGTCCGTCTCGGCCGCCGGAGCCGCCTCTATGGAGCCAATCGCCTCGGCCGCCCCCGTCGAAGGCTCGGCGGGGTCTTGTTCGTATATCCCCACCTCGGATGTCAAAATGGCGGGGAGGGCTTCCACGTCGGACCCCAGGCCCAGGTCCTCCCTCGGACGGACCGTCGAGAGGTCGTACTGAGGGCAGTACCGGCGCATCTGAGCCCGGAAGTTCTCGAAACCTCGGAGAAACCCGTCCACTGTCTCCTCCTCCAACATGTCGCGAAACTCTTGCGACTCCTTGAAGAGCTCGACGGCATGTTCGGCTCGCTCGAGTGCCCTCCTCTCCCGGGCCTCAAGTTGCTCGATTCGGAGGCGGGAGACCCCGTCCTCATACCTGAGGGCCGCGACCTCGGCCTGGACCTCCCCTAAGCGCGCCTCCGTGCCGCGTAAGGCCGACCTGGTTAGGGCGTGGGCGGCCTTCTCCTCCTCGAGCCCCTCCGCCATAGCGAGGCGCTCAGCCTCGGTGGCCGCCCACCGAGCCTTGGCCGCGGCCAACGCCGCCTCCAGCTCGGCGACTCTTTTCTTGGCCGGCTCCAGCTGTCGGCCGAGCTGTCGGACTTCTTCCCGACACCCGTGGGCGATGAACGCCAAGGTGTCGAGCTCGAGAATATGCTGAAAAGAAAGAAGCGAGGGTATTGTGAGTTGAAAAGCACACAAGTACGCTAGTAACTCAAGGAAATTAAGAAGGAAGCTTACCCGGGCGGTGTTGCAGTAAGCGCTGCCAACGACCTCCTCCAGCGAAACATTCCGGAACACGGCCCGGTCCGCTGGAAGTACCGCACGCCGCAACATGGAGCGCGCGACCTCGGCATCCTGAAAGGCCGAGCTCCCCTCGGGAATAGGGGAGTCCGGCTCGACCGACTCCTCTCGGAAAGCCCGGGAAGAGCTTGGCACGACCGAGCCCGAGGTCCCGGAGCCGCTCGCTTCGGGGCCTCGAGCAAGCCCGGGTTCTGGCTGCTGCGGGGCCATGGACGACTCCCCCCGCTGGGCAAGGGGGGCAGGGCAAGGAGGGGCCGACGGGCCCGCATCACTAACGACCCGCTCCCGCCTCGGGTCGGCTGCAGGGGCCCCCGCCTCGGGGCCACTCGTGCCGGCTGAACTGGAGGCGCCGTCCGACCTCGCCCTCTTCTGGGGCTGGGGCCTAGCTCCCCCGGCCTCGGCCTCTCGCCTCCTCAGGCGAGAGAAAAGTGATGTGTTGCTGGTTGGCAGGCGGGGAATATCTGAAATCAAAATTTCGTTAAATGTCAGACCAGTGACAGTAAAAGCAAAGAACGAAGAAAAAATAAAATAATGTAACCACCCTTACCCTCGGGGCGCGCCGAGCTCAGACCTACGCTCGCCAGGGCGTCCTCCCGCAGGAGCTCGGTCAGGTCGTTGCCCCTCCCGAGGGCTCGCACGGAGTCCAGGGTCCTCAGCTCCCTCCTCGAGGGCTCGGAGAGCTTATTGAGGGTCTTCAACCGAGGGTTCCCCTACCTCGGGTCGAACCCCCAAGGCACCTCGGACGCCAGGAAGAAAAACTTCCCCTTCCACTCATGAATCGAGGAAGGGGCACCCTGGAAGAGTGACATACCGCCCCGAAAGGCGAAGTATAGCCACCCTGCGTCCGCCGGGTTCTTCTTTAACAGAAAACACCGGCGGAAGAGGCCTACCGAGATCGGGATCCCGTGCCCGAGGCACAGGGACAAGAACCCGATTATGGTCCTCCACGAGTTCGGAGCCAACTGCGCCGGGACGAGCTGGTACTCGGCCAGCAGCTGGCTCACGAACTCGTGGGCGGGAAAACGCAGGCCAGCCCAAAGTGTCTCGCGGTAGACCGCGATCCGACCTGGGGGCGGCTGCGTCACCCTGTCCTCCGGCCTCGCAGTTTCAAGACGAAACCCGGGCTGGAAGAAGAACCGGGAGCGGATCAGCTCCAACTCCTCCCCCGACAGGCTCGATCCCACTTCCTCAGGACCCAAACCCATTCCCACAGAAGAACGAAATAAAAGTTAAAAAAAAAAAAAGCGGAAAATGGAAGCTGGGGAGGAGAAGAAAAGAGGAAACCCTAGTGAAAACAGGGTGAAAACCTACTGGACATCGTCGGAAATCGCTCCGGGCACCGACGGCAAGGTTCGGTTGAGAAAGGAGGCAAGGGAGAAAGGCAACGAAAATAAGAAGCAGCCAAACAAGACCTTTAGGGCAACCTCGAGGGGTTTATATAAACCCCCCTGACGGCCCAGATCGATGGGGTCGGTTCCCATCCCCCGATCGGGTTGCGCCACGTGTCGACCTCGGAAGCCGAGGCACCGAATTCACTCCGGATTAATAAATCGGGTACGAAATCGAAGCGTTGTCCCATCGGATCTCGGGGCCTCATCATGGGTCTGCAAAATCAAATCGTCTTGAGGAACGAGCGGGCGCTGCCCCGCTCCCCTCATTTAATAAGATCTGGGACACGTGGAGCCTCGATGTGGCCTCCACCTCTCCGGAATTGTGATCCAGTAACACGAAATCGGAAGCGTCCGACCTTGGGTCACGCCGCGTGTCCGTTTTAAACCCCGTAACGGCACACTCATTAATGAGCGAGAAGCCTCGATTACGGGATTGAGGCACCGCCTCGACGAGCTCGAGGACCCCCATCATTAATCCGCCGTAAGGCGATCCTGGCGATTCAAGAGACGCCACCTCCGCTTCAAGAAGCGTAATGATGCGAGCTTCATCATAAGCTCACCGAATAAAGCAGCCTCGAGACGCCAAAGGGCGCAGGTTTCACCATGAAAGCTCCGAGAAGCGCAAGGGGGCGGACGAGACTCGCCCCCCAACCTCAGTGACAGACTTTACTTTCCACGTCCGAGCCCACAAGTCGCTCGAACTCGGAAGTCGGGGGTAGTGTTGGGGGGAATAAGATTTTTTCCCAAATGACATAAATGCCCCTAAGAAGCCGTACAACTTCCGACCCCGGACGGCCGAAGTCGGCGTCCGACTTCGGAATGCCCGACCTCGAGACCTCCGACCTAAGAAAAACCCCGATGTTCGAGGTCTACTCTTGTCAGCCACCTACTACGGCCGTGCGCCTCAGAGGTCTGGCCGAGGACCATACCCTGACGCCCCTCTGGCATTTATTGCGCATGGTCGCTGTAACTCTCCGGCTTACTCCACAATAAATGCGGATCTCCGGCTTACTCCACAATAAATGCGGATCTCCGGCTTACTCCACAATAAATGCGCATGGCTCCTGTCATCTACGGACTCTCAGCTCTCCACGGCAAATCAGCCCAGCAGAGTCTAGTCAACTATGATAAGTCTTCGATCTCGGCCATAACTCCGACACCAATGCAATAATTCGCCTGATAGCGTGCTAGTTCGGGCTGTACGACGCCCTCACCGCCGACATCGGTGCAATGATTCGCCTGACCGCGCGCCGACCCGAATGACATGCCGAGCCGTACTACGGCTTCGCCCTGTTACATCGCAGGTAAACCGACCCCCGCCTATAAAAGGGAGCCTTGGCCTCTCAGGGAGGATGGATACACTCTACAGACACTGTTTATCTTCTTTCTACACTATTTGCCCCCTCCCTGACTTGAGCGTCGGAGGGCCGGCGCCGGAAAACCCGGCCACCGGCTCGTGTGCAGGCACCCGGACGGAGGACGCCGCCAGCTGACGGATCGGCGCCTCGCCGCGTGGACCCGCCGTCCCATCTCTCCGACCGCCCCAGACGGAGGACGCCGCTCGCCGACGGACCGCCGCCCCGCCGTGAGAACTCGCCGCTCCCTTTCCTCGACCGAAGATTGCCCTCGGGTCCAATTTCCAGCAACAACACGAAGCATACAGAAATTAATTCAAGTACACATGCAATCCGCCAAAGTACAGCATACGGAATAAATCCTGCTTCCAGCTTGTATAGATCGCAGAGCATGGCTTTTTTTATCATATTATGACACCTTGCCGTCTCCACCACACAGTCCATGCACGCACTCACTTTATGCAGTCACTTGCCCTCTCTTTGTTAAGCAATTGACCCGTCCAAAACCCGAACACCGACGTCTATGTAAAAATCTTATGATATTAGTATAATATCGTTACCCACGTCTTGGATAGCAGAGTTGGTGACAGCGTCTGGACCAGGACGAGACCACACCGCCGAGAATCCTGGCTAGAGCTCAGCATAAATAATGCTAAGTAAGAGACTCTTTCCCTGCCTCATATCTTTTGCTTGGCTTTGCTTTGTAGTAGAAGAGTACTCTGAGGTGCCGTCAGGGTAACAAGGAAGATGGTTGGCTATAAGAGCTTCGTAGCACGTCTGATATTTGCAGTGATCTTTCTAGCCTCTCTCTCTTTGCCAACCAATGGCTCTGTTGACCCCAGCAGCAGGCTACGCCAGCTCCCCGGGATGCTACCTAAGTACTGCGGTGTCGCAGTAGAGGGTGTTATCTACTGCAAGTGCCAGCTCCCAGGCTATCTCGAGTCTCTGAAAGCTTCACCTCTCCCTGGTTTGTTCTTACTAAAATTTTTGCTTTAAATATAGCCCATCTGCAACAATACATTCTTCCCCGTAGACCTTGTTGAAGACAGGATTTGGATTAATTCGATGAAGAGGCTTGACACCTTCAAGTCATAATAATTAATGCTTGTATTAGATTTATAGCAACGGCAGAAAAAATATTTGCGTCTCAAAGTATTATTCCAAAAAAAAAAAGAGGGACACTATGAATGTTTTAATATCTTTATTCGTACCAGTATAAAACGCCTTGTATGATTTCCATTCACTTTCCTCTTCCTCTCCATTATTATTATTATTATTTATTTATTTATGCTGTTGCAGGTGCGGTGGCCAAGTTGCTGTGCTACGATGGCAAGCAGAGGGTATTGATGAGGGGAATTACGGATGTTAGAGGATATTTTCTGATCCGAACGACCAAGGTCTCGAGCTCTATGATCCCTGCATGCAGGCTTTTCTTGGCGAAGTCGCCGTTGCCGGGCTGCGATGTGCCAGGACAAGGCAAATGGAGGGGATTTCCTCTCAAATTCGAGAGAAACATTTCGATGGGGTCCGCTCAACGAGCCCTCTACACCGCAGGCTTCTTCAAGGTGGGCCCGGCTAGAGCTGCCTCGTGTCCCCACCACCCTTGATGTCCAAGGGGGGGCTCCAAGCCTTTTGAGATGCGGCGTCCCACAGCCTAGTATGTGAATTAAGAGAGTTTTTAGCGTCATTGCAGTTCTTCTTCGTATGTGCTATGAACATTTTAGTCCAAGTGGCTGCTGCATTGTTATAATTAAGGACTAACAGCTCAGTTACCCTTAATCAACCTTTCTCTTGTTAAGTTTCCAATATGTTCCTAGGGTTCTGATTACCGTGCTGATGTTTTGATTAATTTAAACATTTTGTTGAGAGTTTCTAGCGTGAGCCAAAAGAATGGAATATGGAGCAAACAGCTGATTTACAACTTGTTCTACTAATGGGCTTAGTACGAAATCTAGTGCAAGTTGCTAACAATGGAGAAACTAATAAGTTACTATTAGCAATATCTTCGTCTCAGCTTCATATCAAACCATATATTAAGAATCTATAATTTAAAAAATCTTGAATTCCGAATTTTGAAAATATGTAATTTCTCAAATCATGAATTCTTGATATGTGGCTTGATGCCATAGGGCAGAGATGAAAGTATTGCAACACTACGATCATGCAATCTTGTAGTGTGAGATTTTTATCTTCATATTTTTCATTTTTAGTTCCCATTATATGAATTTTGGGAAATATAGGAAGGGAAGTTGAACTATGCTATAGTTATCACTGTCTTAGACCTTTTGAGAATGCGTTGCCGAAGAAATGAATCCCGCATCTTTGGTTGCTACATAAAGGGAGGATGTGATTGCTAGGACTAATTTGTGAGCGTCTAAGCTATAACAATTTCAATAGGGGTCTATTAGCTTCTTTTAATTTGAATCACAAGTAGTTGTGCTCCAATCGTGTACAAAATCGAGCAAGGGAAGAGGGGCAGCGCCCTGTCCTGCCTCGGTGGCATCTTCTTCTGCTATAGGGCTCGGTGAAGCTCGGCCAAATCTAATGGCCGACGACGATGAGCACTGGAGAAAGAGACTGAAACAGGGCACTCCTGTTTTAGATAAAATTCTGGCGATTTGCCGGCCCAAATCAACATGAACAATGGCTAGAAGACCAGAAAAGATAGATAAGAAGACGTTAAACACTTACTTCAGTCTAGCGAGGTGGTCTGACAGCTTCTTCGACGAAGATCGAGGGAAGAGATTCGAATAGAAAACTTGAAATTTGCGGTGTTGTCTCAGGTGTTCGTCGATGGAGCTCGAAGGAGGAGGCCTTAAATAGACCGAATTCCGGTCTTATCCGCTGGTGATTGAATCAGTTCCGGATTCTCGGAGCTCGGCGGAATCGGAGAGGAACGGATTCTTCTTCCCATCATGAGTAACAGACTCACGTTTGAATACTAGTGGGCCTGGCCTCTTCTTGCCGGCCCACTAGCCCAAAACGAATGGGCCATTGCAATATGCTACACGAGGCTCATTCAATTATAGCTGTCATGCCATACATATACACCTATGATTGGTAGACTGGACTATCCAGTCCAACCCCGGTCTGGAGAGGATCCAAACTCATTCCTCTGCACCCCCTCTCATGCTCATGTTAAGCCCCAAGGCTGGAATCCAAAAAGGGACAACATATGGATTAGTAAATAGAAGTATAAAGGCATCAATAGGCAAGAAGAGGACAATTGTTATTGATACTATATTCAGCTTTATAGATAGAGGTCGTGAGGTTCATGAACTTTTACCGCTGGACTATAATTACTTTCAAACAACTAGAACCTTCGGTGCATGAACATATAACTCTCCCGAACCTTTGCAATCCATACATACAGCAACATCTTATGTGGGGCCTATCTAGTCACAGCCGTTGCACCAATCCATGCTAACCTTCTCCGATTCAGGTCCAAGAGACAATCTCAAGTCACTGTTGTTAGATCCAAAGCCCTTGCTCTGAATGTCCATGATCTCATTGTTAATTGACAGCAGGATACTTTTGGTGCTCATGTTGTTAGGATGATCCTAAGCAATTTTGTTGTAGCAATATAGAGGATAACACTCATTTTCTCATGAGGTTCCTGGTTCCTATCTTAATTTGGATAGCAACTTTGGGAGGCAATTTGGATCATATTGGGCTAGCAACCTCCAGATTTGGCTTTTTTACTAAAACCACCTCGTGGTTGGGCAATGGTCCACTTGGGTGATCTGCTTGGCCCACCATCGTCCAAGATGGTGAGGGTGACACGATAGCATTGCCGTACAGTTAACGTAAAAATAGAAACTAAAATTGAAATCTACTGCAACTCTCTAAAACCGAAATAGAAGCTGAACCACCGAGGTGGTAGCACGGTTAGAGTGGAGCTAAAATTTTATCGGAGTGGCCTAAGTTCGAAACGCGCGGGCATCGATTAAATGTGGGTACCGGATGCCCCATGCTCGATTTACCCGGTGAAGTCGTCATCTGGTCTGCCGGTACTTAGGTGGTGCTGGTGTGACGTACTCACACGTGGATGGAGCTGCTACGTTGGTGGGGGTCTAGTGGGGGTTGCTATGCGGGTGAGGTTATCCTCACCCCCTCTTCCCTTTTGCCTAAGAAGAAGAAGAAGAAAAAGAAATAAGAAGAAAAAGCAGCAGCAGCAGCAGTTCAACAATTTGTGAATTAAAAAAATTATAAAATCCATCCAAAAAAAATACTGAAAATCATTTATTTATTTGCTTATTTCAAAATTTTCATATATAAATAATCAAATTATAGATATTATCCATAATTTCATAATATAATTAATACCAACTCATCTAATAAATATATATGATAATAATAATAGCACAACTATCCAACAATTTAATAATTCAAAAATAATAATACAACTATTCAACAAATATAATAATCTAAGTTAAAAATAAGTCCAATTATATCAAAAAAAATATAATGATAAATTTTCAAATACAAATGAATTTTGATGAAAAAAACAAGCTCAATTAATAATTTATCAAATAGATGGTCCAGATTGGAAGGATAGTGGGTTGAGATTATCTGATGGCTATTCTCATGAAGTTAATAATTTGAATTCAAACTAAATATAAAGTTATTATGATTATTAAATATCGTATATGTTTAGTTTTGGGATAGATTTTAGTTTGATGTTCGATTCGGTTTTGGATTGGAAAAATAATAAAAATCATAAACAAAATTATAAAAAAACTGAATAATTTTTAATTTTTAAACTTATGACCAAAAGCATCCCTATTCAGTATGGGTTAAAATTATTTTGTTCCATTTGAGAATGGATAAAATATTCGGATATCAGTTCGCATTGATATAGAATAGCGTGTATTCGGATAAAATAACGTAGTAGCTTGTGTTTTGCAGGTGGGAAAGAGTGCACTAAAGAAGAATTTTATTGTCCATTGTATGGCAAGACCTCCTCTAATGGACCCTATATGGGCTCCCTGGAACCAATATAACAAAGAGTTATTTAAAATCACTCATGGCTCAGTGACTTCTCATGGCAGTTGTGCTGGAGCTAGGGCTATCAGGTATCAAGCAATCGGCTCTCAACCTTATCACACGAGGAAGCAACAAATGTTGCTAATTAGGTAGCTAATCATGTCCAGATACGAAGTTTTGGAAGTTGATGATCCCTATTGACTTGGGTGCCATATTTAGCACTTGATTTTTACCGCTGCTAACCCATGGCAATGTATTTTTTAGGTGAGTTTTCTTGTTGGTCCTATCAAAGAAGGTGAACAAAAGAAAAGCAACATCAAAGCAATTACAACCTTGTTGAGCCACCATGAAGGCTCTCGCAAGTAAGCTGAGACATTGAAAATCTATATTTGTGCACATGTAGGTGGCAATTCTAATCTGCATCCATTTATTCAACCCAATCCATCCTGGACTAGCATGACTCGTTGGGCTTGTGGGTTCGATACGAGTCAATTGACCCTGAAAATGGATGAAGTTGGCTAGAGAAGACTTGTTAAACTGTTAGGTCTCTGAGAGTACAGATAGGTATAATTTTTAAAATATAATAATGTAATTCTAAAAGTGATATAAGCTGTAGGATATAAATCCGATGGCTCCTGCTTTAGATGAGAGAACAGAGATTTAGAAGAGCTAGGTTCTAAACAATTTAGAAAAGAAAATGTTTTAGAATGTATGCTACGTGGTACTGAAACTAGATCGAATACAAATATATCCATATCCATATTTATTTTGTTTGACAAATACAAATATGGATGTGAATATTAATTAAATATTAAAATTTATATCTATATTTGTTTTGAACGAATATAAATATAAATTAGATATAGAAGTACGAATATTAATATAAATATAAATTCAAGAACTAGTATATTGCCTAGCTTATTGTGCTCTTCTCTTTCATTGGATATATTGCAGTACATCCCGACCATATTTGACTGATATTTAAATCTCATTAAATTATTCATCCATCGATCAGATTATGTAGAATTGCATTAAATTGCATAAACCTATATATGGTCCTGTGTCGTCTGAAAGGAACTTAGCTGACATCTGCTTGTTTTGGAGCAAAACCGCCGATCTGAGGCACTCTACAATACTAAATTATAAAATACTTCTTGGGCCGTTTGTTTTACTATTAAATCTAATCTACGCTGCCATGCCGTTACGAATATTAATAATAGCCGCGGTCCTCTCCACCAGAAGATGGAATTTTTCCCCTCTATGATAAAATGAATAGTAAAATCCGTGGCTAAATCCGTGTGCACCCACGTCCCACAGGGGCCCCTCCGGGACAAAGCCCAAGCCCTGGCCCGAACCCCGTAAGTAGCACCATGGTCTACGTATACAAGCAACACAGCAAAACCTCGGGATTTCCACGCCTACAGTTTGTGACACCATTTCAATGGGGACACTGTATTCATGCATGCACTCTCAGCATGGCACACTATATGAGACCATTTTTATCAGTTCGAACCAGCGGCAATGGTGCAAGGGCCGGCTATAAATGACCTCTCACAGACCAACCTATTTCAACGCACCTCTCACTTTTTTTCTTTTGACTTCATTGGGAGGCAGCGAAGGCTAAGATGGCACGAAACTGGATTCTAGTTCTCTCTCTTCCTCTTCTGGTCGTCCTTCTGGGCTCTCTCCTTTCTCATGCCGAGGGCGTTGACACGGCGAAAGCAACCACCCCTCCACGCCTGCCCATCGCTGTGGAAGGCGTCATCTACTGCAGGTCATGCAAGCTCCCCGGCTACGTTGAGTCCATGGATGCCTCTCCTCTTCCTGGTTTGCTCCATGCCTCCACCTCCTCCTAACCTTCAACCTCAAGTAGGCACGAGTCTCTCTTTTGATCACAAGCGTTCATCTATTCTCATTTTTCCCTTGTTGGCATATATAGGTGCTGTTGCATGGTTACGTTGCAATAGTAGCGGACCTGGCGTGACAGTGAAGGGAACAACAGATAAAAATGGCTATTTCTTGATCCAAACAAACGAGGTGACGAACTATGGAGCGTACAAGTGCCGAGTATTCCTCGGATCGTCGCCGTTATCGTACTGCAATGTGCCCGTGTATCCTGCAGACCAAAGGTCTGGGGCTCCCCTAAAGTTTGAGAGGATCATAAAGCTGGGTTCTGGCCAACGAGCACTCCACACTGCGGGGGCTTTCGCATTTGCTCCTGCGAAAGGGAGATCTTGTCCCCGTAGCCCTTGACGGATCTGCCATCGGACCTTGAGATAGTATGTTATGCCGATAAAAAACTGTACGTAGAAGCAACGGTCTCCTGGATGAATAAGAGTTCGATATGTAATCGAACCAGTCAATGTATTCCATATGATTTCTTGAATGTGTTTTTAGATTCTTCATCAATAATACCGTTGTCGAAGGAATAATTGGTTGTACCTTTGTACGGTTTCATAGCTTAATTAAATTTCTGTTATGTTCGTCGTGCTGCTTATTTTGATAAGAACGTTCTTTGTGCTGCTTGATATTTGGATGGGGACGTGTTTTTTTTTGGAATATTTGAAATAATTGAGTAAAAAGTGTTGAAATATTTGGAAAACAAAAGAAAAAAAAGATAGAAAATAATTTTATTTCTCTATTCCCTTCATATTCAGTATATCTCACTAGTTATATATAATTATGTACATACTCCATACATGAAAAATAATATAGGCTGATACAGGATCTCATTTTTTTTGGAATATTTGAAATAATCAAGTAAAAAGTGTTGAAATATTTGGAGAACAGAAGAAAAAAAAGATAGAAAATAATTTTATTTCTTTATTCCCTTCATATTCAGTACATCTCACTAGTTATATATAATTATGTACATACTCCATACATGAAAAATAATATAGGCTGATATAGGATCTCACTAACAATGAAAAATATTATAAGTGATATAGATTGTTATGTGATCCCTAAAATTACTCTAATAGGATTATGCTAACAAAGAAAACTAATAAAGGTTGCAACAAACCACGCTGATAAAGAAAAATATTATTAATGATACAAATTATTACGTGATCCTTAAAATTATTCTAGCATCCCACCTCAAACTAAAGATGGTACTATACGTGCTAACTTGAGTTTGAAAACTAGATTGTGAATGTACCAAAAAACTGACATACTAGATGAAGAGCTGGAGTAGTAGCTCAAAAGCTGATGCAACAGATTAGGAGTTGACATAACAACTCAAAAACCGATATGGCAGAATGATTTGTCTGACTAACGTGACAGACTGACATGCCTATCGAGGTGGCTGATTGGCTTGTCTGATGATTTGGTAGCGAGAAGACATAAAGAAGATGAAAGTTGCAGCGAGGATAGATCTCATAGAGATCGAAGGCAACTGAAGCTCGATGATGCTTGTAGATGAAAGCACCACAGAATAAGAGCAAGAGACCTCGAACGGGATGATGAAGGAGTTAGGGGCAGCTCTAGTCCCATCCCAGAGTTGAGGATACCGCGGTTACCCCGCCGGCCGGATCCCTTTGATGTGATGGAGTTCGAGTACTATCGCGCACTAGATGAACCTATGGACCGACAACAACGCATTTATGATAAAGGCCTTCATGGCCACCACCACCAACCTCCAGGGCTTCCCTTGGGCACCGCCACCTCGACGAAGGAACAAGAGCATCGGAAGCGGGTGCTCAGGGAGCTTAACTCCCTCATCTCTGATGGCATCGGCGTGACCTCGTCCGCGAGGCTATGAAGGAGGAGGTCGCCAACACGGAGGAACAAGAGCACCAGAAGCGGGTGCTCAGGGAGCTTAACTCCCTCATCTCCAGTGGCGCAGGCGTGTCCTCACCCGATGAGGCTGTGGAAGAGGAGGCCACTGACATGGAGGAACAGGAGCACCGGAAGCGCGTGCTCGAGAGCTTAATTCCCTCATCTCTGGTGGTGTCGGCGTGTCCTCGTCTGACAAAGCTATGGAGGAGGAGGTCATCAACATGGAGGAACAGGAGCGTCAGAAGCAGGTGCTTAAGGAGCTTAACTCCCTCATCTTCGATGGTGCCGGCGTGTCCTCGCCCGACAAGGCTGTGGAGGAGGAGGCCACTGACATAGAGGAACGGAAGCATTGAAAGTGGATAATTAGGGAGATTAACTCCCTTATCTCATGTGGCGCCGACATGTCCTCATCCAACGAGGCTATGGAGGATTGGATCCCACGCTCACTAGACCACTAGAGGCTTTCGTAACAAAAAAAACTCCTTCTATCAAATGGATATAGCCGGAGGAGGAGAGATTGGATCCTGCGCTCACCAGATCGCCATTGTCCGAGCAGAATCGCCCATAGTCGCGGCACATCCGAGGATCCCCCAAACCAGCACCTTGGTCGGGGAAATCGAGAAGAGAACGAAGAAACGACTTCTATGATCAAGAGAACCCTAAATCGAACAGCAAAGGGACCTAGATGGATCAACCGGAGAAGCGGCGGGAGGGCTCCATCAAGCCAGCCAAGACCGGCGAAGGAAAATGCCAGCGGTGGGGCAGGTGACGATCCTGAAGCGAGAAGAGCCGCTGGACGCATTCAGGAAGCCGAAGGCGGCGGCGGCGGCGGTGTTCAGGATGGGGATGATGGGGCCGGACTCAAAAATGGTCCCGAAGTAGATCGGTATGGGGTTCTAAAGACTGCAGCGGCGACTGCGGCAGTGTATGCCGAGTCGGCCTTCTCAGTCTCGCTGTCACTGAGCTCGCTGCCACTACCGAGCTTTTTGGTGAAGAATGAGGAGGAACTGGCGATCGTAGACTACACTACCAAGGATCCATAGAGATTTGAGGGGTGGAATCAGATCAAAAAAGGATGGGGAGTTAGGGATTCCCTATCTTCACTCTCTATTTCTCCAGAGCTCGGAGGCGAAGAGGTGGGCTTGGCTAGCGTGTGAGGTGCGTAGACTGCGAAGGAGATGTGTTTGAAGGCCGACGTTGTCGCAGTGCCGCTGAAAAATGGTCCCAACATGGGAAGAGAGCCATTCCATGCGAGGGCGTAGCTAGGAGGGGCGACTACAATGCCTACACAAGCCCGGGCCGACATCTCTTCGATCGCAATAAAGATGAAGAAAAAGAAAGGGCTAATTTTCTCTCAAATTTGAAGAAAGAGGCTTTGAAACCTGCCGAGGCTAGAGCCCCGATTACCCCCCCTCCCCCTCCCCAAACGAGGCAGGAGAAATAGAGAACCTGCGAGCGATGACGACCACAACAAAGACGGAAGAGATGATGGCAGCAGGTTATGTGATCGGTGGCTCTGATACCATGTTAAAGTATTTGGAGAAGAAGAGAAAAACAAAAGTAAAAGACAGAGAGAGAAAAATGATTTTATTTCTCTGTTCCCTTCATATTCAGTACAAATCAGAAGTTATATATACTTCTGTACATATTCTATATATGAAAAATAATTTAGGCTGATATAGGATCTCACTAACAATGAAAAATATTATAGGTTGTTGACCCCCTAATAGATTTTGATGAATACAAAACACTAGAGTAAAATTCCATTATATCTTAACAATTTAATTGAGGAATTCATGTGTCTTATTAAGAATATTGTTAAGAAATGTCTAGGCAAGTTTTCATAATTTTTATGAATTTATTGAAGAATATTTTGAGTTAAAGAAAACAGATCAGGGACAGCCGAGACGTCTCCGGATAGTTTCAGAGACGTCTCTGGCACAAACAGGAAGAACCGGCACACTTGGAGACGTCCCCGACACCTGCCGAGTCGTCCCCGCGTTAGCGGAGTCGACTCTCTCAGTAGCGGAGTCGACTCTCTCAGTGGCGGCAGAAAGGCAGTTTTCAAGAGATATGCGCGAGACGTCCCCACAGTAAGCCGAGTCGTCCCCGCAAGTAAAAAGGAGACTTCCCAAGTCGTCCCCAAGATAGCGGAGACGGCTCTCTCAGGGTTTTCCAGAGAATGGTTTTTTGGGTGATAAGGAAGCGGAGTCGACCCTGAGACAGCGGAGTCGTCCCCATGCATAAAGTGCAGACAACCCGAGACGTCCCCTGAAGGAGCGGAGTCGACTCTCTCAGGAAATACCAGAGGACATGTTCTTCGGAGATAAAGAAGAGGAGTCGTCCCCAGATCAGCGGAGTCGTCCCCATTCAAAAAGTGCAAACAAGCCGAGACGTCCCCTGAAAGTGCCGAGTCGACCCCAGACAACGGAAAAAGTAAAATCTTGTAGCCGAGACGTCTCCCGTTGAAGCGGAGACGTCCCCGGAGTGACTGGGACGCGACTGACAGCTTTTCAGGTTTGATTTGAATTTCAAATCCTTCTTTCTTTGTCTCTAACGGCTATATTTGCTTTTTGGGCTATAAAAGGGACCTCTTAAGTGCTTCTCAACAACTCTTCACCAACCCAAAGCTAGATCATTCAAGAGAGAAGTAAGAAAGAAAAGTTCAAGGGAGTGAGTGCATTCAAGTGAAGAAATCAAGTGTTTTCAAGCTTCCCAAGTGATTTCAAGCTCAATCACTCTCGTGCGCTTGGGATTCAAAGCTCACACTCAATCCTACGCGCTCCACATCGGAAGAATCAATATCTCCCACGCTTCCAACGGCAAAAGGATTCTTCCGGGTTCTATTGTTCATAATTGCAATATTTGCTTTTTAGAGCTTTTCCTTTCTTTTGTAAACTCTTTCGTTGTGGTGCTTGTTCCAGTCAAGGGACTTGGAACAAGGGAAAGGCTTCCCAAGCCTAAGTGAAATTGGGGGTTTTAGGGTTTGTTGTGAGCCCGGTGTAAAACAACGAGTTGGGTAGTAAACTCGCAAAACTACCGTACTGTAATCGTGGATTATAGTGGAAATTCCCAAAGGTGATTTGGGGAGTGGATGTAGGAGCAGTGGAAGCTCCGAACCACTATAAAACCTTGTGTTTGCGATTGACCTTTCTCATTCCTCCTTCTTTACTTTAGTGCATATATTCGTGTGTTTTATTTTTAATTAGTCAAAAGTTTTTAAAACACCCAATTCACCCCCCTCTTGGGTGACCATCTCTGGGCAACAAGTGGTATCAGAGCTGGTGCTCTGTGTATTTCTTGAAAGACCTAACCGTCTTAGCCAAAGATCTAGATGGCAACACCCTTTAACAATGTCCCTGCCGAGGGGCAAGCAACCAATAGACCTCCACTCTTCAATGGGACAAATTATACCTATTGGAAGACTAGAATGAGAATCTTCATTCAAGCACAAGACTATGCCTTGTGGAGGGTTATAGTCAAGGGACCACAAGAACCATCACATGTGGTTAATGGCATTCGAGTTCCCAAACCTGAGGAGGATTGGGATGAGAATGATGATAGGATGGCTCAACTCAATTCTAGAGCCATGAACTCACTATTTTGTTCTTTAGATGTAAATGAGTTCAATAGAGTCTCTACATGTAGTTCCGCTAAGGAAGTATGGGATAGGCTAGAAGTTACCCACGAGGGTACAAATCAAGTCAAAGAGTCCAAAGTGAACATTCTAGTTCACAAATATGAATTGTTTAAGATGGAACCTAATGAAACCATCACATGCATGTTTACATGTTTTACCGAAATTATTAATGGCCTAAAAAGCTTGGGCAAATCTTACACTAACCCCGAACTTGTGAGTAAAATTCTCAGGTCACTGCCAAAAGCATGGGAAGCAAAGGTCACGGCGATTGTAGAAGCCAAAGACCTCAACACTTTGGGGCTAGAACAACTCTTGGGCTCATTGATGACGCATGAGCTCGCGATGAAGCAGCATGAAGAAGAGTTGCCAAAGAAAAAGACAATCGCACTCAAGGCTACCTCAAGTGTATGTGAAGAAGAGAGCAGTGAGAGTGAAGAAAAAAGTCAAGATGAGGACTTGGGTTTGATAGTAAGGAAGTTTAAAAAATTCATGAGAAGAAAGAAACCCTTCCCAAGAAAGAAATTTGGAGGGAGAAATGATTGGGAAAAAGAAAAGGAAAAAGAAAGAGACCCAATCGTATGCTATGATTGCAAGAGACCGGGACATATTCGTTCCGAATGCCCTCAACAAAAGAAGTATTTTGGAAAGAAGAAGAAGAAGGCATTGAAGGCAACATGGGATGATAGTGACACATCATCCTCCGAGGAAGAGAAGGAAGAGACCGCCAATCTATGCTTCATGGCGTTCGAAGACGACGAGGTATGTCAAAACCCAACCATAAATTTTACTTTAGAAGAATTATATGAGGCTTTTCAAGAACTTATGGGTGATTGTAGTATGTTAGGAGCAAAGAATAAAGAATTAAAAGCCTCCAATCAAAAACTAAAGGAAAATATTGAAAACTTATTAATTGAAAAGGAGAGCATTAAAAATATTAACACTACTAACCTAGAAATCAAAAATTCAAAACTAAGCATTGAAAATGAAAAGGCAAAAACACTAATTAAGAAATTAAATCTAAAAGTAAAATCCCTACTCGATAATAATACCTCACTTGCACAAAATGTTGAATCTCTTAAAAAGGATAAGGAAGAACTAGTCAAAGAAAATTTGAATCTTAAGAATGAGGTACATAAATACAAACCAATTGTTGAAAAATTTACACAAAGCTCTGAAAAATTAAATCTTATTCTTTCAAATCAAAGAGCTATTTTTAATAAAGCCGGATTAGGATATAAAACTAATGAGCAACAAAAGTATCTAAAGAATTTCTTTGTAAAAGCAAAAGACGTAAAAACTGAAAAACCAACATGCTTTCTTTGTGGAAAGAATGGACATAAAGCCTACTCTTGTATTCAAAGAAAAATCCAAACTAACAAGAATACATTTGTAAAAGCTAAAAGCATAACTAAAGTATGGGTGCCTAAGGGAACCAACTACACTAACCACGAAGGACCCAAGAAAACTTGGGTACCTAAGAGCTTCACATGATCATTTTGCAGGTATGCCTTGCAGCCGGGAATAAAAAGAGAATGTGGTATCTTGATAGTGGTTGCTCAAGGCATATGACCGGTGACAAGAGTCTCTTCGTCACCTTGGAATCAAAAGAAGGAGGAGTAGTCACATTTGGAGATAATGCTAAAGGCCGAATTATTGGTATGGGTAAAATCTCCATATCACCCTCCTCATTTATTGATAATGTATTGTTAGTTAATGGACTAAAACATAATTTATTAAGTATAAGTCAATTTTGTGACAAGGGCTTTAAAGTGTCATTTGAATCATCACTATGCATAATTAGTAGTCCAAATGATAATGAGATCATACTCACAGGACATAGGCATGGAAATGTTTACATAGTAGATCTTGATGATCTCACCATGAAGGATGGCCAATGTCTTGTAGCCATGAATCCCAAAGTCAATGAGACTAGTTGGTTATGGCATCGTAGGTTAGGGCATGCTAGCATGGACTTAATCTCCAAATTAATTACAAAAGATCTAGTCAAAGGACTACCAAAAATAGACTTTGAGAAGAATAAAATTTGCGCTGCATGTCAATTAGGGAAACAAACAAGAAGTTCCTTCAAGTCTAAGAATATAGTCTCAACAACAAAACCCTTAGAACTAATTCACATGGATTTGTTTGGACCCACTAGAACTGCTAGTCTAGGGGGTAAAAAATTTGGTCTTGTAATTGTTGATGATTTTTCACGTTTTACATGGGTTTCATTTCTTGCACATAAAGATGAGTCCTTTCCTGCTTTTATCAAGTTTCATAATAGGGTTTCGAATGAACTCAATCTTAAACTAAAAGCAATTAGGAGTGATCATGGTACCGAGTTTGAAAATCAGCACTTTGAAAAGTTTTGTGATGAAAATGGTATCAATCACAATTTCTCGGCACCTAGGACACCCCAACAAAATGGGGTGGTAGAAAGGAAGAATCGCACACTAGCAGATATGGCTCGTACCATGTTGTGCGAATCGGATCTACCAAAGTATTTTTGGGCTGAAGCAATAAATACTTCATGTTATATCTTAAATCGTGCTTTAGTTAGATCCATCTTAAAGAAAACACCGTATGAGTTGATAAAAGGTAAGAAACCAAATATAAGTTATTTTCATGTTTTCGGTTGTCGATGCTTTATTTTGAACAATGGAAAGGACAATCTCAGTAAATTTAGTGCTAAATCAGATGAGGGGATCTTCTTAGGTTACTCCTCATCTAGTAGAGCATACAGGGTCTTCAACAAGAGAACTCTCGTTGTTGAAGAATCCATTCATGTTGTTTTTGATGAAACTAATGGAGATTCTTCTAGAAAAGAGGAAGATGGTGATGTAGGTATACTTGAAGACCAAATGAAGGAACTCTCCACTCAAGACAAACAACATGAGGATGAGATCAAAGAAGATACAAATCAGCGAGATGAAGAAGATCAACCTCCATCAAGAAATCAAGATCTTCCTAAAGAATGGAGGTATGCACATGGTCATCCAAAGGATCTAATCCTTGGTGATCCTTCACAAGGTATAAGAACTAGATCCTCTTTAAGAAACACTAGTAATTATCTTGCCTTCGTTTCGCAAATAGAGCCTAAATCACTAGAAGAAGCTGAAAAAGATGATAATTGGATGAATGCTATGCAAGAGGAATTAAACCAATTCGAAAGAAATGAAGTTTGGACTCTAATGAAAAGACCCCCTAATGTTTCAATTATAGGCACCAAGTGGGTGTATAGAAATAAACTAGATGAAGATGGAATAGTAATAAGAAACAAAGCTAGGCTAGTGGCCAAAGGATATAATCAGAAGGAAGGAATAGATTTTGATGAAACTTTTGCTCCTGTTGCTAGGTTAGAGGCTATTAGACTGCTTTTAGCATATGCATGCTTCATGGATTTTAAACTCTATCAAATGGATGTAAAAAGTGCATTCTTAAATGGCTATATAATGGAGGAAGTTTATGTAGGACAACCTCCAGGTTTTGAAAATCACTTCCATCCAGATTATGTGTATAAATTGCATAAAGCATTGTATGGACTTAAGCAAGCTCCTAGGGCATGGTATGAAAGATTAAGCAATTTCCTAATTGAGAACAAATTTAAGAGAGGAAATGTAGACAAAACCCTCTTTATTAAAAGAAAAGGAAATGACTTATTGCTTGTACAAATTTATGTGGATGATATAATTTTTGGTGCTACTAATGATAGTCTTTGTCAAGAGTTTGCCAAGCTTATGCAGGGAGAATTTGAAATGAGCATGATGGGTGAGCTCAACTTCTTCCTTGGGCTACAAATAAAACAATCAGAGGAAGGCATCTTCATCAGTCAGTCCAAATACATCAACAAAATGCTGGAAAAATTCAAGATGAAGGATGCAAAGGAAATCAGCACACCCATGAGCTCAAGTTGCAAGCTTGACAAAGATGAAAAAGGTAAAAGTATAGACTGCAAATTGTACAGAGGTATGATAGGCTCTCTACTTTACCTTACTGCTAGTAGACCAGATATATTATTCAGTGTTTGTATGTGTGCTAGATACCAAGCATGTCCTAAGGAATCACACTTGCAAGCTGTTAAAAGAATATTTAGATATCTAGTAGGGACATCTAATGTAGGTTTATGGTATTCTAAACAATCTGACATAAACTTAATTGCTTATTCCGATGCTGATTTTGCCGGGTGCAAACTCGACAGAAAAAGCACAAGTGGCACATGTCAACTCTTGGGTGCCAATTTGGTTTCTTGGTTTAGCAAGAAACAAAATTCAGTTGCCTTGTCCACAGCTGAGGCTGAGTACATTGCAGCTGGAAGCTGTTGTGCCCAAGTTCTTTGGATTAAGCAACAACTTGAAGACTTCGGTATCAAAATGGATAATATACCAATTAAATGTGATAATACAAGTGCAATTAACTTAACAAAAATCCTGTCCAACACTCTAAGTCAAAGCATATAGAGATTAGGCATCATTTTATTAGGGATCATGTGCTGAAAAATGATGTGATGATTGAATATGTATGTACTGAAAATCAATTAGCTGATATCTTTACAAAGCCCCTTTGTAAAGAAAGATTCAATTTCTTAAGGAATGCCTTGAGCTTGTATGATCCTAGCAAATGAGTTGAATTTGTATTGCATTGCTTTGCTACTCAAACTAATAATCAACCTCAAGGTAAACATAAGTGAAAACATGAATTCATCTAAGCTAAATGACGAACTGTTTGACTTTTCGGAGGATGGTTACCCTTCCTTGGACTCTTCATGGAGATATTTTCAGAGCCTATTTTATAGATATTCGAAATTTGGTCAAACACTCCTCATTTCAATATTAATAATTCAAAAATCATTATCAAATTATTATAGGATGTATCATTAAGGGGGAGGATCACAAACAAATTCACTCTAAGTTTATCAAAAAAATCATGTTGATTAGGGTGATTAAACAAAAATTGGGAGAAGATAGAATTCAGTCTGAAATTTTTCAGTGCCGGAGACGTCTCTGGCAAATCGCAGAGACGTCCCCCCAGGAGAGACGTCTCGCCTTAGTCGCGGAGACGTCTCGGGGACCGAAGGAGGGCTTTTTAAATAGGTCGAAATCGCTCGAGCCGACTCGAGCTTTCTCCTTCATTCCCGACCAAAACGAAAAACCCTAGTCTCCATTTGCTCTCCACCTCAAATCCTAGCCTCCGTTTGCTCTACATCACAAACCCTAGCATCCATGGCACCAAAGAAGGCTAGGACGACCCGTGGAAGGCGACCTAGGGTAGCGGCCGACGGTGAGGAACGACGGGAAGAACCCTCCGCGCCGTCTCCTCCGGTTGCTCCGCCAACCACGACTATTTCCTGTGCAAATCGCACAGTCACGACAGGAAGGTACATAGATTTCTCCTTTTTAGATCATGAGGGGTTCTCTATTGGAGAGAGACTCCGAGCCCAAGGGTGGGAACACTTTTGTACCCTCAATACCTCGACCTACCCCGGCCTAGTTAGAGAACTTTTTAGCAATATGGCCTTAGAGGACCTAGGGTACACTGGATATGTCCAAGGGACATTAGTAGAAGTCAATGAAGATGTCCTATCCACTGTCTTACAAATTCCTAGGGACGGTGAGGCTCCAACCTCACATCCCCAAAGGGAGTCAGCCCTAAATTTACTTTTAGGAAGAGAGGACTGCGGCCCTCTTGATGTTGTCAATTCCCAGGACCTAAATGCAGAGATGAGACTTCTCTTAAGTATTGTCAACCGGGTCCTATTTCCTAAAACCGGTCGCTTCGATTTTGTTTCGGAGCGAGACTTAGTTATAATGCACCACATCCTACTAGGGATCCCTCTAAACCTCCCTAGACTCATGCTAAATTACATTGCCCTATGTCATAGGTATTCTAGGTTTAGTATACCCTATGGCATGATCTTTACCTTAATCTTTAAACACTTCAAGGTTCCCATTCCAACAAATGAACCTGCAAAGCCCTTGAGAAACACCGACTATTACAATGAGGGCACAATGAGAAGAATGGAATTTCATAAGATAGATGGATCGTGGGTCAAGGTACCAAAGAGAAAAACCCAAATCCTAGAGCCTGAGATCCCACATCATGAGTCTGACCATCACTCTCCTCCACCTAGCCACATGGATATCCCTGATATTCCCTCCAGCTCAGCTGGACCTTCCACATCCATGCCACCACCTCCTCCAGTTAGTGGGCCCTCCTTTCTGTCAGAGGATCAGATGCGCACCTTAGCATCTGCCATTTGCCAGCAGATGAGGGAGGAGATGAGATCCATGATCTCCACAGAGTTGGCCCCCATCAGAGCTTCACATGACGGGCTTCTACAAGAGATGAAGGATATTAGAAGTCAAATTGAAGCTACAACACAAGAAATAATTGGTGTGGGTGCCACCCAAACCATCAGATCATTAGAGCTCAAGGACAGCTTGAAGAGCATTTCCAAGAGTCTTAAAGAGCTAACAAAACCAGATGGCAATGTGAGCACCTTAGTTGCCCAACTCAGAGGAAGAATTGAAATGGCAACTATAGAGTTTGAGGCACTTGTGGCAGGTTTCCACAAGTCACAGGGAGATCAATTTAAGACCCTCATGGATTCCATCAACACATTCATAGATGCAGCTTGTAAGGTTTATGAACAAAATACAGCTGGTAGGGCCCATGAGCAACGTCGCCGATGATGGATATCTTGTAGGATCTTCTTTTTGTAAATCCTAGGCCATTTTTGAAACACTTTTGTATTAGAAATCAATACTTGTAATGATTTCTTCTTTTTGACTATGTACTGACTTCAAAGGTTCACAATGATACATGAATACAATCCCTTTTGAAAACTGTGTACATTGCCAACTCTATGTATGTGTTTCTATGAATGTGAATGTGCCTCTTGATGTGTCATAAGAATCTCATAACATACATTAAGTATTCAGATTTGGCACAACGTATCAAAGCATATGAAACAGGGGGAGCACAACCTGAATATCAAAGGGGGAGTAAAATGAACACTGAATATATTGAATATAGAGATAATTTGTCCCCTTCATTGTTGATGACAAAAAGGGGGAGTAGATATTGAATGTAGAGATAGTGAAAGGGGGGAGCAGTTATATATATGGATATTGAATATGGAATGCAAAATTTATAATCATACTCCAAAGTTGATTTAGAAAAGATAAAATTGAAGAATATTGACCTTAAGATAATTGCCCTTCTGGAAAAGAAAGGGGGAGTCAAAAAGAATCTAGCTTTCAATTATCCTCAGCATCAATACTTCATTTTAACTTGATTCAAATTCAGTTGATATGCTAAAATCATTTAAGAACTATAAAGATCAATCTTATGCACAAAGAAAGAACTGAAAATTGAATACTTTGAGTGATGCACATTGTATCTAGTTCTAATCAAAACATTATACTTGTACATCTGATCAAATACTGTGTATATGTTTAAATCTCAAATTTTGCATATACTCAGTGTTTTGTCATCATCAAAAAGGGGGAGATTGTTGACCCCCTAATAGATTTTGATGAATACAAAACACTAGAGTAAAATTCCATTATATCTTAACAATTTAATTGAGAAATTCATGTGTCTTATTAAGAATATTGTTAAGAAATGTCTAGGCAAGTTTCCATAATTTTTATGAATTTATTGAAGAATATTTTGAGTTAAAGAAAACAGATCAGGGACAGCCGAGACGTCTCCGGATAGTTTCAGAGACGTCTCTGGCACAAACAGGAAGAACCGGCACACTTGGAGACGTCCCCGACACCTGCCGAGTCGTCCCCGCGTTAGCGGAGTCGACTCTCTCAGTAGCGGAGTCGACTATCTCAGTGGCGGCAGAAAGGCAGTTTTCAAGAGATATGCGCGAGACGTCCCCACAGTAAGCCGAGTCGTCCCCGCAAGTAAAAAGGAGACTTCCCAAGTCGTCCCCAAGATAGCGGAGACGGCTCTCTCAGGGTTTTCCAGAGAATGGTTTTTTGGGTGATAAGGAAGCGGAGTCGACCCTGAGACAGCGGAGTCGTCCCCATGCATAAAGTGCAGACAACCCGAGACGTCCCCTGAAGGAGCGGAGTCGACTCTCTCAGGAAATACCAGAGGACATGTTCTTCGGAGATAAAGAAGAGGAGTCGTCCCCAGATCAGCGGAGTCGTCCCCATTCAAAAAGTGCAAACAAGCCGAGACGTCCCCTGAAAGTGCCGAGTCGACCCCAGACAACGGAAAAAGTAAAATCTTGTAGCCGAGACGTCTCCCGTTGAAGCGGAGACGTCCCCGGAGTGACTGGGACGCGACTGACAGCTTTTCAGGTTTGGTTTGAATTTCAAATCCTTCTTTCTTTGTCTCTAACGGCTATATTTGCTTTTTGGGCTATAAAAGGGACCTCTTAAGTGCTTCTCAACAACTCTTCACCAACCCAAAGCTAGATCATTCAAGAGAGAAGTAAGAAAGAAAAGTTCAAGGGAGTGAGTGCATTCAAGTGAAGAAATCAAGTGTTTTCAAGCTTCCCAAGTGATTTCAAGCTCAATCACTCTCGTGCGCTTGGGATTCAAAGCTCACACTCAATCCTACGCGCTCCACATCGGAAGAATCAATATCTCCCACGCTTCCAACGGCAAAAGGATTCTTCCGGGTTCTATTGTTCATAATTGCAATATTTGCTTTTTAGAGCTTTTCCTTTCTTTTGTAAACTCTTTCGTTGTGGTGCTTGTTCCAGTCAAGGGACTTGGAACAAGGGAAAGGCTTCCCAAGCCTAAGTGAAATTGGGGGTTTTAGGGTTTGTTGTGAGCCCGGTGTAAAACAACGAGTTGGGTAGTAAACTCGCAAAACTACCGTACTGTAATCGTGGATTATAGTGGAAATTCCCAAAGGTGATTTGGGGAGTGGATGTAGGAGCAGTGGAAGCTCCGAACCACTATAAAACCTTGTGTTTGCGATTGACCTTTCTCATTCCTCCTTCTTTACTTTAGTGCATATATTCGTGTGTTTTATTTTTAATTAGTCAAAAGTTTTTAAAACACCCAATTCACCCCCTCTTGGGTGACCATCTCTGGGCAACATAGGTGATACAGATTGTCATGTGATCCCTAAAATTATTTTAATAAGATTATGCTAAGGAAACTAATAAAGGTTGACACAAAACCATGCTGATAAAAGAAAATATTATGAGTGATGCAGGTTATTAAATAAAGGGAGGATGTGATCATTGGGACTAATTTGTGGGGGTCTAAGCTATAACAATTCCAATAAGGGTCTATTATCTTCTTTTAGTGTGAATCATCACAAGTAGCTGTGCTCCAATCGTGCACGAAACCGAGTAAGGGAAGAGGGGCAGCGTCCCGTTCTACCTCGATGGCATCTTCCTCAGCTATAGAGCTCAGCCAAATCCGACAGCCGGCAGTAATGAGCATAGGAGAAAGAGACCGAAACAAAGCGCTCCTATTTCGGATGAAATTCCGGCAATTTGCCGGCCCAAATCAACATGAACAATGGCTAAAATATCAGAAAAAGATAGAGAAGAAGACGTAGAACACTCACCTCGGTCTGACTAGGTGATCCGATGGCTTCTCCGGTGAAGATCGAAGGATGATATTCGAATAGAAATCTTGAAACCTACAGTGTTGTCTCGAGTGTTCGTTGATGGAGCTCGAAGGAGGAGGCCTTAAATTGACCGAATCCCGGTCTGATCCCGTTAGTGATCGAATCAACTCTGCATTCTCAGAGCCCGGCGGAATCGGGAAGGAACAGAGCCTTCTTCCCATCACGAGCAACATACCCGCATTTGGATACTAGTGGGCTTGGCCTCTTCAGGCCGGCCCACTAGCCCAAAAGGATTGGGCCATTACAATGTGCTATGTGAGGCTCATTCAATTATAGCTGTCATGTCATACATATACACCAATGATTGGTAGACTGGCCCTCTCCAGTTCAACCCCGGTCTGGAGAGGATCCAAACTCATTCCTCTGCACCCCCTCTCATGCTCATGTTAAGCCTAGGGTGGAATCTAAAAAGAAACAACATATGGATTAGTAAATAGAAGTACAAAGGCTTCAATAGGCAAGAAGGACAATTGTTATTGATACTATATTAAGCTTTATAGATAGAGGTCATGAGGTCCATGAACTTTTACAGCTGGACTATAATTACTGTCAAACAACTAGAACCATCGATGCATGAACGTACATCTGAACCTTCTATATTAATGAAATGATTTATATTTAGAAGATTGTCGGTGAATCGAGACAACATCAAATGTATTGGGATGCCTACAAAGGAGAGCATAGGGGAAAGGCCATCATCCCATTTCAGAGCAACCCTTCCATCACAATGATACCACAACCTCCCGATCCCTTGCCTCAATGGGTATTGACATGCCCACAACCAAATTCATGCATCAATATAGCCTTCGATCTCTCCAAATATGTGCCATACCATCCATACCTAATAACAAGGTCCAGCAATCCCTCCTAGGTACTTTGTAGCCCTCTATGCGGCTCTCATCAAATTCTAACCATCTCTTCAAGAAAGGTGGAAGGAGACGAGAATTAATCAAGGATCCTCACAAACGGCTCGACCATGAAAGATTTGGCACCTTTGTCGCTCGTGAGGATGATGGCCAAGCAATGGCCAATTAAATGTATGTAAGATCATACAAACCAGGTAAGAAAATGTTTGCTACTTTCCAAGCAGTAAGACTAAATCCTTTTATATGAACGTATTTTTCTTTTACTTTTCCGCTTCTGTAAACAAATCTCCATTTTTCCTGACGTGCATGCCTGTCATTTCTTAATAGGACGATGTTCTGTCGACCCAAGAACTCCCCAAAATGGATGTAAACCTTGTTTCTTTTTTCTCGCGCCAAGGAGTCAGATAGATGGTTTAATAAGGTTCAAAATGCCAACTTTGCCTGTGATTCAAAGCGAAGCATTTTCATTTTAATATTAGTAAAACTGAAACAATGATTGATTAAAAGAAAATTTTAATTTGATATCCAAGTTCTGCCCTTCTGCTATTTACTCTTTTGAAGATTAAGTTTGTTTTATTCTTCTTCTGTTACTCTCTGCAGTCCAAGCATGGTATGTGCAAGTCATATTAGGTCCAATATACGTTATACTTAATTTGCATCAGAATGCTCCGAGATCATGTTTAATTATGCACAACCATGGTAACCCATGCCATCTGAAACGAAACCTCACTAAACATGTGTTTGCTTGGAGTCTTGAAATAAATGGTAAATAGGATCACCTTGTTTGTGGCAGAGCACTCTAGAGAAGTTCTTTAAATACATGATGATTATTTATTATTCTAAATACATGCATGTATTCTCAATTTACCTTACAGAGCCACACTTTGATTTTTGACCATATGAAATGTATTCATACTAGAAATATATAATCTATCCGTTTTACCATAAATAAATGGTGAATCCATGCACCTCAATCCGAGTACGCCCACCTGCCTATCTATCTGTGTCCAGCCCAAGCCCTGGTCCATATGTAAACCCTTCCCAGAATACCATGTTCAGACATATGCCAGCGATACAAACGGCAATATAGTAGATTGGTAGTATTTCTACACCTCCAGTAGTTTGTGGCACCATTTTCTTTTGGTGGGGGACAGGGCACTCAAACGCAGATTATCTAAAGCACTATTGCTTATTTTATAGGTGGCAGCGAAACTCCGGGAGATGGCGCGGCATCAATGCCTCCCACCGCCCATCGCTGTAGAAGGCGTCATCATCTACTTCGGGTTGCTACGACAAGCCTATCAATGCCTCCTCTCCTTCGCCTGGTCTGATCATCTTCTGCCCCCAAGCTTCAACCTTCATCATCCCTCTCTTTTGTCCATGCAGGTGCCATTGCCGAATTATAATACAATAGCAATGACGAAGGGAACCACGGATGGTTTTCTAATTCTATTGGGTGTATTCGTATCCGTGTTGTATGAAATACCCATTTTAGTGAAAAAAAAGAGAACGACGGATGGAATTGTGGTCATTTCTTGATCCAAACGACCAATGTGATGAATTATGGTGTGGTTTGCCAAGTATGTGAATCTGAAGGAGATCCTATCCGGAACTTGTTATCTTTTGACTTTTTTGGATGTATTCATACCCGCCATATATGATACATCCGCTTTAGCAAATATATATATATATATATATATATATATGTGTGTGTGTGTGTGTGTGTGTGTGTGAATCTGACGGGCCAATGTATTTTCATAAGATTTGTGCTCGTGCAATTTATGAAGGGAGGCTCAGCTACACTATCGATAGGGATGGCAAAATATGACCCGACCCGCCAACCCGATCCATGTTCGATCCGCCATAAACAGGTTCGGATTTGGCCTAAACAGGTTCGGGTCATAAACAGATTGACCCGTTTAACCTGTTTATTAATTAGGTCGGATATATATTTTAAATGTCTGACCCGTTTAACCCGTTTAACCCATTTAATATATGGGTTGGATTGGATCAAACAGGGCCAGCCCAAGCCTCGGCCCAAAGGAAAGCAATAGCTGTTGTTTACTACCTATCTCCACAGCTCACAGGTTGCTTAGCCCATTGGTCCAGCGTGATTTAATGAGATGGGATGGGGTCAGGGCGTCAAGCCGTCAAGGGAACCTCCTCGTCTCTCCCTTCGTCGCGTTGAACCCTCCATGGACTTGGCTCTCTCTCTCTCTCTCTCTCTCTCTCTCTCTCTCTCTCTCTCTCTCTCTCTCTCCGTCGAAACCTCCTCGCCTCCCACCTCTCCGGCTCTCCCTCTCTTGTTGAAACAAATCCCGAGTCCCGATCAAAAAGGCGAGCGACTCGGATAAGGCGGTGGAGCGTCCGACCGGAAAGGCAAGGGGGCGTTGGATCTGAGCGGCGGAGCGACAGAAGCGGCGACGCTCGACGGAGGCAGCGGCACTCAGCGGTGGCGGCTCGGTGCGGCGCTGCAACGGCAGCACAGCGGCGGTTGCGGCAGATCTCAAGGTAGTGGTTCGATCGGTGAAGCTTCGGCGGCGACGCGGCAAGGCGGAGGCCGCGAGCGGTGCGGGGTGGCGGCTCGGGCGTAGCCGTGGTGAGGGAGGCCGATCGGGGAAGAAGATGAGTAGTTATTATTTTTTTTTTCTCCTTTACCCTTCCGCCTCTCTCTCTCTCGGTCTCTCCTCCTCCTCTCTCTCGAGTCTCTTCCCCTCCCATCCCGCCGGCCCCCATCTTTTTCTTTCCTTAAACGGGTCTTAAACGGGTCGGGTCAGGTGACCTGTTTATTAAACAGGTCGGATTCAGATTATAATTCCTGACCTGTTTAATAAACAGGTCGGGTTTAGGTTTAAAATTTTTTGACCCGATTTGTATCTGACCCGACTTGTTTATGCCTAACCCGACCCGATTTGTATCTATCCAATACCCGATTTGGGTATTGGACTTTTTGTCAGTGCGTTACCAATGAAATGAATCTAGCATCTTGGGTTGATAATTGAAAGGATGTGATCACTGGGACAAATTTGTCTGTCTAAGCTACAACAATTTCGATAAGGTTCTATTAACTTCTTTTAATTTGTAATGTGTAACGGTCAAAGGCCGGTTAAAAACTTAAACTTGTAGATACGAGAGGCCTATGTGTATATGAGACCACTTATAGTTCCCAACCAATCCAATATGTTGAGCCTGGAGATGGAACATTGAAAGAATAAGAGGAACAGCTAGCTTGATTCTCTATTATAATCCAACCCAAAAACTGTCTAGTTGTGGATGGGCTCATGGCTTTATGAGAACAAATAGCATACTATTTCTTAAGAGACAAAATCCTCTCCATTCAAATGTTGGACTTGAGAGGATCAATCTATTAATCATAGGTAGGGTCCCACTCAAAGATGTTATCAATTTACTTTGCAGGGTCCACTCAATCATAATAACTATCGTGCTATGCGCGTACAGTCGTGATTGGTACATTATCCAACCCTCGTTTGGAGAGGATCTGAACTCATCCCTCAGCACCCCTTCTCAAGTACACGGAAAGTGCGAGAAGCGGAACCTAAAAAGGAGCAATATGTGCATTGTAACTAGAGTACAAAGGCGTCAATACTCAATAGGCAAGAGGGACAATTGGCATTGACACCATATTAAGCTTTATAGGTAGAGATCTCGAGGTTCACAAAAACAACTAGAACCTTCAATGCTTGAACATGTAACTCTCTGGGACCTTTTATAGTATTGGAACGATTTAAATTCAGAAAATCATTGATAAATCAGGACAACTTCAAATGTATTGGGATGCCTCTAAAGTAGAGAATATGAGAAGGGCCAACATCCCATCTCGAAGCAACCCTTTCGTGGCAATGGTACCACAACCCCCAAATTGCTTTTCTTATTGGGTAATTTAAAGTTGGTTATGGATCGGGCTTGAAAATAGAAAATGTCAAATTTTATTTTCTTATAGATAATTTATGTTTTATTTTATTTAAGAATTGGACTAACCATTCAAGCAAAAACAAAGCCAACACCACCCCCAACTCCTATATGTTCGGTCAAACCAAAAGGCAGCACTCTATAGATAACCCTTACCGCCAAACTATAGGGAACATAAAAGAAAATAAAAAATAACAGAGGAATTGAATTCAGAGCCTCATCGTTCAAAAGAGGGCAAGCGCAGTGGAGAACCTCACGGTTGAGCACCAGGTTATCACAGAATTTACAAGCTTCCAACGTGATTCTGACAATTTACAAGCTTCACTTCGAGCTTTCCGCACGGTGGTGTTCCAAGCGACCAGAAAAGGGATAGAGGGCAATCTCTAATGTAGTCAAGAGTTCATGGCCTTATGATGTTTTCGTCAACCTTATATCCTTTCCAATACAAGTGAAATTTGATGTAAACAAATAAACTCAATTAATAATTTTTTAAATGGACGGTCTAGAATGAGTGGAATAGTACATTGAGATTATCTGATGGCCATTCTCATAAATTTAATAATTTGAATTCAAACAAAATATAAAAGGTAATATGATTGTTAAATATTGATAATGTTTATTTTCAGAATAAGTTTTGGTTTTAAATTGGGTTCGGCTTGAAAAAATGATTAAAATTATAAATAAAACCAAATAATTTTTAATTTTAAATTTATTACCGAAAGCATCTCAATTCAATATTAGTTAAAATTATTTTGTTCGATTTGAGAATGAATAAAATATTCGGATACTTGTTCGCATTGATATAGAATAGCGTGTATTCCAATAAAATAACGTACTAACATGTGTTTTGCAGGTGGGAAAGAGTGCACTAAAGAAGAATTTTATGGTCCATTGCATGGCGAAACCACATCTAATGGACGCTATATGGGCTCCCTGGAACCAATATGACTACAGTTATTTAAAATTACTCATGGCTCAGTGACTTCTTATGGCAGTTGTGCTGGAGCTAGGGCTATCATGTATCAAGCAATCGGGCTCTCAACCTTATCACACGAGGAAGCAACAAATGTTGCTAATTAGGTAGCTAATCATGTCCAGATACGAAGTTTTGGAAGTTGATGATCCCTATTGACTTGGGTGCCATATTTAGCACTTGATTTTTACCGCTGCTAACCCATGGCAATGTATTTTTTAGGTGAGTTTTCTTGTTGGTCCTATCAAAGAAGGTGAACAAAAGAAAAGCAACATCAAAGCAATTACAACCTTGTTGAGCCACCATGAAGGCTCTCGCAAGTAAGCTGAGACATTGAAAATCTATATATGTGCACATGTAGGTGGCAATTCTAATCTGCATCCATTTCTCCAACCCAATCCAGCCTGGACTAGCATGACTCGGTGGGCTTGTGGGTTCGATACGAGTCAATTGACCCTGACAATGGATGAAGTTAGCTAGAGAAGACTTGTTAGCTATTATTTTTTTTAAATATAATAATATAATTCTAAAAGTGATATAAGCCCTAGGATATAAATTAAATCCGATGGTGCCTGCTTTAGATGAGGGAATAGAGATTTAGATAAGCTAGGTTCTAAACAATTCAGAAAGTAAAATGCTTTAGGATGTATGTTACATGAGGCGGAAACCGAATCGAATATGGATCGAATACTAATATATCTATATCCATATTTATTTTATTTGATAAATATAAATATGAATGTGGATATTAATTGGATGTAAAAATTTATATCCATATTTGTTTTGAACGAATATGGATACAAATCAGAAATTGAAAGTACGAATATGAATATGAATATAAATTCAAGAACTAGTTTATTGCCTAGCTTACTGTGTTCTTTGTCTTTTATTGGATCCACATCCCTACCATATTTGACCCATCTTTAAATCTCATTAAATTATTCATGGATCGATCAGATTATGTAGAATTGCATTAAATTGCATAAACCTATATATGGTCCTGTGTCGTCTGAACGGAACTTAGCTGCTTGTTTTGGAGCAAAACCGCCGATCTGAGGCACGCTACGATTCTAAATTATAAAATACTTCCTGTGCCGTTTGTTTTACTATTAAATCTAAAATATGCTGCTATGCCGTAACAAATGCTAATAATAGCCGCGGTCCTCTCCACCAGAAGATGGAATTTTCGCCCTCCATGGTAAAATAAATAGTAAAATTCGTGCCTAAATCCGTGTGCACCTACGTCCCATAGGGGCCCCTCCGGGACATAGCCAGAGCCCTGACCCGAAACCCGTATACAAGCAATACAGCAAAGCCATGGGCTTTCCACACCTGCAGTTTGTGACACCATTTCAATGGGGACACTGTATTCATGCATGCAGTCTCAGCATGGCACACTATATGAGACCATTTTTATCAGTTCGAACCAGCGGCAATGGTGCAAGGGCCGGCTATAAATGGCCTCTCACAGACCAACCTATTTCAACGCACCTCTCACTTTTTTTCTTTTGACTTCATTGGAGGCAGCGAAGGCTAAGATGGCACGAAACTGGATTCTAGTTCTCTCTCTTCCTCTTCTGGTCGTCCTTCTGGGCTCTCTCCTTTCTCATGCCGAGGGCGTTGACACGGCGAAAGCAACCACCCCTCCACGCCTGCCCATCGCTGTGGAAGGCGTCATCTACTGCAGGTCATGCAAGCTCCCCGGCTACGTTGAGTCCATGGATGCCTCTCCTCTTCCTGGTTTGCTCCACCTCCTCCTAACCTTCAACCTCTATCACAGTAATCTCTCTTTTGATCACAATCGCTCATCTATTCTCATTTTCTCTTGTTGGCATATATATAGGTGCTGTTGCATGGTTACGTTGCAATAGTAGCGCACCTGGTGTGACAGTGAAGGGAACAACAGATAAAAATGGCTATTTCTTGATCCAAACAAACGCGGTGACGAACTATGGAGCGCACAAGTGCCGAGTATTCCTCGGATCGTCGCCGTTATCATACTGCAATGTGCCGGTGTATCCTGCAGACCAAAGGTCTGGGGCTCCCCTAAAGTTTGAGAGGATCATAAAGCTGGGTTCTGGCCAACGAGCACTCTACACTGCGGGGGCTTTCGCATTTGCTCCTGCCAAAGGGAGCTCTTGTCCCCGTAGGCCTTGAGGGATCTGCCATCGGGCCTCGAGATAGGATGTTATGCCGATAAAAAACTATAGAAGCAACGGTCTCTTGGATTAATAAGAGTTCGATATGTCATCGAACCAGTCAAATGTATTCCATATGATTTCTTCAATGTGTTTTAGATTCTTCATCAATAATACCGTTGTCGAAAGAATAATTGGTTGCACCATTGTACGGTTTCATAGCTTAATTAAATTTCTGTTATGCTCGTTGCGCTGTTTATTTTGATAAGACGTTCTTTGTGCTGCTTGATATTTGGATGGGGACGTGCCTTTTTTTTTTTTTTTAATTGGGAACGTGTTCTTTGTGCTACTTGATTAACTTTCCATAGTTTGCGGGTGCAGGAGAAGTTAGACAAAATAAAGTGTAGATCTATTAACGAGCCGAGCCGAGTCGAGCCCGAGCCTCACAAAATCTTGGTTTCGAACTCGGGCTCAGGCTCGGTACCAAGCTCTGTATTGAGCTCGAACTCGAGCTTGCTTAGCAAAGCAAAGGCTCGAGCTTGAGCTCGTAAAGCTCGTTTCAATTACGAGCTCAAACCAACCAACAGCGCGAAAGCTCCAATGGGATAGTATCTTCTGACCGAAAACAAAGGCGTAAGAGACGACATGGTTCTGTACACTACCAGTGCAAGCCCAGCACCAGGATCCTCAGGTCGGTGGCCACCGAGCCCCACCCCATCTCCATCCCGAACACCTTCAGGTGAAAGGCTGCGGGCTGGACAAAGGCGAGGACAATGCATACGCTGCTCCCCACTGGCAAGAGGAAGTCGGCGAAGTTGGGCACTAGCATTGCCGCCAAGCTCGCCGCCGCCACCAACAACCACCAGAGTCAAGCGCAGTACCTCTTCCCGCAGAACCACCACTCCACTACCTCGTACACAGGATTCATCATCACCGGAAACGTGAAGAAGAGGTTGATGCAGAGACCCAACTGGACCAGCACGGTGACGACGCAGGTGTCCAGGTTGGTGGTGATGATGTCATGGGTGTCATCGCTGAAGGCGAAGTAGCCGAGGATGCCGAAGAATCCGTACATGACGGCGATGAACAACATGAAGAGCCCAAGGGTCCTACCGAATTTGGCTTTGTCGGCGGCCTCAGACTTGAGGGGAAGGATCATGCCGATGCCCTTGAAGGCATAGACGCCGACGTCGTAGAACAGGACGGAGGGGCCGGCGAAGGCGCGGAGAGGCGGAGAGTGGGCGAGAAAGGCGACGAGATAGGTGAAGGTGTTGGGCTCGTGAGCTGCTCGAGCTTGAGCTTGGGCTCGGATTCGGATTTAAACGGACCTCATTTTGGGCTCGGGCTCGTTTGACTAACGAACCGGGCTCGAGCCGAGTTTTTACCGGGCCGAGCCCAAGCCAAGCTCGAGCAATTCGGCTTGTTAATAGGCCTAGTAAAGTAGATCTGCGTGATATTTCTCAATGCCGGATGTTGTGAACATGCATTACCATTAATCCATATTAATTACTACTGTCCTCCAATATCCCTCCAATGTGATTCTATCATTCTAAATCATAGATATAGTTGTTTTTGACCGTTCACAGGCTCAATTTAAGCCCGCTAAGACACCAACTGTGCTACAGCTTAGAAGTTGCACCCCATTCAAATAGACTGAGGCTCCATGTACGACTCTGAAGAGGAGTTCCTTCGAGGAATAATTCTTCCCTTATTTTTGTTATTATGGAAAACAAGAATTACTCTGAACAAATTTAAAAAACAACCAACCCCAAATCAAATAAACTAATGAAACTTTTAGGAATACTATAACAACACTAAAATATTTTTTAAAATACGGTTTTCGTACGACCTTCCTATGGACTTTTGCGGGCTTTCTTCTTCTGTACATAAAAGTCCATTCTTCTTGCTAGAATGGTAAGTGTTGCTGGAAATTGGACCCGGGGGCGACCACTGGCTGAGAAGGAGGAGCTCCGGCAAGTGGTACGGCAGTGGGTTGCGTCCTCCGAGGGACATGCAAGAAGCCGGTGGCCGGAGTTTCCGGCGCTGGCTCTCGATGCTTAAGTCAGAGGGAGGCTCTTATGGAGAAAGAGAGAGATTGCATATAGAAGTCGAAAGTCAAAAGTCCTCCCCTTTGAGAAGAGGGAGTCTTCCTTTTATAGGAGGGGTGCCAGAATTACCTGCGATGTGACTGTGTGAATTAATGAGTTATCGTCATGATTGGGCGTGATCGTGTGAATTAATGAGTTGCCGTGGATAACTGGACGTGATTGAGTGAGTCAATGAGTTACCGTGGATGGCTTGAGATTTCGGGCTGGCTGGAGGTCCGGAAAGATCGTGCGTATTTAATTTTTGACAGTCGCTCAGGCGAAGATCGCGGGATTGGATTCCGGATGAGGAGGAGAAGGGCTTGATTTTCGGTGGAGAAGTCTGCTTCGTCCTTTGACCGGGTCTTCTTCGGACTTGAGGTCAACCGGGTTCGGCTTGGCTGAGATCAAGGCCGCGAGCTCTGAAGTCGGGCGCCTTCAGGTCGGACGCCTTAAGGTCAGGTGCCTTTGAGGGTTGCTGCCGTTGTGCTCGCCATCACGTGCCAGCGATACATCCACGTGTTTTGGGACAATCCATTTTTCCCCCAACATTACCCCCGACTTCCGAGTTCTAGCCGCTTACGAGCTCGGGTGAAGGAAGTAATTGCCTTTATCACGCTGGTGGGATCAGGTAGATTTAAATTGCTCCGCCGTTCCACGCGCTTCGGAGTGTCTTTAATGAGAGCATGAGGCGACAGCCTTTTGCTTTTTGAGGCAGTTTTGAGCCGCGGGTTCATGATGAGGCTACGGGATCCGACGGGACGCTATCTCGATTCTGCTTTTAAAGCGTCGATCCAGGTTGATACGCCGCTTCGGTTTCCGAGGACGACACATGGCGTGATCTAGACGGAAGGCGGGATCTGGCGCCGTCGATTTGGGCCGTCGGGGGGGTCTATATAAACCCCGGCCTGGCCCTAAAGTTCTCATTTGGCCGCCGCAGCTGTTGCCTTCTTCTTCTTTCATTTTCTTCCCCCTTTTTCTTTTAGTTGTTGCTTAGTTTTCTCCGGCGATAATCCAAGGCATTTTCTGGTGATCGCCTTGATCCCTCACCTTCGGTTGGCAGCATTTCCGGTCAAGCCCACAGTAGGTCTCTCACCCTCATTTGCTCGGAGGGTTTTTGTTTTTCTGTTTCTTTCTTTCCTTCCTTCTTCTTCGTCTTCATCTATTCGGTGAGCACAGCAATGTCAGGCGGTGCCTCATTCTCCGGTAGGGACTTGTCTCGCAGGAGGGAGGTCGCGTCGGAGATGGATCATGGCCCAAACGGAGTCGGGTCCAGCTTGACCGAGAGGAGTTGGAGCTGATCCGCGCCCGATTTTTCCCTCAGCGCGGGTTTCACCTTGAGCCCGCGAGGCCTGAAGACCGGATGACGAGACCTCCTCCAAGTCGGATTGGAGTGTACATAGAGACACTCTGGGCCAGCCTGCGATTTTTCCCTGCACAGGTTTGTGAACGAGCTCCTGGCGGCGTATCAGCTCGTCCCAGCGCAGCTCGCTCCGAACTCGTGGAGGACCATCATTGGTTTCTTATCCCTTTGCCTCGCGCACGGGATACCGGCCTCGGTGAACGTCTTTCGGTGGTGCTTCATGTTGAAGTCCAACCTGGCGGACGGGGAATGGCTCTACCTCGTCCTTCAGGGCGGTAAGCCATTCTTCCGTGGTGCTCCTTCCTCCATTCATGGGTGGAAGGAGAAATTTTTCTTCTTTTTCTCCGAGCGCACGTGGGAGTTTGACCCAAGGTGGGGGCAGCCCCGGCTCAAGGCCATCAACAAGCCCCCCAAGCTTTCGGCGAACGAGCAAAGGATTCTCGATGCTCTTCGTAGCCTCGAGGGAGACATTCTTCTGAACGACCTCCTGAGCAAGGAGGCCCTGGTGAACGTCGGCCTGAGCTCGGCACGCCCCGAGAGTAAGGGCGGTTGTACTGCTCCTCCTCTGTTTCGTCGTCCTTCGTCTTACTTGTTTCTTTTTCTTTTTATCATCATTTTTTTGGTGCTGATCTGACACTTGAGCTTTTTCTTCTTTTTAGACATTGCAGAGATGGTGACCAACAATGCAGCCCTCTTCGCCAGGTACAAGAAGAGGGTAGCCGAGGCCGGCGGGACTCAGCCCGTGCCTAGGAAGAAAGCTAGGTCGGCCTCGACTTCTGCTCCCACCGAGGTGAGGGGCCCTGAGGTCGGGACTTCCGAGTTCATTCGGAAGGAAGCTTCCCCCACCGAGCGCTCGAGGGATCCAGCGGCCCCAGCTTGCCCGGCCCCTATTTCTCAGCAGCCAAGTTGCCAGGTCGTTCGTTTGCGGCACTCGGGTCCCGAGCTGGGCAGCAATCTTGGGGTCCCAAGCTCTTCTCTGCCGAGCTCAGCAAGGCCCGACCTTCCGAGCTCTTCAGGGGCCGAGAGCCGCTCTGAGAGGAGGCCCTATTGCCCGGAATGGTCGGTCTGCGAGGGCGATTCGGCCCTCCATGACTGCAATGTTGCATGCAAAGTATTTCGTTGCGCGCCGCTCCCAACCGACCGAGCCGAGTTCGAGGCCGCCGATCTTAGCAGTCTTGTCGATCAGACCTACTACTCCGCCATCCGAGTAAGTTATTTCCTTGCTTTAATTTTCGCATCCTTTTGAATCCTTGACCTTTACTCACCTTCACTTTCTTTCTCTACAGCATCTTCATGAAGTCGACATATTGGTCCTCGTGGTGTCTGAGGGTCAGAATAAGGCTCGGAGGAGTCAAAAAGGGCAGGAGGAGGCCGAGAGAAAGCTCGGCGAAGTCGAGGCCGTGCGGAGGCAGGCCACCGCAAAAATGGAGGCTGCCGAGGCCGAGCTGCGATCCGTGGTCGAGCACTTTGGTGGTGAGTTCTGAACTGAGTGTCCAGGGCTTGGTGCGTGATGCCGGAAGTCGTTAGAGGCTCCTTTGCTCCTTAGCTTCATGGTCACAACTCGGTCCCTTCCTCTAGCGCCAACTGTTGCTGGAAATTAGATCCGGAAGTGACCACTGGCTGAGAAGGAGGAGCTCCGGCAAGTGGTGCGGTGGTGGGCTGCGTCCTCTAGGGGACCTGCAAGAAGCCGGTGGCCGGGGTTTCCGGCGCCGGCCCTCCGATGCTTAAGTCAGAGGGGGGCTCTTGTGCAGAAAGAGAGAGATTGCATGTAGAAGTGAAAAGTCAGAAGTCCTCCCCTCTGAAAAGAGGGAGTCTTCCTTTTATAGGAGGAAGAACTGCTGCGCCGCGGGAAATCCTTCTCTATACAAGTTCTCGTACGAGGTTTTTGAACAGAACTTCGATAGGCGAGAGATGTAAGCACTGCGAGGTGTGGGTGCCAGGGTTACCTGCGATATGATTGTGCGAATTAATGAGTTATCGTCATGATTGGGCATGATTGTGTGAATTAATGAGTTGCCGTGGATGACTGGACGTGATTGAGTGAATCAATGAGTTGCCGTAGATGGCTTGAAATTTCGGGTTGGCTGGAGGTCCGGGGAGATCGTGCGCATTTAATTGTTGACAGTCGCTCAGGCGGAGATCGCGGGATTGGATCCCGGATGAGGAGGAGAAGGGCTTGATTTCCGGTGGAGAAGTCTGCTTCGTTCTTTGACCGGATTTTCTTCGGAATTGAGGTCGATCGGGTTCGGCTTGGCCGACATCAAAGCGGCAAGGCCGCGGGCTCTGCGGTCGAACGCCTTGAGGTCGAGCGCCTTCAGATCGGGCCCTCTAAGGTCAAGCGCCTTCAGGTCGGGCCCCCTGAGGTCGGACGCCTTTGAGAGTTGCTACTGTTGCGCTCGCCATCACGTGCCGGCGATGCATCTACGTATTTTGGGGCAATCCATTTTTCCTCCAATATTAAGGGCCTAATATTTAGATTCTCTCTCGTATGTTGTTGAATTGGTGAAGCATTGTTCTTAATCACCGAGCCTTCCACAATACAATGCCAGTGGAAGATCAAGAATTGGAGGAAACAACAACAATACTCAGGCATTGTATAGGAGAAGGGATAGGAAAAGGAAAACAGAAGACTTTCGTATCGTTTCTTAACCCAGCAACCTGCAACAAGAATTCGAAGGTAAACAATAAGAGAGTCGACCAAAACCAAGTCAGGACCAATAGAAGAAAGACGAAACAAGGACCGATTCCCATCGTAACCAACTGCATCCAAGCTCGTTACAAACCACGGCCGTGATTCCCGGTCCGAGCTTCCCATTCGTATGAGCCGGGTCCTGCGACTCCGGTCCGGTCACCAGCCCAACCACCCTCGTCCCGGTCCACTACATAACTCGTCGCCGTACCGCCGGCAGGCGGCAGCCAAAGGATCCCTCTCTTGCTCTGGAAACTATCGAAGAGAGATGAGTCGGGTTCTTCTCAGCCATCGCTGGAGAAATCTCTACTCTTCCACCAGATTCATCCTCTCCTCCTTCCACTCTCCATCCACTCCACAACCAATCTCATCCCATCCCAAAATCCTAACCCTAATTTCCCCCATTGCACGTCCCGATTCACTTCCCACCTTCCCCTACTCCACGACCAGATCCAGGCGAATCCCGCGAAGTAAACGATCCAAGCGAGCCCCGCCGCCCGTAGACCAAGCCCAGATCGACCGCGCCATCTCCGAGCTCCCCGCGCGCTTCACCTCCGCCGACCTCGCCGCCGCCCTCGCCCGCCACCCAGACCCCTGCCTTTGCCACGAACTCCTCCTCGCCGCCCTTCGCCATCCCCGTTTCCGCGGTCCCGCCCCCGCCGCCGCCGCAAACGACGACGACGACGATCATCTCTCCCCCTTTCTCATCACCATCAAGAAGCTTGGCGCCGCGCGTCTCTACCGCGAGATGGACGCCGTCACCTCGCTCGTCCTCTCCCTTCCCTCCCTCCGCCTCTCCGAGCCCTTCTTCAACACCATTATATATTTCTATGCCGAGGGCCGCATGCTCTCCAAGGCCATCTATGTCTACAAGCGCATGCGCGCCGCCGGCGACCCCACCGCCCGCCCCACCTCCCGGACCTACAACCTCCTCTTCGCCGCCCTCCTCGGCCGCGGTGCCAACTCCTACATCCATCACGTCTACATGGACTCTGTCCGCGCCCTCTTCCGCCAGATGCTCGACTCCGGCGTCGCCCCCGACGTATTCGCCCTCAACTCTCTCATCAAGGGCTACGCCAGCTCACTCCACCTCAACGACGCCCTCCGGGTGTTCCACCAGATGGTTCCGGTGTACCGCGTCGAGCCTGACGAGAACACGTACAGCTGTTTGATTCATGGCCTCTGCGCGCAGGGGCGGACAAAGAATGCGAGCGAGTTGTGGGCGGAGATGAGGGGGAAGGGATTGGCGCCCAGCGGGAGGGCGGCGAATTCGATAGTGAGCGCGCTAGCGATGGCTGGGGAAGTGGCGGAGGCGGTGGAGATGATGTGGGAGGTGGCGTGGATCGGGCGGGCGGTGGACGGAATCACGTGCCGGACGCTGCTGGAGGAGATTTGCCGGCAGGAGAGGGTCGGCGACGCGGTGGGGCTGTTGAGGGAGATGCACGAGAAGGAGTTGGTGGACGGGAGGATGTACCGGGAGCTGCTGCATGGGATTCAGGATGAGTTTGGTGATAGTTTAGATGGTGGTGGCAATTGATCGAGAAGAAAGCACCGAGAGAAACCTCTCCTCTGTTCAGGATGAGTTTAGATGGTCGGCTCTGTTCATTGGGGCATTTTCGCAAACAGATGCGGGTCGGCGAAATGGACCGAGCGGAAGGTTATTTGATGAAACTGGCTGAAGTTGCAGTGACCGAGGGGAGTGATTCGGTGGAAAGTTATTGCACACAGTTTGGCGAGGTGGCTGGAGGACAATAATGTATAGGTGTAAAATGAGACCACCGCCGGAATGGAAGAACAGCTGTGAAGGTTGTAATTTATAATTTTTATATTCTTTTTTATGTTTGGAAATATTTATGAGAAATTTACACATTTATGTTTGAAGACCTGAAACAACCCACTTAAATAAGCTTGATCATCTTAAAAAAAAAAAAAAAAACAACAAGAGACGTACAAACTAGGTGGACTCGTATGTGCCTGATCATTCTGGAAGTACGCTATAGGTTAGAGAGAGAATTACTTAGTGCACTTTGTAATATATTGCCATTTAACTTTTTTTTAGATATATCCATATTAGAGGTATATAAGCCATCCGTTGTAGCACCAAAAAAAAAAAAAACTAATTTTATTTAACAAAAAAAATATGAATGAGTTATAAATTTTATTTTTAAGCAATAAGTCACAAATTATTTTGACACAGAAACATCTATGAATACTTTAAAAAAAGTCTAGACAAAATGTGAGGGTCCTCGATTACAATTCTATCAACCGCAATTGATCAGCATCACATCCCTGCTTCGTGTTTCCTCTCAATCAAAACAAAACCCACTACCGCCAGCCTAATGAAGATAACACCAAACAGATACTGTAAGATTTAACTTTGCAAGAGATGTCTCAGAAAGAAACCTACCAGATCATCAACAACAGGGTTGCCAATTACGCCATCAACATCAGGCGAACTGCCCAACTTTTCATGTATATATGCACTAAAAAGAACTAGAGACTGCATTCCGATTATCTTCATTATCATAGATATTATGCATATAAGGATGATGAGATAAATAAAAGCTGTAAAGAATCCAAACAAGGTAGATGGAGAGGAGACTTGTATATAAATGTCTTTGTGAGACATTGAAAGGCCCATAATGTTGTACTGGGTTGGATTAGATGCGTTCAAAACAATTAACTCAGTGAAACAATTAACTCCCAAAGCTGAGACCAGAAAGATGGCAAGCTTTGTAAGACATTGAAAGCCCCATAATGTCGTACTGGGTCGGATTACGTGTTCAAAACATGAATCCTCAGTGAAGCAATAAACTCCCAAAGCTGAGATCAGAAAGATGGCAAGGCTTCTAATTCCTAGTTGTTTGTGACAGCATTTTGACCATGCTGGAGCTATGTGCCACCAAATGAAAACGGATTTCAGAATTTCATCAAACAAAAAGTTTGGATGCCTCTTCAAATATTTTTGGCATGAAGTGACAACGCAACAGGAGCATTATATATGCCTGCACATCCACGCGGACAATCTTTTCTGTCTCTCATGTGGAGCACTGTCGGTCCCAAGAAAATATCTTCTGCTTCCACTTCTAACGGCTGATATTTTATAGCTTGTCCTATAAAAACAATTCATGACTGAAATTATTGAAAATGGTGCAAAAGTAGGAAAGAGAAGTTAGTTCCCTTGAATTTCTCAGAGAAAAATAACAACATAAATTGGTTCCATTATCACATTTGTTCATTGCAAAAGTTTGACAATAAGCTTTTGCATTAGCATTAATCTAATAAATATGTAGGAAAGCAAGATAAGATAATGTCAAATTTCACACTCCTAATAACTATTTAGAGATCTATTTAGTTTAGTGACCTTTATTTATAACATAACCAAAACTTATCTCATCACAGACAAAACATAAAAAAATACAGATTGTTTAGTATTGGATTCACACGACAGCAATGGCATTTTAAAGTCTTTCATACAGTTTGAGAAAAATAGATTTATGATCATCAAAAATATTCTACTTATCACTCTTATATTTTCTTAAATTCTTTCTTTTTTTTGTGGGGAAGAAGAAGGGAGGGGGGGGGGGGGGGGGAGGGTGTTGTGCCGGCATCTGTGGAGGTTAATAGAAAATTCGGGTAATAATCATTGCATTAGTTCTTAGCATTAAGTTCTTTAAGTCCTTGCATATATACTAGAAAACTAGAAACAAGATACATATGGACATATACACATGTGTAGACATATGTACATATATGTATGTATATATGTATAGACTGTCTTCAGCTAGCAAAGGGGAATAACTGGACATACTATAAGTCTCTCTTTTCGATACTGGAAGGCAGTAATTGTGATGCAGCAACCCATTCTGAAACAATGAATTTCTATTGAGAAGAAGCTGCTGTGGCATCAAAGTTGCAGCATCATGGCCTAAAGAATTACAATATGTTAATAAGAAAATGAACCCTCAAAAGAAACAAGGAAAGGAAAATAGAAAAAGAAATTTTGTAACAAAAGATACCTTCACTGGATGATTGAGTGAACCTGACTGCATCCATAGTAGTAATGTGTTTCATTACAATTTTGAGTCGTGGAAGCTTCTGGACCAATGGTGCAAAATCGTTTCAATGAACACTTTTTCTCACTCGAATATATCAACATTCGGATCTGTAACTTCCCCATGAACCTGTAAATAGAGTTCACCAAGATAAAGCAGCTTCATTAGTACATGCACTCGATAACAAGGTCGCTGATCAGAAGTGAAAAGACTGTGAAAGACTGCAGTAAGGATTCTCGAGAGGAAATATAAAAATGACCACTTGAAAACTGGATAAATGAAACCTTAATGGCAGAGCCTCGTCAGAGCCAACAAACAATTCTGGTAGCAGGTATATGAGATGATATAAAAAGTGGAAATTAGTTCTCTGAGGTACAATAATATTTCTAAGGAACAAAAGTGATGAAGAAAAAAGGATCAGCTTCTCAATTTCTGCAAACTCTAATAGTTCAGGATGCAGGTTGTTCAAAAAGTGAGTTTTATCTGATACTGATAATACAAATGTTAAAATGTCTTCAAACACAAAAAGTTTCCTATCTCTAGCATAACGTATTTAAAACTGCTATTTTATTGCTCATAGTTATCAAAATATAAAAATAGTATTCTGAAAATATAACAAGGATCATCAAATCTGTTACACTTTTAAACATATGATATTTCACAGTAACCTGCTTTTCTAATCAGGATATTTCGTGCATTATACCCTTCTTTGAATGAACAATCAACTTCTAGGGATATTGCAAAGAACTTGGCCTGGAAAAGAAGGGGAATTTTTCTGTCACTGTACCACAAAAAGTAATCAGGCCTGTCAAAGGCAGTCCCACAACACACGAAAACACTAGGTAAACCAATCAGTTCTCTCTTTCAGTAAATATGATCCATCTCCATTTTGTTAGCAATATATCATATAAATAAACAATAATTCTATTAATTCAATTAATGGAAAATCTTAAAGGGAATAATATACATGCATATCATTCGGCATCCAAATAATTCTATTTTAATGCAAAATAAATCTATTCTAGCACAAAATAAATCTATGCATTTAATAAATTTATATTATAGAATTTCAAATCCTACAAATCTACTAATATTAAATTAAAAATAAAAGTAGAAGAAAGTAGCCTGATTGAAGGCAGGTCGAAGCGCGTAGACGCTGTCCCAAAGAAGTATTTGCCCCCACGTACGGGTCACCCGGCAATCCTTCTCGGAGATACGACGACCCTACAACTTCTTCTTCGGCACGTCTCGGAAGAAGTCAAAGCGAACCCTATCGAACTTGCAGATCCAGCAAAGAACGGAATGAAAAGAACTAAATAAACTGAATAAAAATGTAAAAATAAAATTTGGAAGTGGCTAAGAGGGAGAAGAATTTTTCCACTATTTTTCTGAAATTTTTCGTGCTCACAAAGAGATGAAATCAAGGGGTTTAAATAGGGGTTTTTACAGGGGCCGTTTGGTCATTTACGGACGCGTTTTCAAACGCGTCCGTTTTCAAATGCGTAACGCCCGCTGGGCGTTACCTTTTCTCAAACGCGCACGCGGCCCGAGATTTTGGCCGCGTGCGCATTTAAGTTTTTTTTTTTCAACAATCCCCCACAAAAAAAAACTTAAATAATTTTAAAATCAAAATAAAATGCTGGATATCTTATATTATGTAATAGGTGTAGGTACCTTTCGGTTTGAACCTTCACTTAGTGACAATTGATTACATCTGTGGAGCCAAGGTGGTCTTAACCTTGAACCTCGGTCCATGGCTCAGATTAAATCAACAACACACATAATATAGCCCGATCTGGGTTCTAAGCGGGTTGCGCTGTTATGGCCATGCGCAGATATCTATCATGTGCTTTTTAGGGAATCGCCCATTTTCCATAATCGCGGCCTCACGACTGCACATATAGGTGAGTCCTAATAAGGAAGCTAGCAAGGAAGCTCCTGCCTCTTGGGTCTCGGACTCATTAAGAGTTATACAAACGAACTCATCCTACCGCTTGCTTTTATGAGCACTAGCGCCATAGGGATGAGGAAAACATGAAATAGTGCTCCTCTTAGTCACACTCCGGTTTGTTTCTACCCATTGAACCTTTTAAGGTTGGGTTCCCACCGTGGTGATCTATCTTTATGGGCTAAGCCCCATCCCCCTCGACGACTCTAGAACTACTGTTCTAGACAAGCCTTTAGTAAGCTGATCAGCCAAGTTATTTTCTGATTTAACAAAATTTAAGGCAACAACATTATTTTTCAATTTATATCTTAATGATTTATGACGCACTTTTAAGTGCCTGTTCATTTTTACATTGGCATTTTCTTGGTTGCACTTATCTATTGCAGATTTACAGTCACAATGTAAGGAGACAGGTGGTAAAGGTGACTCATCTACAGGAAGGTCTATTAGTAGATCTCTGAGCCACTCAGCCTCAGTACTAGTAGTGTCTAAAGCTATCAGTTCAGACTCCATGGTACTCCTAGATATTAAGATTTGTTTGGTGGATTTCCAAGACACAGCAGCACCTCCTAGGAGAAAGACGTATCCTGTGGTGGATTTAACATCTAAGGTATCGCTGATCCAGTTGGCATCACTATAGCCTTCTAGAACAGCAGGAAACCCACTAAAGTGCAAACTATAGGACTTGGTACCCTTAAGATACCTAAGAATTCTCTCTAATGCTGTCCAGTGATCTCTATTTGGATTAATAGTATATCTACTAAGTCTATTTACAGCATATGCTATGTCTGGCCTGGTGTAGTTTGTTAGGAATCCTAGTGAGCCTATGATTTGAGCATATAGGCTTTGAAGGACAGGAGTTCCTAAGTTCTTCTTAAGATGAGTAGAGGGATCAAATGGAGTAGAGACAGGCTGACAATCGGAATAATTAAATTTATTAAGTATCTTGTCAACATAATGACTTTGGGATAACTCAATACTTTTTGCACTTCTAATTATTTTGGTATTTAAAATTAAGTCAGCTTGTCCCAAGTCTTTCATATCAAACTTATGAGTTAAGAATTGTTTTACTTCATCAATTATCTGAAGATCTGTCCCAAAGATCAGTATATCATCTACATAGAGGCACAAGATCACAAATTTGTGTCCAACTCTCTTGTGGTATACACATTCGTCTGTACTATTGATTTCAAATCCAAATGTCAGTATGGTTTCATCAAATTTCAAGTGCCATTGCTTGGGTGCTTGTTTAAGACCATAAAGAGATCTGACTAGTCTGCAAACTTTATTTTCTTGGCCTGGAATTTTAAATCCCTCTGGCTGGTCCATATAAATTTCTTCATTTAAGTCTCCATTTAGAAAAGCTGTCTTAACATCCATCTGATGAATCACTAATTTATGAATGGAGGCTAATGCTATAAGGACTCTAATAGTAGTAATCCTAGCTACAGGTGCATAAACATCAAAGAAATCTACCCCAGGTCTCTGAGTAAAGCCCTTGGCAACTAATCTAGCCTTAAATTTATCTACAGAGCCATCAGGCCTGAGTTTCTTCTTAAAGATCCATTTGCACCCTATAGTTTTACAACCAGGAGGAAGATCAGTCAATTCCCAAGTATGATTTTGGATAATTGACTGCATCTCATTATCCACAGCTTCTCTCCAAAAAGGTGAATCCAAGGATTTCATTGCGTCCTCAAAGGTAATTGGAGAGTCTTCTATTAGGAAGGTATAAAAATCATCTCCAAATGTTTTCTCTACCCTGGATCTTTTACTCCTCCTAGGTTCTGCTTCTACTTCTATTTTTCTTGTCCTTATTCTACTAGAGCTACTAGCTATACCGCTATCTACTCTAGTCTTAAGTGGAAAGGTGTCTTCAAAATATGTTGCATCTCTAGCTTCTATGATAGTGTTGTTACTAATATCATTTACTTCTGAACTTATCACCAGAAATCTATTGGCATTACTATTGGCTGCATAACCTATGAATATGGCATCCACTGTTTTAGGGCCTATTTTCTTTCTCTTAAAATCAGGTATTTTTACTTTTGCCAAGCACCCCCACACTTTTAAATAGCTAAGATTAGGTTTTCTATGTTTCCAAACTTCATATGGGGTTAGATCATTATTTTTAGAGGGAATCCTATTAAGGATATAACAGGCTGAAACAAGAGCTTCCCCCCACAAATTTTCTGGCACTCCTGAGCATGGAGTTCACCATATCCATTAAAGTCCTATTCTTCCTTTCTGCTACTCCATTTGATTGGGGAGAATAGGGTGCAGTCACTTCATGAATGATTCCATGATCTTCACAGAATTGAGTTATGTCATTTGATGTATATTCACCTCCCCGATCTGATCTAAGAATTTTAATTTTCTTTTCCTGTTGGTTCTCAGCTTCAATCTTAAAAATTTTAAATTTGCTGAGCACCTCATCCTTGGTTTTAATTAGGTAGATGTAACAGAACTTCGATAGATCATCTATAAATGTTACAAAGTATCTGTTACCTCCCCTAGAAGTTCTACCAGAGTCACAAACATCACTATGGATCAACTCTAATAGATCTGAATCCCTCTTAACGGATTTAAAAGGCTTCCTAGGGAGTTTAGCTTCTACACAAATTTGACATTTCTCATGGTTCTTAAGATCACTTTTTGGTATTAGATTTAGGTTCATAAGTTGCTTAATTGAATTATAATTTACATGACCTAATCTACCATGCCAAATAGAAGGGGGTTCTATATTCATAATCAAATGATTTTCATTTATTAAAGGAGCTATTACATTCAACTTGAACAATCCTTCACTAAGGAATCCTTTTCCAATAAACATTACACCATGAGAAATTACAACCTTATTGGACTCAAAAACAAGACGAAAGCCTTGCTGGACAAGCAAGGAACCACTAATGAGATTTCTCCTAACAACTGGAACATGTTGGACGCCGTGCAAGGACAGGACTTTTCCAGATGTAAGCTTTAAGTCCACACGTCCTACTCCTAACACACGCGCCTCCAAGCTGTTTGCCATGATCACAGCTCCTCCACTTGAGATCTGGTAAGAAGAAAACCAGGAGCGATCCGAACAAATATGAATACCAGCTCCGGTATCAATCCACCAATCTAGTGATTGTAAAGTCATGTTAACTTCAGGAGTGAAGGAAACAGACCTGAAAGCTGTCTCAGAGGAGCCAGCGCCGGAAGTCACCATGTTGACTTGAGCACTGGATGTGTGTGGACCCTTCTTCTTAGATTGAAGAGGTGCAGTTTTCTTATAGAAGCACTGGGGAGACAAATGGTTGGTCCGACCACACACATAACAGAAACGAGCACCACCTTTTTTTTTTCTTCTTCTGCTCCTGGGATTGAATAGGCTTCCCATTGTAGTGGTGGTTAGGGTTTCTAGGGTTGTAGGGTTTCTTCTTGAAATTTTTACGGAAGGGTCGGTTCTGATTTTTCTTAGGAGGAGCTTCTACATTATATGCATTATTTTTGGGTCCAGTAGAGGTATTATTTCTGAGCCTATGCTGCTCTTCAATCCTAATGGAGTTTAAGACTTGGGTTAGGGTGAGAACTCCTTGGGTATGGCTCAGGGTCTTGGCAAAATCAGACCAGGAAGTAGGTAGTTTATCTATCAGACAGGCTACCTGGAATGATTCATCCAAATTGGTTCCATTAGCCCTAAGCTGGTGGATCAGGGTTTCAAATTCATGAATTTGGTCATTCATAGGCTTTGAGTCCACCATCCTAAACTTATTGAAATCGGAGGCCTTGAACCTCTTTACCCCAGCATCATCAAGACCATATTTGCTATCTAGGGTGTCCCAGAGTTCTTTGGCACTCTTGGCTGTGTAATAGATATCATACAGCCTCTCAGAAAGAGCACCTAGGATTCTATGGATACAATGATAATCTATCTCATCAGGTGTCCTAGAGGGTGTGCTAGTGGAGGCAGAATGTTCAGTGTTGGAAGAGGTAGTTGGGTTTGACCCATTATCAACTTCGGTCGTACTTTCACCTATGGCTGAGATTAACCCTAATGTGGTGAGCCAGAACCGCATTTGATTCTGCCACCTCCTAAAGTTATGGCCATCAAATTTTTCAGGTTTGGCACTAAGATGGTCACTAGTGTTTGAGGCCATAGGATCAGGGTTACAGAATAGTGACAGAAACCTGATTGAAGGCAAAAAATCTATGTCAAAAGGTTGCACTAATATTTATATTGAACTTTGGATGTCTAATTGATATATTCAAAAAACTAATAGCCAGATCAGCTCCAGATCGGTGGTGGAGCACTAGGCTCACTTAAGTACCAGCCTTTCTTAGGCACGTATGCCTTTTTGACAAGCTTTTCTTAGACACTATTAGTTAGTGGATATAATCACTAGAAATCACACAAATTCAATATTTAAAATAACCTAAATGCAAATTTAAACGAATTAACTAATTTTTGAATTTTTCGTTTGACCTTTCCGAATTAGTAACGATTGATTACTAAATTTAATTCTAGCAAAACAATTATTGTAATTGAAATCTAATTTATCAATTCAATAAATTATATATATTAGAATTGATTTATTTTCTTATTAGAATAATTAATTACTAATTTTGTAGCAAATCAATTATGTAATTAAGATGTCAATTCAATGAATTAAAAGATTTATTTCTTTATTAGAATAATTGATTGAGATCTAATAAGTCAATTCAATGAATTAAAAGATTTATTCCTTTATTAAAATAATTGATTGAGATCTAATAGGTCAATTCAATAGATTAATTATTATGTATCAACCAATTTCCGAATTTTCCGTTTGAATGGGATCTGGAAATTACTCCTTGAGGAGTCCAAATGGAGGTATAATAAACCTCTTGGAGGTTAACCAAATTATTACCTCTTTAGAATAATTTATTATTAATGATGTGCTAGCAAAAACAATTATTGCAATTAAAATCTAATATGCCATAATTGTAATAAAAAAAATTTAATTAATTATATATTACTAACAAAAGCAAATACTTCTTTGGATTGTTAGCAATATATCATATAAATAAACAATAATTCTATTAATTCAATTAATGGAAAATCTTAAAGGGAATAATATACATGCATATCATTCGGCATCCAAATAATTCTATTTTAATGCAAAATAAATCTATTCTAGCACAAAATAAATCTATGCATTTAATAAATTTATATTATAGAATTTCAAATCCTACAAATCTACTAATATTAAATTAAAAATAAAAGTAGAAGAAAGTAGCCTGATTGAAGGCAGGTCGAAGCGCGTAGACGCTGTCCCAAAGAAGTATTTGCCCCCACGTACGGGTCACCCGGCAATCCTTCTCGGAGATACGACGACCCTACAACTTCTTCTTCGGCACGTCTCGGAAGAAGTCAAAGCGAACCCTATCGAACTTGCAGATCCAGCAAAGAACGGAATGAAAAGAACTAAATAAACTGAATAAAAATGTAAAAATAAAATTTGGAAGTGGCTAAGAGGGAGAAGAATTTTTCCACTATTTTTCTGAAATTTTTCGTGCTCACAAAGAGATGAAATCAAGGGGTTTAAATAGGGGTTTTTACAGGGGCCGTTTGGTCATTTACGGACGCGTTTTCAAACGCGTCCGTTTTCAAATGCGTAACGCCCGCTGGGCGTTACCTTTTCTCAAACGCGCACGCGGCCCGAGATTTTGGCCGCGTGCGCATTTAAGTTTTTTTTTTTCAACACATTTTACTGTTTAAACTCATAAAAGCTTTATATATATGTTCAAAATGTACTTATTTCGGAAATTTTACTTGACACGAAACTAGCAAACATCTTCATTCATCATCCATGGCCAACAAACATAAGGCTGATTGTTTTTAATAAACCTGCCATGCATCCTAATATGAATGGGCAACTGATGGGCAACAAGTGGAATTATAAATTTTGACTTTAATTTTTTTAATTTTAAAACTGTTTCTGGACTGATTAGATAGAAAATGGCCTTCTTTTTAGTTTCTTTGACTCGATAATCCTCTTTCGGCCATGGTGTCTCAAAATCTCCAACACTCTGCAGTCAAGTAATGATTGAAATAGTTACATATCAACCAGAAATATTATTTCTAAACTCCCAGAACAAAATTGATGATCGTTTAAAAGTTCAGTTTTGCTGCACATGGCTTAGAAAATGCAAGTGCAACCTAGCTCTCATTCACAAATCATAATGGAGGCATATCTCTGAATTTAGCACATAAAGTTCATCATTTCTTGGTGACATCATAATTTAATAAACATCAATACCCAGTAAAAATGGAAATATTCTTAAAAATCCAAAATTTCTAATAGATAAATTGTACTAAATTTGGACGGATCTAAGATTTCCTTAAATTTTTCTGTAAATGGTTAAAATTAAAACAACAACAGAGGGAGTCAAAAAAATTCCAGAATTTATCCAAACAGCAAAAAACATGCAAATATGCAATGAAGATCTTACATGTAAATTATGAAATTTAAACAAATGTTCAACAAAATTTTGAAATATAAGTATCAGGCTAAGTGCAACTTATGCAAGCTTCAGCCCTCCACATTATTTTTCGTGGTCTTCAACTCAAATTAAGATAAACCCAGCCATTTTCATCTGTCCTTGATCACAGGACAAAATGATAAAATCATATGTCTATGGGTTTGAATTAAATGATTTTGTTTGAAAAGGGTCAGCATCAAACAGTTCTAAACCAAAATTTGATTGCATATACCGACATAGACTGTAATAGGAACAGTGCAGGGTATGGTTGTTCCAATTCCTGCAGTTTTTATTATACTACTTCAGAAACCATTTCATTTGGTAACCCTAAGTTGGTAGCATTTATCTGGAGCACTTTCTTTTCAGTATCAATTAAAAGCATGCTTTGGAACCATTTACACTAACCTTGCTCTTTAACTACAAATTTTATTTTGACGTTTTCGACATGCATTCATTCTTCTTGTCCATGACACCAAAACTGGTGTCTGTACGTCTGGATTTTACCTACCATGAAAGGCATCCTCTGCTCTACCATCTCCTCGAGGACTGTTAGACAGTTCCCAAAAATATCTGCAACCCCTCCTCTGATTTGGTAGTTGCTCCAGCAGGATAGAGTTTCACAGCAAACATCACTCCACTCTTTCCTGACAATTGACATCAACTTTGTCAACAAGACAATACAATAGCTAAAACAGCACGAGATTGTAACAATATCAAAAGCAAAGAAAGTCCCATCCTCGCATAACATTATGAAGAACTGCAGGCAAAAAAGTTTAAGTTGTCCTGAAATTAAAGAAAAATAGTCGATCTAATTACAAAATTTGCTGTATGCCACCATCATAAGCCAGGTTACTGATCTGATGCAAAGATGCTAATTCTTAAAGAGGGGGGGGTGGGTGGATCTTAGAGATGCTATCGAATATTAAATATGCCGCTCCACACTCTATGTATGTGAAGGTTCGTCAACATATGAATGTGGTGGTGTCAAAATTTCCATAACAAATTTTATAAGTTCATGCAAAGCATAAAGCAATACACAGCACTCTCATGGTGGTATACATGCTGTTCAGTTTAGTTCATTTTTCTTCTTGGGTTTCTGAAAAACAAATACTGAAAAGCAAAACCGATACCAAACGATGCCTAAGTCCATGGCCCGTAGATAGGTACGTGGAGGTCAGTCAAACATATAAATGTAGTAGTATCCAATTTCGTCAACAATTTTTATAATATCATGCAACGGATAAAGCAATATTATTTGCAGAACCTTCAAGGTGGTATACATTTTGTTCAGTGTAGTTCATTTTGAACTCCCTGCCAAGCTTGATCTCCTCGGGGCTTGTATTACCGGTCAGGTAGAGAGCCATCAACGGATCGAAACCACTGTTTGGAGGCAACGCCTTCAGTACAGACTCCTGGGAAGCCATGGCGGCGGCCGTGGTGGTGATGGGAGGCTTCAAATTGGGCATGACAATTGCCCTTCCAAAATGACTAGCACTGCACTCAACGCAAACTATTTGCTTAGGTGAAGAATAAGCATTAGAGCTCCATAGGCTATGAATAAGATCAAGGAGGAGAAAAAAATAAAAGAAAGCTAAACCTATGAGGCACGACGGTTTGTAGGAGGTCGCCATCGCGAAGGTGGAGGTGCCAATCGTCAGGCTTCGTGAGGTTAAGCTCCAACTTCACTCCCTTTGATGTCGCCGAATGGGGGTTTCTCGCAGCCCGGAGGAGGGGAAGGAGGCTTTATTGGTGAGGGAGGGCGACGGAGGAGCCCAATAGGCCTGTGAGGAATTGGATCGAACAGTAGGCGGGCATCGAACGAGTGTTCGAGCCGCAGAGGACAAAGGATACGAATACACCTGCCGATACCCAGTTCCTACTCCGGTTTCATCCACGTGAATCGGGACCGATCAGCTTATTGGGTCAAGTTGGGTTGAAATTTTCAACAGGTCTTGATATGAGATTCTGATTTCCTCTTTGTTTTTATAGGCGATCAAATTATTTGCGTATTGGTTTGTTGGATCAAATTGTTATTTGATAGAGCTTTGGTGAATTAAGTAGTTATGGTCGACAACAAGAACGGGCCAAATTTTAGTAGGATTTGTCTATATTTAGTTTTGAATTTTCCTTCTTGCAAGCCGTTGTGGGTGTTTAGTATTCAGTAGTTCTATTTGATTTTTTTATTTTTTTTTTTTGATATGCCTGTTATAACAATAAAAATAATAAGAAAAATCTGTAGTATTACAGCACATGCTATTCCATGGTCTATCTCCTACTATTAGTCTCTAAATGCATCGCTTACGGTGTCTTTTTGTTTATGTACCTTCTATGCAGTTTTTGTTTAGAAAAAGAAAATATATGACCTCTCTTTCGGTTTTTTTTTTTTTTTGGGCGGGTCCATCATACAAAACGTGTACGATTACACCCAATAAAATTAAAATACACAAGCTCACGGAGTGCCCGAGGCAACTCTCCCTCTCCTGACCACAAAGTATTCCCTGAGTGGTGAGCCGCATAGGCAGCCACCCAGTCGGCCGCTCCGTTGGCCTCTCTAAAAGTATGCTTGGCCTGAAAGGCCCAATGTTCCGGAACAAAGGGTGGTCCGTGCTCATGCCTCTCGGACCCCCTAGATCAAACCGATCATCGTGGCTAAATCGCCCTCCAAGATAACCGAACTGGCCTGCAGCACCCGTCTCGCATGTCGAAGACCTGCCCAAGCAACCCGCAACTCCGCCTTGAGAATCGACGTGTCGAACAATTGGCAATCGCCGCTGCCACCACCCTAGAGTGCGGGTTCCGTATGACAAAATCCATACTTCCCCTCGTACCTCCATCTTGAATAGATCTGTCGAAGTTGACCTTGAGAAAACTCGGAGGTGGGAGCTCCCAGATGAAGAATTCCATTTGAGAGGCTGCTTGAGAAGAAGGAAAACCCCAGGTGTCCCGAGCTATCAAAAGTCCATTTGAAAAAGAGGTGCGACTGATCTCTACCGTCTGCACTCGGGCGTACTCCGCCACAAACCTCGGTGACATTCTGCGCTCATCAAAAGTACGGATGTTTTTTGCCAGCCAAATCTGATGCGCTGTGCAAGTTGCTCTAACGGCTTTCTGACATGTCAGTGGGCTGCCCAACTACTGGCGAATCACCTGTAGGAACTGCGTCCTCCGACTTCGAGCCTCCTGGTGAATCCCTACCCACTGCTATGTCAACCTCGCCCATGTGTATTGAAATAGCACGTGGTCTACCATCTCATTAACACCACACATCCCGCACTCAGGGGGAATCTCCAAGCCACGTCTATTCAACACTGCTCTCGTCGGAAGGCGGTCTCATATCACCTTTCATAAGAAGAATGTTGTCCTCGGATGAAGCCTAGACCTCCAGATCCAAGTGCAGTCTGGCCCTGGCTTGTGCTCCCATTAGATAACTCGAGAAAGGTCCCCCAATTTAACACTGGTCCTATATGAGGTGTCCAAAACCTGGATATTTGGCCTCGCACAACTCAGTATTGTAATGGACCAAACCCTCTCAACAAGATGCACCCCGAACAGCTGTCATAACCTAGTCTCATCCCACTCTGCCCCTTATGGTATTAGGAGGTCGCACACCCACAATCCCTCTATTGCCTCAGCATCAACTATAGTCGGCCAGCTCCTCGGGGGGAGGGTGTCCATCCATGGGTCACCGGTCACATCGATGCTTCGCCCATCGCCTATCAACCACTTGGTGTGCGCTTAAGTAGTCGGCAAGTACCTCCCAATCTCCCGCCGCATGAAAGAGACTCTACGACTACTTAGTGCTACCCGCTTTGAGCCCCCTCGACCATATCTAGCTCTCATCACTGACTCCAGAGCCCATGTGGCTCTAACATGAACCAAACTGCATGCCGAGTAATGAAAGCCTCGTGCCTCTCCAAGAGGGACTGCACCTCCAGACTACCCTCACTAGGGAGAGGCAAACCGCTCCTAGGCCACCAAGTGCACCCCATGACCTCTGCTGTGTGACCTCCACAAGAAATTCCGAAGAAGTCACTCGATCCTCAACAGAACCGTCTTCGGTACTGTAGTGTTGGCCATAAGATATACTGGCCTGCATTTGGCGGCCTAATGCATTTGGCGGCCTAAGGCGAACTCACTAAAAAGAAGGCATTTTTTTAAAAAAAATGCGGAAATTTTTTTTTATAAGTGCAAAATTTTTATAGCCACGTTAATATTTTCTATTAGACATTTGAATCTAAAAATAATATTATCAAATAAAGCAAGTAAGACAATCACTACTTTGTCTTGTACAGTTGATATAGAATAAGTTATGTTTTTCAGTAATTATAGAGATACGCCTGTAATCCATAAAGATAATATCTTAGTTCTCCAAGACACAAACTTCCTACTATCCATCTAGATATAACGTCCTACTATCTTAGTTCTCCAAGACACAAACGTTCCTAGATATAACGTCAATGTATCACTTTGCAACTTCCTACTATCCATCTACGTTAACATATAGTGAATCTTGCTTGACCTTATGGGTCTTTTGTATTCCTGGGAGTAACCCTTTATATATATTACATCAATAATCAAGGAAGACAGATTTATATTTTTTTTTGAATGTCTTTGTCTCATCTTATTGAGCAATTGAATATAATCTACATGATATATAAAAGTGCCAACAATTTACGTCCATAGCCAGTTATAACCTTTTTTAGATCAAGTTGATTCTATCCTCGCCATCCATACTCTTTCAAATACGTTCTCGACTCATCAAAGATTGTCAGTCTTGAAGATCGTCCCACTCTCTATTTTGAGACCTATGTTCTTGTACTTTCTCTTGCTTTACGACTGTAACTCCCTATCCACATCAAGCGGCGCTCTGGCTGCCATGCTTTGGACCTCAAATGCTATACTCTGGTGGAAGAACTGCTCTCTCAATAGCGCTCTCACGTGTTTTAAGTACACGTGAGAAGGCACGCATCCCTCAGTTGCTGCCCAATCCCGCGCATAAATGGTGTCCTCCAACGCGAAATCCATCGTTGTGCATTCCATCATCTGCCTTGAATACACATCAGACGGATCAAATACATCATCAGTGATCACTTTCCTGCCCTTCCATCTCCTTCTGATGTTCCCCTTGGTCTCCCATACCCAACCTCCATCACATCTGTGTTCATCCGAATCACCTGAATCTCTTGCTCCAAGTTGTCCCTCGCTTCCTCCAATTCCCTCATTCCACGTGCGATCGCCTGTTCTCTTTGCTTCAACTCCACCTGGACTCAAAGAAACCCCTCCAACTCTGCCTCCCAGCCGGCGAGGTCCCGTTGCACCTTCTCCAAGATCCATTTCACCTCCATCGGCTCATTCTTGGGCTTGGGCTTAGTGTAGAGGGGTGGATCGAGGATGAAGACGAGGGAGAGGGAGGAGACGAGGTTGGAGGTGGGGAAGCGCCAGGAGCGGAGGTAGGTGGCGTCGACATCACCGGAGGGGTCAATGTGGGCGTGGTCAGGCCTTATAAGCGTCCCCCGAACGGGACAGAGGAAGACGGCGGGGTGGGGGGGGGGGGGGGGGGGGGGGGCGCCGTTAGGCCTCGAGGAGCCAGATGGAGGCCGGGAGGTGGGGATGGTGCCCTCGGCGTGGAGGAGGGTGGTGGTGCGGTCGTCGTTATAGGTGAAGGCGGCAGCGGAGGGACGGGGGCCTTTCTTTGGGCTGGGGCAGCTTGGGCCCGCCTTGCTGGCCTGGACCCCAACACTGATCTAACCAGTGTCAATCTATCCATCATGAAGAGAGAGGCTGTCCTCCAGCTCTTCAACCTGCTCTAGATGCGCTGCACCAGATCTGAGCACTTCGCCACCCATAGTCTCCTGCCCGAGATGGGACTCCCATCACTCTAAAATAATTGAGAGAGAGGTTGATGAGATTAAGTGTGGGGATCATCAAACGCTTCCTTCTCTTGAATAAAGCATATGAATCGTGTGTATTACATGCTAATTTTAATACTACCAAGCATGCGAACCGAACAAAAACAAGAATGATTGTCTAGTCCCTATGAGAAATCAACATTCTATAGTTAACGACTACGCAAGTTTGATGGCGTGAAGGACAACAAAGAGGTTGAAAAAGCCCATGGAAGTAATGGTGTCGGTCAAGTTAACAATTGGTCTTCTTTGCACAAAGTTTCCTATCCTAATTTTGGATGGGTTTTTCCTATGAATTTCTTTGCATGTTTCGAATTGTACCTCATTTTATTCCTTGTTACGGGGCTGCGGGCCTTGGAATCATAAATCCTATACTTCTGAACTCAAATGGAACTGGCATTATAAAGTTCAAGAACAAGCCAACCTTGATCTATGAAAAACCGAAGGACTTGAAATTGAGCAGAACTGAATTCTTGGATCCAAGTTCCAGTGAAAAAAAAATCTATTCAAATTATCAAACTTGCAACCCTATCGACCTACATCTTTGCATCCTTACGTCGAGTACAATATGATCAAAATGGTCCAATTTGTCCGGCTTTCCGGCTTTCCTTCCATTTATTTGCTTACAAGTTTCCGCTACAGCTTCCTTTCCAGCGGTCGCCGCACGTGGGACGCATGATCGATTTGTGCTCGCAAGCGAAACGGCTCCGAAACTTTCAACGACGCATGAAACCCCCCCAAGGGGGGGTTCTATATACACCCCCCCTATTGCTAAGGACACCCCCCAAAAACCAAAAAAAAATTTACCCAAACTAACCTTTAGTGTAATTACCATATTGCCCTTGAAATTTTCTCAATACACCCCCCCTTCCTCCTCCTCCGTTTCGTTTTGAAAAGAAAAAAAAAAAACACCCCTCAAACCCCCCTTAAACCCCTCGATCCATTTACATCGTTTAGGCGATCTTTGAAGGAGATTTAAGCCCCATTCGAAGCATGGACAAGCAACTAGTGATTTGGGACGAAGAATCGGCCGCAAAGGTACGTGTTCCACCTTGTTTTGAAATTTTTTTTTTTTCACGGTTCGTGCTCCGTTCGACACTGGATCGCCGAACAAAAGGCTTCTGTTCGGCTGAACAGTGCCGAACAGAAGCCTTCTGTTCGGCAACCCTCAACCGAACTCTTCTGTTCGGCTGCACAGTGCCGAACAGAAGGCTTCTGTCCGGCACTGTGCAGCCGAACAGAAGGGTTCTGTCCGGCTCTGTGCAGCCGAACAGAATGCCGGTGACGAGAGGGAGAAGGGGGAACGGAGGGGTTTTGGGCGTTGGCGAGGTGCTTTGGGCGGAACAGTTCAAAGGGAGACGGAGGGGGTTTGGCCGCCGGCAAGGTGCTTGAGGCGAGGTTTTTTGGGCGGAAGGAAGAAGCCGGCGGGTGTTTTGGAGGGGAAGAGCGGGGTGGGGGGGGTTTGGGGGGTGTAGAGAGCAATTTAGGTGAGGGGGTGGGGAGGGTGGGGGGTAATTTAGGAATTTTTAATTTTTTAGGGGTGTCCTTAGCAAATGGGGGGGTGTAGAGAGTATTTAATTTTTTTTTAATTTTTGGGGGGTGTCCTGAGCAATAGGGGGGGTGTATATAGAACCAACCCCACCCCCCCCCGTAGGCGCACCCAGCAGCGTCGCTGATGCCGTCGCGCCACATTCTCAAACCAAACCAAAGCCTAAAACAAAACGAACGAAGCCAAATGAGGAGGGGCAAAGCCGTGACACCCGTCTCTACCTTCTCCAAGCCAAATGAAGGTCTCCTCTTTCTTCCCCGTTTCGGAGGGCGAACGCCAAGCCTACGAGGAGCAAGAGGCGGCGCTGCTTTAATATCTCTCACACTATCCCTTTTCTTCTTCTTTGGTTCCAGGTATCGCTTTATCCCTCTCTCTTCTTACCTCGTTCATCGGATAAAATCCCTTTTTTTTTTGTTTGTCCCCTCGGATGGCGAGGAACCCGTGCCCCGACAGTAAAAAGGGCTCCTTTCTTTTCCTTTCTCTTCATTTCCTTTCTTTTCTTCTCCCCCTGCACTTCGTAGAAAGGGAAAGATTTTGATCCTATTTCGATGTTGATGAGGTGAAGGACAGTGATGGGTTCATCCCCCGTTCGTTGAATGGAACTCATGTTGCTTTTTCCTCTATTAGACTTTGTTTTCTTGATGTTTTTCTTTTACGATTTGAGGAGGATTTTGATCGGAGTGAGGAAGCCGAGTGGAGCTTGGAAGATTCAATGGGGATGGCCGTAGGACTCAAGAGGGCCCGCTGCTGGTGCTTCTGTGATGGATTTGGAGGGATTCTGGGATCCATGTTCTGGTCGTCGAGGTTTCTTTGATTGAGGTTCTTTTCAGATTGAAGGATTTGGGGTTGAAGATTTGATCGTTCGGTGGTTGTATTGTTGAGTGGAATTGGAAGAAATGGAGGAAGACTTCAGTTCTTGGGTCAGGAGGGCGAAGTTTTCTCAGACTGTTTATCACCGGTCGAATCCTTCAAGGTTGCCTGTGGTTCGTGATTGTGATTTGGATTTGAAGCCAAGGAGCTTGAGTCTAGAATTGAAGAACAGGAGTTCATGTTTGGAATTGAAACCAAGGAGCTCGAGTTTGGATTCATCTAGCTCTGCGATTCCATCATCGGCACAACTCAATTCTGACCTGGGACTCAAGCCAAAGGTGTCGGTTTTAGAGTCTTCAAATGGGCCTTGGATCCAGTTCTCTGTCCAACCTGATGACGAGCCAGTTTTGAAAGCGAAGAGCTTTAGTTCAGGTCCATCTGTGCTGTCTAATCCATCTCGGGTACGACTGGGACCAAAAACATTGAATACAAGCTTGGAATCTCCTAATTTGCTGTCAGTTCCATTCTCTTTCCAACCAGATGGTAATCCCTTAGATTTACGCTATTCTGATTTCTCTTTCTGTCCCGACAGACAACCTGACTCGAATCTGAAGAACTTGGAGTCTGGTAAGGTTTCTATATCTTCTGGGAGAGCTATAACAAATAATAAGTCTCCAGAATCTAGCTTGTTTACTAATGGCAACAAGCAGAATTCTAAACCCAAGCAGAGGTCATCATCTCCTCTTCCGACTACCATTTTGTCTGATGTTTTTAAAGAAGCTAGATCAATTGGAAAGAGATTCTCCAGCCCACCACCTAGCAGAAAAAATTCTAATAAGCCCCTTCAGAGGTCAATTGGAAAGAGATTCTTAAGCCCACCACCTAGCTGGAAAAATTCTAATGAGTCCCTTCAGAGTCATAGATTCACTTTGCCATCACCTCCAAAAATGAGTGCTTTTCAGCATTTGTCTTCAATTAAAGCCTCTGAGAACTTGAAGACTACTTCGAATTCTAACATTTCAGGTTCAAGCATGGTTTCTATCTATTCCAGGAGGACTAAAACACTTCCTGCTTCTCATAATTCTGTTCTATTGACTAATAGTAGGAACACTAAACCCAAGCAGAGGTCAAAATCTCCTTTTCCCACTACTGTCCTCAATGATGTCTTTAAAGAAGCTAGATCCATTGGAAAGAGATTTTCTACTCCACCTCCTAGCAGGAAGAGAGCTGATAAGACCCACGAGCATCATAAGCTCACTTCCTCATCACCTCTCAATCCGAGTCCTCTTTGGCATTTGTCTTCAGTTAAAGCCTCTGAGAAGTTGAAGAGCAGGAAGGACTCTTCTTGGGCAAAATATTTTGATCATGGAGGAGGGAGAGTTGCTGCCTTGGAGACCATGGAGAAATGGACAGTTGATCTCTCCAAATTGTACGTCGGGCTTCGATTTGCCTCTGGAGCTCATAGCAGGCTATACCACGGTATTTATAAGGATCAGTCTGTTGCTGTGAAAATTATCAGGCAACCTGATGATGATGAAAATGGAGTGATGGCTGCACGATTGGAGAAGCAGTTCACTAGGGAAGTCACCTTTCTGTCTCATCTTTATCATCGAAATGTGATCAAGGTACTTGCTCTATTATCTTCATTTTTTTGACATTTTATTGCAGTTTTTTAATAATCTGTAAATAAATTTTGCATCAGCATGTTGAGAAGATAAATGCAATATGACTTAGTTTGCTAGCACCTCCCTGTAGTTGTCCACTGAGTTTCAGTGATCTTCAACCAATCTTGAACTTCATAAAAGGGTGCCAACTAGTGAATCCTTAATAAATTGATTGGTCTAGTCCAATTATTTTTTATGTTTATTAAAAAGATGCAAACTAGTAAAGTGGGGTGCTAATTAGCCTAGGGTCAGTTGGTTGGCACTCCTCACTTAGGAGAAGGTTTCAGGGTTCAAATCCTGGTGGTGGGGTCCCCACTGTATTTTTCTCTAAAAAATAGAAAAAAAATTCTCCAGATAAATTCCTTGAGCCTAGAGTGAGATTTCACTATATGATTCCTTATGTTATATTTGTTCTGTTTGTATGCTCAAATTTTAGATTGGTTATGTGCACAAAGAAGATTTATCTTTATGCAGTGCTACCTGGACGCTTTAAAATCTGGGTGTTTTTTCTTGCCTTGACACTTGGACACTTCATGACACTCCTTGACACTTCAAGTTGATAAACTACGATACCACCATAGTTGCATATCGATTTTTTGGCTCTTACATCAGGAAATTTTCAAGTCTAGCATAATATTTAGCAAAGAATACGTGATTCTTTTTCCAAACTACTAGGATTGGTCCAACGAACTATTTATTATCCAAGTATATATGGACATATTTATAACCATATCTATATAATATGAACTATAGAAGAAGGGACTCCAAAAACTTCTGAAAAAAGATATTTTAGTACCACGAGACAAAGGTGAGATATAATGCATTGACAAGTTATAAACTAATTATTTTCAGAATATCAGAATTTAGATTTTAGTTATATTATCCTAAATCTAAAATCTTTAGCAATCACGTGCACTCCGCGTGCATCCTAACTGGTACAGGTTAAATATCTATAAGCTATTGGCTAGAAGACTAGAGGACAAAGCACATCCCCACTTTTCAAAATAATAAATGTCATCTCCCATTAAAACCCGGCTCAGCCCTAGTCTGTTTCCGTATAGGACTTTCAGTTAACAATCGCCACTCTTCCACACCTTTAAACTTGGATTTTTGAGATCCCATGATAAAATAGATTTCTCCTTCAAATAGCAGCTCCTTAGTAGGCATCTTATCTCTTTGAACTCTAAATAGTTTTTTTCCTAGAGATTTTTATTTTTCTTTTTCCTGTTCTAAACAACTGAGGAACTGGAAGATAGCAATTAGAGACCGCAAGATCTTTTCCCATATATGACACCCCCTTAGCAGGGGCCTATCTTTTTGGAGTCTAATTGGTAACTTTTTAAGTTTTTTCCTTGACTTGTCTATTTTCTCTTCGACCTGGTTCTCTTGAATGCACTGTTATAATCTTGGTGATTGTTTGTTCATTGAGATTATCTCCCATAGTCATGGTCCAAACCTCACTCTGTTACAATTTGCCTTGAAATTGCCCCAAGTTCTTTTGATAGAAATCATGGTCTTTGCTTGGAAAGGTAGGGGCCTCTCCAAGGCATTTCTTTTGAACCTAATAGCTAAAAAATTGATTAGTATTATCAAATACATACTCCTTTGTGCCCTTTACCATGTCTCTCTACTCAAAAAATTGATTATTCTCGAATCTGACATCAGGAGACAAAAGGAATATGTTTCAGAAATAAAAGAATATAATGCAAAAGGCAAAAAAAAAAATTCAACTGTTCTAGAAATGACATTATTTCCTCTTAAAGTAACCTGGCACCCCTAAGGAAAAGGAAAGATTTAACTGTGTTACGTTGATAATGAATGATGGAGGATGCATAAGGAAAAAGAAAGATTAGTCATCAGTTTTAGTCTTAAAGTTGTGCCAGGGTTAATATACGTAGCAAGTATTTTGAATTTTACATGGGAAGAGAGAATATCTAGGGATCTAATTATAGCCGCTGGTTATGCATCATAATCCTGCTTCTGAGACAAGGATTAGAGTCATGCATGGTGCCCTTTCCAGTCCATAGCTAGCACATCTTGCATATTGTACCACACAGCCGCATTCAGCAAGGGGCCAAGAACTGCTATCAAGAATATAAGCAAAACTGTTAGAGATATTTAACTAGCATGCCATGACGGACCACTCTTTTTCTCTCTTTCTCATATAGAGTACTTGTGATTCATTCTACTAAAAGCTACACATGTGAACACTCAAACATAGTTTTTGACCTGAACATAACAAGTGTAGCATTCTAAGATGCTAGGAATGTTTGTTGTTGCTCACCTATATGTTCTAAGTGCACACGTGCAAAGAAATCCAACTCATAAACTACGTTGGATGGCACTATATTGGGCTTGAAAAGCAAAAACAAAGATAAAGTACTCATAGGAGATCGAGAAGGTCTGGAAGAGGAATACTATCAATGAAGCACTAAAAGTTCACTTGTATGAATGTGCAGTTAAATCACACCTTTATATTTGTACAAGCTTAACTGTAGCATAATGCAGTAATATGTTATGGTATGGGCTGATACAAAAATGCTATATATCTTTACAAGCTGGTACAGATGCACACTGTAGCCTAGCATGTATAAAATAACATGATATGAGGTGGATTAGCACATATGCTGCTGCAACATAGATATTGTCTTCTGTCAGATTGATTTTGCTAATGTTTCTATACTATTGAATAATCAAGTTTGATCGAAAAGACATGGAATTCTATTATAATACAATTACATGTCAAAATGATCTGTGTTATCTTAATCTGATTATTTCTGGTTTGGTGCAGCTGGCAGGGGCATGCAAAAATCCACCAGTCTTTTGCATCATCACAGAATATCTATCGGGAGGTTCTTTGAGAGCATTCTTGCACAAACTTGAGCACAAATCCCTTCCTTTCCCAACGCTGATTGCAATTTCTTTGGATATTGCTCGTGGAATGGAGTATATTCACTCACAAGGGGTCATCCACCGTGATTTGAAACCTGAGAATATTCTATTCGATCAAGACTTTCGTGTAAAAATTGCTGATTTTGGAATAGCATGTGAGGAAGCATATTGTGATGCATTAGCTGAGGACCCTGGCACTTATCGCTGGATGGCACCTGAGATGATCAAACACAAAGCTTATGGGCGGAAAGTTGATGTTTACAGCTTTGGATTACTGTTATGGGAGATGGTGACAGGAACTGTCCCTTATGAAGACATGACGCCTATCCAGGCTGCTTTTGCAGTGGTTAATAAGGTATGATTTTCTAGTATCACACATGTTCCTTTTTAAGATCTTTACTCCAATATCATTTTTGTGGATAGCATTTTGTCTTAGCTACTGTTATGCAATCTCATCGATGGCAATAGACTCATCAAGGTAGCATTTTCTGACATCCACCCATCATATTGCCCAAAAACCTTCTGGTGGTGCGATTGCAAATTTATGTCAGTACTTCGAAAAAGTCACCTCTTTTCAATTATATAGCTGGCCAGTGTTCTGCAAGTAATTATTCTGTATTAATTTTCCTTTCACTACCTGCATTTGCATTGTAAAATCCATTTATTAATATACAGAGATGATGGTACAGGAAGTGATGACTCTGTTCAAAAAGAGAATAGTTTATTGACCTTTCCATCATTGTTTACAAATTGATCAAAATACAAAATCACGACCATTATTCTATTTTGCTATTATGTGGAGTTCAAATGAGCCATCTTTGTAGATGAATTTATTCACATGCCATTTCGATACAGCGTTTAGTTCTGTATCCTTCATTCCTCTATATAACACTTTAGTGTTCCCAGGGAAAAGTTTTTGTAATACCTTTGTATGTTTTAATCACTACTCTCATAGTTCTTTGATACAGTGGAACAAGCTTCACCATGTTTGTATGTCTAGATTTCTCAGTTTAACTTAAAAAAGGAGAACATTGCTGGCAGCTTGCTATGATGCCCTAACAACTGTGAATGCACTTTTCAGAACCTGAGGCCGGTCATTCCTGCGAACTGTCCAGCACCCTTACAAGGCTTAATTGAGCAATGTTGGGCTCTGCATCCAGAGAAGAGGCCTCAGTTTTGGCAGATAGTGAAGGTCTTAGAGCAGTTTCAATCTGCCTTTGCTTGTGATGGAACACTCGACGGGCTTCACAACTTGACCAACCAGAATGACAAGAAGCCGCCGTTCCATTGGATCCAAAAGCTCGAACCCTTGCATGTTCAAACTGCTGTAGAATCTCTCCCCTGAATCAACTAAGTAGCTTTTCTGCCTTTGTAATTATATCGTCTTTTATTATACCTTCCAACAGAATAGAGCTGCAGGTTGCTTTCAGAAAATTTTTAAGTAAACAGCTGGTTCTGCCGAACAAGCCATCACTGGTTTTGGACACACAACATATCCATAGTATTTGTGTAAGGAAACAGATTCTGTTTCATGTTAGTTCTCAGTCTGTCTGCCCTCAAGAGGTTTCTAACTTCGTTGTTTGTATATGTCAAAGAATTCATAGTTACGGGGAGTTTGCACGCACTCTGGCACATGCTTTGCATGTAAGCAAGTAGACTAGGCTTTTGTATGATAACTCAAGACCCACTTTTGTCACTACAGGTAACAGAGTTATATAAGTATGTATTCCTCCTGACTTCACATCTCCTTGTTAACTTATTCTCCTTGGGTTATTAACTTGCTTATCATAGGAACAGTGACATCATATGATAAGCCCTGCATGAATGGAGGTACTCGCCTACTTGGAGTCTTTAAACGCCCGTCCAGCCTTTTTGAACAAAAAAGGTGGTCAGCAGAACCCTTAGCGAACCTAATGGCTTTCCATGAACTGGAACTCTTGTGCCGTAGTATAACGTAACCGGTTTCACTCTGTCGTCTGCCAAGGTGGGCTGGGAACGCGTCAATAGCCCCTGTAGATCCCATCCCAGTTCATTGCCTCTCTCTCTCTCTCATCTTCTAAAGAAAATAAAACGCATTTCCTGGAGAGAAGAACCCAAGCATCAGTCAGTGGAAATGTAGTTGAAATGTATAAAATAATAAGATCTATATCAGCTCAGAACTATCTCAACAAGATTGTCAGTTTGATGATATTAATTATTCTAATGGATAGGAGATGTATTCTTTACCAAAACTTTGTGGAGTCCGTCGATCACCTTTTTATTGGATTGTCGCTTCTTTTGCACCATTGGGAGGACCGTTTACGAACTCTTGGAAGTTTTGCAATCCCGTGAGACTTGCAAAGGTTTGTGCTTGGCATAGAGAATGAAGAACTTCTCAACATCAGGTCATCAGGTGATTGTACTATATATGTTGATCGCGGCCATGAGATGGGTCTCTTGGAAAGAAAGGAACGCTAGATTGTTCTTGAACAAGCATTCCTCCATGTATTCAATTGTTCAATCTTTGGTAGAATGTCTGTAATATCAAGGCGTTAGTGGTGGCGCATGGAAAGCTTTGGTTCAAGATTAAAAAAGATTGCCCAGGTTGCTAAATGGAGCTTGACTTCGATATTCGCTGCTTGTATTTACTAGATTCGCTGCTTGTGCCCTCCTCTATCAGCTGATATGCTTCTGGCGACCCACAGAAAATCTCACTTGGACCTCAAAGAGGGAAATTGAGGAAATATCTGACTCAAATCATCAAACAGCCTCTGTTTCGACGTCGATCGCAGTTCTGATCAATCGCTGTGGCCTTTTTGCTGGTTTGTTCTCGTTTGTATTTTGTCTGCCTTGGTTGCTCTATCTCACTGTAACTATCTGTTCTGTCTCTCATGCTTGTGTATCTGCTGTCCCATAGAGCTTTTTGTTGGTCCGTTTGGTTTTCTTTTTTTGACTGGACAAAGCTCCTGAAACTCTTTTGTCTTCTTTGTAACTTGGTTCTTCTCTTCAAATTGATAAAAGCAGGGTGGCTGCGCCTTGCAGCCTCCCTTATCATCTCCAAAAAAAAAAAAAACAAAAACTAATGGATAATATCTACTAATAGGTACTCTCAGTAGCTGGAACCTGGAAGGTCATGTTTTGGATGCTTTCATAACAGGCCGCACTTTCCACTGATAAAAAGGTCTCATCTAGAGTTAGCGTTGCATCTAGATGAACAGGTCTCATCTACAATTTCATTGTTGAGAAAGAGGTGGGAACCTGCATCATATTTGATTGCTCGCGAGAGGTATAAGGAAACAAAAGAGAGCATTTTGGTTCATAGAAGACTGAATCTACCTCATGCACAACTACTACAGGAAGGGAACTCCAGCTCTCCCAACTGCTCAAGCCATATCTACTTCAAGCAAACATGGTTTCTTGGTCTTTCTTTGCCGTGGAAGCTACATATCGCTGGTATAGTATCAGTCCTGTTAGATGAACATAATTCCTGCCACCCAAATAAAAGGGCACGGTTCCTCCATCTTCCCCATTCAAGTAGGATTAAGATACGAATGCAATGACCAAAACGGGCTGTCGCTTGAAGGCTATGCCTAGCTTCACCCAAGACTTGCACCTCCTGAAACCCATGGGGTCCCCACAACCAGCGTTGCACGGTTGTTCCTCGCCACAAATGCTTCATGTTGGTAAACAAACAATTAAAGCCATTTTTTTCTCTTTTTTCAAAAAAAAAAAATCAATTTCAATTCTCACTAGAACTTCTTGCACTGAGAAAAGTATTAATTTACCTAGAATCGGCCGACCATATTGACCATAATGGGCATTAGTCCCATCACAGCCTTGAAGGTTGGGATCAACGGAATGGAAACCAAGGATACGAGGGCAAGGATGTGGCGCCACGCCACAAGCATATGGTCTCGGGTAAGAGCTGTTGAATGAGAGCACATATAGGCATTGCTCACCACCATCATCACCAATGGCTAGTTTATCCTTGTTCCTTTTCCCATCCTATTTCCAAATACTTTTCCATGGATTGTTGCTCGCAGTTATAGCCACGGAGGTCAGTGGGCGAGTGATCGAGGAGGAGCAGCATGGATATGGGAATCTAAAAGCCAATCCCATGGAAGGACGCCCAAGATTTTCCATCCTAGAAGTCAAACGCGGGTATTCCAGCTCGCCTTCAGAAGCCATCCAAATGTTAGATCGGGGGAATCAAACCGGTAAAGCTAGAATTAATATACGGGAGTCAAGGAACCCCGCCTCGGTGGCGAGGTCAAACGGTTCCTTCCGGCAGCACGGGTTTGTTCCTTCTGTGGGCCTCGTCACCTTCCTTGGAGGGGGAAGAATGCGAACCTCCGCTAGATTCCAAAAATTTAAGACTCGAAGGACTCGGATGTTAACGTCTTCCTAACCATAGATTGACGTGTAACTGTCCTCAAGAGGACCGTTCGGCAGCATTAATTTAACTCTTTGCCGACCGTTCGGCCGCATTGAAGGAAACGCATCGGTGGGGATCCTGGCGAAGACACGAGTCTTTTTTTTTTTTTTTCACTTTTTTCCCCCTTTCCTCCCATCCTCGTTCTCTCCGGCGCTCTAGTCCTAATTACGCCGCACGAACGTGACTTAATCGTGAAAGGCGAGGAAAAAACGTCTTTTTTTGTTGCAATGTTTGGTTCGAGTCCTACTATGACAACGTCATGCTATGTACATTGGATGCAATATAACATAAAAGTTTAAACCATGATCTTGATATGTACTCCCCAAAAAATACATATGATCTCAACATTCTTCCCATCGAGTCTACTTGCCATACCTATTCAGTATACTGCTGTCTACTATGAAGGCGCTAGCTTTCAATGATAAAATTCTTGCTGAAAGCATAGCTACAAATAATAGTGCTGGCACGTCATTTGATTCTTCGGCTCACTTCGATGACAATTTCTGTTTAGGCACATGCCGATTCTCAGCAACATAAAAAGAGGATTTCACTCGTTATAGAATTTGACCAAACATATCACGGGCCATAATTTGTATGTTGGAACCTAATTTAGCATAAAAGCTTAGGCCATTAAATTTTAAATCCAGTCATCTATATTAGCCTATCTGTCACTAATTATTTTGTATAGGACTAAACTCACACATGATCCTCAACATTCGTGTTTCAAAAGGAACTATATTCAATTAAATGAAAGAGATAAATTTCTAGTTTTGAAGTTGAATGTGCTTTCTAATCAAAATCAGAGTTGACAAGATTATTAATTTGAGAAGGTGCATAATGGATTCAAGGATAAAGGCAAGTTCTTATAGACTGTTTTTTCACTGTATTGGGTGGCTTGCGGCTAGCTTCTATTGCATGTTTCATATAATAGGGCTCGTTTGGTTCGCGGGAAGCATTTTGCTTCCTAGGAATATGATTCCTGGGAAACAAATTCCTAGGAAGAGGATGCCTAGGAAAGTACTTTTGGCATGTTTGGTTGACCATGGGAAAGTGACAAATTTCCAAGGTGCTTATGTTTGGTTGGCCATCTACTTTCCTAGGAAAGTTATATATAATTCCTATTATGCCCTTAATAAAAATTAAGTTTTTAATGCCTCTTTAATGCTTCTTTAATGCTGAAGGGACTTTTTGGGAAAAAGTAAAAATGAAGTGATTCCCGCCTCATGGGAAAGTAACTTTCCCATGTTTCTCATGGGAAAGACTTTCCCATGAAATGTGGGAATCACATTCCCATGGGAATACTACTTTCCCTTCTCTCTCCTTTGAAAACTCCAACCAAACAAGAGGCATCTCATTACTTTCCCGTTGACCACACTTTCCCCCCTTCTTTTCCCGCGAACCAAACGAGCCCATAATGTTTTCTCCATCTGCAGACCTTCCCAGCTCTATCTTTTCCAAAGTATCCATCTCCGGGCAAAAGTAGTGCTCCAGTTTTAGACTGCAGAGAAGCATCACTTTCCAACCTCTGTGCATGCATTGGCGTGGGGCACCCGTAATTAATTCATTAATTGCCTCCTAGCAGCTATTGAAAATTTGGTTGCTTCAATAATTTACAGAAAGAAATCCTTCGACCAAAGTATCTATGGATCATTCAATTGCTGTGGTTTTGAGATCCGGAAAGGTTGTTGCTTGATGCAACGGTGAGCTGCCTACATGTACACAAGGTAATGGAAAGGGACTCGTCCTCTTGGCCATTACTGCAATCTTTCTTGGGCCTTCATTTTGCTAGCTCGGGATTTGCAACAAAAAATCGATTTCATTGTTAATGATGCTAACGGACTTGGGTCCTTCTGGTTGACGCCCTTCTCTCTTCGGCTCATAGCATTTAGGTGGCAGAAAAAGAAAATATAGTAAAAGCAGAAAAAAATATAATTTTATTCACTGTGACTTTGTATGACCAACTTTTAACCAACTGATAGGTTGTCTTAATTGCACTACTGGCCTGATTGCCCTCTTTAGCTTGAGTGATGGCACAGAAGATGGGGTCTAGCTGATGAACATTGACAGTAGCGATACTGATGGAAAAAGAGATTGGAAAAAGCGACAAATGGAGTTTAGAGATTGAAAGCATCTAAATGAGCTGAAATTTGATATGTATATATTTTAAAATATTCCGATCAAGTTTCAATGGTTTAGATTTGTAAACTATGCAATCAGGTTCGTCATCTCGAAATGAAGCTCCGTATTGATGCCATACTAATATTGTGCCGATTCGATACGATATAAAATCTTTTCAGCATATTGAGTATCGATATACCAACCGTATTGGATACCGATACTGTATGATATGCCTCATATCATCTAGTTCGAGCCGGTATGGCGAACCATGCTATATAATATATAACATAATTTAGCTTACTAGCTAGCTATGTTGCTATCATTATTGGAATTTATAATCTACAAAGTTAAATGGTTAATCTTGATCTAAAAATGTTTTAGAATTTAACCAAGCAAAATGCCATTGGCCCCATCTCCCTCAAAAGCTTGCAGTTTTTGCCATCTAAAGCATGATTCTTTTCCCCAACCTTCAAGCGTAGGCTTTAAGCATGCTTGTGGGTGACTTCTTTAATGTGATTTATTGCACGCACGTATGGACGGGTGCGTTCAATGCACTAACCACCTGCTTGCTTAACTTTCAAAAAAAAAAAAAAAAAACAGATTTTTTTTTGCATTAATATCCTCCTAGAAATTCAAATTTGTATGAATATTCTCTTAAAATTTATATTTATTTCTGTACCCTCATAAAACACTATTTTTGCACAAATGCCCCTAATATAACGGTTTTTCTAACACCGTTAATAAAAACCATATTTATTTAATTTAAAAATAAAATAAAATTTTGAAATTACTTTTTTGTACTCTATCTTAATCGCTTTATAAATGTTTTTTTTTGTACATCTGCTTATTAAGGATATTTTAGTCATTTTAATTTGAAATCCTTATTTTTTTAACAGCGTTAGATGGCGTGAGTACATATGCAAAAACAAGAATAAAAAAGGGATAAAATAGAAAAATAAGTATTTTACGAGAGTATACATGCAAATATCACTTTTGGATAGGTATTCATGCAAAATTTGATAGTTAGAAGAGTATTCATGCTCTTAAAAAAAAAAAAAAAAAAAACAACAACAACGTGCGCTTGGTCCAGTGAAGGTACCAAAACTTATACCCACAGTTTCGGGGAGATCCACCAACCAGTGGCATTGTTACCTGGGAGGGAAGTTGCTTTGTATTAGACCCTAATTACTTGCTCAAGGATTATCCTCAAGAGTTGCTTAAGTTGACTCCCCCGTAAAAACCCTGCGTTTTATCCTGGGTTCCAATCAACTCACAAAGTTTCAATCACTTCATTACTTGTTATCCTCTATGTCAAGGAACATCCTCAGAAGTTTCATAACATAATCTAACAAAAAAAAAAAAACGTTTTTTTCAAAGATTTGTTGTACGAAGAGTCTGTTGATTTACTCATGTTAGTACTTGACTGCATCTAATCTTTTGTATAGTAAGTATGCTTGCACTAGTAAATATATATGGTCGTTTCTTCCCTTCCAAAAGAAGCATTCTCGAAGACAACAAGAATGGTAGGTGTTGGGGGGAAAACCCAAGTCATGCCAGTCTGAAGGCGCTCGACCAAAGAGCGCCGACCAGAGAGGCGCTCGACCAAAGAGTGCCGACCAAGAGAAACAACCCCGCCATAGGACACTCCGCTAAGCAACCGGCTCAGCTCAGCACCCGAGCCGGGCCCGTACCTTAGCCAAATATCCAATCTCCACCTAATCCTCTAAAGGATCTGACAACTAAATACATGACTCCACTACAATCTGCCACCATTCCTAGGTCATCAAGGCACGTGATCTCCGCCGGCATTCGGCACGCCCTATCATTAATGCATGAGACCCCCTCAGGCCTCCGATGCACTCGGCCATTAAATGAACACAGCTCAAGATGATCTCCGGATCACTGAACCATCAAAGCATATGGCTCTCCCTGACCACCGGTTCACTCAGCAATCAATGCACTTGCTATCTACGAACCCCAGGTCCACTACGGCCGGCGGTTCAACCACCCCAACGGGTCCGATCAACCGTGACAACTCCCTGACTCCGGCCTGATCCGGCCTTATTCTCCACAACGCCATTAATGAGCGTGATCGTGCCCAATTATCACAAAAGAAGACAAATTCTCCTGTCACCTCCCAGGTAACATAATATCTTCCTATAAAAGAGAACCTGGGGAAAAAAGAAGGGGGGACACAGATATACACAAAAAAAGAGAGAACAAACATTCTCCTCTTTTACTCCCCACATATTAACCCCCTCTGACTTGAACTTCAGAGGGCCGGCACCGGAAAGCCCGGCCACCGGCTTTCTTGCAGGACTCTCCAGGAGGACGCCACCAGTCGACGCACCGCCACCCACCGTCCCGGCAGCGGAGCTCCTCCCCTCTCGGTTCGCGGCAGCCCCCGGGTTCAATTTCCAGCAACAGTTGGCGCTAGAGGAAGGGCCCGAGTTGCTGCCATGAAACTAAGAAGTAAGGGGGCTTCCAATGCCTCTCGACGTCCTCCACCTAGTCCTGGACACTCTGTCCAGAACTCGCCGCCTCCGGCCGAATCAACTCCTCAAGTTCGGCCGGAGCAGTTTGATGCCCTGGTGCAACAGGTGCAGGCCTTGGCCACTGCTGTCCAAGGCTTGCAACCCAGGGGCATCCCGACAGCACCGCTCCCTCCGGCTCCAGTTCAACCGGAGCCTCCTACAATCGGACTTCCCCTTCAAGGTCAGGACTCTCAAGTCCAGGCCTTCCTCTGGAGAGAACATCCAGTTAGAGGCCCTGGTGGCTGGCCATAACCCTCGGAGGCTGAGTCGGTTCCAGGGCAACTTGCACCAGAACGAACCGCTGCAGCGATCCCCCAGAATGATGAACTCGACAAGAAGGTCGAGAAGCTGGAACGCCAGATCCAGGCACTCCACGGAAGGAAACCGGGACATAATGGTGACTTCGAGTTCACCACAAAGTCCCCCTTCTCCCAGGAGATTAAAGATGAGCCGGTCCCGCCGTGGTTCAAGATGCCCCAGGTGGAGCCTTACAACGGCAGGGCCGACCCCCTTGACCACCTGGATAGTTATCGGGTCTTAATGGCCCTACAAGGAGCCTCGGAGGCCATGATGTGCAAAGCTTTTCCAGCGACACTCCGAGGACCGGCCCGGCTTTGGTTTACCGGGCTGAAGCCGAGTACTGTCTCCTCCTTTGAGCAGCTCGGCAGGCAGTTTGCCAGTAATTTCGCCGCCAGCCAGCCCCAGCGGCGGATATCAGACTCCCTCCTTGACATCAAACAAAAGGAGGGAGAGTCTCTCAGGGAGTATTTGGACCGGTTTACCGCCGCAACATGAGAAGTCCGGGAGCTTGACCAGTCGATCGCCATGTCAGCACTGAAGACTGGAGCCCGGTCTTACAGGTTCCTCTTCTCTATCGAGAAGAATTTCCCTGCGGACCTCACCGAAATGCTTGTTCGGGCGCGGAAGTACGCCAAAGCTGAGGAAGCCGTGGCCGTTAGGCGGAGCGGGGCCGAACAGACTCCCAAGAAACAGAAAAGACGCCGCGAGGAGCGTGGCCAGCCCAGAAGCCCGTCCCCGCGCCGAGTCAAAAATCCGCCCCGCCTAAAGAGTCCACCCCGACTACGGGGACCGCCTCAGCAGAGGTCACCATTCCGCCCGAGGTTTCCACCACGGGCCCGTGCACCCGAAGGGAGGTATGAAAACTACACTCCCCTCACCGCTCCTCGGGCCGAAATCCTCATGGAGATTGAGGGTCGGGATTGCATCCGGCTCCCACCTCCGAAACGAGATTCTGGAGCTTGGCGTGATCCCCGGAAATATTGCCGTTTCCATCGGGATCACGGCCATGACACTGAGGACTGCTATCAGCTCCGGAACGAGATCGAAGCGCTCATCCGCCGAGGGGTGCTCGATCGATTCGTGCGAGGCCGGCGTGAAGAAAAGAAGCCAGCCGAAGGAGCCGCACAGCCTGGAGGTTTAAATGCCAACAGGCCCATCGCCGGAACCATCAACACCATCCGAGGCGGGGCCTCGATTGGAGAAGCTTCAGGGGAAGGAACCTCCTCGAAGCACCTACGCGCCTCGTAAGCCATCTCTTTCTCAGACGATGATCTGGAGGGAGTTGAAACTCCCCACGATGATGCTGTGGTCATTTCCATGATCATAAATAGATTTGATGTAAAACGCATCTTGATCGATAATGGAAGCTCGGCGAATGTTTTGTATTTTGATGCCTACGGTAAAATGGGGATGACAGGAGAGCAACTACGGAGGATGAATGCTCCGTTGGTTGGATTTACTGGAGATTCAGTCCCAGTAGAGGGCGAGGTCGACCTCCTGGTCATGGTCGGGCTCGCCCCCTGTGAAAGTACCGTGAGGATGAGCTTCCTTGTGATACGCCTGCCCTCGGCCTACAATGCCATCCTCGGAAGACCAGGTCTCAACGCCCTCCGAGCGGTAGTCTCGACTCGCCACCTGCTCATGCGATTCCCCACCAGCCAAGGAGTTGGCGAAGTTCGTGGGGACCAAACGGTAGCGAGACAATGCTACATGGCGACCCACGAGGCGAAACGACCAGCTGAGGTGCCTGTCCCAGCAACCGACCAGCCCTCAACTAAAACTCTGGAGGCACGGGTCAACCCTCAGAAAAAGCGGGTAGAGCCTGGTGAGTTACTAATCCAAGTTCCTTTGCGCGAAAACTTTCCCGAGCTAACCGTGCATGTCGGCTCTGGCCTCAATGAGTGCGAAAGGGATCGCCTCGTCAACTTCTTGCGAGATAACATGGATGTCTTCGCCTGGTCGCCCGCGGATATGCCGGGGATAGATCCAGAGATCATGGTCCACCGGCTCCAAGTAAGGCCAACCTGCAAGCCCGTGCGACAAAAGAAACGAGGCGCCGCCCCTGAACGACAACGAGCAGCAGCCGAGGAGGTTGACAAACTCCTCGAAGCTGGCTTCATCCGGGAGATATCCTACCCAGAGTGGCTCGCCAATGTGGTCCTCGTCAAAAAAGCCAGCGAAAAATGGCGCATGTGCGTGGACTACACCGACCTGAATAAAGCCTGCCCAAAGGACAGCTTCCCATTCCCCAGCATCGACCAGCTCGTGGACTCCACCTCGGGGCACGAGCTGTTAGCATTCATGGACGCCTTCTCCGGATACTATGGCGCCAGAAGATGAAGAAAAAACGGCCTTCATCACCGACGGGGGTACCTACTGCTACAAAATAATGCCATTCGGCTTAAAGAATGCCGGGGCAACTTATCAAAGACTGGTCAGCCGGATCTTTAAAGACCAAGTAGGCCGGAACATGGAGGTCTATGTTGATGATATGCTGGTGAAAAGCAAGGCGGCGCAAGACCATGTGGCCGACCTTAATGAAGCATTCTGCACACTCTGGAGGTACCAAATGAAGCTCAACCCAGCCAAATGCGCCTTCGGAGTCACCTCCGGCAAATTCCTTGGCTTCATCATTACACAACGGGGAATCGAGGCCAATCCTGAAAAGATCCGAGCACTCCAGGAGATGACGCCTCCGAGGACAGTCAAGGAGTTACAACGGCTTACGGGCCGAGTTGCAGCCCTCGGGAGATTCATCTCCCGCTCAGCCGAGTGCTGCCTTCCATTCTTTGCGGCTCTTAAGAAGCCGAAAAACTTCCTATAGTCGGACGAGTGCCAGCAGTCTTTTGAAGAGCTCAAGCACCTTCTGGCCTCCCCTCTCCTGCTCACAAAGTCTCAACAGGGTGAACTCCTCTACCTGTATTTAGCTGTTTCCCCTGTAGCAGTAAGCTCGGTCCGGGTCCGAGAGGAGGGCAAGCTCCAAAAACCAGTATATTACACCAGCCGGGTCTTGAGGATGCTGAGACCCGATACTCTAAGCTAGAAAAGACTGCCTATGCCTTGGTCATTTCAGCTCGGAGGCTCCGGCCTTATTTCCAAGCCCACACAATGGCCGTGTTGACCGACCAGCCAGTAAAGCAAATCCTGCAAAAATCAGACCGTGCAAGCCGAATTACTAAATGGGCCATCGAGCTCGGAAAATTTGACCTCGAGTATCGACCCAGACCGGCGATCAAAGCGCAAGCACTCGCCGACTTCATAGTCGAGTGCACCATACCGGACGAGGTCAAGCCTGAACCTGAGCCTATACCAACGGAGCAGACCCTGAGTTTGGCATGGACTTTGCATGTCGATGGCTCTTCAAACTCGGGGGGTAGCGGAGCAGGTCTCATCCTCACCAGCCCAGAAGGGGTGGTCGCCGAACAAGCCTTGCGCCTCGAGTTTCCTGCTTCCAACAACATGGCGGAATACGAAGCGCTCGTTGCCAGGCTCAAACTAGCCAGAGAGCTAGGAGTGAAGGACCTGGAGGCCTTCAGTGATTCTCAGCTCGTCGTCAACCAAATTTTGGACGACTTCGAAGCCAGAGACCCCACAATGCAGAAATATCTTCAAAAGGTACGGGATCTCGCCTCGACCTTGAATTCTTTCCACATCCAATATATTGCCAGGTCGGAGAATCTTAGGGCCGACCAGCTGTCAAAGCTGGCGTCCTCTCGCATGAGCGAGCTTCCCAAAATGGCGGCACTTGAGTACCTCCAAAAACCCAGTACGAAGGAGCCCGAGCAGGCCCTTTGTATTGAGTCTGAGCCAAGCTGGATGGACGAGCTCACCAGTTATCTGCAAGACGAAGTCCTCCCCAGTGATGAACGAGAGGCTCGCCGAATAAAGTGCTCCGCCACCTGGTATATATTGCATGAGGGAAAGCTCTATCGGAGATCTTTCACCTCTCCCCTCCTCAGATGTCTCCGCCCAACAAAGGCTGATTATGCAATGCGCGAAGTCCATGAAGGGATTTGCGGAAATCATCTGGGAGGACGAGCATTGGCCCATAAAATTTTGGGCCAAGGATACTATTGGCCGACACTCCAGAAGGATGCTGTGGACTTCGTCCGAAGATGCGATCGATGCCAAAGAAACGCCAATGTCCAACGCCGACCCTCGGCTCCCTTAACTTCTATCAACTCCCCTTGGCCTTTTACCCAGTGGAGAATTGACATTCTAGGACCATTTTCTATGGCTACCGGACAAAGAAAATTCTTGGTTGTCTCCATCGACTATTTCACAAAGTGGGTAGAAGCCGAGCCCCTTGCCCGGATCACCGAGCAGATTCGGGCTCCTCCGTATTCTCATATCCGACAACGGCCGCCAGTTCGACAACCTCCATTTCAGAGAATTCTGCTCCGAGCTTGGCATCGACCACCGCTTCACCTCGGTCGCGCACCCTCAGACGAATGGAGAAACCGAGGTAACAAACCATACTATTTTGCAGGGGCTCTAAGCCAGGCTCGACAAATCCAAAGGACAATGGGTCGAAGACCTATACAATGTCCTGTGGGCTTACCGGACTACATTCCGTGTCCCCACCGGTGAGACTCCCTTCAATCTAACGTATGGAACGGAAGCTGTCATCCCGTTGGAGATTGGGCTCCCTTCTCCGAGGGTAGAACTTCATGATGCCGGCTCCAACTCCTCACAGCTTCGGAACAACCTTGACCTGATCGAGGAAACAAGGGAGGCCGCCCGAGTTCGCATGGCGAGGTACCAGCAAAAGACAGCACAGTACCACAACGCCAGGGTCAAAGTCAAATCCTTCAAAGTAGGGGACCTTGTCTTCAGAAGAGCCGAGGCCTCCCGACCAACCGAGCAAGGGAAACTGGCTCCAAATTGGGAAGAGCCTTACCGAGTCACGCGCATCCGCCGGCCCGGAACTTACAAGCTAGAGTCTCTAGATAGGACTCCCATTCCACGAAGCTGGAGTTCTGAAAATCTCCGCGTGTACTACCAGTAGAACCTCGAGGGGTCCCCTACTATTTAACCATAAATTTCATTTTATGACGGCTTGTGCACTCGTTCAAACTCACCAATTCTCCTAAATTGTCTCATGGAACCAGGCTCGTTCTCCATCGGCCAACGAGCTCGGCTCGTTCTCCATCGGCCAACGAGCTCGGCTCGTTCTCCATCGGCCAACGAGCTCGGCTCGTTCTCCTACCCTGACCATGGTCGGGATGCCCCGATATTTCGGGATGACGGAGTACCTATGTGGACTCCCTGAAGATGTTCGTGAGTTCGTGATGCGGCCTCCACCGACCAACGAGCTCGGCTCGTTCTCCTACCCCGACCACGGTCGGGATGCCCCGATACTTCGGGATGCGGTCTTCATCGACCAACGAGCTCGGCTCGTTCTCCATCGACCAACGAGCTCGGCTCGTTCTCCTACCCCGACCACGGTCGGGATGCCCTGGTACTTCGGGATGCGGTGTTCATCGACCAACGAGTTCGGCTCGTTCTCCATCAACCAACGAGCTCGGCTCGTTCTCTATCGGCCAACGAGCTCGGCTCGTTCTCCTACCCCGACCACGGTCGGGATGCCCCGATACTTCGGGATGCGGTCTCCACCGGCCAACGAGCTCGGCTCGTTCTCCATCGACCAACGAGCTCGGCTCGTTCTCCTTCCCCAACCACGGTCGGGATGCCCCGATACTTCGGGATGCGGACTCCATCAACCAACGAGCCCGGCTCATTCTCCATCGATCACGGAGCTCGACTCAATCTCCTGTTCGTGATCAACGAAGAGTCCGTGATTGACAACAAACCGGATTCTTCTATTTTGCCGGCGTCCCCAAAGAACGGACCCCGAGCAGAAGAGCGTCTTCAATCGCCAGGCGAAGTTCATAGCCTCGGCATAAGAACGCTCACGGTACCAGGTACCCATTCAATTAATGTCTTTACATTATCTCATTTATTTTCATTCTCGGATTCTTCTATCTTGCCGGCGTCTCCAACGAACGGACTCCGAGCAGAAGAGCGTCTTCAATCGCCAGGCGAAGTTCATAGCCTCGGCATAAGAACGCTCACGGTACCAGGTACCCATTCAATTAATATATTTACATAATCTCGGTTATTTTCGTTCTTGGATTCCTCTATCTTGCCGGCGTCCTCAAAGAACGGACTCCAAGCGGAGGAGCGTCTTCAGTCGCCAGGCAAAGTTCGCAGCCTCGGCGTAAGAACGCTCACGGTACCAGGTACCCATTCAATTAATGTCTTTACATTCTCATTCCTGGTTAATTAACTACCTGAATGAACCTCCGACCATCGTCGAAGTATCTGGCCGGGCCAATCATCGCTCGGCCTCACCCCTCCTACGTACACCGTTCAATGGCAAGCTTAGTCTGTGCCGTCAGCTCGATGAATTCCTATCTCAAGCTGACAGGCGTTTAACTCGTATGTCGGAAAAAATCCGATCATCCGCCTCGGCAACCCGAGATCCGGCCCAAAGTTCACTAGGAATTTTAAATCTAGTGACCATAGTCCTAGGGCTCGGTCGAATTCTGAGCTAAGCTCGAAAAGACCCCCCGAGCCCAAGCGCATCCTAGACATAAGCGTCGCTATATTACTGATCTTAGGACCGAGCAACGGAAACTCGAACCTAAGCTCGGCTGTGCCGAGCCTAAATGCAAGTCCAACTATGTGGCGAACGAAGTTGGGGCCGTAGAGCCCAATCCCTTGGAGCCTAAAAGCGGATCCAAGTGAAAGAAGTCTAAGTCAACCAAAGCACAAGTCAAGCTACAAGTTATAACAAATATGTATATTCATTTCAAAAAGCCCGTAGGCTAAGTACAAAGCTCGGGCTCGGCCTTAACAAGTGTGGGGGCCATCCCGACTTCCAAAAAAAAAAAAAAAACAAACAACTATACTAAGGCTCGGGTTCGGCGACTTCAGGAATGGCCGGCTCGGCGATCAAAGCCTCTTCCTCGGCAGCGCCAGGAACAGCCTCGAAAGTCATCTCGGTGACCTCGGGGACAGCCTCGACCGCCTCGGCCGGACCTTCCTGGTCGGCCCCCGGAGCTTCTGCCTCCGCCTCCGACCTTTCGACCCCTGCTCCCGATTTAAGCAGGTTCAGGTCAAAGTCCGGAAGGAGCCGCCGCAGTTGGTTGCGGAAGTCCTTGAAGCCTTGGATCAGCCCGTTCACGCCTTCCTCTTCCAGAAGGTCACAGAACTCCTCCGACTCGCGGAAGAGCCTAACCGCGTCTTGGGCCTGCTCCCGAGCCTCTTGCTCCCGAGTCTCGTGGTACGCGGCTTTCCGCTCGAGGTTTTTTATTTCCCGCTTGAGCTCTAAGGTTTTGAGGCGGGCGTTCCCCACCTCTTGCTCGCGGGTGGCCAGCGCCAGCTCGGCCTCGGCCAAACGAGCCTCCACGGCGCGCACTTCAGATCTCGTCAACGTGTGGGCCCTTCTCCTCTTCAAGCTCGGCGGTCAGAGCTCGAACCTCGTCTTCGGCCGCTCCCACCCTTGCTTGGAGCACCTGGCGCTCGGCCTCGGACGCCAGGCACCTTGCCTCGGCCTCCTCGTGCCCCCGCTGATGCCTCCGAGCTCGCTCCTGGTAGTCTTGCACGATGTGCATCAGCGTCTCCGTCTCGTGCAGATGCTGTAAAAAAAAGGCGTGAGAAACGTGAGAAATTAAAAATAAAACTTGCATAACTGTATAAATAGGAAGACTAACTTACCCGGACGGCAGAGCAAAGAGTGGAGTCCATGAAGGCGCCGTAGTTCATGGACCGTATTTTGGCCTGGTCGGCCGGAAGAAGCGCGACCCGGAATACTTCGCGCGCCACTTGGGATTATCAAGGGCCGAATCGCCCTTGAGGACCGACCAGACGGGAGCATAAGGCACCCGCTCCCGTGAGCCCGAAAGGTCGACCTCGGCTGGCCCAGACGGAGCCGGCCCCACAGCTCCTTGGCTGCTCCCCGGCTCGAAACTGGAGGGCTGGGGTCGGAAAGGCGGCCGATCTGACTGCCGCAAAACCGGAGCGGGGCGCGCGAGCACCAAACCCGCTGAACTTCCCCCCTGGTCGGCGATTGGGGCTTCCTGCCGACCAGGGATCCGTGAAATTGGCGCCGGGCACGGGAGCGCCACCGTAGCTCCACTAGAGCCCGCGCCCTCCCCCCGACCAGCTTCGGAGTGCGCGGGACGAGGAGCGCCCGCCTCGACCGCTGCGGTCGCCGAGACCTTCGCTTTCTTTCTCGGCTCGGTCAGTTCTTCCGAGAGCTCGGCCGCCCTCTTCTAGAACCGGGCGTATAGAACCTCGCTCTTGGTCACCATCTTTGCGATATCTGCAAGGACGAGCAGGATTAGAATTTAGAACTGTAACAAAATGGAAAAGACGCCCTATTGTTACCCTTACCCTGAGGACGCGCCGAGCTCAGGCCAACGTTCACTAGAGCGTCCTCACTTATAAGGCCGCTCAGTAAAATACCGTCTCCGAGGCTGCGGATGGTGTCAATGATCCCCTGCTCGCGCGGAGAAAGCTTGGGGACTTTGTTGACGGACCTAAGCTGGGTCGGCCCCCACCTAGGGTCAAACCCCCATGTCCGTTCAGAACCTAGAAAGAAGAACTTCTTCTTCTAGTCATGAATGACGAAGGAGCGCCCTGGAAGAGTGGTCGGCCCGCCCAAAGGGCAATGTAGAGCCACTCTCCGTCTCCCGGATTCAACTTCAACACAAAAAGTCGCCGGAAAATGTTGACAGAAGTCGGAATCCCGTACGCTAAACATAGCGACAGGAAACCGACCACTGTCCTCCAGGCATTCGGAGCGAGCTGCACCGGAACCAACTGGTATTCCGTCAGCAACTCGTTCACGAACCCGTGAAGAGGAAATCGTAGGCCGGCCCAGAGTGCCTCCAGGTACACTCCGATCCGGCCTACCAGAGGATTGGTTACCCGATCCTCCCGCCTGGCGGGCTCGAAACGGAACCCTTGTAGAGGAAAAAACCATTCCTCGGTCATTTCGACCTCCAGTACACCCATGGTGGACTCGACTTCATTCGGACCGGAACCCATTAGGAGGAAGGAAGAGAAAAGGTTCGAGAGGAAAAGGGACCTGTAAAGGATACCGGAGAAAGGAAATTTCGGACCGAGAAAAGCCGGAGGAAGGAGACAATAGGAAAGCAGCAGGAGGCCAGGTGAGGATTTATATAAATCCCTCCAACGGCCTAGATCAGTGAGAAGAAACACTGCTCCCCGTTCGGATCACGACGCGTGTCGACCCAAAAGACGGAGCGCCACATTTAATTTGGGCTGACGCTTCGAACACAGAAGCGCCCCGTCGGATCATGCGGCCCCATCATGAGCCCACGACGCGAGGACGCTTCGGAGAAGGCGTCCCAATAATGAGGCATTTTTGGGAAAGAAGAGACGCCGCCCATTAGAGGCACCTCGAAGCGCCCGATAATTCGAAACGCGCGATAATTCAAAATTCCCTTTTAACTCATAATGGCCCGACTAAAACTACTTCCCGCGCTCAAGCTGGTGGCCAGTTGGAACTCGGAAGTCGGGGGGTAGTGTTGGGGAAAAAACCCAAGTCGTGCCAGTCTGAAGGCGCTCGGCCAAAGAGCGCCGACCAGAGAGGCGCTCGACCAAAGAGCGCCGACCAGAGAGGCGCTCGACCAAAGAGTGCCGACCAAGAGAAACAACCCCGCCATAGAACACTCCGCTAAGCAACCGGCTCGGCTCAGAACCCGAGCCGGGCCCGTACCTTAGCCAAATATCCAATCTCCACCTAATCCTCTAAAGGATCTGACAACTAAATACATGACTCCACTACAATCTGCCACCATTCCTAGGTCATCAAGGCACGTGATCTCCGCTGGCATTCGGCACGCCCTATCATTAATGCATGAGACCCCCTCAGGCCTCCGATGCACTCGGCCATTAAATGAACACAGCTCAAGATGATCTCCGGATCACCGAACCATCAAAGCATATGGCTCTCCCTGACCACCGGTTCACTCAGCAATCAATGCACTTGCTATCTACGAACCCCAGGCCCACCACGGCCGGCGGTTCAACCACCCCAACGGGTCCGATCAACCGTGACAACTCCCTGACTCCGGCCTGACCCGGTCTTATTCTCTACAACGCCATTAATGAGCGTGATCGTGCCCAATTATCACAAAAGAAGACAAATTCCCCTGTCACCTCCCAGGTAACATAATATCTTCCTATAAAAGAGAACCTGGGGGGAAAAGGAGGGGGGACACAGATATACACAAAAAAAGAGAGAACAAACATTCTCCTCCTTTACTCCCCACATATTAACCCCCTCTGATTTGAGCTTCGGAGGGTCGGCGCCGGAAAGCCCGGCCACCGGCTTTCTTGCAGGACTCTCCAGGAGGACGCCACCAGTCGACGCACCGCCACCCACCGTCCCGGCAGCGGAGCTCCTCCCCTCTCGATTCGCGGCAGCCCCCGGGTCCAATTTCCAGCAACAGTAGGTATAAATTTTTCTCTTTTTTTTAATGTAGGTAAGTAATACAATTTTCACCTCTAAGTTGCAGCATACATCTTGAAAGATCAAAATCTCACAAAGTATTAGTTACGTGATAGATTCCAACAGAATGTATGACATTGTTGAGGTCAGATACAGCATTAATTAAGTTGGAGGACGATTTCTAGTTCTCCATCTAGAAATGGAATGGCAACCTACAAACCGGCATTCAAGAGCTATGGTTTCAGCTGGGTTGCAGCATGAAATTGCCGCTCTGTTCACAGGTAACTTCTTTTTTCTGCCCTGAAGGGAAGCTTATTTCAGAAAGAGCCATCAAATCTTTTTTTTTTTTTTTTTTTTTTTGCTAAAACCGATGATTCATACTATTCGGGTACGAATGCACCTAGAAGAGTCAGCATACAAAATCTCCCGGATAGGACCAGGTAAATCACCCTCACCGACCCATAGTGAGCCGCCTGAGTGGCACGCAACAAACGCCGCCACCCAGTCTGCCGCACCATTGGCCTCCCGATATACATGCCCAGCTCGAAAGAGTACCCCCTTCCTCACCATCAACCATATATCCCGGAGCAGTGGGTGAACTGCCCTATCGCTATACGGGCCCTTCCGGACCCAACTGATCACAGTGGCCGAGTCTCCCTCCAGGATGATGGAGCTCGCCCGCAAAACGGATCGCGCATATCGCAACCCCATCCAAGCTGCCCGCAGCTCTGCCCCTGGAACTGAGATGTCGAAGATCTGACAGCCTCCTGCTGCCACCAAGCAGAAATCCGGGCCCCTGATGACAAACCCAGCACCTCCCCTCCTGCCACCATCCTGGACTGAGGCATCAAAATTAACCTTGAGGAAGCTCGGGGGTGGGGGCTTCCAGGTGAAAAACACCACATGAGGAGCTGCCAAAGCAGAGTGGGGGCCCCAGATGGGGGCATCAAAAGAGCCATCAAATCTTTTGACAGGAGCAATAAGCTGAAGGAATAACAACTTAAGCTTAGCTATCGATATCTCAAGTTTGTCGATGACCCTAAGAGTGTGAATATACAGCTCAAAAAACTCAAATTTCTTTGAAGTATTTTTCACTGATAACTCATCTAAAGATAACCCCATAACAGTAACTGAATCACTTCCCTGCCAGAAATTCTAATGTTGGATAGATATTATATGACTTCTGTGACAACCTTGCACTTTACAACAGTCTCAGACAAGTGACATCTAAATCCTTCCCAAATTCTAGTATCATGTAACATTTTGATCCCGGGCTTAATTTTTCACCTTCAAGACCTATAGCTTTCGCCGCTTCATCCAGAATTCTCACAAATCTTATTGTTAGCATAATTTTAGACATCACGTAACAACCTACATTGCCTGTAATATTTTTTTTGTTAGCGCAATTTTGTATGAACCAATATTATTTTTTTATTAACATGAACTTGTTAGAATAATTTTAGGGATCGCATAACAACTTGTATCAGTTAGTAGTATTTTCCATTGTTTGTGTGATCCTAAATCAATCTATATTATTTTCCTCATATGCAGTTTTTACACAAGCATATATAACCTCTAAGATGTTGACGAAACAAAAAAATAAAATCACTTTTCTCTTTCTTTTTCTATTATTTTTTTCTTCTTCTGCAAATATTTTTAACATGGTATCAGAGCCACCGATCACGTAACTTACTGTTATTATCTCTTCCGCCTTATCTATCGATTTCTGTTCCTAGGTGAATCACCATCCAAAAAATCTTCTATTTTTTGGTGCATCTGCAGACCTCAATTTTCTAATAAATCAATATTGATCTTATTAATAGATTTGCATACCCTCTATTTTCGATAGATTACTATCTAAAGATTCTTTGTTTTCTATGGATTCGCAGCTCCTCTCCACCGCTTTTTTCTTCAACTTCAGATCTTCGGTTATCTCTCCTCACCGTCGCTCGGCTCCATTCTCTCCATCTCCGGTTTTATATGTTGCCTTTGGCTAATTCACCATCCAGTTCGTAGTCTCTTGCTCCTCTTCCATGGTGCCTTTGCCTATGAATATCATCGACCTTCGGTTTTCTTCTTTCCGAGCTTTGTCCTCGCTACAACTGTCATCTTCTATGTGTCTTCTCGTTGCCGCATCATCAGACAAGTGATGCAGGACAATTGCAGAAATGAGAGGAAAGGGAGAAGAGGAGGAGGGAAAAGAAGAGAAGGGAGAGAAGAGGAGGGGGAAGAAGAAGACAAGGAGGCTAATTTTTATTCATCATTCATCAAAAACCTAAACATGAGGGTGGACCCATATAAATAGGGTCACAAAATAACAAATAGATCCCTACAAATAAAACAATCCCGAAAAGGCCCTAAAATGACAATATGCAAATAAACCCAAATGACAATATGCAAATAAATCCAATCAACATAAAATAAATCCAACTAAAATAAATCAATCTAAAAAAAAATCAGGCTGGCTGAATCGGCTAGGATCCGCTGAGCTGGCTGGATCCTGTGAAGACCGGCTGACCTAGCACTGGTGTCCGCACCAACTCTCCTCGGGTGGAAAGAAGTCGACCTTGACGAAAGTGGCTCGGTAAAGCCCCGGTAGTACTCCAACAAGTTGGGGTCAATCAGCGGTCTCTCCTCGTGCTGGATCCAAGTGTAACCGGACTTTGGTCGTCCACGCCAACGAACCAAAAAATGCTGGATGCCTCCATCACCATTAATCTTTTCTTCAACATCCCGATGTGTTCAAGAGGGCAGGCCGATCTCCACGGCGGTGGCTGCAGGCAGGGGCGGAGGTCGCGGCGGCTGTACTGGCGACGGGAGACTCCGGTAGATGGCGGCGTCCGGTGGTGAGCCGATGGCGAGGCGGTCACGGCTCCGGCAGCGGCCCCTCTGCGGATCCAACGCAGGTGGCTGATGGCGGTGGTGGGCGCAGCGATGGAGGACCTGAGGCGACAGACTGCAGCGATGGGAAGGAACGGCGGCGTTGCCCCTTCGAGTCCGGCCACGGGCGGTGGTCACAGAGGCGAGGCCGATGGCTCTCGTGGGGTCGCGGCGTCTTTTGTTGGCAGACCAATGGCGGGACGGCGTTGCGAGGTGGAGGCGACGGTGGCGTGCGGTGTAGCCGGCGGCAAGGGGGGGGGACGTGGTGGCCACAGGCTTGGCGGCCGGTGGGATGGGCCCGACGAAAGGGGTTTTCCCCTTTTTGCCTCTGATGAGAACTGAGACCGAGCGTGAGAGGGGTTGGTGAAATCGAGAGAGAGAGAGGAACATAAACTGGATCGAGGCTTTAGCAGTAGGGGCAAAGCCAGCCTGCTCTGATACCAAAGCTGATGCAGGACAACTGCAGAAAGGAGAGGAAAGGAGAAGAAGAGGAGGGAAAAGAAGAGAAGGGAGAGAAGAGGAGGGGGAAGAAGAAGACAAGGAGGCTAATTTTTATTTATCATTCATCGAAAACCTAAACATGAAGGTGGACCCATATAAATAGGATCACAAAATAACAAATAGATCCCTACAAATAAAACAATCCCTAAAAGGCCCTAAAATGATAATATACAAATAAACCCAAATGACAATATGCAAATAAATCTAATCAACATAAAATAAATCCAACTAAAATAAATCAATCTAAAATAAAATCAGGCTGGCTGAATCGGCTAGGACCCGCTGAGCTGGCTGGATCTTGTGGCGACCGGCTGACCTGGCACTGGTGTCTGCACCAACAAGCCATTTAGCTACCTCGACAGACATGTCAGTTTGTCACGTCAATCAGATATATCAGTATGTTATATCGGCTTCTGAGTTATTATGACAACTCTTAATCTGCTACATTAGCTCTCGTCTTCTGCCACATCAGGTTCTATGCTACCATGTAGCTACTATGTTAGCTCCTAGGCTCTCACATCAGCTTCTGAGCTAGTACTCCAACTCTTCATCTAGTACATCAGTTTTTCGGTACATTCGTGATACAATTTTCAAACTTAAGTTGGCACCTATAGTACCATCTTGAGTTTGAAGAGGAATGTTAGCATAATTTTAGGGATCATGTAATAACCTGTATCGCCTATAATATTTTTATTTATTAGCGTGATTCTGTATCAACCTATATTATTTTTCTTTATTAACATGATTTTGTTAGTGCAATTTTAAGGACCACATAACAACTTGTATCAGTCGATAATATTTTCCATTGTTAGGCTGATCCTATATCAACCTCTATTATTTTCTTTATATAAAGTATGTATACAAGTGTATATAATCCTTGAGATGTACCGAATATGGTGGAGTGGAGAAATAAAATTACTTCTCTCTCTCTCCCTCTCTCTTGTTTTTCCCCCTTTCTTCTGTAAACATTTTAATACTTATTTACACTGGTTCAAACCAAACGTCTCTGAGAAAGCTATTTTCTCCATAAGCTTAGCTAGCCTATCAGCCCCAGGTCCAGGCTTGAGCTGTGTTGGATCCCCGATCTCCGAGCACGGCGGACTTCCCACACACCAGCCCCCAGGGACGAAGCTCCCGTTCTTCCGGCCAAGGAGATCTGCGTCGATCTTATCAAGTACCGTCTCATTTCTGCCGAACTTGCGAGCGAAGGGTGCATTGCTGCCAATCGCATTAGGGATATCGGCTAGGGAGAGGACGCGCGGATGCTGCGATGCGGGTACATCCCATGAAATATAGTGGAGGTCATGGTTGACGACGGTGTGTACGAACTCCGGCGAGTTGCAGATGACTGTGTGGAAATAGCCTTCAGGGGAGGAAACAAAGTTTGTGTAGTACATGAGGAGAGTTCTTGGTAGGTTATCCCAGCCCCAGACACAGTACTCAACAAACTCCCGGGTTAAGGCCATCCATGCAGAGCCTGTTGAGAGTAACAACAGCAGCAGAAGCAGCAGCAGAAGCAGTCAGTTTCCAAGAATAAGCGATAGAATTCATGGTTTGCTCTACACAATATAGAAGGGAATTTTCCAGAGGAAACAATAAGAAGGGAACATATTTGTTCATGTAACCTTTAGACTACCATGCGAGCAGTGAACCGCTGCATTGTCGCACTGATTTCTCCTGGCCCTGAATTGCGTTCTTGACGCTAAAAGCAAAGTATTTCGCTACGAGAAGTATAAGATGATTGCAGTTTAGAGGAGACCATTTAAACGTAGTCAGAGGTTTCTATGCTCCTTTTATTCAGAAAATCCAAGCAAATATGAACGCAAAATGAAATTATGGTACCCAAGTAGGAAGAACAGATTGGGTGGATGACCTGCATGTATGGATATGGAGAAACAGATTTTTTTTTTTCTGAAAGAATGCTTGATTGCTAACTAGAACTAATATCTGACTTGCCTCATAAAGCCAATCAATCTATACTAGCCAAGGTAGGGAAGTAAAACTGATATCTAACTTGCTTTAAAAAGACCATGAATAGTTACTGGTCAAAGAAGGTGCAAGGTCAATCAGATTAAGTTAGTTCATATATTGAATTCTAGTTTTCTGGAAAGAGTGAGTTCTTGCAGAAGATTGCAAACATGAAAAAGCTCGAATGAGAAAGCTGTCCTTTCCTCATCCCAAAACTAATTAGAATATAGCAAGAAGTTTACCTGTAAACAGCTTAAATGCAGTTGGTAGCTCCCTATTCGGAGTCACTGAGAAGATATCCTTTTTCTGAGACATGTATAGCCCAGGGTCTACGATCAATGGCTTTCCCCTATGCTCGCTGCAATAACACCACCAAAACCAAATTCCATTGTTATGCCGCATGATTTCTACAGTTCAAACTGCAAAACGGATACTCATCAGGCCTAAAAGACGGTAGAATGATGTTGCTTACGCCTTCCATCCCAATCGACTCGTATGCTCGACAAAATTCAGATTCCTCGGCAGTGATGAAAAAGTGTGGAGGATATCTACACCCACAAACATAAACCATCACAATTACTGTACAGAACAATCAAACCATCAACAACTCAGAGCAGGGGAGAACCAAAAGGCCTAAACGCACCATCTTGCGTCGCGAGAGGATAATCGGAGGCACTGAGGTTTATGAACCAGTCCCAGTCCTTGCTCTTCTTGAGAAGTATAGCACAAGCGTGAAGAGTATTGGAAACCATGGTCGGCCCTCGATATGTAACCATATTAGCCTTAGTTATCACATGAACGTTACCGACCTTCCGATAAAGTGTATCATTTGCCACCCGGGAAGCCAATTCCAATCTCTCGGCAGCCCGCGATTCCAAGTCCAAGTGGACCACATAGAGGTTCCGAGGGTGATAGAGAGCCTGCAGTGTCCTCCACAGGCGATCCAAGTCACCCTTCGACCCCGAGACCAAGTAGGCCAGCCGAGGAATCGGCGGCCCGGCAGGTGGTGGCGGGTTACTGGAAAATTTGATTTCCACAAACGCAGGTCCCGAGCTCATCGAATTCCAGGCTTTGAAGTTGGAGAAGATGCTGGGGAGGAAGGAGAGGAGGCCCATGTTGAAGGAGGTGACAATGAGAACGATGCAGATAGTAGTGCTCAAGGCCAATGGGCATGCCCATTTCTTCTCCATAACTGGAAGCAGAGTAGCTCTTGCCTTTATAAATTCCATCCTGTATCCCTATATATATATATATATATATATATATATATATATATATATATATATATATATATATATATATATATATATATATATATATATATATATATATATCCTGCCCCTTGAGGCAGCTTATTATGTACGGCTCTAAGTTCTAGCTATATATGGAACAACTTTTACAACGAAAAAGATATAAGCTTCAGTGAACAAGGATTGCTTGGAAACTTTCGATGCTAATAAATGGAAACGATGAAACAAAAGAGGGGTAATAAGTACAGAAGAATCCAGAAAACTATGAAGGTAAAAGACAGAGGAGGAGCAGAGTGGCTGTGCTTTTGTGTAATCCTCGAAGGAGATGCTAAAATTTAGAATAAACGAGTGAAAAGAAGAACAATAAAAACAAAAATGAAATTAAAAACAGAAGGTTGAAGGTTTAAAACTTAGAATAAAGAAATGGGAACAACAACAACAAATCGAAGAAAGATATGAAGAACAGGGTTTGAAAGTGAGATTATCTAAGGTGGGAGAATAGAAGCAAGTAACAACAAGAACGACGGAGTAAGCGTGACTTACTTAAAAGGATTTTGTTGAGGAAACAGAAGCGGAACGACAACGGATATGCAACATGAAGCTAGCTAAATACAGAACGGAACCCAACAGGAGAGAGGAAGGTGGAACGAACCCAAACCAAAAAAACAAGAAGGAAGGGGATCGGATGCAGCCAAAATCCAAGGGGCAAAGCCTCGTTCTTATCAGAGGAATAAGAGCTGAAAAAATATCATATATTGTTGGGAAAGAAAAAGGGGGTTGGAGGTAAGATGAGAAACAGAGGAGGAAGTTATTATTTTTCTTTATTAGGCTCATTTCACCTTTGGTTCTTTTAGCACGCGCATTTTTTATTCCCTCTCTCTCTCTATAATGTTCGCAGTTTGGCAATAAAGGGAAGAGGTGTATATAATGGAAGGAGGAGGGTGGAATTAACCTGACCGTCGGTCGTATTCCTGCGAACTAATAAATCGGGAAACAGTTGTATATAATGGCATTTAAATCGCATTCAATCCGCCCAAGACGGCGGCCACGTCGCCGAATTCAACCCTTCGCTCACGTGGTTCCGTACCCATCCCTCTCTTCTCCACCTTTCCGTTGACGGCTTTTTGGAGTCGTGAGGTTGCCGCCCCACATTTCTGTGCCTTTTCCGTCAACTCACATCGACGTTTGAAGAATTAAAATTTACTACATCGTTATAAACAAATCGCATTCAATCCGCCCACGACGGCAGCCGCGTCGCCGAATTCAACCCTTCGCTCACGTGGTTACGTAGCCATCTCTCTCTTCTCACCCTTTCCGCTGACGGCCTTTTGGAGCCGTGAGGTTGCCGCCCCACATTTCCGTGCCTTTTCCTTCGACTCACGTCAACGTTTGAAGAATTAAAATTCTACCACATCGTAACGTTGATAGTATCTAAGTTTTGTCCCCCTCATTTTCCTTGTTCAGCTATATTTGTCCGTCCAATCCAGAAACAATGTTGCACCTCTTTTTTCAAAGAAGATAGAATACACATTCCATTGAGGCACTTGAAGTTAGATAACCAGTTTCAAGTACAAATAGTAACAGATCAGGTATAGACCGAATAGATTATTACCCATCCCCTTCCTACTTACCTTAAGATAGGACGGGGAGAGTTAAATAAAGTTACAAAAATTATTTTTTTATGTACAATTCTTTTTTTATCTCATTAAGAGAATCTGTGAATATATATATATATATATATATATATATATATATATATATATATATATATATATATATATATATATATATATATAGGGTGGATTTGGAATGGATTTTCTTATTACTCGTATTTGCTCAAATCATTTGCTGGCCAGTTAAACTCCGATCCATTCGAATCGGCTTGGATCATATATCCAATGAGGCGAAGTAAATTGCCATGCCTAGTTTCAAGAACCTTCAAAGATCAATTGGAATGCACATTCCATAGAAGATTCAAAATAAACTTGATTTATGAATTTGAGCCATGGTCATACACTATTTTTCCCTCTCAAGCCTCGGACGTAATCATCAAGATACTTCATCAATAAATAAGCCAGCACCTTCCTGATTTAATACAAATTATGTGAAGTCAAGGTCGTACATTTTGCTTCTAGTAATCTTGTGGACCGTACGGCTTCTTTTTATTAAAATTTAGAGGTTAAATGCAATCTGGATTGTTTAATCTTTCATGCTCACTTAGCTTGCATCATAGTTCTGCCATAAAACAAGGACAATCAGTTTGTACATGAGGTGGTCTGCCTGTAGGTGAACCTTTAGTGTCCCCACAGCCAGCCTCCACTTCAATAAAAATTGCTGCCTTCGACGGAAGGTGAAGTCTTCCACTTCAAAGTAGAGTCTTTGAGCCAAATGATCTATTGCTTAGACTTTAGAGGGTTAGGAATATTCTGAAAAAGGCTCTACCCATATGGTGCAGCACATCTACATGTGCTTTCTATCAACCAGAAAAATAAAAATTGCAATCTTTTTTATACTAATGCTGCAGGGGCCAAATCTAGGGCCCGATGCATTTTTGCATATTATATATCGATTGGCCATATCACGGTGAATGATAGAATAATGTTAGCTAGATAGCTTGAGCTTCGTGGCCGAGGCCTAACTTGGATGACTAGAAACTTTCATTTCTTTAGTAATAAAATGCCATTGACCTGCTTGAGAAGGAAAAGTAGGTGAGGCCCCTTATCATCATCCATCTTAGCAATGACACAGTCACGTCGACAAATGTTAGTGGGGCACGGCTTGCAACTCTTCTTCGAATTGGCATCGGGGGGAAGTCTATTTGACATTTCTGCGGATAAAGTGAATGGTTGGAAACCATATTGCCTAACTTGGGGCCTCGGATAGGTGTAATTCTACGGGTTTTGGGGGGAATTGTTGGTTATTGGAGACCATTTGATGTCATAAACCCATATTGCCTAACCCATTAAAAAGGTCAGTTTCCGGCTCGCACCCAAACAAAATTTTCTTCAACTCTAGAAAGGAAAATTAAAATGTACGAATGTGGATGGTGCGGTTGGGGGCTGCCCGCTAGTTTGGGGTCTTCCACCATCCCCCACAACTCCTTTTTTTTCTTTTTTTCTTTTTTTTTTTAAAGTGCTACAAGTCCTCGAAATGGCCTTAAAGGTTTGAAAATTAGTATTATTATTTTGGTCCTAAATCAACACCCTAACCTCCTGTCAACTGCAACGAAATAGCTATGTTTCGCCCTAGACTCTGCGATGCTTTTTATCTTGCTGGTCACGTGAGAGATCAAATGAGTACAAGAGCTAGGCACCCAAGCAGGTCCTGATTTCATGGCTCCTCTATTTGTCTCTATTGAGCGGCTTTGTGATATAATAGCCATCCAAAAATATAAGAAAAATATGTACATCCTCCTTTCTACTTAAAAGTAATTTTAATTTTTTATATGAGGTTAAACGGTATCATTAAGGCTATTAATTTAACGAGGTGTAAATGTAGATTTTGTAAACTATTGAATGTAAGTGTAATAAGAGTAAGGGGCAAATAATCAAGATTTGACTTATAGTTTGGGTATACGTAGTTATTCTAGATTTTTGAATTAGTATATTTAATATTTTAACTTTGTTGAGTTAGTTGTTGCAAAATTAATGCTTCTACGATTGCAAAATTAGCATTAATTTCTTATGCTTGACTTGTTATCTACAATCTACGGTTTCTAAGGTTATTCTTAGAATGACTAAACCACATGCACATTGAGGACTAGCTCCATATTTAACTAGGTCACTTTTCGAGGGACCGGGCCATTAGGTATGCATTGATGATAAGCGAAAGCTTTCATTGGAGTGTAATAAAAGTGATTGCCAAGCTGTATTCCAGTTAGTGCAATCTGATAAAGTACTAATTATTAGTTGGACCAAGTTCACCGGCAAGTTGACAGACCGGTCGAACCGTGGAGCATCACGCACAAACGTGCATATATTACGCACTTTTCCGTCTGATCCAGTTTTGTGCATGCTGCTTTGTAGTCGGACTAGTCCACAAACTGAGTGGTGGACTTGATCCAACTAATAATCATTCCTCGTAAAAGGGCTCCTAGTCAGCTTCTAACTCGACAAAAAGCTGGATATCCTTAGAATTTTATTTTGAGATGTTTGTTTCCACCATATTCTTAGGAAAGCAAATCAAGTCTTGGATTGGTCCCACACTTAGTGCCTGTTTCGATAATCCAGCAGAATTTAGACTAAATTTCCTACTGGATTTATGGACTAAGAAGTTAATTTGAGCATGGCCCACATTGACCCAACACACTCCAACCTAAATCCTTCCTGCAGACCAATAGGTCCATGGGCTAAGATTTAAGCTGAGAGTTTGAGGATCCTTTAGAAGATGCAGTCTAGGTGCAATAAATCCCAAAAAATAAACTAGAAGAGAGTTCAACACTGCAACAGTGTGAATGCAACCGAATATGCGAGTTAGGCCCCATTTAAGTCAAGAAGGGAACACCGTCTTGAGTCATTAAGCCACATACAAAACTTGGCATATAGGAAAGGGCCACTACATAATGCCCTCCCTCCCTCACGTCATCCAAGATTTAGTAGCATCAACTAACCCTGTCAAGATATCCATGCTATGGAATAATGGAAGCAGGAGAAAGAAAATAAATTAGACACTACAACTTCAAATGGTAACAACAACATCAGTTGCGCACCTTATCTTGCCCTAGCTATTCAGTTCTTGCTCGCAATGCCATATTGCCATGTGAGTGCGACCTACTTGTTACTTGGTTTGGACCCTACATGAAACTGGTACATTCTTGGACGTGATATCCTTCAGACCTAGCATTCCTCTGAAGGGAGGAATGATGTGCATGATAGAGCTAGGCCTACCTAAAGATGAACCGGTTGGGCTTCCAACAAAAATTCCCAAGGTTGGGCCTCTTCAGGCCTGGAGCATTCTGCCCACTTTCAGACCAGGATGGTCCCATGACTAAGTTTCCTATCCTTTTCTAAATCCCATTGGCACTACTAGATATTGAATTGATGTTGGGTCAAGTAAGTCTGTAAAAACTAAACCCTCAAACCTTAGCCCGAGGCTTGTAGCAAGAAAAAGACGCTTATAGTCCTCTTTTTCATGGTGCCCAATGGGCTAAGTCATGATTTCAAAATTTAGTTTGATATGGATGCTTGCTTTGGTCATTTTGCTTTGCATTAGGTGCTTGATTGCACTTGAAATTTTCAGGCCCATGTAAGGATTTTGCTGCCCAAGATTGGGACTACCTACCCCAACACAAACCTTGAGCATGATCTACTAATCAAATTTTGTGCTCTAGTCTTCTCCTAATCCACTGTGCACCAAGTTATCCAGCTACCTCAGCTGCTTCATTTCTTCTAATTAATATACGAAGCCCAGCAAGTGTCCATGAATCACTGATGAACAAAAGCTAGCACTGAGACACTTCCACTCATTTCATTTTCTCGATCTATTTACAACTCTCACGAAAGCAAGATCATCACTCAAGTGCGGAACAAGCACGCAGTAGAAAGAGGTGGCGGAGGATGAAGAAGTAGGAAGCTTTTCTTCACAATTTCAACTCAAACAACTTCCACGGCAGTGCAGTGCAAGTCGAAGGTCAGCATCGAAGCTCTAAGCTTCGGTTGCCGGTCGGACGCCGGGGTTGGGAGGAGCGGCCAAGGAGAAATCCTCTCAGGTGTGCCGAGCCATTTCGACTGCATGTACTTGTGCTTCCTCCATGGGCCCATATGCATCTTGTTATCCTTCATGCACTTCTTCGCCGCGGAACACATGATCTTGATCACACTCTTTAGCTTCTCCGACTTCCCAACGAAGACCTCCGGAAGGCAGTTCACAAGGTTGCTGTACTCCTGACTGGCCCTTGCCATCTCAAACTCTGCACGGAAGTTCAACTCTATGACCACTCTAATTGGGCTTCTTTTGCCATTCTTGGCCTCCATCACTACGTCTACGTAACTGTGTTCTCCTGTGGACATACGACCATAATACGTCATACACCGTCGCATCCGCAGTGCGATACATTGTGAATACGAAAGATATAGCATCTTAGTGGAAAAGGCAATCCGACATCGATCGGAAAAGTGATAATAACACAAGGAATTAGACAGCATATCCTGAAAGGCAATGAAGATAATATCCAAAGCTTGGATGTATATATACCAAACCTTAGCCATTTAATCCAAACCTAGCTTTGCTTTTACTAAAGATTCCCCCAACTTGCTGGTAAAAAGGTGCAGCTTCGTCGCTTTATATCATGTAGTGGAGATGTCATACATGTGATGTTATATTGACTAGGTTAGCTTTTGATGGAACCCTTGGCCAAATCCAAACCTGGCGCGTTAAAAAATCTCCCCCAACTTGTTTGTAAAAGGTGTAACTCTGTCACGTCGTACCATGTAGCTAGTGAGGAACTCGCATCCTTCATCATGTGATGATATAATTTATCATGTCACAACATGGTGTCGACATATAGAGGAAAAGTATTCCCAATTACCTGAAGGAATATTCGGGGAACGCCTCCACTTGGACTTGCAGAGGGCGCTGTTGAATCCTGCTTCCCGGAGCCTTTCGGCGATGTGTCTGCGTGCACAATTCCGACATCCCTCGGCCATTCGATTCGGGCAGATGCAAACAAATCCCGCGGATTGCATCTTCTTCACGGCATCCTCCGTCGCCATCCGTATCTTTGCTTCCACCGAGCTATTCTTAGACAAGGCCTCCTGTTGCAATCCAATTGTACAACTAGATCTAATTAGATCACCATTAAATTAAAACAAATAATCAAACTTTAAAACAGAGCAGCCGACTGCTTTTAGGAAGGCAATAACAGTCAAACCCCTCCCCCAACCATGGTCTGTCAATTGCAGGCCCCTTCTCTCTCTCTCTCTCTCTCTCTCTCTCCATAATTTAATTGAGAAAATAAAATGACATGAAAGATCCACAAAAAAGGGGTAAATCTCAAAGAAAACTCTCTCTTAAATCACAATTCTAGTTTTTTTTCCTTTTGTTATATTAACTCAACTCTCAAATTTGATAGACGTCTATATACGTTAACTCAAAAGATAATCATCTGTACGCAGATATATCTTCAGCAAATGAACAGCTGCATCCTTCTTTCATATCTCTTGGAATCTGGTTGGGTGTTCTTCCAATCAAGTGAATAGATAATTCATCAAACATTTCTTTCAAATGATTGATAAATATTTTCATAAAAAATTAATATACATGTGTTGTACTTACTTGGAGGAGCTGGTGTTGCGTCTCCCAAAAAGCCTTGCTTTCTAAAGCACTGCTTTCCGAGCCGTCGCTGCCATCCTCTTCGTCGCTGCATCCACCATGACGGTCCATGGGGTCACGGCCCCATTCCTTTCCTTCCTTTCTTTCCCCTTCTTCAAAGAAGCCCAACACCATGGCAGAAAGGCTCACCATGGCCATCTTCTCCTCCATTGCTCTCCCCTTCAAAAACTATACTATGGAATCCTGTAGCACACCCACCTAGCCACTCCAGCGCTCTCGGATCAAACCCGGATCCTGCCCAAACTCGGAGGCCGCGATGGATTGTCTATATATACGAGGGGACGAGGCAAGGTGGGTCCCGGGGGATGACGTGGACGAACGGGCCGCCGCGAACGTGCGTCGGACAGCTCAGAATCCACGCGGCGTCTCGTCGCTGAGCGGGGGAGGGGAGGGGATCGAGCCAGGAGTTTGGATGGGGGTCAACAACAGCGCAGATCCACGTCAGGTACGCGTGTCCGCTTGCTTAATTATTAGCCGTGTAGATATGATTAACCGTGGGCCCCATCCTCTGTCCGACGAATTTGTCGGTATGTTTTGCCGTCTCCTTGTTCGGTCATTCGGTCCGCTCGTTACGCTCCCTCGCGGATATGCGTTTGGCATCGTAAATCACAGGAAAAGGATATTATCGGGCCCAGAAACTTTACCAAATTCCCTGAATTGCTGGCATTCCACGTGGCAAGAAGACGTTCTCTGTGTGATCTGGTTTCATGAGTGATAGGAATAGTTTTGGTGGTAAAGTTGGCCCTGGAGCACCGCTTAAATTATTTTATACGATATCCTAGGAGAGTCCATAGATTTTTTCTGGTGCACGGATGCCGGCGATGGTCGTCACTATCTCAGCGCCTGAGTGGTGACGGGAACAGAGCTCATCCAGACGGAGAGGCTGGCGTAGGAGAAAGGGATTAAAGTTGCTTAAGCTGTGGTCAGCTTGGGCCGCAGGCCACGCCAGCTTTAGTTCGAGGATCATATCTAGAATCTAGAGCTTGAGAGAGCTGGTGATTCTAAGATGTTAAACCAGTTGTGTGAATTTTCTAATAAAAAAAAGAGAGAATATGTTGAATTTCTGATTTTAATATGCTACTTGAGAAACAACTTGCACACAATATTGTCTCAAGTTTTTAAGAATTCAGTTATTCTTGAGTTTTTCTCAAAAAAAGTTTTACCTTGAATTTTGATGCTCAGTGCACCTCATCATAAAAGTTGGAATAATATTTTTTTTTAGGGTAATTCTGTGTCAATATATATTAATTTTTTTTGTTAACATAATCATATTAGGATGATTTTAGGGATCACATATAACCTGTATTACCTATATTATTTTTTATGTATGAAGTCTATACATAAATATATATAACTTTCTGAGTTGTACTGAATGCAATGGAAGAAACAACAAAGAAATAAATTCACGTTTTTCTCTCGCTCTTTTCTCTTCTTTTTCTCTTCTTTTCCAAATATTTCAGCAATAAACAAGCTTGAGAGTTTGTGGTTCATCAACTTAGGTTAGTAAAACTGGGATGCAGGACAAAAAGAAATTTACCCTTATCCGGAAGACTAAACGGAGTAGGCTGGCTTTCTTTTTCTTCCTGAAAAAGACACGATCAGTATCCATTAAGCAAATGTGCATCATGGGACTAAAATAAGGACTGATGGCAAAGACGCTGGGGTCTGGTGATGGTGGTTCTTATCCCTAATGGCCGGTGGGGCTCGGACTGCTCTCTCCCATCGGTCCCATTCCTGATAGGTGTACCTCCCGTGGTTTTTTTTTTTTTTCCAAAGACATGGGCCCCTCGTTTACGTCTGATGTCGCGGGCCTCACCTTGCTGGTTTCTAATCGAGATGCGAATCAGGAGGGAAGGGCCACATTTTGTGGAGAAATTATCCGTGTCCGGTGCACTGGCTCGGTGGTGGATCGGACCAATTATTTTTCACCATATAATATACCTGACGACAGCAGAGAGTTCGCAAGCGAAGAAAAAGATGACATCCTTGGCGGCAACGCTGACGACGATATCAAGGCCTTTCTTGATTCAGGTCCAATTTCTCAACCCCCTCATTGATCTTTTTCTCATTTCATTCTTGTTCCTGGATAGGCTGTTCGATCCTTCTTCTGATCTATGGTTCGATCCGACCCTCCTTTGGTTCTTGATTCATGGTGGGAGCGGAGCCGGAGGAGAGTGTTGAAATCACCACGTCCTAAAAGCTTACCATGTTGAAATCACCATTTATCCCAAAAGCTTAAGCTGATAGGATGAGATAGATTTATTTATATATTTTATATTTTCTTAACTTTTTCTCACATGTGGGCCAGACTTTCCTTTAATGAGTCGGCCCAACATGTAAAATTTTTAATAATGGGGTTAAAGAGTACGAAGACAGGGTTTGAACTCAGGATCTCTGCTCTGATACCATGTTGAAGTCACCACATGTCCTAAGAGCTTAAGCTTTTAGGAAAAGTGGTGATTTCAACAGAGTGGATAGATCTTCTGTTGACCTAGGTCAAGGGGAAGGACATCATGAAGCTAATCATAGCTAAGAGGGAGGAGTTCGCCTCAGCCCTATCTAAAGGAGGTATTGACACTATAACCGTCGCCGTGGGCAGCGGAGGAGGCGCCTCCGCCGCTGCACCCACTGCTACAAAGATCAAGGAGTCGGATGAGCTAGCATTCTATTTTCTAAATTTTTTTTTTGAAATTAATGTTGTTTAATTTTGCAATGCAAGATATGGTCTTTAGCTTGTTCAACTAAGGAGCTTCATACGTCTTGCCTTTGTTTGGAATTTAAACAGTGTTTTTGATTGTGAGGATCAAATAGAACAATGTGATTCTGTTTTGATTTTCTTTCTTTTTTTATTCAAAAACTGATGCAAATTTTGATTTATGATTCTTTTTTGCTTGAATACGAGATGAAAAACTGGAGACAAAAAGTGCATGAGGCGGAGGATGCAAGCTAGGGTTTTGAAAAAGAGCAGAGAGCTAGACGGAGCTCCTCTTCTCGAGGTCGGCTACCTACATACATCAGTAAGATAAGGCTTTATAGTCTTCCTTCCCTTCGTTCCATAAGCAAATGAGTCTGTCTTTCATCCCTAAAGAACGTTTAGTTTCGGTATTCAATGACTCCTTCCCCTGGAATAGTGGAAGACTTTTGATCTTTTAAGGATTAGTAGTTCCTGATCCCGCAAGTAAGTTCGTTAGCTAGGCTAGAAGTACTTCTGGCCCGAGAGTCAGTGAAGGACTTTCTCGGGGAGTTCAGGCAAGCAACTCCTCTTTCCGAAGAAGAGTGCCTGCCCGAGCTATCTTAAAGTAAAGCTCTCTAGGTTAGCTATAGGTAAAGTTCTCTCAGAGCCGAAGACACAGGCCGCTACTCCTTCAGAAACCGAGAATCCGCAAGGAAGGATCTAGACGGAGCTCCTCTTCTCGAGGTCAGAACACAAGTGATGCTCATGGAGGGCATCGTAGGCTCGGGAGACGGTCGGAAGATGCAAGCGGTGCGAGCGCTTCGCCGTTTGCTCGAAAGGCCAGAACGCGAGCTATGCTAGCTCTCCGTCGTTTGCTCGAGAGAGAGAGGCGGCTAGGATTTCATTCATTTATGAGAAGGGGCAAAACACTAACTTCCTCTTTTTATCTCTTTGCACTAAGGTGGCTAGCCATGCCACATGGAAAAAAATAATTTGCCCGATGTACTGCTCAGCTAGTACATCGAGCATAGGGAATAATTTCTCTCCTTTCCAAGTATTATGTAGAAGAGGAAACTAGATTGAGTTAACACTATCTCTCTTATTTATAAATTATAATACTTTAATATAATTTTTTACTAATTAAAATAATTTATGCCATAATTGATACATTCTCTTTCAAGTCAAATAAGCATAAACTCAAGCTAAATTTATGCGAAACACAAGCTACTCATGAATAGCTAGCTCCTTTGACAGCTTTATTTGAGAAATGTACTGTCTAAACGTTGGCATGGGGGACAGTCTAGTATTACATCCCATAAACTACTCAAAAACATGGCAAGATTTTCATGTAATTGGGTGATTTAACTGCAATTAATGGTTTCAACACTTTGCCATTCGAAAGAGTTTCTGCATTCAAACCAAACTGTTTTCGCCTTAGGGTTTGCCATGAGAAATTATCCCAGCATTTCTTCAAAATGATTGATGTTACCACCTCTGTGTTTTTCCAGCATTATTAGGCTCTTTCAGCGTTGTGGATCTCATGCACTTTCATAAATAGGTTTATAATCTTTTGTTAAATTATCTTTAGGTTTCTTACCCTATATATGTTGAAGAAAATATTTAAATAGCTAGCAAGACAACTAAAAACGCATGTAATTTCCCCACTAAAATGCGGCCCATTGTTCTTGAACCCTTTAAACAATGGTCTGACAAGTCAAAACAAGCACCTTTAGCATACTTAAGTGCGAATGTTTAACTAGAGGATTATATCTTTCATTCAGCAAAAACAAATGGATTATATTATAAATTTTTTTGCATAAATATCCTTCATAAAATTTAAATTTGTGCAAATACCCCCTTTATATTTATATTTATTTTTATACCCTCATAAAAAACTATTTTTACATAAATTCTCCTAATATAACAATTCTTCTAACACCATTAACAAAAAATATATTTATTTTAATTAAAAATAAAATAAAATTTAAAATTAATTTTTTATCTTTCATCGCGATCGTCTTATAAATATTTTGTTTTGCACATCTACCCATTAAATAGTCATTTTAATTATTTTGTTTTGCACATCTACCCATTAAATAGTCATTTTAATTTGAAACGATTAGATAGCATACGTACATATGCAAAAAATATGGATAAAAAGAGAATGGACTAGCAAAATAAGTATTTTACGAGAATATACATACAAATATCAATTTAAGAAGAATATTCATACAAAATTTGATATTTAGAAGAGTATTTATAAAAAAAATTCTATACTATATTATGTGCTGTGCGATCCCTAAGCAGTGGCTGCTCCCATGCAAGAGGAAAGAAGCAGCGGCGATACACCGCGTGAAGGCAACTCGGAGATCGGAAGCTCGCGAATATGACAAAGATGGCATCTAACTCTCCACTGTATAAGGTCAGTAAAGAAAAGGATATAGGCACATGCACTTGAAGACACTAAAAGGCCCACAAGTACTGATTTCCGTGTCTTGCAGCAGCATGACAACTGATCTTGTCTTAAACCAGGACTAGTTTAATTAATGAATGAATAACATAAACCCCATGCATTACCAAATGGCGCTCAAATAAATGTGCATGCTAAAAAACCTGAAGAACTCGAGTAAAAAGGGTTCATTTAATCAACTATGGTGCGTACCTCCAATCAATGATTTACACATAATTCCCCCCGCCTCCCTCTTTTTCTTCCTTCCCTTTACATGTTACATCTGCTTATCAGCTTTCCCTATGCTATCATTATGGAACCACCAGATTCGAGAACTTCACCACAAACACAAATCCATGCTTTCGAATTACCAACTGCCTCAGCTGGACTCTCTGAACTTTTTTTCAAGGATAAACATCATCATGTCGACAAAGTATTTCCCAAGATATGTGACCCACTTCTAATTCTGGAGTCATACCATCTCCAAGATTCTGATATTCCCGCTAGAATTTGCAGCAAGCAAGGTGGAAGATTGGCCACGCCAGCAGACACATGAAATGAACTGCGATGCATCATCAACCTCCTGGCCAGATATGGGGTCTGTCATGTCGAATTTGTACGACAAAACTGGCATAGGAAAGGCTTTGTGATAGATAAAGACCTGATCAAAAAGAAGGAAACACAAGGGATGATTCACATAGAAGGAAACACAAGGGCTGGATTACAGCAGCAACTGTGAGAATGTATATAACTAATGTCCTCCAAAATGATGCTCATATTTTCAGAAAAGTGGACATATTTTCTGTGTCAGAGCTACCAAATTCCTCTGTTACGGAAGCATGACGCAGTGTGCAGGCACATCTGAATAACATGGAAGTACAATGAGAAAGCATAAGAGAATCATGAAATATGCTTGTTTCATATGGTAGAAACAAGGAATCTCTTCCAGGCATGTGTTCTTTGAATGTCCTGTTCTCATCATTAGACTAGACCGGCTGTTTCCTACAGACTTCGGCCAAAGTCACAAAATAAGACATCATTTCACTGTCTTGAAGCATGTCGAAACCTACAGTGAACCTTCCATTACTGCCTTTAAATTGCACCTATATGACGCTACTCTTTTTGATCGGTGATCGCTTTGTTTCTTCAAACTTATTTTTAAAAAAATTATTGTACTCCGTGTTTCTAGTAGCCCAGTCATTCATGACAAGCAACTTGGGCAAGACAGTCCTTGCAACACGGCTGTAATTTGCACGGAAGAATTTGGCAACTTTAAATCAAATGACAAGACAAAAGGTCAAGCGACAAAAACAAGAAAAGAAATCATATGAAATGCATATTTCTTGATCACCGAGCTGTTCAAGTAGGTTTTCTATAGTCTACATATTGTACGCTATCTGTGTGGAAATACATATATATTTTCCGACTGTTGTTTTATTAGCTCAAAAATTGTCTATTCTAGAATAGTTTTTCCAGTTATTTTTATGATTTTCGTTGAATTTAATGACAAACTGAAGCAGGCTGCTGTCTTATCTGTTGCAGTTGTATCTTGCTTATCACATGCTATAAAGATCACTAAGTTGCAAAAAAAAAAAATATATATATCTTATATAGATCTTGCATTTAATGGCATTTATTTAGAACTAGTTTTACCATCTAGCATTTGTTACATCAGGTAAATAGAATAGAAACATAAAATGCATACCTCATTAGTTTCTGAACCTGTAGCAATATAGCCATCAGAAATAGAGAGGCCAACAAAATTCTGGAGGAAGTAAAAAAGAATCAAATGCCAAAGAAAGAAAGAAGAAGAAAAAGCATTGCAAGAAGAATGCTTTAAAGACTGACAAAATAATTATTATATTACCAGCAAACAAATATGGACTAGATGCAAATCAAAAGGTTTGACTTGAAAAAAGATTTATGCAAGTAGTTCAACTGGGAAAAAAATAATGTTGTGTATGAATCAAACCAATATCAGAAAATGCTATGCGTTCGGTCTGGCATTTAGCCAAAACATGTCTCTAATTATACAGAATTTTGTACAGTTGAGGTTTAGCAAATAAAAAGAATATAAAAAATATAGTAAAGCAAGCAAAGTGTGATGAATCAAAGCTTCATGCATCAAACAGAGAAGCTAAGCTAACACAAACTAAGTAATATTGAAGAACATGAAGAAACTTCAAACTTCAACAATATAGTAGAAGTTGTTAGTATGAATCTTTTTTCCTTTTTTCAGCAGCTGAGCTGAGAGCAGGAACATTAGCATATAGCATCACTATCTCAAAGGATATCAATAGTAGTGACAAGGAAAATGTTAGCCTGAAAAAATACCTGAAGATTATAAAAGATGTCAACTTGAGAACTGGGTGCTGAGTGAATGCTCCCAATAACTTGAACTTAATCAGCTATATGCACTTATAAAAATACTCAATTCCTTGGATCTAGGAGGGTTCATTTAGAATAGAAACAGCTATTAGATTTTTTTTCTTTTCTGAGGGTCCAGTGGGGAAGGTGGCACGAGCAGTCCAATATTCAGATATATTTAGTATTTCCTGGATCAGAATGCAGCAGTGGCTGGTCGATGCTTTGCATGTAAAATCGGAATTCAATGATTGTTATATTAGAAAGGCCATTATAATGATTTTGACATCTCGTTTATTGTTATATAAATGCATAATAACTTAATAATAGTCATTAAACAGGGGAAGGATTGTTGTAACAACAAACGTAAGAGCAATTAAATCCCCAATAGCATTACTGTTGTCCATCATTAACATATCAATTTTGCATAAAATAAGTTATGTTATATTCATAATACTAATAATAAATGAAAAAATGTACATGATACTGTGATAGGACTGATATAAGTTTTTATCTGTTTCTATAACAGCTATCAACATACATTTGAGCTGAGAAATATTTTAATTAAAATTTTCTGTCAATATTTTTTGACATCAATTTGGTTTTTGAACAACCATTCTGAAGTGCATTAAAGTTCTAGGCCACAACAGTTGAATGCAAATGATGGCATTAAAGAAATCATGTGATGGAGTGGTAATGCCACACATGCAATTTGCCTACAATACTAATGGAAGGGGAACATCTTGAAGATGCTGCACAAGACGAGAAAAGTAGCCCCGTCTCATGCCAAGAGTCTTGAGATGATATAACTCATCCAATGAAGATCAACTTGCATTAGTAAATATTATGAAATATTTGAAAGTCCAAGGGTTCCTAACATAAAAAGCTAAAAGTTTACTGCTAATAGGATAAACGAGAGCGTATCATTATATCAAAGAGAAGATAATGATTCTAAGATCCATGAAAAGAAAAGGAACTTGTTGCATCAATGTAAGTCAAGTTTTAGCAAAACAGAGAGCCATGATATATTAGACAATAAATAAATTATTTGAAAGCAATCAAGTTGAATTCTCATCTTTTGGTGCTCAATTATCATGTTGCTAACTATGATAATAAATGTAATAAAATATTCAATCCTTAACAGGTCAGAGCATACCTTTACATTTGTATGCCCACTGAAAGTTCGAAGAGGGTTGTCTAGTATCCTTGATGTACTTGAAGAAAAGTCCCAAAGTTTCAACGAACTGTCAGTGGATGCAGATGCAATATTTGATGAATCTAGATACTTTGTATAGCTCACAGTCTTTGTGTGACCAACTAATGTATAAAAAGGCATTCTCATGTTACGAAGATCATAGCAGTAGACGTTATGATCTGCTGAACCAATTGCTAGCAAGCATGCAGAATCAGGTTGGAACTGCACAGAGCACACATTTGCCTTTGTTCTGATAGTACCAATGCTTCCAGCCTGCAATAACAATTCAATGATGGAAATAACTTATTAGAAATGTCGGTATGAGCTCAGCATGACAATGTTGATTGATGACGGTGATGCTAATAGTTAAAAGCTGACATACACCAAGTGCAAGAATAGAATTGCCTGATTGATATTCCACAGCTTCACTGCACCATCATCGCTTCCACTAGCCAACTTTGTTGGATCTGCAAGCGAAAAGTCAACAGACCATACACGCTTCTCATGCTCCCTCATTTCCATAAAAACATGGCTTCTTGTAACATCCCAAACCTGACAAGACTTGGAGTTTAGCATTATATTAAAAGTCAATTAAAAGACTAAAAGAATTTTAAACACCATGGACAGCCTACCTGCACTCTGCCTTCAAAGTCACTTGAAGCAATCTGGTTCTTAATATAATTATTCCAGCAAATACAGCTTAGTTTTGACCTACTAGCCATTTCAACTACAGGATAATGAATGTCACGATCTTCACTTAGAATCATATCACATTCAAAGATTTTAATTTTCCTATTTACACCGGCAGCCGCAAAAAATTCTTTATCCCGATCAAAACCCAAGGAGCATACTAAATTTGAAGAGCTTAACACATCTCCTTGCTTTAGTTCAGCCTTAACTTTCAACTTGCTAAATGTCATAAATTTGCATAATCCCTCAAGAAATGGATTTATCCATCCATTCTTTCTTCCACCATAATGGCCTTCTTTAGAAATCATATCATCAACTGAACTTCCTTCACTCCTGACAACTACTGATCCTCTCCCACCACCAGTAACTTCATTAATTATGGGTGTGCTTGATGGCTTCACCATCCTGTATCTTGTTGAGAAATAGGCTGCCACCAATTTTTTGAAGTTCTTCATTAATCGAGAACTTTTTGATGGAATATTTTCCTGAATCGGATGGAGTATCTCTGATATGGGACCTGCATCAAGCATATTATTATGCTCCTCTTCATTTAAATTATGAATTCCTGGTCTGAAGCGTTTTCTGGAACTAGAGCAGGATGAGTCCTCATCTATTGCAGGATATTGCAACTGTGAGTCCTCTTTATTTATTGCTGAATGCTCTTCTTTGTCTGATTCTGTATAGGAGCCTCCTTTCTGTTTGAGAATTGACTGCTGGTTTAGAACCTCTTCTATGTCAGCAGAGAGAAAACAGATTGTATCATGCAATCTATCAGCAGCTTCCTGTTTTCTTTGCTGCAACTGCAAAAGAAATTCCAGGAGTAATTCCTGATCTTCTATCTCCTCTCTCAACTTGATTGCTGTTTCACGCTCTTCCAAACTATCTTTAGGTTGATTTAGGAACTCACTTTGCAATATCTCACTGCCATATATCACATGAAAAGGGGTAAACCTTTAATTACTCATATGGCCATCAAAGACCGTATAGTTTAATAAGTGTTTGCTCTGATCTTTTAAAAAGAGAAAAAAAAGATGGCCTAAAGATGCATTAATTAGCTAGCTATATGACAGAACATATTTGTCAAGCATGTGCAAATGATGTAATACACTTCCACCAACTATACATTCCCCAAAAATCTGGAAGTGCTATTGAAAATGCAACTAATCGAAGGAGTTCAGTCGCAATCTGGAAGAAACAAGGGCATGCAAACACATTGCATGTCTGGTGGTAGGGTTACTTAGTTTATTCTTCTATATAACTGTGAAGCTGCAACATACTTAAAGTTCCACTTTCAAAATACAGGTGAATTTTACAGCAAATATTTCATCTCCGCAATGAAATAAATCAACAGATAAATTTCTCACAACACAATGGGAAAGCCATGGCATGCATTTTTAAAGCTACGAATCAATTGTTTCTTGAAATGCACCTAACAAAAGATGTAGCAGAAAGCAATAATGCAACTTATGTTGCACCTGTCACAACCGATGGAACAATGAAAGTAAAGTGAAGAGCAACATAAAATTGTGTACTGTCAATGCTAAACATTATTGGCGTCAGACTGAACTAAATGAACTATAACAAGCCCCTAAAATTAGTTAACATTTAGATTGGAAAAAGAAACAAAAATCAAGGAATAAATCTGGCAGCCACCACTGAGTTGCTCGGCTCCTTAAATATAATATTGTTTATGTGAAATTTCCAGCATATAGTATTGCTTATGTCAAGTTTTATTAACTAATATTACTCTTGACAAGTAAAGGACGTTGTGCAAGAGTTCTCGAAACTCAAAAGTGGAAGAGAATAGAAATAATTTAGAACCTTAAATGTGCAACTGTAACATAGTATTATATCCTTTAAAACAGACATGCACACGCATGCACACATACATGCACTAGAAGGGCCCTGAGATGAACCAAGCTAGAGTAAGTTAAGGCAGAGGCATTTTAGAATCATTAAGATGCCATTTGGAAGGGGACAAATGGGGTTTATCCCTGTTTATATTGGGGATACCTCCCAAATACCATGAGCTGTCAGCTGGGATAAGTTATCCCCCTTATCTGGTCAATGCTGCTTTAAACCCATTAAACCGGGCTGAAATTGTGCCTAGGGAACTCTGGTATAATTTTAGACACGGGTATAAGCCGGTTTAAACCTGTCCTCTTATCCCCGTATTAAAGCTGAAAAATGTCAAATACTGCCCTCCTCCTATATTATATTTTACCATAATTTATAATATTGTAATATATAATATTTATACTATATTATAATATTGTCCTACATTATATAACACAATATTATTAATAATCATGCAAAAATGAAATAATATTATATTGTATGAAATTGTAATATTACACTAGTAACATAATATATTGCGCACTATAACATATTATATTTTACTCTTATTATATTTCAAGGTTCATTTACAACACTGCAATATACAATAAAGATATAGAATATGCATAATAATAAAAAAAATATAGTATGACATACTATATATTTTAATTATATTGCTATAAAAAATATTTCAACACTCACAAAAATATACAAACACATTGTATTACCTAATGAATATTGAATAGTAGGGATTGAGAGGGCCAACTTGTGTAGTTTTGTAAAAAAATCAACTTTTTCATCTACTTATCCCCAAACAATATCCAAACAATATTTCTCATCCCCTATCAGTACCCAAACACGCATAAGTATAAATGCAATGATTTCTTAGTATAACACTATTTTTACCCAAACAGATAATAAGGTTTATACCCATTTACACCAGTATATATTAATACCTTTGGTTAAGTTTTTGTTATCCCCAAAAAACCCATACCCGATTCACACGCCCAAGGAACAAAACATGACAGAGTAAGACAAAAAGAAATGTATCAACCTTTACCCAAATCTTCTTTAAGATTTAGCTCACTTTCAATTCTCTGTCGAAAGCAATGAATAAGTGAAATAAAACCCATACAACCAAACAATTTCGTAAAGAAAAGCCATGTTTAATTTATACTTGATGCCTCTAGAAAAGTTTTCTGCAGTCTTATCTAATAAATCAGAAGATCTTCTTGCCTTTGGAAACACAAGAATAAATCCCATCCATAGTCATTATAGCATGGGCATGAGAAAGCACATGCATGTATTAAGATTATGATCATTAACCATTATCATGATCAGCAAATAGAATAATCCTACCAAGCCCATGAAAATGATCAACAAAGTTTCTTCTCCAGTAGGACAATTACTACATCCCTTGCAACCTAACAGGCTGATATCTCATAATTCCGAATAAATATTATCCAAATCTTGGAAAAGCAATGAATTGGACTACATATTGGCTAACTGCCATGGAATAATATTCTGATGATATCTGCTGCATGCTAAAACAGTTACTAGTTAGAAATTTTAAAAAGTCTGCATCTGTTAATATTAGCAACAGCTATATCAGTCAATGAAATTGCGCTTTTTGGTTAAGGCATCAGTCACATTAGCTCTTTGCTTGAATATAATTCAAGTTCAACTAGCAAGCACCTTTATTAGCATTGGAGCACTCGACATTTTTATTAGCATTGGAGCACTCAACAGATTCCGTAAAACAATTTATCATAATGCCTCTTGATTGAAAATAAGCATGACATGACTGATTAACAAGACAGTGTCTCCAAGATTTGAACATCTCAACCATTGCATAAAGTGCTTGAAACATACATAACATAGTAACACCCTCAACAACAGGGACGGCAGAACCGTCCTGAACCGGACGGTTCCAACCATTTCGAGCCGTACCGGTGGCTTATTGGTACGGTTCCAGCAACGAAAATGAAACCCATTGCTGGAGCCAGAGAATGAGAAAGAAAGAGAGCGAGCAGGAGAGAGAGAGAGAAGGCGAGATGCCGCCAGCTGTCCATCGGCCTCTGTCGGCCCTCCGCCGGCATTCACCACCCGCCGTCACCCTCCCTCTCCCTCTCTCTCTCTCTCCCCCTTCTCTCTCTCTTTTCCTCTCTCCCACGATCTGCGTATTGTATCCTCCGTCGGCACAGGCCCAGCATGACCCGTACTGACTCGTGCATGCCATCGACAAAATGGTACGATACCCGGTACCAGTTCCGCCGACCTTGCCCAGCGATATATGCTACAAAATGTCCCTATTGGTCAACAAGCACCCCAATAAGCCAGTAACATTTATGTCTGGCAGCCTTCAAAATAACATCCCAAATTCACTTTTTAAATTAGTCATTTCTCACATTGCTACAATTTACCACACAAACAAACTTGTTTCCATGCTTTCTGTGACTTGAACCATGCAAGAATCAAATATTCAAGCGAATACAGTACAAAAAAGCCAACAATCGAAACTTCAAACTGGCAGATCAACTATGGCCTCACACTTATACAGGGCCAATTTGAATAAAGGTTTGACAAAATATGAAAAAAACAACATCAAATTGCATCAAAGTATTCTACTGGACTAGAGTCACCATATGAATGGTCCTGGCTCTTGAAGAAGATGCTCTACATGGTTCTCATATGGCCAACAGAGACAAGCATTGAAAATCAATATTTTCACAATGAAAGAACATATATCTGTCCATCTAAGCTATCATCCCACAATCAACCATTATCAGTTTAAGATCAGCCTTAACATCTCTAGAATACAAAGAAAATAAACTCTTGGGCATGGTAATTAAATACAAGTAGACACTTAGCCATGAGTTGATTAAACTCAAATAGTCAGATCTCATGACTTGTCACAGAATCTCACTGTGGTCCTTCTATGATAGTCTACAAACAAGTAAACCCAAAATGCAGATTTCATAAGAAAAAAAAAATTATTGCACGACTCTGAGGCTTTGCAACATTCATATGACAATTGGTTGGCCCAAAAGGTTGGACTAACTAATAAGACCATTGCTTGTGAAATGGCATCTTTCACTCACCAACCATCCTTGATTTCATGATGTATTTCTAGAATTACTCTTTCAAATGAATTCAGTCAGTCTCTAAGCCAGGTACAGGAAGAGCTTGAATTCAATTATTCCTGTAATAAGAATCATGTAGTACCATAGAAATATCCATTGGTAATTTTTCATGAAGACAAAGTTATAGGAGAAGATTTTTAAAATGAAATAGAAGGAAAAATTGAGAATGTTGAGAATTGAAAAGATAAAAGGAAATGAAATTGCAAAAGATGGAGAAATAGAAAAGACAAAGGGTGATAAATTCAAAAGTAAACAAAAATAGTGAGAATAACCGGAAGGGGAGAGGAAGATATGCAGAATGAAAAGGCACAATTTATGATACGGGGAATATAGAAGTTCAAAGAAAAGGAGAATAACAAAATAATTGAAAATATCAAAAAATCCTATGTTATTGAAGTTAGAGAATTTTTTTTAGACACAGGTTGGACGAATATGGAAGCATTCTTTGATTCAATGGAGCAAGAACAAGCAAAGTTCATGTAGTACGAAGATGAATGGTATGTAAGTGCAGAGTGGACGAATGTGCATGTTCAAGATGCTACAAAAGAGAGCAAATTTCACAAGCCCTCCACATCAATGGAGATGTCCCTAACCATTAACTTGTTCAAAAGTATTGGATCTTCCAAAAAGCAGCACGTTTCCAAGCCCCACAAGATTCATACTTCTAAGAAGCTACAATCATGCCTAGATGAAGGAAAATTTAGTTTAGGGTGTTGTATATTAAACCAAATTTTATAAAAGTGTTAATTAAAGTCCTACTGCATCAGTGAAGTCATTATTACTAGAGTGCATGTCCATGAATATGTTTATTGGAGTTTCCAAATAATGTTCTATTAGAGTCCCCTAAATCTATTTAAAGTGGCTCTCAAATATTGTAATGCATTTATGTAAGAGGCATATAAAAGGTCACTATGTACCAATAAAAGTTTTTGTAGTGCCTAATTTTATAAGCAAACAAGTACAAATGATGAAATGAAATATATTAGCATTTTATTCTCCACCTCTCTCTTACTTTGCTCCTTCATGCCCTAATACAGAGATACTCGAGACCTGTGTGGTTCCGCTGCCCCAACACCAATGACCAAAAAAGTTGTAATAATTCATTTTTCGCATTTTGATGGCAAAAGTTTTCAAGCATGCCTTGTTCAAAACAATAGATGAACTGCATGAGTAATTTTAATACAAAACAAATAAGATTCATTCTCAAACAATCATGTCAGACATGATCCCAATTCAAAGGAGCAAATATCATCACCTGGCACAAGGGATCACAAACTATTTATCTTGCAAGAAACGAGCACTCGTAGAAGTGAAGCAAATGAAATTTGGAACTCGACCAAGCTTCTGTGGAGTTCAAACTGACCTTATCTTCGGTCTGCTTTCCGACTTAGGGTGCAACAACCACAAGCAAAAAGAAGCTTCCTTTGGCCACTTGAGCAGTAGCTGAGGGGGGAGAACACGATGTCTCAAGTTGGACATGGTCCTGAGCTTCTCATCCAGGGAGTTGAACGTGCAGAACAACTGACAAGAAGATAAATTAACAAATAAACAAACAAACAAACCCGACAAACCCACCTTGCAGGCTATAAAACTGGCAACAACAGGAAACAGAAGGCAAAAACAAGCATAAAAAACCCTAAGGTTGGATCTTGACCTCAAACAGAAGAACACCCAATCGGTAGATATCCGAGGCGAATGTACTTGGACTGCCGCCGGCTTCCTCTGGGCTCGTATACCAATTTAACTCCATAAGCAGTATCTGCTTCAAAGGAAATGCCTTTTTCTCCTCCCCCACCACCTCCACCTCCCTTCCACCGCCGTCCACCTCCTCGGGGTACGCCGAGCCCGAGCGCAGGCAGCTGGTGTCCGACGCCTTTTCGGAGGTGCCCTCCTCGGGAGTCATCTCTTGGTCTACGAGCCGACGGCCTGTGGGCTTTTCATCGGAGCCGCCGCCAGTGTCCTCGCAGGAGTCGGAGCCGGAGGTGGAGCAGGAGGCGGACTCGATGAAGGAGACGCGGTTGACGGACGATAGAACGAAGCAGGAGGGGCGGACGTTGCCGACGACGACACCCTGCGAGTGGGCGAGGCTCACCGCCTCGACGATCTGCCGGAAGACGTGGAGGCTCTCGAGGAGGTCCACCGGCCGCCCCGGCCAGTCCAGCCACTCCCTCAGGCTCACGTCCCCGAGCTCCTCTTCCTCCTCCTCCTCCGCCGCCGCAGACGCCACCGCCGCGCCGGCCGGCCGAAAGCTCCCGTCCTCGGTGCAGGACAGAGGGCGGCCCATCTCCTCCTCCTCCTCTCCCTCTTCCATCGACTTGCCTCCCCAGCCGGCCGCCGCCGCCGCCGCGCCCAAGCTGTCGCTCGAGGCGACGCAGTCGGCGGTGTTGGGGGCCCTGGAAGCGGAGGACCTCTCCCACCCCGACGCCTCCTCCGAGCCCTCCATTCCCCCTACATCCCCCCGAAACACGACCCGGAAGACTCTAGAATCAAGAAACCGAATGCCAAGACCGAACGTTCATGCTTCCACAATCAAGACATATCACAACCAAAAACCTCTCCTCATTACCCCCGAGTGCGAACTTTCTCGCAGAAAACCACCCCCCCTCAGCAACCCACCAGCAAGAAAGCTTCAGAATCCCAAGAAAAGTTGCTACAAGTACTCACCGATCAAGGAGAGACCGCTGGGAGAGACAGAGAGAGAGGAGAAAGAAACAAGGAGTTGGGGTGGTAGAGGGATAAGGATCCGCCGCAGCCTGGAAAGGCAGCCACACAATCCCAGCTTTAATTGCGGCCGTCCTCTCGTATCTTTTTCCACTCTTTGTCCCCTCGACGCACCTCGGCCTCACAAATTCGATACACCATCACTGGCTTCCCCTCCAACTAACGCACGCGGCTCCTCTCGCTCGCCTCTTGGACGAGTTCACCAACTACAGTGCACATAGCCGGTTTGTCAACTAAAAAAGCTCTCACCTGTCCCCCGCTAGAAGCTGTCTTTTGCCGCTAAAAAACGTATTAGAAATGGCAATTTTTCTAGACTTGGGAAAACGGTGACGCCATTCGTAGTAAACTTGGTCGTCACGCCAGAGACAGTTGAAGTTAATTCTTTTTCGGGAGGAGGGGGCCTACGCTTCGGCCCGCTGTCGTCGTCTCCTGTCGCTCTATTGCCTTTAGAACAGGGGGGTTGCAGTTGCCCAAAAAAAAATGAAGGGGTTACGTGGCGGAATGAGATCCACGCAAGAAGGGCTGAAGGGCGTGGGAGGGCTTGTGGACACCGTCGCCCAAAGTGGAATCGTCGGGGCAAAGCTGGCCACCGAGGGTCAGATAGCTCTCATGACAACAACCGTTGGGTCGCGCAATGCAACGGATGAAAAAAAAGTTTGAGAGCTGTGCGAGACGCGATCCAGCGGTTGACGTCGCGAAAGAAGACCAACCCTTCTTTCTCCCGAAAGATAAAGCGTGCACCTTTATTCCAGCACTGGAGGCGCGCGCGCGCGCGCGAGAGAGAGAGAGAGAGAGAGAGAGAGAGCGAGAGAGAGAGAGGGGCTTGGGGTGTTGATACCAGAAGAGGAAACTGAGAGGAACAGAGCTTTCCGAGGAGTGCTTTTTTTAGGTAAAAGGGGAGCCTGGGGATGGGATTTGGAGACGCTGGCCTCGACGTTAGTTGGAGCTGACGAAATTGTTGAGAAAGAATGCAGTAGTTTTAGACTCCATGCCGGGTTTGTTGAGAAAGACTTCGCGCCGTTGATCCTTGCATGCAACGGTTATGCGTTTTTTATAATTCCTTCGGGAATAGTGTTTATGGTTTTCTGAACACGCTCGAGCCACGTAAAACTTCACGTACAAAGGCCAAGGTGCAGGTATGTGTCAATTGCATGGCCGCTTGTTGCATGCGATTAGTCACAGGGTTGTATCTTTCGGGAGAAAGATACTTTTTCGATGCTCTATAGCTGTCCAATGCTGGAGACGTGCATCTACGCAGCTTTCTGTATTGTGAGAGTCGCTAGAGAATATGCGCAAGCACCCGAGTGAGTCTATTCATTACAAGAAAAAATATCTTTTTCGGCTTTTGTCTGCCGACGCTAAGTAGAAGCATCGGTAATTTTTTAGAAAGTCTGGCTTCCGCCGACGCTTATAAGCATCGGCGGAAGCAAAAATCCTTTTTTTTTATTTTTTTCCTCCCAACGACGCTTTAGAAAGCGTCGTCGGAGGCCATTATCCCCCTCTCCCCTCCTCCCTGCAAATTCCTCCCGATCCCTAACCCATCCAGCCGCCCCCCTCCCCTTCTCTCTCCGCCGCTCGCCCCCTCCCCCCTCCTCTCTACAAATCCCCTCCCCTCTCCCGATCCCTCAAACCCCCTCCCTTACAAATCTCTAACCCCCTCCCGATTCTTGATTAGATTCCTTCTAAGAAGCGAGAGAGAGAGAGAGCGGCCACCCAGGCCCCCGATCCCTCTTCTCCGGCGTCGATGGAGTTCGATGGAGCTTCCTCCCTCTTCTCCGGCATCGGCTTCATGCCTTCTCAGGCCACCCAAGCCCCCAATCCCTCTTCTCCGGCGTCGATGGAGTTCGATGAAGCTTCCTCCCTCTTCTCCGGCGTCGGCTTCATGCCTTCTCAGGCCACCCAAGCCCCCGATCCCTCTTCTCCGGCGTCGATGGAGCTTCCTCCCTCTTCTCCGGCGTCGGCTTCATGCCTTCTCAGGCCACCCAAGCCCCCGATCCCTCCTCCTTCTCCCCCGCCAAGGTACCCATCGCCTCTCTCTCTCTCTCTGTGTAGGAAGTCGAAGTGGGAGAAGAAGCAGCAGCAACAGGGCTCCGCTGCTGCCTCCGACCAGCCCCCGGCCAACCCGCCGCCCAAAGAGGGCGAATGGCCGTGCGATTCCCCGTCAGAAAAGGATGTTGCCCCGGTGACCTGGGCCGATCTTGCCCTGACGCCGGCGGCCACCCAGACACGTCCTCCATCCTCCGCCGAGGAGCAGGCGAAGGCCGCGGCGGATCGGGCGCAGCAGAGGAGGCGACGGCGGCCACGGCGATGGCTTCGGCGGCGGTTTCTTGGGTATTTTTATATTTTTTTTTGTGTAAAAAAGATTTATGACGACGCTTTAAAGCGTCGCTAATTGAACTGGTTGAGGAATTTTAGCGACGCTTAAAAGCGTCGCTAAAAATAACCTTTAGCGACGCTTTTCAAATGCGTCAGCAATTTTTTTTCCACTCCGACATAGCCGACGCTTTGGTGACGCTTTGAAAAGCGTCGGGAAGAAAATTACCGACGCTTATAAGCGTCGGTAAAAGCCTCAAAAAGCGTCGCCAAAGCTCCTTTTTCTTATAGTGACTCGGAGGCCGAGTTTTGTTAAGATGGACATTATAGTGGCTTACTTAGCCTATCACATATGGCTAGATAGAAACGATTGCCTGTTCGCGGACGGATGGTCGTTCTCATAGATGGCGATGGAGAGAGCCCTACGGCAGGTGGCGGAGGTATCTATGATGGCCACATCGATACCACCTGTGAGGTACAGGGATATCTGAGGTACCTGCAGCTTCAGCGTCCAAATTCAGTTACTTCTCTTGGGTACCCCCACCCCTGGTTATCTTAAGGTGAACTTTGATGATGGTACGGCGGAGGATGGCGCCTCCCGAGGCGTTGGTTTTGTGATCAGGGATCATGGGGGTAGTTTTATCGCCGCTAGAGGGCGGAGCACACCAGGCATGACAACTGTGGGAGTGGAGTTGCGGCAGCCTGCGAGGGCGTTTTGTATGCGAGACGGGTGCTAGAGGCCGATAGGCTTGTTCTCGAGGATGATTGTTTCACGGTGATTGACTGGATATGAGGAGTGGATTCGTATGGGGACGGCCACCCCCTGATATGGGACACTTATAGTTTGGTGCGGAAGCTGACCTCCTGTCAAATTACTCATGTTTACCAGGAGGCAAACAGTGCAGCAAACTGGATCGCCTCTTATGTTGCCCAGCATACTGGGGAGGTCCTCTGGAATAGCTTAGAGTGCATCCCACGCTCTTTATTTTGTCCTTTGATATGTCTAGCTGTATTCACGTTAGAGGTATATGAAAAGGAATACTGTTTTGACCAAAAAATAATAATAAAAGAAAAAAAAGAATCATCTTCCCCCACACCGGATTGCACGGTGGTTGTTTTGGGATCTGTGCATACATATCTGGAGGGCTGTGCGTGGCGCGATCTGACAGACGGAAGATGATGAGATGAACATGTATGTCCATTTATCTTGTCATTGAGCAGGCAGTGGCAACGAAATGCGCTATACTTGGTGAAAACAAAGCAGAATGGTGGTGAAATCCAAGGTGGGTGATGGTTAAACAAGAAACAGGATTCGCCAGCAGCAAAGCATGTATAACTTTGTAATTACCAGAAAGAAATCAAATGTTCGGGTTCGTTGCATCCGGAGGATATTGGTTGCTACAAATTACTCCAGCAGGTGTATGATTGATCCACCAAAGGGATTGTCTAGAGCTTCTTAAGTATATGCTTCCAAGGACATGCTGTTACAATGACATCTAATTTTATTGGACTGACTCTATATTGAGAAAAATTTACAGGAGCACTAATTTTTTTGTATATCAATGCTTTGTGAAATAAATCAATTTACTCATGACTAAATATAGCCTATTACTACGAGTATCAGCAAAAAATCAATAATAGCTAGAACCTAAAAATTTCATATTATCATTGTTGGGGGAAAACCCAAGTCATGCCATCTCGGAGGCGCTCGACTAAAGAGCGCCGACCAGAGAGGCGCCCGACCAAAGAGCGCCGACCAGAGAGGCGCCCGACCAAAGAACGCCGACCAGAGAGGCGCTCGACTAGAAAGTACCGACCAGAAGCAATCCCGCCACAGGACACTCCGCTGGGTGACCAGCTCGGCTCGGCACCCGTGCCAGGCCCATGCCTTAGCCGAATACCCAATCTCCGTCTAACTCTTTAAAGGATCTGACAACTAAATACATGACTCCACTACAACCTGCCGCCATCCCTAAGCCATCAAGGCACGAGATCTCCGCAGGTATTCGGCACGGCCTATCATTAATGCATGAGACCCCCTCAGGCCTCCGATGCACTCAGTCATTAAATGAACACGGCTCAAGATGATCTCCAGATCACTGAACCATCAAAGCGTATGGCTCTCCCTGACCGCCGGTTCACTCAGCAATTAATGCACTTACCATCTATGAACCCCAAGCCCACCACGGCCGGCGGTTCAACCACCCCAATGGGTCCGATCAACCGCAACAACTCCCTGACTCTGGTCTGATCCGGCCTTATTCTCCACTACGCCATTAATGAGCAAAATCGTACCCAATTATCACAAAAGAGGACAAATCCCCCTGTCACCTCCCAGGTAACATAATATCTTCCTATAAGAGGGAACCTGGGGGGAAGGAGGGAAAGAGAGAGAGAAAAACACCAAACAGACATACACACAACACCAAAGGAGAGAACACAGAACAAACATTCTCCTCTTTTACTCCCCCCACATATTAGCCCCCTCTGACTTAGGCTTCGGAGGGCCGGCGCCGGAAAGCCCGGCTATTTGCTTTTTTGCAGGACTTTTCCGGAGGACGCCATCAGTCGACGCACCGCCATCCACCGCCCCGGCAGCGGAGCTCCTCCCCTCTCGGTTCGCGGCAGCCCCCGGGTCCAATTTCCAGCAACAGTTGGCGCTAGAGGAAGGGCCCGAGTTGCTGCCATGAAACTAAGAAGTAAAGGGGCTTCCAATGCCTCCCGACGTCTTCCACCTAGTCCTGAACACTCTGTCCAGAACTCGCCACCCCCGGCCGAGTTAACTCCTCAAGTCCGGCCGGAGCAGTTTGATGCCCTGGTGCAATAGGTGCAAGCCTTGGCTACCGCTGTCCAAGGCTTGCAACCCAGGGGCGTCCCGACGATACCGCTTCCTCCGGCTCCAGCTCAACCGGAGCCCCCTACAAGCGGGCTTCCCCTTCGAGGTCAGGACTCTCAAGTCCAGGCCTCCCTCTGGAGAGAACACCCAGTCAGAGGCCCTGGAGGCTGGCCACAACCTTCGGAGGCTGAGTCGGTTTCAGGGCAATTTGCACCCGAACGAACCGCTGCAGCGATCCTCCAGAATGATGAACTCGACAAGAAGGTCGAGAAGCTGGAGCGCCAGATCCAGGCACTCCACGGAAGGAAATCGGGACGCGATGGCGACTTCGAGTTCACCACGAAGTCCCCCTTTCCCCCGGAGATTGAAGACGAGCCGGTTCCATCGCGGTTCAAGATGCCCCAGGTGGAGCCTTACAACGGCAGGGCCGACCCCCTTGACCACCTGGAAAGTTATCGGGTCTTAATGACCCTACAAGGAGCCTCGAGGCCATGATGTGCAAAGCTTTCCCAGCGACACTCCGAGGATCGGCCCGGTTTTGGTTTACCGGGCTGAAGCCGAGTACTGTCTCCTCTTTTGAGCAGCTCGGCAGACAATTCGCCGGCAATTTTGCCGCTAGTCAGCCCCAGCGGCGGACATCAGACTCCCTCCTTGATATCAAACAAAAGGAGGGAGAATCCCTCAGAGAGTATTTGGACCGGTTTACCGCCGCAACATGGGAAGTCCGGGAACTTGACCAGTCAATCGCCATGTCGGCACTAAAGACTGGAGCCCGGTCTTACAGGTTCCTCTTCTCCATCGAGAAAAACTTTCCTGCAGACCTCACCGAAATGCTTGTTCGGGCGCGGAAGTACGCCAAGGTCGAGGAAGCCGTGGCTGTTAGGCGGAGCGAGGTCGAGCAGAACCCCAAGAAACAGAAGAGACGCCGCGAGGAGCGTGGCCAGCCTAGAAGCCCGTCCCCGCGTCGAGCTAGAAATCCGCCCCGCCTGAAGAGTCCACCCCGACTACGGGGATCGCCTCAGCAGAGGTCACCATTCCGCCCGAGGTTCCCACCACGGGCCCGTGCACTCGAAGGGAGGTATGAAAACTACACTCCCCTCACTGCTCCTCGGGCCGAAATCCTCATGGAGATTGAGGGGCAGGATTGTATCCAGCTCCCACCTCCGAAACGAGACTCCAAAATCCGGCGTGATCTCCGGAAGTATTGCCGTTTCCATCGGGATCACGGCCATGATACCGAGGACTGCTATCAGCTCCGGAACGAGATCGAAACACTCATCCGCCGAGGGGTGCTCGATCAATTTGTGCGAGGCCGGCGCGAAGAAAAGAAGCCAGCCGAAGAAGCCGCATAGCCTGAAGGTTCAAATGCCAACAGGCCCATCGTCGGCACCATCAACACCATCCGAGGCGGGCCCCCAGTTGGAGAAGCGTCAAGGGAAGGAACCTCCTCGAAGCGCCTGCGCATCTCGGAAGCCATCTCTTTTTCAGACGATGACTTGGAGGGAGTCGAAACTCCCCACGATGATGCCGTGGTCATCTCCATGATCATAAATAAATTTGATGTAAAACGCATTTTGATCGATAATGGAAGCTCGGCGAATGTTTTGTATTTTGATACCTACTGTAAAATGGGGATGACAGAGGAGCAACTACGGAGGATGAATGCTCCGTTGGTTGGATTTACTGGGGATTCAGTCCCAGTAGAGGGCGAGGTCGACCTCCTGGTCACAGTCAGGCTCGCCCCCCGTGAAAGCACCGTGGGGATGAGCTTCCTCGTGATACGCCTGCCCTCGGTCTATAATGCCATTCTGGGAAGACCAGATCTCAACGTCCTCCGAGCGGTAGTCTCGACTCGACACCTGCTCATGCGATTCCCCACTAGCCAAGGAGTCGGCGAAGTTCGTGGGGACCAGACGGTAGCAAGGCGATGCTACATGGCGACCCACGAGGCGAAACGACCAGCTGAGGTGCCTATCCCAACAACTGACCAGCCTTCAACTGAAACTCAGGAGGCACGGGTCAACCCTCAGAAAAAGCGGATGGAGCCTGGTGAGTTATTAATCCAAGTTCCTTTGCGCAAAAACTTCCCCGAGCTAACCGTGCAGGTCGGCTCTGGCCTCGACGAGTGCGAAAGGGATCGCCTCGTCAACTTCTTGCAAGACAACATGGACGTCTTCGCATGGTCGCCCGCGGATATGCCGGGGATAGATCCAGAAATCATGGTCCACCGGCTCCAAGTGAAGCCAACCTGCAAGCCCGTGCGACAAAAAAAGCGAGGCGCCGCCCCTGAACGACAACGAGCAGCAGCCGAGGAGGTTGACAAACTCCTCGAAGCTGGCTTCATCCGGAAGATATCTTACCCGGAGTGGCTCGCCAATGTGGTCCTCGTCAAAAAAGCCAGCGGGAAATGGCGCATGTGCGTGGACTACACCGACCTGAATAAAGCCTGCCCAAAGGACAGCTTTCCACTCCCCAGTATCGACCAGCTCGTGAACTCCACCTCGGATCACGAGCTGCTAGCATTCATGGATGCCTTTTCCGGATACAACCAGATCCGCATGGCGCCAGAAGATGAAGAAAAAATGGCCTTCATCACCGATGGGGGAACCTACTGCTACAGAGTAATGCCATTCGGCTTAAAGAATGCCGGGGCAACTTATCAGAGGCTGGTCAGCCGGATCTTCAAAGATCAAATAGGCCGAAACATGGAGGTCTATGTTGATGACATGCTGGTAAAAAGCAAGGTGGCGCAAGACCATGTGGCCGACCTTGATGAAGCATTCTCCACACTCCGGAAGTACCAAATGAAGCTCAACCCGGCCAAATGCGCATTCGGAGTCACCTCCGGCAAATTCCTCGGCTTCATCATTACACAACGGGGAATCGAGGCCAACCCTGAAAAGATCCGAGCACTCCAGGAGATGACACCTCCAAGGACAGTTAAAGAGGTACAACAGCTTACGGGCCGAGTTGCAGCTCTCGGGAGATTCATCTTCCGCTCGGCCGAGCGCTGCCTCCCATTCTTTGCGGCTCTCAAGAAGCCGAAGAACTTCTTATGGTCGGACGAGTGCCAGCAGTCTTTTGAAGAGCTCAAGCTCCTTCTGGCTTCCCCTCCCCTGCTCACAAAGCCTCAACAGGGTGAACTCCTTTACCTGTATTTAGCTGTCTCCCCTGTAGCAGTGAGTTCGGTCCTGGTTCGAGAGGAGGGCAAACTCCAAAAACCAGTATATTACACCAGCCGGGTCTTGAGGGATGCTGAAACCCGATACTCCAAGCTGGAGAAGACTGCTTATGCATTGGTCATCTCAGCTCAGAGGCTCCGGCCCTACTTCCAAGCCCACACAATGGCCGTGCTGACCGATCAACCAATAAAGCAGATCCTGCAAAGATCAGACCGCGCAGGCCGGATCACTAAATGGGCCATCGAGCTCGGGAAATTTGACCTCGAGTATCGATCCAGACCGGCGATCAAAGCGCAAGCACTCGCTGACTTCATAGTCGAGTGCACCATACCGGACGAGGTCGAGCCCGAACCTGAGCCACCAACGGAGCAGACCCCGAGTTTGGCATGGACTTTGCATGTCGATGGCTCTTTAAACTCGGGGGGTAGCGGAGCAGGTCTCATCCTTACTAGCCCGGAGGGGGTGGTCGCTGAGCAAGCCCTACGCCTCGAGTTTCCTGCTTCCAACAATATGGCGGAGTACGAAGCACTCGTCGCCGGGCTCAAGCTAGCCAGAGAGCTAGGAGTGAAGGACCTGAAGGCCTTCAGCGATTCTCAGCTCGTCGTCAACCAAATCATGGGTGACTTCGAAGCCAGAGACCCCACAATGCAGAAATATCTTCAGAAGGTACAGAATCTCGCTTCGACCCTGGATTCTTTCCACATCCAACATATCGCCAGGTCGGAGAACCTTAGGGCCGACCAGTTGTCAAAGCTGGCGTCCTCTCGCATGAGCGAGCTCCCCAAAGCGGCAGCACTGGGTATCTCCAAAAACCCAGTACGGAGGAGCCCGAGCAGGCCCTTTGCATTGAGTTCGAGCCCAGCTGGATGGACGAGCTCATCAGCTATCTGCAAGACGAAGTCCTCCCCAGTGATGAACGAGAGGCTCGCCGAATAAAGCGCTCCACCACCTGGTACATATTGCATGAGGAAAAACTTTATCGGAGATCTTTCACCTCTCCCCTCCTCAGATGTCTCCGCCCAACAGAGACTGACTATGCAATGCGCGAAGTCCATGAAGGGATTTGCGGAAACCATCTGGGAGGACGAGCATTGGCCCATAAAATTTTGCGCCAAGGATATTATTGGCCGACACTCCAGAAGGATGCTGTGGACTTTGTCCGAAGATGCGACCGATGCCAGAGAAACGCCAATGTTCAACGCCGACCTTCGGCTCCCTTAACTTCTATCAGCTCTCCTTGGCCTTTTGCCCAGTGGAGAATTGACATTTTAGGGTCGTTTCCTCTGGCTACCGGGCAAAGGAAATTTCTGGTCGTCTCCATCGACTATTTCACAAAGTGGGTGGAAGCCGAGCCTCTTGCCCGGATCACCGAGCAGAAGATGCGGAATTTTGTTTGGAAATCAATAATTTGCAGATTCGGGCTCCCCCGCATCCTCATATCCGACAACGGTCGCCAGTTCGACAACCTCCATTTCAGAGAATTCTGCTCCGAGCTTGGCATCGACCACCGCTTTACCTCGGTCGCACACCCTCAGACGAACGGAGAAACCGAGGTAACAAACCGTACTATTTTGCAGGGGCTCAAAGCCAGGCTCGACAAATCCAAAGGACAATGGGTCGAAGACCTATACAATATCCTGTGGGCTTACCGGACCACGTTTCGTGTCCCCACTGGCGAGACTCCCTTCAATCTGACATATGGAACGGAAGCTGTCATCCCGTTGGAGATTGGGCTTCCTTCTCCAAGAGTAGAACATCACGATGCCAGCTCTAACTCTTCACAGCTCAGGAACAACCTTGACCTGATCGAGGAAACAAGGGAGGCCGCCCGAGTTCGCATGGCGAGGTACCAGCAAAAGACAGCTCAGTATTACAACGCCAGGGTCAAGATCAAATCCTTCAAAACAGGGGACCTTGTCCTCAGAAAAGCCGAGGCCTCCCGACCAACTGAGCAAGGAAAATTGGCCCCAAACTGGAAAGGACCCTACCGAGTCACGCGCATCCGCCGGCCCGGAACTTACAAGCTAGAGTCTCTAGATGGGACTTCCATTCCACGAAGATGGAGTTCTGAAAATTTCCGCGTGTATCACCAGTAGGACCCCAAGGGGTCCCCCACTATTCAACCATAAATTTCATTTTATGATGACTTATGATGGTTTGTGTACTTATTCGAACTCACCAATTCTCCTTATTGTCTCATGGTACCAGGCTCGTTCTCCTACCCTGACCACGGTCGGGATGCCCCAATATTTCGGGACGATGGAGTACCTACGTGGACTCCCTGAAGATGTTCGTAGGTTCGTGGTGCATTCTCCATCGACATCGACTTCAGCCAACGAGCTCGGCTCGTTCTCCTACCCCGACCACGGTCGGGATGCCCCGATACTTCGGGATGCGGTCTTCACCGACCAACGAGCTCGGCTCGTTCTCCATCGGCTTCAACCAACGAGCTCGGCTCGTTCTCCTACCTCGACCATGGTCGGGATGCCCCGATACTTCGGGATGCGGTCTTCACCGGCTAACGAGCTCGGCTCGTTCTCCATCGATCACGGAGCTCGACTCAATCCCCTGTTTGTGATCAGCGAAAAGTCCGTGATTGGCAACAAACTGGATTCATCTTGCCGGCGTCCCCAAAGAGCGGACTTCGAGCAGAAAAGCGTTTTCAGTCGCCAGGCGAAGTTTACGGCCTCGGCGTAAGAACGCTTACGGTACCAGGTACCCGTTCAATTAACATCTTTACATTATCTCATTTATTTTTACTTGGATTCTTCTCTGCCGACATCCCCAAAGAGCGGACTCCGAGCAGAAAAGCGTTTTCAGTCGCCAGGCGAAGTTTACGGCCTCGGCGTAAGAACGCTTACAGTACCAGGTACCCGTTCAATTAACGTCTTTACATTATCTCATTTATTTTTACTTGGATTCTTCTCTGCCGACATCCCCAAAGAGCAAACTCCGAGCAGAAAAGCGTTTTCAGTCGCCAGGCGAAGTTCACGGCCTCGGCATAAGAGCGCTTACGGTACCAAGTACCCATTCAATTAACGTCTTTACATTATCTCATTTATTTTTACTTGGATTCTTCTCTGCCGACGTCCCCAAAGAGCGGACTCCGAGCAGAAAAGCGTTTTCAGTCGCCAGGCGAAGTTCACGGCCTCGGCGTAAGAATGCTTACGGTACCAGGTACCCACTCAATGTCTCTACATTCTCAATTTACTTTCATCCTTGGTTAAGTAACTACTTGAATGAACCCCCGACTGACGTCGAGGCACCCGGTCGGGCCAGTCATCGCTCGGCCTCGCCCCTCCTACATGCACCGTTTAATAGTAAACTTGGTCTATACCGTCAGCTCGATGAATCCTCATCGCGAGCTGACGAGCGATCCAACCCGTTTTGTCGGAAAAAGTCCGATCATCCGCCTCGGTGACTCGAGGTCCGGAGTTCACTAAATTTCAAGTCTTAGTGACAGTCCTAGGGCTCGATCGAATTCTGAGCTAAGCTCGAAAAGATTCCCCCGAGCCCAAACGCGTCCTAGACAAGCGTCACTGTATTACTTGTCTTAGGACCGAGCAATGGAAACTCAAACCTAAGCTCGGTGTACCGAGCCTAAACGAAAGTCCAATTGTGGCGGACGAAGTCGGGACCGTAGAGCCCATGTCCTTGGAGCCTAAAGTGGATCCAAGCAGAGAAACCTAAGTCTACCACAGGCGCTTGCGAGTTGCGGAAAATATGTATATTCATTTTAAAAAAGCCCACGGGCTAAGTACAAAGCTCGGGCTCGGCCCTTACAAATGTGGGGACCATCCCGACTTACAAAAAAAAAAAAACAAAACAAAACACTATACTAAGGCTCGGCCTCGGCAGCTTCGGGAACGGCCGGCTCTGCGGTCAAGGCCTCCTCTTCGGCAGCCTCGGCTGCAACAAGAACAGCCTCGGAGGCCTCGGAGGCCACCTCGTTGACTTCGGGGACGGCCTCGGCCGCCTCGGCCAGACCCTCCTAGTTGGCCTCCGGAGCTTCTGCCTCCGCCTCCGCCTCCGACCTTTCGACCCCTGCTCCTGGTCTGAGCAGGTTCAAGTCGAAGTCGGGAAGGAGCTGCCGCAATTGGTTGCGGAAGTCCTTGAAGCCTTGAATCAGCCCGTTCACGCCCTCCTCTTCTAGGAGGTCACGGAACTCCTCCGACTCGCGGAAGAGCTTCACTGCATCTTGGGCCTGCTCCCGAGCCTCTTGCTCCCGAGCCTCATGGTATGCGGCTTTCCGCTCGAGGTTCTTGACTTCCCGCTCAAGCTCTGAGGTTTTGAGGCGGGCATTCCCCACCTCCTACTCGCGGGTGGCCAGTGCCAGCTCGGCCTCGGCCAAACGAGCCTCCACCGCGCGCACTTCGGACCTCGCCAACGTGTGCGCGCCCTTCTCCTCTTCGAGCTCGGCGGTTAGAGCTCGAATCTCATCCTCGGCTGCTCCCACCCTTGCTTGGAGCACCTGGCGCTCGGCCTCGGACGCCTGGCACCTTGCCTCGGCCTCCTCGTGCCCCCGCTGATGCATCCGGGCCCGCTCCCGGTAGTCTTGCACTATGTGCATCAGTGTCTCTGTCTCGTGCAGATGCTGTAAAACAGACGTGAGAAACATGAGATACTAAAAATAATGCTTACATAACTGTACAAACAGGAAGACTGACTTACCCGGACGGCGGAGCAGAGAGTGGAGTCCATGAAGGCGCTGTAGTTCATGGACCGGATTTTGGCCTGGTCGACCGGAAGTAGCGCGACCCGGAATACTTCGCGCGCCACTTGGGGATTATCGAGAGCTGAATCGCCCTCGAAGACCGACCAGACGGGAGCGGAAGGCACCCGCTCCCGTGAGCCCGACGAGCCCGGAAGGCCGACTTCGGCTGGCCCGGGCAGAGCCGACCCCGCAGCTCCCTGGCTGCTCCCCGGCTCGGAATTGGAGGGCTGGGGTCGGACAGGCGGCCGATCTGACTGCCGCAAAATTGGAGCGGGGCGCGCAAGCGCCAGACCCGCGGAACTTCCCCCCTGGTCGGCGACTGGGGCTTCCTGCCGACCAGGAATCTGCGACAATGGCGCCGGGCACGGGAGCGCCACCGTGGCTCCCCTAGAGCCCGCGCCCCTGGGACCCGCGCCCTCCCTCCGACCAGCGTCGGAGTGCGTGGGGCGAGCAGCGCCCACCTCGACCGCTGAGGTCGCCGAGGTCCTCGCCTTCTTCCTCGGCTCGGTTGGTTCTCCCGAGAGCTCGGCCGCCCTCTTCTGAAAACGGGCGTATAGGACCTCGCTCTTGGTCACCATCTTTGCGATATCTGCAAGGGCGAGCAGGATTAGAACTTAGAACTGTAACAAAATGAAAAAGACACCCTACTGTTACTCTTACCATGGGGACGCGCCGAGCTCAGGCCAACGTTCACTAGAGCATCCTCACTTATGAGGCCGCTCAGTAAAATACCGTCCCCGAGGCTGCGGATGGTGTCGATGATCCCCTGCTCATGCGGAGAAAGCTTGGGGGCTTTGTTGACGGACCTGAGCTGGGTCGGCCCCCACCTAGGGTCAAACCCTCATGCCCGTTCAGAACCTAGGAAGAAGAACTTCTTCTTCCAGTCGTGAATGGACGAAGGAGCGCCCTGAAAGAGTGGCCGACCCACCCGAAGGGCGATGTAGAGCCACTCTCCGTCTTCCGGATTCGACTTCAAAATAAAAAGTCGCCGAAAAACGTTGACAGAGGTCGGAATCCCGTGCAGTAAGTACAATGACAGAAAACCGATCACTGTCCTCCAGGCATTCGGAGCGAGTTGCGCCGGAACCAATTGGTATACTGTCAACAACTCGTTCACGAAGCCGTGAAGAGGGAATCGTAGGCCGGCCCAGAGTGATTCTAGATACACTCCAATCCGGCCTACCGGAGGATCGGTTACCCGATCCCCCCGCCTGGCGGGTTCCAAACGAAACCCTTGAAGAGGGAAAAACCACTCTTCGGTCATTTCGACCTCCAGAACACTCATGGTGGACTCAACTTCACTCACACCGGGACCCATTAGGAGGAAGAAAGAGAGAGAGGTTAGGGGGAAAAGAAAAAGGGACCTGTAAAAAACGCCGGAGAAAGGAAACTTCGGACTGAGAAGCTGGAGGAAGAAGACAATAAGAAAAGAACGGGAGGCCAGGTGGGGATTTATATAGATCCCTCCAACGGCCCAGATCAGCAAGGAAAACGCTGCACCCCGTTCGGATTACGACGCGTGTCGGCTCAAAAGACAAAACGCCACATTTAATTCGGGCTGACGCTTCGAACACAGAAGCGCCCCGTCCGATCGTGTGGCCCCATCATGAGCCCACGACGCGAGGACGCTTCAAAGGCGTCATCCCAATAATGAGGCATTTCGGGAAAGAAGAGACGCCGCCTATTAATGGCGCCTCGAAGCGCCCGATAATTCGAAACGCGCAATAGTTTAAAATTTTCGGAATCCATAATGACCCAACTAAAACTACTTCCCGCGCTCAAGCTGGTAGCCAGCTGGAACTCGGAAGTCGGGGGGTAGTGTTGGGGGAAAACCCAAGTCATGCCATCTCGGAGGCGCTCGACTAAAGAGCGCCGACCAGAGAGGCGCCCGACCACAGAGCGCCGACCAGAGAGGCGCTCGACCAAAGAGCGCCGACCAAAGAGGCGCCCGACCAAAGAACGCCGACCAGAGAGGCGCTCGACTAGAAAGTACCGACCAGAAGCAATTCCGCCACAGGACACTCCGCTGGGTGACCAGCTCGGCTCGGCACCCGTGCCAGGCCCATGCCTTAGCCGAATACCCAATCTCCGTCTAACCCTTTAAAGGATCTGACAACTAAATACATGACTCCACTACAACCTGCCGCCATCCCTAAGCCATCAAGGTACGAGATCTCCGCAGGTATTCGGCACGGCCTATCATTAATGCATGAGACCCCCTCAGGCCTCCGATGCACTCAGTCATTAAATGAACACGGCTCAAGATGATCTCCGGATCACTGAACCATCAAAGCGTATGGCTCTCCCTGATCGCCGGTTCACTCAGCAATTAATGCACTTACCATCTACGAACCCCAGGCCCACCACGGCCGGCGGTTCAACCACCCCAATGGGTCCGATCAACCGCGACAACTCCCTGACTCCGGTCTGATCCGGCCTTATTCTCCACTACGCCATTAATGAGCAAAATCGTGCCCAATTATCACAAAAGAGGACAAATCCCCCTGTCACCTCCCAGGTAACATAATATCTTCCTATAAGAGGGAACCTGGGGGGAAGGAGGGAAAGAGAGAGAGAGAAAAACACCAAACAGACATACACACAACACCAAAGGAGAGAACACAGAACAAACATTCTCCTCTTTTACTCCCCCCACATATTAGCCTCCTCTGACTTAAGCTTCGGAGGGCCGGAGCCGGAAAGCCCGGCCACCGGCTTTTTTGCAGGACTTTTCCGGAGGACGCCATCAGTCGACGCACCGCCATCCACCGCCCCGGCAGCGGAGCTCCTCCTCTCTCGGTTCGCGGCAACCCCCGGGTCCAATTTCCAGCAACAATCATATTCTCCATGCATATATACTATATATAAATGCACATGCATAAGAGTCTCAAGCATTTGATCAACATGCTGCTAGATGCATCATGGTCACGAAGCAACCATCCGGATCAATAATATGGGTAATCTCAAAGACCAATTTGGATTGATCGTTTGCAAACTCAATCTAGGTTGATCATACGAAGGCTAGTCTTAAAGATTGAAATATCGAAAACAAAATAAAAATGATGATAATCAGAATAGTTAAAGACGAACATAATTCGGCAAAATTAGTCACATTGAAAGGATGGTTGATGAAAATTAACAAATCAACAAACACCAAGAAAAATAGGAGTAAAATAGGGGAAAATAAAAGGTGGACATCTACTTCCCCACCTAACTTGCTTCTTGATTGATCTACATCTTTTGATATGAACTTGGAACGGCTCCTAATAAAAAGGGTTCACATCCAGGTCTAATATTGCCCTAACTACTCTGTGATGAATGATGATATCCTATAACTCTAGATGTAGAGTTAGTATAATATAGGGCCAATGTCTTTTGAATTCAAAGTTTCAAACCCCATCCCTGGCCTAAATAAGTAAAAGATTTCAGAAGAGCTCTATTCATTTCTAATCCTGCTTCAGGCCAAATTTATATAAAATTTGATATTTTTTATGCTCAAATTTGGCTCATTATCATCAGTTCTACTTTAGATCATGATTTAGATGATCTCTAATATTGAATCGAATACACTTAATTTTTATTTTTTTTAACATAAAAATAGGTGTGGATTTTGGGCTAGGGATGCCGCTAGAATTGGTAGGCAAGGACCTGCCGCCCTAGATCATGGGACCTGTTTCCGCGAGAAACGCTACCTCCCGCACAAGACCGCTGAAGGGATTCGCACTACTACTTAGGCCTATGGGCCTATCCGGTTCATAGGACAAGATAGGCTTTTAGATACGACTCGAAATGACCACACCGAGCCACACCGGCTGGTATCCGGTGATTATCATGTCGTTGGGAGACAGAGAGATGCACAAGGAGGCTTATATAATAGAGAAGTCGGCCACTCTCATCAGGAGCCTACTAATGCTATTGGTTTAGGTGGGTGATGATTTCTGTATTCAGTTCTGCTTTTCCCCTTTAGAAAAATCCTCCATGGAATGAACTTTATTAGGTAGTTTGGAATTGAAAACAGATCATATAAAATAAAAATATTGAGCTTCATATATGTTTGCATGCGTTGCTGTAGAATCTAGAGCTAAGGTCGGAGCGCTACTTGGCTAACTTTTTAGGTTGGCGAAAACTGAGCTTAACGACGTGGCCGATGTGTGGAAAAGCTGATTTTCTCTGCGGATGGCTTGTAAGAAACCCGCTTGCCAGAAAGTTTCCGGCAAAAAATCTTCTGATGTCTAACTCAGAAGAAAAGGAAAAAGAGAAAATTCTTCGCAGAGTAGAGCTCTCTGAATGAGCTTACCCAAGGGCCCCAAGACTACTCCTTTATATAGGATAGTCAACCATATGGTTGTCTGATTTGACACGGTGTGCGCTAATGGCCAGGTAATAGCCAAATATACATTCACGACGTGGGAAACATTCCGCATGAGTAACATATGGTGATGAGTACGCTAGTCGCGTGCTGAGAGCAATATTGCTATAACTGCCGGTTTTTATTGGCACATGTAGATTGGCTCTTCGGATTTTGCTGAAGTTATTCACCTCGGTTCATACCGTGGTCAAGTAGGTCGGTCTAATCCGAAGTCGAAGTGTCCAATATTTCATACATCGGTCGGTAACCAAATTTCATTGTAAAAAAAAAAAGTTAGAATCCTAAAAGCCAACCTCAAAAAACATATTTGCCTACGTTGGGGTATGATCATATCCAAAACTAGGATAACTAATAATTCAAAAATATTTATGTGAGTACTACAAATTTTGTATGTACGTGTAGAGAGAGAGAGCTAGACTTGTATTTGAAATCACTATTCAGATCGAAGCAACTGGATGAATTGATATGGAATCTCCGTCGTCCGATCTAGATCTGATCAAATCTAAGTAAAGAACTACAAGTTAGTCCAATCCAACTCTCTTTATATATATATATATATATATATATATATATATATATATATATATATATATATATATATATATATATATATATATATATATATATATATATATATATATATATATATAATTGTGTATGTGTGTTACTTTTGCATCTTTACATTTTGTTTTATTATATATAATCTATTGAATTTAGATAAGAACTAATTTAAGATGATAGTTTGTGCAAAAGGTCATGGACAATCGTCATGTCAGGTGCAAATTTTAGAGTCATAAAAATATATCACAACTATGAACATTGTAGTTATTAAATTAAATTATGTCATAATGTTGTCTGTTAATGAAAGTAAAAAATATCTGGAGCATGATATTTTGCTTGAAAAGAAAATATTATGAAGCTATCAAACTTTTAATCTGGTTTAAATTGAAATTGAACTTACAAGTAAATTTCAAAGTTGAATCTAAAAACTTGATTATAACATCAAATTTGTATTTTTGAAACCCAACGGATTCAAATTTCAACTAGCACCGAACCCAAATAAACTCTAAAAAGAGCATAATAAGACGTATATCATGAGGCAACCTAACTAATCAAACTTTAAGATGGGTATACATCAAAATTGAACCAAATAAATAATTTTCAAATATGAATTTAAACTTTTTTTTTGGTTTGGTTGCTTTACATAGCTCTTGAGTAGATGCAATCACTGGCATCCGCTACAATAATATCTCGAAAGGTACTCAATCAATCCAAAGAGTTCTTCTAGAGTACTGAACTACCAGGATCAACCACATAGAAAACCATTTAATCTGCCATCCTATTAACTTTTCTGAATACATGCTTACTGCATATGAAGTAGTGTTCACCTTAAGTCTTTGAATATCTATCATTAAAGGATGATTAAGCAAATGGTGCTTTGCTTCTATAGAGATCCATGAAATAACTGCCTTGAAATCTCCTTCTAACACTACGTGATCCGCTTGAAGGATTGTAATGGCATATATCAACCCTTCCTATGCTCCATTCGATTTAGTCAGTGGCATCATAGTCTCATAAAGAAAAAATCCGCCAGCTACCACAAAGGTTGCTCCATGAATTTAAACTTGATTATCTCATCAAATATGGATTTGTGAACCTCGCAGGATTCGACCTGCACTAAACCCATTTAAACCTCCAAAAAAAGCATGAGATGTATATCACAAGGCAGCATGATATACTAGATGTATATCACTTTTGCGATTGTTCACCTCTTTTGTTCCGGACCATGCATGAACTCTCTCTCTCTCTCTTATGCGTTTACCAAGCTGGTAATGTCCTTGTTGTTGTATCTGGGATCGAATATTGCCTTCATCGAGGTTTGGGAGGCCACTCGCTCACAGGTCGCTTCTAGTTTTGACGTCGATAGATGGAAAAAATGGCTTTAGTTCTTCAAACGGCATGTTTGAGCACTAGCTATTAAAGTCCCAAATGGTGGAATTGAAGTGAATGGCTTTCAAAATTTACAATATAAATTGGCTATTGATATATTACAAGGACCAAGGTGAGAAAAAGATTATTACATATATATATATATATATAGTCTTTTCTGTATTTTTTTTTCTAAAAACGGGTATTTCATATATTACGTGAATAAATACACCCAGCAGAATCAGCAAAAACTAAGTCACACAGTGCCCTAGGCAGTTCACCCTCCCCTACCCACAGGGTGTCTCCTAAGGAATCTCGGAGATGGGGGCTTCCAAGTGAAATACACCCCGATGGTGTGCTGCCTGAGCAATATGGGGGCTCCAGGTGTTCCGAGCTGTCAAAGGCCCATAATCTAAGCCTGCCTGAGTAATCTCAGCTGTCTGTACTCCGGCTCACTCCACCACGAACCTCGAGGACGAGCCATGCTCTCTAAAGGTCCGAGCATTTCTCGCTAGCCAAATCTGGTAGGCTAGGCAGGACACTCCTATGGCCGCCCGACACATCTGAGGTAGATCAGTCCAATGCCGGATAATCTGTAGAAAGGAGTCTCTTTGACTCCAAGCCTCCTGCGGTACTGCAGCAAGTGTCCAGACCCTCCTCGCCCACACACACTGGAACAACGCATGATCCACTGTCTCCTCTGTCCGACACTCGGAACATTGTGGGGGAATGCTCAATCCTCGTCGACTCAGCACCGCTCTCGTCGGCAAGCGCTCCCAGGCCACCTTCTATAAGGCAACCCTAGGGTGGAGTCCAAATCTCCAGATCCAGCCGCAATCCAAGCCCGGCACATGGTCCCATTGGATGGTCCAGGACACGTCCCTAACCCTAACTCTAGCTCTGTATGACATGTTCCATACTCTAACATCCAGGCCCGCAGCTTCTGAAATCGGTAGCGAGCGGACCCGATCTGCTAACTGCTCACCAAACAGCTGGTCGAGCCTGGCATCATCCAGCTCTGCCTCCCCAGGGATGAGGAGGTCACACATCCGGAGGCCGCCCACCTCTGCACTGATCGTAGTCGACTAGAATCACAAAGGGAATGTATCCACCGACAGATCCTCTATCACGTTAATACTCTGTCCATCGCCAATCAGCTACCTCGTGTTCATCTCGGCAAGCGGTAAGTACCTCCTGATCTCCCTCTACATGTAAAAACATCGCCGACTGCCCTGGGCGACTCCTCTAGTCCCCCCACGACCATATCTTACCGCCATGACCTAGCACCATAATCGCTGTGGCTCCAGAATAAACCTCACCGCGTGCCGAGCAAGGAGCGTCTGGCGCCTCTCGAGAAGGGACTGCACCCACAAATCTTCTTCATTAAGTGGCAGGCAGACTCTCTCTTAGACCACTAGATGCATCCCATAGCCTCCTTCATGCGAGCTACACAAAAAACCTCGAAGTAGCTGCTCAATCCCCCCCTTTATGTAATTTAACTGTTCAAGGCAAAATGCTGTGGATAATACAACTCAAGACTCAAATCCCGAATCCTGAGGTCATTAATAATTATGCTGATTTATCGCACTCCTTCCGTTTAAGTACATTGTAGCCATCCATATAGCTCAGCTGCCAAAGTAAAAAATGTAGACAGGGAAACATTATTTTACTTTGTAAACCAAGACTTTGAACCAAGCTGTCCAAACATTTGACGTTGCTGGTTGTGAATTAAGATCCAGAACCAACAATCCTATCCTGACCTGTTCCTTCCCTGTAAATGACATGGCATTGAAATCAGACAAATCCACCTAAAAAGCTATATCCCGCCCCATATGCTCCACGTTAGTGATGCACTACAGCAACAAATTGGTCGGGTGCACGGCACGGCAATTCAAAATAAGCGCATGTTAAAAAAAAAAATTTATAGAAATAAAAATGCATGATTGATATGAAGCACCGCCATCAGAAGATGCTAGGATATAATTTTTCAAAGGCACCTAGGATTCAGCAGCCGCCGAGTCCAAATATATCCCATGGATGCTCTCCTCGGGCCCACCTCTCTTTAGGTCCGACGTCTTCTAAGATGGCGGTAGCCCTTTGACCACTATCGCGATCATCGAATAAACAAAAATACACGGTAACGTGGCAGCCACGGGTTCAATCCACAGCTTTGATCTCTTAACCCTCTGTTTCTAATCCAATTTTGAGCATCCGTGCCGTATTTCCTCTTTCTCGGATTTGCATCGCACGTGCACACTTTTCAGACATGCATCCCCACATCGGCACCTTCCTTCCCATTGCCGGGAAAAGAAGTAAAATTACCAAATAGACCCCGTCTCTCAGATATTTTATTTCGAGTAGTAGGGCAAAATGGCCATTTTACGTCCCGAAAGCTCGTCAAAACGCGGTGGCGCTGGCGAGAGAAACCGCGGTTCTGGTGCTCTCTACTCTCATGAGGACACCGCCGATACTCCTCCTATCACTCCTAATCTTAGTCCTTTACTACCCTCCATCCTCGGCCGTCGATTTCGTCTTCAACGGCTTCGAGCCCTCCGACATAAATCTCTATGGCGACGCCACCCTTGAGCCCGGCCCCGGCCGGCGCTACCTCTCCCTCACCAACGACTCCGCCTTCTCCCTCGGCCGCGCCCTCTACAAGTCTGAAGTTCCGGCCAAGTCTTCCACCTCCGCTGGCGGCGTGCTCCCCTTCTCGGCATCCTTCCTCTTCTCCATCGCCCCCATCCCCGGCGTCCTTCCTGGCCACGGCCTCGCCTTCCTCTTCGCCCCCGCCGCCGGCACCCTCGGCGCCATCTCCTCCCAGAACCTTGGCCTCTTAAACATGACCGCCGACGGCGACCCCGCCTCCCACGTCCTCGCGGTCGAGTTCGACGTCTTCGAGAACGAGGAGTTCGCCGACATCAACGCCAACCACGTCGGCGTCGACGTCAACTCCCTCACCTCCGTCGCTGCCTACCCCGCCGGCTACTGGCCCGACAATCCCTCCTCCCCCTTCGTCAACCTAACCCTCAATGACGGTTCAAACTACCAGGCCTGGGTCGACTTCGTCGGCGGACGGCTCAATGTCACCATGGCCCCCGCCGCCCTCGGCCGAAAGCCCCGCCGCCCCCTCATCTCCATCGATCTGAACCTCTCCGCCGTCTTCCTTGACGAGATGTTCGTTGGATTCTGCGCCGCAACCGGGAGGCTCGTGGAGCACCACCGCATCCTGGGCTGGAGCTTCAGCAACTCCAATTTCTCCGCCGGCGATGGCCTCATCACCTCCGATCTCCCCAATTTCAAGCCATCGCAGCCCACATCCAGCACGAAAACCAAAGCCCTCGTCGCCAGCATCTCACTCGCGGCCGCAATCCTTGTGGTCTCCGCCGCGGTTGTGGCTCTGTTAGTGGTTCTTCGCCGCCGTCGCCGGAGAAAAAATAGGATGATAGAAGAGAATGGGCGAGGAGGCGACGAGGCGATGGAGGATTGGGAATTGGAGTACTGGCCGCACCGGATTGGGTATCGGGAGATCCTCGCCGCCACGGAGGGCTTCTCTGCTAAGAACCTGGTCGGCTACGGCGGCAACGGGAGGGTATATAAGGGGTTCTTGGCCGGCGCCGAGGTCGCCGTGAAGGTCCTCTCCCAGAGCGGCGCCGACGAAGCCCGGCAATTCGCGGCGGAGGTTTCCAGCCTCGGCCGGCTCAAGCACCGCAACCTCGTCGGCCTCCGCGGCTGGTGCCGCACCCGCCGAGATCCGGCCGCCGGTGGCGGCAGCGGCGGCGAGATCATGATCCTGGTGTACGATTATATGGAGAATGGGAGCTTAGATAACTGGATCCACGGTGCATCGGAGCCGTTGGATTGGGCATCGAGGGTGAGGATTTTAAAGGATGTCGCGGCGGCGGTGCTATATCTGCACGAGGGGTGGGGGGAGGGGCGTGTGGTTCACCGGGATATAAAGTCGAGTAATGTCCTGCTGGACCGGTGGATGGCCGGCCGGCTCGGGGACTTCGGGTTGGCCCGGGCCCACCCGCACGACCGGGCGCTGGGGACCAGCCGGGTGGTGGGGACTGCCGGCTACCTGGCGCCGGAGGAGGTGTTCCGGAGCGGCCGGGCTACGGCGGCCATGGATGTGTACGCCTACGGGGTTCTGGCGCTGGAGGTGGTCTCCGGCCGGCGGCCTGCAGAGGAGGGGCGGCCGCCGCTGGTGGAGTGGGCGCGGGGGCTGGGGGCGGCGGCGGCGGTGGATCCGAGGGTGAGGGGAATGGTGGGGTTCGACAACGCGGAGGTGGAGCGGGTGGTGGCGCTGGCGCTGGCGTGCACCATCGTCGACCCGGCGGCGAGGCCGACGATGAGGCAGGTGGTGAGGGCGCTGGAGGCCGGTGATGAGAAAGTGGACGGCGAAGATGGGGAGAGCGCAGAGGCGTGGCTGCTGGACGCGAGGTTGGGGTCGGCGATGGTGGAACCCGGTCCAAAATTTTTGGGGCCCACCGGGACCCACCGCCACCTAACGTTCGAGGAACTCCGGCAGTCCATGTCCTGCTCCATGTCGCTCTCCGATTCGGACGTCATCACGGAGGGCCGTTGACACGTGCGGTGAAACACGTCTGCGATGAAAATGTGAGATTATTTTTTTATTTTGTCTAAATTTTAAGATTTTTTTTCTTTTGTAAAGAACAGCGAGGGATTGAGGTGATAATTTAATTTAAGAAAGAGTTTTATGTTCCCCACGTTTTTTCTTTTATAGTTGTAATGGTTTGACACGGAGAATATGCATAGAATTTTTCGCAAGATTAATTTTACTCCGTACTTTTCAATTGCTTTCAAATGATGTTTTCGGGGTAGTCTTTTCCCCTTTCCGTACAATAATTTGTACGGATGGGACTAAGCGAAAAGGACGATAGAGTTGAGAAATTTGTTTCAAGGAGATGGAAAACGGTTGTCACGCGAGGCCAAGACTAGTTAGAAACTTGGAATTGGCTCCCTTGATTATTTAATGACATGATAAGATGCCTAGATGGATGACTCATAGGTGTTATAAGAAAAATCTTTGAGGATCACCAAGAAGAAATGACCGGACAGAACAGAAATTTCCGGCAATCACAAGATAATGAATTATGAAATTGTACCAACTTCCAACTAAGGTGATGTAATCGGAAAAAAAAAAAAAGGAAAAAAAAGTGCGCATAGCTTTTCCAGGTTGCTTCATCCACTTGTGTAATCGAAAAGATCTGTCACCAACTTAAATAGACATGATATATTATTTTGATTGCATTCCCAAGCTATGAAGATGACAACTCCACCGTTGGTCCATCTATTCCCTAGCTTCTCTAGTAAATTTTTTTGTTTCTTATGGTTCTTGTTGACCCATCCATAATGGCTTGACTGAAGCCATTTGAGTTCCCACCTTGAACAAGGCTCTGTTAGTATGGGATAGCTTAGAGCCTTCATCTGCTATTTTGAACAAAACAAAAGCAAGATCTATCAATAAAACCAAATTGTTGACTGTTCGACCTTTTACTTTCTTAGAATTTAAAGATCTCTATATCCAAGAAAGCTCATATAATGACCAGTTGCTTTTAAACTACGATAGAAACGAATTGCAATTAGTGCAACTTCTTGCAGGTCAAAGAACTGATAAAATGGATATATCCAGTCCTGTTGCAAAAGGAAGAGAGCAGCCCCAAGCAGCCATAATGCATTCAGCCTAACAAGCATGGGTGGAGTTGGGTCCACTCTTTCCATCAAACCAATAAATAAAGTGACAAATTGTACATAGAATTACTCAAAACCATGAGTGCTAAAATCATCAACCTGAAAATTCATTTGCACTTCGACTGTAGGAGATATTGTTAGTATCTTAAAATTTATGCATGCCCCTTCTTTTATAAAAGGGCTCGCAATCTACTCCCATCAGTAACGCTTCTATTGCGGCGTTCTCACAGAACAGCCCATTCCTTTGGCATTCCTCTTTGACCCCATTCATCCTGATACAAGAGTTGTAACTTGTGGAGCTGGTTTCAGTATCAAATGCAACGACCTTAAGTAATAGACTGAATGCGCGTTGGTGAATCTGGCATGTAAAGCCAAAGTGTTAGAGAAGCTATATTGTCAGCTAGGACAAAAGACATGAGACCTAGTGCATCAGTCAATGTTTTGAGTCCATAACCAAACAATTAATAACAATCACAAGAGAGAGAGAGAGAGAGAGAGAGAGGGGTGTGGATGAGGAAGAGAAAGTCAAAATGATAACCAGAAAGCTAGCGTATTTTTGGTAGAAGTCTATGCGGATGGCAGAGGGCAAGGCAAAAAAAACAAGTAACACTTAGAACTCAGAGGCAACGGGCCATCACCAATGTCATACTTCAGTGCCAGGGAAAGACAACTACTAGCAGTTTTCCTAAGAAGCAGCAGCAGCAGCATTATTGCCACAGGAAACTGATAGCATCATCATATTATATTAAGGGGAAAATGAAATTTATGATGCAGCCTATTACCAGGAAAAAGATGATGCAGCCGTATAAATATTAACTTGATGACGACTGCATGCCTTTGACGAGAGAGCCAAATAAATAAATGCATTGACAAAGGCCTGATTTTCTGGCCAGAAAGAGAGAAAATGAGAAGGTTCACAATTCAACTCCATATTATCAATGCTTAAAATGATCTTCTGATGGTGACTACTTGATTGCCTATAGGCTGAAAGGAAAATAGATTCTAGCAACCAGCTCGATGTAATAGTTTATCTATTAAACCATCCCTCCAGAGTCATCACAAATGAAACCAAAACCTGTCTGTAGAGAGACTAGAGATAAAGTGGACACAGGAATATCTAGTTTCAGACAATTATTTAATGGTTTGTCAAGGGACTAACGGTTGAAGGGTTACCTCCCTTCATCCCCCAGCCACTCCAAAACATTGGTATTCAGAACATAACCGGACATCAGATCAGCATCACTGAATGGGCACAGTAAAAGCCTGAAGTAGCGACCTTGTCACCTTCAAGCTTTCGCATAACCAAATATGTTGCTACTGAAAAGATGATTTTTCCCAAATCTCCTATCAGGAGGGAAAACTCTGATTAGAGTACTTATAAAATAGAAATTTCTAAATGCAAAGGAGATGCATTTTAATAACTAAGGATCTGTTTCAGTAAATCTGCCAGATCCGGCAGCATAGGCTAGCGAGAGGGAAGGGAAGAGAGCATGAGCGAAGGGAGGGAGAGTATGCGGATGCTGCATGTCCCAATACCTGCTGGAAGGAAAAATAAAAAGATCTCTTGAGTTTATTTTCCCCTTTCCCTTCGCACAAGGATTGGGCCCTGCGACCCCCCATGTGCCCTCTCTCCCTCCCACTCTGTAGCATTCTCTCCCACGCACACTCTTCGTCCACCTATCCTGCCAGATCCTGCAGCAGGATGCTGCCAAAAAAAAGCAGAATTTTGAAAAAAAATGTCATAGACATCTAAATAATGGGGAAAAAAATACATGGAACAGAAGAGGTCAAAATTTAACATGCCCCCTCAACAATAAGCAATATTGCATCAACATAAAATCAAAAGCTTACCAGCCACAGAAAAAAAGAGAACAATAGCAATAGAAGAAGAGAACAATAAATTGTCTCTCAAACTTTTGGAAAGCACAAAAGCAGGAAAACAATGATCAAGTGCAAGTCCTCACAGCAAACAGTGGCACAAAAACTCAACTTCAACAAACTGTATATCCCACTCACCTTGCCTTAGTTATTAAACTAGTGCAACAAAAATTTCTTTTGCTCCCTTCATACAGGTCTTCCATCGACAACACAGTATAATACACCCAACTGTTGAAGATAATTGAAAGAACTCACACAAAATCATTTCTCTTTTTATTTTTTTATTTTCATATATAGTATATCTATGTCCATCACTCTTAATATTCAGGCTCTTCTTTCGCTCCACATTAACGAGTTCTGTCCATGATTATATTTGCCAGACACCTAAGATGTATGTGATGAGTGAATATATGTACCCCTTATTTTGTTTTATTCCAATTCTGGAACTCATACTTGTGCACTAATGCAGCATCCGTGACCGAGTTACCATCTTTTAGTTACACAGCCTATGACAAGAGTAACTTTAATGTTTCAAACTCAATTCATGGAGTTATTGTTAGCCTTTTACTCAACTGTAAAAAACAATTTCCTTTCATTTGCAAAACTTTGGCTTTGACTATATTTTAATATGAAAGAAACCAAAGAAAACCCAAATGACATCAAGAAGCATTTTATTGTCAGACTGTGTGACTCGGAAGCATGCTAGAAAAAAAACTGATAAGCAATTTCTGAATTTCTTAATCAGTTCCATTTTTTAATGGAATTTGGATCGGTTATCCAAGAGACATCCAAAGTAAAATTAGCTAAATATGTTTTCCTTTTGTATTTTATGAATTGTTTTGGCAACTACAGCATAATAACTTCAGCAGAGGAGGATGGATACAATTGCAGATGGCCATGCCATTTGAGCAAAAGAAGATATGAGATGTTGATAGTTGCAGTGCACTCGACCACATTTCTTTTTAATTAATTTGAAATTGTCCAACTCCAATGCAAAATCAGGATCCTCATAATAGTACATCATATTGGAGATCTACATACAAAAATAAGTATGTTGCACTAGCAAATTTGTCTGCTATGGTCTTGCCCAAACAATTTTTCAACATTGAAAGGTTCTTAGTTTAAGACCAGATGCAGATGAGAGAAGATATTGATTTATCACTGCGTTTAAACCTCACAATAAAGTCTCCATTGTGAAGATCTTGGAACAGTGAATCCAAAACAATAGAAACATGTTAATCCTAAAGAAAAGAGCTTAGTTTACCGGTTTCACGAAGGCATCAGCTGGCTCCTCTTCGCCACAGATTCCATCCCTCCAAATGGCCCCGACTTCCGACCACCTCGCCGCCGCCGCCGCCGCATCCATCCGCACCGCAGGCGAGGACTACGGCGTTATCTCGGCGGCATCGGCGGCCGATCGGCGCCGCCACCAGTACGTCCGCTTCGAGAGCCATCAAGATTGAAGGAAAATTTGGCCATCAATTTGGGAGCGATCGAAATGCGGGGAGATCGAAAAGCGAGGATGAAGTGAGAGAGCTAAACCCTAGCGAGGTCGCGTTAAGAAGAAAAAATGGTTTTAGATTGACCGCGCGCCTTCAACTGCGAACGCAGCCAATCTCGATGTATAGCACGTGAACGGTTGTGGAAATCCAACGGCCTCTAGGTGCGTCACGGTTTATTATTAATAAAAACGCTTCGTAACCCTATCATTGTACCAAAGGGCCACTGCTACGTCTCAAAAAATTATTGGCCATTTAAACCGCGTATCCCACCGAGCCAGTAAACTAGGAGTGGTAATCGTGTCCACTCGGATCAGATATTTATTGGGTTGGACGCAGGACGGATCAAAAATTTAACAATCTAAATTTAATTTATTTGTTAAAAAAATTAAATTTGAATTCAAACTATTTATTAAATAAATAATTCAATTCAATCTGTATAATCTATTTGTTAAACAAATTAGATGAGTTAGATAAATTTATTATTAATAAAAATACTTGGAGCCCATCATTGCATCAAAGAGATCCACTGGTGTATCTCAAATTTTATTGGTGATTTAAACCGTGTATTGCACCGAACGCATAAACGTGTTAGATACCAGTTGGATTAGATGCAGTTTGGATAAAAAAATATTAATTTAAATTTAATTATTTATTAAACAAAATAAAATTTAAAATTTATATCAAATCTATTTATTAAATAAATAACTTAATTTGATTTATATAATTTATTTATTAAATAGGTTAAATAAATTAGACAAATATTAACGGCTGTCACGATTTATTATTAACAAAAATGCTTCGTAACCCCATCATTGTACCATAGGGGCCACTGCTACGTCTTAAAAATTATAGGTGATTTAAACCTTCCAATCTCATCGAGCCACATTGATGGAGGCCCCTTCGTACTTGGTGGTTCGGACCCGTAGCGTTGGCCTTTCGTTTCTTTTTTTATTTTTTCTTTTTGAAGCTCGGAGAACTGTTAGGATCCAAAGCAACGCTGTGTTTTTTGTTATATATATATATATATATATATATATATATATATATAGAGAGAGAGAGAGAGAGAGAGAGAGTAAAAACAAACAGAATAAATATAAATAACTGATTGTTTTACCAGCATCCAAAATGAAAGCCAACTCAGCTGATTGAGGTTGAAAGAATACGCCTCCTTGAAAAATAGCCCGGAAGCTTTCTACTCCGCGAAATCTGACGGTGTTAGTGCAATATTTTTTAGGTAGTGCATGCATATAGAAAAATAAATAGAGCTGCCGATTGAGTCGCCTCCTATGCAGTACAGCATTCTGAAGAGATCTTCTCCACAGTTTTGACAGATTATTATTTTTGATTCTGTTGATTGTATGTATACTAGAATAGGATGAGCAGCTGTTGTATTAAAAAAATATTACTAATAATAATAATAAAAAACTGCAGCATACCGGGCTATTCAGTCTAACGCTTGGTTACCCTCGCAGTATACATGGGCCGCTTTAAAAGCAAAAAGACTCCCCTTTTATTGAAAGATATCCTATAATAATGGATGACGCACATTCCTCCAAGCATTATTCGCATTAATCCAAGATGGTACAGCAGCTGAATCACCTTTTGACCAGACCTGCTGTGCATTGCATTGTTGAATAAATGCAGCAAGACCCAAGCAAGCTACAAGCAGCTCTGCAAAAAGAAACTGAAGAGCTGGTTATCTTCTTACCATAAGTGCATAACATCTTCCCAAACTGATCTCTCTGATCAGAAATCCAGCTGCTGCAGAAGGCCCACAAACTGAACCATGCATCAAAAGTTTATTTTTAGCACACCCAAGAGAAGAGGCAGCCACAAGATATAAGTAAGATTTGAATAGATGTTATATTGATAAAAAGAACCATCCAAGTTACTTCACTGTGCAGAAATTCCTTGTTCATTTATTAAACATAGAACCGTTCTTACCACTTGCTGCGGTGTAGTGGTAAGAATGATTCTATGTTTTAGCTTAACGTTATTTTCTTGAGAAAATCTATCTTGAATTTGTTCCCCTTTAATGGTTTTACTTCCTACAAAATATTAGTTTGTGATCCACATCAAGAAGTCCAAGCAGTTGTTTTTAAGGAAGTCCTGTGCCTGCTAACCAATCAGTAGCAACATTAGTCTGCCTAGAAACATGTTGAACAGTGAAGTTCTGAAGGAAGGAAGTTATCTCCTCTCAGCAGAGGAACCATTAAATGGGATAACTTCTTTAACCATTGAATGACAGCAAGGGAATTTCGAGACAAGGACTACCAAACTTTGTAGTTACCATCACAATATCTTCCCAGGCTGCACGAAGTTCAGTGTAGGAACAAAACTTGAAGAAAAGCATGAAGCACCAACCTCCACAAAGTTTGCTCTGATATCATTTCTATCACAATTCAAGACCTTACCTTACAAGATTAGTCGGAAAGTATTTTTTTTGGCTTCTTAGTCCTGTATAAATATCCAAAAAATTTTCAACGAATAACCGACGTGAAACTAAACACATGCTCGTACGGATTCTCATGAGAAGACTAGAGTTGCAAATGTTCTAGGGCTGAGGGTTAGAAAAAGATTCAAGCCATTCTTTTGCCAGTCTAGTAGAGCAGTTAGCAATGTTATCAAGAGTCAAAACTTGGTCCTCGGAAGTACTTGAATTCCTAGCAGACCAGGGAGACCAACTGCAGTAAGCTACAATGGATTTCTATAGATTATCATGGGATTGGGAAAGAAATTGTAGAACACCTTCTAGCGAATCATCAAAAAGCACCGCATTCCCAGTAGCACCAGCAATCAAAAACCACATAAGTCAACAAGCCAATTGATCTACATCCAGTAATCAGCGTTGAAGTAAGAAAAACTTGCAAGGCGGTCTTTTTCACAGTATTTTCCACCAAAAATAGTTTGACTCTTGGTGATGTAGCAAGTTTCCAAATGATAGAGAAGTTCACTTGATCTTCCCTCTCTGAAATATTTTGACGTATTAGCTCATTATAAATCTGATGTGCCTTCGCTGAAGTTGAGGCGGATTGATACCAAGTGCCGCAATCCTCGGCAATCTACCTTAATAATGGGAGAGAAGTAATTCTGCTGACCAAATCATGATTGACGCACTCATGGAGAATAGTAAGATTCCCACTTAGCGGGCTCAGTAAAGAGAGTACTTGTTTTTACGACATTGATGTCCTCTTTTTTTCCTTCTAGTTAGGAAGTGACCAATCCTGCTCAATTCAGGCATCTAGAAAGATGTTAAGATCTCGGTCCATATTTTCAAAATAAAATATTAAAAACTGACCATTGTGATAAATGTGAGATTAAAAACTATATTTAACTATTAATTTGAAATTTATTACTTAAAAACATATCTACCGAAGTCAAAAAGTGATTAAAACTATCTATCGGTATGAACATATAATATCAGCTGATTTCTCATATAAAGACTATTTATCAATTTATATTGGTCAATGTAATAGGATCAAGATTTCTATAATTATTATAATGGAAGATGCTCAATTCCTATATTGAACCAAGAATTATTTTCCTTGTTTTTTTCCCCCAAGAAGCAAAGCACCTCACATGTGAGCGACCATCTTCCTTTAGGGCAAATCATGAGAGTATATGGTTAATTTGTTGATACCATATTTCTTCTTTTAATTAGAAAGTAAAAAATAGTGCTCAAGATTACGACTAAAATAATTGCAGTAATTGATCTTTAATACACGAATTATAAATTATAATAATGAAAAAGGGTCTAGGAGTTAGTAGATAAATGATTAAGATCTCATTAGTCATTGATCAACAGTGTGTTTAAAAGTGGACTATTTGTCAATCAGCATCTCTTTTATAGAATAAAATTTTAGGAGGTGAAATCTCATTAGCTGAAAATGAAGGGGAAGAGGACATTTGCAGGGCACTTCACTGTCATGAACCATTTTGTTGCTTGTTTTATAATCTACATAATGGCAATCAAAATAGGGGCGGTATAAAATTATTATAGTTCACATCTACACTGCTCATTTTTTATTATGATTGATAAAGAAGCACTATTTTGTTGTTAAAGGACGAAAGAATTATATAAGGTTTCAATACTGTTCCAAGGTCATTTAACAATTTAATGTTAAAAGGACTGATGCATGTAGGCACACTGACATATTTTTATATCGGTAATGAGACAAGCTAACTGGTGTGAGAATGAATTGTTACAGCACAAAACCTTATCCAAAAATACTGAAAACCTTCTGCTTTGTGCAGCCTTCTTACTAGTGATGTGGCTGTGCTCATGCGAAAGTAGTGTGAATAGCTGATGTATACATGTATACATACATACATACATACATACATACATACATACATATATATATATATATATATATGTATATATATACATAATATAAACCTTTCAGTTTCTTTCTCCTGTCCTCTACTTGAAACTGCATATCCTTTTCCTTCTCGCTGTCAGCCATTCGACCGACATTTGACACAACCCGGCCTCCTCTCTCCGACTCTCTTTAGCCGCCTCCCTGCAAGTACCCACATTGAGACCGCCGACATTGGCTCTCTCTATTCCATTTTCCTTTCCTGCTCGTCCTTTGCTCCACGATCGTATCTAGTCGTAGGTGTGTTTAGCTTATTTAATTTTGTGGAGTTTGGGTACCCCGTCTCTCCGATCCCCTACCCCCCACCCTCGCTGCATCTGTTCTTCTCACCCGGATTGATTTATGTGGGGATTGGATCATCTGGACAAGGGTGGATTTAGAGTGGAGTTCCACATTCTAATTCTTTAATTAAGATGAAATCCTAACCTTCTAATTTATTTTATTTTTAGAAATTTAATTTCGATCGAAGTAGATTAGGGTAAACATGGAATTAGGGTAATTTAAGATTTAAAAAGAAATAAATGATTGATTTAAATGCTCAACTGGTGCTTGATCATAGATAGGTGGGTTTCTAGATTTTTACGAGGATAATTAGTTTCCTTAATTATGTTAAATTATTGATATTAATTTGATTGGATATGCTTGCCATTTTGTGGCTCGTGGGCATATCCTGATTTGGGTTCTATTGCCCGTTAAGGGTAAGAATTTTCCTTTGCACACTTTTTTGCATGAATGTACACTTTGATATGCTTATATTTATTATAGAGGATAGAAGAACTTGATAATATTTTTATATTGTTTATTGTAAGTTCGATGTATACATGAAATTGATATAAATGTGGCTTGCATAATTTGATGGTTGATGGTAGTGATGGACTAGCCATATTTATCGTTCCTCATTACAGGCTAGAAACGTAGTATTATCCCCATCAAAGACCGAAAATATGGTACCATCGTTTTTCCGTCATAGGCTAAAAATGTGATCAGGGATGGTCCAAAGTCGAAACTAACTTGAAACACTTGGTATACACTTCTGATACTTATGGATGAGTGAGGTATATGGGCTAAACTCGTTAATATCATTACTCCATCACAAACTATAAATGTGCCATCGTTTTCCCATTCTGAAAATTTTGCACCATCGTTGCCTCATCATGGGCTAGAAACATGGTCCACTCGAAGCTGAATTCAAATTAAACTATATTTGTTAATTGACATCTAAATAATGGGGACACAATACATGGAACAGAAGAGGTCAAAATTTAACATGCCCCCTCAACAATAAGCAATATTGCATCAACATAAAATCAAAAGCTTACCAGCTACAAAGAAAAAGAGAACAAAAGCAATAGAAGAAGAGAACAATAAATTGTCTCTCAAACTTTTGGCAAGCACAAAAGCAGGAAAACAATGATCAGGTGCAAGTCCTCACAGCAAACAATGGCACAAAAACTATCAACTCCAACAAACTGTATATCCCACTCACCTTGCCTTAGTTATTGCATTAGTGCAACAAAAATTTCTTTTGCTCCCTTCATACAGGTCTTCCATGGACAACACAGTATAATACACCCAAGTGTTGAAGATAATTGAAAGAACTCGCACAAAATCATTTCTCTTTTTATTTTTTTATTTTCATATATAGTATATCTATGTCCATCACTCTTAATATTCAGGCTCTTCTTTCGCTCCACATTAATGAGTTCTGTCCATGATTATATTTGCCAGACACCTAAGATGTCTGTGATGTGTGAATAAATGTACCCCCTATTTTGTTTTATTCCAATTCTGGAACTCATACTCGTGCACTAATGCAGCATCCGTGACCGAGTTACCATCTTTTAGTTACAGAGCCTATGACAAGAGTAACTTTAATGCTTCAAACTCAATTCATGGAGTTATTGTTAGCCTTTTACACAACTGTAAAAAACAATTTCCTTTCATTTGCAAAACTTTAGCTTTGACTATATTTTAATATGAAAGAAACCAAATAAAACCCAAATGACATCAAGAAGCATTTTATTGTCAGACTGTGTGACTCAGAAACATGCTAGAGAAAAAACTGATAAGCAATTTCTTAATTTCTTAATCAGTTCCATTTTTTAATGGAGTTTTGATCGGTTATCCAAGAGACATCCAAAGTAAAATTAGCTAAATATGTTTTATATTTTATGAATTGTTTTGGCAACTACAGCATAATAACTTCAGCAGAGGAGGATGGATACAATTGCAGATGGTCATGCCATTTGAGCAAAGAAGAGATGAGATATTGATCGATGCAGTGCACTCGACCACATTTCTTTTTAATTAATTTGATATTGTCCAACTTCAATGCAAGATCAGGATCCTCATAATAGTACATCATATCGGAGATCTACATACAAAAATAAGTCTGTTGCACTTGCAAATTTGTCTGCTACGGTCTTTCCCAAACAATTTTTCAAGATTGAAAGGTTCTTAGTTTAAGACCAGATGCAGATGTGAGAAGATATTGATTTATCACTGCGTTTAAACCTCACAATAAAGTCTCCATTGTGAAGATCTCGAAACAGTGAATCCAAAACAATAGAAATATGCCATCTCTATGATTCCATGTTAATCCTAAATCTTTCCAATGGCTGCAAATCATGTTTTGACGGCGTAATATTTGCATGTTTCTTAGCCGCAAGGCCTTGTTATATTTTCAGGATGGAAACAGCATTTATGAAACCAAATCTGCAAGAGTGACGTTATCATGAGGAATAGGATAATCATTTCAATTGTCAAATTCTAGGACCATATTATAAGAGATGCCATGCCAAAGGATGAGGATGCTAGGCTGTTAGAGTTATGACCTTTTGCTTTGATTCTTCCACAGTTCTTCAGAATCTTGATGACTCAGGTACAATTGAAAATATTATTAATTATGTGTTTTTATATGGTCCAAGCCTTTGTGCAGATAGCACTTGTAGGAAAAATACTTGTTAGTGATAGCTAGGCTGTGGGACCACAAATCTGCTCCTCGGGAGGAGTGCTCCTTTGGAGAGAAAGGGATGTACAAATGAAGAAAGACAGACATAGTGTTAAGGAGGGTTGGTGAAGAAAGAAAAAAGGCCCTTAAGAAGATGCATGGAAGTTGCGAGGAACGATTTAAAAGTGCCCAGTCATATGGAATTTATATACCTTGCTAGGAAGGCAATTATACTGACATTCTGTCCCACTTCAATATAGTTAGATCGAACAGACTTAATAAATGAAAAATCCACCCCTGTCTATCTCTAGCAATGTTATGAGGGATAACATGTCTGAGTTTGAATGTGATCAAGAATGTCAGGTTGGGAATATTTTTGCCTTAACATAAGAATATCCTACATTGTATTAATCATACTCCTCGAGATTAACTCTACATACTCAATCAGGATAGCAGTACTTTACGAATTGATTGTCTGTCTTCTATAAAGAGGGTCAGTGTATGCATCAACTATAATCTATATTTCATTCTGCATAGCTTCCATATCATGTCAAGCATGTGCATATTAAACATGTGACAGCATAATCTAATCTTAAAGAAGATCAATTCAAAATCAAAAGAATGGCTCTATCCATTTCTGGGCAACTTTGTCATGGTTTACGGTGACATATGTTCATCCATTAAGAAAAAAAAAAGCAAGCGTACAGGTGAAATTCACAGCGTGAGACACCTGAGAACCATATTAACAGATTCAACAATCAATGGTAGAGTTTTTTTTTTAACTTTAATAGGATTTTTCGATCATGTAAATTGGGTGTTTCATCTTATAATCATTTTCCTTCTACACAAAAATCATTATATTTTTCTTTTATGTACTTTTACAAATATGATTTTTGATTAATGCAATGGATCCTGGTAAATGTTCTCAAGCAAGCATGCGTATTCCTTGATGGACTAAACCATGATAAAGACCGGCATAAAGGGTGCTGTAAACATGCCTAGAAAAGCGTCTGACATGTTAGCTAGATCTATGACACTGTGTTTTCTAATGCCAATAGCTCATCAAAGTTTTCAATTTTATATTTTGGCTTTGCGAATAAGCTGAAATTATCGTGCATTTCAAAATATTTTAAAGCTCTCGGAATATGAACCTTTTAGTTAAACATTAGAAAGGTCCAAAATTTTGAATCACAACAAAGAAAAAACAAAAACTGAGAATAAATGGTCGTGACAAGTTCTGCAAATTGATTCAGATACACTAATGTGTTGATTAATAAAATAAAGAGTTCTATAACTAATTCAATGAATTAGTCTAAGACCCTACAAAATCTCTAAATTTCTTGTATATATACTAAAACTTTCCAAAGCATAACAAGAACTAAAGAAAACAGCTTAGTTTACCGGTTTCACGAAGGCATCAGCTGGCTCCTCTTTGCCACAGATTCCATCCCTCCAAATGGCCACGACGTCCTACCACCTCGCCGCCGCCGCCGCCGCCGCCGCCGCATCCATCCGCACCGCAGGCGAGGACTACGGCGTTATCTCCCCGGCATCGGCGGCCGATCGGCGCCGCCCACCAGCACGTCCGCTTCGAGAGCCATCAAGATCGAAGGAGAATTTGGCCATCAATTCGGGAGCGATCGAAATGCGAGGAGATCGAAAAGCGAGGATGAAGTGAGAGAGCTAAACCCTAGCGAGGTCGCGTTAAGAAGAAAAAGGGGCTTTAGGTTGACCGCGCGCCTTCAACTGCGAACGCAGCCAATCTCGATGTATAGCACGTGAACGGTTGTGGAAATCCAACGGCCTCTAGGTGCGTCACGGTTTATTATTAATAAAAACGCTTCGTACCCTATCATTGTATTGTACAAAAGGGGCCACTGCGACGTCTCAAAAAATTATTGGCCGTTTAAACCGTGTATACCACCGAGCCAGTAAACTAGGAGTGATAATCGTGTCCAATCGGATCAGATATTAATTGGGTTAGACGCAAACCGGACCAAAAATTTATAAATTTAAATCTAACTTATTTATTAAATAAAAAAATTAAATTTAAATTCGATCTATTTATTAATAGATAATTCAATTCAACTTATATAACCTATTTATTAAACAAATTAGATGAGTTAGATAAATTTATTATTAATAAAAATACTTGGAGCCTATCATTGTATCAAAGAGGTCCACTGTTGTGTCTTAAATTTTATTGGTGATTTAAACCGTGTATTGCACTGAGCGCATGAACGTAATTGTGTTAGATACCGGTTTGGATCAAAAAATTATTAATTTAAATTTAATTTATTTATTAAACAAAATAAAATTTAAAATTTATATCCAATCTATTTATTAAATAAATAATTTAATTTGATTTATATAATTTATTTATTAAATAAGTTAAATAAATTAGACAAATTTTAACGGCCGCTGGGTGCATCACGATTTATTATTAATAAAAATGCTTCATAACCCCATCATTGTACCAAAGGGGCCACTGCTACGTGATGCAGAAGGACTGCAGAAAGGAGAGGAAAGGGAGAAGAAGAGGAGGAGGAAGAAGAAGAGAAGGGGGAGAAGAGGAGGGGGAAGAAGAAGATAAGGAAGCTAATTTTGATTCATCATTCATCAAAAAACTAAACATGAGGGTTGACCCATATAAATAGGGTCATAAAATAACAAATAGATCCCTACAAATAAAACAATCCCGAAAAAGGCCCTAAAATGACAACATGCAAATAAACCCAAATGACAATATGCAAATAAACCCAATCAACATAAAATAAATCGAACTAAAATAAATCAATCTAAAATAAAATCAGGCTGGCTGAATCGGCCAGGACCCACTGAGCTGGCTGGATCCTGTGGCGACCGGCTGACCTGGCACTGATGTCCGCACCACTACGTCTTAAAAATTATTGGTGATTTAAACTGTGCACTGTACCGAGCGCATGAACCTGCCAATCTCATCGAGCCACATTGATAGAGGCCCCTTGGTGACCGGTGGTTCGGACCCGTAGCGTTGGCCTTTCATTTTTTTTTCTTTTTTTCTATTTTTCTTTTATAAGCTTGGAGAACTGTTAGGATCAACCGATCAAAAGGCAACGCTGTATTTTTTGTTATAAATATATATATATATACACACACACACACACACACATATATATATATATATAGATACACACACACACACACACACACACATATATATATATATATATATATATAGAGAGAGAGAGAGAGAGAGAGAGAGAGAGAGGGGGGGGGGGGGGGGAATTACCAGAAAAAGTTTAAAAAAAAAATAGAATAAGCTCCCATATAAATGAGAGTGTTTTATTAGCATCCAAAATGAAAGCCAGCTCAGCTGATTGAGGTTGAAAGAATATGTTTCCTTAAAAAGCAGGTCGGGAGCCTTCAACTCGGCGATATCTGATGGATGGTGAGAAATTGCAATATTTTTTAGACAGTGCATGTGTGTCGAAAGACGAATAGAACTGCTAACTAAGTCGCCTTCTATGCAGCACAGCATTTCGGAAGGATTCTATAGACCGACTGAGATACTCCTCTTATACAATTTTGCCAGATTATTATTTTTAATTCTGTTAGTTGTACCTATGTTTGAATAGGATGGGCAGTCGTTGTGTTAAAAAAAAAAAACTACTACAGCATATCGGGCTATCTAGTCTAACGCTTGGTTATCCTGACGGTAAACATGGGTCGCTTTAAGACCAAATAAACTCCCCTTATATCCTGTAATAATGGATGATGCACATTCCTCCAAGATGATTCGCATTAATCCAAGATGGTACAGCAGCTGCATCACCTTTTGACGAAAACCTGCTGTGCATTGCATTGCTGAATAAATGCTGCAAGACCCAAGCAAGCTACAAGCAACTCTGCAAAAAGAAACTGAAGAGCTGGTTATCTTCTTACCATAAGCGCATAACATCTTCCCAAACTGATCTCTGATCAGAAATCCAGCTGCTGCAGAAGGCCCACAAACCGAACCATGCATCAAAGTTTATTTTTAGCACACCCAAGAGAAGAGGCAGCCACAAGATATAAGTAAGATTTGAATAGATGTTATATTGATAAAAAGAACCATCCAAGTTCCTTCACTGTGCACCATTATGAGCATCAGTAACAGAAAATCCTTGTTCATTTATAAAACATAGAACCGTTCTGACCACTTGCTGCGGTGTAATGGTAAGAATGATTCTATGTTTTAGCTTAACGTTGTTTTCTTGAGAAAATTTATCTTGAATTTGTTGCCCATTAACGGTTTTACTTCCTAAAAAATATTAGTTTGTGATCCACATCAAGAAGTCCAAGCAGTTGTTTTTTTTTTTTTTTTTTTTTTTTTTTTTTTTTGGTAAACCGGCTTCTCACTACATACGACGATGAGAGAGCCCAGAACTGTCACAAAGCAAAACACGATCAAATGCCTGCGGCACATGGTCGGGGGAACCCCAAAAAACAAAACCAGAATGGTGGGCAGCATAGGAGGCGACCCAGTCCGCAGCCCTGTTCGCCTCCCGAAACACATGTGAAACCCGGAGTAAGTCTAGCTCCTCCCCCATGCTCCGGATGTCCCGAAGTAATGGGTGCAAATCCGACCTGGTATGTCGGCAACGAATCCAGTCCACTACTGTGGTCGAGTCACCCTCTAGAAAAATCCGTCGGGCACCCAGGTGTACTCTAGCATATACAAGACCCTCCCATGCCGCGTGCAACTCCGTCACATGGACGGATCCATCAAAGGTGCGCCGGCCTCCGGCCGCAATCAGTCTGGAGTCATGGTCTCTGATAACAAAGGCCACTCCACATCTGCTCCCGCCCTCCGCTACGCTGCCATCGAAATTCACCTTGAGAGAACCAGGGGGTGGGGGCGCCCAGGATACCAGTGGTATCATCGCATATCTATGCGGGGAAGAAAAGGCGCCCCAGGTATCCCTATCCTCTCCAGATGAAGAGTCAGCTGCAGCGCTCACCAACTCAGCTGCATGTGCGAAAGCTCTAGTAACCACCGATCGCGGATAGAAACCTCTACCCTCAAATATCCTCGCATTCCTATCCAGCCAGATGTGATATGCCACGTGAGCCCATACTACTCCCCTGTCTGCCATGTCGACTCTCCGAGCTGAGTCCCTCACCTGACTCAAAAAGGCCTCAGTAGAGATGAAAGACTGGCGGCGGGTCGCTACGAGGCCCCACACCTGACGCGCCCGCGGGCATGTAAACAGAACATGACCGATGGTCTCCTCCTCCCCCGGGCATCCCTCACAATCAGCTGGTATCGGCACCCCCCTCCTCGCCAAGGTCCCACGGGTAGGTAGAATGCCCCATGCCACCCTCCACAGAAATAGGGCAACACGTGGGTGCACACGTAATCGCCAAATCCAGCGACCCTCCAGCCGGCGTACAGAACCTATGTCCACTAACGCCTGGAGATCACTAACTGTAGCTCTCGCCCTCCCAGTCGAGCTCCATACCCTCCTATCTGTCATCCCCTCAAGGGGTATAGGTGTGGCCAGTACCCTCTCGGCTAGGTCGTCACCGAAGAGGAGATGGATCCGATCAACATCCTATCTGGGCTCCCCGGACACTAGAAGATCGCTCACTCTGCTCCCGGCTATAGCTCCCGGATCAAACATAGTGGGCCATCTGGATAGCGATAATCCGGCCAACCATCTATCCTCGACCACATCAATACTGCGACCATCGCCCACCGCCCAAGAGATATAAGGAAGGACCCGAGGAGCTCGGGTGCACATCTCACGCCAGATGTAGGAACACTGGCGCCCTGGTCTGAAGGAGTCTCCAGCACACCGCTCCCCATACTTCGCTCTCATCAGCCTGCTCCACAGCCCATCCGGCTCCAGAAGGAATCTAACCACATGCCTCGATGCTAATGCCTCCCGTCTAGTAATAAGGGAGCGAATGCCCAGCCCCCCGATAGCCGTCGGCTGACAAAGAACCTCCCAAGCAAGCAGATGAATGCCGCCTCCCGGTGCTCGCCCACCCCAAACAAACCTCCACATCCATTGCTCCAAATGCCGTAGACATGCTATCAGAACCATAGTGTTCGAAAGCAGGAACAAAGGAATAGAGCTCAATACTGACCTCACCAATAAAACTCTGCCCATCATGGACAAGGTGCTCGCCTGCCACCCCTCCAGTCGCTGTCGAAGTCTGAGCTCCACCCCGGAGCAGTCTGCTCGGCGCAGTCGCCGACCGGTGATGGGAACCCCTAGATACCGCATAAAACCGTCCTGCTCCTCAATCCCCAAAATCTCTGCGATGGCTGCCTTCACCTGAGGATCAATCCTCGGACTGTAGGAGATGGACGACTTTGCTAAGTTGACTCTCTGCCCGGAAGCACTACAGTACTCAAAAAGGATCCTCCGGATTGTCCCTGCCGACCTCGTACTCGCACGTGACATCAAGAAGCAGTCATCAGCAAATAACAAGTGGGACAACTGGAAAGTACCTGACCTCGATGAGTAGGGCTCCAGCTCAGGGGTCTCAGCAACATGTCGAAGAGCACGGGATAAAGCATCTGAGCAGAGAATAAAAAGCAGAGGTGACAGCGGGCAACCCTGCCGCAAACCCACAGAGGACCCGAAGAAACTCGTAGGCGTACCATTCACTAAAATAGCAAAGGAGGGGTCCCTGATGCAACTCAGCACCCATCTGATCCACTGGTGATGAAACCCAAAAGCCTCCAAGGAGTGTGCAACAAAGTGCCAGTCCAATCTATCATACGCCCTCTCCATGTCCAACTTAATGCCCATCAACCCCCGCCTACGTGGGGCCTGCCTGAGATCACACATAAACTCCTGAGCTATCAATATATTATCTGAAATACTCCGGCCCCCAACAAAAGCCCCCTGCTCAGGACTAATCAAGTCAGTCAGTAACCCTCTCACTCTCCTTACCAGAATTTTGGCTATGATTTTGTAGAGGGTGGTGCAAAGGCTAATGGGCCGAAAATGGCTCGGCTCTGTAGCATCCTGCTTTTTTGGAATGAGAGTAATAAGGGTCTGTTTCCACTCACTAGGAACAGTGCCTGAGCTAAAACACAACATGATAGCCTCTGTCACATCTGTCCTAACTATATGCCAGTACCTCCTGAAAAAAAGAGGGGGGAAGCCATCCGGCCCGGGGGCCTTGTCCTCAGCTAAGGACCAAAGGCTTTCCTGAATCTCTGATACTGACACCGGCCTGATCAACTCATAATTCTCCTCATTAGAAACCTTCCTGGACGGGGGAGGTTGGGTAGGCAGCACCCCCCCACCGGTAGGCTCAGTCCATTTGGATTTGAAGAAGTCCTCCAATATCCTCCTAACCAAAACAGGGTCATCAGTCAACTGCCCACCGCTCTCTCTGATGCTATAAATCCTGTTCCTCTGCCGGCGAATAATGGTGGCCTGATGAAAAAACCTGGTGTTACGATCCCCCTCCATAATCCACTGAGCTCGCGATTTTTGTCTCCAAAAGGTCTCCTGCTGTCGTAGCAGTGAATGATGCGTAGCCAACTGCGCCCGGAGCTCAGTCTGCTCCTCCTCCGACAGCCCACCGTTCTGCTCTTCCCTCTCCTGAATAGCTGCAATCAAGCCTTCAGCCCCTTCGATCCTCCTGAAAATATTCCCCACCTCCACCTTGTTCCATTTCCGCAAGCGTCGTTTGGTCATCTCAAGCCTACGTGACACCCTATGAATAGCATCCCCACGAACGGGCACCTGCCAAGCTTCCCTCACCACCTCCCAAGATTGTGGGTATGAGAGCCACAATTTCTCAAACCGAAAAGGGCCACAACTATGGACAGTGGGGGAAGTACATACCAATAAGGGGCAATGATCTGACGCAATCCGTGGCAGATGACATACCCTGAAATCAGGCCAGCTCTGAACCCACCCAGCTGTGGCGAAAACCCGATCAATACGCTCCCATACCCTAGCACGACCCAGTCTGTTGTTGCACCAAGTGAATCGCGGCCCGGAGAACCCCAGATCCACCAATCCATTATCCATAATGAAGTCCTGAAACTCCCTTACCTCCAGTTTATTCGTGAACGGTCTACCTCCCCTCTTCTCCAAGTGGCTGTCAATACAATTGAAATCCCCGGCCACTAGTGTTGGATAGCCATGCTGGATAAGGCTACCTACCTCATCCCATAAAATTCTCCTCTCCTGATAGTCAGTACTAGCATAGATAGCAGAAAACACCCATGGCTGCCCATTCCCCTCCGATATAATCATCACAACATTCTGATTACATTCATTGAAGACATCTAATTTGCAACCATCCAACCGCCACATGACAATAATGCCTCCTGACAGTCCACATGATTCAATAGCATAAAATCCCCATGAACTGGGAATCCTCCTTCTTGCTTGTTCCAGGCTTCTACCAGAAGGTCTGGTCTCAAGGATTACACAAATGGTTGGTTCATGCGTATGAACTAACCTCCGAAAAGCCGGCCTAAATGACGGTTTCCCGGCACCCCGGCAATTCCAAACAAGAATCTGCATATCAATTGTTAGAGAGGGAGTGACAGCCCTCCCCTGGCCTAGATCCCTCAAAGGAAGCCTCCCAGCCTCGCATGGCCTTCTTCAACTTGGAAGCAACACGTTGATGGGCCGCCACAGTGATTTGCAGTCTCTCCGTCTCAGCACCAGGTCCACCTTGTTCACTCAGTCGACCATTCACAGAGCCACCTTCTCCCGCACCTCCGCAAGGTTCCTTCCTCACCAGCCCCTTCTCCCCCGCCTTCCGCGATGCCAGTTTCTTCCCCTTCTTCTTCCGGGTGCTGTCAGTCTGCTTCACTAGGTGATCACCTCCAACCCCCCTGCCAATGTCATCCGGGACAATGGGCTCCTCCTTAATAGCCTTCGCCTCATCTTCCCGAAGACCCTGATCACCTCCGGCGCCACCCTGGGATGCAACCGCCACCCAGTCCTTCCGAGGCTCCGACCCTGCAACTTGCTGCAACCGTTCAGAGACCCTGTTTTTGCCATTCGTGGCTATCGGCTCACCCACCGTCGGCACCCACAGATCGGAGGGGGGTATCAGGGTTGGCTCGATGAAGCTCGGGCAGTGTCGTCGCCGATGGTCAGCACTGTCTCCCCCAGCTTCGGAGTGAAGAGGGAGAGGAAGGAAACCTGAGAGACCCCCGTCCGCCCGACTCGGGCCCGCAAGCCCCATCTCCCCTTGGTGTCTTAGGCTAGCGGCGGGTTTGGATAGCCCAGCATCAAGGCCCACAGCCTCATGGACCATTGTCCCCTGGGCCTCCATCACTCGACCCAGTTTATCTCCCGAAAGCCCATCAGCCAACTCGCCGAGTTGGACCGGCTCAGACTCAGTAATAAAGGGAGGGTCAACCAGGCTTACCTCGGAAGAAGAGGCCGAGTCGCCGCCATTGGTGTCCACCGCCGGTGCTTTCCCCCGGTCAAGCGCAGCCACCGTCTTCCGCCCCTCGATCCCCGCCGGGTCCTCCGCTAGCCGCTGGCTACTCGACGAAGCTCCGGTCACATGATTAACATCAGGTTGACCTCGGGTTGGTTTTGCCCCCAACCCAGTAGTCGTCTTCTTCGCCGGCTCCCCGTTGATAGGTTTCGACAGGCGGATCCGGTTGGTCACCAGCCACGGCCCATACGTTGGCCGCAATGGACGGTCACGACCCACATCCACATCCGCCGGAGTCTGTGGAGGCGCCCCCTTGTCTGTCGGCCCTTGTAGCCCTCCCCCTTCCGGTGCCGGACCCTGAGGACTGCAGCTATCCCTTCCATGGCCAAGGCACCCGCACTGGTAGCAAACCCCAGGCAGGTTCTCGAAGGTGAAGGCCTGCCAGATCAGCCCTGAGACCCCTTGAAGATAAGTCCCCGGCCGTAGTGGGGTTAGGGCATCCAGTTCTAGTTTGACCCTAGCATAACCTAGCCGCCGCCTGCCGTCCGTCATTGCGTCTACCGCCAATGGTCGTCCGGCTACACCAGCGATGTCGAGGATTGACTCCCTATCCCAGAATTCGAGGGGAAGAGCTGGCAATCTCACCCAGGTGACAACCCTTGACACCACCTGAACTCCGGCCACGAAATCGGGCCGCCACTTCTCCATGGCAACGAGTTGCCCCGCTACCAGCCATGGGCCACACTGTAACACCATATCCCGCTCCTCCTCCTTCTTGAAGCATATAGCCAGGTGGCCCGCTGCCATAGGAAAGCCCTCGATCCCGTTGCCAATCCTCGCCCTATACTGAATCTCCTTTACCATCCTATCCACCGGAATCGGGCGGCCAAGACTTCGTGCCAGAAGGGTTGTCGACGCCCATGTCTTCCGGGCTCTATCGATCCTCTCCTGGGGGAGCGTCAGTACCTCCCTGAAGACCCTCTGGTTCTGCCGGAGTTCCGTCTGAGAGATCTCGAAGGTGGTCCACTGCGGCCGCCGCGGGGGGGCCTGGACCACCGCCGACCACAGGGGCTTGACAGACCCTTCTGGTTTGTCCATCAGCCGCCGATCCCCACTCCCCCCATTCGCTCTGGTCCCAACCACCTCCTTCCCCTTCTGGTTCGCCGCCGCCGCCCGCCTGGTCTCCGCCCCCTCCCCGCCGCCGCCGCCACCGCTCATCAGGGTTGGTCTCCGAGGCCCAGCAGTTGTTTTTAAGGAAGTCTACCTAAAAACATGTTGAACAGTGAAGTTCTGAAGGAAGGAAGTTCTCTGAAAGATATCTCTCAGCAAAGGAACCATCGAATGGGATCACTTCTTTAACCATTGAATGACAGCAAGGGAATCTCCTTCAAGGATGAGACAAGGACTACCAAACTTTGGAGTTACCTGTTGAATTAAATTAAATATTTTAAAATTTTTAAAACTAAATTAGTCAACGGCCAAGTGGCAAGCATCCGTGCACAAGTAAGGGAGCAAACATGGAAAAATTCCCAAAGAAAGCAAACCATAACAAGTGTCATGCATCCAGCACAAGAGAAAGAATGGAAAGGCCCCTCGAAGAAGGAAGGAAGCATGAACGGCCAAGATGCAATAAGCCGAAAAATCAAAGAAGCACAAGAAGACACGTCATCAATCCGCGGGAGGAGAATCTTCTTCTTTTGACATGCCTGAGCCTATATAAAGGGCTCTAGGGATCATTTCAAAGAGAATCAAAAAAATTTTCTCTTCTCCCTATTCTAAGAGTCTAGATAAAAAGGGCTCTAGAGATCATTGGGAAGAAAAAAAATAAAATTTTTTTTTCTTCTCCTCATAATTTTTCTAAGTTTCTTTTGAGGTATCTGCAAGCGTGAACGTGCACTTTTTTCTTCCCTGAAGGCGCACTGACGGGGAAAACGTGGTTCTTTATTGGGTCGTCGTATCTCTAGGAGATCTGTGCCAGCAGACCCGTGCGTGGGGGGCATAAACTTTCCTGGGACAACGCATCAGTGTGCTTCGATCCACAGGCCATCTTCTCTCTCTTTCTTCATTTTATTATTATATTGTCAAGTTAATTTTTTGCTAGTTTATTCTTTTTATTTACTGTTTTTGAATATTAGAAATATTTCATTTATCAATTATATTTGTGCATCTAGGCTAACAATCCAGAAAAGTTTATGTACTATTAGCACTAGATTTTAGATTGCAATATTTATTAAATATTTTGCTGCATAATTATAAATTGTTCTATTTTAGCTGTTACACATTTATGCTAGCTTTACTTTAGTACTTAATTTTTCAAGCAAAATATTAGATTGCCTAACCTCCAAGAGGTTTATTAATACCTCCATTTGGACTCCTCACGGAGTAATTTCCAGATTCCATTCAAACGAAAATTCGAAAATTGGTTAATCCATAGGAGATAGCTTAATATTGCACTTAGGATAAAATTGAACGATATCTAGTGAAATTATCTATTGAATAATGGTGTCTAAGAAAAGCTTGTCAAAAAGGCATACGTGCCCAAGAAAAGCTGGTACTTAAGTAAGCCAAGTGCTCCACCACCGATCTGAAGCTGATCTGATTGTTATTCTTTGGATTTTCAACTAGACATCTAAAGTTCAAATTAAATATCAGTGCAATAATTTGACATAAACCTTCTCATTTCCACAGGTGTCAAAATTGTATTAAGCTACAAACTAATGGTTTCCCACACATATGAAAATCTTAGTGTTAAACCTGAAAAATTTGATGGTCAAAACTTTAGAAGGTGGCAGAATTAAATACGGTTCTGGCTCACCACCCTAGGCTTGATCTCCTCCATTGATGGGTCTAACCCATCTGCTTCACGACCTTTCTACTCGCAACAACCCAAACCCTGCTCCTTCTGATGCTGCCTCCTCCACTAAGACTCCAGAAGAAACCAACTACCACTGTCTTCATAGAATCCTAGGAGCCCTTTCTGATAGGCTTTATGATATTTATTATATAGCTAAGAGTGCCAAGGATCTCTGGGATACCCTAGAAAATAAATATGGACTTGATGATGCCGGGGTAAAGAGATTCAAAGCTTCTGACTTTAGCAAGTTTAAATTTGTTGATTCCAAACCTATGAATGATCAAATTCATGAATATGAAACATTGATTCTTCAACTCCAGGCAAATGGAACCCACTTAGATGAGTCTTTCCAAGTTGCCTGTATTATAGACAAACTTTCCTCTACTTGGTCAGACTTTGACAAGACTTTGAGCCTCACCCAAGGTGATCTGTCTCTAACCCAAGTCCTAAATTCTATTAGGATTGAAGAACAACATCGCCTTAGAGAAAAATCTAACTCCTCCAATCTTTTGCCCAAAGTCAATAATGTTGAATCCAAGCCCAAATCCAAAAATCAGAACTTAAGAAGAATGACAAATGCGAGATATGTATAGAGGCCAAATTACCTAAAAGACCCTTCCACTCTGTAAGTAGAGATTCTGATCTCCTTGAACTCATACATAGTGATATATGTGACTCAAGAAGAACCTAAAGGGGTAGAAACAAATATTTTATAATTTTCATAGATGATCTTTCTAGATACTGTCACCTTTATCTTATCAAAGCTAAAAATAAGGTCTTAAATAAATTCAAAGTTTATAAAGCAGAGGTTGAAAACCAACTAAAAAAAAAGATTAAAATCTTAAGGTCTGATAGAGGAGGTGAATATACCTCATTTGAGCTGATCCAGTTCTGTGAAAAATATGGGATAATTCATGAAGTGGTAACTCCTTATTCACCCCAATCTAATGGAGTAGCTGAGAGAAAGAATAGAACCTTAATGGATATGGTCAACTATATGTTAATTAGTTCAGGTGCACCAGAAAATCTTTGGGGGGAAGCACTAGTAACTACATCTTATATCTTGAACAAAATTCCATTCAAATATAATGATAAAACCCTATATGAAATCTGAAAACATAAAAAACCTAACTTAAAATACTTAAAAGTGTCGGGGTGCTTAGCTAAAGTAAAAATTCAAAAAAAAAAAAAAAGGATCCAAAACAGTAGATGCAATATTTATAGAACATGCAATTGAGAGTAATGTTAATAGATTTTTAGTGTTTAACTCTCAAATAAATGAAATTAATAACAACACCATAATGGAAGCAAGAGATGCAATCTACTTTGAAAGTATATTTTCCTTTAAAATAAGGATAAATGATCAAATAAATACCAAAAATAATTTAGGGACTGGTTCTAGCAGAACCAGATTTAGAGAAGAAGAAGAAGAAACTGAACCTAGAAGAAGTAAAAGAACTAGAGTTGAAAAGAACTTTGGAGAAGACTACTACATATTCCTAATAGATACTCTCCTACTTCTTTAGAGGATGCCTTGAAATCTCTAGATTTTCAACAATAGATGATAAAATGCAATCCACAATTCAAAACCACACTTGGAAATTAGCAGACCTACCCCCAAGAAGTAAATCCATATGGTGTAAATAGATCTTTAAGAAGAAACTTAGGCCAGATGGAACTGTAGACAAATATAAGGCTAGGTTAGTAGCCAAAGGTTTTACTCAAAAATATGGGATAGACTTCTTTGATGTTTATGCCCCTGTAGCTAGAATCACTACCATTAGGATCCTTATTGCCTTGGCTTCCATTCATAAGATGGTTATACATCAAATGGATATCAAAACTGCTTTCTTGAATGGGGACCTAGATGAAGATATCTACATGGACCAACCCGAAGGTTTCATTGTCCCAGGTCAAGAGAAAAAGGTATGTAGATTGATTAGATCTCTTTATGGTCTAAAATAAGCCCCCAAACAATGGCACCTTAAATTTGATGAAATAATCCTAACTAATGGATTTAAAATTAATAATACAGATGAATGTGTATATTATAAAAAGAAGAATAACAAAATCATAATTTTATGTCTATATGTAGATGATATCCTAATTTTTGGAACAGACTTAGAAATTATTAATGAAGTAAAATAATTTTTATCTCTAAAATTTGACATGAAAGATTTAGGAGAAGCAGACCTAATCCTTAATACTAAAATCATGAGGAATGAAGATGGAATAACTTTGTCCCAAAGCCACTATGTGGAGAAGATTCTTAAAAAGTTTGACTACTCTGGTTGTCATCCTGTATCTACTCCCTATAATCCATCTCTTCATCTAAAGAAGAACTTAGGTGATTCGGTCAATCAAAGCTTGTATGCTCAGATCATTGGTTCTTTAGGATTTCTTGCAAATTATACTAGACCTGATATTGCATACTCTGTGAATCGACTGAGTAGATATACTCACAATCCTAATAATGATCATTGGACTGCTCTAGAAAGAATTCTCAGGTACCTTAAGGGTACCATATCTCTGGGATTACACTATTGTGGTTATCCTGCTGTTCTGGAAGGCTATAGTGATGCCAACTGGATCAGTGATACAGTTGACACCAAATCCACCACTGGTTTTGTCTTCCTTTGTAGGAGGTGCAGCTGTATCATGGAAGTCTACCAAACAAACTGTAGTGGCTAGGAGCACCATAGAATCTGAAATGATTGCCCTAGATACCACTAGCATTGAAGCCGAGTGGCTTAAAGATTTACTCTTGTGACTTCACCATTACCTTCTATATCTATTCATTATGACTGCAGATCTTCTATATATAAATGCAATCAAGAAAATGCAAATGTGAAAATGAATAGGCACTTGAAAGTGCGTCATAAATCATTGAGATACAAATTAAAGAATAACTTGATTGTACTAAATTTTGTAAGATCCGAAAGGAATCTAGCTGATCAGCTTACCAAAGAATTGTCTAGAACAGTAGTTCCAGAGTTGTCAAGGGGGATGGGGCTAAGCCCATAAGTAAAGTCACCAAGTTGGTAACCCAACCTGAAAAGGTTCAATGGGTAGAAACAAGCTAGATAGGTGACTAATGAGGAGCACTATTTATTTTTCCCATCCCTAGGACAACAGTGCTCATAAAAAGCAAGGGTTAGGTTGAGTTTTTACTCTTAATGAATCCGAGATCCATGAGGCAGGGTACCTACTTGCTCGTACCCTTTTTTAGGATTCACCTATATGCGTGTAGTCGTGAGGCCGCGACTGTGGGAAGTGGGTTGTTCCTTAATAACACACATGAAGAGATACATGCGCATGTCCGTAAAGCGCAAACCTGCTTCGAGCATGTTCACGCTATATTATGTGTGCTGTTGATGAAATCTGAGCCATGGACCAAGGTTCAAGGCATAGTCCACCTTGGCTCCACAGAGGTAATCAATTGTCACTAAGTGAAGGTTCAAACCGAAAGGTACCTACACATATTACATAATATAAGATACTCAGCATTTTATTTTGATTTTTTTTATATTTCGATTTTAAATTTTTAAATATTTAATTTATGTGGGGGATTGTTGAATTAAATTAAATATTTTAAAATTTTGAAAACTAAATTAGTCAACGGCCAAGTGGCAAGCATCCGTGCACAAGCAAGGAAGCAAACATGGAAAAATTTCCAAAGAAAGCAAACTATGACAAGTGTTATGCATCCAGCGCAAGAGCAAGAATGGAAAGGCCCCTCGAAGAAGGAAGGAAGCATGAACGGCCAAGATGCAATAAGCCAAAGAATCAAAGAACCACAAGAAGACACGTCATCAATCCGCGGGAGGGGAATCTTCTTCTTTTAACATGCCTGAGCCTATATAAAGGGCTCTAAGGATCATTTTAAAGAGAATCAAAAAAATTTTCTCTTCTCCCTATTCTAAGAGTCTAGATAAAAAGGGCTCTAGGGATCATTGGGGAGAAAAGAAATAAAGAAAATTTTTCTTCTCCTCATAATTTTTCTAAGTTTCTTTTGAGGTATCTGCAAGCATGAACGTGCTCTTCTTTCTTCCCTAGAGGCGCATTGACAGGGAAGACGTGGTTTTTTATTGGGTCGTCGTATCTCTAGGAGATCTGTGCCAGCAGACCCGTGCGTGGGGGGCATAAACTTTCCTGGGACAAAGCATCAGCGTGCTTCGATCCACAGGCCATCTTCTCTCTTTTTCTTCATTTTATTATTATATTGTCAAGTTAATTATTTGCTAGTTTATTCTTTTTATTTACTATTTTTGAATATTAGAAATATTTCATTTATCAATTATATTTGTGCATCTACGCTAACATTACCATCATAATAGCTTCCCAGGCTGCCCGAAGTTCAGGGTAGGAACAAAACCTGAAGAAAAGCATGGAGCACCAACCTCCACAAAGTTTGCTCTGATATCATTTCTATCACAATTCAAGACCTCATCTTCAAAGGTTAGTTGGAAAGTATTTTTTTTGGCTCCTTAGTTCTGTATAAATATCCAAAATTTTTTCAACGAATAACCGATGTGAAACTAAACACATGCTTGTACGGGTTCTCATGAGAAGTCTAGAGTTGCAAATGTTCTAGGGCTGAGGGTTAGAAAAAGATTCAAGCCATTCTTTTGCCAGTCTAGTAGAGCAGTTAGCAATGTTATCAAGAGTCAAAACTTGGTCTTCGAAAGAACTTGGATTCCTAGCAGACCAGAGAGACCAACTGCAGTAAGCTACAATGGATTTCTATAGATTATCATGGGATTGGGAAAGAAATTGTAGAACACCTTCTAGCGAATCATCAAAAAGCACTGCATTCCCAATAGCACCAGCAATCAAAAACCACAGAAGTCAACAAGCCAATTGATCTACATTCAGTAATCAGCGTTGAAGTAAGAAAAACTTGCAAGGCGGTCTTTTTCACAGTATTTTCCACCAAAAATAGTTTGACTCTTTGTGATGTAGCAAGTTTCCAAATGATAGAGAAGTTCACTTGATCTTCCCTCTCTGAAATATTTTGACGTATTAGCTCATTATAAATCTGATGTGCCTTCGCTGAAGTTGAGGCGGATTGATACCAAGTGCCGCAATCCTCGGCAATCTACCTCAATAATGGGAGAGAAGTAATTCTGCCGACCAAATCATTATTGAAGCACTCATGGAGAATGATAAGATCCCATTTAGCAGGCCAAGTAAAGAGAGTGCTTGTTTTTGCGACATTGATGTTCTTTTTTTTTTCCCCTTCTAGTTAGGAAGTGACCAATCCTGCTCAATTCGGGCATCTAGAAAGATGTTGAGATCAAAACGAGGGGGCTTGGCTTCCAAGTTACACGGCTTGTTTCTTCCATTTTTACTTTCTATGATTTCAATCCCATGATTCTCAAAAAGTCAAGTGTAAGATTTTTAAATCTCAATATATCAGTTTGTCCATAACTAGCTGAGATCAAGATTAACCAAGACCTCGGCTTATCTTGATTGATATTGTAAGCGAAAAAAATTGGAGATTTTTTAAGATCTCGATCCATATTTTCAAAATAAAATATTAAAAACTGGCCATTGTGATAAATGTGAGATTAAAAACTATATTTAACTATTAATTTGAAATTTATTACTTAAAAACCATATCTACCCAAGTCAAAAAAAAGGTGATTAAAACTATCGGACGGAATGAACATATAATGTCAGCTGATTTCTCATATTTTATCAATTTATATTGGTCAATGTAATTGGATCAAGATTTTTATAATTATCATAATGGATGTTGCTCAATTCCTATATTGAATCAAGAATTATTTTCCTTGTTTTTTTTCCCCTAAGAAACAAATCACACGTGAGTGACCATCTTCCTTTAGGGCAAATCATGAGAGTATATGGTTAATTTATTGATACCATATTTCTTCTTTTAATTAGAAAGTAAAAAATAGTGCTCAAGATTACGACTACAATAATTGCAGTAATTGATCTTTAATAAACAAATTATAAATTATAATCGTGAAAAAGGGTCTAGGAGTTAGTAGGTAAATGATTAAGATCTCATTAGTCATTAATCAACAGTATGTTTAAAAGTGGACTATTTGTCAATCAGCATCTCATTCATAGAATAAAATTTTAGGTGGTGAAATCTCATTAGCTGAAAATGAAGGGGAAGAGGACATTTGCGGGGCATTTCACTGTCACGAACCATTTTGTTGCTTGTTTTCTTATAATCTACATGATGGCAATCAAAATAGGAGCGCTATAAAATTATTATAGTTCACATCTACACTGCTCATTTTTTATTAAGATTGATAAAGAAACACTAGTTTGTTGTTAAAGGACAAAAGAATTATATAAGGTTGCAATACTGTTACAAGGTCATTTAATAATTTGATGTTAAAAAGACTGATGCATGTAGGCACACTGACATATTTTTTTTATCGGTAATGAGACAAGCCAACTGGTGTGAGAATGAATTGTTACAGCCCAAAACCTAATCAAAATATTGAAAACTTTCTGCTTTGTGTAGCCTTCTTGCTATTAATGTAGTTGACTGTGCTCATGCGAAAGCAGTATGACTGTATGAGCAGCTGATGTACCAATATATATATATATATATATATATATATATATATATATATATATATATATATATATATATATATATATATATATATATATATTGGAAACTTTTCAGCTGAATTCAAATTAAACTACATTTATCAATTGGCATATGTTGAATTGGATTCCTAATAAGAATTATTAATGCGAATGAACAATTTACTGAATGTATGGAGTTATCAATTTACTGGCTCCATTATTATTATTATTTATTATCTCCTAAAATGAAAAATCGAGAAATTCAAGTACTAGTTATTTTGAATATGTATTTTATAGTGTTAATTTTTTTTATCTCATTCTAATTGCTACACTTATTGTCAAACAATTTATTTCGTCCATTATTTAATATATGCTCTCTTATAGCAAAGAAATTCTTACCAAACTATTATCTTATCACATATTTTTATATCTCTTTTCAGAGCCACATGATGCATTCACCCAAGATTTAGATAAGGCAGTGAGAGACGAAGAATGTGCAGAACATTTCTGATATCATTGGATGCTAGACCTTTCATTTTTCATAAAAATATATAATAAGTTGTTTATCCTGTTTTTGAAAATGATGATTAAACTTATTTAGTATTTCTTACATATTGCATAGGGTTATATTTTGTGAAATGTTTGATTATATCATGTGCAAACTCGGGTGGCAGATTTGGGGCATGACACATAAAGTTTCTAAATTAAATTTATTTTATTTTTTTAAGATGCTAGCAATAGAAATCGCCAACAGAAATGGAAAAGGGCAGAAAGTTCCAGCTGGAACCCAATATTCCAATATAATAAAAATTTAATGCACTCTAAGATCGAGGAAGCATTTCAAAATTCCACTTGCTTTGGCACGTGGGTTGGAAACAACCCACTCGGAGCCCAGCAAACTCCACCTCACCGACGAGCCGGCATGTCTGACTAAGCAGCTGTCGGAAACTAAAAACCAAAACTAAAGCTGATCTCAGCGATTTTCCGTTGGGCTCAAAGTAGCCGTCCCCCCCTACAACCACAGTACCATAAGAAACCAGTTTTTTTTTCTTGGACAATATCCACACTGCTGTAAGAAACCGGTTTAGCCAGTTCTGGACCCCGCGCGAAGAGAGCAATTTTTTTTATTTATTTTAAGCCGATGTCACGTACAAATCAGGTACAAATATATTAAAAAAATTAAAAAATAATAAGTTTCAGAGTGCATCGAATAATCCTCCCTCTTCTAACCACAAGGTCTCTCCAGAATGATTAGCTTTATACGAGACTACCCAATCTACTACTCTGTTAGTCTTTTTCTTTTTTTCTCTTAACGCATCTTTTAATGGCCTTGCACGCTACAGCCTTGACATTCCTTCATTTCTCTTTAATCAATTTAATTGCCTAATTTTTTTTAATTAATTCACTTTTCTTTTTTTTCCCCTTAATTTCTCTTTAATTAAGTTTTTCCTCAATTTTTTATAGTATGCTTGCTGGCAAGAAAAATTACAGAGAAAACTTATTTTTTATTTGCTATTTTTTCTTCAATAAAAAAATAACATGTCTAAAAAGTATGTTGCTAGATCTAACGAAAATCTTATTTTTACTTTTCATTAGTTTTATTTCAACCAAACATACTCCTAATTTTAGTAACTAACAAGAATTATCCAACAAAATGATAACGTGTTGGTTGATGCAGTCTGGAGTTACTAAAAGTTTGTTATGCACTAAAAAAATTGATTGAATTTATGTATTTTTTATTGTGAAAATAACACTTATTTTATTAATAATAAAATATAATAGCCACTCTTGCCGGTTGCCATCAATATTATTTAGGGTAACAACTAATTATACTGTTATAATGGTTGTGTAACATTTTTAGGATGGTATCTATTAGATTATATATAAAACTAATAGGCAATACTTTTATTATCATTTTATTATAAGACTGATATATAAAGAAAATACATCATTTTGGGGCATTTGCTTTTTCTAGAAGATTTTCTTTTAAAATTTAATTATTATCAGTTTTTCCTGGAAAATATTTGTGCCATTTTATTTATGCTCCTATCCAATTGTTAGTATCCATTATTTTCATTATAATGCTAAATCCAATTCGCATAGGCCGGAACGATTGAACAAATGTTTAAAGGCTCAAACCTTGCCATTGGCTCCTACGGCGACCGGCTATAGCCGGTAAACACCATAGTGACGTCAGCATATCATCACGGCCTACTGCCGGTCAATACAGTAGAGATCTTTTGCACAGTGGTTGTGGTTATATAGTTCCTAATCCTAATTAATTAATAAGTACGATAATTATAAAAGTACGAAAATTCCCGTCCGCTTCCCCCTCCCCTTCCTCTCGTATATAACAACTGCAAGAGTTCCCCACCTTCGTCGTCAAAGAGCCGGCACTCGGAGACGGACAAGGACTCGATCGGCGAGTTCTGTGGAAACCCTAATCCCCAATCCTAACCCTAGAAATCCACCAGCGATAGCAACAGCAACCTCAAGATCCCCTACCCTTCCGATCTCTCGCGCTCGATCGCTCCTCCGAATCCAAGAAGAGGATCCTACTTTCGCCTTGAATTCCGCCAATTCGCGCAGTTCTTTGTACAACAAGATTTTGATATCTTGGTGTCCGAGGCGCATTAGCGAAGGTTTGATCTGTAAAAGGTTTTTTTTTTATTTTTTGCGACAAAAAGCTATCTTGGTTTTAGATTTGAGGAGATCCCGTGGGATATAGTTGTACGTGTTTCTTGTACTTAGATCGCCGGATCTAATGAGCAGAACTGGTGGGATCGTTCCGAGTTGGCTTTGAATCGGGTCGGGATCTTGAATTCTTGTTGAATTCGCCCGTGGGATGTAGATCTTCTCTTTTTGGTGGGTTTGGATCTCTGGCATTGGAAGGGGAGGGGGAAATTGTAAGGTTTCGATTCTTCGGTTTTGGGTTTTCTTTGTGCTTTCTTGATCACCGTACATTGGATGAGAGGGATCTGGAAGGGAGAGGGGAGATGAGAGGGAGGCCCGTGGCGGGGGAGGGACAATGACTGGAGGGTCATTGGGACTTCGATCGTCGGGGAGTTATGGATCATTGCAATCGCAGCTACATAACGGTGCCGCATTGCCGATTCAGTCGACTTCTGTCTCCGTCTCCGTCCGCAAGCCACAGAAGACGCTCCTCCAGAGCTCGAGAGAGAAGGAGAGGTTCCTGCTGTGGATCTGCAAGCTCGCTGGCAGGAGGAAGATTGGGATGCTGCTGGTGCTCATCGCTTCAGCTGCAGTCATTCTGTCTTTCATCTCTGATATGAGTAAAGGTCTGACCTTTCTTTCAATTTTTACCTCTCTTTATCCTGTTTACTGATCTACAAGTAGATGCTTTGATCTTTGAATTAAGTACGGCGACATCGCTGACAGACATGTTGGACGGGATTTTCTGTAGCTATCTGTGAGTATAAATGTCAGCGCAAGCAGAGATTTTCCAATGTTCTATAATTTTGTTGCAGTTTCAAGTGAAGTTTTACCTGCTATTCAAATTCTGGAAGGTTTCATGCTATGTTTCTTGGATGTGGATGGATCATGTGTTGATTCTTGTTCATTTCATTGTTGTTAGGTTATATTTTGCTCTTTCAAGAATCCAGATGGTAAAGAACATAAACGCTTATCTTCATTTATTGGTGTCTTCAGGGGTAGTACAATATAACTCTGTAACTATTTGTCGCCCATAATTTGAATTTGCTCCTGGTTATGGGCACCGCCCACGATATTGCTTTGATTCCTAATTTAAGGTTCTCCAGGTATCAGAAGTGTGGATGGAAGTTTAGGATAAATAAATCATTCGTTTCTGTTGCTTGAGATTATCAAACTTCAACCAAGTTGCCCTCTGCTATTCTGCCAACTGTGACTAGTTATTTACAAATACCTATTATCATCATGAAAAGAATTCTGCTTATGTATTATGTCCAAATATTACTGCATCAAAGTTGAAGTGCTTAATGCTCTTTGTTTCTTTTCGATTATGATTTATTGTGCCAGCAATTTATCATAACATGTAATCTTGTCTGTCATGGCTGCTTTCAGATGAAGATGGATCAGAAGGTCCTCAGACTAACCTGGGTTCTTCATATCATGTCTGGGGTCTTGTAAGCACTGGCGGGACAGCATTGCATAATTTGACACCTCCCTTGACTTCAATAAAGGAGTCCAAGACAGAGATAACAGCAATTCTGAACCAACAATCTGCAAGTGGTGATAATGAAACCCAGCATCCTGTTCCGGTTCTTCCACCCAGAGCAATTTTTACATGGCATCCTTGTGAAAATTTCTCCTTTTCTCCCCCACCAACTGATAGGAAACGTACTGGCCCACGCCGTAAGTTTGATTTGATTATCAAAACTTTTAATTCATTTCCCTCTTAATAATTTTATCATGGCTCTGATGGTTTCATTATTTTAACCTCTTTTTTCTGTAGCATGCCCTGTGTGCTATATACCTGTAGAGCAGGCCGTGGCCTTCATGCCAGCTTTGCCATCAGTATCACCTGTCCTTAAGAGCTTAACTTATGTTTCCGAAGAAAACTTAATAGTGAATGAGACAAATGGTGGTACTATATTTGGAGGACATCCTTCTCTGCAGCAGAGAAATGAATCTTTTGATATTAGAGAGTCGATGTCTGTGCATTGTGGGTATGTTAACTCTAACTTGTTGCATTTGATAACTTTTACTTTCAATCCGTGTACATACTTGGATCAATGAACGGAATATTTTTTTTAGCTGATGTTATCATCTCAGTCAACATATTTTGTTATTGTCAGATTTGTTAGAGGTAAGAAACCTGGTCAAGGGACTGGGTTTGACATAGATGACGCTGATCTTATTGAGATGGAGCAATGCCGTGGGGTAGTTGTAGCCTCTGCTATTTTTGGTATCTACACTCTACTACGTGCTACTGCTGCTGTTGTTTTCTTTGGATTTTTTTTTTAATCCTTTGCTTCTATTTATCCAACTGAAAGAAAAACCTTACTTTAACATGATGACCAGGAAATTATGATATGATGCAACAACCAAGAAACATTAGTGAATATGCAAAGAGAAATGCATGCTTTTATATATTTGTGGATGAGGAAACAGAAGCCTACATAAAGAACACCACTAATCTGGACAGCATTCAGAGAGTTGGGTTATGGAGAGTGGTGGTAGTTCGAAACCTTCCTTATGTAGATGCAAGACGTAATGGAAAGGTACCCTTTTTCTTTTACTCTATAAGATTTTCTTTCTTAGATTTTAAACAATAAGGTGCAGTTATTGTCAGCCTTCTTTTGGCACACCTTTATTTTTCTTTAGAATTTGCATGTGCAAATATGTTCATTTATTGTTTGAAATTAATTGTTTCTGTTAGATTACATATTTCATTATTTTGAAAATGATTTTCCTTAGTCTTATACAGGATTAGGGGTAAGTTGGTATTTTGTGTTTTAAGAGTTTTACATATCATATTTTAGTAAAATAATGAGCGGAAATGAGAGACTGGAGATGTAAAAGGTTCATGAGCCCTGATAACTAAGAAACAAATATGTAAGCGTTCTTAAGGGCCTAAATCCTACACCCACAGATAGTACCAACACTAAATAGCGGAGGGCGTCATTTTTAAAGATACCAAATCCACAATGTTTATTTCTTTCAAGCACATCTTCAGCGATTTTTGAATATATCTGAGAGAAACAGGCAGCTCTTTAAGGTAGAGCAAGACTATTTATCAGTGTGGCTCATCTATCATATCCATTTGTCTAAAGAAAATTCCTCGACAATGAGTTGATCTCATCAAAAGTCCTGTCCCGAAGTCATTTGCTAAGTGTTGGCTTGGTCCTTGCGACTGTAAAAGAGGCAACTTGAATTTGTACCTTTGGGCCTATGCTTTGTCAAAAGCATCCAAAGTTTAAACATGTGTTACAGGTCATATTCTTTGATATGGGGATTGATTGGCGGAAAGGACTAAACAGAAGTAGGGAAGAACTTTTTATTGTTGAAGAAACACTTGTGGTCATTGGAAGCAATCTTAATGCCTCACAAATGATAAAATTGTGTAACTCTTGAATTTGTAAATTTGTCACTATTAAAAGTGTAAAACGTGTACATTGCTATCCATGCAAGATAGAGGAGATTGTGAGGAGGCTAAAATGACATATTATGGCTTGGCTAGTTGTAGGATTTTGTTTTGGTTAATTAAGTATTTTTTTGCCATATAATATAATTTCTGTGGTGATATGTGAACAGAATTACAATTTTGCTAATGGATAATGAGGGTTGGGGATATGTCCATGATTTCATGCACATATGACTGTTGCTATTATGTTCCTTATATATGTTATGGGCTTATGGAAACAGAGTATTTGGCTAGACTTGACCACGGTTCTGGAACTACCGGTTCCGGTTTCACAAAAATCTAGAACCTTAACCGTAACCGAAAATAGTCGATTCGGTTCCGGTTCTAGAACCGCCGGTTCCAGTTCCGGTTCTAGACAGTTTCGATTCCAATTTTTCAACATAAATTATAAAATTTTGAAAAAAAATAGATTGTGTAATTAATTTGGAAAAAAATTATAAATACAAATAGATTGTGTAATTAATACAAAATGATAATTTGTACCTCATTTTATTATTTACTATCAAAGTAAATTTTAATAATACAACTAGATAACATTATAAAAAAAATAAGTTACATTAAATAAATTTGGAACTAGTTTATTTTATTATAAATGGAAAAAAAGGAAAAAATTGGGCTTGAACTTAATTAAAATTAAGCTGCCTACGTATCCTCTTGGGGTTTAGAAGAATCAAAGTCCTCGTAGTTCACTTACCTTCATGGTTGTGCAATTAACCTCCTTACCTCAATGATCAATCACTACCATTGCTGCCGGCTGTAGACGATCCGCTAGTTCCAATGTCAAATAAGTCTTCATTGTCCTCAAATATGTTATCTTGTAATTTACGTTCTGCCTTTCTCCAATCGTCAACACATGCTTGGGCTTCCAAGTTATTCGACCTTAAACAAGATCGTCGCTCATCTAAGATTTGACCTCCAGCACTGAATGTTTACTCAACAGCAACGATTGAGCACGGGCAAGCTAAAATCTCCTTAGCAGCTGCTGAGAGGACTGGAAATTGGTTTGAATGCTCCTTCCACCATTTTAATATTGAAAATTGCTGATCTGAAATGCTATCACCAAACTCAAAAGAAGTGGTTAGATAATAATCAAGTTCCACACTGGAATCTGATGAACTCCTCGGGCGCTTTTGGCGTTGCAAAATCATTTGCTGTGCAGTATTAAGATTTGCAACATCTCCAATGCCTCCAATATTACTGGATTGTTGAGGGATGACATTCTTACCATATTTTGCATTGTACTCATTATATAAATTAATAATATTATTTTTAACGGTAAAAATAATATTTAAAACATCAATATCTTCTTCAAAAGGACCTAAACAACTATAATATGCATGCAAATAATCTGTCAAATCATCTAATTTACTACGTGGATCAAAAATAGATGCAACAAGATTAAGAGGTGGAATATTTTATAATAATTAAGCCATTTCACTTTCGTCACAGAAATAGGAGCTTGCAAATCATTATATTTCTCAAAAGTTTTAATAGTATCAGCAATATTAACACTTTCTAAAACAAGTAAATGAGCAGTAGGATAATAAATACTAGATAAATTATTAGTAGCATCATTAAAAACTTTTAAAATGGTCATATTTTTTTTGCAAACATCCCACTGATGGAGAATTAAAACCACACTAGAAACATTATTTGCAATAAAAGTACATAATAATTCTTTGTAAGAAAAAGTTTCATTTAAAAGTTCATATGTGGAATTCCAACGATTTGGAACATCTTTAGAAAATTTTTTTGGCCTCATATTATGAAACCGACAAAAAGAAAACCACTCCTTCATAATTTGTGGACGAAACCATTTATACTCTAACGCATTTTTAATTGGCTGAAGATCTTGATCAAGGGATTTTAAAGCATCTTGAACACATAAATTTAAAACGTGACATGCACATCGTATATGAAAATATTTACCACCAAATGAGGGTTTGCAATATTTTTCAAGATGAGAAATTGAAGCAGTATTTGATGGTGCATTATCATAAGAAATTAAAAATACTTTATAAACTAAATTATACTCGTCCAAAACACATTTTTTTAGTTTTCAAATATTTTCAGCAGTGTGTCTTTCATCAAAACCTCTAAAAGCAATAAGTCTTTTTTGCATTTGCCATTCATCATCGATCCAATGACATGTGATATCCATGTATGAATGGATTTACCAATGATCACTCCATATATCTAAACACAAAGAAATATTTCCATTAAAAGATGAAAAAAATTCAGATAAATCTTGCTTGCCTTTTTTATATAATTTGACTATGACACGTACGAATGTAGTCCTAGAAATTCGTTTAGCAGCAGGTTTGAAAGCTTCTTGAGTCATAGCAACATATTCAAGATGTTCAGAAAATAAAAATGATAAATGCATTGTTGAAATTATTTTTGCTAATGAATCCCTATATTTTGCATCATTATATTGAAATAATTGAAGAGAAGGACTAGATGCAGTGTACCCGGTCATTTGTGTTTGTGAGCAATCGATGCCTACTTCTGCTGCATGCTTGCTATTAAGGTGCTTGGTGAACGATCCATATCCACCATCGAGTTTAAATTTGAATATGTGACTGCAATAGTTGCAAATTACTTGCCATGAACCATCTGGAAGTTGCACTTTCTTGAAATGCTTGACAAATATGTCGGATTTTGGAGCCCTTCCTTTTGATTGTGGATTTGATGGTGGAACTGTAGAATGACTTTCTTGAGTAGCTGCATTTGGATGTAATTCTTGTGGATTTGCCTCATAATTTGGATCAATATCTTCGAAAGATTGAGTTAAATCGAACTCATCAATAGAGGGGGGTTGGTAATTTGGCTCGAAAGTATTGGACATGTTATAGCACTCAACATTAAGGGGAAGATCTGATTCGAGAATTAATGGAGGAATGTAATTTGGATCCCAAGAATTTGAGTTTGGAACATATTTTTCCTTGCCTTTATTTGAGCGGGAGGAAGACAATTTTGATAATTGGATTGGAAAAAATGAAAATATGGGAAGGAATTTTATATGACAAAATTATGTGGAAGGTAATTATTTTTTTCTCAAAATTTGATTGAATTTTGAGAGAAAAATCATTAAGTTATGGAATTTGTAGAGAATTGGAATAGATTGAATAATTGAGAGAGTGAAAAATTGAGAGAGAGAGATTGGAAGATTGAATGGTGTGGTGAAAAAATTGATTTGGAGAGGTATATACAGTGTTGGGGGTAATTTTCGTTTCCCAAAATGCTCCTCAAACTAGCCATTTTTTAGTTGTTAGGAGGGGTAAAATTGTCTTTTGGATAAAAAAGTAAAAAAATTTTTAGGGGCCATATAGAAATTTTTCATATGGCCGTTGGCCATTTGGAAATTCAAATAGTCATGTGACTGTTTGAATTTTAAGGGAGATGGCGCCATTCTTTTCATTTCATTTCTTTTTTTTTCGGGTTTGAACCGGAACCGAACCGCCGATTCCGGTTCCAGTTCAGTTCCATCAAACCTGTAACCTTAACCAAACCGTATTTCTTAAGGTTCCGATTCGGTTAAGAAACGTGAGACACGGTTCGGGTTTCGGTCCGGTTTCCGGTTAGAACCGGATCGTGGTCAGGTCTATATTTGGCCATTGACAAGGAAAAAGAAAAGCATATGGGCGTAGAATTGAAGCTGGCTGCAAGTAGACCTGACCACGGTCCGAAACCGGAACTGTGTCTCACGGTTCTTAACCGAACCGAAACCTTGAAGAATACAGTTCGGTTAAGGTTCCAGGTTTGATGGAACCGAACCGGAATCGGAATTGGCGGTTCGGATCCGGTTCGAACCGGAAAAAAAAAGAAAAGAAATGAAAAGAATGGCACCATCTCCTTTAAAGTTCAAACGGTCACATGACCATTTGAATTTCCAAGCGGCCAACAGCCATATAAAAAATTTCCATATGGCCCCTAAATTTTTTTTTACTTTTTCATCCAAAAGATAATTTTACCCCTCCTAACAACTAAAAAACGGCCAATTTGAGGGGCATTTTGGGAAACGAAAATTACCTCCAACACTATATATACCTCTCCAAATCAATTTTTTCACCACACCACTCAATCTTCCAATCTCTCTCTCAATTTTTCACTCTCTCAATTATTCAATCTATTCCAATTCTCTACACATTCCATAATTAATTATTTTTCTCTCAAAATTCAATCAAATTTTGAGAAAAAAATATTTACCTTCCACATAATTTTGTGATATAAAATTTCTTTCCATTTTTTCATTTTTTCCAATCCAATTATCAAAAATGTCTTCCTCCCGCTCAAATCAAAAATATGTTTCAAACCCAAATTCTTGGGATCCAAATTACATTCCCTCATCAATTTTCGAATCAGATCTTTTCTTTAATGTTGAGCGCTATAATATGCCCAATGCTTTCGATCCAAATTACCGACCCTCATCAATAATGCCCAATACTTTCGATCCAAATTACCGACCCCCCTTTATTAATGAGTTCAATTTAACTCAATCTTCCGAAGATATTGATCCAAATTACGAGGCAAATCCACAAGAATTGCATCCAAATGCAGCTAGCTACTCAAGAAAGTCATTCTACAGTTCTGCCATCAAATTCACAATCAAAAGGAAGGGCTCCAAAATCTGACATATTTGTCAAGCATTTCAAGAAAGTGCAACTTCTAGATGGTTCATGGCAAGTTAATTTGCAACTACTGCAGTCACACGTTCAAATTTAAACTCGGTGGTGGATATGGATCGTTCACCAAGCACCTTAACAGCAAGCATGCAGCAGAAGTAGGCATCGATCGCTCACAAACACAAATGACCGGGTACACTGCATCTAGTCCTTCTCCTCAATTATTTCAATATAATGATGCAAAATATAGGGATTCATTAACAAAAATGGTTCCAACAATGCATTTGTCATTTTTATTTTCTGAACATCCTGAATATGTTGCTATGACTCAAGAAGCTTTGCAATCTGCTGCTAAATGAATTTCTAGGACTACATTCATACGTGCCATAGTCAAATTATATAAAAAAGGCAAGCATGATTTATCTGAATTTTTTTTCATCTTTTAATGGAAATGTTTCTTTGTGTTCTGATATATGGAGTGATCATTGGCAAGTTTATTCATACATGGGTATCACATGTCATTGGATCGATGAAGAATGACAAATGCAAAAAAGACTTATTGCTTTTAGAGGTTTTGTTGAAAGACACACTGCTGAAAATATTTGGAAACTAATAAAGTATGTTTTGGACGAGTATAATTTAGTTTATAAAGTATTTTCAATTTTTTATGATAATGCTTCATCAAATACTGCTTCAATTCCTCATCTTGAAAAACTATGCAAACCCTCATTTGGTGGTAAATATTTTCATATACGATGTGCATGTCACGTTTTAAATTTATGTGTTCAAGATGCTTTAAAATCCCTTGATCAGTATCTTCAGCCAATTAAAAATGTGTTAGAGTATATATAGTTTCGTCCACAAATTATGAAGGGGTCGTTTTCTTTTTGTCGGCTTCATAATATGAGGCCAAAAAAATTTCCGAAAGATGTTCCAAATCATTGGAATTCCACATATGAACTTTTAAATGAAACTTTTCCTTACAAAGAATTATTATGTACTTTTATTGCAAATAATATTTCTAGTGTGGTTTTATTTCCCCACCAGTGGGATGTTTGCAAAAAAAATTATGACCATTTTAAAAGTTTTTAATGATGTTGCTAATAATTTATCTGGTATTTATTATCCTACTGCTCATTTACTTGTTTTAGAATGTGTTAATATTGCTGATGCTATTAAAACTTTTGAGAAAGATAATGATTTGCAAGCTCCTATTTCTGCGATGAAAGTGAAATGACTTAATTATTATAAAAATATTCGACCTCTTAATCTTGTTGCATCTATTTTTGATCCACATAGTAAATTAGATGTTTTGACAGATTATTTGCATGGATATTATAGTTGTTTAGGTCCTTTTGAAGAAGATATTGATGTTTTAAATATTATTTTTACTGTTAAAAATAATATTATTAATTTATATAATGAGTACAATGCAAAATATGGTAAGAATGTCACCTCTCAACAATCTAATAATATTGGAGGCATTGGTTGCAAATCTTAGTGCTGCACAGCAAATGATTTTGCAACGCTAAAAACGCCCAAGGAGTTCATCAGGTTCCAGTGTGGAACTTGATTATTATCTAACCACTTCTTTTGAGTTTGGTGATAGCATTTCAGATCAGCAATTTCCAATATTAAAGTGGTGGAAGGAACATTCAAACCAATTCCCAGCCCTCTCAGCAATTGCTAAGGAGATTTTAGCTTGCCCGTGCTCAACCGTTGCTGTTGAGCAAACATTCAGTGCTGGAGGTCAAATCTTAGATGAACGACGATCTTGTTTAAGGCCGAATAACTCGGAAGCCCAAGCATGTGTTGACGATTGGAGAAAGGCAGAACGTAGATTACAAGATAACACATTTGAGGACAATGAAGACTTATTTGACATTGGAACTAGTGGATCGTCTATAGCCGATAGCAATGGTAGTGATTGATCATTAAGGTAAGGGGGTTAATTGCTCAACCATGAAGATAAGTGAACTACGAGGGCTTTGATTCCTCTAAACCCCAAGAGGATACGTAGGCAGCTTAATTTTAATTAAGTTCAAGCCCAATTTTTTTCTTTTTTTTCCATTTTAATTTTTTCTTTTTTTTCTTAATTAATGTAACTTATTTTTTTTATAATGTTATCTAGTTGTATTATTAAAATTTACTTTGATAGTAAATAATAAAATGAGGTACAAATTATTATTTTGTATTAATTACAAAATCTATTTGTATTTATTATTTTTTTCCAAATTAATTACACAATCTATTTTTTTTTTAAATTTTATAATTTATGTTAAAAAATCGGAATCGAAACCGTTTAGAACCGGAACCAGAGCCGTCTAGACTGGAACTAGAACCGGAACCGAACCGACTATTTTCGGTTACGATTAAGGTTCTAGGTTTTTGTGGAACCGGAACCGGCGGTTCCAGAACCGTGTTCAGGTCTAACTGCAAGTCTCTCTCTCTCTCTCTCAAAAAAAAAAAAAGAGGATGCCTGGAAGCCTTTTCTAAAGGTTTTAGATTATGGCTAACAACCTAAATTAGCCATTTTAGGCCAATGGCATATTCAAGCACTGCCCTAGGGAGGTGGCAATATGAATAAGATATGGATATCATGTCATTAATTTCTTTTAGCTTCTCCGATCACATTAAGGGCTTTTTTTGTTAAAAATTGTAAGGGCCTCTTTGGGTATTCCTGCAGGAATATCCTGCAGGAATCGGCTAGTGGGGTGTACGAGGGAGGGAAGGAGGGAGGAGAGGGAGAGGATGGAGAGTTGGTGACTACAAGGAGATAGGGATGCCTGATAATCTCTATCACTAATGATGCCGGATGAGATGGATTTCCTACTGGATTACCCAAACAGGACCTAACACTTCAATTGATGGTGAGGATTTGCTGTTTGGAACATCATTCATCTCATCTTTTTGACTTGTTAGGATTGAATTATATATTATCGATGTATGATTATTTCTCATTTATCAAGTTATTGTACAAGAGATTTCTATGTTGCCAAGTCCTTTTCTTCAAATTTCTTGCAAATCTCTTTTTTCTTGTTGTCTTAATAAGGAAGCACAAGTGTTGATAGTAGTTGTTCTTTTGGTCTTAGATCAATCGACATGAGAAATTAGTGGATAAGTCGTTCAAAGAGTAACTTTGCTAATTATGACAAAGATCATAAACTTTTTAGCTAGACTTCAAGTGCCACCTGGTATTACTATATTATGCAACATATATGCTGCAAGGTGGCTGGCATGATAAACAGGACCCTTGTTGAGGAGGTGTATTAGTCCTCTCATCATTGATTATCATTGCGATTCATAATGAAATTGAATGGCGCCCTTCTACACTTTCCCCTCTCCTTTGGAAGGTTCAGTTTCACATCTTTACTTAAATATCCAACAAAGACATTTTGGATGCAAATGGCAAGGGTAGAAAATCAAGATCCAAGATTCAAAGAGGTGAACATAGGTTTCTGCTAGGTTTTCCCCCCATAAATTCAATGAAATAGAATGAGCAAACATATTTTGAAGAATTAATTTGCATGTGAGCAATATTCGGATTGAAATAATTTTATGCAGAAAGTAGTTTTTTCCACTAATAACTTAATAAATCCAAAATTGCTTGACTTGTTCCTATCCCTGCTTCGCCATTCGATGGATTATCAATATCCCCTAAAAACAGTAATTTTCATGTAACCTGTAATCATTGTTTTTCTACGAACAATAAAATAAAAAAGTTGGAAAGTTTTCACTTTAAAATTTGAGCGCCTTCTTAACTTGAATTGCTTACTGTTATATCATGCTAGTTCTTGATAGTCTGTGCATTGAATATCATTAATTTGTGTGATAAACTTAGTTGTATTAGTTATTATAGTGTGCATCTAACTTGATTACCAGTATGTATTTCTATGTGAATGTTGAAAACACATCTTATTTACACTAAGAAGCATTTAAAAATAAATGAGATGTTACTGATATATTTTTTAGTGTATCCTAGTCTACCTTTGGAAATTTTCTCAACAATGTGCTCCAAGTGTTATAAATATTGTTTGTGTGGATCACCGGTAAAGCTAGGAAAGAGTTAAGAGTAAGCATGTTAAACAAAACTCTTGGATTATCTCTTAGAGGATAATGCAGTAGAAAGCTAGTTGACATTGTCTTATGTAGTAATTGATAATACAAGGCAAGGAGGTAAGGGGTGCTTATAGTTGCCTGGTTGTACCGAGGGGTTGAAACCTATGAAAAAATTGGATGCAAGTTGTGAGTTTGAAATGGCTGCATTGATGACTGTCATAGCAACATTTGGGGAGTGAAATTTCATAAAGCTGATTTAGAGGGACTGGATTAATCTTATTTATTGCGATTCTGATTAGCAGGCAAAACATGAAGCATGTGGTATGACTGACATAATATAGTTAGAGACCGAATTATAGTATGTGATTACTTGCTTTTGCATTCTCATGTTTCTGTTGTGTTTCTTCACATAATATCACTTTGTATCTTAGAGTGGTTTTGTTCTTTTAAGATGGTTGAAAGCAAGATCCATCGTACCGACCCGTACTAGCTGTACCGTATCATACTAGTAAGGTACCAATATGATATTGAAGTTTGGTTCAGTATATGAGTCGAACTAGTCTATATTGGTCTAAACGGAGTGGAACCATCTCGTACTGCCTGGTATCCCCTGAAACGGGGGTGTATGCTGTACCAACCGACCCGTCCCACCCAACTTTTGGGCAGTATCATGATGAAAAATGGGAAAAAAAGGGGTTAGGAGCTATGTCAATACGGGTGCATACCGTACCATGCTGAATTGGTAACATGTCAAAATAGTATCTAGTATCATCTTATATTCAAATTTAGATGGAAAACTATTTTGTGTTTAACGAATTAGTGAATATTTTACCATATAAAAAGCTTGGTAAGGATCCCAGCTTGTTCTTCGACATTCATTTGTATATGTCAAATGATCCTATCGAATTTTTATTGTTCTACAATTATGTAATTTAACTCAGAAAATCTTATTAATTTTCTTCTGGGCACACTCTTGTTGTAAATGTTGTTTTTCAAGGCTTGAAAATTTTCCCGAAGGATTTTAAATTTTGCCCCTATATTTGGTTGGTAACAAGAGATCCATTTAGTCAAAGGCAAAGAAAGTGGTGCTCTGTTTGATGCTTACTAGAGATGCAAAGACAAGTATTAAGTCTTGACAAGTCCAATAGTGACTGTTGGAAAACAGCAGGAAGTGGCTATGAAGTGTTTTAATCAAGTCTGTCACATTAGATGGATCATACCAGGAGTTTGGTGGATGATGATTTTAAATAGATTACTTTTATTGATACCGAATAAGAAAGTGTCTTGAACTAGCAAGTATAGAAGTAATTTAGAGTGAACACTAGTAGAGCATATTGTTTATGAATATTAACAAGCTTGAAAGTTCCTGAGAATTGGAACACCCATAAGAGGAGTTGCCTTTGGTGAAAAACAATCCAAATGCCAGGAAAAAAACACTGAAAAGTTTTAAACAGAGTCCTGGAGGCCCATAACTGTTTTACAGTTTTAGCATCCTCAAACCCATCATCCATCTTTTCTTTTTTTTTCCTGCCCTCAAAAATTCTCTGCTCCTTGTGATCCAATGAACTTGTTTAGTTTGTCACTCTATTATAAAGGTGATCTAGTTCTGGCAATGAAGTTCATCAGGGTTATGTCAATCATCCTGGAGTCCCAATACTTCTTTCAATCTTTGCACATGCCAAGAAGTAAATCTACATTTGATGAATGCTTTCTCATCCCTCTAGGGAAATGAAACACACTTATCAGTGTGGGACAAATGTGATTCATGGAGTTAAAAAGATTTAGAAATTTTATATTGTATTCTAGGGTTTTCATTCAAACACATATAAATTTTGATTTCCTTTTTTGAGTCATCAATAGTTTTAGCGTTGATTTCCATTTCTGGCTTTTATCTGCTTTTCTATTATTTTAAGGGTGGCTTGCCCAGACATACCATTGATCCCCTGGACAAGGGCTTGCCTTTCCTTATACTATGCTGCAGCTGCAACTTTCGTTGAATGATTCGACTTTTGGACTTTGGACCAGATTTAGAACTACACAATTAGAAGTGCAGCATAAATAATCCATTAATCAAAGTAGTACAAATGGACTTGACTGATTAAAGGGGTCCCGGAACTGCTTCATCTGCCCGCCTTTTCTTCTCTGCTGCACATTGTTGTCCTTGATATTCTCAAAGATTATAGCACTAGGCTTTTTTTTCTTGTGCAACAAGCATTATTCTGCTGATGCCATGTGTTGCTTCAAAATGAAACCCAAACAATTTCAGATTTTTGATGAGATAATCTTCTTTCAGTGGGTTGCTGTTTGCTTAGTTCATGTTTTGCAATGCTAAAGAAGTTATTTAGATGGTTTCTGACAATAGACTTTTGGCAGGTTCCAAAACTGCTGCTCCATAGGCTTTTTCCTAATGCGCGGTTTTCTCTTTGGATTGATGGAAAGCTTGAGCTTGTTGTGGATCCCTATCCAATTCTTGAGAGGTATAATACAAACTGAAACCTTAGCTTCTTATCCATATCTAATTAGTATGCATGAATCAATTTATAGGGAAGCAAGTAGGTTCTTGGAAGAGTCTTAGTCAGCAGCCTTCGTTAATAAGTATAACATGATATCATGTATAGATCTATTATATTGTTTTAAAGGGAAGTTGAGACAAAATGAGTCTTAAAAAATTCTTGTGAACTAATAGTAATGTGTGCAATTATGATAGTAGCTTTCAGTGTTTTGAAAAGCAGAAATTGTATGTGTGCCATCAGGTTAATGCATAGAGCATTTGCGCCATGCGGAGCACATATGCAGCCACATATGCAGTTCATATTTTTTAAAAATTTTAAATAAATAAATATATAAAGGGTTAAAAATTAGAAATAAATCAGAAAAAATAAAAAAAATAGTTATGCGCATTCAAAACTATTTGAGATTGACTGCATATTCTGAATTCTAACATGACATGCAAACCTAATAAAATAACCAATGAAGTATAGGCTAAGCTCAAACTTGCGACAAGGAATAAACTATAAGTTGCAACAAAGTATTGTTAGAGGTCTATAACAAAATTTGAACTTTGAAGTACATGTTTCATAAACATAAGTGACCTGGAATACATCTACAGCCAATACAATCATGCAAAGTTAAGGTATTAATTGATGAATATACTATCCCCAGCACTTATTCATGTAATTTTAATTTCTTGTCTCATCCAATGAGAGGATTAGCCTCATATCTATTAGTTTTGAATCAGATCTGAACCTTATCGAGTAGATTGTGCTTTCTTGAGATTTATGCCATCAGAAGTCCACCGCTGCAGCCTTATATGTGGTATGTGGCTGCGGCCCGCTTATGTGACCTAGGATATAAAGGGACCTGATATGGCTTGTGTGGTGTGGTCCGGGGGCCACCTCCGCATACACAACTGCATAAACCACTTTTTGAAACAGTGCTAGTTTTGCGACAATATTGTTGCCTGCAAGTCATAATAACTATGAACAGTAATTAATGACTGAACTTATATGAGCTACCAGACCATTCTAGATAATAAATATTTAACTCATACATCTTACGTAACAAAAGCATGTATATACCTGCAAACATACATAGCATATTATTTTGGGTCTATGGACATAAAGTGGTGCCTATGCATTTTAAGCAACCATGGCAGCCACTTTCAGACCTACTGCTTCTGTTGGTCTGGCCGAGGTGGTATACCTTGCCTAAATGAATAACTTGCCGGCTGTGATTAGACTTGTAATGGCAATTGTCTGATGTATGCAAGCAAGAGTTAAACATTGTAGATAGCTAGGTAAATGCTCACGGAGTAATTATGCCACAAGAATTTAAGGGACTAAAACATTAAATCCAAGTTAGTAGCAATCTACCCATTGTACTTGAAACATTTAATTCTTCATGTGAATTTCTTTAGGCCCTACCGATACTGCAGTTGGTGTTTCGCCAAAACTCTTTGTAGGTGAAGGAGTTTATCAACCTTCATGAAAAAGCACTCCTGTTGGACCACTAATCTTTAATGGAACCTACTCTGGCTTAAAGCTAAATTGTCATCTATTCTTCCTCCTCCTCTTCCTCTTCTTCTTCTTCCTTTTTGATTACTTATGACCAAATTGGATTATGTTCTGGCAATTGCTTCTGTTTGTTCTATTGAGCTTTCTTGTGTTGGGAAATAATAGCCTTATTACAAAACATTGCACTATGCAACCCAAGGAATGCCGTACCGGTCTGGTACGTACCGGTCCGGTCCTTGACCGGTACCGGAAACAGATGAAAACCGGTATTTTCCGATTTTCATCTGCGAACCGGCCGGTACGGAGCCCGTACCAGTCGGTACCGGCCGGTACCGCTTGGTACCAGCCTCGTACTGGTGCGCACCGGTACAGTTTTTTTTTTTTTTTTTGGTGGAACCACAGCGCCTCGCGCTGTGGTTTTTGAAACCACGCACCGCGCGTGGTTTTAAGGAAGAAGTGGCCCACGGGCCACTTCTTTTAAGCAAAAAAAAAAAAAAAAGCTGTGGCCTGTTGGCTTGCGGTACCGGCCGGTACGGTACCAGTCCGGCCGGCCACCGGTATGCCGACCGGTACCGGTACGGCGGACCTTGATGCAACCAATTCTTTGATTTTTTTTCTTTTGGTAAAATTTCACGTGTACAAGCAATCCTCCACCTTGTGTTCTGGGTTCTTAATTCTTATCTTGTTACATTCACTGTCACTTAAAAATACAAGCTAATCTTCACACTACCAGGTTCCAAAAATAGTAGTTTGGCCTGACCTAGGATGCTACACCTGCATTTTTTTTCCGGTAAAAATGTATACCTGCTTCAGAGTCTTACCTGCATCCTGAGGCCTTTTGAGGTCTTTCTTTCATGTCGGAATTTTTTTAGACCGTGCACTCTATTGAGGCAAAATAAAATGCAATAAGCAACACAGTTGTTTTTTTGTCATCTTTGAATCTGTACTTATCACGTTTCTAGAAATATTAAAATGTTGTTTGTTTTTTCTTATCTTAGTATATTAGGTATGCCTTCTGGCTCCTACATTCTCTCTCTATCTTTATCTCTATCTGCATCTCTCTCTCTCACGCACACACATATGCTCAAAAACAGGCACTCATGCCAGCTCCTCTTGTGCTTCGCCTAGAAGCATAATATCTGTTACTATTTTGTAACTCAGAGAATAATGAAATTATCCTATTTTGAAGCATTAATAAACAGCAATAAAGGATAATATAAAACATTTATCTTCACTGATAACTTGACCTTGACCTCCAAAAAGTTTTAGATTGTTTTTGAATATATGAAAGTGGAAAGTATGAAATATAGCAGAACCATAGGAAATACAATTTTAGATCTCAAGAAGTTTTTAGAAAGTGCACATTTAATATTTTTATTCAGTATGGAATGTGCTCTCCTCAGAACTTTGTGATCCATGTTCCATTGGACGAGGCCTGAGGTCTGACCTCAAACAAGAACATTTGGAAGCTATCTCAAATAGTTACGCTAAGAACAAGTTACATTACAGAAGATATATTTGTAGATTCCATCTTGCTACTTTTGTTAGCTTGACTTGGAATGAATTTATTTTGTCATCAGTGTTTTTGTGGGAATTCACTTGGATTTGCTCTGTTCACCTAGGAGAGAGTATTAACACCAACTCTTTTGATAGGTTGTTCATTACTTTGCAAACAGAGCATATGTAGCATATACAACAATTTTGGACCCTTTCTTTGCAGCATTGAATTGATACTCGCTAATAGACACATGCACCACATTCACATGCACTCTCACACTCACACGCACCTTCACGCAGATATGTACGTGGTATGTACGTACATGCATGCATTCGTACCTTTCTGTGCATATGTGTGAATGTCCATGTGTGATTTTATTTCTCCATTGTTGGACGTCATTTCATTATTACAATGTTACCAATAGTGCAGATTTCTCTAGGAGTTGCATTGTGAATGTGGGTTGGTGGTACTTGCACAAACTTGAGGTTAATTGTGAACCTACTATAGGAGACTTTGATGGAGAGATCTTCAATGAAACAGTTAGAATATCATTCTTTTATGACTCATCATATGATGAAGTGCAATTTAGCTCATATTTAGGTGCTATGCTTGGAAATTATGTTAAGTTTCTTCAGTGTTGACATTTTGGTACCTTGACTTATTTTCTCAAAAGTTATCTCTTATTTCTTTCAGGTTCTTGTGGCGGAAGAATGCTACTTTTGCAATCTCTAGGCACTACAGACGCTTTGACGTTTTTGAGGAAGCAGAGGCTAATAAAGCTGCAGCAAAGTATGATAATGCCTCAATTGACTACCAAATTGAGTTTTATAAGAGAGAGGGTTTGACACACTATTCCCCAGTTAAGCTTCCTATTACAAGCGGTGAGTGCTGGATTTTGTTTTATCTTCAATACATTTCCCCAGTGAATGCTGAAAGTTTGCGCCTGTGATTTTTGTTATCTGCAGATGTCCCTGAAGGCTGTGTGATCATCAGAGAACATATTCCCATCACCAATCTGTTCACCTGTCTGTGGTTTAATGAGGTTGATCGTTTTACCTCTAGAGATCAACTCAGTTTCAGTACTGTAAGAGACAAAATAATGTCTAGAGTAAACTGGAGTATCAACATGTTCATGGACTGTGAAAGGCGCAACTTTGTTGTTCAGGTACTTCATCTCCATATGCCTATATTTCATAGGATTGCCACTACAAAATGGTGCCCCCGAAAAGTTCAAATGCTATTCTGCACTCGTGAACTTGTACATGTTATTCTGCTTGCTTTTCTGAAAAACTATGTTCAAAATTTTTCTGCAATACTTGTTTTGTTTCCTATTAGATTTGGTGAAATTAAGTTAATTTTTCAGTCCAATACATTTATCATGAATGTCTTTGCAGGCATACCACAGAGATTTGCTAGAACAAAGGCTTGCTTCCTTGAGCCGTCCACCGCCCCCTGTGGCAATTCATGAATCACCTGGAAATTCAGTTCCACAAAATGTTCTGCATGGGATTGCAAAGGCTCCTCCATCCAGGAAGCTGCCCATGAGGCGTGGGAGGGATAGGAAATCAGGTTCAAGGCGTCACCGTATCAAAATTGTAAGAGAGAGCAACACAATCTAAATTGTGTGATTTTTTTTTTCCCCGGGTCCCAACATTATTCATTGCAGGACACAATATTTGGACTACCGCTCAGTAGCGGGCTCTACTTACGGAGTGCAAAAGGCTCTCTTATTTTTGTCAAAAATTGTTGATAGTCATTCATTTTTGTTGTAAATAACCAATTTAAAATAAATAGCATTTGAGTTGCTAGTGCTTCCCCCAAGAACCAATCTGCCTTCTGTGCTTTGATTGAAGGGGAGAACTTCGCTATGCCTATCCCTTCTGTTTTGATTAAACAATATTTCAGTTCGTGCAGGATGTAAGCTCTGTTTTGTTTGTCCTGTTGGGTTAATGGAACAATTTTTCTGTCGTAATAATTAGCAGTCAATTTTTTCAGAACCAGTCAAAGTTTAATATGAACAATTTAGAATGCAGACTGAGTAGTCTCAAGTTTCCACCATTTTGTTCGGTGATTGATGTGAAATTCAGATAAAAACTACGCAAAGATACGTGAAGAAGTAAAGGCTAGTGGATTGGCTGAATCTTCCTCATTTTATGCCCGTTATTTTCCGACTTTCTTGCACAGGGTACCACTGAGTCGCATATGGCTGTTGCGGCCCTGAGATCATTCTTCTTCTGCAAATGTTTCCCTCTACTTAAGAGGCATGGTTAATTTTATTTGATGGGAGGTCAAGCAACCAAGAATTCACGTTCATAGTTACTGGGAAACCTGTCTCTTATTCGGGTAGGATTTTCCTGGGAAACCGAACTAGAAAACCTGTTCAATTCTTCTGAGAAACTTGTTGGGAAATCGGAATTTGACAAGAAAGATTGGACTCCAAATAACTGATCCATGAAAAGAAGGGCACGGCAACGAGTTGGAGGGGAGAGCTGGAAGACTGCGAAGAGAAAAAAAAAAAAAATCAATGGTCTTGATAATTAGTTTAGCTGCTTACCAATCGACCCTAAATTGGGAAATCAATAAAATCTATTTAAAATTAGCTTATGAATGGTTCTCTATTGGTTTTGATTATTGCATTTGGTAAATTATCTTTGAAATATACTTTGTATAATATTTTTGCTCTCTTTACAATCACGCTTATCTTTTCACATATTAGGATATTTCCTCTTTAACCGTCACTTCCCCTTTTCTCATTTATACTATTTCTTGTATCAGTCTCCCTTAATAGCAACCATGATCACGAATCCTACGGTGTATATTTGTCGGTTGCCAATGCTAGAACCCATCAAATGTCAAGTGATCCAAGATTATTATGAATATCTGATCTCTATGATTGTTTTTATCCTTCCTGAAGGCATTTTCTACTGATACATTCGTACGCGATCATGCCAATCTTTTCTGGTTCTGGCCCCTAGGGTTCAACCTGCTCGCTACTCTACAATGATTCATTCATAGAAGGGCTTGTAAAATTTTTGAAGTTCTCAATGAAATGATACGATTCATGCTCGCATTGTGCACTCTTTTCATGCTGCTGCATCCGATCCCGTCCTAATTAATGCACCTCTAGTTATGTTCCTGATGTGATTGCAAGGGCCATTTGATTTGCTTTCATAAACCTGGGCAGATTTGTGAGGACCAGTTTATGAAAAAAATCTCTATCATATACTGCACGAAAGATCTGGACCTTGTGCATTTGGAGTCCAGCATGTATGTTAAGACTTTGAAGCATTTCATGTGGAGTGCTAATAATAATGTAACAACAAGGAAACAGACGATCCTCAATAGGGCAAGCTTAGCATCCTTGTTAGGGCTGAACAGCAACGTGCTTGGGCACTGCACGCTGATTGGCTAATTCTGTCTCCTAAGGATTGTGTGACTTGGTTTGTTGTTTCAGCATTTCTTCTTTAACAGGTGCACCTAGATGTTGATCACTCGATCATATTATGCATGCACCTCATAATTCAGTTGTATGGAAGTTGGAACCTCACAATTTAAAAACAATTTAAAATAATATCATGCTGAAAGTGCCATGGATGTATATGTGATGGATGATTAGAAGAGTGGTTTTTGTATATTTGATTATAATAGAAAAATAGCAAATTTAAGAGTGACTTATATTTGGTTGAGTATTTACTTTTTTTTAAAAAGTTATGCGAAATACTTGTCATGTCTTTAATAAAGAAAACTACTTTACCCATTCCATCTAAAAGCTTAAGGGCACTTTCGAAAAAAAATAATCCTAATTTCTAGCTAGTGAGAAATGGACTTTCCTATACCCCACATAGATTTTTTTTTTTTCTTGAAATGTAGAATCTTATTCCTATAAAACTACTTTTTTATTTCGCGTCTTTAAAAATTTTAACTAAACATAAGACAATTCTTTATTTTTCCATTGATTATACTTGTCTCCTCCTTTTTCATGTCTCAGGTGCTTGTATAGAGACTAGCTTCTAATCATATCGGTAAGTACCTTTTTTTTTTTTTTCTCATTAGGGAGGAAGTGCCTTTTAGCTTCATAACCCCCGTTCTACCAAATCCAAAAGGAAAAATCACAGGACTCTCCTACAAACTTATGCTCAGGCTTATCTCGTATTCGTATATTTCACTAAATGCTGATTGGAACTCAAAAGTCCTCCACATGAAAATAGTGAGGGCTACCGAGATTTGGTTTGGCTCCGAATAGCAAAGTGGGAAAAGAGGCACCAGCGACGGTGCTTGGTTCCTCCTCCAACGACAATAAAGAGAGGCGATGCCTCTTACACGTATCTTCCTGGCGAAGCGGGGTGACGGGAGGACGCTGACCTACCTGGGAGTTCCCATCATTGGCCGGCGGCCGCGAGTGGCAGAGTGCTCGGGCCTGGTGTAGCGGGTACAGAGCAGGCTTGAGGGATGGAGAGCATCTTCCCTATCCATGATGGGGAGATTGACTTTGATTAGATCAGTGTTGGGATCCATACCGTTGTATCTCATGGCCAACACTGTCATGCCAAAGACGACCCTGTTGAGGATTGAGCGTCTTCTTCGGAGCTTCTTGTGGGGCTCACACGGTGGGGGCCATGGAGTGCATTTGGTGGCTTGGGAGCAGGTTTGCCGTCCTATTAGTGAGGGTGGTCTCGGGGTGCAGTCTCTGATGGAGAGGCGCGAGGCTCTCATCGCTCGGCATGCAGTACGGTTTCTACTTGAGCCACAGAGCCTTTGGAGTCAGGTGATGGTCGCCCGATATGGTCGAGGGGGCCTAGAGGGGGCATGGAGGGGCCGCCGTGTCTCTTTCATGTGGCGTGAGATTGGGAGGCACTTACCGACTGCATTAGCGAGCACCAGGTGGCTGATCGGCGACGGGCGGAGCATTGATGTGACCAGTGAGCCATGGGTGGACACCTTGCCATTGAGGAGTTGGCCGACCATGGTTGATGTAGAGGCAGTAGAGGGACTACGGGTCAGTGACCTTTTGGCAGGAGGTGGAGCAGAGTGGGATGATGCTAGACTTCGACAGCTATTTGGGGTACACCTCGTAGCGAGGATCCGGTCCCTTCCGTTACCAGGATGTGGGGGGCGGGATGTCAGGGTATGGGGCACATCGAGCCAGGCCAGTGTCAGGCTAGGAGACCTCTCCCGTGTCATCCAGTCAGAGCAGGAGAAGGGGCCGGATTGTACATGGATCTGGAGGCACGGTCTCCACCCGCGGGTAGCCCTCTTCTTATGGAAGGTGTTCTGGGATCGCCTTCCGACGAGAGCAGCGCTGAGCAGGCGTGGTTGGGGGATCCCTGCAGAGTGTGGGACGTGTGGGGCCGTGGAGTCGGTAGACCATGTGCTCTTTCAGTGTATATGGGCGAGATTGACATGGCAGTGGGCCGGGATCCCGCAGGAGGCCCGGAGTGACAGGCCACAGTTCCTTCATATGATACGGCAGGGGCTACCTAGTTCGGGGATGTGTCAGGAGGCCATTAGAGCGACTTGCACAGCGCACCAGATTTGGCTGGCAAGAAACGCTCGTACTCTCGGTGAGCGCAGGGTGTCACCGAGGTTTGCTGCGGAGCTTGCTCGTGTTCAGGCTTCTGAGATTGTACCCACCACCTCTTCAAATAGACCTTTGATAGCTCGGGACACCTGGGGCCCCCCCTCTGCTTCGGCAGCCCACCAGATGGTGTTTTTCACCTGGGAGCCCCCACCCCCGAGTTTCCTCAAGGTTAATTTTGACGGGTCGGTGTTGGACAGCGGCATGCGGGGTGGTGCAGGCTTTATTATACGAGGCCCGCACTCCAGGGTAGTTGCAGCAGGTGGCTGCCAGCTGTTCGACACGTCGGTTCCGGAGGCAGAGCTTCGAGCAGCTTGGGCGGGCGTGCGCCATGCGAGGATGATCCTGTGGGCCAGGTCGATCATTTTGGAGGGCGACTCCGCCACGGTCATCGGATGGATTCGGAGGGGGGCGACGGGTGATGGTACAGACCACCCCTTGATCCGCGACATAGGGAGTATGATGAGAGGTGAGAGAGCCTTTCAGGCTCAGCATGTATTTAGAGAAGCTAATGGGGCAGCCGACTGGGTGGCGGCCCATGCGGCCCATCACTCAGGGTACACCCTTTGGTCGGGGGAGGAGGAGCTGCCACATGCGCTCCGCGAGTTGTTATATTTTGATTTTCTTGGATGTATTCGTACACGTATTGTATGAAATATCCGCTTTCAGCACAAAAAAAAAAAAAAAAGCGGGGTGACGGTAACAGGGTTGTATGGCTTTTTAAAATCTAGCTCGCACCGGAATTTCCGCATCTCTTGCAGAGAACTCCTGGATCCGCTCCTCTTGTGGTTTTTAGCACTTCTCTTTTAACCGAGTTCTTAGTGTTATCAAATGTGCATGCTATGCCAAATAAACTATAAAATGAAAAAAAAAAAATCTAATATGCAGCTAATAATAACTTTGGACTGGACGTTTCGAGATCATAAACTTATGTCAATAAATATCTTACTTTATATAAGTTTTACACCTTTAAAGTACAGTGTCCTCCCCGTCTTCAATTGCAGCTTGCAATTGAAGTTGATTTCCCTTGCAATAATGTCTTTGTTGGTTTTCTATCACCACAGTTAATTATTGTTTTCTCGAGTGGTATATCAATAGTTGAAGAAGCTTGAAGGATTATTATATATTTTGCTGTGCAAAATATATTATAACCGCATAGAAAAATAAATATAACCATGTGCATAAGTTTGTACAATCTCAGGACTCGTATAAAAATGGACGTCAGAATGAACGGACAAACATAAAATTTTCGGTGGCAAACCACTTTCTGATTAATTCTCATGAGAAAATCATGGTATTAATCCATATTTTATAGTGGATCTCCAATCCCTTTCCTAATGTAATTCGATTATAAATGAACGATGTCACGTTGCTGGAATGCGTTGCAAGTCAACGTAGACTTTTATTTTATTTTTATTGGTACCAGATCTGTGACTGGGCTTACGAAACGCGGACGGAATTAAAAAGTCGACGTGGGCTTTTATTTTTATTGGTGCCAGATCTGTGACTGGGCTTACGACAGGTGGATGGCCTTACAAAAAGTCAAAAGAATGTGGTTTAAAAATTTCCGTTGCCGGGACTCGAACCCGGAAGGCACGATTACTTGTTTTCTCTCTTTTCTATAGAGACGAAAAAAATTCTAGTGACATATAAACGAAAGAGATTCGAAAAGCAATTGGAGTTTGGGTAGCTTTGGAAATCCAGTAGTTTGCCCATCGACAGGATCCTTTGGTACAAGCCCTTTGGGGAAGCAAGTAGCAACTTGAATGAAGAAAATCACATTTAACAACATAGTAGCAAATATGGCCACCCTTATGTGTCAATACGGAGGAAGAGGAATCTTCGAATATGACCACCCTTATAGAGTATAATCAAGGATCTCTTCCATTCGCCTATCTCTATTTGCCCCTCGCGATGGGAAGCTCCCCAAAGAAAGTTAGCTTATGGCTCGCATCTTGGAGGGTAAATCTCTCTTTTAGGGGTCTGGACTAACTTTGATGAATGTGGTGCCTTCAGCTCTTCCCCCATACTTGATGTATATTTTCAAAATTCTGAAGTAGGTGGAACACAGGATTGATAAGATTTGGAAGAAGAAAAGATACTGTAAAAGGTTTCCACTACCTAGTAACCTGGGACAATATCTGCAGAGACAGAAGAGGAAGGGGTCTTGGCATTAAGAACACAAAAAATATGAACTCGATACGAAATGTTAATGTAATTTTAAGGTTCACATAACAAACTCATAATATTTTTCTTTGTTAATGTGATCATGTATTAGTCGGTATTATTTTTTTTTGTTAACATGATTTAGAGATCACACGAATAATATTTTCTTTTATTAGCATAATTTTATTTAGGCTATATTATTATTTTTTGTATGACATCTGTACACGACTATATAAAACCTCCGAAATGTATCGAATGGGATAGAATAGAAAAATAAAATTATTATTATTTTTTATTTTTCTCTTCTTTTGCAAATTTAACACGAAATAGGTTCAAAAATTTCTTCTCGTACATGTGCTACTTGGAGAATCAAATCAAAAGCTCTTGCAACCTAGAAGAATATTTGTAACGAGGGTTAAAAGAAAAAGTATTTTCAAGTTTTTTTCAATTTGGAAGGATATTAGCAAATACCTTCATGCCTTCTGAAACTGTACGGCCTTTATATTAGAAAATAAAAGAGACATTATATTTCGGCAGGACACATACTATACCTCTAGCCAAGTTATTCGGTGACCTCTGCTCCATGGCAGTCAAATCAATTGTCTGTGTTGCATCCTAATGGAGTTGGAGGACTCTGGGTGGGAAATTATATTACTTGGCCTGCTTTCCCAACCTCAAATGGCGCAATTTCAGAATCGGATTAATCTTCTCCCCCATACAAGACAATCAGGGATCACTGATACTCCCATCTAGAAGCTTAACAGTAATGGGTCCTTTACTGTGGATTCCTACCATAAATTCATGAACAACGGAGGGCTCCTTTGCTAGTATTATAAAGTTATTTGGAAAGCGGCTGTCCTGGAGAAGATTTAACTTTTTATGTGTCTTGCTTTGAAAAATCAAAAAAAATCTGGGCGATGAATGCGGGTTATCCTCTCTCTGACTGTAATGTGGAGACAGTATCATATCTACTTCTAAGATTTCCTTCTGTCAGAAGCATTTGGACCCCTACCAAGTCTTCTCTCAATATTAGAGGATGACCATTAAACATGCATGCTTTTTGGGCAATTTGGAGGAGGAAAAAGTTCCAACCTAGTGCAAGAAAAGCTTGAGATCAATTGCCGATTGTAATGTTTTCGCAGGATCTTCAATGTTTCATCCTTTCTATTCTGCAGAAAATCTCCCAGATATATAATTGTGGGAGTACTTGGGATCAGAGAAGGTGACCAAGGGACAACTCAAAACTTTGGACTGGCCATCGTAAGATGCCTTTTGTTTTTTGAAGGTGTAGAGACTGGGTTCGGTTGGCAAATCTTCCATTGTTTCTTGTCCTTGCTGTACTTCTTGTCATACTCGTTAATTCATCTTTAATTCAATAAATTGGGGAAGTAACTTACTTCCTCCTTATCCCCTTAAAAGAAATAAAAAAATAAGAAAACAAAACAAGTACGCAGTAGCAAAAAGCTAGATGGTTATGGGGTGCTATCGGACACGACATCGAAGTATCTTAGGATCTAAAACTCATCATCAACTGTGGCCATGGCTTATGCAACCAACCGACCGGGACGCTGGTGGCAAGTGCGACACAGACCTTTCGTGGAGTACAAGTGAAACCAGCTAGGTTTGATACGGGCGAGAGTGACAGAGATCTAGTCTCCTGCTGGACTTCTGGTAAACCTAGACAAAGTCCAAACAAAGGTTATGTCTGGGGAATTCAGAGAGGGAGAACAAAAAAAGGGCAAAAAAGGTTGGGTTTGGGACTCAGGGTTGGCAATTCCATCGCATGGTCCTGTCCTCTTTATTTAGCAACGCATATACCGGGCTGCCAATATATATGCCATGTTCCAAGGATAGTCTACTATAACTTTAAATATAATGGAAATAGAGTAGGTACCCACCTTCCTCTTATCTGTAAAACGACCAACTTTGAGCAATCATTGTTTATCAGTTGAACAATATTTTCTTAACTTAAAAAAAGGACTTCATGAATTGATTAAACGATAATGAGGTGGTCATAGGCTTTCTTTGATCGAGAATGAATACGCTCAATGCAGCACGCTCAAAAAAAAAATAAAAATAAAAGTGAATGATAAACTTGCAGGACTGAAATAGTATATATCAGAAAAAATCCGGAGGTTTGTAAGTGATTGTTTTTCAATCTTCAATTTGAATACTTACAGCAAGTCAGCGAGGTAAGTGACAATATGTGGCAGAACTACTTCTTTCTTGCCCACCCATATGGATGCATGGTTGGTTCCATCCAAAGAAACCTTAGAATAAATAGCGTCTTCTACTGAATTATTTTGGCTTCTAAAAAACACTACTTTGGCTTTTCCAGGATGAGACTTTTTCAAAACCACTATTAATTTCCAGAATTGAACTGAGACAAGATCCCCAGCTGCTGAGACTATTCACTCTAATCTTCAGATTAATTCTCTTCATGTGTGTTAATTCTTAAGACACACTAATGAGGCATTCACATAATGGCCACGGTAGCAGCTTTAGAACGATACGGAAGCACGTAAATTATACTAGTACAGCCTATAGATGTCCTCAAACTCTATCTAAATTAAAAAAAATGAATGGCTCTCTTGGTTCATTTGAAGGAGGAAACATCTGAATCTCCTATACAATGCACATCTCCATAAAAAAACATCAAAGCAGAAGTAAGTCCCCACCATTTTGTCCTCATTCCTCACATGGCCAAGGGTATTTTATATGAATCGGTAAACATACATCCATACAAACAAGTGAATCCAAAAGGCTTGCTCTCTCTCTAGTCTCTTCGGAAAGTCTGAAGACATGTCATATGGATGATGACATCAACAGATGAAAATGTTCCTCTGACATGATGGGCTGGCTAGGCTCATACCAACGCTGCACCGAGCTCCCTTCCCTTCAAAATGAGCAGCAGCAGCAGAAGCAGGAGCTCTCATGGACCTTGTTCTAATTCACCCTCCAGACAAGTCAATAGTATAAAGGCATCCAAGGTCACCAGAACGATCGTACACTCTTCTTCTACCCTCATCTCCCTTCCTGCACTTCTTTAGGTTGCACTCAAATTGGCTCTGGATTCAGCAACTGGCATCAGTTGGCACTACTTGAAGGTGATCCAGTTGTTCTTGGTCAGAAGGCTCACGTGGTTGCTCTCGTGACCAGCAGGCCATTCTTTTTCTGGGGTCTTGTGCAGTGACCGAGAATGCAGAGCCTTTGAGTGCACCAAAGTCCTGTGAGCAGCTTTTCTTTTCTTTTCTTTTTCTTTAGTAAACTAGATCTGGGTATACGGCCTCTAAAGAACCCGGGACACACAGCATCTTTGTCATCTAGTTGCCTAAGACTTTAAGCTGGTGACTCCTCTTCCCTTCTGGATTCTCTGATATCAGGAACATTGGAGTGGAGATTGCGGGGGTTTCAGAGGGAAGTCACTGCCTTGAAATCAAGAGCTGTTGTTCGAACCAGGTCTCAAGACAATGTTGGTAAGCAATGGGGTCTTCTATCCTATTCTGGGGCTTGCATCTTGTGTGGCTTTCATATACTTGTCCTTTGGGGACTTGGAGTTCCAGTTCCATTTCCATTTCATGGAGCCCAAGATGAGCTTTGTGGAGAGGAAGGGGGCTCAGTTCACTGTGGATGGGAGGGCATTCTATGTGAATGGTTGGAACTCCTATTGGCTGATGGATCAGGCTGTGGAGGAGTACAGCAGGCCTAGGGTGAGGGCAATGTTCCAGAATGGGGCAAAGATGGGGCTTACGGTTTGCAGGACTTGGGCCTTCAATGATGGCGCATACAATGCCTTGCAAGTTTCGCCAGGCCGATTCGATGAACGTGTCTTCAAGGTAATCAGATTCTTTTTTCTTAAAAAAAAAACCCTCATTTACTATGTGAGCTTCACAAGCTTTTGTATGGATGTAAGTAATTTCTTGATAAATTATATCAGATATTTGGAGTAGTCTGCTTTCTACCTCTGAAGATCCAAGAGTAATATCAGATATATCATAAACATTTCTAGGTGTTTATACTTGATTACTTGTATTATTGTCTTGATTTCGAGTTGTTTCTTTTGATCAAAATTATATGTTTAATGGGTTCTCCGTATTTTCTGGGGCAATTGTTATTAAATTGAGCTTTAAGAGTTTTAAATAACCGAACGATTATTTGATTTGCTCTCTTGGAGATGAAAGGAAAAATCTATTCTCTTATACCTACTTCTGTCATGTATTCTACTTCTTTATTGATAATTGCATGATAAACCATCTGTTCTGTTTCTTACTGTAAGTTTTTTTTTTATAATACCGATTAGCATCCAATATTAATAAGTGTGGAGATGCAGGCATTAGATCGAGTCATTGTGGAGGCACGAAGACATGGCATCAGGCTACTACTAAGTTTGGCAAACAATTTAGAAGCTTATGGTGGCAAGACACAGTACGTTAAATGGGCATGGGAGGAGGGCATTGGATTGAGCTCCTCCAATGATTCCTTCTTCTACGATCCATCCATTCGTAGTTATTTCAAGACTTACCTGAAGGTAATGTATGTTCCTTGTCAGGTATCTTAATATCGGCAGTTCCTCTCGATGGCTTTTCTCCCCTGCTGATAGATAACTATTATTTGAATTTTGGTAACTCCACATAACGTAAAGAGCTATTTAGAAGGACATGAATTGGTCTCTGATTATATCTGCATGTAGTGGAATCACAGCTAAACTTCATGTGGTTATGTTTTGGTCGTACAATTTCTGAATTTATTGATATGTGACATTTATCTGCTCTAATATGTTTTTTTTCCTTTTCTGTTTTATTTATAGACTATATTAACAAGGAAGAATCACTTGAATGGAATTCAATATAAGGATGATCCTACCATCTTTGCATGGGAGTTGATGAACGAACCGCGATGTATGTCTGATGCAACTGGGGACACTCTCCAAGTAAGTCTACTTTAGCCATCTATTGTTCATGCGGATGCATTAACAGTACTATGAGAATAAGTTGTGATATTGTGTGGAGTCAAAAATTACAGAGTGAAATAAAAAAAATGGAAATAATAAAGATTTTTGGATTGGAAATCAGGCACTGAAAGAGTACTTTGATTGATGATGAACCCCTAGTTTCTGCTATACTTAATCAAAATTCGTTCTCTGATGATAAATGGGTTATCAAATGTTGAGCGCAACCATAATTCTTCATTCCTTATGTTTCATATCTGAAACGATGCTCAATTTTGTATTCTTTATAAAATTTTACAGTTCTCATATTCTACCGATAAATGCAGGTGACAAGAATCAACTACTTGCTTGTATTATTCATCTCAAGAACAAATTTGGCCTTTAATGAATTCACATTGATATTGTTTTCTATACTGCTGGAACAAACCAAATTTCTGCTAACAATATCACTGTATAAGTGACACAGAATTGTTTCTGATTTATTAATTCTTCATGTAACAAAGGATGGTTTGCAGCTGCTGTATCTTTAACAAAGATATCTTGATTAAAGGAACAAATTGGGCCTAGCATGCGTCTTTTTCTTTTTTTTTTTTAAAAAAAAGGGCAGACCTTTGAGTAGACAAACATGAATTAAAGAATTAAAAGTTAACCTTGAGAATGCGAGTACGAGTCAACTCAGAAAAGATTTCTAAGTGCCCTTTACCTTATCTGATGTTATAATGACTATGCCCTTATGAACTAGCATCTTCCATTGTTAACAATAATTCTACAATTTTTTCAAACAAAGGGTTCGATATTTGATAATGAATTAAGTGCTCTCAAGTAGTTTTGATTATACCAGTGAAATCAAAAAGTGCCATTTCAGTTTGGTCTTGAACTTTTATTTTCCACCATTAAGGATTAAGTGCCGTAATGTAAGCACATGGCATGGTTAAAAAAAATTCTCAGGTAGTAGCTCATCAACCTTCCTACTGAATGATTTCATGCTTATACTTAGCCTTGCAATCTTTATTTAAACTAGCCTTTTGAAAGTAAGGAAGCATGATTGGATTCTCTCTGCAATAATGTCAGAGCCCTGTGGTCATTCCTTTTCATGTGGTTGATCAAGGGAGATGCTTAAGTTCTACTAAATAAGGTAGGCTGTGGGAAGTTCATTGATTCCTCTGACTGGTATGGGTTTTCTTTGCTGCACACACATATTGTAAAGGCAACCACAAGGAAACAGATAAGCAGATGTTAGGCGACTAGAAACTACACAAAAACTGGATTTTACTTGTTAAAAGATAGAGAAGTATAAAATTTGAAACATTTTTATTTTTTTGAGAGAATGGGAGGGAGACCCATCCATGTTTTAATTTTCAATTCCAGATTTTTGGGAATGCACTGCCCAAGAATCAACCCTAGAACATGTGGTTGCTAAGTAGAGGGGGGTAACAGCTAGGGTAAACCTTGCTTCATGAAACTCCTTTTGTCATGGTATGTCCTATATTTAAAGGATACATTGGCATGGATGCTCTCCTCGGGACGTTGACCACGGGGCAGAGGCCCAAGGCAGGGGCTGGAGGCCCACATGGTGGGTTGATCTGTACATGTATATATTTATCAGTTCTAGAGTTGAGATATAAAATTTTTGTTGCTGGGGATTTCTGAGTGTTTGCAATATTGAAAAATTTCTCTTGGTGTTTCTCCTTGTCTTTGTACTCTTCCATCATTACAAAGCTTTCTCTAATAGCCTCAGCCGTGGACATTTATATGTACATATTTGTCTCTTGTGTGTTCTTTGTTTGCTTTGCCATCCCTAGTGCTAGATTCCTGGCATAAATCCTTTCTTTCAAGGTTGAAGGACATGAATGCGAAGTACTAAGAATACATGATTAAGAATAAAGTTCAAAGCAGTACTGCAGATAGATGGAGTCTATGTAGAGAAATTTTTGGATGATCGCAAGGTTTATAGGTCAGTTCAAGTCTCATAACCAACTAGGACCAAGTGCAGAAAATCCAATTATCATGCTTGTTATGCCTCATCATAATGGTTGTGCGAAACAATGCCCTCAAGAGAGAGTGATCAACATGTTCTGCTTGAAAAATTTGCTAAGCATATTCTGAAAATCAAATGCTTAATAAGTATGGATTTCAGAATTTCATTGATCCTGCTCTTTTGAAAGTATGCAGGATTGGATTGAAGAAATGGCAGCATACGTGAAAGCAATTGACAGGAAGCATCTTTTAACAGTTGGACTCGAAGGATTTTACGGTCCAACATGTCCGCCCGAGAAGTTGAGTGTGAATCCTGGACCATGGTTCAGGACACTCGGATCAGATTTCATCCGCAACTCCAAAATCTTGGATATCGACTTTGCTTCAGTTCATATTTATCCTGACCACTGGTAAGGCATCTTTTCATATATTGGCAACTAAGGAGTCATCATATCAAGCTTCCGAAACAGATCTCACAGTTAAAGGTGACAGGTTTGAAGCAAAAGTAAAAGATTTGTGCTCTTGCAGGTTGGTGCAAGCTGGTCTTGATGAGAAAATGAAGTACATCTCCAAATGGGTGGTCTCTCACATTGAAGATGGAGACAGTGTACTGAAGAAACCCGTTCTGTTCACAGAATTTGGACTCTCAAACAGGAACGAAAACTTCAATCACTCCCACAGAGATGTCTTCTACAAGAATATTTTTGACATCATCCATGAGTCTGCAACTAAAAATGGAGCTGGGGCAGGTGCCTTCGTTTGGCAATTTATGGTTGAAGGCATGCAAGAAAACAACGACGATTTCGGAATTGTCCCATGGGAGAGACCTTCCACGTATCAGCTGATTAAGGAGCAGTCATGTCGGCTGGCGTCGCTACATTACGCGAAGGATTTGGCAAAGAAAAGTTTCAGGAAAATCTGCTTAGAGTGAACAAACAATATCTCCCTTTCTCCTGTTTTCTGCTGAAATCCACAGGGGGGAAGCTGAGGTACGTTTTGGAGGCATATAGGTCTTCGGCACAAGCATATGGTCTTTATGTAAAAAGAGTTTTCCTTTGGTCTTAATACTAGTTATCACAAAAAAGAGATGCAAAATATGAATGAACTTTTAGTGGGAAATGAAAAGAAAAAAAAAAAAAAGATCCACCGCCGTTACTCGTTTCAAAGTTGTGTTGGAGTATTTCAAATTTCCAAGCCTAGTTTTTTTTTTCTCTTGTGCACTTTCTTTGGTTCCATATTGGAAAGAGATGAAACTTAAATAGTCTTTATATAGTCGTCCATTTTTTTAACTTGGTGAAGCAAAGAAAGTAAGTAGCCCACACGCGCACAAGCCCACAATGGAGGCCTAAGGTAATATTGTTTTTGCCGTTTGTTTTTTTGAATTTAAATTTTATAACGGTTTTGATTTTGTCTCTTGGTAAACATCGTGTCTTTTTAAAAAAAACGCTTCTTTCTTCTCTTTTTAAACCCTATCAGATCAGAGGATTAACATAATAAAAACTCACCGCATCTATATCTTCCTCTCCTTTTCATACTCCTCTCTTCTCTGTTTTTCTGAGTGATTTTAGATTGTCGCTAGTCACTGCATCTGCGAGTGTACGCTTGGAGTGATCCAGTTATTGTATCCTGGAGGATATGCCGTAATTACTTGCTACATCGAGATTCATTCTCCGAGGGGCGAGATCTATTTTTAAGGACAATGACAACAAGCCTCAACCTCGATAAGTTTTCTTACCATCTATTCTTTTCCTAACAAGTTGCACTTGGCTATCATTGTCAGTATTGAGTATAATGTAAGAATACTAGATATTCTATCACTGAAGTCTTCTTATGAGCTGCATGTATGGAACTTTGAGTGGTGATATGACAGCAAATTAAACTAGACAAAAGAATTCATACAGAAATAAGGCCAAATCCAAATTTTACTAAAAGCAACCCATTAATTATAACAGCTAATAGAAATTAGTAGGAAACTAGATAAGGAAGCCAGATACAGTGTCTTCCTCCCAGCCTTACAACAATAACACACCATTACAGAAGCACATCCTTACAACAATAGCACACCATGACACAGAAACACATCCAAATTATTTAGTCCAACATACCCACCCATATTACATGCATCTTTCTTTCTCTTTTGCTATAATACTCATAGATGTTGCTCATGTGCTACATTTGCAATCCACACAAGCACAGGTATCACCGCACTTGCACTTGCCCTCGTTCTCAGCGGCAGCTGGGGCATCGACGACATTGTTGAAGTAGCTGAAAGAAAAAGACGTAGGAAGAAACGTTATTTCAGGATCCGTGTACACGGAAGGATTAAAACCAAGTCTTCCTTTAGTTAAGAGTTTTTTAAGTTCCATGAGTACTTGATGGGGTGAAACTGGTCCAAACTCGATCCCCAAGAGTAGTCTCATCCTACGCTGCATGAGAAAGCTAACATACGACCTTCACGGTCCAGGTGTATCATGTGCATTTAATTTGAGTTAGTTTATGCCTGAGAGGCTCCAAATCTAAGCCTTAACTAGCTAGCATGCTCAATTCATAAAAAGCCTCTTAAGTGAGCATCAAAGGCAGCCCATCAACCTACCCTGGTCTTCATTGGAAGTTATAAAAAACTAAAGCCTTCAAAATTGTCCTTCATGGAAGGACGATCTCATTTTATATGTTCTTTGAATCTAATGTTTCAAATTGATAAAAATCCAGACTATTTTTCAGTTCTAACACCTTTTTAACTATGTAAACCAAAATTCGCTATATCTTTTACTTATTTGAGTTTTAGATAGTTAATCTTGCTATAATTTGCTATAATTTTGTTTGCATCACCAAAAGATTTTTCGAAATATTTCATACATCATAACTCTTCTTAAATTGGTTGCTCTAGGGAAGCTTCAAGTAGCACATACGCACTTGCACATACAATAGGGTTGTGATATCAGCATTAGATTATGATGTCATCTAAGAGAATTAGCAGTAAATTATGATCAGATGGTGGTTAATTCTTGAAAATAATAGTTAAATGAAAGAACAATCACAAATTTTTTGGCTTTAGATTTTAAGGATATAACAGATCGTGGGATGAAAGTCAAAATAAATCATGTGTTAATGCACAAGATAAACAATTTGGTCTCCACAAGCTTTCTTGGTCTAACGGGGAGAGTATGTTATAGCATCACCGAGAAGAATTACTTAAGACTGTCAAATATTAGAGAACCATTACCACAAGGTTTGAACCCAAGACCTCGTGCCATATGGACTGATTCAATTACTAGGCTACGATTTAATTTGTCTGCCATGTTTTCCTGAAACAAAGAAATATTTGTACCTCTTCCCGGTCTCGATGATCTCGATGCCATAGCCGTTTCCCTTCTTCCTGCAAATTCCAAGCCAGTTTCTTTGTTAGTATGCTAAAACTGAATAAGAGAAATCTATTCGTTGCATCTGATAGTCGGTTTCTCTCTGTTCTTCCACCAAATCTTGGTATATCAAATATGGGAGAACATATGCGGATAGGCCTCGATATTGCAGCTAAACTGCATCGTTAGGCCTCGATATTGGAGGTTAGGGGATTGGAACTTGGAAAAAATTCTGGAATCGATATAACTCTGTTGTGTTTTCTGATAAACATGAAGCAACAATATTAGAAATAATGAATTATATTGATAAAACAGCTCTTTCAGTTCTCCATATGCCACAATTTCTTGACTACCTTCCAACTTTATGATTTTGCTGGAATTCTGTACCATTCAAAGCCCTTTTTTTTTCTTTTTGCACGAAGTTAGAAGTCCCATCTTTCTCTTTCTTTTTTTTTTTCTTTAAAAAAATTCTTTTTATTAGATGAGGATGGGAATCTAATCCAAGTTCTTGTATCAACGAGAAAGACTTGCCAACCATATCGGAACAGTGGTTCTAAGACAAGCTCATCACATCAGAATACTAAAACCGAAACAAAGCTATGTCTAATACAAGTTTGGTCATGACTATATTAACTGAGGCTTGGAATCTTGGATACATACAAAAAAGAAGAGCTAAATAGGAGATGGTTACTCACACACACTGGCTCTTGTCAGCACAATCGCAGGTGTCGCAGGTCGACATGATTCGAGTATCGAAGCAGGAACAACTCGGATAGATTTGATCACACGACACGTTGAGGGAAGGCGGAGGGGATTTATAGACATTTACGGGGCCATGAGAGGCTGGCTTCGTAGCTCGCCAAAGCCCCACACGCTTCTCAGTGCCGTGCACACGCCTCCGAGAGGAACAATCCAAAAGGAATCTCAATAATGGAGGTGTGGTTTCCCACAAGCCACCTTTCATGTCACTTCTGGCTCTTTCAGACTAAAGACCCTACCGCTGGCACACGCAAGCTCCTTCGTTCGCATTCTTGGTGCAGTGCTCCTCAAGTGGAGCTCTTTGTCTGTCATGACACTTGATGGAGATTGGATTCAAAATTCTAATGGGTGGAGATAACCCAATTAAGCAGACTGGATAGACTTTTGCTTCGTTTTGTTTTGTTTCTTTCCTTGTTAACCTTTTACTTTTTGTGGAGAGAAGTTGCCTTAGGGTTATCTTTTTCTAGCTTCGCCTACTTTCTTCGTTGGACTTAGTCTCGAGTTGGTTTCATTGGTTTCTTCGGATCCTTTTCTGGTTGACGACGTCATAGCTCAGCTCATACGATATTCAGCCTAACTTATGAATATGTTAATCGCAAAAATCCCACACCCTGCAAAATGTTTGTAAAGATAACCAAAATCTAGAATTTTAAGTAGAACCAACTTCTCCTTGGCGGACTTCTGGTTTATGTGGACTTAGCTAAGAATTTGATTATAGTCTATCTGCATCGTTATTTTTGTGCCAAGAATGGTGGACAATAAGAATGCAAGCTATACTGTTAAATGCTTGCCCCGATGGTATCATTCCTTGTCACTCCTTGAAAGAAGACACGGGTTCAATTCCGGTTGGTGTAAGCCCCTGACAGGTGGGAAGAGTTGGGCAGAAGATGGAGATCAACCCTTCCTAATATCCGAAAACAAGCAATACGCATGCCATATTTTGTATCCATGATCAATAATCCAGCGGCCTCATATGAATCAGTGCCTAATGTGGATTTGAAATTTGGGACGTCATGACTTATGGAGACCTTTGGAAGCCTATGAACATGATTCTTGATCTGCTCTATTGTTACCTATGGTTATAAGCCAAAACGACCTTAAATCACAGCCTCTCCAGAAGGGAGCGCTAAAGAAGTATAAATTTTTTTGCCTACCTACTAGTTGATAAAAGCGCACAGCTGATCGTCAACGCGAGCCCATTTATTGAGTGCAATTTTGCATACATGATGACGGAGGAACTAAATTAGATATTTTCCCCCTTTTCTTGCTTGGTTCAATAAAATAGTATCACTGGCATCCAATCAAACTCTCACTATCATCCAGAGATATTGCTCGTCCTTATCAATGATTCTTATTTTTTTTCTTCAAGCAACCACAACTTTACATTGTCGGCTCTCTTCTAATCACCACCTACAGTTGCTTCCAATGACCTTCCGTTGTCTATATCATATCCCGGTGCATGCCTAATCTAACTTAATAAGAGGTGCATTCCAAGATGGCTTGGACTTGTCTCCAAGTTTCACAAGATCTACAGAGTTTTGGACTAGAAATATCTGAAACTATTGAATCCAAGTCAGCAGTAAGTTTGCTATAGAATAAGATTCACTGTCTCGATACCGAACTCCGTACTAGTGCCATACTAGCATAATTTTGGTACAGTACGGCACGTAGTTTTTTTTTTGACGTACCAAATGCCGGTACGCCATCCGTACTAGTATCGGTACTGAACCGGTACAGTACGCCCGCTACCGTTCGATTCGGACTAATACAACATACCACGCTATAGAGGGTAAAAAGAAGATAATTGGTTAGACTTGAATTTTATGACTACGACGTGTAAGCATTGGCTGAATAGAGCAGATCGAGGAATGACCAGGAACAAAGATCAGAAGTTCATTGACCCCACAATTCCATCATTTTCGGGATATTGGAAATCACCTCCTAGAAATTTTAGTTATTCGAAATCCTGAGACTGCATTGTTGGCAAAGTATCCTTACGGCCCTTTTGGTTCTTCACCACCGCCTTTGAGCCAAATTCACCCATTTACAGTTTTGCAAGAGGAGTAGAGCTAGGGCGGCACCTATTCAATCACCAAAATTGTAACTCATAGGCGTTGGTTGCCATGCTCGCATCACTTGCACCCCAAGCACGCTTTTGTTTGACTGACAGTTGCCTCTCCGCATTTTCCTTGCAAGAATAATTGCGGGCATCAACATCGAAGTGACAAGTGAATTGGCTAATATTTATCTAGTTTCGCATTCGAATCTTTATAGGTTATGCGAGCTATTCATGTATAGCTTGAGATTGGCTCATTAGCAGCTCGTTTGAGCTCAGCTTAGAAAACAAGATGAGTTCAATCATTTCTCAAAGCTCAGCTCATTAATGAGCCAAGCCTGATCACAATTGGTTTGCCAAAGCAAAGGAGAGATTAGGTCTGCGAATAAATCCTCATTTTAGAATTTATATGAGGAGAGTTCGAACAACCTGTACTAAGATCGCTGGAGCTCAAAAAGCTCTATAGAATATTGAGTTAAGTTGAGTGCTCCGGTCAGCTTGTCTGCACCCCTAATTACAGCATCCAACCAATATTCATATCCGTATTATCTCTACTAAAGAAAAAAAAAGAAATAAATATTGATACATCAAATAGGACTAGCAGTCGAAACTCTCGTTTCGTTAAAAATTCTATTTAGTCTTACCCAACCATAAACTTTTGAGAAAAAAATGCAAAAACATCAACATGTATTTGTTTTATTTTTTCATACAATGAAATCTTTGATTTGGAGGACCGCATTTTTCATAGTTAGTTTTCTAATCAGGAATGGAATTATTAAGATCCACTAGAAGTGTGAGATGATAAAGTCAATACAACTATATATTTCTTTTACATTATTTTAGAAAAATAATAAAAATTGCAAGACATGTACTTATTTTATTTTAACAAACAGAAAATTAGAACAATATTCTATCCATAAGATTTAAGCATATAAATAATATCCATATTGTCAATATTCGTATATACATCTGTTTAAACCAAGTACAGCTAGAAATTTAGTATCTATGCTGAGGTTTATATTTGTCAAATAAAAGTGATAAAGATACAGATACATCAATATTCAATCCATTTTCAACCTTGGCTTCGGCCCCAATTACACATCCAGTTGAAGCCTAATTGGATGCTTGATTATTTAATCACGAAGTAGCAAGACGCACCAACTCCTGTGATTCCTCCCGGTTCTTTGTCCTCTTGACCCTTCACAGATTATCATTCATGCGAAAAGCATCACCTTAACAAGCTAATTGACCATCCAAACGTCAAATATATAACAGTTCTAGAAACTTTACAGGTTCCTAAATATAAAAGCTAGGTCTACCTTTCACGTTTTAACACAAGGATAAAAGGTCACACCACATACAAAGACTACTCTTCAATAGAAACCAATCTCGTGGGTTGCAACCAAATTGAATGTGATAAGTTAATAGGATCTGGAATCAAGTTAGGATTTTATTCTCATTGGCTTCCAATTTACAATAAGATATTTAAAAATATAGAAAAACCTTGTCATTTTACCATTAGCTCTCATCTTAAATATGACTGTTTTAAGTTTAAATCCGTTAGATAGTATCAGGATGTGTACCCAAAAACCTTCAACCCAACAATAAGCAGATATAGATCCAATAAAAAAATTTCAACAACCTTACTGTAACAGTCAGATTTCATATTTACAAATCCACTTTTATTGGATTGGGATATAGATATGTCCGAATCCGAAAGCCTGATATTCAAATATGTACACGTACCATATAAATGTAGTATATAAAAATTTAGGAATACAAAGGATTAGCCACATGGCTTGCGTCGTTTGATTTTCACCATGTCTTGTGCTTTTTCTGACACATGCACTTTCCCAGATCACAATGATACTTAAATTTGATTTATTTCAATCAAATAACATAAATAAAAAATATATTTTAAATTGATTATATTTTTAAAAAATAGTCATTCATTTTCTATATCGTACTTTTCAAATGCAATTTGTCACAAATACGTAACATGTTATATATGGAAAACTATCATGATAAGAGACCTAGTTTTGAGAGTGGGTGACCCTTGACTAAATAGCCTACTAAATCATATACATTGAACCTTAAAAATTACTCGAATCCGAATCCGTTATTAATCAGGTCCAGGTGCAAGCTCAGGTCATACTTATTTTGATAAACCTGAATCTGCATTGCACCTGAAGTCCTATTGAGTTCGGATCAGATGCAACGTAGATTTGACCCAAGACCGACCCATTCATTAGGCTATGATAAAGTTTTCTATGATCATGATTATGCATGTAAATATTATGAAGTTATTTATTGGGCTATATGATTGTATCCATCACCCACCAGGACTCAATTTTGTGATCCAAGCTTCACTAGTTTCTATGGGGCTAGGTTAACACCAACAATCATGCTTCACCCAGCTTTTTTATGTCGGATTAATACAAACTACAAGCAAAAAAAAATCAAAATATCTGAATCACTTTTTAATCTGCATTATTCCACTAACTTGGATTATATTTCTTTTTCTGGAAAAAGGATTATATTTCTTTTAAAATGAAACCTCTTCCACATTCCTGGGTTCCACCTCCACACAAGCTATATATTATAATTGCTAGAGTATGTAATCCACAACCTACCTGGAAGCAAAACTCTTCGAATTTATCAAACATGAATGGAGTCATCAAACAAGGACATTAGCAAACCCGATATGGGAAACAAGTCCAGCTTATGTCCTAAATTAAAAATTCAATTAACTAATTCTGCCACCATATGAAATTATATTGGCATAAATGACAATATCCATTGTAGCAGAATGTGACTGTCATGATAATAATACGAAAGAAAGTCTACTCACTGGAATCAGAACTCTTAGAATTTACCTAACATAAATGGAGTCATAACACAAGAACATTGGTAAACCCTATATGTGAAACAAGCCCAACTAATTCTGCCACCACACAAAATTATATTGATATAAACGTCCATTGCAACAGAATGTAACTGTCGTGACAATGATATGAAAGCAACGCTAATTCCAATTAACTTTACGTCATGAGTACATATCAGTGCTGCAAACTGGTTCTTCTTACCAAAAGAATATAAAGGAAAAATGTCTCACCGGAACACTAACACCGAAATATTACCAGAGCTCATCTACTATAGTGATTTAAGCTCAGACCTATTCAGCAGAAAAGAATAACAAGGAACAACCACCCTCATCGGAACAAAAAACTGGAGAAAAAGAAAATTGTCTGAGTGTCAAAAACATGACGAAGAAAAAGAAAAAATTAATCCACAAAAATCATACCTACTTATCTGATGTCAGAGTAATATATAAAAACTCAGTGTCGGAAGGACACAATGTCACCCAAGATATCATAGAAGTGATTTAGGCTAATCTTCTCTTTTCCAGAGTAAATAGCCTCTGCACTTCCTCCCGTGGATCCTTGTGCAGCCATCTCCACAAGCATATACAACTTCTTCAAGGGCATCTGAAAACATCCCAAAGAACATGAGAACCAACATACATACATTCTCAGGTTGATGTTATTCTCAGCTTCAATCAATGTAACAGTTTATCTATGTTAACGCTTGGTGGGGCCATTGCATTTAACAAGGTGACCATAAGGGTTTAGAATCTACAGAAGTGACTTTATGCTTTAGATGGTTCAGACTCACCAACTTCCCTTAAAGCAATACGAACATGATCCAAATGGGATTATGTGTTCATAATACTGAACAACAAACAAGTTGCTCAAAAACAAAATCTCATCATTTATTATTGCTCAACTAGAATATATTACGGAGCAAACCAACACGAAATCTAAGCACAGTTTACTTTTTTCTTGTAGTTCTCATTGATAAGTGTCTTAAATAGGTAGGTTGGCAGGAGAATTAGAGACATCGAGCTTACATCATGCAGCGCTTCAGCCGCTAAATCAATATCATCTTCAGCAAATACATTAAGCCCTTGCAAAACCTGCAGAGAGGAGATTTCATGAGCTAAATTTACCGAGCAAATTGTGGCCACAAATTTCGAAGAACTGCACTAATAACTGCATAGTTGCAAGACAATGTCAATCTAACAAAAACTCTCAAGGTCGAATGTTACATTTATAATGCTGCCAACTCATGTAATATTAGAACTCTAGCTTGTGCATGCCATCTCGACTTTATGCATGCACATTCATATGCAATCCTGAAAATAGAACTAACATGCATTTTTGTATATAAATGAAAACACAATAGTTGACTGTAGCAAATCACCCTCCACGTCATGGAAAACAAAAGCTCAAAGGTCATGGAAGCCCAACCTTGGTGACCACCTTCAAGATCAATAAGAAGAACAGTAATCAAGCATGCTGCATTTACAGAATAGTTATCTAAGTTGTTTTACTCGATGTACCAATACCAGCTAGCAAGATATCTGGTGTTGTCACTCACCTATGATATAGTTAGACTTCAACTAGGTTTCTAGAGACAAAGCGATAAACATGTGATTTTAGGGCCTGTTTCGTATTGTTATCATGTTCTGTTTTTGTTTCCCTGCAAATAAGCGAATACCAGAAGGAGATTGATATTGGAGATAGCATTTATGCAGAACTCCTGCCATTCCTTGCTTTTGATGTACCGCCCAAGATTCAAATTTAAAATCTCTGGTCGCTAAGCAGATGCATATGAACACAAGGCAATATGTTGCTGCGAAAAACTCCATAGGTTTTGCAAAAAAGATTTAAAAAACAAAAGGGTCATATCATAGATTTTTTGTCCAGGCTAGTTCAATTTTCTTCTTGGATTTTTGAAAACAAAAACAGAAAACAAAAGCAATATCAAACAGGCCCTTACTGGCATGCATAATATCCTGATAGCAGTTTAACTTTACATCTATCACTATATATATCCACCGATCATTTCCTTTTTTGTTTTCAGCAAAAAACTTCCTTCCCATATTCCTCTACCTTTTTGGCATCTGCCTTGTCTAGAGTTGGAACATGGTATGTGACAGAGAATGCATCACATATGCCAAGAGACTCCAGAAAGCCCGCCTCACTTGTTGTTCCAATTACCAGCATGTTCTTACCCTGCAAGAGGATATAACATATCCGTCATGCTAAGATCTAAGCAGCTAGCCCTATTTGCAGTTTACAGAATAAGAACTGTTAATGTCAAAAAGTAAATGAAAGACTCAGGCAAATTCTGGCCAAAAAACCTTACAGAAAACTCACAAATTTTTAATATCATTGTTCCATGATGCTGAATATATGCAAGTATGACCGGTAAAAGCCTAGGTATATTTGATCTCATAATTCTTTTCTTGATTTGATAAGCTTTTGCACAAACCGTTTTAGAAGGAATGAGCAGAAGGAAATGGAAGAAATAAGAACCTTTGGAGGAAGTCGTTTCAGGAGGACCAATAATGTTTGTGAAATCAAATTTGAAAAGCGTGGCCCTATAGCAACATACTCCAATAACCTGAAGTATAGAATATGTGGAACTGTCATGCATAAAGAATAATCAGGAAATAGCATAGTGTAAATATGCATACTATTTAATTCTCACAGAACACGAGAACTATCCTAGAGGGCAAGGGCACTTTCCTTACCATGTTTAGAGGTGGGCAACCAATTATATTTCGTGCAATTTGCATTTTGTATATAAATGAATATTAAGTTGCTGATTATTCTCTCTCTCCAGTAACTTTAGCAAAGCCACAATAGTTACATAAGTTAAGAGTTACCTTTCAATGTCATCCAGAATTATGATGCTTAATTGAGATTTGTAAGCATCCTCAAATACCTATATTGTACAAGAATACGAATCAGTCTAGTACACAGGAAGGAAAAAACCATTAAGATGTCAACTTATTAGCTAGTTCAGTTGCAAAGAGCAAGAAATTTTTCCAGATTTCCTTTCAACATATACAAGATTAAATAAGCTAATTCAATTATAAACAAACCTTAACAATTTGTGCACATTTACTGCTCTCACTGAGACCAATCATTGTTTCTGCTGAGATCTATATTCACAACAAGGTGTCATATCATTAGAAACAAACAACCTTAAAAGAGTGGATGATCCTTAGAAAAATGAGAAGATGCTTACTATCTTGACATAGGGGAAATCACTGTCAATGCCAATCGTAGCTGCCATTGCTGTCTTACCACTGACAATAGAAACTTCATCAGATAACATACACACTGCAACAAAGAGAGGTGAAAAGAACAGGTATATGATAAGCTACCTGCCGCTTGGACCTTCCAGAAGGCAAGTAACAAGTGGGCTTCCCTTGCTTACTTTAACTTGCTCCACAAGAAGCATAGCTCTTTGATAGATGTGCTTATGCCTCTCACCACAGTCAACCACACCATTAAGCCTGTATGCCATTTATGGTTCAAAAGAGGATGATGTGTCCCAAAAACATGACAGAGATACACTTCTCATAACCATGCACGAACACAAACATTGAAATGATAGGGATGTCTCATAACTTAATATCCCGTATTTTTGTAGTTAACTGAACACCGCAAACCTAGTCTAAGACTGATACTTGGAAGACACGGTAAAACAGACTTTCCAGTTCAGACTTTAATGATATCAAAAGATCTCCTATGAATATACCTTATAACTGTTTACACTGGCTGTGGAACAAAATGATCAAAAATATTACATTTGAACTACGAAGCAAGCTTCATGCAACTAGTTTTGAGCACATGTTTCTTGAAACAAATAGTATGTTTAGACTGTCAACCTTGTCGCATAGAAATTGTGTTGGAAAACTCATTTAATTTACTTCCACATCTTCAAAAAAAAATAGTACGCTAAGACAACATATATATCCAGTTTCTAATACAAAACAAGAGTATCCTTTAAGTAAATTTAGAAGCACTTTATTGACGTAAAATTTATTGATAGTAATAACTTGACAATACCTGCATCGTTCGAGATCATCTGTGGATGCACCAAATGCAGGGACAACTTCTTGCATAGCATACAAAAAATCATCCATTGTAACTTTTATACTCTCCTCATCTAAAGGTTTAGTAAGATCATCCATGCTTATTTGCCGATTCAAGGCAAATGAGACAGCACTTTTGACAACACCTTCCAGTTCAGCTCCACTGTAGTTCTTCGTACGTGCAGCTGCATCAAGATATGGATAAGCACTTTGGTAATCACAAACCCCCATTACATATAACTTCATTTTACACCCACAAAATCTGACATGCTTCGCTACATTTAATCATCCCTATGCTGAGAGCAAGTTGTTTGCGTGCACGCCTTCGGTTTTTTGCAAAGTTGTAGGATGGGAATTGCAACTAAAATTTTCCATTTCATATAGGAATATAGTATGGAAAATATAGTGCAATTAGTGTCAAAATGTTTGAACCTCAAGTTATTGCTAGCACATATTTCTATTGTGGTCAAAAAAAAAATGCCCATCAAGTACAAAATATACATTTAGCTTTTAAGGTCATTCAATGAAGTGAGAAAGGTAGCAGAGACACCAAAACAGCCACTGCCACTACCCTACTCATCAAGCATACTATTACTGCAGATATTTTGTCTCATAAGTCTACTATGATCAAATGTGTGAAATATCAACAGCCACCTGTTCATCTATTAAGACCAACCGTGGCTAATGCAGTAGCTTTACCACCTTGACAACAAAGGCAAAGAAAAAGAACTGTGAGCATGCAAGCTTGCCATATCGAAAAACCTTAGTAGCAGGAAACTTCCACTTAGGGTGAAATACACACTTCAGAATCTCCCCAAAATCTCATCTCAAGCAACTTTCCAGTTACTAGATTCCCCATACTTGCACCTGAATCCGCACCCGCATCTGCACCTACTTCTAGTAACTAAGTGAAAAACACAATAAAACATCATTATATCCAGGAAAAATATTCCCAGTTTCATTGTTAGATTGATGAGTCTGATTTTCCCTTTGTTCCAAACACCAGTCCTTTTTCTCATATCCAGAGTTCTGGCAACTTCAAACAAGGCTTCATAGGTTTCTTGTTGCCAAAACCTCATGGAAATCTTAGCCTGTTACTCCTATGGTATCATCTGCTACCCGGACACTTCAACTGTAGGAATTTTTTCAGAAAAAAAAACAGACATTATGGCACAGCATCAGATGAAAGAAACCCCATGACACTTTATAGTTAAAATTTCATGCTAGAAAGCAATCTAACAAAGCTCAAAACTCCACCTCAAGTGATGAAACTACTTGGCACAGAACTTTTTGTTCTACCTTGTTTATGGATGCAAGAATGCAAGCGAGACACTTCAACTTATACTATTCCAAGTGACAAATTATATAAATCTGAAGTATCTGGAGCATCAAAGCACAATTTTAACAAAACTTAAAAGTGTCATTGACTTATCAACAACAGTCCACAAATATGAAGGTACATGTCGTTCTATGGCAGTGGAAGTGTTACCATGTCAGTTTAAGGAGTTTGAAGGTTGGAGAAATAGAGATATGCGTGAAATGCTTGTCTTTTTATTCCTCTTGCCTATGTATTTAACACACACACACACACACCCCTTATCATGCCAACTAATAATGTCACATATTATTTACATGCACTCTCTTCACTGCCTCGAAAGCATAATGGTAGAGTTAACTATCTTTAGAAGCTAACTCTTAAGGATCACTGGCAGCTAGTTGTACAAATAACACCCAAGTAACGTGCTTCCACTTTCATGTCATACCTTTAATGCTAGAAATTGAGAAAATCCTCATCTATTTATTCTTTCACTTGAAAAATTGAGAAAATACCGACAATTATAACTTTATAGCATCTCTAGGATGAAAAATTCAAACTCTAAGCTTCTTGTTCTTTTCTTCCCATTTAAATTAGATACCAGCTGCTTTCTCTTGTCACAAAGTTGTCAGAGTGCAATGGTGACAACTGCCTAAACATAAAGTCTGGATGGCTATGTGCTTGTGGAGGCTGTGTTTGATTTGAGAACAAGAAAATGTCGAATGGAGATAGCAATTCTCTTGGAACAACTATTTCTGTTTTTCTTGGCTGAAATTTCTTATTCCTGGTTGAGATATCTCGAGGGTGAACATATATTTGCCCATGCAGAAAAGGTTAAAGAAACAATAAAGGGCCTTATTCCATGTAATTGTTTCCCCTGGAATCATATGTCGGGACTCAGGAACAAGCAAATCTGACTGGAATAGCTATTGCACCCTCGTTCTCATTTTTCCAAAAACCTGTTTGGCAGACTTCTCTGCAGCTGCACCAAGCACAGCCTTAGAGGTTCAAAGTTCAACATGGTAATAAAATTAATGTTCAATAATGAGTACTCATCAATGTTTTAGCAATTCACTATAAATAATTGATTTGATAATTTTAACTTCTAAAAAAAAAAGAATATGAGCCTGGATCATGATGCACACTGTAAAAGTATCGATGAGCAAATTGTCTAGCAGCAGCAGAATACCATAAACTGCAATAGAGGTCCAAACAATCCAAAAGATGTACAATATATAATGTTACAACCTATACACAGCTACTATAAATATATAACCCAGTGAGTGAGAATAAAATGATTATTTTAACCTGTACCAATGACGTACAGCGACCTACAATATGATACAGAAGAAGCACTAAAATCTGTGCAATACATAGTATTAACTAGGTGTAGTATGGGACATTAAGCACTTGTTAGGCAGTTAACATCATCCAGGCAGTCCACATGCACACCAGGGAAACCACCAGTACAAGCAAGTTTAGGTAATACGAGACTAGCAGGAGATCCTTCCCAGGTAACTAGGCAGCTGTTCTACAAAATAACTATGAGTACTTTATGAACCATGATCCTCAAACTGTTACATGATAATTTCAGTTCAACATTAAACAGTACTTGCATTCACAACAATGATACATTATCCAAATGGCGACCAACATCAACATCAAGTCATAGCAATAATTTTAGCAATTAAGGTAGCATGATATGAAAATGTACTATAAATTTAGAATGTAGGTGCTAAAATGTCAAGGTAACACATATAGTTATAAAAAGCAACTATTGATGATTTTTACTGTGATCATATCCCGTTAACATAAATGTGCTCATAAACCTGAACTCAATATAATTGTATTTGGTATGCAAAACCTATCAAAAATCATATTTTTTTGGCGAATACAAGCTTCATCATATCCTTCCTCCAAACTTCTATTCATGCTCTTTTAGATTTCTTCCTCCAATAATTATTCTTAGGTACAAATTTAGTGCCCTTGAGAAGGACCATCTCTCAATAAAAGCTATCACCGTGCAATCTAAAGTGTGTGTGTTTGGGGCTAGTATCATCTCTTCCTATTCTGTAAAAAAAAATGTAAGTGTCCTCTTTACTAGTAGAAATTCCTAACGATCTCTCGTATGATTTTACAACTTATTTTCGCTCTTATCCTCCTCACGCCACAACCTAAAGAGAAAGTATGTGAGCAGGGTCGACAGAACCATCCTAAACCGAGCGGTTCTAGCCGTTTCGAGCCGTACTGGCAGGCCGTACCGGCAGCCCACCGGTACGGTTCTAGTAACGAAAACGAAACCGTTGCTAGAGGCGGAGAAGAAGAATGAAAAAGAGAACAAGTGAGGGGGAGGGAGAAAGGGTGGCGGAGGCCGGCGCCAAGGCAGAAAGAGTTCAAATAGGGGAACGGCCGCGGCTTCCCCTTTCCACCCCGGCGCGACCTCTACCACCCTTTGCCGGCCTTCCTCCCTCCCTCCCCTGCTCTCTCTCTCTCTTCCTCTGTCGTTCTCCCTCTCCTCCACCTCTTCTACTGTGTCGATACGGGCCTGGCACGGCGCAGGCCCGTACCGACTCGTCCTGTCGAGAAATCAGTACAGTAGCCGATACTAGTTCTACCAACGTTGTATGTGAGTGTCTACACACTCCCGTGCCCACGCCCACAAACATGCCTGTCTGCGCCATGTAGTCCATGACACCATGCCCCTATTACATCTACAATGCAGTGTTGTTAGGAACATTTTTCACTTTTATAATGCCACGTGATTTCATCAACAGAGTTGCATTGAGCCAATAATATTTTAATGCAGGGACAAAGTTGGGTAGGATATATAATCTTGTATTTTTAATGTTAAAGGTTTTGTTTAGACTGCCAATTCTGTGGCTGAGATTTCTCTGTAGCTGGACTTCATACAAGATAAACTATAATCTCTGCTATATATTTAAAACCAAAACAGTCCAGCATACACAGTCTACTGTCTGCAAGACTCAGGACACAGCATCTTGTATTAATTGGGCTACAAGCTTCCCAAGAGAAGGGGTAAGGCAGAAGCCTTCTGAGTTTCCTGATCTTTCCTTTTCCATTTTTTTTTATTTTGTGTGTGTGTTGGGGGGGGGGGGGGGGGGGGGGGCGGCGAATACATATTTACATGTGCAGTCTTTCCCTTTGTGTTCTTGCATAGGCAGGCTCCTTTCACTTGAATCTTCCATGATGTGCCAAAACACCAGTATATATTGTATATGTAAACGAGAAATGCTCCGTGTCTTCTACCGTGCTTGCATCTGCACGCATGCACGGATGGCGGCGGCCATATGGGCGAACTCCTCTCTCAAAACTTTTGATTGCCTGTGCCAAAACACTAGAATAGAAATTCTCCATGTTTTTTGGCCATGTTCAAGGGGACAGTGATACATATTCACATCTGCAAAGCCTTTCATTTCTTATGGTTGCATGGCCAGACTCCCTCAATGCATGTGCGAAAGCACTTGTATATGTAAATGAGAAATGATATAATGTCTCAACTTTTAATTTGATTCCTACACCCCTAATAATTTGACAAAATGTCACCTTCATGAATAGTTTCAACCAATCAAGTGTCATGCTATAACATTTTTATGAAAAAAGAAAAAGTATCACCATAAAAGAGTTAAGGGAAAGGTAGAAGCACATACCAAGTTCTTGAAGGTTCACGTCTGCTGCAAGAAAAGAATTTTCTCTCATTTTATTTGTATGTATTTGAAGAATTTGCAAACGACCATGTTCATCAGGGAGGTTAATCTCAACATGAACCTCCAGGCGTCCAGGTCTACATATAGAACAACACATCAAAAAATTCACAGTGCAGAAAAAGTACAAGCAACAATAAGAAAGAATGGGAACAATATGATAAGAGAACTGGCAAATATTTTCCACACCGACTATAAAGAATTAGAAGCAACAAAATTTGAAAAATCATTATCCACACCAAGCATTTGAGAATAAAGTCGTACCCCTAACTTCTCCCACATTTACAACAAATATCAGAGCATGTGTAACAATCAAATCCTGTTAAACTCTTTGTACAGCAAAGAAAAAAAAATATAAACAAGGAATTGGTATGTCTCCTAGAAATGTCCAGGCTTTCATCATGGTCATCCATCAAATTCCTCTAGCTTCCATTAATATTTGTGATCAATGCATCTTCTGTATGTATGCACGTATATAATATGTACATATTACAGCATGAACCAACAATGTGGCTTATTTTGATTAATACCACTTCTGATAATTAAACATCCTTGTTGACGATTTATCATATTCTTGCAAAAGAAGCTAGGCAGTTAATTGTAGGTGTACTGCATGCAAGCTACTAAATTATACAATCCAGCAAAGGCAAGAAACTGACCTTAAGAGGGCTTCATCCAGCAGGTCCTTCCGATTGGTCATTCCAATAAGCAGCACATTGTTTAAAGACTCAACACCGTCTATCTAAAATACAGTCACTCGGTTAGTATTCAAGAATACAACTGACGAAGCTAATTGTAATACTTGGGAAAATTCACCTTTGTGAGAAGCTGATTAACTATGCTATCATGTACTCCTGTACCATCCCTCGTCGACCCTCTAGACTGCGGTTTCCGATTTCAAAATATTAATAACAAATTCCAGATGTATCAACAATAGCAAATTTCTAGACATTATTGCACATAAACATATTGTCATGATGAACCGATACACATCAATACAATGTTTCAGACGACATTCAATACAAGCAGCAAATTTTAACAACCCTTGGTATATGAGCAAGATATTTTCATACTAAAAGAACTTTGGCCGACATTTACATCCCATTCCTGCAGTCAACAGTAAAGTCAAATGCACAATAACAATGGTGGACAAATTCTAAAATCTTTGGTAATCTTTTCACACACATGCGAACATACGTATCAAATCCTATAACATGCATGCACATACAAAAATAGATTCTGGGAAAATCATAAGATAACAAGAAATCCAAAAAAAATAGAAAAAGGGCTGCATAGTTTGTGAGCTACAGATGAAGCATTCACTATTCCGATGTAATCTGCTTGTTAATTAAGCACAACAAAAATGAAAACCTATAAAGCATCAATAAAGCCTGTAAGTTGATTAAGATTACTACTTAGCTAGCTTTGACAACTCCTGTTCCACCCAGGTCCCTTATCTAACCACCAATAAATAGTGATTTATTAAGATCTTTTCAAATCTACTAGGGAGCTAATGCATTGGTGAAATATACATATATACGGAGCTAAGAAGATTGGACAGCAGTTTTTAGTTCTTCACAACCACTAATGGTCAGAGATTGGAACAAAAATAACATCCTCAAAGGGATGAAAACCATCCAACTGTCAGGTGTAGAAAGATAAAGAGGAACAATAAATCCAAGCTGATTTAATTATCCAAGCCAATTGACAAGAAGATTCCTAGTGAACTTGGAGACAGTCTAGTAAATTAGTACTACTTGAGAAAAAATTAAATCAAAATAAAGATTTCCAATTTCAGTTTGTGGTGCATAGCGATAACCTCATCAATTGAATCAGACAGATCAGAATATAACAAGGCAATAAGATGAGACTGAAACAGATTAAAGATGCCATAATAGGACTCTGAACTGACTCAACTAGAGCTCAACCCACCCACCCCCCACCCCTCTCTCTGGGTTATTAAATTAAATGAATCCAAGCTCAAATTTATAGAGCAAAATCTGAGACTGGACTGAATCCAGGATGGCCATGAATACTCAGTATCATGACTGTAAACTGTTACTTTGAGAGATTCTATTTAGAAAGTATATAAGGTCCTTCTTTACCATTACATATGCATGCCCTGTCATAAAAATCTATCCCTAAATAAAATCCGATAGGGTTTGCAATGCATCTGAATACATAAGAATTTTATTGGGGCCTATCTTCAGATATGATTGCAGTGGTTCATACAATCCACTTTTTTAAGCTCATAAACTAACAAATCCAAATGCACCCTACACCCACGTCAACGATTGTGATTATTTCGATAGCTTTTGGGTCTTTAGTGTTGGATTACGATGTCTTCCAGTGTAGAGGGCACAACCGATCAGCTCTCCTCTGATTTTTAATCAAATACACTTGAATTAGACCCATACCTAACAACCCTTAAACAGAACATCTTTACTTGATCCAATTGTAAGATCCATATTCCCTCGTTTAGCAAATTACCTCTAAGCAATATATGATTTCCCCTTCTAAATTTCAATACTTCATCCTTTGGGCTTCTTCTGGTTTCGTTCTTCCCTCATCAAGAACCTAGTGGATCAACCTATGACCAAGTCATGCTGTAACCTCCTGGCATAAGTTCACAGTATGTTGAAGGGTCCCAACAACTATTCTAAGAGAAAAAATATGTTTATGACGATAACAACAGGACACCAACATGAGAGTCAATAAATGCTCTTTTTAGTTTTTGTGTGCATTTGCGAGTGCAAACTCAAGTATTGCAACTCTCATCTTTGTTTATATTGTTTTGCGTACCTTCTCACAGGCCTTATCGTCTTTCCTAAAATATCGAGCTCCCCAGAATTTCTTCCATTAATTTGTCCATCTCCTAAAATATACCTTTCGGTCCTCTCATGCAATTCTACTTATACTACACACATTAATAACATATCTTTTACAACATTGGTTTGTCATCTTCCTGTCGTATACTCTTTTTACTAACGTTTGCCGTATCGGTAGATATCATACCATACCGGGTGTACTGTACTGTATCTATACCAAGCCGATATAAAATCTCATACTGTATCAACACTCGGTACACCTCACCGTCTCGTACATAATGCATACTGACACTGTAATAAAATGGTACCAATATGAGATTCAGTACCAAAATAGCGAACCTTGTTGTTTACTAGTATAGTTTTGCCTCCAAATAATCTTTTGAGTATCTACCTACTCAATATATATTTAAGAAACAAAATTTTGACTTATAATAGTACAGTATCATCCATACCACGTAACCTCAATTTTGCTTCTTTCCACTTGGTCTCTTAGAAACATGCTATGTCAATTTATAATCATGGAATTAACTATCTCATCATACAACACATATTTCAAGTGGGGTGCATGACCTTTGCATGGTATCCCGTAGAAAAATTTCAAGTGGGGTGCATTGACTCATCAGTTGCAATAAGCACATATAAGAAAGCACTGAATCCGGTATCTATGAAGTTAAATTGTCAACAAATTAAAGCACATTATTTAAAGTCAAACAACAAGTCAAAAATAGTTATTAATTGTATTCCAATATTATCAATAGCAGTATATTTGCAGCATTGAGGCAATACCACTAGAGAATAGAACTGCATATATCAATTGAATTACAACAGAATAATACAATTTACTTTGGAACTTATCTATGAGGTGATGCTCAACCCTTGACTACATGGAAAGCAGGAAATGCATTGAAAGAAAAAGTAGTGTAATTAGATGTCTACCTTACAAATAGCATCGATTTCATCAAAAATGATGACATGTAGGTCACTCTGATCGCCTGATGATAAATGGAAAACATAAAATACTCAAAGAGTACTGGAAAATCATACCATACACATAACGCATCATAGGATCTATGTACCTCGAGTCCTTTGGTCATTCTCAGCATCAGCAAATAAATCTCTCACATTCTTCTCTGTTTCTCCAACAAATTTGCTTAACACTTCAGGCCCATTAACAATCTAAAATGTTACAGATCGGGTCCTTAATTAATAATAAGATGCTTGATCTTTTGACAGAACATTCTGAAGTCTAAAAATAGAGTTAAACCTTGGGTTCCCTTCCATTCAATAATTTCCCAATCTGACGAGCCATAAGAGTTTTGCCAGTTCCAGGAGGCCCATGAAGCAACATTCCCTTGACATGCTTGATACCCAATCTGCAGTGCACAACCATCAGATAAGCATCAAAATATTACGCAAGTATACAGTGTGAGAAAACTGGAATATAAAATATGCTAGTGTAAAATTTAAGTAGGGTATACTTATTAACAACGTGCGGAGGAAAAACTCGAGATGCAAAAGCTCTTCGAAAAATGTCCGTGAATTCAGCACTCAATCCTCCTATCCCCAGCTTCTCAAGATTAAATTCTTTATGTCTGAAAATGTTGCTGCTGGCAGCTTCACGCTGATTAACTATCTGCATGCAGAATCATCACACTGGATATCCAGATTCTCATGAAACATAATTAATGTTGCTCATTCGAGAGCTTGAGAGCTGCTATTTGCAGAAATAAACCATCTAAACCTAATGATTTAGCAATTATAAATGCAAGCAACAGGGTGGCGGGGAAAAACAAGAGCCACAGAGAGTAAGGACCTTAATGCCAGAGTTTGGAGAAGCTTCAAAAATAAAATATGTATCGTTGGATATCATTCCTCTTTCCATGGCTTTGGAATCTTCCTGGCCCTCTAGCATAGCCTGATTGACTGTAAAGATATAATTTGTTCCACAAAATTCAAATGACACTCTTTGACCAGTTGTCATAACCTGCAAACCATACACCAGTTTAGCAACAACCTAAAGCTAATTACACTCGATCCTGTTAATGAGATTATGCAGAATAAAACCAAATTTTAGTTATTCCCATGCTTCTTTTATTTTTTATGTTTTTTAAAAAAAAGCATGCAGAGATAGTGACACACTCAAACAGTTATTAGAAGACCGAACAAACAAAAAGGGGAAACACAGAACACTTAACCGATACCTTTGTAAACATTATGTAAATTTAAGATAAATTCTTTTCTCCCGACAATATCTGATATATGTTTTTAAAAAATAAACAGCTGCAGAGCTTTAAAAAAAAAAGTTTGGCATGTCTTGGCACCCACCTGTCTGTCCTCCAAATTTAGACAGCAAGGTTTAATGGCCATTACACAAAGATATTGGTTCATCAATAAGTACCCATGGACAGGTCTTGGTGGATTCACCATTAGACCAGCAAACTTGGTAAATTCACTCTTCCATGTTCTGAATTTGAGGGATATCTTGCTATCAGATTATTACAAGATGAATAATCCAGTCCACGTTTTCCATATATTATAGGAAACCTCAACTGCAGAATTGATTCTTAAAGTAGTTCTTTGCGTATAATTAACAAAGACCGAGACCAAGTCTAGTGAATAAATTACAAGAAATGTGGAAAGAAGCAAGATTTTGTGTAGATTCATTAATCTGAGTGCAACAGAGAAAAAAAAAGTGGGTGTTAAGCAAAATTAGCAAATAGGTCAAGCGTCAGTGATTCATGCGAACAACTATGAGTCAATTGCCACACAAGATGACTGTTAGAAAGTACAAGGCAAGGCAAGAAAAATCATTGAAATTGCATCACTAGTAACAATCGAGCAATAGGGACGTCTTACCTGATCAATCAATCTTTTCCGAAGTTGTTGAGCAAGAACAACAGCATCTAACTGCAAAGCAATCAGTGTTGGCAATATCAGAATTCTAACCATCACACACAAATTATATTGATAACCTGAATTTCAAGAAAAACACTTACTTGCTCGGTTCTGTTAGTCTTCCCTTTAACAAATTCCAACTCTAATGTCAGCAATGCTAGATTAAAATTATCAGGGGGAACAAACCTAAAATGCAAAGTCACCAAGAAACCTTGAGGGATAAGCCGAATAAATTGGATCAAACACCCAAGAATCAAGGATGCCAAACCTGCTAACAGATATTGAGTCACCCGCAGAAACTTTTGTATGGCGACGTTGAAGGGCATTCAAAGCGATATGACCATCGCGAATGCTTTCATGAGCAGTGTGACTTCGTTAAGGATCAACCTCATAGTAGAATAACTGACAGCTTACATTTAGTACAAAAAAGATAATCCAGATCACATCTTGAATGAATACCAAGAAGTTAATTCATCTCGATCTTCAAATAAATAGCAGACTTGGAAGCAACATTAATATTATCACAATCCAGGTTACACTTCTTTGATCCCACATATCTCATTCTAGAACACAACTCAAATTTACCAAAACCCTAGAATCGAATCAAGTTTGGAGGGGAAAAAAAAAGATTGGGTTTTTCTTTCATGAAAAATGAATCATTTCCTTGATCTCGTATCGAGAAATTTCAAGAAAACGAAATAATGCGATCCTAATCGACAATTCAAGAAATGAAATCAAATCAAAATAGAGATTGATAATTCCAGCGATCAGGCATTCACATCGGTAGAGAGAGGAGAAAAAAAAGAAAAGAAAAGGGGATCAAGAAAGGATATCGCAAGTTGAGGACGACGGAGTTCCCCACGAGGGTGAAGATGAGGCTCGATCCAGGCGTGGAGAACTTCCGGAGGTCGCCGGTGGAGCAGTAGGCGAAGTTGGTAAGAGCGAGATCCTGGTTCGGCGTGCTCACCACAACCATGGATTCGGCCGTCGACGAGGGGCCGAACCCGAATCTCCCCGCCATGGCAGGCAGAGAACGGGGGAGGCCGGATCGGAGCTAGGGTTTCCGAAGGGGTAGAGAAGAACGCCCGGGGTCAGAGGCTCCAAGAGAGAGGGAGGAAGGAAGACTGGAAGAGAGCGGACGATGCCTTCGTCTCGAAGAGTTAATGTAGGCCGGAAAGAACTGTGATAAGTATACCCGCTTTTATAATCACCGACCTATGGGCTCTCTTAACAGATGAAGTGGGTTCACGTGAGACGGGGCCTTCGTGTCAAGCGAACGGTGCATGATTTGGAGGGTGTCTGGTTGCGCTGTGGGATTTTTTTTTTTTTCTTTTGATACAACGGCTACTCATACAAACGAGTACAGCCAAAAAAAAAAAAAAAATACGTAGAGATGGATGGGGCAGCTACATAGCCCATCAAAAGACCTCTTAAAAGAGTTGAGCAGCAAAATAGGTAACCCATTATGTAGTTTTATTCACCTTTCGATACATATGAGCGGTCTAAAAGGAGCCGCAATCTCTCATCGGTCTGCGAATGTTACTGAGCAGCAGGTGTCCATCCCTCTGTCGGTCCTCATCCCAAATCCACTCAATCACCGTGGCTGAATCTCTTTCTAGAGAGATGTCATCCACTCCTAGACAGGTCTTGCGTAGGTGATGTTCTCCCATGCTGTCACGCTCCGAATTCGGATCATAACACGACCGTGCTATTGCAAAATTAAGCATACAATAACACGCAGCCACTTTAAAACTTCAAATTGTAAACAACTATATTTATGAAAGTCATTAAATATTCATGTATTAAAATCCATACAAAGCTTCTAAAAACAATATCAACATTTAACATTCGTCTTTCCCATAACCCTGGAGCATGTTACGCTCCTTATTCCTAGCATCTTCTATTCATCTGTAAGAATATAAATAAATTGGTGTGAGCTATAAAGCTCAGTAAGTAAACAAGCATAATCTTATCGGATCAAGCATAATATTTTTGTATGCCAATGCACTATTTGAAGAACAAACAGTTGTAATAAAGAAAACATTTTCTATAATCAAACCAGATGCAAACCTTTTGTCTTTATTCCATGCTTTGAAATCCGTACTCATCATTATTCTTGCTTTGAAATCTGTACTCATCATTAATCATGCTTTGAAATCTGTGTTGTTATTGTTGATGCTTTGAAATCTGTGCTTGTAATGAAGTAAACATTTCATATAATCCAACCATTCATAAAACTATGCAAGTCCATTCATACAACTTCATAAATATGATTATGCATCATAAAACTTTTGCCATTATTCCATACTTTGAAATTCATACTCATCATTATTCTTGCTTTGAAATCCGTACTCATCATTAATCATTCTTTGAAATCTATGCTATTATTCATGCTTTGAAATCTGTGCTTGTAATGAAGTAAACATTTCATATAATCCAACCAGTCATAAAACTATGCAAGTCCATTTATGCAACTTCATAAATATGATTATGCATCATAAAACTTTTGCCATTATTCTATACTTTGAAATTCATACTCATCATTATTCTTGCTTTGAAATCCGTACTCATCATTAATCATGCTTTGAAATCTGTGATGTTATTATTCATGCTTTGAAATTTGTGCTTGTAATGAAGTAAACATTTCATATAATTCAACTAGTCATAAAACTTTGCAAGTCCATTCATGCAACTTCATAAATATGATTATGCATCATAAAACTTTTGCCATTATTCCATACTTTGAAATTCATACTCTCAGATGGTAGTGTAGCTATGGCCGCTCTTATTCCCACGACAAGGCCTTTACCACTGCAGGGTCATCTTTCAGTTACTATTACCCACTGGCGGGGGTCGTAAAGCCAAGTTACTTTTACCCACTGGCGCGAGTCATATGCCTAGTTACTGTTACCCACTGGCGGGGGTCGTGCATAGCGATTTGAGAGTCTTTAAAACATATCATGCTTTTCATAAATCTTTTTTCATAGATACATTGGAAAGTGAATAATGGCATCATACTAAATCAAACTCATGATCATATTGAAAACTTTATTTTTCTATGCATCTTTCTACATCATCATAATCATGTGTATATAATTATGATCCAAAATCATGTAATCATTTGCTAACACATTCTTGATTCTAATTTTGTAAAAACATAAATAATCATATACAATTTCATAATCGAGTAGTCACAAGTATTTGATAAAACATAAGATTATATCAGGATTACTTTTTCCACAATTCATATACACATTTCCAATTGCATAAATAATACTTTTTTATCTTATAAAACATGCTACATGATCCATAATAAGATTAAGACAGGTTACTTACCTTAGTTTGCCCACCAACCTTAGGTTTGAGTGCCAATTCTTCAATTACCTAACAACATCATCAAATTACTTGTTAATTGCACGTTCAACTTTATTTAATTACAATTTTTCTTAATTACCCAGTTTACAATCCATCTATAGGACTCAATTTCATTCTTAGGTCTCTAATCTGGTTCAATTTCTGATTTAGGTCTCTTCAAATCCTCAATTTGGGTTTGATCCAACATCTGATTTTTGGTCTAAACAATTTTCTGGTTCAGGTCTGACCCAAGTTCCTGGTTCAGGTCTGGGTTAATTGCATACTGGTTCAGTTCTGACCCAATTACTGGTTTAGGCCTGGGTCAATTACATACCGGTTCAGATCTGACCTAATTACTGGTTCAGGCCTGGATCAATTACATACTGGTTTAGTTAATTCTGGGTTTAAGAATATTGGGCTCAGACCAGGGCCCAGCCCAGCCTCGGGCCTTTAAAACCTGGTTCATATGAAGCCCACCGCCGGAATCAGACCCAATTCGGCCCACAATAATTTTTATTTTATTTTTCTTTCTTCTTTTCTTTTCCTTCTTTTTTTTTTCTTTTCTTTTCTTTTCTTCTTTTTCTTTTCTTCTTTTTTTTTTTCTCTTTTTTTCTTTCTTTTTCTTCTATTCTCCTCCCTTCCCGCACCTTCTTCTCCTTCTTTCTTCTTCCCGTCCCGATCTCCTCCCCCTCTTATCCTCATCTCACATGAAGCGAGGAGGCTCGTGGGACGCTCGGAAGGGAGGTCGGCCCGAAGCCGGCGGTGCTGCGGCCAACCAGCGGCGGCTGCAGCGGCCCACCTTGCAGCAGCCGCAGCCCAACTAGCCGCTCTCCTTCTCCACCTCCGGTGGAGGAGATGGGGCATGGGCACCCCTCAAGCAGTAGAGGAACCGGTCGAAGCCGGTGGTGCCCGCGTAGCGCGCGGCCGACACCCGTGGTCGGCCTGATGGCGTCCACGGTGCCCCGAGCCGGCGGCGTCCATGGGCAAAATAGGGAGATCCCCCTTCGGCTCTTCTTCTCTGGTCATCTTCGACCGAAAATCAAACCGGTTCCACCCATAGGAACCAGATTTACTGCAGCCGAAGGCTCTTCCCATGGATCGGCCGGTACGTTTGCATTTTAGGTTTACTAGATTTAGGGTTTGATTAACAAGGGAAGAAGATCTGTGCTTGAATGGAGGGAGGAGATCTACAGCATGAGCCGGTCGTAACCTCAGTCGATCGAACTGGAGTCGGCTCAAGGCCATCCCCAGGTTAGATCATCCCCCTTTCTTCTTCTTTTATTTCCTTCTTGCTCTGTTAATTACCTCCTAGACAGATTAGATCTAGGCTAACAATAGTTAAATCACGAATGGAAGGAGGCTACGGGTTTACCTATCTCCAGGGAGCGGTGAAGCTTTTCCGGCGCGCTGCTGTGTTAGCTCCGGCGACGCAGTGTGGTGATGAGCTCCCTCCTCCTCCGGTGCCACTACTATCGATCCGATTTCTTGCACAGAAGGAAGAAGGTGAGGAGTAGGGAGAGTGTAATCGATCGGGTCCTGTACTCAGGACTTCATGGGTTTTTATAACCCTCCATCAACCTCAGAGGGGTGGGGGACCGTGGCTGTTAGGTGATTATAACCGCCTCAACAGTTGCCGCCCTCCACCTCCTTCCTTCCAAAACTTCCAAATGGACCTTTGGCTTTGGTCCATGCCGGTCCATCTGGTCTGGGATTTACACATGCTGCCCTAAGCTTTGCCCCTATAGCTGTCATATCAAAGGTATATCGCCCTCCAGTTGCAATTAGTCTAGAGTTATAATCTGTGATCACAAAGCCTATACCTGATTTCGAAGTGTTGTTTTTATTTAGTTGGTTTTTTTGGGCCGAATGTTAGAACGTTTACTTGGATCTAATCTAACATTGTTTGGGCCTGCAGAACGCTTGAAGTTTTGTACTCCATCAAGGCCAGCCTACTGCACACACGAGTGAGAATGGGTCAGATAATATCCATATTATTCCATTTTCAAATTCAAATCCATCTGGATATAAATAAAAAATGAAGTATTTAACTAATATCTATATCCATATCCATATTTAGCAAAGACAAACATATTTAGATATGGATAGATAATTATCCCATCTGTATCCGAATATCTAATTCTATTTGTAATCCCGTATATGACTAATGAATTTTTTTAAAAAATATATAACTATATTAACATATTAAACATCCACTTAATAATATCTTTGATTTCGTAGTCATAAAATTTAATTATCCGACTTATCTCTATATTTATATCTATTCTCGTAATATCCAATTTGTATTTGTATCTATTTAAAACGAATATGAATATGAATTTTGCATCCAATTAATATATGTATCCATATGTGTCAAATAAAATAAATATAGATATAGATATATTGGTATCCGATCTAATTTCACTTTTACTACTACTATCCCTGATTAAGCCATACATAGGTTCGTCACAAGCCATGTGAAGATGACGGCAATTTTGGTGCAATGGATAATAGGATAAAAAATTTCTACTAAAGTAGGAAATTAAAATACATCCAATAAATAATCACTTGCTCATGACTCTGCCAACAACTTACAGCCATAAAACTCTAAAATTATGTATAACATTCCACAGCTTTTTTGTTTTTTTTTTGGTGAAAACAACAATTCATATAGCTCTAACGTGAATACATCCTGCCAAGTCACAAGAAAGTAAAAAGTACAATGAGGGCGGTAAATCTACTACGGACGTCCAAAGGATCTCTCTGGAATGTCGCACAACATAGGAGGCGATCCAATCTGCTGCCCTGTTCGCCTTCTGAAACACATTTGTCACTTGAAACTCATCCAACTCCATAACCAGCCTATGAGTCTCACGAATAAGAGGGTGACAATCTCCATACCTGTCCAAACCCAAGATCCAATCGATCACCACCGATGAGTCCTCCTTGAGATACACCCGCTCGGCACCAAGAGCCCGCCTCGCATAGGACATATCCTCCCAAGCTGCCCGCAGCTCTGCTCCAACTATAAATCCTATTGTACGACGTCCCTAGGCTGCAACCAGCCTACCAAAGTGGTCTCTAATCACAAATCCCACACTTTCGGACATCCCATCCATCGGTATGCTACTGTCAAAGTTTATCTTAAGATGGCCAGGGAATGGGGGCACCCAAAAAACAAGAGCAACCTGAGCGTTGTAGCAGCGAAAAGAGTATCCTGGATGTCCCTAACCATTCCAGGAGAGAACAAAGCGGCACATGAAATAACCTCCCTGGCCTGAAGTACAGCTCTATCCACCACCATCCTCAAAAATGACCTCCTGCCCTCAAACAGACCCGCATTCTTGTCCAACCAAATATGGTAAGCCAGGTATGCTCTAAGTATCTCTGCTTTAGCAAAACTAGAACTCCATAATGAAACTTTCAGCAAATGTAACAGGTCCTGTGACGACTCCACCGAATAGGAAAGAGGGGCTGGTGACCTCCTTCATATCTTCCTGGCCTTGGGGCACTGCAAAAGAACATGCCCAATAGCCTCCTCGCTATCCGTACACACCTCACAACACTGAGAGATCCGCACACCTCGCCGAGCTAGCACACTCCTGGTAGGTAGGCAACCCCAGGCCACCTTCCAAATGAAAAGCGCCACCTGTGGGTGAATCCGCATCCTCCAAATCCATCCTTCCTCGATTTGCCTGTTGGCTCCCCACTGAACAGAGACTGAAGATCCCCCGCACGCACCTGAGAGCGGCCCGACGGCACCCATACTAACCTGTCGGACTCCTCCCAGACAGGAATCGAGAGAGCTAGGACCATCTCAACCAGCTGCTCCCCAAGCACCTCTCGAATCAACCTATCCCTCCAACGTCCCTCATCAGAGTCCATCAAATCGCTAACCCTATAGCCAGCTAATCGCACTGAGTTCACCATGGTCGGCAAGCGGCTGATCGACTATGAGGTCACCCAGCAATCCTCTAGCACATCAATGGACCGGCCATCACCAATAGCCCATCTAATCTTCAGAAGGACCAACATGGCTCTGGTACACATTTTCCTCCACATCGATGAATGGTGACGGGCCGTTCTCGCTCCAGGCAACAAAACAGCATACTTGGTCCTCATCAATGAAGATCATATACTGTCGGGCTCCATCACAAATCTAGCAACATGGCGAGCCGCTAGGGCCTCTCACATTGCCAATAGAGACTGCACCCCCAAGCCTTCGAACCTGGTCAGTTTACACACCACCTCCCATGCCAATAGGTGGATACCACCTCTGCCTCCACTCCTCTCCTAGATGAAGTTCCTAAAGAACTGCTCAAGAGTCCTCAGAACCCCCACTGGAATGAGGGAGTTGGATAATAAATAAATAGGGATCGAGGAGAGGACTGCCCGAACTAGGGTGATCCTACCCATCATCGACAGTGAATGCATCTATCATTCTTCCAACCTGTGCTTGATGCTAAACTCCAAAAAAGAGCAATCCATACCACGCAGCCGCCGACCAGAGATCGGAATCCTCAGGTATCTCAAAGTGCCCTCCTGCTCGCCTACCCCCAAAATCTCTATAATAGAGTGCCTCACCGCCTGTCTGGTCCACGGCTTATTTTCACTACATGGTATAACCAAGCCGAACATCTTGAAGAAGGGATGTGGAAGCCCAACCACATACGGGAGGCTGCTTGATTGCATGTCAGTCTAGAAGCCCTTGATCTCACTAACGCGTATCAGCACTAGAATGAGTTCTTTGATAACAATTATTGTTTTTGTCAGTGAGAAAATGATGGATTAAACTAAAAAATGTCTAACTTGTCACAAAAGAAAATGCCTTGACACCATCATCTCTTTTATTTTCATTTCTCACTTTTGTGAGGAAGAATGTTTTTATTACAACTATTGTGTGAGATTTGATTTGATTCTATACAATATATATTTTTCATTCTTGACGATATTGTGTAGGATTTGATTTTGTCATATTATGTGGAATATGACCCTGTACAATATGTATTTTTCATTCTTGATGTATATTGTGTGGAATTTGATTTTCTTTTCTTTATATATATACGGCCGTTCATGCCACATGAATATAGAAAACTTCTCTCCTTTGGTACCTCTCATTATCACTTTTAACAGTTTTTGTTGCTTTGTTTCTATACGACAATCTAGAAATAAACCCATCCAAAAAAAGTTAAGCTTGTGTCCTATGAAAGTGAGAGAAGAGTATATGTCCACTCCAAATACTCCTTTTATGTGGCTTCAAAGAAGTTTATGCGCATGATTTCTCGAAATCGTTCCAAGTTCACCTCTTGGTATTATTCTCCGCTTGGAGAAATTTCGATGAAAAAACATCAGACTGGGCTTATGACCTACATGATGGAGGTAATATCTCTAGTTTCCATACAAAATTCATCCAACTTAATATGTGAATATATGTGTGAACCCCAACCAATTATGTGAATAGTCGAAATTAACCTACCCACAGTGCACTTATCATGAGTTATGGTTCTATTAGTTTATTCATTTCAATGCTTGATTTATGTTTCATATCTGCCAAAAATTTTGATTTATTTGTTAGATGTATGCCCTAGAAGCCAATCTGGCTGACACATTATTAATTCTAGGGACATAATTTTGTACTTGACTATTTATTATTGAATAAATAAAAGGCATCTTTTCATTCATATTGTTTATGTGTCTATGAATCGTCCAAAGAATTAATAAGATGATGATACATATTCTCAAGAGTTGAGAATTTGAGCCATGTATCATTGGTGATTAATTTCTAAATGCTCCTGATCAATGGATCATCACGAGGACGGTGATCGATCCGATCAGTGCACAGATCACTTTCCTTCTGGATGGACGAGACTTGAGTCCACAGTGTAGGGACACTGAAGTGATAGTGCAGGTGCTTGTTAGAGAACAAGGGTACTGAGCGTGACCAAGACAAGAAGTCACTTGGATGTCTATCCACTCGTCAGTGACTTGCTTGATGTTGCAGTAGTGTGACTGGTCCTTTGACCTGCGGTGCTTCGGCTACTCACAGTGAGGTTATTGTAGTTTGACTGCACACATACATGGTCTCTAGCCATATGGGTCCATGCAGTGTAGATTGGCTGCAGTAGGTTCACTGTAGGAGTAGGGTGTGCACCTATAAGGAATCTATCGACCTTGATAGAAAAGGAGTGATCCTATGTGATTTGTTAGACTGAGTTCTAAGACCTTGGCCAGGGCAGTAATATAAAGTGAAAAAGAGTTTTCCACTATCGAACTCAAGTCGAACAAATCTTGACATATGACAGACGATGGGGTTTGACGAGTTGTCCATGACCTCCGTCCTGTAGGGATCCACGATAGTAGGACTGTATCACATGTTAACTGCACCTAGAGGTTCATCTTTCTATTCTACTGGGTAGCCACTACATGCTGCTAGGTGTCACTGGTGGATGGTGGGACTCATAGGGATTATCTTGATGATCGATAAACCCTAATGAGTTGAGTTGGAATCGTTCCAACCCATTGAAAGGAGTTTTCAATGATATTGTGATAGAGATCATAATATATCTCACTACCAGTCAGAGTAGAACCTATGGGGTCACACACACTAGAAGTATTGACCGATCCGATGGTTGAAATCGTGATTAAGAATCACAAGTAATCAATTTGATTGATAAAGAAGTTGAAGAAGGAACCAAGGGAATTAATTAATTGGACTTGAAACAAGAGTCCTACTTCGGGTAGGATTCCTAGAATCCTAATTGGATTAGGACTGGAAATCCTAGTTGGAGTAGGACTGGGATTCCTACTTGGAATAGGATTCCTACAATCCTAATGAGATTAGGAATTTTGAATTAAAATAGGATTCCTACTTGGAGTAGGATTCCTAGAAATTCTAATTAGATTAGGACTTCGGATTCAAATAGAGTCCTAATTGGATTAGGACTAAAATTAAAACAAATCCTAATTGGATTAGGATTCCTTAAGTCCTAATTAATTATTAATCTAATGAATCAACATGACTCCTAATTGGATTAGGATTGAAGAGTTCAATTGAGTCATGGTTCATTCAAGTCCTAATTGGATTAGGACTAGCATAGATTGAACCCAATTTGGCGAATCCTAATTAGATTAGGATTAAACCATGAGAGAGGCACCTAATCCTCTTTGAAGAGGATTAGGTTAACCAAGTAAGAGGGACATCAGCCCCTCTCCACTTGGCTAGGGCGACATGAAGAGCTAGGGCCGGCGCCCCTTCTTTGGTAAGTTATCATGGAGCTCCTAATTGTTAGGAGCTCCACTCACTTTAAATGGAGGACTAGGGCCGGCCCCCCTCAAGATTGAAACCTCTCTTCCTCCAAGCCGTGGCCCTCTCCTTTCCTTGGTGTTCTCAGCCGCAAGCAAGGGAAAAGCTCTCCAAGTGTTGGCGGCCTCCTTCCCTTCCCTTCCTTCATCCAACACAAGGAACAAGAGAAGGCTGCGTAGGGGATCATCTTCTTCCTCTTCTTCATCCTTCTTCTTCCTCCTTCTAAGCACAATCAAGAGTTGATTGAGAGGGAGGACATCAGCCATCAAAGCTATCTCTGCAAGGGAGCTAGCACCCCGGTGAGATAGAAAGCTTGGATCGGATCCTGCTTCGTGTGGATACCCGTAGAGGCCGGACGTTTGAACGGCTTCAAGCGAACCCTCTTCCAAAACCACGAATTCAGATTTGCGGTGATCATCTACCCGCGCAAGGTGAAGATTTGATCTTCCTAATAGTTTTAAAAGTTTTAATTCTTACCTAATTACGAAAGGTCTCGAAACAACGTTCATGCGATGAACGTCGAACCCGTGCATGCCGATTCCGCTGCCATCTGAAAAATTTTTGAAATATCAGCGGCATGGGCGGGTTCCCAACAGTGGTATCAGAGCCTAGGCTTCGTAGATTAAGGTAAGAATTAAATATCTAAAGGCTTATTAGATCTGAAAATTGAATGATCATGCATGCTGAAAAATTCTGCATGCAGATTTTTCAGGGGTGCTGATTTTTTACATGCTGATTTTTATGTGATAAAAAGATGATTCTAATTGCATTGTTAATGGGATTACAAAGTTTAGAATCATGATTAGCATGATCAGCGACCTATGTCATGATATAATCAGTTAGTTTTCAGATCTGAAAATTATAATTGTTGCATACGGTGATGATCATAGGATTCAAACCCTTTTGGTATCAAATGTAATGACCTGCGATGTGATCTGCGATGTCATGTAATTTTTCAGATGCTTGCATGCATCTTATTTGATGTTTTGAGAGGCCTGCGTGCCTCCTAAAAGGAGATGTAATTTATTTTTATTTTTATTTTACATCTGGTTGTATTTCTGTGATGTGATGTACATCAACGATCAAGTTGAAGGCATGAGATGAAAGGTGATCCAAGCGGTTGATGGCGATGGGATCAAGGGTTGATCAAGGATCGAATCAAGGAGGCTTGGAACCAATTCAAGAGTTGAAGACCACTTGATCGATTGATGTGCATGTGCTTGTAATACGACCTAATTAGAATCCATGATCATCACCTATTTAAAGTTTAACTTTAATTTGATGCTGCGATTATAACTGCCTGTGATGTGCCGTTTGCATGTGATGTAAATGCGAGTCGGGTAGATAGGTTTACATGTGATGTAGCAAACCCAATTGAGACCTAAATCAAAACCTCCTCAATCAAGTCGAGAGTGAACCGACATGAGCAAGTCATATTAGATTAATTGATCTAATTGGTGTCTAGGAAAGCATGAAAGGTGGTTACTTAATTAGGACCTTACTCTCTAAGTAAGGGGAGCCTCCCACCTGCTTACCTGGCCAATTGTTCGATTACCTCTTATGAAGGGCTCAAGTTGCAAACACTAAGACCTGATTAACCAATATTAAGTCAATAGGTCTTCCACTGTAGTAGAGCTGCTAAGGCCTTTCTGATGTTGATTTGTCTCGGCTGGACACAGTGGTCAAGTTGCATCGGGGGGCTGGACCTCTCTATAGACATGAGATGTTGTAGGGTAAAGGTGGGGTTGGGCACCAATAACTGTTAGGTGAGGACCCAATGACGACTTTATTCCTACGGTTATACGGTGGGTCTGACTTAACTAAGAAATGGGACCAATAACTGTTAGGTGAGGTCTTCATGGCTTAGAGACCAAGTTACACTGCAACATGCTTGAGAAGCATTGTACAAGAGTTGTACACTCATCCATCTATGTGTCACCAATAACTGTTAGGTGAGGTGGCATGTAAATTGGTGGGACCGCAGTACCCACTAGAAACCCTAGTCGTGTGGGATTTCCGTTTCCCTACCAGGGGAGTGTGAGGGATTCGAGAAAATAGTGGGAGTTACATTTGTTCTAAAAGACCTTAGAATAGATTAGGATCAAGTACAAAAGTCTAACTAGAATCTTTACTCTCTGCAGATACAATGTCAGCTTCAAACCCTTTGACCCGTATTCTTGAGACCAACCGACTGACCGGAACCAATTACAAAGACTGGCTTAGAAATCTCAAAATAGTTTTGGACTGTGAGAAGATAGGCTACATACTCGATTCAGATATCCCCACACTACCAGCACGTCCTACTGATGTTCAGCGTGAAATGCATAAAAAGTGGTTGGATGATGACATTAGAGTAAAATGCTATATGATGGCATCCATGTCTAATGAACTCCAATGCCAGCATGAAAATATAAAGACTGCTAGGGACATACTGGCACACCTGCAAGAGTTGTATGGTGAGCAGAGTCGCACAGCTCGTTTTGAAGTGTCCAAGAGGCTTTTCAAAGCGAAGATGCGCGAGGGGCAGTCTGTCCATGATCACGGTCTGACCATGATCAAGGACCTAGAGGAGCTTGAGAAGCTCGGTATGGACATGCACAAGGAATTACAAGTGGATTTGATCCTACAGTCACTTCCTGATTCATTTGGTCAGTTTATAGTAAACTACCACATGAATAAGATTGAATGCACTAAGACTGAACTAATCAACATGTTGGTAACTGCTGAGGGAGCCTTGAAAGGTTCAAGGGGCAATGTCCTTGCTGCTGAGTTGACTTCTGGTTCCAAGAGAAAGTCTACTTGGAAGAAAAAGAAGCCTGCTAAGAAGCAGAAGAAAGACAAGAAGCCAAAGAAGGAAGTTCAAAAGAAAAAGGCTAACGACAAAGGAAAATGTTTCCACTGCAATGTCGAAGGCCACTGGAAGAGAAACTGTCCTTCATACCTCGAGAGCCTGAAGAACAAGAAAGGTGACACACCTTGAGAAGGTATAGACTTGCTCATAATTAAAACTAATCTAACAGTTTCTTCTACTTCTAGTTGGGTTATAGATTCTGGTTCTAGTGCTCATCTGTGCACTACCATGCAGGGTCTAAAGGAAAGTAGAAGGCTGGCGGAAGGTGCGGTAACCCTTAGGGTTGGCAACGGGGCAAAAGTTGCTGCTGTGGCTGTGGGCACCTACCATCTGCGACTACCGTCTGGATTTAGTTTAATACTTAGAGACTGCTATTATGTACCTGTTGCTAGCAGAAATTTGATTTCTGTTTCATGTCTAGCACAGGAAGGTCATGTTTTTACATTTGACAAAGACTGCTGTTCTATTTATTTGAGAAATAAAATAGTCGCACGTGGTTTCATAATTGACAGTCTCTATCATTTACATATGGATGTATCTGTGAATGTTACCGAGCAAGATATGAGTGCCAAAGGATCCAAAAGATCCAGAGATGAGATAAACCAAAGATATTTGTGGCACCTCAGACTTGGCCATATTGGAGAGGATAGGATGAACAAAATGGATAAAGATGGGCTTCTCGGCTCATTGACTTCCGAGTCATATCCAGTTTGCGAGTCCTGTCTTCAAGGAAAAATGGCTAGACTGTCCTTTGTAGGACATGGGGAGAGGACCACTGAAATACTTACCCTAATACATACAGATGTATGTGGCCCATTCGATGTGCTAGCCAGGGGACGTTATTCTTACTTCATTACCTTTACCGATGATTATTCACGGTATGGGTATGTGTATCTTATGAGACACAAGTCTGAATCCTTTGAAAAGTTCAAAGAGTTCAAGAATGAAGTAGAAAAACAAACTGGAAAACCTCTTAAGGCTCTTCGATCAGATCGAGGAGGAGAATACCTTAGTGGGGAATTCCGGGACTATCTCAAAGAAAACGGCATAGTCTCACAATGGACACCTCCGGGTACACCTCAACTCAACGGGGTGTCAGAGAGGAGGAATCGGACCCTGTTGGACATGGTCAGGTCCATGATGAGCTTCACTGATTTACCTATGTTCCTTTGGGGAGATGCCTTACTCACAGCGATTTATTTATTGAATAGAGTTCCCTCTAAATCCGTTCCTACCACACCGTATGAGATATGGCATGGTAAGAAACCAAGTCTGGGTCATCTCAAGATTTGGGGATGTCCGGCCCATGTCAAGAGACTACAGGCGGACAAGTTAAAGGCTAGGACCATAAGTGCTCGTTTTATAGGATATCCTAAAGAGTCATTAGGATACAATTTTTACGTATCAGAGGATCACAATGTGTTTGTGAGCCGTCATGCCATCTTCTTGGAAAATCAGTTTATCCTTGATAGAGGCAGTGGGAGGAAAATTGAGCTTGAAGAGAAAGTCTCTGAAAAGCAACGAGTCATGGATCCTATTGAACCCATTCATACAGAGCCAGTACACGATGTCCCTCGACCACCTCGTAGATCTAGTAGGGTCTCCCATCCTCCCAATAGATACTTAGGTATACTAGAAGAGGATACCGAGGAAATGTTCCTAGTGGGAGATAGAGATCACATACAGGATCCCAAAACCTACAACGAGGCGATATCTGATATCGATTCCGAGAAATGGCTGGAAGCTATGAAGTCAGAGTTAGACTCCATGCATTCCAACCAAGTCTGGACCTTAGTAGATCCACCAGAAGGTATTGTACCTATTGGATGCAAATGGATCTACAAGAGGAAGATAGGTTCGGATGGAGAGGTAGAGACCTATAAGGCAAGGCTTGTGGCGAAAGGGTATAGTCAGCGCGAAGGCATTGACTATCAGGAGACCTTTTCACCTGTAGCCATGCTAAAATCCATCCGAACATTGCTTGCCATTGCAGCATTTCATGATTATGAAATCTGGCAGATGGATGTGAAAACTGCTTTCCTGAATGGATATCTTGATAAAGATATCTATATGGAACAACCTTTGGGTTTCACTTCCAGTGATGGAGATCACAAGGTCTGCAAGCTGCAAAGGTCCATCTATGGACTAAAGCAAGCATCTCGGAGTTGGAACACTCGTTTCGATGACGCAATCAAAACGTTTGATTTCATCAAAAACGAAGAGGAACCGTGTGTTTTCAAAAAGGTTAGTGGGAGTGCTGTCGTTTTTCTCGTACTGTACGTAGATGACATTCTCCTGATTGGGAATGATATTCCCATGCTAACCTCGGTCAAGGTCTGGTTGTCAAAAAGAATTCTCCATGAAAGACCTTGGGGAAGCATCCTATATTTTGGGAATAAAGGTCTATAGAGATAGATCTAAAAGGATGCTTGGCCTTTCACAGAAGATGTACATAGAGGAGGTGCTGAAGAGGTTCAGCATGGAGGGGTCTCTTACCCCTAAGGCATGGAATTCATCTCTCCAAGAAGATGTGCCCCAACACATCTGAAGAGATTCAACGCATGAGCAAGATTCCCTATGCATCGGCAATAGAAAGCCTCATGTATGCCATGCTGTGTACACGACCTGATATAGCTCTTGCTGTGAGTGTCACAAGCAGATATCAGTCGGATCCAGGCAAGAAGCACTGGATAGCTGTGAAGAACAGTCTTAAGTACTTGAGAAGAACTAAGGACATGTTCTTGGTCTTTGGGAGAAGATCAGAGTTGAAGGTACAAGGATGCACACATATTGATGATAGAAAGTCTACATCAGAATATGTGCAATTGTGATTCAGTAAATTGGAAGAGTTCCAAACAACCGATCATTATAGATTCTACCTTAGAAGCTGAATGTTAAGCCGTATCTAAGGGTGCAGTAGAAACCTTCTGATTAAAAGTTAATTGCAGAGTTAGGTGTAATGTCATCAGATGCCATAACACTTTACTGCGATAACATTGGCACCATAGCACTAGCTATGGAGCCATGGTCTCATTAGAAGTCCAAGCACATAGAGCGGCGCTTCCATTTCATACGCGACTATGATGTAGAGGTGCAGAGAGTAGACTCCGCGGATAACGTGGCGGACCCGTTCACTAAGCAGCTGAGTCAGCAAAAGACTGAAGCCCACCTTGAGAAGATGGGCCTAAGATATATGACCAATTGGCTTTAGTGCAAGTGGGAGATTGTTAGATGTATGCCCTAGAAGCCAATCTGGCTGACACATTATTAATTCTAGGGACATAATTTTGTACTTGACTATTTATTATTGAATAAATAAAAGGCATCTTTTCATTCATATTGTTTATGTGTCTATGAATCGTCCAAGGAATTAATAAGATGATGATACATATTCTCAAGAGTTGAGAATTTGAGCCATGTATCATTGGTGATTAATTTCTAAATGCTCCTGATCAATGGATCATCACGAGGACGGTGATCGATCCGATCAGTGCACAGATCACTTTCCTTCTGGATGTTCGAGACTTGAGTCCACAGTGTAGGGACACTGAAGTGATAGTGCAGGTGCTTGTTAGAGAACAAGGGTACTGAGCGTGACCAAGACAAGAAGTCACTTGGATGTCTATCCACTCGTCAGTGACTTGCTTGATGTTGCAGTAGTGTGACTGGTCCTTTGACCTGCGGTGCTTCGGCTACTCACAGTGAGGTTATTGTAGTTTGATTGCACACATACATGGTCTCTAGCCATATGGGTCCATGCAGTGTAGATTGGCTGCAGTAGGTTCACTGTAGGAGTAGGGTATGCACCTATAAGGAATCTATCGACCTTGATAGAAAAGGAGTGATCCTATGTGATTTGTTAGACTGAGTTTTAAGACCTTGGCCAGGACAGTAATATAAAGTGAAAAAGAGTTTTCCACTATCGAACTCAAGTCGAACAAATCTTGACATATGACAGACGATGGGGTTTGACGAGTTGTCCATGACCTCCGTCCTGTAGGGATCCACGATAGTAGGACTGTATCACATGTTAACTGCACCTAGAGGTTCATCTTTCTATTCTACTGGGTAGCCACTACATGCTGCTAGGTGTCACTGGTGGATGGTGGGACTCATAGGGATTATCTTGATGATCGATAAACCCTAATGAGTTGAGTTGGAATCGTTCCAACCCATTGAAAGGAGTTTTCAATGATATTGTGATAGAGATCATAATATATCTCACTACCAGTCAGAGTAGAACCTATGGGGTCACACACACTAGAAGTATTGACCGATCCGATGGTTGAAATCGTGATTAAGAATCACAAGTAATCAATTTGATTGATAAAGAAGTTGAAGAAGGAACCAAGAGAATTAATTAATTGGACTTGAAACAAGAGTCCTACTTCGGGTAGGATTCCTAGAATCCTAATTGGATTAGGACTGGGAATCCTAGTTGGAGTAGGACTGGGATTCCTACTTGGAATAGGATTCCTACAATCCTAATGAGATTAGAAATTTTGAATTAAAATAGGATTCCTACTTGGAGTAGGATTCCTAGAAATCCTAATTAGATTAGGACTTCGGATTCAAATAGAGTCCTAATTGGATTAGGACTAAAATTAAAACAAATCCTAATTGGATTAGGATTCCTTAAGTCCTAATTAATTATTAATCTAATGAATCAACATGACTCCTAATTGGATTAGGATTGAAGAGTTCAATTGAGTCATGGTTCATTCAAGTCCTAATTGGATTAGGACTAGCATAGATTGAACCCAATTTGGCGAATCCTAATTAGATTAGGATTAAACCATGAGAGAGGCACCTAATCCTCTTTGAAAGAGGATTAGGTTAACCAAGTAAGAGGGACATCAGCCCCTCTCCACTTGGCTAGGGCGACATGAAGAGCTAGGGCCGGCGCCCCTTCTTTGGTAAGTTATCATGGAGCTCCTAATTGTTAGGAGCTCCACTCACTTTAAAAGGAGGACTAGGGCCGGCCCCCCTCAAGATTGAAACCTCTCTTCCTCCAAGCCGTGGCCCTCTCCTTTCCTTAGTGTTCTCAGCCGCAAGCAAGGGAAAAGCTCTCCAAGTGTTGGCGGCCTCCTTCCCTTCCCTTCCTTCATCCAACACAAGGAACAAGAGAAGGCTGCGTAGGGGATCATCTTCTTCCTCTTCTTCATCCTTCTTCTTCCTCCTTCTAAGCACAATCAAGAGTTGATTGAGAGGGAGGACATCAGCCATCAAAGCTATCTCTGCAAGGGAGCTAGCACCCCGGTGAGATAGAAAGCTTGGATCGGATCCTGCTTCGTGTGGATACCCGTAGAGGCCGGACGTTTGAACGGTTTCAAGCGAACCCTCTTCCAAAACCACGAATTCAGATTTGCGGTGATCATCTACCTGCGCAAGGTGAAGATTTGATCTTCCTAATAGTTTTAAAAGTTTTAATTCTTACCTAATTACGAAAGGTCTCGAAACAACGTTCATGCGATGAACGTTGAACCCGTGCATGCCGATTCCGCTGCCATCTGAAAAATTTTTGAAATATCAGCGGCATGGGCGGGTTCCCAACTTTATTAGCCATCAAAAATTACCTGTAGGTTGTCATATATATGGCAAGAACTTAATTTGCATATGGACTGGCTCAATTGATTGGCATTCATCGCTCAGAGACTAAAGCTTAACGCCAACCCCGTGGAATAATCGTGTTCTTATTTGAATTTTTGAGATTGCCAGTCTAATTGGAAACTTGCTGATCCAAAGCACTTTTCTAAGCATCAAATATCCATGCTCCAATGTCCAACAAATCAATTGGTTGATTATCTATTGGAAAACGTTATAAATACATAACCATATATCACACATTTACCAAACTTGGCGAACATTTTTCAGTAATTAACGATGTAGCATGCTGTTTAATCATGCTAAAGCTCCTCATGCTATGTAGCAAGAGAGGTTTGATGTGATTAATGGAATGGGAGACAATACAATCTATGCATGGTTGGTTAAGATCACAATATGCCAAGCCATCCCCATGTTAGAGTAGATGATTTATTACGCAATGATCGGCAGATTTACATATTTCATCTTACAATTTTGTCTCTCGAGAAGCTAACAAAGCTGCAAATAGACTAGCAATCTAAGGAAGAGGCCATATGGAGAAATATTTTATTTATAATTTCAAGCATATACCACCAAATCTAGAGGACATACTAAGGAGAGACTCTTTCCTTTTCTTTTATTTCAGTTAATTAAATAAAATATTTGGTCTCAGTAAAATGATCCCTATCAAAAGCATTAAAGAATTTAGTTTTGACATCTTACCTCAAATTTGCTATGCAATATGCATGGGGAAAACTGGAAAAATGGAGAAGCCCCATGACCAGTCATCCAATTTATTTAGAAACCATGCATCCCTTTGAAAACCAAATGCAGTCTACAGTAAGGTGCCACTAATCTGTTCATTCATATGCCAACAAATTCTATACAATACTGAGGCTTGAAACACAGCAATAATTATGTTACATAACATGGCCTCTATTAGTATATAGGCTTGTCCATATAGTTATGGGCTTTGCCTAGGCTTGTACATATAATGTCACACCCCGAATCCAGAGCGTAACAGACGTTACATACCTATATGGCGGACCATACAAGCATATAAGACTACAGATCATATCAAAATAATAATAATTCTTAAAAATTTATTTAATCAAGAACTTATTCAAATAATTTTTACAATAGTTTCCAAGTGACATAAGTCAACATTTGCTAACTATTAACATAAATTAAATAAAATACTCTAACTAGTTTGACTAAAACTCTAATAACTAAAAGTATCTTCAAAAGATCTAGCACACTCTCCAAGTCCTGAGCAATCATGCATCTGGATTTTAAAAAAATAGAAAAAACATAATAATGAGTTACACTAGCCCAGTAAGCAATATAATACTCCAAAGTGGGGTCTAAGCATGCCAAATAATAAGTTACAGAGCAAAATATTGACGAAGAGTAAATCAAATCTCAAGTAATATAGGTATTTCTTTTCGAAGTATACTATTGTTTTCATAAAGAAATATCAGAAATCCAATAACAGGCTATAGCCACATAACTCAGTGGCATGGGTCGCACAAAGTGCCAAACATCACTATTATTAACCACCGGTGGTATAGTGTCCAAATACTATTATTCTAATCATTGGTGGTACGGTGTCGAAACTAGTTTCTCATATATTACAAATCGACAGGGCCAACGAATAATCTCCATCAGTGGGATTAGATCCTAGTCCTATTAAGAATACATACATATATACATATATATATATATATATATATATATATATATATATATATATAACAGATGGAGATTATATATATATATATATATATATATATATATATATATATATATATATATATATAACAGATTTCATAAATTGCCCAATCATATTTTTCAAATTTTACAACATAATACATAACATAATTTAAACTAATTACTATCAAAATAATAACATGCTTGTCCCATTTAACAATGTACAAACTATATATCATAATCAAATTTAATAAACTAATTATTATTTCTTAAAAAATTTAGAAAACATACTTTGAAACATTAGTTGTTTATCTCTCATCACTTCAAAATCCCACTTCAGTTAGACGGATCAAGTTTACCTATTTTAATATCATTAAAATACTATTAATTTTATCATTATCTTAGAAGCCAAACAAAGCTAAAAATTAGGATACATTTGGAGAAATGACCTCATGCCCAAATTAGAATAAATGAAAGGCAATGTCAATCAAGCAACGGTACCAGACTGCATGAGTCGGTCTAAACGAGGTGAACGAAACTGATCAAGATGAGACATGGTTTAAGTGACTCAACGAAGATCAATGATGACCGAATTTCATAGAGATCTGACAACGTCAAGATAATGTGCCGATCTAGCATCCGGGTACCGAGGCAGTTCAGAGCCTCCACAGTGGAGTCAACTAAGATCGAAATAAAGAGAAACAGAGCTTCATGCTCGCTAAGAATGAAAAAGGATAGGGTTGATCAAGTGGTTAGGCCCAACAATCCAATTGGTCCAGTCAAGTTCATTCTATCCGGTCAAAGATCAAATCAAAATATAGGTAACTTATAGCGATCAAGGATGTCCAAATCTAGTGGAATCCAACAACAACCAGGAAGCTAGCGAAGGCCAGGTAAAAGTCAAATGTTGAATAGTCACAACTAAGCCAGTCCCGGATCTCCTATGTGGGCCAATCTAGAGTCCACAAAGTAAAGACCCAAGCTCCATATCATCTAGAGAGAGATAAATAGAGAGACAAATGGAGAAGAGAAAGAAATAAGAGAGGGAAGAAGAGAGGAAAAAAAGGAGAGGAAACTCTCTCCTTTCTCAAAACAAGGGAGGCTTGTGATTGATCAGAATGGTTGCAGCTCTGGCGATCGACAATGGTAGCGGCGGCGACACGATGTCCAGCCTCTGGCGAAGATCACGGCGACGACAACGGCCACGATGGCTGGAGGTAGAAAAAAAGAAGAGGAAAGCCGACGCTAGATTGTCCCAAAATAGGGAGAGAAATAATACAAAAAAATAAAGAAGAAAAAAGAAGAAAAGAAGAGGAAAGAAGAAGAAGAAGAAGAAGAAAGAGGAAGGAGGAGGTGCGGGCCATAGTCATGTGGCCATGGCGGTCGACGGTCGGAAAACCGGCGATAGAGGCGACTGGCGGCGGCGACAGGGTGGCCGATGACAAAAAAAATTAAGAGAAAGAAAAGGCCAAAAACAGGGGTTTCGGCCCTCTCTTTCTTCCTTCAAGATCTCTGACGATGGGACTTTGGTGACGGCCCAAGACATCAAAGGGGACAAGCCCCCATCTCTGACCACAAGTGTTGGCAGCGAAGGAGACCGGAAAAAGGAGAACAATAGGGATTTTTTGGATCGGAAAATGGGGGATGAACATAGCCCCTTCTTTCACGGATTTTTTTGGTGAAAACGCGGCCAGCAACAAGGCTAGTGAACGAGGAAACAAAGGAGAAGAAGATTAAGGTACTTACCCGTGCTTCCCGCGAGGGATTTGCTGCATTTTTCGGTGAGAACGAGAGCTTATGTCGTTGGCAATCAAGAAAAGGAAGGAGAAGAAAACGATGGTAGTTGCGAGGATGATGAACTAGGGAGGGTCGATGGCTTAAATAGAAGTGGAAGCTAGGCTTATCCTAGCCTCTGATAGAGTCCATAGTGGAAGAGGACTCTTCCTCCTCCTTCACCATGGTTTACCAAGGCTCTACCTTGTTTTGAATGAAAAGAGGGCCTTCATGCCCTCACTTGGCATTGGGCCGGCCCAACGTAGCTGGGCCTCACATATAATTGTGTGACATAACGGTTAACCTAAGGTACATATTCTAAATGAGCTATAAAATCTGATGAATATCTCAGCCTTGCTTTCTTTCTTTTTTTTCACAATAGCCATGCACTGTGCAATCTAGACTTGACTACATATGAAACCTGTTTCATTTATTTTGTTGTCTGTCAACAGCTTGGGCTTTCGCCTAACGAATGCTATGTTTGGCCTCAAGCGTCTTAGAAATCAATAAGGGACTGGACTTGACGTGCTAACCGTTCTACTATAAATTCTAAATAATGGGACCTCAACTTCTACGGGTTTCAGGTGTGGGCACATAAACATCATTATAGGACAATCAGTGATCGTGCCCAATCCATGCCCATGTGAGCTTCGGCATATTGGGCTGGCCTTGCATAAGAGGCTAATTAAGAGCATGTGAGAGAGAAGGAAAGCATCAGTGTCATGAAGCCATGAATCGGTGAGCTTCCGTTGAAATGAATCAATGCATGCAATGTCTGACAAAAAGTTAGGAGTTACCAAGGGGTAGAGGATGTGAAACTGGCTTCATATATGAACACTTTCATGTTGCATCCTTAGCCACGAATCGGTGAGCTCGTAGGTCCTTCACATCTAGATCGGCATGCCGATATGGGTGCATTCATAATTTCTACATATACCAATATACATGGGTGCTAGGAGCAAGGAACCATTGATGTCATTTCTTCACCTCCTCCCTCTTCCCTGCCTTATACTAGATGCATCTTGGGGTTTATCCATGAACCGAGGTCAGCGTGTTGGTGGAGATGCCTAGGATCCAATCAAATTCCTCAGTAGAAAACTGAGGCTTGTTCCTCATGTTCATGCAGCAATCCAATCCAATCCAATCCATCTTGAAGCTTTCTTGCCTTTATCGGCGAGCAGTCTATGCGCAACCTTTCTTGACATGAAACACTTTGTAGAAAATTGGGTATTAGTTTGTAGATGAACTACATGAAAGCATATAGCTAAGACTCGGTCCAAATGCCCAACAGTTCAATTAGACACTCTACCTCCTAATGGACCATACAGCTAGAGCAGCCTTCTCATAGTAACCCTAAAGCGTTTCCACCTTCCCTAGCACAATAATCTATTTTGGGTTTTGGGTACAACCACCAAGAAATCTTATGAGAACGCTTGTTTGCACCTTCAATTAGGCATCCTATAGTAACCGTATATAAACAAATGTCTCGATTATATACGAGATTCAAGTGTTGTGTATCCAAATCCACATTTTTTTATCTCAATCTACCCTAGTTCTTCTAAGACAAGATCTTCTATTCCCATCTCTAAAACATAGACATAGCATCAATCATAACCTAATACTAATTGCACAAAGAAATCTATAAGCCCTGAAAGCCAATTAGACTGGAGGCTAATGGCCCAAATATTAATTTGGCTGGCAATGGGCTTAATCATGAGAGAAATTAACCCTCCTAAGCTCCCCCAGTCCTAATTCCTAAATCCCTGCAATCTCAAAGAAGACGAGCTTCAAATTCATGTCTCCGGTTCAATCTCCAAGAGCTTCAAGTACCTTGTAATAATCACATGCAATACACTATTTATTCCTCATTTATATATTACACCGTAAGTGATCCTTAAAAAACCACAGCCACATGATCCAATTAGCACACTATCATTGGTAGACAAGATCTTCTATTTCGATCTTCCAAACAATTAACATAATATTGTTGCACCGATCACAACCACAACTAATCATCTCATTCTCATTCTGGCTTTATGGGTTGCATCTACACCAGTTGTGTGTGGGTGTACCAAAAAAAAAAATCTAATCATCCCACAATTCACTCGAACTGCACCCCCATGTGATTGCACCGCCACCTTTTAAATGATCCCAAGCCAGAACATTCCGTGCATTCCTCATCTCATGGAAGCTCCCTTCCACCACGTGACATGGAGGACGACAATTATGGATGCTGCTGAGCGCACAACTCAAAGCATTTCTGATACCCTTCCATGCCATCCTCAGCTCTGGCAGTCTGCGATGTCTCCGAGACTTCGTGCCCCTCGTGCGGAAATGACCAAGTTTCAAGCTCCGAAGGCAGAAGGGATTGGTATTGGGGTCTCAATTTAGCTACCATCTACTTTAACTGCCAATTACCTTACCGAGCTATGATTCTATCTACCAATACCGACAGCACACGTGTTGTGATGGTACGACACTATTTGACGAAGGCACAGTCAACATAACATACAGGCCACGACACGACTGCAGACGACTCTTAAGCTAACGAGAGCAGTAGGCTAATAAAGCGGGCTAGTGTAATTGAACTGCTGCAATCAATGGGGTGGAGTGATGGGGACGAGTGACCTCTGATTTGAATCTTGTAACATTGTGAAGGACAGTGATGATGGTGCCCTGGACGACTGATCTGTGGCCTTATGAGTACCCTTGTGGGATCAAAGTGAGGCCCCTAAATGCTTCGAGAGAGGGGCATTTGTTTGCTTGACAAGATGTACCAACTTGATGAGTTGGTTCAATGTCTTCGAAGAGTTTTTTGAGAACATCATCATCTGAGACTATACTATCATCTCAGGCGATCACTGGGTGGATGAAAAAGACGAACAGCGATGAAGTCCTTATCGACCACGGCACTGTCAGCCTTGGATCGGACTAGCTTCAAACCTTTAAGAAGGAGCTTGCTGTTCCATCGTATCTGCACTACGAAGTTGATGGAGAAGGACGGCTTTACCACCTAACCTCATCGAGCGTTTGAGCCGAAGTAAAACCAACCACGGGCACGAGGACATGGATTTACCCATTATTGGGACCATCTGCAACAAAGAAAGAGAACAGTCACAGAAGAAGCCCATGCGAAGAGTTCCAGCTGCTGCACCCTCCTCCAAATAAGTTTTCCATTCAAATCTCATTAAGTGTGTTCTCAAGTAATTGCTGGCCGCTGGTTTAAAATGGTTGGTGACACCTGCATCATCATGCATAACTTTGTTTCCCCCAGTTTCAGAAACTAATAATTCTTGCATGTCTCTCTTTTTTGATAGGATTAATGGCAGCGACCTATAGCTGTTCTCGAAAAAGGAAAGGAGTTACATTGATTTCATCCCGCCAAATATTAACGAAGAGATATCACCGCTAGGTAGAAAGCTAAGCTGTTGTTTCCTGCTCCAAAATGGATGCAGAAGTACAGTTAATTGAAGTTGGCGGGGGGGGGGGAGAGTGAATGAAGCCCGGGTAGGAATGGAAGAACGTTGGTGAAAATGCCGAAAGGAAGCATTAAAGACGGGTGGACAAGGCACAAGAGGAGAGCTGGTACGTGTCGTTGCATCAAAGGGGTGGCATCCAGCAAAGAGACCGAGCCCGGCGCGGACCCCATCAGCTAATCCCCCATGGGGAAAATGGCTGGTACGTGTCTCATTTGTTTACCGATCCCCTGCCCAGCTCTGTTAAGAAGGTGCACCACCGTCCACTTCCTACTACTACTAAATCCCCCTCCCATCCTCCCCACTCCCATCCTCCTCCCATTGAATCACTTCCTCTCTCTCTCTCTCTCTCTCTCTCTCTCTCTCTCTCTCTCTCTCTATACACGAGGAACAAAAGAAAGTTATCTTGTTCTTCCAATCAAAAGCTCCCACATAGCAACCTATCTCAGCTATTTTAGCGCTTGCAGAATGTCATTCGCCTTTACTCGACCCTCCTCCATGTGCCCATTTCCTTATGGACCCCAATAGCGTCTCCGCCGCCGCTGTTTGAGCACGAATTCCCAGAAGATAGCCATTTTAATGAAGCCAGTCCCGGAAATCTGAAGCCGGTTCGGAGTCAAACAGGTAAATTAAATGGCCTCCTCCGAAACCGAGACCAGGGGGAACTCAATGACATGCTCATCGTCGTCCAATTCCTCGCCGTCGCCGTCTCCGAAGAAGAACGGGTTAACGGGCGGCGGCGGGGGGAAGCGGGCGAGGGACGGGACCAAGCACCCGGTGTACCGCGGCGTGCGGATGCGGGCGTGGGGGAAGTGGGTGTCGGAGATCCGGGAGCCCCGCAAGAAGTCGCGCATCTGGCTTGGGACCTTCCCGACGCCGGAGATGGCCGCGCGGGCCCACGACGTGGCGGCCCTCAGCGTGAAGGGCGCCGCTGCAGTCCTCAACTTCCCCGACCTCGCCGCCTTCCTCCCCCGCCCCGCCACCCTCTCCCCGCGCGACGTCCAGGCCGCCGCCGCCCGCGCCGCCGCCATGGACCTCCCCTCCGCCGCCACCGCCGCCCGGCCCGACGAGCCCTCCGACGAGCTGGGGGAGATCGTGGAGCTGCCGCGACTCGGGGAGGGGTTCTTCGACTCCGCCGAGTCGGGTGGCGGCGAGTTCGTGCTCCACGATTTGCCGGACCTGTGGGCGTACTCTCCGCCGTGGATGGAGGGCGCCGACGAGTACGAGCTCTTCTCCGACCACACGTGGGCGGCGGGGGGACCGCCGGAGGGGGCCCTTCCGACCGGCCTCGAAGCTCTCTTGTGGGACCACTAAGACCCCAAAAATCTCCTCTTTTCGTCTTCTCTATCTCCCATTTGCTTAATTTCCATATAACTGTGGGTTTGTTTACGAGACTCTCAGCCATACTGTGGCTGAATTTACTGTACAGTGTTCTTTTTAGAAGCAATGCGGAAGAGGAGAAGAAAAATAAATGGGATGCTCTTTGCCTTTCTTTCTTTGTTGGGGTCAAGACCGTGAGAAAACTACTAGGCTTTGGGTCCTTGGTGTTTCCTTAGCAGCAGCAACATTTACTCTCCTGAGGTGTCTACAGAAATTGGCTTGGCTTTCTAGGATCCATTATAGCAGCAGCAACATTTACTCTCCTGAGGTGTCTACAGAAATTGGCTTGGCTTTCTAGGATCCATTATCAGAAGTCTCTGCAAGGAAGTACTCATCCATTTGGACTTATCTTTGTTACTCCCTTTGAATTATCTTTCTCTTTCCCCCTTTCTCCCTCCCTCAGGTTCTTTCTTTTTATGGCACTCACCTTATCTCTGCTCTCTCTCTCTCTCTCTCTCTCTCTCTCTCACACACACACACACACACATGATGTGATTGCTGTCCTTGAGTTTGTGGATGAAAGGTATCTTCTCCTGCTCTGGAAAATCCATTTGCGAGGTTGTGTAAGGATATTGATGATGGGGATTGAGGAATGCTTAATATATGTTTCCGAATTCTCCCCTGTTTAATTGCTTCCCTATCAAAAATATGTTGGGAGGTGCAACAGTAGTCTAGTCTAATTTTGTGATCTTAGATTTTTTTTCTCCATGTTTTGCTGTCTTTCAATGATCTTTATGTCTTCGTTCCTCCTTTTTTTTTAATTCTAGTACACTGAGACTAACAAGCCCGGCTATGATGCATGAGATATTCCCTGTGTAGATGCGAGAGTCAATTACAGTAGCAATGTCGGATTCCCAACTACACTTTTTACAGCCTTACCATAGAAATTATTCAATAGGTCATTTGCAATAGCCCATATCTGATCTTTTCAGAGAAAGACAGTAAGAACTAAGAATGTCATCTTGACTCGCTTGGTTTCTCAGTTTAAAAAGACAGTTTTATGCTGTTGGAATATTTGTTCATAAATGACATATTATACTAAATGTACGATTAATTACTCTGTTAACGAAGCACATAAATATACGTAGTTTCTCGGCTATAAATCTATCCATTCTTCTCTAACGCAATATTATTGTTGGTGGAAGCAAATTAAGCATGTGCGTCATCCACCAACCACTCAATTGACCCAATGAAACCGTGGGCCATGCGTCCACATTTAGTGCGACCCATTTTGTCTTGCTAGAGCACGGGCAAGTTCAGAAAATTCGTGCTTTAGCCATTGGACCGAGAAGAAATAAAAAATAAAAGAAAAAAATAGTGGAGAAATTCCATGGAAACTATAATTAATATATATATATATATATATATATATATATATATATATATATATATATATATTGTTGATAATAGAAACTATAATATTGATGATGACTGACCTTTTCTCTGCGCAACACGATGATGGATCAATTTACCAAGTCAGATGAACAGTTTTTATGGACTTTCATCCATACATATAAATGAAAATTCTAAAAAGAAGATATCAAATATAAAGGCATAAATCTACTTTCCAACAAGATTTTTACCTCTTAAAATTACTACACGAACAATAAAATACTAAACGTTTGAGACATTCGGTGTTTAAAGAAGGTATTATGAGTATCAACCTTGTTATCGAAAAAATTGCTTCCTGCCATGTTGCACCAACCTCATAAATCAAACCAACCCTCCTCTTTCCTTGACTCGCAAAATGTAGCGAATTTTTTTTAGCAGCAGGGTTGTGCCCTCCGGCCTTACTCTTGTCTAATACCGCCCACAATATATGTCACGAATTTTTGAACGATTAATAATAAGGTAATTCTAATGGCCCCCTTATAATCTAGATGGCACAGTATTCGTTATGGTTGTACCAGCTTGAGTCCGTTAAGGTTCTAATAATTAATGCATGAGCATTAACGTTGTGGTTGTCCTCTTTTGTCGAGTGGGTGTGATGATATCATGATAAGGTTCTAATAATTTCTCGTACTCCTACGAAGAGATCGCATTGCGTGTGTAAAAATTATTCCCAGAAATCATGGCTCTCCTATGAAGTAAAAACTAGAAGACAGTATCAAGATGATAAGCACAAGAATATCTCCAACCAAAATGCATATAAATTGTTTTGAGAGCATTGGTTTTGCTGCTCTTCATTGCTTCTATGAAACCAACGACTCTGCCGCCTATAATTTGGCATTTGTAAGTATGGGCGTATAGCCATGAGAGATATATGGAATATGAGTGAGTGGCAGCAGGAACATAGCTTTCATATTCCGCCTGGAATTTTTCATATGCATGTTAAAATAATAGAAATGTCGTGGTAATACACTTCCAACTAGAGAATGGAAAAGGCCTACTTGATCCTCTGGAGATCTAATGAGACCCGTCGGTATGATCGCACCCGAAATTGCTTGGTTCTTGAAGTTTTTAGGCAAGAGATTTGACATTTATTTGTACGCTAAAACTGTTGTTTTAAAATGATCACATTTGCTCTTGTAGGATGTTATCAGAATCTCCTGAGCATAGTGTTTACATGGCCGACAAAGATGTTTTGTGGTGCAGTGGACTCAATATCACCGTTGAAATTTCTATACCCTATATGGTTAGCTTTGTGGGAGGAGGAATTCTAGAAGTGTGTCACCATTCAAAATAAGGTCTTTTTTTTTTTTAGATGTAAAGAGAGAGCAAAAGGAGCCACCTGGCTTTAATTGAAGATAAATTATATTTACAATAGAAATAAGGAGCAAAGATGAGTTACATTTGTTGTAAAAATAATAGATGAAAGAAGGAAAAACTTATCAGTTGAGGCATGATTTCACTGTCCTTAAGAATAGATCGCGCCCCTCGGAGAATGAATCTCGGTGTAGCAGGTAATGGCGGCCTATCCTCCAGGATACAACAACTGGATCACTTCAAGCGTACACTCGCAGATGCAGTGATTCTGTCGAACAACCTAGAACCGCTCAGGAAGACAGAACAGAAGAGAGGAAGAGAGAGGCTCTCGGGAACACAGAAAATAGAGAGAGGCTCGCTCTCGGGAACATAGAAAACAGAGAGAGGCTCTCGGAAAATCAGAGAGAGGATTAAGATTTCTCTTATCTTAATCCTCGGATTTGATAGGGTTTAAAAAAATTTTAAAATATTCCAACAATCCCCCACATATTTTAAAATTCAATAATAAGTTAACGAGCGCGAGAGTTCAATGCATCAAAATGGTGTCTTTAAAACTATGAACCATTTTTAGGACTAGTAAGTATGACTTACAGAACTTTGGTGAAATATGAAATTTCTATGAACCAAAATCCTTCATGTAAATCAGTGACCCATAGACCACATTGACCTCTCAAGTTCTGGGCTTGTTCTAAACGGTTTGGTGCAAATAGGCCATGCATCTTACCTGGATATTCATGAGTGCTTTAGAGAACTGCCTAATTCTCATAGGAAGCGGCCCCACTCCCACACCCATATAGGTTGATCCATCAAATGTGTACTGTAGGTAGACACACCATCCTAAAAGACTATGGTATCCATCAAGAGCTTTACCTCATCCTCATATACTGCAATTTGCACTATCTACACCATAGGGAAGGATTCTCAAAATTAAATATGATAGTGTACTCACAGTCAACTAGCGACTTGTTATTACGAACATGCTTCATGGGATCTCCAATCACACATGTTGGGTTTCTGTCGTTATTGACTTCGATATAGGCATTAGTCCCATCCTCCTCAATGTTTCACTCACTAGTTTTCTACCTAGTGGTTTTGTCAAAGGATCGGTCAAATTCAACTCTGACTTTACAAAATCAAGGGATATAATCCCATCATCAAGCAGCTGCCTTACAATATTATGTCTCAACCTTATATGTCTACTCTTCCCATTATAAACTTTATTCTTAGCTCGATATATAGCAGCTTGGTTATCACAAAGAATAGACACAGAAGGTGTTGGTTTATTCCATAATGGAATATCCCCTACAAGATTTCTAAGCCATTCAGCTTCAGAACTGGCCTTTTCTAAGGCAATAAACTCGGACTCCATCGTAGACTGAGCGATGCATGTTTGCTTAGATGATTTTCAAGATACTGCACACCCACCAAGAGTAAAGATATATCCACTTGTGGATTTCATCTCATTTGAATCAGAGATTCAACTTGCATCACTATACCCTTCTAGTATAGCTGGAAATCCACGAACCATAATTAATAGTTCATTTTAAGTACCTTAGCACTCTATGAACTGCACTCCAATGATCCTTACTGGGATTATGAGTATATCTACTCAATCTTCCTACCGCATAAGCAATATCAGGACGAGTGCAATTAACTAAAAACATTAAACTACCAATGATGCGAGCATATTCTATTTGTAAGATACCATTTTCTTTATTTTTCTTTAAATGTATACTAGCATTATATGGAGTAGATACGGGTTTACTATCATAATGTTCAAATTTTCTTAAAATTTTCTCAATATAGTGTTCTTGTGATAACATAAGTCCATTAGAACTTCTTGTTATCTTAATGCCAAGAATTACATCAGCTTCATCCATATCTTTCATATCAAAATTATAAGCGAAAAATTTCTTAGTATCTATAACTATATTCAGATCAGTTCCCATTATAAGCATATCATCAACATACAAACATATGATCACAACAATATTATTAACAACCTTACTATAAACGCACTTATCAGCCTCATTAATTAGAAAGCCATTAGATACCAGTAATTTATTAAATTTTTCATGTCATTGTTTAGGTGCTTGTTTTAATCCATATAAGGATTTTATTAATTTACAAACTTTGTGCTCATTACCAGGAACAACACAACCTTCTAGTTGTTCCATGTAAATTTCTTCATCTAATTCTCCATTCAAGAATGCAGTTTTTACATCCATTTGGTGAATTACTAAATTATGAATGGATGCTAATGCGATAAGTACTCTAATAGATGAAATTCTAGAAACTGGTGCAAAGGTGTCAAAATAATCAATATCTTTTCTTTGTGAGTATCCTTTCGTCACTAATCTTGCTTTAAACTTATCATTTGAATTATCAGATTTTAATTTTCTTTTAAAAATCCACTTACAACTAATTGATTTAGCACTTGGAGGCAAATCAACTAAGGCCCATGTATGATTAGACATAATAGACTCTATTTCATTATTAATAGCCTCCTTCCAGAAAGGTGCATTAGCCGAAGTTATTGCTTCTTTATAAGTTTGAGGTTCATTATCAACAAGAAAAGTGTAAAAGTCATTTCCAAAATTTTTCTCTTTTCTAGTTCTTTTACTTCTTCTTAAATCAACTTCATAATTTTCATGTGCCTCCTTTTCTTGTTTATTATGAGGCAAAGAGTCAATTTTTTCTTTACCTAGTTTCATAGGAAATATATGTTCAAAGAAATCAGCATTTTTAGATTCTACTATAGTGTTGGATTCCATAATATTAGATTCACATTTTAATACTAAGAATCTTATAAGCAACACTATTCAATGCATAACCAATAAATAAGCAATTAAAAGTTTTAGGTCCCAACTTTCTTTTTTTTAGTTTAGATAATAGAACTTTGGCCAAACACCCCCACACTTTAAGATATATAAGGTTAGGTACATGACCTTCCCATAACTCATAGGGTGTCTTACCAGATTTCTTATAAGGTATTATATTTTGAATGTGACAAGCAGAGAGAATAGCTTCCCCCCACAAATAAAGAGGTACTCCTGAGTTTATTAACATAGCATTCATCATTTCTTTTAGCGTTCTATTTTTACGTTCAGCAACTCCATTAGATTCAGGAGAATATGGTGGGATAATCTCATGAATTATACCTTTATCTTCACAAAATTTATTAAAGAGATTATACTCATATTCTCCTCCTCTATCAATCCTTATTCTTTTAATTTTCTTATTAAATTTATTTTCTACTTCAGTAACATATTGTTGAAATTTTTCAAAAGTTTCATCTTTTGTCCTAAGTAGATATACCTTAGTATATTTAGAATAATCATCAATAAAGATTTTGTAAAATCTTTTTCCTCCTCTAGTTGGAGTGTGTTTCAAATCTTCTAAATCAGGATGTATTAATCCAAGCAATTCAGTTTCTCTTTCTATTGACTTATGACTCTTTTTAGTAGATTTAGACTCTACACACACTTCACATTTATCATTCACATTTCCAAAGGTAAGAAGAAGCAATAGAGGAAAGAGCGTCATCTAGACCAATAAGCAGGAGCTAGCATTCTTTGCTTGAAAGTTTCAAGCAATTTCACAAAGATTTTCAGAAAAATGCACCAGAATCTAGAATGGCCACAAGCTCCAAATTTCAGAGAAGTTTGAGAGAGTTTTTGAAACAAGAAACAATAATCAATTTTCCACCATCAATTTTCATACCACGTCTGGTATCTTCTTTAAAGCATAATACAATAGGAAGGCATAAGATGACGAACAAGAGCTGTAGTTAAATGAACCAAAGTTGCAACTCTTCAGTCATTGAAGAGACTGATTGCAGCAGAGACATAGGTTGAAGATGGAGCTGATCTCTTCTGCAGTGTATTTCTTTTCAGAACTGCATGACAGTTGAACAGTAAGCAAGACATTTTTTTTTCAAAATAGGTTTTCTCCTACATTTTTTTATCAAAAAGATGCAATGGTTATTTCAATCATTTCTCTATGGCTTTGAAATTGGAAGGAAGATCATGAAATCTTTCACCCTAGAAGAGAGTTGGTTCATTCATATTCAAATGTGTTTTTTTTTTCTTGTACAAAAAGAGAGAAAGCCCCACTCGCATTATAATTATCCAATTTCAACTTCTCCGGAATGCATCATTCAAGGCTTGAACCCAGAATCTTTGGTTACTAAGCAAAAAGGTATAAGCAACAAATCTGATTCTGGATGTGATTACATTTACATATTAGAAGCTATACTTATATACAGCAGAATCCAATGAGCTCCATAAAACATGCCATCATCTCCGATACAATAATAAAAGCCAATGTATTGACCCCCTAATGGATTTTGATGAATACAAAACACTAGAGTATAATTCCCTTTATCTTAACAATTTAATTGAGGATTTCATGTGCTTAATTAAGAATATTATTAAGAAATGTCTAGGCAAGTTTTCATATTTTTCAAGGATTTATTGAAGAATTTTTGAGATGAAGAAAACAGATCAGGGACAGCCAAGACGTCTCCGGATTGTCTCAGAGACGTCTCTGGCACGAACAGGCAGAATTGGCACGTCTGGAGACGTCCCTGGCACCTGACGAGGCGTCTCGCAGGGTCGGAGTCGACTCCCGACACTGCGGAGTCGACTCTCTCAGAGGCGGCAGAAAGGCCGATTTCAAGGGATGCGCGCGAGTCGTCTCCAAAGGACGCGGAGTCGTCCCCACAAGTAAAAAGCAGACTTCCGGAGTCGTCCCCGAGGTAGCGGAGTCGACTCTCTCAGGGTATTCCAGAGGATATATTTTTCGTTGACAGAACTGCCGAGACGTCCCCGAAGTAGCGGAGTCGACTCTCTCAGAGAATTCCAGAAGACTTATTTTTCGGAGATAAATCAGCGGAGTCGTCCCCAAGGCAGCGGAGTCGTCCCCATGCAAAAAGCATAAACATCCCGAGACGTCCCTGTAAAGTGCCGAGGCGACTCTCTCAGAAAAACAGAAAAACAAGGATTCAAACTGTTCATCCTCAGAGTCGTCCCCGTAAAGCACCGAGTCGACTCCCAACATCGTTAAAAGTAATTTCATACAGCCGAGACGTCTCGCGTTGAAGCGGAGACGTCTCCGGAGCGCCTGGGACGCGACTGACACACTTTTACAGGTTTGTTTGAATTTCAAACTTCCATATCTTTGTGTCTAACGGATCTATTTGCTTTTTGGGCTATAAAAGGGAGCTCTTAAGTGCCTTCCAACAATCTCTCACGAACCCAACACAAGATCATTCAAGAGAGAAGAAAGAAAAAGAGCTTTAAGGGAGTTAGAGCTTTCAAGAGAAGAAATCAAGTGCATCCAAGCTTTCCCATCTGATTTCGTGCTCAACTACTCTCTCCCACTCGGCATTCAAAGCTCACGTTCAAGCCAACGCGATCCACATCGGAAGAACCACCATTTCCCACGCTTCCAACGGCTAAAAGGGTTCTTCCGGGTTTTATTATTTCTCATTGTTATATTTGCTTCTTAAGAGCTTTCAAATCTTTTGTAAAATATTGATTATTGTGCTTGTTCCTGTCAAGGGACTTGGAACAAGGGATAGGCATCCCAAGCCTAGGTTAAATTGGGGGTTGTAGGGTTCGTTGTTAGCCCGGTGTAAAACAACGAGTTGGGTAGTGCACTCGCAAAACTACCGGACTGTAATCGCGGATTATAGTAAAATTCCCAAAGGTATTTGGGGAGTGGATGTAGGAGCAGTGGAAGCTCCGAACCACTATAAATCGTTGTGTTTGCGATTGACTGTGCGTATAGCTTTAACTTTACTTTAGCACATACACTTGTGTGTGTTTGTTTTAATTAGTCAAAAAGTTTTAAAACACCCAATTCACCCCCCTCTTGGGTGACCATCTCTGGGCAACAAGTGGTATCAGAGCAGGTGCTCTGTATATTTCTTGAAGACCTAATCGTCTTAGCCAAAGATCTAGATGGCAACACCCTTCAATAATATTCCTGCTGAGGGGCAGGCAACCAATAGACCTCCACTCTTCAATGGGACAAATTATACCTATTGGAAGACTAGAATGAGGATTTTTATTCAAGCACAAGATTATGCCTTGTGGAGGGTTATAATCAAGGGACCACACGAACCATCTCACATGGTTAATGGCATTCAAGTTTCCAAACCTGAGGAGGATTGGGATGAGAATGATAATAGGATGGTTCAACTCAATGCTAGAGCCATGAACTCATTATTCTGTGCTCTAGATGTGAATGAGTTCAATAGAGTTTCCACCTGTAATTCCGCCAAGAAAATATGGGATAGGCTTGAAGTTACCCACGAGGGTACAAATCAAGTCAAAGAGTCTAAAGTGAACATTCTAGTTCATAAATATGAGTTATTTAAGATGGAACCCAATGAAACCATTTTATGCATGTTCACACGCTTCACGGACATAATAAATGGTCTAAAGAATTTAGGTAAATCTTACACTAACCCAGAACTTGTGAGTAAAATTCTCAGGTCTTTGCCAAAAGCATGGGAAGCGAAGGTCACGGCGATCGTAGAAGCCAAAGACCTCAACACATTGGGGCTTGAACAACTATTGGGCTCATTGATGACGCATGAGCTCACAATGAAGCAACATGAAGAAAATTTGCCAAAGAAGAAGACAATCGCACTCAAGGCTACTTCGAGTGTGTGTGAAGAAGAAAGTAGTGGGAGTGAAGAAGAAAGCGAAGATGAGGATTTGGGTTTAATAGTAAGAAAGTTTAAGAAATTCATGAGAAGAAAGAAACCCTTCCCAAGAAAGAAGTTTGGAGGGAGAAATGATTGGGAAAAGGAAAAAGAAAAGGAAAGAGACCCAATCATATGTTATGATTGCAAGAGACCGGGACACATCCGTTCCAAATGCCCTCAACAGAAGAAGCACTTTGGAAAGAAGAAGAAGAAGGCGTTGAAAGCAACGTGGGATGATAGTGACACATCCTCCTCCGAGGAAGAGAAGGAGGAGACCGCCAACTTGTGCTTCATGGCATTCGAAGACGATGAGGTATGTCAAAGCTCAACTAAAAATTTTACATTAGAAGAATTATATGAAGCTTTTCAAGAACTCATGAGTGATTGTAGTATGCTAGGAGCAAAGAATAAAGAATTAAAGGCCTCCAATCAAAAACTAAAGGATGATATTAAAAACCTATTGATTGAGAAGGAGAGCGTTAAAAATGTTAACACCATTGACCTAGAAAATAAAAATTCAAAACTTAGCATTGAAAATGAAACGGCAAAAATACTAATTAAGGAATTAAATCTAAAAGTTAAATCCCTACTGAATAGTAATACCTCACTTGCGCAAAATGTTGAATCCCTTAAAAATGATAAGGAAGAATTGGCTAAAGAAAATTTTATTCTTAAAAATGAGGTACATAAGTACAAACCAATTCTGGAGAAATTTACACAAAGCTCTGAAAAATTAAATCTTATTCTATCCAATCAAAGAGCTATTTTTAATAAAGCCGGATTAGGATATAAAACTAGCAAACAACAAAAGTATCTAAAGAATTTCTTTGTAAAAGCAAAAGATGTCAAAACTGAAAAACCTACATGCTTTCATTGTGGAAAAAGTGGACATAAAGTCTATTCTTGCATTCAAAGAAAGATTCAAACTAACAAGAATACATTTGTAAAGGGTAAAAACACAACTAAAGTATGGGTGCCTAAGGGAACCAACTACACTAACCAAGAAGGACCCAAGAAAACTTGGGTACCTAAGAGCTTCACATGATTATTTTGCAGGTATGCCTTGCAGCCGGAAGTAAAAGAATGTGGTATCTTGATAGCGGTTGCTCAAGGCATATAACCGGTGACAAGAGCCTTTTGGTCACCTTGAAATCGAAAGAAGGAGGAGTAGTCACATTTGGAGACAATGCTAAAGGACAAATCATTGGCGTTGGTAAAATCTCCATATCACCCTCCTCATTTATTGACAATGTATTGTTAGTTAATGGATTAAAACATAACTTGTTAAGTATAAGTCAATTTTGTGACAAGGGCTTTAAAGTATCTTTTGAATCTTCACTATGCATAATTAGTAGTCCAGTTGACAATGAAATCATACTTACGGGACATAGGCATGAAAATGTTTACATTGGTAGATCTTGATGATCTCACCATGAAGGATGGCCAATGTCTTGTAGCCATGGATGCCAAAGTCAATGAGACTAGCTGGTTATGGCATCGTAGATTAGGGCATGCTAGCATGGATTTAATCTCTAAATTGATTACAAAAGATCTAGTCAAAGGACTACCAAAAATAGACTTTGAAAAGAACAAAATTTGTGCTGCATGTCAATTAGGGAAACAAACGAGAAGCTCTTTCAAGTCTAAGAACATAGTCTCAACATCAAAACCCCTAGAACTAATTCACATGGATTTGTTTGGACCCACTAGAACTGCTAGTCTAGGGGGTAAGAAATTTGGTCTTGTAATTGTTAATGATTTTTCACGTTTTACATGGGTTTCATTTCTTGCACACAAAGATGAGTCCTTTTCCGCTTTTATCAAGTTTCATAATAGGGTTTCGAATGAACTCAATCTTAAACTAAAAGCAATTAGGAGTGATCAAGGTACCGAGTTTGAAAATCAGCATTTTGAAAAATTTTGTGAAGAAAATGGTATCAATCACAATTTCTCGGCACCTAGGACACCCCAACAAAATGGGGTGGTAGAAAGGAAGAATCGCACACTAGCAGATATGGCTCGTACCATGTTGTGCGAATCGGATCTACCAAAGTACTTTTGGGCTGAAGCAATAAATACTTCATGTCATATTCTAAACCGTGCTTTAGTTAGATCCATCTTAAAGAAAACACCTTATGAGTTGATGAAAAGTAAGAAACCAAATATAAGCTATTTTCATGTTTTCGGTTGTCGCTGCTTTATTTTAAACAATGGAAAGGACAATCTAAGTAAATTCAGTGCTAAATCAGATGAGGAGATCTTCTTAGGTTATTCCTTATCTAGTAGAGCATACAGGGTCTTCAACAAGAGAACTCTCGTTGTTGAAGAATCTATTCATGTTGTTTTTGATGAAGCTAATGGAGATTCTTCTAGAAAAGAAGAAGATGGTGATGCAGGTATACTTGAAGACAGAATGAAGAAATTCTCCATACAAGACAAACAACATGAGGATGAGATCAAAGAAGATTCAATTCAGCAAGATGAAGAAGATCAACCTCCAACAAGAAATCAAGATCTTCCTAAGGAATGGAGGTATGCACATGGTCATCCAAGGGATCTAATCCTTGGTGATCCTTCACAAGGGATAAGGACAAGATCCTCTTTAAGAAACACTAGTAATTATCTTGCATTCGTTTCACAAATAGAACCTAAATCACTAGAAGAAGCCGAAAAAGATGAAAATTGGATAAATGCCATGCAAGAAGAATTAAACCAATTTGAAAGAAATCAAGTTTGGACTCTAATGAAAAGACCCCCTAATGTTTCAATTATAGGCACCAAATGGGTATATAGAAATAAACTAGATGAAGATGGAATAGTAATAAGAAACAAAGCTAGGCTAGTAGCCAAAGGATATAATCAGGAGGAATGGATAGATTTTGATGAAACTTTTGCTCCTGTTGCTAGGTTAGAGGCTATTAGACTTCTTTTGGCATATGCATGCTTTATGGATTTCAAACTCTATCAAATGGATGTAAAAAGTGCCTTTTTAAATGGTTATATAATGGAGGAAGTTTATGTAGGACAACCTCCAGGTTTTGAGAACCACTTACATCCAGATTATGTTTTTAAATTGCATAAAGCATTGTATGGACTTAAGCAAGCCCCTAGGGCATGGTATGAAAGATTAAGTAATTTTCTAATTGAAAATAAGTTTAAGAGAGGAAATGTAGACAAAACCCTCTTCATTAAAAGAAAAGGGAATGACTTATTGCTTGTGCAAATTTATGTGGATGATATAATTTTTGGTGCTACTAATGATAGTCTTTGTCAAGAGTTTGCTAAGCTTATGCAGGGAGAATTTGAAAAGAGCATGATGGGTGAGCTTAACTTCTTCCTTGGGCTACAAATAAAACAATCAGAGGAAGGCATCTTCATCAGTCAGTCCAAATATATCAAGGAAATGTTGGAAAAATTCAAGATGAAGGATGCAAAGAAAATCAGCACACCCATGGGCTCAAGTTGCAAGCTTGACAAAGATGAAAAAGGTAAAAGTATAGACTGCAAATTGTACAGAGGTATGATAGGCTCTTTACTTTACCTTACTGCTAGTAGACCAGATATATTATTCAGTGTTTGCATGTGTGCTAGATACCAAGCATGTCCTAAGGAATCACACTTGCAAGCTGTTAAAAGAATTTTCAGATATCTAGTAGGGACATCTAATGTAGGCTTATGGTATTCTAAACAATCTGACATAAATTTAATTGCTTATTCCGATGCTGATTTTGCCGGGTGCAAACTCGACAGAAAAAGCACTAGTGGCACATGTCAATTCTTGGGTGCTAATTTGGTTTCTTGGTTTAGCAAGAAACAGAATTCAGTTGCCTTATCCACAGCTGAGGCTGAGTACATTGCAGCTGGAAGTTGTTGTGCCCAAGTTCTTTGGATTAAGCAACAACTTGAAGACTTCGGTATCAAAATGGACAATATACCAATTAGATGTGATAATACAAGTGCAATTAATTTAACAAAAAATCCTGTCCAACACTCAAAATCAAAACATATAGAAATTAGGCATCACTTTATTAGGGATCATGTGCTGAAAAATGATGTGATGATTGAATATGTATGTACTGAAAATCAATTGGCCGATATCTTTACAAAGCCCCTTTGTAAAGATAGGTTCAACTTTTTAAGGAATGCTTTGTGCTTGTATGACCCCAGCAAATAAATTGAACTTGTATTGCAATGCTTTATTACTCAAATTAGTAATCCACCTCAAAGTCACAAATAGCAAACCTAGTATCTATTAAGTGAAAGCATGAATCTATCTAAGTTAAATGACGAACTGTTTGACTTTCCGGAGGATGGTTACCCTCCCTTGGACTCTTCATGGAGATATTTTCAGAGCCTATTTCATAGGTATTCGAAATTTGGTCAAACATTCCTCATTTCAATATTAATAATTCAAAAATCATTGTCAAACTTTTATAGGGTGTATTATTAAAGGGAAGGATCACAAACAAACTCACTCTATATTCACCAAAAGAAATCATGTTGATTAGTGTGGTTAAATAAAATAAATTGGGAAAAGATAGAAATCATTCAGAAAATTTTCAGTGCCGGAGACGTCTCTGGCAAATCACAGAGACGTCCCCCCGGCGAGACGTCTCGCGTTAGTCGTGGAGACGTCTCGGGGACCGAACGAAAGTTTTTAAATTAGGTCGAAACAGCTCGAGCCGACCCGAGCTATCCTCTTTCGTCCCCAACAAAAACACAAAACCCTAGCTTCCATTTTCTCTCCACCACAAACCCTAGCCTCTTTCTCTCCATTTCCCTAGGGTTTCCGAACTATGGCACCTAAAAGAGCTAGGAGAACAGGTGGGAGGCGTCCTAGGGTAGCGACCGACGACGAGGAACGGAGGGAAGAGCCTTCCGCGCCGTCTCCTCCGGTTGCTCCGCCAACCACGACCCTTTCCTGTGCAAATCGCACAGTAACCACTGGTAGGTACATTGACTTCCAATTTCTAGATAGTGAGGGGTTCTCTATTGGAGAGAGACTCCGTGTCCAAGGTTGGGAATACCTTTGTACCCTCAATACATCAACCTATCCCGGCCTTGTTAGAGAGATGTTTAGCAACATGGGCTTAGGGGACTCGGGGTACACTGGATATGTCCGAGGGACATTGATAGAGATTAATGAGGATATCCTATCTAGTATATTGCAAATCCCTAAATACGGTGAGGCTCCGACCTCACATCCCCAAAGAAAAATTGCCCTAAACCTAGTTTTAGGACGAGAGGACTGCGGCCCTCTTGATGTAGTTAACTCCCAAGACCTAAATGCCGAGATGAGACTGCTTTTGAGTATTGTCAACCGGGTCTTGTTTCCAAAAACCGGTCGCTTCGATTTTGTTTCAGAGCGAGATTTAATCATCATGCACCACATCCTACTAGGGATTCCCCTAAACCTTCCTAGACTTATGTTGAACTACATTTCCATATGTCATAGGTATTCTAGGTTTAGCATACCATATGGGATGATCTTTACCCTACTGTTCAAACATTTCAAAGTTCCCATTCCAGAAAATGAGCCTGCAAAACCTTTGAGAAACACCGACTACTATAATGAAAGCACAATGCGTAGAATGGAGTTTCACAAGGTAGATGGGTCTTGGGTTAAGGTACCTAAAAGAAAATCTCAAACCCTAGAGCCTGAGATCCCACATCAGGAGCCTGACCACCACTCTCCTCCACATAGTCATATGGCCTTCCCTGATGTACCCTCCAGCTCAGCTGGACCTTCCACCTCTATGCCTCCTCCTCCTCCAGTCAGTGGATCCCTCTCCCTATCAGATGAACAGATGCACACACTAGCATCTGTGATATGCCAGCAGATGAGGGAGGAAATGAGATCGATGATCACTGCTGAGTTGGCCCCCATCCGAACCTCACATAAAGCACTTCTACAAGAATTGAAGGAAGTCAAAACTCAGGTAGAAGCTACAGCATCAGAGTTGGTTCATGTGAGCACCATCCAAACTATAAGATCAATTGAGCTACAGGAGAAATTGAAGATCATATCAGATGGTCTTCAAGAGTTGACAAGCCCTGGAGGCAGTATAGGCACCGTGGCTGCCCAACTTAGAGAAAAAATTGAAAGGGCGAGTCTTGAGTTTGAAGCACTAGTAGCGGCCTTCCATCAATCTCAGGGAGATCAGTTTAAGACTCTACTAGATTCAATAAATGCATTTATAGAGGCAGCGGCTAGGGCTATTGAGCAACGTCGCCGATGAGGGACATTTTGTAAACATCAAGGGTTCTTCTTTTTGTAAACCCTAGGCTCATTTTGAAACTTCTTTTGTATAAGGAATCAATACTTGTAATGATTTCCTTTTTTTTTAACTTTGTAATGACTTCAAATGATTGCAATGATATATGACAATACTTGTCATACAATTTCTTTTGAAACCTTGTGTATGTTTCAAATTCTGTGAAATCATACTTTGTGTATGTGATTCTGTGATGTGCCATAAAAATCTCATAACATACCTTAAGTGTTCAAATTTGACACAACTTATCAATGCATATGAAATAGGGGGAGCACAACTACTTTTTTTTTTTTAAAAAAAAGTCTGAAATGAATTCATTAATAGAAATAACTTGGACAGAGGGAGCATAACTTGAATATCCTTGAGTGATTCATGGTAACATGCTGAATTCCACTAGGAATTGTGTTTTAAGTACCTAAGGATAATTTGTCCCCTTCATTGTTGATGACAAAAAGGGGGAGTAGATATATAGAACCTATATATGGAGTATATGGAGTAAAACCTAAATATGGAATGCAAAATTTACACTCATACTTAAAAGTTGAATTAGAAAAGATAAAATTGAAGAATATTAGCTTTAAGATAATTGTCCTTCTGGAAAAGAAAGGGGGAGTCAAAAAGTACTTAGCTTTCAATTGTCTTTAGCATCAATATTTCAGTAATTTACAATTTAACTTGATTCAAATTCAGTTGATATACCAAAATTGCTCAAGAGCTACTAAGACCAATACTTATGCATAAGGGAAGAACTGAAAGTTGACTATTTTGAATTATGCACAATGTATCTAGCTCTAACCAAAACACTATACTTGTACATCTGATCAAATACTGTGTATATGTTTAAATTTCGAATTTTGCATATACTCAGTGTTTTGTCATCATCAAAAAGAGAGAGATTATTGACCCCCTAATGGATTTTGATGAATACAAAACACTAGAGTTTAATTCCCTTTATCTTAACAATTTAATTGAGGATTTCATGTGCTTAATTAAGAATATTGTTAAGAAATGTCTAGGCAAGTTCCCATATTTTTCAAGGATTTATTGAAGAATTTTTGAGATGAAGAAAACAGATCAGGGACAGCCGAGACGTCTCCGGGTTGTCTCAGAGACGTCTCTGGCATGAACAGGCAGAATTGGCACGTCTGGAGACGTCCCTGGCACCTGGCGAGGCGTCTCGCAGGGTCGGAGTCGACTCCCGACACTGCGGAGTCGACTCTCTCAGAGGCGGCAGAAAGGCCGATTTCAAGGGATGCGCGCGAGTCGTCTCCAAAGGACGCGGAGTCGTCCCCACAAGTAAAAAGCAGACTTCCGGAGTCGTCCCCGAGGTAGCGGAGTCGACTCTCTCAGGGTATTCCAGAGGATATATTTTTTGTTGACAGAACTGCCGAGACGTCCCCGAAGTAGCGGAGTCGACTCTCTCAGAGAATTCCAGAAGACTTGTTTTTCGGAGATAAATCAGCGGAGTCGTCCCCAAGGCAGCGGAGTCGTCCCCATGCAAAAAGCATAAACATCCCGAGACGTCCCCGTAAAGTGCCGAGGCGACTCTCTCAGAAAAACAGAAAAATAAGGATTCAAACTGTTCATCCTCAGAGTCGTCCCCGTAAAGCACCGAGTCGACTCCCAACATCGTTAAAAGTAATTTCATACAGTCGAGACGTCTCGCGTTGAAGCGGAGACGTCTCCGGAGCGCCTGGGATGCGACTGACACACTTTTACAGGTTTGTTTGAATTTCAAACTTCCATATCTTTGTGTCTAACGGATCTATTTGCTTTTTGGGCTATAAAAGGGAGCTCTTAAGTGCCTTCCAACAATCTCTCACGAACCCAACATAAGATCATTCAAGAGAGAAGAAAGAAAAAGAGCTTTAAGGGAGTTAGAGCTTTCAAGAGAAGAAATCAAGTGCATCCAAGCTTTCCCATCTGATTTCGTGCTCAACTACTCTCTCCCACTCGGCATTCAAAGCTCACGTTCAAGCCAACGCGATCCACATCGGAAGAACCACCATTTCCCACGCTTCCAACGGCTAAAAGGGTTCTTCCGGGTTTTATTATTTCTCATTGTTATATTTGCTTCTTAAGAGCTTTCAAATCTTTTGTAAAACATTGATTATTGTGCTTGTTCCGGTCAAGGGACTTGGAACAAGGGATAGGCGTCCCAAGCCTAGGTTAAATTGGGGGTTGTAGGGTTCGTTGTTAGCCCGGTATAAAACAACGAGTTGGGTAGTGCACTCGCAAAACTACCGGACTGTAATCGCGGATTATAGTGAAATTCTCAAAGGTATTTGGGGAGTGATGTAGGAGCAGTGGAAGCTCCGAACCACTATAAATCGTTGTGTTTGCGATTGACTGTGCGTATAGCTTTAACTTTACTTTAGCACATACACTTGTGTGTGTTTGTTTTAATTAGTCAAAAAGTTTTAAAACACCCAATTCACCCCCCTCTTGGGTGACCATCTCTGGGCAACACAATGCAATTTGTAAGGTCTTTGGATTCTTGATCACACTCCTTTGGCATCTATAATATTTTTATGGAATTGCATAACAATGCATGGTGAACCATTTAAAGCAATGGCAAGGATGATATACGTATGCAGAAGTACCTCGAAACTCCTAGGAGAGCAGGCAATGTGTTTTATAAAAATAACATAGCTAAGGAATGTTTTCATTAAATCAAGAAATATTTAGTGGGATTCAACCATTTTACCTTGTCCTTTCCTTCTCTTTTCCTTCTTTTAAATAAGAATTAGGAAGGCAAGTTCCATCTCATTCATCCACATAATAAAGAGCATACAGAACCCTCATGGGGGAGGAGCGAAAAGGGGAAAAAGAAAAAGGAAAGGCTACCACAAGAACAGGTGCAACTCAAAAAATTCAAATTAAATATAGAGGGAAATCTAATTTTAATCTTAAAGCTCGGTTTGTATTCGAATTGATCTGCTTCATTTCCATATCTTATGAAATAAATTAACAGAGAAACACATTTTCTTCTTAAAAAATGATGGGAGGCAAAATGAATCATCCTACTCTAGTGTGGGACCATCCAATTCCTGCCGAGCAGACCTCAGAGCCGAGCAGGCCAGACCTCGGTCCCACTAAAAGCCAGGCCGACCTCGAACCCCGCCGAGCCGACCTCTACCCCCGTCGAAGGCCGAGCCGACCTCGCCAAGCACATATGGCCGAACATCTCGGCCTAGCCAGCCCCTTTCCACGAACCATTGCTTGCTGGCCATGCCATGATATGCCAACCAAGGACCATGCCTTTCTGCCCCAGCCATGCTTGTTTCCAAGAGCCATACCCTGCCACATCTGCCAACACCATGCCATGCACAAGGACTGCCCAAACCGTGTGCCTCAAGCGAGCCCTGGCCCTGGCCACATGCCACCTCGCCAAGACCATCTCCTCCCATGATGTGGATGGACCATACCTCAGCCACCTAGGCACCCTTGTGAGATGTGATGGATCTTTAAAACAAATCTAAAAAGATATCTCCCGCATCCTCCACTCGCGAGATTGATCTTCGTGATTCACGCCGCCTCCAGCTAATGACAAGCTGATCACAAATAGGCTCGAAACTTCAGGTAACGGCCGAGACCCTCACTCTATAAAAAGAGGGTCGGAAAAGGCCCTCGGTAAGCCTTTTCAAGCTATTTCAAACTATTCTAAGCCATTAAAAGTGATAGAAAACACTCAGAAACCTCTCCAAAAAAAGGCTAGATCAACTCTAACTTAGCCATCGGAGGGCCTTCGCCGGAATCCCCGGCCAAGGCTTTGTGCAGGTACCCCTGAGCGCAGGAGGTGGCCCTTTTTCTCCATCCCGGCTGGCGTTTTCTCAGCTTCCTCCGACGTGGTCACCCTCAGGCCAAATTTTAACCACAATATTTGGCGCTAGAGGAAGGGCCTGAGTTGTGATCATGAGGTTGAGGAGTCGAGGAGCTTCTAACGCATCGAGGCGCCGGGCACCAACTTTTGGCAACTCGTTCCAAAGCCTACCCCCTGCGACATAGGCGGATCAAATTTCTCAGGTCCTGCAAGAGTAGTTCAGTCTGCTCATCCAGCAAATTCAGACACTCACCGCAGCCGTTCAAGGTCTGCAGCAGGCGGGAGCCCAGCCTGCACCCCTCCTCGCGGGCGCGAGTCCATAGGACGACACTCGCGATGTTATTCCCCTGCCAAGTAGCGCACGATGGCCGACGACGAAAGAGAGCATTGCCACTACCGAAAGCTCCCACCGAGCTCGATCCCTAAGTCTAGAGGGCTTGTCGCGCAACTATCACCCTAGAAGCCTGTGTCGAAGTCTGAAGCCTCGAGCTTGGGAACATCCATCGGAGGCAGGATCCGCCCCATGCCGAGTGGCGACAGGAGCCTTACCCGTCACCGAGCTCGATAGAAAAGTCGAAGAGTTGGAGTGACAGATCCAGACGCTTCGAGATCAAGCCCCGAAGTGCGACACCAAGCTCGAATTCACAACTGAGTCTCCATTCTCTCGATGGATCGTTGACGAGCTGATTCCTTCGAGGTTCAAGATATTGCAAATTGAGATGTATAATGGCTCATCCGACCTCCTGGATCATTTAGAGAGTTACAAAGCCCTCATGACACTCCAAGGGGCCACAGACGCTTTACTCTGTAGGGCCTTCCCGACAACTCTCTGCAAGGCAGCTCGCCATTGGTTTTTCGGGCTGAAGCCCGGCTCGGTTCTGTCTTTCAAGCAGCTGGGCAGGAAGTTTGTAACTCATTTTGCTGCTAGCCGGCATCAGCACCGGACCTCAGATTTTCTTCTTGACATCAAATAGAAGGAGGAAGAATCTTTAAAAGGCTACATTGATCGCTTTACCTCGGCTACATGGGAGGTTCGCGATCTCGATCAATCCATCGCTATGTCAGTGTTGAAGACTGGTGCTCGGTTCTACAAGTTTCTCTTCTCCATCGAGAATAACTTTTCCGCCAGCTTCGCAGAGATGTTGGCCCGAGCTTGAAAGTATGCCAAGGCGGAGGAAGCAATGGCTTTGCGGCGAGAAGCAACCGAACGACCTTCCAAGATGCAAAAGAAGCGCCATGAGGAGCGCGGCCGACCAAGTAGCGAATCCCCCCAGCGCGAGAAAAACCCTCCTCGGCCCAAGAGCCCGGCTCGCCTGAGCTCTTCCCTCCAGAAGTTCGAAAAAAACACTCCTCTCACATCCACCCGAGTTGAGATCCTCATGAAGATTGAGGGTTGGGCTACCTACGACCCCCCACAAGGATACAACCGTCAGAGTCATGGAAGCACTTGAAAAAGTATTGCCACTTCCACAAGGATCACGACCATGATACGGAAGATTGCTACCAGCTCCGTGATGAGATTGAGGCACTCATCCGCTGAGGACAGTTGGGTCGGTTTGTCCGTGATCAAGCCGACAAAAGGGAGCCTGAGGAATAGAACCCTGAGCCGCGCGAGGAGCAGAATGACAACCGACCCGTTACGGGCATCATTAACACCATTGGAGGGGGGCGAGCACCTGAAGCGTTGAGCCAGGAAGAAGGAGCTTCCTCAAAGCATCCGCGTACTGCGGAAGTCATCTCATTTTCTGATGAAGACCTAAATGGTGTTAATGGATAATGGAAGCTCTGCAAACGTCTTATTTTATGATGCCTTCCAAAGGATTGGAATGACTATAGAACAACTTAAAAGGATGAACCCCCTCAAGGTCGGATCGGGCCCGAAGGATTGCAAGGTGGGCAGTCGAGCTCAGAGAATTTGATCTCGAGCACCGACCGAGGCCGGCGGTTAAAGCCCAAGTGCTTGCCAACTTCGTGGTGGAGTCCACCTTGCCGGATGACCCTCAAGTTGAGCTCAACCTGGAAGAAGAAGACACTCCTGGACAGCCATGGATCCTGCATGTTGATGGCTCCTCGACCTCGGGGGGCAGCGGCGTAGGCCTCATCCTCACCAGCCCGGATGGAGTAGTGGCGGGGCAGGCCTTGCGCTTCGGATTTTCCGCTTCCAACAATGAGGTGGAATATGAAGCATTAATTGCAGGGTTAAAGCTGACGAAAGAGCTCAACGTCCGCCGCCTAAAGGTCTTCAGCAACTCCCAGCTGGTGGTGATCCAAGTTCTGGAGGATTTCGAAGCTCGAAAGTTGTCAATGATGAAATACCTCCAAAAGGTATGGGACATCACTTCGGTTTTAAATAGCTTCGATACTCAGCACATCCTAGGTCGGAGAACGCAAGAGCCGATATGCTATCAAAGCTAGCGACATCCAGTTTGGTCGAGCTCTCGAAGGTCACTTTCCTCGAGTACCTGAAAGTACCAAGCACAGAAGATCCTGAACCAGTCATGTGCACAGAAATCGAGCCAAGCTGGATGGACCCTCTTATCAACTTCCTACAAAATGGAGTCCTCTCTGCGGATATGCTTGAAGCCCGACGAATTGGGAGTCAAGCGACTCGGTACCTTATCTACGGGAGCAAGAGAATAAAAGAACACTGCGGATTTCATCCGAAGATGCGATCGGTGCCAACGCCACGCCAATGATGCCCCAGCCCAAAGCGCCCCGCAGTTTCAACCGCGAGCCCAAGAGGCTCTCTCGACTGCTGGTCCAATGATGCCCCGGTCCGGACTCCGAGGTGCCATGCAGTGTCGACAGCGACCCCAAAGGCTCCCTCGACCGTAGGTACAATGACGCTCTGATTCGAGCTTCGGGGCGCCCTGCAGTGTCGATCGCAAGTCAAAGAGGCTCCCTCGACCGTAAGTACAATGATGCCCTGGTCCAAGCTCCGGGCGCCCTGCAGTGTTGACCACAAGCCCAAGAGGCTCCCTCAATCGTAGGTACAATGACGCCCTGGTCCAAGCTCTGGAGCGCCCTGCAATGTCGACCGCAAGTACAGTGATGCTCCGGTCCGAGCTTCGGGGCGTCCTGCAGTGTCGACCGCAAGCCCAAGAGGCTTTCTCGACCGCAGGTACAATGACATTCCGGTCTGAGATCTTGGGCACCTTGCAGTGTCGACCAGATGCCGAAGAGGCTCTCTGGACTGCAGGTACAATGACGCTTTGGTCCGAGCTTTGGGGCGCCATGCAGTATCGACCGCGAGCCCAAGAGGCTTCCTCGACTATAGGAAATGACGTCTCAGGCCCATGCTCAGGATGTCCTACAGCGTTGACTACGAGCCGAAGAGGCTCCCTCGACCGCATGTATAATGATGTCCCGGGCTCGAGCTCGGGGCATTTTTGCTCGGGGCCGCCCTGCAGCGTTGACCGCGAGCCCAAGAGTTTCCCTCAACCGTAGGTGATGACATCTTGGGCTCGAGCTCGGAGCATCCTGCAGTGTCGATCGTGAGCGCAAGAGGCTTCCTCGACTGCAGGTGATGACATCCCGAGCCCGAGCTCGGGTTGCCCTCCAACATCGACCGCGAGCCCAAGAGGCTCCCTCAACCGCAAGTGATGATGTCTCGGGCCCGAGCTCAGGGTGCCTTGTAGCATTGACTGTGAGCCCAAGAGGCTCCCTCAACCATAGGTGATAATGTCCCGGGCCTGAGCTTAGAGCACCCTGCACCATTGACCACGAGCCCAAGAGGCTCCTTCGACCGTAGGTGATGACATCTCGAGCCCAAGCTTAGGGCGCCTTGCAGTGTCGACCACGAGTCGAAGAGGCTCCCTCGACTGCAGGTATAAGGATGTTCCGGGCCCGAGCTTGGGGCGCCCTGCTGCATCGACCGCAAGCCCAAGAAGCTCCCTCGACCGTAGGTATCCGAGCATAAGGCGCCCTACAACATCGACTGTGAGCCCAAGAGGCTCTCTCGACCGTTGGTAATGACGTCCTGGGCCCAAGCTTGAGGCGCCCTGCAATGTAGACCGCGAGCCAAAGAGGCTCCCTCGACCGCAGGTATAATGACATCTCGGACCCAAGTTTAGGGCACCCTGCAGTGTTGACCACGAGCCGAAGAGGCTTTCTCGACCGCAGGTACAATGACGCCCCGATCCGAGCTTGGGGTGACGTGCAGCGTCGACCGTAAACCGAAGAGGCTCCCTTGACCGCAGGTAATGATATCTCGGGCCTGAGTTCGGGGTGCCCTGCAGTGTCGCCCACGAGCCGAAGAAGCTCCCTCGACCACAGGTACAATGACGCCCCAACTCGAGCTCGGGGCACCCTACAGCGTCGATCGCGGGCCGAAGAGGCCCCTTCGACCGCAGGTACAATGACACTCCGACTCGAACTCGGGGCGCCCTGCAGTGTCGACCGCGAGCCGAAGAGGCTCCCTCAGCCACAGGTACAATGATGCCCCGACCCGAGCTTGGGGCATCCTGCAGAAGAGGCTTCTTTGACTGCAAGAATATGCAATGACGCCTTGGCCTGAGCTCGGGGCGCCCTGCTGCGTCGACCGCAAGCCGAAGAGACTCCCTCGACCTTAGAAAAAATTTTAGGGTGCGTCTACCTTAGTTCAAACGCCCAAGTTAAAGCCTAAAAAGATCTACAAGGCCAAAGGCCGAGTACAAAATGTGCCGACCTTGAGGTCGGATTGAATGCAAAAATGGTCGAGTACAAAAAAGCCTAAGTGGCCGACCTGATAAGTATGACAAGAAAAGAAAAAAAAAAAACAGGACGATCGACAACTCGATTACTTCCTTCGCTCGAGCTAAATAACGACTCGAACTCGACAGTCGGAGGGTGAATGATGGGAGGCAAAATTGGATCGTTCTACTCTAGCGTGAGGCCACCCAATTCCTGCCAAGCAGACCTCAGAGCCGAGCAGGCCAGACCTCAGTCCCGCTAAGACCTCAGAGCCACGAAATATTGCTTGCTGGCCATGCCATAACATGTCAACCAAAGACCATGCCTTGCTGCCCTAGCCATGTTTGCTGCCAAGAGCCATACTCTGCCACACCTGCCAACATTATGTCGTGCACAAAGACTGCCCAAACCATATATCTCATGCGAGCCCTGGCACAATGGCAGATTATTGTTATTATTATTATTATGAACTTTCTCTAATGGCGGATTCATCTGCTTCTCGATTAAAGCATTCTACACTAGCACTCCTCAATACTTGATGGGGGGCAAAATGGATCGTCCTGCTCACAACATGAGACCACCCAATTTCAGCCAAATAGACATCAGCACCGAGCAGGCCAGACCTCGGTGCCGCCGAGCACCAGTCCGACTCCGGACCTTACAAAAGGCCGAGCTGACCTCAGCCAAACATCTCCGCTCGGGGCATCCTGCAGGATCGACCAAGAGCCGAAGAGGCCCCGTTGACCGCAGGTATCTACAATGATGCCCCTCGAGCCGGGCTCAGGGCACCCTGCAGGATCGACCAAGAGCCGAAGAGGCTCCGTCGACCGCAAGTATCCACAATGATGCCCCGGCCCAAGCTCGGGGCCTCCTACCGAGTTGACTTCAGAGCCGAGGAGGTTGGGCCAACCTTAGGGTCCTCCGAGCCGACCTCACCAAATGTATGTCGCGGCCTCCCAAGTCGGCCCAACCTCAATGCTCATCAAGCTGACTTCACCAAGTAAAGGTTGCGGCCTCCAAGCGAGTCCGATCTTGCCTACGGCCGTATACACGTGAGCGCCTATGCGCGCTCCTACGCCCGCATATATGGCCGTACATTACAACCTTACTGTGTCATGCTTTGCTTGCTGGCCACTCTACGACATGACAACCAGGGGCCATACCTTGCTGCCAAGGGCCATATCCTGGTAACATTTGCAACGCCATACTGTGCACAGAAACAGCTCGAAACCTGTGCCTTAAGCAAGCTGGGGCCACACGCCACCTGGGCACCTCCGCAGGGACTATAAATAGCCTCATCAGGTAACGCCTAAGGATTTTTGGCTGGACCATCTAAGATCCACTCTAACTTAATCATCGGAGGACTCTCACCGAAATCTCACCGGCAAGACTTTATGCAGGTCCGCGGTGCGCAGGAAGCGGCATCCCTACTCCATCTCGATTGGTAGCTCCCCCGACTCCTCCGGCAAGGTTACCCTCGGGCCGAATTTAAACCATAACAATACTGATTCAGAAGACACTCTTTTCACCTAAAAGATACATGAGTTTAATTCTTTTACAAACTCACAGGAAGATGGCAGTCACTAACTGATTCCATCCAGGTCGAAGCTTCGCTGAGAGATTTCTTCATGCTGGATCGGCTCCGTCGAGAGCACGCAAACTGCAGTAGCTCTTAAAATTTTCACAGTTGTGCTCAAGGTAAACCAAATATTTCTTGTGAATGGGCAGTTTAAGAAGAGGAAGGCAATTTGCATGTCCGGCCAGACTTAATTTATTCACTAAGTTATACCATATGAACTCTATTCTTCAATACCAACCAGACGCAGATCTTCCCCTTGACAGATGCTTGCTTTCCACGTAGCATTGCACAATGGAAACATTGCAAAGGTTAAAAAAAAAAATGAAATAATAATATTATAATGAAAAAAAGCAGCAGTAATCTTGTTGGAAAAGCTTGAGCTCCGTCTGAGCTCGGAGGATACAGACATCTTATTCCCCTCTCTCATTCAAGGTTAGCCTTTGTACCCTTTCTCTTTACGTAGAAGTTGTCCTATAAAATAATTCATATGGCTGACCAAAGATCAACAGAATCCCCAGTAAAACCGCAGCTATGAAGCATTTTTTTGACCTCCCTTCCCAAGCTCCAACAAGGTGAATGCCTGCAGAGATAAATCTCAGTGAGCATGAATGAGCCTGTGGTCCTCTCCGTGCCTACACTGTGATGGCTGGTGGGCTCGTGGTTCTCTCGCAAAAACACCTTGGCTGGCTCATGTTCATGCCGTTTTGCTAACCGAAACATTTAAAATTTCTTGAAACAACAGCACAAATATTTCTTTTAAATTCCAAACGACGTTTTGCTTAAGTATGCTGCAAATTTACATGACAACGGTTATTGTAATATTTGATGGTAAATTGAGAATTTGGGCGTTGTCCTCACGAGAGATGGATGCAGTGCTTGACGCAATCACCTACAGACCATCTCCATTAGCATGTCAACGTGTGATCAGAACATTGTGAGGAGATTGTCCGATTCATTTGTTTTGATTCTACTTTCTTGTCCTACAACGGGAACAACTCATGTGAGGCAGCAATGTAGAGTTCTAGGCATATTGCTCGTAACTCTCATATATTTTTTTTTTTTTGCTGAAAACGGGTATTCATACAGTACGTGTGTGAATACATCCAATAAAGTCAAAAAAGACTAACTCACGGAGAGCCAGTGGCAGCTCCCCCTCCCCCACCCAAAAAGTATACCCTGAGTGATGAGCCGCAAAGGCAGCCACCCAGTCGGCTGCCCCATTGGCTTCTCTGAATACATGCTTGGCCTGGATGGCCACCCCAACCCCACACATCATCCCTATATCCCGAACCAAGGGGTGGTCTGGGCCCTCACCCCTCAGCTCCTCCTGGATCCAGCTGATAACTGTGGCTGAGTCGCCCTCCAAGACAATCGCCTCGGCCTGCAGTACCTGCCTCGCATAGCGAAGACCCGCCCAGGCAGCTCGTAGCTCTGCCCCGGGGACCGACGTGCCGAAAACCTGACAGCCTCCTGCTGCCACCACTCTGGAATGCGAATCCCGTATCACGAAACCCGCACCTCCTCGCGCACCTGCATCCATGACCGATCCGTCGAAGTTGACCTTGAGGAAACTCGGGGGTGGGGGTTCCCAGGTGAAAAACACCTGCTGAGGAGCTGCCGGAGCAGAGAGGGAACCCCAGGTGTCCCGAGCTATCAGAGGTCCATCTGAAGAAGGTCTGATCTCCAATGCCTGGGCTCGCGCGAACTCCGCAACAAACCTCGGTGACACCCTGCGCTCACCGAAGGTGCGGGCGTTCCTCGCCAGCCAGATCTGATGTGCTGTGCAGGTCGCTCGGATAGCCTCCTGGCCTGTCCGAGGCCGGGCCAGCCACTGCTGCATCATCTGCACAAACTGAGGCCTCCCACACCAAACCTCCTGCGGGAATCCTGCCCACAGCCATGCCGACCTCGCCCACGTACACTGGAAAAGCACGTGGTCGATCGACTCCTCAACACCACATGTCCCGCACTCCGCAGGGATCCCCCAAGCTCGCCTGCTCAGCACTGCTCTCGTCGGGAGGCGGTCCCATGCCACCTTCCATAAGAAAAGTGCCGCCCTCGGGTGAAGCCCCGACCTCCAGATCCAAGTGTAGTCCAGCCCCGGCTCGTGCTCCTGCAGAATAACACCGGCGAGATCTCTCAGACTGACCCTGGACCGGCAAGAGGTGCCCCAAACCCTGACATCAGGCCCCCCCAACCTGGCACCGGGAGGGACCGGATCCTCTCAGCTAGGTATCCTCCGAACAGCTGACATAGCCTAGCGTCATCCCATGCTGACTCCCCTGGGGAAAGAAGATCGAAGACCCGCAACCCCTCCGCTGCCTCGGCATCAAACATGGTCGGCCAGCACCTCAATGGAACAGTATCCACCCATGGGTCCGCAGTCACATCAATGCTCCGCCCATCACCAATCAGCCACCTGGTATTTGCTGACACAGTCGGCAAATACCTCCCAATCTCACGCCACATGAAGGAGACTCGTCGCGCCCTCCGGGCCGCCTCTGAGCCCCCACGGCCATATCTGGCTGCCATCACCTGACTCCACAGCCCGTGTGGCTCTAACAAAAACCGAGCTGCATGCCGAGCAATGAAAAGCTCGCGCCGCTCCAGAAGGGACTGTATCCCGAGGCCGCCCTCACTAGTAGGTCGGCATACATGCTCCCAGGCCACCAAGTGCACCCCGTGGCCTCCGCCATATGACCCCCACAGGAAACATCGCAGCAGTCGCTCGATCCTCAGCAGGGTCGTCTTCGGAACCACGGTGTTGGCCATGAGGTATACTGGCATGGACCCCAACACCGATCTAATCAAGGTCAGTCTCCCCATCATAGACAGGGAGGCCGCTCTCCAACCCTCCAACCTGCTCTCCACCCGCTGCACCAGATAGGAGCACTCTGCCATCCGCAGTCTGCGACCTGTGATAGGAACTCCCAGGTAGGTCAATGTCTCCTCCTGCTGAGGTATCTGTAGAATCTCACGGATCTCCTGTCTGACCCTGCTCTCTGTACTCGGGCTGAAGTGGACTGCTGACTTGTGGAAGTTAACTCTCTGACCTGACGCCGCACAATAATCCGCGACTACTCTCCGAAGTACCCGCGCATCAGAAACCCGCGCCCTGGCCAAAAGAAGGCAATCATCAGCGAAAAGTAAATGGGAAAGAGGACTAGCCCCCGGGGCGGGAACATAGGCCTCAAGCTCTCTGCGGGCACACACCCTCTGCAAATCACGAGACAAAATGTCAGCACAAAGAATAAACAAATAAGGTGATAGAGGACATCCCTGACGCAGCCCCATGGTGGACTCGAAGAAAGGGGAAGGCGTGCCGTTGACCAAGATAGAAAACCTTGGACCCCTGACACACCCCATGATCCAACTGATCCACTGTCTGTGGAAGCCAAACGCCTCGAGTACCTGCTGAAGAAATCTCCATCTGATCCTGTCGTAAGCTCTCTCCATATCCAGCTTAATGGCCATCAAGCTACGCCGCTTCGATGCTCGCTGCAGATCCCACATCATCTCCTGGGCCAACAGAACATTATGGGAGATGTTTCTGCCGGCTATAAAGGCCCCCTGCTCCGGACTGATAATGCCAGACAGTAAGGGCTTCATCCTACGGACCATTATTCTAGCCACAACCTTATACAAGGTTGTGCACAAACTAATGGGTCTGAAGTGGCCGGGCTCCGCCGCCCCCTGACGCTTCGGAATGAGTGTGATGAAGGTAGCCTTCCAGTCATCCGGCATCCTCTCCTGAGAGAAGAAGCACTGAATAGCCTCTACCACTGCTATCCGAATGATACCCCAATACTGTCGGAAGAAGAACGGGGGGAACCCATCCGGACCCGGGGCCTTGTCTGGAGCCAAAGCCCAGACTGCCTCCTGACCTCCTGTGCGGACACTGGTCGGACCAGGGCTGCGTTCTCAATATCCTCGATCCTCGCATCCAACCTCAAGGGATGGTCGCTGTCGCCGGGCTCCTCATCCGCCGTCCATCTGTCGCGGAAGAAGTCCAACAAGACCTGGCGAATGGCAGGCTCGCCTTCCACCCGATATCCAGACCCGTCCCGCAGCGAGTGGATAGTGCTACGCTGCCTACGGATAATCGTAGACCGGTGGAAGAAACTAGTATTGCGGTCACCCTCATGTACCCACTGAACCCGATATTTCTGTCGCCAGAAGATCTCGTGCTGCCGTAGCAGTGAGTGGTGGGTCGCTAGAAGCCCCCGGAGATCACCCATCTCATCCACCGAGAGCTCACCCTCTAGGTCTTCCTTCCGCTGCAACTCAGAGATCGCGGTCTCTACCCCCTCTACTCTCCGAAAGATGTCACCCACAGTCTCACGGTTCCACCGCCGAAGGCGCCTCTTAGCCAATTCTAGTTTGCGCGATACCCGGTGCATGGCATCTCCACGTACCGGGATGCGCCAAGCCTCACGGACAATGTCCCAGGACTGGGGGTATGATAGCCAAACCTTCTCAAAACGGAAGGGGCTATGATGATTGGGGCCCGATGATGTGGAGATCAGCAGGGGGCAATGGTCTGAGGCAATCCGAGGTAGGTGACTAACCCTGCAAGTGGGGAAACGAAGGATCCAGTCCGGAGACGCAAAGGCCCTATCTAGACGCTCCCAAACCCTAGCACTGCCGAGCTGATTATTGCACCAGGTAAAGTGAGGTCCAGAGAAACCTAAGTCCACCAGGCCAGTACGTGACACAAAATCGCGAAACTCCCTCCTGTCCGCTCTATCCATAAAGGCTGCCCCGCCCCTCTTGTCGCCCGAGCTCAAGATGCAATTAAAGTCACCAACTACAACTGTCGGGACACCCTGGGCAGTAAGGCTGGCGATCTCCTGCCAGAGGACTCTCCTGACCCTATAATCCGTGCTCGCGTACACCCCACACATAACCCATGGGGCAGCATCCGGCGCCGAAGTGACCATAACTACCTGCTGGGGGCAGTTGTGGAAAACATCAAAGGTCGCCACCCCTCGCCTCCACAATAGCAAGATACCTCCCGACAGCCCTCGGGAATCGACTGCGTATGACTCCCAGTCCCTCCCCAAACGCCGTCTCAAACGTACAAGCCCCTCACCAGATAGCCGGGTCTCGCTAATGAAGCAGATCTCCGGACAATGAACTTGCACTAACCGTTTGAAGGATGACATGAAGGACGGCTTGGCCGCCCCCCTACAATTCCAGGCTAGGATCCTCATGGATCACAGTCCACGTAGTCGGCCTCTGACCCATCCTCCCCCGGGGCTGCGGGGCCAGCCTCAAGTGTGCTACCTGGGCCCTCCCGCAGCTCAGCAGGTGCGACCTGCATGACTGCCGCCCTAATGCGCTGCACAGCAGTCGTGTGGTCAGTGTCCTCTCCCGTCACCATCGGTGCGGCCTGACCCCCCTGCGAAGGCGGCACGATGTAGTCCCTAGCCTCGCTCCCACTGGGCGCGTCCTCCCGCTGCTCATCTTCGGCCGGAGGCCAAGGGCCAAACCGAAAGACGCCATCATGGTCAGTGCCCACCCGCACGTCCCCAGGCAGAACCCCACTCGTCACACCCAAAGTGAGAGGAGCATGATCGCCGTGTGCGGGGGGACCCGGCTCCGAAGCTACTTCCTGATGAGGACGCGTAAACCGGAAAGGCCCGGCTAGCTCCTCGCTCGGGCCCTGCCATGCTAGTCCAGACCGACCCCCCAGGCCCATATGTGAGTGGGCCTGTGGGCCCGAAGAAATGTGGCCCAAGGGAGCAACCGCGGGCTGGGCCTGAGGGCCCAGCTCCCGCGATACCTCGGCTGACCGCGCGGCCTCTTGGCCGCGCGCATCATCGCGCGGGCCCAGCAAATCCTGGGCCCGCACGATCGCGTCACCGGGCGCTTTCAGCGCGCCCGGCGCGTCCCCTAGCTCCGACGCGCTGCTGGCGCAGAGCGCGCCAACAGCTCGGGCCGCGCCGGTGACATGGGCCGCGCCCGCGTCGCGGATCGCGCCCCGGCCCGCCCCCACCGGCCTGCGACCCCGGCGCCCGGCCCCGTGGGCCCGGCCGCGCTGGGTGGGCTCGGTTGGGTTCCCTCGGCCCACAGGAACGAGGGCCAGTTGGGCCTCTCGCCCGGTACCCCCCGATGGGCCAAGGCCCGCCTGCGGCCTGGGCCGCTTCTGGGTTTTGGCCCGGCCTGTGGCAGCTCGGCTGGGCTCGGGATCGGCCCCGATCGGAGCCTTGCCGAGTCGTCGGCTCGGTCCCGGGTCCCCCGACTCGGCCAACAGGTCGTCAGCCGAGTCCACCAGGAAGGGGCCGAGGGAGATGTCCCGGTGGCCATCCCCCCCAACGGCGAGTGGGGACCGGCGGCGAGCCACCTTCGCCGGCTTCTGCCAGCCCTCGGAGTCCACCGGGGACGCCGGCGTAGCCGGTCGAGGCGCCGGGGACAGCGGCCGGGTCGAGGGCAACTCGGGCCCCTGGTGCGCCTCGGTCGTCTTCCCCGGCCGCGACGGCCGATCCTCCCGCGAGGCTCGTTGCCGAGTCGCCACCATCCAGGGACCGTAGATCGGTCCCTGTGCGCTCACCCCGACGCCCGGAGCTGGCTGGGCAGACCCGCCCCCCGGGTCCACCGCAGCCGCCGAAGCCGAAGCCGTTGCCGAACCGGTGCTCCCCTCAGCGCTAGCAGTCGCCGGCGAGCGGCAAGCCGCTGCCTGGTGGCCCAAACGCCCACACCGGGAGCACACCGGGGCATTTTCGAAGACGAAGGGCTGCCATCGCACCTTCGTCTTCCCCTGGATCAACACTCCCGGCCGCAGAGGTTTGGTGGTGTCAACCACCACCCTGACCCGAGCGAAGCCCATCGCCTGCCTCTGTTCGGTGAAACTGTCCAGGGCAACCGGCCGTCCCGCCCGAGCAGCTATGCAGAAAATGGTCGGCGTCGACCAATATTCCGGCGGCAGGCGAGGCAAACGGAGCCACACCGTTGCCGTCTGCACGGCCTCTTCACCGGGTTCGAAGTCCGGCACCCAAGGGGTCATGGCGAGCAATTGCCCAGCCACCACCCACGGCCCCTGGCTCAGCGCCCGGTCCCGGTCCTCCGTCGACCGGAACCTCAGGGCGAGGTAGCCGTCCGCAAGCGGGACGGCCACCACCTCTGTCAGCTTTGTCCGGGCGGCGACCTCCTTCGCCACCCACTCGGCTGGGACACGGCGTCCGAAGCTCCGGACCACCGCTGCCCGCCCTTCCCATTCGAGCCGCGCCGCCGCGATCGGCTCCTCCGGAGGATGCAGCACCTCCGGGAAACAGCGGCTCAGCCGCTCGATCTCCGCGGCCGTGGGCCATTGAGTCACCCACGGCCCCGGCCTCGTCCAGGCTCCAGAGCTCTTACCACTGCCTCTCGCCGCTCCCTCCGTTGCCGTCCCGGTCGACTGCTTCTCCCTCCGATCCATGGGCGCCCTGCAAGGAAGAAGACAGTAAGAAATCGCTGTTCCGTCGAGCTGTTAGCAGATCCCGTCGCAAGTCCCGCCACCCGGATGGACGGCCGGCCTCCCGCGACGCTGGAAACCACTTCGCCTAGGCCGGCGTTGACACCGACGGGGAGTTCTCCGGCGGAAACTATCCGTTGGAAGTTTCCCCAGAGCACTGTTCCGTTGGAACTTCTTTTGATGCCTCGAACTTTTCCACATCGTAACTCTCATATTAGCAAAGCAAAAATCATTATAAGAAAAGGAGGGGATTGCTGAGGACCACATGCCTACGCTTGCTTATTTAATTCCTTCTTTTTTTCCCATGCATACGTCAATTCTGCTGCTCAAACTCATGACGCAATACGACACCGCATGGGACTTCCCCACGCTTAACAACATGCAGATATATATATATATTATGTTTTTACTTTCTTTTTTTGCAAAAAATGGTACCTAGACACTAATCGTTTTAGTGATATAAAGAACAATACGATGTGTTTTCTTTGTTATTACCACCATCATTTAGCAAGGTTCTTAGATATAATTCATTTGCTCAAGTAAATGGGTAGACGACATCCTTCATTTGAGCACCACCGGACCCATGCTGGCTTTCTGTGTTTTGATCTTATATGCTGATGTAGGCAAGCATAATTATGCACAAGAAAATGGAGTGGTTATATAGGAATTAGTGTAACACAAGAACAAACTGCCTCTTATATGCCACCTCATCAGCTCTAAAAAGGTCATAGTATATATATCATTTGTGTTATAAAATTTTTCCCTCCCTTCGATCGTAAACATGCTTTTTGATTTCAAAAGTCGAGTGTTAATAATTAGTAATTACCCAAGTATTCTAGTCTAATTTAGCTGGCAAAACAATAGCATATCTTTTGAGATCATCTGCTATTGAGATCTCCACCATCAATCACAATAGCATAATGTTGTCGAATTGTGGGATAAAGAAAAAATTTGTAAAATTGTCTCTATGGCTGGAACACCCCTATTCCTGGATGAGTGGACTGAATCATCAACCAGGAAAGGTCTTGCCCGAGTTTGTGGGCTCATCAATACAATGAAGAGAGCAACTCGGATCCGGGTGAAGGACAATTTCATATGGCCGCAATTCATCTATGAGGAGCTATCGGATATCAATTATTTCTGTGGTCATATTGGAAAAATCTTGGAATCCTATGGTTGTGCTCTGATCCAGGAGGCTAGATACGTGTATGGACGCTGGATCCGTGCAACCAGGGTACTTGTTTCATCATCGATGACTCAGGAGTGTTAGATATATGCCCTAGAAGCCAATCTGGCTGACACATTGTTAATTCTAGGGACATAATTTTGTACTTGACTATTTATTATTGAATAAATAAAAGGCATCTTTTCATTCATATTATTTATGTGTCTATGAATCGTCCAAGAAATTAATAAGATGATGATGCATATTCTCAAGAGTTGAGAATTTGAGCCATGTATCATTGGTGATTAATTTCTAAATGCTCCTGATCAATAGATCATCACGAGGACGGTGATCGATCCGATCAGTGCACAGATCACTTTCCTTCTGGATGGACGAGACTTGAGTCCACAGTGTAGGGACACTGAAGTGATAGTGCAGGTGCTTGTTAGAGAACAAGAGTACTGAGCGTGATCAAGACAAGAAGTCACTTGGATGTCTATCCACTCGTCAGTGACTTGCTTGATGTTGCAGTAGTATGACTGGTCCTTTGACCTGCGGTGCTTCAGCTACTCACAGTGAGGTTATTGTAGTTTGACACACGTATACATGGTCTCTAGTCATATGGGTCCTTGTAGTGTAGATTGGCTGCAGTAAGTTCACTGTAGGAGTAGGGTATGCACTTACATGGAATCTATCGACCTTGATAGAAGAGGAGTGATCCTACGTGATTTGTTAGACTGAGTTCTAAGACCTTGGCCAGGGCAGTAATATAAAGTGGAGAAAGAGTTTTCTACTATCGAACTCGAGTCGAATAAATCTTGACATATGACAGACGAAGGGGTTTGACGAGTTATCCATGACCTCCGTCCTGTAGGGATCCACGATAGTAGGACTGTATCACACGATAACTGCACCTAGAGGTTCATCATTCTATTCTACTGGATAGCCACTACATGCTGCTAGGTGTCACTGGTGGATGGTGGGACTCACAGGGATTATCTCGATGATCGATAAACCCTAAAGAGTAGAGTTGGAATCGTTCCAATCCATTGAAAGGAGTTTTCAATGATATTGTGATAGAGATCATAATATATCTCACTACCAGTCAGAGTAGAACCTATGGGATCACACACACTAGAAGTAATGACCGATCCGATGGTTGAATCGTGATTAGGAATCACAAGTAATCAATTTGATTGATAATAAGTTGAAGAAGGAACAAAGGGAATTGATTAATTGGACTTAAAACAAGAGTCCTACTTGAAGTAGGATTCATAGAGTCCTAATTGGATTAGGACTAGAAATCCTACTTGGACTGAGATTCCTACTTGGACTGGAAATCCTATTTGGAGTAGGACTAGGAGTCCTACTTGGAGTAGGATTCATAGAGTCCTAATTGGATTAGGACAGGAATACTACTTGGACTGGAATTCCTACTTGGACTGGGAATCCTATTAGGAGTAGGACTAGAATTTCTACTTGGAGTAGGATTCCTATAATCCTAATTAGATTAGGAGTTTTGAATTAAATTTGGATTCCTACTTAGAGTAGGATTCCTAGAGTCCTAATCGGATTTGGACTTCGAATTCAAATTAGAGTCCTAATTGGATTAGGACTAGAATTAAACAAGTCCTAATTGGATTAGGATTTCTTAAGTCCCAATTAATTATTAATCCAATGAATCAAGATGGCTCCTAATTAGATTAGGATTGAAGAGTTCAATTGAGTCATGGTTCATTCAAGTTCTAATTGGATTAGGACTAGCATAGATTGAACCCAATTGATTCATGATTTGGACTAAACCAAATAGGAGCCCTAGATGCTATTTAAGAGGAGGCTTGGGGGCTGACCTAATTTCATAAGAAGCTCTCCCCTTGTGGCCGTATGCCCCCTTTTCTCCTCTCCTCTTGGATCAGCCGCAAGCAAGAAAGAAAATGATCCATGGTGGTCTCCTTCTTCCTCCTCCGTTTGGGATTCAACGCAAGGAAAGGAAAGGCTGCATCTAGCTTTTTGGATCTTCTTCCTTGATCCTTTCATCTTCTTCCTCCTCCCTCTAGCATTCAAGAGTTGAAAGAAAGGGAGGTGATCAGCCATCAAAACCAATCTTTGCAAGGGAGCTAGCACCCCGGGGAGATTAGAGCGATTGTATCGGTCCTCTGCTTCATGTGGATACCCGTAGAGGCCGGGCACTTGAACGGCTTCAAGCGAACCTTCATCCTAAACCACGAATTTCAGTTTGCGGTGATCATCTACCCGCACAAGGTGAAGATCTGATCTTCCTAAAGTTATTAAAAGTTTTTAATCCTTATCTATCTACGAACGGTTTTGAACAACGTTCATGCGATGAACAGTTGATCCCGCGCATGCCTCTTCCGCTGCATCTGAATTTTTTTAAATTTCAGCGGCATGATCGGGGTTTTCTAACAAGGAGGCCAGACGTTCACCCCCTTTGAACCTTACCGGTGACCAGTCTTCAACAACATGCGTGGATGCAACCACGAAAGACTATGAAAAAGCCCCAACCTTGGCCTCGCAAGCTAGAGTTGACAATACCCAATCAAAGGTATATAGATCCTGATATGCTCCATTGATGAGTGATGATTCTGAGGAGCAGGCAGCACATCCAATGGAGAACATAATAGTGCCAGCAACCGTAGTGCCATTTTTTGGTACAAGGGTGGTAAAGGAGAAAAGGAAGAGGTCTCCACCAAAAAATCAAGAGATCTGTCGTGCTTCTGGATCAGAATCTCCACCTCAAATAAAAGTACTGCTGTTCGAGAAATCTAGTAACCACAGAGTTGATCACACACAATATTCTTCCACTACAATAGTTTCAAAGATGCAAAATATTTGCAAAGAAGTGTGGAGACCGATAGGGATGCTGACCACAAGTGTTGTTGCGCCACAGCATGAAATAACTAAAGTCCATACAGGCAAACTATAATCTAAGGTTGAATCAGCCAGCACCTCTGATCCGAGCAATTCTTCCCAATTCCATGAAACTTATGTTATACAATCGCAACATAAGCTTCAAAGCATTGCTGAACTTGAAAATGGCATTAAGGTCTCACACCCTGAGGGGAAGGAGCACCTAATGAAAAGCAATGCTGTGAAGTCTGAAGGCACTTCAAGTATGACTCATGGTGTGACTGAAAAGGATTCGGTTGCACTAAACATCAACTACTTATGAAGATTCTGACATAGAATTGTAGGGATGCAACAAAGCCTCCATTTGCAAATTATACAAGATATCTAATCTAGCAATATAATCTAGATACATGTTGTTCTTTGGAGACTAGACTTTCATGTTAAGCCCTAAAACGAGTACATAGAGTAGTAGGTATGTTATGGAATATCTATATGATTCCTGCTCATGACCGCTCAGAGGCATAATAGTAATATGGTGCAAAGATCTAGGCAGTATCCACTTCACACATGTAAATAAACAAGCTGCTTTCGAAGTAACATCCCAAGATCAAAGACCGACATGGATCTTGGGGGCTATCTATGCAAGTGTCACGCCCCGAACCCAACACCCGGGGTCCGGTACGCGACCGGCCGCATGAGCCCTAGAGCAGTGCCCTAAAGATCATGCAAGGCCTATGATTAACAAAAATTCTAATAAATCCACAATTAATCTAGTAATTCAAATAGAGCAGTCCGACATGTCCAAAATAAACAAATTAGTTCATTTACAAGCTCTTCAAATGTTCATCGACATCAAAGAAGGATAAACAACTAACTAACTAATGACTCTGGTGCTCGCACTCTGCGCCCATCCCATCCAAATCTAAGCATCCTGCAACTCTGATAAAAAGAAAGAAGAAAAGGGGGTGAGCTTTACAGCCCAGTAAGAATCCCTACACATCCACACCAACACAATAATGATAAAAATCTGAAAACCACGACAAGTCAAAGTACATATCATGAAGTCATAAACCGGCTATCAAAGCTCAAATAATCGATACATGTATGTATATCAAACATCAATAAAAGTCCAGCCACACAAGAAATCTATAGCATATGATAGCTCATAAACATGTATTATAGTTTCAATGTCTTTTCTTCAACTTGATCCGGATTAATTATCTTTCCGACTTTGGGTCAAATCTCAGTCACATTTCTCAGCCTGTGGTGGGGCAACCAAATTATCACATTTTCAGCCTGTGGCAGGGCCTGCACATTATAGTTCCACATTTCTAGCCTGTGATGGGGCCTACCAAAGTATCACATTTTCAGCCTGTGGCGGGGCCTGCACATTATAGTTCCACATTTCTAGCCTGTGAGGGGGCCTACCAAAGTATCACATTTTCAGCCTGTGGCGGGGCCTGCACATTATAGTTCCACATTTCTAGCCTGTGAGGGGGCCTACCAAAGTACCACATTTTTCAGCCTGTGACGGGGCCTGCCATAATAACAAGATAAACCCAAAGTCCCTTTTCATACAATCCAGTTTACATCCACACATCAATTCCTTTATATTTATTTCCGGCTTTAAACTAACCACGGTCACGTTTCCAGCCCGTGACGGGGCAACCAATATCACATAGTTAGTTTAGAGCACCACATCCATCAGTCCAATTATGTAGGTGTAAGTTATGCGCATGCATGCATCCATCATTATACCAATCACAAGCAAAGACGATCAAAATACAATTTAAATATAAAAACCATTTTGCTTTGTCTGGATCATAGCATATCAAACATATATATAGTGCAAAATATTTATATCATGTAGGATTGGCGTACAAGGATTCTTACTGAAATTGTAGACTGACTCAAACACAGTCCGAATCACAACCTACGCGCTGGGGTGCTGAGTCCCCTGATCAAAACCTCCTGGCTCTGCCGACTCTTCCTCTACAACATCAATTACAAATCACAAACTAAATCATTTAATATTTAAATATTCCAAACCATAATTGATATTTACTATGGGGTTCATAACCAGATCTCCAAACATCTCAATCTCTCCAAGTCTAGGGCAGTCGGGGTGGCCCGACTCCCACCCTTGTACCACCGGCCCATGTCGTCGCCAGCCGTGGCCGCTGCCACGCCGGCGACGATGGCCGGTCCCGATGAAAAGACCAAAAAAAGGGTGGATGATAGAGAAGGGTTCTTCCTCCACCTCTTTGGTCCAAGGGCAACAGCCGGGGTGGCTGTGCCCTCACCTCCCCACCCTCGGCCACCATTGGCCGAACCATCGCCGGCCGCCCCTGCTGCAGTCGCCGGCGATGGTAACCGGCTAAGAGAAAGAGAGAGGAAGAAGTCTCTTCCTCTTCTTCTTTTTCTTCTTCTCTTATTATTATTATTATATTATTATTTTTCCTCCTTTTTCTTCTTCTTCTTCTTCTCCTTCTTCTTCTTTCCAACCGACACAGACCCCTCCCCCTTCCTCCATTTCTTCCACGGAAAGGCCACCGTGATGGTGGCTCGGCCCCCAACCGACGACACCCAGCCGCCGTCGCCGCCGCCGGTGGCCAACCGACGAGGGGAAGAGGAGGAGAGGATGGGATCACGAGGAAGAAGACCCCGGATCCATCTCTCCCCTTCTCCAATAAACCCTAGAAATCCCAAAATAATTCTCTCACAGTCCCGACCGACCACAATGCCATGGTTCTCGGCCAATCCCGGCGGCCAGCGGCCGGCGGCAAGATCCGAAAAGAGAAGCCGAAACAGGGTACCCCTGTTTCGGATCCTTCTCCGACGATCTCACCGGCCAAATCCCCATCAACACCGCCCGAAAAGCTAGCAAATGAAACGCAAAGGAAGGATTCACGCTTACCTCAGTCCGATGGGTGTTCCGGCGACTTTTCCGGCGAGGAATCGGAGGAGAAACCGCGAGTAAACCGGATCAACGCGCACGGCTCCAAGATCTCTTCTTGTGGGGATCTTCACCGAAGGAAAGAGGTTGCCCTGCGGCCGGCCGGATCCTCTCTCCGGCGCTCGTCTCATCCGGCGATCAACCCCCCTAACGCTTCCGCCGCCCTCTCTCCCGCACCCCTCTCTACCACGATCGTGCCTAGGGCACGATCTTAAAAGGGAGATGGGCCCGGTCTTTTCGGGCCGGCCCGTCTCTCTTTCTTTTTTTTTTTTTTTTTTCATGGGTATTACAGCAAGAACCTATACACTTGAACGTAGAGGCGTCTAGATGGAAGTTGAGTCGGTTATGTCCATGGGGCTTCCCTTAGTCATAATAGGAGATTTCAATTGCATTTTGAATGCTGAAGATATAAAAAGGGAGAGCCTTTTCATGTGACAGGGACATCTATGAATTTAGATCACCCTTTTTTCGAACAACCCTCATTGATCTGGGTTATTAGGGACTGAACTTCACCTAGTGTAATAACTGTCAAGGCATGGCTAGAGTTTGAGAAAGAATTAACCATACATTTGCTTCAGATCAATGGTTGCACTATTTTCTAGAATCTAAAGTATCTTACCTCACCAGATTCATCTCTGATCATTGCTCCATTCTATTATCAGCATCGGATAGCAATTTACGTAAGAAAGTGCCATTCCGATTTGAAAAATTATGGCTGCATTGTGAAGGCATTAATAAAGTAGCGTGACAAGTGTGGTGTTGTGATGGCAATCATTCTCCAGGGGTTAGACTCTTCGTGCTGTTACACAAAATCCGAAAAGCCATCATGAAAAGAAAGCACCATATTGGTAATATTTTCATAAGGAGGCAATAATTTTATGATCAAATTTATCATCTTCGAATGTTGGAAGCATAGCAAGGTGGACTCAGAATGCAACATCACACACTTCTCCTGGCACTCTTGCAGGCTTACCACAAAAATCTCTATATGCAAGAGTTGTTGTGGAGGCAAAAATCATGAGCCACTTGGCTATATAAGGGGGACGCAAATCTATGATTCTTCCACAAATATATGATTCTTCAAAGAAGGTAGGATAGGATTTCAATGTTACAAAATGCTCAGGGTGATAAGGTGGAGGATCTGAATGAAATTGACACTATTTTGAAAACCTCTTTCAACAAAGATGGACTAGACAAATGAATGTGAAGGAAATGGGCATTCCCACAATTTCTTCTATTGTCTCAGAGGAACAAAATAACAACCTCACAAAATATGTGACAGTGGAAGAAATTTAAAAAGTTGTCAGAAGTATGCACTCTGATAAGGCCTCAGGACCAGATGGTTACCCGACTTTCTTCTATCAACATTTCTAGCAAATAATCATAAAGAGGTAATACAAGCTATTCAATACTTCTTTGACTATTGCATGATGCCAGAGTCTTAGAAGAAAACATATATAACTCTCATCCCCAAGAAGAGTAGCCCTATGACAACTAGCAACTATCGGCCAATAAGCTTATATAAAGTATTGACTCAATTTGAAATCCATCCTAAATTCATTTTCTGGATTGGAGCATGCATATCGGAGCCCCATTTTGCATTGCTTGTGAATGGATCTCCAACCCAATGGTTTCACCCATCTTGGGAACGTCGGGGGTGCCCATTATCACCATATCTATTCATTATTATCTCTAAGGTTCTTTCCAGATTCCTTAATTGTGCAATCCAAAGCAACATTATGAGAGCATAGCGATTGCCTAGAGGGGGGTCCAATGGTGTCACACATCCTTTTTGCTGATGACCGCTTACTTGTGTCTAAGGCCACAATGAAGGATGTGGGTTGCCTTAAAGCAATCATTGATGTATATTGCTCTATATCATGCCAAGATATCAACCTTTTGAAATCTCAGATTATGATCAGCCTGATTACCCCAACATCTATAAAAGTTCCAATTCAAAGAATTCTTATAATCAAGGAGAATATTGGAGTTTGGAAATATCTTGGAATTCCTTTATCCAAACAGTCCTTTCAAGTCAGTAGCTTGTACCTTTATTGGGGAAAAGATGACTACCAAGATTGCACATTGGCAGTGGAAGGCTCTATCAATGGTAGGTAGAGCAACCTTGCTTTATTCGGTGGTCTCATCCATTCCTCTATATTGCTTGTTTAAGAAGAAAAGGGGATTCGTCCCCATAGGAGGTATTGTTTGTTTTGGGGCAGGTAGAAGCCTCCCTCACGGTTTTATCCTTCAAAAGGCACCTCCTGAGGAAAGAAATTTTTGCCCCTCCATTTAAGGCACAATCCATTCCGCTACTCAACCGATGTGAGACTAAGTCCCTAGCCCCCTCCACCCCCAACACTAGCCCTCCGAGCGGGAAAGATTCGTGCGGGGTCTATGGAAGGTCCACGCTCACCGCACCATCTATTAGAAAAGAAAAAGGGGATGCGTCCCTACAGGAGGTATTGTCTGCTTTGAGGCACGTAAAAGGTTCCCTCAGAGTTTTACCCTTCAAAAGGCGCCTCCTGAGGGAAGGGGTTTTTGCTCCTCCATTTAAGGCACAATCATTTCCTCTACTCAACCGATGTAGGACTAAGTTCCTGGCCCCCTCCACCCCCCACACTGCTTATCTTGTATCCATGCGCCGATAGGGTTCCTAAATAAATTAGAAAGAGTATATCAGGCCTTTTTTGAGGGGCATGATTAGACCAAAAGAAGTTACATCTTATAGCCGGGGAAACCATATGTCAGCCTAGCAGTCAAGGAGGATTGGGAATCTCTTCTTTACACACCAAGAGGAAAGCTTTTTAATGTAAACTGACTGCTCAACTTACTATGAATCCCAACTCCCTCTGGGGCCAAAGTTGTCCCACCCAAATATCAGTTCAATGGGCCTTGGTCATTTTACTCCAAACCCCAACACTGTTCACTAATGTGGAAAAAATCTGTGATCACGGGCATGTCATTCAGAACCAAGTAATTTTGGGCACTCAATTGATGTTCTTAATGACTCTTGGATATCTACCATTAATTCCAATTACACAACGGCCTACGAATATCAATATGAACTACCCAAATGCTGATTTGCGAGTTAGTTATTTGATAACACCTTCCAGATGCTGGAATCTGGACATGCTGTCTGATTTGCTCCAATCTGAAATGATGAACCAGATATATAGCGTGCCTCTTGCGCATGAAGACTGGTCTGATCAGCTAGTATGGGGCAGCAACGTATTCAGCCATACACCCTCAAAGATATATACTCAAGAAACCACAGTTGGAATCTAATCCCTGTCCAACTTGGTTATGGTCTATGAGGGTCAAATACTTTTGGTGGAAATTGCTTTGGAATAGATTGCCTTGTAAAGAGCTTCCAACCAGAAGAGGAATAATTGACCCTGCACACACATTACGTAACCTCTGTCAAAAACACTATAGAAGATTGCAATCGTGTGTTATTTAAATGCTCCTTTGCAGTGAGTTCTTGGAACCAGCTGAGATGTGCGTCGGCAATTGACTCTGTGCCAACTTCTTTGTCGGGCTTGGTTATTTATTTGATGTCTGCAACCGGGGTAGAGGAGGAGCACCGGTCATTGTTGGATATGCTTACTTGGCTGATTTGGTCGGCTCGAAATGAACGGATCTTTCAAAATATCACTCAGTCCCCTCCACAACTTGTGAGAAGGGCCTTCACCTACCTCAGTCATAAAGAAGTTGATGCAAATCAAAGCATCTATAAGATTCCGTCAGGGAACTGGAATAGGATAGCAGGTTGCTGCTGAATATCGGCTTCACTTCGAATCACAGAACCTTGTGGCTACCCCCTCTCTCTTAGTTATTTTAAATACTTTAAAATACTTTTTCATGAGAAGCCTCTTTTAGAAGAGCTCTTCGAGAGAGAACATTGGTTTCCAAAAAGATACGGTATTTCTAAAACATGATGTATCTTCGCAACCTCTTCGGTATTCCAGATAGAATTAGACTCTTCCGGGATTAATTCAATTCGATCTCTCTCTTTCTCATTGGTATTCTATCTCTCAAAAGTTTCTTCTACAGATAGAGAGTTCTTCCATCCTTCAATTTTCTACTTTCTATCTTTTTTTTATTTTCTGGGCATTTGATGGAGTCGGTCGAGTTAAACCACCACCGCGAACGTGCTCATTAGAGGAGGTTCGAGCTAAGTCGGGTTGTTATACTTGGAGGACGAAATAGTCATAAACCTGTATGTAGGGGCCAAATCACGTTCTTATGGCAGTATATATCACACGCCTCAATCCAGACAAGCACTTTTCAATCTTCTGATTTTATTCTAGTAGATTATTCCTTTATAATACTTATATAAAATAAAGATATAGCAATTTTTATGCAAAATATTTCCAGCAGTAATATTATGGATTGCTAATTATTCTTTGGGTAGGTCATTAAAGCTACCACAGGAAGATATCCTCAAATGGAAATAAAACCTGCACCACTTCATTGCAGCCCACACTTATCGTCAAGCCAACAAAGCAGACACTTCATTGCTGATTTCATTGCAAAACTGACACTTCAAGAGGATTGTTCAAGATGATATTCACTGCAACCTATATTTCATTTTGCAGGTGGATGCTCAAGGTGCAATCCATAGGAGAATCAGATGACAGGGCTCGGGATGGTTTTGTGCGTTCTCATACCTGGGCGGAACATCTATACTATGCTTCAGATAGAATGTTTCACAGCTGCTATGTTGCTCTGAAATGTTATAATCTGATCTGGGTTATAATAGCTATCACCTGGGGTAAAGTAAGTGTTGTAACAAGATGCGTGTTGTATTCATATAAGCATACTGGATTGCCATGGATTCTGGTGAGTAATTATATTAAGCGTGTATGCAGAATAGTAGTGGAGAATTAGAGCTCTCTTAGGAGCATTCTCAACAGTTTTGGGTTGTAACATGTGTGAACTCTTATGTACGATGTATTATATTAATGAAAGCTTCAGCTCCTTCTGTTACCAAAAAAGAGAAAGAAAAAGCCCTACCGATTCCGGGCAGTTCAACTTTGGGAACCAACAGCTTTTTGAGCCTTCAATCATTGCATGCAAACGATCTTAAGCTCTAAATAAGTGAGGCAATAGCACAAGACTATCATTTCCCTATCCCTGCTTCTAAAACCACACAAAAATAAAAAAAAGGAGGAAAAATCCGAAGATGCCACCCATGCACCTTGGATGAAACAACTTTCTCGTGTACCCACCACCATCAATTCTCTTGTCCTCACAAGAACTATATATGCTTTCATAATTTTTTTCTGGCCATCCTTCTCCCATCTCCAGATTTAACGAAGAACTTTACCCACTAGCCGTGAACGTACGCACTACATGCGGTCAGTATGAGTCCAAAATGAAAGGATGCAGCGTTTCTCTGGGCATTTGATTACGATGGTAGGCCCGTTTGTGAGGCCACATTTTTAAAGTCTAGTCGGGAATCTTTGTCCTTTTTTGCCAATTATGATGGTTCGTACGGTGGGCCCAGGAGTCACCGACCCCATTTTGTGGCGAGCTTATCATCAAAAGCAACCGCACACGAACCGCATAAGATGGGAATCTATTTCCACATTCGGGGATTTTCTCCTATCAGCAATGATTACATCGTTGAATTCTATGTGATTGTTGATATGTTTTATTTAGAAAACAATCTTTCATTACGTGCCATGATGGTTTTCTCCTATCAAAGGAAACTAAAAACTAATGATGGTTTCGCGTGGCGAATGATGAAAAGGCCGCAAACCTTCCCAGAAACGGAATGGAATATTTTATAAGGGCAATCCATCCACGGCATTAGTTATTATAATTGGAGCAGGATATTTCCATATTGGGGAACTACTAAATTGACCATGTCAGTAGAATCTCTCTCACGTGGCATTACAGGTCAGTCCAGTCTTATCTGGTAGGTTAAACTTCTACTCCAGCACCGTTATTTATAATTTTTTTGTACATGCAAGGGGCCTAGTTGGATTTGTGAGAAAAGTTTACCTGTGTGATGCTTCACCTTTTTGCATCTACTTTCTTTTTTGAAAGAAATCAATTCGTATCCATTTCTTCTAATATATGTTGATTAGTTTGCTAATTTTTCAGATAATAGTGTCTCGAAGACAATTACCGCAGCTAATTAAGTTACTCGGGTAACATAAAAGGGAAATGGTGATACAATTTCTGGAATAAAAACTAAACATGGATTTTCTAATAAATGATCAAGAAAGGCGAGAGTTGATCATGCACTCTTCTTTTGTCTTTTTTTTATAAGAATAAAATGTAATTATTATATTTTCATATTGAAATGGAACCTTATCCAAGTACAAGTATCTCCCAGAGAGGCACCAACTAAAAGGATTGCCATCTTGTTTGCTTTACGCACAAAATTTGAAACACATCTTATTATGTTGTTCGAATAAAACTTAAGAGTCTTCTCTATTTATGCTTTATATGATTGCTAATATCAAACTAGTCTACCACTGATTTTTTTTTTTAGCCTACTTCAATTGGTAGACTTGACACGGATGTTTGGACATTTGTGTGTATGAATCTCACTATTGTTTAAAAAAAAAAGGAAAAAAAATTGGCCTTTCCATCATTATTTTAAAGCTATGCGTATCTAGTTTTATAAAAAAATTTAATTTTTTTTTTCTTTTAGCAAAATGCCAATCAGCTGGCATAATTATTTCTAGACCGTAAATTTCCATCCCAATAATAACAACAATTTTCTTGCCGGGCGACAAAAGCGTTGACACAACAATCGGATTTATGCCCAAGCTTGGATTAATTGTGAATTGTCAACATCGGTGATTGCGGTCTCCATGAATTTTCTCAGTACAATCTTATTTATTTTGGACTCGGCAATCACATAAAAGATTGATGAAGTACTAATCTGTAACAAGTATTTTCACAAAAATAAGTAAGAGAAACATCAACATGAACTCGTTCACCAAATCTTTTTAAGATTGCAGAGCTAAATGTGTCCCCACAACCGTGCTTCTTATCATCTAAAAGCTTGAACAGCTCCCTTCACTGGCTGGCTCAAACTGGAGCTTTTTAGTCACGGGTGGCACAAATCAGTTGCTCGGTACGACTCTGCTATCATTTCAAGGCAAGAGGAAATGCTGGCTTTCACCATACGTACAGCGGACAGCTGTGATGCATGCCTTGGGTCCTATTCGTGTTCCGTGCCTTTTCCGTGATCCTTTTGGTGTCCAAGCCGTCCCGGCTTTCCATCTCATGGGCCCCATTGATGATGTCTTGTATGGAGTCCAAGGGAGTAACCAGAGCTCTTACATTAAAAGGTGAAAAGTAGAAGCAACCGATCTATAGAAATGGCAACGATTGGGATGCCAAGAGCCAAAAATGATAAAATTATAATTTTTTTACATATAAATTATTTTTTTAATATGATTGAGAACAAATTTTATTATTGCTGTACCCGTTTCGGATCCATTACGAGTTAGAAAAAATCCATCCTATTAGGATCAGGTTAGGCCGTATACCTAATAGGGCAGAGTACGCCGCTCCAACCAATCTATTGTAGAATGCGCTCATTAATAGATCTCCGACTAGCAGAACTTCTAGAGATGTGCACATGCTATTGTTGATAGTCGGTCTATCAAACGAAGCATGTCAAAGTATCCAAGCACGTTGCTACCAAACAAAAAAGGTTCTCTAGATCCAGATTTGCCATTCCAATTTTGGTTTGTGATGGCAACTTGGTGTGTTCTTCAGTGACTTTCTCGACAGCTGTTTTGTTAGAGCTTTTGTCCGTTATCCTCAATTTGAGCATAACCACAAATTTTGTGTAGGTAGAATTGTAGGCGAGAATATATGAACTTAGATCAGCGGTAGCTCAATCATGGCCCCGACTCTTTCAACAAAAGGACCCCAATTTCATGTACAGATGTTATACAGAAGATTTGACAGATTACTAGACTAGATTCTTTTTGTATATTGTTGTTTGTCCACATTAAGTATAGATTCTAATTAACTTAAGGTTTCTTTTTATTATTGTTGCTGCTGCTGTCTGGTTGAGATTATTGGTCGTTAAAACGTCTTTCAGAAAAATGTACGGTTTATTAAAAACGCATGATTGCAATAATATCATTAAGAAAATAACATATGATATTTATATGGTAATTTCTCATGAATTGTTCAGATTTAACATGTGGCACGTGCCCACTTAAATAGAGGAAGACCCACATTAGATTAGACAACACGGTGGCTCATGCACCTTTGTATTCGGTGAACAAGATTGCACCTGCAATCCAACTGTGTAGGGGCTCATAAAGGTATATGGACCAAGTGTTTCAAGGTCCAGTATATGGACCAAACTTTATCCCAAAACATGGTTTCATGGATGAGGTTAAGTTACGTTGATGAGCTCATAAAGCTGCATTTTAAATCAAAACTAATAGGTTTAATTCAAAGATACAACGAAAATAGTATACATGAGTGTTTGAAGTAGAGGTGAGTGCCATGGTTGCTTACGTGTTATATGTTTACATAAACTTCATATATATAGACATTTTATCTTTTGGTGTTTTATTTGTTCGGATCAATTATTGGAGGACTGTCAGTTGTTTCATCAAGATAGTGACAAAATTAACCATGACTTACATTTAAAGGAGCACCACCCGAAGCTCAAACATGGGACCTACTCCCCAAAATGATTGCAGGCTATTTAGAGGACTGATAGACGTACGTGCATGCCCTGTGTTACATAAGGACAATACTGGCAAATGATTTGGAAATAATAAATAATTTAATGATTTATATATAAACATCTATATCAATGGATCTCACGCATGAAATTATTATTGGCTATTATAATAGCTATAATGATCATTATTTGCCTTAAAAGTAATGTTCTATATTAAAAAAATAATTGTTGTAGTCCCTATTACGACGGTACTATAATAGAAGATAACATGCAATAATAATTAGCTTTTCAATCACTTTTATTGAAGAGATATTACTTTTGACCCTACAATATATTTAGTAAAAAGTTAATTTCAAAACCTAGAAAAAGATACTAGTAAATTAATAAATAATTATTATATTATAGTAGCTAATATCTTTTTCTCTAATTGTTATATATGTGACTTTGCAATGAGGTGCCAATGTCATTATAAATAAGTTGCTTGTTGCCCATCTTGCAAGCAGACTAACATTATTGGTTACTGTTGGGGGAAAAAGTGGATCACCTGAAGCATATGGTCAAGGCGCTGAAATTCGGTGGCGAGCATAACGACGGCAAGCATGCTCTCGACAGTCATGACCTCAGTGCGCCCGACCTCAGCGCGCTCGACCTCGGCATGAACGACCCCAGCGCTCACGACCTCAGCGCGCCCAACCTCGGCAAGCTTATCCTTGAAAGGCATGACCTCGGTAGGCACGGTCTCGGCTGAGTTAAGCTCGATTGACCTCAAGGCCGAGAAATACCTAGTCAAAGGGAGAAACCGACCCACTCCACCGAAAATCAAGTCCTCCATATCCGGGATCAAATCCCGCAATCTCTGCCTCAACGGCTGTCAACATTTGAATTCACGCAATTTCAACCGATTTGCCAGCTAGCCCGAAATCTCGGGCCGCTTACGGTAACTCATTTATTCGCACAATCACACCCGATTGCAGGTAACCACTACACCCCCTCCTATAAGAAGAGGGGGGAAGCTCTAGGGGGAGGATCTTCTCCCCGGGGCCGAAAATATCTCTCTGTTATCTTCATTAAATTCCTCCAAATCCCTCTCTAACTTAAGCATCGGAGAGCCTTCGCCGGAACCCCCAGCCAAAGACTTCTTGCAGGTCCGCCGGAGACAGCCGCCCGCCAATGCATTACAGCCGGAGCTCCTCCTTCTCGATCTGCGGTCACCCCCAGGTCCAATTTACAGCAACAGTTGGCGCTAGAGGAAGGGTCCGAGTTGTGATCATGAGACTAAGGAGCAGAGGAGCTCCAATGCCTCTAGGCATCATGTACCAAGCCCTGGCCACTCGATCCAGAATCCACCGCCGATGCCTCCGGCAGATCAAGCTCCGTGGATCCACCCAGAACAATTTGACATACTGGTGCAACAAGTTCAAGCGCTCACTGCGGCCGTTCAAGGCCTGCAGCAAGTAAGAGACTAGCATGTACTCCCTCCCCATGGGTGTAAGTCCTCAGGACGGCGCTTGCGATGTCGCTCTCCTGCAGAGCGTCGTCATCACCGAAGCTCCCACCGAGCTTGGTCCCCAAGCTGGGAGAGCTTGTTGCGCAGCCATTACCCTGAGAGCTCGTGCCGAAGTCTGACTCCTTGAGCACGGGAGCAACCATCTGAGGCGGGGCCTGCCCCATGCCGAGTTGCAACGAGAGCCCCGCCCAAGCTCGGCAGAAAAATCAAGGACTTGGAACGGCAGATACAGACGCTCCATGATCAAGCTAAAAGGAGGGAGCCCGAGGAGCGAGACCCAGAGCCCCCTTTATAGAGATCTAAAGAGTATTGAAACCCCTCATGGCCACATTGTAGTTACTTCCTTACCCTTGCAAAGTCTGACATAAAAAAGTTTGTGGATAATAAAAGCACTACGAACGTCTTGTTCCATGATGCCTTCCAATAGTTATAGAACAACTTGAAAAGATGAGCACCCCTCTGGCCTGCTTCACAGAAGCTCCTGTTCCAGCAGAAGGGGTTATCAGTCTGCTGATCACGGCTGCACGCGCGCCCCAAGAAAGTACTGTGAAGCTAAACTTTTTCATGGTCCAGGTCGGCTCGGCCTACAATACCATTCTTGGCCAACCAAGCACCCTCCAAGCTGTGATTCCTATCCGCCACCCGCTCATGCGGTTCTCCGCAGGCCGAGCTTAACACGGAGAAGAAGATGCTCCCAATATAGCTCATATATCCTACATGTTGACGACTTCTTAGCCTCGGGAGGCAGCAGCGCAGCCCAGAGCTTAACGCATGCCGCCTAACAGTCTCCAACGACTCTTAGCCGGTGCTGAGCCAAGTTCTGAGGGACTTCGAAGCTTAGGAGCCATCAAAATATCTCCAAAAAGTACGGGATGTTACTTTGGCTTTAAATAATTTCAATAATTTACCTATTTATAGGTCGGAGAATGCAAAAGATGATCTATGGGTATCTCCATCTCCAACGTCGTCCTGATCTGAGTGGGGACGCACGATCGCCAACGGACGAGGCTCGTCGCCTGCGGGTATCTCCATCTCCAACGTCGCGCCGCTTCGAGTGGGGGCGCACGATAGCCAACGGACGAGGTCCGTCTCCTGTATGTATCTCCAATAATGCCCCGACCAAGTTTGGGATGACCCGCTGAGTCGACCACGTGCTAAGGCTCCTTCGACCTCGGGTGTCACACCTCTTAGCAAGTGCAGAAGAGGGACAATCGATTTCCTTCAATTTTTCCCAACTTGCTTGTGTGCGGCACTAGGAATTATCCCATACTAACCCCTAGTCAGCCTCCCCACTAGAAGATAGCCCATACTTAGCTTCTAATAAGGCCCTCGGCTAGCCAACCATACTCATGCACAACCCAACATATATAAGGGGAAAGGGATGTGTATTTCTTCCTAAGAATACAAGAATGTGCCCTCACAAGCCAAGGGGCTAGCTCAATACAAAACTCACGTATTCAGCCTATCTTTTCCCAAAAACCCCCTTTTTGGCTAACACTTAGCCCAGCCAAAGACCCTCTTTGGTCGTGGGATGCACCCGCCTCCTCCTAGGACCGAATGCCCTCCCTCTTTTGGCACATGAAATCCTCACCAAGCCACCCAAAGGAAATCCCCACAAAGACTGCACTCACCTCTGTTTGCTCCTTTCGGCCAGCACTTGGAACCCTCCCAAGTGGCCAAAATCCTCAGCCCAAAGTACCCACAGCAGCCTCCTGGATGCCTCCAACAGTGCCCGGCCAAGGACCTCCAGAAATGTCTCAATGCCTTGGCTAGAATCCTACCACAAGACCTCAGCCAAGTCCTCTCTCATGCATCCGGCTAGGGCCCTTTTATAGCCTTCCCTTAGCCGGCTGGTTGCAGCCTCCTCCAAGCTGAACCAATCCATGTGCCAGCCTCCTAGGCCTCCCATTGGTCCGTTTGGGGAGCACAAGGATTGTGCTTCTTTGGCGGTTGCAACCCCTTTAACCGCCTTGGGCAACCAAGAACCTGCCCAAGTGTGCTTTCTGCTGCCCCGCCTGGCAGCTGGGAGACAAAGGTATGGCGGCGCCCCAGCCAGGCCGGCAGCCCATGTGCGGCTGTCCCCTGCAGCCCTTGCCCGCCTACTGCACAGCCCGACCATCGGCCTGGCCGAGCGCCTGGCCCGCGCGCGCCCCGCGCGCTGCTGCGCCCGCTCGGCCAAGGTTCTGGCCTGTGCATCCGAAGATGGGCGTCGCCCGTGCCCACTGTCGCCACTATGCGCACGCCCTGCTGCGCAAGGCAGTGGCCCGCCCGGCCACTGCTCAGCCTGCCGCGCGCGCCCAGCGTGGCTAAGTGCCGTGCTACTGTGCTCCGCCCGTGCACAGCGCCCGACTGGTCTGCGCGCTCCCCGTGCGCGCCCGCGCGGCCCAGACAATGCCCGGCCATGCGCACTGCCCTGGCGCATAGTCCGGCCTGGGCTATCTTGGCCATTGCTCCACCGGGCGCGCGCCCGCGCATGGTCTTCCGACTGTCAGCCCACCATGCGCACGCGCCTGCACGCATGGGCCGACTGTGCGCGTCGCCCGCGTGAACACAATTTCCAACCTGGCCCTGCGCACGTCTGCGCGTGGCCTGTAGGATCTCCCGGCCATGCGCCCACCTACGCATGGACTTCCTGAGCGCGCCCCGCGCTCTGTCTGACTATGCGCGCCGCCTGCGCACGCACCTGCCCCCGCGCCCGGCCGAACGCAGGGGCCTGCTGTGCGCCACCTGCGCATAGTGCCCATCAGTACCTGCGCGCGCCGCCTGCACGCGCACCCGAACCATCCCGCCGTGCGCCTGGCCCGCGCCCGGCGGCCAAGTGTGCGCCCGCCTGCGCGCACTTCCTCCGCGCCTAGCCCAGCCGCGCGTGCGCCCAGCGCGCGGCCTACGCTTGGGCCAGTGCCCGCGCATGTCTGCCCGCATGCGCCCCGGTGCCCAGGCTGGAACCGGCCTGTCTCCAGTGCACAGGGTCGTTGCCTTGTGCGTCGCCTGCGCACAGTGCAGCGGCACTCGGCCTGGCCACGGCCGAATGCAGGCATGCCTCCTTCGCGCCCAAGGCCCGTCCTGCGTGCGCGCGCCTGCGCACGCCCCTGCGGTCAGCCAGGCTACGCGTGCCGCCTGCGCGCAGCCTGTGCACAGGCCGACCGCCTGTGCGTCTCATGCGCATCTGAGCCTTCCGCGTGCGCCCCTTCGCACGCCATCCGCGCTTGGCCCTGCGCATGGGCCAAGCCTGCGCACGCCCCGCGCGCGCTATGGGAGAGGGTGTGACATCGGGAGCTACTCGACGATGCCTCGGCCAAACTCGGGATGCCCTGACCAAGTTCGGGATGCCTCGACCAAGATCGGGATGCCCCGACCAAGTTCGGGATGAACCGCTGAGTCGACCGCGAACTAAGGCTCCCTCGACCTCGGGAACTACTCGGCAATGCCCCGACCAAGCTTGGGATGCCCCGACCAAGTTCAGGATGCCCCGACTGAGCTCGGGACGCCCCGCTGTGTCGACCACGAGCCAAGTCTCCCTCAACCTCAAGTCCTATCTAATGACGTCCAGACCGAGCTTGGGACGCCCCGTTTTGTTGACCGCGAGCCAAGTCTCCCTCAACATCGGGTACAACCTAATGACGTTCCGACTGAGCTCGGGACGTCCCACCGTGTCGACCGCGATCGGGACGTTCCTCGACCTCGGGTACAATCTAATGACATCCTGACCGAGCTTGGGATGCCCCGCCATGTTGACAGCGAGCCAAGTCTCCTTCAACCTCGGGTACAACCTAATGATGTCCCGATCGAGCTCGGGACACCCCGCTGTGTCTACTGCGAGCCAAGTTTTACTCGACCTTGAGTACCACTGAACGGAAATCCGACTATAGTTCGGAATGCCTAAGGAAGAAACTGCAGGTCGAAGGGCACCCAAGTTCCGACGGCCGAATAGCAGCCCGGCCTCGACCTGCACTACGACTAGGTTCGAGCCTAAGGACTTAGTGAAATTCTTGAAAAAATGCTAGAATTGCATTCAAAAGTGGACAACGCGCGAAGTCCTGCCCAAACAATTGAAGATAAAGGATTCACCGTGAACACAAGAGACAAGTTCAAAGATACACAAGAGGATTGAAGAAAATAAGTTCTTTATTGATGAAGAGCCCTGAGGCCAAATACAAAGACGCTGATTCTGAAGTCGGCCCGCCTAGCTAAACAATGGATCTAGCGGCCGACCTTCTTTACAAACAAAAACAAAGACAAAAGAGAAAGCAGCAAAACTTCATGTCGCTCTTGAAGTCGAGGCCTCAGAGCCGACCTCATCGCCTGCTGGAGGAGCTTCAGGAGCCGCTTCAGAGGCACACTCTGGCGCCACCTCGGTGGGAATCTCGCGGGGGGAATCTTGCAAGTAGCCTCAGGAGCTGCCTCGGTCTCGGCCTCAGGAGCCGCCTCGGTCTCGGCCTCGACAATTGCAGGGGCAGGACTCTCAGGAGAGCTGTCATCCTCCTCAGCCTCATCCGCGGCGGCCCCAAAAAGACGAGGCCGAAGATTGCTAAAGTCAAGCTTGGGGTAGAGCCTCCGCACTTGGGCCCGAAAGTCCTCGAAGCCGCAGATGAGCCCATCAACCGCCTCTTCCTTGAGCTCCTCTCGGTACTCGGCCGACTCGCAGAAGATTTACACCACGTTCCAAGCGTCCTCAACAGCCTTCTTCTCTCGAGCCTCGAGCTGCTCGATTTTCAGGCGGAGGATCCCCACATCGTATTTTTGCCCAGCGAGCTCAGACTAGGCGTCGGCCAGGCGCGCCTCGGCAGCACGGAGAGTCGACCTGGTGAGGGCATGTGAGGCTTCCTCCTTCTCAAGGCGCTCGGCCTTGAGTTTAAGCTCGGATTCGAGGGCCTCCGCCCTCATGGTGGATTCCTTCCACCTGACCTCGCCCTCAACGAGCTTCTTCTCTGCAACCTCCCGTCCTCTCTGGCTCCTCCAAAACTGGCCCTGATAGTTAGCCACCGTGGAGTCTATCACGTCAATTTCATGGAGGTGCTGAAACGAAAAGGAAAAGAGGTTAGCTGAAATTGAAAACTTGGAAGGATACGAAAGTGCAAGTATGAGAAAAACCTACTCGGACGGCACTACAGTAGGCCTGATCAACAAACTTGCTGACCCCACCGGCTTTAATCTCGGCTCGGTCACTTGGAAGCAGTGCATAGCGGATGACCTCACGAGCGACTTCGGCGTTATGAAGGGTCGAGTCGTCTTCGTAGATCGACCACTCGGGGCAGTAGAGCCTCCTCTCAGGGCGATCTTCAACCCTTGAAGAGCTCGGGAGGTCGGATCTCGAGGAGCTCGGCCAAGGAGCATGGGAAGAGCTCGGGACCTCGAGGCCGCTACCCGACTCGGGTCCCGAACGCCGCAAACGAATAACCATGCGGACTTCAGAAGAGCCCGCGGATGGGTCAGCACAGGCCGATGGTTCCTCTACGACCTCGGAGGGGATTGCGCGCTCGACAGGAGTTGCACGCTCAGCAGGGGGAACCTCTTCCAATCTAGGCTCCCCTACCTTCTTCCGGCTGTTCTTCCGAACGAGCTGGGGGGCCTCAGCCTCAAGATCCTCAACCTCCACCGGAGCAGAGGTCGAGGCCAGCCTAAGCCTCTACTTGGGCATGGGCCGAGCTCCGCCTGCCTTGGCCGCCCTCTTATTATACTTAGCGAGAAGAGCCTCGTTGCTGGACACCATCCTTGCGATCTCTGAAAAAGGAAAAAAATTTTCAAGTCTCAGACTAGCTCCAAAAAGAGAAAAAAGTACAGAAAAGTGGAAGAAAAATGAAGGACGATGAAATGAAGGGAGGAGCAGTACAACCGCCCTTACCCTCAGAGCATGCCGAGCTCAGGCCGATGTTCACCAAAGTCTCCTTGCTCAGATGGTCGTTCCGAAGGATGTCCCCCTCCAAACCGCAAAGAGCATCAAGAATTTTCTGCTCATTCATGTTGAGTTCGGGGGTCTTGTTATTGGCCTTGAGACGTAGCAGGTCCCACGATGGATCGAACCCCCACGGGCGCTCGGAGGAAAGAGAAAAAAAATTCTTCCTCCACCCACGAATGGAGGAAGGAGCACCTCGGAAGAATGGCCGACCTCCCCAAAGGGCAAAGTACAACCATCCTCCATCCACGGGGTTCGATTTCAGCATGAAACACCCGCAGAAGACATTCACCGAGGTCGGTATTCCATGAGCCAGATATAAAGACAAGAAGCTGATAATCATCCTCCACAAGTTTGGAGCGAGCTGTGCTGGAACGAGACGATACATCGTGAGCAACTCGTTCACAAACTCGTGCAGGGAGCATCTCAGACCAGCCCGAAGTGTCTCCTAGTACACTCCAATCCGACCTGGGGTGGGTCTCGTGACCCGATCCTCTGGCCCCGCGAGCTCGAGAGTGAACCCGCGTGGAAAGGAAAACTGGGCCCGAATCATGCCCAGTTCCTCCTCAGTCAGGTTTGACCCAACTCCGTCCGGGTCGTGGCCTACCTCCGGCTCGACCTCCTTCCTACCAGAAGGAGCCCCAGCAGAAGATAGGCGCCGCCCGACATTTGTCCCGCTCGTGAATTCAACAAAAGAGTGAGAGAGAGAGAGAGAGAGGAAGGAAGATGAAGAAGAAAAAGCAAGCCCCCGAGCAGGCGTGAGTGGGATTCCTACCGTGGTCCTTGCCGAAAGCACCGACGGCTAGAAGTGGGAAGCTAAGAAGAACCTCCAGAAAATACCCAGAGGCACCTTTGGGGGAGATTGGACCATAGTCGAAGGAAAGCAAAATGAAAAAAGAAAAAAGCAAAGGCAATGACTATGGCGGCCAAATGAAGGTCTTTAGAGATGGATTGGGGTTTATATAGACCCTCCTAATGGATCGGATCGACAGGAGCACGCCGCGCCTCCCGTCCAGATCACGCCATGTATCAGCCTCGGAGATCGGCCCAGCGTATCAACCTGGATCGTCGCTTTAAAGGCGGAATCGGAGCAGCCGTCTCTTCGATTATTGGAGTCCCATTATGAAGCCACAGCACAAATCACCTCGAAAGACAGAAAGCCGCCTCGCGCCTTCATTAAAAACATCCAGAAGCGCCTTTTCCCCTCCTTTCGAAACAACAAAAATGATTGGAAGCCGCCTAAATCTCATCAGCACGATAGAATTAGCTACTTCCTTTGTCTGAGCTCGAAAATGGCTCGAACTCGGAAGTCGAAAGGTAGTGTTGGGGAAAAAAGTGGATCACCCGGAGCACATGGTCAAGGCACCAAAATCCGGTGGTGAGCGTAACGATGGCAAGCATGCTCTCGCAGTCGTGACCTCAGCACGCCCGACCTCAGTGCACCCGACCTCGGCATGAACGATCCCAGCGCTCACGACCTCAGCGCGCTCGACCTTGGTAGGCCTGTCCTCGGAAGGCATGACCTCGGCAGGCATGGTCTCGGCTGAGTTAAGCTCGATTGACCTCAAGGCCAAGAAAGACCCAGTCAAAGGGAGAAACTGACCCCCACTCCATCAAAAATCAAGTCCTCCGTATCCGGAATCAAATCCCACAATCTCCGCCTCAACGACTGTCAACATTTGAATTCACGCAATCTCGATCAATGACCAGCTAGCCCGAAATGTCGGGCCGTTTACGGTAACTCATTTATTTGCACAATCACACCCGATTGCAGGTAACCGCTACACCCCCTTCTATAAAAAAAGGGGGAAAGCTCTAGGGGGAGGATCTTCTCTCCGGGGCCGAAAAACATCTCTCCATTATCTCCATTAAATTCCTCCAAATTTCTCTCTGACTTAAGCATCGGAGGGCCTTCGTCGGAACCCTCGGCCAAAGGATTCTTGTAGGTCCGCCGGAGACAGCCGCCCGCCATCGCATCACAGCTAGAGTTCCTCCTTCTCGGTCTGCGGTCACCTCCGAGTCCAATTTCCAACAACAATTACCATGTTTATGTTGGAAAAAATAAGTCATCAAGATTTCCAAAAAATACTGTTTCCCATTTTCACTATGGTTTTCAAAAAAAATCCATCATTTGGATATTAACATTTTCTTATTTTAATTTTTAGAGAGAGAGAGAGAGAGAGAGGAGAAGATTACTCTACAAATACTGTTGCTCATGTTATTTTTTATTTTTTGAGTCTTTCTAAACACACATTAGCATCAAAGAATACTATTTTACCATGAACCTTAGGCCAAACTATAGAGCAAATCTTGCCATCATTTACATTTAAGAAAAAAAAGACTCAAAAAACAATGCATACATACATACATATATACATATATTTATATATATGGTGCTTTGTCGAAGGTGGTAGAGGTAAGTATATTTTGTTCAATGGTGAAACAATATCTTTATTCCATATTTGAAATGCTAGAAGAAGTGGAATGGGTGCTCTGTCATGAAAATTATAATTATTTTTTTGAGAAAGAATAGCTGATAAATATCGAAAATGTATACTTATGTGGATTCGTTAGTCGAAAATTATTTTTTTGGTCTCTATCACGTTGAGACCGTAGGGTGGAAAAGATGGCTTTCTCCCCCTTTTTTTTTACCCAAAAAAAAGAAAACCCTTCTCGTAGCCGCCAACCAAAGCTCTTCTTTCTCTTTGACCCTTCCGCCATCTATTCCCAAGATGTTAGGCATCCCTCCTCATGCATTTAATTATGCTTGAAAGTTGTGGAATTTGTAGTCTTTAAGTTCGCTGGAAAGACACTTAGTTATTCGATGTTTACTTGGATAATTGAAGCTTGTTTGACTACTAGTTTCAATGCAAATTTATGGAAGGTTGGTGCTTCTTTTTGGAAGCTGGCTTTTGAGATTTCAAAGGGTGAATAAGAGTAAAAAAATACAGATTGGTGTGCTGGAATTTATAGCTGTTACTTTCATTGTATTTCTGTGTCTCTTCGGTGACTTGGAGAGCTTGATACTATATTCTCTTCAATTTTTCAGCAGCCTTTCCTCTCTCTTGTTTGGAGCTTTTGTGTAGCTTCTTTCTTCACTTGTTAAAGTTTCATTTTTGCCTACAAATTTCTTGTCATTTTTGTGAAACATTCGTGTCTCTTGTAAAATTAGTAAAATTGGACCTCGGTCCGTGGGCATACCTCAATTGAGGAACCACGTAAAAATCTTTTATGTTCTTGTTTTGTGTATTATTCTCTTCATTGATCTGCACTTGTAGGGAACCATTTTTTCCAACACAGGAATCAGTTCGCTACGTGTTTCCACACTCTTCAGCTGCAACACTGGTGCGAGCTAGCTCTGGCTCCCCCCGCCACGGCCTCCAGCCCACCTCTTACGCCTGTAGCCGCTGCCTTGATGCCACGCCCTCATCCATACTCCAGTTGTTGGACTTTGTTTCGACGCTGAACATTAACAAATGCTTCTCACAATGAACGAGAGAGAAGGGGGTGGGGGTATACACAGTTTGTTTATTGTTTGACGTTTGGGTTTGTCAAATTCAAAAACTAGAGATGACCTATTTCTTTGAGACAATAAGCATCTAGTACCAACTAGGTTTTAGCCTCTGCAAAACTTTTTTATAGAGCAATTTACTAATTGCCACAAGAAATGTTTTTCCATTCAAAAAATGCTTTAGTAACTCAACAAATGTCGTTTACCAAGTCGCTTAGCTGATGTTGTATATTCTCCTTGTTCTCTTTGATTGGGTCACTTGAAGCATGCCATTTAATGAAGCAAAATGATTGATGACACTCGGCTAACTTTTTTGAGTGATTCTTGTTGGGGAGAAAAATAGACCACCCCACAAATACAATTAAAGCACCCAAATGCGACAGCAAGGCCGAACTCATCCAGGCCGAGCTCATGCAGGCCGAGCCGAGCTCAGAAGGCCGAGCTCATCATCCACATGCTGCAGCCATGACCTGCAGCAGTTTCATCCAGGCCGAGCTCATGCAGGCTGAGCCGAGCTCAGAAGACCGAGACCAGAAGGCTGCCGAGCTCAGAAGGCTGTCGAGCTCATTCAGGCCGAGCTCATGCAGGCTGCCGAGCTCAGAAAGCTGCCGAGCTCATGCAGGCTGCCAAGCTCAGAAAGCCGAGACAGAAGACCGAGACCAAAAGGCCTAGCTCAGAAGACCGAGCACAGAAGACTGCCGAGCTCATTCAGGCCGAGCTCATTTAGGCCGAGCTCATGCTGGCTGCCGAGCTCAGAAGGCCGAGCTGACCTCAGAAGGCCGACCTCATCGTCCACATGTTGCGGCCATGCCCTGCAGCAGCCTCACTGCACCATGTTTTACTTGCGGGCCACGCCACAACATATCAATCAGGGACCATACCCTGCTACGACTGTCAACGCCTCACCATTCCCAAAAATGGACTGCACTGCGCGCCACAAGCAAGCTCTGGCTGCACGCCATCTCCTTCCATGATGGGAACAGGCCATCCACGGCAACTCATTACTTCCACGCCCACGTCGAATCATGACGGTAACCCATTAATTCGTCCAGTCACATCATAGGTAACCCTGGCACTCCTCCCTCTAAAAGGGAAGCTTCTCCCTCTAAAAAGGGGCTTCTTCCTTCCAAGGGAGGGCTTCGGACTTTTACATACAGTCCATCTCCTTCTCCAAAATTAAGCCCTCCTCTGACTTAAGCATCGGAGGGCCGGCGCCAGAAACCCCGGCCACCGGCTTGTTGCAGATCCCCCGGAGGACGCCGCCCGCCGACGGACCACCACCCGCCACTCTTGCCGGAGCTCCTCCTCCTCGGTCCGCGGCTGCCCCCGGGTCCAATTTCCAGCAACAGTTGGCGCTAGAGGAAGGGCCCAAGTTGCGGCCATGAAACTAAGGAGCAGAGGAGTCTTTAATGCCTCTCGGCATCATGCTCCAAGTCCCGAACGCTCAGTCTAGAATTCGCCACCAAGATCTCCGGTAGATCAAGTTCCACAAGTCCAACCCGAGCAGTTCGACGCGCTGATGCAGCAAGTCCAAGCACTAGCCATTGCAGTCCAAAGCCTGCAACAAGTGGAGGCCCCTCCTGTGCCACCTCCATGGGTTTACGTCAAGCGGAGGAAGAAACTTTCACCCGAGCCATCTTAAATCAGGCATAGCTCCTGCTGCAACGACGTGGAACGTGGGGTGAACCAGTAAGAAGTAGTAGCCCGAGTCTTACGCCAACGAGTTGGAGGGGAAGAAAAATAAAAGCTGAGGTCTGGAGGAGGAGAGTTATGAAGCTTTAAAATGGGATTATAAGCCTATGTGGTAAAGGGTACAGCCCCATTAAATCTCATTGCCCTTCAAACTCTTCTGTCTTCCGGCAGCAAGTAAGAAACCAGCATATACTCCCTCCTCACGGGTGTAAGTCCTCAGGACGGCGCCTGCGACGTTGCTTTCCTTCAGAGCGTCGTCATCACCGAAGGCCCCGCCGAGCTCATGCAGGCCGAGCCGAGCTCAGAAGGCCGAGCTCGTCATCCACATGCTGCAGCCACGATCTGCAGCAGTCTCATCCAGGCCGAGCTCATGCAGGCCAAGCCGAGCTCAGAAGGCCAAGCTTATGCAGGCCGAGTCGAGCTCAGAAAGCCGAGCTCGTCATCCACATGCTGCAGCCACGACCTGTAGCAGTCTCATCCAGGCCGAGCTCATGCAAAAGGCCGAGCTCAGAAGGCTGCCAAGGTCAGAATGCTGAGCTCAAAAGGCTGCTGAGCTTAGAAAGCTACCGAGCTTAGAAGGCCGCCGAGCACAGAAGGCCGAGCTCCGCAGGCTGCCGAGCTCAGAAGGCTGCCGAGCTCATAAGCCCGAGCGCAGAACACCTCTCCTAGAAAATCGAGCCAAAGAAAGCTGGTGCTAAGCCAAGTTGAGGGACTTCGAAGTTCGGAAGCCATCAAAATGTCTCCAAAAGGTACAGGATGTCACTTTGGCTTTAAATAATTTTAATATTTTACCTATCTCCAGGTCGGAGAATGCAAAAGACGACCTACGGGTATCTCTATCTCCAACGTCGCCCCGCTCCAGGTGGGAACGCACGATCGCCAACAGACAAGGCCATCTCCGGTCTCCATCTCCATCTCCCTCAAAGACCCCGACTAAGTTCGGGATGCCCCGAGTGTCGATAGTGCGTTTCCAGACCCCTCGACCTTAAGAAACGTCGCAGGTCGACAGTACGTTTCCAGACCCCTCGATCTTGCGCACGATCCCTCGACTAAGGTCGAGATGCCCCGCTGAGTCGACAGTGAGCCCAAGCTCCCTCGGCCTCGGAAAGACGGGGTAGTACCTTTGCGGCCCTCCGTAGTGCTCGATATCGACAACGGGGTAGTACCTTCGCGGCCCCCCATAGCGCCTCCTCGACTAAGGTCGAGATGCCCCGTGTGTCGACAGTGCGTTCCCAGACCCCTCGACCTCAGAAAGTGTCGCAGGTCGACAGTGCGTTTCCAGACCCCTCGACCTTGCGCACGATCCCTCGACTAAGGTCGAGATGCCCCGCTGAGTCAATAGTGAGCCCAAGCTCCCTCGGCCTCGGAAAGACGGGATAGTACCTTTGCGGCCCTCCGTGGCGCTCGACATCGACAATGGGGTAGTACCTTCGCGGCCTCCCGTAGCGTCTCCTCGACTAAGGTCGAGATGCCCCGTGTGTCGACAGTACTTTCCCAGACCTCTCGACCTCGGAAAGCGTCGCAGATCGATAGTGCGTTCCCAAACCCCTCGACATTGCGCACGATTTCTCAACTAAGGTCAAGAAGCCCCGATAAGTCGACAGCGAGCCCAAGCTCCCTCGATCTCGAGAAGACGGGATAGTACCTTTGCGGCCCTCAGTGGCGCCCGACAACGACAACGGGGTAGTACTTACGCGGACCTCCGAGGCATTCAACGATATTCGACGACATTCAACGTCATTCGACACCTCCTACGACGTCACGCCCCGATCTGAGTGGGGACACCCAGCTGAGTCGACCACAAGCCAAGGAAGGCTGCTGAGTCGACCTGAAGCATTTAACTCCAACTGCATGAGAGGTACACCCTACATGGCACACACATCTCCATATATATTTGGCTATATTATAGGATGATCGATAACTGGACTACTTCCTTCGCCCGAGCCAAAAAGCGGCTCGAACTCGAAAGTCGGGGTTAGTGTTGGGGAGAAAAATGGACCACCCCACAAATACAATTAAAGCACCCAAATGCGACAGCAAGGCCGAGCTCATCCAGGCCGAGCCGAGCTCAGAAGGCCGAGCTCATGCAGGCCGAGCCGAGCTCAGAAGGCCGAGCTCGTCATCCACATGCTGCAGCCACGACCTGCAGCAGTCTCATCCAGGCCGAGCTCATGCAGGCTGAGCCGAGCTCAGAAGGCCGAGACCAGAAGGCTGCCGAGCTCAGAAGGCTGCCGAGCTCATTCAGGCCAAGCTCATGCAGGCTGCCGAGCTCCGAAAGCTGTTGAGCTCATGCAGGCTGCCGAGCTCAAAAGGCCGAGACCAAAAGGCCTAGCTCAGAAGGCCGAGCACAGAAGGCTGCTGAACTCATTCAGGCCGAGATCATGCGAGCTGCCGAGCTCAGAAAACTGCCGAGCTCAAAAGGCCGAGCTGACCTCAGAAGGCCGACCTCGTCGTCCACATGCTGCGGCCATGCCCTGCAGCAGCCTCACCGACCATGCTTTACTTGCCGGCCACGCCACGACGTATCAACCAGGGACCATACCCTGCTATGACTGTCAACGCCTCACCATTCCCAAAAATGAACTGCACTGCGCGCCACAAGCAAGCTCTGGCTGCACGCCATCTCTTCCCATGATGGGAACGGGCCATCCACGCAACTCATTACTTCCACGCCCACGTCGAATCGTGACGGTAACCCATTAATTCGTCCAGTCACATCACAGGTAACCCTGGCACTCCTCCTATAAAAGGAAAGTTTCTCCCTCTAAAAAGAGGCTTCTTCCTCCCAAGGGAGGGTTTCGGACTTTTATATACAGTTCATCTCCTTCTCCAAAATTAAGCCCCCCTCTGACTTAAGCATCAGAGGGCCGGCGCCGGAAATCCCGGCCACCGGCTTGTTGCAGATCCCCCGGAGGATGCCGCCCACCGACGGACCGCCACCCGCCACTCTCGCCGGAGCTCCTCCTCCTCAGTTTGCGGCCGCCCCCGGGTCCAATTTCCAGCAACAATTCTTTACCCTAGCATTGCTTTTTCTCATAGCCTCCAGTTGGTCTTTAGAAACTATCATTGTAATTAACAACCCAGGACCTAATCTAAAAAAACTAACTAGAAGATATTATTTGGATTTCTTGACTCTATATAACTATCCAAGATCTATTTGATGCATAACCAATATGAGACTAAACACACACATAATATTTCATAATTCAAGAAAAAATCAAAAGCTCAAAATTTGGATAAGAAATAAAAGAATTAAAAATATGAGTTTTAAAAATATTTATAAATTTATTTGTTTTCAAATAAGTACAATAAATCATAGCAAAAAACATCACCGCTAGCAACGATATATTACTCAATAACAATTCATCAATAAAGTCTAAAATTCATGTACAAGTTAAGAATAATTGCATAATTTTAGATCAATTTATATTTAGAGAATAATTCGAAAAATTATTTCACTAAGAAAAAAAACAAGAAGCATTTAGGTTTTTTAGATGATTTGGAGAATATTGTCACTATGCTATATATATATATATATATATATATATATATATATACAATGTCATAAAGTGACAAGGGTACTAGAGGAGGATGTTGGATTATGAACAATGCAATGATGTTAGCACGCACCTAGGGAGCACGGTGCACTGATAGCTCAGTGGTAACCCCTCCTTCTCCATTTATATTCGAGAAATATTGTAATACATATCGGGCACTGGATCTTACCTGCCTCCTTTATTCCTTTCTTGGAATAGCAATTGTCTTGTGACAGCTTAAACAACTTTTCATCCATCTAGGAGGAAAGCTAAGGCGAATAGATGGAAAATTCTTATGCCATTGCCGAGTGGCATGAGAGGATGATGTAACTCATAATAGTTGGGTGGGATAGAAAGGACAAGGAAGAAGGGGTGTGAGGATGATTTGTGTAACTACACGTACACCAAAGATGGATTGCCTCCTCGTTTCTACATCATGAATCGTTGGAGTATGGGGGGAATAGCTTGCGGTCGAACGAGGAGTACCCCGCCAAATTTGCAACGCCTGAATTCCGGATCCCGCTGGGCTGTGCCATGATCTAGAGCTGGACCTCACCGGTCCGACACCGAATCGGAGGGGATCCCAACTCGGGTCTCCAGCCGGGACGCGTCCACATCTGCAAAGCGGGTGCACCCGGGTCGCTGTCCGTAATCTGGACAGCGACTGTCGGCATCTTGAGCACCACACACGTGTCATTCCAATGGTCCCATCTCAATTGATGGGGAAGGCTTGTGGGCCCAATTTCCACTTTCCGTATCTTTTCAAGATCTGCAGGTGTTTTTTAATAAGTAAATATCAAAATCAATGTCTTAAAATATAAAATAATGTTAATTTATTATATCGGTCAACATTTTGATATCTAGATTTTTTTTATATATTAATCAAGATCTTAAAATGTTTCAGTATTTTTGCTTAAGATGGTCCTGTGGTTCATTATGGAAGCGGGGTAAGCCTATTTTTTTCTTTTTTTAGTACAATCATTGTTTGCATTATTCTAATGCAAGTTCAGCCCACGAAATCAAGAGGAAAAAAATGGTGTAAAAAATTCGAGATTATCAAGATTTATAGGACCACCAATTTTGCCTTGAAGATGCTTTGAGATGCACGATCACCTGTGATCATGCGCCATGGGGCATCTCAAAGCACCATCAGGTGGTAGCGCGTGGACGAAAGACGGTGATGGTCCCGAACCGGATCCTTGGGGGCCTAAGATATTCGGGTTTAGAAATCTTAGTTTAGGAGGCTAAGATACGAGGCTTTAGAAATAGGATATGCTAACCTGGCATATGGTTTTTGACCGCTACGCACGGTTATGCAATTATGCAAACATTAACTTTGTTTTCTACTTTAACATTTATTTCTTCTTCTTTTTGGGTACATTTAGGGGTGGCAAAATATGACCCGACCCGCCAATCCGACCCGTGTTCGACCCGCCATAAACAGATTTGGGTTTGGCCTAAACAGGTTCGGGTCGTAAACAGGTCGACCCGTTTAACCTGTTTATTAATTGGGTCGGATACGGGTTTTAGATGTCTGACCCGTTTAAACCGTTTAATCCGTTTAACTGTTGGGCAGGTTAAACAGGTCTAAACAGGTTAAATGGGTTAAACATGTTAAACGGGTTAAACAGGTTAAACAGGTCTAAACAGGTTAAACGGGTCTAAACAGGTCGGGTTGGGCAGGTTAAACAGGTTAGGTTGGACAAATTAAACAGGTCTAAACATGTTAAACGGGTCAGGTTGGGCAAACAGGTTAAACAGATCGGGTCGGGTTGGGTAAACAGGTTACCTGTTTATTAAACAGGTTAAACGGGTCGGGTCGGGTTACCTGTTTAATAAACAGGTCAGGTTCAGGTTTGTAATTCCTGACCCGTTTAATAAACAGGTCGGGTTCAGATTTATAGTTTTCTGACCCGACCTGTATTTGACCCGACCTGTTTATGCCTGACCCGACCCGATTGCCACCCCTAGGTACATTCGGAGGGTCATGCTGACCCCAAAAGAAAATAAAATAATGGAGCACAGTTCTTTTCAGTTCTTACAGTAGGAGGTATATATTTGATACAATGAAGATTTGATTCAACTTTTATACCCTCTATGCTGCTGCCTGACATTGTTAACTTATCAAGTAAAGCAAACCTGCTATCTTCGCATCTAAAATGTTCTGAAGCGTAGTTGGAATAGGATCCATTTGAACAATATCTATGTCTTCATCCCACGCTTTGAATACAAGTAGAACCTGCTTCCATTGTACTAAATCCTCTAAGATAGGGTGTCCGGCATATTTACATAAAGGAGGAGAATTAATCCAGGATTATAATGGTGCTCAAATCTCCTTCAAGCCAAACCTACTGCATTTTAAGATGGATCACTGGCAACCTGATCCCTGCCCAAGCACCTATAATCTGAGCAAATGGCAGAGAGTAGGAATTAAGATGGATCTTACACAAGAAAATACACTTTCAGTAACCACTTTCGGCAACTAAATAAATAATGGTCGCTGCAAATAAATCTATTTGCGACCAACATCCTTGTTAGTTACTGAATGATTGTCCTACACCGACTAAATGCATATTTGGTCGCGGAAAATCAAAACCAAGTTGGCGGGATGGAGGTAAAACGTTTGGCGACTAAAGTTTGGTCGCTGAAAATAAGGCTATCTACGACCAACATTCTTATTAGTTACGGAATAATTATCCTATACCGACTAAATGCATATTTAGTCACGGAAAAGCAAAACCAAATTGGCGGGTTGGGGGTAAAATTTTTAGCGACTACATTTTGGTCCCTAAAGGTTCCCCTCCAGTGACTAAAAAAAATTTAGTCGCGAAAAGTATGCATGTAGGTGAATTCTGCTTTAACTTTTTTTTTTTGGTACCCAAACAAACCCTAATTCCCTATTCCTCTATTTAGCTTTAACTTTTTTTTTTGGTAAATTCTGCTTTAACTCTGCCTTCACCCGTCGCCTTCACCCATCGCGTTCGCCCGTTCGCCCGTCGCCTCTCCGTTCGCCGGTTCGCCTGTTCGCCCGTTGCCTCTCCGTTCGCCCGTTCGCCCAGCGTCGGCGTTTCAAGGTATGTACTCCTCCGTTATTTGATTTAGCAGAGGCCGGGAGGGAGAGGGAGAGGAAGAGGGAGAGGGAGAGGTGGGGGTCCTCCGTTGTTTGATTTAGCAGAGGCCGGGAGGGAGAGGGAGAGGGAGAGGTGGGGGTCGTTGGGGGGCTTCTCGTCCTTCGCCGCCGCCGCAGCCATCGCAGCCACTGCGGAGGGCTTCTCCTCCTTCGCCGCCTCCTTCGCCGCCGCCGTAGCCACCGCAGGGCTTCTCCTCCTTCGCTGCCACCACAGCCACCGCGGCCCCCGCAGGGCTTCTCATCCTTCGCCGCCGCCGCAGGGCTTCGCCAGGTCCATTCCGGTCAGGCCGGCAGGGAGAGAGAGCGAGGAGGCGAAGGGGATTTGGGGCGAGGGCCTTTTCTTGGGCTGGCAGGGAAAGAGAGCGAGGAGGGATTTGGGGACAATAGTTTTGTTTTGGGTGGAGAGAAAGAGAGGGGAGGGATTTGGTTGGCTTTCATCCCTTCACTTTTTTGGTTTTGGTCTTGGTTTTCCTTCCCTCACGTTACTCCTGATCCAGATGGGCCATCAGGAAGAAAGACAGGGGGATTGGAGATGGACTTCTTAGAGGGTGGAGATTCTTTTAATTGTTTGGGTTGGATGGTTGCCGTGCTGTAATGTAGCTTGGGTATCGAAGGGGAGATGGGAGATGGGAGATGGGAGATGGGAGATGGTGGGATGGGATTTCTTTCAAACTAATTATTTTTCCATTCTTCTATTCAAAGATTATATTAAACTGAAGAGGCTTCTTGTCTATCTTTGTTAGATTCATGCATCTTTGTTGAAATAGTATACTTGACGGCTATCTATTTTCATATCATTTTTTTAACTATTTTATACTTATTAAAATTTATTATTATTATAATTAAAAAAAAAGAAAAGGCCTCATTCACTGAATTTGTCTTAGGCCCCCAAATGTATTGGGCCGCCCCTAGTTTTCTGCTGCAAGTTTTTTTTGCAGGGTATAAAAATAAATCTATAAACTAATCAATCTAACTTGATGAAGTACTTTGTAGGTCAGTCAAAATGGACAAGAGTTGGATGACAATAAAAAATAGAATGAAGAGTAGATTATAGAGAAGGGGTGAAGTCCTTTATTGAATTTGTGGTGGCAAATTTAGGCTCAGCAAATGATATTTGGTGTCCTTGTGTCGAGTGCATGAATGACAAAAAACAAAGCATTCAAATTGTCAAGATTCATTTGATGTTGAAAGGAATCTCGCCTTCTTACAAGACTTGGGTGCAACATGGAGAATCTGTTCACGTGGATCAATCTTGTGTTTCAAATGATGCTAACTGTGACAATGGTGGAGGTGTTGAGGATAGAATGGCTGGGGATGGCACCGATGATAAGGACGAATTGTCTAATATGCTGGAAGCTGTTTACATGGGCGCTTTCATGAATGGCGATATTGACAAATTGCCTAATAACTTGGGGAGGGAGGATGCACAGAATTTTGATAAGTTGTTCGATGATGCTCAACAACCCGTTTATCCTAGTTGCAAAACTTTTACAGTATTATCATTCGTTATTAAGATGCTTCATATTAAGGTGTACAACCAGTGGAGCAATTCCTCTTTTGACATGAACATGAAGGTATACAAGGAAATTCTATCGGAGTGTGATAAGTCTGTTCCATGGACCCTTTATGAAGTCAAGAAATTTTTACGAGATTTGGGTTTGGGATATGTGCTAATTCATGCATGCAAATATGATTGTGCTCTTTTTTGGAAGGAGAATGCGAACCTGGAGAAATGCCCTATATGTGATGAGCCTAGATATAAGCTGAATGATGGTAACGGTAAGAAGATCCCTCATAAAATTTCCGGTACTTTCCCCTGGCACCGAAATTGAAGCGCTTATTTGAGGATGATAGTGTTATTTTGATGATTAACAAGCAATTATCTAGAGTATGTTATAAGTTAAATCGATACTTCATTTATAAGTCTATTACTCTCAGTATATTTGTATAAATTGATATAGATACATTTCATTGTTTATATGAATGAATCTAACCTTGAGATGCAGCAAAGTGTGGATTGAGTCGACCCCAAGGTTGATTAGGTCGACCCCGGCACATCAAGAAAGCATTTGGCACACTTCTGCAAAAATGGCACAGATAAACAGTAAGTTGGGTCGACACAAGGAAAGCATGAGTCGACCCAAACCTCAAGCCTCTCAAAGACTCAGAAAAATGGTTCTCTGGAAATACTGAGAGGGTCGACCCAAGATGAAGTTGAGTCGACCCAAGCTTGAGTCGACCCAAACAGTGAGAGGGTCGACCCAAAGACAATGACAGAATACATGACAGAAAAGGTTCTCTGGAAACCCTGAGAGGGTCGACCCAAGTAAAAGTTGAGTCGACCCAACTGAACCTTGAGTCGACCCAAAGAAATGTTGAGTCGACCCAAGTGAAGGAAGGCTGAAATGCAAGGTTCTGTGGTTCTGAGAGGGCCGACCCAAGAAAAGTTTGAGCTGACCCAAATCTGATGAACAGTGGTTTGGGTCGACCCAAGAAAAGTTTGGGTCGACCCAAGCATGGGCAGAAGCATAACGGCTAGTTGTGCAGAAGTGCTTTTTGGACTCCCAACGGCTATAAACGGCTAGTTTCTTCAATCCAACGGTCAGGAAGGACTATTTGGAGGTTGGAGAAGTATTTAAGAGGGAGTATTCATCAGAGGAAGGAAGCTTGGGAAAATACATCAAGTGCATTCAAGAGAAAACCCTAGCAAGGCAAGCTTCATCCAAGTGCTTCATTCAAGAGTCAAAAGAAAGTGGTTGAGCAGATTCCAAGAGTCATTAAGAGCTCCATCCATCCTTGAAGAGTGAAGCATCCTTGATAAAGAAGAGAGAAGACACATCAAGCGATAACTATTCTCTAAACTCTTCTTTGTAGATTATATTGTTATATTTGCTCATCTAGGAGCTTAAATCTTCTTACTTCTTTTATTAATCACCTTGTTGTAAGGTTTGTTGGTAAGCCCGTAAAACCAACGTAGGTTGTTGGTCAACCCGCAAAACCAATATAGGTTGTTGGTAATCCCGTAAAACCAACGTAGGTTGTTGGTCAACCCGCAAAACCAACGTAGGTTGTTGGTAATCCCGTAAAACCAACGTAGGTTGTTGGTAAGCCCGTAAAACCAACGTAGGTTGTTGGTGAACCCGTAAAACCAATTGTATAGGTTCGTTGGTGAGCCCGTAAAACCAACATAGGTTTTTGGTGATCCCGGAAAACCAAAATGTAAAGGTTTTTGGATTGTAAGCCCGGAAAACAATCCAACTGTAATCCGCGGGATTATAGTGAATTCCCAAGGGGTCGCTTGGGGAGTGGACGTAGGTGCTAAGGAGAGCACCGAACCACTATACTTCTTGTTGTTTGTATTGTGATTTGTTTAATTTCACTAACTCATCATTTAACATAAGTAAGAGAGTTAAAATTAAGAGAAACCAATTCACCCCCCCCCCCCTCCTGGCTTGTCACCTTGGGCAACAAGTGGTATCAGAGCAAGGTGCTCCAATAGTAATTATTGATCTCACAATCAAGAGTTAAAGATCATGACAACCCAAGTGGGATGTTCTATGAGTGAGGGACAATTAATTGATAGACCTCCACTATTTAATGGTATAAACTACACACATTGGAAAGCACGCATGCGCATTTTCATTCAAGCACATGACTACAATTTATGGAGTATTATAGTGAATGGGCTACATACCAATGCTAATCATGATAAGAAAATGGCTCAGCAAAATGCAAAAGCCATGAATATTCTATATTGTGCATTGGATGATAGTGAACTTAATAACATATCTTTTTGCATGACTGCTAAGGAAATATGGAGTATGCTTGAAGTTAAATATGAATGCACTAACATTTTTAGTGAATTTGAAACTAGCTCCGAAGAAGTAGAGCAGCAAACTGAAATTAAAAATCCTTGCTTTATGGCACATGAAGATAAGGTATGTATTGGAACACAAAGTGATTTCTCATTCCAAGATAAAGTACATGCTGAAACTCAATCTGATTTTACATTTGATGAACTTCATGATGCTTTTTCTGATCTATACTTAGAATATAAGAAGCTTAGTTTAAAGAATAAAAAGCTAAATCAGAAAAATCTATCTCTTGCTGAAAGCTATGATATAACTCAGAAAAATAATAAATTACTTTCAGAAGACAATGAAAGGCTAACTAAAGAAGTTAACAAATTTAAGCCTATAGTTGAAAAATTTACTATCAGCTCTGAAAAACTAAACTTAATGATAAATAATCAAAGAGCTGAATTTGAAAAGGCTGGATTAGGATATCAATCTTGGTACACACAAAAATTCCTTAATGACATATGTGTTAAATCCTCCACTATCTATCATAAAACGGATTCTAATTTATCTGATGAACCTAATGAACAAAAACAGAAAATTAAAAATCCATCATCTACTTATATTAAATCGATGTTTGTTAAATTTAATAAGAGTATGCAGAAATACATTCCTTATAATCCTAAAATCTGCAAGCCTATGGACAAAATAGCTATTAAGAAAATATGGGTTCCAAAAGGAACAATAATAGCTAACCTACAAGGACCCAAAAGAGCTTGGGTTCCTAAGTTGAAAATCTGAATATTTTCTATAGGTGTGTCTAGCACTCAAGGCTCCAACAAAAGATGTTAATTTAGACATTGGGTGCTCTAGACATATATTAGAGAATGAAACTTAAAATATACTTAAGAAAAGTAATTGAAATGAAAAGAATAATGAAATTAGTAATCCTTGCATCTCATCATTCTCTTTGCCTTAGTATCTAATTAAAATATAAATTGCAGGTATTAATCAATTTTGTGATATAGGTAATATTTTTAAAAACATAATCAAATCACTTCATTTTATAGTATGCTTTACTTACTGCTGGATAAGTTGCTAAATGATTAATCAATTTATTAAGAATAACTCTATGAATTCTCTATATGCTTGATTGAGAGTTTTTATCAATGGTATTATCTTTTATTGATCATAGACATGAGAATGTATACTTGGTATGACTTTAAATATATGCACTATGAATACCAAGATTAAAGAAACCACTTTTGGCATATAAAATCAACTCATACTAGTATATACTTAATCTCAAAAGACCTTGTCATTGGCTTACTTAAATTAATTTCTACAAGGTCAAAGTTTGCTATGCATGTCATCTAGAAAAACAAACTAGAATCATTTCGAAATCTGAAAACATTGTTTCCACCTCTTAGTCTTTGAAAATTCTCCATAAGAACTTATTTGGATCTCTAGGATAGTGAGCCTAGGAGATAAGCTTCTTGACTTTGTAATTATGAATGATTTTTCAAAGCTAACGTTGGTTTTATTCTTGGCACTTAAATTGAAATATTTTCTGCTTTGGCACAAACTTACAAAAGGTTTCAAATGAAAAAGGTTTGCAAACTGTGAAAGTATCATGGCACAGTTTTGAAAACCAATTTGTTAATAAAGTTTGCACAGAAAACGGTATTGAATACAATTGTTTTTGCACCAAGAATACTATTACATATAGGGGTTATAAAAATATAAAAATAGAATCTTTGTTGTGTAAGGACAATGCTTTGTGATAGCAGTTGATTAATGTTATCATCACAGCTTGTCATATTATAAGGTTTCTATTAAATCTATTTTTGAAGAAAACCCCATGTGAACTCATGAAAAACAGAAAATCAAATGGTGCATACCTTCATTTTTTTTTTAGTTATACATGTTATGTTCTCAAGAATGAAATATATGCCAAATCTGATAAAACAAGTGTTTCTTTGGATATTACTCTCTAAGCAATGCATATAGAATATTCAATGAAAAGATACCAGTTGTAGAAATGTCAATTCATATTATTCTTATTAAAACTAGATCTTTTATTGATAATATAGTTTGTCATTTTTGCTTCTATTTAAAAGACATTAAGAAGAATGAACAAGATGATAATTGGTTAAGTTAAACTAAATCATTTTGAAAGGGATAAAATTTGAAATCTTATTGAAGAATCTGAAAACTTTTTATATTTGGAACAAAACTGAGTTTTTCAGAAACACACTAAATTAAGAAGAATTTATGATTACTAAAAGAATTAATCAGAAAAGATGAAATAGATCTTGATGAAATCTTTGCATAATTAGAAGCCAAAGATAACCACTTTCATTTGATTGTTTTATGAGACTTGTATTTTGTCAAATGAATGTGTAGAATGAACTTCTGTGTGGTTATATTATTAAAATTTTTATGTAAAAATAACCATCTATATTTGAAAAATATTCATTACAAACATGATAAAATACTATTTGATTTAGAACAAGCACCAAGAGCATGATATGAATGATTAAATAACTTTTTGATAGAAAGTAATAGTGATAAAACTATGTATCAAAAAGAAAAATTCTGATATCATAATTGCTCAAATATATATTGATGATATTATTTGTGGTGCTACTAATGAAGCTTTATGTAAAGTTTTTTTTTTTTTTAAGCTCATGCAGGGTGAGTTCGAAATGAGTAAAATGGATGAACTAATCTTTCCTCTCAAACTCCAAATTAAGACAAATAAGAAAGGGGATCTTCATTGGCCAAAGTAAGTTCACAAGAATATTCTTACAGAAGTTTGGCATGAAGAAAGGTATATCTATGACCCCATATTGTAGAGTTTAAAAATAATGAGCAAGGTAATTTTATTGTTTGAAGCTGTATTACCATATCATGCAGCTTGTAGGCCAAATTGTATGCTCATTTTGTGCTTATATGCAAAACTAATTCTAATGAATCACATCTAATTGATATCAAAAGATTCATAAAAATCTGTTAAGATAATAAAACTAAGTACTCCAATCTTAGGTAAAAGCAAAACAAGTATAATATATTCAGCACATTTATAAGAATTATGTGAGCATTCTTTTGGAAGAGATAAAATCCGTAATTAATTACAGAAAAAGTTTGAAGTGAACATTTTAACCCTTCTATATTGCTCATCATAGGGATGGTGCCAATGGAGAGGCTAGTGGTAGTACCCAGCACTATTTGACCCAACTATTCGGTGTAGGGCATATTAGGGACGGCACAAGAGGGAGGCTAGTGGTAGTACCTCGTGCCCCTTCCAACTCCACCGGATAGGGAGCAAATAGAATATAGAGCATAGAAAAGTAAAACCGAAAAACAAATGAAGATAATCAAAATGTTCATTGAGTGGTTAAAGGAAGAAATTAAAAAAAAATTTGGAGAATAACTCAATATGATTCCTAGATGAAAACTACGGTTTAAGAAAAATAGAATTAATTTTGATGCTTTGGTTGTTTGCTCCGATACGCATATGAAACATATCTTCTTCTATCTTATAAGTATACTGAAATTGGTCTAAATGATGTGTTTTTCAATGATCTTGATTGCAAATAAATGGTTCTAAACATATGATATTATTTTGATATTAAAAAGATTTATGGTGCTTCATATATACATTGCTGAAAAACTATGACTAAGAAATTAATATTTTGAATATACACTCCTACATAATTAAATGCTTCTATCATTAAAAAGAAAAGCTGTTTTTAAGAAGAGAGTTAATGATCCTAAAGCTTAAAATATTTCAACTCACTTCAATAATTCTTATAGGAAAGAAAATATAATTACTTTTGAAAGAAATTTGAGCTTCAAAAGAATTATTTTCTTATTAATATTTCCATACATATTCAAAAAAAAAATTAAGAGGAAATATAATTTATTCTTGAAAGATTAAAAAGAGTGATTGCTATAAATTTTGAAAAATTCTAGATCACTCTACATTCTTGATATTATAGAAGAACAAAAAAAAAAGGTTTGAAAAAAAATGCATCTTTTGAGGGGGAGCTTTAAATACTCAATCTCTTTATTGAAAATTATCTTCAAACTCTAAACTCTCAAATGGATGATTAATTAAGGGGAAGAAAGAAAATTTCAGAGTGAGAGATCATATAGAACTTAATCGTATAAATTCGCATCTAAAGATGAGACAAAGAATACTAAATGTAAAGTGGTATTAAACTTTGTGCTTCATTGAATATCTTTTGAAAGTTGGATTTCCATCTGTATTCATCGGTAAATCATTTATTTCTGAAAATTTAATTGAAAAGGATTCTATCTGTCTTAGTTTCGAAAATTTATCTTGGAATCTACTTATGAGTTCTTATTGGCTTGCACTTTAGTATTTCAATCCTGAGCCAATTCATTTTAATTGATTTTGATGCTATGATCTTTAAAGGAGTAAAAGAAAGTCTTTAAGAGAGCTCTAAAAAAAATTTCAAAGTCTTGAATTTTATGTATCCTACACTGCATAAATTCATGTTTTGGTATCTATGCCCCAATACTTTTATATCATGAAAGAACTTTGAAGTCATTAAGAATTAAGGATTCAACATAATCTTATATTTTTCGAGTATATAAGTTTTGATCTTTATTTGCTCTTATACTATACTCTGAAAATTAATTAGATTGCTCTCATCTTGCTATATACTTAATATATATATATATATAAATATAAAGGTATTGAATTTTCATTCGTGCCTTCTTTGAATATTATTCTTGATACTCCTTGAAATAACTTGAAAAAGATTCCATCTACACTTGATTTGAAAAATATCTTTGGAATCTACATTTAGAGATCTCTTTTGGCTCACATCTTAAATGTCTCATTTCTAAAGCCAAACACATAGAAATAAGATATCATTTTATTAGGGATCATGTGCAAAATGGAAACATATGTATTGAGCATATATGTACTGAAAAATAATTAGCTGACATATTCACAAAATTCTTGAGTGAAGATAGAGTCTGCACGCTAAGGAGGAAATTAGGCATTTGTGATCCTTTTTATTGAAGAGATATAAAAAGGGAGCAAGCAGTCTCATGATACATTCCTCCCATTTCTAAAAACCCATGAAACATGAGTCAAACTTGTAATCTATAGATTCCTTACTCATGTATCATTGTCCCAGAAAGAATTTATAAGGATTGGAAGCAAGAAAAATTTTTAGAAGCAAAAAGGAAGAGAAAAGAAAAATTCTGCACTTGGGTCGACCCAACCCAGAATAGGGTCGACCCAACGTTGAGTCGACCCAAGAAATTTCTTGAGTCGACCCAACGTCGGGACCCCACTGTTAAAAGGGGGACCCGTGAACTTCTAGGGCACTGTTTACCCTTTGTCCTCTTCCGAAAACCTTATTCCCCACTCTCCAATCTCCTCCAATCATCTCCAAACACTAGATTACTTCAAGATCTTGGAGAAATGGGACCCAAGAGAGCCGTAGCCAAGCGATCCGGGAGAGCCTCACGGATCCAACGTGCGGAAAGAGAAGCTACAGAGCCGACCTCCCCGTGCCACGTACACTAGGAGGATGAGGACTAGATCACAGCCATTAGATACTCCCTAGGCTGATATTAGCATTTCTGTTTAGAGCCTAGGATATGTATCTAGTTCTCATATGTATTTTGTGTTTATCATGTATCTTTAAACTTTGACTGAGGAACATTGTATTTGCTTTTGTTTTTGACATGAATGTACTAAAATGTTTCTATTTTGATCAATGAAGTTTGAATGTTTGTTATTTATTGTGTCTTTTCCCATGCACCTATTTGATGATAACAAAAAGGGGGAGAAGTAAAGAAAGAGTAATAGGGGGAGAAGTAAAGATAGAGCAATAAGAAGAGAAGTAAAGAAAGAAAGAGAAATAACTTGTAAAACAAATTGAAAATCATATACATCCAAGGGGGAGCAATTTGTAACAATGAAAATGATCAAATCAAATATTTCTATCAAATTTCAGAATTTGGCACATAGAATTTCAGAATTTGGCACGCACCTTTCACACCTCGATACATAACCTGAAACTCATGTTTTATCTCAAATTTTTGGAGTTTCATCTTTAAAGAATTAAAAATGAAAGGGGGAGCAATTCAAAAAGTCAAATTGGCAACATTTGAATGATATAGGGGGAGACTTCACTCTTATATTTTGAAAAGCTGAATTTCAGCAAGTTAAGCCCTTTTAAAACTAATTTTAAGATAAGTATCAATAGGCTCATACTCTTTATTTTGTAATCATTAAAAAGGGGGAGATTGAGGATGATAGTGTTATTTTGATGATTAACAAGCAATTATCTAGAGTATGTTATAAGTTAAATCGATACTTCATTTATAAGTCTATTACTCTCAGTATATTTGTATAAATTGATATAGATACATTTCATTGTTTATATGAATGAATCTAACCTTGAGATGCAGCAAAGTGTGGATTGAATCGACCCCAAGGTTGATTGGGTCGACCCCGGCACATCAAGAAAGCATTTGGCACACTTCTGCAAAAATGGCACAGATGAACAGTAAGTTGGGTCGACCCAAGGAAAGCATGAGTCGACCCAAACCTCAAGCCTCTCAAAGACTCAGAAAAATGGTTCTCTGGAAATACTGAGAGGGTCGACCCAAGATGAAGTTGAGTCGACCCAAGTTTGAGTCGACCCAAACAGTGAGAGGGTCGACCCAAAGACAATGACAGAATACATGACAGAAAAGGTTCTCTGAAAACCCTGAGAGGGTCGACCCAAGTAAAAGTTGAGTCGACCCAACTGAACCTTGATGTTGGGAACCAGCCCATGCCGCTGATATTTCAAAAAATTTTCAGATGGCAGCGGAATCGGCATGCACGGGTTCGACGTTCATCGCATGAACGTTGTTTCGAGACCTTTCGTAATTAGGTAAGAATTAAAACTTTTAAAACTAATAGGAAGATCAAATCTTCACCTTGCGCGGGTAGATGATCACCGCAAATCTGAATTCGTGGTTTTGGAAGAGGGTTCGCTTGAAGCCGTTCAAACGTCCGGCCTCTACGGGTATCCACACGAAGCAGGATCCGATCCAAGCTCTCTATCTCACCGGGGTGCTAGCTCCCTTGCAGAGATAGCTTTTGATGGCTGATCTCCTCTCTTTCAATCAACCCTTGATTGCACTTGAGAGGAGGAAGAAGAAGGAGGAACTCAAGGATGAAGAACACAGCTTCTGCAGCCTTCTTTCTTTTCCCTGCGTTGGAGGAAGGATTGGAGGAAGAGGATGACGCCAACGCTTGGACTTTGCTCTCCCTTTGCTTGCGGCTGAACCAAGAGAGGAGAGGGTCTGGTGGCGGCAGCAAGAGGAGGAAGAGAGCTCACACCTAGGGCGCCGGCCCTAGGTCCCTTTTTATAAGCATCAAGGGCTCCTACAAGTTAGGAGCCCTTGACAGCCTTCTTTCTTTAGAGCGCCGGCCACCTTCTCTCTTCTTGTCGCCCTAAGCAATTGGAGAGGGGCTGATGCCCCTCTTAGTTGGTTAACCTAATCCTCTTCCAAAGAGGATTAGGTGCCTCTCTCATGGTTTCATCCTAATCTAATTAGGATTAGCCAATTTGGGTTCAATCTATGCTAGTCCCAATCCAATTAGGACTTGAATGAATCATGACTCAATTGAACTCTTCAATCCTAATCCAATTAGGAGTCATGTTGATTCATTAGATTATTAATTAGACTTAAAGAATCCTAATCCAATTAGGATGTATTTAATTTTAGTCCTAATCCAATTAGGACTCTAATTTGAATCCAAAGTCCTAATCCGATTAGGACTCTAGGAATCCTACTCCAAGTAGGAATCCAATTTTGATTCAAAACTCCTAATCTCATTAGGATTGAGGAATCCTATTCCAAGTAGGAATCCCAGTCCTACTCCAACTAGAATTTCCAGTCCTAATCCAATTAGAACTCTAGGTATCCTACCCGAAGTAGGATTCTTGTTTCAAGTCCAATTAATTAATTCCCTTTGTTCCTTCTTCAACTTCTTATCAATCAAATTGATTACTCGTGATTCCTAATCACGATTTCAACCATCGGATCGGTCAATACTTCTAGTGTGTGTGACCCCATAGGTTCTATTCTGACTAGTAGTGAGATATATTGTGATCTCTATCACTATATCATTGAAAACTCCTTTCAATGGGTTGGAACGATTCCAACTCAACTCATTAGGGTTTATCGATCATCAAGATGATCCCTATGAGTCCCACCATCCACCAGTGACACCTAGCAGCATGTAGTGGCTACCCAGTAGAATGGAATGATGAACCTCTAGGTGCAGTTAACATGTGATACAATCCTACTATCGTGGATCCCTACAGGACGGAGGTCATGGACAACTCGTCAAACCCCATCGTCTGTCATATGTCAAGATTTATTCGACTTGAGTTCGATAGTGGAAAACTCTTTTTCACTTTATATTACTGCCCTGGCCAAGGTCTTAGAACTCAGTCTAACAAATCACATAGGATCACTCCTTTTCTATCAAGGTCGATAGATTCCTTATAGGTGCATACCCTACTCCTACAGTGAACCTACTGCAGCCAATCTACACTGCATGGACCCATATGGCTAGAGACCATGTATATGTGCAGTCAAACTACAATAACCTCACTGTGAGTAGCCGAAGCACCGCAGGTCAAAGGACCAGTCACACTACTGCAACATCAAGCAAGTCACTGACGAGTGGATAGACATCCAAGTGACTTCTTGTCTTGGTCACGCTCAGTACCCTTGTTCTCTAACAAGCACCTGCACTATCACTTCAGTGTCCCTACACTGTGGACTCAAGTCTCGTCCATCCAGAAGGAAAGTGATCTGTGCACTGATCGGATCGATCACCGTCCTCGTGATGATCCATTGGTCAGGAGCATTTAGAAATTAATCACCAATGATACATGGCTCAAATTCTCAACTCTTGAGAATATGTATCATCATCTTATTAATTTCTTGGACGATTCATAGACACATAAACAATATGAATGAAAAGATGCCTTTTATTTATTCAATAATAAATAGTGAAGTACAAAATTATATCCCTAGAATCAACAATGTGTCAGCCAAATTGGCTTCTAGGGCATACATCTAACAATCTCCCACTTGCACTAAAGTCAATTGGTCATATATCTTAGGCCCATCTTCTCAAGGTGGGCTTCAGTCTTTTGCTGACTCAGCTGCTTAGTGAACGGGTCTGCCACGTTATCCGCGGAGTCTACTCTCTGCACCTCTACATATTTCTTCTCCACATAGTCGCGTATGAGGTGAAAGCGCCGCTCTATATGCTTAGACTTCTGATGAGACCTTGGCTCCTTAGCAAGGGCTATGGCGCCATTATTATCGCAGTAGAGTGTCATGGCATCTGATGTCATCACATCCAACTCTGCAATGAATTTCTTGAACCAGAAGCCTTCCTTAGCAGCTTCAGAGGCGGCGATGTATTCAGCTTCCATAGTAGAATCAGCAATGATCGGTTGTTTAGAACTCTTCCAATTCACCGCACCACCATTGCACAAGAACACATATCCAGATGTTGACTTTCTGTCATCGACATCAGTCATGAAGTCTGAATCTGTGTACCCTTCTACCTTTAACTCTGATGATCCTCCAAAAACCAAGAATAAATCTTTAGTTCTTCTCAAGTACTTAAGAATATTCTTCACAGCTGTCCAGTGTTCTTCACCTGGATTCGACTGATATCTGCTTGTGACACTCACAGCAAGAGCTATATCAGGTCGTGTACATAGCATGGCATACATGAGGCTTCCTATTGCCGATGCATAAGGAATCTTGCTCATGCGTTGAATCTCTTCAGATGTGTTGGGGCACATCTTCTTGGAGAGATGAATTCCATGCCTTAGGGGTAAGAGACCCCTCTTGGAGTTTTCCATGCTGAACCTCTTCAGCACCTCCTCTATGTACATCTTCTGTGAAAGGCCAAGCATCCTTTTAGATCTATCTCTATAGACCTTTATTCCCAAAATATAGGATGCTTCCCCAAGGTCTTTCATGGAGAATTCTTTTGACAACCAGACCTTGACCGAGGTTAGCATGGGAATATCATTCCCAATCAGGAGAATGTCATCTACGTACAGTACGAGAAAAACGACAGCACTCCCACTAACCTTTTTGTAAACACACGGTTCCTCTTCGTTTTTGATGAAATCAAACGTTTTGATTGCGTCATCGAAACGAGTGTTCCAACTCCGAGATGCTTGCTTTAGTCCATAGATGGACCTTTGCAGCTTGCAGACCTTGTGATCTCCATCACTGGAAGTGAAACCCAAAGGCTGTTCCATATAGATATCTTCATCAAGATATCCATTCAGGAAAGCAGTTTTCACATCCATCTGCCAGATTTCATAATCATGAAATGCTGCAATGGCAAGCAATGTTCGGATGGATTTTAACATGGCTACAGGTGAAAAGGTCTCCTGATAGTCAATGCCTTCGCGCTGACTATACCCTTTTGCCACAAGCCTTGCCTTATAGGTCTCTACCTCTCCATCCGAACCTATTTTTCTTTTGTAGATCCATTTGCATCCAATAGGTACAATACCTTCTGGTGGGTCTACTAAGGTCCAGACTTGGTTGGAACGCATGGAGTCTAACTCTGACTTCATTGCTTCCAGCCATTTCTCGGAATCGATATCAGATATCGCCTCGTTGTAGGTTTTGGGATCCTGTATGTGATCCCTATCTCCCACTAGGAACATTTCCTCGGTATCCTCTTCTAGTATACCTAAGTATCTATCGGGAGGATGGGAGACCCTACTAGATCTACGAGGTGGTCGAGGGACATCGTGTACTGGCTCTTTATGAATGGGTTCAATAGGATCCATGACTCGTTGCTTTTCAGAGACTTTCTCTTCAAGCTCAATTTTCCTCCCACTGCCTCTATCAAGGATAAACTGATTTTCCAAGAAGATGGCATGACGGCTCACAAACACATTGTGATCCTCTGAGACGTAAAAATTGTATCCTAATGACTCTTTAGGATATCCTATAAAACGAGCACTTATGGTCCTAGCCTCTAACTTGCCCGCCTGTAGTCTCTTGACGTGGGCCGGACATCCCCAAATCTTGAGATGACCCAGACTTGGTTTCTTACCATGCCATATCTCATACGGTGTGGTAGGAACGGATTTAGAGGGAACTCTATTCAACAAATAAATTGCTGTGAGTAAGGCTTCTCCCCAAAGGAACATAGGTAGATCAGTGAAGCTCATCATGGACCTGACCATATCCAATAGGGTCCGATTCCTTCTCTCTGACACCCCATTGAGTTGAGGTGTACCCGGAGGTGTCCATTGTGAGACTATGTCGTTTTCTTTGAGATAGTCCCGGAATTCCCCAATAAGGTATTCTCCTCCTCGATCTGATCGAAGAGCCTTAAGAGGTTTTCCAGTTTGTTTTTCTACTTCATTCTTGAACTCTTTGAACTTTTCAAAAGACTCAGACTTGTGTCTCATAAGATACACATACCCATACCGCGAATAATCATCGGTAAAGGTAATGAAGTAAGAATAACGTCCCCTGGCTAGCACATCGAATGGGCCACATATATCTGTATGTACTAGGGTAAGTATTTCAGTGGTCCTCTCCCCATGTCCTACAAAGGGCAGTCTAGCCATTTTTCCTTGAAGACAGGACTCGCAAACTGGATATGACTCGGAAGTCAATGAGCCTAAAAGCCCAACTTTATCCATTTTGTTCATTCTGTCCTCTCCAATATGGCCAAGCCTGAGGTGCCACAAATATCTTTGGTTTATCTCATCTCTGGATCTTTTGGATCCTTTGGCACTCACATCTTGCTCGGTAACATTCACAGATACATCCATATGTAAATGATAGAGACTGTCAATCATGAAACCACGTGCGACTATTTTATTTCTCAAATAAATAGAACAGCAGTCTTTGTCAAATGTAAAAACATGACCTTCCTGTGCTAGACATGAAACAGAAATCAAATTTCTGCTAGCAGCAGGTACATAATAGCAGTCTCTAAGTACTAAACTAAATCCAGACGGTAGTCGCAGATGGTAGGTGCCCACAGCCACAGCAGCAACTTTTGCCCCGTTGCCAACCCGAAGGGTTACCGCACCTTCCGCCAGCCTTCTACTTTCCTTTAGACCCTGCATGGTAGTGCACAAATGAGCACTAGAACCAGAATCTATAACCCAACTAGAAGTAGAAGAAACCGTTAGATTAGTTTCAATAATGAGCAAGTCTATACCTTCTGAAGGTGTGTCACCTTTCTTGTTCTTCAGGCTCTCGAGGTATGAAGGACAGTTTCTCTTCCAGTGGCCTTCGACATTGCAGTGGAAACATTTTCCTTTGTCGTTAGCTTTTTTCTTTTGAACTTCTTTCTTTGGCTTCTTGTCTTTCTTCTGCTTCTTAGCAGGCTTCTTTTTCTTCCAAGTAGACTTTCTCTTGGAACCAGAAGTCAACTCAGCAGCAAGGACATTGCCCCTTGAACCTTTCAAGGCTCCCTCAGCAGTTACCAACATGTTTATGAGTTCAGTCTTAGTGCATTCAATCTTATTCATGTGGTAGTTTACTATAAACTGACCAAATGAATCAGGAAGGGATTGAAGGATCAGATCTACTTGCAATTCCTTGTGCATGTCCATACCGAGCTTCTCAAGCTCCTCTAGGTCCTTGATCATGGTCAGACCGTGATCATGGACAGACTGCCCTTCGCGCATTTTCGCTTTGAAAAGTCTTTTGGACACTTCAAAACGAGCTGTGCGACTTTGCTCACCATACAACTCTTGCAGGTGTGCTAGTATGTCCCTAGCAGTCTTCATACTTTCATGCTGGCATTGGAGTTCATTAGACATGGATGCCATCATATAGCATTTTACTCTAATGTCATCATCCAACCACTTTTTATGCATCTCACGCTGAACATCAGTAGGACGTGTTGGTAGTGTGGGGATATCTGAATCGAGTATGTAGCCTATCTTCTCACAGTCCAAAACTATTTTGAGATTTCTAAGCCAGTCTTTGTAATTGGTTCCGGTCAGTCGGTTGGTCTCAAGAATACGGGTCAAAGGGTTTGAAGCCGACATTGTATCTACAGAGAGTAAAGATTCTAGTTAGACTTTTGTACTTGATCTTAATTTGTTCTAAGGTCTTTTAGAACAAATGTAACTCCCACTATTTTCTCGAATCCCTCACACTCTCCTGGTAGGGAAACGAAAATCCCACACGACTAGGGTTTCTAATGGGTACTGCGATCCCACCGATTTACATGCCACCTCACCTAACAGTTATTGGTGACACATAGATGGATGAGTGTACAACTCTTGTACAATGCTTCTCAAGCATGTTGCAGTGCAACTTGGTCTCTAAGCCATGAAGACCTCACCTAACAGTTATTGGCCCCATCGCTTAGTTAAGTCAGACCCACCGTATAACCGTAGGAATAAAGTCGTCATTGGGTCCTCACCTAACAGTTATTGGTGCCCAACCCCATCTTTACCCTACAACATCTCATGTCTATAGAGAGGTCCAACCCCCCGATGCAACTTGACCACTGTATCCAGCCGAGACAAATCAACATCAGAAAGGCCTTAGCAGCTCTACTACAGTGGAAGACCTATTGACTTAATATTGGTTAATCAGGTCTTAGTGTTTGCAACTTGAGCCCTTCATAAGAAGTAATCGAACAATTGGCCAGGTAAGCAGGTGGGAGGCTCCCCTTACTCAGAGAGTAAGGTCCTAATTAAGTAACCACCTTTCATGCTTTCCTAGACACCAATTAGATCAATTAATCTAATATGACTTGCTCATGTCGGTTCACTCTCGACTTGATTGAGGAGGTTTTGATTTAGGTCTCAATTGGGTTTGCTACATCACATTGTAAACCTATCTACCCGACTCGCATTCACATCTCATGCAAACGGTACATCACAGGCAGTTATAATCGCAGCATCAAATAAAGTTAAACTTTAAATAGGTGATGATCATGGATTCTAATTAGGTCGTATTACAAGCACATGCACATCAATCGATCAAGTGGTCTTCAACTCTTGAATTGGTTCCAAGCCTCCTTGATTCGATCCTTGATCAACTCTTGATCCCATCGCCATCAACCGCTTAGATCACCTTTCATCTCATGCCTTTGCTTCAACTTGATCGTTGATGTACATCACATCACAGAAATACAACCAGATGTAAAATAAAAATAAAAATAAATTACATCTCCTTTTAGGAGGCACGCAGGCCTCTCAAAACATCAAACAAGATGCATGCAAGCATCTGAAAAATTACATGACATCGCAGATCACATCGCAGGTCATTACATTTGATACCAAAAGGGTTTGAATCCTATGATCATCACCGTATGCAACAATTATAATTTTCAGATCTGAAAACTAACTAATTGTATCATGACATAGGTCGCTGATCATGCTAATCATGATTCTAAACTTTGTAATCCCATTAACAATGCATTTAGAATCATCTTTTTATCACATAAAAATCAGCATGCAAAAAAATCAGCACCCCTGAAAAATCTGCATGCAGAATTTTTCAGCATGCATGATCATTCAATTTTCAGATCTAATATGCCTTTAGATATTTAATTCTTACCTTAATCTACGAAGCCTAGGCTCTGATACCACTGTTGGGAACCCACCCATGCCGCTGATATTTCAAAAATTTTTCAGATGGCAGCGGAATCGGCATGCACGGGTTCGACGTTCATCGCATGAACGTTGTTTCGAGACCTTTCGTAATTAGGTAAGAATTAAAACTTTTAAAACTAATAGGAAGATCAAATCTTCACCTTGCGCGGGTAGATGATCACCGCAAATCTGAATTCGTGGTTTTGGAAGAGGGTTCGCTTGAAGCCGTTCAAACGTCCGGCCTCTACGGGTATCCACACGAAGCAGGATCCGATCCAAGCTCTCTATCTCACCGGGGTGCTAGCTCCCTTGCAGAGATAGCTTTTGATGGCTGATCTCCTCTCTTTCAATCAACCCTTGATTGCACTTGAGAGAAGGAAGAAGAAGGAGGAACTCAAGGATGAAGAACACAGCTTCTGCAGCCTTCTTTCTTTTCCCTGCGTTGGAAGAAGGATTGGAGGAAGAGGATGACGCCAACGCTTGGACTTTGCTCTCCCTTTGCTTGCGGCTGAACCAAGAGAGGAGAGGGGCTGGTGGCGGCAGCAAGAGGAGGAAGAGAGCTCACACCTAGGGCGCCGGCCCTAGGTCCCTTTTTATAAGCATCAAGGGCTCCTACAAGTTAGGAGCCCTTGACAGCCTTCTTTCTTTGGAGCGCCGGCCACCTTCTCTCTTCTTGTCACCCTAAGCAATTGGAGAGGGGCTGATGCCCCTCTTAGTTGGTTAACCTAATCCTCTTCCAAAGAGGATTAGGTGCCTCTCTCATGGTTTCATCCTAATCTAATTAGGATTAGCCAATTTGGGTTCAATCTATGCTAGTCCCAATCCAATTAGGACTTGAATGAATCATGACTCAATTGAACTCTTCAATCCTAATCCAATTAGGAGTCATGTTGATTCATTAGATTATTAATTAGACTTAAGGAATCCTAATCCAATTAAGATGTATTTAATTTTAGTCCTAATCCAATTAGGACTCTAATTTGAATCCAAAGTCCTAATCCGATTAGGACTCTAGGAATCCTACTCCAAGTAGGAATCCAATTTTGATTCAAAACTCCTAATCTCATTAGGATTGAGGAATCCTATTCCAAGTAGGAATCCCAGTCCTACTCCAACTAGGATTTCCAGTCCTAATCCAATTAGAACTCTAGGTATCCTACCCGAAGTAGGATTCTTGTTTCAAGTCCAATTAATTAATTCCCTTTGTTCCTTCTTCAACTTCTTATCAATCAAATTGATTACTCGTGATTCCTAATCACGATTTCAACCATCGGATCGGTCAATACTTCTAGTGTGTATGACCCCATAGGTTCTATTCTGACTGGTAGTGAGATATATTGTGATCTCTATCACTATATCATTGAAAACTCCTTTCAATGGGTTGGAACGATTCCAACTCAACTCATTAGGGTTTATCGATCATCAAGATGATCCCTATGAGTCCCACCATCCACCAGTGACACCTAGCAGCATGTAGTGGCTACCCAGCAGAATGGAATGATGAACCTCTAGGTGCAGTTAACATGTGATACAATCCTACTATCGTGGATCCCTACAGGACGGAGGTCATGGACAACTCGTCAAACCCCATCGTCTGTCATATGTCAAGATTTATTCGACTTGAGTTCGATAGTGGAAAACTCTTTTTCACTTTATATTACTGCCCTGGCCAAGGTCTTAGAACTCAGTCTAACAAATCACATAGGATCACTCCTTTTTTATCAAGGTCGATAGATTCCTTATAGGTGCATACCCTACTCCTACAGTGAACCTACTGCAGCCAATCTACACTGCATGGACCCATATGGCTAGAGACCATGTATGTGTGCAGTCAAACTACAATAACCTCACTGTGAGTAGCCGAAGCACCGCAGGTCAAAGGACCAGTCACACTACTGCAACATCAAGCAAGTCACTGACGAGTGGATAGACATCCAAGTGACTTCTTGTCTTGGTCACGCTCAGTACCCTTGTTCTCTAACAAGCACCTGCACTATCACTTCAGTGTCCCTACACTGTGGACTCAAGTCTCGTCCATCCAGAAGGAAAGTGATCTGTGCACTGATCGGATCGATCACCGTCCTCGTGATGATCCATTGATCAGGAGCATTTAGAAATTAATCACCAATGATACATGGCTCAAATTCTCAACTCTTGAGAATATGTATCATCATCTTATTAATTTCTTGGACGATTCATAGACACATAAACAATATGAATGAAAAGATGCCTTTTATTTATTCAATAATAAATAGTCAAGTACAAAATTATGTCCCTAGAATCAACAATGTGTCAGCCAAATTGGCTTCTAGGGCATACATCTAACACTTGAGTCGACCCAAAGAAATGTTGAGTCGACCCAAGTGAAGGAAGGCTGAAATGCAAGGTTCTGTGGTTCTGAGAGGGCCGACCCAAGAAAAGTTTGAGCTGACCCAAATCTGATGAACAGTGGTTTGGGTCGACCCAAGAAAAGTTTGGGTCGACCCAAGCACGGGCAGAAGCATAACGGCTAGTTGTGCAGAAGTGCTTTTTGGACTCCCAACGGCTATAAACGGCTAGTTTCTTCAATCCAACGGTCAGGAAGGACTATATGGAGGTTGGAGAAGTATTTAAGAGGGAGTATTCATCAAAGGAAGGAAGCTTGGGAAAATCCATCAAGTGCATTCAAGAGAAAACCCTAGCAAGGCAAGCTTCATCCAAGTGCTTCATTCAAGAGTCAAAAGAAAGTGGTTGAGCAGATTCCAAGAGTCATTAAGAGCTCCATCCACCCTTGAAGAGTGAAGCATCCTTGACAAAGAAGAGAGAAGACACATCAAGCGATAACTATTCTCTAAACTCTTCTTTGTAGATTATATTGTTATATTTGCTCATCTAGGAGCTTAAATCTTCTTACTTCTTTTATTAATCACCTTGTTGTAAGGTTTGTTGGTAAGCCCGTAAAACTAACGTAGGTTGTTGGTCAACCCGCAAAACCAACATAGGTTGTTGGTAATCCCGTAAAACCAACGTAGGTTGTTGGTCAACCCGCAAAACCAACATAGGTTGTTGGTAATCCCGTAAAACCAACGTAGGTTGTTGGTAAGCCCGTAAAACCAACGTAGGTTGTTGGTGAACCCGTAAAACCAATTGTATAGGTTCGTTGGTGAGCCCGTAAAACCAACATAGGTTTTTGATGATCCCGGAAAATCAAAGTGTAAAGGTTTTTGGATTGTGAGCCCGGAAAACAATCCAACTGTAATCCACGGGATTATAGTGAATTCCCAAGGGGTCGCTTGGGGAGTGGACGTAGGTGCTAAGGAGAGCACCGAACCACTATACTTCTTGTTGTTTGTATTGTGATTTGTTTAATTCCACTAACTCATCATTTAACATAAGTAAGAGAGTTAAAATTAAGAGAAACCAATTCACCCCCCCCCCCCCCCTCTTGGCTTGTCACCTTGGGCAACATTATTTTTGTCCCCGAAAATAGCTGTAGATATGAGATGGCACAAGGAGAAGCGAGTGGATGACGAAACATCAAGACATCCGGCTGATGAGAAGGAATGGAAGAACTTTGATCGGCAACATCCTGAGTTTTCCAAGGATCTACGAAATGTGAGGTTAGGGCTAGCCACCGATGGTTTCAATCCTTTTGAAAATATGAGCACATCTTACAATATGTGGCCCGTTATCGTGATGCCTTATAATCTTCCACCTTGGAAGTGTATGAAAGAGCAATTTTGTATGCTGTCATTGCTTATTCCCCAAAAAACGGCTCCCGGTAAAGAAATAGATGTTTACTTGAGGCCATTAATTGATGAGTTGAAAGAGCTTTGGAAGGATGGCGTGCAAACTTATGATGCCTCTAGTGGAAGTACATTTAGAATGCGTGCTGCTCTTATGTGGACCATTAATGACTTTACTGCATATAGTAACATGTCTGGATGGCCAACAAAAGGTTATTTGGCTTGTCCCATTTGTAACGAAGATGCTTCATCAGAACATTTGAGGAGTAAGATTGGCTATATGGGTGCGAGGCGTTTCTTGCATGAGAACCACATATGGCGAAAGAGTAAGCTCTTTAATGGTAAAAGTGAGGACAGGTCAAGGCCATGAGAGTTCACGGGAGAAGAGATCTTGGAGCAAATTAATTCAGGCACATACAAGCCGTTGGGCAAGCATCCAAGCATTAATAAGAAAAGAAAAAGGGGCAAAGATGATGACACGATTTGGGCCAAAAAAAGTATTTTGTTTGATCTTCCTGATTGGAAAACACTCAAGCTGCGTCACAACTTGGATGTTATGCACATAGAAAAGAACATTGCAGAAAATATTGTTGGGACATTACTAGGCATAGATGGGAAATGCAAGGATACAGAAAAAGCACGCATGGATTTGGCAGATATGGGTATACAGAAGGAGTTACATGGGCAAACCGATCTTATGAGAAGCCTCCAACATTGTACACATTGTCCCCGCAAGAGAGACAAGGGTTTGTGATTTTTTAAATTCGATTAAGTTTTCAGATGGCTATGCGGCAAACATCTCTAGCTGTGTAAGTACTCAAGGTGGTAAATTATCGGGTCTGAAAAGTCATGACTATCATATTCTTTTGCAACGCCTTCTTCTAGTTGGAATGCGTGGGTACCTCAACAAAGAACTTAATACTGCATTATTTCAGATAGGCAATTTCTTTAAGCAATTGTGCTCCAAGGCATTAAAAATAGCTGATTTGAAAAAATTAGAGGACCAAATTGTTCTTATTCTTTGCAAGCTTGAGAAGATTTTCTCTCCTGCCTTCTTTGATGTCATGGTTCATCTAGCTATTGACTTGCCTCGCGAGGCTATTCTTGGAGGGCCAGTGCAATATCGATGGATGTATCCAATTGAAAGGTAATTGTTTGCAACCTATAGTAGGAATAGTAATCATGTATATTATTGTACATGTAAGAATTTTTCTATTAGCATTGAGCTATAATTTATCGTAGGTTACTCGGAGTTCTAAAAGGATTTGTTGCCAACCGAGCTCACCCAGAAGGTTCTATCGCTGAGGCTTATATTTTTAAAGAGAGTACAACATTTTGCTCAATGTACCTCGATGGAATCGAAACAGTGTTTATCAGAGAAGAAAGGAATGATGACGGTGGTGATCGTGGCACGGGGTTAGCAGTCTTCACTCAAAGTGCCCGACCATTTGGGTTAATCCGAAGGGGATCTGATGTGCCGATCAATGAACTCGAGATGGCTGAATGGTTTGTCTTATACAATAGTTCAGAAGTGGATCAATATCGAGAATATGTTTTTTTAACTTGCTTATTAAGGTTCAGCTATTATATATTTAGTTGTTTTAGACTTATATGTTACTTATACGTTACGGAATGTCGAATAGGGAACACAAGAACTACATACAAGGTGAGAGTGAAGTTGACATCACAAACAGACAACGTAAAGATTTTCCAAGTTGTTCAAAGATCGCGTAAGCAAAATTAATTAACATGTAGGCACCTTGAGTTATCCTTGTATTTGAAAGTGAAGTAACATATTATGTCACTTTTTTGTTATAAATGACTCAACTTCGAAACCAGCGATCACCGGAAGCTACTGATGAATTATGGTCATTGGCCAACGGTCCTCGTCCGATAGTCAACATATATTCAGGGTGCTTTTGTAATGGTGTCCGATTCCATACCATCAAACGTGACAACCACCGTAAAAGCCAGAATAGTGGGTTAGTTGTTGAAGGGGACCTCGAAGGGCAACCGATTGACTTCTACGGTTACTTGTGCAAAGTTTGGGAATTAACATATATGTTCGGACAACGAGTCGTCTTGTTCCAATGCGAATGGTTCAACACTGGAAGTAAAAAAAACTTTCTACATTGATGCGCATTGCACTAGCATTGATACAAGAAGTCGGTGGTACAAAGATGATTCTTTTGTACTACCGAGTCAAGTGCAGCAAGTATTCTATATTAATGACACTGCAGAGAGACATGGCAATTGGAAAGTTGTCCAAAGATTCAAGCATCGAGGTATATGGGATGTACCACATATGAGTGATTTAGAACCCAATGATGTTGAAGAAACCATTGTTCTCAATCATGCGTTCCAACAAGATGAAACCAATGACGTTGAACCAATTTCCATTGAAGAGCCAACCACAATGGATTTGCGTAGATATCATATTGATGCTGAAATTATTCAAGAGGAGGTCATTTTGCAGTGCCGTGGGCGAGATCAAGCCGGGAGAAGTGTCGATGAAGTAATGGAGGAGCCTAGCGATGAAAAAGAAGACATTGATAGTGACAGTGATACATATCTAGATTTAGAGCCATGATATATTTCTCTAATTTTCTATCTATAGAAAAGTTGAACATTTTTATCTTACATGCTTCTATTTTTTATGTTAATGAAAATCATCCATTTTTAACTTACATGCTTCTATTTTTTATGGAGAGTGTGATTTACTTTTTACTTCATATTTCTTTATGGCTGAATGTAATGTATCTATCTGGTTTTTATTGTGAAAGATGCACAAAGTAGGTAAAAAATTTGTGAAGCCTGGGTGCTTGTCCCAGAAGCTGACGGGATACGAAAGGCAAAGGCAAAAAAGGATTGAAATGAACTCAATGAGATTAGAGGCTCTTGGCATACCGGGCATGTCCAAGGCATTGTTTGGTTCAAATCAGAATGGTAATGAAGGACCGAACAAGATTAGCAATGGCGATGATAATGAAGAGTATCTGCCATCTGATAATGAAGGACTGAATTCTTCTAGAGATGCTGAACTTGTGCCCGTGATGGCTGCCCAACCTACTCTGCTCCCCACCTTTTCTACCCAACAAACCCACGAGCTTTTAAGTCCACCTATTATTGCCAACAGCGTGGGTGAGAAAACTCATCTTTCTGAATCTTGTTATTGCTAAGATATTCTTGGTAAAATGATGGCATTTCAGTGGTTTTGTGTTTTTTCTTTTTTGCGTTCTCTTTGTCTATCACTAGCAGGTTTGTCTTATGGCCTAAAGTATTTAAGTATTTTAGCAGGTTCATCATCAAAGCGCGTGCGGGATAAGACAGTTGGGGAAGGAATTGATAAGCTCATTGCCCAGAATGGCGGAGAAAAGCTCTCTGTTCCAGTACTTGATGAGTGGAATGCTTTATGTGGTATTAATGCCCCAAAGGTAGCCAATCTATTGGGGGTGTATATTAGGAGAATGTGTCCAATTAAGGGCATACCGACGTGGCGGCAAGTAGACGAGGCTACTCAATCTGCTATCATACAATCTGTCCTTGTAATTATTTATTGCACAATATTTTTTTAGGTACTTGTAATAGTTGCATTGATCATACTACATAATGATTTTACTTATGTTTTTAGGACAAGTTCAAAATCTCGGATGATTATCATGGCAATCTAGTAGCTCAACAAGCTGTCCATAGAAAATGCTACAACATTCACAGAAATTGGAGGCACAATATGAAATTGAATTACAAGCATCTTAAGAACGTCTTACATGTGGACCCTTAAAGTCATCCATACGAACATGTGACTCAAGAGGATTGGCGCCACTTAATTGACGATGTGTGGAAAAGCAAAGAACACAAGGTAACTTACATATTTAGTGCTTCAGAGTTTATAAGTAAAATATTTGATCATAATGTTTTCTTTAGATTTTTAATTTATATTTTTTTTGAAGGTGAGAACAAAAGCTGGGAAAAAGAATAGGAAAAAGCTTGAGTACAATCATTGTTCAGGATCTCGGTCATTTGTTGCAACAATGACTATACAGGTAATATATTTTATTCTAGTTTGCTGCAAGTATATTTTTGGAATCCTTTTATGCAAGTAGATCTGTCAGTTATTTTAGTTTTCTTATTATGTAGTGGCTATATGCTAATCTAAATTACACTTTGCAGCCGGAGTTTAATGGTTCTGAAAATCTTGAATTTTCAGAATTCTATAAGAAAACGCATACTAAGAAGAACAAAGAGTGGATTGATCCTATTTGCGCCGTGAAACATGTAGGTATCTAAAATCTCAATAATCATTTAAATCAATTTCTGCTTTTGCAAGGTTATATACAATTAATTATGTTGTTACCTTTGCATTGACAGTCAAAGATGTTAAGCTTGCGAGAAGAATCTTCCCAGTCCGGTGTGCAATTAACATCAGAGGAGATGTCTAGGCAGACACTTGGAAAAAGGAAGAGATACATTCTTGGATTTGGGGATGGGCCGAAGCCCTCTTCATCTTCTTCCACACCTAGTCATGTGTTACAAGACCATGTTGGGGAGTTGCAGAAACTTAAAGCTGAGATGGAGGAGATGAAGATGGAGCGTGAGATAGAGCGTGAGGAGCTGCGGAGGCAATTGGAGCAGGAGAGGAGAGAGCGTGAGGAGGAAAAGAAAGAGTGAGAGGAAGAACAGAAGCAAATTGCACATCTTACAAGTTTGGTGACAGAGTTCTTAAAGGAAAAAACTCAAACGCACAAGTCATCTATCCATCATGATGGGGCCATGTATTCAACTGGTGGTACAAATACTCGTTGGTATGTATTCTCATTTATATTACGTAGGTTATTTAGAGATTTGGACCAAATTAAACGAAATGTCATTGTGAACTTATACTTGAATTTTAGTTTATTATTATTCACATGTGGTTATTGATTGTGTATTCTTTTTTGCTTTCTCAGATACATGGTGGAGTTATGAGCATGTGAAATCTAGTTCTGGTACATGGATAGCTTTTGTTCAAATGATCATGGTGGAGTTGTCTACAAGCAGAATCTAGTTTTTGGTATAAGAATATTTTTGTCTACATGATGGTTGTTTGGATGAATAGCAACATCAGATATTTTGGAATTTTTAATACATTTTGATGTGTTTGGTGATGATTATCACCTTAACATATAGTATGGATGAAACATTTTGATGTATGGTTAATAGGTATGCTTGACTTTAGACTTATAGATGATAATATTTATAATGAATGATTATGGATTCTCCAACATTGTGTATACTTCTATTTGGATGAGCAAATGTATTGTGCAATATGGATATTGGATAGGCTGTGTTGTTTGTACAGGATTTGGAATGAGCCCAAAAATAAATATTAAGCTTAAAATTTGAATTGTTAATTAAATACATGCTAATACTTTCTGCCACCAAAAAATGTTTGTTGCCAATGCATTCCAATACATTCTGCGACCAAACTATTGGTGGGGGAAGATAAACATTCAGTGACTATTTTTTTGGTAGCGGAAGACAAACGTTCCACGACTAACTATTTGGTCGGCGTTGAAATTAGCGACAACAGATTTGGTCGCTGATAATTTTCTTCGGCAACCAAACGTTAGTCGTTGTTGGTGTACCTTAGGTGACCACACAATATTGGTCGCCAAAATCTTTCAGTGACTAGGGTTCGGCGACGAAGGGTATGCTAGTCGCGAAAAGGTTTCGGCGACCAAATATGGTTATTCGGCAACTAGAATCTTAGTTGCTGAAAGTGTATTTTCTTGTAGTGTTGGCTGCTTTCAACAGTTTGGCTTGATCATCTTTGATAACATTTATTTCTTTTCTTATAAAAACTATATATGAAAGCTTCCTCAATTTGAAAAGAATCATCCCATGTTTGTGTTTTCCTGCAGCCAGAAAGTAATATTTCTTCAAAGGGATGGAAAAAACTTCTCATCAGAAGTTCCGAAACGAAGTATATGCACAGTATCTCTTGTATTGGAGGTATTGCTCCTTTCTTGATGGTTGGATTATCCTAAAAGAGGATTTTGATGTACCAGTCCCCTTTTTTCAGCCCAACCTCAAATCGTCACTTCATTTTGTTAAAATAAGACGTATAGGATTTTTTTTTTTGGGAATTGAGATACAGCATGGTCCTTGCCATTCAACTGATGACTTGTACCATAAATAACAATCATGGCATTAATTTCCTTATTCTTAAATAACAATTACGGCATTAATTTCCTTGTACCATGAATTAATTTTCTTGTACTATGATTATCTCAAACAAGAAGATTGGAGACGTGGACCATTAAAGATATCCGTGTTATAATAATAGAAAAAAAATTAGAGTTACAGTTGTTGTTTAACATAAAGAAATTCATGAAGTTAGTTGTTTTTAGCATAAAGAAATTCAGAAAGTCAGGTATTAATTAGACAGAAGGGACTACTCTATTTTACTTACAAAATTGTTAGGTTCTAAATATTTTTTTACATGAGATGAGGATTCATTTGGGATAGGATTAGAAAAGGACTAATATATCAAAATCCCAAAAATAAAATGGTATTAAAGAAATTGGTGTTATAATAATAGAAAAAAGAATTAAAGTTATAGTTGTTGTTTAACATAAAGAAATTCATAAAGTCAGTTGTTTTTAGCATAAAGAAATTCATAGAGTCAGGTAATAATTAGATAGGATGGATTACTCTATTTTACTTACAAAATTGTTAGGTTCTACATACTTTTTTACATGAGATGAGGATTCATTTGGGATAGGATTAGAAAAGGACTAAAATATCAAAATTCCAAAAATAAAATGCTATTAAAGTAATTGGTGTTATAGTAATAGAAAAAAGAATTAAAGTTATAGTTGTTGTTTAACATAAAGAAATTCATAAAGTCAGTTGTTTTTAGCATAAAGAAATTCATAGAGTCAGGTAATAATTAGATAGGATGGATTACTCTATTTTACTTACAAAATTGTTAGGTTCTACATACTTTTTTACATGAGATGAGGATTCATTTGGGATAGGATTAGAAAAGGACTAAAATATCAAAATTCCAAAAACCCCTGCGGTTGCCGTTGAAGGAAGAAGGGCTGCTATTGATGGAGGCAGGGCTATTGGAATAGAAGGTAAAATGCTATTAAAGAAATTGGTGTTATAGTAATAGAAAAAAGAATTAAAGTTATAGTTGTTGTTTAACATAAAGAAATTCATAAAGTCAGTTGTTTTTAGCATAAAGAAATGGATAGAGTTAGGTATTAATTAGACAGAAGGGACTACTACTCTATTTTATTACAAAATTCTTAGGTTCTAAATATTTTATGACATGAGATAAGGATTGATTTGGGATAGGATTAGAAAAGGACTGATATATCAAAATCTCAAAAATAAAATGCAATCTAGGCACACAACTTTCTCCGGAAAATCTTATCAAAGGGTTGGCGATCAAGCGGTCCTACATTTTAGACATGAATAGGTGTCGAATCAAATTTCTCGCGGATGCTGTGGTGTTATGCTCTGTCTTGCATTTCAATGACCGTCATTACATTGAGCAAAGTCATGCATATTGGTATATCAATCAACTAACAAGAGGCCTAATTGGTTTTAAATTTTATTTTTTAGGAGGCAAAAGATGAAAAGGGAGATCATAATACTCCAAGTTCTCAGTATTTTCTACGCACGATCAGTTTAAAGAGGGAGTGCAAACTGAATTTAATCGCATTAGCTTTGTGGTTTTAGATCCTTCATCCCATCGATAAACTTCACTAGAATCGTGTGTGCTAAATATTCGAATGTATGGCTTCCTATGAAGTTGAGGAAAGCAGAAAGGTGTGGATAAATAAATCACGACGTCACCTTTTTGTATCTGAAGTAATCGAAGATTCTCCATATTTCAACGAGGCATGAGCGTTGGATAGCGACCGGCCACATGAAAGATCGATCCATGCAATACTGGCATGCAACGAAAAGAAGTTTTCTTTTTTCGACGTAATGCAACGAATAGCATGCAACGAATAGTTTTCTTTTTTCGATCCAGTCAGCATAATGCGTTGGACTGATATCAGCTGCAAGAAAATTTATACTAATATTATGGAAAGTCGGTGCTCAATTAATTATGCCTTCTGAAAACAAAAACAGATATAAAAATCAAGAGCTCAGCTAATAAAACAAACATTCCCTGCACGCATAGAAGTGGAGGAGGACAAGTAAACAAGAAAAATGGTCTACCAGGAGATTTACCCTGAAAGCCTTGAGAGAGTTTTCTTGTTCTTTTTTGAGGCTAAACTGGATGCTACAAGTTAGAAGAGCCAAAATATTTGCTGTGCAATTATTATGCATGCGTTCCTCTTAATTTTAGTGTGTTGATTGGGATCGCATGGTGACAAAGTATAGGCCTCCACCTTATAAAATATCATAAGGTCTAATCCATTGGAACAACCCCTATAAAATATCATGAGGTGTAATCCATTGGAACAACCCTAGACTGGTAGTTGCTTTTGATCATTGAATTCTCCTAGGGAAAGAGGATGCATACACACGCATGCGCGCGTGCATGACCTCTTGGAGATACCTGACAATAATAGAGTGTGATACTATTTCTTTAACCGGTTAGAAGACATCATAGCTCTCATCTGAGATGAAGAAACCAAGCAATATTCGATGTTTGATATGTGAACCACTAAGATGCCTTTGCTGCCATAATTCAGGCAGCCAAGTTATTTTTTAAAACTTCTCTGATCACCTTACTATCAAAAAGGAAGAAATGAAACATTTGTCTGTGCCAAAAAAAGGGAGCAGGTGTCACAATATTGATCGCACTGCTACTGAAATAAAAAACAAGGCAACTTTGCAACAACCTCCTAAGCCTATCTCTTGTGCATGCACGAATGCAATCAACTGTTTCTTTGCCATTTCAAAAGGAATAACTAGACCATAGTTTGATGCAGACTATCCTCCTAATCATGAGCGGGACCTGTAACAAATAAAACAATTTAATTAGAAAAGGAAAGTTTAGCGAAGACCAGAACGAGTTATTTAAATCTATATGAGAGAATCAAAAAATATAAATCAAGTCACCTTCAGCTCCTTTTAAAACACTATTAACATCAGATCCTAGGTAGGTCATAAAAAATAAATCTAAATGAGTCTAAAAGGGAAATTAAACCAACTGCGAGTTGGGTGGCACCGTTTATTAGTGGGTGGTAGACTATCTTAACTTGTCTTGTTGAACAAGGGAAAATAAAGTGGGATTGGGCAAAGCGACTTCGGTTGAGTGTAATTAAAACTTGCCTTTATCATTAAACATCTTTGTCAGAAGTTAAAGAGGGGAGAGGAGGCAATATACGTTGCGCAATGCATATAGATTTATTACGAAAACACATCTTTATCCTTCAACGTCTCTGTCAAAATATCTATTGAAAAGAAGTCTGCAATCCAAGATATGGAAATAATGTGTTGTTTAAGGGTATACCATTTTACAAAGGGGTAGAAGAAGGTCCCAATCTTACACCATCTTACTCATCTAAAAAATGGCTACAAAGCAGAAAGGTAACCAATGCGTCATTGCGTGTTACCATTTAATAGGCAAGGAAACTATCACAATTGCTTATAAAAAGGCTACAAAGCTTACAGGGAAATGTCAGGCATTGATGTCGAATATAGAAAGCCTTAGATGCTTGAAAGCCTGAGTGATGATATATTATCTTTAGGGCTCAAAACTCGTAATTTCTAAATATATATTATATTTAGATCCAGTGTAGTTTCTCCAAGAAACTTCTTGGATGCAAACATGTTAACCACTCAAAACTTCAAATGGGTGAACCACAAAAGACGATAGCACTAGGGGACTTCTGTATGCAAAGTGTCCCCCGTTTCATTATTTTAATGAAACGAGCGGGTGTTGCTGCCACCGTTTTGCTCAAAAAAAGATTTTCACATGCAAAGGAGAATCCTAGCGATCGATTATTAGAGAATCACATCAGTCGACTAATGTCCATTTGCATGCCCCTACTGCATATGCCTCAAAGTTATGAAGATTTCTTTTTTTCTTTCTTTTTATTTATTCTAAAAGCTTAAGCTGATAGAATGAGATAAATTTATTTATATATTTTATATTTTCTTATACTTTTTCTCATATGTGGGCCAAACTTTCCTTTAATGGGTTAGCCCAACATATGAAATTTTTTAATAATGGAATTAAAGAGTGTGGAGACAGCTTTGATACTATGTTAAAATCACCACTTGTTCTAAAAACTTAAATTGATAGAATGAGGTAGATTTATTTATATATTTTATATTTTTTTACAATTACTCAAAATAAACAAATGAAAAAATTTTAATCATAAATACCTGATGAACTCTTTAAACCTTTGAGGGTAGGGCAGCTTGTGCTGCCTACAAAATTTTTATATCAATTTGATAGCTACCATCTAATGCAAGGCCCCAAGAGTTGGTAAGGGGAGCAAATGGTCAAGTTGGTTTTGCCATGCCTGTCATGATCTGAATTTAATTGATTTCAATCCACCCATAAGCCTACTTTTTTATTTAAATAGTCTGGATCCCAAAGATAATATTTTTCTAGGATTATTTTAACAAACATAACTTACTTTTAGAATCTAGATTTGCGACCTACAGCCAACCCACAGTTACAGTGTCAAGCATGAAGGCCTTCAAATCAAATCAAGCTAGCCTGTATCTACTTGATCCACTTGCAGCTTATGTTTTAGGGCTATGCAAGCCATGACGTGGTTTATATTGGCGTTGCTGTCTCAGTCAAATATAAAAAGTGCATCAAAAATTGAAGGCAGAGCATTGATCGCGTGAATTTCCTTGGACTTAATTGCAATGGTTAATTAAATTTAGTGCAATCAAGTAGTGCAGTGCAGAAGATGCCCTCAGAACTTATAGAATTGCGTCAGAGCTCTGATTAAACTAGACTTTGGAGCAATAGACAAAAATGTCATTGCTGTTGACAGAATATCTTCCGCAGCGTAATGAAAAATATTCTCTGGGCCAGCAAAAATATGCATAAATATATTACCAAATTTGTCTTTCCCTGGAAGATTTACTATTAATAGAAAGTATCTATCACGAACAAAATATAAAAGTTGCTATTAATAGAAAGCGTTACTATTAATAGAAAGTATCTATCATGAACAAAAAATAAAAGTTACTATTAATAGAAAGATTTACTATTAATAGAAAGTATCTATCATGAACAAAATATAAATGTTACTATATATAGTTGTCATATCAAGCCAAATTCTAGCTCCCAGAACAGTGCCAGGGTTGGAATTCCCCATACGTCCTCCGGCCGAGAGCGAGCCAAAAAATCAGAGAGAACGGTCGTCACGCGTGAATGGTCCCACCGCTCCGCTAGACCGTTGGAATCGCGCCGCATCCGATGCCGACGCCCGGGTACCGCGACTTTACAAAAAGTGCGAACGCGCGCTTAGAAATGTCGATGCGATCACCGGATCGGCCGGTCAAATAGATCGCGGATTCGCGCCGTAGCGCGCGGATAGCGGATCGGAACGAAAGCGGCCACGGGAGAAGATGGCCAGAACCGGAATACCGGATCCCGAACAGCATATCTTACCGTCCGCCTGTCACGAAGCTCCGAATCTGGTATTCCGTGTAAGAATCTTGCTCCTGAATCCAGGTCTTAGCGCTGAAATAACTGCTGCTGTTACCACCATTTTGTGTGCACAAGATATCCCATGAATGAATTATGGGTGCACACCAAGAGAATAGGATAGAAAATTACTACTATAGGAGTGCCTCTAACACTATGAAAGTAAGGGCTGAAAATGGATCGCATAATATATTCATATATATATATATATATATACATATTTTTTAGCGAATACGAATATGAATACAAATATTAAATAGATATCAAAATTAATATCTATATTAGTTTTAAACGGATACGAATACGAATCGGATGTTAAACATATCCATATTTGTTATAAACGAGTGCGGATACGAATCGGATATCAAACAATTTATAGTTTCTTATCTAAATATGGATATAAATTGAATATTTTTTTAGATATTTATAATATCCGAATCCGACTAGAATCCGATATATGAAAACGGATATAGTTGGATATAATCCGATCCGCTTTCAGTCCTATAAAAATTATATGACAACTAATTGGGGAAGGCTTGGAAAACTGGTTCATAACTAATGCGGCAAATCCTTGTCCGAAATCTTGATTCATTCCTTGAAATTTTAGTTGATGAGGCGAAGCCAAGCATTGGGGCCTTTCCCTCTATCCATGCTAGCCGGGTTCTTTTAGCAGAATTCAAAAATCTCTATGCTTAGTTGCTCAAAGTGCGAAAATCACTACTGGTGGGATGGCCAAATCGGACCCGACTGGCACGTACCTTATTTCGTGTATCACACCAATCCATGGATGCCACGTAACATTGATGAACTAAGGGGTGAATGGAGAAGTGATTGGCAGCCGTACAAGCAGTGACCTGCTGATTGGGTCGTCTCTTATATTACACATCATTTGGAAGAGATTTTCTAAAAGAGTCACGAGTCTGCTCCATTCTCTTTCTGTAACTTCTTTTTTCTGACTTTATTAATTGTACTCATGCTCGATTAGTATGAGTTGCTATTATATAAAAAAAATAAAAAGTGTAAGTATGATTACTCAAATTCTCTTATAATTTGGGGCGCATATTTTCATTTGACACTGAACTGTTGTTGCTGACTACCATAATGTAACCGCTTGCCCTCGGTCCTCACAGTTTATTTACGCCTTAGATGAAAAAGGTCGGACCTTACGCTATTCCTTTCTCATGTTAGAAATTGCGGTCCGAGTAAAGCTCTACTCTTAATATACCTTCGGAAGACTATGGGGGTAGACTGATAGAGAAAAAGAGTGAAAAGATCTTATTGTATTGATTTCCGAAGTGAACTTACCATGATTGCTTTATGAGTTAGCCCTCAAAATATCGAGATGGATTACCTTTCTTCTTTCTCTGATTGCACGGAGCAGTATCCGGGTTTCCAACAGCCGAAGCCCCTGCCGCTCTCCCTGAGACTGGTGGTGCACTGGGCTCATATCCAAAGAGGCCCATAGTGAGCCCAAAAACAACGGCCCTAGAGGCCGGAAGGCATAAAGAAGACTTTGGCCTGCGCCGAGCCTAAACGAGGCGCAAGAACCCAATTTGCACTCTTGACAGCCTTTTTAAGAGACAAGAAGAATAAAGCGATGGAATCGAAAACAGGAGTGTCTATCAGCTCTAAAGATACCGAGTGGCGAAAAGCAGAACAAGGGGGAGAGGCTATTTCTCCGTAAAAGAGTGAGCTAACTCCTAGAGCGATCACAGTCTTCACAGCATTTTCAGGAAACAAGAGAGCCCACCAAGACTATCGCTGCCAAAACATCAATCGCCATCGGTACAGCAATGGTCCTCTGAAGAAATGGAGGGCTCTAAAAGTTAAATTGTCGATTGCTTATAGAAATGAAATCACATGGTTCAGTAGGGAGAGAATGAAGACATGCCAATATAATCAAGAGAAATGGCAAGTGCATAGAAAACGACCTCATAAGCAGTCTTTTGTCTTGCACCCCTTTATAAAGGCTTATTCGGAGACAGATAGCGCCCATTACGGTTCCGCTCCCATCATTTAATTTTTCTCCTAAAGGCCTCAAGGTGAAAGAATATATGGACCTCATCATGAGCAAACTTTTCATGGTGCAACCATGGATGAACAAGAACCACAGCTGATTCTCTATCGATGGAAAGGCTATTCAGACCACCCGGGTTCACGATAGAGACTCAAACTACCAGTAATCCCAGTTGCAGAGGATGAAGTGTTTTTGATGAGCTTAAAGCAAAGATTGAAGAAGCTTGGACAATGCTATGAAAATTACAGCAAACTGGATCATATATTTTGATAAAACCCATATGGCAGACCTGGTAGATAACATGTTTCCATGCAGACATACCAAATTGTGCTACTTCATGCATTTGCTTCAGATTTCAATATGTCAAATTCAAATCTTCGAAACTATGAGGCAATTTATTCTTCAATTGTCTGTTTCTCGATCAATCATTCTCTCCTTTATTGGAACGATCCACAATCCCCTCCCTCCAGAAATGAACTGAAAAAGAATTTAGCATAAGATCCAGTAAGCACGTACCCAATTGTGTACAAGCCTGCAAGCTCAAACTTGTTATGGCAGCCTGCTTGGAAACAACTGTTGAAAACTTGAATCGCCCATTTAGCAGCTAGAACCCAATCTATAATGCCAGATATGCACCTTCTTTAACTCAGACTGGTTGCTGACTAGTTTGATTATCTGGAAATATTTACGGTCTGCTTATTGTACGTCTTATTCTGTGGCCCAAAATACATGCCACTTGCAGCAGGTGGAACTCTCGTTGTTCCTTTTTCTCCAAAAAAAAAAAAGAAAAATTGTACCACGACTGGAATCAGAGCTCCTGAAAAGCAGAATTTTTTTAGCTATCCCTGCAGCATGCGTACCAGAACTGGCATAACTTGTTCACCATCATGGTGGCATCATTAAAACACCAATGCCTTGGGGTTGTAGAGCTGGATATCCGGTTGTCATCTCTGCAAACCCATCCTGTGGCCCTAGACCTAACAGGGCATGCATCCATGAGGAGACCTGGCCTTTGTCATCTCTGTAAATCCATGAAACATAGAAATAATATAATAAATCAGTATCTTTCTAGGCATTGGAGATTCTTCAGCCATTCAAGAAACACCATCTCACATGTCAATCATCCATGCTAGTGATTCCCCAGATTTAATGCTATATATACCAGAATAGCATCTTTAGCCTGCCATCTTCAAGATTATGGTGAGTCGTCAAAATGCAACGAGAGATCTTGTTGATTACTCACTATAAATTGGCGTTCCCTGGTTGGTTGGCTGAATTCATTATCCTGGGTCAAAATAGAAACGCCGGTAGTTCTCCTGGTGTATCTCTATCACCCCGGAATCCTCTCAATCACACAAAGGTCCGACACCAGTATGCTGCACTTTGACTCGTCATGGTTTCTCCACGCAAAGATATCACTGGACACAGCGAACTAATCACCTGGATGGCATCCAAGAGAAAAAAACGCTTATCACTGGCAAAAATAATAATAAAATGCAACTCCCCCTCCATAAAATAGCCAAGTGACTTGCCGGTACATAAATTTCTAAGCAATCCATTTCTTGAGCCATCTAGCTGCGGAAGTAGTTCGTATTCGACTTCCATGTCTTGAACTCAAATCCAAGGCTGGTCAGTCTTCAATTCATTGTTGCACTCATACACAACATAGGCGTAAGGCGCACTTGGAATCATATTCTGAAACAATCCATCTGTTTTTTAGTAGTCTCACTAGTGAAGAATTGTGTACTGCAGAGATTGTTCTCAATCCATGATGCAAATTACAGTTGGTTCTTTATTTTTTCCAGATTAGGTGCCATACCATTCGACCATTGAAGAGCTCTTTAAGTAAAACGAAAAATCTGTCTTCCCGCCAAACTTGGTCAATGCTCCTTAATTCTTGGTAGATTTGTAGACACAGTTATCAGTATCGACGAACTGATTAAGTATTTGTAAATTTACATCATATCTTTGGCCAAAAAAGTTCAACAAGATCATTATCACGCCCTGCTCCTCTTTATTTTGGGTGGGAGATGCAGATCAGTACAACAGCAGGACTGAAGGCATTACACACTTTCCGTTCATATAGAGTAAATTACACATTTTTACAAGACTTGTTTATTATTCAGCAATTCACTACTAAATGTTAGCACGGCAAAACTTTGAAACTCATGGCAATAAACATATCTGGATTTATAAAATAACCCATATTAGCATGTTGCTTTCTGCACTTTCATCAAACTATAGATACAAATTGTAGTCTACATAGCACAGAAATATGCAGACATCATCCAAATCAAAGCCATCATGATCTCGCTCTTAGGGACCCAGTCATCAAAAATAAAATGCATATATAGATAATAATTTTCCTTAATTTTCTGAAACAACTCACTCATTCTAGGAAATTAATCCAGTGAATAATTGTTGACCACATTGTTAATTGAATTTGGGACGTTGGAAACATCAAATTTTCTGGAATCCAGGTTGCTGAGGGAAGCAGAAATTCACTAGCCACCCCCAGTCCGACATTTCAGGATTTCATGCATCAAGGATGTCATATTACCAGGCCATCTGCTCTGATGAATCTGACAGGAAGAATTTCAGCTAACAGCCGCCAAAATGATGGTATGGCATATAAGTGTCAGATCATGGTCTCGATCTCGTAATACCAGATGTCAAAGCATAGAAGAGGCAGGACTTGGTCTTTAATCCATATGAGTCTCTAACGCAAGAAGGGAAAAACACATTCAGGTTAGTCAACAGGAATCAGTGAGTAGAAATATCATGTACCAAAAAAGAATGAATAGAAATATCCCGGTTTATATGACAGCTCAGAAAGTGTGGGTGGATGGGAGCGTGTTTTTATTTTTATTTCATTGATAAATTCGTTTTTTGCAATTTTGTCACCTAAGCTCGGAAACCAGCAGACAAATATAGTGGAACCTTAGTCTTGGGGAGATTAAATTGCAAAATTAAATGGTATCACAAGGATTACAAGTCAGAATGCTGACAAAATAAGCCAAATTTCAAAAAAAATCCGAACAAAGCACAACGTAATTTTGTTTTAACTTAAAATGCGAACACAAAGTAATATATCAATAATGGGAAAAAAGGTCAGCCTGAGAAATTTAGAGCATCCAAAACCTAGAAAAATCCATTGTGAATTTATGCAACGTCTACCGCTAAAGGAAGATTCTAATCAAACATTTATATTGACCAGAAAGTTAGAAGCCTTAAATTTCACCCAAAGATATACCTACGAATGGGCCAGCATGAATAACCATCCATCAGCCCTTGGTGCCTGAAGAACATAGATATCGGAGTAAATACTCATTGGAAGAACATGTATCTGTCAGATCCTGATGCAGTTTTGTGATTGCCTTCTGCAAGGACCTTAGTGCTGGAAGCAGGCTTCTGGAATTCTGCTGGATGAAATGACCATGAGCCTTACATAGCTCCTGCAATGTATATTAGTCATTTAGATATGTGAATGCAAGTATACCATAATTTGAACAGCTTAATTTTCATATAGTATATAAAAGTTAATTGAACCTGACTCCACTGAAGAATGAATTCCAGATGCGGACAGCTTTCTAAAAGATCAGCAAATGCTTCAATTAACCTCTGCAAATATTTGAAAGGTATGGATGAAGAAACAGTTGGTATATCTGATGGATTCACAGCAAATATGCACTTTTTAATTAGAGAATCTTCATTCAGGCGGAGACTGAGTAATAATGCTCTCTGTGGTTGGTCCTCCGCAAGAGCTTCATCCACCACCTATATAATCACTTGGACAAGATATGTTAGTCCCCAGATTAATGAAATGCAGCACTAAATAGATAAAATGGAAGCAAGTACACAAACAGCCAAACAGATTGGCACCTCAGGAGTAACATCTATGTCAAGGTCGGTGGGGTCAAATACGAAGGACTCGTCGAAAGAGTACACAAGAACACCCTCAGTAGTTGCAGCTGCCCAACATCTTCCTGTTGGTGCAATTCTCACACATTTTGTGCGAACAACAGGCCGCCCACGATTGGGCATCGATCCAGGTAAATCATGTCCTATCTTCTCACGTGTTTGTCGATCAATCCCTTCTTCAACATCACTATTCTCATCATCAATCAAATCTAATGGACCAGCATCTGTCATCCTCTTAGAATTCAAAAAATCAAGAACTCCATCCAGGGAGAGATTGCGAGTAATTTGATATCTCCTAAGCAATACCTGGCATGTATGTATAAACAGCAATAAGATTCTTAGCTCAGAAAAAATGTAAAAATTGTTCAGCATATATCATTATATTGCACTAGTAAGCATTACAAAAATTGCTGGAGGTAGAATAATCTATTGCTAAAAGAATTCAAATTGGATTAAAGTAGAAAATTATCATTTCTCCAAGACTTCCAAAAAAATGAGAACTATCTTTGTATAATTGTATGATTTCCTTAATTAAACCATATCAAGTAGAACCCATATGGATAGATAAAGGTTGTAGATTCTTACACGGATGATGATGATTTTAAAAAAATCATGGTTTGACATGCTAGCTTGGTTACAAGATTACTCCTCATAGCTAACTATTGCCAAATTCCTTCTACCTCAATCAATTAAGACATTATGCATCCATAGAATACTGCCATGTTGAAGAGAAAATTTTATAGGACAATCACGCAACCGACGTTTTATGGTATCGAAATTGGGCAGTTTAAAAACAAGATGTGCCCAACAAAAATGTGGCCAAAGTGAGAATATTGAGATGGATGTATAGTAATACAAGAAAAGATAGAATATGAAAATAGGTCATCTATAAAAAGGTAGAGGTAGTACTAATTGAGGACAAATTGGGAGAAGAATGACTTAGAAGGCTTGGACATGTACAACATAAACTGAGGGATGTACCAGTACGAAGGAGTGATTTGATATATGTAGAAGGACATAGTAGTAGAGGTAGGCTGGACAGAAAGGAAAGCCTTGACATCTCAACATCTCTCAGAAATTATGGTTCTAAATCGAGCGGAATAGGGGAAAAAGATTCATGCAGCCAAACCCAACTATGTTGGGATTAAGGCTTAGTTGATTTGAGTTGACTTCAATTTACTTTGTAATAATGGCAGCATAAGTATGTAAGTATCAAACTTGTGTCATGAAAGTCTAAAACTTAACGATGATATGTCTAGAAAGGTCAGTGAAATTGCATGTTTGGTAACAAAAATACATTAGCAAGAGCTGAACTGAGGATTAAAATCCCGATATAGCACATGTTCCTGTGCAGTCCTGAGTCCATATGGTACTAGCACATGTTCCTGGATAGATTATGATGTACCGAAACAACCACTGAGAACAAGAATGAAGAGAGAAAAAAATTGCTTCCCAAGACCCCAAATGTAGAGATGCAACTATCTTGATCCTTCTTGGCCGATACCAGCTAGGACAGTCAAGACATCCTAGCCCTTATGAGAACCAATATCTTGGAGGCACCCTAGCTACTGTTCTATTGTTAGAACAGTATAATATTGCTAGGATGTGCCATTACCATAAAGATGTGAATCCTTGAACAAGACCAAGGACAAGTTATGGAACAGGGTTTGACATCAGATGTAGATCATTCTTCTTTGCATGTAGTGATCCAAAAGAAACAATGATGAACACTTGAGAGAGAGAGAGAGAGAGATTCCTATTAGAATCAAACTAAACCTCAATTTCACCAAATTTAGCAGATCTTGCAAATAGGATGACGGGATGTGCATAATAAAGAAGACTAAGGTAACATTTCCCTACTTTTCATTAGAAGTTTTTATAAATTTGTTGCATTCAAACCCAAGAACAAAATTATACATGATTGTATCAAGATTTCATATTGTTAACAAAAAAATAATAAAGTGGAGACATTTTAAATGGAATAGCATATAATTATCCATAGATGCATCTGCAGTTCTATGCTATAGTATAAAGTTATATCATGTCTAATATGATTTAAGTTTTGTATGCTTTTTAGTAACAAGTTATTATTCCTAATTGTTCACACACACTGTCATGTTCTAAAATTTATTTACTATCGAGAAACTTGTGGTATCGATATTTGCAAACAAACATCTAAATTCATAATCAAATAACTATTAGTGGTTTTATTTGCTTATGCATTCTTTTATGTACTTTGGATAAAATATAAATAGATGCTTGCCTATCTTCTTAGCTAGTGGGACCCTCTTTTTTGCCAGAATTTCAGTACAAAACTGCACCATTTTCTGGTGTTTGTAATCGACCAAAGACCAAAATATAAGATTGTGAACTCTGAGATAAACTGCTGAATCAATAAAAATGTCAGATCAGGCCATGGTTACAATAAATAAGATCAAAAAAATTGTGATGCCTGACCTGGTCTGCAACATCATACATGCAAATGTATTTGCTACTCCCTCCAGCTAGAATATAGCTTCCATCAGCTGAATAGCACAAAGTTGTAAAATACTTTCCTGAACTTGAATTAGCAGCTGATCTCCTATCTGACATGAGACGTCCACCAGCAATGTCCCTGCGGCCCTCAATTGTGCACATCAAAAGGCCATCTATAGGATCCCAGAACTGAATTTGACCATCTAATGTGCTGCAAGCCAGCTGCTTTCCATCTGGACGATATACTACAGTAAGAACATCATGTGTGTGTGGAAATGTTTCTACTGCACCTTTCCCTTCAAAAACATCCCACAATCGAACAGTTTTGTCCCATGAAGACGAAGCCAGAACAGCCTAAAAAGTAAAACACCATGGAGCTTTTCAATATAAAAAGTGGAAGTGCAGAATTGTAATTTTGCTTATAAAATAAAGATCCAATTAAATAAGTGCCATTATCAACAGCAAATGCATGCAAAATTTATTGTCATGAAACAGAAAAAAATGGAGAAAACAATTGGACAAAACAAAATAAGGCTGCACTTTTTAGCATTGTAACCTGCTCGTGGAAGGTTAGAGTTATATCAAGATGCAAACCACTTTAAAATATCCACACATATTAGAAAACTATATCCCAAAAAGAAAAACGAAAACATATTATAACACAGAAAAAAACTTACATTTGTAGGTGAAAACATTAAACCATGAACTGGTCCCTCATGACCGCCAAGGACATCCAACAAACGGCCAGTCTTCATTGACCAAACAAATATCTGAATATATATATATATATAACATTGTTAAGAAGATAAACAATAACGCTAAAAAGCATCAACTCTATGAAGAGATGTATATGCTTTAGTGACACATACCTCAAAAGAATCAAGAGTTCCAGCACAGATCACCTCACCGCTTGGGTCTGATGTTAAAGATACAAACTGCCTGGGAGAAGGAGTAGTAAATGTTTTGAAGTTCCGATAACGAAATAAATCCCAGGCACGAACAGTCCCATCTAGAGATGCACTCAGAAGACAATGGTTATTGGCCATAAAATGGACTGCAGTAACAGCATTAGTGTGCTCAGAAAATGTTATGAAACAAAACCCAGATGAAACTGTCCACACCTGTAATGAATAAACATGCAAGGTATGTGAAAGTTCATAGAAAAAGTATAAATGAATCTACAAGAGCAAATGATAATAAATAGCCAAACATAGCTACTCTATGCATAATTTTTCTACAAAAACTGATCATAGATGTAACTTTTTTCATCTTTGATCTTGAGGAAGGAACCAGGTCAAACATTTTCTCATTAATGATTAAAAATCAGTAATCAGCATCAAATGTAATTAAAAGGCCCAAATCCTCAGTTTGCATTGAAGCTCAAATACAAAGATTGATTGTTTACAAGAAATGAAGTATGAATTCAAATTTATGTTGAATAATTTTAGAAACTCTTAACTCTAAACATGACTAAAAACCATATTGAAATGCTTTCCTATAAAAAGATAACCAAAGACTTCAGGAAACTAGTGAAATTTATATTACTTTAAAACTCAATGTGGATATTTATCAAACCAACACAAAAGAAATTCCTAATGATTCAATATCCTTCCCAAGCCGACCTAGACTAAAGTAGACTTGTCAACAATAGTTTAGCCTAAATGCACCCAAAAACTTCCTTCAACAAGCACTTGCATTATAAGCTTGCTCCACCATAACCTTGAAAATTAACATTCTCTGGGGCTGGGCCTTTTCCAATTTTACGAAAATCTTTGACCGTTGCTTCTAAGCTGCTAAAGTTTAGCCAATATCAATCGATCTTCCCAAAGTCATGGTTAGTCCATTTGCCAAAGTTTGTCCTGACTAAAATTTGGTACTAGCCCACATCTCACAAACAATTGAATCTAAGTAGAAAACTCAAGGAAAATATCTCAAACTTCGTTGCCTCATTTTAAGATATGTGGAGCTGCCCCATACCAAAAGGACATGTTTTGCAACTACTTGCAAGTAATAGTTAAGGTAAAATTCAGAATTTTATTTAATTAAACATACTTACATTTTAATAAAGCTGCTACATTACATCCAAAATAAGCTCCAGTCCTGCCAATCTATGTAGTTTAAAAACTTGCAAATTTATGTCATACTTATGGTAACACAGAATTTTGAGTATCATATGCAATAATTGGAACTAAATATAATTATAAGTGCTTTTTAAGTTATGACCGATTCAGAGTACCAATCCCATGTTCATTTGTATCACACAACAGATTCATTGTGAACTAATCTATGAGAATGGTTCATTGTACCAGACCGTACCACATGTACCATGCACACCATACTGTATAGTAGCAAATTGATACCTAATACAGGGGCGAACCAAGTGTCGGTACCATCAACCAACCTATACTGACATTATACCGGCATGGTCTCAGTATGGGTACCAAAATAGGTACTGCAAAAATGCTTGTACTTCAACTGCAATTTCTTCAACATATTTTTGTTTAACTTTATCTAGTGACTTCGTCACTTAGTAATCTAGGATTACCACAATCAGAACCCAATTTGATAGTAAAGTTACCACTATTTCATTAAAGGACATCTTAGTGCACGAGGCTTATGCTATTGCAGGGTACGAGAAAGGTCAGATGTACACAGTCTTATCCTGTGTGCATGATTATCCATGCTTCACCATGACTCCCAAATCACAATGGAGCAACTTTATTATTGTATCCAGGGCCACCCCCTATAGTCACAACCATTTCATTGCCATAAATGCATCCTAAATGAGGCTCTTGCCTTAGCAAGGTTCTGGAAAGGTCAGATATACACAACCTTACCCCACGTGAAGGAAGGCTATTTCCATGTTATGAATATATGACATCATCACAATGGAGCAATCTAATCGTTGCGCCAAGGTCTATCCTCTAAAGTTACCACCATTTTGCTACCACAAATATATCCTCAATAAAGCAATGTTTCACCTTTCAAGACATAATCCAAAAGAACAAATGACCAATGTTGGATACATGACTTCCACTAAAAGAAACCCTAACATTTATATCCATGGCAATGACAAAACAACAATACTCTATTGTATTTTCTCCAATCAATATTCATCATTGGTATTTTTTCTCATACTTTTTGCAAAATCATGGGTGGCAACAATACATTACATTACCATAATCACAACCATCAAACTTCCTCTTAGATAACTAGGATAGCTTCATCAATTCTGATCTCACATTCATCACTATAAAGGTGTGTTCGGATGTTAGTTAAAGGGTTGATGACATAAGGTTATCCCCCCTCCCCTCTTTACTTTTACTATTTTCCATGTTGGTGCTCGAGCATCATCCTTTGTCAAGTTGCATGGCAAAGCTCCAACTAGAGACTTCCTGAGCCATTCCCAGCCACCACACCCTCCCGTCAGCCACCATCGAGGCTACAGCAAGGCTATATCCCCTCTTTGTTGATGGCCAATATGGAGGTTCCGTGATGTATTCTGATTCCTTGGCATGGATCCAAGGCAGATTTACATGGCCTGCGTTGAATGTTATACTTGTGATGGTCCTTATGTGTGGTGCTGTGAAATATTAGATCTGTGGATGATTTTTTTGGTCCTCTGATTGGTTCCGAGATATGTTAGCTAATTCTTTGCATGCATGTTGTTGATATGTAGCTTATCAAATTAAAGTTGATAATGATATCTACTATTATGTCCTAGATATGTATGATTATTATCCTTTGGGACCGCCACTACTCTAGCCCATGGCAAGGCCTATATTTATTCCATGTCTATGCTCATGTTTCGGTGTTTTCATATTCCATTCCACTTATTTTACATTATCACATGATAAATGTAATTTGAACTCTCACATTTATATGGCAATGAAGATCAAAAAGCCAATAGAAGCACATGCTCGGCTTGGCCCTAGTGTCAACCAATGGCAACCACTTTGTATCGTGATGCTGACCTAAGTTTCTGAGCCTAAAATGCCTCCAAATTCATTGCAAGTCATTATTTTCCTATTTGTTGTAGTATACTATCAAAATGGGGTTGGATGGGATATATGGGGGTAAATTTCCATCACAGTTGGCAGAAAACAATACCATGCATTGCTTTATATATGCCAATTCAAAATCATGCTGCCCCATATTGTTAATATAGGAAAAAACAATGTTCCCCTTACGGTTGCAAGAATGCGTGCGAGACATATATCTAGGGGTTAAGTACTTCGATATTTTCCCTACACATTGCAAGAGGGCATTTTTGTCCATGAGAGCAGAAAGGGGCTCTTGACTAGCTAACCACTACCTTTTCAACCAAACACCACAATTTCTGCACACTGGCATAGGGCATTTTTGTCTATGAAAACAAACAAGGGCTCCTGACCAGCTAACCACTACCTTTTCAACCAAACACCACAATTTCTGCACAATGGCATTAACGGTGGGTCAAGCGAGTACCAACCAAACATGAAATAACTTTGTTCACTAGTTAGCTAGGTATAAGTGAATATCAATAGTTAAAGTTATTCAAGGGTTGGTTAACTATTCAACATTCAAACATAACCATAAAGGTTACTTCCTGTGTCTACAAGCATTCATGAATTCTTTCTTGCAATCATGTCAAAGTCAGCTTAACTCTTCTCCACCTTTTTCTAAGGCCTTCAACATAAATTTTCAAATGCATCCCCTTTGGGCCACCTTAAACTCAAATCTAAGTTATGCTTGTCCATGCCATCTCTATAGGTTTTCCATCATTATGCTCTTGATTGATGTAAATCCTTCTAAAAAGTGTCAAATAGAAATTGAAGTGATACAAACACTGGACAAGCACATCGAGCTTTACATGCAAACCCTGAATAGAAAAAACTCCATGACCCAAAGATGTATATATCCAATCACACATCCCAGTCCTCCTTAGTATGGATTAAAATGGTTGAACAAAGTGAGACAGCAGAAAAGATAAGACAGCATAATTAATTAAAAGGTGAAGCCCATAAGTTAACCAGCAATCAATTATCAGCAATCAACAGGTCTTGACTGGATATTAACTGATTATTGATAATATTTTTTTTAAAAAAAACTTTCGAAAGTTAAAACACTGCATCTTTCTGAAGAGAATTGAATTTAGCCCGAAGAGTTATATCAATGTACACAGACAAATGAAATACACGGTAACAAACATATGAATATGAAGCCCTGAACCAGACTTAAGACAGTAGATTGGAGAGGTCATTAGCATATCAAGTCAATTTATGGCAGATCTAATGAATATAAGGTTATTAAGGACAAAATTAAGAGTGTAAACTCAAGAAAACAAAATAGATAAATCAGATAAATTGAGAGAAAGAGAAAGAAGATGTTCGTGATTAGCAGAAGTTGCAAGTTACCTTGACTTTGTTATCGTCAGCCCCTGTAGCCAGCATCTGGGAGTCAGGCGAATATGCTATACAATTCACATCAAAATAATGACCCTGTTGTTTTAGAATATAGCTCTCCGATCGCCACTCCCATACAAGCAGCTGCCCAAGCTTCGCACAACCAAATGTTAACCAGTTTCCAAGCTTGTTAAATACTGCAGTGGTGATCTTCTCCCTAGATATAGAAAGCAAGTGAATGCAGACAAAGTCTGGCATCTGATACAGCCCGAAAACCCCATGGGAAAACCCAACCACGACCATATCAAGCTCCTGGTGGTAATCACAAGCTGTTAACTTTTCTGGTGCTTGCATGAAAAAATCCTTCTTTAACAACTCCCATTTTGCTCTATGGAGGGAGATTTCTGATTCTTCAGCATCAAGACCGTCCAAATTCATTGGTTTTATGTCATTGTTTTCGAATTCGACAGAATTTTCATTGGCAATTCTTCCAGGAGGCCTCTGCTCGGGTGTACCGGGAGAAGGAGGATCCGAAATATCCTCTTTGGAGTCATCAAGATTTCGACTTTCCTCCAAATTCCAGGTGAAAATGGCTCCATCTCTTGATACAGTGTACACCCTGCGAATCCTATCGGTTTTCTTCTCGGTCCTAAAGAAGGCACCAACAATGGCATCCCTGTGCCCTAGAAACAGAAAGGGTTTACGAGAACCCTTCAATCTCTGCATACAGAAGAGCCTCACGGTGAGATCCTTCGACCCGACGAGGAGGTACTTGGAGTCCGGACTCCAGTCCAGAGTCGTCACGGCAGCGGCGCAATCCGGAAGCGTCCGCTCGAGGTGGAAGGGGAAGAACTCCTTCCGGAAACCCGGAGACCGCCAGATCTGAACGAGCTTGCCGAGGCCCACGGCGATAAGAGCGCCATCCGGGCTGAAGCGGAGAGCAGCGACGGGCTTCTTGAAGGTCATCCGGTGGAGGACCACGCGGCGGCGGAGGTTTACGAAGAGGGCGCGAGCGGCGTCGTCGACGGCGAGGAGGAAGTTGCCGTCCGGGGAAACGGCGATGCGGGCAATGTTGGATGAGGCCTCGAAGGGGAGGGTTACGGTTTGGGACTTGGCGAGGTCGGTGGCGGCGACGCGGTTGCCGACGGGGGAGTAGAGGACAGTGTTCTCCGCGACTACGGCGTTGCCGCCGCGGTACGGGGCGCCGAGGAGGTTCTGGAAGCGAAAATTCATGGCGGAGAATGGAAATCCCTCCCAGGGTTCTAGGTTTTCTTGGCGAGCGGGAGGAAGAGAAGACAGAAGTTAGCTACATCGCTGGGCGCTTAAACCCTAGAAGTTAAGGCGAAGGGAAGCCGGCGTGGGCTTTGGGTCGAACCGGCTGGTGTTGGAGATGATCCGGTCGAATTGGGGCCAGTTAGGCCGGAACTGGACCGGAAGGTTTGGGGTTTCAGAGCCGACCGTTAATACGCTGATGATACGGGTAAGCGGATCTCATAATATTTAGGCCCGACCCTCTAAACAATGTCCCGGGTAAGCGGATCTCCTGACTTTATTGCCGGGCCAATGGTGCTGACAAGTTTAGCGGGTCGGACTTTAAGCAGATCCTGATGAGTTCGGACTTTAAGCAGATCCGAATGCCCTCATCTGGTTAAATCATCAGGCCCAGATTCTCTCCCATCGATGACATAAAGGATTTGGTTAATGATATTTTTAGGAAAATCCATTGTGTTCTCCAAAGTTTACCCTGGCCCGGTAAAATGGGTAATAAAGCCTTATTGTGAAAGGCCTACCCTGCATATGATGCCAAAAAAAATTCCGCTTTCCCGCATCGAACATTCTCCTAGCGGGGCGGGAGCCCAGTGGGGGCTGCTACGCGGGGGTGGGCTTGTCCCTTCCTCCCCCCTACCCCTTTTTTCAGCAAAAAAAAAAAATCCGCTTTGGCGCTTATTTGGTACTCAATTTTTAATTGTGCAGAGGACTAGTAATTGCCAAGTAAAAGCAGAAAGAATTATGTGTAGGTGTTTTTTAATCAGAAAAGGTTGGACTCAATAAAGATTAGCTAAATATTCAAACGCAGAAATGAAATATTTGAAAAATAATTATATTTAAAAAGATCTTGATAGGTGGTTTTTAATAGAGAAATCATGTGTCATGAAATTATTAAAAGAAAAAAAATGATGGGTTAAAAGAAATTATAAACAAGAAAATATATTAGCTAGACAAAGTTTGATTGAACACATTACTATTTGATGCCAAAATATAGCAACCTAGAATCTAGATTTAAATAAAACTCCAATATCAAGTTGCAGCAATATTAAATAAATCATGGTGTAAGGGAACAAGATAAAAGTCAAAAACGAGCATTGAGCTAGGGCTTACCTGCCATTTTGATGCATTTTTGGTTTTGGGATCTAACAATTACTGTTTTGAAATTAACGAAAATGAGCTAGTAGACTTCTAATATTTTCTAAAAAACAATATAAATTATAATTTTATTATATTGTAAATAAGGTGGACAAGTTTTTTTTTCTTTAAGTGTGTTCGTGCCCATACGCGTGTGTGAGAGAGAGAATGTTGCATAAATATTTCTAATATATCTACCAAGTCAAGAAAGATAAAAATAATATTTGTTGGAAAACAAATTGTGAATACCAATAATTCACACTATGAATGTTTTAGGCTATCTTTTTTGTTTTTTTTTTTTAACTCAATAGAAGCCCGAGAGGGTAAAGAATAGCGGAGCTCCTTCTCATCATTGATTCCTAGTGCAGTATGGTCTCTGAATCATCCCTTTCTTCATTTTATGTAATTTATTAATTTATTTTTTGAAAATTCTTTTCTTTGATTAATAAATTTGGTGGAAATGTCTAACTTTCTCAGTTACTTTTAAAAAAAAATGTAAGAAAATATAAAATATATAAATAAATCTATCTCATCCTATTAGCTTAAGCTTTTGGGATAAGTGGTGATTTTAACATGGTATTAAAGCAGAGGTCTTGAGTTCGATATAATTCTCAATTCAATTCAATTTGACGATACAAAATCTAACCAAGGATCTTCGTAGAATTCAATTTCATCGTATAGGCATCACTTTATCATTTCCACCTAGATGGAAGAAAGTTCCCTCCTTTTCCTTCTGGAAAAAGGCTTCAATTTTATTTTCTTATGATGGAAGGTTCGAATGTGATATATCCGGCCCCATTTTACCACCAAAGCAAGCTTTATGGTATCAAAATTTCTAATTCCCAATCCTCCTCCATCTTTGGCTCTACAAACCAGTTTCTTAAGAACCCATGATGGTGTTTTAAAAAATAGAGAAATAATAGATAGTAAGGCCCCTCCAAATGCGTGTCTAATACCATCTAGTCTCTTAAGAACCCATGATGGTGTTTTAAAAATAGAGAAATAATAGATAGTAAGTGCAAAAAGAGCAGCATTCAGCATAACTAACCGACCTCCAAAAGAAAGAAGTTTAGATTTCCAGACTTCAAGTCCCTCTTCAAATTTGTCAGTAAGATCGAGCCAATCTTTTCCTTGCAACTTGCAACTGGATAGAGGTAATATGAGGTATTGTTCTGGAAAGTACCCCAGCCGATATTGAAACATTGGCAAAAGGTTCTGCCAGAAGAGGCATCGACACCTAAAGAATGAAGAAGGTCTTTATGAGCTGGTTTGGTTCGCGGGATGCATTTTTCCTTCTAGAAATATAATTTCTGCAAAGCAGATTTCTGAAAAGAGGATGCCTGGAAAAATACTTTTGGCATGTTTGGTTAACAATGAGAAAATGACAAATTTTCAGAGCGCTAATGTTTGGTTGACCATCCATTTTTTAAGAAAAGTTATGCGTAATTCTTATTATATCTTTAATAAAAATTAGGTCTTTAATGCATTTTTAATGCTGAAGGGCTTTTTTGGGAAAAAAAATAAAAATTGAGTGATTTCCGGCTCACGGAAAAGTAATTTTTTCATATTTTTCATGGGAAATACTTTCTCATGAAACGTAGAAATCATATTCTTATGGAAATACAACTTTCTCTTTTCTCTCCTTTGAAAACTCCAACCAAACAAGAGGCGTCTCATTACTTTTTCGTTGACTATACTTTCTCCTTCTTTTTCCGTGAAACAAACAAGCCCTACGAAATTGATAGCCAAACCAAACAAACATACTTCTAGTACTTGTAGTGTTGTTGGCTCTCAAGAAGACAACTGTGTCATCAACATACTGTGAGATTACTTTGCAATCTTAATCATCTGCAACCAAGTCCTTCAATTAAACCCTCTTCTTCAACCATGCCTTCTGCGTGTGCTTTGTGAAACATTCTTAAAAGAATCAGGGGCTCAAGGAGATTAAGGTGTCTCCTTGGCTCAAGCCTTGCATCTCTTTCTATATTACGCTAATGTTGCAGCTCCACAAGCAACAAACGAGCTTGTACCATCTATTTGCGATCAACTTTGTCGACCGGTGCAAATTTGACATTCTTGCTCGTCAAGGGTTAGATACAACGCAAATGATGTTCATGAAATGGCATCCTTGGCCATAATAATAGAAAGGATCATGGTTCATCCACTCCTCATTGTCCATCCTCTAATTTATAACCATCTATTGGCATTGACTAATGATATTAATATGACACTTGTTTAACGAAGGCTCGGTATAACACCAATGGCATAAGCAATACATGCTATGGAGGTGGGACAACAGATTAACCTCAATGAGAAAGACCGAAATTGCCTACATGCTCATTAGCCCAAGCTGGTGGGCTGGGTTATACTTTCTTCATATTGTCATTGGCCACTTGATGCCTTTCGCAACCATAAAATAAAACAAATCAAAAAAAAAAAAAAGAGAGGAAAGGAATGTGAGCAAGACAACATCCTTGGCTGACTTCTAAGAAAAGAAGAAATCATAGACTGCCCACTCCCGATGAACAAAAATTATATGAGGTGGGCACTAGGGAAAGAAATATTAAGCGGGTTTCTTATTTTGTTATGTATCCTCTAGTGCCCATCTTAAAGAAAATTATGTGAGAGTCAAGAACTTCCCCTATTAATAGAGTTATCAGTCCTATGGTTAAAAAAAAGAAAACAAAGAATGAAAGAAAAATTATGTGAGACATCCTTTTTCTTTCCTCATCAAGCCATAATCTTTCATCCACGAGGTCTTCATTCTTTTTTTCGAGTCTCTTTCTCCTTCTCCAAATTTCTATCTTTTTGAAGATCTTTGCACTTAAGAATTTATGGAATCTAAGAAATTGTATGTATATAATTTTTTATATTAAATAAAGCTAGAAAACAGTATACTATGTATTGATGCTGACGAGCACCATGTTTTAAAAATTGTATATTGAATTATATAAAGGTGTGTATTAACTTGCTAAATGACTAATTTACTTGGTATGTGTCACCTGATCATGTAGTGTGTACTAGTAAAAAGTATGTTGTGAAAATTATGTATTAACTTATTTGAAGGTGTATTAGATCACTGCTGAGTATGTATCTAAGAAGCTTACAGTATTTATCAAGAAATCAACGAGTGTATATCACATGCCCATGTACTATGTATTAGTGAATATGATATTCTGAAAATTGTATATTAATTTGCTTGGAAGTATGTATTGGATTGCTGAATGATTAATTTATTAAATGTGTATCACCTGGCTATATATTATACATCGATGAACATCATGTTCTGAAAACTGTGCAACAATTTATCAAGCATTATATATGTATTGACTTGCTAGATGACTAATTTGCTTAATGTGCATCATCTAGCGATGTAATATGTACCGGTAACAAGTATATCATGAAAACAAGAAGAAAAAAAAGAAGATGCCACACGCAATTTTCTTTTTTTCTTTTTTTTGGTTTTTTAGTCATTGGACTGATAACTCCAATAGCAGGAGAACTTTCTAACTTTTGGATTTCTTCTTTGAGATAGTCGCTGTGAAAAATATAGCAAAATAGGAAGCCCGCCCTATATGTTACTCTATAGTGCCCGCCTCGCATGATTTTTGTTGCACTCTTGACCGTCTCCTAATTCCGAAAGTATTATAGCATAGATACAGCCCAAAGACTATAGTGCAACTAAGAGAGAAAGGAGTATCTAGCAAGGGAACAATCTACCTATCACCACCAAGTTTCGAATGTGAAATTGAGACAACATATGAAGTTCACGGTTGCAAACTGTCGATCGGTTAACCTCTCCTTTGCTGACTCCCCACAGATGAAAAGCCAAATGGCCGGCATACATCATACGTACGTAGGACCCGTCATTGACTTCCATAATATTTGAAACTAGAAAAAAAGTGTCACGCATCGTGCACCCCACATAAACTCTAAAATCGATGGTGCTTTCTTTTGCCTTGCACTCATCATATGGTCTCATTTCCTCTAAATGGCTCACTTCGATGTGTGGCTAATATGAATTTTAACAGAACTCCTTAGACATGTAATCATGTCTCTTTGGAAAAGTAGCATGGTGGTTGAAAATTCAAATCAAAGTTCTAAAAATATATGAAGTGATCCTAATCACCGGGTCCCATGGCTATGAATGTTCAGCATCCTGTCCTCCCACCGATCAACAAAAGCAAAGGCTGTGAACGGGTCCACAACTTTCATTGCAGCATTCTACAAACAGTCAAACTTATGAAACATATAGACCACAGTGGAATCAGCTTGCTCCGCGTGGGAATAGAAAGTTAATCATAGACAGCAACTAGTTAAACTCAACCTGATTCTTGTGGATGGCATGCAGTCTGCGATTTGTGATTCAGCAGCAAAAACATGGCGGATCAATCCATCATGCTTGTCCAATCAGAATCACGAGTCATTCTGGAATTGTATCGAGCGACCGACTTAGATTGTTCAGCTAATTTAGCAACTAGGAATTTGATCGATCTTAAGGTAGATATATAGGTAAGTTCTTGTAAGAAAATATAAAATATATAAATAAATATACCTCATCTTATCAGCTTAAGCTTTTAGGACAAGTGGTGGTTTGGGACAAATGGTGATTTCAACATGGTATCAGAGCAGAGATTCTGAGTTCGAACCCTGTCTCTACACTCTTTAACCCGGGCTTACCCATTAAAGAAAAGTCTGGCCCACATGTGAGTAGGGGTGGCAAAATATGACCCGACCCGCCAACCCGACCCGTGTTCGACCCGCCATAAATAGATTTGGGTTTGGTCTAAACAGGTTCGGGTCATAAACAAGTCGACCCGTTTAACCTGTTTATTAATTAGGTTGGATACGGATTTTAGATGTATGACCCATTTAACCCGTTTAACTATTGGGCATGTTAAACAGGTCTAAACGGGTTAAACGGGTTAAACAGTTTAAATAGGTCTAAAAAGGTTAAACATGTCTAAACAGGTCGGGTTGGGCAGGTTAAACAGGTCTAAACAGGTTAAATGGGTCGAGTTAGGCAAACAGATTAAACAGGTCAGGTCGGGCAAACAGGTTAAACGGGCCGGGTCGGGTTGCCTATTTATTAAACATGACAGGTTCATGTTGTAATTTCTGACCTGTTTAATAAACAGGTCGGGTTCAGGTTTATGATTTTCTGACCTGACCTGCATGTGACCCGACCCGTTTATGACCCGATCCGACCCGATTGCCACCCCTACATGTGAGAAGGAGTGTAAGAAAATATAAAATATATAAATAAATCTACCTCATTCTATCAGCTTAAGCTTTTGGAACAAGTGGTGATTAATTTTAACCATTCTAATGTGCTAATTTCAGGTATCTTGACTCAAACACAAGATAGCTAGGGGCATTCGACAATAAGCAGTGGATTCACTCGGTGATCGGGACTGCAAATGGTAGGCATTTGGCCTCAAACATGACGTGCATGATGAGCTATATGGCTCGACCCTACCAATTGCGTGGCCACCCTTGCTTGGTGTATCAAAATAGGAGCCTATTTGGGGAGATGCTGGGATGTGGGGAGCCTGGCCTTGTCTGCCACACAATGGCAGCTCCGGGTATTCTACTTGGTGTTCCCACTTATGGGGGTGATTGGGGCCCAAAGTGATGCCCACCGGGACTTGGCATTTGTTTAACGTGGTAGTGGGGCAACTTGAGAACCCTGCCTTGTGGAGTGAGGGCCCGCAGGGGGGCAAGTGGAACACAGCTTGTTTGCACTGTGCTTTGGGAAACATGAACCATGTCCCCAGGGTTGTTGGGCCCGTAATGGAAGGATGACTCTGCCATGTTTCTTGTCAAATGAATGGAACACTTCTCTATCACTTGGTCAAGAAGAATTGAGGAGAAAATAGAAGGAGCTTAGAGAATGCTTGCTCTAATTAGAGCTAGCATTACTAATGAAGTGTTGATAACGCATAGGATGGTAATAGCATGCAAGTTCATATTCTTGCCTATCTTCTTCTTCTTCTTCTTCTTCTTCTTTTGGTACTATGGCGGCTTATACATAGCGAGTGTGGATGGGGCCAACAAAATCAGAAAACAAAAAACTACATAAAGGTCATGGCACAGCCTCACCATCCATCCATACAAAGCCTTCAAAGTGGTGAGCCGTAAAGTAAGCAACCCAGTCAGAAGCACCGTTTGCTTCCCTGTGATGATAGGATATGACTTAGACCTCACTAGCTACTTGAGTTGTTGAACTTTTCTTCCTTTTCCTCCCCCCCTTATCTATTTTTATTTTTCCACTTTTCTCTTCGTTTTCTTGATTTTTCTTCAGCTCCATTTTTTTTACTCATTTCGCTTCCAATGAAATGTGTGGTGGATTTTCCCACTATTTTGCTTTCAAAGGAAAAAATCCATGGCCAGTTTGTGATAAAAGAAAAGACTTCTTCAAAGTATAAACAGTTATTCAATTTATGGTAGAAGACTAGTAGCTCAATGACAATAATGCAACTAAGAGAGGAGGATATATCCAGCTGGAGAACCATCAACCAACCATGCATGAAGAGTTTCAAATGCGATAAAATCATGGAGATTGTACGAGAGAAGGGATCTTTTTTGAGAGCTACTATAAGAGAGAGAATGTGAAAATATGCTCCTGGTCTAGGATAATGTTTATTTCACACTATGAAGCTTTGAGTAGATTTATTGGAGCTATTCATGCGCTAGTTGATTCTCATTTCGAAGATAGGTTGTTGCAACAAGACAAGTGCAATCACTAGGTAACAATTTGATGACTTTCTTTAAAGAAAAAAAGTTTTATAATCACAAAGATTGGAGGATAAATGGGACTTTTCTTGAGAAGAGTCCCTGTTAAAGAGAAATCTGGAAATATGCTTATGAAGTATAATGCTTGATTAAATGCTACGAAGCCGTGAGCTGACTTTATTGGAGGACTCGCTATACGCTGTATTAATAAAAATTTTGAGAAATAAAGGGCAAGGAGATTACTACTTGAATGCAACAACGATAAACTAGAAACAAACCGGTGTAACAAATGAGATATAATTAAGCTCAATGTGATTCATCAAGATAGATTGATCATTTGCAACTAGTCGATAATTGTTGTATTTGAGAGAAGTTTTTGAGGTCGTACATTAAATTAAAATCCAATGAGGAAAAAAAAGCGGATAAGAAGAACCTAAAATGTAAAGGTCAGAAACTAATATAATTTAGATTGTTTTCCATGATAGCACTACAAAGCTAGACCATGACATATTTGAAAAACGTAGTTGCATAAAATTTTCTCTAAATGGGATTGTGACTTGTGATTTTGGGTCGCTTTAAATAATCAACAATGCATCGTCCAACTTATTACTTATATCAAATATATGATTCCAAGATAGTTTGGCAGTAATGATTGTAGTTACCTCGAGTAGGGGTCGGAAGAAAAAAACAAATAAAACTCATTTTTATTAGAAGATACAAACATGTTAGCTACATTGAAAATGATTATTTGTAATCTATGTTCTATGGTAGTATACTTGAGACACGACAGTTTTTATAAAACTATTAGTAGCCGATAAATGGGATAATGTCTGTTGATCATGGTTGTCTATAATTACAAAGTGCTTAAAACAAAATCCGCACACCGTTTTTCCGTTACAAGACTCGATCCTCACCATGTAACACTAGGCTAAATTCTTTCCAGAGAGAACTAAGCTAACATTTTTTTCAAGTACTTCAGTTTGAAGTCGATCTCTAGGAGATTGTGTGGCTTCTTCTACACAACCTTATTCATAGAGGTCCGGAATATATCTTTGAAAATTCCAAATAACATGTAGCATGAGGTGACCTGCATATTAATTCTTACCTTATGAACGTTCGGGTGGTGATCACTGTGGCTTTTCCAAGTTTCGGAATATCATAATATGGATACTTGTTTGATGCTTGGGTTGTCCACTAGCTAGAATGCAAGTCATTTTATCTATAGGGACGGCAACGAAGAGTTCTGACTTTGAATAAACTAAACTAATGGAAATGGTGAGCAATCGATGTGCAGCACCATCATTGCAGAGGGCCGAGAAAGTCCCAGCAAGAAAGCCTTTCTTTGCCCCACCCTTCCCACTTTGGGCTGGAAGGAACCCAAGCAAGATTCCTTTCACCACTCAGTTTCACCCCTCTCTAAGAAGCTCTCATCGATTTGAAACATGTGATGAGATCATGAAACACCAAAGTCAGCTACCATACCATCAAATTAATTAAATAGTGTAATTAAAGGCATAAGCTAGCCTGCTTTGTGCCAGAAATTTATTTTTTAAAATTTATACAAATATCATGAAAATGAGATGCTTGATATGTATATTTTTGTATTTAAGCATTAAAGTTCACTCTAGCAATAGTAATTCTAAATTTTAGAACACCTAAATTCAAACCCATGGCATCATCTTGAGGTTGATGTGCTTTATTATTATCACGATGCCTGGTTTAGCAATTTTTTGTATCGTTTGTTAGAGATGCATGCATGGCATCCTCATGCCTCAATGGATATTTAATCTAGGCACCATAGACATACCCGGCCTTATCTAATGTCCGTTGTTATCGATCCTAAGTATCAATTGATTTGATTATTTGGCGTTGGCATGCCACCATCCAAGTGACCTAGAAAAATAATTCTAATAAAGATATTGATTACAACATAATATATATGTGTGTGCGCGCGCGTAGAGAGAGAGAGAGAGAGCTAAAATTGGTTATAATTGAATGGATCTCTACTCAAATCCGGTCAAGTCTATATAAGTCATAAAGATTTGAGTCATTGGTTGTGATCTACTACTTCTAAATTACTTATATACCAAAAATCATTTGATTTATAAATTTTTAGCTTATGTATCAAGTGATAAAAAAAAATTGAATAATCTAAATATATTTAAATTATATTTATATATTTTTAATCACTTGATGCGTAGATTAGGAGGCTCCAAATCACGTACGCACCATTTATTAAAAAAATTTAGATGCTTAGGTAGGTAGGTAGGTAGGTTGGTGAACCTTCTCATGCATAATTCTGACTTGGTTTAGGGCATGTAGATAGCTGGCGTGTGTGGTATGGACGGTATCTGTTCAATAACTACAGTATACAGGATACCTCAGGCGGTTCTCGTCCTCTAGCGCACGAGAAATCTAGCAAAGAATATTCCCCCATGAGAGCCAGCGGGCTATATATATTAATCCCGAACCCCTCGTTCGACCATGTAGTAGATCCTGGCGGTCTCTTTTCTGCATCCTTTTTACTACACCAGTCCACCACCCAAGTCTCCATGGCGTCTATTTTGCTCTCTCCTGCCCTTCGACCCACTGCTATCTGCCCTTCCACTACCTCGGAGTCGAACCGGTCCCTTCCATCGAGACTCCATTCGATCCTTCCGAGGGGCCGACGTCGAGAATTAGAGTCCCTCAAGGTCAGCGTCGCAACGGAGCCACGAATCACCGTCCCATTGCCGTCCGTTGAGACCCAACGCCGGGGCCATGGGAAGCTCGCGGCTTGGACCAGCATCCGGCAGGAGCGGTGGGAGGGGGAGCTGGTGGTAGACGGAGAGATACCACTTTGGTTGGTAAGATATATAACATCATCCCCTTCGATTATATATAACGTCTTTTTTCTTGGAAGGTCACTTGGACAAACCAAAAAACTGAGCCAAGAACACAAGGATCTTTTATAACAAGGATCATGATATGTTTTTTGATTTATAAGAGACATGCTTGCACAATATGTCAACCTTCTTCGGTTTTGAGGTAGACGCACCTCTGAGGCATCCATTCCATAACTTTCCGGTGACACGAGCCCGGCTAGTTTGGCGTCGCATCGTCCTGTGAAGGGCCAAAGGATGAGAAAAGAGGATTGCTAACTGCTACATCATTAATAAAGGACGCTGATGCTGATTTAATTAACCAACCGAGTTTACAAAAATAAACTAGTGCCCTTGACATTAGATCGATCGATATTTCAAAACTTTCAAAGATCAATTAGTATATATAGTCTCCTCTTGAAGGAGGCTATTGTAGAGTATCATGTGACATGTCTTCGTTTGTTCTAATACGTATTTCTCGTGGAAAGTCCTTACTGCAAGCTAATAGCATAATTAAGTAGGAGTTAACCATCTACCTTGGCTTCTCTTAATACACAAATTTAGCTAGGTGAAGATGAGGGCGGAACGTCGAGGTAATGAACTTATTCGGCGTTCTGGCCTATGGTTGTTCGTAGACAGCCGGAACGTCCTTCACACTTTTTGGAGACATAACTAAGAAGACAAGAAGTGTCATACAAACCTTGCGTGATGTCCAAATAATCCGCTTCAAAATTTCTTGCTTTGATATTGCCGGAGCTGAGGTGCTGGAATCAATGGCAGGTCATTTTCTTGTCTGCTTCAAGGAGAAACCACCAAAGATGACCTATGACGCACCTCTTTAGCTTACACGAATCACAACGACACCCTTATCGCGTTCACTCGGAATCTAGCAGAGTCATAGGATTCTATGTTAAAATTATGTTTATTAGCAAAAGATAGCCCACGAAATAAGGATTTAATTCTTAGCTATCCAAATTGGCGCCATGTCATGCAGAACGGTACCTACCTAAGGAACGGGCCCGGGCTATGGAACATAGAGGACTACGACTTCCGCCACCTCTTCGATGGCTACGCCACCATCGTCCGCCTCCGCTTCGACGACGGCCGGCTCCTCTTCGGGCACCGCCAAATCGAGTCGGAGGCATACAAAGCCGCCATGAAGCACAAGCGCCTCTGCTATCGCGAATTCTCCGAAGCTCCCAAACCCGACAGCTTCCTCGCCTACGTCGGCGAGCTGGCTGGACTTTTCTCCGGCGCGTCCCTCACCGACAACGCCAACACCGGCGTCGTCAAGCTTGCCGACGGGCGAGTCGTCTGTCTCACCGAGACCATCAAAGGCTCCATCCAAATCGATCCCGACACGCTGGACACTGTCGGGAAGTTCGAGTACACCGACAATTTGGGCGGTCTGATCCACTCGGCGCATCCCATCGTGACCGACTCGGAGTTTTTGACCCTGCTGCCGGACTTGGTGAGGCCGGGGTACACGGTGGTGAGAATGGCGCCGGGGACCAACGAGCGGAAGGTGATCGGTAGGGTGAATTGCCGGGGAAGCCCGGCGCCTGGGTGGGTGCACTCGTTTCCGGTGACCGAACACTACGTGGTGGTGCCGGAGATGCCGCTAAGGTACTGTGCCCAAAATCTTCTCAAGGCCGAGCCCACTCCACTATACAAGTTCGAGTGGCACCCAGACTCCGGTAGCTACGTGCATGTCATGTGTAAAGCCAGTGGAAAAATTGTAAGCACTTCTAACTCTCTAATTTCTAGTTAACTTGGATTCGTGGACCACAGGTCCAGTTTATATCTTGTCCTAGGATAACTTAGATGATTTGATTTGATAAATGTTTTAGGTGGCGAGTGTGGAGGTGCCACCTTTTGTTACGTTCCATTTCATCAATGCATATGAGGAGCAGGACGAGGATGGTAGGGTCACAGCCATCATCGCCGACTGCTGCGAGCACAACGCTGACCCAACGATCCTCGACAAGCTTCGCCTTCAGAATCTGAGGTCATTCGCCGGCCAAGACGAGCTGCCGGATGCTAGGTATATTCCCTAATGATTGTGTCGTCATTTTTTTTGTAGAAATATTGAATTAGTAGAACATTCAAGAGTGGCAGCTGGTTAGCCATCCGGCCGTCTTACTTCTTAGTATATAAATCAATTTTTTGGCGGTTAGAACAATGAGGATATATATGTACGAAGGTATCGCCCGTTATGGTTCACTCATGGTTCCATGGTTTAGAGCAATAGAAATGCTAAACTAACATATCATCCCCAGAAAAAAAGAAAAGAAAGGAAAAGAATAGTGTTTCAAAAATTTTTCTATCCACTCAACTCGAATTTCTCAAAAAAAAATAAAAAAAAGTTGAAAAAATTATAAAAGTAAGATTTACAACCGCTTTTCTTTCATTGATGATCCATACCTCATCAACTAGGGTACATAACTCTATTTATAATAGTGGTGATGTCCTTTCTTTTATAGTTTGGATCGGATTTCTCTTATAATTCGAATAAAACTAGATCTCCAAAAATAAATATGACTAATAAAAATAATCATTAAAAAAAATCTTGCAAGAGGTAGATCTTGACATCCACATCAACTTTGTCATCTCTCTCTTTATCTAATTCTTCACGGATTGAAAAACTTTCAGTTTGACTGTCCGGTTTCACGGCTCAAACGTTGTAATTTTTCGATCCATTTTAACCTCTTAAGAGGTTAACTCTAGGATGTAGATCTCGAAAAGTTATCTGATTTTAAATAAAAGATTATCTTGATGGCATATCATATGACTAAGTTATGGCTTCTAAAAGTTTGGCTAGTGACTTGACTTCCTGATGCAGTAAATCTCGCTCCTTGACCCCATTCAACCTTACTCGTAGAGGTCAAATTAGTCCACATCGAGTCATGATCCTCCTAAATTAGAACAATAGGAGCCTGCTACAAAGGCCCATAAGGGCGATAATTTAGGTGTTTCCTCTACTTTTTGGGATTCTCTGCAAGAAGTTTCTAGAAACCTTTTTTTTTTTTTTTGTTCCTTCAAATAATTGTTGTTGATGTGATGATGTCATAACGACGATTATATAACTCTTAATTTGTTATATATAATGCAATTATATAGATTATATCACTATAAAGTGTAAAGAGACATTTTAATATCAATACTTCTTCATAAATAAACAGATCGAAAATCCATACATATGTGACATGGGAATCTTGCTCAAGAATTAAATGCAAGCTGATTTTCAATCATTTTCCTGATAATGAATTTTCTCCAACAGCACTATAATTTTATCATCACAAGATTTGAATTCTCACTGCAATAACTAAAAACAATGGAAAGGATTCACTCTTTTGATGCATGCAATGCACATCATGTGGGGCATAAAGGATTGATCAAGCTGCCGACAATCATAATTTATGACATTTAGTCAAAGATTGGGTTGTCCTAAAAAACATCATAAATTTTCTTTATAATAATTTTTAGTATCTATAACCTTAAAAGAGATGCTACAACGCAATAACAGGGTGGGCCGTTTTCGGATACCTTTGGATGGAAGCCCAATAGGTGATCTGGAGGCAGCACTGGACCCAGATGAGCACGGAAGGGGGATGGACATGTGCAGCATCAACCCGGCCCATCTGGGCAAGAAGTATAGATATGCCTATGCCTGTGGGGCCCAAAGGCCGTGCAACTTCCCCAACACCCTTACAAAGGTTTGCCTCTGGTTCAACTACAAATAAGGCCAAGTTAAACAATTTATCGAGCTATATTGTGGACCTAATCTTTGCTGGTTTTGGGTGCATTTTAGATCGATTTGGTGAAGAAGAAGGCTAAGAACTGGCACGACGAGGGCGCAGTGCCTTCAGAGCCCTTTTTTGTAGCCAAACCTGGAGCTACCGAGGAGGATGACGGTGAGTTAGACGTCTTGCAACTATTATTAGCTAATCCAATGTTTTTGGAAAAAGATTAACCCAAAGCTAAAAGCCCTTACTTCCAAACTCAAATTCATGTCCACTTTACCGTTTTGAGTTTGAGGAAGGATGTTAAAATTATATGATAAATCGATTGTACCAAACTTAGTCGATCTTACCAAACTTTGTCAGCCTCATAGCCTATATAAAGGCTGCCCCTGTATATTGTAATTAACAGACAGGTAGAAATACAATTTTTTTTTCTCTCATTCTTCTTTCTTCATTCAAGGTTTTTTGAAAAAAATTAACCCAAAGCAGACGGCTTACGATGATTCGATCATTTTAACAGGCGTGGTCATATCCATCGTCAGCGCGGATAACGGGGAAGGTTACGCGCTAGTCCTGGATGGGTCCACCTTCGAGGAGATCGCACGAGCCAGATTCCCCTATGGGCTTCCTTATGGGCTTCACGGGTGCTGGGTTCCAAAAGAGGCTCTGTAAGGTGGTGTCGCCGAAGCACCACATTGTATAGCTTGTACCGGGCGGAAGCCCCGTCATTTAGCTCGAATATGAGACGGGAATAGGAATCGACAAATGTGTGCAATATTGCATGGAGGGCCTTCGACTCGTGTACGTACGCTACTTCAAGATGGTCGAGGGATCACTTCTGTGGGGGATTTGTTCGAACAACTTGATTGTAATACATGCTCAAGCGTTGATTGCTGTACTGTGTATAACATGTGTAATCTCCAGATGCATGGGATGAAGTATAAGTACGTACTTATTCTATATTTTTATCATATGAATTGCAAATCTGTTGTTGTACATTTCTTCCTGTTTTTGAAATGAACAGGAGATGAGACCAAGAATTCCATATTCTGTTTAGGCTGATGCACGATCCGCTGTCTGTTAGCTGTGGCACCTTGAAGATATCCGGAGAGCATAGCCGAGCAGAGGTCGTAAGGAAAGCGGGAGAGACGACCACTTTCATCCAATATGATGGACAAGGAAAATTAAACCAGCTTCCAATATGACTAGGAAGCTTGAAACCAGCTTCCTAGTCATTGGAACTCCGAATAATTTCTGTTGTTTTCTATTTAAATCTTCCTGGTTCTTAGATTTTCGTGCTAACTATTTCTTGATTCGTAGTTGAGTTGAATTAGTCAACCGGCTATTGAGAATTTTCTATTTTGTTAGAAACTTGCGTTGCATTGTGCAGGGACAAGAGAATGAGTAATCATAAGGCATGCAAAACTTTTTTCCAAGCAGTTGGATGCTCTTATTGGAGGTTCTGATTCCCTCGAAGTAACTAAAGCTAGCATTTCAAGTCATCTTGTCTTCACTTTTCTTTTATCTATTTTAGAAGAGTTGTAGAGAAGCAAATCTCCATACCAAAGAGTGGAAAAGCTAGAAAAGTCCATGGAGTCACTTTCAACCAGATAGAAGGAGATCATCAACCAAATGATGGAGATGTTCGGCAAGCTCGGTACTCGTATGCATGGACCAACTGGCGAGTCAGTCCATAAACGACGCTGCTGAGAACTCCATGCAAATTCATGGTGGGGAGCGTTCGAGTGGTGGTGGCAGCTTTCAACTCAATAATTTTACCAGCTTGTTCCTGCCAAAAACTGTGAAGTTAGACTTTCCCCACTTCAATGGAGGAGAAAACCACTCAATTGGGTATGTCAGGCTGAACAGTTCTTTCAAATTCATGAGATACAACTTTGGCATGGTCCTGCTAGTAGAAGAAGACTTTCCATTAACTATTTTAGAAAAGTTGTGAAGGAACAAGGAAAAGAAAGGTGAAGGCAAGATAACATAAAATATTCATGGAGGGAACCAGAACCTCCAATGAGAGCACCCAAGTGCCAGGAAAAGGGTTCTTCATGCCTTGTCCTTATTCTCTTGCCCTTTTTCTTTTTTTTTTCTTTTTTTTTTTGGGGGGGGGGGGGGGGGGGGGGGGGGACCTCTTTCTACCAAAAAAATATTCGATGCAGACCGCAAATTTCCGCATACATTTTCCAACCTGTGGATTCTTCTACTAGGTTTATTACCCATGTGTGAGTACATCACCCCAGTGCTATCTCAGTACCGGCAGACCAAATGGCGACTCCATCGGATAAATCAAGCAGGAGGCATCCGATTTCCTCGTTTAATCGACGCCTGCGCGTTTTGAACTTGGGTCACTCCGATGGAATCTAAGCCCCGTTCCAACCGTGCTCCCACTTTGGTGGCATTCTCTTGCCCTTTAAATAGGCGACAATACAGTGGAAGTTCCCAACAAGATAGAAAAATTCTTAACAGCTGATTGACTAATTTAACTCGACTACAAATTAGGAAGATTTAAATAGAAAACAACGGAAGTTATTCAGTGTCCTAATGACAACGGTAAGTTTTGAATGTAATGTGAACGCTTAGCCTTCCGTCTACGTTGCCAATCTATCTTAGATATGAAAATGTTAATAATTGCTAATAGAAAGGACCACTTAACGGTATCATACACTCTCTCCTTATTCGTCTTAAAATCATGATGGGATTGTGCTTTGAGGCAGTGATAACAAGGCTAATAGATTTCTAGAAAATCATCAAGTTATCGGCAATGCTCCTGCCAACAACAAATGCCCCTTGTTCTGCAAAAACAAGTTTGTGCAAGCAAACCCTTTGTTCGATTAAACAACTACCTTTGCTGCGATCTTGTAGATGGTATTGCAAAGACTAATCATTCTATAGTTTTTGCACTCCTTCATGTTGGTCTTTTTAGTGATAAATATTGTTGCCCTATTGAAGAATTCCTTAACAACACCAATCGCATCCCCATAGATAATTCCAGATAGGCTTGCAATAGTGGCATTGCCTTTGAAATTCTTCAAATTCTGTTCCTTCTTCGCATCACAGTGGAACCATGGAAGAATGGTGTATTAGCATCACCTTCTTTTAGCCACAATATTCTGGATTTTTGTCGCCTGAAGATTCCTTGCATTTTAAAGTATAGTTCTATGGTTCTCCAGGCTTACTCCCCTTCTCTCTATATTTTTTGCTTGAAGATCTTGAACCTCCTTACCCACAATCTCATCTTTTCTAAATGTATTGCCTCGAGCATTTCTATTCCATTGCCTCAAAGGCATTCCTTGTAGCCTTCGGTTGCTTTATGGTCTTTGTTGCTGGAAATTGGAACCGGGGGTGACTACTGGCTGAGGAGAGGGAGTTCTGATGCGGGTGGTACGTCGGCGGACTGCATCCTCCGGGGGACCTGCAAAAAGCCGATGGCTGGAGTTTCCGGCACCGGCCCTCCGATGCTTAAGTCAGAGGGGGCCTTTGTGGAGAAAGAGAGAGATGGCACGTAAAGTCCAAAGCCAGAAGTCTCGCCTCCCCTGAGGAGAGGGAGTTTTCCTTTTATAGGAGAGGTGCCAGGGTTATATGTGATGTGACTAGACGAATTAATGGGTTACCGTCATGATTCGGCGTGATCGTGTGAATTAATGAGTTGCCGTGGATGACTGGACAAGATTGAGTGAGTCAACGAGTTGCCGTGGATGGCCTGAGATTTTGGGCTGGTTGGAGGTCCGTGGAGATTGTGCGCATTTAATTGTTGACAGTCGTAGCAGAGTATGGACCCTGGTTGATATGTCATGGCGTGGCCGGCAAGCAAAGTATGGTGCGGTGAGGCTGCTGCAGGGCATGGCCGCAGCATGTGGACGACAAAGTCGGCCTTCTAAGGTCGGCAGCCTTTCGAGCTCAGTATTCTAAGCTCGGCAGCCTTCTATGCTCGGCCTTCTAAGCTCGGCAGCCTTCTGAGCTCATGCATGCTGAGGTCGTGCATGTCGAGATCATGCTTGCCGGGGTCATGCCTGTCATCGGATTCGGGTGCTCTAATTGTATTTGTGGGGTGGTCTATTTTTTCCCCAATACTATCCTCTGACTTTTGAGTTCGAGCTGCTTTTTGGCTCGGGCGAAGAATGTAGTCGAGTCGTCAATCGTCCTGTAATACAGTCAAATATCTATGGAGATGTATATGCCAAGTAGGGTGTACCTCTCGTGCAGTCGGAGCTAACGGCCTTAAGCCGAGCTATCCAAGCAGAGCTAAGCGTCTCTGCTCTGAGGTCGACTTCTGCGGCCTTCTTTGGCTTGTGGCCCACTCAGCAGGGTGTCCCCACTCAGATCGGGGTGCGTCGTTGTAAGAGGCATCGAATGTCGTCGAAATGACAGCAAAGTGGCGTCGAAATAACGTCGAATGTCGTCGCAATGGCGTCGAATGTCGGCGAAATGGCGTCGAAGTGGCGTCGAACTGACGTCGAATGTCGTCGAAGTGGCGTCGAAATGGCGTCGAATGTCATCATAATGGCGTCGAATGTCATCGAAATGGCGTCAAACTGATGTCGAATGTTGTCGAATGTCGTCGAAATGGTGTCGAAGTGGCGTCGAATGTCATCGAAATGGCATCAAAGTGGCGTCAAAATGGCGTCGAATGTCGTCGAAATAGCGTTGAAATGACGTCGAAATGTCGTCGAGCACTTAGATGAGCATAACGGAAGGGCTCGATCACTTAGATGAGCTTGAGAACGGAAGAGCTCGAGTGCTTAGATAAGCTCGAGAATAGAAGAGTTCAGCTCAGAGGTAAGCATCAGCTCGAGAACATAGATGAGGGAGGGCGATGTTGGAGATGGAGGTACTTTTTGGAGACATATTAACAGCTCCCGAGCTTCGAGGTCCCTCAGGACTTGGCTCGGCACCGGCTGGGAGTCGATGGAGGCCGTTAGGCGGCACGCGTTGAGCTCTGTGCCGCGCTGCTACCCCTCGAGCTCGAGGAGCTATGATTATGCAGGATCCATGGCTACCCAAGAGCATTTTCTTTGGACAGGCTGGACCTGATCTCGTTGTTGCCTTGGTTGGCCAAGAGTTGCGTTGTAGGCCGAGCTGATGTGAGCCATAAGAAGGTTTAACTTTATACTACTTTCTTGGGGTGGAATCTCCTATGAATCTGGCTGGAGGAGTGCTCATCCTTTGGAAGGCATTACAAAATAAGGTATCATCCGAGCTTCCATTATGTACTAAAATCCTTTTTAAAGCCTTGCAATGATGAAGGAAATAGCTACAGCATTGTCATAAAGAGGGCTTAACACCTTTTTGGTCTTCATCAGAAAAGGAAACGACTTTCACAGTGCACGGATGTTTTGAGGAAGCTTCTTCTTCCGAGCTCGATGTTTCAGGTGCCTCTACTCGCCCGCCCTCTAATGGTATTGATGATGCTCGCGAGAGGTCAGTTGTCGTTCCGCTCCTCATGTGGCACTGAGTTTTGTTCCTCAGGCTCTCTCCTGTAGACATGATCATGGACAAAACAACTCAACCGACCTCGACGGACAAGTGCCTCGATCTCATCATGGAGCTCGTAGCAATCCTCCATATCATGGCCGCGATCTCGGTGAAAGTGGCAGTACTTTTTCGAGTGCTTTCGTGACTCTATCGATCGCATCCTCAATGGAGGTTGGAGGTAGCCCTAACCCTCAATCTCTATGAGGATCTCTACTCGGGTGGATGTGATGGGAGAGCATGTCTGAAACTTTTGGAGGGGAGACCTCAGGCAAGTTAAGCTCTTGGGCTAAGGAGGCTCTTTCTCATGCTAGGGGAATCTGCTTCTTGGTTGGGAGTGCTCCTCCTGGCGCTTCTTCTGCATCTTGGCAGGTCGTTCAGCTGCCTCCCCCCGAGAGGACATGGCTTTCTCAGCCTTGGCGTACTTGCGAGCTCGGGCAAACATTTCAAGAAAGTCGCCGGGGAAGCTCTTCTCGATGGAGAAGAGAAATTTGTAGGACCAAGCTCCAGTCTTCAATGCCGATATGGTGATTGACTGGTCGAGATCGCGAACCTCCCATGTAGCCGAGGTAAAGCGATTGATGTAGTCTTTTAAGGATTTTCCTCCTTCTGCTTGATGGCAAAGAGGGAGTCTGAGGTCTGGTGCTGACGCCGGCTAGCGGCAAAATGGGTGGCGAGCTGCCTGCCCAGCTGTTCAAAGGAGAGAATCGAGCTGGGCTTTAGTCCGGAGAACCAAAAACGAGCTACCTTGCGGAGAGTCGCCGGGAAGGTTTTGCAGAGTAGAGCGTCTGTGGCTCCTTGGAGTGTCATAAGGGCCTTATAGCTTTCCAAATGATCCAGAGGATCAGATGAGCCATCTTATGGCTCAATTTGTGGCATCTTGAATCTCTGGAGGATTGACTCATCCATGATCCATTGAGGGAATGGAGACTCTGTTGTAAAGTCAAGGTCGACATCTCGCTTCGGGCCTCGGTCTCGAAGCATCTGTATCTGCCGCTCCAAGTCCTCGACTTTTCTGTCGAGCTCGGGTGGGGCTCCTATTGCAGCTTGGCATGGGGCAGACCCCGCCTCAGATAGGTGCTCCCGTTCTCGAGGCATCAGGCTTCGGCACGAGCTCTCAGGATAATGGATGTGCGACAAGCCCTCCCGGCTTGGGGGTCGAGCTCGGTGGAAGCTTCGGTGGTGGCAACGCTCTATAGAAAAATGACGTTGCGAGCGGCGTCCTGAGGACTCATTCTCGTGAGGAGGGAATAAAGGATGGTCTTCTACTTGCTGTAGGCCTTGAACGGCCGCAGTGAGTGCTTGGACTTGTTGGACAAACAGGTTGAACTGCTCTGGTTGGACTTGAAGGATTGGATCCGTCGGAGGCCTTGGTGATGGGTTCTGAACTGAGTGTCTAGGACTTGGTGCGCGATGCCGGAAGGCGTTAGAGGCTCCTTTACTCCTTAGCTTCATGGTCACAACTCGGTCCCTTCCTCTAGCGCCAACTGTTGTTGAAAATTGGACCCGAGGGTGACCACTGGCTGATGAGAGGGAGCTCCAGTGCGGGTGGTACGTCGGCGAGCTACGTCCTCCGGGGGACCTGCAAAAAGCCGGTGGCCGGGGTTCCCGGTGCCGTCCCTCCGATGCTTAAATCAGAGGGGGCCTTTGTGGAGAAAGAGAGAGATGGCATGTAAAGTCCAAAGCCAGAAGTCCCGCCTCCCCTGAGGAGAGGGAGTTTTCCTTTTATAGGAGAGGTGTCAGAGTTACCTGTAATGTGACTGGACGAATTAATGGGTTACTGTCATGATTGGGCGTGATTGTGTGAATTAATGAGTTGTCGTGGATGACTGGACGAGATTGAGTAAGTCAACGAGTTGCCGTGGATGGCCTGAGATTTTGGGCTGGCTGGAGGTCCATGGAGATCGTGCGCATTTAATTATTGACAGTCGTAGCAGGGTATGGTCCCTGGATGATATGTCGTAGCATGGCCGGCAAGCAAAGCATGGTGCGGTGAGGCTGCTGCAGGGTATGGCCGCAGCATGTGGACGACAAAGTCGGCCTTCTGAGGTCGGCAGCCTTCTATGCTCGGTCTTCTAAGCTCGGCAGCCTTCTGAGCTCATGCATGCTGAGGTCGTGCATGTCGAGATCATGCTTGCCGGGATCATGCCTATCATCGGATTCGGATGCTCTGATTGTATTTGTGGGGTGGTCCATTTTCCCCCCTAAAAGTCTTGATGATGGAAGAGTCGTTACCAACTCTGCACCATCCTTGTCAAACTACTACTTTAAAACCATTATGAAATATTCACATCTTCTCGAAACAGAATGAGGACACTGCTGAAAAATTTTGGATCGAGCTTGAGCATAATTGGGCAATGAACTGACCCGGCTGGCTCTCAGAAGGCGCAGAACCTCAGCTTTAGGGAGCAAGTTCATCCAAGATCCAGTTGCCATATGATGCAGAACAGGAGATCATCGCTGATCGTTCAAATGAGATAAAGGATCAAAAGACTCCGGAAGCATATGTCAGTCCAAGGGAATCTGGAAGAGGATGAGGCTGAATAATTTTTATTTCTGTTAGCTGAATATTTTCTGTTTCTGTTTTAGAGTTCCTATTTAGTTTCTGTTTCTTAGTTTGTTCCAGCTTCCTATTTCAGAGTTCTACTTTAGCTAGGACTCTAATTCAGCAGGGTATTTCTGTAAACCCTGTTAATAATGTTTAGGGTATGGAGTGGCCTATAAAAGGGCTGTCACGTTTTAGAGAGGCATTGAGCCGTCAATAAAAAAAATCTGTTTCAGAGAGTTTCTGAAAACTCTGAGTTTTCTGAATTTTCCTGGTTCAACGTTGGTTGAATCCAATCTTCAACGCTTTCACTGCGTCAATTCGTATCAGAGCAAGGATTTGCCTGGCTTGATGGCCAATAACGGAGGCAAAGGAAGCAATCCCAACGACGTTGCTCGTGGGCAAAGGCTATATGGGCGGCGATTGAGGAACAGAGGCAGTTCATGGCGAAACAACGTCGGCAGATGGCGGAAATCCGTGAGTTGCTCGCCGGCATGGGACTCAACGCCAACCGCAACCGAAACACCCATGGATTAGGAGTCGGAGGTTTCGCCCGAGGCCAGCAGGGTGGTAGGCATGAGGGGCGCGATGAGGAGCGCAATACCTGCTTCCGTCAACGGCGTCCATACGAGGAAGACGAATCTGATGAAGAAGAAGAAGTCTGCGAGCATGGCCAGCAGGGTGGACGGTACAGAAGATATGACGAGTACAGATTAAAAACGGATATTCCTACTTTCAATGGGAATATGCATATTGAAGAATTTCTTGATTGGGTGTCTGAAGTGGAGAGGTTTTTTGAGATGATGGAAGTATCTGAGGGGCGTATGGTGAAGCTCGTGGCTTTCAGACTGAAAGGCGGCGCAGCTGTTTGGTGGGATACCCTACAGAGAAACAGGGACCGCCAAGGAAAGGCACTAGTTCGCACTTGGAGGAAGATGAAACAATTGCTTATGGAAAGGTTTTTGCCACCTGACTATGAACAATACTTATTTCAAATGTATCAGAACTGTGCCCAAGGAAGTAAGTCTGTATTTGATTATACCACTGAATTTTTCAGACTTTCTGCACGAAATAATCTGAATGAAACTGAGCCACAGCGAGTAGCAAGATATTTGAATGGTTTGAGGCCCAAAATTCGTGAGAAGATTGGGCAGCAGGTGCTGTGGTCTGTAGAAGAAGCTCATAACATGGCGTTGAAAGCGGAACTGCTAGAAAACACAGGGGGAAGACCTGAATATTCATTTAGAAGTAATGTTGATGCTGGTAACTTTCCGGGAAAGGGAAGAGTGTCGCAGCTTTCAAACCCAAACCAGTCTGACCATGTTGGTGCATGGAGCAAAGATGGCAATAGCAGCGTAGGCGCCAAGGAGAGACAACTAGCAGGATCTAGCAGCAAGGAACCACCCAAGAATTCAAATCCATATGCTAGAGCCACGTCGGTGAAGTGTTACAGGTGCGGTAAGCCTGGGCACCGTTCTAACGAGTGTCCAGCGAGAAAGCCCGTGAACTTGATTGAACCCGAAGAAGAGTCCGAGGAAGAAGAAGAGCAGCTAGTCTATGACAATGGTGTGTATGAGGTTGGGGAAGAAACTCAAGGGGAACGAATTAACTTAGTTCTACAGCGAGTCCTATGTTCAGCCAAACAAGAGGAACTTCCACAGCGACACGACATTTTTCAGTCTTTATGCACCATCAACAAGAAGATTTGTAACCTTATTATTGATAACGGCAGTTGTGATAACTTCGTGGCAAAGAGGTTAGTGGATCACTTGAGACTGGCAACTGAAGCACACCCTTCGCCTTATTTTATTGGTTGGGTGGAGAAGGGTCCAAAGGTTAAAGTGACTGAAGTTTGTAAGGTGCCTATCTCGATTGGAAAGCATTATAGAGATGAAGTTGTCTGTGACGTGATCGACATGGATGCCAGTCATGTGTTGTTGGGAAGGCCCTGGCAATATGATGTAGATGCAACTTATAAAGCTAGAGATAATGTATATTTGTTTACCTGGGAGGGCCATAACATTGCTATAGTCCCTACAAAAGAGTCTAACAAAATTTCCAAAGCCGCTGGGATGGAAGGGAAATCTTTCCTAACTCTGTCCAGATCTGAAAACGACTTTGAGGCGGCAGCGAAGGGGTCTCAGGAGGTTCACGTGGTAGTGGTCAAAGCTTTGGTTGTAAATTCAGAAAAGGAAGAAGGGAAGGAAGCGCCCCGAGAAGTTCAACAGTTACTCGAAGAGTTTAAGGAGTTGGTAGCTGAAGATTTACCCAATCAATTGCCACCTATGAGGGATATTCAGCATCACATAGATTTGATACCTAGAGCAAGTCTGCCAAACCTCCCTCATTACCGCATGAGCCCAAAGGAAGGTGAAGTTTTAAGAGAAAAGATAGAGGAGTTACTGAGGAAAGGATTTATTCGAGAAAGCATGAGTCCTTGTGCTGTTCCGGCCTTACTAACACCAAAGAAGGATGGAAGTTGGCGGATGTGTGTAGACAGCCGATCCATAAACAAAATCACAGTAAGGTACAGGTTTCCCATACCTCGCTTGGATGATATGTTGGATATGTTGGCAGGATCTAAAGTGTTCTCCAAAATCGACTTGAGGAGCGGGTATCACCAAATCAGAATTCGGCCTGGCGATGAGTGGAAGATCGCTTTTAAAACTAAGGAAGGGTTGTACGAGTGGCTAGTTATGCCTTTTGGGTTGTCCAACGCACCGAGCACCTTCATGCGGTTGATGAATCAGGTACTGAAGCCTTTCATTGGACGGTTTGTTGTCGTCTATTTCGATGATATCTTGATTTATAGCAAAGATGAATTGGAACATTTGACCCACTTGAGAGAAGTATTGGAGGTGCTGGAAAAAAACAAGCTATTCATTAATTTGAAGAAGTGCCATTTCCTAACAAGCAGGTTGCTATTTTTGGGCTATGTGGTGAAGGTTGCTAACCCGTGAAAGCTACGTACCTCAGTCACTGTCTTTGGAGTAGGCCATTCGCGGATGGCCTTCACCTTTTCTTCATCAACATGAATACCAATCTTCAACGCTTTCACTGCGTCAATTGGTATCAGAGCAATTGACGCAGTGAAAGCGTTTTGATGGTATTCATGTTGATGAAGAAAAGGTGAAGGCCATCCGCGAATGGCCTACTCCAAAGACAGTGACTGAGGTACGTAGCTTTCACGGGTTAGCAACCTTCTACAGGAGGTTTATCAGAAATTTCAGCACTATTGTTGCACCGATTACTGAATGTCTGAAGAAGGGGAAGTTTAACTGGGGAGAAGAAGCAGAAAAGAGTTTTTCTTTGATTAAAGAGAAATTATGCAGTGCACCTATGTTGGTTTTGCCGAGTTTTGACAAACTCTTCGAAGTAGAATGTGATGCTTGTGGAGTGGGGATTGGGGCTGTTCTGTCCCAGGATGGGAGGCCTGTTGCATTTTTTAGTGAAAAACTTAGTGATGCCAGGCGGAAGTGGTCCACATATGATCAAGAGTTTTATGCAGTTGTAAGAGCCTTGAAGCACTGGGAGCATTACTTGGTACAGAGGGAATTTATCCTGTATACTGATCACCAAACATTGAAGTTTTTGAATAGCCAGAAGCATCTGAGCAACATGCATGTTCGGTGGTCTACATATTTGCAGAAGTTCTCTTTCGTCATTCGGCATAAATCAGGAGCTTTAAACCAGGTGGCTGATGCATTGAGCCGTAGGGCTGTGTTGTTGGTGACCGTGAGTCAAGAGGTTGTTGGATTCGAATGTCTGAAGGAACTATATGCAGAAGATGAAGACTTTAAGGACGTATGGGCGGCATGCTTAGCGAAGCCACCTACAGGTGATTTTCATGTTTATGAGGGATATTTATTTAAGGGAAATCGCCTGTGTATCCCCAGAGTCTCCTTGAGGGAGAAACTTATTCGAGACTTGCATGGAGGTGGTCTCAGCGGCCATTTGGGAAGAGATAAGACCGTGGCACTTCTAGAAGAGAGGTACTTCTGGCCCCAACTGAAGAGGGATGTGGGAAACCTAGTGAGAAAGTGCTATGTTTGTCAAACAGCAAAGGGGCAAGCACAAAATACAGGTCTCTACACTCCCTTACCTATTCCTAATGATATTTGGGAAGATCTATCTATGGATTTTGTGCTTGGACTTCCACGTACACAGTGAGGGATCGACTCTGTGTTTGTGGTGGTCGGCAGGTTCTCGAAGATGGCCCATTTCATCCCTTGCAAGAAGACATCCGATGCCTCCCATATTGCGAGATTGTTCTTCCGAGAGATTGTTTGGTTACATGAAGTTCCACTATCTATTACTTCTGACAGGGACTCAAAATTTCTAAGCCATTTTTGGATTACTCTATAGAAGATGTTTGACACCTCCTTGAAATTCAGCAGCACAGCACACCCTCAAACGGACGGCCAAACGGAGGTGGTGAATAGAACACTTGGAAATTTAATTCGCAGCATATGTGGGGATAAACCAAAACTGTGGGATCATGCTTTACCTCAAGCTGAATTTGCATACAACAACGCCGTTCATAGTGCTACCGGTAGATCCCCTTTCTCACTGGTTTACTTGAAACAGCCCAGACATGCTGTTGATCTAGTACGCCTGCCCAAAAATCTGATACGAAATATGGCAGCGGAGAATATGGCGGATCAGGTCCAATCTGTTCAAGCAGAAGTTAAGCAAAGATTGGAGGAGACTAACGCTAAATATAAGGCAGCTGCAGACAAGCATCGTCGGCATAAAGAGTTCCAAAAAGGGGATATGGTGATGGTGTTCTTACGTAAAGAGAGATTTCCAACTGGCACTTACAACAAGCTCAAACCGAAGAAATATGGTCCCTACAGAGTGTTGAAGAAGATCAGCAACAATGCCTATGTCATTGATCTACCTGATGATATGGAAATTTCGAAGACTTTTAATGTTTCAGATCTGTATGAATATCACTGTCAAGGGGCACCCCTGTATCCAGACATTAACTCGAGGGCGAGTTGCTCTCAAGTGGAGGGGACTAATGCAGAACAGGAGATCATCGCTGATCGTTCGAATGAGATGAAGGATCAAAAGACTCCGGAAGCGTATGTCAGTCCAAGGGAATCTGGAAGAGGATGAGGCTGAATAATTTTTATTTCTGTTAGCTGAATATTTGCTGAATATTTTCTGTTTCTGTTTTAGAGTTCCTATTTAGTTTCTGTTTCTTAGTTTGTTCCAGCTTCCTATTTCAGAGTTCTACTTTTGCTAGGACTCTAATTCAGCATGGTATTTCTGTAAACCCTGTTAATAATGTTTAGGGTATGGAGTGGCCTATAAAAGAGCTGTCACGTTTTAGAGAGGCATTGAGCCGTCAATAAAAAAAATCTGTTTCAGAGAGTTTCTGAAAACTCTGAGTTTTCTGAATTTTCTTGGTTCAACGTTGGTTGAATCTAGTCTTCAACGCTTTCACTGCGTCACCATAGCTCTATCAAATCTCTCTCACAACCTTGCCATTCCTGATCTGTTATTACACCAGATAGAAGGGGATCCAGTAAAGCCAAGATCCATGAGGCTGTTATCAAGGAAAAAAGATGGAATCTCTCTTATATCTCGATTCACTCTAAACTCTATTCCACCTTTCTGCTCCCTTGCCGCTGCAATTACATTGAAATTCTCAATTGCCAGCAGTGGAAGGTGTGAGGAAACAACGTTAGGAATCATACTCCAAACTATGCGCCTTTGCAGCCCGCAAGTGCTTGCGTAGGTGACTGAAAGACCAAGGTGTAGATTTTGGTTGGGAAATAAGACCGAACACCTGCTGTTCATTGTAGCTGAAGATCTAATCTAGTAGGGTATAAATTGTACTTCCGTTGGAGATCTTGACGGTCCATTGTATGGAATATTGTCCATTGAAATAGTTGTTTAGTCTCGCGTTTATTCTCTAAACTAATGTAGTATGGATTTCTCCTTCTTACCTCTTTCTTTAGGCACGTGTGATGCGTGTAAGATAATATGGATGGCTAGGATCAGCTAATTTTTTTTAAAAAAATTATAGAAATCATTTATTTCTTAGTAGGGGCATTTGTAACTTTCAATAAAAATCAAATAAAGTGAAAAAAAAGTTTCGCCTCCACTCTAAATCATTCACCTTAAGGTGGCAAATAGGTTGAGTTAGCCCGAATTGGTCAAACCAACCCAATATAATCCTATTTGTTAAATAGATCAAAAATGCAAAATCAAATCTAACCTCATTATTAAATAAGTAACTCAACCGGAGCCATATAATCCATTTAATAAACATGTCGGATGAAGTTAAATTGATTCTACAAAAGTTAAATAGGTCTCAAATAATTTACATAGATTCATTATGTCTAAATCAGCCAGCATAAGTTTAATAGATGATAACTCTAACCTGAATCTGTCCGATTTAATAACAAATCAAACCATGTCGAACTATGTATAACCTAGAAATGCCGAGCCTCAACTTGCTTAACTTCACAGGCAAGTTGGATTGAGATGTCAGCTCATGAATTGTCGTCTTCATTTCATCTCAATTGTACCACTCCAATGGGCTAATATTTTGATATCCTCTCTTTTTTTCTTTTTTTTGTGCTTAGAAAAAGGGAAGAAGGAGGTAAGAAGAACCTCGCCTGCATAGCAACCCTATTGGGCTCCCTCTCCGCTAGAGAGTGTTCGATGCTGGTAGAGCATTTTTTACTCATATCCCCCCATCCATGGGTGCGTTTCGAACCAGGGCTACTTCGGTGAAATCAAAGCCTCATTCTCATTGTGCTACCACCTCGGTGGTTGATGTCCTCATTTGCTGCTAACAATATCCAACCAAGTCTCTCTCTCTCTCTCTCTCTCTCTCGCCCATAATTTGATCCTCCATACCGTGAACGCTTGCTCGGCCGGTAGCAGCTCTTATCCAAAGTGTCCACCCTCGTTACAATCCTCGTCACAATTCCACGAGAGCTGGGTCTACTCGGGGGCCTAAGCTCCGGCGCAAGTGACATTAGATTAAAATAGAGTAGCCTTCATGATATCAAAGAGCTTTAAGCACGTATATATACTTGAGGGTGGCGACCATCTAATGCCACAACCTACAAGTAGTACACTACCCATGCTGGCACCCTGTACCCGTTCGTTATTCTTGCTTTCTTCTGGCGCCCCGGTACTTAGCACCCATCCATCGTAACATTCACCACAAAGGCAAGCAGGTTAAAATCGTCGAAGAGTCTTGAGCCAAAATCTAAATCGACAAACCAAATCGCTTTGACAACGACCAGATCAGTAATTTCCATCCAAATTTTGATCCCTCTCCCTATCATGAGAAGGGGCTCAAGAGAACACAACATAAAAAACCAGGATGACACATTTGATCATACGCATACAAAACTACAAACAAGCAAATCGTCGCACTTACAACAGATCGCCATCTCAAAATGCAAAGGCTTGTCATAGGTCACCAGCACCCCTTCTACCCACTTTGATCAAGCAACAAGCCAAAGCAAAAAAAAAAAAAAAAAAAAAAAAAAAAAAAAAAAAAAAAAAACTTTAGACCTACTTACTCCTCGTCCATGTCAACATCCTCCCCATCTTCCACTAATTTCACCTTCTTCACGGCCTGGGCTGCATCACTGCTGATCGCCCTGCTCGGGATCTCAATTAGGATATCTGACTTTTGCCCAGTAGCAGCATTCACAAGCCCTCCATTCTTCTCCACCCTATATGTCAGCTCCTTCTTCCCGACAGCTGCATCAATGTACACGGTGGAGTTCTCATCAATCTCTTCCCGTATGAGCATCTTGGACAGCTGAGTCACCACTCTCTTCTCTAACCATCTCCTGATCGGTCTTGCACCGTATACCTGAAAAGCCCAAGAGGCACATTCCAATCAGTCCCCAAATCCTCTATAAAACAGCAAAATCATGAGTGTCAAATGGATGCAAGAGTTGAAATGGGTGCTTACAGGGTCATATGATTCAGCTAGAACGACATCCAAAGCAGCATCAGATACAGCTAGAGCAATGCCCCTTTCTGCAAGACGGACAGCAACATCCTTCATCTGGAGCCTGGCAACCTTCCTAAGTTGCTCATGCGATAGAGGATCAAATATCACTATCTCATCCAACCGATTAAGCAGCTCAGGCCTGAAATGCCTCCTCACCTGCAAACATGACATGAACAATTTGTCCGCCATTAGAACCGATATCGAACATCGCGCAGCTCAAAACAAGAATCAGAATGCCTCGATTACATACTTCCTGCATGACTCGTTCTCGTGCAATCTGCATCGAAGATTGGCCTACCATTCCTGCAAGGAGATGTTCTGCCCCAAGATTCGAAGTCAAGATAACGACCGTGTTGGTGAAGTCCACCTTCCTCCCTTGGCCATCGGTCAACCTTCCGTCGTCGAGGACTTGAAGAAGGGTATTGAACACAGCAACATGCGCCTTTTCCACTTCATCGAACAAGATGACACTGTATGGCCGCCTCCTCACAGCCTCTGTCAGCTGTCCACCCTCCTCATGGCCGACATACCTGAAAAATCCTCAATATGAGCATCCAGGCTCCAGCTATGGCAACGGTAAGGAAGAAACGAGGTCCGCTGCACAAGAAATACTTACCCTGGTGGTGCACCAATGAGTCTGGCAACCGAATGCTGCTCCATGTACTCAGACATATCAATGCGAATCAGGAGGTTCTCATCATCAAAGAGCTGCTCGGCAAGAGCTTTCGCAAGCTCTGTTTTACCAACACCAGTGGGACCTAAGAAGAGGAAGGAGCCCGTCGGTTGCTGCGGCCGGCCTAGACCAGCCCTCGACCTCAACACAGCCTCCGCCACCGCATCAACTGCCCGGTCCTGGCCTACGACTCTCTTGTGTAACCTCTCTGCAAGGCCTATCAGCCTTTCCTTCTCATTTTGGCCCAGCCTGGTCACTGGAATGCCAGTCCATCGGCTCACAACCTAAACCGAACTCTCGTTAGCGAGCAATACAACAAATACCATAAAAACTCTCGTATCAGATCCATCAAAGTACCCTCAAGACACATACCTCTGCAACTTGTTCAGGCCCCACTGTTTCGGTTAACATCAAGTTCTCATCACTATCCCCTTCAAGCCTTGCAATAGCAGCATCAATCTCTTGCAGGGCTCCATATCGTAGGTCTGCAACGCGTGCCAAATCCATTCTCCTCTCTGCCTCCTGTAAAGTAAAGAGAAGCTCCTCGCGGCGCTGCTTCAATCTTCGAATCTCATCGACTCTTTCCTTCTCCTTCCTGTACTTCATCATGAGTGGCTGTAGCTTATCCCTCAGATCATCCAGTTCCTTCCTAACCTGAAATTAGCCACCCATACCATCCACATTGTTAGGAGACTCATCAATGCCATCTAAACAGAGACATCGTTTTGCATGAAGTCACAAAAAGAGGCCCGAACAGAGTTAACAATAAATTACCCACCTCTAACAGCCGTGCTTTGCTGGCTTTATCCTTCTCCTTCTCAAGCGCATGCAATTCGACCTCCAATTGAATTCTCTTCCTTTCCAAGTTATCAATTTCCTCTGGCTGGCTATCAAGCTGCACCCTCACATTGGCACAAGCCTCATCGACCAAATCAATGGCCTTATCAGGCAGGTGTCGGCCTTCGCAGAGCAAAAAGAAAACCATCCTCAGAATCAAAGTTGTAGCGACAATTATTATGCTTCATGTATGCAAAAGATTAAATTTTCCTAAACTAGAACTAATGAGATTAATTCTATTCTACGTCAAATTAATTTGAAAGATTAAATTTTGCAGCGCCAAAAAAAACTCAATTTAGAAGGGGGAAAAAAGACTAGAATCGGAAAAAAAAAAAATCCTAACAAAGCCAAGTCAAGATGAGAATTAACTATGCTATATTAACTAGAAAGATTAAATTTTTACTATACCATAACCTAGAACAAGAAGCCCTCAAGTTACCTGAAATGTATCGAGAGGAGAGCTGGGCGGCGACCACAAGAGCCCGGTCCTGAATCCGAACACCATGGTGCCCCTCGTACTTCTCCTTCAATCCTCGAAGTATGCTAATGGTGTCCGCCACACTGGGCTCAGCCACATAGACTTGCTGGAACCTTCGTTCGAAGGCAGCATCTTTCTCCACATACTTCCTATACTCCTCCAGCGTTGTCGCTCCAATGCACCGGAGTTGACCTCTAGCAAGCATCGGCTTGAATAGATTCGCAGCATCCATGGAGCCCTCAGTGCGTCCAGCGCCAAGCACAAGGTGGATCTCATCAATGAAGAGGATGACCCTGCCTTCAGCCTCCTCCACCTCTTTGAGCACAGCCTTGACTCGCTCCTCGAATTCACCCCGATACTTGGCGCCCGCAACGAGGGCCCCCATGTCCAGGGCCACGAGTCGAACATCTAGTAGGTTACTCGGGACGTCGCCCCTGACAATCCTCTGGGCGAGGCCCTCCACGACAGCCGTCTTGCCGACGCCTGGCTCGCCAATAAGGACGGGGTTGTTCTTGGTCCGGCGCGATAGAATCCGGATTACGCGGCGGATCTCCTCGTCCCGGCCGATCACCGGGTCGAGCTTCCCCGCCTGTTCGACCAAATCCCGGCCGTAGGTCTTGAGCGCCTGGAAGTTGGTGTCGCCGGAGGCGCTCTCCACCTTCTTGCCCTCCTTGCCCCGAAGCTTTTCGACCTCGGAGCGTACGCGGGCGGCGCTGACGCCGGCCTCCTTGAGGCAGTCGGAGATCTGGGAGTCCTCGAGGAGGCCAAGAATGAGCTGGTCGACAGCGAGGTGGGTGTCTCCGCGAGACTTCTGGGAGGACTGGGCGCGGCGGATGACCTTGATGAGAGAGGTGGAGGCCGGGACCTCGTCCGGCGGCGGGTGCTGGGAGGGAATCTTCTTGAGGGCGCGGTTGAGTACACTCTCTATCGAGGCGACGCTGGAGTCGCCAGCGCCGCCGGAGGCGTTGGAGATGGCCTGCCGGAAAAGGCCGGCGGTGTCACCGACGAGAGCGACAGCTAGGTGGAGAGGGGTGATCTGGGCGTGGCCATTGTTGATGGCGAGCTCGTGGGCGGCGATGATTGCCTCGTTGGTCTTGTGGGTGAACTTATCCGGATTCATGGCTCCGCCGTATCACAAAAAGAAAGAACAAAGAACTATGAGGGATAATTTTATTTATTCTGGGATTGGGTCAGGAATAGAGATAGCGGTATGTTATTTCTTCTTCTTCGGTTCTGTGTGGCGGCATAAGGGGAGTGAGGCGGGAATATAAAGAGGAGGGGAGAGGAATCGCCATGCGTCCACAAGGGGAGGGACCGCGGGGACACTGGAAGGTGCTAGAGAGAGCTGGAGAGTTCTGGGCGCACTGCGGACGGTCGGATGGAGGCGGTCATTGGTTCCGATTTGCCACGTGTACTATTTCTATTTTGCGTTGGTTGTGGTGGTCCTCAGGAATTCTAGCGAGCGGGGAAATGTTTCGAAGTGTCGGATCTAAACTCTTTTCTCGACGGGAATGCGGGCTTAAGTTTTTTGTCGTTTCGATGGGGTTGGTTGACGTAAAAGGGTTCTGGGGTGTACCAGAGAGGGGTTGGGCGGAGCGTAGCATCAGTGGGACCCGCGTTGTCTCGTTACATCCGGTGGTAGTTGACTGGGATGAGGTTTCGGGCCTGCCTAACGGCTCTTACATGGGAGTTACAAGATTTTTATTAGGATCTTCTTCTATTAACATGAACTTTAAACCAAATTCCTACAGTTCAATTAATATAAATAGAATCCCATGATCTTTCTACAACGAGGTCACCTATTCAAAGTTCGAACAATTAACTATCACTCTTTGAAATTAGCTTAAGATATGTTTGCTTGTAAGGAAAATTATGTGAAAAGCTCTTTTCTTTCAAAAGAGGAGCAAGTTTATTACTATATTCAAAGAAGAAATAAAAAATCAGAGGGGTTTCAGAGCTATATATGATACGGCCTTGACACATTAGAAATTGCTATCTCAACTACGTAGGAAATACGAGCTTAGAATCACATATGTTGGCTAAAGGTGGCAATCTGGATTGGATCATATCAGACACGGGTCATGTCAATACGAATTGGGTTAAAAATTTATTAACCCGTATTTAATAAGTCAAAAATTTATATATAAATTAGATCTATTTATTAAACAAGTAGACCGGATCTTAACCAATCCAGCCTTTACTAAATATATAAAATTAGGTTAGACAAGTTAAATAGATTAAGTGAGTTTTTAACGGATTAAATAGATGTAAAAAAGTTAAATAGGTTAAGCAGATTAAGTTAAATAACACAAAATGGGTCAGACAGGTTTTAAACATGTTAAGTAGATATTAAATAGGTTGACTGGATTAGATCATAATTCGATCTAATTATTTAACAGGTCTAATATCTATATTTATCAGGTCTAAATTTAAGTAGACCTTAAATAGGCTGAATGGATAAGTCAAGATCCGATAAAGAAAAAAGAAAAAAACCAGAATATAATGAAATTAGCTGTAACGACAAAGGGGAAATATAAAACCACTTCCTGCACATAGCATGATAAAAATAAGGATTAAGCTGCGGAGAAAGACAGAAAAAGAGTTGTTAACATAAGATAAAGAATTGAGTGAGAAAGAGAAGAAAATTCTTCTTACAAGTTTAATCAAATAAAAAAGATACTATAATAAGATATTGAAAGAAAATTAGGAAGACAGGTTCCAATGACAATAGATTTAATAAAAATATATTAAAAGATAAATAGATGACCTCATCATAATAAAAAGGGAAAAGAGAAATAGGATGAAATTTAATAAAAGAAAAAAAATGAAGGAATTAAGAATACTTACTGTTTGAGCCAATGGGCATGGTTATTGATGCGATGTCAATTCCTTTGGTATGCCTTGGAGGAGAACACAAAATCTATTTTCTAAAGAATACACGAGAAACAATAGGATTTGGATGCAAGGACCAAAGAAGCTACATCAACATAAAGTAAAGAAAAGAAGAAATGAATTTGCATTCGATCGGAAAAAAAAAATTGGAGAGGATAGTCTATATATAATTGCAAAGTGGCATTGTGAAAAGGATAAGAAGTTTATTTCAGCAGCCCATCTAACAAAAGCACTAGGATAAAAATGACGATGATAATAAAAATTATTTTAGTTGGAAATACAAGAAAAATATGCTTGTAATATTTTAGGTGTAAAAAGATGAAGAATTCTAGCACCCTACATTATAATACTTGATTATATGGCTAATTTAGAGATTAGGAAAGATAAGGCAAGATAGATCGGCATGGCATGGTTGCTTGGGAGAGATTGCATGGAGGTGGGGTCCATGAGGATAGGCCTATCATGCTCAGAGTTCGTGACAACGGTGCCAATTTTGGTGATCCAGCATTCTCCTCGGATGCAAGAAGGATTATGGGATCGAAATAAGAGCTAAAAGGGAGTTTGAGGAAGGGGGACACCATTAAAGGTTTCAGGCTTGATTTACACAAGAAAACATTTCAACATGGAGAAAGAGAACAGAAGAAGAGCCGAATATGAAAGAGCAGCCAAACTTTTTGGTTTTATATCTTAATTTATTTTGAAAAATGCCTCTTCCTGATTTATCTAGCTGAACATCCATATTATCATAACAGTTAATCTATCCCCTAAATTTGTCCCATGGTCTTGCTTGCAATACTGTAGTTTTAATTAATTGAGAGCTTTTTTTGGGCTCTATGAATTTTTTTTAAAATGAGAAAAAGTGAGACATATATTTAAAACTGCTAATTAAGGAAAATGGCCGGATGAGTGGAAAGGAGATAGGACAGCAGATTAGGTAGCTTCTTATGTGGCTAACCACTCTGGGGATTTCTTATGGCTGAGAGAGAGGAGACTTTCCGGTGCATTCTGAAATTTGTTATCTTTTAATTTTTTGGATATATTCGTACCCGCTACATGTGATATATCCGTTTCAATATAATAAAAAAAAAGAGATGGAAAATTTTAACATATAGGGTGCAATCAGACAGATAAAAAAAGTTGTTACTATTTTGAAAATTAAGGTAAGTTTAGATTTAATGTTTATATACATTATAAAGATACCAATTTCTATTTGTTATTTAAACTAATTAAATGTTCATATATGGTGAAAAGAACTGAATGTATTTACTAAGTTTGAAGAGACGATGACCAAAACCAGATATTATTTAAATTTAGGAGTATTTATACAACGCATGGAAAGCAAGCTTTAAGATGTGTGTCTGAAGCATTATGCGGGACCTATTTATTCCTTCCGTAGATCCACGAATGCGCTGCACCAGCGACTTATTTAGGTCCAACTTCAAGACGGCGCCGGGGACGCTTTACGGCTTTGCCCGGTCTAAATTCTCGAGCCCGAACCCAGCCACGGTGCCTGGGCGGGGCATTTCATCGAACACCATAACTATATTCACCGAGCGGGAGGAGACCGGGATGGCTTCCACCGCGAGGACTTTAGGAGCATTTCTCCGCAGGGTCTCACTCTCCCGTGGCTTCTCCTCCTCCCTCTCGTCCCTCAAGAACCCCTCAACACTCCAGAGTACGTCTCCCACTAAACCATTTTGGTTCCCTTTCCCCTTCCTAGAATAAAATTCTTAAGCGCAGTTGCTTTTGTGTTCCTTGTTCCACCTCTCTCTCTCTTTGTCAGGGTTTGGTTTATTCGAGAAGAAAGAAACGGTGAGTGACGTCCTGAGATTTAGAAGGATATGGACATCTCCTCCTGTATGTATGGGACGGCGTTCTTCCAAGATCGCTGGAAGAAAGGTGCGAGCTTTTTCGCCCTTTTCTCGGAGTTCGTGGATTGTTGTTTTAATTATTGAATTGCTTCACTTGATGCAAATGTAGATAGAAGTAGAGGTAGCTTAGGTCAATTCATTCGCCTCCGTGCAGTAATAAGATCTGTTCATCTTAATGTCCGAGTATATTACGTATTACCGATAAACTTACCGCATTAAACATGAAAACTTGTTGTCGAAAGTACTTGTAGAGATTAATTTTCATGTGGTTTCGCTGGCAGTTGCTTCAAAAAAAATTTCATGTACGCATCAATAGCAACCGAAAATTCTGTTTGAGTTGTATGTTTATCAAAGGAAGCTGCTGTGAGCTATGTTCCTGACCAAGGGATGATGTATTTTCTATCTAATTCTCGGAAGTGTTGAAAGAAAATTCACTCAAGTTGTTGATGTGAAATATCACAACTATCATAGTGGATTTTGGCAATTTGTTATGTCTGTTCCATACTTAGATGTTCTTAGTTATGCTTTATATATTTGTTTATTGTCAAACATGTGTGTTTTGACACGCTGTTCGCTGTTTATTGCCTCCTTGCGTGGTATTTCTAGCCAAGTTTTGACTAAGGTAATGATACCTTTTGATGTGATCACAGAATCCTTTCTGGGAACTTTATTTGCTCATATCTTTGAGTGTGACTTGCATGCAGGATGCTCAGAATTTGAAGAAGATGAAACGCAATGGAAAAATTGGAAAAGAAATTGTTGCTGCGTAAGTTCATAAAGCTTATAAAGTTTGAGATAAATTGTTGATGATCATTAGTGATCCTTAGAACCAATTATAGTTTTATCTGGGTATTGTATGCAACTATAAATTTAGTAGAATGCCCTTATCGACAGCACAGATTATATTTGTCATACATCCTGGCATGGAATATTTTAAAAGCATTGCCTGTAGGAGTCCCATAAGTTATTAGGTATGAATCTGCCAGTATAGTGAACAAGAGTACCTTTTTTGAACTGCAGAGTTAAATGCAGTTCTTATTGCACTGATACGAAGTCCGCATTATGGATTAAAAGATCAATCGTACATGAGAACTTTTTAATAACCGAGTTCAACAAAATGCAATTTTCATTAAGTTGGTGCAGAATTTATTTCATGGTAGCCATGGGCAAGAGAGAAGCTCATCAAGAAACCCATAGGGGAAAGTAACTGAAGAGAAATCGACCTTATTAAACCCATGGTTTGTGGTCATGCAACTGAGAAGCAGTCTTCCAAGCTTTCCATGAGTTAGGAAAGAATCTACACAAGAAAGAAAGAACAAAATGTTAAGGTTAGGACTTAGGAGACTGCATTCATCTTCAAGGTGCAAATTATACATCAAAGAACTGAAACATTGTTTCATGCACCATAATATTTCTTTTGCAGCTGAAAATTAGCTTTGCAAGTTTGGGGGTAGAGTTGAAAAGTGGAAGGGGAAAACATAGTATATATTAAAGAAAAAGCAGATAAATGAACCATGTTCTGTAAAAAGTGGGGATATCATAAACCACCTACTATCTCAAAATACTTTCTTCAAGTGAAGATTTCTACAACCTGATATTCTTTTCTCACTGGATGGAATATTCTCTGACCATTTAAGTCTTATGCTAAAAGAAAAATAAATTGAACTTTCTTGGCACCCTAATTTTTCTTTTTCCATTTGTAGGTTACATTTTGGTGTAGAATTTGACTCATTGGAGGATCCAAGTTAACAACCATGCTTGTGCTCCTGGATATTTTGAATACAATACATGCAAAAGTGGCAGATGATGTCTCTGCTGCAGCAGATTAAAGTGTAACTTGATATGATTAATATGTCAATTAGGTAACTTTCTATTTAATAAAAGATTACTATAGATGCCAGCTCATGATACAGACTCCTTATGGCATATAGGTGATAATTTGATTGATGACCAAGAGGCATATTTGACATTTGTACCTGGTACTTGATTTCGACTTTATTCTTTGAGTATTCCTTAGATGTTAGACAACAACAAGATTTGTTCATGACATCTCAAATTCTCGTTGATTTTTGTTAAACTTCTAATAGTTATTCTTCCTTGTCTAGTATTTGTAATGTGACAATAGATTTTGGGACTGAACTCTGAAGAATGTTGAACTCACTTGTACTCAAGCCATAAATGATTTTATTTTCTGCATGACAAACCAGTTGGTGGTGACTCCAATGAGGGCTATGGCACTGATTTCATGATATGTTTCACAATGTTAAATGAATGTTTCATCAGATGTTACATGACCCATGTTGCTTCCTGCTCAATGTTCCGATTCTTGTGTACCTGTGGCGTGTCATTCAAGTGTAAATTGTACAACAATGAATCTTTTTTTCCCTATTCTGTACCATCTCATCTTTGTGAAATCATTCTGGCATCAATGTGCTGTTTTTTATGATTAAATCATACAGCGTGAAGAAAGGAGGCCCAAATCCATCATCAAACACAATTTTAGCTGTCATACTGGAGAAAGCTAGAGAGCTTGATGTACCCAAGGAAATTGTGGAGCGCAACATCAAAAAAGCATCTGAAAAGGGACAGGAGACTTATATTGAGAAATTCTATGAGGTAGGCTTGGCAGTGCAGTTTTATGGGTTGAAAATTTGATTTTGCATTTGGAATTCATGCTAGACACAATGACTCAGGTGTATGGTTTTGGCGGGGTTGGTATGGTAGTTGAAGTTCTGACTGATAAAATAACCAGATCAGTGGCTGCTGTCAGAGGAGTCGTGAAGGACTGTGGAGCTAAGCTGGCTGATCCAGGGTCTATTTTATTCAAGTTTAGGCGTGCCCGGGTTGTGAATATAAAGGCAACTGATGCTGATAAAGATCAGCTGCTTGCTGTTGCCTTAGATGCTGGTGCTGAAGATGTTATTGAGCCAACAATTTATGATAATGACTCAGAGGAAGATAGTGCAGAAAGGTAATTTTCTGCGCAAAATTTAGTCAAATGATGTTCTATTTTTAGGACTTTTTTTCCTGTTATATAGTTATCTTTTGCCAGTCTGGTGTAACATATTGTTATCCAAAGTGATCTAACAGTAAAAAATGTTCACGATGGATATAAAACCAAGGGCCAGATAATGATATTAAAGGAAGTTACAGAAGTCTAGGACTTCACAGCAACACAACAATATCCTCAGTCAGAAGTAAAATTTCACATTGTTATCCTGTTAGATTATATTTTCAGCCTATCAGCAAGCCTTGATAAAGAAATGTACGAGTCCAAGAGAACTAACATAAGTGCTACTGTGTTCTAAAGAATGTAAGTGGATGCACCAGTTTTCTCAGCCATCCACGCCATTGTTTGAAAGGAGTGCTGCCTCCAGAAGGTTATCAAGTATCAACCCTGTGATGTTGATATTTGATGATCTTTTTCATTGTTATGAATCAAATTGATGAACGTGAGAGAGTTGAGATTACCATGCAATGATGGATATTGCTGTTTGCAGATTACTCCCACTTATAAGTTGTATCAGCTAACTAGTGCCAGAAGAGGAAGCAAAACTTGTGATCTGACTTCTGACATGCAGTGTCATTGTTGGAAACTTATCAGTCTTGTTCTTACGAGAGTCTCTGACAACATATAAAAGACATTGAGACTAATGTACGATGCTTATATGAGGCATCTGGCATCCTTTTAGCTGGTATGATAATAGATTGTAAAATACTCATAGCGGCATGCACTAAATGGGTTTTTATATTACAGTAGTATGCTCAGTTACAATGTATGTCTTCAGCAATTGCTTCTTGCAAATTAAAGTACCATATTGCGTCATCCTTTTATATTTAGACTGGGACATTGTTAACTTTATTTGGTATCTAATAGTAGTAAAATCATTTGATACATCAAACTACTTCGGCAAGTGTTCTGAAAAGTAATTCTTTTTTTTTTAGCTATTATAAGATCGTTACTGAAGCTGAAAACTACTCCACCATACTATCAAAACTACGAGATGAAGGAATAGTATATGAACCAGACAATGGTTTTGAACTACTGCCACTGAACCCCATTGAGGTATGCTATTCTCATTTGTATCCTGTGGTTTTCCATTTTTTAAGTTGCCTTCAATATCTTCACTTTTGGCTTGGCTGGCGCATGTAAACCTTATTCGCACTTGAACTTTTGCTCTAGGCATCTTTAGCAGGCTTATTATTTTATTCTTTCAGATTTGGTTCTGTAAATTGTTGTTGACTTCTTGTTACCACTGTTAAGTCATATGGTACATGTGTAAATGACCTGAATTCATGTGCCACATATAACCTGCCATGCTGCTAGATGTATGCAGAGTGGCCAGTAGCATCACATCAAGGAAGTTAAGCAGTCATAATACTCTGAAAGTTCACATTGATACACTGCATATCATGTAAATGTCTTCTATGTATACTTTATTATGTGGATAAATTTCAACTTTCCTTATTTTTCTCCCTAAAAGTAATCCGATCAAATCTTTTTGAGATCCAATTTTCCACCTGAAGCTCCTTGTGCCCTGTGATTTGACAGGTAGATGATGAAGCGATGGAGTTAAACAAGGAACTGATGTCCAAGTTACTTGAACTTGATGATGTTGATGCTGTTTATTCAGATCAAAAGTGATGATGGACAATTTTTCTTTAGCAATCAGGTGAGAACCAGTAGCAATATGTTTCTTCTTATCCTCCTCGTTATTTTGCAGCTTGGGCTGCTGATATTTTTAAGTCTGGCCTCTACTTGATTTTTAGGCCAATCTCAACTCACAACCTTAGAGAATATCCTTATACCTAAGATGTTCCCCTCCATTTGCTCCAGAATATGATTATTTTTTTAGTTACCTAGTCAACTTATGATAATCTTCAACTCCTTGTTGGCACATCTTACAGTAGCTGATCTCTTCTTTCTTTATTTTTCCCACAGATGCACAGACGAAGTGGTGGAGGAACTCGATGTCCAAATTAATTAAACATAATCAATTCATTTAAAAATTTGCGAGCAAATTTTAGTTCTTCTATTACTTTCGCAATACATGATGTACTGTGTGTTTCCCTTTCTGTTCCATAAAATTTCAAAGTTGTGTCCTCCAGTTGATGAGCAGAAAGGATCGATAGTTGCATCTCATCCTTTCCTTCATAATGATCAGAGCTCAGTGAAGTTCTCTTTGGAGATTGTCTTGTAATTCGTTAAGTAATTTAATAATATCTAACCTTTTTTTGGGGGGGGTTAGCATAATAATGTGGATCGAATGACTGGCCTGCACATGTTCTTCCGGTCAGTTTCTGTGCTCGGAAATAGCCTTTCTAGGTATTCTTTAACCCTTAAATGCCGATAACCGGCAGATGTATCCATGCAAATTGCGGACTTACCACGTAAAACCTGCTTGCTACATGCATTAATAATAACAAACCCATTATTTAACGCTCTTAACCTGTTTGTATTAACTTCTTAATTCAGACATATACTGTGTTCTCAACCCGAAATTAGCAATAATTTTAATTTTATGCCAAAAGTTGAAGTTATTAGGTCTCGGGCCTAACTTTCTCTTAAACAAAGAACAAACTCGTTCCGAGTAGTTGCTTGCTTTTTTTCTTCTTTTTTTGTTGTACTTTTTGGATAAGGGACTGCTTATGGGTTTCATCTGGCAAGTCTTTTATTAGAGAGAGGCCAAGCCTGGGTCTCACTTGCTAGATTTCCAAAGGTGCCTGCATTGGTCCCTTGACTACCAACAAATATGATAAACTTTGGAACCAAGCTTATTTCAAAATATAAGTTATTAGCTTTTGAAATTTCTAGATTATCCAAGATAAGCTCTCCAATGTGATTTGAGTGGTGAAATGCGGTAACAGAACATGCCTTGCCTTCTGCATTGTTGATCATGACAAAAGAGAGAGGGAGAAAGGAATATGATGAATGCTTATTATGAACACCCATATAAGCGTTCATTCGACACTTAGAAACTAAAGCCATGAACACACGATATTGTGGTTGATTTGACTACATGATTAGAAGCATCCTCCATGAAAACCTGAATGTCCGTAAATTTCATCAAGTGTTTGCTGATTCAGGCACTCGGCATTTTGCTTCTTGAAGCAGCATTAAAGAAGCTGACCACAGTCTCTCTGCAAGTCTCGCATCGTAGGAAAGCGAAGAGGACTTGATTGTCCTGCCCTTCCCGCCAAAGAAATACTTCCCTGAAGCCTCCTGAGACAACAGAGGAAAAAAAAAAAAAGACGACACCATAAGCACTTGCCACATTTTCTGTGATACTGAAATAGCATTGAATTACTGGAAGCAGATAAATCAAATGAAGAAAGCTTACAGGTGGTGCCAAGGCTGCATCAAGAATAGAGCCAACTCCACATTCAGGAGATTGCAAAAGATGCAGGAATCTAAGAACCATAAAAGCTAGTTGGGAGAGACATGGAGGAAGTTCCCGCATGATGTTGGTTTCTACTACTCCAGGATCTGCAGGGCTAAAATATTTGAACACAACTTGTTATCTTCACTAAAACAGTAGTCAGGACAGTATATGTTGTAACACTCTACATATCAAAATATGATGTGATATTCATAGCTCTGATGTTGCAATAAAATTAATATTCTCCACTATTTACTGCAGCATAGTTGCGCACTTGCTACAAAATTAGATATTATGTTAGCCTTTTGTCATACTAAGCAACAACCTGAGAGCCCTCGTGGATCCTTGTTCTAATGATGGTTTCACTCAGAAGGGCAACATGAATGAGAAATCGTTTAGTGAGCTAGTGTAAGTTTGAAAACTATATAAACAGAATAAGTTTGGTGTATGATAGAAGTGTTTTAAGTATGATATGAGTGCCTTTTCTAGGTTTACCCAATTCACTAACCTAAGCTACACTTGCACACGTACATGCATTTTAATCATTTCAAGAGATAGCTACACAAAAAAGAAAATATCAACATTTCTTTCAAACTTTACAGATACATACATGACAGAGACGGTAGAAGTTGGATCCATCACGCAAAGCTGCCGATGTAGCTCATATGAGAATAACAGTAAGCACACTGTTAAATGTATAAATATTGGTTAGAAACAAGAAAATATTTAAATTTGACTCCTTTTTTCTCCAATTGACTTCTCTTTCTACAAGAACAAACTTACGTTTTGAATACTCATAAGTAGCAGCCAAAGGATACCTTTTTGAGGTTGACAAGCAACAGAGATTTTTCCTAGCCAGTGTTTCCTTATCAACACCAACATCAGATGCTACGAATGGAAAACAGAAATGCAGCAGTTAGTATTTAATACTGCTATGCAGTTGCAGAGCTTTAATTTTGGACTCTGATCACTGTTTGTCATTCCATTGGATAGGAACCCGAAAAGCAATAAGGGGTTCCAATTTATATGTCAATACAGCACCAATAACTATTTCAGTCAAAAAAATACAACACCAGTAACTATGCAATCCCAACCCCTCCCGTGCGAAAAAGAAAAACACACATGCAACAGAAAACACACAAGAAAAAGGAAAAATAAAAGAGAAGCCAACAAAAATATGAACAAGGTTTCAAATGATTGAAAGGGTGAGTAGAAGACTTAAAATCATATTATTGGCTACAAAAATAAGAAGCTTCAGCCTATAATAAGGATTCATATTTACCATATTCTGTTACAATCATGCAAACAAATAAATTTTCAGGAGAAGGACATATTTTGTTTAACTGCATATTTAATGATTTAAATTTTTGCTCACCACATCGATGTGTAAAAGATGTCACATTAACTATCCGAGAGGGCACAGGGCTGCTCTTGAGTAGTGGCATAAGAAGATTGGTCAAAGCAAATGCTCCAATGTAGTTTGTCTCCAACATCCTGAAATGCAAACAGGAAAGCAGCACATGATTCTTGGATTTAAAGATTGTCCTATCACACTGCTGTTATCTCGCAAGCTGCTCGGTTACTTTCAAATCTATAGGCTATTGATGCTGTTTGCTGGGCTCAAAAATGTTAAGATGGAAACTCACATAAATAATTGGAAAAAAAGTCTCTAATTTTTCTTATTACGGGAATTATAATGAACAGCTAACACGCATGGACATAACTAGCGGTGAGTACATCATTCAGCAAGCCGAGGTGACTAATTTAAGGGCTTGCACTCGAATGAACTTCTATTTATTCTTCTCTGTTGACCAGAAAAAATGGGATAAGTCTAGCTTCCAACATTAATTGGCAATATTATAGCTAGTTCTACATTTCTTTTTGCTGAATAAGTTAAGAATTATTCTTGCAGATGAAATGTTTGACTTACATGAAAATATTCTAAATCAAATAAAGGAAAATCTAAAGAATTTGCATGGATGAAGACACGACAATAGTATGATTTATTATATGACATCATGGTAAAAAGCATCTTCAAAAGGGAACTGAGGGATTACTGGTCAAATCCATCAGCAGTAACTCGAAGTGATTTTGCTAACATTCCAGCATTATTTATCAGGAGTTGTATTGAAGGATGCAGATAGGAATCCAAAAGCCACTGCTTTAAAGAACTTTCAAACTTCATAATGGAATGAATGGATGACAAGTCAACCTGAAATGCATTTAGATGGGCATCTCCATGTTGCTGCTTGATCTCTTCAATGATCTGTTCAACATTTGAAGACATTTGAAGAAACAATAAAAAACAAGGATGGGCATTGAATTACAAAAGGCGGATGCTCTAACTCCAAGTAGTACCTTAGATAGAAGTTGAGGGCAACGCCCAGCTGGCAGATGAAAAACTTTAGTTAAATCATAGGTATAAAACATGCACTTCGAAAGGAGATAAAAAATTTCTTATTCTCGTAAACAAATTTTTAGTATGAGAGCTTAGAAATTAAGGCGAAAAGAAGACCAACTAGATCTACCCAGGATTGAGAATCAAAATCAATTGGTTGGAGACCACATAGTATTTTCATGCTATATTTCCATCAAGGCATGGTGGAATTACAGAAAAACTTACGGCAAAACCAGTGTTCTAAACAAAGATAATAAGTAAAGAAGTGAAAGAGACTCTGCTGACTATAGAAGATTCTGCTAACTTCTAAGCACAAACAATGATAGCATTTCTAAGAAGCACTGAAGCTGACAAAGAAAGCACTCTACCTGATAAGAATCTTTTAATTATTTCAGCAGGGTTTGCCACAGATTTAAAATAAACGCTTCATCTTCAAGATAGAATTCAGGTCTTTCTACATACCTAATCAGAACTTCCACATACCTTTAATATGACAAAACAAGCTATTCTTTAAGAAACTTATTTCCAACTCTTTGGCTCGTTATTAGTGACATGCAAATACATGAACAGACATCTTTCTCTTTCCAAGCAAGCAACTTAAAGGATGCTAAAAATTCATTCTGATGTCATATTGTGAAAAGGTCATTCAGCTGTATAATTGTCCATTTGATTATGTAAGAATATTGCAAAACAATGTACAAAGCCACAAAGTTTGGACCATGCATCAAAATCGTGCAATATAGGTTGATAAAAATATCACTAAAGGCATCATTCCTAGCATTAAAAATTTCTGATAGTCAGGAATTGTATCAAAAGTAAATTGCAGCTTGTTCACTCAATTTGACTCAAGCCAACAGACAGAGTAAATATACAAGAACTAAAAGTGAATATACAATCGACTGGTTTCGATTAGATGCAAATTCAAGGCTTCATCATCATAAGTACTGCATAAATTTTCAGCACAGGAAGAGTAAATAAATACGCTAAAGCTCAAACACTACAGGAAACCACTTGCACTCCAACTGTCCGCGAAAATGCATGAAGGAGAAAAAATTTCCAAGATCCTTACCTAGAACAACGTGATAGCCTTCGCCGGCTAGGGCTTTCGCCGCGGCCGCGCCCAATCCCGACGTCGCCTGCAAAGCCGACGAAGATCAAAATAAACTCAAATCAAGATTCGATTCGACTCAAAGCACTTCTCTTTCGTTCGAAGACAGCGAGGAAAAGAGCTGAAGTGGGGAGGGAAGGCCTTACGCCGGTTACGACGCATATGGGGCGCTTGACCTTGGAGGCCGGCTCAGGGGTGAAGCGGCGGCGAGGGAAGGACGGGGACAGGCGGAGGAGTTGGAAGTAGGAGAAGAGGAGCGAGAGGGTCCAAACAACGGCCATCCGCCAGAATTCCAGCGAGAAGACCATCTCCATCGCCGCCCAGTCCACGCCCATCTCTCCACGAGCTCTTCCTCGATGTAGTCCAGAGCTTGGAAAACGTTCTTCGGCTTCGGCACGAGAACAAACACAATGGTAGACCCTGGGACACAACTGCTCGTATCGTAAAGTAAATCTAATTTCTGTCACCTATCGGCGATTATATGACGGCGGCGATGGCGGAGTACCGCCAGTTATTTTATTTTACGTCTTTTTGTCGTTTTTTCTCATCATGAACCGTCAGCGGAGCCGTTAAAATTGCTTTAAGAGTCGAGCTGTCATGACCACGCTTTAACGGTGTTGGCTGCCTCCGCGCACCGTTGAGTCGTTGACGCGTCCCTCCCGGATGCGCAACGGCTCCAGGTTCCAACGTCGCGTCACGCTTTAAAGGATGTGCTGGTTGGAACGAAACGAGAACGCGGCCACTAAAAAGTGGGGTTGCACTAGAAGCCTCCACTTATTCATGGAAGCAGGCGTGTATGTGTGAATTTTAAAATACACAGAATTAATGAAATATATATTTTTTTAGTTTTGAGAGAAAAAAAGAGAGGAAGAAATGAAAGTTTCACCTAGAGCTGTTTGATTGCTAAATTTGTTTAATTGGTAGATTTCATAAAAACAAAATTTAGTAGACCTGTACAAATCCCAATTGTAGACATTTAGTTATTTTGTTGGATTTTGCTAGCATTTGAAAGTGTATTTTTTGAAATTAAAAAAGTCAAGATGTTTGATTAATGAAAAATGAACTCAAATTAAAAAAATATATATATTAAAGATAAATTGTAGAAAATTCACTATGACCCATCCTCCTGACATGATAATTATCAAAGTGAATTTGCATTTGCATCCTCCATTCACATTTTTGGACTCGTTTATCCCTTTATGTTGTTAGTATAATTTTAGGAATTACGTAACAACCTACATCGCACATAATATTTTTCTTTATTAGTGTGATTCTATATCAACCTATATTATTTTTTTTATTAGCATAATCTTGTTAGAATGATTTTAGGGATCATATAATAAGTTGTATCAGTCGGTAATATTTTTCATTGTTAGTGTGATCCTATATCAGCTTACATTATTTTTTTTTTGTATGGAGTCTGTACACAAGTATATATAACCTCTAAAATGTACCAAATATGATGAAATAGAGAAATAAAATGGATGGAGCTCTGCTCTTCCTTTTTTAACCGTTATCATCCAACTGGATTTTAACAAATCCTATCTTACACTGACCCCACACTCTAATAAAGTGGGTGGAGCTCTGCTCTTCATTTTTAATTTGTCTCTAAAAAAAATTAAATTTAACTTATCTAGATAACCCATAAGCACTTAAACACATAATTGACCTCGAGAAAAACTTTAATAACCCCTTGACATTGCAAGCCCAGATTATTAAAGGTTGGTTCAGCTTGGGCTTCTTTTTCTCCCTTGAAACTTAAAATAATACATCTGGATGTGGTTGTAAGGATTGTTCATTTAGGTAACTCATCTAATGCAGCATGAGACACATCATGCTCTAGGAAGTGCATAACGCATAGCACTTTAAAGTAAAGACTTTAGGAGTTTATTTTCTTTTTTTAAAAAAATAAAAACTTAGGAGGTTTGGTTTAATTTCAAATTAAGGTGCAAAAAAGTGCCATATATGGCCCCTTTTGCACGTATTAGTCGAATTTTCTTGCAACAAAAAGGTCTACCCAATTATTTCTACAATGATCTAGGACCTTGCTCAAAAAAACTAATCGATAAAGTTATTATTTGGATTCTTTGGCTTTTTATAAGTACCCAAAATCTATCTAGCGCATAATTAATGTAAGACTAAACAGACACCTGCATGGTGCTCTTATACTTTTCTCATTTAAGCTCTGATATCTTTACTAAGCTAAAGATCCAAAATCTAATTATAAATACCGCGATTGGCTCAGCATTACAATATCCTCTATTTTATATGGGCTGGATTTGCTTTGATACTATCCATAATAACCCAAGATCTCACCTAAGAAGAGTTGTCTAAAGGTTCTATTTGGATTTTTTGGTTTTGTACAAATACCTAAGATTTACCGAGTGAATAGTTGACATCGGATTAAACATATACCTAAGTTTCGCTTTTCTTTTTTTCTCTATCAAGTTGCTTTCTTTATACATTAAAAAGAGCAAAAAAAAAGCCAAGGCCAGAAAAGAATACAAAGCAACCTTTGGCATCAATAACAAATCCTTATCTATGCACGCATGATGATCACAACTATGCAATTTGATGCCATTCTTATTGGTCAAGGTTGTCTCTGATAACATGTTTATTACAATAATTCTGAGAAATTGAAGCACTGAAGTGGATGTTAAAATGGCTAAAGCTCTTTCTCTCTCTGGCACACACAGGAACTCTGATACAAACGGTGGCTGACAAACAAAAACCAAGAGAATTTTGTTATTTCTGTTAATGTGGATAAGAGAATTAGTTAAAGATTAACAGCTGGATTAGTTGTTATAACAGTTTTCAATTAGTTAAACTGTAATTAGTTACTACAGTTAATCAGTTGCTCCCGCTCTATTTAAACAGAGCAATGTATACGGAAGAGAATTGAATTGAATACAACTCTGTTTCTTCCCAAGCTTTTCCCCTTGCTTTCCCGAACTTTCTCCTCTTCTCAGTCTTCATTCCTTTCATCTTTAACATGGTATCAGAGCAATCTTCCGATGCTCCTCATGGTTCAAATGCCAATCCTCTGTTCAATTCGGGAGAAGATAATATGGAAAACCCATACTATCTTCGTCATGGTGACAGTCCTGGAGCTATGCTGGTATCCCAGGTTCTGATTGGTGATAACTATGCATCTTGGAGCCGATCCATGGAGATGGCACTCAGTGCCAAGAACAAGATATGCTTCATCGATGGATCTGCAACCATACCAAGCTTAGAAAATTCTCTCTACTCAGCCTGGAAGAGATGTAATCACATGGTAAGCTCATGGATTTTGAATTCTGTTTCTAAGGAGATAGGAGCAAGCATACTTTACATTGACAGTGCGCATGGAATATGGCTCGATCTCAATGAGAGATTTTCTCAAACCAATGGCCCCCCGAATTTTTCAGCTAAAGAAAACAATTTCATCCTTGAATCAGAACAATACTTCGGTTAGTTCCTACTTCACTAAACTCAAATCTTTATGGGATGAATTAGGAAGTTACAGATCACTTCCTATCTGTTCATGTGGAGCCACAAATAACCTTGCACGTTATCAGCAAGAAGAATATGTGATTCAGTTTCTTATGGGACTAAATAAATCGTTCTCTCATATTAGAGGACAAATACTCCTGATTGATCCACTCCTATCAATTAATAAAGTGTTTTCATTGATTTTACAAAAAGAAAAGTAGAGAGAAGTTTCTGCTACCATTGCACAGAATTTAGATTTTGTTGCTATGCTTGGGAGAAGTTTGAATGCTTCCATACATTCAAACAATGTTTCTACAAGAAACTTTAATAGATCTGGTAATAGAAGGAAAAGAACTCTTTGCAGTCATTGTGGTATTTTGGGACACACAATTGATAGATGCTATAAAGTTCATGGATATCCACCTGGATACAAAGCAAAGTCAAGGAACTCTGCTTCAAGTGCAGCTAATCAAGTGCAGCTTTAGCAGAACCAGCAAATCTATGGTTCTGATGTTTCACAGTACCCACAAACGGCTTCAAAGAGAGTTTTTGATATCTCACAACATCCTTGAATGGTTTCCACCTCAGCTAAAGGGTCTTATGATGCATCACACTCTTCAGAATTTCCTTTTACTCGAGAACAGTATCAACAATTGCTTGCTCTGGTTCAAGCATCAGATGATAAGATGCAGTCTTCTGTTTTTCAGCCAGGTAGCACCTCAAATTCTTAGGATCAATCTCTAGCAAATTTGGTAGGTAAAAACTCTATGATCTGCACCATTTCTCTCAACCATGATGCATCTGTTTGGGTGTTAAATACTAGAGCCATAGATCATATGGTCTGTTCTATCTCCTTTCTTAGCAAAATTACTGCCACTATTTCCAGATTTGTGAAGCTTCCAAATGGAAGTTCAGTTGCTGTTACTCATATAGGGGATGTTGAATTGTCTGAGCATATCACCCTACACAATGTTCTTTGTGTGCCATCCTTCTCCTTCAACCTCATTTCAGTTAGTTCTCTACTGAAACATATGAACTGCTGCCTAATTTTTTCCCTTGGACTCTGTTTTATTCAGGACCTGTGCTCATGGAGAATGATTGGACTTGCTAAAGAAAGAGGTGGACTATTTTACTTGATGGTTGATTCAAATAGTTCCTCTAAACATCTAGTGAATAATGTCTTCAATATAATCTCAGACATTTGGCATTATAGATTAGGACATCCTTCATCTACCAAATTGCATTTTCTGCAGAATGATATACCTGAAATAAATGTGCATCATATACATCAATGTGATGTTTGTCCTCTTGCAAAACAATATAGATTACCTTTCAAATTCAGTACAATAAAGTCTACATCTCCATTTGATTTGATACATTGTAACTTATGGGGACCATTTAATGTTTCAGCACTTGATGGTTCTAAATACTTTTTAACTATAGTTGATGACTATAGCAGATCTACATGGGTTTATTTGCTGAGGTCCAAAGCACAAACACGTCCACAATTATGTCCTTTTTCACTCTAGTTGAAACTCAATTTAACCACAAAATTAAGAGTGTTAGATCTGACAATGGTTCAGAGTTTAACCTTAGAGAATTCTTTCTTTTGAAAGGGATAATTCATCAGAGAACATGTGTTGAAACTCCACAACAGAATGGAATTGTGGAGAGAAAACATCAATATTTGTTAAATGTTGCTCGAGCCCTTAGATTTCAAGCAAGCTTACCTCTCAAATTTTGGGGAGAATGCATTCTTACTGCTACTTATCTTATAAATAGACCCTCCGAGTCAATTACTTAAAGGTAAAATACTTTTTGAACTTTTGTTTGCACAAAAACCAAACTACAACCATATTAGAACTTTTGATTGTTTGTGCTTTGCCTCTTCATTAAACCAAGCTAAATCTAAATTTGATTCAAGAGCTCACAAGTGCATCTTTATTGGCTATCCTTATGCAATTAAGGGATATAAGGTCTTTGATCTTGAAAACCATTCTGTGTTCATTAGTCGTGACGTCATTTTTCATGAAGATGTGTTTCGTATTAAATCTGTTCATTTTGATGATACCAATGCTTTTGTTTTCCCACATCCTATTCCCGAAGTAGTTTCTTCTTCTATCAATCATTCTTCTGTTAATTCCCATCCTAATGTTACCTATACAGAACAAGCCACAGAACAATCCATTTTTTCTTCTTCTATTCCTCCTCCTAGAAGGTCAACTTGGATACGAAAGAAACCTTTTTATCTTCAAAATTATCATTGTCAATTAACCGCCTCATCTTACAAGCCAGTCAATTCCAGCAGCACAATTCCCTATAATTCAGGTAATCCTCATGATATTTCTCAATATCTTGGATATGACAAATTTTTTCCTTCTCATTTTGCCTACACACTCAGTCTTTCCAATATTGAGGAACCTACTTCTTTTGAACAAGCTGCTAAGAAACCTGAATGGTGTGAGGCTATGGCTAAAGAAATTCAAGCTTTAGAAGAGAACAACACATGGACTCTCACTTCTTTATCACTGGGGAAACATCTCATAGACTGCAAATGGGTTTACAAAATAAAACTTAAATCAGATGGTACTATGGAAGGATTGAAGGCTCGTTTGGTTGCTAAAGGTTACACTCAAATAGAAGGCTTTGATTACTTTGACACTTTCTCTCCAGTAGCTAAACTTACCTCTGTTAGAACCTTGTTGGCAGTAGCTGCAGCTCGAAATTGGCATTTGCAACAACTTGATGTTAATAATGCATTTTTACATAGTGACTTAAATGAAGAGATTTATATGAAAATGCCTCCTGGATTTGGCAGCAAGGGGGAGTCTTCATCATCACAAGTAGTTTGTAAGCTGAATAAATCATTGCATGGTTTGAAGCAAGCATCACGACAATAGTTTGCTAAATTCTCTGATTTCTTAATTCAGCAAGCTTTTAAGCAGTCTAAAGCAGATTACACATTGTTTACCAAATCAAAGGCTAATTCATTTATTGCTCTTTTAGTATATGTTGATCATATTATACTAGCTGGAAATGATCCAGAAGAAATCAATGCTCTCAAATCTGCACTTGATCATCAATTTAAAATTAAAGATTTAGGGATTTTGAAATATTTTCTGGGCTAAGAAGTAGCCAGGTCTACAAAAGGAATATCAGTCTATTGGTTTCACTGAGGATGTTGCAGCCAAAACCCCAATAGAGCAAAACATGAAGCTTGACAGATCTTCTGGAGAATTGTTAAAAGATCTAACAACATATAGACGATTAGTTGGCAGGTTACTTTATCTCACTATCACTAGACCTGATTTGTCATTTGCTGTTCAAGCATTAAGTCAGTTTTTGGATCAACCAAGGCAGCCTCACTTGAATGCAGCTCACATAACTCTTAGATATATTAAAGGCACACCAACACTAGGGATTTTCTTTCCAGCCTCCAATGATCTTCATCTAAAAGTATTCTCAGATTCAGATTGGGCAAGTTGTCCAGATACAAGGATGTCAATAACAGGGTATTGTGCATTTTTGGGAAATGCATTGGTGTGTTGAAAATCTAAGAAATAAAATACAGTATCAAGGTCATCAGCCGAAGCAGAATATAGAGTAATGGCCTCAGCTACTTTTGAAATTCAATGGTTGTTATACTTACTTGCAGATTTGGAAGTAAAACATAATAGGCCAGCAATTTTGTTTTGTGATAATCAGGTGCTCTACATATTGCTGCCAATCCAATTTTTCATAAAAGAACAAAGTATATAGAGTTGGATTGCCATCTTGTCAGAGACAAAATTCGAGAAGGAGTTATCCATACTTTACATGTACCTTCTCAAAATCAGCTAGCTGACATTTTTACTAAAGCAGTTAGTGATCCTTTGTTTCATTCATTACTATCCAAGATAAGTGTGCATAATATACATACTCCATCTTGAGGGGGAGTGTTAAAATAGCTGAAGCTCTTTCTCTCTCTGGCACACACAGGAACTCTGATACAAACAGTGACTAACAAACAAAAACTAAGAAAATTCTATTATTTCTATTAATGTGGATAAGAGGATTAGTTAAAGATTAACAGCTGGATTAGTTGTTATAACAGTTTTCAATTAGTTAAACTTTAATTAGTTACTATAGTTAATCAGTTACTCCCGCTCTATTTAAACAGAGCAATGTATACAGAAAAGAATTGAATTAAATACAACTCTGTTTCTTCCCAAGCTTTTTCCCTTTCTTCTCCTGAACTTTCTCCTCTTCTCAGTCTTCATTCCTTTCATCTTTAACAGTGGATAAGGATAGATAATTCATAGCATGGCCATTGTATCATGCCCAAAAAAGCACATAATGCATGGAATGTGTTGCTGGAAATCAGACCCGAGGGTGACCGCGAACCAAGGAGGAGGAGCTTCTGCTGCAGTGCGGTGGCAAACGGCTGTTTCCAGCGGACCTGCAAGAAGCGTGGGCCGGGGTATCCGGTGAAGGCCCTCCAATGCTTAAGTCAGAGAGGAATCTTGAGATATTTTAATGGAAAGATGTTTTCTGGCGATGGAAGAAGATACCTCTCTCCCCGGAGTCCCCCCTCTTTATAGGAGGGGGTGTAGCGGTTACTCACAATCAGATGTGATTACGCAAATCTTGGATTAAATAAATTACCTTAGATGGCACGGAATTTTAGGTTAGCCGGCAATCGGTTGAGATTGCTTGGATTCAAATATTGACAGCCGTTGTGGCGGAGACTGCGGGATTTAATCCCGAATATGGAGAATTTTGGTGAGCCCTTCTTTAGGTAGACCAGCTTGACTGTTGGTGGAGTTGGGGTTGGTCTCAGCTTCTGACTAGGTCTTCCTTGGCCTCGAGGTCAATCGGGCTTTGCTCAGCCGAGACCACGCCTGCTGAGGTCATGCCTACCGAGATCACACTTGCCGAGATCATGCCTGCCGAGGCCATACTTACCAAGGTCACGCTCGCCGTCAGACTCGGGTGCTTTAATCATATGTGTTGGGTGGTCCACTTTTTCCCCATCAGAATGCCCTACTGTTTTACCAAGCAGCCATGATTCTCAAGGGTGCAATACACAACCCATGCGGTGCGTTAGCACTTTCTTGTTAATTTATTTACATTTGCATGTCTCGTTGAAATATTTAAAACCTGGCTTACCTGTTTGTTTGTTAAGTTGTTTTCAATTGTGCCTTTTTTGAGAAAAAGTAAAAAGGAAAACAAAATGACATTGGGCATCAGTCGATCTCCAATCTCTAGAAATGAAATGATGGTTAACCTAAATAACTCCACGAGTGATGATCCAATCAATCAATTGGATCCATAAACAATCAATTTAAAACAAATTTAGATTTGATATAAATAAATTAAAATTATAAACAAATCAGACTATCTAGACATATTTATTAAACGGATTGAATTTAGATTTAAATCTTTGATTCATTAAATCTGTCTTGCCCTGTTTAAACTTATTTAACCTACTTCTATCATATCGAACACAATCTGCTTAATCTATTTAATCTATTTAAATTCATTTTATCTATTAAAAATCTACTTAACTTATTTAATACATTTAACTTGGTTCGATTTGTAGGGTAAATTAGCTGTGCATGTCAAATTATATTACCTATTTAATAAATATATCAAATCTAAAATTTAAATTTTGATATGTTTAATAAATAAATAGAATTTGTATTGATAAATTTTTGCCTCAGTATTCGATCCATATTTGACCCGATCCATCCTGAGGCTGTGTTTGGTATACGTATGCCTCAGACATCATCCCTGTTGCTATCCTCCAAATGTGGAAGCACCTTGAATGGACGGGAGCTGATGCCGTTTTGTTAAAAAAGTGCCACCACTTACCCGCCAACCTCTTGTCTCTCGAGTAGGGGTGGCAATCGGGTCGGGTCAGGCATAAACAGGTCGGGTCAAATACAGGTCGGGTCAGAAAACTATAAATCTGAACCCGACCTGTTTATTAAACGGGTCAAGAATTGCAAACCTGAACCTGACCTGTTTATTAAACAGGTAACCCGACCCGACCCATTTAACCTGTTTACCCAACCCGACCCGACCTGTTTAACCTGTTTGCCCAACCTGACCCGTTTAACCTGTTTAGACCTGTTTAATCTGTCCAACCCAACCTGTTTAACCTGCCCAACTCGACCTGTTTAGACCTGTTTAGACCCGTTTAACCTGTTTAGACCTGTTTAACCTGTTTAACCCGTTTAACCTGTTTAACCCGTTTAACCTGTTTAGACCTGTTTAACCTGACCAACAGTTAAACGGGTTAAACGGTTTAAACGGGTTAGACATCTAAAATCCGTATCCGATCCAATTAATAAACAGGTTAAACGGGTCGACCTGTTTACGACCCGAACCTGTTTAGGCCAAACCCAAACCTGTTTATGGCGGGTCGAACACGGGTCGGGTTGGCGGGTCGGGTCATATTTTGCCACCCCTACTCTCGAGTCCAGTTGGTCTGATGAAAAGATGCCCGAATAGATCACGATGACATTTTAGATTTATTTAAATGCATCATTGCAACTCTTTGGTTGCATTAGTGAAAGAAACCACAAACTTGGTTATCACAAGGTTACCAAAAAACCATAAATCTAGTTTAAATATATGTCCAAGGTTTTATATCTAGGATTCCAGATAGATTAGTGGAAACCGAATCGACAACGACCAAGGATGGCTGAGGTCACCTTGCGATCAGGAATCGAGTGGAGAACGGCCGCCCACCAGGATAAAAGAGTCAATTTATTGGTTCAAAGGCGTACCTCACAATACATCCCATCTATTGGATGCCACACCTCTGATTTATATCCTTCACCAACTCCCAAATATTATCCTTTCTCATCTCATATTATCAAGCCTTAAAATAAGTTATCAAACTTAGCACGTAGAATCGCATGTGACATACCTAATATTCACATAATTCAAGGCGCACACGTGCCAAGTGCACGCCAGGATTCATTCCATGTCCCTCGGATGCGAATTCGCCCTCCTGGTATCCAATCATAGACAGAAGAACATCACATGCTCTTATCTGGGTTTAGAGTAGACCCTTCCTCTCTTTTAAATAAGTTTCGGACGCAAGGTTCACCATCTAAGCTGGGTCTTAGATCTAGAATCTTTGACTTGAGCTAATAAAAGATAAATCAATCTCTTATTAGATTAGGCTAATAAGAGATCCTCATGATCTCCTACTAGATTTATTTTTCTATTTTGTTCTTTGATTATTGGAATTGAATCAATTTAGTTTATTTTCATTGTTCTTCATTGTGAGATTGATTCTACTAGATTGAGCCCATGATTTCCATGGCTAATCTAGAATTCTATGGTGTTGAAAAACATAAATTCAGCAAATGTTACCTACAAATTGGTACAGTCTTTAAGGGCGGACGCCAAAAAGCGATGCAAGAGCTTGATGGGGCTTGGGACCATAAGCCCCATCATTGTAGCATTTGGAATAGAGAGCCATTAATTTTGCTGCCCATCATGCGGTGGGGCTCTAATTTGCCCCGCTTTATGCCTCGACCAAACGTTAGGCTCTTTGTCCCGACCATAGAGCTCAATTAACGAGCCAATCAAACAGAGTACGGAAAGGAAGAGGGAAATAAAAAGGCGAAAAAGAGAATCCATGTGTCAGGTTTCACTCGACTCGGCTAATATGACTCATCTTATTCACCTTAACCACGGGATCACTTTCATGTACCAAATGGGCTGTTTTTTTTTTTAATTGCCCCACTTTGGCCAAGAGCTCGCATGTTCCTTGCGTTTGAGTGGGTCCACCGTCCAAATCACCATTTGAGGGCATCTACTCTTTTGTCCACACATGAACCTTACCCTTAGGCAAATGGACAAACTTCACCCTGCTGTAATCCGTGCTGCAGTGGACGCTGCAAAAAAACTCGGCACGAGGACCAATTCACTCAGAACGTTTCCAAGGCTGACGGCCGACCATGTCTTCAAAGTCTTGAAATCGGCAGGCTTCTCTAACACTGACCACCCAAACTGCTACTATTGAATTCTTGATCACTAATGACTACATATATATATATATATATATATATATATATATATATATATATATATATATATATTCCTGATGATAGGAAGGGGGTCCATATTTCATAGTCTTCCAAATCAGTTAGGAATTATTAAAATTACCACTTGTTAGGATGAGATAGATTTATTTATATAGTTTATATTTTCTTACACTTTTCCTCACATGTGAATCGAATTTTTTTTTAATGGATAGGCCTAACATGTGAAAGTTTTTAATAATAAAGTTAAAGAGTGCGGAGATAGGATACTCAAGATCTCTGCTTTGATACCAGATTGAAATTACCACTTGTCCCAAAAACTTAAACTTATAGAATAAGATAGATTTATTTATATATTTTATATTTTCTTACAGAAATATGGTTTATTTTTTAATGTTGATGATTTAGTTCATGATTTTCTCCTTTGTTTAGTTGTAGGCATGCCTTGGTCTCCTCCCCTGGAATACCAAAAAGCGAAAAGGGGACAAAACTGTAGCTTTCTGACAATCATTTACAGGCTTGATATATGAGATAATTTGGACAAAAGCCTTTGGCACTAATAGACATCAAAACTTGTTCACTGAATTCATGAGTTCGCCCCTGTCTATTTCCTTCTTGCCATGCATAACACCTCTAAGGGAACAAGGGTGGTCAAGAGGCTATGGATGCTAAAGATTTTTAATCTAATCTGGATTCATAGGATTGTCTTTTCTTCAAGCATTTGAGAATAACTTTGGCTAAATTTTGTAACCTATAATATTGTGTCGAGACAAGAAGATCAAATCCATATTAGTCACGAGTCAACTTTTCTTTTCCCACCTACAAATCTCTATTGTTTTTTTGCCTAAAAGTTACCCAGGGACTTTCATTTTTCTTGCAAAATTGATCAAATGCTTCTTGCCACTGGAGGATTTCATCCATGCTTGCACGTTTCCACTAGAATGTCTTTCAAGAGAACTGACATTCTTCGCTCAAGTTCCTTTCAGGAACATAATTCAACAGATTCGATAGGGAGGAAAACTTAAATCCGTATCTATTTGTTCGTTTTTCCTAAAGTTTGTCATGAGCAACCGAAATGTTGTGGCATGAACTAATAAACGAGTGTGCACAATTGAGTATGAAAAATTATAAAGAATAAGTCCTAATTATCCATCAACGAATGATCAACATATAAGCATTCACCATAAATTTGCGACCAGTAAATTTTATGCCATACTTAGGCTTGCCAGATGGAATGCTTCTTTGTAGAATTAGGATTGTGAATCAATCAAAGATATTGTTTTCAATTATAAATTGACAACGACATGGTAATTGTAACAACACATTCTATCAATTACACAATCTTCAGTTCTAATCCCATATACCAATTATCCATATTCAGAGCCAAAAAAAGCATCACTAAAAGTGCAAAAATGGTCAATCATACCAATACTAATGCACCGAATTTTATTAGAACTCTGCAGTTAAGTGTACTTAGATGAGAATAGTATGACTGTCTTGAAAGTCCTCGTGTTGCTTTTTTTTTTTTTTAATTTTTTTAATAAAAAAACCATTACTAAAATTGCAAAGGGTATTATTAATAGCATTAACCTCTGGTCTTTATATATACATAGATTCACCTAAACCTATACTCACACGCGAAAGACTCGATTATTTCAAAGCGAGTCCTCTACAGTAACAATCGCAGGAAAGTAAAGGGATTGGAAAAGAAAAGGAAACAACCAAGATCCCGTTCTGCTGTCATCCAACTCCCCGTTGTTGTCCTTCTTTCTCTTTCATCTCCTACCCCCGTCCTCTTCCTCTGTTTCTCTTTTTTTCCTCTCTCTCTCGAAACTCCTGTAGCCCTCCTCTCTCTCTCTTTCTCTCTCTCTCTCTCAGGGCTCAACCAACCCCACCACCATCCTTGAGGAGGAGAAGAGAAGAAAAATAAATAAAAAAGAGAAGAGAGAATTACCGGCGGAGATGGCTCGGCTCTTTAGAGAGAAGGGAGCCCTGGGGGACTCCAAGCGAGAGACGAACGGCAGCTCCCTGAGGCTTTCGTCCACCGCCGCCATGACCGCCGCTGATCTCCCCTCCCCCTACGGCCAGTTGGGCTGCGGCCTCCTAGATCCGGAGCTCCGAGAGACCGCCTACGAGATCTTCGTCGCGGCCTGCCGCTCCACCGGCGGCAAGCCCCTCACCTACATTCCCCAGTCCGAGCGCACACCGCCCTCCGCCGACCGATCGCTGTCCTCGCCGGCGTCCTCGTCGACGCTCTCCTCCTCCTCCTCGTCTCTCCAGCGCTCGCTCACCTCAACGGCGGCCAGTAAGATGAAGAAGGCACTCGGGATCAAGTCGTCGAAGAAGAGCCCCGGCAAGGAGAGCAGCCCGTCCAAGGGCTCCAAGCGCCCGACTACCGTCGGAGAGCTGATGAGGGTGCAGATGGGGATGTCCGAGCAGGCGGACTCCCGGATCCGGCGGGGACTGCTCCGGGCTGCCGCGAGTCAGGTCAGCTCTGAAATTTTTAGGGTTTTCGGTTCAACTGTATTTTTCCTTTTTTTTTTGGGTGTTTCTTTTGTATTATTATGTAACATAATGCTTGATGTGTGGTAGAAGCATATCTGAATTCTTTAATTAAGAAGATCATTTATAAAAAAGGTGACCTGTTATTATTTTTCATTAAATTTACCAACTAACTTTGCTCAAGATTTTAATCTGCGGAGTTATTTTTATTTTGTCGACACTTCTAGCTATATTCTTCATTGCAGTTAAATTTTTAAGCCGCCAAATAATTATTCTCTTCGCTCCCAAATATCCATTTTATCTGGCGCTGCATTATGGGGGTTGTTTTTCTTAAAGTTCTTATTCATGTTCTTATTTGCGACCTAAATTAACTATTTTCCGGCTTTGATTAATCTTGTCTGTGGTGGTCAAGGGGCAAATCTTTTTTGGGTTCCCCTCTACTTTTTAACTATAAACCAATCTTATGTTGATTACTGATCTTTCATTTTGTTGAAATCCTAGTGGTGATGCTGATTCCACGCTAACCTTATTAGTATAGTGAGTCTCAACTCAGTTGGTAACTTATATCCTGCAGCCGACTTAACTGTTGAGTGGTAATTGGGCTTGTAAACTGCGAACAAAATCTTGTGATGCTATGTTATTAGAGGTTTCTATAGCTTTTTACAGTGCTGCGATCAAAAGAATGTGTTAATTCGGGTGTTTATCCACCAGTCTACAGATTGAAATGCTAAAATGTTCCACTCAAGTATGGTTTATTGTAATTGCTATAAACCATTATGCAATAACTTAAGCCTAACCTGTCTATTTAATTCTTTGCAATAAAATTTCACTTCCAATGCTTAGACTTTCCTCTTCTTTTTTTTTTGGTTTGGTTGGGGTGGGTGGGGGTGTGTGGTTACTATTATACAGCCCTACTATATATACAATTACCAGAATCTGAGTTCAAAATGTCATGAAACTGCCTGGGAATAGAAGAAAAAGACTTCCAGAACACTATCCCAGAGTGATTGGCAACATGAGAAGCTACCCAATCTGCTGTTTCTTTGAAAATTGAGATCCCTTGGGGTAATTCAGTACTAGATTGTCATGGAAAAATGCTGGTCGTCATCATTTGATCATGTGAATCTGGTTTTCTGTTTCACATTTAAAGAAACAGTAGGGCCCTTAGAATAACTCTGTCTTTTGATTTTACTTGCCTGGCGCATCAATGCTAGTAATATAATGATTTGTTTCTTTCAAGATATTTACATTGCAAAAAATAAGAAAAAGAAGAAAGTCATTGTGTTTTGACAGCGGCATTTTTTTCCTCTTCCCCAAATAACAGCTTGGGAGACGCATGGAGTCCATGGTTTTGCCACTGGAGTTATTGCAGCAGTTCAAGGCTACTGACTTTCCTGATCAACAAGAATACGAAACCTGGCAGCTTAGGAACTTAAAGATTCTCGAGGCTGGATTACTCTTACACCCTTTTCGTCCATTACAAAAATCAGATGTTTCAGCTCAGCGGCTAAGACAAATCATATGCGGAGCTTCAGAGGGACCACTTGAAACGGGAAGAAATTCAGAGTCAATGCAGGTTCTACGCAGTGCTGTGATGGCCCTGGCATGCAAAGCTTCTGACGGATTTGCTTCAGATACATGCCATTGGGCAGATGGTTTTCCACTGAATCTCCATCTGTACCAAATGCTGCTAGAAGCTTGTTTTGATAACAGCGAGGAAGGATCAATAATCGACGAAATTGATGAGGTTCTAGAATTGATAAAGAAGACTTGGACTATCCTAGGGATAAATCAGATGCATCATAATCTCTGCTTTACTTGGGCTTTATTTCACCGTTTTGTTACAACTGGTCAAGTTGACATTGATCTACTGTTTGCAGCTGATAATCAGTTAGCTGAAGTTGCTAAGGATGCCAAAGCAACAAAAGATTCAGCTTATTCTAAGATATTGAGTTCAACATTGAGCTCGATAATGGGATGGACAGAGAAGAGACTTCTTGCTTACCATGATACCTTTGATCCTAGTAATATTGAATCCATGCAAAGTATTGTTTCTTTAGGAGTATCGGCTGCCAAGATACTAATGGAAGATATTTCACAAGAGTATCGTCGTAAGAGGAGAGAAGAAACTGATGTAGCTCGCAGCAGGATTGATACATACATTCGGTCCTCACTCCGGACTGCTTTTGCTCAGGTAACTCCTCTTCAACTGCAAATTAAACTCTGAATGGCCCTTTTTAACTCTGTCTACTGTACTATTTGCACATGCTTTCATGACTCTTAGAAGAGTGGATTAGAATTGTACCAGTTAATTCTTTTTAAGCCAAAGAAAAGCTTGTATCATCATATTGTTTAAGGTTAAGGTTACTATACTCCAAATTAATCATAAAAACTGAATTATACTGATTAGGTCATGAATATTAGTTCATTGAATGATAATGGTAATTATTTATTTGGGGATTTATATTTATTGATAGTTGACTGCAGATTACACACACACACACACAAATGGCCTATTTACCTGTTGTTGGAGAAACTTTATTCCTTTAACTGGATTATATTGGATGTTTTTATATCACTGCCAACCCAATTGGGGATAGTCAATCAGTGTTTTGATGCAGAGAATGGAACAAGCAGACTCAAGCAGGCGATCAACAAAAAATCAGAGTACTCCAGCTCCAGTTCTTGCCATCCTTGCAAAGGACATTGGTGATCTAGCAAGCAAGGAAAAAACGTTATTCAGTCCTATATTGAAGAAGTGGCATCCTCTGTCTGCAGGTGTTGCTGTTGCTACCCTCCATTCGTGTTATGGTAATGAACTTAAGCAGTTTATAACTGGTGTCGCGGAACTGACACCAGATGCAGTCCAAGTGCTTAAAGCTGCAGACAAATTAGAGAAAGATCTTGTACATATTGCTGTTGAAGATTCCGTTGATAGTGATGATGGTGGTAAGTCATTGATCCGAGAGATGCCTCCTTATGAGGCTGAATCTGCAATCGCTAATCTTGTGAAAACTTGGATAAAGACAAGAGTAGACAGACTGAAGGAGTGGGTCGACCGGAACTTACAGCAAGAGGTTTGCTTCTGTTGGCTTTATTTGTAATTTCTCTTCTTACTTACTGGACATATGCAAATGCCTTAATGCGTAGTTTTTGTACATATCATCTGGCCTGCTGGTTGCATTTAAAATCTTCTGCCTCTATCATTAATTTACTTTTTTCTTGTTCCACACATTAAGCACAATGTCTACATACATTCAGATTGTTGGCTGCCTTTAAACTTCATCACTGAATGTTGCCGTTAAACTTAATTGTGGAATTGCTAATCTTTTCATAATTATTCATTACATATTCAATATAACACCATGAAAAATCCTTGCAATGCTATTCATTTCATATTATTTATGATTTAGAAATCTATGATTATATATGATTAAAATGCAGAAGAATTCAAATTATACGCTGGAGCTTATTTCATAATTATCTTTAAAAAGAATCACTATTTTATAAAAAACACTATTACTGGATCAATTATCTGTGATACCTTAAAATTTTGTTAGTCGGAATAAGAAAAATGAATGAAGGTAATTTAGTCTTTGTTGCCTAGATAGACAACCCAAGAGGGGGGGTGAATTGGGTTTTAAAATAATTTTGCAATTAAAACGTTGTGGATGACTAATTAATGCTTTACCAAGATGACTAATTGATTGCTGTGTGTTGTGAATGAAATGAGAGAAAAAGAAAGAGACAAACAATCACAAACACAAGGATTTTATAGTGGTTCGGAGCTAACCCTTGCTCCTACGTCCACTCCCCAAGTCTCACTTGGGAATTCACTATAACCCCTTGGATTACAGCCGGTTGTTTTCCAAGCTCACAACCAAACTTGTTGTTTTACGAGCTCACAACGAACTCGGTCGGTTTTTCCAGGCTCACCGACTAGAACCAACCCGATTGTTTTCCCGGGATCACAATCGAACCCTTACACGTTGGTTTTACACTCGGCTCACCAACCAACCTCTACACCCTTGATTCAATCCCCCGATTGAATCAAGCAAAGACAATATGGAAAGAATAAGAAACAAACAGAAAAACTGAGCTTCTTAAAAAGCAGATTTGCTACAATATAAACTAGAGAGAAGTTAAGAGCCCTCAAACACTTTTGCGTTGGAGTAGAATAAGGCTTCTTGAACTTTGAGTCTCCTCTGGAACGTCTGATCGACTTGAATGCAGGAGGAGACTTCTTTCAATGCTGGGAAGAGGTTGTTGGATGCAGTTAATGGCGCTCTTCCTTCTTTTTCGTTGAAAGCAAGTTTGCAGAGAATAAATGCTTGATCTCTTTGAATGGAATGGTAGTTCTCTGCCTTGCTACAGTCCTCTGTGGCTATTTAAGCCATCCCCCACGGAAACTAGCCGTTAGACACCTTTTTCTGCCCGTTCTGCACACTCTGCACAACCTGACAATGTGTCCGTTGGGGTCGGAGTCGACTCGCGCGATCAGGAGTCGACTCGGCTGTAGCGGGAGTCGACTCATGCTTTTCTGGAGTCGACTCGGCAACTGTTCCGGATTTGAATTAAAGTAGCTTCTTCGACTGGGAGTCGACTCGTCTTGACCTGGAGTCGACTCGCCAACTTCTGGAGCTGACTTGGCATTTTCGGAGTCGGCTCCTCCCATGAAATCCGTAGATCAACTTTTCAATTTGGTCCGCTCGAGTCGACTCGACAGTCCTGGGAGTCGACTCGGCGCTCAGAGCCCGAACTCCCGATCTTCTGTCTTTTGGCTCGTCCAGTCTTGGAGTCGACTCGAACTTCCCCGGAGTCGACTCGGCTCTTAGTTTCCGAAACTTAGTCTTCTGCCTTTTTGGTGTACCGCTGCCTTGGAGTCGACTCGAGCTGTCTGGGAGTCGACTCGGCTCTCAGAGACAACAAATTGATCTTCTGTCTTTTTGGGTCGCGCTGTCTTGGAGTCGACTCGCGTATTGCGGGAGTCGACTCGAATCTCAGAGTCCGAAAACGGTTCTCTGACTTTTGCCTTGTGTTCCACTGAGAGTCGACTCTCACTTTCTTTGGAGTCGACCTGCCAACCATCGGAGTCGACTCGCGTTCCACAGGAGTCGACTCGAATCTCAGGGTCGAAAAAAAATGCTCTCTGACTTTTCTGTCTGTAGCTTCTTGGAGTCGACTCATATTACTCCAGAGTCGACTCGGTAAGCATCGGAGTCGACTCGCGCACTTCAGGAGTCGACTCGCTGACAGGTTTTGAGTTGATGCTTTCTGTTCGTCTGTCTGTTCTCAGTCGGAGTCGACTCGTACTGGTCTGGAGTCGACTCGAGCCCGCCAGTGATTCTGATACGCTTGGAGTCGACTCGTAATATCCTGGAGTCGACTCAAGTCTCAGACTTTGGTTCAAACTGACTTCATACCTTATCCAAAATATCTTGAACCAAGTCTAGAAACACTTAGACACGATTTTCACTGAAACACTTAATTGAATTTGTTGCTGGAAATTGGACCCGGGGGCCGCCGCGAAGCCGGGGAAGGAGGAGCTCCGCTGCTACAGGGGGCGGACGGCGGTGCGCCGGCCGGCTGCGTCCTCCGCTGCGGGGGGTGTGCAAGTCCTGCAAGGAAAACCGGTGGCCGGGCTCCCCGGCGCCGGCCCTCCGATGCCTAAGTCAGAGGGGGCAAGTATGTGGAGAGAGCAGGGAAGAGAGTATATGGAGAAGACAGCAAGAACATTTGGATAAGATAAAGAAGACGAAGAGGATGATGTCCTCAATTGCGTCTGTGCTTCCGGCGGGTTCAGTCCCGGGGATCTGTTTTCGTTTTTTGTTCTCCTCCCCTTGGTTCTCCCAGGTTCCCTTTTATAGGAGGGGATTACGTTACCTGGGAGGTAACCGGGGGATTTGTCCCTGTCTGTAATAATTGGGCACGATTTGGCCCATTTATGGCGTAGTGGAGAACGGGGCCGAATCAGACCGGAACCAGGGAGTTGTCACGGTCGATCGGACCTGTTGGAGTGGTTGAACCGCCGGCCGTAGCGGGCCTGGGGTCTGTGGATGGTAAGTGCATTTATTACCGAATGAACCGGCGGTCAGGTAGAGCCATGCGCTCTGATGGTTCAGTGATCCGGAGATCGTCTTGGGCCGTGTTCATTAAATGCCTGAGTGCATCGGAGACTTGAGGGAGTCTCATGCATTAATGGCAGGTCGTGCCGAACGCCTGCGGAGATCTTATGCCTTGATGGCTTGGAGATAGTGGCAGGTCGCAAGCCGTAGGAGTTGTCAAGTCCCTTGGACTTTAGGTGGAAGTTGAACATTTGGTTAAGGCATCGGCTCGGCAAGGGTGCCGAGCCGAGCTGGTCGCCCAATGGGGCGCCCTGTGGCGGGGCTGCTTTGAGCATTCCTGGTCGGCGCCCTTTAGGCGAGCACCTTCTAGCAGAGCGCCTCGGCGCTGTCTTTGGTCGGCACTTTCTAACCGAGCAGCTTATTTTGGTTGGGCACCTCTTGGCGCGCACTCTGGTCGGCGCCCTCTAGTCGAGCGCCTTCCTGGTCGGCATCCTTTGGCCGAGCAGCTTTCTGGCCGGCACTCCTTGGCCGAGCGGCTTTCCGGTCGGCGCTCTTCGGCCGAGCGGCTTTCCGGTCGGCGTACTTCGGCCGAGCGCCTCCGTGGATGTATGACTTGGGGTTTTTCCCCCAATACTACCCCCCGACTTCCGAGTTCCAGTTGGCTACCAGCTGGAGCGCGGGAAGTAGCTTTAATTGGGTCATTACGAATTCCGAAAATTTCGATTTACTGCGCGTTTTGAGTTATCGAACGCTTCGAGGTGCCTTTTTGAAATGAATATACATTTCTTTTTTGAAAACTCGTCTGTCGTAGCCTAAAGTTTTTCTGCTCGGATCCGTTTTAGGTTCCGAGGATATGGGCTCTAGGGCCTCAGCTTTTCCGCCATAGGGTTTGAGTTTGAGTTTGGCTTGCCGAGCTCCATTGCTCGGTCCTTCAACCAGTGGTATAGCAACGCTTGTGCTTATACCAAGGATTTAGGCTCGGAAAGTCTTTCCGTTCCGAGCTCAGTCCAGAATTCGACCGAGCCCTAAGGCGGTCTCTAGGACTTAAAATTTTTGCGTAATTAGTGAACTTCGACCCTCGCATTGCCGGGGCGGACCAGATTCGTTTCCAACGAATGGGTCGAATGCTCGTCAACTCGTGACGGGAATTCACCGGACTTAGTGTAATAATACGCTGGTGTCATGAGCACTCCTTCGCCGAGGCGATTGAAGACGCTCCTCTGCTCGGCGTCCGTTCCTTGAGGACATCGGCAGAGAAAAATCCAAGACCATGTAGAAGCATTAAATGAATGGGTACCTTGTACCATATGCGTCCTTGCGCCGAGGCGACTGAAGACGCTTCTCTGCTCGAGCTCCGTTCTTGGAGGGCGTCGACAGAGAAATCCAAAAGCAGAATAGATAATGTAAAAAACATTAAATAAATGGGTACCTTGTACCGTGTGCGTCCTTGCGCCGAGGCGACTGAAGACGCTTCTCTGCTCGGACTCCGTTCTTCGAGGACGTCGGCAGAGAAATCCAAAAGCAGAATAGATAATGTAAAAAACATTAAATAAATGGGTACCTTGTACCGTGTGCGTCCTTGCGCCGAGGCGACTGAAGACGCTTCTCTGCTCGGACTCCGTTTTTGGAGGGCGTCGACAGAAATCCAAAAGCAGAATAGATAATGTAAAAAACATTAAATAAATGGGTACCTTGTACCGTGTGCGTCCTTGCGCCGAGGCGACTGAAGACGCTTCTCTACTCGGACTCCGTTCTTCGAGGACGTCGGCAGAGAAATCCAATAATAGGTAATGTAAAGACATTAAATAAATAGGTACCTTGTACCGTGTGCGTCCTGGCGCCGAGGCGACTGAAGACGCTTCTCTGCTCGGACTCCGTTTTTGGAGGGCGTCGACAGAAATCCAAAAGCAGAATAGATAATGTAAAAAACATTAAATAAATGGGTACCTTGTACCGTGTGCGTCCTTGCGCCGAGGCGACTGAAGACGCTTCTCTACTCGGACTCCGTTCTTCGAGGACGTCGGCAGAGAAATCCAATAATAGGTAATGTAAAGACATTAAATAAATAGGTACCTTGTACCGTGTGCGTCCTGGCGCCGAGGCGACTGAAGACGCTTCTCTGCTCGGACTCCGTTTTTGGAGGGCGTCGACAGAAATCCAAAAGCAGAATAGATAATGTAAAAAACATTAAATAAATGGGTACCTTGTACCGTGTGCGTCCTTGCGCCGAGGCGACTGAAGACGCTTCTCTACTCGGACTCCGTTCTTCGAGGACGTCGGCAGAGAAATCCAATAATAGGTAATGTAAAGACATTAAATAAATAGGTACCTTGTACCGTGTGCGTCCTGGCGCCGAGGCGACTGAAGACGCTTCTCTGCTCGGACTCCGTTTTTGGAGGGCGTCGACAGAGAAATCCAATAGCAGAATAGATAATGTAAAAAACATTAAATAAATGGGTACCTTGTACCGTGTGCGTCCTTGCGCCGAGGCGACTGAAGACGCTTCTCTGCTCGGACTCCGTTCTTCGAGGACGTCGGCAGAGAAATCCAGAAGCAGAATAGATAATGTAAAAAACATTAAATAAATGGGTACCTTGTACCGTGTGCGTCCTTGCGCCGAGGCGACTGAAGACGCTTCTCTGCTCGGACTCCGTTCTTCGAGGACATCGGCAGAGAAATCCAGAAGCAGAATAGATAATGTAAAAAACATTAAATAAATGGGTACCTTGTACCGTGTGCGTCCTTGCGCCGAGGCGACTGAAGACGCTTCTCTGCTCGGACTCCGTTCTTCGAGGACGTCGGCAGAGAAATCCAGAAGCAGAATAGATAATGTAAAAAACATTAAATAAATGGGTACCTTGTACCGTGTGCGTCCTTGCGCCGAGGCGACTGAAGACGCTTCTCTGCTCGGACTCCGTTCTTCGAGGACGTCGGCAGAGAAATCCAGAAGCAGAATAGATAATGTAAAAAACATTAAATAAATGGGTACCTTGTACCGTGTGCGTCCTGGCGCCGAGGCGACTGAAGACGCTTCTCTGCTCGGACTCCGTTTTTGGAGGGCGTCGACAGAGAAATCCATCGATGAAGGAACGAGCCGAGCTCGTTGGTTGAAGCTGGTAAAGAATGAGCCGAGCTCGTTTGGCCAATAAAGACAACATCCCAACGTATCGGGGCATCCCGATGAACCGGGGCATCTCAACGTCTCGAGGCATCCCGGCCGAGGTCGGGGTAGGAGCACGAGCCGAGCTCGTCCGGTCAGAGGACCGCTATTCAACAATCGATGGAGCACGAGCCGAGCTCGTCCGGTCAGAGAGGACCGCTACTCAATAATCGATGGAGCACGGGCCGAGCTCGTCCGGTCAGAGAGGACCGCTACTCAATAATCGATGGAGCACGGGCCGAGCTCGTCCGGTCAGAGAGGACCGCTACTCAATAATCGATGGAGCACGAGCCGAGCTCGTCCGGTCAGAGGACCGCTACTCAATAATCGATGGAGCACGAGCCGAGCTCGTCCGGTCAGAGGACCGCTACTCAATAATCGATGGAGCACGAGCCGAGCTCGTCCGGTCAGAGGACCGCTACTCAATAATCGATGGAGCACGAGCCGAGCTCGTCCGGTCAGAGAGGACCGCTACTCAATAATCGATGGAGCACGAGCCGAGCTCGTCCGGTCAGAGAGGACCGCTACTCAATAGTCGATGGAGCACGAGCCGAGCTCGTCCGGTCAGAGAGGACCGCTACTCAATAATCGATGGAGCACGAGCCGAGCTCGTCCGGTCAGAGAGGACCGCTACTCAATAATCGATGGAGCACGAGCCGAGCTCGTCCGGTCAGAGGACCGCTACTCAATAATCGATGGAGCACGAGCCGAGCTCGTCCGGTCAGAGGACCGCTACTCAATAATCGATGGAGCACGAGCCGAGCTCGTCCGGTCAGAGGACCGCTACTCAATAATCGATGGAGCACGAGCCGAGCTCGTCCGGTCAGAGAGGACCGCTACTCAATAATCGATGGAGCACGAGCCGAGCTCGTCCGGTCAGAGAGGACCGCTACTCAATAGTCGATGGAGCACGAGCCGAGCTCGTCCGGTCAGAGAGGACCGCTACTCAATAATCGATGGAGCACGAGCCGAGCTCGTCCGGTCAGAGAGGACCGCTACTCAATAATCGATGGAGCACGAGCCGAGCTCGTCCGGTCAGAGGACCGCTACTCAATAATCGATGGAGCACGAGCCGAGCTCGTCCGGTCAGAGAGGACCGCTACTCAATAATCGATGGAGCACGAGCCGAGCTCGTCCGGTCAGAGAGGACCGCTACTCAATAGTCGATGGAGCACGACCCGAGCTCGTCCGGTCAGAGGACCGCTACTCATATCTCGACGCCTCGAGCTTTCCGATAACCGGGGCATCCCGACGTCTCGGGGCATCCTGACCGTGGCCAAGGTAGGAGAATGAGCCGAGCTCGTTGATGGAGAGCGCACCATAAACTCATGGACATCTTTAGGGAGTCCACGCAGGTACTCCATCATCCCGAGGTATCAGGGCATCCCAACCGTGGTTAGGGAAGAATAAACCTGATGCCATGAGTTAATCAAGAAAATTGGTGAGCTCGGAATAAGTTCGCAAACCATCAGTTTATCGTGAAATGAAATTCATAGAGTGAAATTCATAGAATGAAATTTAATGGTTGAATAATGAGGGACCCCTTAGGGTTCTACTGGTGGTACACGCGGAGATTTTCAGAGCTCCAGCTCCGCGGAATGGGAGTCCCATCTAGAGACTCCAATTGATAAGCTCCGGGTCGGCGAATGCGCGTGACTCGGTATGGTCCCTCCCAATTCGGGGCCAGCTTTCCTCGCTCAGTTGGTCGGGAGGTTTCAGCTCTTCTTAGGACAAGGTCCCCTGGTCTGAAAGATTTGACTTTGACCCTGGCGTTGTAGTACTGAGCTGTCTTTTGTTGGTACCTCGCCATACGCACTCGGGCGACCTCCCTAGTTTCCTCGATCAGGTCGAGGTTGCCTCTGAGCTGCGAAGAGTTGGAGCTAGCATCGTGGTGCTCGACTCTTGGAGAGGGGAGCCCAATCTCTAGTGGAATGACGGCCTCCGTCCCATATGTCAGGTTGAAGGGAGTCTCGCCGGTGGGGACGCGGAACGTAGTCCGGTAAGCCCACAGGACATTGTGTAGGTCTTCGACCCATTGTCCTTTGGATTTGTCGAGCCTGGTTTTGAGACCCTGCAAAATAGTACGATTTGTTACCTCGGTTTCTCCGTTTGTCTGAGGATGCGCGACCGAGGTGAAGCGGTGATCAATGCCAAGCTCGGAGCAGAACTCTCTGAAATGGATGTTGTCGAACTGGCGACCGTTGTCAGAGATAAGGATGCGGGGGAGCCCAAATCTGCAAATGATGGACTTCCAAACGAAATCCCGCATCTTCTGCTCGGTGATCCGGGCGAGGGGCTCAGCTTCCACCCACTTAGTAAAGTAGTCGATGGAGACGACCAGGAACTTCCTTTGCCCGGTGGCCAGAGGAAATGGCCCGAGGATGTCAATTCCCCACTGGGCAAAAGGCCAAGGGGAGCTGATAGAAGTCAAAGGAGCCGAGGGCCGGCGCTGAACATTGGCGTTCCTTTGGCACCGGTCGCATCTTTGGACGAAATCCATAGCATCCTTCTGGAGTGTCGGCCAATAATATCCTTGGCGCAGAATTTTATGGGCCAAGGCTCGTCCTCCCAGATGGTTTCCACAAATTCCTTCGTGGACTTCGCGCAGGGCATAATTAGCTTCCGTTGGGCGAAGGCATCTGAGAAGGGGAGAGGTGAAGGATTTCCGATAGAGCTTTCCCTCGTATAGTATGTATCGGGTGGCGAGGCGCTTGATTCGGCGAGCCTCTCGTACATCAGCAGGGAGGGTTTCGTCTTGCAGATAGCTGATGAGTCCATCCATCCAGCTTGGCTCGAGCTCGGTGCAGAGGGTCTGCTCGGGCTCGTCTGTGCTGGGCTTTTGGAGATATTCCAGGACTGCCTCTTTGGGAAGCTCGCTCATGCGAGAGGACGCCAGCTTTGATAGCTGGTCGGCCCTGAGATTCTCCGACCTGGCAATATGTTGAATGTGGAAAGAGTCCAAGGTCGAGGCGAGATCCCGTACCTTCTGGAGATACTTCTGCATGGTCGGGTCTCTGGCTTCGAAGTCGCCCACAATTTGGTTGACGACGAGCTGAGAATCACTGAAGGCCTTCAAGTCCTTCACTCCTAGCTCTTTGGCTAGCTTAAGCCCGGCGACGAGCGCTTCATACTCCGCCATGTTATTGGAAGCAGGAAACTCGAGGCGCAGGGCCTGCTCGGCGACCACCCCCTCCGGGCTGGTGAGAATAAATCCTGCTCCACCACCCCCCGAGTTTGAAGAGCCATCGACATGTAGAGCCCATGTAAAACTCGGGGTCCGCTCCAGCGGTGGCTCGGGTTCAGGCTCGACCTCATCTGGTATGGTGCACTCGGCTATAAAGTCTGTGAGTGCTTGTGCTTTGATCGCCTGTCTGGGCCGGTACTCAATGTCGAATTCCCCGAGCTCAATGGCCCATTTAGTGATCCGACCCGCACGATCTGATCTCTGCAGGATCTGCTTGATCGGCTGGTCAGTCAGCACAGCCACTGTGTGAGCTTGGAAGTAGGGTCGGAGCCTCCGAGCTGAGATGACCAAAGCATAGGCGGTCTTCTCAAGCTTGGAGTATCGGGTCTCAGCATCCCTTAAGACCCGGCTGGTGTAATACACCGGTTTCTGAAGTTTCCCCTCCTCTCGGACCAGGACCGAGCTTACTGCTACAGGGGAGACAGCTAAATACAAGTAGAGAAGCTCACCCTGTTGAGGCTTCGTGAGTAGGGAGGGGAAGCCAGCAGGTGCTTGAGCTCTTCAAAAGATTGCTGGCACTCGTCCGACCACAAAAAGTTCTTCGGCTTTTTGAGGGCTGCAAAGAATGGAAGGCAGCGCTCGGCTGAGCGGGAGATAAACCTCCCGAGGGCTGCCACTCGGCCCGTGAGCCGCTGTACCTCCTTGACCGTCCTGGGAGGCGTCATCCTTTGGAGGGCTCGGATCTTCTCTGGATTGGCCTCGATTCCTCGTTGTGTAATGATAAAGCCGAGGAATTTGCCGGAGGTGACCCCGAATGCACATTTAGCTGGGTTGAGCTTCATCTGGTACTTTCGGAGTGTGGAGAATGCTTCGTTGAGGTCGGCTATGTGGTCTTGCGCCGCCTTGCTTTTCACCAGCATGTCATCCACGTAGACCTCCATGTTTCGGCCTATTTGGTCTTTGAAGATCCGGCTGACCAGCCTTTGATAAGTCGCCCCGGCATTTTTTAGACCGAATGGCATCACTTTGTAGCAGTAGGTTCCCCCGTCGGTGATGAAGGCTGTCTTTTCCTCGTCTTCTGGCGCCATGCGGATCTGGTTATATCCGGAAAAGGCGTCTATGAATGCCAGCAGCTTGTGACCCGAGGTGGAGTCCACGAGCTGGTCGATGCTGGGAAGTGGAAAGCTGTCCTTCGGGCAGGCTTTATTCAGGTCGGTGTAGTCCACGCACATACGCCACTTTCCGCTAGCTTTTTTGACGAGGACCACATTGGCGAGCCATTCCGGGTAGGATATCTCCCGGATGAAGCCGGCTTCAAGGAGCTTGCCGACCTCCTCGGCTGCTGCTCGTTGTCGTTCAGGGGCGGCGCCTCGCTTCTTTTGTCGCACGGGCTTGCAGGTCGGCTTCACCTGAAGCCGGTGGACCATGACCTCCGGGTCTATCCCCGGCATGTCTACAGGCGACCAGGCGAAGACATCCATATTGTCCCGTAGGAAGTCGACGAGGCGACTCCTCGCGTGCTCGTCAAGGCCGGAGCCGACCTGCACGGTTAGCTCAGGAGAGTTCTCTCGTAAGGGAACTTGAATTAACAACTCACCAGGCTCTACCCGCTCTTTCTGGGGGTTGACTCGTGCCTCCTTAACTTCAGTTGAGGGCTGGTCAGTCGTTGGGGCGGGCACCTCGGCTGGTCGTCTTGCCTCGTGGGTCGCTAGGTAGCATCGCCTTGCCACCATTTGGTCTCCTCGAACTTCACCGACTCCCTGGCTGGTGGGGAATCGCATCAGCAGGTGGTGAGTTGAGACCGCTGCTCGGAGGGCGTTGAGTCCTGGCCTTCCAAGGATGGCGTTGTAAACCGAGGGCAGGCGTATCACAAGGAAGCTCATACCCACGGTACTTTCACGAGGGGCGAGCCCAGCTGTGACCAGAAGGTCGATCTCGCCCTCTACTGGGACTGAATCCCCAGTGAATCCAACTAGCGGAGCATTCATCCTCCGTAGCTGTTCTTTTGTCATCCCCATTTTACAATAAGCATCAAAATACAAAATATTCGCCGAGCTTCCATTATCAACCAGGATGCGTTTTACATCAAATTTATTTATGATCATGGAGATGACCATGGCATCATCATGGGGAGTTTCGACTCCCTCTAGATCGTCATCTGAGAAGGAGATGGCTTCAGAGGTGCGCGGGCGCTTCGAGGAGGCTCCTTCCCCTGAGGTTTTCCCAGCCGAGGTCCCTCCTCGGATAGTGTTGATGACGCCGGCGATGGGCCTGTTGGCATTGGAACCTTCAGGCTGTGCTGCTCCTTCGGCTGGCTTCTTCCCTTCACGCCGGCCTTGCACAAACCGATCGAGCACCCCTCGGCGAATGAGTGCTTCGATCTCATTTCGGAGCTGATAACAATCCTCGGTATCATGGCCGTGATCCCGGTGAAAACGGCAATACTTCCGGAGATCACGCCGGATTCTGGTGTCTGGCTTTGGAGGGGGGAGCCGGATGCAATCCCGACTCTCAATCTCCATGAGGATTTCAGCCCGAGGAGCATTGAGGGGAGTATACTCTTCATACCTCCCTTCAGGTGCACGGGCCTGCAGTGGGAACCTCGGGCGGAGTGACCTCTGCTGCGGCGGTCCTCTCAACCGGAGTGGACTCTTCGGGCGGGGCGGATTCTTAGCTCGTCGTGGAGACGGGCTTCTGGGTCGGCCGCGCTCCTCGCGGCGTCTTTTCTTGGGGTTCTGCTCGGTTCCACCCCGCCTAACTGCCACGGCCTCTTCTGCCTTGGCATACTTCCGCGCCCGAGCGAACATTTCGGTGAGGTCCGCTGGGAAATTCTTCTCAATCGAGAAGAGGAATCTGTAGGACCGGGCTCCAGTCTTCAGCGCCGACATGGCGATTGACTGGTCAAGCTCCCGGACTTCCCATGTTGCGGCGGTGAACCGGTCCAAGTACTCCTTGAAGGATTCTCCCTCCTTTTGTTTGATGTCGAGGAGGGAGTCGGATGTCCGCCGCTGGGGCTGGCTAGCGGCGAAGTTGCCGGCGAACTGTCTGCCGAGCTGCTCAAAGGAGGAGACAGTACTTGGCTTCAGCCTGGTGAACCAAAGCCGGGCTGGTCCTCGGAGTGTCGCCGGGAAAGCCTTGCACATCATGGCTTCCGAGGCTCCTTGTAGGGCCATTAAGACCCGGTAACTCTCCAGGTGGTCAAAGGGATCAGCCTTGCCGTTGTAAGGCTCCACCTGGGGCATCTTGAACCGGAGGGGAACCGGTTCATCTTCAATCTCCTGGGAGAAGGGCGACTTCGTATTGAACTCGAAGTCGCCGTTACGTCCCGATTTTCTCCCGTGGAGTGCCTGGATTTGGCGCTCCAGCTTTTCGACCTTCTTGTCGAGTTCATCATTCTGGAGGATCGCTACAGCGGTTCCTCCGGGTGCAGGTTGCCCTGGAACCGACTCAGCTTCTGAAGGCTGTGGCCAGCCTCCGTGATCTCTGACTGGGTGCTCTCTCCAGAGGGAGGCCTGGACTTGAGAGTCCTGACCTCGAAGAGGAAGCCCGCTTGTAGGGGGCTCCGGTTGAACTGGAGCCGGGGGAGGCGGTGCTGCTGGGATGCCCCTGGGTTGCAAGCTTTGGACGGCGGTAGCCAACGCCTGCACTTGCTGCACCAGGGCGTCAAATTGTTCCGGTTGAACTTGAGGTGCTGGCTCAACCGGGGGTGGTGAGTTTCGAACGGAACATTCTGGGCTTGGTGGAGGACGTCGAGAGGCGTTGGAAGCCCCTTTGCTTCTTAGCTTCATGGTAGCGAACTCGGTCCCTTCCTCTAGCGCCAACTGTTGCTGGAAATTGGACCCGGGGGCCGCCGCGAAGCCGGGGAAGGAGGAGCTTCGCTGCTACAGGGGGCGGACGGCGGTGCGCCGGCCGGCTGCGTCCTCCGCTGCGGGGGGTGTGCAAGTCCTGCAAGGAAAACCGGTGGCCGGGCTCCCCGGCGCCGGCCCTCCGATGCCTAAGTCAGAGGGGGCAAGTATGTGGAGAAAGCAGGGAAGAGAGTATATGGAGAAGACAGCAAGAACATTTGGATAAGATAAAGAAGACGAAGAGGATGATGTCCTCAATTGCGTCTGTGCTTCCCGGCGGGTTCAGTCCCGGGGATCTGTTTTCGTTTTTTGTTCTCCTCCCCTTGGTTCTCCCAGGTTCCCTTTTATAGGAGGGGATTACGTTACCTGGGAGGTAACCGGGGGATTTGTCCCTGTCTGTAATAATTAGGCACGATTTGGCCCATTTATGGCGTAGTGGAGAACGGGGCCGAATCAGACCGGAATCAGGGAGTTGTCACGGTCGATCGGACCTGTTGGAGTGGTTGAACCGCCGGCCGTAGCGGGCCTGGGGTCTGTGGATGGTAAGTGCATTTATTACCGAATGAACCGGCGGTCAGGTAGAGCCATGCGCTCTGATGGTTCAGTGATCCGGAGATCGTCTTGGGCCGTGTTCATTAAATGCCTGAGTGCATCGGAGACTTGAGGGAGTCTCATGCATTAATGGCAGGTCGTGCCGAACGCCTGCGGAGATCTTATGCCTTGATGGCTTGGAGATAGTGGCAGGTCGCAAGCCGTAGGAGTTGTCAAGTCCCTTGGACTTTAGGTGGAAGTTGAACATTTGGTTAAGGCATCGGCTCGGCAAGGGTGCCGAGCCGAGCTGGTCGCCCAATGGGGCGCCCTGTGGCGGGGCTGCTTTGAGCACTCCTGGTCGGCGCCCTTTAGGCGAGCACCTTCTAGCAGAGCGCCTCGGCGCTGTCTTTGGTCGGCACTTTCTAACCGAGCAGCTTATTTTGGTTGGGCACCTCTTGGCGCGCACTCTGGTCGGCGCCCTCTAGTCGAGCGCCTTCCTGGTCGGCATCCTTTGGCCGAGCAGCTTTCTGGCCGGCACTCCTTGGCCGAGCGGCTTTCCGGTCGGCGCTCTTCGGCCGAGCGGCTTTCCGGTCGGCGTACTTCGGCCGAGCGCCTCCGTGGATGTATGACTTGGGGTTTTTCCCCCAACAGAATTCATTAGTAAACATAAGATATACTCAAATGCTTTGAGCTCATCAAAATCAAATAGGGGTTTTAATCAATCACTCCACAATCTCCCCCTTTTTGATGATGACAAAACTTTGAGTATATGTAAAGTGAATTGCTCAATAAACAAGGAAATAAAATCCATAAATGAATTCAAATGTCTGGTAATTTAATATATCCAAGCTTGAAAGGTGTGAAGCAATAAATTTTGGAGTTAAAGCTCCCCCTTTCATTTGGAATTATATAAGCCTTCATATTATGCAATCAATTGTTTGGCTTATATGTATAATTAATGACTTAGCTTTCTTAAAAAATTCAGATTCTCCCCCTCAACATATGCATTCTACTTTGTTTTGATTCTCTGAATTTCCTTTTAATGCATTGAAGTTTTTGAACTGAATTTTTGGTTTTTAGAGGGAAAATCTGTCAATTTGTTCTTGAGTTGGATTCAATTAATCTCCGAATATCCCTTGAATAGATTCTGGAGATTACTCCATTAGGAGCCCCAACAGAGAGATAATGAGCCTCGAGGTACCAAATCCACTAAGAACAAATTATGTTTTAATTTTCATTTTGATTCCTTTTATGTTGATTCCATTTACATATCTATTAAATATTTCTCTCCCTTTTTGTCATCGTATCAAAAAGGAGGTAATCAGAACACACAATCAATCATAGATCAAATGGCACAGAATTGCAGAAAATATGGCTACTCATTGTATTGATTTGTATGTAAATACATTTGAGAATACAATAAGGAAAGCAAAACAATACATGTCAACACAAAAACAGCTAAGGTCTCCTCGAGGATGTAACTCCTCCTCTCGAGGATGTGGCTCCTCCTCTCAATCTGTTCTGCTCCATGAGGAGGGTGACCGCATCTGTAACATGCCCGAGCTGAGAGATAATGGACGAAGTGGCCCTGCTATTTGTAGTGGAGAGCTCGGTCACCGACTTCTGAAGTGCGTCCAGCTTGTCGATGAGCACATTCGACAAGCGCTCGGCCCCCTGAGTAGTGGTGCTCATGTCCTTCCGGATGTCATCGCGCATCATCCGAGTGGTGCTCGTGACCTCGCTCATACTGGAGAACTGGGCCTGGATCAAGCTCCGGACATTGTAGATCTCTTCCCGTACATGGGCCGTCATGTCTGTCACGGCTGTCAAGGAAGGGACCAACTCAGAAGATGTGGGTGCAGGAGAGGGAGCAGGCACTGAACCTCGGAGCTCCCTAAGCAGATCATCTCGCAGGTCTCGGACAATCTCTTGCCGCAACTCCAGGAGCTGCTCAGGAGCGATCCGGACCTCCATGGGTGGTGGAGCTGAGGAGGAGGGTCCGGCTGAGGTGGTAGGAGCAGAAGTGGAGGGAAAGTCAGGATAGTCAGAATCTGGCTCAGGACTAGGGGAATGTCTGGTGGTATATGTGGAGGTGGAAGACTTCCTAACCCAGGTCCCCTCTACCTTCCGAAACCCCATCCTGTGTAGGGTCCCCGGACGCATGCGATCAGTCCATCGCAATGCCTTAGAGGGTTCCCCCTCAGGAATGGGAATCTCGGCCTCCCTAAACAAAAGAGTGAACATCATACCGTAGGGTAGGGTGAGCCTAGGTCTATCTAGTGGCTCACATAGATACCTATACATCATCTTGGGAAAGTTGATTGGGGTGTCCTGGAGGATGTAGAACATGAGAGCTAGGTCTCTCTCAGATACAAAATCAAATCTCCCGGTCTTAGGGAACAAGGACCTAGACAGGATGCTCAGGAGGATCCGCACCTCAACTGGAAGTGAGCTAGCGGATACCTCGTCTAAGGGGGACTGAGGAGGATATCCTAGTATGGCCGTAAGGGCCTCAGTCCTATCCTCGAGGTGTGTGGGAGCCACCCCTACTTGTGGAAGGTGGAGGATGTGGGCAATGATATCCTCCGAAATGAACAAAGGGACACCGGCTACCGTGCCCTCTATACCCCCATCTCTCCGATGGACGGTACCGTAAAACTCTCTAACTAATCCAGGGTAAGTGGGAAGATCTAATATAAGGAAATACTCTAAGCCCTGGACACGCAATCTCTCACCTATGGTGAAGCCCTCCCGGGAGAGATAGTCGAAATCGACGTATCTCCCGGTGGAGACCGCCTTCCCGGCGCACGGCCTCGCGGGAACTGCCCTCGGCGGGGAACGAGCCGGAGGTTGTGACCTCGCGGGATCGTGCCGAGCCTTGGAGCGCCTCTCGGGACCGGCCTCGGGTTGGGACCTCTTCCGGACAACGGCTTTACGAGGCATAGTGACCTAGAATGGGAGGAAAAGCCCTAATGGACGGTGAAAAGGTCGACGGAAAAAGCTTGGGGACGACCGGGGACGACCTAGGAGTCGGCTCTAGGGCTTGTGAACAGTGGCGGTGAAGAATAGAAATGTTTTGAAAACGATGGAGCTAGGGTTAAAAAGTCGGATCCCGACTGCGAGTCGACTCCTCTGAGTCGCGAGTCGACTCTCCTTATGCGCCTATTGACCTTGAGTCGACTCCCGACTGTATGCGAGTCGACTCACCCTCTGCGGCCATTGATCTCGAGTCGACTCCCGTAAATGTCCGAGTCGACTCCCCCTTACGAGCCGACTCTGAAACTTACTCGAGTCGTCTCGAACTTTGGCACGCACCTAAAAATCATGCTATGTTCGTGCCGAATGAGGAAAAATCACTAAATTATGATCTGATTTGATGATCATTGAAAAGAAACTCTATTTTAACCACAATCTAATCATCAAAATCAATGAATCTAGTGGAAACTACCACTAGGATGGATCAATCACTCCTAATCCCCTCCTAAGCACACTAAATCTCTCTTCACTTAAGGGTTTTGTAAAAATGTCAGCTAATTGATCATCAGTACAAACAAATTGAAGTGTCACATCACCATTCAGTACATGATCTCTTATGAAGTGATGTCTTATCTCAATATGTTTAGTTCTTGAATGCTGAATTGGATTTTTAGTTAGATTAATGGCACTTGTATTATCACAATTAATGGGAATTTTGTTTTGTTTAATGCCATAATCTTCTAATTGTTGTTTGATCCACAAGATTTGAGCACAACAACTCCCGGCTGCAACATATTCAGCTTCAGCAGTAGATAAAGCAACCGAGTTTTGTTTCTTGCTAAACCATGAGATTAGGTTTTCTCCTAGAAATTGACAAGACCCGCTGGTACTTTTTCTATCAAGTTTACATCCAGCAAAGTCTGAATCTGTGTATCCTATTAATTTTAGGCTAGATTCTTTAGAATACCATAAACCTATATTCTTGGTTCCTATTAGGTATTTAAAGATTCTTTTGACTGCAATTAGATGAGATTCTTTAGGATTAGACTGATATCTTGCACACATGCAAATACTAAACATGATATCAGGTCTACTTGCAGTTAAATACAACAAAGATCCTATCATACCTCTATATAGCTTCTGATCTACAGATTTACCTGATTCATCTTGGTCTAATTTGCATGATGAGCTCATGGGGGTGCTGATTGATTTGTTTCCCTCCATATCAAACTTCTTGAGCATCTCCTTGATGTATTTGGCTTGACTGATGAAGATGCCTTCTTCAGATTGTTTGATTTGAAGTCCAAGGAAGTAATTCAGCTCTCCCATCATGCTCATTTCAAATTCACTCTGCATCAAATCAGCAAATTCTTCGCAGAGGCGATTGTTAGTAGCACCGAAAATAATATCATCAACATAAATCTGTACTAATAACATATCTTTGTTTTGCCTTTTCAGAAACAGTGTTGTATCTACATTACCCCTAGAGAACTCATGTTCTAATAGGAATTTGCTAAGTCTCTCATACCATGCTCTAGGTGCTTGTTTCAAACCATAAAGTGCTTTGTTCAATTTATAAACATGATTAGGGTATTGATGATTTTCAAAACCAGGAGGTTGTTCTACATATACCTCCTCATTAATATACCCATTTAAAAATGCACTTTTTACATCCATTTGAAATAATTTAAAGTCCTTAGAGCATGCAAAAGCTAATAAAAGTCTAATTGCTTCAAGTCTAGCTACCGGAGCAAAGGTTTCATCAAAATCTATACCTTCTTCTTGATTATAACCCTTTGCTACTAGTCTAGCCTTATTCCTTATTACAATACCATTTTCATCAAGTTTATTTTTATAAATCTATTTGGTACCTATAATTGAATATTCAGTAGGTCTTTCAACTAGATTCCATACTTTGTTTCTAGTAAATTGGTTTAATTCTTCTTGCATTGCATTTATCCAATTTACATCTTTTTCAGCTTCTTCTATGTGTTTGGGCTCAAAATGTGAAACGAAAGCTAGATGATTGTTTAAGTTCCTAAGGGATGCTCTAGTCCTAATAGGTTGAGATGGATCATCTAGAATTAGTTCCTTAGGATGCCCGTGAGCATACCTCCAAGCTTTAGTTAGCCCATGATCCACAATAGCCTCTTGGCTTGATGATGCACCTTCAATTAATTTTTGATTATCATCTTGTAATGTCATCTCATCTATCTTTTCTTCAAGAATTTCAGCATCATCATCAAAATTAACTCTCTTGCTAGAAGAGATGTCACTAGAATCATCAAATACAACATGTATAGATTCTTCTATAACTAAGGTTCTTTTATTAAAGACTCTATAGGCTTTGCTAGTTGTAGAGTACCCCAAGAATATAGCCACATCAGATTTTGAGTCAAATTTTCCTAGATTATCTTTTCCATTATTATGAACAAAACACCTACATCCAAAGACATGAAAATAGTTTACCTTTGGTTTTCTATTTTTCCAAAGTTCATAAGGTGTTTTCTTTATAATAGGTCTTAATAAAACTCTATTTAGTATATGACAGGAAGTATTAATGGCTTCTCCCCATAAGTACTTAGGGAGGTTACTTTCACATAACATAGTTCTAGCCATTTCCTCTAGAGTTCTATTTTTCCTCTCCACAACTCCATTTTGTTGTGGTGTCCTAGGTGCAGAAAAGTTGTGTTATCCCCTTTTTACTACAAAATTCTTCAAATAAATAATTTTCAAATTCGGTACCATGGTCACTTCTAATAGCTATTACTGAAGTATCCCTAGCATTGGTTACTTCTTTATGAAATTTCTTGAAAACTGAAAAAGCTTGATCCTTATGAGTTAAGAACATGACCCAAGTGTATCTAGAATAATCATCTACAATAACTAGACCATATTTATTTCCACCTAGGCTTGTGGTTCTAGTTGGTCCGAATAGGTCCATGTGTAGTAGTTCTAGAGGTCTAGAAGTTGAGACACGATTTATAGATTTAAAGGAGTTCCTTGATTGTTTGCCAAATTGACATGCTTCACAAATTTTATTCTTTTCAAATTTTAATTTTGGCAAACCTATCACAGAATCTCTTTTAACTAGTTTGGATATTGTGTCCATGCTTGCATGACCTAACTTACGGTGCCATAACCAACTAGCATCATTGTCCTTAGTTTCATTAACAACTAAGCATGGGTTGTGTTTGGCAAGATCCTCAAGGTCTACAACATACACATTCCCACGTCTTATTCCTTTAAAAACTAAACATCATAGCCTCTATCACATAATTGACTAATGCTTAATAAATTATGCTTAAGACCATCAACATATCGAACATTATCAATAAAAGTAGAAGGGGTAATTTGTACTTTACCTATACCAATGATGTGACCTTGGTTGTTGTCTCCAAAAGTCACAGCACCTCCCTTCTTAGCTTCAAGGGTGAAGAATTGATCCTTGTCACCCGTCATGTGTCTTGAGCAGCCACTGTCCAAATACCAGCAATTTTTGTTGACCTTGGCTGCAAGACACTCCTACACAAGCAGATCATATAATCTTAGGTACCCAAGTTTTCTTGGGTCCTTCATGGTTAGTCATATTGGTTTCTTTTGGAACCCATACCCTTTTAATTTTTCTTTTAGTTTTTCTTTTTCTATAGTCACATATGTTTGCTTTATGTCCTACAGTTCCACAACAAACGCAGGTTACTTTCTTAGTTTTGCTTTCTCCAGCTTTAACAAAGAAGTTACTAAGAAGTTTTTGCTTATTTTTAGGTTTATATCCTAAACCCGCTCTATTAAATACGGCTCGTTGACTATTAAGTATCATATTCAGTTTTTCTGAACTATATGTAAATTTTTCAACCAAAGGTTTGTACTTTTCAAGTTCTTTAGTTAGAGTTTGTTTTTCGGTTTTTAGAATGTTTAAATCTTTTATGACATTCTCGTTTAAGATTTGTTTATTGTTTTTAAGTTCTGAAATTTCCTTAGTTAGTATTTCACTATCTTTACTCAAGGTATTGGTCTTTTGAGTTAAGAGTTGATTGCTTGTCTTAAGTTCTAAATTTTCTTTAGTGATAGAGTCCTTATCCTTAACTAATTTATCGTATTTATGTAAGTAAGATTGATTAGCTAGCTTTAGCTCTTTGTTCTTAAGGTTTATAGCCTTATATTCTATCATTAATTCATTAAATGCATCATACAATTCATCAAATGTAAAATCTAGATGCGTTTCGGACGTTACCTCATTTTCATTGGCCATGAAGCAGAAATTGGCCTTTTCTTCTTGTTCTTCATCCGATGATGAAGATGATGCGTCGGAGTCCGATAAGGTGGTGACAAGGGCTTTCTTCTTCTTGTACTTGCTGCTCTTCTTTAGTAAGGGACCACTTTGTTAACATAAGGAAGTTCTTTCAAACGGAAGTTAAGTCAAGGGCTAACTAGAATTATTCTCTTCGAGATTTCCACCTCTAAATCTGATTTTTTTTTTAACTCAGCTCTGATGTGTCCCGGCTTTTTGCACTCATAGCAACCAATCCCCTCATTTTCCCTTTCCTTACCTTTATCCTTGCGATAGGAATTTGAGGGGCCTCTCCTTTGATGATAGGACTTCTTGTGGTTGATGAATTTTCTGAATTTGCGCACAAGAAGAGCCTCATCATCATCTCCCTCATGATCCTCTTCTTCACTGCTGCTACTGCAAGATAAGTCCTTGTTAGATGATGTAGATTTAAGAGCTATTACCTTTTTCTTATGGGAGGACTCTTCTTCGCTGTGCTGCTTCATTGTTAGCTCGTGAGTCATTAGGGATCCAAGGAGCTCTTCAAGTGGAAGTTTGTTCAAGTCCTTAGCTTCTTGGATTGCCGTCACCTTGGCTTCCCATGACCTTGGTAGACAGCGAAGAATTTTTCTGACAAGATCACTGTTAGTATAGTTTTTGCCAAGGCTTTTTAGGCCATTGACAATGTCAGTAAACCTAGTGAACATGCTAGTGATTGTCTCATTAGAATCCATCTTAAATAGTTCATACTTATGAACTAATATATTTATTTTGGATTCTTTGACTTGATTCGTGCCCTCATGGGTCACTTCAAGTCTGTCCCAAATCTCTTTTGCAGAATTGCAAGTAGAGACTCTATTGAATTTATTCCTATCTAATGCACAGTAAAGCACATTCATTGCTTTAGAATTGAGTTGTGCCTTTCTCATGTCATGTTCATCCCAATCCTTTTCTAGTTTGGGTACAGTGACCCCCTTTACATAGATGGATGGGATGTATGGTCCATTTGATACAATGGTCCACATCTCATAGTCTTGGGCTTGGATGAATATTCTCATCCTAGCCTTCCAATATGAGTAATCGGATCCATTAAAGAATGGGGGTCTTTGGGTGGACTGACCCTCAATGTGGGAAGATCCAAATGGGGTTGTCATTTCGATCTTTTACTCTTAGGGTAGAAGAGTTTAGGCTCTGATACCACTTGTTGCCCAGATAGACAACCCAAGAGGGGGGGTGAATTGGGTTTTAAAATAATTTTGCAATTAAAACGTTGTGGATGACTAATTAATGCTTTACCAAGATGACTAATTGATTGCTGTGTGTTGTGAATGAAATGAGAGTAAAAGAAAGAGACAAACAATCACAAACACAAGAATTTTATAGTGGTTCGGAGCTAACCCTTGCTCCTACGTCCACTCCCCAAGTCTCACTTGGGAATTCACTATAACCCCTTGGATTACAGCCGGTTGTTTTCCAAGCTCACAACCAAACTTGTTGTTTTACGAGCTCACAACGAACTCGGTCGGTTTTTCCAGGCTCACCGACTAGAACCAACCCCGATTGTTTTCCCGGGATCACAATCGAACCCTTACACGTTGGTTTTACACTCGGCTCACCGACCAACCTCTACACCCTTGATTCAATCCCCCGATTGAATCAAGCAAAGACAATATGGAAAGAATAAGAAACAAACAGAAAAACTGAGCTTCTTAAAAAGCAGATTTGCTACAATATAAACTAGAGAGAAGTTAAGAGCCCTCAAACACTTTTGCGTTGGAGTAGAATAAGGCTTCTTGAACTTTGAGTCTCCTCTGGAACGTCTGATCGACTTGAATGCAGGAGGAGACTTCTTTCAATGCTGGGAAGAGGTTGTTGGATGGAGTTAATGGCGCTCTTCCTTCTTTTTCGTTGAAAGCAAGTTTGCAGAGAATAAATGCTTGATCTCTTTGAATGGAATGGTAGTTCTCTGCCTTGCTACAGTCCTCTGTGGCTATTTAAGCCATCCCCCACGGAAACTAGCCGTTAGACACCTTTTTCTGCCCGTTCTGCACACTCTGCACAACCTGACAATGTGTCCGTTGGGGTCGGAGTCGACTCGCGCGATCAGGAGTCGACTCGGCTGTAGCGGGAGTCGACTCATGCTTTTCTGGAGTCGACTCGGCAACTGTTCCGGATTTGAATTAAAGTAGCTTCTTCGACTGGGAGTCGACTCGTCTTGACCTGGAGTCGACTCGCCAACTTCTGGAGCTGACTTGGCATTTTCGGAGTCGGCTCCTCCCATGAAATCCGTAGATCAACTTTTCAATTTGGTCCGCTCGAGTCGACTCGACAGTCCTGGGAGTCGACTCGGCGCTCAGAGCCCGAACTCCCGATCTTCTGTCTTTTGGCTCGTCCAGTCTTGGAGTCGACTCGAACTTCCCCGGAGTCGACTCGACTCTCAGTTTCCGAAACTTAGTCTTCTGCCTTTTTGGTGTACCGTTGCCTTGGAGTCGACTCGAGCTGTCTGGGAGTCGACTCGGCTCTCAGAGACAACAAATTGATCTTCTGTCTTTTTGGGTCGCGCTGTCTTGGAATCGACTCGCGTATTGCGGGAGTCGACTCGAATCTCAGAGTCCGAAAACGGTTCTCTGACTTTTGCCTTGTGTTCCACTGAGAGTCGACTCTCACTTTCTTTGGAGTCGACCTGCCAACCATCGGAGTCGACTCGCGTTCCACAGGAGTCGACTCGAATCTCAGGGTCGAAAAAAAACGCTCTCTGACTTTTCTGTCTGTAGCTTCTTAGAGTCGACTCATATTACTCCGGAGTCGACTCGGTAAGCATCGGAGTCGACTCGCGCACTTCAGGAGTCGACTCGCTGACAGGTTTTGAGTTGATGCTTTCTGTTCGTCTGTCTGTTCTCAGTCGGAGTCGACTCGTACTGGTCTGGAGTCGACTCGAGCCCGTGCCAGTGATTCTGATACGCTTGGAGTCGACTCGTAATATCCTGGAGTCGACTCAAGTCTCAGACTTTGGTTCAAACTGACTTCATACCTTATCCAAAATATCTTGAACCAAGTCTAGAAACACTTAGACACGATTTTCACTGAAACACTTAATTGAATTCATTAGTAAACATAAGATATACTCAAATGCTTTGAGTTCATCAAAATCAAATAGGGGTTTTAATCAATCACTCCACAGTCTTGTATATGACTTTCAACATCAACTTTTTTGAGTTCTCGTACGACCTTTTGAAAGGTTTCCACTTTTGCCTGGTAATCCAGGAAGGTTCTCATTGCATCGTAAGATGTATCTACGATTACTTTTATAATTGATGGCAAGCAGTATGGTTTGGTGGCCCTGGAGAAAGGTATTTTATCTGACTCCTTTAGCAAATATCATGGAATTGCCAAGAAGAAGATTGGTTTGTAGTAAAAACACAAGAACCTTGCTCTTCCTTATGACTGATGTCACGAAGATGTTGAGATTTGCTAGTATTCTCTTCATCTGGAAGGCCTGCCTGGCAAAGAGAGATCCCATCAAACTTTAGTCTTAGTATTGCCAATATTACCAGATGCCACTTTTGAGTGAACTTATGATGAAATAACCTGTCATGCTTGCATCCATTAAAAGTTCCAATTGAATGATTGTTTTTGTAGTAGTCAATAAGAGAAACAACTAAGGAAGCTAATTGGTCTCATTTTTGTTACACCATCACGAGCCTGGGTCAAGCCCAACAATGATTTTGAAAATCTGCCTAACCTGAGCTTGAATAATAATGCTTGACCTGGACAAAAGTTCTATCCATAATTGTCCCTAGCCTTGTATCTATGATTGATAGCCATTTAGTGGACACCTTTATGATTGAACTAATACCGCTAGTCTAGTGGCTTGGCTGTGGTGTATGATTGTAAGTTAAAAATGACAGTCAAATTTTAAAAGACGTAAAAGGTGAAATTAGTGTCGGTATGACTTTAAATGTTGATGATGACACTGTATAGAAGGAGAGGTGCTTATTTGGCTGGTTCCTGTAGGCAGCCATAGTTTCAGATTAGTTTTAGATTTTTATGATATTTTTATTTTTGACTTTATAAAGAAAATCATTGACTTGGATTGGGGTTTGCAATATGTTGTGGATCTAATCATTTTTTGTATCTTTTCTATTCTGAAATTTTATTTTCAAATTTGGGACACGGTCAAAGAAATTTAATTTTCAATTGGATCCAAGCCTTTGGACCTTCCAGCATTCTTGTGTGATCATGGTCATGCTTCTTTGCTTCTATGTTGATCTTCCCCCATGCCACAAATTCTGGTATCTTTTAGTAATAGTCCTAGTTTATTCACTTCTATTTACCTGCTTGTTTAGATTCCTTGAGACTATGTTTTCATTTTCCATTTTTATAGCAAACATATGCAACCGTTTATGGTAGCAGCTCACATTTCCATTGACTCATGATCCAGCCAACTTCTTCTGCGATGGATGTCCAACTTGGTTCCTTTCTTGAGAGATATTTGTCATGAAATCTAAGTTATTTTTCACCACATACGAGGCAACTAATAGTGTCCGGTCTCCAATAAATGTGGTTTGTATGTGGGTTTTGGCATCATCTTGTGGCTTTATTTTGCCACTCCAACTGCCAGTATGCCTTCTTCCGTGTTGGTCAACTTTTACAAAAGCAATGCTTGCTGCTAGGTGGCATCATTACACTTAGAAAATGTAATTTTAGTTTGCCAACTGCACTGTATTAGATATTTACATGATCTCCTATTGTTTGCTAGTTATCTTGGTGTAGGACAGCCTTGATTAGGGAAAATCAAGGATGCTTAATGGGTTGTTTTGGGCTAAAAAGGTAGGAAATTTGTGTGAGAAGCTAGGTTTTATGTTGGTATATGGATGGGAAGGATTTGGGTGCAAAATAGGGTCAAAAAGATGAAGTTTTGAGGGCTTTATGTGAGCTGGAACAAGAAAAACGGGATAAAACTTTTGTTTGTTTGGTGAATCTGAAGGCTAATTGATTGATGGATGTGTATGGGTTTGTTGCTTTTGGTTGCCAGAGTTCAGTGGGGATGGAATCAGATCTGAATTTGAGGTTTTAGGGTGCTCTAACTAAAGAAAAAGAAGAAGAAAAGAGGCAGATTTTCTAGGAGTCCTGGAATCTCGCAGGCATCACACTTCGGGTTAGAATTGCATCACACAACTCTAAAAGAAAGTATAATTGCTTAGAAAAAAATCTCTGAAATTTTTTATTGCCTTCATAATGAGAGATTACAGCCGTATTTATAGAGTTCTAATTCTCCTACTACTAGGATTTGGATTTCAAATAACAAAGTTGTAATTGACTAATAAGATCCCACTAAAGACCATAAATAAGGCCTCGAAACATAAATAGACCTATACGAGCCATGACCCCTATGACAGCCCATGCCTAGAAAATTTGAAAAATTACAAAAATAATTTTGACTCTAAAAACTTAAGAAAACGTTCATAATACTGAACAAGCATTATAGTACTGCTGAAAACCATAAAATTAAGATTCTATAATGACTAGTTGACCCTAAGCAAGGTTCCAAGAGGGTCCCATGTCATCCAACACATTCCAAATCAAGGCTTAAGCATTAGGACCAGCCTTAGGATGCCTTTTATAGGTCTTCAATGGCTGCTGCCAACGTCCTCCATCATTTCTTCACGGGTGAGACTTATTGTGACCACAAGCAGCTTATCTTTATGGCCAGGTGTCACATCTATGGTTACCTAGGAAGCATCGATACCTAAATCACATGTTCTGTCCATATTGTAGCTGCATCGGATACCAGATATTCTCGGATATATGTCCGATTTGTATTAAGTATCCTAATTTTCAATTTTTTTCGAAGTATTCTAGATACTTCACGGGCACACTTTAGATACTTCACTTATGCATTTAAATGAGGGGTGGGTTAAGCTTTGTAGTCTATGAGAATTTTAAAATATTTAGTATGGATTTTTTCTCTCAAGAAAAAAACATTGAATGATGAGCTTGCAAAAGTTATGCTACTGTACAAAGCAAGGTTTGCTGTACCGGTTGGTTCTAATGCGCACTAGCTGTACCGGTACCAAACCGGTATGCGGTATGGAGGGCATATCGTCATTTGGTATGCCGAATTGGATACCATACCGAGCATACTGTCATTGTAATAGGATGGTACTGGTACATGGTTCGTATCGAAACAGTGAACCTTGGTACAAAGTGTGCACTATATTATTTTGATAGCCTAATATGCTTTGTGGATGTTTTTTTATATACATATATATGTATTTATGTCTATGTATGTGCATGTGTGTGTGTGTGTATAATATAAATACACATATATTGTATCTATTTGTATATATGTATGTATATATATGTATATATATACATATATGTATGTGCATTATCTATATATCTATATATATATATGTATATGTATATACATTTATCTATATATGTATCCACACATATATATATATATGTGTGTATATATACACATATGTATGTATACATATGTGATTACATACATACATACACGTAGCCATATTTTATCCTACAATTTCAAGATTTGTCTTATTAGCGTATTGGTATTGTGTAGTATCCGTATCTCCTATCTGGTTCCATGCTTCATAGATGGTTACTAAGGCCCTGTTTGACAGAGCTGTTGGCAGTAGAGCTTTCGGAATTAGAGCTTTTTGAAGTATATATGTCTGGTAACTATATTTTTAAAATGCCGTAGAATTTTAATATATGTTTGGTAAACAAACTAAGAAAGTACTTTTGGTATGACAAAATGACCATAAAGGATATTGCATAGTATTATACAACAGAGCATAATAAAATATAATAGATATTAATATAAAAATATATGATATAGTATAATAATACTATAATGTAATATAATATTATTATAATATTTTAATATAATATTGTATACTATAGCATAATAATATAACATAATTTGATATTATATAACATAACATATCAATGTATTATGATATAATATAATATTATATTATATTTATAGTATAATACAATAATAAAGGAATAAATTAATATAATTATTATCATTATATATTAATATTTTATTAATATAATATTTTTAGGAACTAATTTTTGGGTTTCTTGTTTTCTTTGTTGGAACTCCTGCAAATATCTATAATATAAAGAGACATTTTCTATAATTATAAAATTTTATTATGGGTATTTTGGTCCAAAAAGAAAAAAAATTTATAAATCAAAGCAGCTTTCCGACGCATACTAAAAGTTTTTTTTCGAAGAAGCTCCATTTTGGAGCTTCTCCCAAAAAGATGTTTTAGCTTTCTAGCAAAACTAAAATAGCTTTCTGATATTTTTTACCAAACACTTCTATTCCATCCAAAAGTACTTTTGGAGGGTCAAAAAGTATTATCTAGCCCACCAAAAGCTCTTCCAAACGGGCCTAATGCCCCCTTTAGCTGCATTATGTCATTGTCAACTCTCTTGCACACTTATGTGGTTAATAATATTACACTAAGGCACTGGACCTTTGTAGTAGGAAACTTTTAACCAAGGTAATGTTGATGCTTTGGAAATTCTCTTGAAACTTAAACCTGCACCTGCTTATTGATCACCTCCTCAAGTGTCCTTTTAATAACTGCCTTTTGTTAATGTTGAGCTATGGGTCTTTCTGCTCTGCCAATTGGCACCTCTGTCCTTAGTGCTTTAATTTGGAGACATTCCAAGCTTGACTCTGATAAGGTGGCACTGCCACTGTTGTTCTCAGAAGAAGAACAAAAGATCAATGCTGAAATAAGAAATACCAAGATGTTGGTTTCTATCCTATCAATGGTTCTGTATATTAAATTATCAGATAGTTGAATCTTATATCTTATTAAAAATGATTTGTTAGGAGGCGTACCTTGGGTCAAGTTAGAGATTGCTTAGTTCTTATTTTTGTTTGATTATTTTGTTTAATTTTCTTGATCTTGTTTCTGACTGTGGAGCTACAATCATGTTAGTCTTTTGACGACTCAAGTAAAAGTAATTCTGAGTCTTAGAAGGTCGATTGGCTTTCCTTTTGTCATCATTTGATTGGAAACAACTCATGGAAACTAAATGGTGAAACCTTCTTTTAGCTGAGTCAACTTAGATGTAGAACTAGGCCATATGTTGTACATGGTCACTGGCTGCTGAGCCTTGGCCAGGATTTGCACTAGAAATGCATGCATGTTAATGGATGCTTATTTCCTGGTGTTTCCATTTACATGGTTTATGTCGTCTTATAAAGTTACTGGTGTTAGACCTATCAACTCCCATCTGTTATTGATTTGTTCAAGATTCTCACTGTTTTAAAATGTAGTGCATACTGTTGCATGTGCTCCCGATTATGCTTGTGGTCCCTTGATCTTATGGCATTTCCTTTATGTGGTCATGCTATAAATGAACCAACAAGTTGGTCCGCTTAGTAATGTGCAAACACATATATGACCTACTTAGTAGTGTATTTGTACAACTAATATGTGAGCCATTTTAACATTTTGGAGCCACATATACAGCTCACTCTTATATGGGCCTGAGCAACGGAAGCCGATTCAAGCTAATGGTTAGGTTTGATATAGTTTTCAGGTGGGCTTGATATAGGTTTTATTAATGTTAAAATATTTATTATTATTAGAGATTAGGCATTAAGAAATAAGTGCTAAGTGTTAGTGATTATTCTTATTAATATTATTATTATCCATCCAGAAAAAAATTACTATAATTTTTGTTGTATTGTTATATTTTTAGTATGTTTATTTTTAAGTAGTTGAAAAATAATAACCACTTATACCTGCATATGCGGTCCACATGGGGCCCTCTGACTACCCGCATACTGCAACCATCTTTTAAAACACTAGATTTGTTTGAGTGGAACTCTCATCTTAATTTCCATAATATACTAAATCTTGAAGAAATGAGTACAATCTTAACTTTGATGGCTCCCACTGGGATCAGACACCTCTGTTACTTTGACTGTTCTACATGGCTGAGGCTAGTGTTGCTTGCAAGCAGTTGTTGAATTCTTCAAATCTTCTGGGAAGCACTCCGGTGCCCTAACTACCATGTCTGACTGCCAAACTACGTGGAACATTAACTGAACTTAAGTACTATGAGGAATGTGGTCATGATTCCGTGCTTGGGTGTATATGGTGTATAAATCTTGACAGATTAGTCGAATAACCCATTATATGGTCTGAATTACATCTCATGGATCTTACGTGATTTGTCTTCTTTTTTCATATAAGTATGCATATATTCCATCAACTACTGTTTTCGGAATTTGGATGATCTTCTACTTTGCATCTAGATTGACACCAAAAGTCAGCTTTGTATCCAAACAACGGTCAGGCACGCACGTTGTAATGAATGTAAAGGTGCACTGTGTATATCATATCTCTCAAATTCGTCTTCTTGAATTTATGCATTTCATAAGTCCCTGGTAAATCTTGTAATTCAAGCATGGAGTGCTCTCTATTTCGAAGCAAAGTGTAGCCCTGTAACTAATACACACATCATTGTACTTGCAAAGGTTTCCCCCGCGTCCTTTTAAGCAGTTACCTATTCTGCAAAAAGGTATATTTTCTTGCATTCAGTTGCCAATGTTTTTTTTTTTTGGATCATTTTTCCATAGGTTTGGAACCCTAGGGCAAATAGAGAGAATTGCGCTCCTTCTGCAATTGAAGTTCTACGAATAATTGATGAGACCTTAGATGCCTTCTTTCAACTGCCTATAGCAATGCACCCAGCCTTGCTTCCAGACTTGATGATTGGACTGGACAGAAGTCTGCAACATTACATATCTAAGGCAAAGTCCGGCTGTGGTAAGTTTGAAACCTGAAACTGGATAACTTTATGAGGTGTCAATGTCATTATATTTTGTCACTAATTCTACTTTTAATTTCTAGGAACACGCAATACTTTTATCCCTGCACTGCCAGCATTAACCAGATGTGAGGTTGGTTCAAAGTTGTGGAAGAAAAAAGAGAAATCACAAACCTTACAGAAAAGGAGATCACAAGTCAGATCAATGAATGGAGGTGATTCTTTTGGCTTGCCACAGCTATGCGTACGTATGAATACACTTCACCATATCCGAACAGAGCTGGATAATCTGGAGAAGAAAATAAGAACTTGTTTAAGAAATGTTGAATCTGCCCAAGCAGATATATCTAATGGATTGGAAATCAAGTTTGAGATTTCTCTAGTCGCTTGTCAAGAAGGGATTCAGCAACTGTGTGAGACAACAGCATACAAGGTGATCTTCCATGATCTAAGTCATGTTCTGTGGGATGGCTTATATGTTGGTGAGACTGCTTCTTCAAGAATAGATACTTTACTGAAAGAACTTGACCCTATTCTCGAGATGATATCAACCACCGTGCATGACAGAGTGCGAAATCGTGTGATAACAGCATTAATGAAAGCTTCTTTTGATGGGTTTTTGCTAGTGCTTCTTGCGGGTGGCCCATCTCGTGCTCTCTCTCGCCAAGATTCTCAGATAATAGAGGAAGATTTCAGGTCTCTCAAAGCCTTGTACTTGGCTGATGGTGATGGGTTGCCAGAGGAATTGGTTGAGAAGGCTTCAACCCAAGTGAGAAATGTGCTACCCCTATTTCGCACTGATTCAGAAAGCCTCGTCGAGCGGTTCAAACGTATGATGGCAGAGGCATATGGTTCTGCAGCCAAATCGAGGTTCCCATTGCCGCCTACTTCGGGGCATTGGAGCCCAACTGAGGCAAATACAATATTGCGCGTCTTATGCTACAGGAATGATGAGGCTGCCACAAGGTTTCTTAAGAAAACTTATAACCTCCCCAAAAAGCTGTGACCAGTTGGCGGAGTCCATAACAGCTGTGGTAGATCAGTCAGTAGTTGTGTGGATGACTTTCTTGTATGTACTCTGCATATCTGAGATATCAGCCTTGATAAGAATCTTCTCAATCTCTTTGGTGGATCTGATTGCTTCATGTGAAGCATATTACAATTATTCTAGTGCTGTACAGCAGAAATACCTCAGAGTAATGCTTGCTACGCCACATTGCTACAGGACTTGATTTACTTCAGGCAGGCTTCATCCAGTGTAATTTGACTTACCAAACGAGCATCCGTTTGGTTTGTGAGGAGTTATGAGGTGGAACTGGATGAGCATTCCCACGGTTCTTTCATAGCAGCAGGATCTCATGGAGCCTAAAATGTTACTCTCACCACATTTAGAAGCATTCTTTGGTTCGGTTGAAGCTTTTGGGTTTCGTCATCACATTCTTCTACTTTTAATCTATCTTTTACTGACTCTATATGCCGCTGATAAGTTGAAGGAAATCTATTGTGAATAAGTTACTGGATAGCTTTTTTACTGCTTATGCATCGTATAATGTTATGTATCAAGAGATCTAGAGTTTGTATTGGGTGCCCATTTATATAATTCTCTAGTTTGAATTTGTGGGAGGGACTGGAGTTGTGACTACATTTTTCTCGTGCTGGATGTAGTGTTCTCTGGACATCCGTAATGTTTGGGATCCCAGCTTTACAGTTGAGCAACAGTTTCCTGTTGTCTTTCATTGATCTCGCTATTCCTGCTCGAGGAACATTTGGCTGGCAGTGGTGCAAAGTTCATCATCTCCATGATATATTGGGGGTTACCCACGGCCTCCATTTAAGGTGTGGCCTGCAATGTTGTTTCATCCTGTGTGGTCTCTGCAAGAGTAGCAAGGTACCAATCGTCTCCAAATTGTAGCATGTCATGGGTCTCCGGAGGGGCCGAAAGATGCAACGTAGGTTCCATAGTTTGGGGAACACACCCTATCATGATGGACAAAACATGTGTCCTTAGAGCTGGTCATCCGCTCCCTTTTCATCTCAAAAGTCCCACCAATTTTATGCAAATTAGTGGGGTGCCAATGTCTAGATATTTCAACATTCGGTCATCTATTTATCGAATTGTACATATTTGACACTAGTCAACTAATATTCCAAGTTGTTCCAACCAAAAAGGCTACCTGGCTACTACTGGATTACAGGGGGTAGATTAATTGATCTTTTGGGATTGGATCCTTCCTGAAAAGGAAAATTGCTGAACCATGGAAGTTCGCTACGTCCTGAATTGCTGATTTGGCAACTCTATACCAAGTTATCAACTAATCAATTAACCTCATGTATTGGCAACAAATTCCAAAATTTGCACCAATCCTCATTTACCACATGGTAAGAGAATTGCGTGCAAATAATAAGAGAGAGAGAGACGCGGAGTCGCAGTCTCTCTCTCTCTTGAATGCGTATATTTAAAACAATCCAAATGGACTGCAGGACCTATATCTCATAACATTTATTGCTTCTCTTACCATATGGCAAGAGAATCGTTAGTGTGCGCATGACAGCAGCCCGAACAAAACAAGTATTGTGTTTTGCAAACCAAGAAAAACAGACATCTATTGGAAGATATACTTGAGCACAGGGGCATCTACAGGTATCATGTACCTTTTTCCCCCAAAAAAGAGAGGCTACAGAACAGACAGTCATAGGGGTTCAGTGCCTTCCATCCGACTAGTATTAACTTTTGCAACAAATGGCATCCAGTGATTCCTGTGATGGTAGATGTCTTTCGCTTTAAGTGCATAAAATGAGTTCTGGTGGTTAATGTAGTTGGAAACAATACAAACTACATTCATAATAAACCCGGAGGGCACAACGAGATCCTTTGCAAATATGTCCTCAGATGGCTCCATCTATACAGCAGTTCTGACATCCGTGAATCTGATCATGATTAGCGAGCCAATCTGCTTTAAAATTGGCCTTTTGTTATATATAAGAAAGAATCACCCCTTGAAACTGAGAGACAAGGACCTACATTTCTTGCAAAATTTGTTCAAATTCTGCTGGCCAAACAGCTTTGTCATTAGGATATGTTACCAAGCATTAGGCATCCATCTCTACCCAAATACTTTTTATTAGAAAATTGCAATAACTTCTCATATTGCTTCTTTAACAGCAATCCTCCAAGCTTGGGATCGACATCTGCAACCCATCACCCATGTTTGTTTTCTATGGTTTTCTTTTAAGACTGTGCCATAATAGACAGCCTGTCTCATGGATGACTACTAGGGACATTAATAGCTAGAAGGCAATCAATATATCAGCATTTCCTTTTAATCGTCTAATTCTTGATATCCTCAAGTTTCTTACTATTGCAATCAACTAGAGGATGTCAGTCTTGCAGAATAGCATATTCCCATGATTGACAGGTTAATTAACCTCTGAGAAATTTCAGTCAATTAAAATATAGAAAAATGGCAGACAATATACACTTTAAACTAGCAAGGTAAGCAAAATTTAGCTATAAATCCACAACATGAAAAGAATCCTACGTGAAAATCAAACCCACAAAACTAGCTGGAATATTAAGGTTTTTTTTTTCTAGACTCAAAAAGGCACCCTTGAGATGCCACTTCTTTTGGGGATAACTAGATACATACCTTATTGCTACCTGTTAAGTAGTTCGACCATTTTTGGTTGAGATATCTTCAAATAATTAAAACTTCCACATATGCATTCAAATGACAACTAATGCCTTAATAATCAGATGAAAAAATCAATCAACTCATATTTACTTATACCGTACCAAATCTATCCAATGAATGCACATGCACACATACAATTTCCATTGTTTTAACTTTTTTTTTTTTTTGCTAGGAATCGTTTTAACTTATTCACAGTAATTTCTAGATCTGTCTAGAATAAACACTATTTACCTATGACTAAACTAAAGAATTCTAGTATCTTCAGAAACTTTCTAAATCATGCAGAGCATATAAATGAAACGCTGAATTCAAGTGCTATCGCGAATGTTCCAATTCATAAATGTATATAACCAACAAGTTAAGTTCAATCCTATAAAAAGCTATGGAGGGTTAAGATATCGAATTCAGGCTCTTACACGAGAGTTCCAATACATAGTGTAAAGGCAACAAACAGAGTTCAATCCCATAAAAGGTGATGGTTGAGGGCTAAGATAGGTTATCTAACTGAGCTATCTGCCCTGTGATAAACCCTATGAAGCCAAGAGTGTCCACCATGCCCCTTGTGGCCATCAACGTGCTCAGAACCACTGGAGTGGATCTTTTAGATGCCATACACATCTGTTCCGTACCATCCATGCCTAAGATCCCAGCTTCCCAGCCTCATTCAAGCACTGTCCTTTGCTTAAGATGGTTTTAGAGTGCAGATCCAAGTCCTAGGCCAGCACAATTTGGGGTCGATAGTTGGGAACTTGGGATCAAACCCCAATTTTAAACCTCATCCAGTGAATACAATCTAATCTGCCAAGTCTTCATTGATAGAAATCATGTTCACTACCAGAGAACTGCTTGTTTAGCAGGCTGGAGGATACCTATCTGTTAGTACTCGATTTGATGCTTGATTTTTATTTCTTATTCTCTCGTAAAGACATTGACTTTCAGAGTTGTACATAGTATACATCATCAATATTTACAAACGAAGCCAAAACATATATTGGTACTTCTGCCACTGATGCCGGTACCATGCCCAGATGAAAAAGGGTGGCAGCTTGACATGGTTGAAACCCATTCATCTGCCTGTGCATAACTTGTATGCAAAAACTCTTGGCAAATCTAGAATATTAAAGAAAAGAGAGTTTGAATTAAATGAATTCTCTAAACTATCCACACTGATACATGAGTGCCATTTCAACACCATCTAAGGTCCTCTGCATACTTCGGAATAGGATTCCCTCATTTGTAACTTGGTCCTAGAAAAGGAAGCCTGTAATTCATTTGTATCACTTTGGCACTGCCTCTGCTATACATCCTCTTTTATGGGAACTTAATGTTGTGTGGCTACATAGCGTTACTTCTTGAGACTGACAGATTACTGTTATCATACAATATGCACTACATACCAGACTACATTGACGTAAGGCTCTACATTGTGTTCATCATGATAAAGCAATTATGTCATAGATTTGTTGTCTAGTTCTAGAGAATGTAAAATCTATATCTTTGTATCTACATAATTACCTATCAAAGGAAAAGGTTTTCCTCATTATATCCATCTACAATGACACCTTACTTCAATGTCTGAAAATTTATAAACCCTTTTCTAAGCAGTAAAGTTTATTTTTGAGCAGTGTATATGTTCAAGCCTACCTTTTCCTTCGTCGCCCTTCACAGCTATATCAGTTTCCTTAAGCTTTCCATACAAAGCATGTCTAAGGAATCCCTGGCATGGCGAAAATACCAGTTTCTATTCTTCATCTGCATAGTACTGGACAAAGATATTCAAAGCAATGAATTGATAAGCAAGAAAAATGGCAATCTTTAATTAGCTCTTGTAAGAATAAAATAGCAAGTTGAGATTCTGATTGGTCAGGTAAATCCACACTAAACTGTAGGAATATGTAGTACCATGCTCTGCAAATCCAGCAAAATTTGTTCTAGGTGGTGTAGCCCAAACCTGGAGAGATGGCTGAGCACAAAGTCATCTTCAGATTGAAATATATATCCAACAGGCAATCATAGTAGTTGGAAATTTGTTGGCTGCCAAATTAATTTGGAAACTCAGTGTATACAGCAATTCCCATAACAAGGGTCAGCATAAACATAAAAGCAATCTCCATTTTTAAATCAATAGCTACAGATTGTTAAGGCAAGGATTAAGAAAGACAAAAAGGACTGGAAGATGGGTTGATAGTGCTAATTGACTTAAAACTGCCAGTGCGGTGCTACTGTCTCATTATCATTGTTGGTGCTGCTAAACTGGGTGGATGGATGCACAAGATTTGCTGGCACAAGTGACACGACAATAGCCTCTATACTTAATGGCCCATTGGACCAAGCTCAGGAATGTCTACCCCCATTGTGTAGCTTATTTCTAGCCTATGTGCTGACCTACCAAAAAGAAGGAACATGTGGTGTACGCACTACTGATTGATAACAATTCTGATCAGTATTTTTTAGCATAAACTGATAAGGATAATTTAAGAACTATATAAAAAGGTATCAACATCAGCTCATTTTCTATCTCTATGCATATTTGGAATATTTATGGAAACACAACATAAAAGTTGCAGGAACCATATCAATATAAAGCAATGAATCCTTGTAAGCACTACCACTAGTACCTAAACTAACAAAACATGTACACATACGACACAAATTATCATGAGGTAGAAGTATATTGACTTGATCACAAATGTTTGCATCTGCAATTTGCCTTCCTACTGTATAAGCTCCACAATGAGACTAACTGCATCATATGCTTCACTTCCCAATTTTAAGAAGTACAGAAAACAGGGGTTGTTTGTCTGTTTCTTATGAATGTATTATTACGAGGTAGATTTGTTTAAATATTGAAATCTTTCATTGTCAGAGGTTGCATCATCAGATGACACATTGGCAGATAACCTCTATTGTGATGACACCATTATACTGATTATATACCTTGCAAGCTTGTCTTAACACGAAATTAGCACTGAGGACTGCAATGGGCTTTAAAGTGGAGATATGGCTAACACAAGCTTTGCTAGAGGACTTATGAGTCCAGGTGTAACACCAACATGATTAACCCCTAGAAGTACTGATGACAGTTGTGTTCTGACAGGAGGTTAATCTGGAAGTTCACTTCTAGGTTCATAAATCTAGTTTTTAAGGCAATACAGCAGATGTGTTGCACCAGCAATTTCTTAGATTTTTGTTTTTCCTAAAAGGTGGAGCGGAAAATATTATCTTAGAACGCAACATACAAAAAAAGTATTAGGATTAAATGAGGCTTATATTGAGTAGGTGATAATGCCTTCTGGTTTATCTAGATTCTCCAAAAACTCTAATGCTTTAATACATATAAATTATCATAAATGAAAACCTTTCCACTGGAACAAATGCTGCTATTACTCTGATGAAATTCTCACTACAGCCAATTGGAGATACATAGCTTAAAGTTGTTTACTTTAAACACTTTCAAGGACTTACCATTATAATATTTGTTAACTTAAGTATACATGTTTTGTATGATTCTAAGTTTCTAACAAAATCATTTGGAGGAGGATAGTCTTATACAATAGCATGGTCCCCTCATCAACGTGTTATCTTTACACTAATATATTTCACATGAATAATTCTCAAAGAATGGTAGGCACCATACACCTTTAAGCATTAGTCCATTATCATCAATCAAGACCTGGAGGTCATGGTTTCGGAACACGGAATAGCCTCTTTGCACATGAGGTTAAGGTTGCATACACATGACCCTCCCTAGACCCCGCAATGGTGAGAGTCATGTACACTTGGCTTCGCTCTTTTAAGACCATGAATTTAAGTGCCAGTTGGTATAGATATCGTGCCAAAACCATACAAGCACGGAACAGTAGAATGGTACAGCTTGTGCTCTAGCACTTGGCATGTTGTCATGCTAGCATGGACTAAGTGTGCCAAGCACTGGCATGGAATAACAAGACATGCTACTGCAATGCTAGTGCAAGGCTAACATGCATTGGCACATAATACTTCAATTCTCAATCAAACACAAATTTATGACACATAAGAGCAAAGAAAAGCCATATATAAGTTACCATTCAAACTTCAAATTCACACACTTAGCTAAAGATTTACGATAAGTTATGCACTTAATGGAACATCTGGCCTATGTCTCATAAAATTATGTATATCATTCAATATTTTTTTAGATATATCCTATTAATAATATTTAATGAGAAACAAAATAAGAAAAATATTTTTCACTTTACATGGTCACAATACTTTCTACAATTGTCTACAACAAGCATGTGTCTTCATATGTGTCCATTTCCCCCAACTTCATCAATATGAACTGAATGAATTCAAGTCCTCTTTTGAGATCATGTTTTGTTCACAACGTCAATGCCATATCAAATTTCAGGTCTCTCTCGAACATTTGAATTCATGCAATAGTTTTTACGGAATTAAATAAGATATCAGGCTTGTGCTCTTTCTTGAACCTTCAAAATACATGCCATGACACTAGATTCATGCTCTTTGTCGAAAATTCAAATTCATAAAACTGTTATAGGGAATTAAATGAGACATTTAAACTCGTGTTCTTTCTCGAATCTTCGAATTCATGCAACGGTCACACTCTTTCTCGAACCTTTGAATTCATGCAACGGTCACACTCTTTCTCGAACCTTTGAATTCATGCAATGGTCACACTCTTTCTCAAACCTTTGAATTCATGCAATAGTTGTCCCCTTTTTTCAAGAGTTCACATACTCTATAATCCACTATGGACTGGAGAGGGCATGTCGGCCAATCACAGCCATTTGCATGTGGTGATATGGCCATGATTGAGTGGGCCCTACACAGCACATGAACATCATACCATGGGGTCCACTCAGTAATGGTCATTGTGCCATATATGGACGGCCGTGATTGGATGACTGGCACTCACACATCCAACCCTAGATTGGAGAGGATCTCGACTCCTTTCTCAAACCTTTAAATTCATACAATAGTTATAAAAAAATTAAATAAGACATTTAGACCCATGCTCCTCCTAAAACCTTCACATTCATGCAAAGATTTAATGGAATTAATTGAGAGACCTAAACTTGTGCTCTTTCTCGAACTTTCAGACTCATGTAACGGGTCATAACGAATTAAGTGAGATACTTGTACCTGTGCTCGTTCTCAAACCTTCAAATTCATGCAACAGTTATGAGTAATTAATTAGACCCTTAGATTTGGGCTCTTTCTTCGAATTCATGCAATGGTTATATGAAATTAAATAAAACAAAGTTCTAGCGATTGTCGAACCTTCAAATTTATGCGACCGTTATACAAAATTAAATGAGACATTGAGACTCATGCTCTTTCTCGAACCTCCAAAATCATGCAATGGTTAAAAGGAATTGAATGAGACCCTAGACCTGCACTCTCACGAACCTTCGAATTCATGCAGCAATTAAAATGAATTGAATTAAACATTAGACCGATGCTATTTCTTAAACTTTTGAATTCATGCAAGGGTTGAATAGAATTGAATGAGAGACTTGAACTCACGCTATCTCGAACCTTCAAAATCATGCAATGGTTGACAGGAATTAAATGAGACACTAAACATGCTCTCTCTCAAATTCATACAACAGTTGAATAGAATTGAATTAGATATTAGACCTGTGGTCTTTCTCGAACCTTCAAAATCATGCAATGGCTAAAAGAAATTAAATGAGACACACCCTCTCGAACCTTCGAATTCATGCAATGGTTGAATAGATTTGAACTAGACATTAGATCGATGTTCTTTTTAAAACCTCGAAATACAATGCACCGGCTATGCAGAATTAACTGAGACATTAAACTCCTGTTCTTTCTGGAACTTTCAAATTCATGCTTATAAAAGGGGGATAGGGGGGGTTCAGAAGCTTACTCAGACGAGCCATCAGCCCACAATAAACTCCATGAAGCCAAAAGAGCCATCCTCCTCCTCGCGGGCATCACCGCCATGCCGAGAGGCATTGGAGGTGAATCCCTCCGATGCTCCCACCATCCGTTCCATGTCACCCGCACCTAAGCTCCGTCCGGCCCATCTCCAGCCGAGCAACCTTTCCCTGATCGCGCAGCCTCGCGGGGCTGCTCCCATCCGCGCTCCCAGGGGATGGATCGCCTGACCGCGGTGGTCTTGGGCGAGCCCGAGACTTCCACGGAAGCCTTCCGCCTCCCATCAGCGAACACATGGGAGCGGACAGACCTCGGCACCATAGGGGAAGGAGGTGGGCAGAGAAGACGGCCCTCGTCACGGGTGATGCCAGTCGCGGGGGTGTGTCCGGCGTCGAAAAGGCTGCGGTGCGGGATGGGTCGTCCGTCAGGCACTGTTCTGCATGGATGCTTGAAAGAAAAAACATACGTGCAGCGAAGAGCGGCGTCGTCGAGACGGACAGCGGCGAGGGCCATCGAATGGAGAAGATGCCGGGTTTTCTGGCGGTGCCTTTGATAGGGTGAAGCGAGAGGCCAGCAGGGGGCCAGAAGAAGTCTTGGAAGGGAATTAGGCTGTCCGATGCACCCCATGACCTGGTGGGTTTGGGCCAATCAGGGGTTCCCTTTTTCAAGTTAGGCCTGGATAGGATCCAAAAGGCCGGAGGTGAAGGCATAGACTTCGTCATTAGAGATAGAGATCATGACTCCAGACTATTGGCGATGAAGGGCCAACAGATTTTCGATTCTTCGGTGGTGTTTGCTGAGCTTAGAGCCACCTGAGAGGACATATCCTATGCCCGACGGACACTTGGTGCGGACCACATCATCTTCGAGGACGACTCGACCATAGTGATTGATTGGATCAGGGGTTAGAGATGTGCAGACGAGAGCAGGCCGTTGCTTCTTGACATTCGCGGACTCTTGTAGAAGTGTGGTACCCATCAGACTACACACGTATACAGGAAAACGGATTGTGCAGCTGATTGAATCATTTTCTATGCAGCTCACCATCCTGAAGGTTTTGTTTGGAGGGAGCGCGATATAGTGTCGGAGTCTTTTCTGCTTTGTTATTTTCGAATTTTGTTGATCGCATCCACACTCGTAAAGTGTGAACCATTGTTGTACCAAAAAAAAAAAAAAGAAAAAAAAGGCTGGGTCTGATTTTTTTTGAATTATTTTTTTTAATTTTTGTGGTTCGAAGTGGGCGTACCTGGATTCCACCTCATCAAATTGTTCAAAAAAAAAAAAATCAAAGTGCCACTTGGAATTCGACATTTTAGCTAATTCCTTTACTTGGAAAATGATTAATTACATGGAACCACTCCATTGAGTTTGGTTTTTAATATGCGATACACTCCCAGACAAAATTTACTTGTACCTACAATTCCAAGCATCGATTGTAGCTTTATAAAAATATTCGGTTTGAAGGGCTTGGAACCTTACTATCGCCCTTCAATTGATGCAGAAGATCCAATGCTTTTAATTGCACTGATTTCGCAGCCTATGGTCTGTACTCAAGAATTTGGAGTATGCCATATGAATTTTCTCCAGGTTCTTGCCAAACATTGAGTACCTTGCCTAAACTGGTTCGGCTGCCCTCGCTTTCCTGCATCCGAAAAGTTTTTCAGCGTGGTTGATGTGCATATAGAGAATCTCTCATCAAACTTCACACATCTTGAGCAGCTATTATAATTTAATGATCTAATGTACCTCACTACATCTCAAATATCCCACGGTAGTCAGCTATTATAATTGAAAATTATCAAGCTTCATGGTGTGACTCTTGCAACTTTCGTATGATTAGAAAGTCAATATTTCATCAAGCTTTTACCGGGTAAGAGCAGCTTAGTTTATGATCAAGGGAAGAGAACTTTGGATCTAAGAGCATATAGGCAGGAAGAATATATCAGATGAACTGCAATGGAGGCTTGGGAAACATCTCCAGGTTAATGTCATAACCTAACAATCCCTTTAGTTTAATATTTCTAAGTTATAATGAGCCTTGACACTGTTGCTATCCAATTTATAAGAAAGTGTCACCTCGATGACAAGGTGAAGTCTACAAAGAGTAAACTGCACCAGGTGGAGAAGTGCAACTTTTGAGCTTATTTAGGGTCTGTTTGCAAACAATTATCATCTACCTGTACAAAAATGTATGTAGCATTAATTAGGGCAACTACAGTTTTCTGCTGTTATTTGCCATTTACTTGTTATGTATCTTGAATGAGAAAAATAAAAAGACAAACAAGATAAGAGACAATGAACTAATCTTCTATTACATTCTGCTCCAATTATTAACTCAACTAGCTACTCTAGATATAGAGCTAATGCCCAACGGCTATATGCATAAAAGTAGAAATATGCAGCCACTAACTCCTAGATAAGTGCCCAACGTACAAACAAAATAACAAACCGAAAGACTCGGTAAATACATGCAACAAGACTCCACTACCACCTGAAGACTAGGACAATATTCAACTAAATACCAAAATAAATATTTAGTAAATACTTCCAACAATCCCTCCCTTAAACTGAATGTTTGAAACATCAGTTTAATGAAGATTAGTTGCAATTGCACCCTCCCTCAAATTGAACTCTCCAAAGTACGAACACCAAGCAGCTTCCTGAGCTTCTGAAACGCAATCAATTTGAGGGGCTTTATGAGTATGTCAGCAACTTGGTCTTCACTCATGCAATAGATGAGATCAATCATTTCTTCTCTTGTGAGATTCCTCAAGAAATGATATTTTACATCAATATGCTTGCTTCTTCTATCTAAAATAGGATTTTTGGAGAGCTTTATTGCTGAACTGCTATCACAATAAATGGGAGTAGGCCATTCTTGCTTGAAACGAAGCTCCTCAAGAATTTTTCGCAACCAAATTGCTTGGCAAGCACACGCCGTTGCTGCTACAAACTCGACTTCCGTAGTTGATAAAGTTACAATTGATTGCTTCCTTGATGACCATGAAACTGCTCCTGAGCCCATCATAAAAACATAACCAGATGTGCTCTTTCTATCATCTATGTCTCCGGCATAATCACTGTCTGTAAAGCCAAACAAATCTGACTTTTCACCCTTCTGGTAGAACAGCCCATAATTAGCAGTACCTTGCAAGTATCGAAAAATTCTTTTTGCAGTCAAGAGATGAATCGCTTTTGGGCACTCCATGTACCTGCTAATCAGACTTACAACATACATTATTTCTGGCCTTGCTGCTGTCAAATACATCAAGCTCCCCACAATTTGCTTGTAAAGAGTGCTATCAACCTTTCTTCCTTCAGGATCTCTAACAAGCTTTAGACCTATTTCAGTAGGTGTGCTAACAGGATTGCAATTCTTCATTTGAAACCTATCTAGAACTTCTTGCACATAATTCTTTTGAGAAATAACAGCACCGGCAGAGGATTGCACTACTTCTATGCCAAGAAAATAATGCATCATTCCAAGATCAGACATATCAAATTCAATCATCATGGACTCCTTAAGTTTTTCAAACATGGCCCTATCATTTCCAGTGTAAATCAAATCATCCACATATAAACAAACAATGAGCATTTTTCCTCCATCTCCAATCTTTGTAAAAAGTGTATGCTCATATGGACATTTTTAAAATCCCTCCTCAGAAAAATAAGCATCTATACGACTATACCAAGCTCTTGGAGTTTGTTTTAGTCCATATAGTGCCTTTTTTAATTTATATACCTTATGCTCATCTCCAATCTTAACATAACTAGGAGGTTGATCAATAAATACCTGTTCTTCCAAGTCTCCATGTACGAAAGCCGATTTCACGTCCAGCTGAAAGATAGGCCATGAATATTGTGCTGCCAATGCGATCACTAATCTGATTGTATCATGCCTTGCAACAGAAGCAAACACTTTTTTGTAGTCGACACCAAACTTTTGCTTATAGCCTTTAGCTACTAAGTGCGCCTTGTATTTGTCGACTTCGCCATTCTCCTTCAACTTTGTCTTGTACACCCACTTGACACCAATTGTTTTGTGTCCTTTTTTGGAAGATTAGTCAACTCCCAAGTGTTGTTCCTTTCAATGGCTGCAATTTCATCATCCATCGCCTTCCGCCATTTTGATTCTTTGACAACCGCTTGGTAGGATCACAATCTGAAAACAGAGCAAAATGTGTAAGTGGGTCCTTAGATTGGTCAATTCCCGTTACCTAATAATCAGTCATCCATGTGGGTCTCCTTCAAACATGTTGAGGCCTTTGTTCTTCATCTAATTCAGCTACAAGTAGGCTTTGAGCAGCTACTAGAACATTTTGAGTGGCTTCTAGTTCTTGTACATTCTCCATAGGCTGCTGCCTTTTCTCAACACCATCAAAATCTGTTGGAATATGTTGTTTAACACCATTTTCATTCCATGACCAGATTCCTTCTTCATCGAAAAACGCATCACAACTGATAATGATTTTCTTGGTGCTAGGATTGTATAACTTATAAGCTTTTGATTGATCACTAACACCAAGAAAAATGCATTTTTCTCCCTTGTTATCTAGCTTTCTCCTCTTCTCATCTGGAATATGGGCATAAGCAATACACCCAAAAATTCTGAAATGACCTACAATCGGTTTTCGTCCGCTCCATGCTTCCTCTGGTGTCATATTTTGAACAGCAAGTGTGAGACTTCTGTTCAATATATGAATGCTCTAATTAACCGCTTCAGGCCATAAACTTTTTGGAATGCCACTCCTTGACAAAATGCTTCGCACCATATTTAGGATTGTACGATTCTTCCTCTCGCAAACACCGTTTTGTTGAGGCGTGCATACTGCTATAAGTTGCCTCTTGATTCCATGGGATTCACAAAAATTTGCAAATTCTTGTGAGTTGTATTCTCCACCCCGATCATTGTGAAGTATTTTTATTGGGCTACCAACTTCTTTCTCAACAAGCACTTTATAATTTTTAAAGGCTGCAAAAGCTTCAGATTTCTCTTGCATAAAATACATCCATGTTTTTCGACTAAAATCACCAATGAAGATGATTAAGCATCTTTTACCTCCATTAGAAGATGGATTTATTGGCCCACAAAGGTCGGAATGAACCAGCTCTAATGCCTTCTTTGCGCTCTATGATTTTCCTTGTGGAAATTGATTACAGTGTTGCTTGCTAACAACACATTCTGCACAAACTTGAGAGGAAGCTGTAATTTGAGGAAGACTCGTTACCATGTTCTTTTGTTGTAGTGTTTTTAATCCACCAAAATTCAGATGCCCATAGCGAAAGTGCCATAGCCATACCACATCCTTCAATTTCGCTCAGAAGCATGAATGGGTAGTGTTGTGGAGATAAAGCGAAAACATTCGATTTGTCGTCATGTTGACTCATGAGCGATAAGCCCAATTTTGCATCTTAAATTCGACATACTCCATCTTTAATAGAGATTTTATATCCCTTTTCTTAAAGCTGGCCAATGCTAAGCAAGTTTGTTTTCAAATATGGAGCAAACAAAAACATTAGAGATAGTCTGAATAGTACTTTTCCTGATTTGGATTGTTACCTTTCCTTTTCCCATGACAGATATTCTAGAATTGTCACCAAACTTCATATTATCATGAAAGGACTCATTCAAATCACAAAATGACGACTTGTCTCCACTCATATGATTGCTACAGCCTGTATCTATGTACCATAAGTTCTTGTTGGTTTCCTCCTTTGCATGAAAAACCATCAACAAGGATACCACATCTTCCTTCTCTATAAAATTAGATTTTTCACCATGTATTTTGGACAAATTAGTTCGACATTCTGACTGATAGTGGCCATACCTATGACATTTGTAGCACTCAACATTAGACTTGTCTGCTAACTTTGGTTTGTAAGTAGTTGAGTGGTGGCCTCCTCGTCCTCTTCCTCTTCCTTGAAATTGATTATCTTGGTGTTGGTGTTGTTGTTGGTTTCCACAATCATTGTTTCCTCTGCCTCTGCCTCTACCTCATCCTCTATCTGCACTACTTTTGTGTCGAGTGATTTTCAGTTGAGACCTTCAATGCTTGCTCCTCTTTCTCCTGATGAATAATTTTATGCTCATGAACCAATAAAGAACTTTGTAATTCATCAATTGAAAGTTCATCAATATCATTAGGTTCTTCTATAGAACAGACAACAAAATTAAATTTTGGTGTCATGGATCGAAGAATCTTCTCAATAATGGCGACGTCCTCCGTCTTGTCGCAGTGGATCCGCATCTTGTTGACGATTGCCATCGTTCTTGAAAAATAATCTGTAACCGACTCTCCTAATTTCATTCGAAGCATTTCAAACTCCGAACGAAGTGCTTGAAGCTGCTGCCTCTTTGCCCTCGCCGATCCTTGGTACTTCTTCTTTATGGAATCCTCAATATGCTTGGTAGTGTTCTTGCAAAGAATGGTTTCCAAGATTGAGCGATCAATAGCTTGGAAGAGATAATTATCTTTTAACGGCTGCCCTTCAACATTAGTTCTCTGCTGGTCCGTTAGCACGGTGCCTGCTGCTGGTTCTCCTACTCCAACTTCAACAATCTGCCAATACTCTTTGATCTTTAGAAGTTCTCCATCAACATGCTCCAATGATCATAGTGACCATCGAAACGTGGAATAGCTGGTTGCACCAAAGTTGTCAGAAGCCATCATTCACTACTACTGCAAAAGGAAAAACAAGTGCAATAGAAAGAACGCTGCGGCTCTATACACTCTATCTCACAAACCCTTTTTCTTTTTTGGCTCTCACAACCTCTCAACCTTGCTTATCTCACTCTCCCGACAATCTGGGACCTGTGGGTTTTGGCTCTCATACCACTGTTATGTATCTGGAATGAGAAAAATAAAAAGACAAACAAGATAAGAGACAATGAACTAATCTTCTATCACATTCTGCTCCAATTATTAACTCACAACCAGCTGCTCTCTATATAGACCTACTGCCCAACGGCTATATGCATAAAAGTAGAAATATGCAGCCACTTAAGTCCTAGATAAGTGCTCAACGTACAAACAAAATAACAAACCGAAAGACTCGGTAAATACATGCAACAGACTCCACTACCACCTGAAGACTAGGACAATATTCAACTAAATACCAAAATAAAATATTAAGTAAATACTTCCAACATTACTTGCAGGCGGTTCCTGCCCAAGCCTCGTGCAGCTCAACCATGGGGACTGTAATGTCAAATAACTGAGTCACCAACAACCACGAGTGGAACAACCAAGGCCTCGAATGATAAAACCTGTTCCTCCACAAGCTCCATCATCGATCACACTTCTATCAAAGTTGATCTTAAGGTAACCATGAGATGGGAGGCCCCCAAATGAAATAAGTAACATGAGAAGACAGACTGCAGAAGGGGAATCATAAATTTCCCTCGCTGTCAAAGACCCTTAGTGGTATGTGCTTGAATGGACTATGAAGCTTGAAGGGATGCATCTTTTATAGGCGTCAGTCAACGGCTTTGGTAAGTGTGTCCAAATAGTTGACAATTCCTGGCCAGCCAAACGTAATATGCATTATAGTAGAGGAAAATGGCTTCTATCCTTGATCCCTGAGATCCCTATTTTAGCTGATGAAGAAAGGCTCCTTAAGAGGGAATAGCAGCTGCATGGGGATTGGAGCCAGTCTCCACACCTACACTACCCATGAACGCTGAAGAAGAACGTAACCTGAAAGGTCGTGCCTGTGATAGAAATGTTCATAGAGAAATAGGGCGTACAGGAGGGGAACCTAATGGAAAGGATCCTTCAACGTGTCAAGTCTTCACGATTTACATGCAAGGACAAGGCTTTGGATTTTTTGTGTATTGAAGTACAGCCTCTCTGTGAGACTGAATATATGCATTTTCTATTTGGTGTCTTTGTTGGTTTACAAAGAATTTATTTTTACAGGACTTTTTTGGACCCTGCCAATCTGATGAGTTAGGGGCAGGGAATTAATTTATTCTCAAAAAAAGGAATTTTTATAGGAAAAAGAAAATGATTTACTAATATTGGTTATACTTATGCCCTTGATGGAACGATAAATAAGCTCGAGTGGAAATCTTTTTGGGGGTGATTGAGTGCACCATTGATCAACAAGAATCACGGAAATCAGCCACAAACTCTCATCAGGTTTCTACTGACAATATAGGATAAAATTTGTTCTATGTCCATGAGCCGGGATTTATTCTTCTTCTTAGCAACTAGAGATTCCAAGTTTGACTCTTCGATGATATATCCAAAAAAAATATGGACTTGAATAATAAGACTGAGAGTGAATCACTCCATTTCTTTTTTTTTAAACAAAAAATCTTCCTTATTCAAACATACAAATTTTCCAAAACCATCTAATCATACCCAAGTTCACTCAATGAATAAAGATGTCAGAGTTTCTATGAATATAATCCTCTTTTTCTCAATTTAATGTACAAGTTTAATAACACAAGTAAAAGACACTTGGATTATCACATGTAGCACATAAATCATCAAGGCATTTCAACAGTTTCCTAAGTAAAAACTTAGATCCCTAATGTCAAATTATTTGTTTGAGGTGAGTTTCCTCAAAAAATTCTTGATTTGTGGCTTCTTTTCATTGGCTGATGAACTGCCAATGCCTACACAGGTTTTTATCTTCAACCTATTTAAGCTAGCTGGCTTCACATTTAGTATAATAAATCATGAAATTCACATTGAAGACTGTGTAACTAAAGAAGAACAAAAATAATACCAAAACCAGCATCACAGAACGGAAGATTGAGACCACACCTGATAGGAAGAGCTCCCAAAACCATATGAATGCAATTCAGAGCCACAATCACACTTTCTGCCTGCCGCTAACAAAGATAACAGGTGAAAATAATTTATCAGTAGAAAACATATCAATAGAAAGATAACCCCATCACTCTCTTGTACAATGTCAGAGTACTAGACAAAAAATTTTGCTTGAGTTTGGCATATGTGACAATGATTAAGACTAATTTGTTTAAGCACAATTTTTGATGAAGATGCAAGTAGCTGGAAGTTAACTGCAGCATGAAATAGAAACTGCAATCTGCAGATATGGTGTTTTAATCTATCGTACCTGAGGAATGGACCACGTTGTGCAAGCTTTCTCAGTCCAATATATTGAAACTGAGAAACTTGAGGAGCAATATTGGATGAATTATAAGATTGAACGAAATCTGCAAAAGACAGCAATTACCATCTATGTACAATTACAAGGGATTAGAACTTGGTTACCAAAAGTGGGTGAGGGTGCAGGAGCAGATTCATAATCAGGGTGTGCAGAAACAAATCTCTTTTTTCTACAGAAATTAAAAAAAGAAAGAAAACTGGTGCTGGGACGGGTTTCCTGGAAGATTCTGGAGCAAGTGCAGAACCCTATGCAGAAGATTCCTGATACGAAGGGTTAGAATTATTGAAGATATCGGCACAAAAAGATTAATAAAGGCTATGGCATCATTCTTTTGTGAAATCTGGCAGATGTCTTCAACTTTTTGCAGAAGTCAAGATTTACGTACATAACCACAAAATTTTGTGAATACATGAGTAGGTAAAAGTGTTGCCTCAGAGATGCAAAGAATACCAATTTACCCATAAGAAACTAACTGCAGCATGAGTAAATACACTCTTTTCAATGCATCACACCTACAGTCTTAGCTTAAACATCTACATGTCATTTTGCATGCCTTCTGTCCAACATATCAGAACCAATACTTGAGAAAGAACCCAGGTTGCAAGACTGACAAAGGGCAACAGCTCCATGTATACAAATTTAATGAGCTATCGCTCTCTCATGTATGTACGAACAAACAGATATTCAACTAACATATAATCCAGGAAAAAACAAACTCACATATAAACCAAGGAAAAAAAGAATTCAGCAATTTTAACACAGTCCTAGAACTCATATGGATCAAGAACTCGTAGCTTGCACCATGCAATGCAATAAATTTTAATTTTCGTCCACAAGCTACTTTAAATTGGATAAATCAAGGTGATATAGTTAAGTTAGGAAAAGAAGCAAAAAATCACAATATGCTTCATCTGCTCCAAGCAAAATCTTAAATAAATCTGCTGCAGAGAAGGAATCCAATGTGAACATTGCTTCACACCTACAGACATAGCTGGAATAGTAAGGTTCATTTCTGGGCTATATTGGGAGCAGTTCGACGCATCTCTTGCAACCGAATAGAAGCACATTTACTACCAATACATACACCTTTATTACTTAAAACCTGGTTTGTTTAAGTCATACTACATAAACAAATTCTTTTAGCTACAGATAGGATTTTGCAGGTTCTTCTAAGCTTCCACCTATGCATTTAATGCAACACATGGTGCTAATAAATCATATACGATTTTTTTGATGGAAATCTGGTTATACTCCAATGAAAGTACTCGATGACCGAAAAAATCAATCATTTTACTGTTGTTTTCTTGCAATGCATCCTAAATTTGTGCAGAATAAACATTTATCTAGTATCCACTAGATGAATGTGATTTAATTTGGTCACAAATTCTAAGAAGACAGTGAATGGATGCTTTTAGTCATAACTAAGATAATTTGGAAAAAGGACTTACACAATGTAAATCACATATTGCAAGAAACCACAAGTCATTTGCGAAAAAATAGAAAAAACGAACAATATAACTGAATTTGTGATGCATTATATACTCACGAATCATCTGAAGCTTCATTGTTAAATACTGTCATGATGGCTAAACCTATTCATTATTAAGACACATCTCACAAGCTTCTTTTCCTCTTCATGAGTCATATACATGGCAACCAGCCTCGGCTTCACTGCATGAAATTTCTCTCCTGTGAGAGGTCCAGAGTTCAAAGCCTACTAGCAGCAACCTCGCCATTATTCTCATGTATTATACATATGAAGGTAGAGAAGTAGACTAAGATTTGAGTAGTTTCCAAGTAGTCTGATTGATGTAAGGTATACCATCCAAACAGCAAAATTTAGATATAGCTAACAAACAATCAAATGCTTAAAAACTTCCATAAATCCATGATATAAAAGTTTAGTTTATACCATATAAATAAAAAATTCATTGAGCAATACTCATGCTTATGTACTTTACTGATAATGTTCAATAAGAAGCAAAAAAAAAAAAAATCAATTTTTCTTGCCAACACATTATAATGCAATCTGGAATTGCCGATAATAAGCAATTTATCTAGTATATAAAGGTAAATCAGTTGACTTGCCCGAGGTGAAACGAATGAAATCACACAGTTCTGCTATTGGTAGTGGCACGTGGGATGTGCCCACTAGTTAAGTCCCCTCTCAAACCAGTGAAATCATGTCTGCCACGTTAATGTAAAACCAAAAACAAAATCTTTCTCGAAGCTTCAGGTTCATTCACAGGAACCAAACAACAAAGCAACAACAAGCATGGTGTGAAACAAATGAAACTACATATTTTTTTGTCAACAACAGCAGCACTCACTATGAGACACCTGGATTAGTCCGCTCTCAAAACAACAAAGTTCTATCCATAATGTTAATGTGAAAGATTTCTAATACTAGCAACAAGATATGGTACAAGGCCCATTAGAATAAGTCTTCTGCAAAACTCACAAATTGTGCCCCCAACATTAATATGAAATTGAATCTAATCTCTCTCAAAGCTTCAGGTTCATCCAGAGGAACTAAAGAACAAAAGACAACAAGCTTGATAGAGTTCAAACCAAACATTTGTATCATCGGCAATTAGACTCCATATGAGCCCACCAATTTAACTGTCACTCAAACCTGGGAAATCACTTCCCAATGTTAATACAGAAATGAATCCAAGCTCTCTCTCTCTCTCTCTCTCTCTCACACACACACACACACACATTCATAGGAAGTCAACAGACTTGCAACAAGCAATATAAATGCAACAACAGATTTAGAAACTCACCCATCTGAGACATCCACTTCCTGTTTTGATGTTATGAAGCCAAAAGAGACCCTTTATTTCTGAGCCATTAAAGGGGATCAATTCGATACTATCGTGATGCTAAATTTGCCTCTAAAAAATTATTGAGACCGCTGCAAGAAGTTTCATTATAAACTCATTAGACTCTCCAAAGAACTTCTCAACCAACAACTTTAACTGAAAAAGAAAAAGGAAACAAAATAATAATTCATATGTCAAGAAATATTTTGACTGAGTTGAAACCTGATATGGACTTTCTCATATGCACATATTAATATAGTTTCAACTAAAAAAATATTGATGAAAATCAAATAGTTGGAACCCAGCCCAAAAAACATCAGCACACTTTCTATCTTATTGACAAATTTTAAAATCTTTCTTTTCATCATCCAATTCTTGATACCTACAAATTTGTCAAATATATGCACTTTGTAAGCATATGACAACTGAGTGCTTAGCATAGGATTCACACATATAATATAAAGAATCAACTAGAGGATGTCAGTCAGCAAATAACAATTCCCCACACCTTCATAAAGTTCAAATGAATATATGCTGAAGAACGAGACAAGAAATTCCTTTACCCATCAATTCAAACACCATCATCAAAATTAGTTGTTTGTAGCATAAAAGGAAACCTATATGAAAAGTATTAATTAGAACGGGAACTATCTAGATTGCTAGAATATGTTGTAGATAATGTATTTATTTCTGAGTTCTAATTTAAGCTCATACATACATACATATATGTCAAGGATTGCTAAGCCCGTACTAGGTCCAGCACTGGTTGCCCAACGGCACAGTTTGATACGATACCATGCAATTTTGTTCTAGACCCATACCGACATAGCAAAACTGGGGGAGGGCAAGGGAGAGAGAGAGAATGGGAGAAAGAAAAAGAGAGAGAGGGGGAGGTGGAGAGGGAGAGGAAGGGAGGGAAAGAGAGAGAGAGGGAGGAGGATGGCTGTAGAGGGTCGGGGGTGGGGAGGGGCGGAGGAAGGGCTCTTCCCTCTTATTTTCTTGTTTCGTTTGAAACAGGAGCCCCGAAGTTGCCTTTTTTTATTTTAAAAATTTTAAGTGAAGTCGGCAAGGAGACTCCACAGGCCTCCTCTAGCAATCCCTCTTTGTCCCTCCCTTCCTCTCCGTCTCCCTCCCTTTCTCTCTATATCTTTTTCTCTCTTTCCTTCTCCCTCTCTCCATCCCTTGCTTGTCTCGAACTAAGGGGCTAAACTGTGCCGGTCCACATCGGTATGGCTCGATATGCTCCGAACCGGATGGTTCGGGCCGTAAAACGAACCATTATATATATATATATATATATATATATATATATATATATATGCGCGCACGTGCACGTGTGTGTAGGTGCGGGTGCGGGTGCGTGTGTCTGTGTACATATAGCAACTCTTGGTAATAAAAACTGCCAATGAGTTTGGTAAGAAACAAAAAAGAAAACACGCATTTTTATTACTTGGGGGGGGGGGGGTGCACTTGGTATGAGCTCATTGCACTAAATCTTCTCTCAATCCAACAAATTGTGGCCACGACATTAATAGGAAACCAAATATAAGCTGCCTCAAAGCTTCAGGTTCATTCACTAGACATAGACAATAAACCAATAGCCTTGTTACGGACCAAAAAAACCCCACGTATTTCTATTGCTAGGGGCCACACCTGGTAAGAGGCAGCCACATTAAGTCATCTTTTAAAGTTGGTCCGCTATATTAATATGAAACTGAATTCAAGCGCTCTCTTGAAGTTTCAAGTTTTTACATAGGGCATAAATGACAAACTAATAATGAATTTGGTAACAAAAGAAACACAGAGTTACAAGGGCCACAATTGTTATGAGCCCACCGTATTAAGTCTTCTCTCAAACCTACAATTTGCACCCATGACAATAATGTGAAATTGAATCAAGGTTAAAAATGAGCTTATTATGAAATAAATAAAACGTGTTTCTTTTACTGTGGACCACATTGGTAGTCCACCACATTATTTCTTCTCTCAAATTTACAATTGTGCACACAGTATTATTGTAAAACTAAATACAAGCTCTCTCTTGAAGCTTAGGTTCATCCATAGGATTTAAACAACAAACTGACAAAGGCGATGTATTTCTATTACCAGGGGCCACACACAGTATGAGGCCACCACATTATGTTTTCTCTCAAATCCACAAATTGCAGCCACGATTAATGTGAAATCAAATTCAAGCTCTCGAATTGAAGCTTTACATAGGCTTGTATAAACAATAAAGGGAAAATAGGCTTGTATAAACAAACAAACCAGACATTTTTGTTACTAGGGGTACACGCGGTATGAGCCCACTACATTGTCTTTTCTACAACCTACAATTTGCACCCATGATATTAAGCAAAATTAAATTTAAGCTCTCTCTCAAAGCTCACGTTCATTCACAAGACATAAATCACAAACCAACAAAGCTTAGTATGAAACAAAAGAAATTATGTATTTTTATTACCAAGGGTCACATTGGTATAAGCTCACTGCATTAAGTCTCCTTCCAAACCTACAAATTGCTTTCACGATATTAAATGTGAAGCTGAATTCAAGCTCTCGCAACTTTGGATTCATTCATATGTCATAAATGACAAACTGGAAATGAGATTGGTATGAAACAATAGAAACCACACACTTCTATTACCATGGGCCACACTCGATATGAGTCAGCGCATTAAGTTTTCTTCCAAACTTACAAATTATCCCTGCGACATTAATGGATACCAAACTTCAGATGCATTCATAAAAATAAATGACAAACCCACAAATAGTTTGATATTAAAAAGAAAACCACATATTTCTATTACTAGGAGTTGCACTAGATATAACCAACTACATTAAGACTTCTCTAAAACCTAGAAATTGCACCTACAATATTAATGTCCAATAAAATTCAAGTTTCCTCTTGAAGTTTCGAGATCATTAACATAAAATAAATGACAAATTCACAACGAGCCTACTATAAGGCAAAACAAACCACTCATTTGTATTACTGGTATAGGCGCCACCACGATATTAATGCAAAATTAAGTTCAAGCTTGCTCTCGGAGCTTCGAGTTTATTAGCGCAAAATGAACCGAGCAACATCAAGTATAGCACGAAACAAAAGAAACCACATATTTCTATTACCGACAGCGGCACGCAGTATAAGATTAAATCCTCTCTCAAACCTGTGGAATTACGCCCACAACATATCTGTAAAACCGGATGCAACCTCTCTTTGGAAACTTTGGGTGCCGGAACTAAACGACAAATGAACAACTGCTATATGAAGGCAAGAAAGGGTTCAGACACTCACCAAACCAAGCTACAACAATAGCCACCTCATGAAGCCACCAAAGGAGCCCCCATCACAGCCCTTCCAAGAATTGGCATGCGTGAAGCCATTAGAGGGGATTCCATCTACGCCCTCGACATCAGTCCCATACCATCCATACCTAAGAAACGGGCAGCCAGGCCTCAGCACTGCTGCGCCTTCAATTGTGGCCTTCTCCCAGGAGTCGGATCCGTTCCCCAGGATTAGGAGTCAATGGCACGCCAAGAGCCAGGATCCCTCCATTGACTCGGCACAGAGGCCGTCTGGCGAACCCATGGGTCGCTTTACGCCCTTCTGATCCCGGACCAGCTCCTCGGTTGGGACCGCCTGGAGGAGGTGCTGAAGGCTGGTGGTGGCTCCGGATCGAAGCCATGATCGACTTGGTGCCTGAGTTCCGGGGAGGGGGCCGTGGACGGATGCTCGGAGACGGGGGGAAATCGAAGGCCCTTACCATGGCGATGGGGTTGGGCTGGTGGACTCCTAGACAGGTAACGGGGGTCATAGGATTGAAATCATAAAGTGGTGTAAAAATAGGGCACACCAATGAAATAGATATGGTCGTAATAAAGCTTTGGATCTCTCATATAGAAATTTTAAGCTTAAATAGAAATAGGAGTCTTATGATGGATGATACTTACAAGAGAAGTTCATTGAAATTGTTTCAGCTTTCCTCTCGTCCCAGAAGCAAAACCCTAAGGTGCGCTTTGTGAGAAGCGATGTTGGAGAAGGGCTTTAGCGGTAGTCGGCGTTGGCAACGGAAGAGGTAGAGGATTCGGCCGCTGACTCGCCGGTGGAGGATGTTGGCGACGGATCAGAGGACGCCGATTGCATGGCAGCCATGTCCGACGATGTTATGCCGCCATTAAAAGAGAGGGCGGGACGGCACGCACGCTCGAGAGAGAACAAGAAGCACAAGAAGGAAAAGGTGGGGGCCCGGGAAGCGAGAGAACAATATCAAGGTGAAGAAGTGCGAGAAGAAAAGGTTGGGAGGAGGGAAGGAAACGTGACATGGTCACAGAGAGCTGTGGCTGGGGATTGGAGCCATGATCGACTTGGTTTACTTCCTCTTTATTTCTTTTTTTTCGAGAAAAAATGTAAAACCATAATCTAATTGTTCCATCGGTACATTAAAAATTTCAATTGTATAAGATTTCTAAACGTGTCCGCTATAAGCACCATTTACGGATGCGAGCCACGCATCTATGCCGTAACCTCCCCGATTGGGAAAACACAGACCGCGCGCTTCTCCACAGTTTATAGTCATCTAGTCCAAAAAGAAAACGAAAAGAAAATCCGGTTCTCTAGATTTCAAATTTAAATCGCGCGCTTACGCAATTTTTTTCTTATTTCTCTCATGGTAAGGTTTCTACGCTGCGCACGCAGAAAATGATGCTCAAGGGTGCAACCTGAAACTAGCGCTCCACATTATCTAACGTTTAATATTTCATAAAAAATTACTGATTTCAATAAAGCGAACCGTGAAGCACTGAAGGAGGATGGATGGATGGATGAGGTGGACTGGAGAAAGGATGGACGAGGCAGAATTCATCCCTCCCCTGCTTGTTTAATGAAATATGGAAAGATGGATGAAAATACTTTTTTTTATTTAGTAATAAAAAATTGAAAAAAATTAGATTATATTTATGAGATATTTTTATTAAACTATTTTTTTTGGTAAATACGGCATTTCATATAGTTCTAACGTGAGTACATCCAGCCATATCAGAAGAAAGTAGAGAGTACATAGTACAAGGTATCTCTCCTACAGATGTCCAAATGATCTTCCCAGAATGCCGAGCAACAAATGAGGCAACCCAATCTACTACGCTGTTCGCCTCCCTAAACACGTGTAAAGCCTGAAAATCAATCAACTCCTGAGCCAACCTACGAGTATCATGGATAAGAGGATGACCATCACCATATCTGTCCACTCCCCTAACCCAATCAATCACAACAGAGGAGTCCCCCTCAAGGCATATATGCTCAGCACCAAGTATCCGTCTCGCATAAGATATCTCCTCCCAAGCTGCCCGCAGCTCTGTCCCAACAACAGAAAGTCCAGGCGTATGACGGCCACCAGTTGCCATCATCCTCCCGAAATGATCTCTGATCACAAAACCAACACCTCCAGACAACCAATTCACTGACATACTATCATCGAAGTTCACTTTGAGATAACCAAGAGATGGGGGTACCCAAGAAACAAGGACGAACCTGGGCACTGTGATAGCGGAAATAGTATCCCAGATGTCCCTGACCATTCCAGAAGAGAAACTCGCAGTAGCTGTGGTGATCTCCCTCGCATGACATATAGCTCTATCCACCACCATCCTCGGGGATAACCTCCTGCCCTCGAACATGCCAGCATTCCTATCCAACCAGATGTAATAAGCCAAATATGCCCAATGAATCCCCACCTCAACAGTACTTGGCCTTCGCATGGAAATTCTCAGCCAATGAATCAAGTTCTGTACCAACTCGACTGAGTGGGGCAGTAGGTCAGGTAATCTCCTCCAAATCTTCCTGGCCCTGGAACACTGCAGCAAAACATGGTCAAAAAAGATAGGACGTGGATCTCGTCTCCTATCAAAAAAGATAAGACGTGGATCTCGTCTCCTATCAAAAAATTAATAAAAATTAATTTTATCAATGTACAAATCCATTTCTCCTAATTTATTCATCCTTTTTTACATCCTCATTTTCGTCCATCTTCCTTAAAATTTTTTTGAACCAAATAGTAAATAAAAATTATCCATTCTTCCAACATCATCCACTGACCTCAACCAAATACAGGATTAAAAAATATCTGAAAAAGAAGAACAAGCCTCAAAGTAATTATGAGACGGAAGCATACACATGCCAATTACAATGACAGTTCAATTATCTTTTGTATGTAATTGTTGGAAAAAACTTAAGCAAATTGACTCCATGATTGCGCCGAAAAAATAATGCAAACTGCTCATATTTCTAAAATACACATTCGCAACCTTTCAAAAATTTGTTGACAGCGATCCTTCCTTTGATAGGAATGCACATAAAAAGGGGAAAGTATACAATATGGAAGAACACTGCAAATTCATTAATCAAATATCTAGCTGTTTGTCCCTGCATACTATCAAAGACGCCTTATCCCTCTCCCTCTTCTCCTCGAGGGTCATGCATGAAGCAGAATCCTTGAACTGATTAGACGTTCATCTTGGAATCAGTTCACTGCCATGGGTTCTTTCTTGTATTTCTAGCCCTTCTTTGATTGCTCGAAGAGGTTTTAGAACTCTGCAGATAAGAACCAGATGGTGCTATGGGACTACATATCAGCATTAAAGATAACATCAGATGCTTATATGGTTTGACATACTAATTAGTCTTCAACTTTCCTCAGATCCTGTTATTCGGAGGTTTCAAGTAAATACATTTTACTCAAGCACAGGAGTAAAATTTACTCAGCAGCCATGAAAAAATTAGGCATGCGAAAAAGCCGATGTATCACTGGCTAATCCAGGCATATTCTGACAATGACAAACTAAAAGCCAATGGAACTAGAAGACTGCATGCTTCAGCTCAGATCTCCAAAGTTGGTCAAAAATAAGAATAATGGAATACAACTTTTGGTGAAGTAGTTGACAAAATATAGAACATTGAAAAGCTACTAAAGATTTGAAATTATTTCACCTCCTTAAAATGGGTTAGCTGGAATTTTTTTGTTTCCTATTCCTGTCCTCCTAACTCGATCAAACCCTTGTCCATCGGTCTCCACAAATGAAGACATAAGTAAATAAAATTCGAAGCAACATCAGTACTGCAACTGTAGATCAAGTGGGAAACCTACAGAAAGATTCATAAACCTGTAATAAGTGAGCTTGTACATGAGGCAATTCAACATTGTTGGAGTTGCATGAGCTTGTACATGAGGCAATCAACATTGTTGGATTTGCATGAGCTTGTACATGAGGCAATTCAACATTGTTGGAGTTGCATGAGCTTGTACAACTTGAGACAACAGTAGCTAGAAGGCCACAAAATATCAGCATTTCCTTTTGATCGTCTAATTCTCAATATACTCAAGTTTATTACTATTGCAATCAACTAGAGTATGCCAGTCTTGCAGAATAGCATATTGCCATGATTGACAGGTTAATTAACCTCTAAGAAAATTTCAGTCAAATAAAATATAGAAAAATGGCAGACAATATACTCTTTCAACCAGCAAGGCAAGCAAAATTAACTTTAAATCCCCAACAAGAAAAGAATTCTATGCAAATATCAAACCCACAAAACAAGATGGAATATTAAGATTTTTCTAGACTCAAAAGGCACCCTTTGAGATGTCAATTCTTTTGCGGATGACTAGAAACATACCTTTTACTTATTGCCCCCCGTCAAGTAGTTTGACCATGTTTAGTTGAGATATCTTCAAATAATTTAAAACTTCCATATATGCATTCAGATGACAATTAATGCCTTGAAATCATGTGAAAAAAAAAATAACCAACTCATATTTACTTATACTTTACCAAATATATCCAATGAGTACACATGCACATTGCATGGATACAATTTGAATCCTTTTAACTTATTCGTAGTAATCTATATCTGTCTAGAATAAACACTATCTCTTACATTAATGTGAGTCCATCGACTTGCCAATGACTAAACTCGAGAATTCTAGTCTCTTCAAGAACTTTCTAAACCATAAAGAGTACATTAATGAAAAGCTGAATTCAAGAACTATCGTGAATGTTTCCAATTCATATATAATATATAACCAACAAGTGAAAATAACATGGTTAGCCTCTTATCAATGACACGAAAAATAATGACGGGACAATTATGCAGCCATACTTTGATAAAATCTGGCCTGGCTTTAAAGCATTGACCTACCCAATTGGGGACGAGGACACATGCGTGGCATTGTTGAGACATGAACAGCAACTGCCTCTGCCAGTCCATTTTCCATCTGTACCATGCATGTGGAATCAAAGCAAAGCATGAAACAGTTGCCTGATATATCTATGTTCTCGAAGTTGATATTGACTTCTCAATATATTGCATGAAAGTTCCTTTTGTTTTTAACAGGAAAATCAGTCCATGAAAAAGTGCTCTTTTCAAATCACAGCATGTCCATTGGAAATAATGTCAAAAAGCAAGAAAAGATTGCTGAGACCATGCACTACCACATAAAATACTTGAGATGTCACACTGTCGGTCCTTCCAAAGTTAGCTAACTGTAGTTTTTGGAAACTAAAAAATTAACAATTCTTACTGATGCAGCATTTCACCTAAAAGACTCTCTTCCTTTAGAAGTAACATTAATATTCAAATTATGAAAACTAGCTCCTTTTTGTCAGTAGGACATGATTTCTAATGTCAATATTAGTGACCATTTAGAGAAAAACATGAATTAACCTTTTATTGGTATGCTTACCAACCTCACGGCTGCCAAGTTGATCCACTTGATGATCCATGTAGTCTCAACAATTTCACTTGCAAAAGAGAATAGTGTTCACTCGGCTTATGAGGCAATTACAGGACCTGAATGATGTACTAATGATACAGATTGCAGATGCCAGCGAACTACTTGAGAATTGAGATAGATAAACTTCAAAACCTCTTACCAGAATGTCAAGCCAACCAACTGCAAGTGCTAATGAACATATTGAAGACCCATAGGGAATGTATTTTGTGCATACTAAGAAATTCAAATATATCTCACGCCCTAAAGGAATCTTACCATGGTGGTCTTATCATTGCACAAGAAGATAAAAAACGACAATATCCTTCGTATGGTTATTTAAAGACACAATCAAAATAAAAGTTATACACAGTGATTTTTCTCAGAAGAACCAGACATCTAATAAATATGATTCTCTAATCAAGTTACTAAGCCACTGATCAAAAAAACACTGAAGAGGTAAATTTGAAAAACAAAGGGGCAATTGCATAGATCACTAATTGGAATATAACATGTTTAATGAGGGTTCATTCTGTTACAAACCTACAAAGTGTAATACCAATGAGCGAGGTCTTACAAGAATAGAACTTTAATCACTTAATGATCAATCATTGTACCATATAATGGTCAAAAGTAATTAAACCAACAAAAAAAAGATCATGCGGATAGTAAAAGAAAGATTGAGTAAGATTCAAGGAATAATAATCCAACTAGTGCAACTAAGAATACCATTTCACATTAGAACAAGATTATTCTACCAAAAGGTATATCCAAATCAAATAGATAAGATCATGACAAAGGATCATATCAAGTACATAATTATTTTAAAATAAGAGAACTGGAGAAAATGATGTCGCCTGATAGATCACTAAGGGCTCGTTTGGTTCGCGGGAAGCATTTTTCCTCCTAGGAATATGATTCCTGGGAAGAAGATTCCTAGAAAGAGAATGCCTGGGAATGTACTTTTGGCATGTTTGGTTAAACATGAAAAGTGACAAATTTTTAGAGTGCTTATGTTTAGTTGACCATCCACTTTTCTGGAAAAGTTATGTGTAATTTCTATTATACCCGTAATAAAAATTAGGTCTTTAATGCCTCTTTAATGCTGAAGGGCCTTTTTGGGAAAAAATAAAAATGAAGTGATTCCCACCTCATGGGAAAGTTACTTTTCCATGTTTCTTATGGGAAAGATTTTCAAAGTTACTTTCCCATGTTTCTCATGGGAAAGACTTTCCCATGCAATGTGGGAATCATATTTCCATGGGAATATAACTTTCCCATCTCTCTCCTTTGAAAACTTCCACCAAACAAGAGGCATCTCATTACTTTTCCATTAACCACACTTTCCCCCCTTCTTTTTCCGCGAACCAAACGAGCCCTAAGAAAATCAAACATGTAAATTGACAAGTCTTTTTTGCAAGCCTGCAAGCTTTGAATGAATTGTTGTCTATGTCCTGGTTAGAAGGCTGTCATAATCCTAGGAAAGGAAAAACAAAATAAAAACAAAAGCAAGCATTTAAAATCCCACAACGGAGAATGAAAATTGCTGTGTCAGATCCACATTGAATGAGAAGAAAAAGAAGCTGAAGAATAAAAAGAAAGAACGGTACTGCTACCAATCAACAAGGCACCCTGGAAGCCAAGTCAATGACTGCTTATCCACATAAAATATTTCCATTAGCTGCCATGCTGCTTTCAAACCAGTAGGCTCCTCATGGTGCTGTGGCAGAAGAGTTGATTAACTTCAATAGAGGCAGCTATTAGAGAAAGAGAAAAAAGACTTTGGTGTTAATAAAAACCTCACATATGATGTTAAAAAAAGTATATAAATAACAAAGAACAAAAATGATAAACAAGGAAAGGATGAACCACAAATGTTTTGAGAAACTATCAATTGCTTCCCTTCGAATGCAACTTTATTAGCAAGCTACAGAACAAACTCACCTGCAGAAACATCTTTGGGTCCTCAACCACTGTGCTTGAAGGAAGCCTTGGGGTCCCAAGAAGATCATTTATGTGACAACTGACTCCAAAACATGTTCCTACCTGCATGTGCCACAAGCATCATATTAGAGAACAGCTTACAGCCCGTATCCATTTTCTGCTGATCTGCATGCACAAAAATGCAACAAAGTTTCTACCAGCCCTTCATAGGTTGTTTCCCTATTTTACCACAGAAAAGGTTCGTCGATCCAAAACAACTGACTACAAGAACCTATCATTACTGGGTATAAACAGTAAAAGTTTGAAGGCTAATACCAATTGTGATACCCAACTGTTGGGGGAAAATAAATCGCTCTGAAGCACGTGAGCAGATCGCCAGCACGTGATTGAAGGCGCCCAACCTGAGGGCGCCCGACCTGGAAGCGTCCGACCCGAGGGCGTCCGACCTGAAGGCGCCCGACTTGGAAGCGCCCGACCTGGAGGCGCCCGACCTGAAGACGCCCGGCTCCAGAGGCGCCCAACCTAAGGGCGCCCGACCTGGAAGCGTCCGACCCGAGGGCGTCCGACCTGGAGGCGTCCGACTTCAAGATGCCCAACTGAAAGTCCGACCTCAGGGCTCTCGATCCAGCGCCCGGCCAGACGCTCGACTCCGAGACCCCCGACCTGGGCACCCGACCTCAGCACCCTCGACCTCGGAAGTCCGACCTCGCTACCTATCTGTTGCGGTCACATCCTTCTGCAGCTCGACCAAGGACCATGCTCTGCTCCGGCTCACTCAACAATCAATGCGCATGGCCTCTGCTGATCTCCGGCTTACTCAACAATCAATGCGCATGGCCTCTGCTGATCTCCGGCTCACTCAGCAATCAATGCGCATGCTATCTACGGATCTCAAGTCCTCCACGGCAAACAGCTGACCCGCTCGACTACGTCCGATCAGCCACGACGACTCACTGGCTCCAGCATGATCTCCTACGGCAATGCATTAATTCACACGATCGTGCATATTTATACGACATGCTCAATCATGACGGTAACCCGTTTGCCTCGTCACATCACAGATAATCCTGTATCCCTCTATAAAAGGGGAACCCCTCCATCCGAGGAGGGGTTGGACTCTGAAACTTCTGAGACATATTTCCTCTCCTCTCATACATTTGCCCCCTCTGACTTAGGCATCGGAGGGCTGGTGCCGAAAACCCCAGCCACCGGCTTTTTGCAGGTCCCCCGGAGGACGCCGCCCGCCGACGGACCACCACCCGCTATCTCACTCTGGAGCTCCTCCTTCTCAGCCGACGGCCACCCCCGGGTCCAATTTCCAGCAACAGTTGGCGCTAGAGGAAGGGCCCTAGTCGTGGCCATGAAGTTGAGAAGCAAAGGAGCCTCCAACGCCTCCCGGCATTTTCCACCAAGTCCTGGACACTCTGTCCAGAATTCGCCATCTCCGGCTGATCCAGTTCCCCAAGTCCAGCCGGAACAGTTCAACATCCTGGTGCAGCAAGTTCAAGCCTTGGCCGCAGCCGTCCAAGGCCTGCAACGTGAGGAAGCCCCACCTGTGCCGCCTCCGCAGGCCCAGGTCCAGCCAGTGCTTCCTCCAAACGGACCGGTGCCCCAGGGCCAGAACCTCCACGACTCCTCAAGGGCCAACAATGAAGAATGATGCTGTCGCCAAGGCTCAGCCCGGGCGTCTCCCCGGAGAGAATTGCCAGGGAGGAGCATAGACAGAAGGCCACAGCTGTCGGAAGCCGAGTCAGCCCCGGGCCGTCACGAGCCGGAGCAGACTACTGTGGCGATCCCCCAGGCTGGGGAGCTCGACAGGAAGGTCGAGAACCTTGAGCGCCAGATTGAAGCGCTTCACAGCAGGAAGGCAAGGCGCGAGGGCGACTTTGAGTTTACCACCAAATCCTCCTTTTCTCGCCAGATCGAGGATGAGCTGGTCCCACCGAGGTTCAAAATGCACCAAGTGGAGCCCTACAACGAAACTACCGACCCCTCGATCATTTGGAAAGTTACCCGAGCCCTCATGGCATTGCAAGGGTCCTCGGAGGCTGTGCTTTGCAAGGCCTTCCCAGCAACTCTTCGGAGAACAGCTCGGCTTTGGTTCTCTGGACTGAAGCCGAGCACGGTATCCTCCTTTGAGCAGCTCAGCAGGCAGTTCGCCACCAACTTTGCTGCCAGCCGGCGCCAGCGGCGAACATCGGATTCCCTTCTGAACGTCAAGCAAAAGGAGGGGGAATCCCTCAGAGAATACCTCGACCGCTTTACTGCTGCAACCTAGGAGGTCCGCGAGCTCGACCAGTCGATAGTCATGTCGGCACTAAAGACTGGGGCTCGCTCCTACAGATTCCTCTTCTCCATTGAGAAGAGCTTTTTCCGCCGACTTCACTGAAATGCTGGCCCGAGCTCGGAAGATGCGAAGACCGAGGAGGCTATCGCCTTCAGGCGGGGCACGACCGAGCAGGCCTCAAAGAAGCAGAAGAAGCGTCGTGAAGAGCGCGGCCTCCCGAGAAGCCGATCTCCTCATCGAGATAAGAACCTGCCTCAGTTGAGGAGCCCACCTCGACCGTGGGGACGGCTTCGACCAAGGTCCAGCCTCGACTGAGATCTCCACCGCGGCCATGAATGCCCTCGGGGAGGTACAAGAATTACACCCCCCTGAATGCCCCCCGAGCAGAGGTCCTAATGGAGATAGAAGGTCGAGACTATTTCCGACCTCCACCCCCGATGCGGGATACCGGAGCTCGGCGCAATCCTAGGAAGTATTGTCGTTTCCACCGGGACCTCGGCCACGACACGAAGGATTGCTTTCAGCTCCGGGATGAGATCGAGGCGCTTATTCGTCGCGGAGTACTCAACCGGTTCGTGCGAAACCGGCATGAGGAAAGAAGGCCAGTGAAAAATGCCGCCCTGCCCGAAAATCCGAATGACAACGGGCCTATCGCCGGCACCATCAACACCATTGGAGGAGGAAGCTCGGCTGAAGAACCAATCGAGGGAAGGACCCCTCCGAAGCGCCCGCGCACCTCCGAAGCCATCTCATTCTCGGACGAGGACTTGGAAGGAGTTGAGACGCCTCATGACGACGTTGTGGTCATCTCCATGATTGTAAATAAATTTGATGTAAAGCGCGTCCTAGTTGATAATGGAAGCTCGGCTAATATTTTGTACTACGATGCCTATCAAAAATGGGGATGACAGAAAGCCAGCTTCGGAGAATGAACGCTCCATTGGTCGGATTTACCAGGGATTCGATCCCAGTCGAGGGCGAGGTCGGCCTCCTTGTCACGGTCGGGCTCGCTCCCCGAGAAAGTACCGTAAGGACGGACTTCCTAGTGGTCCGCCTATCTTCGGCCTACAACGCCATTCTTGGACGACCAGGGCTAAATGCCCTCCGAGCTGTGGTCTCGACCTATCACCTGCTTATGCGGTTCCCCACCGACCGAGGAGTAGGCGAAGTTCGTGGGGACCAGGCAATAGCTAAGCGGTGCTATATGGCAACTCACCGAGCAAAGCAACTAGCTAAGGCACCAAGCCGGGAGGAGCTACCGGCCAAGGCGCCAACCCAAATGTCAGATCAGATGCTGCCCATCGAAACCTTGGAAGTGCGGGACGATCCCCGAAAAGGACGGGTAGAACCTGGAAACCCGACAAAGCTCGGATGCCCGACCAAGCTCGGATGACCGACCAAGCTCGGATGCCCGACCAAGCTCGAATGCCCCAGCCAAGCCTGGAACGCCTCGGCACGTCGATGTCGAGCTTGGTCTCGATCTCCCTCAAAGACCCCGACTAAGATCGAGATGCCCCGTTGTTCGACAGTGAGCCCAAGCTTCCTCGACCTTGGGAAGCGTCACCAGGTCGACAGCGAGCCCAAGCTCCCTCGACCTCGTGCTCGATTCCTCGACTAAGGTCGGGATGCCCTGCTGAGTCGACAGTGAGCCCAAGCTCCCTCGGCCTCAGAAAGCATCACCAGGTCGACAGCGAGCCCAAGCTCCCTCGACCTCGTGCTCGATCCCCCGACTAAGGTCGGAATGCCCTGCTGAGTCGATAGTGAGCACAAGCTCCCTCGGCCTCGGAAAGCGTCACCAGGTCGACAGCGAGCCCAAGCTCCCTCGACTTCGTGCTCGATCCCTCGACTAAGGTCAGGATGCCCCGTTGAGTCGACAGTGAGCCCAAGCTCCCTCGACCTCGGGAAGACAACAACGGGATAGTACCTTCTCGGACCCCCGAGGCCTTCAACAACGGGATAGTACCTTCGCGGACCTCCGAGGCCTTCAACAACGGGGTAGTACCTTCGCGGACCCCCCGAGGCCTTCAACCACGGGGTAGTACCTTCGCGGACCCCCGAGGCCTTCAACCACGGGGTAGTACCTTCGCGGACCTCCGAGGCCTTCAACAACGGGGCAGTACCTACGCGGACCCCCGAGGCGTGTGCAGACGCGCCCAAAGCGGACTACAGGCCGAAGAGCACCGCTGAAAGCCAACTTCGGAGCGGAGTCTGTTGCCCAAGGTGACAAGCCAAGAGGGGGGGTGAATTAGTTTTTCTAACTTTTTGATTTCTTAATCGAGTTAATTGATGAGTAAGTAATTGTAGTAAAGTAAGACAATACACAATGCAAACACACAAGAAATATAGTGGTTCGGTGCTCTCCTAAGCACCTACGTCCACTTCCCAAGCGACCCCTTGGGAATTCACTATAATCCCGCGGATTACAGTTGGATTGTTTTCCGGGCTCACAATCCAAAAACCTTTACACTTTGGTTTCCGGGATCACCAAAAACCTATGTTGGTTTTACGGGCTCACCAACGAACCTTCACAATTGATTTTACGGGTTCACCAACAGCCAACGTTGGTTTTACGGGCTTACCAACAACCTATGTTGGTTTTACGGGCTTACCAACAACCTACAATGTTGGTTTTACGGGCTTACCAACAAACCTTACAACAAGAATAAAGAACAAGGAACTAAAGCTCCTAAATGAGCAAATAATACAATTATGAGCTACAAAGAAGAGTTTAGAATATAGTTATCCCTTTAATAAGGCTCTTCTCTTCTTTGTCATGATTGCTTCACTCTTCAAGGGTTGGTGGAGCTCTTAATGTCTCTTGGAATCTGCTCAACCACTTCCTTTTGGCTCTTTGAATGAAGCAATTGAATAAAGCTTGCTTTGCTAGGGTTCTCTCTTGAATGCACTTGATGTATTTTCCAAAGCTTACTTCCTCTGATGAATACTCCCTCTTAAATACTTCTCCAACCTCCAAATAGTCCTTCCTGACCGTTGGATTGAAGAAACTAGCCGTTTATAGCCGTTGGAAGTCCAAAAAGCACTTCTGCACAACTAGCCGTTATGCTTCTGCCCGTGCTTGGGTCGACCCAAACTTTTCTGGGGTCGACCCAAACCACTGTTCATCGGACTTGGGTCAGCTCAAGCTTTTCTTGGATCGGCCCTCTCAGAAAATCCAGAACCTTGTATTTCAGCCTTTCTTCACTTGGGTCGACTCAACTCTTTTAGGGTCGACTCAAAGATCAGTTGGGTCGACTCAATTTTCACTTGGGTCGACCCTCTCAGGAATTCCAGAGACTTGTTTTCTTGACATTTCAATCTAGGGTCGACTCAACTTTTTCTGGGGTCGACTCAAGGTTGGGTCGACTCAAGGTTGGGTCGACCCAAGGTTGGCCTCCCGAGAAGCCGATCTCCTCACCGAGATAAGAACCTGCCTCAGCTGAGGAGCCCACCTCGACCGTGGGGACGGCTTCGACCAAGGTCCCGCCTCGACTGAGATCTCCACCGCGGCCACGAATGCCCTCGGGGAAGTACGAGAATTACACCCCCCCTGAATGCCCCCCGAGCAGAGGTCCTAATGGAGATAGAAGGTCAAGACTATTCCGACCTCCACCCCCGATGCGGGATACCGAAGCTCGGCGCAATCCTAGGAAGTATTGTCGTTTCCACCGGGACCTCGGCCACGACACGAAGGATTGCTTTCAGCTCCAGGATGAGATCGAGGCGCTTATTCGTCGCGGAGTACTCAACCGGTTCGTGCGAAACCGGCCATGAGGAAAGGAGGCCAGTGGAAAATGCCGCCCTGCCCGAAAATCCGAATGACAACGGGCCTATCGCCGGCACCATCAACACCATTGAAGGAGGAAGCTCGGCTGAAGAACCAATCGAGGGAAGGACCCCTCCGAAGCGCCCGCGCACCTCCGAAGCCATCTCATTCTCGGACGAGAACTTGGAAGGAGTTGAGACGCCTCATGACGATGCTGTGGTCATCTCCATGATTGTAAATAAATTTGATGTAAAGCGCGTCCTAGTTGATAATGGAAGCTCGGCTAATATTTTGTACTACGATGCCTATCAAAAAATGGGGATGACAGAAAGCCAGCTTCGGAGAATGAACGCTCCATTGGTCGGATTTACCAGGGATTCGATCCCAGTCGAGGGCGAGGTCGGCCTCCTTGTCACGGTCGGGCTCGCTCCCCGAGAAAGTACCGTAAGGACGGACTTCCTAGTGGTCCGCCTATCTTCGGCCTACAACGCCATTCTTGGACGACCAGGGCTAAATGCCCTCCGAGCTGTGGTCTCGACCTATCACCTGCTTATGCGGTTCCCCACCGACCGAGGAGTAGGCGAAGTTCGTGGGGACCAGGCAATAGCTAAGCGGTGCTATATGGCAACTCACCGAGCAAAGCAACTAGCTAAGGCACCAAGCCGGGAGGAGCTACCGGCCAAAGCGCCAACCCAAATGTCAGATCAGATGCTGCCCATCGAAACCTTGGAAGTGCGGGACGATCCCCGAAAAGGACGGGTAGAACCTGGAAACCCGACCAAACTCGGATGCCCGACCAAGCTCGGATGCCCGACCAAGCTCGAATGCCCCAGCCAAGCCTGGAACGCCTCGGCACGTCGATATCGAGCTTGGTCTCGATCTCCCTCAAAGACCCCGACCAAGATCGAGATGCCCCGTTGTTCGACAGTGAGCCCAAGCTTCCTCGACCTTGGGAAGCGTCACCAGGTCGACAGCGAGCCCAAGCTCCCTCGACCTCGTGCTCGATTCCTCGACTAAGGTCGAGATGCCCTGCTGAGTCGACAGTGAGCCCAAGCTCCCTCGGCCTCGGAAAGCATCACCAGGTCGACAGCGAGCCCAAGCTCCCTCGACCTCGTGCTCGATCCCCCGACTAAGGTCGGGATGCCCTGCTGAGTCGATAGTGAGCACAAGCTCCCTCGGCCTCGGAAAGCGTCACCAGGTCGACAGCGAGCCCAAGCTCCCTCGACTTCGTGCTCGATCCCTCGACTAAGGTCAGGATGCCCCGTTGAGTCGACAGTGAGCCCAAGCTCCCTCGACCTCGGGAAGACAACAACGGGATAGTACTTTCTCGGACCTCCGAGGCCTTCAACAACGGGATAGTACCTTCGCGGACCTCCGAGGCCTTCAACAACGGGGTAGTACCTTCGCGGACCCCCCGAGGCCTTCAACCACGGGGTAGTACCTTCGCGGACCCCCGAGGCCTTCAACCACGGAATAGTACCTTCGCGGACCTCCGAGGCCTTCAACAACGGGGCAGTACCTACGCGGACCCCCGAGGCGTGTGCAGACGCGCCCAAAGCGGACTACAGGCCGAAGAGCACCGCTGAAAGCCAACTTCGGAGCGGAGTCCTGTTGCCTAAGGTGACAAGCCAAGAGGGGGGGTGAATTGGTTTTTCTAACTTTTTGATTTCTTAATCGAGTTAATTGATGAGTAATTAATTGTAGTAAAGTAAAACAATACACAATGCAAACACACAAGAAATATAGTGGTTCGGTGCTCTCCTAAGCACCTACGTCCACTCTCCAAGCGACCCCTTGGGAATTCACTATAATCCCGCGGATTACAGTTGGATTGTTTTCCAGGCTCACAATCCAAAAACCTTTACACTTTGGTTTTCCGGGATCACCAAAAACCTATGTTGGTTTTATGGGCTCACCAACGAACCTTCACAATTGGTTTTACGGGTTCACCAACAACCTACGTTGGTTTTACGGGCTTACCAACAACCTATGTTGGTTTTACGGGCTTACCAACAACCTACAATGTTGGTTTTACGGGCTTACCAACAAACCTTACAACAAGAATAAAGAACAAGGAACTAAAGCTCCTAAATGAGCAAATAAAACAATTATGAGCTACAAAGAAGAGTTTAGAATATAGTTATCCCCTTTAATAAGGCTCTTCTCTTCTTTGTCACGATTGCTTCACTCTTCAAGGGTTGGTGGAGCTCTTAATGTCTCTTGGAATCTGCTCAACCACTTCCTTTTGGCTCTTTGAATGAAGCAATTGAATGAAGCTTGCTTTGCTAGGGTTCTCTCTTGAATGCACTTGATGTATTTTCCAAAGCTTACTTCCTCTGATGAATACTCCCTCTTAAATACTTCTCCAACCTCCAAATAGTCCTTCCTGACCGTTGGATTGAAGAAACTAGCCGTTTATAGCCGTTGGAAGTCCAAAAAGCACTTCTGCACAACTAGCTGTTATGCTTCTGCCCGTGCTTGGGTCGACCCCAAACTTTTCTGGGGTCGACCCAAACCACTGTTCACCAGACTTGGGTCAGCTCAAGCTTTTCTTGGATCGGCCCTCTCAGAAAATCCAGAACCTTGTATTTCAGCCTTCCTTCACTTGGGTCGACTCAACTCTTTTTGGGTCGACTCAAGGATCAGTTGGGTCGACTCAATTTCCACTTGGGTCGACCCTCTCAGAAATTTCAGAGACTTGTTTTCTTGACATTTCAATCTGGGGTCGACTCAACTTTTTCTGGGGTCGACCCAAGGTTGGGTCTACTCAAGTTCAGTTAGGGTCGACCCTCTTAGGGATTCCCAGAGACTTGTTTTCTTGAGGCTTGAGGATGGGGTCGACTCAACTTTCACTTGGGTCGACCCAAGTACTGTTCATCTGTGCCATAAGTGCTAGAATGTGCCAGAATGTTTCTTGATGTGCCGGGATCGACTCCACCTCTTCTAGGGTCGACTCCTACTTTGTGCCAAGTGTTCCAAGGCGTGCCAAACGTATCGGGGTCGACTCCAAACTAATTGGGGTCGACTCTAACCATATTTTTCTGCACTTTGAAGGTTAGTTATGCACATTGAAACAACAATATGATATTCCAAGCAAATTATGATGCATGGCATAATAAAGTTTCATACCCTTAACAGTAGAAATTACCGAATTGCCCTTTTAGGTATTTTTAACGTGAAACTTTGTCAAAATAAATTCTTGAGCTTTCTACCATTCTCTATTACAAATTTTATGTCGTTTATCAATCTTGAGAGTATTTTGACCATATAATCCTAATGTATCATGAGTGTATCGAGGGTGTGCCATTTATCAATGATGTATCAAGTTAATTTGCATTTCTAATTTGATATAGCCTCAATGGTTGTGTTAATTATCAAAATAACATTATCATCCTTCAATCTCCCCCTTTTTGATGATTACAAAACATTGAGTGTAAGCAAATTGGCATTCATATGAAAAGTTAGATTTAATATTCATAAAATACTTTTGGTTCAAGAGTTTTCAAAATAGTCTTATTTAGAGTTTGTATAAATGAACCAAGAGCTCCCCCTATCCTATCCAAATGGATGCCAAATGAGTTTTAGCTTTGCTCCCCCTTACTCTTGTATTTCATTAAGACAAAATTTTCAAAAGTTTGTGTCAAAGCAAGAGTTTCAAGTCATGTATCAAGGCAAGAAAAATCTCTATGATTATGTGCCAGATTCAGATTTTCTCTTTGTTAAATGTCTCCCCCTTAAGTGTATGATGCCATGTCTCCCCCCGTAAGTATACAATATATACCTTTTATATTTTCTTTGTTGAATGTCTCCCCCTTAAGTATATAATACATGTCTCCCCGTAAGTATACAATATATACCTTTTATATTTTCTTTCTTATACGGTCTTTGTTTATAGAATTATCTTTCCTATAGAATTTGCTTCTAGTTTCTCTCTTATACTTTCTCCCCCTTTTTGTCATCATCAAAAAGAATGAATAGCAATGGATAGTATTGTTATGACAATCACAAAGATCATGACTCAAGAGAAACATTGTCTATGCCAAAAGCACTATGTTTTAGAGAAGAAATACAAACTACCACAAAGAGCAAATATAAGTCAAAACAAATACAAAGTTTGGGAGATACTTTAAGAACATACTTCATGATAATGCTTTAGAGTTAATCAGCTTTAACATAATCAACATATTTTAATCTAAGCTGATTTATATTCAATTCAAAACATAAAGCATTATGAGCATATACTCAGATATTTTTTTTTTTTGACAATATCAAAAAGATTGCAAAATAATGAAACATTAAGCACAAGGCAATATTTCATTCAATGGATGTCAAATTATTGCAAGCATATGAATCACGTAACTCAAGGCAATAATGTCAGGGCAAGATAATGAGTATAGATCATAGCCAATTAAGGTAGTTTCAAAATTATGATGAGATCACATCAAATTTGATGATTTTAACATTCTTTTAAAGTTCTTTTACCTTTCTTTCAAAAAAAACATCAAACCTGAAACAATTTCAGGGGTAACAGATATCATCAAAATCAAGAATGAAAAGTTTGGCTTTAAGAATGAGACATTTAGGATGTGAGCCAGAAGTGATCTCTAAATGTAGATTCCAAAGATAGTTTTCAAATCAAGTGTAGATGGAATCTTTTTCAAGTTATTTCAAGGAGTATCAAGAATAATATTCAAAGAAAGCACGAATGAAAATCCAACACCCTTTTTTTTTTAATATATTAAGTATATAGCAACATGAGAGCAATCTAATTAATTTTCAGAGTATAGTATAAGAGCAGATAAAGATCAAAATTTATATACTCGAAAAATATAAGATTATGTTGAATCCTTAATTCTTAATGACTTCAAAGTTCTTTCATGATATAAAAGTATTGGGGCATAGATACCAAAATATGAATTTATGCAATGTAGGATACATAAAATTCAGGGCTTTGAAAGTTCTTTTAAAGCTTTCTTAAAGACTTTCTTTTACTCCTTTAAAGATCATAGCATCAAAATCAATTAAAATGGATTGGCTCAGGATTGAAACACTAAAGTGCAAGCCAATAAGAGCTTATTCGTAGATTCCAAAGTAAATTTCCAATACTAAGACAAATAGAATTCTTTTCAAGTGATTTACCAATTAAGTACAGATGAAAATCCAACTTTCAAAAGATATTCAATAAATCACAAAGTCTAATACCAAAATATGCTTAAATTTGATATCAGTTTTAGATCAGTTAGACATTAAAAACATACTAAAAGTTCTTTGCCAAATTTACATAGAGTAACCTTTAATGATTTAGCTTTAAGAAAATTCATTTCTCTTTCATTTATGTAAGGCTCTTGATATTAATTCATGCTTTGTAAGTAAAGCGGTTAAATTTAGAAATTGACAAGAATGATTATGAATCAAACATAAAACATTCAAAGTATGCATCAAATGTAAGTGACTTTTGAAAAAGATGCAGAATGCAAGGAGATTGAATATTTAAGGCTTTCCCTCAAAAGATACATTCTTCTTTAAATATTCTTTTCTTTTATTGAATTTCAGATTTTAATGATAAGCATGAATGAACTGAAATTTTGTGATATAGAGTGATCTAGAGTTTTTCAAAATTTATAGCAATCACTCTTTTAAGTCTTTCAAGAACAAGTTATGCTTCCTCTTAACTTTTGAGAATATGCACTGAAATATTGATCTGAAAATAATTCTTTTGAAGCGCAAATTTCTTTCAAAAGCAATTACATTTTCTTTTCTTTATGAATCATTTGAGTGAGCTAAAATATTATTAGCCTTAAGATCATTCACTCTCCTCTAAAAATAGCTTTTTCTCTTAATGATAGAAGCACTTAATTATGTAGGAGAAAAGCATATAGAAAATCATTCAAGTGTATATTTATAAAATTCAATTTCTTAGTCATGTTTTCTTAGCAATGTATACATGTAGTACAATAAATCTTTTTAATATCAAAACAAAATCATATGCTTAGAACTATTTGTTCGCAATCAAGATTATTGAAAAACACATCATTTAGACCAATTTCAGTATACTTATAAGATAGAAAAAGATATGTTTCATATGCGTATCGGAGCAAACAACCAAGGCATCAAAATTAATTCTATTTTTCTTAAACCGTAGTTTTCATCTAGGAATCATATTGAGTTATTCTCGAAAATCTTTTTTTTAATTTCTTTCTTTAACCACTCAATGAACATTTTGATTATCTTCATTTGTTTTTCGGTTTTACTTTTCTATGCTCTATATTCTATTTGCTCCCTATCCGGTGGAGTTGGAAGGGGCACGAGGTACTACCACTAGCCTCCCTCTTGTGTCGTTCCTAATATACCCTACACCGAATAGTTGGGTCAAATAGTGCCGAGTACTACCACTAGCCTCCCCATTGGCACCATCCCTATGATGAGCAATGTAGAAAGGTTAAACTTTTCTCTTTAAAAATGTTCACTCCAAACTCTTCCTATTATAGTTGATTACGGATTTTATCCCATCCAAAGAAATGCTCACATAATTCTTACAAATGTGCTGAATATATTATGCTTGTTTTGCTTTTACCTAAGATTGGAGTACTTACTTAGTTTTATTATCTTAACAGATTTTTATGAATCTTTTGATATCAATTAGATGTGATTCATTAGAATTAGTTTGATATCTTTGCATATAAGCACAAAATGAGCATACAATTTGGCCTACAAGCTGCATGATATAGTAATACAGCTTCAAACAATAAAATTATCTTGCTCATTATTTTTAAACTCTACAATATGGGGTCATAGATATACCTTTCTTCTTGCCAAACTTCTGTAAGAATATTCTTGTGAACTTACTTTGGCCAATGAAGATTTCCTTTCTTATTTGTCTTAGTTTGGAGTTCGAGAGGAAAGACTAGTTCATCCATTTTACTCATTTCGAACTCACCCTGCATGAGCTTAGAAAAAAGAAAAAACTTTACATAAAGCTTCATTAGTAGCACCACAAATAATGTCATCAATATATATTTGAGCAATTATGATATCAAAATTTTTCTTTTTGATACATAGTTTTATCACTATTACTTTCTATCAAAAAGTTACTTAATCATTCATATCATGCTCTTGGTGCTTGTTCTAAATCAAATAGTATTTTATCATGTTTGTAATGAATATTTTTCAAATATAGATGGTTATTTTTACATAAAAATTTTAATCATATAACCACACAGAAGTTCATTCTACACATTCATTTGACAAAATACAAGTCTCATAAAACAATCAAATGAAAGTGGTTATCTTTGGCTTCTAATCATGCAAAGATTTCATCAAGATCTATTTCATCTTTTCTGATTAATTCTTTTAGTAATTCATAAATTCTTCTTAATTGTGTTTCTGAAAAACTCAGTTTTGTTCCAAATATAAAAAGTTTTCAGATTCTTCAATAAGATTTCAAATTTTATCCCTTTCAAAATGATTTAGTTTAACTTAACCAATTATCATCTTGTTCATTCTTCTTAATGTCTTTTAAATAGAAGCAAAATGACAAACTATATTCTCAATAAAAGATCTAGTTTTAATAAGAATAATATGAATTGACATTTCTACAACTAGTATCTTTTCATTGAATATTCTATATGCATTGCTTAAAGAGTAATATCCAAAGAAACACTTGTTTTATCAGATTTGGCATATATTTCATTCTTGAGAACATAACATGTATAACTGAAAAACATGAAGGTATGCACCATTTGATTTTCTGTTTTTCATGAGTTCACATGGGGTTTTCTTCAAAAATAGATTTAATAGAAACCTTATAATATGACAAGCTGTGATGATAACATTAATCAACTGCTATCACAAAGCATTGTCCTTACACAACAAAGATTCTATTTTTATATTTTTATAACCCCTATATGTAATAGTATTCTTGGTGCAAAAATAATTGTATTCAATACCGTTTTCTGTGCAAACCTTATTAATAAATTGGTTTTCAAAACTGTGCCATGATACTTTCACAGTTTGCAAACCCTTTTCATTTGAAACCTTTTGTAAGTTTGTGCCAAAGTAGAGAATATTTCAATTTAAGTGCCAAGAATAAAACCAACGTTAGCTTTGAGAAATCATCCATAATTACAAAGTCAAGAAGCTTATCTCCTAGGCTCACTATCCTAGAGATTCAAATAAGTTCTTATGGAGAATTTTCAAAGACTAAGAGGTGGAAACAATGTTTTCAGATTTCGAAATGATTCTAGTTTGTTTTTCTAGATGACATGCATAGCAAACTTTGACCTTTTAGAAATTAATTTAAGTAAGCCAATGACAAGGTCTTTGGAGATTAAGTACATACTAGTATGAGTTGATTTTATATGCCAAAAGTGGTTTCTTTAATCTTGGTATTCATAGTGCATATATTTAAAGGCATACCAAGTATACATTCTCATGTCTATGATCAATAAAAGATAATATCATTGATAAAAACTCTCAATCAAGCATATAGAGAATTCATAGAGTTATTCTTAATAAATTGATTAATCATTTAGCAACTTATCCAGCAGTAAGTAAAGCATACTATAAAATGAAGTGATTTGATTATATTTTTAAAAATATTACCTATATCACAAAATTGATTAATACCTCCAATTTATGTTTTAATTAGATACTAAGGCAAAGAGAATGATGAGATGCAAGGATTACTAATTTCATTATTCTTTTCATTTCAATTACTTTTCTTAAGTATATTTTAAATTTCATTCTTTAATATATGTCTAGAGCACCCAATGTCTAAATTAACATCTTTTGTTGGAGCCTTGAGTGCTAGACACACCTACAGAAAATATTCAGATTTTCAACTTAGGAATCCAAGCTCTTTTGGGTCCTTGTAGGTTAGCTATTATTGTTCCTTTTGGAACCCATATTTTCTTAATAGCTATTTTGTCCATAGGCTTGCAGATTTTAGGATTATAAGGAATGTATTTATGCATACTCTTATTAAATTTAACAAACATCGATTTAATATAAGTAGATGATGGATTTTTAATTTTCTGTTTTTGTTCATTAGGTTCATCAGATAAATTAGAATCCGTTTTAGGATAGATAGTGAGGATTTAACACATATGTCATTAAGGAATTTTTGTGTGTACCAAGATTGATATCCTAATCCAGTCTTTTCAAATTCAGCTCTTTGATTATTTATCATTAAGTTCAGTTTTTCAGAGCTGATAGTAAATTTTTCGACTATAGGCTTAAATTTGTTAACTTCTTTAGTTAGCCTTTCACTGTCTTCTGAAAGTAATTTATTATTTTTCTGAGTTGTATCTAGCTTTCAGCAAGAGATAGATTTTTCTGATTTAGCTTTTTATTCTTTAAACTAAGCTTCTTATATTCTAAGTATAGATCATAAAAAGCATCATGAAGTTCATCAAATGTAAAATCAGATTGAGTTTCAGCATGTACTTTATCTTGGAATGAGAAATCACTTTGTGTTCCAATACATACCTTATCTTCATGTGCCATAAAGCAAGGATTTTTAATTTCAGTTTGCTACTCTTCTTCTTCAGAGCTAGTTTCAGATTCACTAAAAATGTTAGTGCATTCATATTTACCTTCAAGCATATTCCAGATTTCCTTAGCAGTTATGCAAAAAGATATGCTATTAAGTTCACTATCATCTAATGCACAATATAGAATATTCATGGCTTTTGCATTTTGCTGAGCCATTTTCTTATCATGATTAGTGTTTGTGTGTAGCCCGTTGACTATGATACTCCATAAATCATAGTCATGTGCTTGAATGAAAATGCGCATGCGTACTTTCCAATGTGTGTAGTTTATGCCATTAAATAGTGGAGGTCGATCAATTAACTGTCCCTCTCCTAAGAAACTGTCTATTTGAGTTGTCATGATCTTTGGCTCTTTGACGGTTAGATCAAAATCAAAAAGGCAAGGAATTATAGAGCACCTGCTCTGATACCACTTGTTGCCCAAGGTGACAAGCCAAGAGGGGGGTGAATTGGTTTTTCTAACTTTTTGATTCCTTAATCGAGTTAATTGATGAGTAAGTAATTGTAGTAAAGTAAGACAATACACAATGCAAACACACAAGAAATATAGTGGTTCGGTGCTCTCCTAAGCACCTACGTCCACTCCCCAAGCGACCCCTTGAGAATTCACTATAATTTCGCGGATTACAGTTGGATTGTTTTTCGGGCTCACAATCCAAAAACCTTTACACTTTGGTTTTCCGGGATCACTAAAAACCTATGTTGGTTTTACGAGCTCACCAACGAACCTTCACAATTGGTTTTACGGGTTCACCAACAACCTACGTTGGTTTTACGGGCTTACCAACAACCTATATTGGTTTTACGGGCTTACCAACAACCTACAATGTTGGTTTTACGGGCTTACCAACAAACCTTACAACAAGAATAAAGAACAAGGAACTAAAGCTCCTAAATGAGCAAATAAAACAATTATGAGCTACAAAGAAGAGTTTAGAATATAGTTATCCCTTTAATAAGGCTCTTCTCTTCTTTGTCACGATTGCTTCACTCTTCAAGGGTTGGTGGAGCTCTTAATGTCTCTTGGAATCTACTCAACCACTTCCTTTTGGCTCTTTGAATGAAGCAATTGAATGAAGCTTGCTTTGCTAGGGTTCTCTCTTGAATGCACTTGATGTATTTTCCAAAGCTTACTTCCTCTGATGAATACTCCCTCTTAAATACTTCTCCAACCTCCAAATAGTCCTTCCTGACCGTTGGATTGAAGAAACTAGCCGTTTATAGCCGTTGGAAGTCCAAAAAGCACTTCTGCACAACTAGCCGTTATGCTTCTGCCCGTGCTTGGGTCGACCCAAACTTTTCTGGGGTCGACCCAAACCACTGTTCATCAGACTTGGGTCAGCTCAAGCTTTTCTTGGATCGGCCCTCTCAGAAAATCCAGAACCTTGTATTTCAGCCTTCCTTCACTTGGGTCGACTCAAGGATCAGTTGGGTCGACTCAATTTCCACTTGAGTCGACCCTCTCAGGAATTCCAGAGACTTGTTTTCTTGACATTTCAATCTGGGGTCGACTCAACTTTTTCTGGGGTCGACTCAAGGTTGGGTCGACCCAAGGTTGGGTCTACTCAAGTTCAGTTAGGGTCGACCCTCTCAGGGATTCCAGAGACTTATTTTCTTGAGGCTTGAGGATGGGGTCGACTCAACTTTCACTTGGGTCGACCCAAGTACTGTTCATCCGTGCCATAAGTGCTAGAATGTGCCAGAATGTTTCTTGATGTGCCGGGATCGACTCCACCTCTTCTAAGGTCGACTCCTACTTTGTGCCAAGTGTTCCAAAGGCGTGCCAAACGTATCGGGGTCGACTCCAAACTAATTGGGGTCAACTCTAACCATATTTTTCTGCACTTTGAAGGTTAGTTATGCACATTGAAACAACAATATGATATTCCAAGCAAATTATGATGCATGGCACAATAAAGTTTCATACCCTTAACAGTAGAAATTACCGAATTGCCCTTTTAGGTATTTTTAACGTGAAACTTTGTCAAAATGAATTCTTGAGCTTTCTACCATTCTCTATTACAAATTTTATGTCGTTTATCAATCTTGAGAGTATTTTGACCATATAATCCTAATGTATCATGAGTGTATCGAGGGTGTGCTATTTATCAATGATGTATCAAGTTAATTTGCATTTCTAATTTGATATAGCCTCAATGGTTGCGTTAATCATCAAAATAACATTATCATCCTCAGAGTCGCTTACCTTAACAAGAGATATCCGGCTCCGATGGTGCGAGAGGTATATCCTATCCAGCACCTACACTATTGTGCTTACTTGCTTATATTACAGGGCGGTCAACAAAACCCCGACCAAGGCCGGGATGCTCCCCTAAATCGATCACGAGCCGAGGTTCCCTCGACCTCGTGAAGCTCCACTCCACCAATCTCCGGCTCAATCTTAGTCCGAGCTCCCCCTGGACGAAGGCTTTGCCAAGTCCGAACGTCGGCTCAAGCCGAGACAGCCTGTAACGACGACTTCGAGCTCCGCCCGATGATACTATGGCCGAGCCCGGAAGTGCCAAGTCACTCACTGTAAGTTCTGATTCTACTTGTTGATACTCCGACCAAGTTCGAGATCAAAAAGCACGAAAGCTCCAACGATAGCCCGACCTCGGTCTAGGATCTCTTCGGAGTCCGACCTTAAAGCTTTGACAAGTTTATTCTGGAAGCCGAGCCCAAGGACTTGGCAAAATTTTCCAGAAGATAAACCTAAAGGTCTAGCGGGATCTCTTCAGAGTCCGACCTTAAAGCTTTGACAAGCTTATTCTGGAAGCCAAGCCCAAGGACTTGGCAAAATTTTTCAGAGGATAAACCTAAAGGTCTAGCGGGATCTCTTCGGAGTTCGACCTTAAAACTTTGACAAGCTTATTCCGGTAGCGAGTTCTCCTAAAATCTAAACCCAGAGCTAAGCCTAACAACTTAGCGAATACTATCGGGACTTAGGTCTAAAGACTTAGCCGAGCTCGAAGACTTGAAGAAACTCGCCAAAAAGAATCCGATTTAAGCAGCCAAAAATAACAGTCTATCAATTATGCAAATAGAAGCAGACACAAGTTTAAAAAAGAAGGCTCTTCATTGATAAAAGCCCGAAGGCTAAAATACAAAATTAAGGTTCGGCCGTACAATGACTTCAATGGCCGACCTCATTTACAAAAAGGAGAACAAAACAAAGAAAAAGAAGAGACCAAGTCCTAAGAGGCTGCGGCTTCATCGGCACCGGGGTCGTACACGATGATCACCTGGGGGTCCTCGGCAGGAATTGGCTCAGGACCTTCCGCAGCGGCCTCAGATGGAGCTTCGCCAGCGGCCTCGGGAACGCCACCGGCAACTTCCCCAGCGGGAGTCTCTTGAGCCGTTCGCTCGGCCGCGCCAGTCTCGGCCTCGACGACCTCTTCCTCGGCCTCAAGGGTTGCGGAGAGATCGAACTCGCTCTCTTCGCCGACCCCCGACCTAGGTCGAATACCCCCGAGGTCAAGCTGGGGGCAGAACCTGTGCATCTGCCTCCGAAAATTTTCGAAGCCGCAGAGAAACCCATCCACGGCCTCCTCCAACATATCACGAAACTCCTCCGATTCCTTGAAGAGTTCCACTGCATTCTGGGCTTGCTCCAGCGCCCTTTTTTCTCGAGCCTCGAGCTGCTCGATTTTCAGGCAGAGAACCCCGCCCTCATACTTATGGCCGGCGACTTCGGCGCGGGCCTCAACAAGACACGCCTCGGAGGCGCGTAACTCCGACCTTGCCAGAGTGTGCGCAGCCTTCTCCTCCGCGAGCTGGTCGAGCGCTGATCGCCGCTCGGCCTCGGCAGCCTCCATCCGCGCGATGGTCTCCGCCCGCGCGACCTCAGAGTCGGCGAGCCTCTTCTCGGCCATCTCCAGCTGCCTCTGGAATCGCCGAGCCTCATTCTAGCATCCCGAAGCTATGAATACCAGTGTGTTGATCTCGTGGAGATGCTGCACGAAAAACGACGATAAGTAAAAGTGAAGGAAATGTCAATAGCCGAAGCAAAAATGAAAAGGTAACTTACCCGAGCAGCATTACAGTAAGTTTGGTCGACCAGATCGCCGAGATCGATAGCTTCGAACTCGGCCCGGTCGGCCGGGAGCAACGCGCGGCGAAATACTGCGCGCGCGACATCACTGTCTCGGAGAGCCGAACTGCCCTCATGGATCGGGGACTTCGGGTCACTGGACCCCCTCCCGGAGCGATCTCCGGCCCCCGACGAACTCGGCCTATCCGAGCTCGAAACTCCGAGGCCCCTGCTCGGCTGAGGGCCTGAGCGTCGTAGGCGAACGACTGGCCGACCTAGCCGCTGAGAAATAGGGGCGGGGCAAGCAAGGGGCGCCGAACCCGTCACCCCCTGGAATCCAAGCTCGCCTGCTCGGTAGCCGGGGCCTCAACCCGGACGGATCCGGAAGTTCCGGCCCTAGAACCCCTCACCTCGGCGGGAGCAGAAGTTGAGACCGACCTGGCCTTCTTCCTGGGCTCGGGAAGAGCCTCGCCGGCTTCGGCCGCCCTCCTCTTAAGTCGGGAGAAAAGCACGGTGTTGCTCATCACCATGTTGGGAATGTTTGAAAAAAAGAAAAAATTTCTAAGTGTTAGATCAGCACTAAGAAAAGGAAAGAAGCAAATAAGACAAAAAATAGCAAAATGAAGAAGGAGCAGTGCGACTGCTCTTACCCTCGGGGCGCGCCGAGCTCAAGCCGACATTCACCAAAGCCTCTTCGCTCAGGAGGCCGGTCAGAAGGATATCGCCCCCAAGGCCGCATAGAGCATCAAATGCCCTCTGCTCATCCGCCGAGAGCTCGGTGAGACGGTTGAGGGCCTTCAGCCGGGGATGCCCCCATCTCGGATCAAATCCCCACGAAAGCTCGAAGGAGAGGAAGAAAAACCTCCCCTTCCACTCATGAATAGAGGAAGGGGCACCTCGGAAGAGTAACATACCGCCCCGAAGGGCGAAGTAAAGCCACTCCCCGTCCGCCAGGTTCGACTTCAATAAGAAGCACCGGCGGAAAACACCTCTCAGGGTCGGTATCCCATGCGCAAGGCAGAGGGATACGAACCCAATGATGGTCCTCCACGAGTTCGGAGCGAGTTGTGCTGGGACGAGCTGATACTCCACCAGCAACTCGTTCACGAACTCGTGAAGAGGAAAGCGCAAGCCGGCCCAAAGCGTCTCAACGTACACTCCGATCCGACCTGGAGGAGGTCTCGTCACCCGGTTCTCCGACCCCGCAGGCTCGAGATGAAACCCAGGCCAAAAAAAAACCGGGAACGGACCAGCTCTAGCTCCACCTCGGTAAGGGTAGACCCGACCTCACCGGGACCAAGACCCATCCTAGAAAAAGAAAAAACGAAGGAGAAGACAAGGAACGAAGGAAAAACGAAGGAGGAGACAAGGAACGAAAGAAAAAAACAAAGGAGAAAGCAAGAAATAAAAGGAAAGAAGAAAAAGAAGAAAGGTCCCCCGAGCTAAGGTGGGAGAATGACCTACTGTAGAATCGCCGGAAATCGCCTCAACACACCGCCGGGGAGACTCGATCACGACAATGGAAGAAGGAAGGAAACGAGAGGAAGAGGGAAAAAACAGTGACGGCCAAGCAAGACCTTTCTAGGGCTAAGTCAGAAGGTTTATATAGACCCTCCCGACGGCACAAATCGGCGCCCGCCTTCTGTCCAGATCATGCCACGTGTCGGCCCCAAAAACCGAAGCGACATATTTAACCTGGATCGACGCTTCGAATACAGAATCAAGGCAGCATCCCATCGGATCCTGGAGCCCCATCATGAGCCCACCACGCGAGGCGGCCTCGAAGGCGAAAGGGCGTCATCTCATCTCCTCTCATTAAAGATATCCCGAAGCGCGCAGAACGCCGAAATAATTTAAGGCTCCCTGGCCCCCATCAGTGCAATAAAGGCAACTACTTCCCACGCCCGAGCTCGCAAACGGCTCGAACTCGGAAGTCAGAGGGTAGTGTTGGGGGAAAATAAATCGCTCTGAAGCACGTGAGCAGATCGCCAGCACGTGATTGAAGGCGCTCGACCTGGAGGCACCCAAATTGGAGGCGCCCGACTTGGAGGCGCCCAACCTGAGGGCGCTCGACCTGAAAGCGTCCGACCCAAGGGCGTCCGACCTGAAGGCGTCCGACCTTAAGACGCCCGACCTGGAGGCGCCCGACCTTAAGACGCCCGGCTCCAGAGGCGCCCGACCTGGAAGCGTCCGACCCAAGGGCGTCCGACCTGGAGGCGTCCGACTTCAAGATGCCCAACTGAAAGTCCGACCTCAGGGCTCTCGATCCGGCGCCAGGCCAGACGCTCGATTCCGAGACCCCCGACCTGGGCACCCAACCTCGGCACCCTCGACCTCGGAAGTTCGACCTCGCTACCTATCTGTTGCGGTCACATCCTTTTGCAGCTCGACCAGGGATCATGCCCTGCTCCGGCTCACTCAACAATCAATGCGCATGGCCTCTGCTGATCTCCGGCTCACTCAACAATCAATGCGCATGACCTCTGCTGATCTCCGGCTCACTCAACAATCAATGCGCATGCTATCTATGGATCTCAAGTCCTCCACGGCAAACAGCTGACCCGCTCGGCTATGTCCGATCAGCCACGACGACTCACTGGCTCCGGCCTGATCTCCTACGGCAATGCATTAATTCACACGATCGTGCATTAATTTATACGACATGCTCAATTATGATGGTAACCCGTTCGTCTCGTCACATCACAGGTAATCCTATATCCCCCTATAAAAGGGGAACCCCTCCATCCAAGGAGGGGTTGGACTCTGAAACTCTTGAGACATATTTTCTCTCCTCTCATACATTTGGCCCCTCTGACTTAGGCAGGTCCTCCGACCACCGGAAACCCCGACCACCGGCTTTTCGCAGGTCCTCCGGAGGACGCCACCCGCCGACGGACCACCACCCGCCATCTCACGCCAGAGCTCCTCCTTCTCAGCCGACGGCCGCCCCCAGATCCAATTTCCAGCAACACCAACCAACCCATTTTCATAGAAGTTCAACAAGTTTCTCTGGAAATCCTGAGATAAATGCAATTGGATGATTTCTGCAAGGAATGCAGCAGCATCAAAAGCCCAATTGAAGTAACCAAGAAATGGTGGAACATTTGACCCAAGAAACCACCAAGCCTTGCTCTTTCTTACAATCCTCCTCTTTAGACAAGGATATTAGCTATTCAATAAAAGAAGTGCAAGAAAGGCTAGGCTGAATAAAAATTTTGAATCTTTTCAACAGAAACCTTGCAGGTGATTCAAAAATTGGGAGCATAGCAAAGCCAAATAACCCCTAAGTTTTCTATCACATACTATGCTAAAGGACGTAAAGCTCCATGAAGAAGTTTGCCAAGGAGGTGTGATGATTGGCTAATTCGGATAGACAAATGACTATGGACAAATTCTTGAACACCCTAGTTCAAGATACAAACCCTAGTTCAAGAGAATCCAATTCTTCAAACAGGATATTGATACATAAAAAACTTCAAACAGCATAATGGTACATTAAGAAAACACAAAAAGAAAGAAAAGAATTGAACGGAAAAAGGACACCATTCGGTGCGAATCGAAGACGCAGACATTCTGGAGGTAGCCGCGAGGGAATTCTTCCGACTGGAGCAACGCGAAGGCCGCAACTGGGCCATAAGCGATCCTCCGCCTCTGGGCCTCACCGATCTCCCCGTCACCGGCCCCAAGCGTGACCTCCACCACCTTCCCGACGACCTCTTCATCGGAAACTCCGTCATCACCGCAGCCGGCTGGATCCGGCGCCGGAGGACGGAGGCACGCGACTTGGAGGAGGTTCCCCCGAGTCCACGACACGAAGACGTGGAAGATCGGGGGATTGACGCCAAGGTGGACGGGGTAGACGACCGGGTCCAAGAAGTCCGGCGAAAACGTGGCAACGGAGTCGCCGTGATCCGACGCAAGACCGGTCATCTCCACCGGCGACTCGGCCGGACGGGATGGAGGATAGGGTTCTGGGAAGGGCGGGTTTTTTGGGCGTTTGGGGTTATTTGAAAGGGTTCGCCAAAGTACTGAACATGAAGCCAGGCGGTGCATCCCCGGCGCGCGTGGTCACTAACCGCACCCGCTCCGCCTGTGGTCTTCACGGCAACGTGACGGTGGACCACGCCATATATATATATATATATATATATATATATATATATATATATATATATATATATATATATATATATATATATATATATATATATATATATATTATTTTTTTATTTTTTTTATTTTTTTTTTTAGGAATGGCTACTCATTTCATATAGTTCTAACATAAGTACAACCTGCCAGATCGCGAGAAAGCAATAAAAACAAAGGAGTAGGAGCGTCTGATACAGACATCCACAAAAAATCTCCGAAGTGCCGGGCTACAAAGAAGACGACCCAGTCTGCTGGCCTGTTCGCTTTCCTAAATACGTGTGCTGTCTGAAACTCGCCCATAAGCCATCCTACACGTCTTCCGGATAAAGGGATGACTATCACCATACCTGTCTGCCCCCCAGATTCAATCAATCACCACAGATGAGTCCTCCTCGAGATACACCCACTCGGTACCAAGTACCTGCCTAGCAAAAGATATACCCTCTCAGACCGCCCGCAGCTCTGCCCCGACTACTGTAAGCCCTGGCGTACGCTACCCTCCTACAGCAAACATCCTACCATGGTGATCCCTGATCACAAATTCAACCCTGTCAGTCACACCATCCATAGACCTGCTGCCATCGAAGTTTACTTTGAGATAGCCAAGGAGTGGAGGTACCTAAGAGACAAAGGGCAAATCATGACACTGACCCAGCGTGAAGAGTACCCCAAATATTCCTAGTCATTCTAGAAAAAAATATAGTATACCATATTTATAGTTGCTGGTTAATGCCGTTACTATGACGCTATCATAGTTGTTAGAAAAGACAAAGTAAATTCCATTATCTATGTTTCATGTGGTGACTGTGATTGATTCTATGATGACTATATGAAAATATAGAATTTGAGCATTCAATAATAAAATACAAAGTGATATGTTATCAAGTTTCATTTTCCATATGTTGTATAATGATCATAGAATCAATTTCTAGTCACTATATGGAAATATCACTAAGTTTTAGCATAATCAACAAATCATGGAGGGATTTGTGATTGAATTTCTTTTCCCAGGGTGCATAAAGCAACCATGATAAGTTTGGTAGTTATTAGTTGTATGGTTACTATACACCAACATTAAATTTGGCCATGATTGACCTATTATTAAATTATTTTTCATATTTTATATAATAATCCAAGATAGTTACATGGTTATTACATGGAAAACAAGAAAAGTTTAACCTTGTTATAATCAATAAACTATAGAGGAGACTTTGATGCTTGCAATTATAATCGTTCTTAGCTCTTCTTTCGTATTTTGAGTCTTGCCTTCTTCATTATAGCATAAAGAAAAGACACTATAAAATCACAAATTTTCAATTCCAATAAGTCATATAGTGACCACTGAATGATTTAGAGTCGCTATATCAAAACACAAGATTTAGGTGTTAACATTATCGATGGACTACCCAGAGACCTTTTATGCATCTTCATTTATGTATTTCATAAAGTGGACCAAATATAATTTTGCAGTTAGTATATTGAACTATAGAATTTGGTTCTTAATATAATTTATAAAGCACAAAAGGGACCTGTTCTACGATTCTCTTATATTTTTTGTAGAATGACACTAAAATGATTATATTGGATTGGCCTTCATGGGTTGAGATGTCACTGCATTGAAAAGTTTATGTTTTATGATCCACTCTTGATTTGGCCTTCAACAGTTAGAATCTGATGCAATTTTGGGCAAGAATGGCATGCCATGAAATCTAAAAGGTGGATTGGCTGATAATATTTCTTACCAAATTAACTTAAGCTCATGCCATAATGGTAGAGTAGTGAAGTAGTTTAATTCCCAGGACGAATGGTAATGCGGTGGAGCATGGCTAACATATGCATGACAGGCAGTTATCTGCTCATGCTCTCAAATATTATTTGACTGCACATGAAAGAAGAGCATAGTAGGTGCAAATCATGGGTCTTATTTTATGACTGAATCCTCACAAATTGTTTTAAAATGAGGATCATTGTTTTGTTTGCTAAAAATTGCAATTATACTGAGCAACTTATTTCGAAGCTGTTCTACAAGCAACTCCTTGACCCAGTCCCCAATCGACAACCAGTACATGCATCATTCGAGCGAAGAATGATAGACTTCATTAGATCAACACATGCTTTTGAGTTACATTTATAGCTATCACATGCTAACACTGATATTTCAAAAGATCAACTAATAAAAAGTAGCCAACATATTTCTTTCTATATATTCAGAGTCCCCCAGATTTATGGATAAAACCTGTCAGACAATAAGGAGCACAGCCAGAACAGCTAGCTATTCAAGAATTTGGAGAAAAAAAAATCAGCCATATCCCACTCCTCTAGGATTATCCCGGATCTGTATACCATATAGAAAAAATCAATGAACATTAACTGATATCAAATGGGTCTGCTCTATGTCCATAACATAGTAGTTCATATAATAAATTAGCCAGTTCCACTGAGCTTCAGAACATCATACTAACCATACAAAATGAAGAATAGAACAAGCACACACTTGTAACCAATCGCCAACGATTGAAACCTTCAATTATTTGCTGCAATCCTAGACTTTATATGACAAGCAAATAGCACAAATATGCAGACTTATAAACATTGTACCAACAGTCATCTATTTCACAGCTGCAATAAAGTAAGAAGCTCCTTATATTTTGCTTATATGATTGATGTATTGACTTCAGTAAGTACGTCTCCCAGTGGATAAAGAACGAAGACACTCTTTGACCATCTCTTGTACTTTTCTTTTCGTCAGTTTGTCCTTCACACTTGAAAGCATGCTACGGTAGAACATCTCCATTCGAGCAAGCTCATCAGTGTCGGCTGCTTCCATCATATTCTCCAATTCCCTTCTGATATCAAACACACCTGAGTCTTGCAATGATTGTGGAAGATTTCGCTCATCAAGAGGCTTACGAAAGATTGAAATATGCAGCACAGTAGCATATCGTTCCATGATTGTCAGCTTCATCTGTAGGTTCTGTATCTCTTCCATTGCTGTAGACAACGTCTGGTCCATCTCCAGTGTCTGTCCAACTTCACCTCTAGCATCTCTGTTGCTGTTTCTTTCCCCTCTGACCTTCTTGAAATCCTCATCAAGAGGAGGCCACATCACAAGACATGGAACAAAACTATCGGCCGTCTGGCCTCTCCCTAGTACACCACTCCGGCCTCTACCCCAAGCCCACAGCTTATACCCATTGCCAGCAACAAGAACTGTATGAGCCGCTCCACAGGCAACTTGAACCGCATCTGTGAACCTGAATCCATTTGTTTCAGGAGCTGGAATCCTTATGGGAGAGAGTGCATCCCCTGCATCTCTTCCAGTAAAGCTAGCATCTGGGCATAGCCCAAGACCCTTCTCCATCCCCCAAGACCATACATCTCCAGCTGAAGAGACAACAGATGTGTGAAACAGGCCACAATCAAGAGAAATCAGAAAGGCATCCTGTGGTAAACCATCTACAGGTTCCGGCAAGCTTGCGCTGTTGGTAGTCCCATGACCAAGCTGCCCATTTTCGCCAAGGCCAAATGTCCAGCACTTTGATTCTAACTCCTGGTCATATGACTTCTTATGAGTAAGAACAGCGGTGTGAAAAGCTCCACAAGCAATTTCATAGACAGCCCAAGAAGTCTCTTGGTTGAATGTGGGAATGACTTCAGGACGTGCTCTGTTGTCTTTGTCACCTAATCCTAACTGACCATGGCTATTGTTGCCCCAGGCATAGCATATCAGGTCACCTCCTGTATATGTTTCTCCAGCACTAACTGCAGCTACCACATGCTCGTTTCCACATGCCACTTTAACAACAGTGTGGCCATGGAAATCCCAAACAGGCAGAGGAACGGAACTACTAACAAGGCAGAATACCCCTTCATCAGTTGGCTGAGGGCAGTTTCCCCACATCCATAAAGCCCCCAGACTATCTATAGCAAGTGACGTCATTCCTCCAGCCTTGACAGAACAAATCTGCAAGCAAGTCGTGACAAATGTTCTTAATACACTGCAATTGAAAATCAATAATTGCTCGTGGACTCAATGTGGCATATCAATAATCTGCAAGCAAGCCCCCAGACTTTGTTCACTTGCACCTCAAAGGATGAAATTCCACTACCTTCAATGGAGTCCTTTCACCATCTGTGTTTGATTCGTCCGCCAAAGAGTCAGGAGAACCCAGTTCCTGGAAGCGCTCTATTAAACAAGGAACCGAGGAATTTTCCACACCATGACCACACTGGCCATCCATCAAATAGTCAATGCAACAAAAGATATGGTGGCTTACTAACCAATCCATGCAGTGAGGTGCCTTAATCAAACCAGAAAATTAAATGAACAGTAGCATAAAGGATACAGGTATTGTAGCCCCATGACCAAACTGATCCATCATCTGCCATTTAAGAATCAAGAAGTCAATACAACATGCTTCATCCCATCTATTTGTCATAGCGCAAGTAGAGAAGATGCAATTGCAAGGAGATAACATCCAATAACAAATATACAATAGAATACATACTTCCCATGTCTTAATACATTCAGCCTTGATATGTCGAATGCATGAGCCATCATGAGACATAGAACATCCATGATGTCTAATAATGTGCAACACATCTTCCAAATCATATTCGAAATTGATTGATATTATCTAGAAGACTTGCATTGATGGTAAATACAAGGCACATTCATTCAATATTTTCCTAAAAAAGAGAAAGCAATCTGCCAATGATCGTATGTGCCAGTATGCAGTCCATCACATAAGGTAACATTTGCTTCTTCCCTCTTAACTGCTGCTGTATGGATAAGCGGTTTTTTAAAACTACTCGTTTTACATGAGAAAAAAAGGTCTCCTGAATCAATCATCAATGCTTCAGAAACTCAATGGAAGAATTAACCTGGTCGATATTGGAGGTACGAGATGACTAAAATTTCGTTCTCTGAACCAAAGAAACAAGGCTGCATTGGCATGGGAATTGCATCAAATAACTAATGATAAAGGATCTCTTAAGCTAATGTTGCATCAAATAGTTCCTGGGGACATCAATAGAAGCCCAAGACAACTGCTATGAAAATTTGTGGTATCAACATGACGAAGCAAATTGCCCTTACAATTGGAACATAGTATACTTTTATTTCAGCATATTGAAAGAATAGCAAAGATGAACACCAAGGATCTCCTCTACGCAATTTTCGATCTGAAGATCCTAACAGTCGGTTTCTTGCAGGGTGAAGGACCAGGAATAAATGGGGAAAAAAATACGAAATCTGTTTGCTACATGAGTAAGATCAAAATCCAACAATAAGTCAATGTTATGTTTGATCGCTCTTCATATGAGATGGAAAGAATGGAGAAATGAAACCTTGAAGAATTTTATGCAAACATCCAGAACTACTCTGACAGGGGGACAAAAGAATTTTACAGGCACAGCAAGAAAAGGCATGCACAAAGTGTATTACTCCAGTCTCACCTCTCTGCCAAGCATTTTTTTTCGAAAAAAAAAGAAGAAAAACTTTAGATTACAATACTTTATTTGAACTGGTGGAAAGTTGAACTTGCTTAACCGCCTTGTTAGAGCTAAATTGATAGCTCAGGAATGGAATAGTTTAACAACTATTTGGTTCACGGGAGAGTGGAGTCGGATATCATCCTAAAGAAACCCCTAAATTGCTGGTCAGTCCCGACGAAGGAAAATCAGCATATTCAATAACTTTCTGAAAACTTCCATCTCATTCACTAGAATGAATTCATTCTCATGTATCAATTCTTTCTCAATATTAGATGAAGTGGCTTTGATGTCATAACATATGAACCATGTAAAAAATCTTTTACTATAAAAGACTTATTAATCTAGAATTTTGATGTCACGACAACTGCTAAGAGTACTACAACTGATCCAAATTCCACTTAAATACCCTCAAATTCGTGCTTTGATTGACCTTGGTGATCCCAACACTTAAATTCAATTGAGAAGTACTGCGCGCACATATCATGATCCCCCTTTATTCCCTATGAATAATAACAGCATCTACTTCGGATTTTCCCTTCCAAGTATAGATCTTTAACTAAAAACAAAGGCCCCGTAGCTACATAGTTTAATTCAAAACATCCTATTTGATGACAAATGCAAAAGAAAGATCAAGATATTTACCGAATCAATTCAATGGAATCGCAAGAAGAAAGGAAGAAGAGATCAAACCTTCCAAGGCGAGACTATGGTAAGCACCAGTAGCTATTCCCACAAATTTCGGCCGCCCTATCTCTCCATTCTCCAAAGAACTCCTCTCCTTCTTCGAAGAAGCGTCGCCCGAGGCGATGGGGACCGGGAAGAGCTCATCCTCGTCCTTTCCGGTTCCCAGCCGCCCAAACGTCCCCCTTCCCCACGAGTACACGCTTCCGTCGCCTGCCCCAATTGCACAAAAGAATCAAAAACAACAAAAAAAGAAGAAAAAACGGATTTTTTTCTCCTCTATCGATCACTTCGACTCGGTGTATGGGAGAAGAGAAGAAAATAACACCGTTGAGAGCGAGGGTATGGGCTTCCCCGGCGGCGATTCCAACGACTTTTTTCGACATATCGCCGGATTTAAAGCGAGGCGCTGCTGCTGCAGTGGAGTCCCGGAGGTACGGCCCGTGAATCGCAGACAGGTAGTGATAAGGATCAGTGGGAAGGCAGCGACAAAGCACTCGACCTTTATAGCGACTCCATGCTATTCTGCGCCGCGGCCGCTCACGGCGAACCGCCTATGATCAGGTATTCAGGTCTAATAAACCTACATTGTAGTACCTCTTAATATACGATTGATATTATTTAAATTTTTTTGACCCTACATCTAGTAAATAATTTTTTTAATAACTTTTTTATTTTACTCTTAAATAAATTAGTCATATAGGTAGAATTTTTCTTGACATAGGGATCTTGTTTTCGATCTAATTTTATTTTAAAAAAATCTCATTTTATAATTTAACTAAGCTTCCAGCTACCATGATCATTAAAAAGTTAAAAATTAAAAAAATATATATAGAAATGGTTTCCATCGTTCAAAGTTAGCACCACGTGGATAGCGGAGGGAAATGCCATTTTCCGGACATGTCACATGCGGACTTGAAAGCTTAATTTATGTTTTTATGTTCCGCTAGTAGATACTCCCGTTTTTGATTTAACAGTTAGTAAACACTGTAGAAGTATATCATGTAAAGTATTCTCATCCACACTTGGTTACTGGGATCCATAAGTTTGTCATAAAGATTGGATGCTACCAAAAGGAAAAAATGAAAGGATAGAAAAGAAAGCAAATGACGCAGACACATGACCTTCTAAAAAGATAACTATTATTTGAGTTCGTACCCTCGACCACAGATGCTGATTTAGCACGGACGTTGATTTCTTTACGTTTCTTAGCCAATTCTTCATCCGATTAGTCTTGGATAATATATGTTGATGATGATAAATTGTGCCAGCTACATCATCTACTTTAGCTATAGCCGGAGGAGAAGCCCCTCGAAAGAAGGGGAAAGGGGACAGCTCACGGAAGGAGCAAGTGTGGTCAGACACAGGTGGAGATGCGGTCTTTTTTGCTTGTTGGTTACGTTGTTTATTTGGTATCAAACCAACCATATTTTGACGCAATGGGCGATTTGAACAAGACCTTCGTGCATGGAGGCGAGAGAGCTCTCGCTTGTAAGATTCGTGGAGAACTTACCCACAAATATGTCCCTATAATGTGGTCGGTCTCTTCGTGGGCCATGGCATTGCAGCTTTGCAGTGTTCGTGTCCACAAAAACTAGACGATAGATAAAGTTGGATGACTCGATACTTTTGCTCTCTTTTTCCTTTTTTCTCTGAGCACCGAATCCTACTTCTTCACTAGGTTATGCAATGGGCGATTTGAACACGACCTTCGTGGATGGAAGCGGGACAGCTCTCGCTTGTAAAATTCGTGGAGAACTTTCCCACAAATATGTCCCTATAAATGCGGTCGGTCGCTTCGTGGGCCATGGCATTGCGCTTTGGAATGTCCGTGTCCGCAAAAACTAGACGACAGATAAAGTTGGATGACTCGATGCTTTTGCTCTCTTTTTCTCTGATCACCGAATCCTACTTCTTCACTAGGTCATGCTAAGAATCCAATCAATAATTGAGCCCGGGCAACAATAGTAAGATTATGAGTTGTGACAAATGATATTGGAGTGAATCTGACCCATAATTTATATAGACTAGAGGATACTGCAACCCAAATCCATCGGGACTAATTGCGGGCTGATCGTTGTGCTTATGATTAGATTTGAATGAATTTGAACTCTTCGCCTAACGAGGACATCAGGACTTAAACGAATAACGTATGTAAAGACTTATACAGATATATGTTTAGTCTCACATTAGTTATTCACTAGATAGATCTTGAGTGCTTATTCCATACAGGCGTGTGTTTAGTCCCACATCAGTTATCCAACTAGCTTTTTTGGGTGAAGTCCTGGGTTGTTACAGGATCCCAATAATATATGTATTGAGCTCTTGTTACACATTGATACATAAGCAAGTTTTGGTCCATGTATGAGCACAAGTAAAATGTATTTCTGCAGTTCCTCACCACAACAACCATAAAAGCTACAAAACCTGTAAGTTGATATATTCCTTTGGAAAAAAAAAAAAGTTAGAACAAAATGCACACAAGACCACTTGAACTTGTCAGCGCTGGTAAGAAATGGCAGCTACCATAGAACCGGCTATAACTAATTTCGGCCATCACCAGTCATAAATCATTAAAGAGAAATTCAATTATTTTTAAGCAATGAAAATTGATAAACTACTTGCATTTTTGTTCAATTCTAGACCTGATAAAATTATACGTAAATAGACTAGATAAAATTGATGAGTAGCCATCCGCATTCAGGTGGAGTTGCGTTCTGCGATCAAGGCAAAAAAATAACCAGTATTTGTCTTACCAGATGGTCAGGGCAGCATGCTAAAGATAGATCAAGGTCGATCGAAGGGTCGTGTTTAAAACAACAATGGGCACTAAGCAAAGCCAACAAGAGCTTTTCTTCCACAAAGGAAAAGAGCAACTGACACAGAAAAATTGTGGTCAGGTTAGCTGCCTGGATGATAGAATTTTCATTTTTCCATCATAATAACTTCCTTCAAGGCTATCTTTTTCTTTAAAAGAAAACCATTCATGGCTTTGCAGCATTGCTGTCCTACAACACTGTCAGCTGACCAGTTCTCGATTAGAGAAACAGTTCTAATAACATGCCACTTTGCATCCTCATGATTGATTATTGAAGTGTCATATTTAGATGGCGAACAACTCATATGCGCTTGATATGGCTATATGGCACCTGCAATCATGTCTTCTCCTCACCATGTTCTTGGCAATGGGAACAGGCACTCATTTGACTTAGCACTGAAAATATTGGCTGTTGGATGCCACTTTCCTTAAGATTGATAGTAGTTTTCTTACTACTACTATAGGCTGTTAAAACCTAGAAAGATAAATATTTTTGAATTCACTATTCTGAGGCACTTTAACAGCAGATGACATGCACATTAGTTCAATTTCCACAAAGGAGGCAAGAGTCTAAATTTCAAACCAAAAGATTTTGATAACCTGGTAACACAATCACATACAAGTGCAAGTCTCGATATTTTAGATCATCCATTCTGACCAAAAGATCCAATATACTCTAAAATTTAGCTGATCTTTACATGGAACACAGGTATGGCGGCAAGTGGGGTTTTAAAGCACTCAGTACTTAGATAACCAAAGCACATCGAGAATTGCAGAAGTAGCTAAGAGGAGGCAGCTAAGAAAAGCAAATGTAATTGAGATAGCCATGCGGTCACAGAACCGATGCAGAGGCTTGCAGAAGTCTGGAAGTGCAGTGTGCCGGATCCCTGTGCGGTTTAAGTTGGTTATCCCAGCTGCAGCTGAGCCCGCGCTCATCATAGCATATGCAAAAGCCTGTCATCATGCAAAATAACAGCATTATAGCTTGTCGTAGCATACTCATCTTAAACCATTTTTCATCAGGTCGAAACTAATATGGTTGTATTTATTGAGTCACATACAGTGAACTATTGGCAGTCAATTAGTGTTATTCATTACAATACAATGAACGTTGCAAGACCAGGCATTCCTTATAGCTCATACACTGGCATAGCATGCAAGCTTGCAAAGTTTTCCTGTCAACACATAGATGAGACCACATTCTAAACATCATATACATACCTAAACCTTGTTTGACTCCATATACATACATATATATGTAAAAAAACCATCGGTCAATAGTTGTAGATCAATTTCTGTACATAGAATAGAGCTATATGCAACTTTGCATATCATGTGGTACGCCTGGTCGTCACTATTGGTTAAGAAATAACTCATGCATGTCAAAATGAAAACTAGAGTTTGTTGCATATATGGAAATTAAATAAAATGAGATATATGCACCAAATGGATAGACTGAAGAAGTGAGCCATTCACAAGGCAATCAGCATGGCTATTACACTTGGAATCTTCAAGAACTCAGAAGGAGGTGGAGACGACAACACCTTTTATTTACCCATAAGCCCACAATAGAGAGGATGCCAAGCCTGCTGATGTGATTGCTGCCGGGGACGTTCTTTATTTTAAATGAGAAAGGATGGGAGGGACATGAGCTTCTGCAAGTCATGAAGAGAAGGACCTGCAATTGGCCATTCAAGATGAAAACCTCTTCAAGCTTGCACATCTTCCTGTTTGTGCTGATCACTAAAATCTACCTAGGAGGTACCCAGGCAATGGAGCAGCCAATATATCTTGTCAAGCTGATTAGCAGACAAAGCTGATAATCAGATGTCAAAATACCTATCCAAATTTCCAGAGACAAAATTGCAGAAATGATCCGTTTCGCATGTGCACGCAAAATATCTTTTGTCACCAGTATCTAGGTTTCTCTTACTAGAAAATATTAAACAAGCAGTCATAACAACACGAATGCTACATATATTAAGTCAAATATCTTGTTTTCTCTTTGAGAACTCATTATATCAAATATCTTTAATGTAATAGTCCATTTTACTATAAAAAAGATGTATGCACATTTTGCCTAAGGAGTGTACTTATAAGAGTATAATTACAGAACTCTAGAAAAGCTTTACAGCTTTTTTTAAAAGGAAAAGCTTTACAGCTCTTTTTAAAAGGAAAAGCTGGAAGCCGGATATCCATGATATTTCTTTTCAAGAAATGAAAATGAAAAATCAGAGAAGAAGCCAAGAGATAACTAATGACTGCCATACTAAATTAGCCCTTTTACTAATCTCGGGCTGAAAGAGACTTCTGGTGCATTATTAACACAAAACATTGAGCTCATTGCAAAAAGACGCTTTGGTATTCCTTGCATATCACAAGAAAATAATAGATATGCTTTAGCGACTCAAAAGTGTAAGTCAAAACCCAGAGTGTTGTATTCTCATTGCTCCCTTTGAATTGGCATCGTGAATTGTGCCACATAACTAAGAAAAGTGAATGGTGCAAGACAATTGAACAACTTTTGAGTGATTTTTAATATCTAACCTCAAGGTCACACAACTCCTGCATTAACTTTTGTAAAAGAAAATAGCTTTAAAACAATCCGCCTTGCATTTGTACAAATATAATTGATGCAAGTACCAGAAAGGGAAGGGTTCATAGGATGCAGAAATCTGTAGTTTATGAAATAATAGAACTTTGTTACATGGAATGATCTGATATCAGAACTACAAAAGAAATTACAACCAAAGAAAAATTACATCAAAAGGACAAGCACTTGGATGGACTATGGAACAACAACAGGCTATTTTGATGGCTGTTTGCTCTATGCAACACCTTACTGGTCCAAGAAACAATACAGAATCAAAGCAGTGTTGGATTTAATGCTTCTATATTCTATTTCTCTGAAAAAAGGAAAGAATCAAATTATCAAACAAGTATTTGCGCCCTGTGCAACCTGTAAAATTTTGTTATGTCCAATTGACAGCATGTTGTGGATCTATATGACAAGCTTCACCATTTCCTACCATCAGAAGACTACTAGATTTTTTTTATCATATTATCATTTTAATTACATTGGTTGCACTTCATACTTATTTCTAGAAATAGCTTAAAAGAAACTGTTATGCTATAGAAGTTTGAAATAAACTACACCTATTTAGAATCTTGTAACGATTAATGTGAGAAATGACCAGAGTTGTATAACTTTCTGAATTTTTTAGCTTGTTTTAAACCACTACATATCCCTATATGTGCATGCTGGTTCTCAGGCTATATAAATAAAAACCAAGTACATGACACTATGCAATTTATTAGAAAGGAACATAGAGACCAATTTACTATAAGTGCTCGACAAGGTTTGCAATACCGGTTTCGGTATTCGTACCAGTATCACATTGGTATAGTTACCACGGCCCCCTGTACCGAATATTGGTTTAGTGTTGGTACAGGTTTGGTTCAATACAGGGTGGTACATATTGGTACAACGAAACTTAGTGTTAGAAATATCATCAAACATTAGGCATACACACTATAACAAAGCTAAGTGTATATTAGACATAACATGAAAGGATAAACATAAAGCATCATGACAAACTTCATGGTATAAAATTCTGCTTCTTAGCTGCATGTAATAAGATAGGTTGCCTTTCCCACCAAGTGATTCATATGTCTTAAAGTGGCCATGGCTCTAATTCATAAGGTTGACATCATCCTAAGTATTGGTCATCATTCAAAATCCAGATCCATGAAGATGAGATAAAGTTGATTAGTTAAAGTTTAAAATAGGAACTATCTACATAGAGGGCACTGCCATGAGATCCCTCTCTCTGGGTTGTCATGGTCTGAGGATGGGTAAGATATCATGAACCGTGTCCATGCTAGGAGGTATACAGGAGAAAAAAAAAGTAAAAAGAAGCACCTCTGACTTAGTGTTTGAAGCAAAAAGCTCAAGATTACCTATGCTTTTATGAACTGTGTCAGTTACAAGCGAACCTGATAATGCAATTTAGTTCACAAAAATTATGGTTTTACATTTGGTTTTGGTGTCGCAGAGTGCAAGACGTCTGACATACACCCAGATTGAGCTTATACCAAGACAATCGGGGCCTCAATAGTGCATCCTTTTTTCTTAGGAGGCAAGTTATACATGACACCAACCACTGTCCCTCATCTCCCACCATCCCTTTTCAGTCCATGGCACTTTTCTTCAACCTCATTTACAAAAGCAATCTCGGCAATGCTTCAAAAACCACACATCATTTTCAGACTGATGCCCGACACACGATTTATATTAACTAAAAATGTTGATCAAAAACTTTGCAATAATTTTCATATAAAACATGGTAGGTTCTATTTCCACAAACTTAGCAATATAACTGCTGGCAAAGATACAACCTTTAAATAAGAAGAGAACCAAAATTCATCTGGAATCAGAGCTATAAATAAACCTAGATTCACCCTCCTATCATCGCTTCAGCTCAGTTACTACTAGTTAGTGCTTCTGAACACTATCAAACTTAAAGAGTATCTACCTCCTTTATCAAAGCTATTTAATGTTCTGATCTCTATGATGAAGCTATGTCGGTTTGCATAAGCCACCATAAATGCTAGGTTGGGCCACACCTATTTAAAGGCAAGCAACAAATATCTCTCCTACTCCCAAACCTCTTAACTTCCATGGCACATTTAAGAAGATAGAACATGTTACATGTAATCTTGGTAGCATGATTACATGCATCTTGCACATCAAAACCGTCTCTTTTTTTTTCTTTTTCTTTTTTTTGGAAAATGAGAGCAATACATGAAAGATAACATCATGATGGTGCTACCTTGGTCAAAAAAAGGGGAAAAAAACCAAAAAAACGTATAAAAACTTCAAAATTTCCACAGAATCGTGATTCTATAGTTTGCAAGACGCTGAGACAAAAATAGAACTTAATTACGCTAATATTAAAGCAAAATAAAGATTGGTAATTAAAGAATATATACCTGATCGCCAGCAAATATAACCCAGCCGTGACGACGGGACGGGATGACAGGCGCCTTCTTCACCAGCTTCCTCACGCTCAATAGTAGCTGCAGCAGCGAATGCGCCGCCACCGCCGCCGAGATCCCCACCAGATACCTGACCAAAGAACAGAAACGGTAATTTCACCGGCCGGTACGCCGACCCCAAATTCAAATCTAAAAACAGAAATATCCGTGAATCACGACCGTCATGAAGGGGCATTTTAGGAGATCAAAAAATTATTTTTAAAAAAAAAACGGGTGGCGGGGCATCGTGGGAAGGAGGGCAAGACTTCTCGCTCTTACTCGAGGGAGTCGGAGAACGACCACTTGGAGTGGAGCGGGAGCTGGAAGCCGAAGAGCGAGAGCTCCCCACGCTGCTCCGCCGAGACCATCAGCGCCAAAGCCAAAAGCGACGAGACGACCGTTGCCGCCCGCATCGCCGCTCCGGCAATGTCCCACCGCCTCCCGGCAGCGGCGGCGCCGTCCGGCCTTCCTGTCACAGGCACCAGCGGCCCGCTCATTGTTCCCGAGTCTACCGCCACTGCCACCTTCGCCGCCTCCGGCATCTGGATCCCCACCTCCGCCAGCGCCTTCCGCCCTTTGCCCGCCCCGTCCATATCTCCCTCCCTCTCACTCTAGTTCTCTCACTCTAGTTCCTGGAGGCTAATGGAGAGGAGACAAGGGGTGGCAGGGACTTTAAGGGAGTAATGGGTGACCGTACCTCGTTGTGGCGCGCAAGGACACGTGTTAAGAGGAGAGAGCCGGAGGATGTCCTGTCCGTGTCTACGAGAGTGCACGAGACCCCGGAAATGGTGCTTTGATGTTTCCGACGCTCGGAGTTGGTTGGGTATGGATTCGCGCGAGAACCGTCTGATGTTTATTTTAAGGTGATGAGAATGGATTGATCAAGTAAGTGTAAAGCTCCCACGGAAGTACAAATCTAACCTTCCCACTTGTTTTGGGCAACAAAACTTAACTGGGAAACTGTGATGGATTAAAATTTAAAAGTAACAACCTATTACAATAAATTTTTAGCGGGGTACGTCTCGCTGCAAGAGTCTAAGCCGGTTCCGATGCCAATATATCCAATCGATCATATATTTTTATACATATTTTATTTAACAATTACATATCCTTGTACGAACATTGGTAGGATAGAGATTCAAATAAAATATTAAAAAGATATTTATAAATATACATTATAAGTTAATAGGTTGATCCATTTTTTAGCATCGCAAAAGTGACCCAGAAACATTGAGGATTGAACAAGAGGATCCATGCAACCCAAGTGCCAAAATATTTTACTTCAAAAAGCTTTAATTCCAAATATTTTACTGCTCTTCGCTAGATGTCAGACCTCTTAACAATTTCTCTTTAGAATTTACCAGAATTCAGTGCTACTGGGGAAGATCCTCATTGCATCGGAGAGATTATGAGATTATTTGTTCACAAAAATTGAAAACGTTATACTTAACCTCCTTCGGGCCTGTGAAACCGTAAATAAATGATGATTATTTGATATTTTCATGGGAAACTAAGCATGTTCTCTTTGCCTCCTATCACCCTTTCAATGTGTCATCATCCTACTAGAAAGGAGACAGAAGCAGCAATATATTACTAAGGCCGAAGATATCCGAGCACTAATTGACAGATCCTTAGTCAATCAGCATAAAAAAAAAAGGAAAGCAAGAGGCAAAACCCGGCAAGTCAAGGCAAAGTCACGAGGGAAAAAGGACAAAAGACCATCCGGCTCGCTCGGGGAATCTTTTTGGAAGCCGCACGGGCTGCATACAAACGATGCAGCAAAACTGCCACCCGAAGGCATCAACTACCAACTAAATATGTTCATGCTGACAAATATATGTTCGAATTTAAGAGAGAGATTAGTAATCAACAGTCTAAAATTCTGGGGACGCTTGTTGGTCATAGGAAGTTGGTATACCAAGTTTTCTTTGTTTTGCTCCTCCATTGCGTATGAAAATAGACAACTTGTTAATAGAGTATTTGTACAATTATTGGAGATATTGAAAAGAAATTTTGCAATGATTGTTCCATGACATCTTTGTAATTACTGATGGGAGGCAAAATGAATCGTCCTGCTCACAACAATAGGACCATTCAATTTCAGCCAAACAGACTCCTGCACCGATTGAGTCAGACCTTGGTCTTGCTAAGAGCCAGTCCAAACTCGAATTTTGTCAAGGGCTCAGCCGACCTCAAACGAGTCTCTCCGTTGCTACGATCTGCATCAATCTTTTCTGATGCTCATAGCAACGACCCGAGCCCAAGCTCGGGGCGCGCCCAACTGTTTGGATTACGAGCTCGAGAGCTCCTTCGACCACATATCCATTCGCCAACGCGCCCCAACCGAACTTGGGGCGCCCCCTTTATATATTCACCGACGCCCCCTCCCCCCGAGCTCGGGGTGCCCTTATATTCGCCGACACGCCCTGGCCGAGCTCGAGGCGCCTTTATATTCGCCGACGCGCCCCGACTAAGTTTGGAGCGCCTTATCCAGCAACGTGCTCCGACTCTTGAGCTCGAGGTGCTCTACCGAGCACACCTCGGAGTCAAGGATGCTAGGCCGGCCTCAGCACTCGTTAAGCTGACTTCACCAAATACATAATGCGACCTCTTATCGAGCTTGGCCTTGCCTACGGCCGCATCTACGAGCGTGCCCATGCCCACCTACGTGGCCGTACATTGCAATGCCTCCGCACCATGCTTTGTTTGCTGACCAATGACAGCCAAGGACAACGCCATGCTACTCCAGCCATATCCTGCTACAACTGTCAACATCTTACCGTTCACAAGAACGGACTGCACCGTGCGCCTCAAGCGAGCTCTAACTACGCACCATTTGGCTTAAAGCCATCCTTTCTCATGATGAGAACGGGCCATATCTCCGCCACCTGGGCACCTCTATAGAGACTATAAATAGCTCCGTCAGGTAACGCCTAAAGGACTTTTCGATCCATCTGAAATCTACCATAACTTGAGTATCGGAGGGTCCTCACCAGAACCACCGGTGAGCCTTTATGTAAGTATGCCGTCATGCGGGAGGTGGCTCTCCTCTTCCTCAACATTCCGGCAGCTCTCTCGACTCCTCTAGCGTTGTCATTTTCGGGCCAAATTTGAACCACAATAATTATTATAAAATTTCAATACTAATCTCTAAAAATCCAGTCATGTTCTTCCAATATCAACTACCTGAAGAATCATTGAAAGATCAACAAATTGTTCCATTTTACAACAGTTAATGATGATCGTTAACATAGTGCAATAATATTTTATAACACTATTACAGTGCTTGCAATTGATGAGTTTTGGGTCATTAACCACATTTCTAGCAAAGAACGAGAGTAATAATTCTCTTCTCGCATGGCTTACCACATGGCACAAAGGAGCTGATGTGATTCGCCGGTTGACGCAATTCATGGCAGAGTTATAGGACAAAGCACCGATCTTCTTGTGCCACATCAAAATGATAGCTGTGAAGAGGGTAAATTTTAATAATTGGGCTCCACCTCAGCATTTTGTTTGCAAAGTTAGTCATGTGGAAAGTGACTTATTAGTAAAAGGATGCTGTATTCTATCTGATCATGTGGTCTAAAACATCATGCTCATCGCCCGTAAGTCTGGCATCTTTTACATGGCCACATTTCAGTAGCTGAATTTAGGAGTAATCATTCTGAAATGCTTTCTATGGGAGTTGTTGTCTTATTAAACTTTTTTTTGAAATTTATAGATGCAGTTGGATGTTTCCATTTGATGCTTAGATCACCACTACTGATCAAATTTCCTTCTACATAGAGTATTTGTTGAAGCTAATAATCATTGGAAGCAATAGTCTCGACGTATTAAAGGATAAGATTTCAAAGGTTAGAACATGACTTCATGGCAGGATAATCTCAAGTTTGTGGTCCAGGGCCCAAATTGGTAAAAAAGGATTGAAAAAACAGTGAATCCATCTTAACTACTAATTTGAGTACGCTGTTATATTTATTTACTCGTAGCGATGTTTTGTAGTCCTCGGAAGCCATGATAAAGAGTGGAATCTCCTTATGCTTCCGCGAATTTGCCACTAAGGCTGCAAATAGGCCGGGTTGACCCGTGATCCGATCTCTTTAGATCTGATCCAACCTGATTTAAAGGATCCATAGGGCCGAGTCGAATTCTGACATTAGACTTGTTTCTTTTTCTAAGTAAATTTACTAAATTCTTGTAAACCCATTTACAGCCCTGTCAGCCACTGGCTACTGAAGAGCGAAGTCCGACATCAAAAGCAGTGTGAACTCTGATGAGCAGGTCTCACGAAGGAAAAGCTATGGTAGTGGTAACCACGGGTATAAAAAAAAAGAAAGATAAAATAATTTACAGGGATTAGGAACTTGGATTGAAGTATGATCTTTTGGACGGCATGCCTATATTAATAGGAGATGATCGGATTTATCTGACTGTTTAAAATACCCACTGAACCGTACAAGGAAGCCAATGGCTCTTCATCATTCTCGAACACCTTTTGATATCTTGATATCCTAAAAGCTTTATTGACTTACTTATATATTAAACCAAAATTCAGGGCTCTAAGGCGAGCAAGCTGAGAGTCAAATATCTAAAATATTCAAGTCTGAGTGCAGGCTAAAGATTTTCATTTTCCAATGGACTACTATGTAAAGAGAGTCCATCGTGTTTCAATCTCAATATTCCCAGCAAATCTGATCCATTCTTCCCACAATTTCAACCCTAAATTTTGCAAAACTGAGATTATTCTAAATTTTTTTTACATCTTTTATCAGAAAAATTAGTTTGTTCTACTTTTCTATATCTTTTCTCCAAGACTATTGGAGCATAGCTAGACCTAAATCGATAAGCTTGAGTTAGCAGATTTCCATCTAATTTTATCAGGCTTTAATGCGAACAAAAAAAAAAATCTCAAATATTAATTGTAGATATATGACCTACTTACTTCATAAGGTTGACTTATCCTTAAATTATTGAAAACTAATCTTTTAATATGGCCAAAGTTTTGTTTTTAGAAAAATAAAGAATAATCAAACGATAACTCTTAATGCCATAACACTGAAATCGATTTTAGATTCATCTTTTTCTATACATGAAAAATTATACTACCATAGGAAAGATCGAAGTTGCCAACCCCCATTGCTCCAATTGATAATAAAAAAATTAAAAATACTCTTACTAATAAAGAGAAAAAAACTACTATGTTTATTCATCTGATGATCCTATCTCAGAGGACAAGTAATAGGATTACTGAATTAGGGTGGCAGCGGATCAAATTGGACTATACACAGGCCGGGGTGGATAAAGAATAAGTTAAAACTTTATTCAATCTGAATATGATGGATTTATTTATTAGATGAATCGGAAATTTAAATTTGAACCTGATTGTTTGACTAAATAAATAATTCAATCCGATCTATGATAAATTGAACTAAGTTGAATAAATTAAATATGTTAAACATTATGTTGTAAATAATATTTTTTTTGGCTGAAAAATAGAAGAGAGGAGAGAAGAACCTCACCCGCGCAGCAGTCCCCACTGGTTCCCCTTCTATCAGAAAATGTTTGATGCAAGTCGCAAGTTTCTGCGTACCTTCTTCGACCTATGGGTTCTTCTACTGAGATCAATAATCATCCCAGCGCCACCTCGGTACCAGTAGACCAGATAGCAATTCTATTGGATGAATCAAGTGAAAAATATTTGATCTTCATATTTAATCGATGCATGTGCATTTTGAACTTGAGCCACTTCGATAAAATTAAAGCTCCGTTCCTACCGCGCTACAATCGTTGTGGCTTGTAAATAATTTTGTTAGGAGTGTCTTTGTGCGTGAAGAAAAGAAGCTCTTCCGCAGGTACATGGCCTTCACGGATTTTGGATTTTAAAATTACAAAGCAACGACGGGGGTTCTGCCCGCTGATCCACTCATAAGTCAGATCAAATTAAAAGTTCTCGCCGATAACTTGACGCTACGGTCTACATCAAGCGCGGTAGACGTAAGCTTGTGGGGTCTCCCGTAACGGGTAAAAGATCCATAGACAATGGCTGGTAGCTTAAATAAAGGGCAGCAGCGCGGCTGACCGCTTATTTCTCCCTCCGTTTTCTTGGGTCTCTCGTGGTGCATGCAGTGTAGGGTATAATTTCTCATCTTCTTGGGGTTCGGTCGATCGGTAAGCGAGCGTTTTTAGCTTCAAGAGCTTCGAGAACTGTTCCCTTTTTCTCTCTTCTTGGCGTTCTTCTTCGTCTTCTCCTACTCCTACTCAACGCAATCTTCTTGGAGATGGTGGGCAAATTGTTAGTGTAGTTCTTGTTCTTTAGCGTTGGTCTTTGTTAAAACCAACCCCCATCTCTCCTCTCCTCCGGTTGTCTTCTCTCTTCTTGAACGATAGGCGAGGCAGCCCTTGTTAGTCTAGAAGCACAAATATAATTGATAAATCAATAATATTTAATTTAATTAAACAGCTCTGGGGGTTCTGATGTCCCGCAGGCAACCGATCTGCAGCCATCTTGAGATGGAGAGGTCCTCGACTGGAGGAGAGGAGAAGGGGAGATCTTTGGGTCCCATCGATTCAAGATTCGTCTGAGCCTCCCTGTTTGCTTCTACTATTCTTATCGTTCTCCTTTTTCTTCTTCTTGCTCTTCCAGGAGGTGAAGGCCGTGTTGTTCTGCCTCTGGCTCTCATCCCTTCTCTTCTTTTCTTTTCTTTTCTATTGCTTTATAAGGAGGCTGTGATGACTCCGGGCAGAGGGTTTGCGGCATAATGAAGCGGAAAATGGTTAATTCCAAACGGCAAGGCGATCTTGGATGGCCTGCTGCTGTTTAGCAGGCAACCGTTCCCAGCCGATTTGGTTTAGTTGTAGAGAATACCCGAAGTAACGTTACAATGCAGGATTAAATGGTGAATCTGAGCCTCCTTTTTCCTTTTAACATCTTCACTTTTCTAATTTCTGTTCTTTTTCTTTCCCAAGTTTCAATTTTTCAACGCTTCTTTGTCATATTTTTGGAGAGTTGTTCTTGTGGCTCCTCAACAATTTATAGATTTTGGAGGCCGATGAATCATCCGAGACGGACTGCATCAATATTAGCTAGGGTTCCGAGAAACCCCCAAATGCTAAATATTTTTTTTAGAGAATTCGTTTTCGAAAATCAGGGAATATTTGCTTGCTATTAGGGTCGCACATTGTTCTCGATCTTGGCTCAATTTTTTTCTTCTTGTTTTTTTACTTAGGTTATTTTTAACCCATGTAACAAGGGTTTTGATCTTCTATTGGCTTCCTTTTGCTCCATTATTTTTTAGTCTTGTCCTTCTTCGTTTGAGCGTCAATATGGCGAAAAGACAGCCAGAAAATTCTATTTCGCCGTAACTACCTGGTTCCATGAGCTGGTTTCTCTGGCGTTGCTCTTCTAATATGGCTTTCTTAGGGGCTGACTGGGCTTTGTGACAACTTCGCGTTGCAGTATTTTTTCAAGCCCGTATGAAGGAGTTCCAGGACCCTCTAGAAATTCCTCTGGAGTTGGTAGTAGGTAAGGTCACCCACTTCAACTCTTCCTCCATGATGTCCTTAATCTCATTAAAAATAAATACAACCCTTCAATTATTTATGCTGCTTCTTTATCTGCTTTTATTTTTTTTCTCAATCTTCCTTCTTAACTCTGCAGATGTAGTGGTAATTTGCTTTGTTCATATGCTTCAGTGCTTAAAGGACCTGCCTTTTATGTAACTTGCTTGGATTTGATGTGTAACATGTTGGCTAACAAGATCCATGAAATATGCCTTCCTCTTAAAAAGTAACAACCTAGGACCTCAAATAACCGATGTAGGACTAAACACACGCCCGCACGGATCCTTACATACTTTATCCTGTTTAAGCCCTAACGTCTTCGTTAGGCTAAGAGTTCAAATTCATTCAAATCTAATTACAAGCACCACGATCGGCCCGTGGTCAGCCCCAATGGATTCGTGCTGTAGTGTCTCCTAATCCACATAGATTATGAGCTGGGTCCACTCTGACACTATTTGTAATAACCTAGGATCTCACTCAAAATGGCTAGCCGGAAGGTATTATTTGGGTTCCTTAATCCTGTATAAGCACTCAAGATCCACCCCGCGAATAATCGATGCGGGACTAAACATACGGCCGTCGGGGTTCTCACGTAAATATATCAGCATTTCTTGTCTGCTGAAATCATTCGCTTATGTAATTATTTGCCACATATTCTTAATAGCTATCTCGAACAAAAATGTAATGTTTTTGTTTTTTAAATATTTGGTAAGTTATACTTACTCTGTATTTTGTGGTGTTATGTGCCAATTAGTTGGAGTCAAGGTGGAAATAAAATGGAAAAAGTTGTGTTATTTGCAATTTGGAAGCTTTGTTGTTCTGCAGTCTACTGCTGCAACCTATTGGAGATGGCACAAGATTTCTAGTAAATGGGACCGAATAAGCCCTTCCTCCTGCTCAACTCCACATGCCATTTTTATGCCTCCTTTTCGTTGTTGTTGAATATTATATTTTATTCTTTTATCAAAAACAATATTTTAAGAATGCCAAGGCCATTTCCTCTAGCAACTTTTAGAAGCATATGTTTTGTGGTGGTCATGATGATGGTCACGTGAAAGGCTGCCTTCTCTTCTAAAACACTAATTCTCTGGCTATTAACCCATGGGTTCTTCTTGGTGGTGGAGGTGGAGGGTGGTATCTATATTCTTTCCTTTTCCCCTTCTTTCCAATCTAAAATGAGTGATAATTTGTGAAGGAGGATTGAGGCTTATTGGTCAAGCTATGATTCTGTTATCATTGCTTTTCTCATATTACTGAGGTGATGATGAGATTTTCTGAATATGTTTTGCTGGGAGATGTATAGTTTGCATGTAATACTCTCCACTGAAACCAAAACTCGGGCTATAACTTCCATTTTTTTTATTGATTCAGATTATATACCCCTTTGTTGTATATTTTTAATATGTTTTAGAAAATTGGCTTAGTACACATCTTATACCTACATACATGCATTGTAAATCCTTATGAACAAAAAGTTGCAAATACATGCATATGCACATGCATAAGTAAATTTCTTTATACATGCATAATTGTTGCTCATGTATGATGCATGTTGTGTGTTCAAGAGGAAGGACAATCTGATGCATGCAATGCATGACTATAATCTCATCTATTACCATTGCTAGGTGTTAATATTTTGAACCTGCTTCCTTTTTTTGCCTTTGTGCATTTTCCCCCTTTATCTTAACTATTTATCTGGGAGCAACCATTGATGGGCATATTTACTAAAAGAAGAATGTTGTTACATTAATAAAGTGGGACAACAGCTCTGAATAGATTTCAACCACACTGCACTCTTTCACAGTTACACGCACACATACACATATGGTTGTGCATGCCTATCTTGGTTTTCTTGATTCTAAATCTTGTTATATCTGAATGCATCTTTATTCAATTTTTTTTAGTTTTCCCAACTTTTTATGGGCGAATATTTTTATACTATTTCTTTAGTTTCAATTATTTAGTAATTTATTTTGCTGTATGCTGGATGACTGTAACTCGTATGGATTTGGTAAATTGTGCTGTCATTTCAATATTCTGATTGGATATGGTGAGATGAATATTTAGTTATCTTCTCTGTGGTAGGCAATCAGTTTCTGTCATTTGCTCCCATCTGTTGTGTAGAAGCGTTTCTCATCTTTCTCATAGCATAATGTCAGAAAATAGGCAAATGTGAGCACCTCCTTTTTCTCTCTATCACTACTCAGGTGATGATGGTAAGCCATAATCATGTGATTCAGTCTATAGCATCTTTGCATGCCATGGAACATTAGACCATTACCAATTTATCCCTATCACTTCTCCTCTTCCTCTCCTGTCTAATGATGGTGGGGTTACTTGCATGGCTGACTACTGCCATTGTTACGTGGTAATTGGTAGGTGATGGGATTTGATAGATATATGGATTTATCTGAGCCTCAAACTCTAATTTACAGCTCTCTCTCCCGTCTCAAGTTCATTATATATATGAAAATAAAGGTGCCTCAGAGGTCTATGGTTGGTGTTCCTTGTGAAATGAGGCTTTTGGAAGAGTTTGGGCAATTTTTTCTTTAATATATCTCTCTGCATGAGCAGAGATACACATACACCAATAACTTTACATTGTTTTTTTGTCCTCCTGTAAATCTAGTTATCTAAAATTTGCTATCAAGTCTAGACAAATTCTTTTTATGATTTGTATTTTTAGTATATTAAATCTTTGCCCCCAGCTTAATTGTGTTACTGAATGCTGAATTTGCGACTATGGTTGGCTATAACATTTGTCAAAATATTTTTTCTCCTTAAGAAGTTCTCGCTTCCCATGATCTATGGGACAAGGATTGATTCTGCTACAAAGTGGAAACAACAAGGTCTTATACCCCTATCTTTAACACAATGGAAGCTTGGATGTTCTGCTGTTTCTCACACAACCAGTTGCAGCTGTTTGCAAATAGTCAAAGACGTAAAGAATGCCTGAAAAAATGGTGGTTCTATGCCTCCATTTACTTTTCTATTTTTTAATTTGTTTTCTTGTTTTTGTTTCTCTGCTGCTTGGTTCCTCAGATTTTCAGAATTTTATCTGATATGGTGTTGTCTGAAGGATTGGAGGGATAAGTGACTAAAACCTTTTTACTTTAGTATATTTTAAACTCTCTTTAAATTTTGGCTGCTGAATCCTAGTAAGAAAGTGAAAACTGGCTATTGGTCCAATGAAACATCAAAGTTCAACTCCTGAAGTATCTTGATGCCCTATTGATCTAAATAAATAGCTAGTGTGGGTTTTCTTCATGTTGTTCCCTTGACTCATCCTTTTTACTTGAGTTTTTCCTTTTTGCAGGTCACAGGGGTTTTGGTCTCATCTGAGTTCCCTTTTTCCTTTTACTTTTCTGCTTTTTTCTGTTACTACTCCTTTTCCCACGTTGAAAGATAACATTAGAAAATCTCAAATGTAAAATGAAAAATCCTATGCATGAGACCTGTAGCAATGATGTCCGGTAAATTGGTTTTCCTGGCAGTGTCATTATTAGATACAGATTACTTGGTGGTTGGTGGAGTATTGGAGATTCTTCAATTTTTTTGGTTATAGTTTAAACCTCCCTTATGCAGCAGCATTTTAAAAGCTCAAACAGAATTTTTGATGGCACCAATGAAAAGGTTCTCGACTTTGACACTCCATTAATGATGCTCTTAACCTCTTCAATACAACTCTTTATTATCTAAGAATTCTTTTTTTTATATTTGTTTATCTTTTTACTTAGATCTATAGAGATGGTGAGAATTTGCTTTGTATGCTTTTATGCTTCAGAAACCTGAACCAAATCCCCTGTATTTTTTAAGCCGAGTGCATCATGGCTATGGCATAAATTTCTATACAACCCAAATGGAATAGATATCTAGTAAATTTCTAATCGATTCTTTAGTTCCAGGAAGAGATGGAAAAAAGACTAATAGGAAGATTTTTAATTAATATAATCAAGTATGGGAATGGCTTTCTTCTATAAAACATTAAAATCTTCTCCCAATCCACTTCTATTTGAATTAGTTTCATAAAAAAGATCGCCGTCATAAAATAACTAGAGAAAATGCCTGAAGCCACATTCCTGGATCTTTTGCAACATTTATTCTAGCTTGCCTCTATTGAAAAATAAATGAAGTAATTTATCATAGTGTAATGAGGCGATGATGGGAAGCATGTAAGTGTTTTTCTCATTTGTTGGTTTAGCAATGTCATTAAGATCAACCCCCATCTCTCGTCTCTCTGCTTGTCTACTCTTCTTAAATAACAGGCCAGGTAGCTCTGAAGTTCTTTTGTTCTGCAGGCAACCCATCTGCAGCCATCATGAGATGGAGAGGTTGCCGGCCGGAGGAGCAGAGAAGGGAGATCATTTGGTTCCATCGATTCAAGAGTTCCTCTGAGCCTCCTAGTTTGCGTCCACCATTCTTCTCTTTCTTCCTTTTCTTCTTGCTACTTCCAGTGGGTAAATGCTGTGATGTTCTGCCTCTTGCTCTCCTCCTTTCTCTTTAGTCTTTTCTTTTCTATTGCTTTAGTAGAAGAGGCTGTAATGAATCTGGGCAGAGGGTTTGTGGCATTGTGAATCGGAAAACAGTTAATTCCAAATGGCAAGGCGATCATGGATGGCCTATTACTGTTTAGCAGGCAACTGATCACAGCTGATTTGGTTTAATTCTGTAGAGGGTATTCGAAGTAATTATACAATGCTGGATTAAACAGTGAACCTGAGCCTCCTTTTTTTTCTTCCCCTTCACTTTTTTAATTTCTGTTTATTTTCTTTTTGAAGATTCTACATTTCAATGCTTTTAACTTCTTTTCTAGAATCAATTTTGTATGATGAGCTGGTCCCGTGTGGCTCTACAAAAATTCATAGGTTTTGGAGGCTGATGAATGATCAGGGATGGGGACTGCATCAATAGTAGCTAGGCTTCTGAGAACCTGAGTCCTTAATATTTTTTTTTTGATTTTTTTTTTGAAAGTTAGAATATTTGCTTGTTATTATGGTTCCACAGTGTTCTCAATTCTGACTCTTTTCTTCTTTTTTACTCAAGTTGTTTTTCCCATGTAATGATGGTTTTAATCTTGCATTGCCTTCCTTTTAATCTTGCAGTCTTTTCCTTCTTCTTTCGAGCATCAATATTATGAAAAGACAATCTGAAAAGTCTCCAATGCTATGCTCCAGACCAAATTCTATTTTGCAGTAACTACTTGGTTCCTGAGCTGCTTTCTCTAGCATTGCTTTTCTAACATGGCTTACTTAGGGGCTGAGTGGACTTGTGACTCACTATTCTTTTTAGCCTCTATTCTGGAGTTGTAGGAACCTATAAAAATTTATCTACTTTTTTTTCCCTTAATCTTTCTACTTTACTCTGCAATGATAGTAGTAAGTTGCTTGCTTTTATGCTTCTGTGCTTTAAAAACCTGCTTTTTATACAACCTGTTTGGATTTGATATGTACTCCGTGGGCTAACACCATCCATGAAATACCCTTTCCTCTTAAACATATCAGCATTTCTTGTCTACTGAAATCATTCATTCATGTAATCATTTTCCACATATCCTTAATGGATGTCTCAAACAAAAATGTAAACTTTTTTTTATTTTTGAGAACTTATACTTATTCTATATTTTGTAGTATTATGCCCCAATTTTTTTGGGGTCAAGGTGGAAATAAAATGTAGTATTAATTTGGAGATGGCACAAGATTTCTGGTAAATTGTACCAAACAAGCCATTTTTTTGCTTCCTTTTTATTGTTTGTTAATTATTGTACTCTATTCTTTTATCATTTTTTTTTTTTAATGTCAAGGCCTTTTCCTCCAGCAACTTTTAGATGCATATGTTTTGTGGTGGTCATGATGATGATTGCGTGAAAGGCTTTCCCCTCTTCTAAAACAGTAATTCTCTTATTATTAACCCATTGCACCTTCTTGGTGCTGGAGTTGGAGGGTGGTATCAATATCCTTTTTTCTTTCCCCTTCTTTCCAGTCTAAAACTAGTGATCATTTGTATAGGAGTGAGCCTTATTTGTCAGGCCATGATCTGTTATTATCAGTTTTTAGATTACTGAGGTGATAATGAGATGTTCTGAATGTAATTTCCCAGTAGAAGATGTGTAGTTTGCATGTAATACTCTGAAACCAAAACTCCAGCAATAACTTTCACATTTTTTGATTGTTCCAGATTACATACCCCTTTGTTATATTTTTTAATATTTTTTAAAAGATTGGTTTAGCACACATCTTATGCCTACATACGGGCATTGTAAATATACATGAACAAAAATCGCACACACATGCATACGTAAGTATACCTGGACTTGCACTGTTGTTGGTCATGTATGATGCATGTTGTTTATTCAAAAAGAAAAAAGAGCTTGGGATGCTTGACTATGATCTCATCTATCAGTGCTGTTAGGTATTAATATGGTGAACTTACTTCCCATTTTTGTCTATGTGCATGTTTCCTCTTTCTCTTAATTATTTATTAGGGAGCAACCATGGAGGGCATATTTACTAGAATGTATTTACACTAGGAAAGTGAGACAGCAGCTCTTCCATAAATTCCAGCCATTCTGCACTCTTTTCTATATGCATATAAAATACATGGGCATGTGAAAATTTTTATATCTATCCACATATATGCTTGAACATACATATCCTGGTTTTTGGTTCTAAATCTTGTTATATGCAAATGCATCTTCATTCATTTTTTTTTAGTTTTCTCAATTTTTATGGGTGAATATTTGTAGACTATTTCTCTAGTTTTGATTATATAGAAACTTATTTTCTTCGACACTGAATGACTGTGTCCATTGTATGGATTTGCTAAGCTGTGTGCTGTAATTCTTTATTCTGATTGGATATAGTGAGATGAATATTTAATTATCTGCTGTGTGGCAGGCAATCAGTTTCTGCCATTTGTTCCCATTTGCTGTGTGGGTGGGTTTCTCATCTTTCTCATAGCACAATGCTGGAAAGTAGGTAAATCTGGGCGACCTTTTGCTCTCCCATCACTATTCACATTCTGTATGTATGCTTGTTAACAGGTGGTGATGATAAGCCACAATCATATGATTCTGTTTATGGTATCTTTGCATGCCATGGAACCATTAGTAATTAAGCCCTTTATCTCTCCTCTTCCTATCTTTGATGATGGTGGGGCTACTTGCGTGAACTGCCCTCATGGGCAACCAGTTGCAGCCATTTTTAGGTGGGAGTGGTTGGAAGGTGATTGGATTCCATAAATTTATGGATTCTTCTGCACCCCAAACCCGATTTCACAGCTCTTTCCCTTCTCAATTCATTGTACCTTCCGAAGACTATCACTGTTATGCAGATAACAGTGCCTTGAAAATCCATGGTTGGTGTTCCTTGCTTTGCGGTGCTTTTAGAATCATTTGGACAATTTTTTCTTCGTTGTTTCTCTTTGCATGAAAAGATGTATACCAGTAATTTTTACATTCTTTTTTCCCCTCCCCTACTACTAGATATGTAAATTTATTCTCAAGTCTGGACGATTTTTTTTTTTTTTTTTTTATGTTTTGTTTTTTTAGTATATCAGATCTTTGTCCCTAGCTTAATTGTTCTTGAATGCTTGAACTTTTGCCATGATTGGCTATAACATTTACCAATCTTATTTGTTCTCTTTAAGAGGTTCTCCCTTCTCATAATCTCTGGAACAAGGATTGATTCTGCTATAAGGTGAATACCGGGTCTTATACATCTTATCTTTAATAGCAAAGCATATGCTTGGATGGTCTTATATTTGTGCTTAAATTAGGTCTAAGACTCACAAAATGCCCGGCAAAGGGGTTGTTCTGTGCCTCGATTTAGTTTTCTTGGTTTAATTTGTTTTATTATTTTTGATTCATTGCTGATTGGTTCCTCAGATTTTTAGAATTTTATATAATATGTCTGTCGATATGGTTGATTGGCTTGCTTGATGATGTGGCAGCGAGAAACAAAGATTGCAGCGAGGAGAGATATTAGAGAAAAGGCAATTGAAGCTCAACGATGCTTGTAGATAAAAGCACAATGAAAGAAGAGTAAGAGACCTCAAACTTGATGATGAAGAAGCCTAAGGTAGCTTTGGTCCCGTCCCGGAGTTGAGGATACCGCGGTTACCCTGCCGGCCGGTTCTTGATGTGACGGAGTTTGAGGACTACCGTGCTTTAGATGAACTTGTAGACTGACGACATCGCCTCTGATGGAGGCCTTCATGGCCACCACCACCAACCTCTAGGGCTTCTCTTGGGTGGCGTCGCCTGCCGCCTCGACGGAGGAATAAGAGAACCAGAAGTGGGTGCTCAAGGTGCTTAACTCTCTCATCTTCGGTTGTGTCGGCGTGTCCTTGCCCGACATGGAGGAATAGGAGCATCGGAAGTGGGTGCTTAGGGAGTTTAATTCCCGCATCTCTAGTGGCACCGGCATGTCCTCGCCCGACACGGCTATGGAGGAGGTCATCGACACGGAGGAATAGAACCACCGGAAGCGGGTGTTTAAGGAGCTTAACTTCCTTATCTTCGGTGGCGCCAGCGTGTTCTCGCCCGACGAGACTGTGGAGGAGGTCAGCGATACGGAGGAATAGGAGCACCAGAAGCGGATGCTCAAGGAGCTTAACTTCCTCATCTTCGATGGCGCCGACGTGTCCTCGCTCGACGAGGCTATGGAGGAGGTTACTGACATGGAAGAACAGGAGCACCGGAAGCGGGTGCTCAAAGAGCTTAACTTCCTCATCTCCGATGGCGTCGACATGTCCTCGTCCGACGAGGCTGTGGAGGATTGGAACTCGCGCTTACTAGATCGCCATCGCTTGAGCAGAATCGCCTGTAGCCATGGCGCATCCGAGGATCCTCTGAACCAGCACTTATATCGGGGAAATCGAGAAGAGAACGAAGAAACAACGGCTTCTACGATTGAGAGAACCCCAAATCGAACGGTAGAGGGACCTGGATGGATCAACCAGGGAAGCAGCGGGAGGGCTCTGTCAAGCCGGCCAAGACTAGTGAAGGAAAACGCCCCGCGGCGGGGTAGGTGACAATCCTGAAGTGAGGGGAGCCGCTGGAAACGTTCAGGAAGCCGACGGCGGCGGCGATGTTCAAGACAGGGAGGATGAGGCCGGACGCTGAGATGGTCCCAAAGTAGATCGGTGCGGGCGTTTGAAGACCGCAACGGCGGCCACGGTGGTGTACGTCAGGTCAGCCTTCTCGGTCTCGTTGTCGTCGAGCTCGTTGCCGTTGCCGATCTTTTCGGTGAAGGAGGAAGTACCGGCGATCATAGACTACGCTACCAAGGATCCGTAGAGAACTTGAAGCAATGGACAGATTTGTGGGGTGGAATCAGATCAAAGAGAGGATGGGGACTTAAGGATTCCCTATCTTCCCTCTTTAAGATTGGGAGTTAGGGATTCCCTATCTTCCCTCTCTATTTCTCCGACGCTCGGAGGTGAAGAGATGGGCTTGGCCGGCACGTGAGGCGTGCGTGGATTGCAAGGGAGGCATGTTCGAGGTCCGCCACCGTCATAGCGCCGTTGGAAAATGGTCCCAGAGTGGGAAGAGAGCCATCCCAGGCGAGAGCATAGCCAAGAGAGGCAACTGCAGCGCCTACACAAGTAGGGTTGACATCTCTTCTCGATCGTAGTAAAGATGAATAAAAAGAAAAGTTTAGATTTCTTTCAGATTTGAAGGGGGCTTTGAAAGCCACCAAGGCCGAAGCCTCGGGTATCCCCCAAACGAGGTAGGAGACAAAGGATTTGCAAGTGACGACGACTACCACAACAAAGGCGGAAGAGATGACAATAGGTTACGTGATTGGTGGTGCTGGTACGATGTTGAAATAATTGGAGAAGAGAAAAACAAAGAAAAAGATAGAAGTAATTTTATTTATCTGTTTTTTCATATTCAGTACATCTCAGGAGTTATATATACCTATGTACAGACTCCATGCATAAAAAAATTAAATAGGCTGATATAGAATCTCATTAACAATGAAAAATATTATAGGTGATGCAGATTGTCATGCGATATCTAAAAGTACTTTAACAACATTATGGTAATAAAGAAAACTAATATAGGTTGACACAGAATCACGGTGATAAAAAAAAAATATTATGAGTGATGCAGGTTGTTATGTGATTCCTAAAATTATTTTAACAGTTTTTAATATCATAACTCAACCCTTGCTGACATGTTATGTATGGAGCTACGAGTTGCTTTTCTTGGAGTTCATCTATCAAGCCCGACGGGGAGAAAAGAACAAATTTATTTACATATTTCGTATCGCAAAACATTAACATTATTATATTACAATATAATATTATTATATGATGCTTTGTTAATATAATAATATTAATATTATTATAAAATATTTTATTGACCGGTTGACGAATATCATTAGTTAAAGTTATCTCTAACTAGATTTGTTTGAATCATAGCTCGCCCAAGCCTTAGGCGACTGAGGTGGTCGCCTAAGACCTTAGCCTAAAAAAAGCCCGTTGCAGGAAAAGCCTTAAAAATAAAATAAAAAGAAAAAAAGATCTCTCTTAGTAAATTCGCTTTAGGCTGGTCCATTGCAGGAAAGGCCTCAAAGATAAAATAAAAAGAAAAAAAGGTCTTTTTCAGTGAGTTCGTCTTAGGCCCTCAAATACATCGAGCCGCTCTTGATTCGAATGTAGCTTGAAAAGGACCATAGGATGCTATATCTTTGAGTCGTCGCTGTGATTCCATGTCCCTCAATTCATGACTTCTACCACCCCCGGTACTGTATTTAGAACATCCCAACTTCCAAGAGTCAATGCTCAATTATTCATCACTTCGCCTATCTATTTTTTTTCAAAAATTTTGGGAGATCCTTAATTCATCTGCTTATGGGAGGGTAATGCTCAGGTCTAGGTTTTGACTCACCATCTTGACGTCCATTTCTGCCTTGGGAAGGAAGGCCCGTGTTTGAAACTTCTCTGTATGGTTCGTTCGTTTGGGCAAACCGTTCGGGTTGTGATTGTTCACCATCTCGTCACCTATTTGCCTTGGCGCCTCTAGCGAACGCTTACGTGCCAAGGTCTTAACATTTCGAGTTCCCAATCCGTATCCTCCTGTTCGTTACAAGTTTTGAAATCGTAGGAACTCCTGACTTCAAATCAAGAAAAAGAAAAGGAAATCTAGGTGGTGAAAGATCAATTCCGAGGAATAACATATTATTACATGGCCATATGAGGGCGGATGGGAGTATAATAATGACAAGTGCCATGATTTTATATGCATACGAAAAAAAAGCAGCTAACCCAGGAGGTGCACAAAGGTTTAAGTTCTTAACTAGGGCCATAATCAAATTATTGTTTCATTTAACAATTCTGCTTTACTAGCTGTCGCTGATACCAAGCCTCAAGATTTTCAAGCCACTACATTTGAGAGATTCATGGACAACCGGTACTCAAACAGATGCGGCAAGCAAGACATCATCTTGGAGATCCAGTCTCGATAGATAGATTGATTCGGTCTCCACCCCGTGATAAGAGCGGTACCTCAATGTACCATGCTACCAATTGCAGTTCTGTGTTGAAAGCATAAACTAATAAGCAAGCCGCACTGACTTTTTTTTATTTTATTTTTGAAGTTACTAGTGGAGTTAAATCCCATATGGAGTGAGGAGAACTTGATATCATGGTGCAACAGATTAGAACCGAATGGTGTTTGGCACATTAAAATTCAGATGGGTTTCGCTCCCTGCAACGCGTCCGGGAGATCAGAATAGCGCTACGGTAATTCTTGCACTAAAATAGTTCAAGCTTCCAGGCACTGCAATAATAGTACAAATACTTTCAAGAGAAAGGCCTCAGCGTCCAGTTTCCAACTTTCCATACCGTTTTCATTATATTATTTTGATGGAAGTTTGCTTTATATGAAGTAGGAGAAACTTGTTGATTGGACAAAAATATGCACAAACTCGCATGCAACCACGTAATGCACATATATATAATCCTTTCAAGAAGCCTCTACATTTTTAAACGCCAGAAATTCTCAGGGAAAGAGCCGCATGATCATAATTCAAGTTTCACTTGGTCTGTAAAAATAACATATAGCTAACTCATCTACTGGGTCTGTTTAACAGTTGGTATAAACTCAGATTACATCACACTACAAGGGTGGCAGACTAGAAAGCTGCTATAATACTTCGAGGTTGCACTGCAAGTCTGCCACATACATTTTGAACTCACCAAGCATACCAAGAAGACAACAGGCATAGTTTGTATGTAACACTGGCAAAAATCAAGGCAAACCAATTTGATTATATGATCCTCATTGACCATCCTAAAGAAGAGGATTTTAACTTCAGCGAGCGGCCTAAACGTACTCTGGTAGCTGCAACAAAGAAAAAGAAACACCTGAAAATACATCTCAACAAAGAATTGTCACCTATCCAACTCATATGCCAAACATCAAATCCCTGACTTTTGATACAACTGATTTTGCTGGGAAAGCAATCGTTCCTGCAGAATGGTGTCCGCTGTCACTGACGGCGTTGGTGCGGGTTTGTGGATGATAGGGGCGAGGGAGAGATCCCAAAGAACTTGGTGCAGCGGAACTCGTTGCAGTATGTAACTTTGAGGGCAATGAAACCATGAAGCCCCCATGATTTATGCTGTTGTGCTTCTCAGTCAGAAATTGGCACTGCATAGGGTCCACAGGTTTCACCCCAATTATTAGAACATTGTTTATTTGTGTCCCATTCTTTGCAAGAGCTTTTTGAGCGTCATACTGGTTCTGCTCATAGAGAAAAAAGAGGCAAGAACAGTAACAAGAAAAAACTAATCAGTGTTGAATATGGCATTACCAAGAGAATTTAGTTTTAATTGTAAATGCTAATCCGAACCTGATACGTGATCCTTATTGAGAATTGACAACAAAAAAGCAGCAACATGTTATAAAATGGTTTCAGAATGTTTAACAAGAACTTACAACCACTAATATGGAATTCTGAAACTGGTAGAATAATCTAAATTGGGAATTCCAACTACTACAAATGTAAATTGGAGCATGACATTGTAGCAGTGCAAAATAAGTGCCAAACTCTAACTCATCACAACACCCTTGTTCACAAGTAGCCAAACTTGTTCCCTTAGAGACATGAAGACAATCCTACACTTATATAGCAAATTGTTTGTTGCAGAATAGAACCAGATATAACATAGACAAACCCGAGAAAGCCTCTGGTCTTTGGTCAAGGTTAGAATGAAGAGGCGGGGGAACTGAGAAAGGCCCCAGTTAGAAATCACGTCATCTCCATGCTTTCAATACCTTTTTAATGGGGAAAAATATGAAGTGATTTTGACAATCTAATGATGGGCAAGTTTAAGGGTAATTTACAAACTGTCTAGAGATCCACAAAGAATTCACGTCTAGCACCACTGCACAAAATAAGGATAATGCCTATTCCATTCATTCATGTATACATGCAAGTATGCATGAAAAGCAATTAAGCATTTGGTGTGGCTAAAGTAAATTGAAGAAACAAATGCCTCTATTTCACTGCATGAAAGCAGCTTTGCAAGTAAAAGTGGCTTAAATGACCAGTGGTTTGCATAAAAAACATAGTTATTATAGCTAATTGTTTCAACTAGTGAAGAATAAATAACATCAAGGACTATAATGTATACTGCAAGAGCCCGTACAAGCATGCGTCTAGTCCAACATCGATTATGCACTAGGTAGATCTTGGATACTCACACAGGGCTAAGGAACCCAAATAATACATTCTAACTAGTTTTTTTGGTTGAGGTTATGGGTCCTTATATACTACTGCAAGTATCATATACAAAATGCAGTAGAATTACCTGATATAAAATGTGCATCCAGTTAGCATCCCTTGGACCAGGGACATGTTTCAGTATTGGACCACATTTCTCAAGCTCACGTACTACCAAGTTGGTATCACCAGGGGAGAATCTGGAAAGGGGAAAAGAGTAGCATTACATATAATAGACCCAACATAAATTCAAATAACAAGAAATATCGAATATTAAATTCAACAATATGGATCGAAATAAAAAGAACATTAACAGACAGTAATTGCAAGATTTAGTCAATGCAAAATAGTTAAGCATCTTCAAGAGGTTTACTCTTGGAATAAGGTGTAAAACATCTCATTTCACAACTATTAGATAATTTTGTCATTCAAGAGATGGACATTTTAAATGGCCCTTGGAAACTAATTACAACAGCAAGATCCCTCGACCTCAACCATCAAGCCAACCACCACGCACTTATGTCCAGCACCACAACCACGAAAAAAGTAGAAATGTGGAATTTAATTTGGTCGCACTAATAAAGTTATCTCACTGTTATCCAGGATCTGGAAATCCACGTGAGTATTAACAAACAAGGATATGACTACATTAACAACACAAGAACAAGAAAAGAAAAAAAATTTAGCTCAAAATAGGATCGACTCTATGTGACTCCTTTAAAGGGTGAGTTAGGCCAGGCTTTTTTCTTTAAAAAAAATCATGAGCTAAACATTGCAAGTGCCATCAGAGGATACATAATTATGCACACAAGAAAGTAAATATCTAAAAAATGCACTAAAGTCTTCTTAAATTATACAGCCAACCAACTAATTCCTCTGAGAAAAGAACATGAATAAAAGGTCTGACACAACGGAAGATGTAAACCAATTTTAATTGAGAGGAAAAACTGATATTCTCCAAACCACAACCCGCCATTCAATAGAACCAAAATGAAACTTTCACAACAAGTAATGTCATCCAAGTGCGACAATTCTAGACCTCAATTGAAAATAAAGCATGCCCCCCCCTTTTTTTTGCTGAAATGGATGATTCATATAGTTCTAGTACGCATACATCCAATAAGGTCTTTGCAGATACAATTCAATGATATTTAAGATCCGAGATTACTGAATCAAACAATATATAGCCAACAACAGTAGTTAGTAAAGAATTAGAAACACCAACATAGAACAACACACTGGTACTAATAGAATTCTAGAATAACCTCTTGCCCGTATCAACAGTTTCTGAAACCACAGCCTACATCAAGAGAGGGAATCAACAATTCCTATTCAAAGTCTACCATTCCAACCCCCCAAGCAGGCATTTAACAACATCTAAAGTTTAACTTGGTTATATGAGTCTCTACCAGAAGCCCTACTTAATATCTAGCTACGTTATATACTTAATAGCAGCAGAAGAATGTCACAAACATTGCTAAACTTCTAATATTCACAAGTAATACTTAATTACCCCACCTCAGCAGGCGAATGTTTAAAATATAGCTACATTTCCTATCATCACAAGCTGTACTTAATCTATACTAAATTTCAAGTCAATCTCAGCAGAAGAATGATATAAATAAAGCTAATTTCTGAACATGAAACATGCTATTACATTGACATTCAATTGAAATAAGACTAGAATCCAAAAGAGTTTTTTTTTAAAAAAAAAGTTAAGGCATACCCAAAAACAGTGACCCACGCCTCCTCGTTAAGCCCGCCGTTGGGCACGATGCTACTCTTCTGCGCCTCCGGCCTCGTCACCTCCCTTGGCGGCGGAAGCATGAGCAAGGCCCCCTGTTCGACAACTCCATCCACCGGCGAACCGTTCTCCTTCTCGCCTTGGTGGATCCAGCTCAAGCTCTCGGGGCTCTGGGGCGCCGCCTGCTTCCCTTCGGATCCATTCACCTCTGCCCTAATTTTCAAAACCGAGGGAGAGGAAAGCAACGGGGAGCGGGAAAAGGAGCCGCTGCCGCCCCGGGAAAGCGGCGGCGGGGTCCGGCTCCTACTGCCGGACCGGGCCGCCGGCGAGGGTGGGTGGAGCTCGGCGAGGGCGGGCTCGGGGGAGAAGTCGGCGCGGTCGTCGAGGGTGAAGACGGGAGGCGGAGGGGGGTCGGAGGAGGATAAGTTCTCCCGCCAGAGGGCGGACACGGCGGCAGCCTGGCCGGGTGTGGCGAAGCGGCCGCCGCGGTGGTGGGCGGAGATCGGGGAGGCGAGGTCGCGGAAGAACGGGGACAACCGCCCGGGCTTCGAGCTTCCAGGCAACCGGGAGGAGCTCATCTCCGATCCACTATCCTTCTGATTTCCGGCGAGAACTGACACCTTAAACCCTAAATTTTGGGGACGTAATGACGTATGGAGACTGGGGAATTTTCGAATTTGGGGGGGAAAATAATATAAGTTCGACGTTGTCGGAAAACCCCAGTTATTCCGCTGGAGAGCGAAGTAATAATTTAACTAAAAATACCCTTACCTCTTTGCGTTTTTTTTTAATTTTTTCATAATCGCAGGCGTCCAACGAGGAGCAGTTTGGCCTACAAGAATTTTGGTCCAAAATGCACGATTTGGTGCACATTTTCTGATGGAAAATGGTGGCCGCATGGCTCTCAATCCTAACCGTGATAGCTTTGCTACATCGTTTATCAACAACCGTTTGTTGTTGTTATATGGTGATTATTTTGTGAGTATTATAACGGACCAATTAAGTTCAATTGAGCAATTTTAGATTAGATAGCCTATAGAATGATTAGGCTTGAATACCCTAGGGGGTCCATCCCAGTGAGGAGAAAAATGTTTCTAATCGACATTTGGTTGGCAATCTATTATAGATCATCAAGTCAAGATTTAGGAACTGTCGCAAACCGACAATGATCGAGTGAGACTGAATGATATATCTAGGAGAGATTGAAGAAGAGGATTTCTTTTCACCAAGGCACAATAGCTACAGTCCCATATATGCTTCAAGATTTAGCAATAAAACAGCAAATTGAAGTGCTGATCCAGAAGGGTAAAGTTCTTTATCTATTTCCTCCACTTGGAGGTTGCAGTTAAAACCAGATAAACATCAATACCATGCAAAGAGATCTCATTCATACGGAGGAAAGGCCGGCCTGCTGATTTATTTGACTGAAATTCCATCATCACATTCTCCAGTGACCATGTATTATACAATAGATTCTCAGTGACAAATTTGAGAACTGCAGCTCCTCAAGGTTTTAGAACAGATATGATAATATGACATGCGCCAAAGAGTTACAATTTTTTTTGAGAAACACACAACAGTACGATACCCCAAAATAAATCAGCTCCCTTCTTTGTGAGGGGTGTAACATAATTCATAATTTAACAAAGATGAGTGCCTTACAACAATGACCTCAACTCAATTTTCGTGCAGCTCAAACTGCAAATGTCCAGATCAAAGTTTTTTTCTAAGGAAGCTTTGAGGTAAACTACATCCGCAGCCAATAGAGCCTTTTATCAATCAAAAAGGCCTGTTTCTGAGAGACAAACAAGAAACACATTAACACCATACTTTGGGAAACAAAGCATCAATCCAATGGTAATGAACACAAAATATTAATACACACCATGTGATGGTTGATTTGATTAGTTACATAGAATAATGGGAGAACATAAAGCTCTTGAAAAACAGCCAGAAATTTGTACAATCATTTTGTTAACTACATCTACTTTTTCAGTCCACATTACATATCATAACCAGCCAAATGCAGTGTTCTGTAAATCACAACATACATAATTGTGGGGTAGACATGAGGGAATTTTATTGCTAGCCATTCCTAAGATAATCAGCTGTTCTCCAGGAAATTTCCAACCAACAAAAAATATAGTTACATGTAACTGAAATAGAAGTTATGACTTATTGCCTCAACCAAAATTGTAACTAACAATTAGTTTATTGAACATAAAATGAATAATTTTCGGACATGCTACTATATCTTAGAAGCATATATAAAGAGGCACACGAGTTCATTATATGTGATGCACAGAAAGTTAATTCTACAAGGAAATTAGGCCAATGAAGTAGTCTATGGCAAATGTGATCTCATTCTATTACTAGTCGTATTAGTACCTATATATGCATTTCATAATATTTCAGCACATGTTAATGGAACTTAAACTAAGGCTTCAGGTAGCAGACAAAAATATGAATAGTTTAGTCAAATCGTAAACCATTTAATAAGGGAAAACATAACATTCCAATAGTTCTTTGGAGCAATTTCAATTATTCTTCTTGCGATCCAACATTATGAATCCATCCGAGCATATCCTCTTATGGTGCAAGAAATGATTCATCTTTTAAAGCATTGGGATGAGAATATTGATTTTAGCAGGATAGCTTGGCTACAAAGTCCAATTACATGGATGCAATTACAATATAAGCTTATCCATTAGTCTGTGATAGGACATCAAAAATAGAATAATCAGAACTTGATGATCTCCTTAATGCAGTTGTAAAGCTCAGTCAAGCATAAAACCAACAATGGCTGATGCCCCTCAGCAAGTCCGAAGAGTAACAAAACAAAGGAAGAATGACATCTAATGGGAACGTTAGCAAGACATAGATGCATAAGGCCTTTGCTCTGAACTAGAACTAAAGGTATGGAAAATAGAGAATTTGTTAGGTAAACATTCAAGTCTATCATGTTATTCTTACTCAGACATGGTATCTTAACACCAAGTTGATCAAGGGAAAACACTACAGCAACCCACTGTCCTAGAGTTGTGCTTTTCCAGAACCAGACTAACAAAGGTTGTTATATTGGTGAAGTATATCTAAAAGATGATGAACAAAAGTTTGCTGCCTTTGTCAATTGTCATGCTTGCTTAGTATTAGTCTAGTAGATCTCCACTAATTACTTATCCTCCACAGAACTTACACTGAATAATTTCCTGAAACCTTCACTCCTTGAACAATACATATGGCAGGCAAAAAATTCTAACTGCCATCAAAAAGTTGGGTTAACACAAGGAGCTTTCGACCTTGAACTTCATAGCATGCTGGAGTCGTCTTTCAATAGCAATAGCATGATAGTAGAAACTATCTCAGAGAAAAAATTGCAGATCATGAAATCACAAACATTTATATATAAACTTCTAGAAATCCAATTAAAAGATATGTCAATTCTCTTTCTTGCCCTGTTCGGTCAGTAGGCATTTCAGAATTGCTAATTCACTCATGAACCTGATCAAACTCTACTCGGGCTCGGCTCGGCTCGTCATGAACCTGACAATTAAAAGATATGTCAATTCTCTTTCTTCCCAAGCTCGGGCTCGGCTCGGCTGCCTAAGTGCCCATCTTTCCTAGATTATAAAATTGTTATGACATAATTAATTTTGAATCCAGAGTGGGGATTTGCAAAGGAAATAGAAGCCTAGATGAAAAAAGAAGAAGCAAAAGTAGAACCTTTTCATGAATAAAGCATCCTGCTGGATCCCATTGAATCAATACATCAAATGTCAAATAACTGTCCGTTTTTATCATCATCTGAGGTAAATTATCAATTATATCAAATTCAAGTTTTTAGAAAATGAATTGCAGGAACACCCAAGAATGCAGAAGTCACAAAGCATGTTAAAATAAGCTATCAAAATATGCCCGGCTTATAGGTTTCCAGTACTTACACGTACTGTCTATATGGGCATATATTACCAACCTGGCACGGTACTGGTGTGGTAGGGGGCTCACTATGCCCCCGTACCAACACATAATACATCTGTTGTCCCAACTCCAACAGCATACCGTGTGTCCGTACATGGATTTACCATACCGATCTGACCCATATCTGTATAGGGTCCATTATAGGGATTTAAAACATTGTGCAGCTAAAAGAGAACCATGCAAATACCAAGCCACATCAAGATGATATTCCACTATACACATCAAACACTGAGGATGCTTCTCAGTTATGATGTCCACCTAATTACGCATTTCTAGCAGTCTTCATCTTCAAGCCCCCGGAGAGGTCGTGTATGCCTTTTAAACCATTTGATCAACACTCTAACTTCTTAATATCTTTAGTCGATAAAGCTTGTAACCCTTCGAAGAGTCATCAGTTAACACTTTGATACTTGAGGGCCTTAGATTATATAGGGATCTCCTATAAGAAACCAACTTCAAAACCCCTTGTTTTTGTGGATAAAATAACTAAATAACTCTAATCCTGATTTCACAATATATTTGCATTATGCAAAATATTTCGACCATTCATGGTGAAAAAAAGAAACCTCTACAAGTCAATAAAATAAAACTTCACTCCACATTAAAGAAATCAATATGTTACAGCATGATAAATCAGCACCATGTTCAATTAGTGCATAAGCACAAAAAGCAGGTATCATCTAAAGCACGAAGAATGGAGCTCTCCTGGAAACCAAAACACATGCTAAATGGTTTCCTTTTTCTCTTTTTTTTTCCCTGGTTTGATAGTGGGCGCCTCAGAGCATTGTAAGGAATCTTACAATTCCCTGAAGTATTCTAGCTTGTCTCTCATTGTTCAACCATGGGAGATAGATTAAGCATACATAAGAATGATACTTAGTTTCTAGCACATAGGAATATGTTTTATATCTAAGGATAGAATTGTTTTGCAAAGCTGCCATTCTAATAAGTGATTATGACAAAAGATTCACATGATCTTGAGGATAGAAGCATGTCAAGTTTGCAACTATCTGGTACCAAGGCTCATCTGTGGCATGTTTTATGAAGCACCTGCGTTCGTTCAGCTCCAGAACAAGCCTAAGAAATTCCCTATCCTCTTTTTTCTCAAATGCATTCTTAAAGTTTTATTTACTGATAAACCCAACTCATCTTTGGCATGCTTAGTTCATGCACATCCATAATCCATAAGCCATTTCAGCTCTCTTGATCAATACATCGGTGTTACAGTCACGAGCCAAATAAAACTTCAGCTTCTCATCAGTGTATATTAAGTGAAAACAACCATAATCGGGAAAAAAAATCTATCACATTCGCTTCACTGCAAAGGCCTCTCCTTTAAAAATCATACAATAGCCAGCTGACCAGATCCCAGAAAGCAACGCCAAATGCAGCTTCCCTATGTCGGATCATATATTGAGCCTCCCAACAAACAAATAGAACCACGTTGCAACCAAAACTATAAGAATTCGAAATCGCATAAATCTTACGAGAAAAGTTTGTCACACGCATGAGTCAATGAGTCGAAAGAGATAAATAGAAAAAGAAAAAAAGAGAACGGTGTCTTACTCCACAAGATAGTTCAGAGAGAAATTGGGGGGAAAGAAAGGATCAGACTCCGGGGTTGGAACTGCAGAGCGTACCCTGGGACAGCGACCTCGAGCCCGCCGTGGAGTCTATCCCGAGCCGCGAGGTCAGCCGAGCCGAAGACACCGCGCTGTGGAACGGCAGGAGGGATTGCAAGGAACCCATCGCGCGAGGAACCCTAAAATGAAAACCAAAAGAGATCAGAAAAAAAAACAAATACAGGAGGGGAAGAAGTGACGAACATAAGAAAGATCTTGCCTCGGAAAAGAAGGAACGGGACGAGTGAGAAGATTAGGAGAGAGCGGGCTGATGGTTTTCCTCATGGAAGACTTGAGGAAAGAGACGGCAGGTCTCGAGATCGAACGACAACGAGAGGCCATGAGATGGAGACTGGAAGAGGAACAGAGGATGGAGCGGGCGACGAGAGTCGTAGAGAGAACCGTGAGGGCAAAGTGCGCGAGGGTTTCCGAAGGTTTTCTTTTCTTCTTCTTCTTCTTTCTTTTTTTTTTTTTTTTTTTTTTTTTTTTTTTTTTTTTTTTTTTTTTTTTTTTTTTTTTTTTTTTTTTTTTTTTTTTTTTTTTGCTGCATTGGCTGCTCACACTGATCTCGCATTAGCACAACTAACTACATCACTAACAATAAGACTACACAAAGCAGAAGGAACGGAAGACAGCTCAGCTCAGAGAACATCTCTCGAATGATGAGTAGCGAATGAGGCGATCCAATCAGCAGCCTGGTTCGCCTTCCGTAGGACGTGCCTAACCTGGACCGCGTGGCACTTCCGAAGCAAACGTGTGTCAACTAGAAGATGATGCTTTGCCTCCTCCGGCCTCCCCTCTCGCGCTCAATCAACGAGGCTGAGTTTCCTATCAGGATGATGTAACTTGCCTCCAGAATATGTCTTGCATAAGCAAGTTCCTCCCATGCAGCCTTGAGCCTCGCCCCAAATGTTGATGCCTCGAAAGACCGCCTCCCCCGTCGCAATCAACCTGGAACAATAGTCTCTGATCATAAATGCCATTCCTGCACCATCGCCACCGTTAGACCAGTTTTCATCAAAATTCACCTTAAGGTGATAAGAGGGATGGAGGCTCCCCAGAAAGCAAATTTGCATGCTAAAAAAATGGAGAGAGAGCCCTAGATGTCCCTAGCCACCATAGATTGTGCACGTGGCAGTGTCAATGGCACCGCGTATTTCTTTATCAAAGTTTTTCTCTTATTTTGGGGGAAAAAAAAAAAGGAGAAATTCTCACCATGGGGACGCTGGCTACGAAATGGGTCCGAACCAAAACTGGTCGGCAGCAGGGCCTAAGAAGAATTAAGAATCTGGCAAAATTGGGTTGGGAAAAGGAGGTTGTTGGGGTTATTCTTCCTTTTCTCCCTTGAAACTATTGGTAGGGTCAATTGAACGTTTGGAAGAACAATCTTTGCTTCTTATATGGCAGCATTCTGGGGGCATATTGTGGACAGAATTATCAGTTGTTCCTGTCACTCTCTATAATATATATTTTTTAATTTTGTTACAATATTCCTATAAAAATATATTTGGCTTATTCTTATTATCTAAAAGTATAAAAAGAAAAGAAAAAACATTTTGACACCAATGCTGAGCACAATTGCCAGCAATAATTGAACAGGGAGAAGCCCTCCTTATCCTCCTCTCTTTTATTTATTTATTTATTTTTTACCCAACCGGCCAGACCATTCGTCTTAATATTTTATATTAATTTTTTACTTTCAGCCTGAAATTCTTCCAGCAATACAACCATCATTATCCTATCACACCAATCCTACAAACCTCTTATCCCTTCTCGTTCGATCACGACGGAGGAGCAAGTCAAAATATGTCGTGAGGAGCAAGTCAAAATAGAAAAACTCAAATTGGGTTTAAGGATAATCAAGCTGGAACTCCTGCTAATGATTATGTTTATCATAAAGGTGGATACTTTTCACATCAGATATTACATTTTCCTTGGGTTTTGCAATCATGTCACTATTGATTACTGCAATCCACAAAAAGAGTGGTTTACGCGAGCAACAAATTGGAATACCTTCTTTTGCAGCTGACAAGAGCTAACCTGCTGAATGAAATCTTCCATTGTATAACACTTCAAGGAAATATGATTAGATTAAAAAGGAAAAGGTACAAACTAAAACATACAAGGAGCCGTTTTTGGATAAATATGTGCGTTCAAAGGTTAAGAGTTGTTCAACAAACACATGAAAATTACACAGAACTCAAACCACATTGGAGCTTTTGCAATAATACCCCAATAGAAATCAAATGGAAGTCCAATACCCTGCAGAAGTTAGCAGTTGGATATGAACATTGCTTGATTGGCTTTCCCGGGTCAAGAGCTGCTGTTTCAACAGAAGATAGGGAAGAGGAGGCCATGCAGAGGACCGTCGTCGTACTTTAGTTAAGACTTCACTAAATCCCTGAACAATCATGGCTTTTGCTTGCACTCGTGGCACCTCGGAAGAATCCCTTAGGAAAAACACCAAGATAGAGGAGCCTTCCTCATTCCTGTACTGGAAAATCTGCCATATAATGGATCAGTCTCTAATAAAAATGATCAACCAACCATAAATAGTCTAATAATAGAATTGATATATGATTTATTAACACACTGCCAAACAAGAGCACGCAACTATTAATGCAAAGAAAAAAGGATCCTTAGGGAGTTATTGTGTCTGACCACAATTTTGTAAATAATAACAGCAACATTTGATAATTAGGCTGATACACATTTTCTAGTCTCTAGAGCTCATCAACCAAGATATGAGCACCTTAATTTGCCACCTGTGCACCATAACATCATTACCTCCATTGTGCTCAAGCACGTGCAACTTCCCAATTGCTCTACAGTATGTACATAGCAAAACTGATGGAATTGGCTCTTCTTCACTATATCCATCTCTCCCTTATTCTACGCATTGATTAACCAAACTTACAACAACAACATTATTCCCATTAAAAATGCTATATTTGCTAGCATTCAATTTCAAGGTCTTTATAATAAAACATCCTCCATTATTTTGGTCCAGAGTTCATTGCATGAACTATATAGTTGTCCAACAATATTTTCAGCCTCTCTCAAACAATGCGTAATGAGGTGGCCAAGTCTTGTTGGATTGGCTCATAAAAACTGCTAGATCTGTAAGGCTGAGGCAGAATGAAGCAGCTCTTCTTTATTTCCATAGGGCCAGAATTACATATTGGCATCGTATTAACAGAAACAGAGAGATCCTCCAAAACTCCAACTAAGAAAACAAACTCCTTAGTCAAAGCTGATGGATAAGATATAAAATTATACTATTTTCAGAAGCTAGGCACTTGAAGAGGAGGGCCTGGAAGATGTAAAATTGGAGATGAATCTATACAACTAAAATGAATGGTTTAAGAGACGAAACTCATATAAAATACAACAGCCGTATGCTAATAACATGAGAGGCTTCTTGTAACATGAAGTAGGTTTGTTGCATAAACTCTAGCAACAAGGTTGAACATACTTAACTCGCCACTCATAAATTGCCCATGATACACTTTTTGGATACTTCATATTTCATTCATCTGGAGGTCTAAATAATCTATGCAGTGCAAGATCATTAAAATCGTTTCTTACAAACCCCACTCTCCATTTTTTTTCTGATATTTTCTTCTTAATCCCCCCACCAAGTTCCTTAATATGTATGTATATTAATTAGCGTTACATCGTCTAAGAATTTCTCCTGCAACCATTTTAGATAACTTATCACCTAATTCCACTTCATGCAAAATTCTCTTGCAACACAATCTGAGAAGTGAAATTCATCATAGAATCATTCTCTTTCCCTTCCCTGGTCCGAATGAAGTATACATCCTACAAAGAAACATGCAAGCAAATTTATAACTAACAGTTTTTACAGGTTGATAAAAGGAAATAATGGCATAATGTACTGACCCTTGTGGCTGCCCATTTTAAAGTAGCCGCAGTTTTCCGGTAACCGAATCAATATCTGCTTTCCTCCCTATTTGATAACATCCAATAACATAGTATTAATAATATAAGACTAACAGATAATAATTAGACAGAAAGCAGGATAGTCTAGTACAGGCAATATAAAAGGGTGCTTATTTTGGACTGAATTGCTTTGCCATCAGATGCTTGACAAAAATTAAGACAAATAAAAGTAAATAGAATTAAGGGCAACCATACACAATATAATGTGAAAGTATTATAATTAGATAGCCATTTTTTCAATTGAAGTTGAATCAAGTATGTCAACAAATATTGTTAATTAGACAAGTCTATCCTTCCCATCATATTACACAGATCATTAGACAACCAATTATCAACATTTTCACCACGTGATATAGTTTGTATTAGCTCTACCGATAAGCTTTAACCACCCACATCAAACCATATAATAAATAAATGAAGTTTTTTCATTGACTTTACATAGGGCAAATTTAAGATCTTTTGCAAAGCACTCTCTCTCTCTCTCTCTCTCTCTCTCTCTCTCTCTCTCTCTCTCTCTCTCTCTCTCCGTGTCTCAAAGTAAATCCAAATCCCTTGCAAGTCATTTCTAGAAAAGCTCCAAAACATTGCTGCATAATAATGCCCTTGTGTTTTCTAATAAACATCTCCCTAACCTTCAGAAACATTAAAATTTTCAGATCTTATGAGTATTGCTGAACAAACTTCTTTTCCTGATTTTATTCCTGCTTAATTACAGTATATGGTTTTTGACGTTGGAGCATCTAGGATTCACCTGTAGGGTGAGTGGGTTTGAGTCCCACATTGGGTGCTATGCCACTTGGACGCCAATTCTCTATTAGGAAAGTTTGATGTTGATCAATTTTAAGAAGTTTTAATTTTTGTGAACTTCTCTTTCGACGACTTTTGATATTATTAGGAAAGTTAATAGTTAGAGTTATTCGAGTCATCATAAAATTAGGAACCATACATTGGAAAGGTGAAGAAAAGAGTTCCTTTGTACCACTTATAAATATCCCATTGGGGCTCCTCTTGTACTCATACTTGAGTTATTGATTAGTGCGAATTCCCTTGTAGGACTTGTCATTGTGTTCTCTCTATTCTCTCACCTACCTTTTGGCAGATTTTTAGAATTTGTGAGTGAGCATCGTGAGAGGTGTATCTTTAGAGAGGCCAGCCAAGATAGTGTTTTCAGCCTTGTAAGAGAATGATCTGCCCTGCTCCTCTTCTACCTACCATCCACCCCCATTGAGAGCCTACTGGCTTGCAGGTCACCGTTGCCACTAAGGTTCTGACACCCTTTGCCGTATGTGTTGTAGTGAGGTTTTTGTCTTATCACAATTGGTTGTGCGGACACTCCCTTCCTTCCTCGAAGTTTTAGCTCAAGTTCAACACCTCTCGACATTAGTTTTAGTTTTAAATTCTAATATTTGGTTAATTTCATGAACCCCATACAATTTTTATGAATATTACACTAACAATTTTCCCCTTGAAGATTGTCAAGTTCTACCTATTCATCAAGATCCTTCAAATTATCTTATCTATTCCTTCTACCTCCTTTTTTTCTTCTAAATTTTTTAAAGCCAATATTTTATTTTTGTTTGAGAGGAAAGCATATTAAATTAAAAAAACAAATGCAGATTGTTTGAAAGCAATTGTAAGAAAAAATAACATAGATTCTAAATATAAATGAGAATAACTTCATATACAAGCTGTAGGGAGGACTTAACCTGGCCCAATGGCAAGAACTGTCCTCGACCCAGCTTGAACCTGCATGAGATTTTAATCATGACTACAGCACAGAGCATAATCTTGCTTGGACACAATTAACAAATCATGATAATAAGTGTATTGATAATTGGATCCTACCTCATCAAACATCCGTATGGGGAAAAAAGAGAAAAAACAGTAAAAGTAAAATTCACCAAGCCATTCATGTATTGCATCCAATATAGCTGAGATGGATGTTGTTTGTTGCAATAGCAATGTGCATACATTTGTCAAATAAACCACCAGGAAAACAAATGACAGCGAGGCAGCGTTATTGTGCATATAGTGGCTTGCATTGAGCATCCATCATATTCAAAGGATAACTTTTGACAGGAAGGAGATTCAAGATAAAAAATTTGGGTCCAAATAATGTCCATCTCCCTCTTGATGGATCTTGAACCAATTTGGTCTTCCCAAGAGCATTCCATCCATTTCATGTACAATTAATTGGGAGTAATTATATGAATAATATTGAACAAAGTAATTTATTCATAAGTCCTTACCATCAGAACTTCAAGGGTTTCATGACAGAATTAGAATATTCTGCATCCATTAACAGAAAAAATTATTATGAGGTATTTAATTCTATACCGTACACGACTGTGCAGATAATCTATTTTACTTGTTTTTGTCGCTTTTGCATGTTAATTATGATTGTTTCATGTTCTCGAGATGATCATTACGAAGCATGCTCAGTAGCATGATTTTCAGTAACATAATCGACAACTCCTTTGTGAATATTTAGTGAAACCACATTGTGTAATATTTACATTTACATGATAAAAACAAAAATAAACCTGTGTGCGCCCTGCATCAGAAACAACAAAAGTTGGAAGGCCACACCGATCTGCTGTTTCCTTCATCTTATTCCTAATAAGACACATTATAAAAATTAAAAAGAAAAACTGACATGTGAAAAGATATTTTTAAAAGTCATCAAAAATCAAGGTCAACATTGTGCATTTAATTGGGAAAGAAAAAGGACTGCTTGCTTACATTTCTTGTTGATTTTTGCACGACAAAACTATTTTAGGCTGGCCACATTGCTCCCATTGCCTCAAAAGAGATCGGTGGCTGAAAGAAGAGAGATTAGAGGGCCTGCAGAATTCTTGCAACAAGATTTGTTGCTCAAACAATAGAAACACTGGCTGAGATACACCAATAAATGATCACTAAAGAAACAAACTTTGACAAACCATAACCAATGCAACTACTGATCAAATGAAAGAGACATACATACTGCCAGATTTGTAGTCACCGTTCATATCATTTGCAAGTACAAGTGCTTAGCAGTGTTGGATAGTTAGTACAACAAAGAAGCACAAAGATTGTAATAAAGCATATATCATGGTCCACCGTACTGCCCCACACCGCTTGGTATGAGGCACACTGTACCGTACTAGAAGGAAATAGGTATGAAACTTAACTTCAAAATGGTACAAGTCCGTACTGAAGCGTATTACCCCATACCGATGTGCACCGACCTGTACTGAGATGTACCGAGGTCTACCGAGATGCATATCGGCCCGTACCGAGGCGTACCAACTTATATCGAAGCATACCAAAATAAAAATTGAGAAAAATAGCTAGAGAGTTATTTCTGTATAGAAATATCCCGTACCATACTGCATTGAACCAAACCAATAAGGTACCGATACGGTACCCGGTACCGAAATTACAGATCTTGGAATGTAATGTTAAAAGGAGCACCAGATCATGAAGAACTTCTGCAGAAGCTAAACAAGTATTCACCTGTAAATACTTGGCATAACACTTAATTTAAATCCCAAGTGTTTCCATGTTTTCAGATTGTATGCCCACAAATCTGATTTACAGATAACAAATGGCCTCTAATTGCCCTTGCTTAACATAATTTTGTATATAATGCATGAACTACTCAGAAATAATGAAAACAGTATTCAAGGCCTTTTAAAACTCAACAATAGAAACAGCCTGATTGCTGCAGACATAGACAAATTAAACCATCAAATCTAGAAGAGGCCTAAAATTCTTATGTATTAAACCATCAAATTCATCCCTCCTTTCAGCCACAGACAAATATACACACAAGACTAAGCCAATTTGAGCAATGCCACATGCAGCAAAGAGAACTACATTAAGTCTGATGAGCTGTACATGTCAGTCGATAACAGACGATCAGAGAGTATAGAAATGTCATTGAACCAAAAATGGCTGAAAATGGAATAGGATATGAAAGCATAATAGTACCTTTGCGACATCTCTGCATACATGCCAGTGGCTGCATCTGTCATTTCAAATGAGTGGCATGTAGTTAGTGACAAAAAGGGGACAACCAACCAAAATTTTAAAATTTATACAGTGACGAGACTACAAATGTGGCCGAGTTTGGAAGATTAAGATGATTAAAATTTGGCACTAATAGCTGGTCCTTTGATAGGGAGGGGCTACTGAAAGTGTGCAATCATTCTTGACTAATGATCCTTCAAAGGATGATGGCTCACTATCATATGGAAATAATGGAGACCACACCAGCAAGTAAGAAAACCAACAATATGGACAAAATAATTATTTAAAATGAACTAATAATATATATTTTTATTGATGATGCCAAATTTATCAATTAATGTATCGTACGAGCACATTGAGAAGCAATTTTTCCAGCTCCCATCCTCAAATCTTGTCGAACAATTAGAACCTGCAATTGGCAGTACATCCATTGTTAGCTAATTTTTGCCACAAAATGACTCATGTAGTAGATTACGAGACTTAATTGTCAATATCTAAACATACCAAATTGTATATCGAAATGAAAGAAAGCTTCTCTTATCCTAAGATGGTATGTTAGTAAAGCTCCTGAAAGAAGAACTACTTCAAATAAAAACTTTTATAACCTAGGTACTTATCTTGCTTCTTATAAATTTCATCTCTTTCACATCTTTTAATAGGATAAAGTATGAAAAAAAAAGCAATATCAAGCAAGAAATAATATTTAGCAAAAATGAGACAGCTGAGAGAAAGCACATGACATCACATAAATTTGATTACAGCTGTATTGAAGTCAGAAAGTAGAATTGCAGACAGACAATACAAGATAGTAATGCCTAAGAGTAAGATTAACTTTATATTTAGCAGTGGACAGCTGGATGTTATAATTGGCTAGGTTAAAGGGTGATCCAGGAACTGTCATTGATTGGATTAATGCAAAAGGTGCTATAGATGACCATGCCCTGCCACTTCTCGGAGATATTCATTCATGCATGATACAATTGCAGGCTTTTCAAGCTACTCATGCATTTTGGGAGGCAATCAGGCGGCAGATTGATTCGTGGGATGCGCAGCTGAGAATCACCACAACCTTTGCCTGGCTTCTAGTCTTCCTGTTGCTTTCAATTCTTAAGTTGTGGCTGATGCGAGGGAGAAAAAGATATATTTGGCAAAGAATGTGGAGTCATGAATGTTGAGAAAGAGTGGATGCCTCGGCATGATATAGACTCAATTGGGATAATTGGATGCCACAACATGATCGTGATCAATAAATTGCAAAATTTCTACAATCAAGATAACTGCATAAAACACTTAAACAAAAAAAAAAAAAAAAAAAAATTGGGATTCGATTATAATTCCTTCTTCACTTCAGAAAGAAAAGAAAAATAAGGGAGGGCGAGACAAAAAGCAGTGAAGTAAAACCCAAATCCTTTTCACGTTCCCTTCCAAATTCGGGAAGGTGGAGGAGAGAATAAGCATACCATCTTGAGTTCTTCACCGTTGCCGCAGGAAACGACCGACTGGTGCTTGCCCGACGGAAAGGAGGATTTCCCCTTGGAGCTGCTTCTATTGGAAGCAGTGAGATCGATAAACAGGCCCAGAAGAAACCCGATTACGAGCCCTGGAAGGAAGTTCTCCGGCCTCAGGCTGGCGGCCAGCCATGGCTCCTCCCTCTGTGGATTCGAGAGATGAGAGAAGAAATCAGAAGGTTTTCGAAGGAATGCAAGAAGAGCGGGGGGAGGGAGGGTAAAGAGAGTCGAGTTATTTTGCGGGCGGAGAAAGGGGATACGTTTTTCGAAGGTTGGGATGGATTTCGCCGGAAAGGAAACATTTACCCTCCTTGCCTCCTGCTTTGTCCGCCAGCGATTGGTTCGGATTTGGGAGGGCGAGAGAGAGGGCGGTCGAAGAGAGGTTTTGCCGTTCCTGAGTTTGGTTCTTTAGACTATCCCGGATAAGTATATCCTTCTGGATTGGTGACAATAAACGGCGATGCTGTATAATTTCGCTAGCCTAATAAGAAAGTTCGCTACGACATCCTGGGCCTTCAGCCCGAGACCTATCTCGGCCCATAACAAAATAAGATGAATGAGGTCCGTTTTGGAAAAGCTTTTGGAGGGCTAAAACATACTTTTTGAATCTCCAAAAGTACTTTTAAATAAAATAGAAATATTTAGTAAAATTTTTGAAAAGCTATTTTTAGTTTTGTCAAGAAGGTAAAAGAGCCTTTTGGGAGAAGCTATTTTGGAGCTTCTCTAGAAAAGAACTTTTAGAATCCATCGGAAAGCTATTTTGAGTTATAATTTTTTTTGGACCAAAATACTCATAATAAAATATAATAGTTATAGAAAATAATAATATTAATATATAATTATTATTATTATAATATTTTATATTTTTATTATGGTATTATACTATAAATATAATCTTATAGTACATTATATCATATATTTATGATATATGATATATGATATATCAGTGTATTATTATATTAAATTATTATGTTATAGTATATAATATTATATTACTATATTATAATAATATTATATTATATTAATATAGGGAATCATTTTCAAGCCACAAGAGCAATATTAATACATAATTTTATTATACTCTATTGTATAATACTATGTAATGTCTTTTATAGTCATTTTGTCGTAAAAAAAATACATTTTCAGTTTGTTTACCAAACAGATGTAAAAGTTTCATAGCACTTTAGAAATATAATTACCAAATAGCAAACAACATTTTATAAAAACTTTACTTTCAAAAGCTCTAAATAGCTTCTCCAAATCCCCCCCCCCCCCCCGCCCCGCCCCGCGCAGTCCTCTTTGACTCAAACCAGCAAATGCCGCTCCAATTCAAGCTGACATGGCTGCCAAGCTATACCCTGGCGTCTTTGCCACCCTCCTCTTCCTCATCAACCTCCTCAACCTCTCCACCTCCCCCCACATCCCCTTCCCCGCATAAATATTCGACAGCACTACGTACACCCCATCATTCCACGGCTCGAGCTCCAGCAGCTTCCCCGCCGCCCACTCCCCCACCTCGGCATCACCGTGCTTCTCGCTTGCCCCCAGCAGCGTCCCCCACACCACCGCGTTCGCTGCCACCGGCATATTCTCCACCACCGTCCGCGCCTCCGCCAGCCTCCCTACCTTCCCCAGCATATCCGCCACACAACCATAATGCGCCACTGTTGGCTCCACCCCCCACTCCCTTGCCATACCATTCAAATACCTCATTCCCTCCTCTATTCTCCCTCCATGCGCGCACGCGCACAGCACGCCAACCATCGTCACGTGATTCGGCTTCACCCCCTCCTCCCTCATCGCCTTGAAAAACTCCAGCGCGGGACCCACCTTCCCGTGCGTCGCCAGACCCATGATCATAGCCGTCCACGTTGCTACGTTCTTCGGCGTCACCCTGCGGAAAACCTGATAAGCCAAATCCGTCCGTCCACACTTGGAATACATGTCCACCAAGGAATTGCACACCATAACGTCGAGTCTGCCTAAATTTTGGGCTTGGAGGACACATTTGTGGACCTGTTGGGCTAGGTTGAGGTCGCCCAACCCGCCGCAAGCCGAGGCGACGCTGACCATGGTCACGTCGTCCGGGACCAAACTGGCTCGCCTTAGCTTGATGAACATGTCAATAGCCTCGGCCAAGCGGCCGCCTTGGGCGAGGCCGCCTATGATGGCGTTCCAGGAGCCGAGCTTTCGTTGGGGATTTTGGTCGAACATCTTGAGGGCAGACTCGAACTCGCCGGTTTTGGCGTAGATGCTGATGAGGCCGCTCTCGCAGAACTCATTGAACTCGAGGCCGAGCTTGACGGTGGCGGTGTGGAGCTGGCGGCCGGAGGAAAGAGAAAACGTCTGGGAGGCGGCTTTGAGGGCGATGGGGAGGGAGTAAGAGTCGGGGGTGGCGCCGGAGGAGGACATTTGGGCGAAGAGGAGGAGGGCGCGGAGGGGGCGGGCGTGGCGGAGGTAGGAGCGCATGAGGGCGTTCCAATGGAAGGGGGCGAGGAGGAGGTGGCGGCGGAGGACGTAGGCGTGGATTGGGGCGAGCTCGGATGGGCCGGCGCAGGACTCGAGTTGGGTTGCCAAGGCTGTGGCTCGGTTGTAATGGCATTCTGGGGAGGGGGTTTGGGTTTGGATTTGGTTGAAGAGGGGGAGAATAAGGGAGGATGGGTTGGGTTTGGGGGTATTGGGGTGCCGAGAGAAGAGAGAGTGAGGCGAATACATGCGGCGGGTTTAGGCAAGAGGGGAGGTAAAGAGAGGAAACTCCAAAAGTCCAAAGGCCAAAGGGCTAATGATGATATATAGGCCACAATGCACTCAACTTGATGCCGTTGTCCGGATTTAGAATGGATGGCAGATCTGTTTTCATGTCATTTGCTTTACGTGAACGTACGCCGCTTCATGCAACAAATGAATCTGTTGCAAAGATCTTTGCTTACATTAAAATTTAGAGTAAATTAGATTGATCACTCGTGATTTAAAGTAATTATAGATTTCCACTCAAGTATTTGGAAAATATACATTCTACTATCTATTTTTTATGCAATATATATGGGATATAACCTCTCATGATAATCTTCCTATTAAATAAGCTAACGGACCTTGCCAACCCTATCACTCCATAACTTATTTGACTCTTAAAATATCTGAGGTGATTTGGGACAAGATTAAAAAGATCGGATTAATCTTGAAAACTAAGATTGAGTTTAGCTAATTTGGGATAATTTAGTCTTTTTAATCTTATAAAAAATGGTTAAAATATTTTAAGACTTAAATAGGTTAGAGAGAGACGACCCTGTGAGCTTGTTTAATAAAAAGATAATGATAGAGAATTATTTATTACACAGATGGTAAAACTTAGATGGTGGAATGTATGTTTCCGGAATATTGGATGAAATTTGTAATTACCTGAAATCTCAAAAAAAAATCAATATAATTCACTCTAAAATTTAAATTATATTTAAATCCTAAACTTCTTGCACTTGCACCAACTTGACTATGTCAAACATTGACAAGCCCGTGAATTACGTCAAGTAGAAACACACTTAAACTTTTAATGTCGACTAGTGAGAGATACTTAACTACTGCCAAACAGCGACAAATCTTTTTGATATTTTTGACCTAATTGTTGTTGAAGCAGAATCTCTAGATTTAGAAACCGATGTTGAAGCGTGAATTAACACTGTCCTTAAGCGAATTTTGCCCCCACTATGTTGCTGTTGGTGATCCAGCAAATTCGCTCCAGGATACAACAAAACCGAAATAGAATTCTAGCCAGCAAAACTAGGATTTTCCAGAACAACTGAATGAAAAATTTAGAAGAAGTTACCTTTAATCTATGAAGAACATTGGCTATTTATAATCTTGAACTAAACTCTGAACCAATACAACTATTGGAACAGTGTCTGCTCAAAACATAATGGATAAAAACTGCCTTTGGCAGTTATGTTGTACAAAACTATATTAGTGTAAAAAAAATAATAAATAAATTCATAGCCAATCTGAATTTTACACGTGCATGTTCCACGTGCCCAAGTGCTAATCTTTGATTAATATAATATTGGCTTTTCCTCCTCTAATTCGCACCAAAACGTAACTTGAACATGTGTAGGATATGAATGCTTATAAAGCTATCTAAAAAACTCTACACAAACAATGTGGGACTAAAACCCCTCTCAATATTACAAACTACCAAAAAGGAAGGAGACTTCCAACAATCCCCCACTTAGTTTGTAATGCTAATTATTCGAGTGTATGGATTGAGAAAGTTTCTTTCGAATTAAACTTTCTCTTAGTGTAAGCACTTTAAAACTTCGACGAAATCAACAGTAACTTAAGTTTAAACCGTGATTCCTTATTACCAAAGCTGGAAGTATACCGTAAGTTTTAGCACCGTATATGGCCTTATGCTACATCCTGGATTCATGAACATGTACAAAAAATTAATATCCAATTTTCTGTTAGAAGCGGCACCACTTCTATGTTCATATAGGTGATGTTCCTTTGAGCCTTAGTACATGGCTCCCATGTTCAAACCGAACAAACAAACTTCATTAAAGGCAATATCTATACCTACCCTCCTTTAATAAGTATTAGCCTCTAATACTTGAAACCATCACTTATCAGAAATTTGTTATTACTGGTTCCTATTACTAGTGACAAAGTTTAAAATGACTTTAGACCCATACCTATGGCAGTTTTCCTAATCATATCTCTCGAGAGTCCTTTGGCTAATGGGTCAGCCAAATTATTACTGGATCTTATATAGACAACTATTATGATCCCCTCAGATATAAGTTGCCTTACGTACTCGTGTCTTAAACTAATGTGTCTAGACTTGCCGTTATAAATCTTGCTAAAAGCTCTAGACATTATTGCTTCACTATCACAATGCAAAGAAATCGCTAGCATCAGTTGTGGCCACAACTTTATATCTAACAACAAATTTCTTAGCCATTCTACTTCTTTGCCTACTGCCGCTAAAGCTATAAACTTAGATTCCATTGTGGAATAAGTTAGATTCCATGAGACAACTCCTTCACCTAAAGTGAAGATCCAACCAGACGTAGAGTTGTTGTCACTAATGCTAGTAATCCAACTAGCATCAGTATAACCCTTTAACACCCTAGGAAACTGATTATAGAATAACCCATAGGATTTAGTCCTTTTAAGATATCCAAGAACTCTTCCTATAGCTTTCCAATATCCAGTGCAAGGGTTGTGAGTAAACCTTGAGAGTTTGCAAACTGCAAAAGCAATATCCGGCCTAGTGTAATGCATGGCATACATTAAGCTGCCAATGGTACTTGCATAATCAATTTGACTAGTAGACCTACCTGAATTCTCAACCAACTTGTTTGAAACATCTAGGGGTGTATTAAATTCTTTTATACCTAAATGATTAAATTTAGTTAGCAACTTCTCAATGTAATGAGACTGGCATAAAGCATAACCCCCACTATGTTTCTTAACTTTGATTCCCAAGATAGTATCAACTTCTCCCAGTTCCTTCATTTTGAATTGAGAAGTTAAATACTTCCTAGTTTCACTTACTCCTTTCATGTTGGTCCCAATGATTAACATATCATCAACATAAAGACATATAATCACACCATATTCTTTAGTAAACTTTGAATAAACACACTTATCCACACTATTGTGGCTAAAACCATGGGACAAGATCACTGAATCAAATTTTTCATGCCACTGTTTTGGTGCTTGTATCAAACTATACAACGATTTAACCAATTTGCAAACCTTCTTCTTATTTTCAGGTAACACAAAACCTTCAGGCTACTCCATATAAACCTCCTCATCTAAATCACTATTTATAAATGTTGTTTTAACATCCATTTGATGGATATACAAATTATAAATTGATGCTAAAGCAAATAAAATTCTAATAGAAGTTATTCTTGCCACCGGAGCATATGTGTCGAAATAATCAACACCTTCACTTTGCTTAAAGCCCTTGGCTACTAACCTTGCCTTAAAGGTCTGCAAGGATCCATCGGTATTGTATTTCCGTCTAAAGATCCATTTACAACCAATGGGTATAGAACCAAGAGGTAAATCCACCAACACCCATGTATTGTTGGATAACAAAGAATTCATTTCATCATTGATTGCTTCTTTCCAGAAAGCAGAGTCTCCAGACGCCATAGCTTCTGTATACGTTTTAGGATCTTCCTCAACATGCATGATTATTGGTATTTTATTAAGCACGATATCTCTACTCCCTTCGACTAAAAATACTATAGCTTGTGAAGATATAAAATCATCACCTAAGTTCTTCTTCTTTCTAGCTCTTTGACTTCTCCTAGGTTCACTAGGAGGGTCAAGTGCTTTCCTTTTATTGTTAACCAAAGAACTAGGGTCTAAACTTGTATCTTGTGGTATAAAAGCTCATTACTATCCTGTATAACCATGGGTGTTAGATTGACATTTGAATCGTTAAGAAAACTTGTTTCAATAAATTCAACATCTCTAGACTCAACAATTACGTTTGAGTCAATATCCAATAACCTATAAGCCTTAGAGTTTTCTGCATATCCCACAAATATAATTTTGAGAGCTCTAGGACCTAACTTTATTCTTTTAGGATCTGAAATTCTGTAATAAGCTATGCAACACCATACACTCAAATAACCTAAATTAGGCTTCTTTTCTCTCCATCTTTCATACAGAGACTCTTTCATTTTTCTTGAGGGAATGCGATTATGCACATGACAAGCCGTTAACAAAGCCTCTCTCCATAAGTTAGTTTGCAACTTGGCATGTAGGAGCATGGTATTTACCATCTCTACAAGCATTCGGTTTTTCCTTTCGGCCAATCCGTTGTGTTGTGGGGTATATGGTGCACTAGTTTGATGAATTATACCATGTTCTTCACAAAAATCAGAAAAATCATTAGAGAAATATTCCCCACTTTTATCACTACATAGAGTTTTAATCTTCTTCTCTTGTTGATTTTCCACCATAGCCTTATAACTCTTAAACATGTCGAAAACTTGATCTTTTGATTTCATTAAATATACAACAGTATACCTAGAAGAATTGTCTATGAATGTGATAAAGTACCTATTTCCTCCTCTAGTTATAAGTCCATTCAATTCACAAATATCAGAATGAATTAGTTCAAGAATATTAGTAGTTCTTTCATTCTTAGAAAAAGGTTTCTTAGCCATCTTTGCTTGAATGCAAGTTTCACACCTTTTATCACTATGATCAGAATAAGAAATTTAACCATGATTGAACATAAACTTTAATGATCTAAAATTCAGATGTGCTAAACGATAATGCATAAAGAAAATGATGAATCAACAATATAAGCAGAAACATTCACTTTATTAATACTAAGCTTGAACATTCCATCACAAGCATATCCTTGTCCAATAAATACACCACTCTTAGAAATAATTAATTTTCCAGCCTCTATTACAACTTTGAGACCCTTCTTGCAGAGAAGACTTTCAGAAACCAGATTGTTTCTAATGTCCGAAAAATGATGAACATTAGTAAGAATTAATTTTTTTTAGAAGTAAGTTGCAGTTCAATAGTTCCTTTTCCAACGACCTTTGCAGTGTCATGATTACCCATCAGAAGCTTCTCTCCTTATGACAAATCTTCATAGTCTTTGAACTTAGACTTGTCATTGCACACATGAACCGTTGCACCAAAATTATACCACCAATCAGAAGACTTCATTATTGTTGCCATATTCAACTCAGTTATCATACTAATTTTCAGATCAGAAATCATACCAACAATTTCAGAAGTTTCTGGTTCAGTCATATTGGCTTATTTACCCTTAGAATCATTCTCAATTTTCAGCCTTTTCCTAAACTTGCAATCTCTTTTAAAGTGCCCTTTCTTTCCACAAAAGAAGATTGTCTTATTTTTCTTACTTGCATCTGGCTTACTTGATTCTGGATTTTTTCTCTTATTTCTAGAATTTTTTTTGGACTTTCTTGGTGCCAAACTCAACATTATTCACCTTAATTCCAAACTCGCTAACACCCCTATTTTCACGGATCTTTGTTTTTTTTTTTCAATCCGAATGTGTTTAATGAGTTGGTCAATTATAAAATCCTCTAAAGTGTGCAATAGTTTCTTTCAATAATTATTCCAAGTCTGAGGTAATTTTGCAATAATTGCTGCAACTTGAAGAGGTTCAGAAACTTCCACTTTCAGATCCTTGAGTTTGGATACCAAAACTTGTAGATCATCAACTTAATTCATAACAGATTTATCATCCGTCATTTGAAACTCAAAATACTTTAAAGAAATAAATTTGTCAGTACCTTATTTTTCTGAAGTATACTTGTCCTCAAGAGTGGCCCAAATTTTCTTTGGAGACTGGATAGATCTAAATAGATCATAAAGTCGGTCTGACAAATGGTTCAGAATGTACCCTCAACAGCGCACTTCATCATCTTCACGTTTCTTCTGGGCAGCCTTCATCAAAATTATCAGGTTGTGGTTCGGGCAGCGATGATTGATTTAGAACATACACTATAGCCAATTCAAAGAGGAGAAAGAACATCTTGTCCTTCCAGCGCATAAAGTTCATCCCATCAAACCTTTCCACCTTGTAAACATCTTGATTAATCACCTTGGGCTCCATTGTAGAATATAATAGAATTTGCTTAAGATTGTTGAAGCAGAATCTCTAAATTTTGAAATCGGACTTGAAGCGTGAATTAACACTGTCCTTAAGTGAATTTTGCCACCACTATGTTGCTGTTGGTGATGCAGCAAATTCGCTCCAGGATACAACAAAACCGAAATAGAATCCTAGCCAGCAAAATTAGGATTCCCCAAAACAACTGAATGAATAGTTTAGAAGAAGTTACCTTTAATCTGTGAAGAACATTGGATATTTATAATCCTGAACTAAACTCTGAACTAACACAACTATTGGAACAATGTCTATTCAAAATATAACGAATAAAAACTGCCTTTGGCAGTTATGTTGTACAAAACTATATTAGTGTTTAAAATAATAATAATAAATAAATAAATAAATTCATAACCAATCTAAATTTTACACGTGCACGTTCCACGTGTCCAAGTGCCAAGTGCCAATCTTTGATTAATATAATATTGGCTTTTTCTCCTCTAATTTCCACCAAAATGTTAGGTGAACATGTGTAGGATATGAATGCTTATAAAGCTATCTAAAAAACTCAACACAAGCAATGTAGGACTAAAACTCCTCTCAATATTACAAACTACCAAAAAGAAAGGAGACTTCCAACAGTTGAGCCACGCATGATCTGCACTACCATGCTACTCAAACCAAATTGCACACTTTTTCTTTTCTTTTCTTTCTTTTTTTTGTGGGGGGGGGGGGGGGGGGGGGGGGGCATGGGTGTAAACCGGCCGCTTACACTAATCTCGCGTGAGCATTGCCTACAGAGTCAGGTGATAAAATACTCCACAACAGTAGAGGGATAGGTACATTGCATATCCAAAGAATCTTTTTAGAATGATGAGCAGCAAATGAGGCGACCCAGTCAGCAGCTCTGTTTGTCTTCCGGAATATGTGGCCAATCTGAAAAATAGCATACTCCTGCAGTAATCAACTGATGTCCTCTAAATGCACACCACGATACGAGATGACTTCTGCGAGATTTAAGCAAGGCCCACCTCGATGAAAAGTGCCAGCATTGGGATACAACCTAGCGACCTAAGCCTTGTAAAGCCCTTCCAACGAGGACTATAGACAAAATGGAAGAAAAAGATGATGGAGTTGGGGTTCAAACTTGTGCATAACAAAAACGACAGAAAGAACTTTGTGCTGGTTTCCAAATGCAAGGAATGTTAGCTCTTGTGCATCTGCAAGAAGTTGATAGGGAGGAATGAAGAATTAAGTTTTCATCATGTAAGATGTGTAAGTAGTTGAAATCAACTACATATTGGTGTATCTCAAAAAAAGAAGAAGAAAAAATAAGACATATGTAAAATGATTAAAATGCTCTGCTCTCCTCATCATTATCTCTCAGCGTTTGCAAACAAAGGTTGAAGCCAATTCATAGATAATTGCAGCAGTTTTCAGGACCAAGCTTCCTATGGGTTATTTCCCTCAAATTCTAGGTCAAATGTTATCTTCCGGGGAACATAGTGGGGGCCGCATATCTTTATCCAATCTCAGGTGGTACTTAAGGAGGATTATGGATATGATATCAATGCAAGACAGGCGGTTTTCTTTTCCTTGGAACAGTTGGGTTGGACGAGGGATTTGGTGAATCACTCAAAGCTCCCTTGAGAGGGAATGACAGGAACCATGGTCTATGGAAAGGTCTCGTGTGAAACAGCCAAACAAGTGATGCACCATTTATTGGTTGGTGGCGAAAAGATGTTGCACAAGATAGTGGTCGAGATACATCAATAAGCATCCAACCTAATTGTTGCCACCGTATTCGGACTCTGACGTCCGCTAGAGACGAATTGAGCAGATTGATTTAGACGTTAGACGCTGACGGACGGTTTGTAAGAAGTCCACTTGCTAGAAGATTTTCGGTGGCGGACCCTTTGATGTCTAAGTCAGAACAACGAGGCAACAGTATGAAAGAAAGAGATTTCAGCAGAGTGACGACTCTGTAAGAATGGTAGCGTATTGCGTACCTCAGGTCTCTGGATTGTTCCTCTTATATAGGAGAGCCAACCTTGTCGTTACCTGTACCGACATGACGTGCAATAACGTCGGGCAACGGCTGATGGTATGGCTGTGGCGTGAGGGTCAGTTCGTGTGAGAAGAGTGCAGTGCAGGTCTGGTGCGGGATATGGGGTTGCCATGATCACGGACTGACATAGTTGTCAGTTGTTGGGGCGACTCCTCAGTCGGAGCCGAAGTTGTTCATCTTGGTTTACATTCGCAGACAGAGAGGTCGGTCAGGTCCGAGGTCAGGGTGTTCAATATTTCCCCCATCACTAATCATCAGCATTTCTTGCCTGTAAAGATTCTAGGTTAGGATAATGGCATGATTTTGAGGTGTACCTACATCTCTCGCTTAGTATGTAATTCTTGATTTTGCTGGTTATTCTGGCTTTATCTACGAATCTAATAGAGTTTTCAGCTCAATCATCCAAACAAACCGTTAGAAGCATCAGAAAAATTGGATTCCTGTCCAAGTGCCTTTCAGCAATCCAACATGACCATATCTGTGATGTCATCCATAATGGCTTTTATCATATGGCTAGAAAGTGCAAGCAATTGATTGTTTAGCCATTAAAAAAAAGAAATAAGCATGTTTTTCAGGCACAGATTAACTAACGGATCTCCAAAGCAAGTGCTTTTGATCATAAAATCCATCATGTCCGATGTTTACAGTGTAACAAGCTTGTTTGACATGATAATAGTTACACATGTTTAGATAGGGGCTAATGGAGAAGCCAAATGTCTAGCTAATGCTAGTGAACATTGTCACGAGTACATTTAGATCATGCCTTTTTTAGTAGAAATTTGTTTGCCATTATCTATAAATTTAAGTTGTATGTATGATATATGCATTAAGTGTTGGAGTTTTAATTTTTTTTAAAAAAATAATTTTAAAAAATAAATATACCAGCTTTATCCCTTAAATTTTAGATGTTTTAAAATATACGATAAAGCTCTTATACTTTTCTTTAGACACTTCTTTCAGAAGAGGTGCGACTCTTCTAAAAATAACATATGAAAAAAGAACGTTGGTTTTGGTTTCCGTAGGGATGCAATGTTTCTGAAATATCGCATTTTCGGAAACGCTACATCGGTTTTCCGAATAGAGTCTATAAATAGACTTCTTTAGGATTAATTCTTATAAAATTCAATCTCTCTTTCTCTCTTTTTTATTGATACTCTGTCTTCCAAGAGTTTCTTTCACACACAAAGTTCTTTTATTTTTCTACTTTCTACTTTCTATCTTCTTTTATTTTTTAGGCAACTGAAGGAATCGATCGGGTCAAGCTTCTCCAGCAATTGTGCTCGCTAAAGGAGGATCGAGCTGAGCCGGGTTGTTGTATCTTGGGGACGAGATCGCCGCAAACTCGCACATAGGGGGCGAATCACATTCTTAAGGCAGTGTATATCACATGCTTCGATCCAGGCAAGCTTTTTTCAATTTTTTAAATTCATTTTAGTGAATTATTCTTTTATAAAATAATGATATATCAATTTCTAGGCAATATTTCTCCAACATTAAGCTCTAAAACACGGACCTCATGCACTATCAATACTTGGAAAGATATCCATTTAGAGGATTAAGATATCTTAAGATTAGTTAGGAGATCACATATTGTAAGAGTAAAAACAACGAAGAAAGGCATATGTTGGTTGTCATAGATCTAAAGGGAGCGTATTTGTGGAAAGTATTAGTGTTTGTAGAGCCACTATGATAAACTTTCAACAAAAATGAAGAAAAAGAAACGGTTACCAGGAGAGTCTAAGGACTCATGTGGTTCGCAGAAAAAGAAAGGAAAAAAATTGTAGTCAATGAAAAAATGAAAAAGACTTCTTATTTGATTGGAGTTTTAAAAAAAAAAATAGATAAGAAAGTAGTATTTCCATGGAAATAAGATTTTAATACTTTATAGAAAAAAATCTATGAGGGACATAGAAAAGCTACTTTCTCGCTAGTTGGAAATTGAATTTTTTTTTCCAAAACTATCCTTAAGCTATCAAAATCTATAGATAAAATCTTTTCCTTTATTAAGGATATAATAGATATTTTGCACAACTTTTCTAGAAAATTAGATGCTCAACCAAACATAAGTTACTCTGAAATGTACCACTTTTCTATAGTCATCCAAACATGTCAAAACTATTTTATAAGGCATCATATTCTCAGAAATCAGCTTCTCAGAAGAAAAAAAATTCTAATGAAAAAAATTCTTCCCATGAATCAATTGAGTCCTAAGTGCAAGAATACAGATCCTTTATGGTATGCATATGGCACCACAAAATGTTGTGCAATCATAGATGACAACCATCAGAAGATACATGGCTATCAAACAAAACAGTCCACGAACGCATGTCGTGTCATGCATGGTGGGCATTGTTTGATGGCTATCCATTTCTTGATGATGGCTATCTAGGAATATACAATACTCTGTGGTACACGGGCCACACTACAAAGAATCTTGGTTGAAAGTATAATGGTTGGATTTCATGTGAAAATTGTCTCAAGGCATCATGCCTAATTATTAAGAAGAAAAACCTTTCTTTAAAACTTATTGGTAAAAACTTGCATACAAAAGACAGCCTTCAAATAATTCAAAACGAGATGTCGCAAGATTTAGGGTATATTTGGTTGGAGGACATTGGGCTTTGAAATGAAAATGTGAATGAATGACTCTCATTCCAGTTGTTTGGTGGGAAGGAATAACATTCCCATTTTGATTCCATGGAAATAGAAATACCCCAATCCCCTAAAGTCTAATTCAAACTTTCACCCAGTATTCAAATTTCATTCCGATTCTGAATCCAGTCACGAACTAAATGCATCAGAAAATATGATTATTTTAATTTTTGTTTTAATTTCTTTTGATTCTGATTCTGATCGCGAACTAAATACATCCTTAGTAGCAAAGTAGGATTCCAGTTGATGCTTTCGAAAAGGCCTTGACTGTGTGAGATCTTGTTAAATCCCTTAGATGTCTAATAAAATACTTAAAGGATTCCGAGACTTCTATCTCAATCTGTTATGCTCAGTATTTTAATTGGACCAAGTTTTTTAACCTTTTACATGCCAATTTTCTTCCAAAATACTTGTTTCGCAGGTAAATTCAAGAAATCACGCACCCCACTTAATTTTTTCAGGTGTAAATGAAAAGGAAAGGAAGAAAAAAAAAAAAAAGAGGATTCATCGAAAGAGACTGGGGCCCTCCGTGACAGGTTTGGCCCCATGGTTAGACTTACCTATCACACCAAATATTGAGCAGACAAAATCTGGACTGGAACTCAAAATATTTTTCCCTCATCAACAATCCACAAAAAAAAAAAAAAAAATTGTCGCTTCTGGATGCCAAACTGTCCTGAACTGACATGGATACAAAAACTTGGAAAATAATCACTGGAGGCAACATCATAGAAGCTGCCGTACAATGCGATAATTAGAACAACCAAGAGAATTTCTCATCTCTCTGCATCAAACACAATCGCACAGAAGAGATTAAAAGGACTAAAGGAGCTGCTCCTTAGAGGGGCCTCATGCAGGAACGACTTGCTCGGAATGTCGGTGATCCAAAGGATCAGCTCACAAGAGCAGCCTCACATGATAATATGCTCTGCAACCCAGCAAAGTTATTAAATTATGAAGAACTTGTTGGCTAGAATGGGAACAAGATTTTGATTGGGGAGACTCTAGTCTCTTGTTACACATGCAATGCAGTTAGCAAGTCATTTGATACCCTCCTTTCATTGAGAAATTTTAGTCGGACCAGGTCCATCTCTAAATTGGTGGACAGATCCAACCATAAAGCAACCCGACACTTTTTTTTTTCTTTTTTTTTTTTTACTTTCTTCAAGCTTGGTCGTGTTTGTTTGTGATTGGACTGATCAACTAGCTTAGTCATGGATCCGATCCAACAATTAATTTTTCCTTTTCGTGGTCTCTAGCATGACAAGTTGCTAGTTGCTAGTTGCTAGAGAGAGAGGAATCCATCACTAGACGAAGTCTTGAAGAGAAGGGCAGTTTCGGAAAGAAGAGTTATTCATAGCCGGTAGTCCTCGGGTGGTTCTATATACACCCCCCCTATTGCTAAGGACACCCCCCAAAAACCAAAATAAAATACCCAAACTAACCTTTAGTGTAATTACCATATTGCCCTTGAAATTTTCTCATACACCCCCCTTCCTCCTCCTCCGTTTCGTTTTGAAAAGAAAAAAAAAAACACCCCTCAAACCCCCCTTAAACCCCTCGATCCATTTACATCGTTTAGGCGATCTTTGAAGGAGATTTAAGCCCCATTCGAAGCATGGACAAGCAACTAGTGATTTGGGACGAAGAATCGGCCACAAAGGTACGTGTTCCACCTTGTTTCGAAATTTTTTTTTTTTCACGGTTCGTGCTCCGTTCGGCACTGGATCGCCGAACAAAAGGCTTCTGTTCGGCTGAACAGTGCCGAACAGAAGCCTTCTGTTCGGCAACCCTCAACCGAACAGATATGTTCGGCTGCACAGTGCCGAACAGAAGGCTTCTGTCCGGCACTGTTCAGCCGAACAGAAGCCTTTTGTTCGGCGATCCAGTGCCGAACGGAGCACGAACCGTGAAAAAAAAAATTTCGGGAGAAGCCGGCGAGGTGGTTCCGGGAGAAGCCGGCGAGGTGGTCGGAGATCGGGAGAATGCCGGCGACGAGAGGGAGAAGGAGGAACGGGGGGGTTTTGGGCGTTGGCGAGGTGTTTTGGAGGGGAAGAGCGGGGTGGGGGGGGTTTGGGGGGTGTAGAGAGCAATTTAGGTGAGGGGGTGGGGAGGGTGGGGGGTAATTTAGGAATTTTTAATTTTTTAGGGGTGTCCTTAGCAAATGGGGGGGTGTAGAGAGTATTTAATTTTTTTTTAATTTTTGGGGGGTGTCTGAGCAATAGGGGGGGCGTATATAGAACCACCCCTAGTCCTCGTGTTATCGGACCAATAAGGGTAGTTCTATATACACCCCCCCTATTGCTCAGGACACCCCCCAAAAACCAAAAAAAAAATACCCAAACTAACCTTTAGTGTAATTACTATATTGCCCTTGAAATTTTCTCAGTACACCCCCCCTTCCTCCTTCCTCCTCCTCCCCATCCCCCACCTCCCCCCCTCCTCCCCTCCACCTCCCCGTCCTCCCCTCCACCTCCCCCTCCACCTCCCCGTCCTCCTCCTCCGCCTCCCCCCTCCTCCTCCGCCACCTCCTCTCACTCCTCTTCCCCCACCTCCCCGTCCTCCTTCCTCCTCCTCCCCATCCCCCACCTCCCCGTCCTCCTTCCTCCTCCTCCCCATCCCCCACCTCCCCCCCTCCTCCCCTCCACCTCCCCTCCACCTCCTCCGCCTCCCCCCTCCTCCTCCGCCACCTCCTCTCACCCTCTTCCCCCACCTCCCCGTCCTCCTTCCTCCTCCTCCCCATCCCCCACCTCCCCCTCCGCCTCCCCCCGCCTCCCCGTCCTCCTCCTCCGCCTCCCCCCTCCTCCTCCGCCGGCGAGGTGCTCGTTGCTCGGGAGATGGCCGGGGAGGTGCTTGAGGCGAGGTTTTTTGGGCGGAAGGGAGAAGCCGGCGGGTGTTTTGGAGGGGAAGAGCGGGGTGGGGGGGGGGTTTGGGGGGTGTAGAGAGCAATTTAGGTGAGGGGGTGGGAAGGGTGGGGGGTAATTTAGGAATTTTTAATTTTTTAGGGGTGTCCTTAGCAAATGGGGGGTGTAGAGAGTATTTATTTTTTTTTTAATTTTTGGGGGGTGTCCTGAGCAATAGGGGGGGGGTGTATATAGAACCACCCGACCAATAAGCTCTTGCATTGCCACCAAAAGACAATTTTGCCCACCCGGCTTCTTCAAAGGATGTCTCACGTGTCCTCGGCGTGACTCGATGACGTGAGAGGGAACCCCGGGGGCTCGTGGGCGGAGCCCACGAAGCACGTGCGGAGAAGCAACTAAAGAAGAGGCGCGAGACGCAATCGCATCCGGCCACGTGTAAATTGACCACCGCTCGTCTTGGGCTTTTGGCGCAGACCCAGGGGCCGCGCCACATGATCGCTGACACCCCATCACGTGCTCCACGAGGGCCCACCGCCCACTTATTAATCCCCCCATCCCCGGCCCTGGCTCAATTATAATAAAAGATTAAAAAAAGCCATACAAGAGCAGGACCCACCTGGAAACAGAAAAAGAAACTCCACGCCAAGCAACGCCAATCTCTTTTCCCAGCCTTTCCTTTTAATCCAAGCAAAAATAAAAAGGTGACGAAAGACCCATCACACCCCCTTCAGAATCACCACCGTTAATTCGAATCATAAACTTTGATCAACGACCACCTCCGTTGATTCGTACTATTTGCTTCGTTCTGAACGAGTACACCGAAAGGATCCCGAGGAAAAGAATAAAAAAATTGAGACGTCATATTGTACCCCTCTACGTCGCGCTACACGTAGGGATCAGAGACGTGGGACCCGGGCCCATATGACGAAGTCCCGCCCCAGCGCCCTTCACTGCCGGCTTCCGGATGCGCGACACGTATGGGAAGACGAGAATCCGACGGTAAGCCCGCTCTGCTCGCCGACCATTTTCCCCGGCCCCGACCTAGGTGGACCAAGCGCCCCGCGGCGTGCAAAGTTAAAATAAACTGTTTAATTAATCGGCTAATTGATTGATTAATTCAACCCGACAGAGTCTCCTGCGGAGTTACACGTGGCGAGATTAGGGTCATTGGATTAATCAGGGTTTAGCTGTAACCGCCGTGCTTAAACGTGGGATACCGAATTTTAAAAGGCCCGGATGGAAGCGGGAGTAGATGAAACGAGTGATTAAAAATAATAAATAATAATTAAAAACAAAAAAGAAAAAGCAACTCACGGGGAGAGGGAAAATAACAGCAACAAAAAAAAGGGCGCAGAGGATTCCGGCTGTAAACTTGGATGCCAATGCACGAGTCGCAGCGACAAGCGCTGATAGATCGATTCCTAAGGAGAGTTGAATTGAAAACAAATTGGAATTATTTTTTTCTCCTTATTTTTGTTAATTTAATCAATTACAGATGGATCAATGGCGGAGTAACTTCATCTTTACTTAATTAAATACCAGTTCGTGGCAAATTACGGTTACCATGCGATCCCTGGACACCGACCCAAATTTTAATTGCATTCCCGAGACGGCCCCTCCTTAATTTTACCCTAATATATAACTCTCCTCTCTTAGATCCTGAGCACTTATTACTTATTAGAGCGCTAAACCGGGAAATTCGTGTAGTTTAAGACAAGGACAAGGTCATCATTTCAAATTCTATTCGCCCATGACGAACCGTCCGATTTGATCACGCGATTGGGTGCGAGGGAGCGTATAAATTGAGTCAAAACGGAGGGGCGTTAGGAAAAAGGAGCCGCAGTATATGAGGGGTTTTCCCGGGAGGTGAAGCATGGCCTTTTTCTTTTCTCGGCGGTATATAATTTTATTTCACCCTACCTTTCGCTTTATCTTCTCCTCCGAATCCTTCCCTCATTTCAGCTGTCCGCCTCTGACCTTCAAATAAACCCCCACTCTTCTCTCTCTCCCTCTTCTCACTTTTCGTCTTCTTTGATCGAAGTAGCGGAAACCCTTACCCTGATTTAGGCTCTGTGGAGCTCTGATGGAGGCGCCGGAGTACTTGCATGGAGGTTACTACAGGGCGGGGACCCCCCAATTCGCGCCGGAGAAGAAGGCCGGCAGCGGAGGGGGGGAGCATTTCATGGTGGAGGAGCTTCTGGACTTCTCGAACGAGGAGGAGGACAAGGTCGGGATGGCGGTCGGAGGGGATGACGCAGGCTTCGACCCCGTGGCTGGGAACTCCACGGACTCCTCCACCGTCACCGCCGTGGACAGCTGCAGCAACTCATTCTCCGGCTCTGACCCGCATTTCGCCCGTGACCTCGTTTGCCGGAGCTTCGCCGACGCCAGACTCTCTGGCGATCTCTACGAGCCGGTAATTCCACCTCCGCCCCGACAGGCCGCAGGCCCGGAACCATAAATTAAGTTTTTCTGATAAATTTCCCCATTTCTGTTTTCATAATCACTGTTTATTTCTCCTTTTGTCTTTAATTCATACTTTATAGTAATTTTCCAAGCAAAAGAACAGATTGTTTTTACGAAAAATACGATTTTTCCCCAAATTGTAGTAGTTTATATGTATCATTGCCTCCTTATTCTTTATTTCCTCGACTTTTTTAAAAAATTTAGGTGATCACTTTTTCTCTGGATTGGCCAATTTTAAATTTTAAATCCTTTATGATGTACTTTTCTTAATTTATAGGAAACCGTTGTCTCTGAGTATTAAATTACCGGGAAATTTTTTAAATTAGTGCAATTCTTCCCTTCCTTGTCTTAATTCAATTCAGTTTTAATTCGAACAAAAAAAAAACGACGAAAAACGCACTAAACTGCAAGAAGAGGAAGGAAGGAAAGGAAACACCCGGCTGCAGCATCTTCTCGGAAATAGAATTCGGGGGTTTTCGGACTGTCCAGAAAAGGAAAGTTAGATGAAGGGAAAGCTTCCCAATTCTAATTGTTTTTATCATTTTTGTCCACAGTACGAGGAAATAGCCGAGCTCGAATGGCTCTCCAATTTCGTGGAGGAGTCCTTCTCCAGCGAAGACCTCCAGAAGCTGCAACTCATCTCTGGAATCAAGTCCTCCTCCCCCGCGTCGGAGAACGCGGCGGAGGTTTCCGCCACTGCCGGCGACGGTGCCGCCGGCTGCGCTGCCCAGCCCGCCCTCGTCCGGGCCGAGGCACCCGTCCCTGGCAAGGCCCGAAGCAAGCGGTCCCGCGCTGCCCCTTCTAGCTGGTCGTCGAGGCTCCCGGAGTTGTCTCCGACGACGACGGCTTCGTCGGCGGAGTCGGGGCTGATCGTGCCGGCGGGAAACTTCTCCGAGAAGAAGGCGGCGGCGAAGCCGGCGAAGAAGAAGGACCCGTCGGCGGGACCCGCGGTGGCGCCGGCGCCGGACGGGCGGAAGTGCCTCCACTGCGCCACCGAGAAGACGCCGCAATGGCGGACGGGACCGATGGGCCCCAAGACGCTGTGCAACGCTTGCGGGGTCCGCTACAAGTCCGGCCGGCTCGTGCCGGAGTATCGGCCAGCGGCGAGCCCCACCTTCGTGCTCTCCAAGCACTCCAACTCCCACCGTAAGGTCCTCGAGCTCCGCCGCCAGAAAGAACTCCAGCTGCAGCCGCAGCAACTCCTCCAAGCCGGCGGCGCCGCAGTCTACGACGGAGGCGCCGCCGCCGCCGCCGACGACGACGACGACTTCTTGATTCACCACCACCTTGGGCCCGATTTCCGTCAACTCATCTAATGGTGAGGAGAGCTCGAAAAATCTCAAAAAAAATTCTCATTTAGGGAGAATTTGAGTAGGGCTAATTTGGATCAATTTTCGTAGAAAATTTTAGACTTCCATTTGTGGATTCCGAAGCAGTTTTCTTGTGTTGGAATTTTCCTTCGATTTTTCTTTTTGTTTTATTTTCCTAACCTTAGACATCCAGGGAAATTTCTACTATGTACTCCAGACTCATCTTTTCTATAAAAAAAAAATCAAAAAAATATAAAATTGTGAAGGACGTGCTCTCATTTCTCAAGCTTCCTTTTCTTTGTTTATAATTTTGAGCGTTTGATATTTTTGGGAGGTGGGGTGCACAAAAATCATGTGTACGACCAAACAGCAAGTGCTGGCCACCCGATGCCCGTGATCGTTTTAATCTCTCTATAAAACTTGTGTGCCAACTTTTAAGTAGGTTGTGGTGCTCCTACTTGCCGATCCTTAATGATCACTACCACCCGATTGGTGGATCCCATCTTCCCCATGGTTACTAGAAAGAAGGTTCGTCATTGCTGTGCTAACACAATCAAACTAGTCGAGCTCTACTTTTTAAGTTTGCAGGTTTATGAAGCTCATCATTTATATATATATATATATATATATATATATATATATATATATATAAGTTAAGCTGAAGCAGCACTACAAATTGAATCTAAAAATAAATTAATCATGAACATTAGCCAACTTAAATAAATAGAAGGGTGTGCCCAAATTAATATTTGACTCTTTTACATGGCTCACGAGCCAAGCCTTTTTATAATCATGACTAACCGCACTTGGGTGTTGTTTGGTTACCAAATAAGAAAAAAAACAAAGCAAATGACCGATCTATGGAGGGAAAAAACCTTGATAAGTATCTTTTCGTATTAGGGTGAAGTCATTTCACCTTCTAGAAAGGCAAAAAAAAAAAAAGTTAGGTCCAAGCGGTAGGTGCATTCATGAGTAGCCAAATGAAATATGAGATGATTTGCAAGGATGAATAAAAGCCATTTTAGTAACTCATTTTTGTAGCTCACATGTAAGAGCTTAAACACCTCTAGTAGTTATCTGATCAAGCTAATCCCAAATAAAGCTTGCTCAGGGCTCCTACTCATTTACAGCCCTGCTTTGCGCGGGGAAAACTGAACAAAAATTTAGAAAGAGAGATAAAAAAGAATTATTTCTGGATAGCCGGAAATCAACTAAAACGGGTCTAGTTAGCAATCGTTATCAATTAGATGGTAGCAGGATGAGGTGGCGATATACATTTTGCAACTATCCATTGTCTCCATTTCTATGCAGGGGCTTATTTTTCGGTTATCCACCGTTTTTTTTTGTAAACCTCTGGTACAGACACCAGTGCCAGGTCAATCATTACTCGAGTCTAAGATCGCTACAAAGTTCAGCCAGTTCAGTCAGCTTGATTTTATATTAGGAGTTTATTTGCATATTGTCATTTTAAGGTTTATGAAATTGTTTTTTTTTAAGTATATTTTTATTATTTTGTGACCCTATATACATGAGTCCGTATATTGTTTAGGATTATGCTATGATGAATAAAAATTAATTTTCTTTCTTCAAGCTCTCGCATGTGAAATTTTGAGCAGAGCCGAATGAGAAGTCAGATTCTTTCTCCCCCTTCCTCTTCTCTCCTTCTTTTATATTTCTTCTCTCTCCCTTTGCTCTCCCTGCTGTCGTGCATCAACCTCCCCGGTAGAAACCTCTCCTCGCTCTATCCATTATTATACCGACCCCTGCAACCAAACTTACCGGGATTGGCGTCCAACGAGAGAGTCACATGAGGGAGAGGCGAGGGTGGGTGAGCACTTCAAAAAATCCATCATACGAGCTGCGTCCTCGTGACCCCAGACACACCTCGCCCATCCATGGGTCCTCATAATATATATGGATATAAGTCAAAAGAAATTTTCCAATATCCCCACATTATTTTATAAACTTACATAAGTTTTTTAGATATCGTTGGAGGAATATTATAGGTGGGGTGGCAGAGGGAAACATACGTAACGGCGGTCACATGGCTATCTATCTATTTATCCGTCAGCGTAACGTGATAACCGTTTCACCGTTTCATTGCCGGAGTTTGCGTCTTTTGGATAATGTTGGCGCGGCTCACGTCCGTGGGGACGAGCACGTGCACGAGCATCACCGGCCAGATTGAATTTTCTTCCGCTGCTGCTCCTTTATTTTTTTATTATTATTATTATTTATATAGTGGTAGCTCATACCATCCGTATATAAGCACACTCCAGAAAAAAAAAAAAAAAAAAAAGTTGGCGAAGGAACACAGAGTCACAGACTCAACACTCTCCTAGCAGAGCTCTTTTAAATAGGGCGCAGTATAGGAGGCAACTCAGTCGTTGTTGCTGCTCTTGGTTGGTGTCTTGGGACCATTCATGTGCGACTCGTCGCATAAGACATGCAGTGTGGGATATCATTTTCATTGGTTGGGATTTTAATGGCGCGCTTTGTTTCTCTGCAAGCATATTGCCATGGCAAACCTTTTGAGCGGTGATACATTATCACATAATCTTTTTTGCTACAAGATAAAAGTAGGTTGTAGTTTCGGTGGTCTGCTTTAAGATGGAGGGAGAATTATAGGTAACTTAATAACACTGCAAAAAAGATTAGAATCCAAAACATTATTTTGATAGCATATTTTGAAAATTACTAAAGAAATATTTTGTCTGACCTTTATGATAATTTTTCGATGTTAGTTTGTTGATCATCTTTGCCACAGATTTTACGATATTATTTTAGTAACATTTTTTTTAAAAAAAGTTGAGCAATATTTTTTTTATCCTACACTTATGATAAATTGATACGTATTAACTTGTAGGTCCCTTTATCAAAGAACGTGCATCATGCACCATTGTTTTAGTAATATTTTAAAAAACAACAGAAAATAATACATTGCCCTATATTTATGATAAATTACTAGGTATTAGTTTGTAATTCATTTTTATCATACAATCAGCAGCATTATTTTAACAATATTTTTTTTAAAATACTAGAAAATAACACTTTACCCCATTTTAATGATAAATTGCCTATATTAATTTGTAGCTCGTCATTATTTTTTCTTTCTTACTGATAAGTCAGAAATATTCCTTAAAGATGTATTAGCTAACATAAAATAAAAATATTGGCTAAAAGTGTATATTAATGCTGGGATCAATTCCAATCCTAAATAAAGATATGCAAGAATGATTTGGCCAAGAACCTAGATCATCGATCTAGCCAAATTTTTTTATTAAAGTACTTTAAACATCATAAATTATTTAAATAAAATATGTATAATATAAAAGTATTAATTTTATATATTAAATACTGCCATGACTCTTTAAACACAGCATAAAGAAATGTACCAAAAAAACACAGCATAAAGAAGTGTACCAAAAAATCACAACATAAAGAAGATTATTGACATGTTAAAGTTGTAAGAAAAAATTACATGCAAATATAGAAATATATTGAAGCCAGTAATTTTTTAATATTTTAAATTAAATAGTTTTGAAAATATTGTAAAGAATAAAATAAAGTTATCCATTTTTCATTTTTTTATCAAAGGAAAAGGGATTGATTTTTTTATGAAAAGAAATTAATTATTAAAATATGAAATACACAAAAAATTTTGAACTTTAATTATAACAAGAATAAGACTTTTAAACCAAATTATAATAAACCTTAATCTTAATAAACTAGATTGTTGCCATGGGGGCCTATCACTACAAAAGAAGGAATAACTCCCGGCGCTTTTTTTTGTCTCTACCGACGCTTATAAGCGTCGGCGAATTTCCAACCCACGCGATCCAAAGCGTGGGTCAGACGTCGGGCAGGTGGGCGTGGGTCCGGTTTTTGCCGACGCTAAGAGAAAGCGTCGGCAAAAATATGGATTTGCCGCGTCGGCAAAAACGGCTTTACCGACGCTTTAAAGCGTCGATAAAGCCCAATCCAGTTTGCGTTTTCGTCGACGCTTTAAAGCGTCGGGAAAAACAGATTTCCCGACGCTTTAAAGCGTCGGAAAAAACAGATTTCCCGACGCTTTAAAGCGTCGATATAGACTAACCAGTTTTGCGTTTTCGCCGACGCTTTAAAGCGTCGGCAAATGTATTTTGGCCGACGCTTTAAAGCGTCGGGATTGCTATTTTTTAAAAAAAATAAAAATACGAATGTAAATTATAAAGGTCAAAATACATATATACATGAGTTATCTTGCAGCTTATTGTTTTACAAAAAGTCAAAGAAGTTAAAACTTTATGCCGAATCACTTATGCTTCCTTTCCTATAATTTGAAAGACAAGCTTATATGATGAGATTAATATAACAAATTGCTGTCATGCAGAAATTAAAATGCAATTATTTTCATAGCAAGTGGATATCTATTTGGCAGCTAGGCCATTTCAATAACTTCCTTCCGAAGTAGCATAATAATAATTCTAAGTTTCTGAGTAAGCTTTTCATGCCTTGCCCCCTGAAAAATAGCAAAATATGTAATAATCATAACTTTGAAAGATGCCCCTTCGAACTTATGATTTGAGATGTATATAGGACTCTTTAGGAATAATGAAGGCCAATATCTGGTTAAAGTTTTTCTTTCTGATGTAAATATCTAGTTAACATAGGGAAAGAAAAAGAATATATTGTACAATTACTGTCTCATCATATATAATAAGGTATTTTTGATTACCTTGCTTACACATCAAACATATTAAACTATCTATATGTAATTTGTGAAGTCGGAACCGGAGGCACCTGCAATCACGGAAGCGCCAAGAGTCCAGCTCCAGCTCCATTGTCTACTACATATGGGATATTGCCAACCTCCTGCAAGACCAGAATGAGACCCAAGGCCAGAGTCATATTTCCAAGGAGTAAATGCAGATGGTCTTGTACTTTGGTTTTTATGAAGTTGGAGATACAGATATGCATGCACACACTTGTGTAGAGATTCATGCATCATGATACATCATCCATAACTTCATTTTCTTTCTTTTTTTCTTTTTTTCTTTGGATGGAAATAGCTTCATTCTGTAAATACCAGTCTTGTTACAGTTCTCCATGCACTTAGAACATGGCAGCTAACTAAACACCAATCTTGTTGATTCAGACTACAACCAGTAGTTTGAATAAGAGGCCTAGCTATGGCATATAGCCCTTTTAATGGAGAACATGTCAATGGGCACTTAATGAGGTTGGAATGAAACAGAGATGGCAGGACAGTAGGGAGTAGACACTGACCTGTCCAGGTATGAAGTCATTGAGGATGATAGGAAGTCCCCTGATCAATGCCTCAGCAATTGTACCAGGCCCTGCCTACAAACACGAGAGCACATTGAAGCCATCTGAAAAAAAACTCCTTAGCAGACTGATCTGGACATCTAGGAAACCATGGTACCTTTGTTATGATACAATCACAAGCACCCATCCATTTCTCCATCTGGGTCTCAAATCCTCTAATCTGACAACAAAGGCAATATTGAACAGCTCTCAACAAACAAAAGCTTAAAATGTACCAACAATGCAGGCTTGTTAATTATTATCTCAGACCAGCTACACCACCTTCACAGGGACCCTCCACTTAATTGACTGCAATGTGGAACTCAGTATCTGGTTGCGGCCGCATACGGCAACAATCTGCCCTATAGGTTTGCCGAGCTCTTCATCAAACAGGGCTTCTCCTAAAGCCATTGCAGTCTTCTTGACTGGATATTAAACTATCCCGGAAGCACCTGCAATCACCAAGAAAGGAAAGGGATCAGAAAAAACCCCCAAAAATCAACACAAAATACTAGAGCCAAGAGCAAAAAATGCAAGAAACGAGAGAAGAAGAAGGAAACCGGAGGGCGAGGTCGACGGTGGCGGGGAAGCGAGATGGGGAGGCGATGGATTAATGTCGGCGCGGGAAGCCGATCGGAGCTCGGAAAGCGAGATGGGGAGGCGATGGATTGATGTCGGCGCGGGGACGATGATCGGAGCTCGGGAAGCGAGATGGGGAGGCGATCGGAGCTCGGGGACGCCGATCGGAGCTCGGGAAGCGAGATGGAGAGGCGATCGGAGCTCGGGGACGCCGATCGGAGCTCGGGAAGTGAGATGGAGAGGAGAGGAGATGGGGACCCTTTTGAATGAGAGGAGAGGAGACGAGACGAGACTTTTTAAGGCAGAGAGGGTTGGAAAGGATTTGGCATACGACGACGCTTATAAGCGTCGTCGTAGGTCCAGCTTACCGCGACGCTTAAAAGCGTCGTCGCGCTGATCAAAACTATCCCGACGCTTTTTCCTAGCGTCGGGAAAAAAGCGTCGGAAAATGTACCTTTTCCTGTAGTGTATAGGTGGTACATAAAATGGGTTTTGGATGGTACCTTCCCCCTTAACCCTCCTTTATCTCATGGAAGCCTTGCATTCTCTCTCAATCAAATCGACTAATCTAGTTCTTTCAGAAATTATCATTTAGATTGGTGTTGGGGGAAAAACCCCAAGTCATACCGCCACGGAGGCGCTCGGCCAAAAAGCGCCGACCGAAAAGGCGCTCGGCCAAAGAGTGCCGACCAGAGGGAGCGCCGAGAGGCGCTCGGACCAACCAACACAACCAAGAAAGAGCCGACCAGAGGACGCCGACCAGAAAAGCGCTCGATTAGAAGGCGCTGACCAGAGAGGAAAGAGCGCGAAATAAAGGCGCTCGGCTAGAAGGCGCTCGACCAAAGGGCGCCGACCAGGAGCATTAGAAGCGACCCCGCCACAGGGCGCCCCATTGGGCGACCAGCTCGGCTCGGCACCCCTGCCGAGCAGATTACCTTGACCAAATGTTCAACTCCTGCCTAACCCCCCTGAGGGACCTGACAACTCTACTACAACCTGCCGCTATCTCCAAGCCATCAAGGCATAAGATCTCCGCAGGTATTCGGCACGACCTGCCATTAATGCATGAGACCCCCTCAAGTCTCCGATGCACTTAGTCATTTAATGAACACGGCTCAAGACGATCTCCGGATCACTGAACCATCAAAGCGTATGGCTCTCCCTGACCGCCGGTTCACTCGGTAATAAATGCACTTACCATCCATGGACCCCGAGCCTACCACGGCCGGCGGTTCAACCACTCCAACAGGTCCGATCGACCATGACAACTCCCTGGTTCCGGTCTGATTCGGCCTTATTTTCCACTACGCCATTAATGGGCCAAATCGTGCCCAATTATTACAAAAGAGAACAAACTCCCTGTCACCTTCCGGGCAACATTAAATCCTTCTATAAAAGGGAGCCTGGGAGGAAAGAGGGGGAGACGGGAACACAAGTAAACAGCACAGACACAATTGAGCACATTATTCTTCATCTTCTCCACATATCTCCTCCTTGCTCTCTCCACATATTTGCCCCCTCTGACTTAAGCATCGGAGGGCCGGCGCCGGAGAGCCCGGCCACCGGCTTTTTTGCAGGACAGGACAGGACGCACTCTCCCTCACTCGCTCACCCTCCAGGAGGACGCAGCCGGCCGGCGCACAGCCGTCCGCCCTCCCTGCGGCGGAGCTCCTCCTCCCCTGGCTCCGTGGCGGCCCCTGGGTCCAATTTCCAGCAACAGTTGGCGCTAGAGGAAGGGCCCGAGTCGCTGCCATGAAGCTAAGAAGCAAAGGGGCTTCCAACGCCTCTCGACGTCCTCCACCCAGTCCTGAACATTCTGTCCAAAACTCGCCGCCTCCGGCCGAGTCAACCCCTCAAGTCCGGCCGGAGCAGTTTGATGCCCTGGTGCAACAAGTGCAAGCCTCGGAGCCTCCTACAAGCGGACTTCCCCTTCGAGGTCAGGACTCTCAAGTCCAGGCCTCCCTCTGGAGAGAGCACCCAGTCAGAGGCCACGGAGGCTGGCCACAACCTTCAGAAGCTGAGTCGGTTCCAGGGCAACCTGCACCCGAACGAACCGCTACAGCAATCCTCCAGAATGACGAACTCGACAAGAAGGTCGAGAAGCTGGAGCGCCAGATCCAGGCACTCCACGGGAGAAAATCAGGACGTGACGGCGTCTTCGAGTTCACTACGAAGTCACCCTTCTCCCCGGAGATCGAAGATGAACCAGTTCCGCTACGGTTCAAGATGCCCCAGGTGGAGCCTTACAACGGCAAGGCTGATCCCCTTGACCACCTGAAAAGCTACCGGGTCTTAATGGCCCTACAAGGAGCCTCGGAGGCCATGATGTGCAAGGCTTTTCCGGCGACACTCCGAGGACCAGCCCGACTGTGGTTTACCGGGCTGAAGCCGAATACTGTCTCCTCCTTTGAGCAGCTCGGCAGACAGTTTGCTGGCAATTTTGCCGCTAGCCAGCCCCAGCGGCGGACATCCGACTCCCTCCTTGATGTCAAACAAAAGGAGGGAGAATCCTTCAAGGAGTATTTGGACCGGTTCACCGCCGCAACATGGGAGGTCCGGGAGCTTGACCAGTCAATCGCAATGTCAGCACTGAAGACTGGAGCCCGGTCCTACAAGTTCCTCTTCTCGATCGAGAAGAATTTTCCTGCGGACCTCCCCGAAATGCTCGCCCGGGCGCGGAAGTACGCCAAGGCTGAGGAAGCCGTGGCCGTTAGGCGGGGCGGCACCGAGCAGAACCCCAGGAAGAGACGCCGCGAGGAGCGCGGCCAGCCCAGAAGCCCGTCTCCGCGACGAGCTAAGAACCCGCCCCGCCCGAAGAGTCCACACCGGTTGAGGGGACCGCCACAGCAGAGGTCACCACTCCGCCCGAAATTCCAACTGCGGGCCCATGCACCCGAGGAGAGGTATGAAAAATACACTCCCCTCAATGCTCCTCGGGCTGAAATCCTCATGGAGATCGAGGGTTGGGATCGCATCCGGCTCCCACCTTCGAAACAAGATACCAGAATCTGTCGTGATTCCCGGAAGTATTGCCGTTTCCACCGGGATCACGGCCATGATACTGAGGATTGTTATCAGCTCCGAAACGAGATCGAAGCACTCATCTGCCGAGGGGTGCTCGATCGGTTTGTACAAGGCCGGCGTGAAGAGAAGAAGCCAGTCGAAGGAGCCACACGGCCTGAAGGTTCAAATGCCAACAGGCCCATCGCCGGCGTCATCAACACCATCCAAGGCGGGGCCTCGGTTGGAGAAACTTCAGGGGAAGGAATCTCCTCAAAGCGCCTGCGCGCCTCTGAAGCCATCTCCTTTTCAGATGATGATCTAGAGGGAGTTGAAACTCCCCATGATGATGCCATGGTCATCTCCATGATCATAAACAAATTTGATGTAAAACACATCTTGGTCGATAATGGAAGCTCGGCGAATGTTTTGTATTATGGTGCCTATTGTAAAATGGGGATGACCAAAGAACAGCTACGGAGGATGAATGCTCCGTTAGTTGGATTTACTGGGGATGCAGTCCCAGTAGAGGGCGAGATTGACCTACTGGTCACAGTTGGGCTCGCCCCCCGTGAAAGTACCGTGGGGATGAGCTTCCTCGTGATACGCCTTCCCTCAGTCTACAATGCCATCCTCGGAAGGCCAGGCCTCAACGCCCTCCGAGCAGTGGTCTCAACTCACCACTTGCTCATGCGGTTCCCCACCGGCCAGGGAGTCGGCGAAGTTCGAGGAGATCAAATGGTGGCAAGGCGATGCTACCTGGCGACCCACGAGGCAAAGCGACCAGCCGAGGTGCCTGTCCCAGCGACCGACCAGCCCTCGACTAAGATTCTGGAGGCACGGGTCAACCCTCAGAAAGAGCGGGTAGAGCCTGGTGAGTTATTAATTCAAGTTCCTTTACGAGAGATCTCTCCCGGGCTAACCGTGCAGATCGGCTCTGGCCTCAACGAGCATGAGAGGGGTCGCCTCGTCAATTTTCTACAAGACAACATGGATGTTTTCGCATGGTCGCCTGCAGACATGCCGGGGATAGACCCGGAGATCATGGTCCACCGGCTCCAAGTGAAGCCAACCAGCAAGCCCGTGCGACAAAAGAAACGAGGCGCTGCCCCTGAACGACAGCGAGCAGCAGCCGAGGAGGTCGGCAAGCTCCTTGAAGCTGGCTTCATCCGGGAGATATCCTACCCGGAATGGCTCGCCAACGTGGTCCTCGTCAAGAAAGCCAGCGGGAAGTGGCGCATGTGCGTGGACTACACCGACCTGAACAAAGCCTGCCCAAAGGACAGCTTCCCACTCCCCAGCATTGACCAGCTCGTGGACTCCACCTCAGGTCACGAGCTGCTGGCATTTATGGACGCCTTTTCCGGATATAACCAGATCCGCATGGCGCCAGAAGATGAGGAAAAGACAGCCTTCATCACCGACGGGGGAACTTACTGCTACAAAGTGATGCCGTTCGGTTTAAAAAATGCCGGGGCAACTTATCAAAGGCTGGACAGCCGGATCTTCAAAGACCAGATAGGTCGGAACATGGAGGTCTATATTGATGATATGCTGGTGAAAAGCAAGGTGGCACAAGACCATATAACCGACCTCAATGAAGCCTTCTCCACACTCCGAAAGTACCAGATGAAGCTCAATCCAGCCAAATGTGCATTCGGAGTCACCTCCGGCAAATTCCTCGGCTTCATTATTACACAACGGGGAATCGAGGCCAACCCCGAAAAGATCCGAGCCCTCCAAGAAATGACGCCTCCCAGGACGGTCAAGGAGGTACAACGGCTCACAGGCCGAGTGGCAGCCCTTGAGAGATTCATCTCCCGCTCGGCCGAGCGCTGCCTTCCATTCTTTACAGCCCTCAAGAAGCCGAAGAACTTTTTGTGGTCGGACAAGTGCCAGCAATCTTTTGAGGAGCTCAAGCATCTACTGGCTTCCCCTCCCCTGCTCACAAAACCTCAACAGGGAGAGCTGCTTTATCTATATCTAGCCGTCTTCCCTGTAGCAGTAAGCTCGGTCCTCGTCCGAGAGGAGGGTAAACTTCAAAAACCAGTATATTACACCAGCCGGGTCTTGAGGGACGCCGAGACCCGATACTCCAAGCTGGAGAAGACTGTCTATGCTCTGGTCATCTCAGCTCGGAGGCTCCGACCCTACTTCCAAGCTCATACAGTGGCTATACTGACCGACCAGCCGGTCAAGCAAATCCTGCAAAGATCAGACCGTGCGGGCCGGATCACTAAATGGGTCGTCGAGCTCGGAGAATTCGACCTCGAGTACCGACCCAGACCGGCAATCAAAGCACAAGCGCTCGCAGACTTTATAGTCGAGTGCACTATACCGGACGAGGCCGAGCCCGAACCTGAGCCACCAACGGTTCCGACCCCGAGTTTGACATGGACTCTGCATGTCGATGGCTCTTCAAACTCGGGGGGTAGCGGAGCGGGACTTATCCTCACCAGCCCGGAGGGGGTGGTCGCTGAGCAAGCCTTGCGCCTCGAGTTTCCTGCTTCCAATAATATGGCGGAGTACGAAGCGCTTGTCGCCGGGCTCAAGCTAGCCAAAGAGCTAGGAGTAAAAGACTTGAAGGCCTTCAGTGATTCTCAGCTCGTCGTCAACCAAATTATGGGCGACTTTGAAGCCAGAGACCCGACCATGCAGAAGTATCTTCAGAAGGTACGGGATCTCGCCTCGACCCTGGACTCTTTTCACATTCAACATGTTATCAGGTCGGAGAATCTCAGGGCCGACCAGCTATCAAAGCTGGCGTCCTCTCGCATGAGCAAGCTTCCTAAAGCGGCAGTACTGGAGTATCTCCAAAAGCCCAGTACAGACGAGCCCGAGCAGACCCTCTGCACTGAGTTCGAGCCAAGCTGGATGGACGAGCTCATCAGCTATCTGCAAGATGAAGTCCTCCCCACTGATGAACGAGAGGCTCGCCGAATCAAGCGCTCCGCCACCCGGTACATATTGCATGAGGGAAGGCTCTATCGGAGATCTTTCACATCTCCCCTCCTCAGATGCCTCCGCCCAACGGAGGCTGGTTACGCCATGCGCGAAGTCCATGAAGAAATTTGTGGAAATCATCTCGGAGGGCGAGCATTGGCCCACAAAATTTTACGCCAAGGATATTATTGGCCGACGCTCCAGAAGGATGCTATGGACTTTGTCCAAAGATGTGACCGGTGCCAGAGGAACGCCAATGTCCAACGCCGGTCCTCGGCTCCCTTAACTTCAATCAGCTCCCCTTGGCCTTTTGCCCAGTGGGGAATTGACATCCTAGGGCCATTTTCACTGGCCACTGGGCAAAGGAAGTTCCTGGTCGTCTCCATCGACTATTTCACAAAATGGGTGGAAGCCGAGCCCCTTGCCCGGATCACCGAGCAGAAGATGCGGGATTTTGTTTGGAAGTCCATAATCTGCAGATTCGGGCTTCCCCGCATCCTCATCTCTGACAACGGTCGCCAGTTTGACAACATTCACTTCAGAGAATTCTGCTCCGAGCTTGGCATTGACCACCGCTTCACCTCGGTTGCGCACCCTCAGACAAACGGAGAAACCGAGGTAACAAACCGTACCATTTTGCAGGGTCTCAAAGCCAGGCTCGACAAATCCAAAGGACAATGGGTCGAAGACCTATACAATGTCCTGTGGGCTTACCGGACCACGTTCCGCGTCCCTACCGGCGAGACTCCCTTCAACCTGACATACGGGACGGAGGCTGTCATCCGACTGAAGATTGGGATTCCTTCTCCAAGGGTCGAGCATCACGACGCCAGCTCCAATTCTTTGCAGCTCAGAAGCAACCTTGACCTAGTCGAGGAGACGAGGGAGGCCGCCCGAGTTCGTATGGCGAGGTACCAGCAAAAGACAGCTCAGTACTACAACACCAGGGTCAAAGTCAAATCTTTCAGACTAGGGGACCTTGTCCTCCGAAGAGCTGAAGCCTCCCGACCAACTGAGCAAGGGAAGCTGGCCCCGAACTGGGAAGGACCATACCGAGTCACGCGCATCCGCCGACCCGGAACTTATAAATTGGAGTCTCTAGATGGGACTCCTATTCCGCGGAGCTGGAACTCTGAAAACCTCCGCGTGTACCACCAGTAGAACCCCAAGGGGTCCCTCATTATTCAACTATTGAATTTCATTCTGTGGATTTCATTTCATAATAAACTTATGATCTGCATACTCATTTCAAGCTCACCGATTTTCCTGGTTATCTCATGATCCCAGGTTTATTTCTCCTCCCCTGACCACGGTTGGGATGCCCCGATATCTCGGGATGATAGAGTACCCACCTGGACTCCCTGAAGACGGTTCGTGAGTTCGTGATGCGCTCTCCATCGGCCAACGAGCTCGGCTCGTTCTCCTACCCTGACCACGGTCAGGATGCCCTGCCACAACGGGATGCCCCGATCCGTCGGGATGGCTCGAGACGTCGAGATACGGTCTTAAGTGACCGACGAGCTCGGCTCGTCCTCCATCGACTTCCACCGACGAGCTCGGCTCGTGCTCCATCGGCCAACGAGCTCGGCTCGTTCTCCTACCCTGACCACGGTCAGGATGCCCCGAGACGTCGGGATGCCCCGATCCGTCGGGATGCCCTGAGACGTCAGGATGCCCCAATATATTGGGATGCCCTGCCACAACGGGATGCCCCGATCCGTCGGGATGGCTCGAGACGTCGAGATACGGTCTTAAGTGACCGACGAGCTCGGCTCGTCCTCCATCGACTTCCACCGACGAGCTCGGCTCGTGCTCCATCGGCCAACGAGCTCGGCTCGTTCTCCTACCCTGACCACGGTCAGGATGCCCCGAGACGTCGGGATGCCCCGATCCGTCGGGATGCCCCAAGACGTCGGGATGCCCCGGCTATAGGGATGCTCGAGACGTCGAGATATGAGTTGCGGTCCTCTCTGACCAGACGAGCTCGGCTCGTTCTCCATTGACTTCACCGACGAGCTCGGCTCGTGCTCCATCGGCCAACGAGCTCGGCTCGTTCTCCTACCCTGACCACAGTCAGGATGCCCTGCCACAACGGGATGCCCCGATCCGTCGGGATGGCTCGAGACGTCGAGATATGGTCTTAAGTGACCGACGAGCTCGGCTCGTCCTCCATCGACTTCCACCGACGAGCTCGGCTCGTGCTCCATCGGCCAACGAGCTCGGCTCGTTCTCCTACCCTGACCACGGTCAGGATGCCCCGAGACGTCGGGATGCCCCGATCCGTCGGGATGCCCTGAGACGTTGGGATGCCCCGGCTATAGGGATACTCGAGACGTCGAGATATGAGTTGCGGTCCTCTCTGACCAGACGAGCTCGGCTCGTTCTCCATCGACTTCCACCGACGAGCTCGGCTCGTGCTCCATCGGCCAACGAGCTCAGCTCGTTCTCCTACCCTGACCACAGTCAGGATGCCCCGATCCGTCGGGATGGCTCGAGACGTCGAGATACGGTCTTAAGTGACCGACGAGCTCGGCTCGTCCTCCATCGACTTCCACCGACGAGCTCGGCTCGTGCTCCATCGGCCAACGAGCTCGGCTCGTTCTCCTACCCCGAGACGTCGGGATGCCCCGAGACGTCGGGATGCCCCGAGACGTCGGGATGCCCCGATCCGTCGGGATGGCTCGAGACGTCGAGATACGGTCTTAAGTGACCGACGAGCTCGGCTCGTCCTCCATCGACTTCCACCGACGAGCTCGGCTCGTGCTCCATCGGCCAACGAGCTCGGCTCGTTCTCCTACCCCGACCTCGGCCGGGATGCCTCGAGACGTCGAGATGCCCCGATTCTTCGGGATGCCCCGATACGTTGGGATGCGGTCTTCACTGACCAAGACGAGCTCGGCTCGTTCTCCACCGGCTTCAACCAACAAGCCCGGCTCGTTCTCCATCACCGGACTTCTCTGCCGACGTCCTTAAAGAGCGGACCCCGAGCAGAGGAAGCGTCTTCAGTCGCCTCGGCGCAAGGACGCACACGGTACAAGAGGAAGCATCTTCAGTCGCCTCGGCGCAAGGACGCACACGGTACAAGAGGAAGCGTCTTCAGTCGCCTCGGCGCAAGGACGCACACGGTACAAGGTACCCATTTATTTAATGTTTTTACATTATCTTATCTATTCTTGGATCTCTGCCGACGTCCTTAAAGAGCGGACCCCGAGCAGAGGAAGCGTCTTCAGTCGCCTCGGCGCAAGGACGCACACGGTACAAGGTACCCATTTATTTAATGTTTTTACATTATCTTATCTATTCTTGGATCTCTGCCGACGTCCTTAAAGAGCGGACCCCGAGCAGAGGAAGCGTCTTCAGTCGCCTCGGCGCAAGGACGCACACGGTACAAGGTACCCATTTATTTAATATTTTTACATTATCTTATCTATTCTTGGATCTCTGCCGACGTCCTTAAAGAGCGGACCCCGAGCAGAGGAAGCGTCTTCAGTCGCCTCGGCGCAAGGACGTACACGGTACAAGGTATCCATTTATTTAATTTTTTTACATTATCTTATCTATTCTTGGATCTCTGCCGACGTCCTTAAAGAGCGGACCCCGAGCAGAGGAAGCGTCTTCAGTCGCCTCGGCGCAAGGACGCACACGGTACAAGGTACCCATTTATTTAATATTTTTACATTATCTTATCTATTCTTGGATCTCTGCCGACGTCCTTAAAGAGCGGACCTCGAGCAGAGGAAGCGTCTTCAGTCGCCTCGGCGCAAGGACGCACACGGTACAAGGTACCCATTTACTTAATGTTTCTACATTATCTTATCTGTTTTGGATTTCTCTGCCGACATCCTCAAAGAGTGGACTCCGAGCAGAATGTTTTAGTCGCCTCGGCGTGAAACACTCACGATACCAACAAACTTGGTATAAACAGTCTGTTGAATCCCCGTCACGAGCTGACGAGCATTCGACCCATTCGTTGGAAAAGAATCTGGTTCGCCCCGGCAACCCGAGGCTCAGATTCGAAGTTCACTACGCTAAAAAAATCTGTCCTAGCGGCCGCCCCAGGGCTTGGCCGAATTCTGGACTAGGCTCGGAAAAATTCTCCGAGCCCGAATCCCCTTGGTATAAGCATAAGCGTCGCTATACCACTGGTCGAAAGACCGAGCAATGGAGCTCGGCTAGCCAAACCTAAAACCAAACCCTGTGGCGGGTAAAGCTGAGGCCCTAGAGCCCATATCCTCGGAACCTAAAATGGATCCGAGCAGAGAAACTTGGACTACAACAGACGAGTTTCCAAAAAGTATATTCATTTCAAAAAGCCCGTAGGCCGAGTACAAAAATTCGGGTTCGGCCCTTACAAGTATGGGGGGCCATCCCGATTTTACAAAATAACAAAAATTACATCAAGGCTCGAGCTCGACCACTTCGGCTTCGGCAGTATCGGGAGCGGTAGGCTCAGCAGTCGGGGCTTCAGTAGCCTCGGCAGCAATGGGAGTAGCCTCAGGGGCGGCTTCGGTTGCCTCGGCCGGACCTCCCTGGTCGGCCCCCGGAGTTTCTGCCTCCGCCTCCGGCCTCTCGACCCCTGCTCCCGGTTGAAGCAGGTTTACATCAAAATCCGGGAGAAGCCGCCGCAGGAGGTCGTGAATAAGCCCGTTCACGCCCTCCTCTGCTAGGAGGTCGTGAAATTCCTCCGACTCGCGGAAGAGCCTCACCGCGTTCTGGGCTTGCTCCCGAGCCTCGTGGTACGCGGCCTTCCACTCGAGGGTTTTTATTTCCCGCTCGAGCTCTAAGTGTCGGAGGCGGGCATTCCCTATCTCCTGCTCGCGGGAGGCCGACGCCAGCTCGGCCGCGGCCAAACGAGCCTCGGCGGCGCGCACTTCGGACCTTGTTAGTGTGTGCGCGCCCTTCTCTTCATCGAGCTCGGCGGTCAGAGCTCGAATTCTTTCCTCGGATGCTCCAATTCTCTCTTGGAGCACCTGACGTTCGGCCTCGGAGGCCTGGTACCTCGCCTCGGCGGCCAGGTACCTCGCCTGGGCCTCCTCGTAACCGCGCTGGCACCTCCGGGCCCGCTCCCGGTAGTCTTGGACTATGTGCATCAGCATTTCCGTCTCATGCAAGTGCTGTAAAAAAGACGAAAAGAAAAACATAAGGCGCTGCGAGTAAAATTTTTTTATAAATTACACAGATGAAAAGTTTTACTTACCCGGACGGCGTTGCAGCGGGTAGCGTCCATGAAGGCATTGTAGCTCATGGACTGTATCGTGGCCCGGTCAGCCGGGAGCAGCGCGACCCGAAATACTTCGCGCGCCACTCGAGGGTTTTCGAGGGCTGAATCGCCCTCGAATACCGACCAGGTGAGTGTAAGAGGCACTCGCTCCCCCGAGCCTGATGGGCCCGGAAGGCCAGCATCGGCTGGCCTCGGCGGAGCCGACCCCGAGGCTCCCTGACTGCTCCCCGGCTCGGAGCTAGGGGGCTGGGGTCGGACAAGCGGCCGATCCGACTGCCGCACGACTGAGGCGGAGCGCGCAAGCACGGGACCCGCAGGACTCCTCCCCTGGTCGGCAACTGGAGCGTCCTGCCGACCAGGAACTTGTGCCAGGGGCACCGGGCATGGGAGCACTGCTGAAGCTCCCCGGGAGCCCGAGCCCCTGGAATCCGCCCCCTCCCTCTGACCAGCATCGGGATGCGCGGGGCGAGAAGGCCCCGCCTCGGAATGCGCGGGGCGAGAAGGACCCGCCTCGGCCACTGCTGTCGCCGGGGTCGCTGAGGTCGCCGAGACCTTCTGCTTCTTCCTCGGCTCGGTGGGCTCGCCCGAGAGCTCGGCTGCCCTCTTCTGGAAGCGGGCGTAGAGGACTTCGCTTTTAGTCACCATCTTTGCGATATCTGCAAAGGCGAACAGGATTAGAACATTAGAACAGTAAGGAAATAAAAAGAGACTGTAACTATCCTTACCGTGGGGACGTGCCGAGCTCAGGCCCACGTTCACCAGAGCGTCCTCACATATGAGGCCGTTCAGCAAAATGCCGTCCCCGAGGCCGCGGATGGTGTCGATGATCCCCTGCTCACGTGGAGAAAGCTGGGGGGTTTGTTGATGGACCTGAGCTGGGCCGGCCCCCACCTGGGGTCAAACCCCCAGGACCGTTCAGAACCTAGGAAGAAGAATTTCTTCTTCCAGTCATGAATGGACGAGGGGGCACCATGAAAAAGTAGCCGACCCGCCCGAAGGGCGATGTAGAGCCACTCACCGTCTCCCGGATTCGACTTAAAAATAAAAAGTCGCCGGAAAACGTTGACAGAGGTCGGAATCCCGTGCAGTAAGCACAGTGACAGGAAACCGATCACTGTCCTCCAGGCATTCGGAGCGAGCTGCGCCGGAACCAGCCGGCATACCATCAGCAACTCATTCACGAAGCCGTGAAGAGGAAATTGGAGACCGGCCCAGAGTGACTCTAGGTACACTCCAATCCGGCCTACCGGAGGATCGGTTACCCGATCCCCACGCCTGGCGGGTTCCAAACGGAACCCGTGAAGAGGGAAAAACCACTCTTCGGTCATTTCGACCTCCAGGACGCTCATGGTAGACACAACCTCACTGGGAAGAGAACCCATTGAGAGAGAGAGATTAAAAAGAAAAAGGGGGACCTGAGGAAGATGCCGGAGAAAAGAACTTCGGACTGTGAAAAGCTGGGGGAAGAAAAGCTAGAAGCAGAAGGCAATAGGAAGGGGACGGAGGGCCAGGGGAGAGTTTATATAAACCTCCCCAATGGCCCCGATCGGCAAAAGAAAAGCCGCACCCTGTTGAGATGACCACACGTGTCGGTCCAAAAGACAGAACGACGCATTTAATTAGGGCTAACGCTTCGAACGCCGAAGCGCCCCATCGGATCGTGCGGCCCCATCATGAGCCCACGGCGCGGGGACGCCTCGCAAAAGGTGTCCCAATAATGAGGATTTTCGGAAAAGAAGAGACGCTGCCTATTAAAGGCATCTCGAAGCGTCCGATAATTCAAAATGCGCAATAAATTAAAATTTTCGAAATTCGTAACAGCCCAACTAGAGCTACTTCCCGCGCTCCAGCTGGTAGCCAACTGGAACACGGAAGTCGGGAGGTAGTGTTGGGGGAAAAATCCCAAGTCATACCGCCACGGAGGCGCTCGGCCAAAAAGCGCCGACCGGAAAGGCGCTCGGCCAAAGAGTGCCGACCAGAGGGAGCGCCAAGAGGCGCTCGGACCAACCAACACAACCAAGAAAGAGCCGACCAGAGGACGCCGACCAGAAAAGCGCTCGATTAGAAGGCGCTGACCAGAGAGGAAAGAGCGCGAAATAAAGGCGCTCGGCTAGAAGGCGCTCGACCAAAGGGCGCCGACCAGAAGCATTAGAAGCGACCCCGCCACAGGGCGCCCCATTGGGCGACCAGCTCGGCTCGGCACCCCTGCCGAGCCAATTGCCTTGACCAAATGTTCAACTCCTGCCTAACCCCCTGAGGGACCTGACAACTCCACTACAACCTGCCGCTATCTCCAAGCCATCAAGGCATAAGATCTCCGCAGGTATTCGGCACGACCTGCCATTAATGCATGAGACCCCCTCAAGTCTCCGATGCACTCAGTCATTTAATGAACACGGCTCAAGACGATCTCCGGATCACTGAACCATCAAAGCGTATGGCTCTCCCTGACCGCCGGTTCACTCGGTAATAAATGCACTTACCATCCATGGACCCCGGGCCTACCACGGCCGGCGGTTCAACCACTCCAACAGGTCCGATCGACCGTGACAACTCCCTGGTTCCGGTCTGATTCGGCCTTATTTTCCACTACGCCATTAATGGGCCAAATCGTGCCCAATTATTACAAAAGAGAACAAACTTCCTGTCACCTCCCGGGCAACATTAAATCCTTTTATAAAAGGGAGCCTGGGAGGAAAGAGGGGGAGACGGGAACACAAGTAAACAGCACAGACACAATTGAGCACATTATTCTTCATCTTCTCCACATATCTCCTCCTTGCTCTCTCCACATATTTGCCCCCTCTGACTTAAGCATCGGAGGGCCGGCGCCGGGGAGCCCGGCCACCGGCTTTTTTGCAGGACAGGACAGGACGCACTCTCCCTCACTCGCTCACCCTTCAGGAGGACGCAGCCGGCCGGCGCACCGCCGTCCGCCCTCCCTGCGGCGGAGCTCCTTCTCCCCTGGCTCCGTGGCGGCCCCCGGGTCCAATTTCCAGCAACAATTGGCATAGTCTTTCACTACGTCGCAGCACCAACCTCACGTGCAGAAGATCAACTCCCAATTTTACAAGCCATGCTAACCCTGCATCAAGGTAATATCTCTGCAAATACCCTTCATGATCCTATCTACAAAGATAGAAGAAAAGAAAAGTACCTCATCGAAAGGCAAGAGTTACTGCATCTATTCCCATTATACTTTCCTTCAAATTGTCCACTTGCATGCACATATTGAGTGGTCTCTGTTAGAGCTGTATAAATACCAGGGCAAGAGTTGGAATTGTAGATAGAAATAAGAGAATGCACTATCAAAAGGCAAGTGTCAATGTTCCAATTCTCATAACACCTTCCTTGAAATTGGCTGCTTGAGATCATTTGATATTACCATTAGCTCTATGTCAACTCAAGGGGATTGATGCAGGGAGGAGCAAATGACTACGTTTGGCCTTCTTTTCGAGTAGTAGGATGGCTTGTGCTTAAAATTATATAGCTGAATTCTAAATTTTGGTCATCTTGCATTTGCATCCTCCCCCCCCCCCCCCCCCCCCCCCCCTCTCTATATGAATGTGTTATGTGTCATCCAAATTTCATATTTATAAGTCACCATTTAACCCTTGAAATGTTTTCTTCATATGCTGCACCAATCTCTGAGTTCCCGATAGAGTTACAACTTCAGAAACCAATAACCCTCACCCCCTTTCCTTCTTTCTTTTGGTAGCTTTATCTTGCCATTAAGTTTATACCTCTTTTTAGACACTTAAATCACTAACTCTGCTTCATTATCTATTATGTAGCTTTAATTTGTGAAAGTCTAGCTGAAACAATCGTTGGCAAGAAGGGAAAATCTAGCATCAGGGCAAAAAGCTTGTAAGGAAGATGGAAAGGTTAATCTCTAATTTTTGGGAGGATGTATCATTGTCTCAAATCACAAGAAGTGGCAATATGGATTCACAGGAAAGTTTCTGACGACGGCTTACCTTTAAGCAATAGCAGACTCTGATATTAGTAGATCGAATCCTCTTTACTTCACATTGAGTCTTAATTCCAATATCTGCCTACATCCAACTGCTGTGTGTTGCTGGAAATTGGACCCGGGGGCCGCCACGGAGCCAGGGGAGGAGGAGCTCCGCTGCCGGGAGGGCGGACGGCGGTGCGCCGGCCGGTGGCGTCCTCCGTGGGGACGAGAGAGCGGAGAGGAGTGCGTCCTGTCCTGTCCTCCGTGGAAGGAGCTCCGCCGCAGGGACGGTGGTCGGCGGTGCGCCGGCTGGTGGTGTCCTCCTGGAGGGTGTGAGTCCTGCAAAAAAGCCGGTGGCCGGGCTTTCCGGCGCCGGCCCTCCGATGCTTAAGTCAGAGGGGGCTAGTATGTGGAGAGAGCAAGGAAGAGATATATGTGGAGAAGATAAAGAGAATATTGTGCTCAATTGTGTCTGTGCTGTCTCCTTTTTTTCTCTTTTCCTCTCCTTCCTCCCAGGCTCCCTTTTATAGAAGGATTTTATGCTGCCTGGGAGGTGACAGGGAGTTTGTTCTCTTTTGTAATAATTGGGCACGATTTGGCCCATTAATGGCGTAGTGGAGAATAAGGCCGAATCAGACCGGAACCAGGGAGTTGTCACGGTCGATCGGACCTGTTGGAGTGGTTGAACCGCCGGCCGTGGTGGGCCTGGGGTCCGTGGATGGTAAGTGCATTTATTACCGAGTGAACCGGCAGTCAGGGAGAGCCATACGCTTTGATGGTTCAGTGATCCGGAGATCGTCTTGAGCCGTGTTCATTAAATGACTGAGTGCATCGGAGACTTGAGGGGGTCTCATGCATTAATGGCAGGTCGTGCTGAATACCTGCGGAGATCTTTATGCCTTGATGGCTTGGAGATAGCGGCAAGTTGTAGTGGAGTTTGTCAGGTCCCTTAGGCTTAGAGGATTAGGCGAAAGTTGAACATTTGGTTAAGGCATTGGCTCGGCAGGGGTGCCGAGCCGGTCGCCCGACGGGGCGCCCTGTGGCGGGGTCACTTCTAGTGCTTCTGGTCGGCGCCCTTCGGGCGAGCACCTTCTAGCCGAGCGCCTCTATTTGGCGCTTTTTGTCTCTGGTCAGCGCTTTTTAGTCGAGCGCTTCTCTGGTCGGCGTCCTCTGGTCGGCTCTTCCTAGCCGAGCGCTCCTACTCATTTATTTTGGTTGGGCGCCTCTTCTTGGCGCTCTCTTTGGTCGGCGCCCTTCAGTCGAGCGCCTTCCTGGTCGGCACTCTTTGACCGAGCATCTTTCTGGTCGGCGCTCTTTGGCCGAGCGCCTTTCCGGTCGGTGCTCTTTGGCCGAGCGCCTCCGCGGCGGTATGACTTGGGGTTTTTCCCCCAACACTGTGTATCAATCATGATTTTATTAGCAGATTGAAATGCTAAATAATAGCTACTTTATTCATTATCATCACTCTCTGGATGAGCTTGACCAGCACATTTCCTGAAATACCTCTTGCCCATCTCCGAGGCATTCACCAAGCTTGTGTACTTCTGAAACTTACGACGTATAGAACCTGGATGTGTTTTGATTTTTTTTTAAAAAAAATCTCTTCTGGGTGCTTCGTTTTCTTTTTGGAACTATTGCATGGTAAATAACCTTTAGACTAAAGCCAAAACATGCACTATAATTATATGTAATGTCACCACCTGAAAGGCTGGTATCTCTGTCAAACATCCATCCGTCTGCTAGTTCAATTAAATTAAAGCACAAGATGTCATGATTTTTGTTGTGCGATGCATCTTAAATTGACAAAATAAAACCTTTTACAAATGATCTCATGGTGAAGTTGACTTATTTATAACCACATTATTAATATATAATTGAAGTGTATGCGTAAGAAGGAATGTTTCATACGAAACTGTTGATCTTTGTGTTTCTTGGACGTTCCTCTGTGTATACTTCTATACTACTTTCTGTAGTATTTAACTAAACGGGTTAAACCAATACCCATGAGCTTGACCAAATCCACATTTTTTCACATATTATTCCGTAAGACCAAGTTATTATAAACAGATTATGTAAGATACCGTGAGATGAGGTCATGAGTACAAACAACTCACCGAATGGATCACGTAAGAGGGAAAACTGATTTAGATCATATAAAATCTCTATGCAACTGATGTGAAGAATCTCCACATTATCAACCTAAAAGGAGAGCCTGCATAAACATTAGCTGTTTAAAATCCTGATTCGCTGCTTGTGAGCGATCACGAGTTGGGATATCAACAACTTCCAACATTCTTTGCTTTTTACAACAAATTCAGATCATTTCGATGGATTTAGTTCAGACACATAAGAGATACTGCTCTCCATCTTACTCCACACACCCTTCAACAGTTCCTAGTTGCAGGCTTGGCCTCAGCTGTTGCTTCTTGTTCATATAAATGATGAAATAAACTTAGAGAATTTAGATCATACCTTGAGTCGCTAAATCCATGATGAAACTTTAAGAGATGTGAAATCTGATCTGCAACAGTAATTAATAGTAATTATCTCTGATTGTATCAGAGATTAGCAGAAAGATCATTTGGAGAGAGAGCTCTGTATGTATGCGTGTGTTCATATAAATGCAAACCAAATCCTCTACGAGCAGGATCCATCTGGATTCTTTTTCTTCCTTTGTGAAAGGCCTCACTCATTGAAGGAAAAGGTCCTAATAAAATCCCATCTTACTTTTGCTTGTTAACATCCCCACCAACTTGGAGGTTCTTCCCCACTCGAACCTTTTCCTCCTACCTATAGGCTATAGGTAGCCATTTGTTCGCTTTGAAAGGGCATGAAGCCAATTGACACGCTCCAAAAACAAAGAAATAAAAGAAGCATCTTTTGTTTGGAGGTTCTTCCCCCACTTACTTTTGCTTGTTAAAACCCCCACCAGCTTGGAGGTTCTTCCCCACTTGAACCTTTTCCTCCTACCTATAGGCTATAGGTAGCCATTTGTTAGCTATACAAGGTCATGAAGCCAATTGACGCGCTCCAAAAACAAAGAAATAAAAGAGGCATCTTTTGTTTGGAGGAGCCATGCAGTCTAAGCTTTTCAGCAAAGAAGAAAACATGAGCCTCCTTCCACCTGAGGTAATCATCATACACAGATTTGTTCATGGGTTAGTTTCGAATGAATATTTGGGGACATTCATCCTTCATCCCTTAGAATGAGCGTTAATCACTTTCTAAGCCTCATCGCTTAGATAGAGATCTGATGAACCACTCTTGCCATTAGAAACATCAAGGTGGTGGGTTCAAGCCAACGCGATCTCTCTCTGTGTGTGTGTGTGTGTTCGTTCCAGGTTTAGCATGTTATTTGGTCATCCATGACATTGCTTATTCCTCACTGCTTGTTATAATATTCTTTTTTATATGAAAGGATCAAGGGCTCCAGAGAGTGCACACCAGTGTCCCAACAGAGATTGATAACATTATCGAAGAAGTGAACGAGGCCATGACCCCAAATGAAGTAGCGAAGGTGGAGTGCGAGTGCTGTGGGATGTCTGAGGATTGCACGCCAACCTACATCATCCGAATCAAAGAATTTTTCTGCGGCAAATGGGTCTGCGGGTTCTGTTCAGAAGCAGTAAAGGAGCAGGTGAAGCGAACTCCAGCGCTGACCATGGAAGAAGCCATGGAGTCCCACATGGCCCTCTGCAAGAAGTTCAACAGGACCACCAGGCTCAACCCTAAGCTCTCCTTAGCCGGTGCAATGAGAGATATTGCTAGGAAAATCTCTCAACGTAGGATTTCCATGGGCTCATGTGTGCCCAAGATTTCTAGAACCAGTAGCTGCGGTGAGGTGTTCGACTTAAAAATCAAACGGTCACCTATCCAGTGATCTACCGCTTATAGTTCTGCTGAGGTTCTCCTTCCCGAGTTTCTCCAATGTTACTTTTTTTCAGGGGAGGAAGAGTGGAATACCGAGTGCTTATCTAATTACGGATGGTACGCATATAGGTAGTATCTGTGTTTTCTTCTGCCATATTCATCAGAAATTTGCTTTGTGAGTTGATCATGATGGCTTCTCTGTGCTCGGTAGAGGGTTCGGCTCCATAGTTTTTTTGTGCATACCATTGCAGGACCTATCTCGGTCAGAATATATATTATGATATACCATACCAATCCGAATTAGATGATACAAAGTATACTATACTATACTGGCGATACTAATATTCGGTATGAACGGCGTACCAATACTCGGTATACTAAAAAAATTTCATACTATATTGTATTGATACTATGCTAATATGGCACCGATATGGAGTCCGGTACTAAAACGGTGAATCTTGATATATGTTGACCACGCAAATGAGATAGTATTCTTGTTCAATTAGTCAAATTAAGGTATGTCATGAGGTAATCTTAATTTTGAGCCTCTGCATGTTTCTTCTGAAAAAAAAAAAAAAAGAAGAAAGTCTTGGGCTGGATTTATTTTTAAACAGCGGGCACACTGATGATCCGTAGGTGAGATCAAAAAGAGAGATTATATTAGTGTTGGGGGAATAAGATTTTTCCCCCCACGTGACACAAATGCCCCCAAGAAGCCGCACAATCGCCGACCCTGAACAGCCGAAGTTGGAACGCCCGACCTCAAGACATCCGACCTCGAGACCTCCGACCTAGGAAAGTCCTGATGCTCAAGGTCTACCCTTGTCAGCCACCTACTACGGCCGTACTCCTCCGAGGTCCAACTGAGGACCATACCTTGCCACTGCTTCAGCATTTATTGCGCATGGCCGCCGTAACCCTCCGGTTCACTCTACAATTAATGCGGATCTCCGGCTTACTCCACAATTAATGCGGATCTCCGGCTTACTCCACCATTAATGCGGATCTCCGGCTTACTCTACAATTAATGTGGATCTCCGGCTTACTCCACCATTAATGCGCATGGCTCCTGACATCTACGGATCCTCGGCTCTCCACGGCAAGTTAGCCCAGCAGAGTCTGGTCAACCATGATAAGTCTCTGATCTCGGCCATACCTCCGACACCAATGCAATGATTCGCCTGGTAGCGTACTGGTTCGGGTCGTACGACGCCCTCACCGCCGACATCAACACAATGATTCGCCTGACCGTGCGCCGACCTGAGCCACATGCCGAGCCGTACTATGGCCTCGCCCTGTTACATCACAGGTAAACCGACCCCCACCTATAAAAGGGAGCCTTGGCCTCTCAGGAGGTTGGTTGGGAAATTCCGCGCCTTACAAGCACTGTTCATCTCCTCCTTACACTATCTGCCCCCTCCCTGACTTGAGCGTCGGAGGGCCGGCGCCGGAAAATCCGGCCACCGGTTTGTCTGCAGGCACCCAGACGGAGGACGCCGCCCGCTGACGGATCGCTGCCCCGCCGTGAGGACCCCCAGCTCCCTCTCTCCGGCCACCCCAGACGAAGGACGCCACCCGCCGACTGGTCGCCGCCCCGCCGTGGTGACCCGCAGCTCCCTCTCCCTCGACCGAAGATTGCCCCCGGGTCCAATTTCCAGCAACAGTTGGCGCTAGAGGAAGGGACCGAGTAGCAGTCATGAAGTTGAGAAGTAAGGGAGCCTCCAACGTCTCCCGGCGTCCCCCGCAAAGTCCTGGACGCTCTGTCCAGAATTCTCCAACTCCGGCTGACCCAGTTCCTCAGGTCCAGCCGGAACAGTTCAACGCCTTAGTACAGCAAGTCCAGGCCCTGGCCGCCGCCGTTCAGGGCCTGCGACGCGATGAAGCTTTACCAACGCTTCCCCCGTGGGCCCAGGTCCCGCCGGAATTTCTTCCCAACGGCCCGGTTCTCCCCGGCCAGAATCTACATGGCTCCTCCAGAGCCAATAACGAAGAACGGACTTCCTCCCAGAGAGAGCTACCGGGGGAGGATCTCAACAGAAGACTCCAGCCTTCTGAGGCTGAGTCAGCCCCGGACCGCCGTGAGCCGGCGCAAACCGCGGCGACAATCCCACGGATGGGGGAGCTCGACAGAAAGGTTGAGCACTTGGAGCGCCAAATTGCAGCGCTCCACAGTAAGAAGGCGAGGCAGGAGGGAGACTTTGAGTTCACTACCAAGTCCCCCTTCTCCTGCCGGATCGAGGATGAGCCGGTTCCCGCAAGGTTCAAAATGCCTCAGGTGGAGCCCTACAGCGGAATCACCGACCCTCTCGACCACTTGGAGAGCTATCGGGCCCTCATGGCCCTACAAGGATCCTCGGAGGCCATACTTTGCAAGGCCTTCCTAGCAACCCTCCGAGGGACCGCTCGGCTTTGGTTTTCTGGACTGAAGCCGAACACGGTGTCCTCTTTTGAGCAACTCGGCAGGCAGTTCGCCACCAACTTTGCTGCCAGCCGGCGCCAGCGACGGACGTCAGACTCCCTCCTCGACATCAAACAGAAAGAGGGGGAGTCCCTCAAGGAATATCTGGACCGCTTCACCGCCTCCACATGGGAGGTTTGCGAGCTAGACCAGTCGATAGCCATGTCGGCCCTGAAGACTGGGGTTCGCTCCTACCGATTCCTCTTCTCCATCGAGAAGAGCTTCCCGGCCGACTTCACTGAGATGTTGGCCCGGGCCCGGAAGTATGCCAAGGCCGAGGAGGCAGTCGCCTCTTGGCGGGGAGCAATTGAGCCCGCCTCGAAGAAGCAGAAGAAGCGCCGCGAGGAGCGCGGCCAACAGAGGAGCCGATCCCCTCGCCATGAGAAGAATCTCCCCAGACTGAGGAGCCCGCCCCGTCAGCAGGGGCGACCTCAGCAGAGGACCCCTCCCCGACCGAGGTCCCCACCGCGGCCTCGGACGTACCCGAGAAAGTACGAGAACTATACACCCGTCAACGCCCCTCGGGCCGAGATCCTGATGGAAATTGAGGGTCGGGACTTCTTCCGACCCCCGCCGCCTATGCGAGACACGGGATTTTTCCGTAATCCCAGGAAGTACTGTCGCTTCCACCGAGACCGTGGGCACGATACGGAGGACTGCTTCCAGCTCCGGGACGAGATAGAAGCACTCATCCGTCGAGGAGTACTCAACCGGTTCGTGAGAAACCGGCGCGAGGAAAGGAGGCCGGCGGAGGATGTCGTACCAACCGAAAATCCGGACGACAACAGGCCCATTGCCGGCACCATCAACATGATTGGAAGGGCCTCAGCAGGAGCAGCCGCCTCGGGAGCATCCCCGAAACGCCCACGCACTGATGAAGTCATCTCGTTCTCGGACGAGGACTTAGAAGGGGTCGAGACCCCTCACGATGACGCTGTGGTCATCTCAATGATTGTAAATAAGTTTGATGTAAAGCGTGTCTTAGTTGACAATGGAAGCTCAGCCAACATTTTGTATTATCATGCCTACCAAAAAATGGGGTTGACAGAAGGACATCTCCGGAGGATCAACGCCCCACTGGTCGGGTTCACCGAAGATTCGGTCCCGGTCGAAGGTGAGACCAGCTTCCTTGTCACAGTTGGCCTCGCCCCCCGGGAGAGCACTGTGAGGACGGACTTCCTGGTGGTCCGACTGCCCTCGGTCTACAACGCCATCCTTGGGCGGCCAGGGCTGAATGCCCTTCGAGCCGTAGTTTCAACCCACCATCTGCTCATGCGGTTCCCCACCGGCCAAGGAGTAGGCGAGGTCCGAGGAGACCAGCTGGTCGCCAAGCAATGCTACACGGCGGCCCACGGAGTAAAGCAACCGACCGAGGCGACAATTCAGCCAACGGGCCCTTCATTGCCCATAGAAACCCTCGATGCGAGGGACACCCTCTGGAAGAAGCAAGTAGAGCCTGGTGAGCTTCTTGTTCAAGTTCCACTAAAAGAAAATTTTTCCGAGCTAACCGTGCAGGTCGGCTCCGGCCTCGGCGCCCGCGAGAGGGATCGCCTCGTCAGCTTCCTGCGGGACAATGCTGACGTCTTCGCCTGGTCGCCTGCGGACGTGCCGGGAATTGACCCTGAGGTCATGGTTCACCGACTCCAGGTGAGGCCAACCAGCAGGCCTGTAAAGCAGAAGAAAAGGGGCTCCGCCCCGGAACGGCAACGTGCTGCGGCCGAGGAGGTGGACAAACTCCTCGGAGCCGGCTTCATCCGGGAGGTCTCCTACCCGGACTGGCTCGCCAACGTAGTCCTCGTAAAGAAGGCCAACGGAAAATGGCGTATGTGCGTGGACTACACCGACCTGAACAAGGCCTGCCCGAAAGACAGCTTTCCCCTTCCAAGCATCGACCAGCTCGTCGACTCTACTTCAGGGCACCAACTGCTAACTTTTATGGACGCCTTTTCAGGGTACAATCAAATCCGAATGGCGCCAGAAGACGAGGAGAAGACGGCCTTCATCACCGACAAGGGCACCTACTGCTACAAGGTGATGCCCTTTGGCCTGAAAAATGCTGGGGCCACCTATCAGAGACTGGTTAGCCAAATTTTCAAAGACCAGATCGGCCGAAATATGGAAGTCTACGTGGACGACATGCTGGTGAAAAGCCGAGCGGCGGAACACCACATAGCCGATCTCGACGAGACATTCGCCAAGCTCAGAAGATACAAAATGAAGCTCAACCCGGCGAAATGTGCGTTCGGGGTCACCTCGGGCAAGTTCCTGGGTTTCATAGTGACCCAGCGCGGAATTGAAGCTAACCCGGAGAAAATCCGGGCACTGCAAGAGATGTCGCCTCCGAAGACAGTTAAGGAGGTGCAGCGGCTCGCAGGGCGAGTTGCCGCCTTGGAAAGGTTCGTCTCTCGGTCAGCCGAGCGCTGCCTCCCTTTCTTCAAAAGCCTCAAACGGCCGAAAGACTTCCGGTGGTCAGAAGAATGCCAGCGAGCCTTTGAAGAGCTCCGGAGCCTTCTGGCCTCTCCCCCGCTGCTCACCAAGCCTCAGAAGGGCGAGGTTCTTTATCTATACCTGGCCGTCTCCCCGGCCGCAGTGAGCTCAGTCCTCGTCCGGGAAGAGGACAAGCTCCAAAAGCCGGTCTATTACACCAGCCGGGTTCTCAGGGATGCTGAGACCCGATATTCTAAACTTGAGAAGACCATCTTCGCTCTCATCATCTCGGCTCGGAGACTCAGGCCTTACTTCCAAGCCCACACAATAGCTATATTGACCGACCAGCCTATGAAGCAAATATTGCAAAGGTCGGATCGTGCGGGGAGGATCGCCAAATGGGCGGTTGAGCTCGGGGAATTTGACCTCGAGTATCGGCCCAGGCAGGCTATCAAGGCCCAAATACTCGTCGACTTCATCGTGGAGTGTACCCTGCCGGACGACCCCGAGTTGCCACCCGTATCCGCGGAGGAAGCCCCGAGGCAGCCATGGGTCCTGCACTCGGACGGGTCTTCAACCTCGGGGGGTAGTGGAGCCGGACTCATCCTCACCAGTCCAGACGGAGTGGTGGCCGAGCAAGCCTTGCGCCTCGAGTTTCCGGCTTCGAACAACGAGGCCGAGTATGAGGCCCTCATCGCCGGGCTCAAGCTGGCGAAAGAACTGAAAGTGGAAGACCTGACGGCCTTCAGCGACTCCCAGCTGGTAGTGAACCAGATTCAAGGAGACTTTGAAGCTAAAGAGCCATCCATGCAAAAGTATCTCCAAAAGGTGCGGAAACTTACGTCTGCCCTGAATTCTTTCAATATTCAGTACATTCCCAGGGCGGAAAACTTCAGGGCAGACCAGCTGTCCAAATTGGCAACCTCCCGCATGAGCGAGCTTCCCAAGGGAACAACGCTCGAGTATCTTCAGATCCCCAGCACGGAAGAACCCGAGCCCACCATGTGCATCGACTCCGAGCCAAGCTGGATCGATGGGCTCGTCTGCTACCTCCAAGACGGGACCTTACCTCATGACGAGACGGAGGCTCGCCGAATCAAGCGCCAAGCCCCCCGGTATGTCCTGTACGAGAATAGACTTTATCGACGATCATTCACTTCTCCCCTTCTCAGATGCCTCCGCCCCTCCGAGGCAGACTATGCCCTCCGAGAGGTCCATGAAGGGATCTGCGGAAATCACATGGGGAGTCGGGCACTGGCCCACAAGATCCTGCGGCAAGGATATTACTGGCCCACACTCCAGAAGGATGCGACGGATTTCGTCCGGAAATGCGATCGGTGCCAGCGAAACGCTAATATCCAGCGTCGACCTTCGGCCCTACTGACTTCTATCATCGCCCCCTGGCCATTTGCCCAATGGGGGATCGACATCCTGGGGCCCTTTCCCCAAGCCTCCGGACAAAGGAAGTTTCTGGTCGTCTCCATCGACTACTTCACCAAATGGGTCGAGGCCGAACCCGTCGCCCGGATCACCGAGCAAAAGATGCGGGACTTCGTGTGGAAGTCCATAATCTGCAGATTCGGACTACCCCGTATCTTTATATCTGACAATGGTCGACAATTTGACAATGTTCATTTCAGGGAATTTTGCTCTGAGCTCGGCATTGATCACCGTTTCACCTCGGTCGCTCACCCCCAGACAAACGGAAAAACTGAGGTAACTAATCGCACTATTTTGCAGGAACTCAAGGCTAGGCTTGATCGGTCCAAAGGACAGTGGGTCGAGGACTTGTACAATGTCCTTTGGGCGTACCGGACCACGTTCCGACTGCCCACGGGAGAGACCCCCTTCAACCTAGCATACGGCACTGAGGCCGTCATCCCGTTGGAGATCGGCCTGCCTTCTCCAAGGGTGGAGCATTACGACCCCGACACCAATTTCTCCCAGCTCAGGAGCAACTTGGACCTCGTCGAAGAGACAAGAGAGGTTGCCCGGGTCCGCATGGCGAGATACCAACAGCGAACGGCCCAATACTACAACTCCAGAGTTAAACCCAAGCTCTTCAAAGTGGGGGACCTCGTCCTCAGGAGAGCCGAGGCTTCTCAACCGACCGAGCAAGGAAAGCTCGCCCCAAATTGGGAAGGGCCGTATCAAATCGCCCGGGTGCAACGACCAGGGGCGTATAAATTAAAGTCCCTAGAGGGGATCCTGATCCCGCGAAGCTGGAACTCCGAGAATCTACGAATGTACTACCAGTAAAACCCCTAGGGGTTCAAGACAATCAGGACAATGGGCTCAGTTCCTTTTCTGCAAATAATTCTCTTATCTTGATGACTGTAATTCTCTTCTAATGTTGGGCCGTCTGTGATCCTCAGATTCCCCGGCCAAAATCGGGATGCCTCGAGACTCGACCGTAGAGTCCCAAACTCCCTCGACCTCGAGAAGTATCGCAGGACGATGAAACATCGGCTTGACACAAGGATCCCTCGACTAAGGTCGGGATGCCCCGAGGGTCGACCGTAGAGAACCAGACTCCCTCGACCTCGGAAAGAAGCCGTGAGGGGTGGAAAGGGTGGTTCCACCCGGGGCGCCACAAAGTGGACCCCCGGGAGCGGTCGACGATCCCCGATCCCCGAAGCGGACAATACTTTCCCTCGACTAAGGTCGGGATGCCCCGAGGGTCGACCGTAGAGAACCAGACTCCCTCGACCTCGGGAAGAAGCCGTGAGGGGTGGAAAGGGTGGTTCCACCCGGGGCGCCACAAAGTGGACCCCCGGGAGCGGTCGACGATCCCCGATCTCCGAAGCGGACAATACTTTTCCTCGACTAAGGTCGGGATGCCCCGAGGGTCGACCGTAGAGAACCAGACTCCCTCGACCTCGGAAAGAAGCCGTGAGGGGGTGGAAAGGGTGGTTCCACCCGGGGCGCCACAAAGTGGACCCCCGGGAGCGGTCGACGATCTCCGATCTCCGAAGCGGACAATACTTTCCCTCGACTAAGGTCGGGATGCCCCGAGGGTCGACCGTAGAGAACCAGACTCCCTCGACCTCGGGAAGAAGCCATGAGGGGTGGAAAGGGTGGTTCCACCCGGGGCGCCACAAAGTGGACCCCCGGGAGCGGTCGACGATCCCCGATCCCCGAAGCGGACAATACTTTCCCTCGACTAAGGTCGGGATGCTCCGAGGGTCGACCGTAGAGAACCAGACTCCCTCGACCTCGGAAAGAAGCCGTGAGGGGTGGAACGGGTGGTTCCACCCGGGGCGCCACAAAGTGGACCCCCGGGAGCAGTCGACGATCCCCGATCCCCGAAGCGGACAATACTTTTCCTCGACTAAGGTCGGGATGCCCCGATGTCGACCGTAGAGAACCAGACTCCCTCGACCTCGGGAAACGTCGCAGGTCGGTAGAGCGTGCCCAGACCCACCGACCTGACGAACGATTCCTCGACTAAGGTCGGAATGCCCCGAGGGTCGACCGTAGAGTCTCAAACTCCCTCGACCTCGGGACGAAGCCGTGAGGGGTGGAAAGGGTGGTTCCACCCGGGGCGCCACAAAGTGGACCCCCGGGAGCGATCGACGATCCCCGATCCCCAAAGCGGACAATACTTTCTGAAGCAGAGCTCTGCCATTGAACTAGCACGCACCCTACTTCGGTAGAGCGCCCACAGGCCCGCCGACCTGACACAAGACTCCTCGACTAAGGTTGAGGCGCCCCGGGGTCCGACCAGAGGGTCTCAAGCTCCCTCGACCTCGAAAAGAACTGTAGATCAATAAAGCCTCCCCAGATCCTCTCAACTTCGGTGGGTGTCGTCGGGTCCGTGAGAAGCCCGAGCCCCCTTACAAGTCAAAATGACTCCGGAGGACGACGAGAAAGGGAAGCAACCTACTCCGCCATGTGGAACACAACTCCAAGAATGCAAGTGGTACATCTAACTCGATGCCCTCCTTATCAAATTTTATCTACATACCGCTAATCATCTAACGTTGGAGTCCTATCTCGCCCCAAAGTCGGGCTACTCCAATGGGTCGGCTTAAGACCGATCTCCTAATTACATTATGCATGCTCCGTTCGACAAGTCTCCACTCGTCAAGTCTCAACTTGAGCAAAGTCTTCGTAAGTTAGGGCCCAACTCGGCCCCCATACATAGACTCCGATGTCTAGCTGAGAAAGCGGTCCCGGCCGCAAGTGCACCAGCCGAACACAGATACTAAGGCGATCTTCAGAGATTCCAGCCTTATTCACTGAAATCTCGGCAGAGTCCGAGAGCAATAACTATGAAAACCTTCGGCGGTAATTCGACTATTAGTCCGCGCTCCCTACAAAGGACCCTCATCATGAGTCCGCCGCACAAAGCGATCTTGGCGATCCAAGAGACGCCACCCCCGTTACACCCGCTCCGAGAAACGTAAAGACACGAGCTCCACCATAAGTTCGCTGAATAAAGCAACCTCGAAACGCCCAAGGGCGCGGGTCTCGCCATAAACACTCCGAGAAACACGAGGGCGCGGACGAGATTTGCCCCCCAACTTTAATGATAGACTTTACTTCCCACGTCCGAGCCCGCAAGCCGCTCGAACTCGGAAGTCGGGGAATAGTGTTGGGGGAATAAGATTTTTCCCCCCACGTGACACAAATGCCCCCAAGAAGCCGCACAATCGCCGACCCTGAACAGCCAAAGTCGGAACGCCCGACCTCAAGACATCTGACCTCGAGACCTCCGACCTAGGAAAGTCCTGATGCTCAAGGTCTACCCTTGTCAGCCACCTACTACGGCCGTACTCCTCCGAGGTCCAACTGAGGACCATACCCTGCCACTGCTTCAGCATTTATTGCGCATGGCCGCTGTAACCCTCCGGTTCACTCTACAATTAATGCGGATCTCCGGCTTACTCCACAATTAATGCGGATCTCCGGCTTACTCCACCATTAATGCGGATCTCCGGCTTACTCTACAATTAATGTGGATCTCCGGCTTACTCCACCATTAATGCGCATGGCTCCTGACATCTACGGATCCTCGGCTCTCCACGGCAAGTTAGCCCAGCAGAGTCTGGTCAACCATGATAAGTCTCTGATCTCGGCCATACCTCCGACACCAATGCAATGATTCGCCTGGTAGCGTACTGGTTCGGGTCGTACGACGCCCTCACCGCCGACATCAACACAATGATTCGCCTGACCGTGCGCCGACCTGAGCCACATGCCGAGCCGTACTATGGCCTCGCCCTGTTACATCACAGGTAAACCGACCCCCACCTATAAAAGGGAGCCTTGGCCTCTCAGGAGGTTGGTTGGGAAATTCCGCGCCTTACAAGCACTGTTCATCTCCTCCTTACACTATCTGCCCCCTCCCTGACTTGAGCGTCGGAGGGCCGGCGCCGGAAAACCCGGCCACCGGTTTGTCTGCAGGCACCCAGACGGAGGACGCCGCCCGCTGACGGATCGCTGCCCCGCCGTGAGGACCCCCAGCTCCCTCTCTCCGGCCACCCCAGACGAAGGACGCCGCCCGCCGACTGGTCGCCGCCCCGCCGTGGTGACCCGCAGCTCCCTCTCCCTCGACTGAAGATTGCCCCCGGGTCCAATTTCCAGCAACAATTAGAAATTTCTGATACTTCATCTAATAAACACCATGGAGGAAAGCTTTAAGGTATTAAATTTTGGGGAAAAAGTTATCTTGGTATACTGTTTTTATGTATCGCTATGGGTTTAAAAATAATTTAAGCTCTTTTCTCAAAATATGAAATCGATTCAAGCTACAAAATAGCTATCTAATACAAATGAAAATCTAATGGACCAAATTAACTAAGGCAATGACTGGCAATCTGTTTAAATCTTGGTCTCCCTTTTAATTCCTAATCTAGCTCCAATAATGTATGACTGCATTCATGCAATGGACTGCACAAGTAAAAATTATTAAAGATGGCTACCAAGCATAATTATCTAAGGATAAGAAATATTTGTTTCACATCAAAAACTAATTTAAGAATCGAACAACATTAGAAGCAATCTAAATATTATTTCTACAGTAGAAAGCAGAATTTACTTCTCAAAGTGATCTACTAAGCATAGTCACACAAATAATTGCTTGAAACCCTATCAACCTCTAAACAAATCATTACAAAATACAAATTCTATTGTCAACCAGACACATGTCTGCTGGTTGTCATCTTATCCTTAGTGCTTGAGTGCTTAAATCAATTGCTAATTACTATTTTGTATCCAAAAATGAAAGTAGTTAAGTTATGTGATTAAAAAAGAAATAAATAAACAAAGTGTGAGAGGAAATCATTAGACATGTACTTCTTTGATACCTTACAGCTATGCAGATTTGGAGATGCTTACCAGTGTCAGTCTACTTGGGGTGGGAGTCAGTGGAGGAAGGCTCCAGTTTCTGAGAGAGGCCACCCGGGGACTGAGCACTACAGAGATGAGGATAGCAACAGCTTACTTGGCCTATCATATATGGTTGGACAAAAACAACCGTCTATTTGAGGGCAGGAGGCCGTCTTTACGGATTGTGATGGATAGAGCCATGCGGTGTGTAGCGGTGGTGACTATGTAGCTACGTCATCCTCATCTGGGATGACCAGGGACATCTGAGGTACCTGTTTCACTGCTTCAGCATCCAAGTTTATTTACTTTTCTTGGGTACCCCCATTTCCTGGCTATCTCAAGGTGAATTTCAATGGAGGCATGACGTGTGATGGTATTTCTAGGAGAGTGGGTTTTGTGATTAGGGATCATGAGGGCAGATTTATAGCAGCCAGAGGGCGGAGCATACCTGGACTGATCGTAGTGGGAGTGGAATTACCGATGGCACGGGAGGGCATATTGTACGCGAGATGGGTGGTGGGGGCTAACAGCTTATTTATCGAGGGTGATTCGTCCATGGTGATTGACTGGATTCGGAGAGTAGACAGATACAGATACAGAGATGGCCGCCCTTTGATACGGGATACTCGTACATTGGTGAGGGAGCTAACCTCTTTCCGAATAGATCATGTTTATTGGAAGGTAAACAGTACAGCAGACTGGGTCGCTTCCTATATTGTCTGGCACTTCGGAGAGGTCCTTTGGACTAGTTTAGCTAGTATTCCACACTCTTTGTATTGTTTACTTTCACTTGATTTGGCAGCTTGTACTCACGCTAAATTTATATGAATTGAAATGTCGCTTTTGAACCAAAAAAAAAAAAAAAAATCCAAAGTGTGAGAGCTAGGGCTGATTGTAGCTAAACAACTAGCAGTTGCTTAGATGGATAACAAAAATACAGTCTCAATAAAGCAGGGTACTTCTACACTTATCTCTGAAAAATACATGGACTTTAGAGTGAGAGGCTCCAAGTAAATGCAATGCCATTCTCTTATTATTTTGTTTCCAAACATGAATGTAGTTAAATTATGTCATTAAAAATTAAATAAATAAATAAATAAAGTGTGAGAGCTAGGGTGAATTGTAGCTAAACAACTAGCAGTTCATTAGATGGATAACAAAAATACATGGTGTCTATAAAGCATGGTACTTCACTTATCTCTGAAAAATATATAGATTTTAGAGTGAAAGGCTCCAACCAAAGGCAACGTGGTGCTCTATTTCACCCCATCTTTGACTAGGGGAGGCCTCCTTTTTAGACTCGTTTATTTAATTTATAAAAAAAATTCTCACTGAAATATTTTTTTTTCTGAGAATATGATATCAGAAAAAATTGTTTTGGCATATTTGATTGATCATATGAAAGTGATATTTTCAGAGTGGCTCACGTTTGGTTGAGCATATATTTTTCCGAAAAAATTGCATGAAATACCTATTATACCCATAATAACGAAAAAACTTTATCTATAGATTTTGATGACTTAAAAATATTTTTGAAAAAAAATGGCTACAATTTTTTATCGATCGAAAAATAGTTTTTTCATATCCTTTACAAGTTTTTTTTCATAAAATATAGGATTCTAATTCCTCGGTCCTTAATTGCCCTCAGTCCGTGGGTGCCATTTTCCAATTCCCATGACTTACGTGTGGTTGGAGTGGACCCACTTGAGGTGTCTGGACCATGGTGGTACGGGCCGGTACCGGCCAGCACATACCGGTACCGGACCCTACCAGTACGGTACAGCTACATATTTCGTTACCGAACCGTACTGGCCTGTACCGACCGGTACCGATACGTACCGGCCCGTACCGACCGGTACCGACCCATACCGACTTGGTACCGGTCCGTACCGAACTGGTACCGGCCCGAATCGACCAGTCCGTACCGGCTCCAATTTTTTTTTTGGCTTTTAACCCCATCGGTACAGTATCGGTTCGGCTCGATTTGGTTCGATACCATACCAGTATCGATGCCCATCGGTATATCGGTACAGTCAGTACCGCGTATCTTGGTCTGGACCGTTGATGCCCACCTCTTTTCATTGTCCTTTGGGTTGGGCCATCAGGCCCTGATAACGGTCTCAAAGTTGGACAAAGTTGGCAGCCTACTTGGTGATGGGTTCAACCTGTATCTTTACTGTGACCTTGCTTAGCAGCCTTCTCATCATGTTATATGAATTAAACTAAAACCACTTTGGGGGTCTTTTCTAAAGCCAAAAATAAATGGTATTATCCCTCTAAAAAAAACCAAAAAACGATAGGTATAATTCTGGTGGGCACTCGCTGCCATCTTGCTGACATCGTTCAAGGAAGGACATGATGCCTACAGGTTCTACAAAATAGCTTTGTTTATTTATTTACTACCAATCATATTTTTGAGCACGAAAACATATGTTTATTGACTAGAGGATTTGTTAAAAAAGGAAAATTGGTGGCAAAAATTACAATAGAGCGGAGCCTAGTTCATTGGCAAAGATCTTGCATAAAAACTACTAAGGTGGTAGCTTAGTAGGAGCGTGGCCTTACTTTCAACCAAGTGGTTACGAGTTCGAAACGCACGGGCGTCGATTAAATTGTGGAGATCGGATGCTCCCTGCTCGGACAAAGGGTCTGGAAGGGCGTATCGCTCTGCTAGTACCTTCGGTGGTGCCAGGTGTGACGTACTCACACGTGGTATTCATGCCGGAGCTCAGAGGGGTAACCGAGCTGGGCCTACTGGTGGGGAGGGTATGAGTAAAACCGGCCAGGATGCCCAACACATGGTCATTTCTGCCCGCATCGAATATTCCCCTGGCGGGGTGGGGGTGGGCTTGTCCCTTCCTCCCCCCTCCCTTTTTTTTCCGCAAAAAAAAAAAAAGATATTGCATAAAAGATCAGTTGAAAATCTAGGTTGGAAGAGATCAAACACAAGTCTACTTTACTAAATGAACCGGTTAGCACCCTCCTATCGTGGAAAAAGCAACTATCACTGTATCATATCCCTTCTTTTTCATAAGAAAGAGGTGCGGATGTATATTTGATGGGTAACATGCATAAGAAATGTTAGGACAGCCCGAATTAGGCCTATTTTGAATCAAAGTCGGCGGGCACAACCGATTCCGTTCAAAAATTCACAAAAACAAAAAGTGGGAAAGAAGGAAATTGTGCCCTAATGTTATCTCTCTTCTTTGGACTAAACCTAAAGCCTTGACTAAACAAAGTCAAGTTTTTTTTTTCCCCTATGTTGATCGACATAGACGAATAGGTCAGGCTCCCAATTGGACCTACACAAAGGATTAGGCCCAAAAACCCACCTGACCATAGATCGGGTATCTCTCTTCTTCCTATGTTGGTCGACCCAATCCAAACAAATCAAGCCTTTAATTAAACCTAGACTGAGTTTCTCTCTCCTTTCCATCTCTATTGGTTGACATGAACCGTGCCTAATTTTCTCAGTCTGATTTTCTCTTAATGGACATATCAGATTTAACCCAGAAACTTCAGTCTGATCAGCTGGAAATCCAAATTTGGATAGTGAGGAGACATAATCAAGACCAATTCTGTTACATTCAAAAAACAACGAACTCCATCTCATTATGAAATACTTGTGTTAAATTAATTGTTAGATCCAAGAAGCAGTCGAGACCCCTGGACGTTAGACTAGTTTTGGTTGTCTGGACATGAGCCGGACCCTACCTTAGAATATTTTAAATTATATAATGCCTTATAGGAGTCTAATACGACAGTTGATATGGGTGTGTAGGGTCGAGCATTCCGCCAATATGTCCCTACTGTGAGGTGGAGGAGTCTATTAATCACACCCTCTTCCAATGCATGAGAGTGTGGCGGGTGTGGAGAATGGGTGATATCCCTCGGGATATACTCCACTTGGTGACCCCTGCGGATCTCTTTACTAATTCTTGAGGAGTTCGTTAAGCAAGCCACATCTCAGGACGGAAGGCATCTTAGTGGATATGTTACTTATCATATTTGGTTGGTTAAAACTATCTTATTTTTTAGAGAAAGCAGCCAGCAATCGAGGATAGTACCGGAGAGGGCTTAGATGCAGGCTGCTGAGATCATTCAACTCGGTCCTCCGAAAGAACCTTTGATAGCTCGTGGCACATGGGACTCTATCTCTGCTCGCTAGCATCTTAGATGATGTTTATTACCTAGGAGCTCCTACCCTCGAGTTTTCTTAAGACGAACTTCGATGGCTGTGTGTTGGATGGTGGTAGGAGGGAAGGAGCTGGCTTTGTTATCCAAGGCCCAGATTCTTGATTTGTTGCTGCAGGTGAGGGCCCAATCTTTGCTTGCTCTATGCCTAGAGCAGAGCTAAGGGCCGGTTAGGCCGGCTTTAGCCATGCACGACATATATTGACGGTTGAAGCTATATTGTTAGAGGGTGATTCGGCGACGATAATCGGCTAAGTCTAGGGACGAGCTAGAGGGCGGGCTCGCATCCCTTGATTTAGGACATCTAGAGCATGGCGTAGGGAGCTACCTCCTTTGGGGCAATGCATGTTCACCGGAAAGTCAACGAGGTTGTGGATTGGATGGCCACTTTTGTGGCTCATCACTCTGGTGGAGTACTTTGGACATGTGAGGCACATGTGCTTGGAGCCTTTAGAAACTTTTTGTTTTCTTACTTTCTTCGATGTATTCAGAGTCGTGTGAATCACCAACTAAATCAAAAATAAATAAATAAATAAATAAAATATATTAGATTAATTATTTCTTCTACTGCATGAGTTTGGAATGATATGAATGCTTAATTATGAATCAAATGGCAAACCTTGCATGTCCTGTGGTTGGGGTTAAATCCTACGATTGAGCAGCCGTTTATCATGTGCTCGGCTCGAGTCATTGGATCGAAGACAAGAAATGCACGGAAATTTCTTAGATGATCATCAGCAATCACGTACATTCCATTATTGCCGAGTACCATCATATGTCCCTTTATATCTTGTACCAACATATGTTCCTTTATTGCCGTCTACCGGTGTATGTCCCTTTACTCCATGCAAAGTTGGTGTATGTTACAATTTCATCTTTCATCGATGATCGCTTATAAAGGAAGGATAGAGAAGTCCCTAATCTATACCAGAAATAAGGCACTATGATCTTTAAGCACCAGGCTAATCAAGTTTGTGAATCCATAAAACTTATTGCAGGTTTGGTGCCACGTGTTTTTGGTACTTGTTCGAAGTCTTTTGTGATTTTTTGATTTATCTTGAATTATTAAGAGGGGATTTGGAGTGTTTTCTTCAAAAAAAAACCTCTGATCTCCTGCCTGATGAGATGTAATCTTAGGTTTTGTAAACTTTTTGGAGGAATCTACAATGATAGTTTATGGTTGCTTACAATTTTTTTTTACTCCTTTTCTCCATACGAATGCAAGTAAGGAACAAAATAATGATACTTCGCATGATATAACTGTTTTAGTATTATTAAGTTATATTAGCTAATGTGACATCAATTTTTGTTCATTAAAATGAGTTCGGGTTGGGTATTTTTAAATTGTCTAAGGAAACGAAGAGAAGGACCCAACCCAAAGACCATACTTAAGGCCAGGTCTAAGAAAAATTAGCCCACGTTACAAATAAACACCGCTCACACTGCTGATCCCTTGACAACTGACCATGAAACAGATGTCTAAATTTGTCATGCTGATTCCTTCTTAATACTAGAGCTTGTGTGGTTCCTATCATGCATAGACTTACAGCCTTGCCTGCAAGCACTAGTATATAACAATAGTCCCACATCGAAAAGACTCGTTATAAAGCCTGGGCATATGAGGCTGGTGTCTCCTAATCCTGCAGACGTATTTTGGGTGGAAAACAAAACTGGGGAGGGATGAAGGATGCTTGCGTGAAGCTCCGGAATCAGACAATATCTGGCAAGGGAGCCCCATGTTTCTCCTCTTATGTGGCCCCCATGTGGGCACTAGGTACCTCATGTGCTCCGCGGAAGCGGAGGCGTGACATTTGGTATCAGAGCCGAGGACTGCAGACGCGTTTTGGATGGAAAACAAAACCGGGGAGGGATGAAGGACGCTTGCATGAAGCTCCGGAACTGGACAATATCTGATAAGAAAGCCCCGTGTTTCCCCCCTCATGTGGGCACTAGGTGCCTCACGTGCTCCGCGGAAGCGGGGGCGTGACATTTGGATCTGGCATGCATGCTGATCTTTTCAATTAATTTTCATAATCTTCTCCCACATACTAGAGCCTTTCTTTTAGGTATGTTTTTTTTTGGTACATCGATTGCTTATGCTAATCTCGCATGGGCACCGCCAGCAGAATCAAGAGAAAGAAGACAGCACAATGGTGGGGGTATGGATTAAATTGAGTATGTTGTTATTTCCTACACTGCCGGCATGGTTCGTGCATACCATTAATCACAACTGTTCTTTTTTGTGAGCGCTCATGCATCTCGGTGTATTATTATATTATAAAAACGAGTGATTGTCATTGATAGTGTACACCGCCAAGTGCATTAGAGCCTCCTGTTATTTAGCTCCTTATTACATCAGTTATATGATAAAGATTCTCTGAAGTTTTGTGTGACAATGATACTGGAGAGGGATACAAGCTACAAGCAACCCCAAAGATGGAATTGCCATTATGGCACAAAAGTATACGTTTATGACCTCATCACTCTGCCTTAAAACAGGCGCAAAGTCCCCATCAATGGCGAGCGCGGTCCTTCTTCTACCACATAGTCCAAGAGGAGCAGAGAAGGAGGGGAGGCGTATGATCCAAAACTCTTAATTATATTTGATTGGTTGGTGCCGTCTTTGTGGAGAAAGGTGACAGCCACGGAAGTAGTCACGGGCAGTCTCCATCAACGCCATGCACCAAGGATTTCCCTTGCGTGCAAAAGTGGCCCTTGATTTGGCTTCCCCGAGTAGGGCTCTCAGTTCAACTTGTGCAACTAGACTTTGGGCAGCGTTTGTGGCACTAATTTATGGTCAAGATCTTGGACCTTTTTTTTGGGCTGGCATGGTGGCATTTCACCTACTGCGGCACACCTAAAAATGTGCAATCCATCACCTGCCATTCATGCTTGTCCTTGTTGCTGTACATCTAGTCAATAGGTGGTGCTTGTCAAGTTATGTTCACTCGAGCTATTGAGTCAATAAATGGTACGAAATGATGTGATGTTTTAGATGAGATATCTACTAAGAAACTAATCATACCGTTGATTTGGCTGGCCTCATACGTAATGGATTACTTTGAAAATCACTATGAGTTGGACGAAAAAACCTATTTAGAACACTCCACGATATGTTGTTTTTTTTTTTATTTTTATTAGATATATCCATAAAACTTATGAGTTATCCACCACAGGCAAAAAAAAAAAAAGAAAGTCTTCGCGCTGCATATAGATTTGACAAGTATTCTGCAAGCATCTATTATTTAGTCATTGTTTTGCTACAATAATTATTATATAATATGAGTAATAGCATTAATATTATTTTCTTATCAATAAATTATGAAGAACCGCCATATATATAGCATACGAAAGTTATTTTATCAAGTAATACTATTCTTTCATTATTATCTTCCATTAATTTTCATTACCATGACTGCAAGCAACATAATAATCATCATCCCACAAAAGAAATTCAAAGATTGGACCATACAAATAACTTTATTCATTTTTTTAATAATTAATATAATAATAATCTTGAATCATTCAACCACACTCTCAATAGCTATGGAGATTTCTCAATGCTTTTTTTTATAATTGGTATGCATCATGGAGGAGGCCGGTTCAAATACCAAACACATCGACCTAATCCATAAGAATCATCGGCCTTATGTGGGTAATTGTGCACCGAGACAATCACCGGCCTAATTCATAGAGATCAATGGATAGGTCCATTATACCATTACTTCAAAGCTAAACCATGTCCTTTTTTATAGAATTGTTGATTTCTGAAAGATTTTAGATATATGTATAACATAGTAACATAAGCATTAAAAGGGGATTGCTGTTTTTGCTCATTAGCTGATTAGTGTTTTATATATTAGATCCATGCAGTATGGCTTAAAGTCATTGGTGCAATATATTAGATCCATATGATTGTAGTGTAAAAATGCTCTAGATCACCCCTCCCAATTCACCAATCTGATGGAAAAATTGATGATGGGATGAGCGAGAAGCAAAGCCCAATTTTTTTTTTTTTATAGGTATCAAAGCTTACCCTCTGCCGTCAATTTTTATTTATATGCCCATGCATATAAAACCATATTTCAAATTGCACCCGAAAAAAAAAAAAAACCACAGGCTCCAATCCACTTTAAATGAGACCAATTGCCTCCTCCCACGTCAGATGGGTAATATCCGGGTACACAAAAATGGCGCTCCATAGCAAAACCCCTCGTACCAGAAACGGAACAGTCGCTTTCGTTTCGTGTATAAATTCTAGCGCTGGGGCGGAGCAGAACTAGCAGAGAGAGTGGGGGAGAGGAGAGAAAAAAAAGAAAGGAGAAGAGGGCGGGATGGAGAGAAGGAGCATACATGCGGAGGAGCTGACTTCGGATGATGCGGGCGGCCGCATAATGCCCGTACCAACGGACGCCCGGAGGTCCGTGTGGTCGCAGGGGTCCGTCCTCCGCGTCCTCGTCTTCCTCCATTCCTTCTTCCTCTCGCTCCTCCTCCTGCTCCGCCGCGGGGGATGCCGGAACCCTAACCCCTCCAAGGCCGCACCGCCGCCATCGCTCTCTTCTCGGAGGCGGAGGGCGGCGGAGGAGGAGGACGACGTGCGGAGGCGGAGGGCCCTGGCCGAGGGCTTGACCATGGTGGAACGATCGGACGGCGGGGATGGCGTCTCCTCGTGCAAATCGGGGACGTTCTTGCTCGCCGGAGCGAGGAGGGACGCGCTCTTCTGCCGATCTTGGGTTCCGGCGTCCGGGGATATGAAGTAAGGTCTCCATTTGCTGTTTTCTGTTATCTTAAGCTAATCTAGTTTTGCCTTATTTATCCGAATTCTTGTTGGAATTTCGATTAGTGTTTTTCTTCCTATCGATTGGGAAAAATATAACAATGGAAAAAAAAAACTATTTTGCTCTCTGTTTTATAAATTCCATGGCTGTTCTTGCTTTACTGGAGTCAGTTAGGGTTTTGACATGTTCCTTAATTTAGAATTTTCGTTTGTTATATATAATTCATATAGTTCCGATTTTGTATAACATGGGAAATAGTTCGATGACATTGGATGAACACGGGGCGTTAAAAGCACTAATAATCTAGATATTGTATGTAATTGTAGAACAGTTGATGAAATCAATAATTATGTTGGATTATTTGGTTCTTTATTTGCTTGTGATGCATTAATTATTTGTTGTTAATTGAATTATCTAGATAATAATAGTGGAAGCCTACAAAGCACTGTTGCTTGTGTATATCCAGTATAACTGATTTATTGAACTGCTAGAGAAGACTTTTATGATTGCCTTCAGTTTCTATGATTTATAATTTCTTGCCAGTATCTCTCCTCTGTTAACTTCAGATGCCTATGTTTCGCTTGGTGGTTCCGGGCTACCTATGTTTTAGATCCATCTTATGTTATGGAATTCTCTTAGCAGCCTCTAAGTTGTCTTATATTATTTTTGGTTTGTTACGAAACCACAAAGTGATGATCATGTTCAAAGATCGTAATCAGATTATGAGAAAAGAGTGCATAGTTCAACTGTGGTACAAGGACATCCAGCAACAGAAGCGAAGGACTTTATTCACATATAATATATTCTATAGATGAGATATTTTGGCCTACAAGAATTACTCTGAATCAAATGCTTTAAGGGTTCATTTGTTGGGGTACTGCAGATTATGAGGTAATCTGAAGATTCTTAGGACTCATTTATTTGAAAAAATGATTGCGAAGGAAAATAAACTTTTATCATATTTGGTTGGTGAAAAAAATTACTCTAGAAAATGGTTCCAAAAAAGGTTACTATGTTTGATTGGAGGTAATCTTATTTAAAAATATTACCAAATTTTCAACAATGCCCTTGAATAAATAATTTAAGTAATAACATTTTTTATCAGTTCATTTGTTGGTCATTTATGGCCCATTTATATAAGCGCTATCAATATTAGCTATTTTGAATATTGATATATATTTATACGAGTTAACAAAAATTTTTAGATTAATTATACATATATTAGAAAATATATTTCTTATTATATAAATTTTAGTATGTTTTGGTATATAAATAAATGTATTAATTATTAATAAATTTTATCTTAGATTTATTGATAATTAATAAATATTTGTTATTTATTTATGAATAATTAATCTATTTTATTAATAATATACTAATTAATATATTATAATATACTAATATAATTAATATTAATTATATAATATAATTAATACAAATATTAATAAAATATAAGTGAGGGTATTTTTTTTGAAAAAATGTTAATTTTAGATTATCTTCACTCTGTAATTCAGTGTGAGAAAACAAATATCACCCCCTTGGTGGTAATAATTTTACCTTCTCTCTCAGAAAAATAGATATGAGTTTCACCATTTATTTTACTATCTCCCTCATCCACTTTTGATACCAAACATGGTATTCTTACACGGAATTTATTTTCCAATGCCAGATAACCCCCAACCAAATAGGCCCTAAGAGGCAAGGACAAAAAAAGAGGAAAATTTCTAGCGTAGTGTTTGTAATTGAGATGGTGTAGTGTCATATGGAAGATGAAGTCTACATCTTGTGCATGACTCTTAGTAATCTTTTAAGGCTTTGGGACGTTTAGTTTAATATGGATTTTGGATGTTGTGATCCTGTTACTTGTTAGCGTTTTTGTTGTGCATGCTAAACCATTGTAACATGGTACTAAGACTATGCTTGTATTACAATATGTCACTGTACTTGCTAAAGTTAAGCATCCATAGCCAAAGTTCTTGTAGCTATGCAGGACAGAATGTGTAAAAGCGTGAGTGCCTTATTTTTCTTGCCACTTGATTGCAATCCTGGCAAAAAAACAAAAACTTCTTGAGCCATTTTTATTGCTGAGAGCTAGGAATCATTACCTATTCACATATTCCTTAATTCTACTCTCTCTCTCTCTCTCTCACACACACACCCAGTTGCATGTCCTGGTCTCATGTTTAGAATGTGTTATGAAAAGGAAAGCCTAGGTGCTTGGGTTGTTTTGACATAGATGAATCTTTATTTGTTTGATTTCTCCCTGTTGAAAAAAAAGGTTTAGGTTCCATAAAGTTATTTCCCATCCTTGAATTTGTTTTCTGATATGCAAGATTAAGTAACATGGCAATTCTTTTGTATCCTGCAGAGGCATTTTGGTGATTATTCATGGTCTTAATGAGCATAGGTAAGAAAGGTGGTTGTTGGGTTTATAATTCTCTACCTTTTTCTTAGTTTTGCAATCATTGCTTTGCTCTTGTGAGTCCATATAATCTTTATTGCAGTCAAAACCAGACTGGATGGCTGTCAATTGCAGGTTCTATAGTTTAACAATTTATCAGGTAGTGGAACCATCTCAACAAGCTTGGGGCCTGATCTGGACCACCGTCCAATCTATATCAGAAGGCTAGGACGTTGGTGGGCCTAGATCTTTCTCTTTCTTTGGCTGGATTTATTAGCTACTAGTCCATGACCTCATGGCTGTTCTTTGTTCCCACCAGCCAGTATGCAAACATGTTTACTTCTCAATAATTCGGCTGATATCTACAATGCTTTGCTGATTGCATTGTTCTGTCTGTTTGCAGTGGAAGATATGCACATTTTGCTAATCAACTCACATCACATAATTTTGGTGCATATGCCATGGATTGGATAGGTAGGTAGTTAGAAGTCATCTCTTTTGTTTTTCATTTTCTGTCATTTCCCCTTTGAAATTTGTAATTCTGCTAGTAGAAGTACAGCGTTACTTGGGATAAGTTAATTTTTCACTAAGAATTTATTAAATGGGTTGCGTGAGGGAAAAATATAAATTGTCCCACAAGGTCTGCAGTTTCAGTATGGTTTGGTACGATATGGTATCATACTCTACTTTCACTCGGTACACAAATGTATACTGGTTCGGTATTGGTACAATATTGTTTGTTTGCTTTTGCTTATGAGGATTATTTTAAGATTCATGGATGTTTAAAAGTATTGCAGTATACTTTTAAAGTACCCAATTAAGATTTTATGGATGTTCAAAGTACTTTATAAATTTCCTATTAGCAGATGTAGATATTTTAAAGTTTAAAATGTGAACAACACTAGTAGTAATTAGAAATTCTAAGGAACACTTTATGGTATTGTATATCTATACTATTCAAACCACAACGATAGATAGCTGGCACCAAAAGTTTCTAAGAATAACCCAAAAGTAATACTATATTAACTCTTACACAACTTTATCAACCATGTAAATATCAAGAAAATCATTGAACTTTAAATATTCTAATATTCTAAGCTTTTCTTTGGGCATTGTCTCAAAAGACTCATACATCACTGACCCATGTTGTCTCTTTCAAAAATAAATGAAAATAGAAATTAGACTTGGTAAGACTTGATTTGTATGTGATGCGGACACCAGTACCGGACCGCCTATTACGCGAGTCTACGGTCGTTGCAGGAGGAGGGTCCAGCCACTTTCGTTATGGCTGGATTGATTTAATGTTAGTTTATTTTATGTTGCTTGGGTTTATTTGCATATTGTTATGTTAGGATTTTTATCGGATTAGTTTATTTGTAGGGACCTTTTTGTATTTTGTAATATGGGTCTATGCACTTGATGAATGATAACGAATGATGAATGAAAATTAGCCTTCCTTCTCTTCTTCTTCTTCCTCCTTCTCTTCTTCCTCTTCTCTTCTTCCTCTCCTCTCCTTCTTTCTCTTTCTCGCACGTTTCTTCTCTGTCCTGCACCAATATGCCATCGAGCACTTTGATTATTCTCAATAACATTTTCAAGCTACAACCATTAACCCTCAAAAAACTACAATGGAATTAGCAAAAATAATACTATTAGAGCTAAAACCACATGAAATCACAAAATCCATATAAACTAGAGCTTTTAATATACTAACCTATTAGAAAAAACAATGGTGAGACATTTGCATTAATTTGGAACATTCAAATCCAGCAGTTTTGTATTTACTAATACATTATTAGATGCTTAAAGTTGTAATACCATTCTTTAGATTGCTTAGGGTGCATGATGCATTTAAATATTATGATTTATGACTATTTGAGGTCTTCGAAAAATGGCTATTCAAATAGCATATACGGGGAAAGAGGAAGAAAAAGAAAAGAGAGGAAGGAAAGAAGAACAAAAAGAAAGGAAAGAAGAAGAAAAGGAAAAAAACAAAGGAAGGAAAGAAGAAGAAAAAGGAAAGAAAGAAAGGAGAAGAAAAAGGAAGGAATGAAAGAAGCAAAAAAAGAAAAAAATAGAAAGAAAGAAGGAAGGGAGAATAAAAAGAAAGGAAGGAAGAAAGGAAAAGGGAAAAGAAAAAGGGTAGCATGCCCAAACCATCCTGAACCGCTTTGAATCGAACAGACCGTGGTTCGGACCCTTTACTGAGTTGTACCCCTGAATTGATATGATACTGTGCTGGTTTGGGTCAGTACGCCTTGAACCGTTCGGCTTGGCGTAAGTTGCCTAGAATTTGACAAAAAAGATCATAGAAACATTAATTTTGGGTTAAACGATATTTTGACCTTTGTTGTATGTGTTGTGACAAATGTGTACTCGTGTTCTCTCAGTAGAATTTACTAGCCTTTTGGGTTCATTCATGTATTGGGTCTTACAAATGTGAAGAGCGAGTTTTTGCTTTATCTCTTACTTTTAAAAGAATAGATAAAAAATGTTTCTCATGTTAGTGTGCATGCACACATAAAATAACCAGGCTGCCCTGAAGATCATAGATGGAGTCATGAGAATAAAAGGCAAGCAGTTGTCTTATGATAGGAGAGATGGACCGATCTCTGTCCCAATCAAAGCATGAAACTAATTTAGGTTGCATCAAAGTCATATTGGACATAGAATCTGTTCTATCCATTATCTCAAAGGATGGTTAATGAGTGTGGGAGTGTGAAGTAAGAAACAAAAGGAGGGATTATGCTTCCTTCTACCGCAATGAAAGAAAATCAGGGGCCTCATTTGCTTTTCTGTTTTAATGTTTTGATACATTGTAAAAAAAAACAAAAGTTATATAGGCTGGATGTCTTACTAAGCTGTTAAGGTCTCCTAGCGATCATATCAAAGGCCTTAGTTCAAATCCCGCCTTCACTGGGAATTGTGGTATTTGGGAGAGATTACCCCTTATTGTATGCCTACAAGTTTCTTCCACTGAAAAATAAAAAAAAGAAACAAAAAGACAGGGATTATAAGCGCATGATGTGTATAAATTGTATTTCATGAACATGCTAAATATGTAGTTGCAAAGAATAGGAGTATTCTACATATCTAGCCACTTATCATGTATGTGCTCGCTAATAAGTGCAGGTATTAATGCAAAGATATCTATTATGTATGTAGCAATGAACATTGGAATACCTAATTCTGTACTTGGAGCCTGAAAATATATGTTAATAGATATTGGATATTTTTCACTGCTAAGCATGGAACCATATTTTCTCAAATAAGGCTTCTACAACTGGGAAAGATTTGCTTAACAGAAACCTCCTGTAAGAGAAAAGACTGCATACGAAAATTCTTGACTTATTTGGTTGCTTCTCGTTCTTTAGATATGCTTTAAAAGTGTTTCTAGACCTCTTTGTAATAGAAGAAAAACTATGGTTGTATGTGAATACAAATGTGATGATAAGCATGAACTGTTCTTTGTGGCAGATTGCAATTAATAAATAGTCACTTGTTGCGGCCATGATAAACTGTTGCAGACATCTTCATAATAGAAGGAAAACTAGGAAGTGTTATATGTGAATGCAGATGTAATGATAAGCATGAACTGTTCTTTGTGGCGGATTGCAACTAATATGTGATCACTTGTTGCTTCCATGATAAGTTGTTGCACTTTGTGTCTCATCTATGGCACTTTAGTACCATCTACTTATTTTCATTATTAGTCCCCTTTGATGTCTTCAATTCACATGGATATGCTTTCCCTTTTATTTAATTACAGCTGTCCAAACTTGAAGGCACATTAACATATGATACTAAGTTTGGTACTCCGAGCATAAGTTAGTCACTTGTGCCTGTAGTGTATTTGGTATCCGTGATCCACATGGACTTGTCACTAAACTGTGAAAAGTAGCTCTCTACAAACTTGAGGTGGTAATTGGAAATAACTAGTTGTTTTTGCATTTTTCATAGGCCATGGTGGCAGTGACGGATTGCATGGATATGTGCCTTCTCTAGATTATGTTGTTGCAGACACTGTAAGGAGTACCAGTACTCTGTCAATCCACTCATTAGCTAATCTGCAACCATAGTTGATAATGTTCTCTGTATCTTATATGCAGATAACATTCCTAGAGAAAATCAAAATAGAAAATCCTGGAGTGCCATGCTTCCTCTATGGTCACTCAACTGGTGGTGCTGTGGTTTTGAAGGTGCTATTTCAAATCAGTTCAGCATGGTTAAAAGCTTTTACCTTATTCTTTTGTGTTACTTCTGTGCTTATGAGTGCATGTAGAATTTCACAGGCGGCTTTGAGTCTTCAAATTGAGGACATATTTCGTGGCATTGTTCTGACTTCTCCAGCACTGCGTGTAAAACCAGCTCATCCAATTGTTGGGGTAATTATTTTCATACTTATATGGATGTACATCTCTAGCATATGGAATCACGGGACGTTACAGACTTGTATGTCCTTGTGCTTGAAAAAAATGCTTTCCTGGTTGGCTCTTTGTGAATACAACTGTGAAACATATAGTAAATATGTAAGGATGACCATGTTTGCATGCACATCCATGGACCACGGGTATCGAAAATGCACTTTGATGCATGTCAGTGTGTGATTGATGGAGCATCCTAGACTGGACATCTAATGTGTTATCTGAATGTTATAAACTTCAGCATCATTTTTGCACACGGCGGTTTGGGCTTCTAGCAAAAATTGAAGCTGAAGTTTCATATTTAGACAGAGTTCACATTTTTGAGTTGATCAGCATGTCCAATTGGTTATGTTCTATGCCATGAATCTGAAACTAAACATGCATATTACCACCAGGAGGTTTACAGTGGTACTTCATGTTCTGTCACAGTTGGTTTGGTTAAGACAAGATATGAGATATCTATGTATTGACAAGAAATGGGGATGAAAATTTGGATCTCTTTTTACAGGTTGTAGCTCCTCTTGTTTCACTTGCGCTCCCCAAGTTCCAATTCAAAGGAGCTAATAAAAGGGGGATCCCCGTGTCGAGGGACCCAGCCGCGATGATGGCCAAGTATTCTGATCCATTGGTGTACACTGGACCAATAAGGGCTCGAACTGGTTATGAGATCCTGCGCATATCGTCTTACCTGATGCAGAACATACAAGCAGTCACTGTCCCTTTCTTGGCATTGCATGGGACTGCTGATAGGGTCACCGATCCTCTAGCCACTGAGGACCTGTACAACTATGCTACTGCAAAATGCAAGGATATAAAACTATACCAGGGTTTCTTACATGACCTCCTCTTTGAACCTGAGCGTGATGAAGTAGGAGCAGATATCATAGACTGGATGGAGAAGAGATTGCTCTAACTCTTCCAAAGGAACTGTGGTGGCATGCATGACCAAAGCTTTAATGATTTCTGGCGAATTGGGGCTGGAGTGATACGGTTTGCATCAATTCACTTGGATGCAAGGATTGTACAACCTCAGTTTATATATGCCAATCGTAAATTATTGTTTAATTGCAATGCAAGTGCTTTATTTTTAGATCAGGTGGTTGATTGAGCCTGTGTCTTGGCCCTACTCGATGTGGTTGCCTAATTTGGGGTTGCATGACAAGTGAACCTACCAACAGGTGCTGTAAAACAGGGAATCCTGAAGCATTCTATTGGTCCTCGTCATGCTCCGGAATTACCTTTAAATGAGTCGCTCATCATAGGTAGCATGAGTGTCCTAGAACATACCTGCACGTCATGTAAAAGGTTACTTGATATGTATGTGTGCAACCTTACATTCGAGAAATTGTATCCTATATGCTTGTTTCTGTAGTGGTTCAGTGCATTGCAGTATACTGAGATGAGCGCTCGATGAATAGAGCCTATAGAAATGAGTGGCTGTGATTGGCAGTGTGTGCAGCCATGTTGTGCCAGTGTATTTACAAAACCACATACGTTGTGATTGCCTGTGATAGTTGGCACTATTTAGTATTTACAAAACCACATATAATTCATTTTCTTTGTACAATACGCAAAAGCTAATTGAAAAAAAAGGGCTTCCTACGTGCACACAAAATATATGTATCGGCTAGTATTCCACAGCACATTCCTCTTTCACCCTAGAATTTTTCACTTTCGAGCTCATCATCGACGTACTCTTACATCAACCAAATATATTCTTCATTACAGAAACTACGGACCAAAATTAGGCTCAGCGACAGCCTAAGCCGGCCCAAGGCCCGGAACAAAGGAGAGTAACAAAGCAACGAAAAAGAAAATAGAAAAATCTATAATTAATTGATTATTAATTAACATAAAACCCTAATCATCATGTAAACAATAGTTTTTAAGAAAAAATGCATCATTCGCCCAACCGAATAGTTTCTTCTTCCACCCTCGCTGCAACGCCTTGCGCCAGCTTCGCCAGAAACGCCACGAATCCTGCGCGAGTCCACCCTCTCACCGGGTCCGCCGCGAAGCACCACTCGATGCAGCAGCCCTCTGCAACGCCCTCCGGATCCGGGACCACCCGGATCGTGGCGGTGTACCGGCCGAACCCCTTGTTGCTCTCCACGATCTCGTAGGTGTAGGAGCGGCCGGCCGGGTCGAAGGCGACCAGTCGCTCCTTGGACCAACCCACCTCTTGGGCCGGCGCCGACCGGTTCACGGATCCGGCGCAGTACCTCATACAGCCGGGTTCCCCCTCGTTGCCTTCCAGCTTGTAACAAGTGTCGATCGATGGGACCCATTTGTGGAGAGAGCAGAATTCCTTGAGGAGCGACCAGGCCTGATCTGCTGTTGGGCCAGAGAGCTTGGCATACACCTTGCCTTCCCACCGGAGCTCTGGATTTGAGTTTTGCTCCATCAGAGAGAGACAGAGGCAGAGACGAGAGAGAGAGAGAGAGAGAGAGAGAGAGAGGGAGAGATTTGGGGCAGTGATTAGGTGTGGAGAGTTTTCAGGCTGAGTTAGCTGTTGGAGAAAAAAAGAGAGAAATTTCAGCAAAAAGACAAAAGAGAGAAATGACATGAGATTCCTTGAGGGGTGATTAGCTGGGTGGAACATCCTATAAAACATCTTTAAAGGTTACCTACCATATTACTTAAAAGGCTTGGATGGAATCATAGCATCATACACCATGAAGATGGAAAATACAGCGGATGACTAGATTTTAGACCATATCTAGAAATTTTCCATATTTGGTATAATACTTTCTGTAGTGTATTTGTGAAATTTGCCAGTTATTCAGTCACTTAATGCTCAGTGAGAAACCTAGATACAATACCGAGGTCTAAATGCAAGGGCAGGATCCAGATATGAGGGCTCTAGGTGAATGGTTTGATACTTGAAACCCTAGATTAGTCTATACTAAGGCTAGATTATTACATCAAGATTAATTTAGTAAATGGTTTGATACTGATTAAAAAACATGTTCTGAAAGCTGTGTATTGATTTACCTGAAGATGTTTATTGGATCACTGCTGGAAGTATATCAAAGAGACTTACAGTATATATCAAAAAGTCGATAAGTGTATATCACCTGGCCATGTAGTATGTATTAGTGAATATGATGTATTAGAAACTATGTATCAATTTGTTAGGAGATTTTATTAGGTTGCTAGATGATTAATTTGCTAAGAGTGTACCATCTAATCACGTACTATATACTGGTGGACATCATATTCATGACACCATGTATCGATTTACCTAAAGGTGTGCATTAATTTGGTAAATAATTAATTTGCTTGGTGTCTATCATCTGATAATGTAGTATATACCGGTAAAAAGCATGTTTTGACAATGAAGAAAAAAAAGATGCCATGCTTTGTTGGCAATCATGAGACTTACAAATTTGTTAGTAAGAGAAGTCTTTAACTTTTAAGTTTTTTTTTCTAAGATAAGCATTAAAGATGACGTGGCAAAATAGAAAGCTCATCTCTTTTTTTTTTTTCTCTCGTGCCCATCTCGTATGAATTTTGCTGTCAATAAACAACTTCTTTGCCTTTTGAACAAGTTCCTTTATTTTTTAATCAAGAAATAATTTCTCTCACTCGTCTTCCTTTGTTATAAGAATGATATTTGGAAAAAATTGAGATCCGGCATGCATGTCCAATGACTCATGAAAGAAGTGAGGACTATCAAATCAGAAGTCCATGACTCAAAGTGGATTTCCATATAGAACTGGCAAAGTGCAAAAAACACAGGATTACATTTCACCATAGAGTATGCAAGATTTTTTTTTTTTTTTGGATAGCTGATAAGCATAAGGTTTAGAGGAACCAGAATGTGGTGGTGGTGCTCGGAAAAGATGATGTAACGTTCATTGTAAAATCAAGGTGCATATTGATGGGAAAAATATAGGAAAAGAACTGTCTAAAACGATGGCACTACAAATCTAATAGAAGGAGCTGGGAGGGGTTTCGGGCTCCGCATGTCATGTTGCATAGAGATTTAGTTAAGAATCCATGTCATTTTGCCAACAAAAAGGGAAGAAAAAAAAAGTTTAGACAGAAAGATCAACGGGGAAGATACGGAAAGTGAAAAGGAGAAACCCGATGGTTTTCTTTATAGGTTATTTTGGGTGCAAAGTGATCAATGCATAATTTGTGTAACTTTCAGGATCTCGCCAAAAATGACCGGCTGAAAAGTGTTATTCGAATTCTTTGATTCTGTATAAGTATCCAAATCTATCCGGCAAATAATTCATGTGGGACTAAATATACGCCCGCACGAGTCCTCACATACTCCTTCTGTTTAAGTCCTGATGTCGTGACTAAGGATTTAAATATATATAAATCTAATCACAAACACCATGATCGACCCGTGGTCAGTCCTAATCGATTCGTGCTGCAGTATCCTTTAGTCCACATAGGTTATGGGTCGAATCTGCTCTAATACAATTTGTAACAACCCAAAATCTCATCTAAAATGGCTAGCCGGAAAGTATGATGCGGAACGATTATGCACAGAAGCCTAAGCTAATGCGGGGTGGTCATGCAATTTGATTAAGATCAGCAATCAGATTTTTAAAACTAGCAGTCACAACATAAAGGGTTTAGCGAGGCGATTAGATTATAATCGGAAGACTAACGTTCATGCAGTTAATCGTTCCTTTTAAAACTCTAAAGAAGTGCAGGATCGGCATTGGTTAAGAAACCAATGCTATTAGGGCACCCCAATTCTGTTTAATTTCTACTGAGTGATTAAGCATAAGAAGACAGGGTATCTTGCATGAATCAATAACGATCTACTCATTAAATTTGTGAAAAGGTCTCACCAACATGTCGCACAGGACTTCTAGAAGAGGGAGGGAAGTTCCAGCGGTCCGGGTTGTCGTCAGGTCGCCCTTCGTCCACGCACTGGATGACCCGATCAGATCTGAAACATGACCTTCCAATGATTAGTTCTAGTAGATAGAAACCAGGAAAAGGATAAAATTCCGGAAGAACTGAGGAGCCGGATTGGAAGGAGGAAACCGGAAGAAGAAAGGGGCCGGTAGATGCGCCGTTTGCGCAGAAGAATGTGCGGAAGAACAGGGAAGCCGCTGCTCACAGAGAAGAGGAATTCAGGGGAAAGGGGGAAAGAGAAGAGTGAACTTGCCCAAAGCCACGTTTCAATTTCTTTTCTATTATCAAATATTTTTTTCAGCTTCCTTACATGTAGTACAAGGCCTCTTTAAATAGGCTTTTACATAGCAATTTTGTAATTTCAAAACAAAGGAGGGGGGGGGGGGGGGGGGGGGGGCCGTTGGGAGCACTGCACTTGCCTCTTCGTTTTTTTTTTTTTCCCTTTTGCTGTTTCTTAAGAGGGTTGCTTTGAAAAAGGAGGGAGTGACGTTTAGCAAAATCAGTGGGGCGTTGCTGCATTGTGGGAAATGTTTGTGGTGTCTTGGGAGCCGGTCCTTTTGAGAATACTTGGGAATAACAGCAAGAAGTGTCACTAAATGTTCTGATGTGATGATACTTGGGAACAACAAGAGGTGTCTCTCTGGCTTACGAAATTGGAAAGGTCACCGACGGCTAAGCTTCCACTCTGCTTTCTGTTTATTGCTTCAAGCTGACCACGAATATTGTTATACTCTGCTGCCCGAACTTTCATGTTATCTTCAATTTTTGCTTCTTGGACATGAATGCAGCCAACAATCCCCTTTCCTGAAGTGGAACCAAAGTAGGGACGATGAATAGGAGCCTCTTTTTTTTTTTTTTTTTTTTTTTTTTTTGCTGGAGCAACTTACATTGGACTCAAAATTCCAAATACAAGGACTTGACTGTCTTGACCAAATAGGACTCAAAATAGAATTAACTGGAATAAAATAAGTAGACTAGTAAAAGTAACTGGACTCAAAATGAAATACGACTCGGACTCGGCTCTAACAATCGAGCCAAAGGGATACTGACTGACTGGTGTCCGCACCAAAGTATTATTGAAATTTTTGATCTTGTATAAATATTCAATATCTATTTAACGAATAAGTGATGCATGCTAGGATTTGGGTGCTTAGATGGCTTCAGACATTTTTCTGGCGGGTCCTCACACATTAATAGGGATGCATGCTTGGATTTGAGTGCTTAGATGGCTTTGGACATTTCCTGGCTAGCGTGCTTAGTTGCGTATCTTTTGCAATTTTTTTTTTTCTTTCTCATTTTCTTTTGTTTGTGCGTGTTTGCGAATGCCCACGCGTTTGGCCACCTGTTTCTATGGAGCGGACTGGGTGTGGTATTGCCTTGCAAGCGGCTTATACTTGCGTGGAAACCTTTCCAAGTCCATGCGAAGAACTGCAACTACCAAGCTATGGCCCAATTTCGTTCTCATAAATAAAACTGAAAGAAAGATGAAAACCTATGCTATAAGATAGCACAAATTCCTTAAAACTTAGCCAAAGCCCTAGTCACTTGGCAGTGACCCATCACCAACTTGGATTTCGTATTTATCTCGGGGTTATCAGGCCGTAGCCTATTTGCATGGGAGCAGCTCAGCTATCTGGTCTCAAACAAGATAATTACATTTTGAGTAAATGCCTGGAACTTGTGCTAGTCTCTTAATTTTGGAAGACTAAGACTTGGTCCACGGACCCAACTTGGTTTATTGCTACCCTCATGGTAAGAACAGCAGGGTTTAGTTTAAGTTATCGTTCTAAAGTCATCTGAATCAGAGGAGATTGGACAGCTCTAAATCTTTGGAAAACATTGGGTAGAACACTTGGGAGGCTTGATAGAGTGAAGCTATTCTAATCCTATTCTGTTTCAATTAGGAAATTCCCCTCTCCTTTTTCCTCGTTTTGTTTTTCCTTCTCTGTTCATCTGCTTACTTCTTCACTTCTCTGTAAGGGCTCGTTTGGTTCGCGGGAAGCATTTTCCTTCCTAGGAATATGATTCCTGGGAAACAAATTCCTAGGAAGAGGATGCCTAGGAAAGTATTTTTGGCATGTTTGGTTGACCATGGGAAAGTGACAAATTTCCAAGGTGCTTATGTTTGGTTGGCCATCCACTTTCCTAGGAAAGTTATATATAATTCCTATTATGCCCTTAATAAAAATTAGATTTTTAATGCCTCTTTAATGCTTCTTTAATGCTGAAGGGACTTTTTAGGAAAAAGTAAAAATAGAGTGATTCCCGCCTCATGGGAAAGTAACTTTCCCATGTTTTTCATGGGAAAGACTTTCCCATGAAATGTGGGAATCACATTCCCATGGGAATATAACTTTTCCTTCTCTCTCCTTTGAAAACTCCAACCAAACAAGAGGCATCTCATTACTTTCCCGTTGACCACACTTTCCCCCCTTCTTTTCCCGCGAACCAAACGAGCCCTAAATGTAGTGCCAACCTGCCTTGACTACAGTTACGTTAAACATATTAAACACCTTAGGGGTGTTTAATGGCTGCATAAATCTCCTGACGCTTATTTATATCTATATTTAAAAGTAATAATGATAATTACTTGCCACCATCCAGGACTGAATCTGAGATCTTTTCTATGAAGAATTGGATGCCAACCAGCTGAATTAAACGGAGATAAACATGCGACATGCATTTAATTCTTAGACCAACCGCTCGCTTGCTACAACTCAAAAATTTGGTTCCCATGAGAGATGAATAGCCCAGCTTTTCTCTCACTCAAGGATCACTATTTGATTAGGCTATTGCCATCAAATATTAGGTCCATCTAATAAACGGTACACATTCTTTTCCTGTGTTAAAGACTCAGCCAAACCTTCAATCTCAGACTCCTCCAAATTTAATTAAAAAAAGCTCTATCAAAAAATAATTAAAAATAAAAAGTAACCAATAAGTAATCTAAGACCATGGATCGAATCCAATGGCCATTACGCTAATTAAACCGCGTTGTGATGGGACGACGACGTTTCTCCTTCCCACGCCTTGAAGGCGTGAGGTAGGCATTAACCATTCATTCATGCCCATCCTTTCTCTGGCCAATCTCCTCGGATAGCTCTATTTAACGTAATTTTCCCAAGCGTTTCCCTCAATAGCCACCACTCGTGTACTCCAATCTCGTGCCCCCACCACGACTGAGGACTTCGTAGTAAATTTCACACCAATTACCTTAACAATGAAGTCCAAACAACATCCTCGAAAGTCCTCACCTGTCCCGCCACCATTTCTATAATATTCTTCTTCTCCCAATCACTCAAACCAACCCACCATTAATGGCTTCTCCTTTTCAATATATACCCTCCTCGTCCTTCTCTCTTCCTCGCACCAGTTCATCATAAGACCCCTCCGAAGAAACAAAATTAATGATACCAATGGCATGGAGCGGTCCAAAAGGCACGTCCAAGAAGCTATGGCGCATCGCAAGATCCATCTACCGCATGCTCCGAAGGGGCGTCATAAGAGCGGTGGACCTCCACCTCCTCCTCCTCCAACGAGGCAAGATCGCCGGCAAGGCCCTCGGCGACGTCCTCGCCTCCCACCACCAGTACTGCACCACCTCAGGCGGCACCAGCTACCCCTCCGCCTTCTCGTGCCGGTCGATGGATCTCAACACTGCCTTCTACTCCCCCAGAGAGGTTCAATTCAGCTGCAGTAATACTCCTTCCTATCCGTCCTTCTATTCTACTAAGCGAAGGAGCCGCCGCCACCGTGACTGCTACTATAACTACAGCGTTGCTTCCATGGCCAAGGCTTTTGAGATTCTAAACTCAGAGATATTGGAAGCGGATGTTGCGGTGGCGTCGCCGTCGCCGGTGTCGGAATGGAGCTATGGGAAGAGCCCGGTGGCGGTGCGGCAGCTGAGGGTGACTGATTCGCCGTTCCCGACGAGGGAGGAGGAGGAGGAGGAGGAGGTGGTGGATGGCCGAATTGATAGCGAGGCGGAGGAGTTCATCCGCTGGTTCTACGAGCAGCTGCGGCTGCAGCCGTGCGTCAGTCCCCGTGTGGTCACCGGAGCGAGCCAGTACCGGTAGGCCGAGCTTGAGCTAGCCATGACGTGGGTCGAATAGCAATGGTTACAGGGTTGGGTTGGTGTCAGTAATTAAATCGGTGTGAGTATTGCATCGCTGTTTCTGTCTTCAAATTCTCTTGCTTTTTTTTTTTTTTGATTACATAATATTGGAGCTGTGTATCGTTTTACATAATATTGGGTATATGTTCAAGTAACAATAAAATGAAAATTCTTATACATTATATTTATTAACCCCAATTATATCTTGAAAATATGTAATACCAAAATATATTTATTATTAAATAATAAAATATCATATTATGTTATATAGTCCAATATACAATTCTGCAAAATTAAAGATATATAATTACATATTAGATAATTTATATATAGCGTTAGAAATATTGTATTCTATTATCTTGTATTGTATTGTATTGCACAATTAGGTAGATTAGGATTTGACTAGATTTCAAATCAGATTTGGTTGGGCAAAATTGGAAGGCGAGAATCGAGATGGATAATCCAAGCTATATATTGAATATGATTTACTATATGTAAATTACTTACAGGCTAAAAACTATAAAATTTGGAGATTTCTAGCTTATGCAAATAATTTAAATAACATATTCTCTTGGTTTTTACTATATTTTTTTGTATGAAGAGTAGCTGCACTCTTTGAGGTGCAAGGTTATGATTTATGAGTTACATGGTTTTCTTTGATTTGAAATGGTGAACTGGGTTATCTAGCCAAGAGGATATTATAAAGTACGAGTATTTAAAATTTACAAAGAATATCATAGGACATATGGAAGCTCGCACAATACATCCCAGTGTAAAAATATGCAGAGATTAAGTGCCTATACTTTTTGGTTTGGAGTTTTGTGTAATGAAAGCACAGGTATATTGTTTCGCCACTGTCTTTGGTCCTTCAAGAGAAAGAGTACTGGTATATCTTACATGCCAATTCCAATCAAGAAGCAAACTCCAAAGGAAGATGCAAACTCTAAAGCCAACAAAAATTTATTAGCTTCAAAGGTAGCTATGATACGGAAATTGGAATAAGCTTAGCTGACTAATAAGCCAAAAAAAAAAACTAGTCCAAATTTGGTGCATACTTTGTATCATCGTGTCATGACAACAGACAGCATTTCATATGAGGACCTGGCTTTCCGCATTGTGTAGATTCTCATTTCTTGCAAATTAGTAGATGTCTTGATAGATTGAATGATATTGCTTCCAGTGGTTGGTACTTATGAGTGGTATAAGCTTCGTGTGTTTTCCTTTTCCAAAACTCTAGAGCTCTTATTGCATAATAATGATCTGAAAGCAATTGGAATTCGAAAAGTAATCACAAGGATCCCAGCACAATGATGAGGGGGCAAATGGGATCGTTTTAGAAATGCAGCCCTTTCATTCCATTAATGCATGTCCCCCTACTTCAATAGTGACCATCTTTAAACATGAAGTATTACAGGGTGACCAAGCTAGTGTGACTTTTGCACCGCAAAATACTGTACCATTATTAGATAGCCATGACATCATTTATCTCGAAGATGGGTGGCTCATTTTTTTCACCGCTACGCGCTATGTATCACACTGTGGTGCCTTATCGTATTTGAGGAATGAAGGAGAGTTGTCCATCTTCAAAATGGATGACGTGGTGGTTATCCATAATAGTATAGGACTCTACAGTGTAAAACCATAGAAGATCTAAACTTTTATAGAATTTATTTTTACAACCGCAGAATATCTAAACTCTTATAGAATTTATTGTCGCAATACTCAAGCTCTCTTCTTTTTCTTCTTCTTTTTAAAGAGAATGGAGAGGAAGGGCCTCACTTAAATTTTGTTTAAGATGAAAGGAAGCCACAACGCTCAAGCTCACTATCTTTAAACATGAAGTATTACAGGATGACCTAAGATTCTTTGAGGTGTCACTTTTGCAACGCAAAGTCCTGTACCACCATTAGATAGTCATCACATCATCCATCTCGAAGATGGGTGACTCTTTTTCATCACTGCTATGTGCCATGTATCACACTAATGGTGTCTCATCATATTCTAGAAATGAACGAGAGTTATCTATCTTCGAGATGGATGATGTGGTAGTTATCTGCGATGGTATAGGACTTTACTGTCCAAAAGTTGTCTTGCAGAGGATCTAAACTCTTACGGAATTCATTGCCACAACACTCAAGCTCTCTTCTTCTTTAAGAGAATGGAGAGGAGAGCCTCACCTAAATTTGTTTGAGATAAAAGGGAGTCATAATGCTTAAGCTCACCATCTTTAAACATGAAGTATTATAAGATGACACAAGATCCTCCGATGTGCGACTTTTGCATCGTAAAGTTCTGTACCACCATTAGATAGCCATCACATCCTCCATCTCGAAGATGGGCGACTCTTCTTCATTACTGCTACGTGCTATGTATCACACTAATAATGCCTCATCATATTCTAGGAATGAACGAGAATTATCCGTCTTCAAGATGGATGACGTGGTGGTTATCCGCGATAGTATAAGACATGGTACAAAAGTTGCACCGTAGAGGATCTAAACTCTTACAGAATTCATTGCCCCAACACTTAAGCTCTCCTTTTCTTCTTCTTCTTCTTTAAGAGAATGGAGGGGGAGAGCCTCACCTAAATGTTATTTAAGATGAAAAGGAGTCACAACGCTCAAGCTCACCATCTTTAAACATGAAGTATTATAGGATGACCCAGGATCCTTTGGGGTTTTATTTTTGCATCGTAGAGTCCTGTACCACCATGGATAGCCATTACATCATCCATGGGTAACTCTTCTTCATCACTACTATGCGCCATTTGTCACACTAATGACGCCTCATCATATTCGAGGAATGAATGAAAGTTATTTGTTTTCGAGATGGATGACGTGGTGGTTATCTGCAATAGTATAGGACACTGCGGTCCAAAAAGTTGCACCGCAGAGGATTTAAACTCTTACAGAATTCATTGTCGCAACACTCAAGCTCTCTTCTTCTTCTTCTTCTTCTTCTTTAAGAGAAAGGAGGAGGAGAGCCTCACCTAAATTTTGTTAAAGACAAAACGGAGTCATAACGCTCAAGTTCACCATCTTTAAACATGAAGTATTATAGGTTGACCTAGGATCCTCTAAGGTGTGACTTTTGCACCGCAAAGTCCGGTCCCACCATTAGATAGCCATCACATCATCCATCTCAAAGATGGGCGACTCTTCTTCATCATTGCTACATGCCATGTATCACACTAATGGTGCCTCATCATATTCTAGGAGTAAACGAGAGTTGTCCATCTTCGAGATGGATGACGTGGTGGTTATCCATGATAGTATAGGACTCTACGGTACAAAAGTTGCACCATAGAGCATCTAAACTTTTACAGAATTTATTGTCCCAACACTCAAGATCTATTCTTCTTCTTCTTCTTCTTTAAGAGAATGGAGGGGGAGAACCTCACCTAAATTTTGTTTAAGATGAAAGGGAGTCACAACGTTAAGCTCACCATCTTTAAACATGAAGTATTACGAGATGACCTAGGATCCTCCGAGGTATACCTTTTGCACTGCAAAGTTCTGTACCACCATGGATGGCTATTACATCATCCGTCTTAAAGATATGCGACTTTTTTTCATCACTGCCACGTGTCATATATCACACTAATAACGCCTCATCATATTTGAGGAATGAACGAGAGTTGTCCATCTTCGAGATGGATGATGTGGTGGTTATTCACGATAGTATAAGACTCTGCGATACAAAAGTTGCACCGCAGAAGATCTAAACTCTTACAGAATTTATTGTCATAACACTCAAGATCTATTCTTCTTCTTCTTCTTCTTCTTCTTCTTCTTTAAGAGAATGGAGGGGGAGAACCTCACCTAAATTTTGTTTAAGATGAAAGGGAGTTACAACATTCAAGCTCACCATCTTTAAACATGAAGTATTACGAGATGACCTGGGATCCTCCGAGGTATAACTTTTGCACCACAGAGTTCTGTACCACCATAGATGGCTATTACATCATCCGTCTCAAAGATATGCGACTTTTTTTCATCACTGCCACATGTCATATATCACACTAATGATGCCTCATCATATTTGAGAAATGAACGAGAGTTGTCCATCTTCGAGATGGATGATGTGGTGGTAATTCGCGATTGTATAAGACTATGCGATACAAAAGTTGCACCGCAGATCTAAACTCTTACAGAATTTATTGTCATAACACTCAAGCTCTTTTGTTGTTATTCTTCTTTTTTAAGAGAAAGGATGGAGAAAGACTCACCTGAATTTTGTTTAAGATAAAAGGGTGTCACTACACTCAAACTCACCCTATCTCCTACTCCAAGAAGGCCCCTTTGCCTTAGGGTTTGTGCATAAAGGCACACTTAGCATGAAAGTTTAACATGAAGGCACACTTAGCATTATTCTTAGATTCATGCATAAAAGTCAAAGCCTATTATATAGATATGGCACTCTACGTCATAATGAAAATTTAGTTTCTTCTACTCAGCAGCTCTAAATATGCTTTTTTTCAAAAATATTACCCAAAAAATTGTTTAAAATAAAAAAACCAAAAACTTATAAAAAGAAATATATAAAACAAATAGAATTTGCTATTAATATATATTTATTTTATGGTCAAAATTGCTATCACACATCACTGCACCGCTATCAATCACTATAGAATTTGCGATTAATATAGATAGAAATTTAACTTCATATTTGAATTTCATGGATATTTTGTATGAAATATAATTTTATGAAAATGATTGAAACTGTTGTGCACCTGTGCCGTCTGTTTAACATTGAGGATTTCATTTAAGATTGCATCATAAACATGGAAAATCGTTTAAAAGAAATTGATACGCTATCCATGTGATTCATGCAGTGGAAAATACGTCACGAATAAATAATAATATACTGGGCATTCTCATTGGTCATGTTTCATCTCAATTCCTTATGTTTTATTAATTATTTTAGTTACTTAAAACATTATAGAGGGCCATGTTGTCATGAAATCTAATACACCAAATCATTTAAAGTGTTTCCTTTAGAGCTCAAATTATGCAAGATTAGTGGATCTTCTGTGCAACCTTTTCTTTTCCTGAAAGAAAAAAGTTTGAATATTATAAATCATACTCCAAATAAAATTATTTTCCTATGATCTTTTCTTTTTTTGATACATGATCCACAAATTGATAAAATACCTGCGTACGCTCTAATTAATGGACCAAGTACAGATCATGGATCACTAAAGATTCAAAGATTTTAGCAAGACATTCAGAACCTATAAAGTTAGTTTAGATATCATCTCTAATCTGCAGCTTTTGCTTTAAACCGCATGCTTGCTGACTCGTATGGCTCATGCTTTCTCTCTTCACTCTTTTACTCTCTTTCCTCTGCTTCGGACTACATGCTGTAATGTGGCTCAAATTCTAAAAAGGGGTGTTTGCAATGCTCCATCCGAACTCCCAACTAAATAACTAATTGCTTTTCTGACCTTCCATGATATTAAGTAATTAATCAGCGAGACTACAGGTGGTCTGGGTCCAATCCACTCCAAGCAAACATTTTTAGGGATCAACTTGCAAGGGGTGTTTAAAATGAACCAAGCAGGTTGAGCTCGGCTCGAACTCTGCTTTAAAAAGCTTAAATCGGGCCCAAATCAAAGTTGAACAAACTAAGCTCGAACCGGCAAAGGAAGCTTAAATTTAATTTTTAGCCAAGCTAAAATTTGACCTGCTCGATCAAGCTCGGCTTTCATAGGTCTTGAATGTATTTATATTATATGTTATAATATTATTTAGACAATGGACCATCCATTTAATACTTTAATTAGCTTATCATTTTATTCCTTGAATCGATTAATGGTTAATTTAGGTTTTAAGAAAACTTGAAATAAAAAATGATCCAAGTTTCAATTCGAGCTTGAAGCGAGCTCGATTCAAGCCTGAACTAATTTGACATCGGTTTAGGATTATCAAGACGATCAATTAGATACATGTTTGGCTTAAATAGAAATTAAGTATGAATCGACATTAAATAATGGTAAACAAATCAAATTTGATCTCGAGATTCAAGTTCGAAACCCAAGCTTGGCTCACTTACACCCGCACACGTATACTAATGTGATACACATAGAAAACTATTGCTAGCATTAACTATGTGGTAATTACTGCTACCTAAATATGCACTTTTATCTACTACGGTTTTGTTAGATTACATTTACTTCTCTTTACTTGACAAAAGAAAGTAATTAGTGCAAAAAAATTACTCAACCAGGAAGCGGCCCTATATCCATTTAAAAACAGAAAAGGTGAAAGCACTAACAAAATGAATCACAGAAGGCCTGGACCTCAATCTGGATAGATGGAATGAAGCTACCGCTGCTCATTCATAACTTAGGGTTATGTGCTAGTATTGATTTTTTAAAACAGATCTAGCTCATCAAATAACATTTGTATTAAATGTATAAAGTTCACAAATAGCAATATTTGTATATCCTAAGCCTACTTAGTGCACAATCTGAGTGCCTTGAATTGATAAAATCTAATTACTCTCTAATCTTTTGATAATTCGGATAACGTTAAACATGCAGCCTCTCACGCTATGCTGCTCTTGGTTGTCGTACTCGTGGCATTGTTTTACATTTGTAAGTTGCAAGCTGCTGCAATCGGAAGAACACGGTTAACTTAGAGACCCCCTTGGGCAGAGATCACTGTTTTGAAGAAGTAGCCCCTCTAATAATGGGTGATTAAACAAACTTATCTTCACATTTACTTGCAACTATTCGCTCGAGCGGGCAAAATTCAAGAAGAATAACTTAAGACTTGTTTGGTTCGCGGAAAAGATGGGAGAAAAGAGTGGTCAATTGAAAAATAAAAAATACTTCATGTTTGGTTGGAGATTTCAAATAAAAGAGATGGGAAAGTAGCTTTTTCATAGGAATAATTTTCCACAATTCGGGTCTGTTTGAATGAATGGGCTGAAAATCCTATTGGATTCGTGGATTGGATCAGTATAACCAATAAAATCATAAGATTACAGGCTTGGCTATGCCAATATTCATATATACATAGGAATAGCTTTGGAGTGGACCGACCCGAATCTCATAGAAAGAAAAAAAAGAAGATCTCATATCCTTTATGGAAAAATAGCTTTGAAAATTAAACGACATGGATGGGGAAAGTTCTGGGGAGAGTTTGCTTTAGTATTCGTGTGCGATCGGGATTCTTTGAGTTCCAAGTGCTTATGATAATGACTGGCCAAGGAGGCAAAATAGGGAGTGGCTGATCCACCAGAGGGATTCATGGACCACCAGCACCGGGCAAGGAGAAGGAGAACTGGGCGATGCTGGGAGGGTGGTCAACTCATTGGATCTTAGAGGAGGAGGTGGAGAACCTCCAGCAGCACTTCAGGACGGTCTTGGAGCTGCCGGAGGACCAGATCAAAGCCTCGAAGAAGCATGGGAGAACTTGGCGGTTGTCGTCTGGAGTCTTGGTCGTCGGATCCCGGCGGAGTGGGTGGTCTGAGATGTGTTGATGCGAAGAAAGCTTCAGTATGAGATGGAAGCCTTCCCACTCAACAATGACCACATAACTGTTAGATTCAAAACGGAGGTTGACCGGGACAATGCCCTCGTCGGCGGCCCCTGGGTGGTGGCGGGGCAACTCCTTGCCATGGAGCTGTGACTCCCAACTTCGTCCTGGGCCAGATATGGTGAAAACATTGGTGGTGTGGATCCGTATGCCGAAGCTCCCGGTGGAGTACTAGGAGAGGGAGACCATCTTGCAAATCGAAGTTGTGGCTAGTCAATCGGTGGCCGTTGATGGCATCACCAACTAGCAGAAGAGGATGGTTTTTGCAAGGGTCAAGGTGGCCATCGATGCGACTGCACCACTGCTGCCAGAAATCTAGATCAAGGAGAGGAACAAGGTGCTCTAGCAGCTGTTTGTGTTTGATAATGTGCAAGATTTTTGCTTTTGGTGTGGGCGGATCGGGCACGCCGAGGCTGGCTGCAGGTTCCCGATGCCGGAGGTGGTAGCAGAGGAGGAGGCCCTGTTGGATCGGATGCAATCCCCGGCTCCCAGGGTGGTGGCAGGGCTGGCCCAACCTTTAGGCGACTTAGGCAGTCGCCTAAGGCCCTAACCAAAAGAAGGCCCATCGCAGAAAAGGCCTCAAAGAAAAAATGGAAAGAAAAAAGGCTCCCTATGTGTTTGTCTTAGGCCGGCCCACTACAGGGACGAACTTAAAAAGAAAACGGCCTTAGGCCCCCAAATGTATTAGGTTGCCCTGGGTGGTGGAGAAAGGTGGAGCCTTGGAGAACGGCACGAGCCTGCCTCTGGCTTGGACGAGTTGGCCCGAAGGCCACTTTTTGGCCCTTAGCTGGCAGCAACGAAGATCTGGCCGTCGAGAACGGTGAAGGGACCGTCGCGGCCGAGGAAGATAGCTAAGTCTAGCTCAGAATAATTTGAGTCGAGCTCATCGTATTGACGACCGTGCTCCCTTCCAAACCGTTCAAGCTCCCCTAGCTCACCATCGGACTCAAACGGGTGGCAGAAGCCGGCAAATGTGACGCATCGGCATTCTCCCCCTAATGAAGGCAGGTCGGCGGTGGATCTGATTCAGGCTCTGGGTTCGATGATTGATCACTCAGTTCTAGCCACTCCTAGCTCTTCTCCGACACCGCCGAGGGCCTCCCCTTCTCCGACCTTTGGGACCCCTTGGGAGCATATCCTCCCTGGTGGCAACGGCATGGTAGACTAAAAGCTAGTGGAGTCGACTCTTCAACCAATGACGGAGACAACGTTGGTGGATGTGGAGACCTCTAATGAAGGTGGACCAGTTAGGCGTGTAGTTGGACATGTTCCCCTCCAATGCGATGGGAGATCATCGAGCTGCGGCGAGGAAAACTAGAGAAGCGATGCAGTTGGGGATTGTGGAAAGGGGCTCGGGCAGTGGGCCGGCCCACCAAAAGGAGCAAGGGGAGGGGACTACGAGCAGTGAGGAGTAGAGTCCCTCCTTGGTGCATGTTGAAGAATGAAGATTTTAGTATGGAATTATAGGAAAGCGGGCAAACCCTCCTTGCTACCTCTTTCAAAAGATTGGTCTAGGGTACATGCCCAAACAATTATTTTTTGTATGAGACGCGGCTTTCTAGAGATAGCCTTCTCTGAGTACAGCATTTTCCTGTATCTTGGGAATCTTATGCAATTGAATCTCAAGGCATGTCGGGGAGAATTATTGTTTTATGAAAGCAGGGCTTTGCTACTGTGCATATGTTCCATAACTGCCCCTAGCAAGTTGTAATAGTAATTTGAGAACCCAATGAAAGTTCTTGAATTATGTCGGATGTGTATGCTAGTACTAACTACGAAGAGAGGAAGACTCTTTGGGGAGAGGTGACTAACCTTGTGACACAGAAGATCCCGACCTTAGTTGTTGGTGACTTTAACCAAGTATGTCTACAGGGAGGCTAATAGAGTTGCAGATTGGTAGCTTCTTTTATGACTAATCACTCCCAAGGGTGGGTCTTCTAGACTGGTGAGGGAAAGTTGCCTAGAGTGTTTCGTGACTTATTATATTTTGACTTCTTTGAATGTATTCATACCGGGTTGGTATGAGTTATTCAGTGTAGCAAAAGAAAAAAAAAACCTCAAGTCTTTGTTTCTCCTTATAGAATTTAGGTTGGCCCACTGGGTACTTATGAATATAGGCTTCACCCAACCTATAATCTTATGATTTTGCTGGTTGTTTTGGCCCAATCCACGAATATAAGAGGATCTTAAGCCCAATTATTCAAACAAGCCCTTGAAAAAAAAATCCCTATGGGATATGGGAAAGCCACTTTTCCATGGGCTAGAAATTATGATAATTTTTTCAAAAATACCCTTAAGCCATCATGATCTTCCTAATAGCTATTTTTAATTATTTATCTTAAACTATTAAAAATTCCCATAATATAAAAAAGTTGTGATGATTTTAGCATAAAAATATTAATAACTAATAAAATTATGACAATATAAATTTTTTAACTACTAAAAGTTGTTAGAACTATTAGCTATTTTTAAACATTTAGAAATATTTTTAATTGTTTTTATATTTAAAAATATTTAAAAATAGCTACTATAATTATAATATTTTTTACAATCTAAAAATATTTAAAAATATTTTTAATTTTAAAAGTAGCTATTAAAAATATATTTTGGTCATTTGGGCGTTGATCCATCAAAACCTACAGACCTTTCATGCATCTGATTCTAAAAATTATGCATGTGATGTTTTATTCGTCGTAATTTCTTTATTAAAAGCATAATAGGTATTTTACAAAACCTTTCTATAAAAAATGGATGCTCAACCAAACATAAGTTACAAAACCTTTCTATAAAAAATGGATGCTCAACCTTTCATGCATCTGAGGTTTCTCCCGCTCTTTACGACTAAGGGTTAACCTGCTAATTGGAGGGGGGGGGGGGGGAGGGGGAGGGAGAGGAGGATGTATTATTAATATACAAAATAGGAAAAAACATCATTCTACTTTTAGATGTACCTTTTTTATCACTCTTAAAATATCCAAAAGATAAAGAAAACATCATTTTAGTTTTAGATATAAACTTTTTTTCCAAGATATACAAAAGAGAAAAAAGTCATTTCACAGCATGTTTGGAATCACTTTTATTTTTTATTTTCTATTTTTAAAACCTATAAAAAAAACCAAGATAAAAATATTTTTGTAATATTATTCTTATTTTTATTTTTTTGGAAAAATATTTTTATTATTTCTAAAATATTGAAAGTAAGAATTTCTTACTTTTAATATTTTCAAAAATAATGAAACTCATGCTCTTCACACCGAGATTGACACCACCTCTACCATTACTGCTACCACCCCTACCACTACCATTATTATCGTTGTTACACTCGCCGTTGCCATATCATGGCTGCTCTTATTGCTGCGTTTACTGCATTAACGATTCTTACACCACTCTCAATACACTATCACTATCACTAATATTATCATCATCACTTTTACCAAACTATCATCGTCATCACTGTTGTCTTTGCTATATATCAATGCCCCTATTACTGCCACACTATCACTTCTGTGACATTGTCACCACCATTATTACTACTTTTATTAAATCGCTACCATCCTATCACCACTACTACTATCATCTTCACTACCTCTTCTGTTTTTACCATTATCTCTATTTCTATCATCACATTTTATTTTTGAAAATAATTAAATATACCAAACATATTTATATGTTAAAATTTTAAAAATATTCTTTTATTTTTTAAAAATAAAAAAATGTAAATGATGTTAGAGAACATCTTATTTTCAGATGTTGCCTTCCTCCTAAGATTTATAAAAGAGAAAGAGGTCAAACAAAGGGGGAAAAAAAGAATTAAGCCCACCGTGGGCTCCCTAGTAAGATATACAAAAGAGAAAGAAAACATTATTTTCCTTTCGGATGTAGACTTCCCCCTCAAGATATATAAAAGGAAAAAAAAATTATCTTAGTTTTAAATGTAGCCTTTTCCTCCAAAATAAGTAAAAGAGGAAAAGGCCAGAAAAGGAGAAATAACCAAGATATACAAAAGAGAAAAAAAAAACATCATTTTAGTTTTAGAAGTAGCCTTTCCTTTTTTCCCCAAATATATATGAAAGAGAAAAAACAAAAAAAAATAAAAAAATCAGAAAAGAATTAAGCCCACTATGAGCTCCCCTCTAAGATATATATATATATATATAAAGAGAAAGAAAACATCTAAGGTAGCATTCCCCCCGCCGGATATACAACAGAGAAAAGGGCCTAAAAAAACCAAGATATACAAAAAAAAAAAAACATCAGTTTAGTCGTTGATGTAGCTTTCCCACCTCATGCTTAAAAAGAGAAAATATGAATATTAACCTTTTTCCCACTAAAATATGCAAAAGAGAAGGAAAAAAAAACTGAAAACGAATGAAGCCAATTGGGTTTCAGATCTAGCCTTCCCGAAAGAGAGAAAAAAGAAAAATCATTCTACTTTGTGACGTGCGACCGCAAGGTTAAGGCCATTCATTATACGCTACCGACTGAGCTAAAGGGCTCAAGAAAATAATATTATCTGGTATATAAGACTTCTCAGGCATTAGGTGATAGGTACGGGCAAAGCATTAGTACGTTTTCCTTCCAACGGACGAAGGATCCGAAAGCAGCGCGATACAAAAACGAAAGCCCTCAACCACCACCTTCTCCCGACTACTCGCGCCCCTCGCCTCCGATCTCCGTCCCACCGCCTTTTATAAATGCTGCGAGATCGTTTCGCTCCCTTCTAGCTCTCCTTCCTCCTTGGATCGGACTTCTTCCCCCCGTCCGCCATGGCTTCTTGGCTCAAGGCCGCCGAAGGTACGCCGATCTCGTCCCTACCCCTGCAATGGCCTCTGCGATCCCATACCGATCCGGAGTTTCCTTGCGGTTTCTGTTTGCATGGCGAATTGGATCTAGTGATTTCTTTAATTCTTCTTGAAACGATCGAAGAATTAGACCGGGGATATGGAAGATCTGTTCATCTCTGATCCAAGAGAAAATAGAAAATTTAAGTCCTGTTTGGTCGAAATTAGGGTTTGTATTTAGTTCAATGCATGCATCTTATTAACAAAACCTGTTAATTTGTTAGGATTTGCTAATGAAATTGTGAATCGTGGGCATCTGGAATTCTTGATGTTCTAAAAAATTATGCAAACTAATGCGGGCTTTCTGGCAACAGTTTTAATTGGTTCCAATGTCTGCTGAGCTGAGTGTTTTAAATTTTAACTCATCAATCCATATATGGAATCAGGATGCATGAGTTGTTTTTTTATGTAAAATAACTGATGGATTTTGTTGAAAATTGCTTTAAATTTCTTTCTTGGGCCCTTGATCTAATGGAGGAGATTGGTGAACTGAGGGTTACCTTCTTGAAAGACCTGAAATATTATTACAAGGTCGAATTGTGCATCGTGTCTTGAAAGATTGGCCCATAAAATTTCAAGAATGGGATAAGTTCGCAGGAGAAACCTCAGGGACTGAATTTGAATTAGAGGTTGTGGCGTTTAATTTATAGACAACCTTTCCTGGCAATGGTTTGGTGTCATTCATGTCAATGAACCTAGTGGCTTATATTTGATACAACTTCCTGACTGGCATAGCGGTATGATGTGATAAAGTCCATAAACATATTAAGTCAGAATGTTAGGATTTCTATCAAGTCAAATAAGGGAAGCTGTAAGTGAAATAACATAAACGCCAGTTTTGACATTGATAATTAAAATGAAAAAAAGAAGATCCAAAATATTAAGAACAAATCTTGAGATACCAGATAAAGAAGAGTGCTCTAAATAACATTCATCTTATGCCATTAGCAACCCACCAGGCTATTCCTGTAACTATATTGTTTCATTTAGGAGACATGTGATTGTAAGTCATCTTATTGCGTATACATAAGTAACACAAACTCATCCTGTAGCCAGTTTTGAGCGGATCATGCAGGTTCATGTCAAAGGATCCAAAATTGTGGCCAATACAGAAGATGCCTGTTCCATGAGCAAGAAACCTTGCAACCTTAAAACCAGGCAATGCTCTGATGATATAGATTGGTTCTCTTAACGGTTGATCCTGATGAAAATGTGTTGTGAATTACACTATCCAATACTAGAACCATAGATGGTTACATAAGTAATCCGCATTTGCAGAATCATCAATCTTTCTGGACTGGCTGGTAGGTTTATCATCTGGTTCAGTATTGCCCTTGATGATATTGTTCTGTGAAGATAGTTTGCACATGATCCACATTTGCCAAGCTAACGGCATGCTCAGACTGGATGAAAAGAAAAAGAAACCTCAATTTACCCAGAATTTCTTTTAATATCTAATAATGCAATGACATGTTGTTGATAGGATAGGACAGATGACTATAGGGAAATTAGCTGCTAACACATTGTTTTATCACAACTGGACCAGAATGGTGTATATTTCAAAGTTACAGGAAAGAAAAGAGACAGAACATGTTGAAAGACATGCTGGATTTTTCATAATTGTTGAAAACTTGAGGAAAAAGTATACAATATTTTAAAGTTTCAGTTCGTATATATCATGTGATGTGTCTTTACCGTGTACGTTGGCTACTTAATAAATTAGTTTATTAGAAACCCCATAGACTATCTTTTTCATGTCGTACAATAAATATTACTTATCAAACAAAATTAGAAAATCAAGTTAGATAACAACATAAAGAATTTAAAGGTTGAGAACTGTAGATATTGAGTGATGACGCCTATCTAGGTTGACTGATAGAATGTATTACTTACATGATTTGAGGGCTTACTTGTATACGTGTACATTTCACAAATCAAATACTTTGGTTGATTGATTGATTCAAAAGATCCTCTGGAAGGCTATGCTATCAATATATTCTGTTGCCATTCTTTTTCTTGCTAATCTGCTTAAGATATTATTTTTTTTTCATATGCAGTGAGTACAACATGTTATGTTTAGTTTGCCGTGTTCAAAGGCCTTTGTCTTAACTAACTTGCAAATTACTCCTTTTGTCACAAGCATGAGGTTATAGTTGGAATGTTGTGAATACACTAAGATACTGTAATTTTTAAAAACAGACTTATTGGAGGTTGTAGACCGGAGAGCAAAACTTGTTGTTGGTGAGCTGTCAGATGAGCAGGCTGCCTCACAAGACTTAGGTACAGTTACTTGCCATCTTTTATTGCAACTCTACCAAGCTAGTAATGCCTTGTAGCAAAACTGCCTTTCTGCTTTTTTTGGTTTATTATGGGGTTTAAAATGCAACATTCAGCACTTATATTTTATTTTTATTTTTTTTTTGCGATCAATTAGCATCCAACGGTCAAGAAATTCAAACCAGGAAGGCAAAACCCAAGGAGAAGGTCATTAATCAGCCTACCACTGGTTTTCATCACACACTTAAAACAATGCTCTTTTGCTCGAGGGAGCAGATTTTGTTGTTTATCTCAAAGATTGTCTATGTAATTTTTACAGGGTCAATTAAAACTCTCTAGCACTGAAACTTATAAAGGCATCAGACCTGAGCAAGACCAGAAAACCAAACAAGCATCAGTGCAAATTGTGAAAACTGATAATGTCAAAACTTCTCCATCTGAACATTCTCTTTATGTTAGCAGTAATGACACTGCAGAAACAAGCACAGAACCACCTTCTGATAACAACAAAGACACAACAATATCAGATATTGAAAATGGTAAAGGTGGCGATGATATAAACAATGTGGTGGAAGTCCCATCTGCGGACAACAACAAGGAAAGCACAACCTCCTTTACAAATGATGATGTCATAGTTGCAAATTCAAAAGATGAGCTTGAAAGGCCTTCCGCCCTTCCCTCAATATTCAAAGGTAGTGAGATATCCAATGGAGATCATCCTGCTGATGCTGAACCAAAAGTCAGTTTGGTGGATGAAGCTACCTACTTGACTGTCAACCAAGAGAGACCTGGATCTGAAACAGTGGAAAGCCACAATGCTAGCAACACCCAAGAAAATGAGAAAGAGATCTTACCAGATCTTTTATCAAACATGAACAAGGAAAAGGAACATAAGGCTGATGCCTCTCCAATGAAAGTTCAAGACCAGCTTGATGAGGTGAGTTGTTTCATGTTGTAAAGGACATGACATTTAGCATTGGATACCCCCCTCTCCCTTCTCTTTCTCTGCAGATGCCCCATCCCCCTTCTCTTTCTCTATATCTCTATCTATCCATATATTTTGTGTGGCTCTCCATTTATTTATCCAGCTACATTCATCATTATGTGTTGATTCTTTAAGTTGGATGGCAGGCTCAAGGATTGCTTAAGAGTGCAGATAAGACTGGTCAATCAAAAGAAGCCCGGTTAGCTAGGGTAAGATTTATCACATATGACCTTGCATTCATCATATTGATTCTCCTTTGCAAAAGCTGACTATTTGTAAATATTGATTAGAATATTCATACTAGCTTAGCGTGCATACATTTCATGCCAATCATATATAAGTCATCATAAACTAAAGTCCTCTGCATTCAATTAATTTGATATCATAGCTAGCAGATTAAAGACTGTGCCATATGGTTTCTATGTCAAGCTAGATAGCAAAACATATTTTAATAGTTCGAATTATAGACTGGTAGTTAACAATACAATAATACATGATAGTTTGCTTCTATTCAACATTTAGTGAAAAATGAAAAAGGATTCAATCAAGGTTCATAATCTTGGTAATGGGGATCATAGCGGTTTGGTATGTCATGGTATGGTACCATGCTGATACTCAGTACTCAGAAGTTTATCGGTACAATACTAATTCATGGGTTTTCCTTTTTTTTCAAGTTTTTGGCTGTTATGATTATTTTAGGGTCCAAGGATCTTGGAAATGTGACTTTAAGGTTGTTTTAATATTATTTTATTTCATATTAATCATGGAGGCCATATGATTGCTTGATGGATGCAATTTTAATAAATAAAAATAGGTATTGCATAGTTTTAGCTTCAAAGTACATATATTAAATAGATTTGAATTACAAAATACATATCGATATCTAGGACCTCATGGAGCGTCTATGCTGCTTATAGATATTGGGATTTTGTTCATAGTTCCTTGGACTTGTCTTCAACTTAGATACCATGCCCATCCTTGCATATGATAATTTGGGCCTCCTAGATAACCACGTTGATATTGATGCCATCCCACTTGAGGGAAATTGCGGTAGCAAAATCTGACCCATAATTTGGCTGAGGCTATGGAGAGTAATAGCCACTTAATTACTACCTCTTAGATAGAGGATATGCATCCAAGTGTACCAAGGTATGCCATACCGTCCTGAATTGGGCGATTATACCGTCTTGTATCGGGCGGCCGCACCATCCTGAATCATTCAGTTCAGGGTGTATTGAATCGTATCAAGGGTGAATTAGCATGGTTCCACCCCTTGATTCGAAAAATCAGGCAAGGGAGGAGGAGGGAGAGGAAAAGAGGGAGAGAGACGGAAGGAGGGAGAGGGAGATGGAGGAAAGGAGGGAGAGAGAGGGAGAGGGAGGGGAAGTGAGAGAGAGAGGTTGAGAGAGATGGAGAAAGGGCTAGAAGCACTCATCAAGATAGGGCTCCTCTATTTCATTTCGAAATAGGGGTCCCTTTTTTATTTCAATGCTTTGAATTGAAGTCGGCAATAGCCGCCGACTTTAGTTGGAAGCGGTAAAATAAAAAAAAAGAGACCCAGTGAAGTCGGTAACAATTGCAGACCTTAGTTCAAAGCGGCAAAATTAAAAAAGAACCTTGTTTCGAAACGAAATAGGAGAAACCCTGCCTCGACGAGGGCTTTCGGCCCTTCCTCTATATCTCTCGGGCTCTATTCCTCCCTTCCTCCCTCTCTCCCTCCCTTCCTCCCTCTCCCTCACCCTCCCTCCCTATCTCTTTTTTCCTCTCTCCTTCTCTCTCTCCCCCTCCCTCTCTGACTCTCCCTTTGTTAATAGGCCCCAAAACGACATGGCAAAGTACAGTCCCATACCATGCCATTTGGCAATCGGTACCAATACAACCAACCTTGGGTTGTACCTTTGCCATGCAGAGTAAGCTCTGGTGCAAGGTTCGCTGTACCGGTCGGTACCGAGCGTACCGTACCCGTACCGATGGGTACCGGTATCGGTACACCAATGTCGGTACGATCGGTACCGAGCGTACGGTACCGTACCGACACTTGGTACGCCTATACTAGTGCGGCACCGGTATGGGGTTCGGTACCGGTACGGCGAACCTTGCTCTGGTGTATTATGATGATTTAGCAACGTCCAAGGGCACTACTTCACGTGCTATATCATCAGTTGTTGCAAGCTTAGTTTCTATACCATCTTGAGGGGCTCGTCTCCTGTATGCAATCATATCTTTGCAGGCTTCACATCATGCATTGTGGTCTGCATTCTATGCGGCCTGAGTGAAACTAGACTCACTAGTGAATGGACTCGAACCATGTAGTTGTGAGTTGTATGCACCCCTGCCATATCCACAGTTACCTCCTTGGTCATTAGATGTGTTGTGGGATGGGGTTCCCAGTTTAGTCCCACATCGGCTAATCAGCGGAAAGGTCTGTGCCTTATAATGAGGAGGCCTAAAACCTTTCCTCACGAGGCGCCCCTACGGGGGACAAAACCGTGAGGGACACCTGTCCAGCAGCCACGCGCCTGCAGGTGGGTCCGCCACCGTGTGAGCCAAAGCGCCCACGGTTCCCAAAGCGGACAATACCATATCGCTCTGCCGAGCTGAGCTGTTCCAGCACTCTCTCGTTCAGACGAGGCGCCTTTTATAGGACAAAACCGTGAGGGTAGGGGGCAACCTCCGCGGACCCCCGCGCCGTCAGGGCTCGGGACTGTCATTGGGACTGTCATTGGGCTCCGGCCCTGGGCGACCTCCCGCAGACCCGAAGCGGCAATCCCAGAGTGGACAATACCTCGCGAGGGACGCAGATGCTTTCCCTGCTCGGCCGGTGTGTGGGCTGGTGTCGGGGTTCCGACCCCACATCAGATGGCGCTAGAGGAAGGGCCCCGGCCACGCACAGACCTTCCCACTGAGGGGGCTGTGTTATGGGATGGGGTTCCCAGTTTAGTCCCACATCGGCTAATCAGCGGAAAGGTCTGTGCCTTATAATGAGGAGGCCTAAAACCTTTCCTCACGAGGCGCCCCTACGGGGGACAAAACCGTGAGGGACACCTGTCCAGCAGCCACGCGCCTGCAGGTGGGTCCGCCACCGTGTGAGCCAAAGTGCCCACGGTTCCCAAAGCGGACAATACCATATCGCTCTGCCGAGCTGAGCTGTTCCAGCACTCTCTCGTTCAGACGAGGCGCCTTTTATAGGACAAAACCGTGAGGGTAGGGGGCAACCTCCGCGGACCCCCGCGCCGTCAGGGCTCGGGACTGTCATTGGGCTCCGGCCCTGGGCGACCTCCCGCAGACCCGAAGCGGCAATCCCAGAGCGGACAATACCTCGCGAGGGACGCAGATGCTTTCCCTGCTCGGCCGGTGTGTGGGCTGGTGTCGGAGTTCCGACCCCACATCAAGATGTATCTTCGCTCAGTCTGTCATTAGCATCATTGTTTGCATCGTGAGATGACCTATGCAACCAGTTGTCGAAGGGCTCGGTCTCAGAATATGAGTGAACGAGCTCCTCATCAACTCTGTTTAATAGGTTTGCAGATTTCTTTTCTTTTCCTCTCTTTTACTTTGACGAACTACTTTCTTTCCCTAGTTGCCCTTGCTTGATTGGTCTATTGGTTGACTCGATTAGGATCACCAACCTAGCTGACCCTACCTCCCTGATTGGATGCGGTGTTATGTTAATCTCTTCTCAGCATCTCCCTGTCATATCTTTAGGTGATGGTCTCATACATGGAGCCTTACGGCCTCGACCTACTTCCTCCTAACCTCTGTGATTGCTCTTGCTGCTGGGCACTAGCTGGTCGTGAGCATGACATGTCGCTTTACCTAGTGCTTTGTATTCATCCTAGCCTCCTTTACATGATACTGGCTAGTTGAGGAGGCGATCCTAACACATCAAGCTCTGGTTGCTAATGCTAACCCTTAAACCAGCCAATAATAGGATCCTTATTATCATATATAAAGTTATTATGAAGTGAGTCATCGTATTTTAGCTCCACCTTCATATGGATACACTTAAATCTCAAACGACTTCTCTATTTACTATGTATTAAGCAGAAATTCGCCAATGGTGCTCATAGCTACTAGATTAGATTGTTTGTGAAAGGATCTAGATTGTTAATCTCCTAAGATTTTGGGTTGACAAGCCAAAATAGAACCATTTATCCTAAAATATTAGATTAATTAGAATTGGTGCCTAAAAATGCATGGATTCATATTATCTTTACTTGCTATAGCTGCCTTATCATGGGAGGGCCTAGAATCATGTTGTACCGAGCAGAACCATGATTTAGACTAGTTCGGACTGGATTCCAAACCAAACCAGCAAAAAGACCCAGTTTTGCACCGATTCAATTCAATTCAATACCCCTTAAATTGGGCGGTTCGGATTAGTTTGGCTAAGCTTTGATTCAATAACCTATTCTTAATTAAAAAAATAAAAAAGAATAAATGGGTGTTGTGCCGACCCATGCTGGTGCTAGCAAGGTTTACCGTGCTAGTACTGGAGCCTGTACCGATCGGTAGGCGGCACGGTTCGGTATTCCCCTATGCTGATCAATGTCGGGCTCATACCGACACAACACAGAGGGCGAGGGAGAGAGAGGACATGAGAGAGAAAAAGAGAGAGAGAGGGGGAAGGGAGAGGGTAAAAGGAAGGGAGAGAACGAGCTCCGGAGTGCGCTGAAGCGCTGGAACAGGGGCTCCGCCCTCCAAACCCCTGTTTCGTTTGAAATAAGGGTCTGTCGGGGCTGCTTTTTTATTTTGAAAATTTTAAATGAAGTCAGCAAGGGGTTTGTCGACTTCACTTAAAATTTGCATCCTTTTTTATTTTGAAATTTTAAGTGAAATCGTCAAGAGGTTTGCCTACTTCACTTAAGATTTTTTAAATAAAAAAAGAGCCCTGACACATCTTGTTTTGAATGAAATAGGGGCTTGGAGGGTGGAGCCCTTGCTCCGGCCCTCGCCCTCTGGCGGCCCTCCCTCCCTTTCCCTTTTCTTTTCTCCCTCTCTTTTCCTCTCTCTCCTTCTTCCTTTCCCCCTCTTACCGATTTCTTGTTTTGAATGGCGGAACCGTCTCGGTCCACCACCAGCACGGCTCAGTATGGCGCGAACCGGGTGGTTCGGGACAATTCCACATTCCTTGGGTGCTAGTATTGGCATAGCGTAGTACATGCTGGTTGGCATTGATTGGCACAAGCTAACACTTGAACCTAGTTGATAATTACACTTACTTTCCAAAATTACGCCTAGCTTCTAATGATTGAAACATGTTCAATCTAATTGAGCTACATCCAATGCCTATTGAAAATGGAAGCCCATATTTTACAAGAAAATGATGTTTGCTATTGTTAACATATGACCTTTCGTATCTTTGTTGTGGGAACATAAATAGTCTCTGGTGGTTTTTATATCGATGCAGCAATTATGTAGGTCAATCGTCCATTGCATGTGAACAAACAACACTTTAGAGGAAGGTAATGGTGACACCCCATGGAAATGTTACGAGCATTGAAAACCAATAGATGCATATTTTTTTGTTGGGTTCAACAAACTCTGAAAAAGAAAAGGACACTCCATGATCTAATAATGTGTTACTATGATAGGGATATTTTCTGTTTTGGCCATTGGGCTTATAATTTGTGCCTTAGAGATAAATGCAGAAAAGCCTTCCTTTATTCCCTCTTCATATTATTTTTTCGTCCAGATCTAGTGAATCTTGGAGCGTTGTTCCGTTATTGCAGTAATTTGTTGGAATATACCATCAAGTTAACTAGTAACCTAAAATTTTTTCTATTTTTTTCCTGACTAATGGTAAACCTTACTCAAAATAATTATGATATTTCTAATATTAGAAAAGGGTAATTAGGAAGGTTGGTCTCCAAATTTCTTTCTTAATTATGGAAGAAGTAAAAATGAAATGAAAATTTGCAGAATTGCTCTTTTCTGGATATCAAGTATTTGCTAACTTACATCCATAATATATTGCTTCTGTGTTTTGTGGGACTGATAACTACTATTTTACCGGCCAACAGGTCTGTGCCGGACTTTCTTCCCGTCTTCAAGAATACAAGGCTGAGAATGCTCAGCTTGAGGAACTTCTTGTTGCAGAGGTAAAACTTCCTTTTCAAACATGTCATTTGTGTGTTTTTTAATTCAAACTTCATATTTCCTTTGCTAATGAGAGATGCTGTATAATCCAATCATGATCTGCAAGTCTTAACAGAGAGAGCTGAGTAGTTCTTATGAAGGTCGCATAAAGCAACTACAGCAAGAGTTGTCTGCATGCAAGATGGAAGTGGCAAGAGCTGAATCAAATATGGCTGATGCTTTATTTGCAAAAAACTCTGAAATTGAGGCTCTTACCAGTTCAATGGATGCTTTGAAGAAACAAAGTGCTGCTGCAGAAGAAAAGCTCGCATCCTTGCAGGTAGTTCCATTCTGTAATTTAGAGTATAGCAGATACATTAATTGCTGATGCAATGATTTTCCTGAATAGACTTGTTAGTACTCAGTATTGCCATTGAGTCAATCCCTTTACAACATGAAGCTGCTGCTTAAAGTATAATTTATGTCGCCATAAATCAGCAGATTAATAGATCAAATAAAAAACACAAGATTGGATGAGTAAATCATACAGAACATAGGTCAGATTAACTGAAAATTTCACCAAGCAGACTGTTTCATAGTCACAGCCTCACAGGTTACATATTTATTTCTTATGCATAGGGAGATGTTACATTGGCATATTGACCATCGGAACTTGATTTTTTTTGGTAAAAGCAGTTTATTTATGTCTATTTCTATATTTATATATTATGTTGGGTTAAGTTTTGTTTTATTCTTTGGTAGGACCTGGAAAATTAATGGGTTAGATTGGTTGTCCATAATTCATTAACATTGTTTCATGAACTTTCATGTTCATTATCCATGAGGTTCCATAGGAATACAAGTTTCAAAATTTGTGTTTCATTCTCCTTTTCCCTTTCTTTCTTGTGAATGGGATTCTATTTCAATAGTCAATAAAATAAAATTATTCTTGTGTTTATATTTCAAAAGCTGCAAGCAACCTATAAAGGCTAAGCCTCACCTTATTCCCTCATTGTTTTGTACACTTTGGTTCTTGAGAAATAAATAAAAAATCATAACTTCTCCATTCCTGATTATATGACCCCATGTTTTATAAGTGCAAGATCCTAGGCACAAGTCATATGTACTTTGGTGATCCTTTTTTCCTTGTTTCTCTTGATATTTTCCTTGTATCTTCCTTTCTTGTATTGTAACCTCTAAAAAAATTGAACTACTCTAAAATCTTTTCCCTAGGCACATGATTAAAAGCCCATTGCTTCATCACTTTCTTCACTTGCTTCTGGCCAAAGAAGCATATTGAAAAATATGAAAACAAACTAGTGATCTCAGTTAATTGACCATAAACCCTTTGAAAACCTAATGAAACATGTTCTACAATTTGCAGTTAGAGCCCAGCTCTTATATTTTGCCTGAAGATTAAAACCTCTGCAATTCAGGTAGTTTACTTCTAGGTTCAAAAAGAAAATTCATCCATAGAGTTCGTGACACTTTATTGGCAAAAAAATACAACCTTTTGCTCTTACACTCTGCAGCAGGAAATATTATTCTGAACCCAAAATATTTTACCTTCACCCTATATCATGGCTTGATGTTCAACTTGCTAATTTAGTTCTACTATTAATTCATGTTTCTTCTGCCAAGAGATGAGGCTTTACCAACTGAGCTTGCGAGAATGAGGATTGCCAGCTTAAATCTGCTTACTAAATCTCATATTCTGAACAGAATACCAACAGTATGTTATTCATCTCTGATATGTAACAGGATGATATCTAGGTTCAAAAGGAAAAATCAGCAGTGAAGTTCATGGCACTTTATTGGAAAAAAAATAGAATTTTTTGCTTAAACTTACACTGCAAAAAGAGACATTATTCTGAACTTAAACTATTTTACCTTCATCATATATTTAGGCTCTACATTCAATTTTACTAATTTAGTTCTACTGCTGGTTCGTATTTCTTCTTCTGCCAAGGCATGAGGTTTTGCCAACTGGGCTTGTGAGTATTGGAAATGCTTTCTTAAATCTGCTTACCATATCCCATATTTGGACCAACTGTATGTGCTTTGTCTCTGATAGATAACAGCATTATGTTATGTAGCCTTCAACATTTCTCAAAATTTACTCGAGTGCTTTAGGTATTGGTGTTTAACACACTTTGGATGGTCGGTGAAATCATGTCAGAATTATACAAATCATACATGCAGCCATCAGTATGTAAGTACATACACCCATATGCACATACATACATGGTATATACGTGCATGCACACTGTATATATATGCATTTGTATGTATACTTACATGTGTGCACACATTCATGTGAGTCTGTGGCAAGCATATTTGAGATAATTCAAAAGAGTCAGGGCTTATGGCAATATAATTCGTGCAGATTCTATCAGCTTTTGTGGCACTCAAACAAATGCCATGCTAGACTGACTAACATTTCTTCATTATGCTGGACTAACGCCCTCTCTGGATGCTGGGAGTTCTTGTCCGCCCTATAAGAACTTCTCAGCAGGAAGAGGGTTTGAAAAATCTGATGGAGGGGCTAGAATTTGAAAGAGATGGGAATTCCTGCCTGACACAACTAGTCCATGTTTTTAAGGATCGATTATTTCTTTTCTTGTGGTTTTAATGGTTATTTCGTTTCCAAGTGATTTAACTTATCCCTAAAAATTAGAGTTAGTTGTGTCATGCCACTTCCTTCCATTGTAATTTTAGTTGAAACACTGCGTGAATGCTGCTGGGAAGCTCTCATCAGCTGATAAGCTCTTCCGGCATGCAAACAGGGATTAAGTCTTTCAGTAAAAAGCAATAAAAACCAGACTGGATGATTGTGACCATTTCTTAATTTCTCAAGTTGACTCAATCATTTCTACAGTGGTATCTTTAAGCTATCAGACTGGATTCAAATATCACATCAATCTTCTATTTGAAGCAGGCTGACATGGAAACTATTATGAGGAGCCGTGAACTAACTGAAACCCGGATGATCCAGGTATATCTTTTAGCTCTAAGAGCATTTATTAATCTATAATTTGGATTAATGTCAAGGTAAAATGATTTTTTGGGTCATTTGTTCTAGTAATTTTAAGGTAATTATCTTCTCACTTGATAGGCTTTACGAGAAGAACTTGCTTCTGTAGAGCGCAGAGCTGAAGAAGAGCGCGCGGCACACAGTGCCACCAAAATGGTGTTTCTTTGTAACTGTTCTAAATTCCTTTCATAATCTTCGATTGTCATATTTGCTTATGACTATCTTTGAAACTAACAGGCAGCAGTAGAAAGAGAGATAGAATTAGAACACCGAGCTGTTGAGGCATCTAATGCTCTTGCTAGAATCCAGGTAATTCTAGGGAGGTATTAATTCATTCATGGCAATCATGTTCTTATGCTTACATCAACAAAGGCAAATTTGCTCTTTATTTCAGATGCTTATTCTTTCTTGTTAATTTGTAGAATGTAATAACAAACAGCCATTTAACATCTCATGCAAAATATCTGAATTTTTAGTTTTTATGTTTTGTTTTCTTTATATGTTCTAATAAGCAAACATCTGATCAGGATATGTATTCACATCAGAAGTGAGTTATGCATGATGTTGAAATGTGCAAGTCAAAGTAAACCATGCGTGATGTACCTTACATTTAAAAGTTAGTGTACACATTCTGACAATATATTATACATTCATAGAGAAGTATATTAGGCTATACTATAAAGGTAGTGGCTATTTAGTAAATCATTGGCAAACTTGTGTTACGTCTCCTGTTTATCGCTACCTTTCTTTTTATTGTTTATGAAATCTATTGAATTGAAATATGTTTTCTTACCCAAAATCCTGTCTGAACATCTTTATTCTAGTAACATGTGCCTTAATGCTGAATGCAAGGAGAAGGTTGTTTTAATTGCAAAACTAAGATTGTTTCATGATCTAGCAAATTCCTATCTTACAATTGTATGTAACTGATGCATACACAGTGAATAATTGATGGGTTAATACCTCGCGATGCAGGATTGTTGAAAAAGATGTCATGTTTACAATAGCTTAGGCGATGCATTGAATACATGGTCTTTGTATCCACTTGATGCATGGGTGAAAGACCTCCATAACCTTCTTTTTTGGTACTTAAATAACTAGATGTTGAAAAGCATGATCAGTTGTGCAAACTCTCAATTAAGATGGCCCAGCACATATTTTGCGCTGGAAAGTTTTGGACTAAATCCTGCTGGTAGGGTTATAACACTACTTTTTTTCACTCTTTATGGTGGAAGTACACAAATGTTATGATGTTGTCACTTATCAAATTTTGATGGTCTACTATGTATTGGGTGGATTGTTAAATTCGATATCATAGACCTGTTCATTGATGGCTTGTTGGTTGTTAACAAATCAACTCGCATCTGCTGCAAGTCTGATTAATCACAGTTTTCTGCTGTAAAGATCAGCAGAAAACAGCATGAGAGGGGAATTATAGTGGGAGAATGTCATTAATTAATCGAAACATGTTTTGGATCTGACAATATGTCAGATATCTGGTTGATTTACAGCAGAAACAGCAGCTGCTGGAGAAGAAAATAAATGAACATAGGGAGTATATTGATACGAATAGCAAGAAAAAGAAGTAAAGAAGTGATATAAGAGGAATATTAGGGAGAAACAGGAGAAAGGCCGCCTTTTTTATACTTATTTCCTTCATTGAATTGTAAAACCCTTCCATTTTTAGCTGGTTTTTCCCTCCTTTTATTTAATGTGAGCTCCTAATTGAAAAAATGACCCAATCTTTCACAACAACCGATTCTGATTCAATTCCAACAAACCTTCCACCGGGAAAGAGCCAGCCACTATTCTCTGTCAACTTGATGCCCGCTAGGACCCACATGAGGGAGCAAATTAAACCCCAATAATGTCTCATGAAATCCTATGAAAAGAAAGAATCTTACCAACTATGGACCGGACTACCTATTTTAGAGCCCCAACAAATCTTAACTTATTAGTTGATTTAGGATCTAAGAGGATTAACTTGAGGTACAAGGGAGCATAGTTTGAATGTTGAAATACCAGACTGTATTGGGCGGTATCAGGTGTACTGACTGTACCAGTAACAAACCAATACTCAGTATGACCCTCATACAGAGTATCGGTACCAGTAACCCGACTGTATTGACATTGTACCAATTGGGTATTAGTAGGGGTACCGAAACTGATACTACAAAGTATAAACCTTGGAAAGGAGGGATTGGTCAAGCTCTCTTGGCCGGGCTTTAACTGTAATTAGCAAAAGTCAACACTAGGAATTGACTGGGCCAATTTTTTTTCTGCCTTGGATCTCCAAGTTGTGCTCCAAATTCTATCAGTATGATCCTTATTCCTTGGAGTTAAAGTGCAAGAACACATGATAGACCCTATAAATCAAGAATTTGGGCTGTTAATCATGTTCCAAGTACCGTAGAAAACATATGAACCAAATGGGTTTGGATACAATCTTTTCTTTAAAAAATTCCATTTTGACACCACTTGGTGCATAGGAAAAACTTAAAACATTTGATTTTTGGTTTCAAGGCTCCCAGGTAGAAAATCTCCAAAACATTGAATATTTAACCTAGACATTTAGGATGTTGTAATCATGACTAGCTTATTTAAGATGGGCCATATTGTAAATGCACGATATTTTTTTTGTTAAAAGAAATGGGTTCAAATCCTACCCATGGCATGTATGCACATGCACACACACAAAAACTGCATATGCATACATCTATATAGATGTACAGACATGTATAGAGAGAGATTCGTGTGCTGCATGGGGACATGTACAGACATGTATAGAGATTCGTGTACAGACATGTATAGAGAGAGATTCGTGTGCTGCATGGGGACATTCACTCCTTTGTCTGAGTGCTGATATACTTACGCACTGATATGGTTGTCTGTGGAGTATGTGCAGGCTGTTCACAGCATTTGCCCAACCAGACCCCAGCACATCATCTTGTAGCTTTACATGTGTATAGATTATTCCTTTCCTTTTTTTTTTGTCGTGACAGATGCTAAACTTCTTCTTGGGCTGTTTGTCCTGCTTTTGTTGGATTCCAACAATAGAAGCTTTTGGAGCATAGGGTTTTATATTCAGTGGATTTCAATTTCTACACTTCTTCATTTAATTGGTTTTATAATACAGAAAACATCCATGTGCTGTGTACCCATGTTTTCCTTACATACTGGAAGCATATGCATTACATATTAGCTTCCTATCAAATTTTATCACTTGGCTGCTTCTCTCTTTCCCGTACTTGAATGTCCTCCTTTGATTATCATGGATCTGTAGACAGTTCAGATCCTAAAACCTTGTTATATACTGGATTAATTCACATCCTAAAACCTTGTTATATACTGGATTAACATCATACTGGTGGTTGCAGAAACACATAATTTGCTTTCACTAATCTCCATGTGGTATAGCTTCATTTAGTTTTGACAAGTTCATTGACATTCAGAGACAAGCAGATGAAAGCACAACAAGGGCAACGGAACTGGAGCACAAAGTGGCTTTGCTTGAGGTAGTGTGTCTTTCTGTCTTTTAATGTGGTTGCTGCAAGGGACTGGTAGGTAAGTTTGCAGCATATTCGAATAATCTCTATATCATCTTAGGTTGAATGTGCATCTCTGACTCAAGAGCTACAAGACATGGAAGCTCGTAATCGTCGTGGCCAGAAGAAGCCTTCTGAAGAAGCTAGTCAAAACCTTCAGGTAGTAAACACAACCCTATAAACATTATGTACATCAATGAGTTAAAAAATGGATTTCGAGTTGCCAATCGTGTTATCAAGCTAGGAGCTAATTATACAATCAATCATATAGGGAAGGAATTGAGGAAGCTTCTATTCTACAAAATGCCTGAGTTTGATTAAACTGCTATTTCAAAGCTAGGCATACAAGTGCCCACTAACATAATCATGCTTAATATGGTAATTATGGGCATTAATTTGTTGCTAAGATTTTATGCTTATTGAAGAAAATATCGTCCATAGTTATACCATCGACAAGTTTGCAATTAATTTTGTTAACTGTTGTGTTCCTCAAATATTTGTGGCCCTTTTCCCATCCATTCTATAATGGGATGCATGGTGTATCGAACTAGAGTAAATGCTTTATAGGCATATTTAATTATACTTTTTTACTTTTCTGATTTTCTCACTGCAAACTAATAAAGTGGTTCCTTATTTGCTAATAGGAAAAATGTATATCAATTTGACAGTACTGAAAACTGTTAGCAGACCATAGTTGTACGCTGCAGAGATCTGCAATTACTGTTATCTGTTAGGATGAGATTGAAGCATAAAATTATCCTCGGAGGGAAAAGTGCAGCAATCAATTTGTTTTAGCAAACAATTTCTAATTTACCCTTGCCTTTCGAAAATTAAGATGCAGGCATGGCAGGAAGAAGTGGAGCGCGCACGTCAAGGACAAAGAGAGGCAGAGAACAAGCTTTCTTCTTTAGAGGTAGTTATTTTCTAATTCTCCGTTACAAACAAAATTGTTATATTTTTTCCCTCAAATTCAGAGAGCACAAACTCTAGGCTGTCTCATTGTTTAGGTGATACAGGTACAGTTAGGAACTCCAGACACTGTTCCTGATTAAGAAAATTTAATATGAAAATATTACAATTATCATTTCTTTTAAATTTTCTCTTAGCACTTATAACCCTAGCCATTTTAATATTTATTGTTAATGGACTATTATCATCAATTAGCATAATCACCTGGCAGGCTGAGATGCAAAAAATGAGAGTGGAGATGGCTGGAATGAGAAGGGATGCAGAGCATTATTCACGGCAGGTAATTTGTTTCTTGTTGTGAGTTGTTATTACTTTGATAAATATCATTGAAATACTTAATAGTTAATACTAATATTTTGCCTAATGGTGTTATTCTAATGGTGAGTGAATTGATATTTTGCCTTCCTGTAGATGCCACTTAAAACTGTCGGTTGCATTATGGATAGTTATTCAAACTTTCAAAGTCTTAAAGCTTCCATGTTTTTAAAGAACCCATCAAGCATCCCAAATTGTTGTACGATATGGTAATATAGCAAGTGTCTCCCATTCTAATTTTAGTTTCAATCAAGGTATACCGTACCGGTCTGAATCGGACGGTACACGGCGTACCATACTATTTCGGTACCGGTACTCGGGATGGGTGGCGTATCGACACTCGGTATGCCAAAAAAATTTCGTACCGTGCCATACCGATATTGTGCTAGTATGGCACTAGGAGGTCCGCTATTGAGATGGCGAACCTTGGTTTCAATATAATTTTCTCAAGGAGAACTACAGGTATGCTAGTTGAACTAGAAATTTCAGTGACTGCTAATGTACTAAAGGTCGTACAGTTTCACATAAGCTACTGATATTGCAGAAAAGTAGGATGTTTAGTAGAGTTGATGAAAAAAGGGACTTTGCTATGGTACAGATTTTAGAGAATACTTATTTTATTACTGTAATTTCAGATGGGTGCATGTAAAGAATTCAGGAGGGTAAGTTGCTATAGATTTGAGAGACTATAGAAGTATTAGAAATCATTGGAGGGACCTATTTACTAGCTGGTTTTTAATTTTGTCTATACAGCGAACTAGCATTTTTCAATTTTCAGTTGAACTTAAAAAAAGTGTAGTACAAATTTAAAGCTAACAGATCAAATAAATCATTGTGCAACTAAAGTTTTAGTCTTGGTATGGGATTCCATGCTGGTACCTTACCAGTACAGTAGGGTATGGCACTAGAGTTGGCACAGCATCTGTAGCATGTGTTGTTATGGGAGCAAACCCATACACCAAGCTGGTTCCTTATTGGGTCAATATGTTATGCCCTGTACAGGTTGGTGCCGTGGTTTAACGATCATGATCTTTTGTTAATTGTTAGGAAGTTATGGAAAAAGATTGGACTATCAAGGAGTAAACTTTCTTGCTTGGGTAATTAATATACATATTTAGAGAGGTTAGCAAAATGTACAGATGTTTTAATCCTGCTTGTATAGAGGTGCATATAGTGCACCATTAAAGGAAGCTTCAATGACGTTGGAAAAAAAAGACATTTTATATTTATATTAATTTAAAGTAAAGAAATGTACAAGAAAACAGTGAATTAGTGACATTGTCAAATGTCTTTTTTTTGAGGGAGGGGTTTAATCTCTCCCAGCCACCCCAAGTGTAGGCATGATTTGAACCTAGGTCATTAAGTACCTTAGCCCAATGACTTTACCAACTATACTAGTTGGCACCAACGTGACATTGTCAAATATCATTCTAGTATATTCACTTAGTTTCAAGCAGTTTATGTAAATAGATATGAATGTTTAGATGCTTGTCATAACTCATTAATGAACTAATCATTGTTGTTGGATGTTATAGTGGTGATGATATGGGAAGTTTGTATGACACTGGAATTGAATGCTTTGGGAGACATTTTAGAATTATTTTCCTTATGGTTTTTATATCCGGTAAGAATAATAAGAAAGAATGAAAGGAGCAGTCGTTGTACAGACAACTACGAAGTAGAGGCCAAAAGGGCGGTGCGACTTCATAGAAGTCAGAAGATAGAAAGAAACTGTGAAATAGTATGAGGACTGGAAAATGCATTTTATATATTGGTTTTTTTGTATATATATCCTTATAAATATATGAAATTGCATGTATTCCCTCACAAATTTATTATTTGCATGTATACCCTTATGAATATCTGAAATTGCATGCATAACCTTGCAAATTTACTATTTGCATGTATACTCTTCTAAATTATTTTTTTACATGCATACGCTCATAATTTTACTATTTACATGTACATCATTATAAATTATTTCTTTTTGCACATATACCTTTATTGAGTTGAGGGCATGCACACAGAAAAGTAATTTATAAGCTTTTACGTGCAAAAATAAATAATTTATAAAGGTATATATGCAAGTAGCAAATTTGTGAGGGTATACATCTAATTTTAGATATTTATTAGGGCAATACATGTCAAAAGAATAACTTATGTGGGTATATTTACAAATAATAAATTTGCAAGAGTATTTATGCAATTTCAGATATTTATAAGTGTATACATGCAAACAATCATTTATATACTTTGAATATATAGAAAATAATCTAGCATGAAATTTATAGCCAGTAGATACCTTGCATTTAATTTGTTATCTTGAATATAACATATAGATAATAAAGGATTGCCTAATCAAGATGAATGGAGTTGAAATGTGCTTGTAGGAAACAGATTAGAATTAACAGATCATAGCAAAGAATGCTAGCTAGATGACAAAGTTGGAACACAAAGCAATTAAGAGGGTGCATGCAAATGACTTACATACACAAAAACTAAAAGAAGATTGTGGCAAGAGGAGAAATCGCTTTAGTGTGGAAGAGTTGGAAGGGAAGATGGGTTGCTAGGGGTGCAATTGCCATTCTGCTAGGGGTACAAATCCTAGGGATTTTTTTGTTTGTTTTCGGCTTTTTACATGCGATACACTTTCACTAACAGCATCAACTATCAGTTTGTATGGCACATCATTTGTCTTGGACTGGTAGGTTTACCTGTACATCCCCCTTCGAAAGTCAACATATTCAATTGTCTTGCTATAATATTGCGGAATCTTCTTTTAAAATGGTATACATTTTACAGGAACATATGGAACTAGAGAAACGATATCGTGAACTAACAGATTTATTGGTATGTCCCAGATTTTATTATATTACAAAAAAGAATGTTGTTTTCAACATTTTGATTTCATCTTAAGTTTGGATGCATCTGATGGTTTTCATCTCAGTACCATAAGCAAACACAACTAGAAGCAATGGGCAGTGAAAAGGCCGCAATGGAGTTTCAACTGGACAAAGAGTTAAAGCGTTTCCAAGAAGCACAGGTTTGTATTTAGCTACTAAATCTTTGCTTCCAAAAGTTGACTTGCCACATATTCTTCTTATCTTGTGAGAACTCATTTAATTATGCAATATGGTAACCGGAGCATGTATTATGCAGGTTGAAGCCGAACGAAGTAGAGCTACCCGTCGTTCATCATTGACATGGGAAGAAGATACCGATATAAAAGCACTCGAGTATGCAGACTCCTCTTTTGTTTTCTTCAGTATTGCCTCGTCATTCCTATAATAGTTCTCTGGCATTCTTTTTGCTACACAATAGTAGGAGTCAAGGTTCGCCGTACCGGTACCGGTCGGCGTACCGGTGGCGGCCCGGACCGGTCCCGTACCGGTGGCGTACCGGTTCGAATCGGTCCGAACCGGTCCCGTACCGGTTCGAATCGGTCCGAACCGGTCCCGTACCGGTCCGAACCGGTCCCGTACCGGTCCGAACCGGTCCCGTACCGGTTCTTCAACAATAAACTAGCGGTACCGGATTTCACGTTGATCCGGTATCGGTCTGGCCTGGGACCGGTACATACCGGCCCGTACCGGCCGGTACGGACCGGTACGGCAGACCATGGTAGGAGTGGTTATTCGCTATTATAGTTTTGATTAGGTGATTGCTTGGAAGCAATAAAAGCGAAGTGTTTTGCATGCTGTTGAAACCTGCATTAAATATAGTTCGTTAACAAGGTTAGATGAATTATGATTTCTCCAGCAAGACAAAAGGTTCTTGGAATAATGCTTCGCAATATCTTTTTGTTTTAACCAATAGATGGTCATCGAGCTTTGAACTAGTATCTTTCATATAATGAGTAAAAATAGGTTATTAAGAAATGTCACCAAAAAATAAATAATCTTTGAAATAAACGAACAGGACTTATTGAATATTTATTGTATTGCATGCTTTAGTAATATCTGTTCTGCTAAACTAGTAGTCATTCTGTAGTTGTGTAATTAAAATAGTCTCTTCAGATGCAAGGTATTATATAGTCACGTCCAAGGGCACTTGTACCTATAATTTCGTGGAAACCCTTTTAAAGTGATCCTGGTTAGGAACCTTTGACCCTCTTGATCAGGTGAAGAGCCATAAAAGCCCCATTCTGTTGAATAACCAGGCATTATTTTCTGAATTATGGAACAGGAAAAGCATTGTATAATTTTGTGTACCTGTTGACCCAGTAAAGTTTGAATAGCAGAACACTTATCAAATTTCACAAAAAGAAACAAATGTAAGATAATGCCAGCAAATGCTCTGCTAGATTTTTGGTGATCTGGTCGAGATTCATTAGAATGTAATGTTTAGACCTTCGATCTACTTTTTTAACTCACGGAAGAGAAAGCTGTGAAAAACCAGTGACACCCTGACTCAGAAAGAAATACAGAACTTTACCAAAGCCATCCCTGGGCTTTTACCATGGCATTTGTAAAGCATGACTCTTGGAAACTAGATGTGCAAGACAAGAAGGAATTATAAGTACGATTCAGAGCAAGGTGCAGCTACTCTGGACCAGGAAAGCATGTCAGTCTCATGATTTTTGAGGAAGCATTTGAGAGGTGGCAGTTGTCTATGCTACCCAATTTGTGGAGATCTTCATTGATCTAAATTGTTTAAGTCCCGATACATTGTATGCTCCTAGGATGTTATGCATCCTAGAGAGTAGAGACTGCCTGGCAGTTTGGACGATCCAAAGCATTTGAATAGTGGTCTGTCATTCAAGTAAATCTGAGACAGCATTGACATACTTTGGTTTTCAAAATTGCTAGCTTCTCTGACCAGTTAATTCCAGAACATGGCCATCTAAATGAAATCTTATGTGTCTTACGGTCACTGACTCACACAAATGTGCCTGTGCAAATCGTATAGTGGGTTTGGCCTTCTTCAGCAGCAAAAAGGGGTAAAAACATGTAACAGAAATCAATTGAGAACTGAAAAAGTGCTTATTATTTAGTGCAAGATTTGCACTCAAAGGAGTAGGTTAAGTTGTTATGATTGGTCATTTGGTACAAAATAAAGCCGAATAAGAGCGCCTGCGGCCTATCGATGTTACTTGAAGCCAGCGATTCAATTTAGTTCAATCTTCCTGATCAAAGAAAGTTTTATATCAAGAGAATGCAAGATTTTCACAAAAAATGTCTGCTGGTGGTGCTACTCTAATCAGCTTCATTTTGAAATCTGTGTCTACTAACTTAACCTGACTAAGCATTGATCCCAAACTAGTTGAAGTCGGCTACATGAATCCTTTTCCTCCATTCCGCTTGATTTAGGGCAATATTTTCTATAAGATGTTGCGATAATTTTGGGTCCACCAAATAACAAACTGATGTCAAGCAACAAAGAAACAGTATGGCAATTTAACTAATTAGTATTCACATATTGAATCATTTGTGATCTTTTACTTTCTTATGGTGGAAGCTCGAGTAAGTTGTTACTTAACCAATAGGTGCACTGCAGGCCTCTTCCTCTGCACCACCGGCATATGGCTGGGGCTAGCATGCAGGTGCATCTCTCTCTCTCTCTCTCTCTCTCTCTCTCTCTCTCTCTCAATCTCACTCGTGCATGCATGCCTCCTTTTGCTCTCTTTTAACACATCAGTTTCTTGCAGCTGCAAAAGGCTGCAAAGCTTTTAGATACAGGAGCTGTCCGTGCAACTAGATTTCTATGGCGGTATCCAGTTGCTCGGGTCATCCTACTCTTCTATCTGGTTAGAAATGGCTCACTTGCTTCCTTTGTTATTTAACATTATTTGTCAAAAACCTTTGACCGTGTTTCTATACAGGTATTTATCCACCTCTTTTTGATGTATGTGCTGCACCGCCTTCAGGTATGCTTTCTTTTGCCATAACACAGGTTATAGTTCATTGTGGTGAATTTTCTACTTAAGAAAAATTGATGTTCTATTATGTATGGTAATCTGTACATTCGATTCAACTATATCCATTCATGGCTGTGGATATGCCCTTCATTCTTTGTTTTCAATTAGGACTTGTGAATGGAAAACAAGGAGGGAGAACCAGTCTATGAGTACAAGAATTGCCTGCCCCATGATTCTTGCTCATCTCTGATGAATTGCATTTCCTACAAATAGATTTTTTTTCTTCCTACAGCCTTGCTCATGATGAAATGACATAGTTGCGGAGCTTAACTCATCTGCAACATGACCTATTTCTAAAGATTGCTAGAGTTTGTGATAATCTAATTTTGTTTCTGATGTTTAGGAGCAAGCGGACAACTTTGCCTCCAGGGAAGTTGCTTTATCTATGGGACTTGGCAATTCAAGCCTGCCATGAGTTGGCTGGCCGATGCACATCTGATGGTCATGCCATTCCATGGATCTCTAGGATCATGCAAAAGCCTTGGTGTTTGACTCTTTCACGCGAGGACTTCCCACTTTTTTCCCCCAGTGTAAATGCTCTTGTTTTGTGGCTAGCCTCTAACCATTTTTTCATCTCTTATACAAGTATCAGTAACTTAATGCAAATTGATGATTATGACTTGGAAATGAATATGCACGCTCAGAAAGGATGGAAATCTACAGGAATATTATTTTTAAAGGAAGGCCAAGAATAATATGGTAGCTTTAACCTGTAATCATGCTTTAACTGGTTGAGTGTAAGTAGATAGATGTATTTCACTTGTTCATTTAAGTTGAGACCTATTTAGCAGATGCTAACTTGCTGAGTTCAGCGACGGTAAATGTGTGGAAAGGATATTGGCCAAGTTAATCAACTGAACGTGGATCATTTGGTGAGATCATTGAAACTATATTAAGCACCCCAAAGACAGGAGCAAGAAGAAAAAGCGCTTGAGTCCCAAACGAGTTCTGAAGAGTAGTTAAAATAGATATGTTATTATGTTCTGTTGTTTATTGTTGGTTCGTTTTTACCAGTTGACTGGTATTCAAATGTGATTTATATATTGCCTGATTTCTTAAAAAGATATATTCATTTTTTTTAAACGTATGAAATTCTTGATTTTAAAGTTGGATTGCAGTTCTTAAGAAAATCTATTTATGGCTTTTAACTAGTTATGCACCTATAGGCAGTCTTGTGAAATTTGAGAATTTGAGCACATCGTAGAAGGTTCGAGATTCTTCCGGGATTGACTCCGTAAGGTGTCGTGTTTGTGCTCGCAAAATAAGGATGCTCCAAAATGATACATTTTCAGTTCAAAGTCCTTCACAGTGGCCGTCAAGTAAAACCTTGTGCATTTCAAAAACGCAGTGCTGTCTCAGTACTATCTTAAAGTTAGCATAGGCTGGTGCCATCATAAGCCTCTACCATGTCATTCAAAAGTTCAGAAGCGTTACCCGCTTGCTGGCAACCTTGGACGTTCAAGAAAGCTGAGTTCGATTGGCAACAAGGTCTTGAAAGTGAAAGAAATATGCTCAATTTCTTGTAATGATGCTGTTAGATGCTTTTTGATATCTATTTTGGGTGTGGGTTTCCAGTCTAATGAAGAATCCGGTTTGAAAGCACAGTCTGACGCAATTGAAAGGCAGCTGGGAATTATGCAAATGATGTCGTCATGGACAAATACAGGAAAGGTCCTAGAGCGGTCAATGCTCCTGCAAAATTGATCTCTATATATCTGGAGCTCGTGCATAATTTTCCATCATACAGCATGTGTGGTCTTCACCTGAGAAAAATAAGAAAATATAAAAACCAACAAGAAGATGCAGCTTTGATGAAAAACACATATACCAAGTAATTTACTGATATGGAACGTACAGAGTCGGCAGAATGTTTCAGAGATACGTTGATCACTTCTCCTCCTAAGATAAGTGTTGGGGGAAAACCCAAGTCGTGCCAACCTGGAAGGCGCTCGGCTAGGGAGCGCCGACCAGGAAGGCGCTCGGCCAGGGAGCGCCGACCAGAAAGGCGCTCGACCAGGGAGCGCCGACCAGGAAGGCGCCAACCGTAAAGGCGCCCGACCCCACAACGTTCAAATTGGAGGCACTTCGCTGAGCAACCGGCTCGGCTCGACCAGGTGCCGATCCCATGCCTTGTCCAAATATTCGACCCCAGCCTAATCCCTTAGAGAATCTGACAACTAGATACTTGACTCCACCGTACTCTGCTACCGTCGTCAAGCCATTAAGGCACGTGACCTCCGCAGGCCTCCAGCACACCCGATCATTAATGCGTGTGACCCCTGCGGGCCTCTAGTGCACTCAACCATTAAATGAACACGGCCCAAGATGATCTCCGGATCACTGGACCATCAAAGCGTATGGCTCTCCCTGATCACCGGTTCACTCAGCAATTAATGCACTTGCTATCTACGAACCCCAAGCCCACCACGGCCGGCGGTTGAACACTCCAACAGGTCCGATCAACCATGACAATTCGCTGGCTCCGGTCTGATCCGGTCTCGTTCTCCACAACGCCATTAATGAGCATGATCGTGCCCAATTATCACGAAGAAAACAATTTCCCCTGTCACCTCTCAGGTAACATAATATCCTTCTATAAAGGGGAACCGGGGGGGAAGGGGGACGGACACAAGAACAACATTCTCCTCTTTTACTCCACTCATATACCAGCCCCCCTCTGACTTAAGCATCGGAGGGCCGGCGCCGGAGATCCCGGCCACCGGCTTCTTGCAGGACTCTCTAGGGGGACGCCACCAGCAGACGCGCCGCCACCTACTGTTCCAGCAACGGAGCTTTCCCCCCCTCTCAGCCGACGGTCGCCCCCGGGTCCAATTTCCAGCAACAGTTGGCGCTAGAGGAAGGGCCCGAGTCGCGGCCATGAAACTGAAAAGTAAGGGAGCTTCTAATGCTTCTCGACGTCCTCCACCCAGTCCTGGACACTCTGTCCAGAACTCGCCGCCTCCGGCCGAGTCAACTCCCCAAGTTCGGCCGGAGCAGTTTGATGCCCTGGTACAACAAGTTCAGGCCTTGGCCACCGCTGTCCAAAGCTTGCAATCCAGGGGCATCCCGACGGCACCGCTCCCTCCAGCCCCGGTTCAGCCGGTGCCTCCTGCAAGCGGATTCCCCCTCCGAGGTCAGGACTCTCAAGTTCAGGCCTCCCTCTGGAGAGAGCACCCGGTGAGAGGTCCTGGTGGCTGGCCACAACCATCAGAGGCCGAGTCAGTCCCAGGGCAACCTGCACCGGAGCGGACCGCCGCGGCGATCCTCCAGAATGATGAGCTCGACAAGAAGGTCGAGAAGCTGGAGCGCCAGATTCAGGCACTCCATGGAAAGAGGTCGGGACGCGATGGTGACTTTGAGTTCACCACGAGGTCCCCCTTTTCCCAACGGATTGAAGACGAGCCGGTCCCGCCAAGATTCAAGATGCCTCAGGTGGAGCCTTACAACGGCAGGACCGACCCCCTTGACCACCTGGAAAGCTATCGGGCCCTAATGGCCCTGCAGGGAGCCTCGGAGGCCATGCTGTGCAAAGCTTTCCCAGCAATACTCCAAGGACCAGCCCAGCTCTGGTTTACCGGGCTGAAGCCAAGCACTGTTTCCTCCTTCGAGCAGCTCGGCAGACAATTCGCCAGCAACTTCGCTGCCAGCCAACCTCAGCGACGGACATCGGACTCCCTCCTTGATATAAAACAAAAGGAGGGGGAGTCCCTTAGGGAATATTTGGACCGATTTACCGCCGCAACATGGGAAGTCCGGGAGCTTGACCAGTCAATTGCCATGTCAGCACTAAAGACTGGAGCCCGGTCTTACAGGTTCCTCTTCTCCATCGAGAAGAACTTCCCTGCGGACCTCACCGAAATGCTGATTCGGGCGCGGAAGTACGCGAAAGCCGAGGAAGCTGTTGCCATTAGATGGAGCGGGGCCGAGCAGACTTCCAAGAAGCAGAAAAGACGCCGCGAGGAGCGTGGTCATCCTAGGAGCCCGTCCCCGCGCCGAGCCAAGAATCCGCCCCGTCTGAAGAGTCCACCCCTGTTACGGGGACCACCTCAGCAGATGTCACCGCTCCGCCCGAGGTTTCCACCACGGGCCCGCATACCCGAAGGAAGGTATGAAAACTACACCCCCCTTACTGCTCCTCGGACCGAAATCCTCATGGAGATTGAGGGCCGGGATTATTTCCGGCCCCCGCCCCCGAGACGAGATCTCGGAGCCCGGCGCGATTTTCGGAAGTACTGTCGTTTCCATCGGGATCATGGCCATGATACGGAGGACTGCTTCCAGCTCCGGGACGAGATTGAAGCACTCATTCGCCGAGGGGTGCTCGATCGGTTTGTACGAGGCCGGCGTGAAGAGAAAAGGCCAGCGGAGAGGGCCGCACAGCCTGAAGATCCAAACGCCAACAGGCCCATCGCCAGCACCATCAACACCATCCGAGGCAGGGCCTCGGTCGGAGAAGCTCCAGGGGAAGGGACCTCCTCGAAGCGCCTGCGCGCCTCGGAAGCCATCTCATTCTCAGATGAAGACTTGGAGGGAGTCGAAACTCCCCACGATGATGCTGTAGTCATCTCTATGGTCATGAATAGATTTGATGTAAAACGCATCTTAATCGATAATAGAAGCTCGGCGAACGTTTTGTATTTTGATGCCTATTGTAAAATGGGGATGACAGAAAAGCAACTACGGAGAATGAATGCTCCGTTGGTCGGATTTACTGGAGACTCAGTCCCAGTAGAGGGCGAGGTCGATCTTCTGGTCACGGCCGGGCTCGCCCCCCGGGAAAGCACCGTGAGGATGGGCTTCCTTGTGATACGCCTGCCCTCGGCTTATAATGCCATTCTTGGAAGACCAGGGCTTAACGCCCTTCGAGCCGTGGTCTCAACTCGCCACCTGCTCATGCGATTCCCCACCAGCCAAGGAGTTGGCGAAGTCCGTGGGGACCATGCGCTAGCGAGACGATGCTACATGGCAACCCATTAGGCGAAGCGACCAGCCGAGGTGTCGGTCCCAGCAATAGACCAGCCTTCGGCTGAAACCCTGGAGGCACGGGTCGCCCCTCAGAAGAATTGGGTAGAGCCCGGTGAGCTACTAATCCAAGTTCCTTTGCACAAAAACTTTCCCGAGCTAACCGTGCAGGTCGGTTCCGGCCTCGATGATCGTGAAAGGGATCGCCTCGTCAGTTTCTTGCGAAACAACATGGACGTCTTTGCCTGGACGCCCGCGGATATGCCGGGGAAAGATCCGGAGGTCATGGTCCACCGACTCCAAGTAAAGCCGACCTGCAAGTCCGTGCGACAAAAGAAGCGAGGTGCCGCTCCTGAACGACAACGAGCAGCAGCCGAGGAAGTTGATAAACTTCTCAAGGCTGGCTTCATCCGGGAGATATCCTATCCAGAGTGGCTCGCCAATGTGGTCCTCGTTAAAAAAGCTAGCGGAAAATGGCGCATGTGCGTGGACTACACCGACTTGAATAAGGCCTGCCCAAAGGACAGCTTCCCACTCCCCAGCATCAACCAGCTCGTGGACTCCACCTCGGGACACGAGCTGTTGGCATTTATGGACGCCTTCTTCGGATACAACCAGATCCGAATGGCGTCAGAAGATGAAGAAAAGACGGCCTTCATCACCGACGGGGGTACCTATTGCTACAAAGTGATGCCATTCGGCTTAAAGAATGCCGGAGCAACTTATCAGAGGCTGGTCAGCCGGATCTTCAAAGACCAAATAGGCCGAAACATGGAGGTCTATGTTGATGACATGTTGGTGAAAAGCAAGTTGGCGCAAGATCATGTGACTGACCTCAGTGAAGCATTCTCCACACTCCGAAGGTACCAAATGAAGCTCAACCCGGCCAAGTGTGCATTCGGGGTCACCTCGGACAAATTCCTTGGCTTCGTAATTACGCAGCAGGGAATCGAGGCCAATCTTGAAAATATCCGAGCACTCCAAGAGATGACGCCCCCAAGGACAGTCAAGGAGGTACAACGGCTTACGGGCCGTGTCGCAGCCCTCGGGAGATTCGTCTCCCGATCGGCCGAGCGCTGCCTTCCATTTTTTGCAACTCTTAAGAAGCCAAAGAACTTTCTATGGTCCCCCGAGTGCCAGCAATCTTTCGAAGAGCTCAAGTGCCTTCTTGCTTCCCCTCCCCTGCTCACAAAGCCTCAGCAGGGTGAACTCCTCTACCTTTACCTAGCTGTTTCCCCCGTGGCAGTGAGCTCGGTCCTGGTTTGGGAGGAGAGCAAGCTCCAAAAGTCAGTATATTACACTAGCCGAGTCTTGAGGGATGCTGAGACCCGATACTCCAAGCTGGAGAAGACTGTTTATGCCTTGGTCGTCTCAGCTCGGAGGCTCCGGTCCTATTTTCAAGCCCACACGATGGCCGTGCTGACTGACCAGCCAATAAAGCAGATCCTGCAAAGATCAGACCGCGCGGGCCGGATTACTAAGTGGGCCGTCGAGCTCGGGGAGTTCGACCTCAAGTACCGACCCAAATCGGCGATCAAGGCGCAGGCACTCGCCGACTTTATTGTTGAGTGCACTGTACCGGACGAGGCCGAGCCCGAACCTGATCCTGCGCCAATAGAGCAGACCCCGAGCTTGGCATGAGCTCTGCACGTCGATGGTTCTTCAAACTCGGGGGATAGCGGAGCGGGTCTCATCCTCACCAGCCCGGATGGGGTGGTTGCCGAACAAGCTCTACGCCTCGAGTTCCCTGCTTCTAACAACATGGAGGAATACGAAGCACTCGTCGCCGGGCTCAAGTTAGCCAAAGATCTAGGAGTGAAGGACCTGAGGGCCTTCAGCGATTCTCAGCTCGTCGTAAACCAAGTCCTGGGTGACTTCGAAGCCAGAGACCCCACAATGCAGGAGTATCTTCGGAAGGTACGGAACCTCACCTCGACCTTGAATTCTTTCCACATCCAACATGTTGCCAGGGCAGAGAACCTTAGAGCAAACCAGCTGTCAAAGCTGGCATCCTCTCGCATGAGCGAGCTTCCCAAAGCAGCGGCACTGGAGTATCTCCAAAAATCCAGCACGGAGGAGCTCGAGCAGGCCCTTTGCGTTGAGTTCGAGCCAAGCTGGATGGACGAGCTCATCAGCTATCTACGAGACGAAGTCCTCCCCAGTGATGAACGTGAGGCTCGCCGAGTGAAGCGTTCCGCCGCCTGGTACATATTGCACGAGAGAAAGCTTTATCGAAGATCTTTTACCTCTCTCCTCCTCAGATGTCTCCGCCCGACAGAGGCTGATTATGCAATGCGTGAAGTCCATGAGGGGATTTGGGGAAATCATCTGGGGGGACGAGCACTAGCGCATAAGATTTTGCGCCAAGGATACTACTGGCCGACACTCCAGAAGGATGCTTTGGACTTCGTCCGAAGATGCGACCGATGCCAGAGAAACGCCAATGTCCAACGCCGACCCTCGGCTCCGTTAACCTCCATCGGCTCCCCCTGGCCTTTTGCCCAGTGCGGGATCGACATCTTGGGACCATTCCCTCTGGCGACCGGGCAAAGGAAATTTCTAGTCGTCTCCATCGACTATTTTACCAAGTGGGTGGAAGCCGAGCCACTCGTCCGGATCACCGAGCAGAAGATGCGGGATTTTATCTGGAAGTCAATAATCTGTAGATTCGGACTCCCCCGCATCCTCATATCAGACAACGGCCGCCAGTTCGACAACCTTCGCTTTAGAAAATTCTACTCCGAGCTTGGCATCGACCACCGCTTCACCTCGGTCGCGCACCCTCAGACGAATGGAGAAACCGAGGTAACAAATCGTACTATTTTGCAGGGGCTCAAAGCCAGGTTCGACAAATCCAAAGGACAGTGGGTCGAAGACCTATACAATGTCCTGTGGGCTTACCGGACCACATTCCGTGTCCCCACCGGCGAAACTCCTTTCAATTTAACATATGGAACGGAAGCCGTCATCCCGCTGGAGATCGGACTCCCTTCCCCGAGGGTAGAGCACTACGGCGCCAGCTCCAACTCCTCACAGCTCAGAAATAACCTGGACCTAATCGAGGAGACAAGGGAGGCCGCCCGGGTTCGCATGGCGAGGTACCAGCAAAAAACAGCGCAGTACTACAACGCCAGAGTCAAAGTTAAATCCTTCAAAGCAGGGGACCTCGTCCTTAGAAGAGCCGAGGCTTTCCGACCGACCGAGCAAGGGAAACTGGCTCCGAACTAGGAGGGACCTTACCGAATCACACGTGTCCAGCGGCCCGAAACGTACAAGCTGGAGTCTCTCGATGGGACCCCCATTCCACGAAGCTGGAGTTCCGAAAATCTCCGCGTGTACTACCAGTAGACCCCAAGGGGTTCCCCATTTTAATCATAAATCTCGCTTTTTTACAACAGCTTATGTGCAATTGTTCAAATGCGCCAATTCTCCTAATGATTGTCTTATGACTACCAGACTTGGCCCAGCTCGTCCATCAGCATAGAGCGAAGCCGGACGCCTTAACGAAACCTTGGAGCGTCGACATCGAGCTCAGCTCGATCTCCATCAAACATCGAGCTCGGCTCGATCTCCATCAGACATCGAGCTCGGCTCGATCTCCATCAAATACCTCGACTACGGTCGGGATGCCCCGATATTTCGGGATGATGGAGCACCTTCGTGGTCTCCCCGAAGATGTTCGTGAGTTCGAGATGCGGTCTCCATCAAACATCGAGCTCGGCTCGATCTCCATCAAACATCGAGCTCGGCTCGATCTCCACCAAACATCGAGCTCGGCTCGATCTCCACCAAACATCGAGCTCGGCTCGATCTCCACCAAACATCGAGCTCGGCTCGATCTCCATCAAATACCTCGACTACGGTCGGGATGCCCCGATATTTCGGGATGATGGAGCACCTTCGTGGTCTCCCCGAAGATGTTCGTGAGTTCGAGATGTGGTCTCCACCAAACATCGAGCTCGGCTCGATCTCCATCAAACGTCGAGCTCGGCTCGATCTCCATCAGACGTCGAGCTCGGCTCGATCTCCACCAGACGTCGAGCTCGGCCCGACCTCCACCAGACGTCGAGCTCGGCCCGACCTCCACCAGACGTCGAGCTCGGCCCGACCTCCACCAGACGTCGAGCTCGGCTCGATCTCCACCTGTTCGTGTACAGTAAAACATCTTCGATGGCAACTGGTTTCTTCTATCATGCTAGCGTCCCCAGAGAACGGACTCCGAGCAGAAGAGTGTTTTCAATATTGCCGAGCAAAGTTCACAACCTCGGCGTAAGACACTCATGGTACTAGGTACCCTTTCGATTAATGTCTTACATTATTTCATTTACTTCATTCTTGATTAATTAAGTACCTGAATGAAACCCCGACTAGCGCCGAGGTACCAGGCCGGGCTAATCATTGCCTGGCCTCGCCCGTCCCGCATGCACTGCTCGACAACGAACTATAGCCTGGTCTATATCGGCAGCTCGACGAACTCCCGTCCCAGACCTCGGAATATCCGACTTTGGTTGTCGGAAGAGGTCCGACAACCCGCCTTGGTAACCTAAGGTCCGAGTTCGGAGTCCGAATAAAATTCGAGTTGGGTTAGTGACCTTTGGTCCTAGGGCTCGGCCGAATTCTGAGCTAAGCTCGAGAAGGCTTGCCGAGCCTAAGCGCATCTTCTCAGACCTAAGCATCGCGACATCGCTGGTCGAAGGTCCGAGCAGCGGAAACTCGGACCTGAGCCCGGACGGACAAATATGCTGAACCTAAATACAGGTCTAACTGCGTAGCAAACGAAATTGGGGCTGCAAAGCCCGAGTCCTTGGAACTTAACGCGGATCCGATTGAAGAAACCTAGATCTACCAAAAATCGGGACATAAACCAATTGCAAGTTACGAAAAGATATTCATTTAGAGGAGCCCGAAGGCTAAGTACAAAGTGTAGGCTCAGCCTTATAACAATATAAAGGCCATCCCAATTTACAAAAATGAAGAAAATGAAAAACCTAAGGCTCGGCTCTATTGTTCTCGGCAACTTCAAGGGCGGCTGGTTCCTCCGCGACTGAGGTCTCTACCACAGCAGCCTCGACAACCTCGGGAGCAGCCTCGGGCGCCTCGGCCGGGCCCTCCTAGGCGGCCTCGTCGACCGCCGGAGCTTCTGCTTCCGCCTCCGATTCTTCGACCCCCGCTCCTGGTTGAAGCAGGTTAAGGTCGAAGTCGGGGAGAAGTTGCCATAGTTGGTTGCGGAAGTCCTTGAAGCCCTGGATGAGCCCATTTACGCCTTCCTCCTCCAGTAGGTCGCGAAACTCTTCCGATTCACGGAAGAGTTTAACGGCGTCCTGGGCCTGCTCCCGAGCCTCCTTCTCCCGAGCCTCGTGATACGCGGCCTTCCGCTCCAGATTCTTTATTTTCCGTTCGCGAGCGATGAGCAAGGACTGCGCGTCGCGCAAACGGGCCTCGAGCTCTTGGGCCTTGAGGTGGGCTTCCCCCACCTCCTGCTCGCGGATAGCGAGCGTCGACTCGGCCTCGACCAGACGAGCCTCCGCGGCGCGCACTTCGGATCTGGCTAGTGTATGCGCGCCCCTCTCCTCTTCGAGCTCGGCGGTCAGAGCCCGAATCTCGCCCTCGGCTGCCTCCACCCTTGTCTGAAGCACTTTTTGCTCGGCCTCGGATACGAGACACCTTGCCTCGGCCTCCTCCTGCCTGCGTTGATGCCTTCGGGCCCGGTCCCGGTAGTCTTGGACTATGTGCATCAGCGTCTTGGTCTCGTGGAGGTGCTGTAAAAGAAGAAAATAAGAAACAAAATCCGAGCCAATTCGAAACGAACTTACACATACGAAAGCTAACTTACCCGGACGGCAGAGCAAAGGGCTGAGTCCATGAAGGCGCCATAATTCATGGACCGGATCTTAGCCTGGTCGGCCGGGAGCAGCGCGACCCGAAGAACCTCACGCGCTATCTGGGGATTATCGAGGGCTGAGTCGCCCTCGAAAACCGCCCAACCGGGAGCGTAGGGCACCCTCTCCCGGGGACCCGACGAACCCGGAAGACTGGGCTCTGCTGGCCCGGGCGAAGGCGGCCCCGTGGCCCCTTGGCTATTCCCCGGCTCGGGACTGGGGAATTGGGATCGGACAGACGGCCGGTCTGACCGCCGCAAAATTGGAGCAGGGTGCGCAAGCACCAAACCCGCCGCAGAAACAATCACTCCCTGGTCGGTGCTCGGGGCTTCTTGCCGACCAGGAACTTGCGAAATTGGCGCCGGGCACGGGAGCGCCATCGTAGCTCCACCAGAGCTCGCGCCCCTAGAACCTGGGCCCTCCCCCCGACCAGCCTCGGAGTGCGCGGTACTGGGAGCGCCCTTCTCGGCAACCACGGCGGCCGAGACCTTTGCCTTCTTCTTTGGCTCGGTCGGTTCTCCCGCAAGCTCGGCCGCTCTTTTTTGAAAACGGGCGTACAGAACTTCGCTCTTGGTCACCATTTTCGCGATATCTGCAAGGACGAGCAGGATTAGAACGCAGAATGATAGCAAAAAAAAAAAAAAATAAATAGGACTTTCTATTATTACCCTTACCCTGAGGACGCGTCGAGCTCAGGCCAACATTCACTAGAGCGTCCTCGCTTATGAGGCCACTCAGCAGAATACCGTCCCCGAGGCTGCGAACGGTGTCAAGGATCCCCTGCTCGCGCATAGAAAGCTTGGGGACTTTGTTGACGGTCCTAAGTCGGCTCGGCCTCCACCTAGGGTCAAACCCCCATGTCCGCTCGGAGCCCAGGAAGAAGAATTTCTTCTTCCACTCATGAATGGACGATGGGGCGCCCTGGAAGAGTGGCCGACCCGCCCGAAGGGCGACGTAGAGCCACTCTCCGTCTCCCGGGTTCGACTTCAACACGAAAAGTCGCCGGAAAACGTTCACAGAGGTCGGAATCCCGAACGCCAAACACAGCGACAGGAAACCGACGATTGTCCTCCAGGCATTCGGAGCGAGTTGCGCCGGGACCAACTGGTACTCCGTAAGCAACTCGTTCACGAACCCGTGAAAGGAAAATCGTAGGCCGGCCCAGAGTGCCTCCACGTACACGGTGCCTCCACGTACACTCCGATCCGGCCTACCGGGGGATTCGTTACTCGATCCCCCAATCTCGCGGGCTCCAAACGGAACCCTCGTCGAGGAAAGAACCATTCCTCGACCATTTCGACCTCTAGCTCACTCATGGTGGACTCGATATCGCTCGGACCGGGACCCATTAGGAAGAAGAGAGGAAAGGATTCTGGGAGGATAAAAAAAAAAAAGAGACCTGTGAAGTTCGCCGGAGATTGGAAACTTCGGACTAAGAAGAAGCTGGAGGAAGAAGACAATAAGAAAGTAGTTGGAGGCCAGGTGAGGGCTTATGTAGGTTCCTCCAACGGCCCAGATCAGCGAGGAAAGACGCTGCTCCCCGTTCAGATCATGACACGTGTAGGCTCGAGAGCCGGAGCGCCGCATTCAATTCAGGCTGACGCTTCGAACACAGAAGCGCCTCGTCGGATCGTGCGGCCCTATCATGAGCCCATGACGCGAGGACGCTTCGAGAAAGGCACCCTAATAATGAGACGTTTCGGAAAAGAAGAGACGCCGCCTATTAAAAGCGCCTCGAAGCGCGCGATAATTCGAAATTTCCCTAATTCATAATTTTCCGACTAAGACTACTTCCCATGCTCAAGCTGGTGGCCAGCTGGAACTCGGAAGTCGGGGGGTAGTGTTGGGGGAAAACCCAAGTCGTGCCAACCCGGAAGGCGCTCGGCCAGGGAGCGCCGACCAGGAAGGCGCTCGGCCAGGAAGCGCCGACCAGAAAGGCGCTCGACCAGGGAGCGCCGACCAGAAAGGCGCCAACCGTAAAGGCGCCCGACCCCACAACGTTCAAATTGGAGGCACTCCGCTGAGCAACCGGCTCGGCTCGACCAGGTGCCGAGCCCATGCCTTGTCCAAATATTCGACCCCAGCCTAATCCCTTAGAGAATCTGACAACTAGATACTTGACTCCACCGTACTCTGCTACTGTCGTCAAGCCATTAAGGCACGTGACCTCCGCATGCCTCCGGCACACCCGATCATTAATGCGTGTGACCCCTGCGGGCCTCCAGTGCACTCAACCATTAAATGAACACGGCCCAAGATGATCTCCGGATCACTGGACCATCAAAGCGTATGGCTCTCCCTGATCACCGGTTCACTCAGCAATTAATGCACTTGCTATCTACGAACCCCAAGCCCACCACGGCCGGCGGTTGAACCACTCCAACAGGTCCGATCAACCATGACAATTCGCTGGCTCCGGTCTGATCCGGTCTCGTTCTCCACAATGCCATTAATGAGCATGATCGTGCCCAATTATCACGAAGAAGACAATTTCCCCTGTCACCTCCCAGGTAACATAATATCCTTCTATAAAAGGGAACCGGAGGGAAAGGGGGACGGACACAAGAACAACATTCTCCTCTTTTACTCCACTCATATACCAGCCCCTTTCTGACTTAAGCATCGGAGGGCCGGCGCCGGAGATCCCGGCCACCGGCTTCTTGCAGGACTCTCCAGGGGGATGCCACCAGCAGACGCGCCGCCACCTACTGTTCCAGCAGCGGAGCTTTCCTCCCTCTTAGCCGACGGTCGCCCCCGGGTCTAATTTCCAGCAACAATAAGCAATCATTAGAAAGTCTTGAAGTCCAACACGCAGGAGATGAACTTTAGTGCTTTTTCAATATTATATTGTCATTTATTTTGTTTATTTATTAATAAAGTATGATGAATCAACACTTTGCGGTGTCTCAAGGACAAGCCAAACTCCGGTCACCTGGCAAAACAACAAAACAAAGTACCATGAAGTTGGCTCTTGCCTTTGTTCATATACAAACATTTATTAGCTAAATAACCAAGATAATATCAATTTGAGATATCTTATACTAGTCCAGCGCAATTTATAAAAGGAAAAAATAATAAAAAATCAAAGTAGAATGAGGATGCGATGGCCCTTGTTACATTCCATGTCTCAAACCGATACTTATCGCAATCACACAAAAAAGAAGAAGAAGAAGAAGAGCCACCAAGGTAGTAGCCTGGTGGTAAGGGGGCGATAATTCCGCCCAAGTTACCCGGGTTCGAAACGCGCGGGCGTCGATTAAATTAGGGGACCGGATGCCCCACGCCCGGCTGGCTTGTTGGCGGTTATGCTTTCCTTCCACTTGTACCAAGGTGGCGCTGGGGTGACGTACCCACACGTGAGGCGGTGAACCCAGTGGGGTGAGCCCACGGGTCGGGGAAGGCACGCGAAAACCTGCGACCTGTATCGAACATTCCCTAGTGGAAGGGGGGCCCAGTAATGGGGCTGCTACGCGGGTGGGCTGGTCCCTCCCCCTCCCCTCCTATTTTTTCACCCAAAAAAAAAAAAAAAAAAAAAAAAGAAAAGAAAGAAAGAAGAAGAAGAAGAAGAAGAAAAACCTGATAAGCATGAACAACTTGTGGTCCTCTGTTGGATGCTAGACACTCGTCAAAATCCTCACCATTTCTCTCTGGCTCACCCACTTTATTCCTCTTCGTATTTATGCTATTAGAACAGCACCGTTTTAGCAGCATATTTACTCACTAAACCTACGGTGTACGGTCCACTCTTCCAATCCGACTCAAACCACGCGCACGACCATACCGGGTTGCTCTGTCCACGTATTTCCAAATATGCCCCCCGCTCCAACATATAAGTACTTCCGTATCCCTTCGCTTAGCGGCCAGAGTTTCCCCCTTTCTATGTTCGTCGTTTCCAAACCCTCGAAAGCTCTCTTCCAAAGATCGCCAAACCGAAAACCTAGCCCTAAATAATTCCGAAGAGGCGATCGAATACGTTTTCCCCCCTCAAATCTTGGAGCGGAATCCGTCGCGGCGCCCGATCTGCGTCCCTGGAGTCTCCGCAGGTTTCCCCTCTTCCTTGTCGGCGAGATAGGGTTTCAAGAATCTGGGAAATCTAGGGATTGCTGGCATGAGGTTGGATGGATGAAGGATGCCGGAGCTCCGTAGTGGAGTGCGGAGGGGCCGAGCGCAGGCGAATCCGATAGTCCAGGCCGAGAGGCCTACCGCCGCGAGGAGGAGGAGGGCGGCGAGGAACAAGGCGCCGCTGGTGGACGCGAACCCGGTGAACCCGTCCGCTGAGCCAAGGGAGCATATCAGGATTCTGGAGGGCGGGGACGACGTCGGAGGTTTGGTTGGGGAGGAGATTAAGGAAGAGGTCGGTGAGAGGAAGATGGATGACTGTGATAGCGGGGCGAAGAGCCCCGACAAGCTCCCCGGTGGGGAGGACGAGGGAAGCACGGCGCCTCTTCCAGAAAAGGTTGATCCTTTTTTCCCTTTTTCTTGTGGTTATTTGTAGTAAATTTTGGTATTATTTGTGTTTAGAGTTGTAAATATGGCCTGCGAGGGAAGAACCAGTGGAATTTTGCTAGGTTTTCTGTATTCGTTCTTGGTTTGTTCTCTGAATACAGGATTTCTGATTTTATATTTTGTTCTTTTATAACTTTTTTTATGAAAGGTTGTGTCTTTTATCCGTGTGAAAGGAGTCGGTGGAATTTTGCAAAGATTCCTGTGAATGTTCTTCGGTTGTTCTTTGAATATAGGATTTGTTATTTCTTATTCTGTTTTTCTATTCCTTTTATGATGAAAGATTGTGCCTTTGTATTTGTATATGCGCTAATGATTTTTTCTTGACTCGGTTTTAAAAGATCCATTAACTTGAGCCTAGCTTCCGTCATGGTGAGTTTATGTGATTTCCTTCGTGGTATTTGCATCTTGGTTTTCTTCAACGCCCTTTCGTCTTTTTTGGTCATGATTCTCTAATCGCCCTTCCATGTTGAATTTGTCAGTTGTTCAATATGTGCTTCTCTTGCTGTTAGGACCACTTTTAAGTTTTTTTTTTCCTTCGTGTTATTCTCATCTAGGTTTTGCTTTTCGTTCATCTCAAAGTTCAAGTGTTTTTTTTTTGGAAAGAAATTCAAGTGTCTTTGGATGTGCCTGCACACCCTCTTATTTGCTTAGGACCTGCCAATCAATCATATTATGCCTTTAATGAAATTCTCAAATTTAATTTGTCAGGCTATTAATTACAATATCTGTAGGAACCCTTATTACTAGAATATTTCTAAAGGTTTTTTAAAATGTAAGAAAATAATTCTTGTTTATTTGAGTCATGTCCATTTGGAGAGCCAAGAATTTAGTAATTGTATATCATGCTTGTGCCTTGATGCTTGTACTAATCAAAGGCCAATATAGAATACATATCATACTGCATTGTGTCAACACTTAGAAAGCAAATTGCCGGGAAGGGTATGGGATTGTGCAGCATTATCATAAGATTTGCTGCTTGCTTGTCAAGATATGTAAGGAAAACCTCTTCTTTTCGCTTACAGTCCAACTCTTGCTTGCTTTATTGTGAGGATTGAACATGTTTAAACTCTGAAAACATGTTTCCTTAATCAAATTCAACTTTCTAAGACATTTTTACATGTGAATTTTTTTTGATTGATATACGTTTTACTTGTATGTAGAATGCTTTCTTAAACTAACCAGCTAACCATGATGATTGCATCATTTGGCATCAAACAAAAGAAACAAAAAGGAAAAAGAATAATATGAAACCTGCACATATGAATTAATCAACTTTAGATGTCTTTAATTGTGCTTATCTGCAACTGGACTATGTGTTAACCAATAATAGCTTGGTTTATAGCATACTGCTCAATGCAGTACAATGCAAATCAGTAGATGGTGATGCATTCCGATATGCGCCTATACATATTCATGTTCCATGTATTCTGTTGGCAGCAGTTCAATATAGTGCATCTCATAAAGTGAAATTTGATTTAGATCAGCATCAAATTAGTCAAAAAAAACACAACCAAATTTGCAGTTTTTGATTCCTGCTTGATATTTTGGTAGGCAGAATAGGCAAATTTTGTGTAAGGCTTCTGTATATTTAACCTTTCCATAAATCATTGCCACTCCATTTATAGTAATAATGACTCAGAAGGCTCTCTCTCGTAAATATGAGACTCACAACCACTTGGTGCTTCTTTTGAAGGCAGTTGACCTGCTTGATTTGGTACTTCTGAAACAGAGAGGCAGAAAAGCAGAAAGTTTTTAATTCTAGTTGCATCAGATGTTTCCATATTTTTCACTATCATATATTTCTGCAATATTTTCTTTGAATCTTTCACCCTGATTATCGTGTTCTTTGGAACAGGTCCAGATTGGGAATTCACCTGTGTATAAAATTGAGAGGAAACTAGGGAAAGGAGGATTTGGTCAAGTGTATGTTGGTCGCCGTATTTCAGCTACTAATGCAAATGATAGGATTACTGGTTCCAGTGCTGTGGAGGTGCACTACTTTCTTGATCATGACTCTATGGTATTGTCATATGTAATAGTTTCTTGCGGTTAATGGATATGTTTTGTTTTCATGCCAGGTGGCATTAAAGTTTGAGCATAGAAGCAGTAAGGGATGCAACTATGGGCCCCCTTATGAATGGCAAGTTTACAAGTGAGTGTTGTTGCTATTTTATTTTGTGAATGATCTTTGAAGTTCTCATGGTAGTGCTTTGATGAAGCTTCCTGACATAAGTGATTGTCAATATTCACAGCACTCTTGGTGGCATTCATGGTGTGCCACGTGTCCATTACAAGGGTCGCCAAGGAGACTATTATGTCATGGTACATTCATAAATACATAATTGCTTTTCTTTTTAGCTTATATATTTGTTTTGAGTTCTTAGCATAATCGCATAATGAAAACTTTGCAGATTATGGATATGTTGGGCCCAAGTCTATGGGATGTTTGGAATAATAACTCGCACACGTGAGTGTTGAATTGAATTCCTGTCAATAAGATATTTTGTTACAAAATATTTTGTAGCTTGACCTCCTTTTTCTTTCCGATGTTTGCAGAATGTCCATTGAAATGGTTGCGTGTATTGCTATTGAGGCAATTTCCATACTGGAGAAGATGCATTCCAAAGGGTTAAAATTTATTCTATGGGCTCTTATTAATTTAATTGTGCATTTTTTTGTTTTTCTTGTGTTACACTATGGTTATTGTATTTTTTTGAAAGATGTTGGCGTATGGTCACAATTGCCGTTAATGACAGGTATGTGCATGGGGATGTGAAGCCTGAAAACTTCTTACTTGGACCTCCTGGGACTCCTGAAGAGAAAAAACTGTTTCTTGTTGATCTTGGCTTAGGTAATTTATTGACCTTACATCAAGTTGTAGAACTCTAAAGTGCCTCAACATTTTATGTAGAGTATTATATATTTCTGGGGACTATTATCTGCATAGATGTCATTAGTTTGTGAATTTTTAAATGACAGCCACTAGATGGAAGGACCATTCTACAGGTATGCATGTTGAGTACGACCAACGTCCAGATGTTTTCAGGTGAATCCATAAACTTCGTGTCTGATTTCTATGTTGCTCTTATATATATATACACACACACACACACACACACACACACACACACACACACACACATATATAGACACACACACACACACACACACATATATATACACACACACACACATATATATATATTATACACACACACACACACACACACATATATATAGAAAAAGAGTCAGTTACGCAGGTCAGGTTTGACCCTTATTCTCTGAACTCGGGCTCATTATCTCAATTGGATATTGTAGGGGAACAGTTCGCTATGCTAGTGTTCATGCTCACCTAGGAAGAACAGCAAGCAGGAGAGATGATTTAGAATCCCTTGCTTATACACTAATATTTCTTCTCCGTGGCCGTCTACCATGGCAAGGATACCAGGTATAGCCACCTCAAATTCTACACAGGAGTCATCCAAACTTGTTTCGTTTTGCTCATCTGATGCTACTTGCATTCTTCGACTTGTAGGGAGAGAACAAAGGTTTCCTTGTCTCCAAAAAGAAGATGGCTACATCTCCAGAGGCTTTATGTTGCTTTTGTCCACAACCCTTCAGACAGTTTGTTGAGTATGTCGTCAACTTAAAGTTTGATGAGGAACCTAATTATGCAAAGTGCATTTCTCTCTTTGATGGCATTGTAGGTCCAAATCCAGATATCAGGCCAATTAACACTGATGGTGCTCAAAAGGTATATTAATGTCCTCTAGTTTTTCCTTTTAACTTTAAAAGGTAACGTTTCAAAAAAAGAAAGTTTTGATCCAACTCAACATAGTGCACATCTAATCTTCAGTTAAATGCCATAAAGCTTATATATCAGGTTGGGCAAAAGAGAGGTCGGCTGATGTTGGAAGAAGAGGATGATGAGCAGCCAAAGAAGAAGGTTAGAATGGGGATGCCTGCAACACAATGGATTAGTGTTTATAATGCTCGGCGACCCATGAAGCAGAGGTTCTTGCTTTGTATGATGCATAGTGCTTTTGTTAGATCGCTAAATAAGAAGAGTGACTCATTCTCTTCCGAATTTCCAGGTATCACTACAATGTTGCAGATGGGAGGCTTGCACAACATATTGAGAAAGGAAATGAAGATGGTTTATTTATCAGTTGTGTTGCATCTTGTACAAATCTTTGGGCCTTGATAATGGATGCAGGCACAGGTTTTACTGCTCAAGTGTACGAACTGTCACCAAATTTTCTTCACAAAGTGAGTACCCTTGGCTGCATTTTAACCTGAGCAGTCTAAGTAAAGTTCTTGAAGCTTAACAAATTGAAGCTTATCGCTATCTTATATTAAAGTCCATATACTATTGCTTGTAGTATGGGCGCTTTCGCATATTTATGTTTATGAATTACTTCCAAGAAACTTTTTTTTTTTTTGGGTTAAAGGAATGGATAATGGAGCAATGGGAGAAGAACTATTACATTAGCGCATTGGCAGGAGCAAATAATGGTAGCTCCTTGGTAGTAATGTCTAAAGGCAAGTCTCCCTTATTTCATTTCCTTTTGGAGTTTGGATTTTTTTTTTCAGTGGTCATGCTAATGGTCAATTTCTGATGGTTAATCCAGGTACACAGTATGCACAACAGTCATACAAAGTGAGTGATTCATTTCCTTTCAAGTGGATAAACAAAAAATGGAGAGAGGGTTTCTATGTCACTGCCATGGCAACTGCTGGGAGTAGATGGGCAGTTGTCATGTCCCGTAATGCTGGCTTTTCAGATCAGGTTCTTTTTTCTCCTTTTCTTGTCGTTTTCCTTCTTTTTAAGAGACGAGGGGGGGGGGGGGGAATTTAGTTGGTCTAAGTGCTACTTTTCATTCTGTTAGATTTTATGTGTGGTAGGATTCCAAAGATATTGCACTGATTTTGCAATGACTTTTGTCCAGGTTGTTGAACTTGACTTCTTATACCCTAGCGAAGGTATTCACCGGAGATGGGATAATGGCTACCGTATAACTGCAACTGCTGCAACATGGGACCAGGCTGCATTTGTACTAAGTGTGCCTAGGAGGAGGCCTGCAGATGAAACACAAGAGACACTTAGAACTTCTGCTTTTCCTAGTCAGCATGTCAAGGTGTGTAAATCATATACTTTTATGTTAAATAACTCTGTCTTGTCCTTGGTAAATATTACGTCTATTAATTTTGATGAATAAACTCATTGGCTGCTTGCAGGATAAGTGGGCAAAAAATCTTTATATTGCATCGGTTTGTTATGGCCGCACTGTTTCCTAAGGTTCCCTGTTCTCTCTTGGGATGACAAAGGCTTAATCCACTTATGTTGCAACCCCCCATCCTGTTGAGTTGGACACCACGAGCTTAAACTTTTGGAAAGGCAACTGCCCTATATTTTGATGTGCAAACTTAAATGTTACCATCTCTGCTGTCAGCTAAAGCTAACAAATGGTGCGGTCTCACTGTCAAGTTTTGAAGATGCCCTCACTTGTGCTATCAAAATTAGATTGGATGGTGGGCATCCTCTATTATTGTTAAGTTTGTATAGTGAATAAACATTTACTCGTTTGGTTACAACTCTGTTATATATTATTAGGAAGCAATGTTACTTTCATATGACCAAGCACTTGACCCGTGGCATTGGCAATCTTTTCTCTTGTTTTGGGACTTCTATCTAATTTTTGGCTAACTCAAGTATTGGGAAAATTCCAAAAGTGGTGATTTTTTGCCTCCCATATTTTAAGAATTGATGTTTACATCTTAATTTGCTCAGTATTTGTAATGGTGTCTTTTTGTATGGGCCTGTAAATATACTCAGAATATAACAAAGTTGACAATTATGAGACAACTTCAGGTAAGAATCAACATGTCATCTTTTTCATGGTGACAGCTCTCATGAATCACTTACATCTACACAATTGTTATGACAATGTCTTGCTGTCTATGCACTTTTTATCTTATCATCTGTAAAATTCTTGTGAAAAAGATGTTTCTGCACGGATTTTCAAATTTCTGCCTTACCACCACAATTCAATAGCTGTTCGATTAATTTTTTGTCCTCCACTTATGATCAAAGGTTAACTAACATGTATCAGGGTCTGATTTTACTTATGCGTTGACATTTCCTTGTAGATGTTTATCTTTGATCTGGAAAATGTGCTACCATCTTTGATCTGGAAAATGTACTACCATCTTTGATCTGGAAAATGTCCTCTAGACTGATGTATCTGCCCTTCAAATGTAAAATTAACAGGATATCGTTCCTGTTTTGTTGTATCTTTCTTTTCTGGATTTTATTTTATGCTAAACTACTCAGTTTTAGATGTTTATAGATTCTCAGCAGGTTCAAGTGATTCTTTTTGTACGGATACTGCAGTCTTAATTGTTAAGTTCCTAGTGGAAAAGCTGTGGATATGGTGAACAAAGTGATTCTTTTTGTATGGATATTTCAATCTTAATTATTAAGTTCTAGTGGAAAAGCTGTTTGAATATGGTGAACAGTGGCATTTGTCAGTTTCTAGATTCACTCTCGTAAAGGTAGATTTGAAAGTGGTGGAGGAAGCACTAAAAGAGTGAGTTGCACATTGTGGTGGTCATCTATTATATCTCTTTTATATAACTAAAATGGAGGCTCGGCTTTTGTTAAGTTCTCCATTCATCAAAATTTTTTCTCTTAATGAGTTTATAAATACCTTCCCTCTTGATAAAATAGAATTTTTATTTTTGATAAATGAATCTCTTGTAGCACATTATTTTGGTGTTATAATAGTTGGTTTTGATGTCAATAACAACCATTTTTTTCATATGCATAATTTTTTATCTATTTTTTTTGAAGCTCAAATTTTTGGATCATTTTTTTTCGTTGAAAGAAAATGTATAGTTTGAGAAATAATATTTTTATGCTGTATTGCAATTGAAGAAATGTTGAAAAAAGAAAGGTGGGGATATAAAAAATCCGGAATGCAATGCATATTGTGATGGTATGCTTTGAAGTTTGGCTACATTGCCAAGGAGGATGTTTAACTAGTAACTAAAAATTTGAATCAATAAGATTCCACAAAATTGTCTATTTAGCTGACAAAAATTCCTTGAGAATGAACTCTGATGGAAGTTCAAGTATTATGGCGTCTAAATGCTGGTTGGTAATGACTGTTCTTGGAGGGGGGAAAAGCAAGTGGCATCTGTTGAACATTTAAAGTTTGCAGAGTTAGATGGCAAATTATATGGTGTAATTTTATAGCACTGGATTAGTAATGTTTGTATCCATGGTTGCTACCCAGGAGCATAATTGTGAACTTTTTGTGTAGCAGCATATTTCTTTTCGCTAGTGTACGCATATATTATATTATAATATTAGTTCATCTTGTGGCATCCAAGTTTGACTGTGTTTTTACTTACAGGATCCTACAATCTGCCAATGGAGAAGCATATTGCTGTAACTGTTTCAGTGTACGTACTTAACATTTAATCAGCTATTTTTTGTTTGCCATCTTGTAGCAGTTAATAGTGCTAGAAGCTTTATTATTTGATGTCTTTAGTGCTGATAAATGAATAATCAACATTTGATTAGTGAACATTCTTAGACTTGATATGAACATGCTATTCTGCCTACCTGTTTTCATATCTGATATTAATTGAAACCTTGCCTTAGCACTTCAATCAGATATAAATTTTTGCTGGATGTATTCTTTTCTAATCAGTTGGTTTTGTATTCATGTATATAGTAACAGGAGGGAGCTGCTCGGAAGTTTCCAGCAGTATGGGTAGATTTGATTTTATATGCTAATAAGCACAATCTATTTTTTTTTATTAGTATAGTTGTCCATTTTCTTAAAGAAATCTTGAGGTGATGTCATGATGAAAGCTGCATATAAAAAAAAACCAGTTGTTCAGTGAATCATCATTTGATTTACAATAGCTCGCACAATATAGATGGAATAAGCTTGGCTGGTCAAGGTTAATGTAATTATGTGGAAACTGAATCTAGCTGTTTGTCAGAGTGAAGTAACATGGCTGATTCATCAAACTTACATTTTTTGTTGCAATGTGAGAGTTCAATTTTCATCATGAAATTGTTTTTCTTTGTTTTTTTTGCAATCTGATTGTAAAACTTGCCGTCAACTCGAAAGTTGTCGTCTTGTACGTGACATCTGCACCGACACTAATTCGAATATATTTCTGGACTTCTGAGGACTGACATCCTTTGTGAACTGCAGGCTTTTGTTAATCGGGTTCTGTTGGTTTCTCCACTAGCTGCAAATCACAAGAACAAGAATTCCCGTCGCATGGCTTGCTTGAAGGTTGTGTTTGACATTTTTCTTGAAGCATCAGGCGAGCAATTATGGTTGAATCACATGGCTTGCTTGAAGGTAATGCTTGTAACAGAGTCTCCTGTTTTGCAATGTTCAGGCTGCGAGAGCTTGGAAATGATAGCCAAGATGGGGAGTCAAACCTGGTGCATTGAATCCAACATGACGAACGAACTAGTAAAATGTCTATAGAAGATTCTTGCGGAGATGCTGAGATTGTAACTTCACACTGTAAGTTGCATCTTACGAGGACTGCTGGTCCATTTTTCCTGTTGCAAGGGATGATCACACGGCCATCTGCTGTAGAATGGCACCCTAATGGCCTGTGGGACAAGGTGCCATGTTGTTATGTCACAGAAGGATATCAACAGTTTATGGTCCAAGTAGGCAAATTAATTGCTTTTTAGATCAACCAGTAGTGCATGTGTAGTTTTCGTGCGAACATCATAATTTTGTAACAATCTTTTCATTTTTTCAGCGTTGCGCATCTGAAGCCCGTGGTTCTCAATCCGCAGGACTTGAGGAACGGACGTGTAATTTCCTGTGGGGATACGATAATTTTGTGACAACCTTTCGTGATGCAGCGTTGCGCATCCAAGGTTAGAGGCAGTCAGTCGCAGGTCAGCGACCGAGGAACAGAAATGATTCCAGGACCCGTTCGATTGCTTTCTTTTGGTCCTTGGTAATGTGGGATCTATGGGGTTTGGGTTACGTCTCCCTTCCTTCTCTCCCTCTGCTTGACCCTTTTCGCCCCTCCGTTTGTTACTAATGCTGACTCCCACCTCACCCTTAGCCGTGTCTCCTCCCTCACCCCTCCCGCCGCCGCGGCCGCTGCCTCTCCTCGGTCCTGGGAGAGGTATGGAGGTCGAGCCGAGCATGGAATGGACGTTAGAGAGGGGCAGAGCTTCCTCTCTCTCTCCGTCAGCGAGAGGGATCCAGACGGGAAAAGTAGTCAAATATTAACGGACCTCCGTCTGCTATGTCGCCATGTCAAAGTATGTGAGAGGATTTGCTCAAAAGATGAGAACACGGTCTCTGCAAAATACCTTCTACAGTTGGCTTTGGCACAAAGTGAGCTGGTCTATCATTATGCCATCCACAATTTATCGGATGATCCTTAGGAAGGCAGTTCCATATGTTCAAAAACAAGCTGCCTGGTGCCCTGGTAAATCCAAAACTTCCATTAAGGATCGTAAGTTTGCTGTTGTAGCAGGATCCCTACGTTTGAGCAAACCAAGATATGTTACATCCTGTGTTTAGCTGATTTCCTCGACGTGGACACGTCGTAGCCGACCTCACACCCGTTTTCGAGGTTTTCCTTGATTTTCGGGTTGGATGAAAAATGAAGTGTTGGCGAAATTGGGCTGTACCTTAGCTTTTGTTAGGATATATTTGAAGATTACTTTAAAGATTACATTTCTGCATAGGTTAATATTGAATTATGTGTAAATGGAAATCACAAACATTTAGGGCCTGTTTGGGATTTATATGTTCGATCCGTCAGGATCAGGTCGGGAACAGAGCACCAGAGAGGGAGGTAGCAAGAGAAAATACAAGCAGATCAAAGGGGTTGAAAGCTCGATCCCTATGAGATTTTTTTTAATATATATATATATATTGAGATCCTTTTTTAATACGATAGAGATCAGCCCCACAAACCCTTGCCCTCTTCCTCTTTGCACCTTCTGGCTCTCTCTCTTCTTCGGTACTCTCTTCCCCACCCGATACAAGGCCCCTTATACTACTTGGTGTTCAGTAGGCCTGTCACTTGGCCGGGAGCTGGTATATAACCTGGATCGAGAACCAATTGTATAATAAGATATCTAGAGCCCGATACATTGTCTTGATTAACATACGCACCTTATCTATACATAAATACAGAAGACTTTGTTATATACTTGGGTCCTCATCATACATCATCGAGGGCATTGAATGTGAATCAAACTTTTTATCCCAATCTTCTTTTGTTTTCTGTGAGGGCCTGTTTGGATGATTCTGTTAGAAATTCTATTAAATTCATAGATTGGGCCAATACAACCAACAAGATCGTAGGATTACAGGCTAAGCTAGGTCTGTATTCACAAGTAGCCAAGAATAGCTTTAGAGTTGGTTGGTCCAAATCCAATAAAAAAAAAAAAAGGTTCACTCCAAAACTATTTTTAGGTGCTTATGAATATAAACCTCGCTTAGCCTACAATTTTTTCGCTTTTGCTGCTGGTACTAGTCCAATCCATGAACCCAATAAAATTTTCAGCCCAATTACCCAAATATTTTTGCTTAGCCTACAATTTTTTGCTTTTGCTGATGGCTCTCAATTAGTTTGATATTGTCAAACCAAATCGAGCTCAACCAAAACATTTGAATTATTTACTGTCTGCCCACCAGTGAGAGCGGTCTAGGGATGTAGTCCCTCTTGGAGAGGCGTGAGGCGTTCATTGCCCGGCACGCGGTTCGGTTCATGTTAAAGCCACATGAATTCTGAAGTCAGATGATGGCAGCTAGATACGGTTGAGGGGGTTCAGAGGTGACACGAAGGAGTTGTCGAGTCTCCTTCATGTGGCGCGAGATCAGGAGATACCTGTCGACAGCGTCGGCGAATATCAGGTGGTTGATAGGCGATGGGCAGAGTGTTGATGTGATCAGTGATCTGTAGGTGGACGCCCTTCTCTTGAGGTGCTGGCCGACCATGGTTGATACAGAGGCAGCGGAGGAGCTGCGGGTGTGCGACCTCTTAGCACCAAGAGGGACAGAGTAGGACGGGGCCAGACTTCAACAGCTGTTCGGGGTACACCTAGTTGAGATGATCTATTCTATTCCGGTAGAAGGATGTGCGGGGCCAGATGTCAGGGTGTGGGGTACCTTGTATCAAGCTAGTATTAGACTGGATGATCTTTCCTACGTTATCCAGCAGGAGTATGAGTCAGGGCCGGACTGTACTTGGATCTGGAGGTCCAAGTTCCACACGAGGGTAGCCCTCTTCTTATGGAAGGTAATTTGGGATCGCCTTTCGACGAGAGCAGTGCTGAGCAGACGTAGCTTGGGGCTCCCCGCAGAGTGTGGGACATGTGGAGCTAAGGAGTTGGTGGACCATGTGCTTTTCCAATGTACATGGGCGAGGTCGACATGGCAGTGGTCAGAGATCTCGCAGGAGGCTTGGAGTGCGAGGACACAGTTTCTACATGTGATGAGACAGTGGCTGGACAGTTCGCGGACTTGTCAGGAGTCTATCATAGCGACTTGCACGGCACATCAGATCTAGCTGGCAAGGAACGCTCGCATCTTCGGTGAGCGTAGGGTGTCACCGAGGTTTGTTTCGGAGTTTGTTCGGGCACAGGCCACGGAGATCAGGCCCACCCACCCTTCAGATAGACCTTTGTTAGCTTGGAAAATCTGGGGTTCCTCCTCTGCTTCGGCAGCTCCTCAGATGATGTTTTTCACCTAGGAGCCCACATCCCCAAACTTCCTCAAGGTCAACTTCGATGGGTCGGTGCTGAATAGTGGTACGCGGGGCGGTGCAGGCTTTGTGATACGGGACCCGCATTCCAGGGTGGTGGCGGCAAGCGGCTGCCAGCTATTTGACACGACGATTCTAGAAGCAGAGTTGCGAGCAACCTGGGCGGCCCTTTGACACGCGCAGGTGGTACTGCAGGCCCGACCGATCATTTTGGAGGGCGACTCGACCACTGTCATTGGATGGATTCAGAGGAGGTCGAGGGGTGAGAGCACAGACCACCCTCTGATCCGAGATATAGGGATGATGATAAGAGATGGGGGGCCTTCGGGCCAAGCATGTATTCAGAGAAGCCAACAGGGTGGCTGACTGGGTGGCTACCTATGCGGCCTACCATTCAGGGTATACCCTTTGTTCCGGAGAGGGGGAGTCGCCATTGGCACTCCGCGAACTATTGTATTTTGACTTTATTGGATGTATTCGTACATGTGCTGTATGAAACACCCGTTTTAAGCAAGAAAAAAAAAGACCTTGCCATTAGAAAGTTGTTCAAGTCAAATTACCAATCCAATTAGTTTTCCTATATCTTGTTTGAATCCATTGTAAGCTGAATTTTATATAAACTTGAATTAGGTCAAGATACATATATTGAATCGACTCAATTGTTAATCTAACATGGTTGGCTTGGCTCATGTTGGAGTGCAATTTGCAATGCCTTGAATCGAATTTTCTTATATGGATAGTCCGACATACTTACGCACGTGACATGATGAAGAAATGGTAATATTTCAATGGGTCAAGCCTAATTGCAGACCTATTTGTGGGCTATATTGATTTATTCGTGCTAATTTTATTTTTATGAAACTAATTTTTTTCATATGAACTTTCTCCAATGAAGCTAGATAATAGTTATATTTCAACTAACCAACTCATATGCACACTCATAACTTTGGTACCCGTTTGGAACCCAGACCTGATCCGCACCCTACCTGAACCCAATACAAATCAGGTACAACATGGGTCCAATTATACCTGAACCCAACCCGTAGACTTGACTCATACTTGGATCAGTATCCCAGTTGATACTTCACCATAAAGAGTTCTGACAAAAGCCTAGTCGTTGAACCTCCGATGCGTGAGCGGTCCAGGATTAATGAAACCTGGACCAAAACCAACCTAAGAGCACTCTGTGCTGATAGATTATTTATTAGATAGAAATGGGATCATTTGTATTTGTCCGTTTAATGATTTCAAGAAATCTCAGATAAGTAATGCACGAAAGAGGGGAAACAAAAAGAAGAGAGGTAGCCATTAATCCAACAGGCCCCACACAATTAAATATTTTTCACCTCACTGCTTATTAAAAAAAAAATTGAAGGTTACCAGCAACCTCCACTCATATGAACAGGCTGGTCAGGTTTACCACTTTAGCTGTAACTACCGGCATCAAAGAATGAAATAGGTGATTGTTGAGTTTCATAATATCTAGGAACATTGTCATCAATTAAGCTGCAACCCAACGAAAGAAAAAAAGTATTAAAATATGATCATCTGTCACCAAGCCAAAATGCAATCCCTTGCAGTCTTGGGTGTCATGATGGCCCATATCTGATATAGGAAGATCAGCGGACGAGAAATGTTTGCCTCACCAGTAACTAATATCTAAGCAAAACCTTGGGATCAATTTGTCGGCCTCCGGCAGAGGCTTCTTAAATTAACTTTTTCCTGGCATTGGCATGGACAATCAGATAGTAATGAATATGATCTTACTAGATCCCCGGGTCCTGTCAACTAATAACTACTGAAACATCCTTGTTCAGATAATAGTTACCTCAGTTTGATCATGATCATATCGGATCTGGAAGAGACACCTGCAGCCCCTTATATCATGCATTTTCCTTTGGATTTCCATGACATGTGCATCATAGTATGCAGCTTGTTCAGTTGTTTCCTGAAGTGGGAGTTCGGGAAGAAATAAATTACTGGTGACGATGTAAAAGAAGGGATTATATTTGTTCTTAAAAGACATACCCGAAAACAGAGGACGAGGCCCCCCACTGCAACCTTTAGACATTCAGAAGACTCAAGAGGAATTGAGCGCTCTCGGACTGCTTTCTTGACGTTCACCCATTCATCCTCCTCAGCACCAAATCCTTGATATCTCACACGAACTTCCTAGAATACCATGAAAATTCATTAAGATAGATTACAAACATACCAATGAGCATATGACTATCAGATTGCAGCATTAAGGATGAGTTAGAAGCAAGAATTTTTAACAATATTTGGCAATTTTTCTGTAACACTATAACAACTTTTCTCTAGAAGCTCCCCACATGTATAACATAAAACAAGAAATGACAGTTTAGGAATATGACTGCAAGGAACAAAGATATATCGGAGAACCAAACATTATGGATTAGCACTAGGCCGACAAAATTGGGTTATATGTGATATCTGCTAATAATGTTTTAATTATACATGCATCAAGCCATATACTTCGTTTTTAAGCACATTATTTACAAGACGCGAGAAGCACATTGTTGCAACAATACAAGAAGTTGGGTTAAAATAGAACTTTTATTATATCACATCAGTAAACAAGTAGTCCAATGACAAATCTAGCCCGGATTTTCTAGAGCATGCCTTGATACTAACGGGGAAAGAATTACTTGAGATGAAATATTTTGTGCAAGATACAATTTATGTCACATGAATGATTGCTTTGGAGGCATCTTGCATGGTCAGCATTTATCAAAGCAAATATCATGATCCAAAGAAGGTAGGTTTCTTCCCGTTCTAGCACAAGAATCAGAATGATGGTTCTTAGCACGTGCTGCAAGTGTAATTCACATGTGGAGATTCAACATGACAAGTAAACCAAAGTGAAATCATTTAGGATATTATGTCTTCGACAAACTATTAGGTCTCAGAGTTAAGATTTATACAGAAAAAATACATAAATTAATTGGATTGGTGCTCCTTACGAGTTCACCAGAGCTAAGAACTCTGTGCGCGACGAAAGTAACAACATCATACCTGCAGTAGCAGAAAAAGATTAATAAAAGATATTCAAAAAAGTCAAGCAATAAATTAACAGTTAGGTTCTGTATTTATCTGTTTTGTGGGTCAAGAATTGTTTGCCAGAACACCAGCGTTATGGGTTGCATACAGTTGTGTTGTCCATCTACATACTTAGAAGAGTTATTTCATATATGATGTGTAATATAAGAGGGGCTATGGCCTACCTTATTAGTCAACTTATTGCATTACTTGTTTATTGATCTCAATATATAGGACATCGGTGCTTAATCAGTCTATCAAGTCGAAGGATGTCTAATGAACAAGTATTACCATTAAGATGTTAAGACCGCTGGCCTTATTAATATCTGATGATTATCAAGCATCACATTATTAAGACTGTTTTGGCAATGCTTGACAAGAGCAGATTCAAACCAACTTTTTCATTTGTATTAGCCTTAATCATATTGGAATTTTCTAGGATCTAATGCACAATTACACGATCAAGCAGTTTATATGAATTATTGCACAATTGATTATCATGCTTCATTTACTTTCTCATAATGTCTCATTGAGGTGCTTTGGGAGTTCGTTGAGCAAATGAAAGAAAAGAAGATACAAACTCAATAAAATGGGGGGGAAAGAAGGAAACAAAGATTTTCTTTAGGAAAACAAAGTTATTAAAGATGAGCAGAAAAGTAGATAAGCTACAGGTTGATCTAATCCACTTGCATCTTTTTTTTTTATACTCCCCTCAAAACCACCACCTAAAGTGGAAGAAATAATTATAAGCCTTTCCTCTCCTTTTTTTAAAATTTTTAAAAAGTTCCTCTCTACCAGCTTTCTTTTCTCTTCTATCAACAACCAAATGAAATATGAGCCTCTCATGTCTTCTCTGTCAGAAATAGGTATATTCTTAGTAGCCAGAATCCTCTGCCTAAGGTAACACACCTGCTTCGGAATATTCCAAGAATCTTGTGCATGCACCCGCTTCCTAAGCACTACCTTACTAAAAGTGCTTTTAAAGTATTTCCCTGCTGCACCCACTCCCACTCTTCCTCTTATAGCAACTACGGCCCCCTTTTTTATGATACCTTGTCTTTGTGACTTTCTGCATCCTGCGTTCCTTAGGGCATGATCTAGATTATCATCACTTTTCTTTGGGCCCCTTCATCATAAATCCCCCTAACCTCTCTAGTTCTTCAACTACAAGTCCTTCAGTTCATTGAAGTCTCTCCGACTTGCCTCACCCTCTCATGTCAGTCATACATAATCTAAGCATGGCACATTTACTTCTCTTCTGTGCCTTCTCATCTTGTCTTTCCCTCCAAACAGTTGTCAATTGTTTTGGCCAACCCCCATCTGCTGTTGCTTTGTCCATGTCTACTCCTAATTTTGTCCCCAAGATTTGTCTATTGCTATTCCCTCTGAATAATCCCCTCTTTCAGCTAGTCCTTATCAGATGAGAATAATGATACTGCCCATTATGTTGCATAATAATGCACATGGTCCTCATTATATGCTTAGAATTTCTTGAAATATGTAAATATTGTTGCACTGTTTAAACTTTCAACTTTAGCCTAAAAACTCTCTCTCTATTCCTATTGGACCTTATAAGGAACTGGCTATAAGGATTAAACAAACAACACATAAGCATCTTCATATGAATCTAAATATTTATAATTTTCCCAATGATCCACTTGCAAGGGCATAGGGATTTTGCTGCCCCCCCCCCCCCCCAACCATCCAAGAAAAAACAAAAAGAGAAAAATCTAGCTCTGCCCCTGGCATTAGTAGCCCATGGAAAGATAGTCAGGTCGACAGTCTGACTTTTGCACATGAAGTCTAAGTTAGTCAAAACCAGGTTGAAACCCAAATGTACATTAAAATGCTGAAGAGAATGCTAATATTACAATTTTACTAGCCAGTTCAATTATAATAAGCATTAGAGCTTACCATATTCGAAGGAAAGAGATCAACATGCTTTGGATGAAATATTATGTAGTCAAGAGTGAAACTTAACAAACTTATAGTAGATAGTTAGAGAAAAAATAAATTAAAGGAGGTGAGGCTCTGTGTCTGCCCCTCCTCAAGTTAAGAGAGAGAGGAAATTTTTTCTTGAGAGACAAATCCTGCTTGCGGTCTACAGATGAATGCAAATCTGCATATATGGAGTTGGAGCACAAGGAAAGCCTTATAAAGTGAGTACCATGCTCCATCTATTGATGATCTAGCTTCAAACTCCAACTCCGTTTCATCAGAAACATTCTCTCCTGTAGCTGAACAAAAATCCAAAATAAAAAAGATTGTTTCAATTCTGATATGTCATGAACAAAATATACAACATTAACTGGGCAGTACTTATAAGACCTATATAATATCAGAAAACTGCTGGCTTAGAAGGTTAAACAATTTGCATTGTCTATGACACTAAAACTATTACTAACATTATCTGGGATTGGGTGGATCCCGATCCAGCATGCAGACAAATTTATCACAACTGAGCATATCAAGTATTTATATCTATATCAGTGAATTGGTTTGAGGCACCTAATGAAGCAGATGCCTCCAAGATCAGCATGGCTCTTGAGGATGAGCATCAAATTCAAGAAGAGACTGGTAAGAATATTGTTTGGAATGTGTCTGATCATTTAAATTAGCATTCTAAGTATTTGGTAAAAGATTGTGGAAAAACAATACCTATTAAATAGTGAAACAAGTTAGTTGACATTAAAAGCCATAAGTCAATGGACATATATTTGTCTTAGGCATGGAAAGTTGAAGCAAAGTCAGGCTGAGAACCTTCCAGTCATGTACTTTTGTTGGTTGCATCGACATCTTGAGATCCTAATGGTATAAGTCTATGATGATTTTTGACATTTCAATATGATATGATAGGGAGGTGGTAATCACGATACCCAGAACGGAATATGGTCAAGCATTAGCATTGTAACATTCATGTAGTGAGGCATCATATTCAAATAACAATCTATAGATAGTTTGAATTTTTCAATGCAGCTATGTTCGTTTACATATTCCTTTATTTATCAAAGCATAACCCTCATATTTGACTGCATCGTCGGCAGTACGACAGACAAAGTAGCATTTCATTATGGAAACACAGTTGTTTTTGCATCACTTTCACTTTTCCTATTTCTGTAATTAGATAACAAAAAATTTGTGTTGACTTTTTTCTATTCCAAAAATTAAACATGCTCATCGTGTTTGGCTATTATTTATTTTTCTTAAACAAAATCAAAAACCAATCCTTCTTTCAACCATTGGCAAGCCTCTGCAAGACCCACCACCTTCTCAGCCACCTCCTTAGCCCTCCTCGAGTAGTGGACCTTGACATTGACATTGGAGAGCAGAGCCATGAGAGGGGAGGGGATTCTAGGGTTTTGGAAGAAGGGGATTGGAGTTTAAGGGTGCCAGAGAGGAGGGGAAGGTGGAGGGTTAAGTGGAGGGCGGGGAGGTGGTAGCGGTGGCGGCTGTGGGCAATAGTGATGGCAACAATAATAAAGATGAGGTTGAGATCCATGCAGTGTAGAGAGAGGTCACCAAAGCGGAGGGGAAGGACAGAGGAGTAAGACTAAAGGGTGGAGATGGTTGGTGGTAGTGGCGGCAGCAACCATGATGATAATAGAGAGGAGAGTAGGGATCCATATGGTGTGGATAATTTGCTTTCACTTTGCAAGAAATCATGATAATAGTTTCTATATATAGAAAATAATAGTACAAAACATACTTTTGTCTCCATGTTCGTGTTCTTATTTATAAAAGCAAAAAATAGGGGGGAAACCATGTTCGTGTTTTTATTTATAAAAACAAAAAATAGGGGGGAAAGCAATGCCAAACATGGCCTAAGCATGGCATTAATTAGGAGGTCAGCATGTTATCATCCAACACAAATCACTTATGTCTTACTTGAGACTTAAATAACAGACGTCGGAAGCTTATATGATGCAGGGCAGATCTAAAATAAGAAACAATGATGTAAAGCACCTTTAGCAAAGTCTGAAGAACTTTCAGGTGCACTGTTTGAAAGGCTTGTGTCTGAGATATTAATAAGTTCTTTCGGAGGACTAGGTGAGAAGGTAACATCATTTGCTTGATGTTTCTTCTTACTCTGGAACCACTTCTGCACCTGATACATGGTTCATAAGCAGACATTAATGTGAAATAGCTCGTGCACTACAAGCACAGTGATTACAGTGTGGGGAAAAACCTGTTTCATCTGTATAGTTCTGCTTCCCGTTCGACCTGAAGCAACACTGAAACAGAATTCCTCGAATAAGAGAAAACATTGTTAACATGAAGCCATAAAAATGATATCTAAAAGAAAACATCTAGAAGTTTCCCCTCCAAGGATAAGTGACTACTACAAATAATTAATGTGCAATAAAACTGTAATCAATAAACAGAACACTTGAAAGAATGCCAAGATAAAGTAGAACTCACTTCAATTCTTCAGTAAGTTTCTGAAGGAAATCCTGCTCTGCATCTTTGTTCTCAAGTAAATCCTCCATCTGCCTGATCTGTTAAAGAGAAGAAAAAAAGTAGTAGGTGTTATCTATTGATGACTGTAAGGTATTAACTTCCAACAAGTGTTCTGAGAACATAGGAGCCCATTTATAATTGAACATACTATGAGATCTATCTTGTCATTTAAGTAAATAAGAAAGCAAATACAATAAGTATTCATTTGTAACTGCGAGAAGGATCAAATTCCTATTATTTATTGGCTCTAGCCAGCTGTAAAAATACAATCTTTAAATAAAATAGGAGAAATATCAGTGCAACAATAAAGGAGTTTTGGGAACAAAAAACACTCAAAAAAAGCATCGCAGCAGTGGCAAACCCTGGGAAAAGTAGTATTTCTTCAAGTTTTCCTTTATGGGCCGCCAATTGCAGAGAAATGACATGTAATAAACAGGCATATGCAGTTTTTTCAACCTCAGGCATTAAAGGAAACTTAATAGTAGGAAGGACTGCAGAAGAGCATATATAACAGGATTTTCCATTGGCAAAAGCAGGTTAGTGCTGCCTACTACATTACGGTGGATTGCCACTTCCAACTGATGCATTTCTGGTCTGCATAGTCCATAAAACTATGATGACATGTCAACAAAGCACGCATTTATATCTTAGGGTGCACGCGAAAAATTAGCAAGAATAGGGGGAGTAAAAACAAGCATCAAAAGGAAAAGAGAAGAATTGTAATATTAATTTTCATGTTGTAGCCTTCTGCAGGTTGCAGAACATAACCAAGAACACAACATTATGGTGGAATTAGCTATAGAAAAAAGAAAGTCCACCAAACAATTTTGCTTGGTTGGATTACCGAACAAACAAACGAAGCCAAATAAAAATTTATAAAAATTTACTCTTTAGTCAGCACCACATAAGTCAATCTTAAAAAAGGAGAAAAATATTTTAATGGATGATGCATTTCCAAACTGGAATTTTTGAACGTATTGAATAACAATATTCTTGCAATACACAGAACAAGACAAAAATCTCATACAGGAACAATTCTATCATCAACAAACATCTGCCGAGTAAAAGAAAGAAGGTCCTCTGTTCCCCTTCTCGATCACCAAACCAAAACCCTCTCCAGGTTCATACATTGATTGAGAACCACATTCCACTATCAAACATCTGATCCATCCAAGATTTCGCAGCTAGCAAGAACACTTTGCGAAGAAACTCCAAAACAAAAACATCATAGCAGCTTCCAATAAAAAACCTAAAGCATACGAATCAAATGCAAATGAAAGAAAGCATCCAAAAAAGAGAAGTCAAGCAGATACCTCAGGAAAAGAGATTGCTCCAAGAGACCGACCAAGATAAGAGATAGACAAAGATATTACCTCGGACCTCGTGAAGCGACTGCTCCGACCACGTTTCCCCATGTGATCGGAGACCGAAGGAGAGGCGAGGAGATTGAGAACGGTCAGGAGGTTCGGAAGGAGGGATTTTTCGGAGCTCTTGAACGCAAAACCTTCGTTCCTTCGACGCGAAGGAAGAGAAAGAGAAGAAAAACAGAGAAGATAAATAGGATGAGGAGAAGGGGGAGAGTAGAAGAGGAGGAGGAGAAGGCGGGCGGATACGGGGCTTAAGAGAGAGTTCAGAGGGGAGGGGAGGTCTCAGGAGAGTTGGTTCTCGTGGGGGTGCATTGTTTGCCGCTTCTAGAAGGGGGAGGAAAGAGAGCGCATTCAAAATCGAGTAAAATATTAAAATTTAGAGCGTGTTAGTAACATGCGCCCAATAAAACTAGAAAATAAAAATTTCACACTATCCGTAATAGCTTTTCTTCATTGGCCCGAATAGTGCTTCAGAATGGCTAGCTACGTAGACAGCCACCTAATCTGTAGCCTCATTAAATTTTCTAAATATATGCTTAGCTTTGAAAGCCACCTCATCCCTCACCATCATCCAAATGTCTTGAAGTAGAAATACCACCACCCTTTTTGTTGTGTTATCTACAAATTTGATACATACACTGAAATCACTAAAAATAGATGCGCTCAAAAGATGGTTTGAAAAAAATAAATGTCACCTAATATCCAGTCAATTTTATACATAAAAGCCTTGTATGCTTCTTATTTACAAATCAATTTAGTAAAAAAAGTGCCCAACATAATTAAAAAGAGATCATTCTACTAACTCGCTGAAGAATAACCTTGCCAAGAAATGAAGGTGCTAGCAATAAGCCTCAACTCTGCTTTCTTTCTCTGCACCTCACCATTCTTGTCGATCCTGACATCATCAGCAGCACAATTACAAATCTCTCGATATCATTGCCATCCTTTAATAGCTAAGAGGCCCTCGCTTATGCTGCTAGCATAGTCAAGCGCCCCAACACTGCTAAGAATCATGCACTTCCTCCTACTGCCATCCACTCATGGTGTTGATGTTAATGTGAGGATCTGTGCGGGCGTGTGTTTAGTCCCACATCGCTTATTCTCTATGTAGATCTTGGGTACTTATATAGGATCAAGGAACCCAAATAATACCTTCCGGCTAGCCATTTTGGGTGAGGTCTTGGGTTGTTACAAATGGTATCAGAGCAGACCCGGCCCATAACCTACGTGGACTAGGAAACACCGCAATACAGATCTATTGAGGCTAACCACGAGCCGATCGTGATGTTTGTGCTTAGATTTCAATGAATTTGAATCATTAGCCTGACGAGGACGTCAGGGCTTGAACGGGGAGAGTATGTGAGGACCCATACGAGCATGTGTTTAATCCCATATTGGTTATTTGCTGGGTAGATCTTGGGTACTTATATAGGATCAAAGAACCCAAATAATACCTTCCGGCTAGCCATTTTGGATGAGATTCTAGGTTGTGACAGTTAATGATTACATTACCAACATAGCAGAATTCTTAAACTTAGTAGAGAAACCCCGAATTCATCATCCATGTTCAAGTGGAAGGAGCAAGCGATGGTAGGGATCATGATGACTCTGAAGGTCATCAATACATAGCGAGTTGCAATTTGTTTCAAATGGAAGAGGTACCACAATTTGATGCGGTGCCTCTCATGTGGAGAACATGACTTGCTTGGAGTTGGGGTGCATGGAAGTTGCCTAGTTAGCGAGACTTCATGAAGTGAATTCGAGCCCCAGCATAGGGAGGACATTATGTAGTGTTGGATAAAGGAAGAAGACAGGCCAAGTGGTTATAAGGGATGATAAGTAGGTCGATGGTGATGGTGGGGAGGTGGTCGGCGATGCTTGTATGGCTAGGGAGAGTTGGGAGAAGGATAGGAGCTAATTAGAAGGAGTTGAGGAAGAGCGAGGCTATTAAAAGCTTCAAGCTTGAGATTGGAGAGGAAAGAAAGAAAGATGAACAGGCTGTCGAGCCTTTTCTTTTTTCTTTTTGTTAATTTAACTCCAAAAACACTCCTTACTTGGTTGGAGTTATATAGCTAGACATCCAAGACAAGTTCAAATGGAAGGACAAAAGGGCTTTGTCATCGTTCTCTAGGTGCACTTCTATGTAGTAGAGAGAGTCTACAATGGAATGGAGATTAAAGGTAACTCCATCCCTAACTTAGAATGATCTCACTTATATATATATTTCAACAAATGGTCGTCCACTAATCTATTAAAGTAAACTTAATTCAATGTGTCCGTTGTAATTTAAGTCGTCCTTTGTTGGATCAAATTGTAAATGGTGACAATATGTTTTTATATATAATATCAATAGAATATTGGATGTGATTCACAAAAAAACCTGAAAGGTATTGGTTATTACAACAATTCTATGTAAGAACTTTGTGCATGAGATAGTTTACCACCTACCAGTGTCATACCAACATTGTAGATTGATTCGTCTCCATAAACATATAAAATAGCCATTGAATGGATGGAGTGAAAATAAGATTTGGTGTCCTATAATATGCATGATTAGCATATTGTTGGACGATAATTCTCGAGTACGTACTACTGTTTTAGAGTCGCCTTTGGAGCCAAAGATCTAGCATATGGAATTTTTTACTAGGAAAGTGCATAGGAGTTGGTTACTTCAGGATATAGTTTCTTGTTTTTGTTTTTTTTATCTAGCACCCCCCCCCCCCCCCCCCCCCCCCCCCCTCCCCCCATTTAAAAAAAAAAAAAAAGGTTTAGGGGGAACCCCAAGCTGATTGCCAATCCCAGTTTAGCAAACATGCTCATCCACAACTATTATCCTAATTACATGGAACATCAAAATCAACCTTAAAAATTGGACACATAAAAAGAGAAAGGTATAACTACATAAATATTTTGGCTCCAAGTAATGCAAAGGGCTTGCAATTCCTGCATGAGAAAAGGTTCTCATGTCGTGTGGCTCGAGAGAGTTGGTATAACTTAGGAGCATTGGTGCAATGCATGTGGACCGTAGGGAAAGGAGATGCCAAGCCAGCATTTATTAGCTCGAGAATTTTTGTCGTGTGCACTTAAAAGGTTGGCATGCATGTATGGATCTTGTTCAATATAATGAAGTATTAATTGAATGACTATAATATCAGCAATAAAACTATACTTAAAATGCATTTGATAAATATATTTTCAATTAATAGCATGCCTTTTTCTTCTCTCTTTACCTGCGTCAAAGATTATGTGGATGGGTGTATTAATTCGAGGGGGGTGGGGAGATGTATATGAGAGGGAAGGGAGGTATATGTCTGAAATGGCGTTTTATAATGAAGAATCTATGAGTGGAAATGCAAAACTACTAGAGGTGAAGATGCATGAATCTCAACAAGTTACATGCAGAAGGACGTGTCCTTTTCTTTTGGTATAGAGAAATGTACTCTACTTTAAATTAATGAGAAAAAAGAAATAACTATATCAAGAAAATGCAACACCTTCATGCTTATATCTTTACATCAGCCGGTATTTCTATTTGTCTCTGAGTTCTTGCAACTCTAACCAACCTAGCTTGGTATAGAAACTGTAGTCCTATATTTTGGTCTCCATCCGGATGCAGTATTAAGATCTTAATCAGTATCTCTACTATTACGTACAGAGTGAACGGCTTGGATTTGGGTCACGGCTGTTAGACTTGGCTGCATGGAAGCTATTGCCTTTTCTTTTAAGCAAAAATCGATTTAATTTTTATATTTTTTGCGACTTGGAAAATATATTTCACATATCAACGAGAGAATGCAAGCCAATGTTAGTCCAGGTCTTTCTCTGTATCCTGGATGATCAGGTTGACAGCAAGTTCAGTACCCTCCATCAAGGATCTAACTATTCATAGTGAGAAGCAAATAAGGTGGAATTGAAGTAGAACGAATAGATGTTGAATAAGTTACGTTTCAAATGATAATAAATATCTGATTACATTACTTAGTAGCTGATTGAGTATATCAACCTATCAAATTTCAGATAGACCGGTCTGAGAGTTGCGCCCTAAGAAACATCTATTCCTACTCTTACAAAGCTGGGATTCCATCAAAGAAGACACCCCTTTTGCTATGCCATGCAGCGGTTGTCAAACGTGTTAAAAGAGAAAACTGCGACTTCTTCTCCCTTATGATATGACTCAAGCTTAGCTTGGTGGCCATACCCCTCTAATCTATAAATAGAGGTCCGAGGTTTGATTCCTAAATAGTATTATTGCTTAGGATCTGTTTGGAAAATCCAGTAGAATTAGGCTAGATTTCTTGCTGAATTCATGGAGCCAATAATTTATTTGGATGGAGCCTATATCTATTGGAGTTTTAACTTAGAAAAAAAAAAAAATGAAAAAATCAAAACCAATCTTGTCCCCTATTTGTTAAGTATTTCGAAGTTTTTAAAACTCTTTTCTTGTTTAGTCCCACATTGGATTTGTGGAAGCAAGTCTTCTTGCTTAAATAGTTTTTCTTTCTCTATAAGCCTAAATTGGGCTATATGGGATTAGTTGGTGAACACGTGGGTGAGCCTTAATATTCTTCTTTATGTTTTTTCTAAATTTAAACCTTTTGTATAAGATTGTTAGAGTTTTAACTTAGGCAAAAGATTTAAATTTCCAAAAAAAATCAAAACCAATCGTATCTCCTATTTATTAAGTATTTCAAAATTTTTAAAACTCTTATCTTGTTTAGTCCCACATTGAATATGTAGAAAGCAAGTCTTCTTGCATAAATAGTTTTCCTTTCTCTAGCAATCCAAATATCGGGCTATATGAGATTGGGTTGGTGATCGCGAACGCGCAGCTCGACTTAGCTAACTGTGCTCGTGCCCGTGGCATTTGAAGAAGTCGATCTGGTCAAGCCTCTCTCTAGCAATCATCCTCGATCAAAAAGAATCAGGTTGAGCCAGATTGTTATACATTGAGGATGAGATTACCGCAAACCTGCACATAAGGAATGACTCATGTTCTTAAGGCAGTGTATAACACATGCCTCCATCCAGATATGGGTAGGCCAGTAACCCTGATTTTGTAGAAAATTTAGTCTAATACTTTTAAATTTCCTAAATATGCTCCTAAGATTAATTTTTCCTCATATATGAGTGGAAATCTCCCCTCCAAATGAAAATCATGAGATATTTATATACAAATGGAAGTCCCCTCTACTACAGGAAAATGGGCCTTTCCTGACGCTTTTCTCCTGATGCTAAGAGGAAGCGTTGGAAAAAAAGGGACCGCACCAAAATTTGCCGACGCCTCAATTAAGCGTCGGCAATTTCGAAGAATAGACGACGCGCAAAAGTATCGTCATAACCTTGCAGAAAAGACCGATGCTTTTTAAAAAGCATGGGGAATAAACGATGCTTATTAGCGTCGTTGTATTCGCTTTCCTAAGATGATTATAAGCGTCGTCAAAAGTCAAATTCGCAATAAAACCAATGGCCGTCCCCCTCCTCCTCATTTTGCATCCCGATCGATCAAGCCCTAGCTCCTCTGGCTCCTCCTCCCTCCTCTCCGACGACGAGCGACCGATCCTTGTCCTCTCCGGCGCCGAGCGACATCCGACGCCAAGCTTCTCTCCTCCTCCCTCCTCTCCGGCGCCGAGCGACCGTCCGCATCCTTCTCTTTTCCTTCCTCCTCTCCGACGACGAGCAACCAACCCTTATCCTCTCCGGTGCCGAGCGACGTCCGACGCCAAGCTCCTCTCCTCCTCCCTCCTCTCCGGCGCCGAGCGACCGTCCGCATCCTCCTCTCCTCCTTTCTCCTCTGCGGCGCCGACCGGCCGACCCCATCTCTCTCCGCCTGAGAAAGAGGTAAATCAAAAGATTTTTAGAGGCAAAAATAGGTTACAAAAATGAAGCTTTTTGTCCGGTACCAATTTGTAGCTTCCATTTTAATTTCTTGTTTCCATTCTCTTTTCTTGTATTTTCCTGTAGAGTCATGCTGGAGGTCTCATGTCCATCGAGAGTTATCCGATCCCACCAGTAGATCTTAGCATGAATCTTAAGGAACTTCCCTTCGAGCTTGTTCAAATACGGTTTTTGGCATAGCCATTTTTTATTGTTTGAGCTGAAGTGGTCTTCTCACGTATTTTACCTTCAGAAGACCTCTTTTTGTGCATTTGAATGCTCCATGATTTTAATTTCGCTCTTAGTTTGGAGATGTGGCAAGTTTAGGGTTCTTTCTCAGCATCATATGGGCCTAATTTTGTGTATGATTTTTGAGTATTTTTCATAGCACCGGGAATCTACCCATGTTGGTACCCAAAAAAAAAAACCATGTCTGTGAAAGATATAGACACATTTCCTTATAAAATGTAGCTTATAGAATTCTTGCCAAATTATTAGTGAATCATGTGAAGCCCTTGTTAAGAAACCTCATTTGCCCCAGGCATGCTGCTTCAATGGCTGATTGTAATATTTATTAGGTGCTTTCTAGATTAATGGGCTTTCCTAGAATGTGGATCCAATGGATCATGACCTGCATATCAACTCCCACCATCGCAGCTTTTTATTAATAGGAAGCCTAATCATTGGTTTAAAGGTAAGTGTGTGGCATTAGGCAAGGGGACCCCTCATGATCCTAATTATTTAATTTATGTTCTCAAGTTCTTAATAATGTCCACAATAGAGTGGGGTGGTTGCATAGACTAACAAGGATTTAGTATCACCCTGATGGATCTAAAATTTGTCGCATATCATATGTTGATGATGTGTTCATGATTACTAAAGCTTCTCTTGATTATTGTGTTGCTAATAGGAATGTGTTTGCCAACTACTGGGATCCCACTTACCAAATGGTTAATACTGATAAGTCTATCATTACTTTCCCAAGTGAATGCATCCTAAATTGCAAAGACCAGTGGCCCATAGTTTACACATTCAGATAGGTCAGTGGCCTTTCATGAATCTTGGGGTTCAAATTGCTGGTATTCAGCTACCTATGGGTAGTAATTACTTCTTGATAAAAATTAAGCCAAGTTCGGCGGTTGCAAAGGAGAAAAATTCCTAGAAATGCTTCTTAGTGCTGGAGAAATATTAAAAATATTTCCCAGGCAGTCAACAAATCAAAGGTAGATTAGGGCCCTGCATCTTCATCCCACTTTATTATGGATTACATTTCTCCCATTGCAAAAAATTAATTTCTTGACAATGTTTATTGGAATATGCATGCCATTACTAGTTTGCAATTTTCTCTCTATATTCCTTGTTTTGTTCTTTGTTTTTTTGAGTAAAGGTGACAATAGTCGCCATCATTTCATTGATTTAATGAAGTGATACAAAAGGGAAGAAAAACAAAGTGAATTCGGGAGTTTTAGGCCTCCCAAAGAGTAGGCCTAGAACTTTCTGGGAGGATTTGGGCAGTACAAAGTAGTTTTCAATTGCAAATTCTAGCCATCCACATAACATTTTCTGCATTGCAATCCGAGCTTCACATTGCACGCTCTCTATACATTGGGCCAAGTTTATCTGATTATAGTGTCCAGGTACAGTTTTCGAGGCGCCGGCTCAACAGACTTTCAATTCTTTTTCTTTATTCTTCTTTTGATGAATATCCTTGATTCTTTCTGTGCATACTAAGTAACAACATGCCGTAAGAAAAACGATTCAGAGATGTTGAGTTTCAGCACACATCCGTGGGATCTTCTTCCGATCAGTCCCTGCCGTCCCAGCAGCCTGACGAGCCCCAGCAACAAGAGTTCCATACTCAGCACGAGTCACAGTCTGAGCACGTGTCACCTACTGACTGTCCAGACATGGATGACGTGCATATCCAGGGTAATTTAATTTACATTTTATATATTAATTTTTCTTACAATCTAATTATATTAAATCATTTGCTTTTAATGTTTTAATTAATGGATATTTTATTTTATTTTTATAAATGGACTAGGAAGAGTGAGGAAGACACGAGGACCCACTCGAACACGGGACGTGTGGAATCTACATGAGGATGAGAAGATCGTGGTCCATTGCAATGAACTGGGGCAGCCTATTAAGAGGGCTGCAAGCATTTTATCGACTTTTCTAGAATCGGTTGCACGGAAGGGTCAATTGTGTCCGCTCAACTAGACAAAATAGAATGAAATGCTTCCTTTGTATAAGATTGAGCTTCTTAAAATTATTGAGGTAAAGAATTGAATTTACTTACTATCACAATTTTATTTTTTGATTTAACATTATTATAACAGTCTTTAATTACTTTGGTATAGCGTAAGTTTTTGTTTCTTAAAGAGAGCCATGAGTTGGTGCTGAAGTCCGTCAACCGCAAGTGAAAAGAATATAGGGCCAAGTTAAAGGCGGACTGGAAGTACGATGGTATGACAGAAGAGGAGGTTGCCCATGTTTGTCCTCCTAATGTAATCCCTCATCAGTGGAGGGAGCTTGTCCACTACTGGTTTTCCGAAAAAGTTCAGGTTGTGTATATTTTTTCAATACCTTAGATCATATTTACTAATAATATATATTACAAATTTATACATTAAATATATTATATTGTTTATTTTTTGGGGGGAAAGACATATTCCAACATTGGCAGAGCTGCACAAGCCTCTCAGACTGTTCCTCATACTTCAGGCTCGATGAGTTATACTAGGCGTAGAGCTGAATTCGTAAGTTTTTTTGAAATTCATTGAAACTATTTTTAACTATTCTATCATACAGCATGTATCAAGATAACTAGGTTACCAATATACTTTTTGTTGTAGATGGATGATAATGGGAGGGAGCCTGGTAAGGTGGAGTTTTATAAGATGACTCACACCCACCGAGATGACAGTTTTGTTTGGGAGGAGTCGAGAGATATAGTTGTATGTAATCATCTTTGAATCTTTCAATGATATTATTATTAGTTCTATTATTGGCATACATTAATATGATCTTTTCTTTTGAGAGATATAGGACAGGGCAACAATTCTTATTTCAGAGCGCGTCGGAGAGTCATCATCATCCGACGCGACCAGCCAAGTCGAAGCTCAAGTGCTCGCTGAATTATTGGGCCCAGAGCGTTATAGTCGAGTAAGGGGTTATGGCGTTGGTGTTACCCCAACTCAGTTGCCTGCAGTAGGCATGTATACAAGAAATGCTGGAGAAGGTAGTAGCAATGCAAAAGTTAGTAGACTTCAGGCAACAATTGAAGATATAAAAGATCGCCATCAGATAGAGTTGGCAGAGCTGAAGCAGAATCAACAAACTTTGCAGTCTCAGCTTGAGCATATTTCATCTATGTTACAGCAATTTCTCCCTCCTCAGGTAAATAACTCTATGTATTTGATGACTTTACATAATTATCACTTATTTTGCATGAGTAATGATTTTCATATTCCTAACTTCTAAAGTTTCTTTTTTTATTGTAGATTCCTGATACTTCAACAGCTCATAGAGATGATGATTGTGCTGAATCTGGTTCCTGATATTTTTTAGACTGTTATCTAAGGAGTTTTATATGTATTTTTCTTATATTTTTTAAAATACATTATAATTCTAAACTTATTATGTAAATTTAATCATATATGACAATATGAATGTTTCGAATTATCTGAATGTTTATCTTGATGTAAATGTAATGCAGCTTCATATTGCTATAATATGTTTCTTAATATGCATTTGTTTTTTTTTTTAAAAAAAAAATACCACTCCCGACGCTTTAAAGTGTCGTTAAAAACCTTTGGCACGGGCTGGCACGCTTTCGCCGACACTTTTAATGCATCGGCAAAACAACGTACGCCGACGCTTCAGTAAGCATTGGTAAAGCCTTGGTTTTGCCGACGCTTTCTTTTTGCGTCAGCAAAAACTTTTTCCACTCAGGTATTGCCGACGCTTTTGCGACGCTTTCTGTAGCGTCAGTTGGGTTTTCACCGACGCTAATAAGCGTCCGTAGAAGCTATAAAAAATGCCGAAAATAACTAGTTTTTTTTATAGTGCTCCGAGTCTTTTAAAGAAATAAATAAAAAAAAAATTCCTCACTGCTTTTATAGTGACTAGGTTATAAGAACTGTAAATTTGCTCATGTATGCGGCGATCAGTTTGCATGACTCTCATGGTCCTTGACCTCAACCATTTCCGTGCTCGTGATTCAAACCACTGTTTCTATCTAGTATTTCCTACATGGTTGTCTACTGGTGCATGATGTGTATCGTTTTATGGCTTATGGTAGAATTTGTGTATACGCAGTTTCATACAAAAATCTGGCTTAAAAGCAAAATCAAAATGCTCCAGTTTTTTTTTATGAATAACTGAGATCAAAACATATACTCACCTAGGACGCTCAAGATAGGTGCCGTTGCATGCATGGCTAGGAGCATTCTAATTACATCAAGAGGATCATCTTCCCATACATGAGCAAACCCATTCATTCGCCCAAGATAAGCAACCTTATCAGCCACCTGAGTCACTTCTCGCAGCTCATCCTGATATCCTGAAACTGATGCAGGAGCAACTGAGAACTATCACCAAAATTGTGGAGTGCATATTTTTGTACTCCCCACGGTCAATCCATTATCCACAAACGAAACCAGTGCTACTAGAAAAATCACCTTTTCTTCTCGTAATCAGTCATGTTTTTTTAGTGCCCTGTACAGGGGCTGCAACGTATGCATGCGAATGAATATCTTATGGATACCATTTAAAGTTGTGAACATCACATTTTCCACCTTGGGCAAAGGCCATTGTAATAATTCAGAACTTCACTCAAAATAGCTATCTAGAAGATATTTTTTTAGATTTTTTAGTCCTGTATAAGTATCCAAAATCTTTTCGGTGAATAATTGATGTGGGACTAAATACACGTTTGTACGGATTCTCACATACTCATCTCATTTAAGTCTTAATATCTTCGTCATACTAAGAGTTTAAATCTATTCAAATCTAATCATAAGCACCACGATCGACCAATGGTCAGTCTTAATGTGTCTATGTTATAGTATTTTCTAGTCTACATAAGCTATCGGCGGAGTCCGCTCTAATATTATTTATAATAATTCAGGATCTTATCCAAATGGCTAGCCAGAAGGTATCCGGCTAAACATACGCTTGCACCTATTCTTATTGGCCTTACGTGAAACACAAGCAAAGCTTGCACAAGAGACAATGCTTGTGAACGCGGTATCCGGTCGTGGGTGTGCATACATCCACAAATATAAGTGCTTTATCTCGATGAAAGTGGAATTTACTGCTTCGGAAAAGGGAGTCCCTGTGAGTAGTTGCCAACCCACCAAGATTTCTATAAGAAAAGGTGATGACTACAGAATCATTGTGCGAGACATCAAAGCCAGCAGATCGAGTGTCTTTAAAGGGAAAAAAAAATCTAGCTCTCCTTTTACCTTTTTCATCAAACAATTAATTAAACTTGGTTTCTCTATTGATCTTGGACAGATATCAGCGGGGCCTATTGATGAAAGTGAAACTCTTCAAAAACTGGATAGATATCATGCAGCCTGAGAAGTTATGATGCGATATGTACAAGAGAAATTAACCTTGAAGAGCAAGCGTGATAATTGGACACTGTTAACCAAACATTGAGAGATGAAGACGTGAACTATTCTTGATAACTGACTTCGCAAGAGAGTTTTGTCTGCTGCATTAATTGGCGGTATAAAGGATATAATTTAGTAATTCAAAAGAGGCTCTGGAATTGCCAATATATTTGGAACGAACAAATTTATGGGGTCAATTGATAAAAAGCCACTTTGCAAGCGTGCAATTGCAAATAAAGTGCCCACTTGCTCATGCTAAACAATCTGGGAAGGTGTTCATATCAACTAATGCAATGAAAATAGCACTAGGTGCCAGCGTTTTATTTGGCCTACCCAGCACTTTGGGCTACTTATATCTCAGGCCAAAGTTACCAGAAAGAAAATCACGCTGTTGTCTTGAGTGTCTCAAATCATGGTAGGTTATTATTATTGGCGTTCAATTTCATGACATGCATAATTTATTTGCAGAGAAAGTGCATTTGATCGGCACGTGAGACTACACCGATTGATTAAATTTTTAAGCTTTAAGATTTTTACCCCCATTGCCGCTAGAATCTGTATTGAGAAGCCTAGGTCAGTCTAAGGCCCCTTTTGGAAAAGCTGTTAGTAGTAGAGCTTTTGGAAGTAGAGCTGTCTGAAGCAGAGCATTTATAAAAAGCTGTTTGCTGTTTGGTAACTATATTTTTAAAGTGCTGCGGCACTTTAACATGTATTTGGTAAACAAATTGAGAAAGTATTTTTGTGTGACAAAATGACCATAAAGGACATTACCAGTATTATACAACAGAGCATAATAAAATATAATACGTATTAATACATAAATATATGATATAATATAATATTAATGTAATGTAATATAATATTATTATAATATAGTACTATAACATTATGTATTATAGAATAATAATTTAATATAATATTAAATTATTTAACATAACATATCAATGTATTATGATATAATATTATATTTATAGTATAATACAATAATAAATATATAAAATATTATAATTATTAGTGTAAATTAATTTTTCATCCTTCTAATGACCATTTATCTCTCTAACAAATTTTCTAACTAGGTGATAAAATTGGTTAAATAATTACTAATATTTTTATTTATTTATTTATTTATATCAGATTATTTGCCACTCACTCATTATTTTTTATTTATTTATTTATTTATTATTTTATTTCATTGAAATATAGAAGGGTCGCCGGCCATGGGTGGTGGCCGGCATGGTGGCTGCCACCGTGGGCAGCCACGAGCTCCCAAAACAAAAAAAAAGAAAAAAAAAGAAGAGGAAGAAGGAACAAAAGCGGCGACGTTGAGAGGAAGAAGAAGATAGAGAGGGAGAGGGAGAGGATGGGTGAGAGAGGAAGAGGTGGGATGAGGATTTTGGAGGAAAAAATGAGATTTAAATGGGGGTATTTTGGTCCAAAAAATAGCTTCCCAACTAAGCTGAAAATAGCATTTTCGGAAAGCTTCAAATTGAAGTTTCTCCAAAGCTGTTTTCAGCTTCCCGCAAAAGCTGAAATAGCTTTCCAAAAATTTTACCAAACACCATTTTTTATCTAAAAGTAATTTTGGAGGACCAGAAAGTGCTTTCTGACCCTCCAAAAGCTCCCCCAAACAGGGCCTAAGCCTGGTGAAGAGATAAGATTGGTAAGCCATGCTTTGAGCTTGGAAGTTGGGCTGAAGAACTAATTAAAAAAAGTTGATGGCAACTGAATTTAAGCTCGGACAAAATGTTTCACCAGACATCATCTTGCCAATCTAAAAATAAAAAGAAAAATTCACTTGTTGGATAATTTCTGCTGCTTAAATCAGCTGGATTTTAAGAAAATAGTAACAATATTAAGAGTGATTGAGTTTTGAGGAAGAAAATATGTGAAAAAAAAAATATACTGGGAGGCCTCCCATCACTTTCTTATGGAACGGGGTGGCTTTAATTGCTCGGCAATAATTTCCACACATGGAGGACACTAATTGCTCCAATTCCATCTTTAATAGGCATTAATTGCCTTTAAATAGGTTTGAAACGGAGACACGTGGCTCTTCCTTATTCATCAATTGGATCAAATGGGTCCTTCAACCAATAACAAGGTAAAGTTGACTTTGGCCGATACAGAGGTTAGGTCGTCGTCAGTCGATACCAAGGTCAAGTTGACAAATATACATCGCATCGAACCTTATATGTTATTTCTTGATTTAGAATAACAAATAGAAACGGTCCATTTTAGATGAAAACACCATGTTTAGATACTGATAATCAAAACTGAGTTGTCAAGTTAGGTAGTTAGGCTATTCTAGTTGCATCAGACTATAAAGTTGGTTGGATCGGATTTAGTAGACTCCAGGGGATGGTTGCTTGTAATGGAACAACGTGGGTCCACAAACAAACTCACTCTAGATATCTGGTTAGATTGATTTCAAAAATGGTCCAGAAAATAAAAATTTGGCACAAAGTAATTTTGATATAGCAATAGCGAGTTCATCTCAGCAAACTAAACTCCTGCTACCACCGAGATGATAGCATGGTTGGAATGAGGCTAAAATTCTACCGAAGTGGCCCAGATTCGAAACACGCGGGCATCGATTAAATGCGGGGAACTGTAACATCGTCAACTGGAGCTGGAGTTGGGACATTCGGGGCTACCATAGGCTCCTTTCCTTTATTTTTACTCTTCGATGCATTCGTTATTACAGGTAGTTCCTACAAAGGATCGGACTAATGACGTATGCTACTAGTCAGGCTCATCAAATGTTGGTTTGTCCGATGGAGTTGCAATTTGGTCTGCCAGTACTTAGGTGATGTTAGTGTGACGTGCTCACACGTGAAAGAGGCCGTCACATTAGTGAGGCTCCTCCGCGGATGGAGAGGATATGAGTAAAACTTGTCCGCCCGTATTGAATATTCTCCAGTGAGGAGGAGACCTAGTGGGGTTGCTATGCGGGCAAGATTCTTCTCACCACCCCCCGCCCCCGCCCCGCCCCGCCCCGCCTGCCCTTTTCCGAAGAAAAAAAAAAAGAAAAAAAGAAAAAAGAGACTAAACTCCTGCTCAGTCCACTTACACTAAATCAAACGGGTTCTTAATGTACTTTGGCACCACCAGAACAAGCTAGCACGATCCTAGATCCGACCAGCTTGACCTGTGTTGACTATTGACCTATTTGACTAAGTAGCGGTAATCACACTCAGCGGTGTTTGAACCCCACCAAAGAAAGCGAAAGCAGCGCCCCCGTCGCCCCGTGGCCAGAGTCCAAGACCCAGGGGCGGGAATACATTGAAAATGGTTTCCGCAAAGACTGACGCCGTCATACCTTCGTGCCGGCCAACAAACAAAACGACCCACCAGATTCACTTCTCGTTTGTATCGACCAGACCTACTACTCGTTTAATCTTCACCACTAGAATCGAATAAATTTACATCCATACCATGCATGCCCCACTAAACTCCATCGAAACCAGAAAGCATAAATAGTGGCAATATCGCAAATTCAGTAGAAAATAAGTCTCACCTTTTTCGCATTTGAAGCTTCAAAACGCCCCCGTTTTTTCCCGGTGGAGTCGTTGGGTCGGCCGTTGCGACTCAGCGAGTCTACTTAACGCCGTCAAGAAAACAAAAGGGGAAAAAGATGAGTGAGTAAAAGAAAAGCTCCTGTTTTCTCGAAGAAGATCTAAACCCTCTCGCTGCCGTTAACCGGCCAAAACCTTCTCCTTCTCTCCTTAGCCCTAAGCTCTGCCGACGGAGCTCTCCACCGACTACTATAAATACCAGCCGGCGCGAGCCGAGTCCAGGACGTAGAAAGAGACGAAGAGAAGAAAGAAAGGAGCAAGAGAGGAAAGAACCCATCAAGCCCGGAGATTTCGCACGACTCCAAGAAAAACCCCAGCATTCTCCACCTTGCTAGGGTTTCCGCGTTCCGAACCCGGGAGCTGCCCGAAATTGGCGAAATCTCGCGTTTCCGCCGGCAAAGGAAGACAGGTGATGATCTCTGCGCAAATTTTTGTCTTGATTCGGTCTTGTTTGTGGTTTTGATTCGGGTATTTTTTGTGGTTTTGATCTGCGGTTGGATCAAGATTCGGTTCGATCCAGCTGCTGCGCTGATCCGTGCCTCAGTTGGTTGCGGATCCGTGAATGGCAGTTCTAGGAGGATTATTTTTTTGTAGTTTTGGGTTAATTGAGAGATTGATCCCTGATTGCTATGAGAATTCGAATCCAGGGGGTTCAGCATTGCTTTGAAGATGTTCGCATTCGGTGGATTTTTTAGGTCTAACCGTTTCTTAAGGAGATTGCCTTCTCCTGAGGCTATAGAATTCATGGCGTCGTCGACCTGGTAGTTCTACAGTACATCTTGAAGTGGAGAGCAAGGCAAGATACGGCATGGGCAACGAAAATCTTGAGGCCGAGGCGGGTAAGGGAATCTTTCTTCTTACTTTTGCCCCATTTCTTCTGTTTTCTTCTAGCCGTCTTCTTGATTTTTAACTGGAACCTGGTTGTAATCAAAATTACTTATTTTATTTATTTTGTATTATATTTAGCCAAGAAGCGATCGGATGTGGTAGTGTGGCTGAACAGCTTGTTCCCAGACTTAAATATGACTAAGGAAGCCTCAGAAGAGGACCTGAGAGCACGGTTATTTGATGGCACTGTTCTATGTCGCATTCTGAACAGGCTGAATCCCAGTTTACTGGTACTAATTGAATCTTTGGCAACTCATTGCTCTTCCAAAAGTGGTCATAATTCTAAAAAGAAATTTTCGTCCTGGTGTAGTATGATTCTGGCCTACATATATTATAATCTGAACTTTTATTACAGAGTCCACGAGGGGTTTATGTTTCCTCGGAGCAGCGGCTGACTGATGTCAAGAAGTTTCTTTTGGCTATGGACGAAATGGGACTGCCAAGTTTCAAAGTTATGGACCTGGAGCAGGTAATCTTGTACTCACTAGAAAACTAAGATTTGAAGCACCAAGATCATGTATCATGTTCATCGTTCTTGATGCACTTATAAATATCTAAATCCTACCTAATAAACTTAAAAAAAAAACTCAAGATGTGTACAGTCTTGCGTTCACTGCACATCTGTATCAATGTAACACCAATTTACTTCCTTTTTAACTCACTTGTTCATGGTTATGCTACCCCTTGTGGGTTCAGGGATCTATCTCTGCAGTTGTGGAGTGTCTTCTGTACCTTAGGGATCACATAAATTCTGAACCTGGAGAAGATGGTATTCATGACATGGGCAAGCCTGGAAGCCAGTTGAGGAAGAGATGGAGACTTCCAGAAGGTGATTGGGCAGCTGCTTTTGAAAACCGTATTCAATGTGGCCAAAATTCTAAGGTTTTTGGAGAGGGGGGGAGGAACTTTGCAGAAACAAACTTGCAGCATGTTTGGGAAAGCCCTGTTATATCAGGTAGTTTTCTTCTGTTTTTACCATTTTTTTTCTCCTTTCTTTTGCCAGGTAATGAAATCAATTTGTTCTATTCGAGGATCTCTGATCTTGTTACTTTATAGAGGGATTGTTGCTGCTAATAACTTGTCTCTGAATGTTAACAATAATATTTCATACTTTGTTAGTTTTTCTTGACCAATAATTTTTGATAGCTTGTAAACATTATGTCATGATGAATATTTGTTCATCTCTATTATGCTTTAGCTCTACCATATCGCTCTGAAACAGTTTTAACTCTATCCCTTGGGTTATGAAAAAGGGGTTTAACATTAATTTACTTTATTTATTTGGGTAGATCCATCAGCTGCATTGTCACATCAGGTCAGGGATAAGTTCTATGAGGTGTTTCAATTAAAACATGGGCATTATTCTGATCATTCCGCTCGTAAGATTTCAGAAATGATGAAATCGAACAGTTTAGAAGTAAGTGCTTTCGTTTTTAGCCTTGAAATCTCTTCAGTTCTATTATGCTATTAATTTCTCTTTGAGCTATTTATGTTCATCCTTTCTTGGTTGCAGAATGCCCCAACCCTGTCACTTTTTAGTGTCATCAATGGGATTCTTGATGAAAGCATTGATAGGAAGAATGGGGAAACACCTCATGTATGTTAATTAGAGGGCAAGCTGCTGGTTTACACTAAAAATACATTTTATTTTCTAATTTTGAACTTTTGATCTGTACTTTCCTGCTTCAAACTGTTGGTTGCTCTTGAAGATTGTATGCTCTTTTCCTCTGCATTGTTTTTTCTTCTTTGTGTAACATTATATTTATTCCCTTTCCCCAGCGTGTAGCATTAATATTAAGAAAAGTTGTGCAAGAGATTGAACGGCGTGTTGCAACTCAATCAGAGCATATAATAAATGTAAGATAAGATGCATCCTAAAATGTATTATGTACATTATTTAATGTTACATTTTTCTTATAGAGTTTGTCTGCAGCAAAATAATCTTATTAAGGCATGGGAGGAGAAGTATCAATCAAGAATCAGAGTGCTGGAAACACTAGCAAATGGGACAAATGAAGAAACTCTGGTGAGTAAGCAGCCGCATCCGATGGGTTGCTTTGCAACGCTAAGATAGTTCTGATGATGTGACAAAATTAATTTTGTGCTTATTGTTTCAGATTGTTATGAACCAGCTCAAGCTGATGAAGGTTCATTTCTAATCTACCCATTACCTGCTATGTTATTCATACAATTGTATTAGAATATCTTGTCTCTTAATAATTTTTTATTACTTACCATTTCATTCAATGAGTTACATGTTTCTTATCTATCTATTATCCACTCTGTTATTCATTTGATTTTTTTAGAATGTCCTAGCTCTTCATAAGTTTTAATTACTCATTATTTCATCCTATCACTAAGAATATCCAATCCCTTGAATTTCTTATAGTTCATCCGCAGCTGCAAATTACAGTTTTTTATTTATTTTTGAATATTAGACAGACATATGAGGTTGAGCCTTGATACAATGTTAAGAGTGCTTCATTGTGACATGGAGGCCATAGGTTTAAAAATGAAAGTAGCCTCTCTGCAGTGGGGTTAAGACTGCATACATCTGACCCTTTGTGGGAGCCTCGTGCACTGGCCAACTTGTACTATATAATGCAAGTGAACCTTTGATATTGCTACAGTGCATCAATTTCTTTAGTGAATCAGCTCTGCTATATAGTCTTTGGGCTCACTTGGGCATGCTCATGCACGTTTTTATGCTAAATATGAGGATGTGAGGAATTCCACTTATGTAACTGGACACCTTTTACTGCTTCATCCAAGTTATCCTGCTTTTTGAAGGACAAGCAATGATCATGGGGATACTGTTTTGTAGGATCTGTTTGGTGGCACATAAGCTGTGTGGAAGTTAGCATAGTTGTACCATCAGCGCCACTGGCTTATTTTTCCAAGTCTAGTTGCCTCTGTGAACACCTATATTTGTACTAGAATTTTAGGAAATACTTGGCCAAGAATTTTTATATTCCGTAGTTTGAAAATTAAAAGTGAAATGTTCCATGCATGATCATGATCAAACTTGATCATTCACGACCATAGGTTGCTAGATTTTCTGAGTGCTAATTTAGGAAGCCCTAAAATGCATGTTGTTTCTGTTTCTGATTTTATCTGATATCAACACTTGTTATATAGGGCTAGAATTCATGTTACCTACTTATTTTGAGTATCCTACTTTTACAATTAAAAAGGATCTGGATATGCCTAAGATACTAAAGTTTACTTACTTTTTTTTCCTTTTTAGTAGAGCACCCATTGTTAGTTACAATGATCGGGTGAGGATTTTCCTTTTTCTGATGAATATTGACCTTTTCCATGATATGGATGGTTAGTTTCAGAGTGTTTGATGTTGGTATTATAATATGGAGTGGAAATTATGGCGTATGAATTTGAATGGTGATGAAATGGAGCTTCTAAATGTTGATGTTATGGTTTGAAGTATGGACCAAGTTATTCTGATAGCCTAGTAGGCTTTGTGGATTATCTCTACATATACTAGTACATCGACACATGCATTGTGTGTAGGAATAAAAATGTATTGTTTAAACAATTATTATTTCCATATAGGTAGGATGAAAGGATGTCTAGTACATAAAAAAATGAAAGAAAACTGAATATTAGGTCAATAGCATTTTTCAACTTGAACTTGGCTATAATTTCAATTTTTACATGTCAAAAAATAAGGACATTTTTGATGAAGAAAAAAAAAATGAAATGAAGCAACTACCAAAAAAAAAGTGACAATGAAAAGAAGGCAATTTTTATTTATTTATTTTTTTACACAAAGAAAATTTCTATAGTAAAGGAAAAAGGTAGTACATTGATTTACAATTGTTCTATGTCATATGAATTGGTTGATATTTAATTTTGTGGCAATGCTTCTTGCAAAATTAATTAAGAGAGACAGTGGAGTGGGGTTACTTCTATTAGAATTCCTTAGACCTTGTTTAAAATGAGATTTTTGTCTCATGCTCACAGTAGGTTCTCACCCTGTTTTATGAGTTCTAGGGACCTAGACTCCACGAATTGAGGTTGGATACCTCTTAACATGGAGCAGGCTTCTTGCCATACTTTCAATTTATTCTTTGAAAAAAGTTATTGACCTCTTAATATGGAGCAAGTCTTCAGCTATACTTAGAATGGAAATCAATAGTCTTCATTATAGTATGGAGTAACATTTTTGCTGGACTTCGAATAGAAGCTAATGAATTTCATTCAAATCATGGAGTTCTGGACATAAACTTGGAAGCTACCCACTCCTATTAACAGGGTGTTGTTTTCCTTTTTAAAAAAAAGACTTCTTTACTCAGAAAATACGTGAACTTTGAATAATCAAAACAAGTTGTAATTGAATAAAACTAGTTTGAGGAGAGAGATGCATGTCAGGATGATTAAATAGGTAAGGAACATAGTAGGTGACTAGGAAAGTTCTTTTAAAGAGACAGAGCGGGGAGGGAGGATAATAATGGGGGATGGGGCCTTTTGGGTGTTACACAGAGAGAAGATTACAGGATTAGTTAACATGGGCCTTCTTTTGCCCATCTTTGATCTTAGCTGGACTCTCTTTCTCTAGATAAACTAAGAAGTTGCTTAATAAAGCCTTTTGGGACTACTACATCTTGACTACTGAGATTTGTGTAGGCTAAAGGAATCCTAAATTGATGATTGTTTGGCTGTTGCCTGAGCTTGCAGCAAAGACATTCACACACTTCGTGCAACTTCAAAATTTTTCGTTATGCTGCTTCAAACAACAGGGGCAATTTGGATGCTTCACATTTTCCATTACAATATCCTATGTGGAAAGGCATTAAACTGCAGATCTCATCCATTAATAAACTGGCTGACTGACTTGAGCAATAGTAATTTGTAATGATTGGGCAACAAAGTGGAGAAAATGAGGAGTATATTAGTTTAAGCTGATTGGAGGAGCAGCATATCCACAGTTTCCTGATTTGATTAGGGGGCAACAAACTATGAATATATCCAGTCACTAAGTGGGTTATGTCCTCTAATTTTAATTATGTATTTACTTGCGATATCATGTACCTTATCTGAAGTGTGGGCATGTGACATGCAGCCTTGCAGCAGAAAAATCCTGGATTATGGTTATATGCGCTTGTTGTGTTTATTTACAGTCCTCTTCATGGCTGGGCGACTGCCAAGTACAATTATATCCACTTCTACTTAGCCTTGCCTATAGCAACTGCTTGATTTAGTAATTCGATCATAAGCCACTTATTATTTGCAGGTATTATAAATGAGTGTATACTAATTCTCCTAAATCTTGGACTTATGTAAGATGATGAAAGGTTAAGGGAAGACTACTTATGCTTAATAAGGGGGAGAGATGAAAAATTGTGCTTTCTATGCATTATTCATATTACTTATGATTCGGTTGGAGCTACTCATATTATAGAAAATGAAATAATATCCTGATAACTAGTTGGCTACAGTTCAGGAAGAAGGGAAATGATGGATTTTGATTGTCGACTGGTGGTTTGAGCACATTTACGAAGAAGAAAATAGGCTGACTGGCTACAAAAGTAGATGATAGCCTACAACTCATCTCTTGAGAATCTGAGTTTCCAGGAAATTTCTGGAGCTTGTGGCCTAAAAAAATTGTGCATTGGTGCAGTTGATCTTGTGATAATCTTTTTTCTTACCAAAAATAAAACATGTTTTATCTGGGTTGGGCTATTAGTCACTGAGGAACACCATGCATTCTGCATGCAGGATTCTCTAAAGAAGGTATTTCTATCAATGTTGCTCTGTTTTGAATTTTCTGCTGTTTACTTTGATATGCGTCCTCTTCAAATATTAAATTACATAAGTTTGGAATTTTGCCCTTCTTTTTTTTTGAAGGAATTTTAGAGGAAGAATGCTTTCCTCCCAGGTATTCTCGTGATGAATATTATTTTCAAAGAACAACCATATTAGATAAATCTACAAATCAACTAGCAGTTTGAAATTTCGCCCGATGCATGCATCGGATTATTGCCAACCTTATGATATCTTAATAGTTATTCAATAAATGATTGGATGGAACCTATACAGAAATACCTCCTTGATCCTTGAATGGTCGGTACAGGTGGGTCCTGCTTGTTGCATTAATGTTTGGTTCATATTTCATAGTAGGTTTGGATATGTATCAATTAAAGTGGCAGTTTTGGGGCAATTCTTCATGGCATTCCATGCTATCATGTTCGCTAATTTATATTCTTCCTTATTAGGATTTCTTCTTAAAAGTGATAACAATGTCGTCTCTCCTTATTTTTATGGCATGCATGTAATTGCAGATAAAGAAGTCAAAAGTCGAAGAGAAAATGAAACTTCAAGAGCACGATGTAGTTAGGCTGACGAAGGAGAATGAAAATAAAGATCAGACCGTTGCAGAACTTAAGCAGGAACTGGAGATGACAAATAAAATGTATGAACATCGTTGTCAGCAATTGGAGAGCAAGGCAAAGGAAACTAAATTGCACATAGATGAGAGGATAAAGCAGGTTGAATTCCTTCTAGCAGAGTCAAAGAAGAAGATAAAAGAACTTGAGTCAGCTTCCGAATCAACACTTCAAAACTGGAGCAAGAAGGAACACATCTTCCAGAATTTCATAGGTTTTCAACTTCAGTCAGTGCAGGTTTGTTATGCTCAGTCTTGTCATTAGTTGCTGCTATCGTTGTAGTTAAATTGAGAAATTTAGCTTGGTCAGGATTTGAGAAGGGCGTCACATTCTATCAAACATCAAGTCATGAATTCTCAAAGAAGATGGTGGGAAGAAATATCAAACATGGGTAAGCATTCACAGATTTTTTCCCCCACTTGAAAAAGAAACAGATTGTGCAGATTTTAGTATATTTTTTTAGCCGGTTTTGAACTTTTGATGACTCTGTGGATATGTTGGTCCTTGTGATATGCAGGGCTAAAGCTGAAAGTATTAGTAGATGCTGCTGAAAATTATCATACAATTCTTGCAGAAAATCAGAGACTGTACAATGAGGTTCAGGAATTGAAAGGTATCTATTTGGTACACAAAACCAACCTATTATGTAGGTAGTTTTTTTTATTGCTATCATCTTCACATTTTCTGACTTTGATTTGGTTTGACAATCTTTGTTAGGAAACATCAGAGTATATTGTCGCATTAGGCCATTCCTTCCTGGTCAAAATAAAAGGTCAACAACCATAGATTTCATTGGTGAGAACGGTGAGCTTCTTATTGCAAATCCCTCCAAACAAGGCAAAGATGGGCATCGAATGTTCAAGTTTAACAAGGTCTACAGTCCAGCCGCTACTCAAGGTTTAGCTTTTGTAGCTGAGACCTTTTTAATGCTATTTGCTGAATTTCTTTCCAAAGTTGCACTTACTTATTTATCAGTTTCACATATTAAAGATGAATTTTGTAGTAACTGAGATAAGAATAGAAGTTTATAAATATAAGATGCATTTTTCATTTTTGTAGTTCCTGCATCACACTTGTTTGATTTTGACAGCTGAAGTGTTCTTGGACATTCAACCCCTAATACGGTCAGTTCTTGATGGCTACAATGTGTGCATCTTTGCATATGGTCAAACTGGTTCGGGGAAAACCTACACCATGGTATGAATATTTTTTTTCCTCATCATCCACTACTTGTTACTGTCAATTTAACTCAAATGTATTGTTTCTGATGGAAATATGCTTATTTATACTATTGTCTTGTTTCTTCAAAATTCTGTCTTTGCTTAAGACTGGACCTAATTCAGTGTCAAAAGAGTATTGGGGGGTCAACTATCGAGCTCTGAATGACCTTTTTGACATCTCCCGGAATAGGAGAAGCACTTTTTCATATGAAGTAGGAGTTCAGATGGTTGAAATATACAACGAACAAGTGCGTGATCTCCTCTCAAATGATGGTTCACAAAAGAGATATCCTTCCATGTGTATCTTTTTATTTATCTTTTGCTTTCCAAACCTTTTATTATTTCTTATGAAAATTATTCAAGATTCTTTTTGTGGCATAATTTCTGAATATATTGGGAATATTGATGTGCAATTAATGAAAAGAAATCCCCATTATTTTTGTAAAGAAAACATCACGGGACAAGATGTCACACATTTCATAGTGTTAATGTTGAGATACCTGTTGCCATCAGAGTATTCCTTATGTTAGTCTGCACATGGAAAATTGTCATTTTACTTGTGAGAATGTCTTCACTTTAACTTGCGCACACTTGGGATCTGGAGTACTTCCCAACCCAATGGACTTGCAGTTCCAGAAGCAAGCATGCTCTCTGTAAAATCAACATCGGATGTCCTGGAGTTGATGCAAATTGGACAAGCTAATAGGGCTGTGGGTTCAACTGCTTTGAATGAAAGAAGTAGCCGGTCTCACAGGTCTTCCTTTTTGAATCATTCTTATGCATGTGCTATTTCAGAAAAAAAAAATGTTCTAGCTTCTTTTACAATTACTCTGTGCTGCAGTGTTCTGACCGTTCATGTTCGAGGTGTGGAATTAAAGACCGGATCAACTTTGCGGGGTTGTCTTCATTTGATAGATCTTGCTGGAAGTGAGAGAGTGGAACGCTCTGAAGCAACTGGAGACAGGCTCAAGGAAGCAATGCATATTAACAAATCTCTTTCTGCACTAGGAGATGTCATATTTGCTTTAGCTCAAAAAAGTCCTCATGTTCCATATAGAAACAGCAAACTTACGCAAGTCCTTCAAAGTTCCTTAGGTATCAGCTGTTTTATTTGTTTCAACTCAAAGTTCCTTAGGCATCAGCTGTTTTATTTGTTTCAACCATGGACACTACAATAGATTGAGTTATTAGCATGTCTAATTACTAGCAGAGGTCCTGAATTATATACCAAACTAAATTTGATTCCATATTCCCTTGTACTGCAGGTGGACAAGCTAAGACACTCATGTTTGTGCAGATAAATCCAGATGTTGAATCATTTTCAGAGACTATAAGTACCCTGAAGTTTGCTGAAAGGGTATCTGGAGTCGAGTTAGGTGCTGCGCGGAGCAACAAAGAGGGCAAGGATGTGAAAGATTTAATGGAACAGGTTATTTTACTCGATTTCTCCTATTTACTTTTCTATGGGGATTGTCTTCTTTTTTCATAACAATCAGTTTCTATGAAGGTACACAGAACCAACCTGAACTGCTCTGTTCAGGGCGTACTGACCGAACCAGGTTGAGGTTCAGGGGTTTTGCTCGGTGAAGGGTCAGAACTGGGCCAAACCAGCATGAACTTAGTGGGACTGCCTGGTTCTGCTTGGTTTGGAGCGGTTTAGGGTGTTTCGGGTCCCTTATCCTTTTTCTTTCACCTTTTTATTATTCTTTCTTTCCTTTTTTCCTTCCTTCCGTTCTTTCTTTTTCCTCTCCCTTCCTTCACTTCTTTCACTTTTCATCTTCTTTCCTTCCTTCCTTTCTTTTCTTCTCCCGTTCTTCCTTTCTCTCCTTTTCTTCTTCTTTCCTTAATTTCTTTCCTTCTTTTCTTCTTTCCTTTTTTTCTTTCCTTTCCTTCTTCTTTTCTTAATTTCCTTATTTGTTTTTTCTTCTTCTTCACTTCCTTTCTTTCTTTCCTTTTCTTCTTCTTTTTCCCTTCTTTTCTTTCTTTCCTTCCCTTATTTGTTTTTTCTTCTTCTTCCCCCTTCCCTTCTTTCTTTTCTTTTCTTTTTCTTCACTTCTTTTCTTTCTTTCCTTTTCTTCTTCTTTTTTCCTTCTTTTCTTTCTTTCCTTTTCTTTTTCTTTCCTTCCTTTCTTTCCTTTTTCTTCTTCCTTCTCCTCATAAATCATAATGATTTAAATTCATCGTATGCCCTGATTGATATATAAGGATAATGTTACAACTTTGAGCATCTAAAGATGTATCAATAAATGCAACATTGTTGGACTTGAATGTTCCAAACTACTGCTGATGTTTCACTATTGATTTTTTATTAGACAAATTGTTATATTAAACTCTCTAGCTTATCTGTATGCTGTGCTTTCACATGGTTTTAGCTCTAATGTTATTATTTTTCTTTGTTCCATTGCATTTCTTTGACGGTCAATGGTTGTAGCTTGAAAATGTTACTGAGGAGATATCACGGGCTAGTGCTGTATGAGTCTTTTGAGACAATGTCTAAGGAAAAGCTCGGAACTTTTAAAATTTAATGATTTTCTTGACATTTATTAGCATGGTTGATCACGTAGTCTAATAGTTAATAAAGTATTACTTTTAGGTTGTTCCTAGAAGTTTTTGTTACCAGCTACCTATAATTGTGGTTTGAATATTATAGGCATATGTTACCATAAAGCGTTCCTTAGAATTTCTAATTACTGCTAATAGCCTAATACCGTTCAAATTTCAAATTTTTAAAATGTCCAAACTTGCTAATTGGAATTTTTTATGTACAAGCGTCGTTTGGATACTACAGGTGTATAATACCATAAAGTGCTCCATAGAATTTGTAATAACAGCTTGTGTTGTCCAAATTTCAAAATTTTAAAATGTCTAAATTTGCTAATAGAAATATATTAAGTACTCGAACATCCATAAAACCTTAATTGTGTACTTTGAACAGTAATTAAGGCTTAATTTGGTACTTTAAAAGTACACTATAGTACTTTTAAACATCCATCAATGTTAAAATAATCCTAAAAATAAAAAAAATGAAAAAACAAAAAGAATCCAAAAAATGCTGTACTGATAGCATTACACATTTGCCTACCGAGTGTGTTGTATGGTAGCGATCAGGTACTCGTACAGTAGCTGGTTCTGAAACTGTCGACCTTGGTTTCTGTGGTAGTAGTTAGGAGTATTTCTCTACATAGGAGTCTCTCTCTCTCTCTCTCTCTATAAAAAAAAGACGGAACTCTCCAACTCACCTAAACCATGTTATATACATCCTTGATACTTCTTTTTAAAGTATGTGCAATAGTGAGTATGCCATGTTACAAAAGCAACAAAGTCCCCCTAGGAGGACGCATCCCTAAGTCAAGAAAAATATAGTTTACTTTTAAAGTGGAAAGTAGGAAAATGTGTATGGAGATGGTTGGTAGTCAAACAACCTCCATGCTAAGATTTGATCTATACATCACTTAAACTTATTTAAATATCTATATTTTCTTGAGATAAGCAGGGATTAAATATCACATATTGTGCTCCTGGGCTGGCATGGTGCATGTACCATGCCATGCTGGCACAGCAATTGGTATGGGTTGACATGAAACGGTGCAGAAGTATTTAAAAGTTTCATGATCGGTCATTTAAACTCTATTCCCCCCAACATAAATGAATTTTAATTGCTTCATGCTAGTGTACAGGCAATTTAAAAAATAATAGACAATTTTTACTAAATATTAGAAATCTAGGAACACAAAATGATCATCAATATGCCTATGCTTATTGAGGCTTCACATGGGCATCACGTAGTTGCAAATAATTTGGTCAAAAATGTCACATTAGACAACTCCTTGTACACCCTGATGCGTAACAACACAAATTGCTTAAAATCATGATCCATAGACATTAATGATGCATAGGAGTGTTGCACTTATTGCCAATTCTCAAGGAGTTCATTTCTGATAGTATTGTTGAAGTCTTACATAGATCTTACCTTGTCCAATTTGTAGATCAAGACTTTTAGACCCTTAAAAAAGGAAGAGGAGCTTAAAAAAAAAAATAGAATCTTTCCATGTTATCTCAAATAGAAACAATAATAAGAGTACTTGGAATGATTGAACACAGGTTTAAATTGGTATAGCATGATATGAGCTTGTACTGTATCTGTTGGTCTGCATTGGTGCATCTCTCTCTGATCCTTGTAGGTAAATTAGCTATTTGCATACAGGATAATTGTAAACCTTAATATGCATCTGAAGTCATCCTTTCTCATGCTGACATTTTTCATAAAAAAAGTTCGACTTTTTGGACAGTGAAATGAGTAAATAGGGTTCTTAAATATTTTATTTATGTACATTGTAGATCCATTTGGTTCATTATGTTTGATCATTCAGGTGGCATATCTTAAAGACACAATAGCAAGAAAAGATGAGGAAATTGAACAGTTGCAGCTGCTCAAAGATCTTAGAACACGGTCCAATGCAAATAGTGAGAGATATGGCAATAACTTATTATGTCACTCTTCTTCCACTCCTGGCATTCTGTCGCTAGGTGGGACCGACCAACAGGGTCAGCGATTGTCAGGTATAAGGCCGGTGAAACTTAATCTTAGAGCTACTTCATGTTCTGATAACTTCTAGAATTCAGTGATAAGTATTCTGATCAGAATGGAAGTGATAAAGGTCAGAATCTTCCTGCTTATGTTGATCTTTTGGGCTCTGGTGAGGCAGATTCAGAAGAAAGATTAAGTGACATATCTGATGGTGGTCTATCAATGGGAGCAGAAATCGACTGTTCTATAAACTCTGCCATCGAGTCAACTCTATTCCCTGAGGTGGGCAAACCAGCAGAGGTCAAAACAGAGAAGATGTACGTTCATTTTCTTAGGATAAGGACAAGACTCTAGTAATTTATATGATTCATTCAAGTGGTAATTTACCACCTCAGCTTAATGGTTAAAATCACAAGTCTCAACATATTTGGTATCTATTTTTTCTTTGGGATCTTTTCATGTATAACTCCAAAAGTGCTTGTTTATTTACAACCCTTCAAAAAGTTTGAAACCTGTATATATGTCCATTTCAAAATCTATAAATCTTGCATATGCACCTGCAAATCTGAAGCTCATTTATGTGCATTAGCAATTAGATGATTTCCTTCAAAGAAAGAGCAACGTTACCATATTATTTTGCCCTTTCATCCATATGAGGATTTTGCATAGGTACTATTCAAACAGGCCGAATTTCTTATTTAGTTGCCGGAAAAAAAAACATGTATGCCTGTTGGTAAAACATTTTCAATTTGCCCAACAAAATTTTCAAAAAAACTAGATATACTAAAAGACAAATTAGACCTTTGTAGGGAGTAGGGACATCCATGCACTTTCGGCTTTTTGAAGGTAAATGCATACTTTTTTTTTTGTGTGCGTCTATGTTTTGGGAGGGGTTGGATTTATGCAAAGATCCCCTTTTCAAATTTTTAAATCTATATAATTTTTTTTGATTTTGAGTCCAAATATTTTATATTTGCCCTTTGATCTTCTATAACTGTTCTCTTGTAGGTTCCCTCTGCTTCTGTTTTCTTTTCTCCTACTTGTTACTGTCTATTTCTTAATAAATGTTATGACTCTTCATGGTGAATATGGTTAGAAATTAGGGTCTGACTACAACAACTTGATTCCTTGTCTTCATGCATAAGGATAATCTATTACCTAGTAGAAAAGATTTTAAGGTCATCACAAACAAACATCCCTTTTCTTTTGTGTAAAATGTCTTGGGGCCTTCTAATGGCAAAAAAAAAAAAATCATTTGTCTGAAGATGAGGAGGCTTGTTTAGGTTTGAGCACATATATAATTTCCTCATCCCTTCTTTCTGATTCCTTTATGTACAGTAGACACCATTATCAATGAAGGATTGAATTATGATCAAAGCATGCTACTGAAATAGTTGCCTGTATCAGAATTGGTTACACTTTTTTTTTGATGTTGAGATGCATTTATCAACATGTAATTTGTATTCATACATTATTCTTGCTAAATGCAGTCATAAAGTCCCATCACGAATACCAAGATCACTTCCAATGAAGGGTGGACAAGCAACAATGTCACAATCAAAATTGAAGGATCCTTCAAAGTCTCCAAGTATGTATTTTCATCTTTAATGTATCTTTCTTCTGCAACCTGAAATTGTCTTGGTTAGGAACTCAATTATTGTGTGCAGTAAGAATAGATTGTTTGTTTTTTTGATATTAAGAGTAAGAATAGATTCGTTAATCGTATCTGGTGAGTCTGTACAACTAAACAATATAAAGAGCTCATATTTATACCACATATTTATCTATTTTTTCAGCACAGTTAATTCTCCATATTTGAGTTGCCACCTGGTCAACATTTTAAGCCTGATCCTCTTGAATTAAGATTTCCTCAACAAACCACTGAGCACTTGCCCGGATGGTGTCACCCCTTGCCACTTGCACAAGAGGGCGGCAGGGGACTTGGAGGGTTCGATTCCAATTGGAGTCAGCCCTCAATGGGTGGGGTGGGTAGGTAGAACATGAGGATTTGCCCCTGGATCTCACCAAGAGAAAGGAAGAAAAAGAACACAGATTTCCTCAGCAAATCCTACAACCACAAATCATTCTACTACATGATTAATACACTACTTTAAACACTTTTTGCAACTTCTCATGCAAAAGAAATTGGTTTGCCTTTTAAATGAAGAGAAGTTGTAAAATTATTAACTGTGGTTTTAATTGATGAAGTACAACAATCGTTGATAATTAGAAAGGGCTATAAGTGGTTTTTGATTGAAGATCAGCACAGCTCCAGTTTACTTGACATCCTCATAGGAATCTATTAACATATTCTTACTTGCATTATATTATGAAATGCTACATTGGCATATGATAATGCTTTCTTATTTCCCTAGGTACCAAGAAAGCCACAACCAGCCAGGCAACAGCATCATTGGCTATGCTGCCAAAACATCTGCTCTAGAGCAAGATCTTTTGCTATAACTTGTTTTTTGTAATACTAGAGTTTCATTAAATTTACAGTGCTGTAGCTAAAGCAGACGTCAACAGCGACCCTGACGTGTTTTAGTTATAGCTCAGAAATTTGCCATGCCTAGTAGCAACTGCACTGGTGGAAGCATGTAATATATGTAAATCATCACTATTTATTAATCAGTTATAACCTGTGGGCATCTCTTCCTGTTTTAGCAAAATAGGATGCTGGCATGTTGCAGACTTGTTGGAGAAGCTACATGAAGCAATTTTGGCAATTACATATTGCATAACATTGCCAATTAATCTTTTCAACAAGATTTGTGTTTCCCAGAAAACATTATTGGCATATGAGCTTATCGGAGGAAAAAGAGAAGCTTATCGCTATTACTACTATTATTATTGTTATGGTTGTTATTGTTATTGTTATTATTATCATATTTTTTTTTTGTCTGTTAGTGTTAGTGGTAGTGGTAGAAGAAGTGGCAGTGGTATTTTGGTGGGGTGGGTTGGTTTGGGAGAGGGGTGGTTTTTCCTTGGAACAGAAGATGTCTTGTTGCAAGTTCAAGGGAAAAGGGTTTTGCTATGGTGTTTCTTCGCTATGGTCCAAACCTAATGTGTGCTGTTGAGCCGAAGTAGATAATTGGACGGCCAGAAATTACCGGCAAGTTATACGAAGATTAAAAAAAAAAGATTTTAATGTGGTGCTTCTTCTCTGCCGTACGAATGTAACGTTTATCAGTGAACTGAACTGGATGACCGAATGACCAAAAATTACTGGTTTCACATATTTATTTTTATTTAATTAATTTAAAGTTTTTGCATTAAAATATTTCTTTTCTTTTATGGAGGTTGATTTTTGGTGCAACGGTAACCTTACTCTAAGATGATTTAGATGTTACGGTTTCAAGATATGATATTTCTGCACCAATGGGTAAGGTTGTATATATATCTAACCATTCTCGGATGTTGCTGTAGCGGGAGTTTCGCGTACAGGTGGTCCTTTTGTTTTCCTTACTAATGCAGGGATTTCTCCTCAACGCCACTCGCCAATTGTTGGTAAGAGCAGTCTCTCCCAGTTGCTGCCACCACCACCTCCTCTCCTCCTGGTCTGCCTCCTGCTGCCACCACCATTGCCGGTGGCAATGCCTGAGGGATTCCTTGCTGGTTGGAGATGCAGTACCTAAGGTGGTAAGCCACTGCACACCTTTGGTCTAGGGAGGAACCATGGCAGGTATATATTGCTTTAAAGGTGAGCTCATTCTAGACTTCATGTTCCCGTTGGAGGGAATCAGAACTCGTGATCTTGATGGCGATCTTGTGGCCAAGGAGGGCCATCGAAGAGCCTGCCCCGTCCGAGCTTGTGGTACGGGCTGGAAGGAGGGTCGCATGCTGGGGCTGGGAGTACTAGAACCAGAGGGAGCTTGTCAGAGGAGGTTTTGGATCGGCTGGGGTGACGAGGGCAGTGCCACTGCAGGAAGGCTGTAGTAGCGGAGATTGAGTGCGGTTGCGGCGGCCACCATGGGACCAGGATGGAGTGGTGGTAGGGGTGGAGAGGGAGAAGGGAGATGAAGACAAGGATTCGGATCCATCGGTTAAAAAATAAGAAAAAATGAAAAATACCATTTTAGTTCCTGGTTTACCTTCTAGTAAGGAAAGGTGGGGATCATCCCATGGTTTCTATAGAACCATGGCAAAATCTCGAGAAAAACATTGCAAATTAGAGGATTTCATTCATGCAGCTTGCATTTGGGAAAATGTAGGAACTTATATTTCATCAGGCCAAATTTATAATAAGCTACTCAAAGCAAGAACTACAAGTTACAACTTATTGGAGAGATGGTTCCTATCATTATAAATATATATAATGGATAAAATTAAGTAAGAGAAAATATATCATTTCAGATATTGATTGTTAAATTTTATGACTAGAGCATCCTTAATTTCTCTCTTTCATGGATATCCACAAGATGCATAGTCCACATCAGACCTCTATTTTCCACTTCTAGATATTCCAAACCAGTTGCACTTACCACTGAGGTGGTAGCCTAGTGGGAGCGTGATCTTACTTCCAATCAAATGGTTCCGAGTTCAAAACGCACGGGATCTGGAAGGGCGTAGGGCGTATCACTCTGCTAGTAGTCTCGATGATGCCAGATGTGACATACTCACACGGTCATTTCTGCCCACATCAAACATTCTTCTGGCGAAATAGGAGCCCAATGAAAACTACTACGCGGGGGTGGGCTTGTTCTTTCTTCCCCCGTTCCTCCTTTTTTTTTAGCTTAAAAAAAAAACCAATTGCACTCTGTTTTTCCCAAAAAAATAAAAACCCCTCATCTTTTATGCACATCCCCAAACTGGGCTCTTAAAAATAAAATAAAAGAAAAATTGATACCTTTTATTTGACCCATGTATTTTATCTCTATGATCCTTCAATTCTTTAAAATTGACTGCCAACTATGACATTTATTTCACCAAACACAACCTAAAACGATATCGACAAGACAACGTGCTTACATTTGTTTATATATTTACAAACGATAGGCAAGGAAACAATGCCTCCGAAATCCTAGGTAGGCACGTCACAGCCTCTGTTGACAGTGACGGAAAAATGAAAGGTTACAGTGGTGGTACAACACTAAAAAAAGAAATGTTCCAGTGGTGGTAATTGATCTGCTACCTGAATTTCTTCGAACCTCTGCAACTCTCTATCTTTGTTGGAAATTTAATTTCTTGATGCCGTAAGCAAATACAAATGCGAATAAGACAGTGAATCCAATCAGCATTGTGGCTACAATGCCCATAAAATCAGAGTCATATCCAAAATGGTCCTTGAGGTAAAATTTAATCGTTTGGTCGGGATGACCAGGCACCTTGATAACATCCTCTTGGTCACCATACTGTGTTACAATCAGCCCATAAACTGTCCATGCTATTGGACAAACCCAGTAGTACCATCTCCACCATACAGGAAGTTTCTACAAGTCAATCCATCAGGAAACATCAGTGATTGATCATTGATGCAACATGCTGACGAGAAAAAGTGGACTTGCATATAGTTTTATTTGATCAAAGAACAAAAGAAAAGATGAACATGCATTTTATATACTGAGTGCATTTTATACCACTAAGATTCGCTTACCGGTCTGGGGATGAAGAAGCCTGAGAAGAGGTTGAAGAGTGTAAAGAAGGTTGCAGCATAGAGTGCAGCCACTTGAGGGTTCGGCGAGATTGAAACATTCATCATTCCATAATAAGTGAAATAGAGGAAGGAGAAAAAGGTTACATAGAAGAACCAGAAGAACTTTGCAGCTGTCCACTGGAAACCCAACATGGAGTATACGATGAGTGTATAGTACACAGTCTGAATAAACACATACGGTAATTCCACAACCACCTGCATTAGAGCGAACATGGATTAAACCCAATTTATTTACTGCCTCGTATGAATTCTTTTCTTACATGTACCTCAAAATGAATGCACGTATGTAATTCAAGTTGTGCATGTGGTTTACTCATTTTGCAGATTGAAGTAACTTTAAAGAATGCCCTTAGATCATGTACTACATAAACCTCACTCAAGTTACTCGTCTCCCTAAACAAGCAAATGTTATAGAGCGACTGATGGATTTAAGACCTTATTCCTTGAAGTTTCACATTCTTGTTACTGTAGCCTCCTTACCTGGGCCATGGCATATGGTAAAGCAGAATACATCCCAGCAGCCCTCTCTCGATAGAACACGGTCCTCTCATTTGCTATGACAGGTTGCACTGTTGAACAGTTATTATATCCCACGAACAAAACTGCGGCATACATGGCTCCCAGGCTGGTAACAAGATCGAATGAACTGTCCCTGCACCACAGTTGGGCACAATAATGTCATATTCCAACTAAGGATAAAATCCATTAATTGAACAGATTTGGGCAAGATTAGCAACACAAAGACATACCTCTTTTCAGCAATCCTCCAAAACATTGTTCCAAGTAGTAGTGCAGTGACCAGTGTGAAGAAAAATCTAACAAGGTTGTAATCAGGGCTCCTCCAGTAAGTCCACCATTGCTTCCAAAGGCAGAACTGGAATTGCCCAAAGGTGGACTTGGCATACTGTGTTGCGAAGTAGAGATCATTTGTACCTGGAAGTGGTTTACTCAGCTCTCTGGCCAGTGCCTTATTACGCCTATAAGAAATGGTAGTAATTACAAGGGGCATGTCAGTGGAGAAATATATGTTTTACCAACAGATGCAGAAAAATAAATGGTTGCTGCATATCCGTGCAAAACACATATGACCAACATAAAAGGCAACTTTCTGGTATTACAAATGTACCGACTTCCTATTTTCAATATAAGTGGCATTTCACTTACCGATACAACGTTGATGATTTGTAGTGCTTGGCAAAGTCAATTCCTAGTCGTACTTCAGCTGCCGTGGAACTCACTTCCAGCATCCATGTTGCAGGATTGTACTTGTCCATGATTTTTGGAACTCCAGAAATTGCCTGATAAATGTAAAATATTGATAGTTAAAGCTAAATAGTGTCTTCTTCATCTTTTCTTTATATCTGCAGGATTTTTGTTTTAGTTCTCTAAGTGACATTTTTAAAGTTTGATGTAAGAGTCCTCCATAATAGAATAATTCTTGTTGCTATAAGGTAAAAACAAAGACCAAGAGTAGCTGTAGACCTGTAGTCATAATAATGAACCAAATGATCAAGCAAGACAGCTTTTAACCATAGACAAATCAGAAACAAGTAACTGTAAAGACAACACACCTCGAAATATTCAATTAATTTGTGTGAGTTACGGCCCAAAGGTCCAGCATATATTATTTGGCCTCCTCTTTTCAACAATAGCAACTGTTTTTAAGGAAACCCAAAAAAAAGATCATGAGCATTGACATGTATTTTTGCAAGATAATGAATATATAGATAAAAATAATTTAAAGTTACAGATTTAAAGAGAGTCGCATCATTACCTCGTCGAAGGCTTCAAATATGTCGATGCTTGGTTGATGGATTGTACAAACAACTGTTCTTCCTGTATCAACAGTGTTTCTCACAGTTCTCATGACAATGGCTGCTGCCCTTGCATCAAGACCCGATGTTGGTTCATCCATGAAGATTATTGAAGGATTAGCAACAAGCTCAACTGCAATCGTCAACCTCTTTCTTTGTTCTGTTGACAACCCAGTGACACCTGGAAGGCCCACAATCGCGTTCTTGAGACTATCAAGCTCTACCAGTTCCATCACTTCTTCCACAAATTTCTGAGGACACACAAAACCCAGTCAATCAACTTGACATATGGTCACGGTCATCAGTATGCTAATAGAAATTCGAAGTGCCATGAGAATGTATGCCCCACCAGTCTGCACATCTATTCATTTCTTTCCTTTAAAATTTTAATTTCCTCCTCGATTCCCTTACTAGTAAGATTGATAGAAATTCGAAGTGCTATGAGAATATATGCCCCAACAGTCTGCACATCTATTCATTTCTTTCCTTTTTTTAACCCCCTCCTTGATTCCCTTGCTCATAGGATTTCAATTTGCAATGCTGTGATCTACTTCATTAAAATATCTCAAACCCCTTCTAGAGTATTTTCTACTCTTTTATCAATTTAAATGACAGATAAAAAGTCAAAATTGGAGAACAACAGAAGCACTGATACTTACTATTTTCTCTTCATCACTGACTTCCTTCGATAGACGTAGGAAGGCTGAGAAAATCAAGGACTCCCTAACAGTGACCTGGGGAGAGTGGATATCATTTTGTTCGCAATAACCTGCTATCCTTGCAAAAGTCGCTTGGTTTTTCTGGTAACCAGAGATTCGGATATCACCTTCAATGTAACCACCTGTTTTTCTCCCTGCTAAAACATCCATAAGGGTTGTCTTTCCAGCCCCACTAACACCCATAAGCGCTGTCAGAACGCCAGGACGAAAAGCCCCCGTCACCCCCTTCAGCAGTTGGAGCCTATCTTCAGTCACTCCTTGCTGTTTCAGTTCCTGTCAAAGCAACAAGAATCTCTCAATTTATGTTAACCACAAAGATTTAAATGCCTTAATATCAATGGAAACACAGAAATGCTGACTATAAGATGCAAGAAGTTACAGTTGTCGAACTCTATATCTCATTTTGAAGCACAAGCTAATTCCATTTTCAGGTAATTAAGGGAGTACTTAAGAAAGCAAAGAGCTCACCGCAGGCATGTCAACATAGTAGTTGACTTCCTTAAAGGACATGGATAGTGGTGTGAATGGAAGAACCATTCCTCTCTTCAGAGCAACACCGGCAGCTGCATTGGTGTACATATCCCATGCAGGCGCATTGTGTGAACCACTGATAGCACGGCTGCTTACATGACCAGTCATCATTTCCACTGAAAGAATCATGCAATCATGGTCTTTAACCCTAGAACATGATTAGTCGTAAGATGTACTCTGATAACTAAATGATTCGGCTTAAATAAATCTTACAGGTTCTATTTCCATCTTTTGCTGGTAAAGCTCGAGGTATAGATTCTTTACTTGACCCAGTCCTTCTAAACCTCGAAGGTTCCTTGTTCCCTCCTTGGTTGGTTTCCATTTCAATCGCTGTTTCTTCAGATATAACAGCTTGCGGTTTTCCCAAAGCTATTAACAAACAACAAAAAAGGAAACAATGTCATCCCAACATTAAAGCTGCTGTCGCACTTCTTCATTGTGAAGGGTAGAAGATGATTAAGGAGAAAATGTCGCCTGGGATTTGGTGATGCTATGTGTCTGCTGCAAAATTTTGGTTAGCAAGAAACAGTAGAACATTTTCCTACGGAGCAAAGAATTCCGAGCAGTTTATTCTGCCCCATGTTTTCATGTGACTGAAAGTTGCTATTCCAAAAAAGGAGTCCCTAAAGGGTGCTGATATTTTGAAGTCACTTCTTACAGTTTCTGGTCATGGCAAATCTTCTAATGTTCAGGGATTATTACAGTGATGATCTCCAGTCTGAGGTTCTGTCAGATATGGCTTTTTCCTGCTCCTTTAGCTTGCCGCTGAATATGTTACAGTGTAAAGAGTCTAGACAGCCACAGTGTTGCTGATTGCATTTTTTGCTCTCAAAACTTTATTGCTTTGAGCGTTTTTAGTTAGTTGTGGTGTTTATCTTGTGAAATTGTAGGTCCTCTTTTCCTGAAACTGGTTAGGCAGAAGAATGAGTGGTTATTTTGTTGTTTTCAAGAGGTATCACCCAAATGTTTTGCTTCAACCTATGCATAAGTATGGGTTTGCCAAATGCTTGCAAGCTCCAAAGAAAAGAAAGAGTGAAGCTTCATAATCAATGAATCCAGGGGTAAATTTTGGGGCCAAAGGCCGATGCATCTGCAACCTTTATGGATATTTTAAAGCCAGAGGCAGATGCTATCTGCACCTTTTGTGGATACTTTACTTTGGTCATGTCGCTTCTATTTTAAACCTTGTGGATATCAATATTACAGCTTAAACTGATGGTGAGATGATTGGGTAAGCCCCTAGGAAGAATATACGTTCATATAATTATAAATAAATCCAATTACTTACAATTTAGATACACAAGTGAAAATGTGAAGAGCACATTGAAGAGGACGGTGAACCCTAGAAGAGTGCCAGCTCCAATCCAGTACCAATTGCTATCTGGGAAAATGTTGAAGTCCTTTAGCACTGCCACTCCTAACCTCCTACCATCAGGTGCCTGTTCATATGGAAAAAACTTGTCAAGGAAATCACAAGCAGGTTGGTACTGGATGAACAGACACAAACTATACATAATTTGAGTAATATTGCAGAGATGTATGGATACATGTTTCTTCATGTTAACCTGCCATTAGACCCAAAAGTTTAAGCTGTTTGGGAAGAGTTCAACAACGTATATCAGATCTTAGCAACAACACCCCCCTCCCCCCACCCCGCCTGAAAAAAAAGAGCTCAAACCACGCACATGAAGGCACGAATGATTCAAGAATGACTGGGCAACAAGTCATGTAACGATTGAACCCAGTCAAAAAGAGAAAGACTCAAGATAATAAATAACTGGTATGACAAAAAATTGGCCTTACGGATTTGAACCCATGACTTCTGGCTCTGACACCATGATAGATTGACCACTAGACTCCAAAAGTTTAAGCCTCAACAATGTATACCAGGCTTTAACACTATAGATTACAAGATTCCAATATCTAAGAGGCTGTTCCATTTATTCACTTGTTCCGACGTAATAACTGAAGAAATACTTGTCACTGTAGGAAATATTGTGATTTGAAGGGAAGAAAGAACTTACAAATTTATCCATCCACCTGGAAGCGAACATCTCATTTTCTGCTAGAGCATTAAATCCATAAGATAGAGGCGAAACCCAATAACCCCAGATCCACCATTTTGGAATAACATCTGCCAACAAGGGAAATATATTTACCCCATCATTTTCAAGGAAAAAACAAAAAATAGAAGACTGAAACACGTATGTGTTGGATTCATTAGGAGAGCTGTGCCAGCTCTACACCATGTGTAGGTAAATAGCAATAATACATACTGTGTACCTCGGCTATCCCTTCAAGTTGAGGGTATTCCAATCTAAGAAATAAGTGTGACCCATGCATCAAGTGAACCTGCGCTGTATGTACACAGGAAGCATCTTTCACATATAGGTGTATGTAGCTCAAGCTTCGATCTTCTTTAGAAGCATTCAGATGAATCACCGAATTACGAAGTGATTTGAGAATGAAAACCAAAATCATTTTGTTGCCTTCCCAATGAATGCTACTGTGCTTTATTGAGTTTAACAGATGGCAACAGATGAAGATTGAAAAGATTGTTGACTTAAAAGTTTTACTGGGTATTTGCACAATCATTGCAAGTTTCCTATATGGCATGATCAATACTGGCAACTGCAATAAACCCCACAGGAAATTTGGAGACTAAATGGACTGCTTTAGTTTATTCACAACCACAAATTATATCCTAAAGATTTTACATTCAGCTAGTTTTACCTAAATGCAAGATATCTAATTCCAATATATTTTGAAACCTAGAACTTTCTTGGTGGAATATGGGCATGTGGTGAAGAACATGGATGACAAGTTGAGAACCTTTTGGTAAGATGAAACCTCCGAGGACAAACATGGAGAGGACAGCAATAGAACCTCCAGTGCTGGCGATGATCATGGACCTGCACACTCCTGCCATAAGCCTGAAGAGCCCTGCTGCCATCTGCTGGATCAAGAAAAAGATGAGCAGCTGCTTAAAGAACCTGCAGGGAAAGTGATGATTCTTAGTAAAGCAAGAGAGATCAGTAATCTTCTATTTGGAAAGGTTCAGGTTTCTCCATCCAAATTTCATAAGTCAGAAAGCTAGACAAGCCAGATGGAGATGATCAGTATTACCTACTGGCTTCAGGGGCAAATCCTATGGAGTAGTAAGTCATGCCAACCCAAGCAACTGACTCTAGCATCGTAATGGGAATCCTCAAGAGAAAATTTGGTAGGGTAAAGGCCCATAATGGATAGAAGAGGAGATCCCTGTGCTTGTACAACACTGGGAGTCTTGTGATGGTCAGGGATAGCTCTGCAAACCCATTAAACATATTGGTGATCAAGCCAAAGATAAGTGCTCCAATAAAAAGGGCACCATCATCTTCTGTCCTTGAATGCATTCGTGTCCTCAGGAACACTGTTGAGGTGATTATTGCCACTATGATAATCTTCAGCATGCAGGTAACAAAACAATGAATGATTAATTGCCTTCATAGTTATCTCATGACGAGAAGTGTAAAACCATCTCAAGATAAAATCCATTACTCACTTGAACAGTTTTGAAAATATAGATAAAGGAGTTCCTCTTTATGAGAAGCCACTCCTTGCCAAAGGAGGCTCTCATAAGCTCTAATGATGAGACAGACTGCTTGGAGAAGACCAGAGCTGCCCTGTGACTCTTTTTCTTATTGAATGAGATGGAGAGCTCCTTCCGCAGCTTCTGGCCAACCTGAAATCTTTTGAACTGTGCAGCAAACTCAGAAACTGTTACATAGCGATAAGGCTTCGTCTGGTCCACCCAGTACTGCTCCTGGTCCTTCCTTGAGGTAACCTATCCAAATATCATAAAACAATTGTCACTTCCACTCTTCCTGAAAGACATGATTATTCAGACCCTCAAGCTGCATCGCAAGTTTCAGTAGTATAACCTAATAAAAAATAGTCAATAACAAGAACCGAGCAGGAAATCCATATTCAATAAGTGTAAATGAAGTGGTTTTTTTATTACAAGCAATCAATAAGTATAGAAGCAGAACTGCAGTCAATACTTATTTAGCGAGTTACAGATGCATGACTTCCGCTATATCTCTAGGTGGCACAAGCATTAATAAAAATCCTACAGTCAACCAAAGTTTTGGAAGTTTTTGACAGAATGGCTTATCACTAATACAAGCAGTTCTATGACTTCTGTAAAAAGCAAACTCAATAACCATTGGCCACCAAGTTGACAGATAGCTAGAGCTCAGTAAGTCAACTGAAAGCAGCAAATGGCTAAGGTTAAACAAGTCAGTTGAAAATCAGGGTCTTGGAGTAAGTTTCAAAGGCATGGTTTTTACACAAAAAGCAGAAGGAAAAGCTAAAGATAGCACATTTGCAGTCTACAAGCAGCAATGAGCGATCAGACGCTACAAAGTATTGAAGTCAATAGCCAAATTAGTTTCATTATTGGAGTTCGAAATTCATGTAAGTTCCTATCTTTTAATTACGAGATATGTACCGAAGGAGGATCATGTTGCTTTACCTCTTGCAAGAAATCAGCAGCACCTTTCCTCTCAGGACAACGGAATCCACAGCTCCCAAAGAAGTCGAGCACATATTCACGGGGGCCCTGGTAGACTATCTGTCCCTCAGAGAGCAATATGATATCATCAAATAGCTCGAAAGTCTCAGGGGCAGGCTGGAGGAGGGACATAAGGATTGTGGCCTCGCCTAGGTGAACAATCTGCTGCAGGCATTTCACAATCTGGAAGGCGGTGGAGCTGTCAAGACCCGTTGATATCTCGTCCATGAACAGGATCTTGGTTGGACCTACAATTATCTCCCCTGCATTACAATATCATGGGAAAGGATCAGGTGAGCTACAGATAAAAAATATATGTTCATTTATATAATTATCTAAGTATCATATGAAGTTTGATAGATACTCAAAAATCAAAAAGATCATGCTACAAATCTTGGAAGGGCTCTCATACATAGAAATATAAAAGGATATAAGTTTCTGACTGTGAAGGTAAACAAGGTCTTGGTTTGTCCAGAGGGTTAGGTTAGCCCAGGATGGGGCATGTGCTAACATGGAAGATTCCATAAATTAGAGGCTCAAGTTTTACCGACCTTAGGCAGGTTGAACTCTGCTTTGGCTTGTAGACAACACTTTAATACAGCCCCTTAGAATTACAGGTGATTATTGTACAGGTAAAGAGCATAGAATAAGGACTGCTCTAGAAAGCATTAGAAAGGAGTTTCCTCTCAGCATCAATGCAAGATAGGTAGACTTTAGGCAAGAAGATTGTTTTCAATGGGCATGTTCAAGGGCTAGCAGAACAAGATGATGAAAATAAATTATAAAGTCAATGGGTGAAGCATATCCAATGAGTAGTAAAGGTTAAAGCAGCTGATATTTTATCCAATGAGTTTATGACAATGCCTTAAACTTTTCGGATATTGTGGACGCCACACATCGAGGGCACTCTGGAAGCCCGATCACCCCTAAATGTGATAACTTTTGTGCGATTAGGAGTCGCTGAAGAGAGAAATGGAAGAAGAGAGGAGTGTTAGGAATCAGTGGAGGCCATTGCTTCCCCAGTCCCAAGTCTTGGAATTGCAGGATGCATGGACACTCATGAGATCCCAAACTTCTTCACCCTTATGCCTCTTCTCTCAATAGCTTTCCATTTGGCATGGTAATGTCACACAGATAAACCAATTGGCAGTCCATATTTTCGTTGCATCCGTTAGTCGTTTCTTTTCTTTCTCACCTGATGTGTCTCATGCAGCAATCACTGTACATGGCAATGATGATGCAAAATTGATTTATTATACAAGAGAAATGCTTCAGTAAAAAAGAAATCTTGAAGGACAACTAACAAGGTTGATGCACCAATTTTTCGCTTGAGATTTCTGCATTACACAACCACTGCTTATTATACAATTAATTGCAAATGTCAGGCTACAAGGAGGTTCATAAGCACTAGTTAACTACTTGACTGTAGCATAATTAAGAAAACCAGAAGAAGGCTAGAAACTATAGAAAATTCAATATTGTAAAGAACTGCTTGATATCAATTGGAAAAATGCAACTTAGCTTAGAAATGGCTTATTGAATTGTAAGAAATGGAAATTTCAATTGGAGGACCTAGCTTGCTGAATCAATAGCTAAAGTTGGACCTCTACAGCAGATCCAAATTAGATAGGCAGAGGCTCGTCCAATGTCTATGTTCCATAATTTAAAATTTGACATAATATTGGAATGTATGAAGGATGCAAACCTGTGGTGACGCGCTTCTTTTGCCCACCCGATATCCCTCGCATCATGTCGTTGCCCACAATGGTATCGGCACAGATGTCCAGCCCAAGTATCTGCAGCCACCCCATCAACACCGTGTCACAATATGAATTCAGCAGCATTTTCAGATAGCTGCAGTAAGGAAGGAAAACAAAATAAGGGCCATTCTCCATCAAAAGCTCCAGGAAACCTTTCTGCTAAGCGAGACAGCTCGTTGTGGCAAGTAAGCCACGAAGATAGCTGCACTATCGACAGCGAGTGTTATCCGATCCCTCTTGGGCAAAACAACGAACACCCTACGCGCGATCCTTTCGAAGCTAGGATCAGCATCCCGCAACTTTTCGGCACAGATGCGCGACTAAGCTATGGCTGGGTCGAGTTTTGAGAGCCTGGCTGTGCTCTTTTGTAACCCATTCGAACCGAAAACATCGTAATAAGCCTTTGAGCGGTCTGTTCGGGTGCGGGTCGCGCCTGATCCACAGACCCGAATTGGCTTCGGATTTCATAGATGAAGACCCCGACCGGACACATTACCGGCTGGATCTGGGCTGGGTTCGGGTCTATCAGATTGGGTCTAGATTTAGGACTTTTTTTGTCGGTTGAATCAAGGTCGTTCGGGTTGATCAGGTCACATCCAATTTTATAAGACACTGTATCCGGCCCCATTGTTGACATCATTTTCTTGAGGTCCATGCCCGGTGCTTGAGTATAATGCGAAATAATTAGAATTGACATAGTGCATTGAACTCTTAGGGATTTTATCTGACCATTTGGGTCTTTTTTTGGCTCTATGTGATAAGAAGACATAGATGTAGGGCTTTATTTTCAACTATTTGTTTACCTATAATTAGACATATTGCAGTTGTAAATGCTGCAATTTAATAACAAGCATTCAAATTAGAACTACAAGTAAAGTTGTCCACAGCTATAATTACAAGAATAGTTGCAATTGGAAGTAGCTCTTAAAATAGCCCTCTTGCCGCTCTCCAACCGTTGAAACTTAATTTTTATAATTTTGACATGTTAAATATATATTATATATTTTAATAAAAGTATTATAAAATATAAATTAATTATTATGATGACAAACATAATATTAAACTATCAAATAAATTTTATAATATTAAATTACGATAATAATTATTGTTATAACATTAGTAATAGAATTCTTTTTATGATTACAATGACTCTTATTGTAATATATATAATATAATAATAAATATATTCTAGTATATAATATTGAATTGTTATTAGTTATTATAATAATATATTATAAATATACGATTATAATAAAAATATATAATTTGCATAGCATCAAATCATTTTAGAGAGGTTCAAAGAGCACCCAATTACTATCAATAATTGGAGACTTTATGAACTTTGTTGTTGGTACCTTTTGCTTGAGTCTAATTTAGAGTATCATTTTTTTATATTAATTTGGAGGCTTTAAGTGCACATCTTCGCAATACTCTCACAAGAAAGTCCTGGTGAGGCTTTACTTGGCACGCTCGGCCGTCCCAGATTAGCTAAACGCCTAGCTGGATTCATGAAGCCAGATGGAGGTCAAGTGAGATACCCTCAAGGTGTAGTCCGTTTGGAGACTGCTTTTGACACCTTCCATCGCTGTAGCCTGACAGGAAAAGAAACGTAAAGAAACATTTCATCAGAAAAAAAAAAAAACCGGTGGACCATGGAAGACAAAAATAATTATATATTCTTGGTTTAAATAGTTAATCCTTAACTCCGCACCTTCATGAAGAGATCCACCTCAGGATCCGGCAAAATATCCTGCTGCTTCTCCCTCAACGCTAGCTCTCTTAGTAGCTCTGCACAAGATATTGGTCGATAACCAATAATTAATCATGAAATGATGATACAGAAACAAAAAATAAAGTATAGATGACACCAATATTAAAGCCTAGAAGTAACAACATAACAATAAATTATATTCTACTCTGCATGCACTATATAGTTGTGCACCGTGCAAATCACCTTGGCTTCCAAAAGCATTATTATTATTATTATTATTATTATTGATAAAGAGGGAGGCAAAGTCATCCGGTGTTTATTAGAAAAAAAAATTTATAGAAATTATTTATAAAGAATTTAAAAAAAAACAAAAGAGCAATAAAATTATTTAACAAAAGATAATTATTTATAAGTAGACCTATTAAACTATTCGGCAAGATGAGGGAGGAAGCGTTATTAATTCTAAAGCTAAGAATAAATACAAATGATATAGATCCTGATCAGGTATGCAGCTCAAAAATAAAACTCAGAAACGGATACCGTATTTGGTGCCCACGCCTTGACACATGGCAGAAAAGTCAAGTGTCTCTTTGACCGTCATCTCTGGAACGTGGATGTCGTTCTGGCTAACGTAAGCCGCCGTCTTTTGTCGCACAAACTCGTCGAACCTGAACCCGTTGTATGTTACATCTCCTCTCACCTACAAATTTAATGGCGTCTTAGAAGAAGGGAGAGAGCTGCACCAGATATAAGCAAGAGCTGAGTTGCCAACCTTCAGACTTGGATCCAGCTTTCCGGCCAGAGCCAGTAGAAGTGTCGTCTTCCCAGAAGAAGGCGGACCCAATAGAAGTGTCATTCTTTAAGGAAAACGAAAAACAGAAAATGAGTACTAATTAATTTTTAAGAAAAACATATGCAAGTTATTTGTTCTTTGATCAGATGATTTCAATTGTTCCACGGTGGAGGATCAAGTATCTGATAGAAATGTTGCCAATATCATCAGCTAACCATACAATACTCCTTTCAGTGACTATTAAAAAAAAAGAACCATTTTATTGCCCATTCCGTGATCGCCATGCATTGCTCTGTTCCTGCCTAGGTAGAACCGAGCTGCAAAAGGATATAAATTTTGGGGCGCTACGAAGAGGAGATTCTTTAAAGAGTTGCTAATGATTTAAGAATAACCAATGATTTGTTTCCAAGAAATTATTTATTCTTTTCTCTACGTTGCCAATACCATCAACTCTTACCTAACTTCGATGCAAGTTCAGGTCATATATTTTTGGCTAAGTTGCTCTTATTTTATTGCGCATCTGTCTCAATAATTTCTTCTCATAGGTCCTCAAGATTAAATAGGCCTGCACTGGTACTTACCTTGAAGGCTTTATAATTCCAGTTGCATCTTTGAGGATGGTGAGGTGGGCTCTCTTCGCAAGGCTTATGCCCAGGAGCCCCATGGCGGACTCGGCAATGTTTCTTGCCGCGTTGAAGAGTGTGGGCACTGCTCGGTTCCCCACGTGGCACTCAGCCTCGACTGTGATGTTCTCGAACCTAACCTCTACCGTTGGAAGCTCAATGCCGACCCTGAAAGAAAATTATGTACAAAAGCCAATCTTAGATTATTTTTTTTAAAAAAAAACAGGAGAGAGAGCAGCAGCAGTTCTAAACAAGAACCCCAGCTCATCCGAGCTGACTCAAAAAGATCCAAATATCTAGATACTCTGATCAAAAATCTGAAATATAGGACGGCAATGTAATACAATAATTAGTTATTAAAAGAACCAAAATATATCATAACGAAAAAGAGATCAGAAGATATCTGATATTGATAACTTATCTTCCAATGTATGACGACAAATCAAGATCTTGGCCAAGAACTCATGGAAGATTGTAGTTTTTATATATTAAAGCATCTGCCCCCACATCGTCCATCTCAGAAATGGAAGGCTCTTGCACAACCTCTCTACTCTGTTGTGTTTCCTAGATGAGCAGCGCAAGAGCCCTCGGTTTCCGATCGAGATGCATGGTTTTTGAAAGAGAAAGAACTCGTGAGAAAGTGCTCACTTATCAATCCGAGCTCGGAGCTTCTTCAAAAAGCGCTCGTTGTCCTCCTCGGCGATCTTGAAGATCCTCTGAATGAACTCCTGGCGCTCGGGAAGCCCCAGCATCCGGACATCGACCTTCTTGTGCTCATACTCCATTCGCCCGTCCTCGGCATCCACGACCGTCCGGAGGATGCCGGTACGGAGGCGGTCGATCGCGGGGAGATTCTCGATTGCAGCCCGCCGCAGCGCCTCCTCATCGTCATCGGCCATGGGGCTCCTGCCTGAGAAAGACGTCCGCGAGTACGCCTCCTCCACGCTCCGGTTGATCGAGTCCCACGCTCTCTCCACACTCTCCATCCTGGACCTGCTAATTGCTTGCTCTTCCCCTATCTTTTGCACCTTTTCGTCCCCGTCTCTCTTTTCTACGGGCTTTCCGCAGCTCCACAGAAATGGAGGTGCAGGTGGAGAAGGGGAAGGAAGCTAATTTTTTTTGCGTAATTACGATGAACGTATTGCGCTGTAATTTAATAGGGTTGCTAACTCTTCTGTTGTATTGCTTGCTAACTCTTCTGCTTGTAACCAGTGGACAAACATCTAGAAAAGATGGCAGGAAATTAATGATCTGAAAGTTATAATAAAGACAGAAAGGTATCAGGTAGAGGTACCCGGCAATAAAATTCCTTTTATCAATAAAGACACGAAGGTATCAGGGGACTAACTCAAGACAGCTGCACAAGGCACAACGAAGATCCAACGTCGAGACACCCGCAAACATGCAAACGAGCACAAGGATCAACAATGATCGGCCGTCGACGCAAGAAACCGCCAAAAAGTTTGGTGTCTGTAGGGCACTAGGGCCACGTAAAGAGAATCTTAACTTCAGATTCCACTGCGAACCCAATCAATCCGGCTAAAGCATCATTCATTTTGCTTACAGTTACAAGAAGCACAGCTGTTGTCTGTTAAAGCATCGACTAATAATGTCATTAATTTATGTAATGGTCATGTCAGTGAAGCTGTTAAGAAGTCGGAAAGGATACTATCTAACCGGTCGGAATAATTTATTTTATTTAATATTAAGATGCAACTATATGACAATGCGAGAAATAGTGACACTACGAGTATCTTATTTGAATAAGTAGGTAATAATGTAACAAAAAATTGGAATGTTAAGCCATAAATCGAGCATCGGGTTTTCCGGAGTATGAATTCATCTGAATCCAAACCTTAACACGGTAAGGATTTACATCTTTTTTTATGGGTGTAAAAGTTTCCTTTCACAAGGTTGAACTATAACTTTATCCTAGCAATTATGGAATTTTAAAACCTGTTACATTCAAGAATTCCTAGTCATTAGGACTCTAAATAATTTCTGTTATTTTCTGTTTAAATCTTTCTGATTTCTAGATATTCATGTTAACTATTTTCTGATTTGTAGTTGAGTTGAATTAGTCAACTAGCTGTTAAGATTATTCCTATTTTGTTGGGAACTTCAGTTGTATTGTGGCCTATTTAAAAGGGAAGAGAATAACAACAAACACGCTTATCTTTTCCCAGCACTTTGGTGTTTTCATTGGAGGTTCTGGTTCCCTCGAAGTAATCAGAGTATTTTATCTTGTTTTCATCTTTTGGGGTTTTCTTTACAATCCTTCAAAATAGGTAAAGGAAATCCCTCCTCAACCAGCCAGTACGTACCAAAGTGGTATCAGAGCCTGGCTACGGATCAAAGAGTGGAGAAGCTAGAAAAGTCCTTGGAGTCACTTTCAACTGGACAGAGAGAAATCTTCAACCAAATGATGGAGATGTTTGGCAACCTTAGTGCTCGTATGGATCAGCTGGTGAGTCAATCCACAAATGAAGTTGCTGAGAATTCCATGCGAATTCATGAGGAGCATTCCAATAGTGGTGGTGGCTTTCAATATAAGAATTCTATCAGTTTGTTCTTACCCAAAACAGTGAGGTTAGACTTTCCCCGCTTCAATGGAGCAGAAGACCCGACGAGTTGGTGATGGTGTGCGTGCAGAGGGCTAAGCATGAATTTCAGAAAATTTTTATGCGGAAAGAACGGGTTAAACATTTTAACCAAAAACATGCTTGATATTTTAGATATTTTAACTCTGGTACCAGTCGAAGACAGTCTTCAACTGCACATCACATGTGGCGCAGGCTCAGTCCCAATACATAGGGTGACACCCGCGCGTGCCTATCAAAGCACTCATCATATGAGCCCCCGGGTGGAGAGCCACGCTTCGTCACACGATCACGCGTGAGAGTTCCCGGGAATCGGATAGTCTCCACTAATCCTTTGCTTTGACACCATATATCACAAAGCCCTCAGATCCCGAGGATTGTGTAATTCAAATCAATATGCATAAATCACAATTTCTTGTGATTTGAAGATTGAGATCATATCTCAACCATAAAAGAGATCAGATCTCTTACCTTTAGAAGGGGGTTCCTTCAAGGATGCTTCGCAGCCGCACAAGCGTCCGGCCTCGATGACTCGTCCACGCGAAGCTCCGGAATGATCAGCTTCCCGGGGAGTGCTAGCTCGCAGGGAGGCAGAAGGTTGGCTGAAAGGAAGAAGGAAGAAGATGGACCTTCACAGCTCAAGAACTCCTTCTTGGGCTTTCACCTTCAGAACTACTCTCTCCTCTCACTCTCTTTCTCTGGTGCTCTCCATGTGTTTGGAAGAAGGAAGAGGGGTGGCCTATTTATAGGCCAAGAAGAAGGTGAGGTGTCCCTATGAGGTGTCCTGTGAGGTGTCCTGCCAGGACACATGTCACACATGCAAGGAAGAGAGATGTCCTGCTCAGCCACGTGTCACACATGCAAAGGGGTGAGGTGGCCTGGAGGGCGATGTCATGGATGACCTCATGAGGCATATGAGGTCATGGATGACATCAGGAGGAGTGTGAGGTGTCCAGGCCCGCCACATGTCACACATGCAAGCAAAAGAGGTGTCCTGCTCCACCACGTGTCACGCATGCAAGCAAAAGAGGTGTCCTGCTCCGCCACGTGTCACGCATGCAAAGGGGTGAGGTGGCCGGGATGTGGGTCCCACATACAGTATGTGGGTCCCACCTAAGCAGGACATGGGTCCCACATACAGTATGTGGGTCCCACCTAGGCAGGACGTGGGTCCCACATACAGTATGTGGGTCCCACATAGGGAAGGAAGTCCTAGTCATACTAGGATCATAATTGATTTTAATCCAATTTGACTCAAGCCAAATCTGATTTGGTTGGGGCAAATTAGACATTTTCACCAAACCAATTTTGGTGTCAATTACGGTTTTACCAACTTCAAATCATATTTGAATTTGGTCAAGCCCAATCTCTATTACTCAATCAAATTGAGTCTAATCAGTGATCTAATCACCAATTAACTTCTCCAAGCAACAATTGCTTAGGGCAATCAGTCAATCACATTGACTATTTTACCTCTAGACGATTCTCAATCGTCAATCAGCCATTTGATCAATCCAGAAACTTCTAAGCGTGTGACCTCACAGGTTCGAACCTAAGCCGGTAGTACAAGAACACTTCCTGCACTAATCGAAGTAACCATCTAGCAATGGGACCCGACGACCGGATAGGCCGAATAGATGCAAAGCAACATTCTAGAACCTATGGACTATGGTTACTGCATAATTCATCCTCTTGACCAGAAAATGCCCAGGATGGGTTTAGAGTCTGTCTACCCTGAAACGATCCATCCGGAAATATGTTTCAATTCAATAAGTCAAGTGATAGTGATTTGACTTTCCCTGGCCAGGGTACTACTTAATTGAAAACACAAGGCATTCACCCTTATTTCTAAGGGAGGTCAATCCCATCTTGATCTGCAACTGACTACCACAAGTACTTGACTGGACCCAGAAACCTTTCGTCGCTGGATTAGAAATTCAGGTAGTCCAGCACCAAAGTACAGTGAGTTGCTTGCAAGCCACCGGTTGCAATCTCAGGTCTAAAGGATACATATACCCATATCCACTCGGAACAACTCTTGACAAGAGAGAGTCCGTCAATTGGTCATGTTCAGTGAACGTACACTACCATTCACCTGTATACCATACTAGTATCTCTATACTCTTTGGTTTGGAAGATAACCAACAAATATGATACACAATGACCTACGCCCGATAATACTATCGTCCTATTAATAGTATATCATACGGTCATGAACATTTAAGGACCTGTGTGACAAAATCATATTTCATTACACAAAGCAGTCCTAAGGACTTCATCACATCGGAGTTTGTGAAGATGTTCTGGTGATGAATAAATACCATGTTATTTATAATTGATTCAAATACATTTACAATCAACAATTGATTGGATTTAGGACATAATTTCCAACAACTCCCACTTGAACTAAAGCCAATCAGTACAGTATCGTATACCCATCTTCAAGTAATGATGGTCAAACTCCTTTACACTGAGGGCCTTAGTGAAGGGGTCGGCTAAGTTATCCTTCCCGTCAATCTTTTGAAGATCAACGTCACCTCGTTCTACTATCTCACGAACCAGGTGATATCTGCGCAGAATGTGCTTGGTGCGCTGGTGAGCTCTTGGTTCCTTGGCCTGAGCGATGGCACCAGTGCTATCCGAATAGACAAGGACTGGTCCACTAAGGGAGGGTGCAACTCCGAGCTCAGCAATGAACTTCCGCAGCCACACAGCTTCCTTTGCCGCATCCGATGCCGCAATGTACTCCGCCTCGCACACAGAGTCCGCTATAGTAGTCTGCTTGGAACTCTTCCAACAGACAGCCCCACCATACAGGGTAAAAACATAACCAGACACAGACTTGCTATCATCACGGTCTGATTGAAAACTTGAATCGGTATAACCGACAAGTCTCAACTCAGTATCTCCATAATCAAGCCACTTATCCTTAGTATTTCTCAAATACTTGAGGATAGTCTTTACAACTTTCCAGTGGCTTTCTCCTGGGTCAGATTGGTACCTACTCACTACTCCTAGTGAATACGCCACATCTGGTCTAGTACAAGTCATAGCATACATAATAGATCCCACAGCAGAGGCATATGGAATTCTACTCATACGCTCTCTTTCTTGGGGAGTTGTGGGGCAATCTCCTTTAGAAAGAGTAATTCCATGACCTATCGGAAGATAGCCTTTCTTAGAATTTTCCATGCTGAAACGTTTCAGCACAGTATTTATGTACATGGATTGGGACAGACCGAGCAACCTCCTAGATCTATCTCTATAGATCTTCATCCCAAGGATGTAGGATGCTTCTCCCAAATCCTTCATGGAGAATTGTGATGAAAGCCATATTTTTACTCCCTGTAGTGCAGCAATGTCATTCCCTATTAGGAGAATATCATCCACATACAGTACAAGAAATAAGACTACCGTACCATTAGCCCATTTGTATATGCAAGGTTCCTCTTCGTTCTTAACGAAGCCATAAGTTTTGATAACCCTGTCAAAACGAATGTTCCAACTCCGAGATGCCTGCTTTAGTCCATATATGGACTTTTGCAGCCTACACACCTTAGACTCATCTGCAGAAATAAAACCTTCAGGCTGTATCATATACACCTGTTCCTCTAAATCTCCATTTAGAAAAGCGGTTTTAACATCCATCTGCCAGATCTCAAAGTCCAGATGGGCCGCAATCGCAAGCATGATCCGAATGGATTTCAGCATTGCCACAGGCGAAAACGTTTCGTCATAGTCAATACCATAACGCTGACGAAATCCCTGGGCAACCAGACGAGCTTTATAGGTTTCCACCTTTCCGTCTGCGCCTCTTTTCCGTTTGAAAATCCACTTACACCCTATGGGTTTAAATCCTTCGGGTGGGTCAACCAATGTCCATACATCATTGACCTTCATGGACTCCATTTCAGATTCCATGGCTCCAAGCCATTTATCAGAGTCAGACCTTTGCATAGCATCCATATAGGTGACGGGATCCTCATCGTTCTCATCGAGACCAATGGGATCATCGTCCCGGACAAGAAAACCATAGTATCTATCCGGTTGATGCGGTACTCTACCGGATCGCCTAACGGGTGCAACCTTAATGGGTTCTGAGTTTGATCCAATCAAATCAGACTCTAACGGTTCAGTTCTAGTTGTCTGATCCTCTACCTGTTGAACTTCATCAAGCTCAACCTTAGAGCTGTTCGTTCTTTCACCAAGAAATTTCTTCTCCAAGAAGACAGCTCTATTGCTGACGAACAACCTTTGTTCATTAACCTGGTAGAAATAATACCCTTTGGTTTCTTTTGGGTAGCCGACAAAAAGACATTCTTCCGACCTAGCTTCCAGTTTATCTGCTTTCAAACGACGGACGTAGGCTGGAGACCCCCAAACTTTAAGGTGAGAGAGTACAGGCTTTTGACCGGTCCATATCTCATATGGAGTTTTAGTCACAGATTTACTGGGAACTCTATTAAGAATATAACAAGCGGTCTCAAGTGCATAACCCCAAAATGATAAGGGCAAAACTGTAAACCCCATCATGGATCGGACCATGTCCAACAGAGTCCGATTCCTCCTTTCAGACACACCATTATGCTGCGGTGTTCCGGGAGGGGTCCACTGAGAGAGAATCCCATTCTCCTCCAGATATGTCAAGAAATCACTGGAGAGGTATTCACCACCTCGATCAGATCGAAGTATCTTAATACACTGTCCAGTTTGTTTCTCTACTTCATTACGGTATAATTTGAACATTTCAAATGATTCATACTTGTGTTTCATAAGAAACACATACCCATACCGAGATAGGTCGTCGGTAAATGTAATGAAATAGCTGTATCCACCTCTTGCACTAGTGCTCATAGGTCCACATACATCCGAATGTACAAGACCTAATACAGCACCCGCTCGTATACCTTTTCCAGTAAAAGGCGACTTGGTCATTTTTCCAAGAAGACAAGACTCACAGGTAGGTAATGATTCACAATCATTAATATTTAAAATATCCAGTGAGGCCAACCTGTTGATCCTGTTCTTGTTAATATGACCTAGCCTACAATGCCAAAGGTAGATATCAGAGACATCATCAGATCTAGGGCGTTTACTTGTAGTGTACATTACACTAACAGGTTGTGACAATACATAAATGCCATTGTTTAATCGTCCATTGATTACTGTAACACCATTCATAATGATATCACAATAATCCTTCTTTATACAAATTTCATAACCGTTTAAGGCCAAATGACCAACGGAAATGACATTCATTAACAAACTAGGACAATAGTGACATTCACCAAGGGCAATTATGTGAGAATTTGAAACAATTTGAATATTACCTAATGCAAGAACTGGAACAGTTCTTCCATCTCCAACATTTAGGAATTTCTCATTGTTACCGAAATTCTCAATGACTTGCAGTCCTTTCAACGTATTACAGATATTAAAAGGACTTCCGGTATCCAATACCCAAGTCATCGTATCACATACAGAGAAATTATAAGGTGTTATCATATAACCACCTTGACCAGCAACTCTTTGCTGATTTCTCTCATTAGCACTCGAGTTAGCCTGATTCTTAATCAAAGGTCTAGTCGGCTCATCACTATCCAATAGTGATAGGGGGAACTTATAAGAGGACATTTCTGCATAAAAGATAAAACCATGGCCTTATTAGTAAATGAATCAATTAATCTAAAGACATGGATTTTAGTCTAAAGATCCTTCCACTATTTTATACGAATCAGGAGCCTCTACCTCTAATCCGAAGAATTACTCTTAATTCTTTAGTGGGCACTAGAATCCAATAGGCTATACCTGGGCCCGACTTTGGTCGGTATCAACCCAAATACACCTAAAGGTAGGTTCATAACAAATTGCTTCAACTAAACAACTTCTAGTGATCATTCTGCCCCAGGAAGCACTTCAGCAGGCGTATATCGACACTACTAAAAGTCCCGGTCAGGTCCAACCATTAACATGTAGCAATCAATGCAAACTATCTAATAGATGGTCAAGCCCGACTTTGGCCGGTATCCAACCGGACCACCCATTCCAATAGTTGCAACCGACTCATCATTATTGTATGACAATTCCAATGGCCGATACGCACCAGTGCGCGCACGCGCCTCCAATGTATATAGACGTATTGGACTCATTATCACACAACTAATGGGAGGCTATGACGTGGTCATCTCCATTAACCATATCATTTTATGGACCTAATAATTTAGAGGATTTTTATAATAAAAAGCTGACTCAATCCAAATCCTCCCACTGACTTCATAAGTCAGGTATCATAGGAAATAGATTCAAGTCAGTGCACCTAAATCAGTCCAACTGATTTTCTTACAGGCATGGGTCAATTAGAGTCAATCAGAGATCTGATCAAAAGAGATTCACCAAGATGGCCTGGTAAGTGAGATCAGCGGAAGGGTATGCCATTAACTTGACTGGACCGAAACCCAGCAAGTAGCTCCCAATTAAAAACCTACTGATTACAGTTGCCTTTGACACCAGCTGGTTTATCAATTTCAATTCGATCAATATCATAACTCAAGCTCAACCACGAAGCCTAAATCAACATCCATTTGGTCTAATCAAAGACATGGACTTGATCAACTACAACTATTGCAAAGATCAAGAGCAATCTTGACCCAATCTAAGAAACAACTTTAATTAGATTAGATCAACTACTCTACCAAGTTTGATTTCAACCATTGAGTCCAAATCATTTGGATTTGATTTAGCTAACCCATTACCCCATGAATTATGCAATGTCTTAGACATTCAAATCACATTTAAAGTCTAGGATCTATATCATTACTCAATTCATAATTAAGTATATTACATTATTCATGTCTTATCTTTGTTTTGCATGCTCCGTAACTTTAAATCGTTAAAACACTTTTAAGATTCAAGTTAATCATGCAAACAAACATGTTCATTCATCATATGAATAACATAATGAAATAATATAATTAGTTTACATCATATGTAAAAGATCACATCTTGCATAGATATTTGATATTACAAAGAACCTGGACGGGCTCTGATACCACTGATGGTGTGCGTGCAGAGGGCTAAGCATGAATTTCAGAAAATTTTTATGCGGAAAGAACGGGTTAAACATTTTAACCAAAAACATGCTTGATATTTTAGATATTTTAACTCTGGTACCAGTCGAAGACAGTCTTCAACTGCACATCACATGTGGCGCAGGCTCAGTCCCAATACATAGGGTGACACCCGCGCGTGCCTATCAAAGCACTCATCATATGAGCCCCCGGGTGGAGAGCCACGCTTCGTCACACGATCACGCGTGAGAGTTCCCGGGAATCGGATAGTCTCCACTAATCCTTTGCTTTGACACCATATATCACAAAGCCCTCAGATCCCGAGGATTGTGTAATTCAAATCAATATGCATAAATCACAATTTCTTGTGATTTGAAGATTGAGATCATATCTCAACCATAAAAGAGATCAGATCTCTTACCTTTAGAAGGGGGTTCCTTCAAGGATGCTTCGCAGCCGCACAAGCGTCCGGCCTCGATGACTCGTCCACGCGAAGCTCCGGAATGATCAGCTTCCCGGGGAGTGCTAGCTCGCAGGGAGGCAGAAGGTTGGCTGAAAGGGAGAAGGAAGAAGATGGACCTTCACAGCTCAAGAACTCCTTCTTGGGCTTTCACCTTCAGAACTACTCTCTCCTCTCACTCTCTTTCTCTGGTGCTCTCCATGTGTTTGGAAGAAGGAAGAGGGGTGGCCTATTTATAGGCCAAGAAGAAGGTGAGGTGTCCCTATGAGGTGTCCTGTGAGGTGTCCTGCCAGGACACATGTCACACATGCAAGGAAGAGAGATGTCCTGCTCAGCCACGTGTCACACATGCAAAGGGGTGAGGTGGCCTGGAGGGCGATGTCATGGATGACCTCATGAGGCATATGAGGTCATGGATGACATCAGGAGGAGTGTGAGGTGTCCAGGCCCGCCACATGTCACACATGCAAGCAAAAGAGGTGTCCTGCTCCACCACGTGTCACGCATGCAAGCAAAAGAGGTGTCCTGCTCCGCCACGTGTCACGCATGCAAAGGGGTGAGGTGGCCGGGATGTGGGTCCCACATACAGTATGTGGGTCCCACCTAAGCAGGACATGGGTCCCACATACAGTATGTGGGTCCCACCTAGGCAGGACGTGGGTCCCACATACAGTATGTGGGTCCCACATAGGGAAGGAAGTCCTAGTCATACTAGGATCATAATTGATTTTAATCCAATTTGACTCAAGCCAAATCTGATTTGGTTGGGGCAAATTAGACATTTTCACCAAACCAATTTTGGTGTCAATTACGGTTTTACCAACTTCAAATCATATTTGAATTTGGTCAAGCCCAATCTCTATTACTCAATCAAATTGAGTCTAATCAGTGATCTAATCACCAATTAACTTCTCCAAGCAACAATTGCTTAGGGCAATCAGTCAATCACATTGACTATTTTACCTCTAGACGATTCTCAATCGTCAATCAGCCATTTGATCAATCCAGAAACTTCTAAGCGTGTGACCTCACAGGTTCGAACCTAAGCCGGTAGTACAAGAACACTTCCTGCACTAATCGAAGTAACCATCTAGCAATGGGACCCGACGACCGGATAGGCCGAATAGATGCAAAGCAACATTCTAGAACCTATGGACTATGGTTACTGCATAATTCATCCTCTTGACCAGAAAATGCCCAGGATGGGTTTAGAGTCTGTCTACCCTGAAACGATCCATCCGGAAATATGTTTCAATTCAATAAGTCAAGTGATAGTGATTTGACTTTCCCTGGCCAGGGTACTACTTAATTGAAAACACAAGGCATTCACCCTTATTTCTAAGGGAGGTCAATCCCATCTTGATCTGCAACTGACTACCACAAGTACTTGACTGGACCCAGAAACCTTTCGTCGCTGGATTAGAAATTCAGGTAGTCCAGCACCAAAGTACAGTGAGTTGCTTGCAAGCCACCGGTTGCAATCTCAGGTCTAAAGGATACATATACCCATATCCACTCGGAACAACTCTTGACAAGAGAGAGTCCGTCAATTGGTCATGTTCAGTGAACGTACACTACCATTCACCTGTATACCATACTAGTATCTCTATACTCTTTGGTTTGGAAGATAACCAACAAATATGATACACAATGACCTACGCCCGATAATACTATCGTCCTATTAATAGTATATCATACGGTCATGAACATTTAAGGACCTGTGTGACAAAATCATATTTCATTACACAAAGCAGTCCTAAGGACTTCATCACATCGGAGTTTGTGAAGATGTTCTGGTGATGAATAAATACCATGTTATTTATAATTGATTCAAATACATTTACAATCAACAATTGATTGGATTTAGGACATAATTTCCAACAGTTGGGTGTGTAGAGCTAAACAATTCTTTCAAATTCATGAGATACCAAGTGCCGATCGTGTCTCTCTAGCATCTTTTCATCTTGAAGGTGAGGCACAACTTTGGTACCAATTGCTTAAACAAGAGATGGGGGTTATCACTTGGGAACAGTTCAAAGAGGGACTTCATTCTAGGTATGGTCCTAATCAGTTCTTTGATTTCTTTGGAGAGCTCACTAAATTAAGGCAAACTGGTACGATAGCAGAATATCAAACTAGCTTTGAGAAGTTGCTTGCTAAAGCTGGGCCTATGCCACAAAATAGACAGGTGAGCTGCTTTGTTAGTGGCCCATGTGATGCGATTCGCACTGATGTGTAGGCTAACAGACCCACCACCTTGTCTTCAGCCATTGGGTTGGCTCGTTTATATGAAGCAAGAGATCTCTCCCGCCGAAAGGCCACTTCACCTGTTCCGAAGGGTGGTTCTCTTTCTCGCAATATAGTTGCGGCACCTTCATCCTCAATTCCCATGAAGAAGATGACTACTGAAGAGTTAAATGAGCGAAGGAGAAAAGGGCTTTGTTTCAGATGCAATGAAAAGTTTGGCCCCGGGCATCGTTGCAAGAAGTTGTTCCTGATTCAAGCATGTTTGGAAGATAGTGATGAAGATGTAGAAATGGAAACTGATAGCTGTGATGAGCACCCAGTTGAAACACCAGAAATTTCCTTGCATGCCATTGCTGGAACACGGGCACATGAGACAATGCGAGTTAAAGGCAGCCTCAGACATAGGGCAGTTATTATGCTTGTGGATTCAGGAAGCACTCATAATTTTGTGAGTGAAAGGGTTGCAAAGGCAGTGGGTTTGCAGCCTAATTCCAGCGGCCAACTTGCAGTAATGGTAGCTTCTGGAGAAAGGATAGCTAGTCCAGGTAAATGTGCTCATGTCCCGATAAAATTACAAGGAGTTACAATATTCATTGATTTCTATTTATTACCACTTGAAGGCTATGATGTTGTTTTAGGGGCTCAGTGGTTGAGCACACTGGGACCCATTGTGTGGGATTTCTCTAAGTTGCAGATGAAATTTGATATGGGAGGGAAAGAAGTGGTCTTACATGGCTTGTCAATCCCAGAAAATAAGGTGGTCAACAACTTCCAATTGGAACGTGTAGCAAGAAAAAGAAAAGAAGGAGTCCTGTTGCAACTATATGCCATGAGGGGCCCACAGGCACAATGCTTTCAACTTCTACTTCCCACTAACGTGCAGCAACTCTTGGATAAATATAAGGAAGTACAATCAAAACCAAAGGGTCTTCCTCCCAGGAGAGCACAAGATCATAGGATCCCTCTACAAGTTGGTCAAGGGCCTGTTTCAGTCAAACCATATCGATATCCTCATTATCAGAAAGCTGAGATAGAGAAGTTGGTAGCTGACATGCTTTCTACTGGACTTATTCGGCCAAGCAACAGTCCTTATTCTTCTCCAGTCATCCTAGTGAAAAAACAAGACGGTTCGTGGCGAATGTGTGTAGACTACAGAGCCTTGAATCGAATAACAATTAGAGATGAATATCCAATTCCGGTGATTGATGAGCTTTTAGATGAATTATATGGTGCACAGTACTTCTCCAAATTGGATCTACGTTCTGGTTATCATCAAATACGGGTACATCCAGATGATATAGAGAAAACTGCTTTCCGGACTCATCAAGGCCATTATGAATTTTTGGTGATGCCTTTTGGCCTCACCAATGCACCTTCCTCCTTTCAGGCTCTCATGAATGAGGTATTCAAAGATTATTTGAGAAATTTTATTTTAGTTTTCTTTGATGATATTTTAATTTATAGCAAATCATGTGCTGAACATTTGAGGCATTTAGAGATTGTATTTTCCATTTTAAAGTCTAATCAGTTGTATGTGAAGCTAGAAAAATGTCAGTTTGGCCAAAGGGAAGTGAAGTACCTAGGCCATGTAATTTCAAGTGCAGGGGTGGGTGTGGATCCATACAAAATTGAAGTAATGTTGACTTGGCCAAAACCCCAATCTCCTAAAGCTCTACGTGGGTTCCTTGGGTTAACTGGCTATTACCGTAAATTCATTCAAAATTATGGGAAGATTGCCGGTCCCCTGACGAAGATGTTGAAGAAGGATTCTTTCAAGTGGAGTCCACAAGCAGAGGAGGCATTTGAAAAACTCAAGGCAGCAATGGTCCGAGCACCGGTTTTAGCTCTACCAGATTTTTCAAAAAAATTTATTGTAGAGTGCGACGCTTCTGGATCTGGAGTTGGTGCAATTTTGATGCAAGATCGGCCTATAGCTTTTTATAGCCACGCACTTCAAGGGAGGCATCTCTTTTTGTCAACCTATGAGAAGGAAATCTTGGCCCTTATTTTGGCAGTACAAAAGTGGAGACCATATTTACTGGGTAGACAATTTATTGTGCGGACTGATCACCAAAGTCTAAAGCATTTATGGGGGCAAAGGATTACAACAGGGGCTCAACAAAGGTGGCTCTACAAGTTAATGGGTTATGATTTTATTATTGAGTACAAGAGAGGAAAGGAAAATATTGCTGCTGATGCTTTATCAAGGAGAGAAGAAAAAGAAAGTAATTGTGGGGACTTGCATGCAATTTCTCAGCCATTACCCAATTGGATTGAGGCAATCAAAGAAGAAACCCAATCAAATCCTGCTCTCAAGAAGCTTGTGCAACTTGTTAAGGAAGGTGAAGCTATGGGAACTTGGAGGTTCCAAGATGGAATCTTATTTTTCAAAGAAAAATTTATCTTGCAGAGGACTCTTATCTTATTGCAGACATAGTTGGGCAATTCCATGGAAGTACACATGAGGGGTTCATTAAAACTCTTCATCGAATTCGGTCCAACTTCTATTGGAAAGGAATGAGGAAGAGCATCAGGGAGTTCATTAAAACTTGTGATGTGTGTCAGCAACGCAAGGTGGAGCATCTCGCACCAGCCGGCCTCCTACAGCCCCTTCCAGTACCAAACCAAGTATGGGAAGATATAGCTATGGATTTTATTGATGGTTTGCCTCTCTCTAATGGTAAATCTACCATATTGGTTGTTGTTGACAGATTATCAAAATATGCTCACTTCATCCCTATTGTTCATCCATACACTGCTGTTGGGATAGCTCGAATTTTCTTTGATCACATTTTCCGTTTACATGGAATGCCTTGTTCAATTGTGTGTGACAGGGATCCAGCTTTCACAAGTGCATTTTGGAAAGAGTTATTCCAACTAAATGGTCCATCTTTCAACTTCAGCTCTTCCTACCACCCCCAAACGGATGGCCAAAGTGAGGTGGTTAATCGCACATTGGAGATGTACTTGAGATGTTTTACGAGTTCTCAGCCTAAGAATTGGACCAAGTGGTTAACCTGGGCAGAGTTCTGTTATAATACAAGTTGGCACTCAACAATTGGCAGAACACCTTTTGAAGTGGTTTATGGACGACCCCCTCCCACTCTATTAAGTTATGTTCCAGGAACAGCCAAGGTTGCAGCTGTAGATAAAGAGTTGAAAGACAGAGATGTCGTCATCAAGGAACTTAGAGAGAAAATAAAAAAGGCACAGTCTAGAATGAAGCAAATCTATGACTCTAAACATAGAGAAAGAGAATTTTCAGTTGGAGATATGGTGTATTTGAAATTACAACCATATAGGCAGCTCTCTGTGTCCATGAGAAGGAACTTCAAGTTGTCTGCTAAGTATTATGGGCCATTTAAGATTTTACAAAGAATAGGAGCAGTGGCTTATAAACTGGATTTGCCAGCAGGTTCACGTATCCACCCAGTATTCCATGTCTCTCTTCTCAAGAAGAAAATTGGAGAAAAAGTTTCTATGCAATCTCAATTACCTTTGGTAAACATGGAGGAAGAAAAGATTATTCCAAAACCGCAAGCAGTTCTTGATCGACGAGTCTCAAACAAGAAGCATGAAGTTCTAATTCATTGGAAAGGTTTATCTCCTGCTGATGCAACCTGGGAAGATCGGGATTTCATCAAAAAACAATTTCCAAACATTACCCTTGAGGACAAGGGCGAAATTTAAGGAGGGAGGAGCTGTTACATTCAAGAATTCCTAGTCATTAGGACTCTAAATAATTTCTGTTATTTCCTGTTTAAATCTTTCTGATTTCTAGATATTCATGTTAACTATTTGCTGATTTGTAGTTGAGTTGAATTAGTCAACTAGCTGTTAAGATTATTCCTATTTTGTTGGGAACTTCAGTTGTATTGTGGCCTATTTAAAAGGGAAGAGAATAACAACAAACACGCTTATCTTTTGCTAGCACTTTGGTGTTTTCATTGGAGGTTCTGGTTCCCTCGAAGTAATCAGAGTATTTTATCTTGTTTTCATCGTTTGGGGTTTTCTTTACAATCCTTCAAAATAGGTAAAGGAAATCCCTCCTCAACCAGCCAGTACGTACCAAAACCCCTTGGTTTTCATCTCTCTTTAACTAAGCTACATGACAGACTCGATGGAAGGTCAGCAAACAGCTGCAAATTTGTACCCAGAAACTCCTAATGAATGGTCGATGGGTAATTGCCCTTCTAAAGGAAAGAGAGAGACAAAACACTTGAAAAGAGTATATTACCTGGAATATCCACTGCCTTTAGGGAGAATTTTATCATAACTAAAATAACTTGATATTAATATAACTAAGAAAATAAGTTATACAGTGAACATGTTTATATGATTAAAAAATAAACATGAACACGGATCTTCAGGCTGAGTAGAAAATAATTAATTAAAAATTGATAATTATGTGATTGTATGAGTAGAAATTGATAATAGTATGATTAAAAAATAATTTTAAAACAAATATGCGGTGAGCGTGGATCGAACACGCGACCTTCAGATCTTCAGTCTGACGCTCTCCCAACTGAGCTATCCCCGCTTGGTTGATCAAGTCACCAATGAATAAAAGATATTCTTTGCATTACAACATGAACAAACCAAACTAAACCGGCTTCCATCCAAAATCTAACTTTACGTTGAAGTATCAATTACATCTGAAAGACACCAAGGTCATTGTTCCTAATCTCTAACTATTTTCATCAATTAATTTAGGTTGTTCTTTATAAAATATAGTTTTCTTTTTCCTGCCGACAGACCTAGCATCTTAGCCTTAAAGTGTTGGTTTCAAGATGGTTTCATCAAAAGTACTAGAATCTGGCTTCACATGCTTGGTTGGTTTGCCCATCGATTTCGCACTGGGAAACAAATCTAAGTATGGCCAAAATTCATCACTGATCCCAAAGTTGACGCCAATCTGGCACTTCAGCAAAGTAATTTCTTGAATCAAATTTCAGCAAGTCAATTAGCACTATTTGTAGATTCCAGCTCTTCATTCTCCTTTGTCCACCATGAGTTCCTTTAACAGTCTTCCATCTCATACCACAAATGCGATCTAATGCTTCAGAAATCATATTGTAAAGAAAGGGTACGAACATTATCACTTCAACTAAGTCTCTCAAAGGAATGAGAATGACAACAGTTGGAATGGTATTTAGCAAGCCGATGCAAAATCTCTATCCGCTCTGTCCAATCCATCAGTAACTTGAAGAGTTTCAGTGAAAAATCCCCTGCGACATTGCCCAGATTATCCTTTTTGATGTAAGACATTGCCCAGATTCTCCGAACCAATTTGCATGGTACCCCTTACTTCATGTTCCTTGTTGTGAGCAAGTGCACTTATGCACTCTCAAGAGCCCATTCATAATTTATTACACCTTGCATTTACTTAAAGAAAAATTCCATGTTTCACCTAATTCAACAGTATTCTCAACCTCCTTGTCTCCTTCAAGATTAATGATTTTCAAGTGCAACTCATAGTAAACTAGTTCCATGCCAAATGCAATTTCAAAAAAAAAAATCCAGAGAAATTTACCAAATTTATAAAGTTAGATCAATCAAGTCGTTGGTTCTCAGATAAAATTATAGGAAAAACACTTGCATTTTCTCCTCCTTTTCCATCCAAAATGCTCTTGAACAGTTCCTCCATTTTATTTCTTCTCTAATTTCAAGTCTTCATACACCAAGTCTGTGCCTCACTACAGTCACTTTTGAAAGATTCAAGCAGCAAGGTATTTAAATTCCCCAGCAGTGCTTGGATCATGCATGGTTAGAACACTACTTATTTTTCAATGGGAACGCATCCAACATTGATAACAAAAGCCTTCTAAGAACCTTTCAGCTGCAAAACCTTTGATATGGTCAAGAATTTCCATCATTCACCAACCAAAGCACCTTAGTGCTTAAACCCAAACACATTTTAAAAGAAGGTGGGTACACAATCATAAATTTCTATCCTTTAACAAAGAAGGTCCAAGAACCAAGACTTGAGACAGCATTGTACTTAATTGGGCTCCTTTCATTTAATAAAATAAATTAGTCTTTTAGCATTGTGAGGATCCGTGTGGGTGTGTGCTTAATCCCACATCGGTCATGCACATAGTAGATCTTGGGTACTTATACAAGGCCAAGGAACCTAAGTAATACTTTTTGGCTAGTTTTTTTGGATGAGGATCTGAGTTGTGACAAATGGTATCAGAGCAGATCTAGCTCATAGCATATATAGACTAGGAGACACTGCAGCACGAGCTTATTGAAGCTGACCACGGGTCAATCATGGTGCTTGTGATTATATTTTAATGAATTTGAACCCTTAGCCCGACGAAGACGCTAGGGCTTAAACGGAGAGAGTATGTGAGGATCCATGCAAGTGTATATTTATTCCCACATCAGCTATGTACATGGTAGATCTTGGATAGTTACATAGGATCAAGAAACCTAAATAATACCTTCCGACTAGCTTCTTTGAATGAAATCCTAGGTTGCGACAAGCATACTTCAAAATATAGTACAACACGAACCTCAAGAAAAGAGGCGTGAACGAGGACATAAATGAAAACTCAGACATATCATAGACTCATCGAACAACATATAACACCAGACAAAAGCATGCCTAGGTTTTCTAACAAAGCGTCAGTGATAGCAGAAACTCTGGAACACGAAGAAAGGCAATAAAAATTGTACAACATACAAAAGGATGGAGATTTTACCAGTGAATTCAAGAGATAATAGGAGATGCTCGCATAGAAAAACATGGTTTGATTAATGTCTTGGAGATCAACCATCTTCAGTAAAAGTGACTTGCAGAGATAAAAAAAAACCTGCCAAGAATGAAAAGGCAGCATGTGAGTTGAAGCCTGAACATCCTTCTGTCTTAGCTGGGTGAATATCATCACAGGGAACCGAAGGCATGGTAGAAAGGGTGATGAGAGGCCAAAACCAATTCCACATCCCCCCAGATTCAATGAGCTAAAGTAGCACTCGTAAAAAAAAAACTTATCCTCTGTCAGGGTATGTGGCAACACTTCTTTTATGGCTAAAAGGAACTTTACAAATTGTTTTGATTCTTCAACTCTGAGGTAGTACATGAGTTAGGGGCTAGGATTTTTAAGTCTGCCATGCAGTCCATTCAAATTCAGTTTATCTCTTGCAATAAGGACAGAGCCTTAAATCAGTCTCAAAATTTCCTCATTTTTCTTTTTCTGGATAGATGTATAGGCCTAAATATGATGTAATTGGAAACTGCATCAGGTCAATGTTTTATCTTCTAGTTTGATTGGGATAAACCGGCACCTTTAGGTTATAATAGGTGTGATCTAAGTGATGATGCCTTTTGTTACTTCTGAAGAAGTTGTTGTCAGTGAAAGAAACTAGTTCTCATTCCCTGTTCAACAAATATAAACAAAATAATTAAGCCACTAATGCAATTTGCAGTATACAAGATTGATTTCTTTACCCTCTTATCTATTTTGCATTATAAAGCAAATAATTTAGTTCAAGTTTTCTCCATAGTAGGAAGGCTTTAAAAATAAATTAGAGAGGAAAAAACGCTTTGATGCATAGTTACTAGAATAGGAAATGAATGAAGGAAACTAGGAAGGCAAGAAAATAAAAGCAGATTCTTGGAAAGAGTAAAACCTTCTGACACAGGAAAAACCAACCTTGAAGAAGTATTCTTCAAAAAATTATAAAATAACATTTGTTTTTTTTTTTTTTTAATTTGCTTTCTCAGCTTCCTTACTATAATGTGACCATCTTTTTCGCTTATCCAATTAACAATCTCCAAGAGATGCCCCATTTAAAATTTAGATTCCATCAATATGTAAGATACTAAACATGTCATAATCCTTCAATTAGAAAACTCATCAAGAACTGCAGGAATCACATATTTTCTCGTATTTTTTCTACTCCAATGAAACAGGTTTCCAGTTCATTATTTTGCTTTCCCAGATGAGTTCTTTAAAAGCCCTAATAGAGTGTGAATTGAGATTCCTGCTAGGCTGCAACAATGCTTTTCTTTTCTTTTCTTTTCCCTTCTTTTTCAAAGGAAACTCCTGCTACTCTCTTCTGGTGATAATTCTCAATCCAATAATTGAAATTGAAATTGAAATCTTTTAAAGTTCAGGGGACAAGGTAGTCTAAAATAAAAGCTGAAAGAAAAAGAGTTCTCGAGAATCCTCACCTTGGATGTACCTAGAAAGATTTCGGAAGACATGCCATCATTCCTCCGTCCCCCACCCACCGCCCCTCCCTTTTCCTTTCCCTTTCCCTTTCTTTTACTCTCCCTGTGTGAACTACTCCTCCTATCTCTCTCACCCGCCTTCATGGCTACACCTGCGAGAGATCCTCCAGACCACCCGCCAGAATCCCGTGCTCCACCGCCGTCCCCGGTTGCCGCATCACCCACCGACGGATCGGAGTCACCGGAAAAGGACGAGCTCACCGGATTTTTGGCCGACTCCCTCCGCGTCCCCAGACTAAACTTGCCGGACCGGATCTTCCCCCGAGATCCAACGCCATGGAATCCTCCAGAAATAAATTTCCAGGCATTGGTATCGTCGCAAAATGACGGATCAGCCATGGAGCTTCTCAAGTCCACGTGGTCGGCGTTTGGGTGCTTCCAGCTCGTGAACCACGGCATCCCGCGGGATCTGACTGCCGCCGGCGAGGTCGCCGCAGCCGCGGCGTTCGGAATTCCGGCGGAAAAGAAGAAGGCGACGGCGAGGTCGCCGGAGAGGCGATGGGGATTTGAAGTAGAGGTGGAGGAGGGAGGCGAGGAGTTCTTTTGGTATCGGAGTGGGATGAGAGAAGCATTGGCGGGAATCTGGCCCCACGAGTACGAGGATTTCAGGTAAATCTAACATAAATTCTAATAATTTCCCCCCTTTCCCTCACCTCTTCATCACGATTGATGCATCTCGATCGTGATCTGACGGTTGTGAGGTGATGCTATGTTATAAAGTAATCAGATCACCACTAGGTAACGTTACCTTCTTTATTTCAAAATACCGAATTGCCTTTCCAGTGATAAACTTGAGGGGTTATGGGTGGAGATTGAGAAGATTGCAAGCAAAATGGGAGAGATTTTATTGGAGAATAATGGTGCTGGTGGTGCCTGGATGTGCAGTCAGCGGAGAAGGGAAAGGGGAGTCGAGGGCTCGATTCTTTGCCTCCATAAGCACCATCGGAATAATTTGGATGGTGGATTAAAGAACGAAGTATTACGAATGGCGATAAGGAGCTTGGATTGCTTGCACAGCTTCTGTCTGCATATTTGTGGAGAAGCTTCAGAGTTTCACATCTACTCGAAGAGAGGTTGGTTCCGGTTTTGTCCGGGCAAGGAGGCTATTATCATCACCGTCGGTAACCAGATCAAGGTGATTGCTTTATAAGACTTATTATTCTGTTATTGCAGTAGATTAGACATTTTGTTTGACTTATCACATGAAAATTTTTTGCTAGCTCATCGAGTTCTCATGGGCATAATATTGTCACTTGGCCAAATTAGCATTAAGAGAGAGAATGATATTAAAGCATCGTCAAGTAGTGATGCAATCCATGCATCTCTATTACTCCAATCTTTATCGTGCAATTAAAAAAAGCAAAATGATGGTTATAGAGCAGATGTAGTGAAATTTTTTTTTTTGAGGTGTCTGTATTCCCCTAGCACTTCGGAACCAATACAAAATCCTATACAGTCGACCTGGATTTGAAGAACCATCATTGGTTGCTCACACATTGAAGCATTTTTGGATATCAAAGTGTGAAGTAATTGATGTAGTTTAGCTCACGCAGGGGGCCACAGGCCCACATTTCATGCTGTGTCAATTTTGAGTCTCATGAAAAGTTCTGCACTCATCTTACAAGGTCTCAACTTTTATGATATGTTCTCAAACACTAAGTTATTATTGATCACACGCATGAACCCTTTGTTGCCTACATTCCCATCATTTAATAGACTTTCTGATCTCCCCATGCTTGTTTCCTTCAGGCATCCACTGGTGGGCTCTACAAGCACATGATTGGAAAGCCTGTTTACAAGGATGGCGAACACCATGACTCCATCTCCATATCTTTCCTCTACTTTCATCCAACCATTAATGTGCGTGGGGAAAAAACCATCTCGCTCACTCAACAAGTCATGATAGCAGCATGCTTGGTTCTCCTGTATCCCATTATAATTTATCTATATGGCAGCATCTGATACTTGATTGCAATAATCGTGTTTCCCTTCAAGTTAGTATTGTTTGCCACTTGTCAGAAAGGATTGGTTCTCCTGTCGCCTGCATTGAGGAGCATTGCTTTACCCAAACAGTGTTTGAGTAATTGCAGAGAGTAAGGGCATATGGACTGCATTTAGTTCTGGGCTGGAGATTGATGCATTGATTTCCATTTCTCATGATGTAGATAGCTGGATTTTGCACGATATTACATGCCGCTGTTATCTGATGGAAAGGAAGAAAGATCTGCAGTAAGCTGCAAAAGAGGGGGAAAAGAAACTGGATATTGATACATTGGCAGCTGACAACCTTGGAGAAACTTTGCTTCTTTATTTTGTTGTTGTTGTGGGGGAGATTTGCTTGATTTCCATTTTATCAGAAGTTTTGGTTTATCTGGATTCATTTGAATTGAATCGAATTAGACGACATCCATACCTTGTCCAAGTTGATACCAGATCCTAATGTAAACCTACATCAAACTCCGACTTTTTAATTATTTTTGTGAGTCAAGTCCTAGTCATATTTGAAAAAAAAAATTATATATATATTTTCTTTTTTATTTTAATTTTATAGGACATACTATATTAGTTTATTGATTTGGTTGCTATTTTATTAACATTTTCAATTTTCAGGATTGTTATATAATAATAATAACCATTATTAGTGTTCCAATAGAAAATTATGTATAATAGTTAAATGGCATCATCATTATCATCATCATAGTTAATGTTGTGAAGAAAAAATAATCATTAGATGACTCTAGTTGTGTTGATAATGGAACAGACTGTTCTCAAGACCAAGTTGTAGCAACCCAAAGCCTCATCCAAAATAGTTAGCCGAAAAATATTATTTAGGTTATTTGATCCTATATAAGTACTCGAGATCTATCCAGTAAATAATCAATGTGCATGAGACTAAATATACACCAACATGGTTTCTCACATACGCTAGATGTTGTTTGATTCGATGGAGGAATGGCATAAGACTACATCAACAAGTCCTGTTTTCCTTGTCTTATCTTCTACACGATAATTATTTTTAACAACCACAGTTGCATTCTATCATATAAACCAATAGACAATATTAAACAGCTAGGAAAGTGGGTTGCAGTGGTGATAGTCGTTTAATTAATGGTCCTGGCTAACAAGCTTTGAATTTTATATCCAGTCTTTACTAGGTCCACGCGATTATGTATCCTTTTGGGCTCTCCCATCGGTTGGAAAACTCTTAAACTCCAACTATCTGATCTTGACCCGAAGATCATGGATAACCGCGCAAGCGTCGTGATCCGAGTTCAGTGTATCTGCAAAAGGGTGCACAGCTATATTTTTGATGGTTAAACTTCCAACATTTGTCTTCCTCTCAAATTGGATTCCAGCTATTTCCCCAGTTTGTAGGTGTTGTAGCCACCAGATTGAAAACTTGAATCATCCCCTCTTACGGGATTGTGCTGAAAATCCTATAAAAATAGGGCCTATTGACCCATCTGGCCTACATTTTATGAGAGATTGTCCAAACTCAACCCAGAGAAATTGCCGGAAGAAAAAATAACAAAAAAGATCCCTGTAGGTTTTTTTTTTTTGTTTTTCTTCTCGCAGGCCTGAGTAGTGTTTGCTTGATACAGGGCTATATTTAAATGGATGACCCAATTCATGAATCCTACAAAATTTTCAGCTCGATTTAAAAGAAATATCCAAATAAGCCCAGGGCAGCATCGGACCGTGCCGGGCCCGGCCTGGCCCAAGCCCACCGGGCCACAGACTAAACGGGCCGTGCCTAGCCCGGCCTGTTACTAAAAGGGTCGTGTCTGGCATGGCCCGTTTAGCCTAAAGGCTAAGCCCGGCACGGCCCTAGGCCCGTGGGCTGGCGGGCCGTGCCGGGCCCTAGCATGAGACGGGCCGTGCCTGGCACGGCCCATCACGGGCCTGGAGACGGGCCGTGCCTGGCACGGCCCGTCTGGCCAAAAACAACTAGCCGTTACCCATAACGGCTATTTGTTGTTTTTACCCGAAATACCCCTCCCAACAGTCATAAAAAGGCTATTTTGAGGGGTATTTTTGGGGGGGGGGGGAATTTGGAGTCCTATAAATACCCCTTTCCTTCCTCATTCTCACCACACCAAACCAACTTTTCTCTCCTTCTCTACTACTACTATTTCTCTCTTCTAGCAATATTTAGCAAGTGCTCTAGGCTTCTAGCAATTTAATTTTTAGTTTGCATTTAGCAAGTGTTTAAGTGCTACACAAGAAGAAGTTCTTGTTGAAAAGTTAGAAGTACAAGAGAAAGAGAAGGTCACTCCTTATTGAGAGCACAAGAAGAAGCTCACAAATCTCGGCTCTACCTCTGTTCCTCTACTCAATTCCTCATTGTGGTTAGTTTTTATTTTTTGCATTCGTCAATTTAGATATGTCATTTTTTGATGAAAGTCATTTTGGCATTCCTCTTGTTTCTGAGGGAGAAGAAACTAATCCCCAACCCCATGTTCCTAGTTCCTCTAGAACCAGTGAACCGAGTGAAGATCAAATCTCTTCTCGTAAGAGGGCTAGTGCTGTATGGAATGAATTTGATAGAATTATGGTTGATGGAGTCTGGAAAGCAAAATATTAAAAATGTGCCAAACTTTATAGTTGTAGTAGTAGTGGGGGAACAGGCCATTTAAAAAAACATCAAGAGAGTCATAGGATGCATAATTCTCGTCTTCAAAGTATCCTTAATATACAAGGGGGATCACTTTTAGGTAATTTTGCATATAATCATGAAAATCAAAGAAAATTACTTGTAAAATGGATAGTTAAGGATGAATTACCTTTTAGTTTATGTGAATCTTTTAATTTTGAAGAATATATTCAATTAAACCTACAACCTGCTTACAAAAGAACTAGTAGGCATACATTTAGAAGAGTAGCTATGACTAACTTTTTAGCAATGAGAGAAAGTTTAATTGAAACACTCTCTACTTTAAATGTAAAAGTTTCATTAACTTCTGATATTTGGTCAACATCTGTAGGTAGTAATTGTTTTATTGCTATTACTGCTCATTATATTGATAATGATTGGCAATTAAATAAACGTATTCTTGCTTTTTGTGTTTTTGATTTTCCACATTCTGGGCAACAAATTTCAAATGCAATTTATCAAACTGCATGTTCATATAATATTAATGATAAAATTATGTCTATTACTTTTGATAATGCATCTAATAATAATTCTGCTGTTACATTATTAAAGGACTCATTGCATCCCATGTTAAATGAAAATTTATTGCATATTAGATGTGCATGTCATATCTTAAATCTTTCTGTCAAGCTGGCATGGGCATGATTCAAGATGTCATTTCAAAAATTAGAAATACAGTTTCTTTTATTCATGCTTCAAGATCAAGACTTCAAGAATTTAAGAAACTATGTATAAATCATGGTAAACGTTTTAAAAAATTTAAACTTGATGTAATTACTCGTTGGAACTCAACATTTAGCATGATACATGATGCATACCCATATAAAAACTTATTAAGTGCATATATTAATGATCGTGGATTTGGCTTTACATTGATTGAAATTGATTGGAATAAAGAAAAAATTTTGAAAGATTTTTTTCTTAGTTTTTATAATGCTACTAATATTCTTTCTGGTAATTATTATCCAACTTCATGTTCATTTTTACAACAAGCATATATGATTAGTCAAAAATTTGCAGAACATAGATATGATGATGTTTTAATGCCTATTATTGAACAAATGGAATCTAAATGGAATGAGTATTGAGACAAGATATGTCCTATGAATAACTTAGCTGCTGTATTTGATCCAAGAGTTAAATTGAATGGCGTACTAATTTTACTTGATGTATATTGTGAAAATATGATTCAAGATTCTGAACCTGCTAAAATTGAGGTAAAACAACTTCATTATGATATTTATGTTATATATGATGAAAAAATTCGTGGATCTAGATTCTCCGTACAAAGCTCTATTTTTTTCTTCTAGTAGTTCTCGTTCGTCATCTATTTTTTCATTCATTGCAAAGAGAAAACACACACATGCTTCAAGTTCATCTTCTTTATCTTTAAGTAGTGAACTAGAATTTTATTTATGAAATGATCTTCAGTCTGCATATGATGAAAATCAAATAGAGAGTCTAGATATATTATCTTGGTGGAAGAGTGTTAAAAATCAATATCTTGTTATGTCTCCAATTGCACGCGATATTCTAGCTATGCCGATGTCCACAGTAGCATCAGAATCCGCTTTTAGTGCAGGTCGGCGTGTTCTTGACGAAAAGAGAAGTAGGATGACTGGCGAAACGGTTGAGATGCTTCTCTGTTTCAAAGATTGGTTGGATGCTGAGGCGAGACTTTAAGATAAAGGTGGACATGATACAACATCCTCTGATGATAATGATACAAATACTACAAAATAGTGAATACTAATGATTAGTAAGATTTTGATCATTTATTTTTATTTTTTAATTTTTTATAATTGTACATTTTTATTTTTTTAATTGTTAAAGTGAGTCATCTCTATTTTTTCTCCTTTCTTATTGTATTCTGGAGGTCAGACCAAGGTCCAAACCTCCCTTCATGTACCATTTTGATTTAAATTAATAAACTGGTAGGAGTCTAGCCAAACCCTCCACCATTAAGGTGGCTTTATATTAATAAATTCTTAGTTCCCAATATTTATTAATTTATTAAAAAAAATATTCTCATTTATTTTAAAGGGGACGGGCCGTGCCTGGCCCGGCCCAGGCCCAGTTCAGGCCCTTATGGGCCGTTCCAGGCTGGCTCGCGGGCCGTGCCGTACTTGGCCCACGAATCGTGCCAACCCAGGCCCTTATGGGTCGTGCCGGGCTGGCTCGCGGGCCGTGCCGTGCTTGGCCCGCGAATCGTGCCAGCCCAGGCCCTTATGGACCGTGCCGGGCTCGGCCCGCAGGCCAAAAATTCTTAACCCAGCCCGACCCTTTTTTATGGGCCGTGCCTAGCACGGCCCGTTACTGTAGCAAGCGGGCCGTGCCGGGCCATGGACGGCCCGGCCCAATGCCCACCTCTAAGTGTATTAGATTATCCCTTGCTTGGTAGTCGGTACAAAGTAATTTCATGATCCCTACAACATCTCATCAAAAGATGGAGGAGTCTATTTCTAGCATCACATGCCAATCAGTGCATGGAACATTCCAAAGTCTATTTGGCATATATCATGTGGGTCAATTTGGAAATATGGAAATCATGGTCGACCCGAGCCTTAGGCGACCGCCAGCCCAAAGGAAGGCCTCCGGCTCTGGGAGAGATGCTCAGTGCTTTAGGCTCCAGCGACCAACATAGGCTCGTAGTTGCCTGCCTACGATCCAGGCATCCAGCATGGCAACATCCAGGCGGCTTAGCCGTCTGCCCGGCTGCCATCCCCCGTCCATAGCCCATAGGATGATAGGACCTGCCGCCCTGGGACCATAGCCCGTCTTCTCCATCCGAGTTCCGACCATCCATCGTAGTCACCGGGGCTGAGGGCCCTCTAAAGTCTATAATTCTAAACTCTTCAACTCTTCTTCTTCAATTCTTGAGTTCTTCCTTCCGGCTTCCTCTTCCTCGGTTCCTGTCTTCCTGAGTTTCTCCGTCGAGTCCGAAGTCCGTCCTCGATAGTCGGTCCTCCTTAGTTCTTCCGAGTTCCGTCTTTCGCAGCTTCACTCGTTCGCCGTCCTCGGACCTCCCCGTCAGGTCGGCACTCCGCAGTCCGCACTCGACCGAAGAGGGATCAGGGAGGCGGCGTTGCCAGCGTGATGGCATCTCTTCTCCTTCCCGGCCCTCCGCCCTCTCCAGGTAAGCTTCCGACTTCCGGACCCGATTTTCTTTTTTTTTTTTGTGACTTCAATGTTCAGTTTTCCGTCTTCCGAGTTCCGATTGACTTCCGGAGCCAACCAAGGGGCAAGGGGTTGGGGACTCCGGGATTAACGAGAAGGATTTTTGGGTTAGAAAGACAGGAGCCTTCCGGTTTTCTTTTTTTTTTTTTTGCTGCCGAGAAGGATTTTTTTTTTTGTATAATTTTTGGAGGAAGGGGATTTGGGTCACGTTTCACCTTCTTTGAGCTTCCAGGATGATGTAATTTATGTGAAAAATAACACTTTTCTAAACGAATTGGGTCCGGATTTGAAATTCTAGAGAAGGGCAGCAACTTTAGTCAATAGAATTAAGTGGGGTGATGGGGAAATAAGGTCTATTTGAGGTTAAATATACCTTAGGTTCAAACATCATATGTCATGCCAATGTTGTTAGCCGATTTTTCTAAGTACTAATGATTTAAGTTTGATGTCAATGTAAGATATTAAATTCATAAATAAGTAATAAAATAGTAACATAAACTGATAAAAAGAAAATAATAAACCAAGTAGATTTATATTTGTTGTAATGCCCAATAGATTTAATTTTTACTTTCATTTTAAGTACCATGACTGAGTTGTCATCTATTTGTTATAATACGCAGTAGATTTATGTTTGTTGTAATGTCCAGTAGATTTAGTTTTTTCTTTCATTTTGAGTACCATGATTGAGTTGTCTACCATATATTTGTTATAATGCCCAGTAGATTTATATTTTTTCTTTTTTTTTCTTTTTATGTTTGTTCTTCCTTTTTTTTTCTTTCCCTGCTGCTCTGGTGGGCTCTGACACCCAGGTCAGGAAGTTTTTCTCCTTGGAAAAAAAAGCCAAGTTTACAGACATGAAGGCTTTGGTGTAAGCCCATGGAATCCTTCTATTGTTACCCATCAATTTGTTTCTGTTGAGAGTTTTCAATTTGGTTAATGCCAGAGTTTTCGGAGGGATACTTTTCTCTTCTCCAAAGTGGATTATTACTTTTTTTATAAACAAAATGGTGTTAGTCTGTAATGGGTTTATAATTTCTAGGAGACATCTTGGGTTGCAGGTTTCTGGTGATATCTAATGGGATAGCTGCAGGTTATAGTCTAATCCCGGGGGTGAGGTCTGTGGTGAGCATGATAAAAGAAAGTGTTCTCTTCAACAAGGCCTTGGCTTGGGCTATCTTCTAATGTGATCAGGTATGTTGTAAATTCTTTGGGGCAGGGCCTCTTCACATACATTGGAAAGCATTTGTGGTGTAGATTAATGCACATGCTAGGTTGTTAAAGGGTGTTGAAAGGTTTAGATTTCTAAACACTAATAGCTAAGCATAAATGGGCTCTATTCTCATAGCTTTTCACTACTTGTAAGCACTAATTTCGGAACATCTAATAGCTATTATTTTTAAATGAATTTTTAAAATATTTTGCATTTATTAAAAAAATTATCATTTTAAAAAAAGGGCTCTTTTAATGAGTTCGCCTTAGGCCCCCAAATGTATTGGGCCGCTCCTGATGGAAATGAGGAAATTTTTCAAGATCGAGCAATGGGTCCGAAGGAGACCTTGATAGAGCACAAAGAATGGCCATGGAGTTTCAAAGATCCTCAAGTATTGTCAAATTCAATGATGCAAGCATTGGTGGGGGTCACATTCCTCAGAGTTTTGCTGAATATTAATAGGACTACGATTACTTGGAGGCCTCCGCCACCAGGTTTATCAAAATAAATGGATTTGTGCGACCTAACTCAGCTGCTCGTTATGGGCAGGTTTTATATGCAGCATCAGTTCCATTATTGACCGAGTTGCATGCCGCTTGGCATGGACTTCAACTACAAATGGATGGATTTTTTTTTTTTTGCTACTTTGGCGGGTTCTATATACAATGCGTATACGAATACACCCAATAAAATCAAAAAACACAAGCTCGCGGAGTGCCTGTGGCAGTTTACCCTCTTCTGACTAGAGGGTGTACCCTGACTGGTGGGCCGCGTAGGTAGCCACCCAGTCGGCCGCCCTATTGGCTTCTCTGAATAAAATTCTGCTGGAAGGGGATTCAAAAACTATTATTCCTTGGATAAATGGAAGGGATACTTCTTTTCACCTAGCCTTAAGGAATGCCCAAACGTGAAGTTCTTCACATTCATGGTTCTCTTGTGTCCATGTCCTAAGGAAGGCAAATCAGGTTACTAATCATTTGGCGAATATGGCGAGTATCAACCAAATTGATGCAGATTGGACCGAAGACTATCGGCATTGTTGGCTCACCTAATCAGAGCATATGCATGTGCCATTTCTTTCACTCCTAGTAATGCTTTGTTATCAAAAAAAAAAAAAAAAAACAGAATAATGTAAATAAACAAAGCTCATTCATAGACACGAGTTCTATACAGAAAGAATTCGCAGGGATGATGAACATTAAGATATCCGCATCTGAATTACTGTGCAGATATATCTAGGGATGGAAATGGGCCGAGCTGGGCCGGGCTGCATCCCTACTTGAAAAGGCCTAATTTTTTTGGGCCTTCGGGCTAGCCTTGGGCCTAAAAATTATTGGACAATTCAAACTCGGGCCTAGACCGAGACCGGGCCTAAGCTTGGCCCGAACCTGATGAGCCGGCCCGAATACTTGTTTGGGCCAAAAACTGAGTTGGTCCAAAATAGATTAAAGTTTAACTATTTAATAACACAGGATTGCAAATGACATCCTTATTTTCAAAGTAGTTCATGAAGAAGTACGTCACTGCCTTATTAATTACCTTAGTCTCGCACTGTGATAGGCTTTTTGAGAAAAAGTTCAGCAAAGTAAGTGGAGCTTGATGAGTTAGGGATTGGATCAAATTTTGAAAACTCAAACTATGGCAAGTTTGACCAGTTCAAGGATCAACCAAGTTCACAAGAAAATCTTTAACAGGAGCAGCACAATAAGATGGATATTGTATCAAGTTAAGAAAAGATCATAGTAAAAGAGTCCATTAATTTTAAAATTACTCTAGAAAAGTCAAAGGATGCTACAATCGATCCAGTTATAGAAATTCAAAATGAGAAGTCAACTCATATAGAAGAGTCTTGAGCTGAAGCTATCTAAGATATGAATGTTTCTTGTAGAGATTTTGTCAATCATGCAAAAGAAAAGCTGACTAATTTTGAAGTAGTTTTGGAGATCAAGCAGCAAGAAAATATGCTTGGTAGAGATGATTTATTTTATGCCTTAGTATTCGACAAGGTTTTTAGTGTACCGATTGATTTTGAAGCTACTCCAAAGTTTGATTTGTTAGAGAACTCTATGCATGATGATTTAATTTCATATATAGAAGCCAATTGTATGCAATTAATTGAAGCTACTCAAGTGGAGGTATGTAAATATAGCCAAAGTTTTAATATTGATTACATAAGTATGGAGGTAATGACCGATCCTCTAGTAAGCAGTGGATGTAACTTGCAACTTATTGTTCGTTGGGATAAGCTGGATGCTTGAAATTTCGAAATACTGACAATGGAGTCAATACTGAGAAGAAGTATTGGAGAACATCATCGATTTCAACATATCCATCGAAAATGCCTAGCCCGCAAAGGAGTTATTGTTCGAGTCAATAAAGAAGCTATATTATTTAATTGGTTCGATGAGTTATTGCATGTTGTTGTGATTGTTATAATATCAGCAATGACTCCTATGGTGTTTCATGATGCTGATAAGTTCAACATTGTTAAAATAAACTTTGCAATGAAGGAGAGTATTAGAAGTCCATTGCTCATCCTACCAGTACTAGGATTCTGTTTCTAGTTTATCCTAGTTTTCTATTCTAATTCTAGTTAGGATAGTTTATCTTTTAGTGCTACTCCACTTTAGTTAGATGGAGCCTCATGTTTGATATTTTTGAGTTTGTTTTTTAGTTAGAGTAGTGGAATATTGATGTTTTATATTGTAGTGGGAGAGGGAGTGTGGTATTATAAATAGAAGAAGAAAGTTACATGAAGATTTTAGAGAGAATTTTTTTTTGTATATGGAGCATCTTGGATAGACGTGAGGTTTCTTTGTGAGAGGAGCCAAACTCTTTATTTTGGCATTTATTTTTTTTCTTTTTTTTTCTTCCACCACTATCTTCTTCTCATAATTTTTTGATTTTTTTTTTTGTTTTATTTGTTTGGTATTTATTCTAGATCTTGAACAAGCATGGTTGATCTACTTCGAATAGCACGCTATTTTATGAAATAGACCCCGCTATATTCTCATACGAAGAATCCCAAATGCATCATCTTTTGAAGTGTCCCTAAACTACCTAGGTACTTTTTTATCCAATCTGCTACCAAGTTTCCATTTTTTAGTATGTGCAGCAACCCGATCTCTATGGTTCCATCCATGACGGTAATGCGTTCCAGGATTAAGGCCACTACAAAAAATGTTGGTTTTGCCGACTGACTTTTTCCGACGCTAGGGGAAAGCGTCGGTAAAGTTTGGCTCAATGCCAACCTTTGCCGACGCTTTGTGTTAGCGTCGGAAAATATCAACAAACAACGACGCTCTAAAGCGTGGTTACAAGTTTAACAAACAACGACGCTTATACGCGTCGTTAGAAAACTTAAAACCCCCAACCCCTCGCTCGGCCCCCTCTCTCCTCATTTCCTATCGGCGATGCCCTAGCTGCGAGCGCGCCGACTTCCCCGTTGCCGTCGACCTCTCCTTCTGAGGTAAGCCACCTCCTTCTCCTCCTCCTCCTCCTCCTCCTCCTCCTCAAACTAATCTCACCTTCATCCCTAGCCCAGATCGGCGATCGAAGATTCCGCTACTCCGCCGCCGTCGACCTTGCCGTCGTCTGAGGTAAGCCTCCTACTCCTCCTTCTCTTCCTTCTCCTCCTCCTCCTCCTCCTCTTTGTTTTCTTCTTGTCTTTAACTCTCGCCCGGCCCCGTCTCCTCATCCTCTGCCGGTCGATGCCCTAGCTGCGCGCAGACATGTCACCTCCATTCCGAGCGAGCCGTAGCTACTCCGCCGCCGTCGACATCGCCGTCGTCTGAGGTAAGTGATCCTCATACTCTCCGTATAGAAATTTTCCAAGCCATTCAAAGAATATGCCAATGTTTAATGCTCAATAACCATTGTTCTTAGTTGCATTGCATCTCATCATCGAATCTTGTGATAAGGTAGAACAAAAAAAAAAAAATCCCAGAGCAGATTCCAATCCAAGCTCATAATAACTTTGTCCAATTTCAAGCTAGCAGGTAATGGATCAGCTTCTTCAAATGCTGTCATATACTTCTCAATAGGATCATTCAGTGAAACCTGAAGTACAGGATAAAAACTTACAAGCTATATCTGCAGCAATGGAAAGAATGTAAGGCCATTTAAGTAATGAAAAGAGTAAAACCTCTGGAAGGACATAAGGGCTGAGTATAGAATTAGTGAATCCTGACAAAGCTTCTACACGGATAGCAACCTGCAACAACATCAGATATTCTCTAATGTAGGAAATTGCTCACAAGAATGAGTGCAGCTAAGCTGGGTTCCCATGACAAAAGCTCTACATATTTATACACATAGCAGTGCTCACCCAGAACATGTCTTCCTGCTGCTTATTTAGCTTTTCCTATACTACCAAGTACTTGGTTGCAAGATTAGTCCAGAGGGGTCATAAGCAATTATGTCTGACAATGCCATTCATCAGTTGTTTAGGGGCTCTTTGGCCATAATCTAAAATAAATAATCTTAATGCAAATGCTTGTTCGGTTCCTTTTCATAAAATTTATTTTGGAAAACTGACAGGTCATAAACCTAAAATTGAGTTTTGTGAAAAAAGGTCCCCTGTTTTTCATTAAATCTGCATTATATAAAATCAACTATTACTAATACATGCTATAATTACCTTACAGACTGTTGCTGGAAATTGGACCCGGGGGCCGCCGCGAAGCTGGGGAAGGAGGAGCTCCGCCGCGGGGAGGGCGGACGGCGGTGCGCCGGCCGGCTGCGTCCTCCTGTGCCCTCATGGGGTGTGTGAGAGAGCGGAGAGGAGAATGCGTCCTGTCCTGTCCCGTCCTGCAAAAAAGAAGCCGGTGGCCGGGCTCCCCAGCGCCGGCCCTCCGATGCTTAAGTCAGAGGGGGCAAATATGTGGAGAGAGCAAGCCAGAGGGTGAAGGAGAATAAGAGGATATTGGTGCTTAATTGTCTGTGCTGTTGTGTTTCAGTCCCTCCCCCCTCTCTTTCCTCCCAGGCTCCCTTTTATAGAGGGATTTTATGTTGCCCGGGAGGTGACAAGGAATTTGTCCTCTTTTGTAATAATTGGGCACGATTTGGCCCATTAATGGCATAGTGGAAAATAAGGCCGACTCAGACCGGAACCAGGAAGTTGTCACGGTCGATCGGACCTGTTGGAGTAGTTGAACCGCCGGCCGTGGTAGGCCCGGGGTCCATGGATGGTAAGCGCATTTATTACCGAATGAACCGGCGGTCAGGGAGAGCCATACGCTTTGATGGTTCAGTGATCCGGAGATCGTCTTGAGCCGTGTTCATTAAATGACTGAGCGCATCGGAGACTTGAGGAGGTCTCATGCATTAATGGCAGGTCGTGCCAAATACCTGCGGAGATCTTATGCCTTGACGGCTTGGAGATAGCGACAGGTTGTAGTGGAGTTGTCAAGTCCCTCAGGGGGTTAAGTAGGAGTTGAACATCTGGTCAAGGCAATCGGCTCGGCAGGGGTGCCGAGCCGAGCTGGTCGCCCACTGGGGCGCCCTGTGGCGGGGTTGCTTCTAATGCTCCTGGTCGGCGCCCTTTGGTCGGCTCTTTCTAGCCGAGCGCCTTTATTCCGCGCGCTTTCCTCTCTGGTCAGCGCCTTCTAATCGAGCGCTTTTCTGGTCGGCGTCCTCTGGTCGGCTCTTTCTAGCCGAGCATCCCTACTTGGTCGTTGGTTGATTCGAGCGCCTCTTGGCGCTCCGGTCGGCACTCTTGGGCCGAGCATCTTTTCATATCGGCGCTCTCTAGCCGAGCGCCTCCGTGGCGGTATGACTTGGGGTTTTTCCCCCAACACTACCCCCCGACTTCCGAGTTCCAGTTGGCTACCAGCTGGAGCGCGGGAAGTAGCTTTAGTTGGGCCGTTACGAATTCCGAAAATTTTAATAGTTAGAAAATTTTATCGGACGCTTCGAAATGCCTTTAATAGGCGGCGTCTCTTCTTTTCCGAAAAGCCTCATTATTAGGGCACCTTTCGCGAAGCGTCCTTGCGTCGTGGGCTCATGATGGGGCCACACGATCTTCGATTGCGGACGCCTTTCCGCACGATCCGATGGGGCGCTTCAATGTTCGAAGCGCTGGCTCTAATTAAATGCGTCGTTCTGTCTTTTAGACCGACACGTGTTGTCATCTCAACGGGGTGCGGCTTTTCTTTTGCCGATCGGGGCCGTTGGGGAGGTTTATATAAACTCCCCCCTGGCCCTCCGTCCCCTTCCTATTGCCTTCTGCTTCTAGCTTTTCTTCTTCCAGCTTTTCACAGTCCGAAGTTCTTTTCTCCGGCGTCTTCCCCAGGTCCCCCTTTTTCTTTTTAATCTTTCTCAATGGGTTCTCTTCCCAGTGAGGTTGCATCTACCATGAGCGTCCTGGAGGTCGAAATGACCGAAGAGTGGTTTTTCCCTCTTCAGGGGTTCCGTTTGGAGCCCGCCAGGCGAAGGGATCGGATAACCGATCCTCCGGTAGGCCGGATTGGAGTGCACCTGGAATCACTCTGGGCCGGCCTCCGATTTCCTCTTCACGGCTTCGTGAATGAGTTGCTGACGGTATGCCAGTTGGTTCCGGCGCAACTCACTCCGAATGTCTGGAGGACAGTGATGGGCTTCCTGTCACTGTGTTTACTGCAGGGGATTCCGACCTCTGTCAACGTTTTCCGGCGACTTTTTATCTTTAAGTCGAATCCGGGAGACGGGGAGTGGCTTTACATCGCCCTTCGGGCGGGTCGGCCACTCTTTCATGGTGCCCCCTCGTCCATTCATGGCTGGAAGGAGAAATTCTTCTTCCTTGGCTCTGAACGGTCCTGGGGGTTTGACCCCAGGTGGGGGCCGGCCCAGCTTAAGTCTATCAACAGGCCCCCCCAGCTTTCTCCGCGTGAGCAGGGGATCCTCGACGCCATCCGCAGTCTCGGGGACGGCATCTTACTGAACGGCCTCATATGTGAGGACGCTTTGGTGAACGTGGGCTTGAGCTCGGCGCGTCCCCACGGTAAGTAGTTACAAGATGTCTCTTTATTTCCTTACTGTTCTAATGTTCTAATCCTTTTTGCCTTTGCAGATATTGCAAAGATGGTGACGAAAAGCGAAGTCCTCTACGCCCGTTTCCAGAAGAGGGCAGCCGAGCTCTCGGGCAAGCCCACCGAGCCGAGGAAGAAACAGAAGGTCTCGGCGACCCCAGCGCCCCCGGCGCCCCCGACGGCAGCGATGGCCGAGGCGGGTCCTTCTCGCCCCGCTCACTCCGAGGCGGGCCCTTCTCAGCCCGTGCGCCCCGAAGCTGGTCGGAGAGAGGGCGCGGATTCCGGGGGCTCGGGCTCCAGAGAAGCCTCGGTGGCGCCCCCATGCCCAGCGCCTTTAGCGCCGATTCCTGGTCGGCAGGACGCTTCAGTTGCCGACCAAGGGAGGAGTTCCGCGGGTTCCGTGCTTGCACGCCCCGCTATAGTTGTGCGGCGGTCAAATCAGCCGCTCGTTCGACCCCAACCCCCTAGCTCCGAGCTGGGGAGCAATCAGGGAGCCTTGGGGTCGGCTCCGCCTAGGCCAGCCGATGCTGGCCTTCCGGGCCCATCGGGCTTGGAAGAACGGGTGCCCCTCGCACTCACCTGGTCGGTATTCGAGGGTGATTCAGCCCTCGAAAACCCTCGAGTAGCGCGTGAGATATTCCGGGTCGCGCTGCTCCCAGCCGACCAGGCCGCGATGCAATCCATGAGCTACAATGCTTTCATGGACATGACCCGCTGTAACGCCGTCCGGGTAAGTAAAATTTTTCACCTGTGTAATCTGTATAGGTTTTCTAAAAGTGGCGCCTTATGTTTTTCTTTTCGTCTCTTTTACAGCATTTGCACGAGACGGAGATGCTGATGCACCTAGTCCAAGAATACCGGGAGAAAGCCCGGAGGTGCCAGCGCGATTATGACGAGGCCCAGGCGAGGTACCTAGCCGCCGAGGCGAAGTACCAAGCCGCCGAGGCCGAACGTCAGGTGCTCCAGGAAAAAGTTGGAGCATCCGAGGAGGGGGTTCGAGCTCTTACCGCAGAGCTCGATGAGGAGAAGGGCGCGCATGCACTGGCGAGGTCCGAGCTGCGCGCCGCAGAGGCTCGGTTGGCCAAGGCCGAGGAAGCGCTGGCCTCCCGTGAGCAGGAGGTGGGGAATGCCCGCGTTCGCCACTTAGAGCTCGAGCGGGAGCTAAGGGACCTCGAGCGGAAGGCCACCTATCATGAGGCTCGGGAGCTCGAGGCTCGGGAGCAAGCCCAGAGCGCGGTGGCGCTCTTTCGCGAGTCGGAGGAGTTCCGCGACCTCTTAGCAGAGGAGGGCGTGAATGGGCTAATCCAGGGCTTCCGGGACTTCCGCAACCAGCTGCGGCGGCTCCTCCCGGATTTTGATGTAAACCTGCTCCGACCGGGAGCAGGAGTCGAAAGGCCGGAGGCGGAGGCGGAGGCAGAAACTCCGGGGACCGACCAGGGAGGTCTGGCCGAGGCGGCCGGAGCCGTCCCCGAAGTTGCCGAGGTCGCCTCCGAGGCTATTCCTATCGCTGTTGAGGCCGAGGAGGTCCCGGCTGTTGAGCCTGCCGCCCCCGACACTGCCGAAGCCGAAGTGGTCGAGCTCGAGCCTTAGAGTGTAATTTTGTTATTTTTGTAAAGTCGGGATGGTCCCCCATACTTGTAAGGGCCGAACCCGAATTTTTGTACTCAGCCTACGGGCTTTTTGAAATGAATATACTTTTTTGGAAACTCGTCTGTTGTAGTCCAAGTTTCTCTGCTCGGATCCATTTTAGGTTCCGAGGACATGGGCCCTAGGGCCTCAGCTTTACCCGCCACAGGGTTTGGTTTTAGGTTTGGCTAGCCGAGCTCCATTGCTCGGCCCTTCGACCAGTGGTATAGCAACGCTTGTGCTTAAGGGATTTGGGCTCGGAGAGTCTTTCCGAGCCTAGCCCAGATTTCGACCAAGCCCTAAAGCAGTCACTGGGACAACTTTTTAGCAAAGTTAGTAAACTTTGGGTTCGAGCCCCACATTGCCGGGGCGGGTCGGATTCTTTTCCAGCGAATGGGTCGAATGCTCGTCAGCTCGTGACGGGGATTCAACACTGTTTATACCAAGTTTGTTGGTATCGTGAGTGTTTCACGCCGAGGCGATTGAAAATGCTCCTCTGCTCGGTGTCCGTTCTTTGAGGACGTCGGCAGAGAGAAATCCAAAAGCAGAATAGATAACGTAAAAACATTAAATAAATGGGTACCTTGTACCGTGTGCGTCCTTGCGCCGAGGCGACTGGAGACGCTTCTCTGCTCGGTGTCCGTTCTTTGAGGACGTCGGCAGAGAGAAATCCAAAAGCAGAATAGATAACGTAAAAACATTAAATAAATGGGTATCTTGTACCGTGTGCGTCCTTGCGCCGAGGCGACTGGAGACGCTTCTCTGCTCGGACTCCATTCTTTGGGGACGTCGGCAGAGAAATCCAAGAATAGAATAGACAATATAGTGACATTAATGTGGAAGCATTAATTAAATGGGTACCTTGTACCGTGTGCGTCCTTGCGCCGAGGCGACTGGAGACGCTTCTCTGCTCGGACTCCATTCTTTGGGGACGTCGGCAGAGAAATCCAAGAATAGAATAGACAATATAGTGACATTAATGTGGAAGCATTAATTAAATGGGTACCTTGTACCGTGTGCGTCCTTGCGCCGAGGTGACTGGAGACGCTTCTCTGCTCGGACTCCGTTCTTTGGGGACGTCGGCAGAGAAATCCAAGAATAGAATAGACAATATAGTGACATTAATGTGGAAGCATTAATTAAATGGGTACCTTGTACCGTGTGCGTTCTTGCGCCGAGGCGACTGGAGACGCTTCTCTGCTCGGACTCCGTTCTTTGGGGACGTTGGCAGAGAAATCCAAGAATAGAATAGACAATATAGAGACATTAATGTGGAAGCATTAATTAAATGGGTACCTTGTACCGTATGCGTCCTTGCGCCGAGGCGACTGGAGACGCTTCTCTGCTCGGACTCCATTCTTTGGGGACGTCGGCAGAGAAATCCAAGAATAGAATAGACAATATAGTGACATTAATGTGGAAGCATTAATTAAATGGGTACCTTGTACCGTGTGCGTCCTTGCGCCGAGGCGACTGGAGACGCTTCTCTGCTCGGACTCCGTTCTTTGGGGACGTCGGCAGAGAAATCCAAGAATAGAATAGACAATATAGAGACATTAATGTGGAAGCATTAATTAAATGGGTACCTTGTACCGTGTGCGTCCTTGCGCCGAGGCGACTGGAGACGCTTCTCTGCTCGGACTCCATTCTTTGGGGACGTCGGCAGAGAAATCCGGCGATGGAGAACGAGCCGAGCTCGTCGGCTGAAGCCGGTGGACAGCGAGCCGAGCTCGTCTTGGTCAATGAAGACCGCATCCCAACGCATCGGGGCATCCCGATAAACCGGGGCATCTCGACGTCTCGAGGCATCCCGGCCGAGGTCGAGGTAGGAGCACGAGACGATCTCGTCCGGTCAGAGAGTACCGCTACTCAATAGTCGATGGAGCACGAGCCGAGGTCGTCCGGTCAGAGAGGACCGCTACTCAATAGTCGATGGAGCACGAGCCGAGCTCGTCCGGACAGAGAGGACCGCTACTCTAGTCGATGGAGCACGAGCCGAACTCGTCCGGTCAGAGAGGACCGCTACTCAATAGTCGATGGAGCACGAGCCGAGCTCGTCCGGTCAGAGAGGACCGCTACTCTAGTCGATGGAGCACGAGCCGAGGTCGTCCGGTCAGAGAGGACCGCTACTCTAGTCGATGGAGCACGAGCCGAGCTCGTCCGGTCAGAGAGGACCGCTACTCTAGTCGATGGAGCACGAGCCGAGCTCGTCCGGTCAGAGAGGACCGCTACTCAATAGTCGATGGAGCACGAGCCGAGCTCGTCCGGTCAGAGAGGACCGCTACTCTAGTCGATGGAGCACGAACCGAGCTCGTCCGGTCAGAGAGGACCGCTACTCAATGGTCGATGGAGCACGAGCCGAGCTCGTCCGGTCAGAGAGGACCGCTACTCATAGTCGATGGAGCACGAGCCGAGCTCGTCCGGTCAGAGAGGACCGCTACTCAATGGTCGATGGAGCACGAGCCGAGCTCGTCCGGTCAGAGAGGACCGCTACTCATAGTCGACGGAGCACGAGCCGATCTCGTCCGGTCAGAGAGGACCGCTACTCTAGTCGATGGAGCACGAGCCGAGCTCGTCCGGTCAGAGAGAACCGCTACTCTATAGTTGTTGGAGCACGAGCCGAGCTCGTCCGGTCACTTAAGACCGCACCCCGACGTCTCGGGCCATCCCGACGAATCGGGGCATCTCGTTGTGGCGGGGCATCCTGACCGTGGTCAGGGTAGGAGAACGAGCCGAGCTCGTTGCCGGTGGAGAGCGCGCCACGAACTCACGAACATCTTCAGGGAGCCCGCGTAGGTACTCCATCATCCCGAGGCACCGGGGCATCCCAACCGTGGTCAGGGAAGAAGAATAAACCTGATGGCATGAGATAATCGGGAGAATTGGTGAGCTCGGAATAAGCACGCAAACCATCAGTTTATTGTGAAATGAAATTCATAGAATGAAATTCAATGGTTGAATAATGGGGAACCCCTTAGGGTTCTACTGGTGGTACACGCGGAGATTTTTAGAGCTCCAACTCCGCGGAATGGGAGTCCCATCTAGAGACTCCAATTTGTAAGTTCCGGGTCGGCGGACGCGCGTGACTCGATATGGTCCTTCCCAGTTTGGGGCCAGCTTCCCTCGCTCAGTTGGTCGGGAGGCCTCAGCTCTTCTGAGGACAAGGTCCCCTGGTCTGAAAGATTTGACTTTGACCCTGGCGTTGTAGTACTGAGCTGTCTTTTGCTGGTACCTCGCCATACGAACTCGGGCGGCCTCCCTTGTTTCCTCGACTAGGTCAAGGTTGCTTCTGAGCTGCAAAGAGTTGGAGCTGGCGTCGTGATACTCGACTCTTGGAGAAGGAATCCTAATTTCTAGTGGGATGACAGCCTCCGTCCCATATGTCAGGTTGAAGGGAGTCTCGCCGGTGGGGACGCGGAACGTGGTCTGGTAAGCCCACAGGACATTGTATAGGTCTTCGACCCATTGTCCTTTGGATTTGTCGAGCCTGGCTTTGAGACCCTGCAAAATAGTACGGTTAATTACCTCGGTTTCTCCGTTCGTCTGAGGGTGCGCGACCGAGGTGAAGCGATGGTCAATGCCAAGCTCGGAGCAAAACTCTCTGAAGTGAATGTTGTCGAACTGGCGACCGTTGTCAGAGATAAGGATGCGGGGAAGCCCGAATCTGCAGATAATGGACTTCCAGACGAAATCCCGCATCTTCTGCTCGGTGATCCGGGCGAGGGGCTCAGCTTCCACCCACTTTGTGAAATAGTCGATGGAGACGACCAAGAACTTTCTTTGCCCGGTGGCCAGTGGAAATGGCCCGAGGATGTCAATTCCCCACTGGGCAAAAGGCCAAGGGGAGTTGATAGAAGTCAAAGGAGCCGAGGGCCGGCGCTGAACATTGGCGTTCCTTTGGCACCGGTCACATCTTTGGACGAAGCCCATAGCATCCTTCTGGAGTGTCGGCCAATAGTATCCTTGGCGTAGAATTTTGTGGGCCAATGCTCGCCCTCCCAGATGATTTCCATAGATTCCTTCATTGACTTCGCGCATGGCGTAATCAGCCTCCGTTGGGCGGAGGCATCTGAGGAGGGGAGACGTGAAAGATCTCCGATAGAGCCTTCCCTCATATAGTATGTATTGGGTGGCGGAGCGCTTGATTCGGCGAGCCTCTCGTTTATCGGTGGGGAGGACTTCGTCTTGCAGGTAGCTGGTGAGCTCATCCATCCAGCTTGGCTCGAACTCAGTGCAGAGGGTCTGCTCGGGCTCGTCTGTGCTGGGCTTTTGGAGATATTCCAATACTGCCTCTTTGGGAAGCTCACTCATGCGAGAGGACGCCAGCTTTGATAGCTGGTCGGCCCTGAGATTCTCCGACCTGGCAACATGTTGAATACGAAAGGATTCCAAGGTCGAGATGAGATCCCGTACCTTCTGAAGATACTTCTGCATGGTCGGGTCTCTGGCTTCGAAGCCGCCCACAATTTGGTTGACGACGAGCTGAGAATCACTGAAGGCCTTCAAGTCCTTCACTCCTAGCTCTTTGGCTAGCTTAAGCCCGGCGACAAGTGCCTCATACTCCGCCATGTTATTTGAAGCAGGAAATTCGAGGCGCAAGGCTTGCTCGGCAACCACCCCCTCTGGGCTGGTGAGGATAAGTCCCGCTCCGCTACCCCCCGAGTTTGAAGAGCCATCGACATGCAAAGTCCATGTCAAACTCGGGGTCTGCTCCACCGGTGGCTCAGGTTCAGGCTCGACCTCATCCGGTATGGTGCACTCGACTATAAAGTCTGCGAGTGCTTGTGCTTTGATCGCCGGTCTGGGCCGGTACTCGATGTCGAATTCTCCGAGCTCAATGGCCCATTTAGTGATCCGACCCGCACGATCTGATCTCTGCAGGATCTGCTTGACCGGCTGGTCAGTCAGCACAGCCACTGTATGAGCTTGGAAGTAGGGTCGGAGCCTCCGAGCCGAGATGACCAAAGCATAGGCGGTCTTCTCAAGCTTGGAGTATCGGGTCTCGGCGTCCCTCAAGACCCGACTGGTATAATATACTGGCTTCTGGAGTTTGCCCTGCTCTCGGACCAGGACCGAGCTTACTGCTACAGGGGAGACAGCTAGATACAAGTAGAGGAGCTCACCCTGTTGAGGCTTCATGAGCAGGGGAGGGGAAGCCAGTAGGTGCTTGAGCTCTTCAAAAGATTGCTGGCACTCGTCCGACCACAAAAAGTTCTTCGGCTTCTTGAGAGCTGCAAAGAATGGAAGGCAGCGCTTGGCCGAGCGGGAGATGAATCTCCCGAGGGCTGCCACTCGGCCCGTGAGCCGCTGTACCTCTTTGACCGTCCTGGGAGGCGTCATCTCTTGGAGGGCTCGGATCTTCTCTGGATTGGCCTCAATTCCTCGTTGTGTAATGATGAAGCCGAGAAATTTGCCGGAGGTGACCCCGAATGCACATTTGGCTGGGTTGAGCTTCATCTGGTACTTTCGGAGTGTGGAAAATGCTTCATTGAGGTCGGCTATGTGGTCTTGCGCCACCTTGTTTTTCACCAGCATGTCATCCACGTAGACCTCCATGTTTCGGCCTATTTGGTCTTTGAAGATCCGGCTGACCAGCCTTTGATAAGTTGCCCCGGCATTTTTCAAGCCGAATGGCATCACTTTGTAGCAGTAGGTTCCCCCGTCGGTGATGAAGGCTGTCTTTTCCTCATCTTCTGGCGCCATGCGGATCTGGTTGTATCCGGAAAAGGCGTCCATGAATGCCAGCAGCTCGTGACCCGAGGTGGAGTCCACGAGCTGGTCGATGCTGGGAAGTGAAAAGCTGTCCTTCGGGCAGGCTTTATTCAGGTCGGTGTAGTCCACGCACATACGCCACTTCCCGCTGGCTTTCTTGACGAGGACCACATCAGCGAGCCATTCCGGGTAGGATATCTCCCGGATGAAGCCGGCTTCAAGGAGCTTGCCGACCTCCTCGGCTGCTGCTCGTTGTCGTTCAGGGGCGGCGCCTCGCTTCTTTTGTCGCACGGGCTTGCAGGTCGGCTTCACCTGAAGCCGGTGGACCATGACCTCCGGATCTATCCCTGGCATGTCTGCAGGCGACCATGCGAAGACATCCATATTGTCCCGTAGGAAGTTGACGAGGCGACTCCTCTCGTGTTCGCCAAGGCCAGAGCCGACCTGCATGGTTAGCTCGGGAAAGTTCTCTCGTAAGGGAACTTGAATTAACAACTCACCAGGCTCTACCCGCTCTTTCTGGGGGTTGACCCGTGCCTCCATAACTTCAGTTGAGGGCTGGTCAGTCGTTGGGGCAGGCACCTCGGCTGGTTGTCTTGCTTCGTGGGTCGCTAGGTAGCATCGCCTTGCCACCATTTGGTCCCCTCGAACTTCACCGACTCCCTGGCTGGTAGGGAATCGCATCAGCAGGTGGTGAGTTGAGACCACTGCTCGGAGGGCGTTGAGTCCTGGCCTTCCGAGGATGGCGTTGTAAACCGAGGGCAGGCGTATTACAAGAAAGCTCATACCCACGGTACTCTCACGAGGGGCGAGCCCGGCTGTGACCAGAAGGTCGATCTCGCCCTCTACTGGGACTGAATCCCCAGTGAATCCAACTAGCAGAGCATTCATCCTCCGTAGCTGTTCTTTTGTCATCCCCATTTTGCAATAAGCATCAAAATACAAAACATTCGCCGAGCTTCCATTATCAACCAGGATGCGTTTTACATCAAATTTATTTATGATCATGGAGATGACCACGGCATCATCATGGGGAGTTTCGACTCTAGATCATCATCTGAGAAGGAGATGGCTTCAGAGGTGCTCGGGCGCTTCGAGGAGGCTTCTTCCCCTGAGGCTTCCCCAGCCGAGGTCCCGCCTCGGATAGTGTTGATGACGCCGGTGATGGGCCTGTTGGCATTTGAACCTTCAGGCTGTGCTGCTCCTTCGGCTGGCTTCTTCCCTTCACGCCGGCCTTGCACAAACCGATCGAGCACCCCTCGGCGAATGAGTGCTTCAATCTCATTTCGGAGCTGATAACAATCCTCGGTATCATGGCCGTGATCCCGGTGGAAACGGCAATACTTCCGGAGATCACGCCGGATTCTGGTGTCTGGCTTCGGAGGTGGGAGCTGGATGCAATCCCGACTCTCAATCTCCATGAGGATTTCAGCCCGAGGAGCATTGAGGGGAGTATACTTTTCATACCTCCCTTCGGGTGCACGGGCCTGCAGTGGGAACCTCGGGCGGAGTGGTGACCTCTGCTGTGGCGGTCCTCTCAACCGGGGTGGACTCTTTGGGCGAGGCGGATTCTTGGCTCGTTGCGGAGACGGGCTTCTGGGCTGGCCGCGCTCCTCGCGACGTCTCTTCTTGGGGTTCTGCTCGGTCCCGCCCCGCCTAACCGCCACGGCTTCTTCTGCCTTGGCATACTTCCGCGCCCGAGCGAACATTTCGGTGAGGTCCGTGGGGAAATTCTTCTCGATCGAGAAGAGGAATCTGTAGGACCGGACTCCAGTCTTCAACGCCGACATGGCGATTGACTGGTCAAGCTCCCGGACCTCCCATGTTGCGGCGGTGAACCGGTCCAAGTACTCCTTGAAGGATTCTCCCTCCTTTTGTTTGATATCAAGGAGGGAGTCGGATGTCCGCCGCTGGGGCTGGCTGGCGGCAAAGTTGCCAACAAATTGTCTACCGAGCTGCTCAAAGGAAGAGACAGTACTCGGCTTCAGCCCGGTGAACCAAAGCCGGGCTGGCCCTCGGAGTGTCGCCGAAAAAGCTTTGCACATCATGGCCTCCGAGGCTCCTTGTAGGGCCATTAAGACCAGGTAACTCTCCAGGTGGTCAAGGGGATCAGCCTTGCCGTTGTAGGGCTCCACCTGGGACATCTTGAACCGTAATGGGACCGGTTCACCTTCGATCTCTGGGGAGAAGGGTGACTTCGTAGTGAACTCGAAGTCGTTATCACATCCTGATTTTCTCTCGTGGAGTGCCTGGATTTGGCGCTCCAGCTTCTCGACCTTCTTGTCGAGTTCATCATTCTGGAGGATCGCTGCAGCGGTTCGTTCGAGCGCAGGTTGCCCTGGAACCGACTCAGCTTCTGAAGGCTGTGGCCAGCCTCCGTAGCCTCTGGCTGGGCGCTCTCTCCAGAGGGAGGCCTGGACTTGAGAGTCCTGACCTCGAAGGGGAAGTCCGCTTGTAGGAGGCTCCGGTTGAGCTGGAGCCGGAGGAGGCGGTGCCGTTGGGATGCCCCTGGGTTGCAAGCTTTGGACAGCGGTAGCCAAGGCTTGCACTTGTTGCACCAGGGCATCAAACTGCTCCGGCCGAACTTGAGGGGTTGACTCGGCCGGAGGTGGTGAGTTCCGGACGGAATGCTCAGGACTGGGTGGAGGACGTCGAGAGGCATTGGAAGCCCCTTTGCTTCTTAGCTTCATGGCAGCGAACTCGGGCCCTTCCTCTAGCGCCAACTGTTGCTGGAAATTGGACCCGGGGGCCGCCGCGAAGCTGGGGAAGGAGGAGCTCCACCGCGGGGAGGGCGGACGGTGGTGCGCCGGCCGGCTGCGTCCTCCTGTGCCCTCCTAGGGTGTGTGAGAGAGCGGAGAGGAGAGTGCGTCCTGTCCTGTCCCGTCCTGCAAAAAAGAAGCCGGTGGCCGGGCTCCCCGGCGCCGGCCCTCCGATGCTTAAGTCAGAGGGGGCAAATATGTGGAGAGAGCAAGCCAGAGGGTGAAGGAGAATAAGAGGATATTGGTGCTTAATTGTCTGTGCTGTTATGTTTCAGTCCCTCCCCCCTCTCTTTCCTCCCAGGCTCCCTTTTATAGAGGGATTTTATGTTGCCCGGGAGGTGACAGGGAATTTGTCCTCTTTTGTAATAATTGGGCACGATTTGGCCCATTAATGGCATAGTGGAAAATAAGGCCGACTCAGACCGGAACCAGGGAGTTGTCACGGTCGATCGGACCTGTTGGAGTGGTTGAACCGCCGGCCGTGGTAGGCCCGGGGTCCATGGATGGTAAGCGCATTTATTACCGAATGAACCGGCGGTCAGGGAGAGCCATACGCTTTGATGGTTCAGTGATCCGGAGATCGTCTTGAGCCGTGTTCATTAAATGACTGAGCGCATCGGAGACTTGAGGAGGTCTCATGCATTAATGGCAGGTCGTGCCAAATACCTGCGGAGATCTTATGCCTTGACGGCTTGGAGATAGCGGCAGGTTGTAGTGGAGTTGTCAAGTCCCTCAGGGGGTTAAGTAGGAGTTGAACATCTGGTCAAGGCAATCGGCTCGGCAGGGGTGCCGAGCCGAGCTGGTCGCCCACTGGGGCGCCCTGTGGCGGGGTTGCTTCTAATGCTCCTGGTCGGCGCCCTTTGGTCGGCTCTTTCTAGCCGAGCGCCTTTATTCCGCGCGCTTTCCTCTCTGGTCAGCGCCTTCTAATCGAGCGCTTTTCTGGTCGGCGTCCTCTGGTCGGCTCTTTCTAGCCGAGCATCCCTACTTAGTCGTTGGTTGATCCGAGCGCCTCTTGGCGCTCCGGTCGGCACTCTTGGGCCGAGCATCTTTTCAGATCGGCGCTCTCTAGCCGAGCGCCTCCGTGGCGGTATGACTTGGGGTTTTTCCCCCAACACAGACAATTATCTAGTCCATCTAAAGATGAAATTTGAAAATGGCATACCAACTTTTGGGTCCAAATAATAGTGAACCAAAGCTAAGAGAGTTATCTGCAGCTTACAAACCATAAGATGAATTGGTTGGGCCCTGACCAATCTTTCCCTCATAAAATACAAACTATAAAAACATAATAACCACTCTTATGATATGCCATTTCATATAGTTGATGCGTCAAAGGAAAATAGATATGTTAAAATATAGACCTGATGATCATTTTTCTTTATTTTTTAGAAAACCATAGGAACTTCAGTAACTACCTTCCTCATGTCTCAAAAACTTGATGAAAAGGATGAATTAGATGCATACCATGCCTCCTCTAGTTGTCCAAGAGAACCCTTCCCTTTTGGTAATAATTCTATGAAGGATTTGTCTAGCAACATCAACCTGTAGAAAATTAAACTTACCATCTTGTAAGTAACCTCTAAGAGAAAGAAAAGGGAAAAATGATGGAATAAGATATTCAGAACAATTTCCAATTTTCTGGCACAAAGTAGGTATGAAGACTAATAGCCTTTAGAAAATGGAGCAATGATATCAGATACTCAAGCATCGCAAGTAGGAAATAGGACAAACATATAAAGCACAATAGTTGACTTAAATTAAAAAACAGGCAAAAGCAATCTTGGATTTTTTTCCCCTAATTGATAAAATGAAGACCTTAGCAGTCCAGATTTTTTTTAGTATTATTGTGGAAAATTTTATCCTTTAAAGCAAAAAATAATTGGAATATAACAGAAGGAAATTAGAAATCATTAAGAAGATAAATTCACAAGGAAAATCCTAAAACATAAATGAACAAATGGAAAGAATGGCGAGGAAAAGAAATAACATAATGCAAGGAGGTTACACCATGTATTAGTAGCTGCAGGAGTGCACCTCAACACTATATGGCGTCACTTTTGGTCCAAAATATAGACAAAAACAAGTCTGTTTCATGCAAAGGACATAGAAATGACCAAGAAAAGCAGTGTAAATGAGTGCACATAGAATATCATAAATTGACAAGGTATGAATGTAAAATTAAGAACTATTGCAAAACATCAATGAAAGATAAACATGTGAAGCCACCAGAAGCATAAATTGACAATACGTGATAAAGAATGATGTAGGAAAGAGCTCTCCTTGTCATTTGTTAGGTTGCCTGTACTTACAGTCACACATAATAAAGAACTCAATCAACAATATAAGCAAAAAAGTTACGATATCTGAAAATCCGGAAAAAACACCCAAAAGCAAAGATCAAAATTGGACTTTTGATCAAAAAGAATGCCAATTGTTTGTTAATTTTTGTATATGAGTCTTTGGTCCCACGGATGTGTGCTGAAACTCAATATCTCTGAAACGTTTTCCTCGCGGCATATTGTAATCTAGTATGCACAAAAAGAATCAATATTAGTTAAATATTAAAAGTATATAAATAATTTATAAATTGCAAAATAATTTAATGCATAAAACTAATGTTTTACTTACTATTAAGAAACTAGCCAGCTCTCATTCAAAATCTATCATAACCAAACTAGTAGAATTCAGTTCATCAATTGGCGGAATATTAAAAGGCATATATGCATACGGAACATATTGGTTAAAACTGGTTATGCCAAAACAAGTAAATTTTTCTTTTTTCTCCTTTCCACATATAAGTTTATGTCTCTTATTTTCTTATCATCAAATAATATTCGCAGAACACCTCCTTGTTAAATGGCATTCCTATTGTTTACATCAAGATTCTTGTACCTTTCGAAGATTAAAATCTGTTGCTTTAAGAGCTAATATTTGGACCAGCTTAGATGATCATGTATTGTAGCAATGTGATGTTACTGACTTCTTCCCTCCATAGCTTAGACTTATACCTTGCTTGTTCTCTATTTATGTGCATGTTCTCTATTCATGATCATTTTTTTGATTAATGTAGCATAAAAACCATCTTACTTTATCTCAGTGGACTTTTGGATGGCTGATTTCCTTTTGAAGTGCAAGACCGAGGGTTGCTGTAGTTACGCAATCCTGAGTTCTTAGGGATGCCTGGTTCTTTGTGAATGTGACTGCCAGTTTCCATGAAGGTTGAGGATAATGCATCAAATGCTTCTCTCAATCTGGTGGCTTTTATTTCTTTACAGTTCTACACTTCATCTCTACTTATCCATGCGGGAGATATCTCATGGACATGTAATGGGGGTTCCAACAGTGCCATAAACTTGTTTAGTATTGACAAATGTGATAAATGCAATTGCAATTAAAGAAAGTCCCTTTAACTGATGATATGTGAGATGAAGAAGAAACAAATGAAACATGTGATATTTATTAATTGTGAGAGAATAAGGAGTTTGGTGCGGGAATACAATATAGTTGAGAAGACTATCTTAAATATTCTCAATTCAGAAGAGGATGGTGGCAGTTATAAGAATATTAAAAGTAATGTACTTTTAATATTTAACTAATATTGATTCTTTTTTGTGCATACTAGATTACAATATGCCGCGAGGAAAACGTTTCAGAAATATTGAGTTTCAGCACACATCCGTGGGATCTACTTCTGATCGTTCCCAGCAGCCCGATGAGCCCCATACTCAGTCCGGGTCCCAGTCTGAGCACACCCCACCTGCAGATTGTCCATACACGGATGACGTGGACGTCCTGGGTAATTTGATTTATAGTTTTTATATTAATTTCTCTTACAATCTAACTATTTTAAATCATTTACCTTTAATGGACTTGTTATTTTATAGATGGACTGGGGAGAGTGAGGAGAACACGAGGGCCCACTCGAGCACGGGACGTATGGAGCCTACCTGAGGATGAGAAGATTGTCGTCCATTGCAACGAACTGGGGCAGCCCATCAAGAATGCTGCAAGCATTTTATCCACTTTTTTAGGATCAGTTGCGCGGAAGGGACAATTGTGTCTGCTCAACTATACGAAATGGAATGAAATGCTTCCTTTGTATAAGATTGAGCTTTTTAGAGTTGTTGAGGTAAAGAATTGAAGTTGCTTACTATCTTTAATTATTTTTTGATTTAACATTGATATAACATTTTTGACTTTGATGTAGACAAAGTTTGTCCTTCCTGCAAATAGCCATGATTGGGTGCTGAAGTCCGTCAACCGCAAATGAAAAGAATATAAGGCAAAGCTAAAGGCGGATTGGAAGCACGAGGGCATGACTGAAGAGGAGGTGGCCCGTGTTTGTCCTCCAGATGTAATCTCTCATCAGTGGAGGGAGCTTGTCCACTACTGGTTTTCCGAGAGAGCTCAGGTTGTGTATATTTTTTCAATACCTTAGATTGTATTTAATATTATTATAGATTAGAAATTTATACATTGTATAAATTACATTGTTTATTGTTTTTGGGGGAAGACATATTCCAATATTGGTAGAGCTGCTCGAGCATCGCAGACTGTTCCTCACACTTCAGGCTCCATGAGTTATGCGAGGCGTAGAGCTGAATTCGTAAGTTTTTTTGAAACTCTTTAAATTTATCTTAAATTATTCTATCATATAGCATGTATACTCGTGAAATATACTTTTTGTTGTAGATGGATGATAATGGGAGGGAGCCTGGTAGGGTGGAGTTTTATAAGATGACTCACACCCACCGAGATGGCAGCTTTGTCCGGGAGGAGTCAAGAGATATAGTTGTATGTATTCATCTTTGACTTGTGCTGTATTTTTTTTTGGTTCTATTATTCGCATACATTAATTTAATTTTTTTTTGAGAGATATAGGATAGGGCAACAAATCTTATTTCAGAGCACGTCGGGGGGTCATCATCATCCGACACGAACAATCATATTGAAGCTCAAGTGCTTGCTGAATTGATGGGCCCAGAGCGTTATGGTCGAGTGTGGGGTTACGGCGTTGGAGTTACCCCCACAAGTTGTCTTCAGTGGGCACATATATAAGAAATGCCAGAGAAGGTAGTAACACTGCAGAAGTTCATCATCTTCAAGCAACTATTGAAGAGCTGAAGCAAAACCAAACAAATTTGCAGTCTCAGCTTACGAATATTACATCCATGTTACAACGATTTCTACCTTCTCAGGTAAATAACTATATATATTTCAATACTTTACATATTATCAATATGATATATGAGTTAATGTATCACATTATTCCTAACTTTTAAGGTTTCTCTTTTTTTTTTTGTAGATTTTTGATTCTTCAAACGCTTGTAGACATGATGATGATTGAGCTGAATCCCGTCCCTGATGCATTCTAGATTATCTTTTATGAGTTTGATATGTATATGTTTCTTATTTTTCAGAGTACATTGTAATTTGAAGTCTATTAAGCAAATTTTTAATCAGATATGACAATATTCATATTTCGAATGATCTGAGTGTTTGTGTCAATGTATCAATTTAATACAGGTTTATATTGTTATAATGACTGTATTGTAATGTGTGTTATATAATATGAATTCGTGTTTTTATTTTTTTTTAAAAAACAATTCCCGACGCTTTTAAGCGTCGGTAAAAGACCCCGTGGCACAGTACTGGCACGCTTTCACCGACGCTAAAAAAACTTCGTGGGACAGCACTGGCATAAGGATCTACCGACGCTTAAAAGCGTCGTAAATTTCCGACGCTAAATAGCGTCGGCGGAAACCAGGGAATTCCATACCGTCGGGTTATTGCCGACGCAAATGCGTGTTTTTTGCCGACGCTATATAAGCGTCGGCATATCCCTGTTTTTGCCGACGCGTTCGTCATGCATCGGCAAAAAATTATGCCACTCTGGTATAATCGACGCTTTGGCGACGCTTTAGATTGCGTCGGCGGTACTTTAGCCGACGCTTATAAGCGTCGCTATAGGTCAACAAAAGCGCCGGGATAGCTCAGTTTTCCTGTAGTGCCGGCGTTGAGGTTAGAAGGGATAGACTCACCCTGTCTTGATGATACCAAGCAAGGTGAGGAAATCACTATTAACGATCACCTTCAGGAGATAGAATTGATGAGTCAAGGAGAACCCATGTCTCTGCAATGAGAGGGAAGTCCAAGATTAAACACTTTACCTTTTGCTGCCAGAGGCTGTCCACTATGATCTCTGAGGATGATGGCCGTCCCTAGCTACGTACCATGCATCGATTCACCCGGGATTACAGGAACCATCCATCTTTATCTTAAATCAGTTAGAAGGGGTGGTTCCCATTTTACCCATCATACATGCTCATTTCTAGCTGGTGCATGGTATGGGGTTTCGAAATATTCATTTCATGCACCAAGCCTTTGAAATTATCATTCTTTTAGGCTCCTCCCTGCTCTCAAAACCATAAAGCAGGAGCAAAGAGAGTCTCACCCCATTCAGAATTGACATTATCATGTTAATCATAAATAATAACATACTAAGATTTAGAATCACAATAACTTTGCATTTAAATTTGTGAGATATACATACGAAAGACATATTAAATGCGATTCTTCAATCACTTGAAATAATAGCGGCTTGATCTTTTCTTTCTTTCTCCTCTCAAAAGATAGCTGTCAATGGGGCAAGTTAAAAACCATATGAAGAGAAGAGGGGGACCTAGCCTTTATATAGAAAATCTAAAGGAGCCTTCTTATTAAGGGCTCCAACCCTAATTGGATTTTTTCACCTATATACCAAAATTACTACAATAAATAAAACTCGGGCCCTGTTTGGGGGAGCTTTTGGAGGGCCAAAAAGCACTTTCTGGCCCTCCAAAAGTACTTTTGGATGAGAAAAGGTGTTTGGTAAAAATTTTGGAAAGCTATTACAGCTTTCCAACAAAGCTGAAAACAACTTTCTGGAAGAAGCTCCATTTTGGAGCTTTCCGAAAACGTTGTTTTTAGCTTTATTGGAAAGCTATTTTTTTGACCAAAATATCCTGATTTAAAAGCACATTGTTCCTCCCAAAACCCTCCATCCCACGCCTCTTCCTCTCCCTCACCCTTCCCACTCTCTCTCTCCCCCTCTCTATCTCCTTCTTCTCAACGCTGTCGCCCGTTTCCTTTTTTTTTTTTTTAGTGAACCATGGTTGCCAACGGGGGTAGCCACCACTCGTGGCCGGCGACCCCTCCTAAGGTCGTCGCGATGCCATCTGTAGCGCGTGGCCGGCCAGTGGAGCAGTCGGGCTTAGCCGTGGGGTGGCTGGGCCTCCACCAGCCGTGGAACAACGGCATCCCGCGGCGGAACCAAGGAGGCGAGCAGCAGCGAAGCCCCCATGGCGGCCGGCGGGGGGTGCTCTTTTGGGCGGTGGCGTCCGCCCGCGGCGACGTGCACCCGCTGTGGTAGCGGGTGAGCCGCCTCGACTCCCTTCGGCCAAGACTGCCGCTGGCCAGCTGCTGCCAACCATGGCCCGACCCCCTTCCTGTGGCCCGGGCTCCTTCCGGCGCCGCCGGCCACGCGGGAGGAGAAGAAAAGAGAAGAAGGGAAGGGAGGAAAGAAGGAGAAGAAAAGAAGGAAAAAGAAAAGAAAAAAAGAAGAAAAGAGAAGGAAAAAAAGAGAAGGAAAAAAAAAGAAAAGAAAAAAAAAGAAAAATAAATAAATAAATAAATAAAAGCATAAATAAGAAGAATAAGAGAAGAAAAAAGAAAAAAAAAAGAAGAAGAGGAAAGAAAAAGAAGAAAAGGAAATAAAAAGAAGAAAAGGAAAGAAAAAAAAGAGAAAAAAAAGAAAAGGAAAGAAAAAGAAAATAAATAAATAAATAAATAAATGCATAAATATACATATATATATATGAACAAATAAATAAATAAATAAGATACTAAATAAATGCATAAATAAATATGTATATAAATGAACAAATATTAAATAAATAAATAAATAAAAATAATAGTAATTATTTAACCAATTTTATCACCTAGCTAGAAAATTTGTTAGAGAGATAAATGGACAACAGAAGGATGGAAAATAAATTTACACTAATAATTATAATATTGTATACATTTATTATTATATTATACTATAAATATAATATTATATTACATTATATCATAATACATTGATATATTATGTTAAATAATTAAATATTATATTAAATTATTATTTTATAGTACACAATATTATAGTACTATATTATAATAATATTATATTACATTATATTAATATTATACTATATCATATTTTTATGTATTAATACATATTACTTTTATTATGCTCTGTTGTATAATACTAGTGATGTCCTTTATGGTCATTTTGTCATATAAAAGTACTTTCTCAGTTTGTTTACTAAACACATGTTAAAATGCCACAGTAATTTAGAAATGTAGTTACCAAACAGCAAACAGTTTTTTATAAAAGCTCTACTTCAGACAGCTCTACTTCCAAAAGCTCTACTGCCAACAGCTCTCCCAAACAGGGCCTCAATCCTCTACATCCAAGGTGCACCAAAAGCCCATAAAACAAAGTGATCACTCATTATATTTTAACCATAGTACCATTATAAGTCATATGTCTAATTCGTTTTATAAAACAAAAATACGTAATCAGTGAAAGCCCATATTTTAAAATTATTCTAACATATGATCATACCAAAAGAAATCATCTAACAATCTCCATTCAAAACATCTAGGTACATTTTTAGTCCTACATATACCAGATTAAGAAACTAAATTTGTCAGTGCTAAATATGTTCGATCTTTTTGGACGGGTAATGTCATGTCAATTTTAGGTTAATCGAAAAGGACTTGGATGATGGTCGGCAGCCAAGATTTAATTCCATGAGCTAAACTTGAACAGTGGGCCTCCATCCTCGCCGGGGGTCAGCACCCTCAAAAGATGAGGATGAGGTGAAAAAAAGAACGGGAGAAAGAGGAAGTTGACGTATTCGGAACTGGCTTCCACGTAACAGTGAATGTATTCAACTTTGTGCAACTTTATGGCTCAAAAAGAACCACTCCAAAGCAAACCGCATCCTGCTCGAGAACACAGCAGCATCTTTTGCTTTCCAACGGAGAAAAGCAGCGGCTATAATGATGCATGGCTTTCCTCTCCCACTCGTTGATCAGCTTTTCTTCAAACTTTTCTTTCTTCTGGACTTTGTACCAGTTTGCGCTGTCCTTGGACGTTGCCTTAAGCTAAAGCAAAGTGCAAACAGCAAAGCACCGCCCCTGGGTACTCCATCCAATCCAAATTTTCATAGATCAAAGAAAGATCCTCCAGTACTACATAATCTTCTCTCTTTAATTTCCTGGGTATCTTCTGAGCAGTTCTCACATATACCTCCAAGCCTCCCAACTTTTGGTTCCTTTCCACGGCATACTTGGGGCCATCTTTACGTGGATTGGGATCCCTGGGCACGTTTTCTCATCGCGCGGTGCTTTGTCTATCCAGTTTGAGGTTGCCATAATATAAGCTATGATAGATATATGCATGGTACGGTGCAAAGAGGAGGAGATTAGGACTGGCATGAGAAGTTGACTCAAGTCTTTCAGATTTGGATAATAGATCTCCATTAGTCTAAATAGAAGTACCATCTCCTTGGCCGGTCACTTCCAAGTCCTTTCTCAAAAAGTTGCAAATATGCTAGTTGGATTCTTTTTTTCTTAAAAAAAAAAATCAAAATTGAGTCTCTCTAGCTATTTCTTCATTTCATGGGATATTAAAATCAGAACAATTAGGAAATTAAAGCATTTTTTAAGTAAACAAAGTGATCTACGCACTTCTAGATTAATTGAATAACTCTTCAAGAAGAAGAATTTTAGAAAGCCAAACAATCTCCGATGATTCAACAAGTATTAATATGCACACATATGTATATGTATATGCATGTATGTATGTATGTTGGTATTGTTCTTCTTTTGCTTCATGTTATTCGATCACTTGTTCGTGCTTCTGCTTTTTGATTTTTTTTATGGTTTTCAGATCTCGAGCATTCTTTCCGATCTATGAAAGATACGAACCTTTTCCTCTTTGTAATTGTATACAGACTCTCCTAAACAACTTTTATCCCTTATGAGGAAATGATTTTCTTGTATTGTAGATTCCGTGTTGTATTTTGTTGTCTATGTATGGCATGTCTAGGCATCCAATTACAAGATTCTCTCCTAAAAAGATGAACTATTATATTCAAATAAGATCTGAGTTCAAAGTTTCTGAATCTTTGATCATTATTAATTTTCTATATACTACTCTATCCCCAACATTTTCCTGTCCTTTCTCTTGGCCAATCTCCAAAAGTTTGACACCTTGAGACCCTAGCCTGCACGTTTCCTAAACATTTTCTCAAATGTATATTCCCATTGTGGACTTACTTTTTCAATAGCCATCTTTGATTTTTTTTTTTTCATATTTTCAGATGGCTCAACTCAAGTTCGCTCCTGGTTTCCTTCAAGATTTCAGGATCCTCGAAGCGTCTTAAATGTGCTTATACAAACAAACATTAAACTAGTCACTTGATTAATCGAACCACATGCATCTATATAGTTTTAATGTTCAAAATTAACGTAAATGTTTTTGTTTTATCAGATTACAGCATGCTTGTTTCCCGGAGGAGAATTATGATACTCAAGCAAGCGGGTGGCCGGCCGGGGACGGGCCGCCGAGCGTGATCCCTAGTAGTGGTTTGACCCCTTTTTGTTGAAGTCGCTCATCTTTGTGATGAGTGGTCCCGTACAAGCAAGGGAACTATCTGGTGCTAAAGCACTGCATAAAATATAGTTAAAGTTGTCCATGAGTATGACATTAACAAATCTTATCTCTTGGTATGATTAGAATAGCTCATGCTTTCTTGGACTAGTTTGTTACCTAATCTATGCCAACCTTCGGTTATGGCCCTCGAAAAGTTCATCAAAGTCCATAAAAGCTCACTCAGTGATGCAACATTGTGAATATGATACAAGGTTAGCAATGGCATAATTAGACTGAAGGAACTGTTTAGGGACCATTGGAGCCCCCCATGGCGGCTACTTCGGTCGGTGGACCCTCGCCATAATCCCTTCCTTCAACGCTGCTTTTTCCTCTTTTTTCCTTTTTTTTTTCTAGATGATTGCAAGTGGGGTGTGTCATATGCTTTTTAGCTTGCATGCTTTAATTTTTCAGGGGATGGCAGGAGGTCTGTTGGAGCAGTTTAGTCCATCATTAGCTGTTCGTATACTTTATGTCATAGAAGTCTTTAGCACATCTGGTGTTTGTTAGTGAGAATGAGACCTGCAACATCCCCTGCTGCACTGAATTTGGATTTCCATTTCCTTTTCTTTTGTGCTTTTCAGCCAGACCAGCACCTGGGAATGTAATGGTTTGGAGGATGAGGGTTGTATCTTTCGCAGAAAGAACGATTCGGCTTCCTTCGCATAAATCCACCGTCAGATTGCCTAATGCACGGATATCAAAGCACTCCAAAATTTGTCATTGATCCAATAAAGAAATTGTTTGAAAGAAGGCAAATTCTTCTTTTGCATGAAAGACCTAACCCGACCCTGCTCTATCGGACCCGATAAGTTGCTCGGCATTCATGGCATGGCCACCTAGCAAATTTTGTGCATTGGCTATGCCACTATAAGGACTCAGCTACCCTACGCATCATCAGCATCTACTTCAATTTTTTTTTAGTAATCCAATGTATTTAAAGAGATCGAGCAGGTCTCATACATGCTTTTTTCCTTAGGCCCCTTATTTTTGTCGACAACAATGGTGGGGCACAAAAAACCATTTCATAGATATGGAAGAACAAATCATGCATATTAATTAATAGGGTTCATAACACACCTCAAATTTGCCCCAATGAACCGTTTAGAATGTGCTTTTAGTCGACATCGCCTTTCTTGTGATTATGTTGCAGTGTTTAGGAAAGCTAAAAGAAGTTCTTACATCTAATATTGATGGCTTAAGTAAATGATTGCGTGCTTGACCCATAGATTATGTAGCAAACATCTTTTTAAGAAGGTTAATCTTCCAAAAGGTGCTTTAGAACAATCGTGAGTAGAACTCCTTTTGTGGGCTTAGCCTAACGTGAATGACATGGTCAATTTTTTTTCCCTTCTTACCTAACCATCCTATCTATAAGTTACGTGTCTAGTTTAATTATAAAAAGAAGGATACGCTTTCTCTTGCATAGCTTATGTTGCAGTGCATTTTTATCATGATAGCCCTTTTCATATTCACAATGTTTTTGAACTTAATCCTTTGGCGCATGTTTAATTAATTTCATTCGAAGAAAATGCTTTTTAAAGGCAATTCCAAGAACACATGCATTCTAGAGATTGGAAATGCATTAAAAATGAACTTGGATTGGTCAAGATTATTAATTTTTTTTTAAAAAAAAAGAATAGCACTAATCAAACTACAAGTGTCACAGCCTAGGACCTCACCCATGCTATAAAAAAAACCTATCTTTTCCGATGGTTTTTAAAGCCTATACCAACGCTTATAAGCATTGGTAATTTTTTTGCCGACATTTTCTAAAGCGTCGCAAAAACGTCGGATATGTGGGAGTGAAAAAAATTTTTGCCGGCCCTTTTGAAAAGCGTCGGCAGTAACGGAAGATTTACCGACGCTTTAAAGCATCGGCAATACTAATTCTAACGATGCTTTAAAGTTTCGTTAGAGTTATTTTTTAAAAAAAATATTTAAAAAGCCTAATTAATTTTTTTGGAGGCAAAAAAAAAAGCTGGGATCAATGGTTCTTTTACAAATGTCCAATTTATATATGATGTTTACAAGATGTTTGTTTACAAATTACAATTGGGGAGACCGATCAATGGTTCTCTCCAACCTCATCTTCACCCTCGTTTTAATTTCTTTCTCCTTCTATCTCGTCCATAGTGGTCGCAACCACAATAAAGAAACGAAAGAAATTTAATTACAAAATGCAGCAGCTCTCTATCCAGTTCGAATCAGTACTCCCGCTTCTAAGATGAGCGATCCCAACATATCTAAATGAATGAGATACAAAAAATACAAAAAATAGTAAAAAAAATAAATGAATGCCACAAAAATACAAAAATAGTAAAAAATTAAATGAATGCCAGAACCACTTCGGACAATCTTCTGCCTGATGATGGAGTTTGGCTTCCGGAGCTTCTTTCCGGCAAGGGCTTTGGCGATGGGACTCTGCCTGACGCCTCTACCTTGGCGCCCTCTGCTTCGGACTGCAACGACGTCCTCCAGCATGGGCAGCGGCTCTGCTCAGCACCCTCCGCCTCGAACTGCAATGGCCTTCAGCACCACTGCTGACCTCGACGCCTGGGAGCTCCTCATCAGCTTCGGCCACCAAGAGATCCTCATCACCACCTCGCTCGGCGTCCTCACCGACGGCTCCCCCTTCTCCTACTCCACCTCCAACGACTCTGCCACCTCCTTCATGGAGGTCGCCAGCGACCCCCCCCCTTCGGCTCCCCTCCTCCTCTCTCTCTGACCGTGGCTAGGGTTTCTTGGCTAGGGTCGCGGTGTTTTATAGGGCGACGACCATGGGATAATAGGGGAGAGTGGGATGGTGTCCGACGACGCTTATAAGCGTCGTCGGACCCCATACACTGTTGACTGGACCGGGTTGGCATCTGACGAAGCTTTTAAGCGTCGTCCGGCCCAAGTGAAAGTAGGTTGGTGTCCGACGACGCTTTTGAGCATTGTCTGGCCCAGGGGTTTAAGATAAAAAGTAAGCATTAAGGGGTGTTTAGTGAGTAGGATTCCGACGACGCGTAAAAGCTCTTTTTCTCTTTGGCCTCTGACGACGCTTAGAAGCGTTGTTTTACAATTTGGTTTCAACGACGCTACCTAACGTCGTTTTAGTTTTATTTCCGCCGACGCTACTAAAAATCGTCGGCAAATTTTGGCGCGCTCACAAAATTGCCGACGCTTTTTTCTTGCATCGGCACATAGGAGTCAGAAAATCCTATTTTTATTGTAATGCCAAAAAGACTAGTCGGAAGGTATTTTTGGGTCTTTTAGTCATGTATAAGTATCCAAAATCTTCTTGGCGAATAACGGATGTGAGATTAAATACACGCCTGCATGGGTTCTCACAACCAGAACTTATGTCACCTCAGACATGGCATAATTTAATTTTTTTGGGCATCATAAGCATGGTCTGATAACATTGGATCTAGCTGGGTTCCGGCTAGAAGAATTGTGGCAAATGCTAGGGTCATGTGCCTATGGGTGGAGTCCAACAAGAATCATCTATTGTTGCGTGATTCTCTGAAAGGTCGCATGGCAGGGGTTAAATAACAAGGATTCCTTACAAAGTAAAAAAAAAAAAAAAGGTACCTAACAGGTTAACATCGTGCAACGAATAATAAAATATAAGTTTTTTTTCCTTTTTTGATACGTAACTTATATATTCGTAGTAATAATAAAATTGACCCAACTAGCTGGCAAGCCAAATGAAGAAAAAGAAGATGCTATCAAGCCGTCCTCCTGGCCTTTGCTTCCATGTCTCTTTAGCATCAGGTTTGTATCCATGACGATATCAATTATGCGTACTCTTTTTTTTTTTTTTTTGGAGACAACAAATCAAAAGATATCAAGAGCTTTACCCCATCCAAAAGTCATATGGGTCCAACTTTGGATGGGATTTGTTGGGTCCAGACAACTTGAAGATGAATGCCAATGAAAAATGGGCTAGGTCAAATTTTAGACTCATGCCGATAATCATAGTCGTTCGTTTTTATAGCAGTATGTTAAAATGCTGCTTGATGAATAAGGTCCATAGAAATAAACGACTGTGATGACCATATGGTATGGGCACACAAAAAGAGTACATGCCCCCATCTAATTTTTGGCATACATCTAGAATAGTTTAATTAGTTTTCGGCATACATGATGCATTTAAGTGGATGTATGGCTAGCTCATATTTTTTTAATTTGTTTAATTGAGAATGTTTTTATTGCGGCATGATTGTTCTCATATGCTGCTTTGTTTTGTGTCTGTTCCATCTAATTTTTCAATAGTTTTTGCAACCACGACTATGGGATCTATTAGGAAAAAAAGCCTCATAAAATCTTAAAAAGAAAGTCTTGAAGAAAGTAATTGTGCAGAGGTTCTGAGATGTTGTTATTATGTAAATACTAGAAAACAATCATATATAATAGTAAATATGATCATTTGCCTAGCTAATCCACTCATACTTGATAGGGGACAGGCAATAGTTGTTGTTGGATTAGATCTCGGAGTAGTTCACTAACCATTTGATTGTCCAACTTCCAATTACCCATTTACTCCAGCTAGCATTACACTTCATAATTCATGGGACTCAAAGTTGGTCGAAGCCTGTGTCGACCATCTTGGGCATCCCAAGAGCATAATCTGCAGCCAAAACTGTGCATTAAATAATGACTATACCAGCTCTCTTCTCAAAGAAAATAAGCTTGTTCCAAAAAAGAAAGAAAAGAAAAGAAAATGAGCAAACTCATGCCAATGTTAATATTATTTTTTTTGATGAAGAGGGAGGCAAAGCCATCCGGCCTTTATTAGAAAATGAAAAGTTTACAAAAACTATTTATAAAGAATTTGCAAGAAATAAAAACACAAAAGAGCAATAAAAATCTTTTATAAAAGATAGTGGTCTGTAAGTAGACATGTTAAATTATTCAACAAGTTGAACAATCTCATAAATGATTTGGAGGATTTTTGTATCTTCAGTCTGCAACTATATAAGCTCTATATCCTGATGTGAGTCAGCTTTTTTTTAAAGGATAGATTAACGTCTCTCAACGTACGATGCCAATGTCGCGAGGTTATTTCAAAGTTTGAGATGAGAGTCGAGCAATTTCTCTGAACACAGATGCTTCTAGCTGAAGAAGGTTGATAAGATTTTATGCAAAACACAGATGCCTTGCAGGAATTCTATGCATTTTGATTGGAGAAAACACTATCTAATTGGCGGCAAGAATTATGTGCTGATTAGAGAAAAAGCTATATTGGAGGCAAGAATCATGCATTCTCTAGAGAGATTAAGGTTGGCTGGAATTCCCACGGCTTTTTTCTTACTTGGATGCGTTCACGTGGCCCAAACAAATGTTCCCACAAAATAGAATCCGATCTACCCAGAAAAGAACCCACCAAGCAAAGTGCACACGCTATGCCACATGTTAAGAATCGATTTCATTCTCAAGAGACCATGGGGTCTTGCCACTTACGGAAGAACTAATTTTTGTTTCTTCCAACCATCCTTCCCATGTCGAACGTGCCCTTAATTAGGCGAGTGGTTGGGCGTAGAACAAGGCATGTTGCTTTTGGAAATGCGACCACCATAAGAGCTTTTGGTGAAACAAAAGGAGCTTCAACTTTGAGCCCTAGTGTCAAACAATTGATTGGAACTACTAAGTATTTTACTGCTTTCCCCACATGATTTGAAATTTTTAACCTTATAAAGATTAGCAAGGGGTTAGCCATAGGCCCATGGCCCCCTGCAAGTTGATTAATAATGGAGAGCTCAATTAAACTAGCCTAACTAAAACCAAACTTCCCTATTATATGTCATTTTCAAGGCACGCTTGAAAGACGTGTGCTCGATGACACTTCCCACTTCTCTCGCTCTCTCTCTCTCTCTCTCTCTCTCTCTTTCTCTGATGTAACGAGAAAAGAAAATAGATTTATAGGTATAGATGGGTACGATCTATATGGGAATCTTAGTGCATCCACCACGTGATTTTTGGACTTCTTACTCAACCCTGGTTGAACAGGGCAAGTGGTGAAGAGAGAGGGAGATATCAATAGGAATTTGCAAGAAAATTACCAAAAAGAAAGAGAAATAAGATGACTAGAATCCGCAAAGGGGAGCAAGGGAGCGTTGGTGATGGGTAGCTATAGCTTTATCGAAAGCTCTGCAAATGGCTCTTCGTAGCTTTACATTAAGAAAGCAACCCCCACAAGCCATTAAAGTAATGATCAAAACAACCTCATGCTGAGGTTACGACAGGAAGGTGGTAATACAGAGAGGGTCCTTTCTTTTATATATGTCTATAAATATGTGAGCATGAGGAGAGTCCACTTGAGGCACCAACAGTCAATTAAAACCAGCCAATAACTTTCCTGGGACTATACATATAGGCCCAGTGCTCTCAAGTTCCTTGTGTTTTCCTTTCCATTGGAGACCAGGAGGATGGATGCTCTGATGGAGGGAGGAGGAGGAAGAGGCAGCGAGAGTAGGAAGAAGAAGAAGGAGAAGAGATATATGCATGGGTTGTTTAGATTCGCCGATGGGCTTGATGTTGTTCTGATGTTGCTGGGCACCATAGGATCTATCGGAGATGGGTGTGCTGTCAACTGCCTTCTTCTCTTTGCAAGCAATGTCATGAACAGCCTGGGGTATGGCAAGACTCAACAAGGCCGTGTAGATTTCATGCACGAGGTTGAAAAGGTTGGTTGACTATAACCCTTCTTCTCCTTGTTTTCTCGTTTGCTCCAACTCCGAAATACTTTTTGTTAATTCTATATATCTATGATCCGTATCTGTTTCATTTTTTTTGCAGTATTGTCTATATTTTGTATACCTAGGATTAGCAGTCTTGGTGGTGGCCTTTATGGGTAATTCTTATAGCCCAAACTCTTTCTACAGCCTGTCGGCTTTATAAGATACTATGTGATATATATGAGCTTTTAGCTTGTGATTCTAATAATGCTGTGCGCGACTGCAGAAGGGTATTGCTGGAGTAGAACAAGTGAGAGGCAGGTGCTGAGAATTAGATACACATATTTGGAAGCTATTCTCAGACAGGAAGTTGGGTTCTTTGATTCCCAAGAAGCAACGACTTCAGAGATCATTAACAGTATATCAAAGGACACTGCACTCATACAAGAGGTCCTGAGTGAGAAGGTATTCATCAACCCTGTGTGTGTTCAATGTTACCTGCAAGCATTTGACCGAGATCATCATTTTATTTTTCCCATCATAGTATAGAACATGTACGTATATATATTAGACCAAGTCATTTGTTCCCCATCAAAATCAACTTGGCTGCTCATTTGATCTTATTAATGAAATGGTGATGACCTAATCACCTTCTTCTCAGGACAAGGAAGGAAAAAACCACCACCTTGGTTACTTTGAAAATTAGATATGATAAAATGATTCATTGAGAATGGTCTTCTTCTTCTTTGTCTTCACGAACATGTCGGTTATGAAGTCTAACGGCGTTCATATTATGTTAATCAAAGATTCAAAGTATTAACTCGTTGAAGGCAAATGAAGTGAACCAAAATGACAAGTAATTTTCTTGTTCTATTTGTTTGGATCAAAAGTACGGCATTTATAAAGAAGAAATTAAAAAAAGAAAGTAGCTTCGGCTAGGGGAAAGTTAGTGTAGCCTTTTCATCGAGAATCTGAAAGTTGGTAGAATTACTTCCCTTTCTACCAAGGGACAACATCATGGATGCCTCTTGTCCGAATGCTTTCAGTTTTGCTGAGGACTAGGAGTAGATTTGTTAGAGAAAAGTTTGGTCTTTATTTTTTTTTCACCTTTTATTCTGTTAAATTTAATTTCTACTGCCAGATACTTGGAAGAAATATTCTCCTCTTTGTTTCTCATTCTTGCTCATCCACTAAACAGAGCTATAAGACATGCAGATTAAATTATGATTTGAACTCATGATAATCAAAATTGTGCATGCACTTGATGAATAATCCTTGCATTAGAGCCAAACTTCGTCTTCTTAGGAAATATTTGTCTTGCTGATCAAATCTAAATTACGAGGAAATCCGAGAACTTGTCATCCATCTTATTAAAGGAGGTCGAACTCTCAGAACATTAGCACATTTCGAGGAAGTGAACTCCCATGTAACTAAAATTAAGAGAGCATAGCGATTATCAGGCGACACGTTCCAAACAAGTGGAATCTAACCTACTTTAAAAATCCTTGTGACCAAGGAATTATTCGGGCTTGACCATCAATAGTTGGCCACCAGTCGCTGTCTCTATGATTCTTTGACAAATATACTAATTGGCTATGAGATTGAACACAGAATCAATTACTAGAATCATATTCTTTAATGCCCTTCGGATAACAAACTAATCTTGAAAAAGATAAAAGAACAGGGTCCTCTTAAAACAATAATAATAAACCTTTCAACATCTAAGTTTTGGGAAATCCACAAGACTCATCATGGCATTTATGCATTTGCATCGACCACTAATATATTCGATATGTTTCCTGTTTTGGTCTGAATAATTTTTAGGCTAATATGTTCGATACTAATCAAACTAGAATAAATATTAATAAATCTTCCATCAAGAAACAGATATTAATTTCTTTTTTCCTTTCCCCTCCCACAGGTACCTGTCTTTCTGATGAACTCTTCAGCCTTCATCTCTGGACTCATATTCTCCACCTACTTCTCATGGAGACTTTCCTTGGTGGCCTTCCCACTTGTCTTGCTTCTGATAATCCCGGGCCTCATCTACGGCAAATATCTTCTCCGCCTCTCTCGCAAGTCCCGCGAAGTTTACGCCAAAGCAAATGGCATAGTAGAGCAGGCACTGAGCTCAATCAAAACTATATATTCCTTCACTGCAGAGAAAAGGATTGTGGAGAGGTATGCTGCTATTTTGGATAGGACTGTGAAGCTGGGGATCAAGCAAGGCATCGCAAAAGGGCTGGCTGTAGGGTGTACAGGCCTCTCTTTCGCCATATGGGCTTTTCTTGCCTGGTATGGGAGTAGATTGGTTATGTACCGCGGTGAGAGTGGAGGAAGGATCTATGCAGCAGGGATCTCCTTCGTCATGGGTGGCCTGTATGTAGTTTTATTACTTGCTTCTCTCTTAATTTGGTGCATTGCTCATAGAATTGTGCAGATATAAGATTAAATTGGCTAGTTTCTTTTTCATGTTTGATTGGTGAATGCTCACACCCATGGTGCAGATCCCTTGGAATGGCACTCCCCGAGGTGAAGCACTTCACCGATGCATCGGTCGCTGCATCCCGGATTATTGATAGGATCAATCGCATACCGCAGATCGATGCTGAAGATCCCAAGGGAATAAAATTGGACTGCATTCGGGGCGAGATCAAATTTGAGTCGGTCCAATTTGCATACCCATCGAGACCAGACTCGCTTGTCCTGAAGGATTTCGACCTTCAGGTCCCTGCAGGGCAGACTGTTGCTCTCGTAGGCACCAGTGGGAGTGGTAAGTCCACAGCCATTGCATTGGTACAGCGGTTCTACGATGCGAACGAGGGAGTTGTGATGATCGATGGCATAGATATTAAGAGGCTGCAATTGAAATGGATCAGACAGAAGATGGGGCTCGTTAGTCAAGATCATGCGCTCTTCGGGACATCAGTGAAGGAGAACATCTTGTTCGGGAAGCCCGATGCAACCATGGATGAGATCTATGCAGCAGCCATGACGGCAAATGCTCACAACTTCATATGGCAGCTCCCAGAGGGATATGATACAAAGGTAAGGGTATTCCAGTAATCTTATCAATTTGAACGTCCAACGGTTAGCTTTGCTAAGGTTATTTTGGATTTATATTGCCGGTCTAATTTGAAAAGACCGTCTTAATTGACAAAAAGGCCCTGAAGAATAATCTAAATTCTTTTCATTGGGATGGCATGAACTCCATTACGTAACCATTTGTTCGCAGGTTGGGGAGAGAGGGGCACTTCTATCAGGGGGCCAGAAACAACGCATTGCCATTGCCAGAGCTATTATCAAGAATCCGGCAATTCTCCTCCTCGACGAAGCCACGAGTGCCCTCGACTCGGAATCAGAGAAGCTAGTACAGAACGCCCTTGATCAAGCTTCCATGGGGAGAACAACACTGGTATATAGCCACCTTCCCCTTGTCTAGTTTTGACGTGCAATAGCAATAGGAGACTTACAGATCGCCATTTAATAGAACTAGTCAGCTCACCTCTTCACCACGGTGATTTGTTCAGGTGGTAGCTCACAAGCTCTCGACCATAAAAAATGCCGATCAGATTGCAGTGGTTGATGGTGGAATGATTGTCGAGATCGGTACGCATGATGACTTAATCAGCCAAAATGATAGTCGCTACTCAAGACTGGTGAAGTTACAGAGGATGGCGAGCTCTATCGATCAAGAGCCGGAATCCTACAGGCCTTCTTCAGTTGCAAGAAGCAGTGCGAGCCGGCTTAGCCTAACAAAAGCCAGCCCGATGTCCTTCGCATCAGCTTTCTCTGAAGAGAATCCTCCTACGACCATCTCCCATCCTTCTCCATCTTTCACTAGGCTTCTTGCCATGAATGCACCCGAGTGGAAACAAGCACTAGCGGGCAGCCTCTCGGCAATCGTTTTTGGTTCGATCCAACCGATCTATGCCTTCTCCATCGGTGGCATGATTGCAGCATTCTTCCTTCACGACCATGAGGAGATGCAAGCAGTCATCCGCCGCTACGCCTTAATATTCTCCTCGCTCTCGGCGCTGTCTCTCCTCGTCAACCTCTTGCAGCACTCCAGTTTCGCATACATGGGCGAGCATCTAACAAGAAGAATCCGATTACGAGTGCTGGAGAAGATCCTAACGTTCGAGACGGCATGGTTCGATGAAGAGTCTAATTCGAGCGGTGCCTTGTGTTCTCGGCTGAGCAATGAGGCTTCTCTCGTCAAAACGCTGGTTGCTGATAGAATTTCCCTACTCGTTCAAACTGCTTCGGGTGTGGTGATCTCTTTTTCAATGGGTCTGATTGTGGCTTGGAAGCTGGCTCTGGTCATGATAGCGATCCAGCCATCAACAATTCTATGTTTCTATGCTAAAAAGATCGTGCTATCGAGCGTATCATTAGACTTGGCAAAGGCACAACATCATAGCACTCAGTTAGCGATTGAAGCTGTGTACAACCACAGGATGGTTACTTCGTTTGGGTCAATAAGCAAGGTTCTTCAGCTCTTCGAGGAAGCTCAGAAGGAGCCACTGAGGGTCGCAAGGAAGAAATCCTGGGTCGCCGGGTTTGCAATGGGATGCTCTCCATGCGTCTCTTTTATGTCATGGGCTCTAGACTTTTGGTATGGAGGGAAATTGGCTCAAACTGGTCAAATATCAGCAGGGGATGTCTTCAAGACATTCTTCATTCTGGTAAGCACAGGGAAGGTGATAGCCGAGGCTTGTAGCATGACATCGGACTTGGCGAAGGGAGCAACTGCAGTTGCTTCGGTGTTTGAGGTGTTGGATAGACAGTCCCTGATTCCAGGGTCTTCCTCCCATGTAAGCCTCCTTCTAAACCCAGTCCTTTCTTTGCGTCTCATTCCAATTGCTCGCAGAATAACATGCTGCATTCGATGACACAGGCGGATCATCGCAATGGGGGAACGAAGTTGCAGAGGATACAAGGAAAGATTGAGCTGAAGAAGGTGGATTTTGCATACCCAACCCGACCGCAGTGTCTTGTGCTCGGAGAATTCAGCTTGGAGGTGAAGGCAGGCTCGAGCATTGGGCTGGTTGGTAGGAGTGGGTGCGGGAAGTCAACCATCATAGGCTTGATTCAGAGGTTCTATGATGTTGATAGAGGGGTTGTTAGGATAGATGGCATGGATGTCAGGGAATTGGACATCGTTTGGTACCGGGGATTCACTGCACTTGTTAGCCAGGAGCCGGTGCTCTTCTCAGGCAGCATTCGTGACAATATCGCCTTTGGCAAGCCGGAAGCCGGCGAAGATGAGATCGTGGAGGCTGCGAGAGCGGCTAATGCACATGACTTCATATCGTAAGTGTTGTCTTTATGAATTAGAGCATGATCGATGAACATACTTTGGTAGGATATCAGGTTAGTCACCCATAATTACAAGGTATTGTGGTGCAGATCACTGAAGGAAGGGTACAACACAGAATGTGGGGAGAGAGGTATTCAATTATCAGGAGGGCAGAAGCAGAGGATCGCGATAGCTCGAGCAATCATGCGCAACCCTACCATACTGCTACTAGATGAAGCCACAAGTGCACTTGATGTGCAATCGGAGCGAGCGGTGCAGGAAGCTCTTGATAGAATCATGGTCCGGAGGACCACCGTCGTGGTGGCTCATCGCCTCAACACCATTAAGAAAGTAGACTCTATTGCTTTCATTGGAGAAGGTAAGGTGGTGGAGCATGGAAACTATGCGCATCTCATGAACAAGAAGGGGGCTTTCTTCAACCTAGCCACTCTTCAAACATGATGGTATTGTACTAGAAGCTGTAAGATGTAACAAGATAATACTCCTAGTTGCTGAGTATGTAAACCTTCCATATGGAACTATAGTCTCGGTTGAAGAGACTACAGCGTTCTAGGATGCTGCGAATCCACTAAATATTGCAAGAACAAAGAGGGTCTTCAAACTTTATGGATGCAATGGAATTAATTAGACATAGGAAATCATATGCTGGGTCAACTTGCAAATCAATCGCAATTTCATCTAATACAAGTTTGCCAACTCTTGATATTTCTAGTTCAAGGTATAACGACATAGATTATATCACTCTCTAAATAGACTTCTTTAAGCGCTTAAGACCTCGCTGAACTCTTGCATACGGTAGCAATATGTCATCTCACATGCTGGGGCGAGTGGCTTTTTCCACAGGACCGACTTGCCTTAACAACTGAAATGGCGTATAGGAGAGGGAAAAATATCAAGATGTCTGCATACATACTCAATAGAAGTAAGTCAAGAAATGAAGCTAAGAGTCTTTGTGAGGAAACCTGGAAATATGACTCCAACTTCTGCCTCAGAACAGCATGCTCCCTCTTCAACTTTTGAAATGATTTCAGGCATCTGCATGCATGAGCATGGGCATCTAAGTGGACAAATGAGTACGTAACACATAATTGTGACGCAAAGTTGCATTCAGTTTGGAGGTTTTGAGAGTATAGAGGCTAATGGAGATCGCTAACACTAGATATCTGAAATTAGGCTAATGTTAGAGGACGTTTAGTCCTAGATGGGCCCATATGGCCCCCTTAGTGCATGACCCACCTTGAAAATGTTAGAATGCATGCAAACATGCATACATGCATATACATAAACATACATATATATTATACATATCCATACATACATATATAAATACATATATGTATGTATTATGTATGTATACATGTGTTTGTGTATGTAAGTATGTATGTATGTATATAGAACAAGTTTAGAAATAAAAATCTTATCCCGTGTTTTTTTTTTCTTTTTTAAAGAGAATCTTATCCTTCTAACGTTATCTTGTTACTTTCTCTTCTTTGCTGAAAGTGTTAAACAAGTTACATGTAAATATGTCATAGCCAGAGTTCCTATGAAAAATACCTTGTAGCCAGAATGACCTGGTGATAAGATTGCACTACTAGCAGAAAGGATCAATTATTTGACCTTCCATATTAAAGCAAGACAAATCAAGTGGTAATGAAAAAGATGGATTAGAGAGAGAAAGAGAGACCCTTCAAGATTTTCTTCATCGCAATAATCTCTGAACCGTGTGCACTCGTTCTTCAGCCTGGAAGCACCAATGCTGCAACAAACCAATCCACATCACCAATTAGCTCACAAAAGCTCGAGATGCTCATAGCCACCAAATGTTTAGATTCTTTTTTCCAAAAATGATTTTTGCATATATGCACCCTTTTAACTTTGAATTATAAAAATTAACCTATCCATAATAACATGTGGCACATGAAATTTTGCATTGACAGTATATAAAATTTTCGCTTCTACGGAGGTAAATAAGCAACCAGTTTCTTCTTGTTTTACAGAAGAGTATATGTAGAAAATCCTTGACGAGGCGATATGCAAGTTTCAGATTTTTTTTCTTTTCAAAGGTTCATAAATTCAAAAATTCCATTTTGAAGGGAATAAAGAGAGCTTGATTTTAATCAACGGTGGGCTTGTTCATGCAATTGACCCCAAATGGGTCCACAGTGAAACAAGATCCATGGTGTTTGGATTCAAAGTGTGAGCTGCTTTCCTAGGCCTATTAAGCGATGGGTACAACCTGTTTGAAAGAGCTGGTCTACCTTACTGATAGCGTCGTACATGTTGAGCATCGTGCATATGGGTCCCTAATCCAATCAAACCAGCCCATGATGGGCTAAAAAGGCCCTGTAAAGTTGATAAGGTTTGCAATACTAAACTTTATGTCAGTCCCTGGCAAATCCTGACGCAGATTGATGTTTGATGAAGGTTTAGTCCAATCTAATTGATAGTTGTCTTTTTTTTTTCCTTTTTCTTTTCTTTTTTTTTTTTCTTTGAGAGAAGCAGGAGAAATATTTGGACTCGAGTCAAACTTATGTGTGTGTATGTACTTATGTATGTAAGGTTTATCACAGATATGAGCATCCAGCGATACCTGGAAGTACTACCCTTTAACTGATGCACAAATGCATTCAACTTGCTGAATTCTTGGGGGCATTTATCCCTGCATGAGCACATAGAAATAAAGGTTGTTTGGTCCATATTCACATATATCTTTTGTGTTAACTGGGATTTACAACTGTTTTCCTGAATGGTATTTATTACTCACAGAGCCTGCTCAATGTTGCTGATCAGTCTGGCTGAGTCCCTGAAGAACAAGGTTACAACTTCTTCCACGAAATTAGGGCTAACATCATCCTGCAACTCTTCCAGCTGATAAAATTGTTCATCCAAGTATCCCTGCAACAAACTTTAAATTATAATTTTCCATCTAAGCCAATGCTCTAAAGACTTTGCTTACATACACATCCACTCCAAGATTCATATAGTTACACTGCAAATAACTGTATCTAAGAAATTTTCACTTCCTGAAAATAAGATTGATAGAGATATAGAAATCAGATGCTGCTGTATAAAGATAATGAATAAATATTTGTTTAATATGTAGAACATTCATCATCTTTGGAAACACTATCATGTACAAAATAACAAGCCAATGATGTCTTTTTATAAGGGTCGCAAATGTTTTATAAAATTGTATGTATTGATTTCACTGAGAAAAGGAATATAATAACGAAAGAGAGAACCTAGAAGTAGCAAAAATATCAGCAACAGCACCAATGTCGGTGCCCAGGTATCCTGTTCTCAATGATGATATATTCAGGTGGTAGAGATAAAAGGATGCCATCGCTTGCTCACAGTTGTGTGCTCAATTATTGCATTACATGCTTGCCTGCTTACACAACAAAAATCTTCCATTTCGATATTCTTCAGTTTGAAAAACAAATGGGATATGGCTGGATGTACTTCAAAATATATAAAAGAAATACTTTCGCATACGATTATATAAAAACCATAGAAATCTCGAGCTAGTCATAAGGCATAATATTTATGATTTACCTAATATTTAGTTTCCTACTCTTAAATAAGTCATAAAGCCTAGAGCTGAGAGCTTCTCTGTTTCAGAAGAAGAAGAAGATATTTGATCTAAGATTACAGCATCATTCTTTTCAAAATAGATAGAAGAATAAAGAAGAATGAAAATATTCAATCTGTACAAGTTACCTTGAACAATTCTGAGAAGAGCCCATCTTTAGAACAACTAATCTTCATGCATTAGATACTTAATATGAGAGGCACATACATACACACTCCAATATCTGAATTATCTCAACTTCAGCTTGAGATAGTCAGCAAGTATAAGATACAATATATGCATGCATCCTTACTCAGCAAACTACCATAGAATCAGTATGAAACTTCCAAGGCTGCCCTTTTTTTTTTTTTTTAGAGTAGACTAAGGCTGACAACATACGCTGGGATAAAGGGAAAAGGTAGAGAGAATGTTTCCAAGAAGACAAACACTATATATGACAACATCTGTTCTTCTTGGATTTTAGCCACATTATAGAGATTTAGAGCTAAAATGAAGACCAACCTGATCAAAGAGACTCTTCTTCATATAAGCAGCCTGACGTCGCAAGTTGGAGTACTCCATCTAATTCTTAAGCTGAGAAAGAGGGAATGGGTTAGGGTTGCAAGATAGAAAGACTGATGAGATTTCCAGCCCTTCAGATAGGGGTCCTTTATATAGCAGAGGAAAGGTAGGTTGGTATGCCCTGTGCAAAAGGGGAGGGAGGGAGGGAGGGAGGGAGAGCATATCTGAGCAATACTACTCTCATATTCTGTGCCACTGAAATACAAAAGAACGGTGGGTATGTTGTTCATGCGCCAATCTGGTTGCCAGAGTATGAAGATATCTATCAATTTTGGGATGGCGATTGATATCCTTGCAGATTCTCTCAACGCCCACTTTGATAGAGTGCTGCATTGCACTCAATCAGCAAAGGATTCTCTCCTTGTCACCCAAACAAAATTGTAATTTGGTCTGAGTGTCTGCAATAAAAAAGAATCCTTAATATTTAGGGTGAAAAATGGGCCACATGCAATCAAATAAGGTCTGGATGAGGTCTAGTTGTACTGGGCCTAAACCTAATTGAAATTTTAAGAAAATTCAGATATTGGCGTAACTCATCCGAGCTTATGTTTTTTTTTTTTTTTTCTGAAAGGATAGTCTGAGACTGTTGTTCGAAAGAAGGTAATATTTAGCTTGGGTTGGTTAGACCCACTTGTAGCCCCTCATGCAAATTTTAGAGCATGACTCTCACCACTTCACCAACAATCTTCATGCAATCCAGTAATTTATATGTCACAACTGTTTGTTGTGAATGTTTTGAATATACACTCTTCTCTCATGACTCACTATTAACTATTTTTTATTCAGATAGTGCTTTAGAGATAGAAACAACAAATATGGAATGATAAAAAAGGGAGGATGCATTTATTAGTTCAATCTAAAGCCACAACTGTGTCATGTCAAAAGTTAGGAACAGACTTAATTCCATTGTATTTTTAAATTTAACTTTGGATGGTAGCTGAAAGTCCAGATACACTCAAATGAAACGTTCAAATCAGTGTAGCAACTCAAAGTCTTGTACATTCAAATTTTGAATATTAGCCATACAAATATGCTCGTCAAGTTTGAATCTCAAAAATATGTATGTTCAGGTATTGTCTTCTTCACTCTCTCAGTCAAGGCAGGTGGAAAAATCAAGCACGCTGTGTTTCACAAAACTCGGAAGCAATGAAGCACAATGTTTTCAGCAGATGAATTAGCTGCTCTTAGAGCGAGTGCAAACTCTTGACAATTGAAGGGGGGGAACTAGAATTATTTACTTATACCTTGACATGAGCTGCAGTCTCTGTTTTGCTCCCAGATGAACCATAAAATCAATTTCAACCTTTCAGACAGGAGTGTCATATTCCTAGGATCGGTATAAGTCTCCTACAAACATACAAAGCTACTTAATCTTCTCACAGAATGAAGGAAATCTATCTTTCACTAAACTTGCTCTTGAAAAATAACTGCTTGCAGAACAAAAGCAGATTTAAACCCACCCCAAAAGGAATCCTCATCTTTCATGCTACGAAAGAACGCTTGCTGCACCTAGATCACTTTCTTAAGCTTTTCAGGAAATATTTTTACCTAAAGAGCAAAAGATTGAAAAGATAAGATCTCAGGGTAAAGGCCAATTCTATGTCACTTTCAGTTTGTTCAGAACTATTCGCATCTCTTGTATCAATAAGAGCTAAGTTAGAATCTAAACCATCCCTACCTCAAGAAAGTCACTGTAGAATCCAATACCTCAGATATAATACCATATCCTATTTTCTATTGCCATTTTTCAATCATCTATGATATATTTATCTGATCAATTACAAACCTGATGATCGATAAATTTCTTTTGAGCATGAAATATCAGGATCTGCAGGACATCAGCTATCTTTACTGCTCGGTACTCCAAATTTGTGACATATCAAGTCTTGTGAGAAAGGAATGAATGCGAAGAATCAATACTAGAATCTAGATAACACCCAACTGTGAAATCATTTACAAAATGTGTAAGTCTATAAGATTTTGTCAAGAAGCTTAAGGTAATATTATTAACTTCCTGCTGTGAATATATTACCTTTCAAATTTTCTTAGCAGATCTTATCCTCTACAAACAGCCATATTAACCCCTCGTCAAGAGATAAAAAATTTTCTCTCTCAGCTTTCCGATTTCAAAAGGTAGTCGTAGACTTCATGAGAACAATTAGATCTACTCATTATGCTTCTCTAAATCACAGACCAATATTCTCTCCTTTACTTCTCTTTCCTCCTTCAGAAATCAGAAGTTCATTCTCACTACAACAATTTCATAAATCACACTAGAGATAGTTTAAGAAGGGAGGAAATGTTTTCCTGGACAGATTGTCTCCCATTATGTGATCATCAGTTGAATAATTTGAAGTTTCACATATTTAATAAAAGGGGCATCTTTTTACATAGATTTAATTTAAGAAGTCTCAAAATTTCTCACCTCAAACTGACAAATAATAAGAGTATCTGCAATTCCAATGATAACCATTGTCTTTCCAATTAGTTATTTAAGCAATACCTCATTGTAGAAAAAAAGAAACATGATATTGAAACTCGAGCTCCAAGATTTTATTGCTCTAGAGCAGACCAATTGATGTACTTCCATGACCATGGATATTTGGCTGAAATATCATCCAGAAGATGCACCTGTGTTGGATCTAAAGGCCTCATTCTTGAAATGAGAAATGAAAGTCAACTTTACCATGTGCCCTCTCAAACTCCAATTATACCAGCCATTGTCCTTAACTAGCATCACAGCTATAGCAGATCTTTTGATATCACACAATCTAGTATATTCATTCCCTTAAGAAGAAAACTATTTATAATCATCAGATCATAGTTGCCAAATGGTCTAGTGGTACGGACTCTAAATATGATCTTGTGCTTCAAATTAACATATAGACCAAAAGTCACCAATCCTGCCAGAACCTTCTTTTTTTAACTAAGGCATGACGAAGGCAAATTTGGTCCTCTTGAGAGACATTATCTTTTAGCAGTTCAATGTATCAGGGCAACCATTCTTAACTAGCTTGCAAAAGTGTTTTGAGGAAAATTATGGTATAACATCCAGACAGAGTTCTCTCAGCCTATTGGTTAAACACAACTTTCTTCATTTTCATTAATTTCTGAGGAAACAAGAACCTAAGTCAGAATTTTATTCTCAAACCATCTTTTTTTTCACCAGAGATCTTTTAATCATTTACTAAGTTTTCTAATTTATCCCTTTCGCTTTCCTTGACTTAGCAGCCAGAAAATGTTTGGTCATAATCTTCTCTTGAAATCAGAAAGCTCTACAAATTTTATCCTATCCATGAATTTGGTATTCAACCTTCAGATTGTTTTGGATGAGAATCTGCCCGTATTAAATATAATGGTTTCATACAACTCCTTGTTTCTCACAAAATTCCCTTTTAATAGAAAGAATTAAGTTATAAAGTTCCATTCTGGAACTCTACAGAAGCCTAAATTTGAATCATGGCTTAACCAGCATTCCTTCAAACTCGAGCCAAAAGTTTTTGGCTCACAAGATTTTCAACCAATGTCAAGGGGTAATACTCCAAATTAACACTTCAAAATCTTAGTAACCAATGATATCTTCTAACTTTATCAATGAAAGTGAAATTTATTAGCCAGAGCTAGATGAACCATGCTGTGTACATGTTAGATGTTGTTATTCAACCAAGTTTATCACCATCAAAGGTCATATGTAATCCACCGACAAAGATTATGCTCAACAATGAGCACCACATGAAGCAAGCTACGTTCCAATAATATACCGTTATGTCTTATCTGAATTATTCATCCATTCGATCTCAATTTTGACACCAATAGCCAATTTACTTGATCTTGAAGCAGAGACTACTAGAGAGAACTCTAATATTCTCTTTTTTATCAAAAGTATTAAGAATTTATTTTGCAAGTGCTAGGAGAAATGACTTTACAGGGGCAAACAATTACTATGACCGAAGGATCTACGGTACAACACATTTCCTAGAACAACAAATCCCCTTCGCGGGGCATAGTCTTTTTTTGTTTTAGAACAAAAGTTTAGGCATGTTGGCACAGGCTGGGAGAGTGAAAGGCTTATAACAAAACAGTGATGTGTAGGATGGGTGGTACCGCTCAGATTGCGGCCAATCCTCCTAACTGCGCGCGGGCCGGGCTTAGAGCGCGTGAAACTCATCACGTACCTTAACATCTTCAACAGCCATGCAGATCTAATTAAAAAATCTGTCTTCAAATGTATTGCAGCTACTTATCACATGTGTTGAATAGGCATATTTTGTCAAGACAGTGAAAAAAGCATCCCTTCTTTTGACAAGTTTGGAAAGAATATTACCTGAGGCAATCACACACAAGTAAAAAAGATCAACAGATTAAAAAGGGAAATGTCAACCTCAGCAATAAAAACAGTGGTCCATGTTATGCCCCCAAGTCCAAGACCACGGCTAAAAACATTAACAAGAAAGACAATAGAATGAGAATAGGCATAAAAGATGTTCTTCCCTTTATTCCCCAAATTCCCCAACTCCAATTGCAAGGGTTGAGAAAACATAAAAAAGAAAGAGAGCGGAATGAGAATAGGCACAAGAGATGCTCCCTTTATTTCTCAACCATTGCCAAGTAGGAAGGAGGAAAGGATTTCCAGTAGCTTTCTACCAATGGTTCTCAGTTTTGGTCTCTTATGATTGCTTAGGCCTACCAAAGGCTTTGCTGAAAAGGAGCAAAAAAGTTGTTGGATGCATCTAATGATTGGTTCGACTACTGCGATTCTTGCTTCCCATCCATGTCCCATGTTGACAGGAGAATCCCACCTGGATAGATAGACCTGAATGGCGAATTTGGATAAGAAAAAAGAGAGGAAAAGGCAAAACTTTCAGCTAGGGCTATCCATAAAAAGAAGGATTGATCTGAATCATATCCACTCGATCAATAAAATCTAAATAATATGCGATATCAACAGTTTAGGCAAGTCCTTTGCCTAAGCAGCAAAGAAGCATAGGCTCCAATTCGAGAATGGAATTAGAAAATGTTTAATTCATATACACATCTAAATTAAGCTATGTTGTTTGAAAGATTCTCTTTATGTAATAAGATGCCAATGTAAATCCATAATACAATCTCACCTTTTAAGCATTTTGAGGAAGAGTTAATTCAGTACTGAATACCCATTTGCAACTTTCTACATATATTTCAAAAGAATGTCAAGTCAAGATGCCAGAACAAGGGAAATATAAAACAGCAGAACATTAACATGTGGATCAAAGGCAAGGACACTGGTTACATTAAGTTAGAGAATACATATCAAATGATAATTTTCTTCATCCTTTCCTACATTGGCTCTGTTATATTTCTTCGATAGCTCCACAAAGATAACACATCTCCTGCATCCTTTGCATCCTAAACAGAGTAGTGATCTCCGCAACCACCTGAAAATGTGGAAACGCATTTCAACTGGACCCGCAACCTCGAAAACACAATAATCTCCTTCCTCCAGGTTGTTGCCACGTGCGAAGGCAGACCAACCTCCAGATAAATGGTCCCTTGAGCTTGGAATGTAGACAACCACCCAAGCCTTGCCATTTGGGTCTCGGAGGACCACATTAGCTCTTCTGCGAGGAAGATGTGCATGCGAAAACCAAACAGGGAACCACTGCATGTAGTTAATAAATCCACAATAAAAATCAACATTCTTGGAATTCTTAACTGCCATAACATTGTACAGGGAAGTGGCCAATTAAAAAAGCCAATTTTTTTTAAGGTGACATGATCTCATGAATGCGATATTACAGCAATGCCCCAAATAGCTTATTCGAACTCCAAAAGCTGTCCTTCAATAGTATTGAAGAAAACTAAACATAGTGAAAAATAAATACAAACAGAGAGCATTGCACCATACTAGTTGAAAGGAAGAAGAGTATGGCATGGAAAATGAAAGGAAGATAAGGCTAACAAAATTTATCTAAAGGCACCTGACCATTCAACTGGAAGTGAGAAGTAAATGTTCCATATTTTGAGAGCAGAATAAGAACGTAAAGATATATGTATCATAATGTAAGGTTAAGCCCTGGAAAAACACCTGCCCTTGAGTGATAAAATAGATTTAGTATAGGACAATAACCTGCATTCATGCAAAGTATGTGCTCATTTATTTTAAATATCTATGTGGAGTAAAACATACGACTCACCAGCATATATGTCCTGGAAACATTCATTGCTGTCATGCGCATAATCGTACAAAGAAATATAGAGGTGAAAGAGTTGGCAGCTTCCCGTACTATTGCTCTTCTTCTGTTGTCACAGGTCATCTTCTCAAGACATAGCCTTCATATTATCTGGTGGATGAACCAATTATACAAATTGGGACTGCATTATCTTCTGTTTTAATTTTGACATCACCACAAGGTATAGGAGGTGACACACATCTTCCTGTATCATACTAATATAATTCTTAATTTCTTACAATGTGAGTTTTGGATCTAACTACAAAGCAAAAACTTAGCCTTCTAAGATTATATTATGTGCTTCAAATCCCAGTTAAAACTATAAAAAGAAATAATAATGCGAAAGTTCATTGTTGCTAATGTAAACTGCCCCATGCCCCTTGATTCTATTCAATGACAGAGGAATTATTTCTCGGATACATTGCTAAAAAGTCATGGCCAGCTTATTTCATGCTTTAAAGAAGTGTTAGGTGCTGCAGAGTTGTAATCACTTTGGCATCTTCATTTTGTTCAAACAGAGGAATCATGCTTCCTAGGAAATACTACTACTAAGGGCTCGTTTGGTTCGCGGGAAAAGAAGGGGGGAAAGTGTGGTCAACGGGAAAGTAATGAGATGCCTCTTGTTTGGTTGGAGTTTTCAAAGGAGAGAGAAGGGAAAGTTATATTCCCATGGAAATGTGATTCCCACATTTCATGGGAAAGTCTTTCCCCTGAGAAACATGGGAAAGTTACTTTCCCATGAGGCGGGAATCACTACATTTTTACTTTTTCCCAAAAAGTCCTTTCAGCATTAAAGAAGCATTAAAGAGGCATTAAAAACCTAATTTTTATTAAGGGCATAATAGGAATTATATATAACTTTCCTAGGAAAGTGGATGGCCAACCAAACATAAGCACCTTGGAAATTTGTCACTTTCCCATGGTCAACCAAACATGCCAAAAGTACTTTCCTAGGCATCCTCTTCCTAGGAATTTGTTTCCCAGGAATCATATTCCTACGAAGGAAAATGCTTCCCGCGAACGAAACGAGCCCTAATGGAACATGTGAAGAACACACCCAAGGGGCTCTATCTCTTGATTCTCAATTAATTTCAGATTTAAATTGCTTATTTGATCTATTTATAGTCTTAGAACCTTTTGTCACTCTATACACGAGCAAGTTTTGCAGCTTTGTTGATTTATTCTCATTTCAAGATATGGCTAGTTCCTGTATACCTACTTTCCTTATTATATATGCTTTATCAATTTAGATGCTTTAACAAAAACGACCCTTTTTCTAGAACTTATGATCTTCATCTTGAAAGGAATTTTACACTTATACATTGTTACTTGGTCTCACATAAGGACCTAACACCCCCTCTGCTTCTATATGTCTAAGATGCAAAAACCTAAAGGATGCAGCCTCAGAGGCACAAAGAAAACTTCTTATAGCTCGTTATAGTCGTATTGCCCTGAGGCTATAGCATGCCAACCTAGTTTCCACAAACAATTTCCAGATAATTCACACAAGGATAAGTGCTAAGCAATTTCAAAATTTACTTATAAAGGACATAGAACTACCAAAATTCATATTTACAATTAATAAAAGAGAATACAAAAGGCATTAAACTACCTTTATTTTGTAAATTAGAATGCTGGGACCTGAAGAGTAGGATAATCATAAGATGGGAACAGTATAATTGCAGAGGTTGAAGCGGATTAATAACATCAGGGGGATGGCAAACAAGGCTATAGACTAGTGGTCAACGAGTCAAGTCTCATGAGATGGGGCCATCCTAGTTTTTCCATAGAATAGAATGTGCCACTATCCTGCCCCATCCCGACACTTGGGGGATGTCATGGAATGTGCCAAATTGAATGTTAGGATAGTTTTGTTCGAAAACTTGGAGAAGGTGGCCGATCCTAATGTCCCTGGGACTTAATCTTTGCTAGTAGTTGCGCTTTCCAAAGTATTTGACATGGTTGCTAATTTTTTTGTCCTTTTGTTGAAATGATTAATGGTGCTCGTAGATTGTCTCAAAAAGAAAAGGAATAAAGTTAGAGGGATAGAGCTAAAAGTAGCACCGCTAGAGGCTACAACAAAGGAAACCATCTTTGATGCTCGAACATCTGTCATCTAAGGCACACAATGAAGGCTCAAAAAGGTAAGATATCAGGTGACAAGTAAAGATCTAGTTTGCTGGATTTATTCAGCATGCCAGTGTATCTTCTTTCTGAAAGTTTGGATTGAGGTTTACATAACTTGATCGTGCCTCATTCATTGGGAAAATTCTGCCTTTTGAGAGGTTTCAAACTAAGTTTTGTGTTCAAAAATAAATCTTGAGGTTCAGGTTAAGGTTTTGACCTCATGGAAAATGTAAACATCAAAACAGAACAATGGTATGGAACTGTTTCCTAAATCACAACCTCATGCTTCCTCCCATTGATGTTGTCCTTGAACATTAAAGACGATAAAATTAGTTAACTATCGATATCCTTTCAGTCCCACTACGACATCCATTGCAAATCCCAGTTTCTGTTACAATCTAATAGGGATATTAATAGAAGCTGAAAGGAATATTTACATTTCTGCCCAAAATTGTGAAAAGGAAAAAAAGCTTCATACTGTTATTTTTATTCTTAATCAAGTCAATCAAATCAAGATATATGTTCATGACTTGCTATCAAAAACTCATTGTAAAATAAATATCATATCAAAACAGAAATGGCTAGATCATAGAAAAAATTCACAATGATGGATATTAAATTATTTCAACTATTACATCCAAAAAAAAATCAACTATTTCTCAAAACAGTTCTATGTGTGCAATTATTAATGTATTGACATATAATACTCTTAATACTCATGTTCATTCTAAAAACAAATTCATTAATATAATATAGAATTTTGTGGTACTGCCAGTGCATCCACAACTGTATCCTAGCAATTCTATGCACGCCAATAGAAATAATACTTTTTTCTGCCACATGCAGATGTAGCTATGGTTTGTTGTATACATATAAACCAGATCAGACATAATGCATTTACCTTTGGTTGTATTACAATAGTGAATGTGTAACTGATTGGTTGCCTGACTGTCATTTGGAAGGTCTGTCAGCTCACTTTCACTTGCTTCATTCTTAACATAGTAGCCAGCATCCAAAGAAATCTTGGTGGTCTAACCCTTTCTTGTCTCCGATTGCTGGGTTCGGAAGTTCTATGAGGTCTTACTGGGAGCATATCTTCTCTCTCACATGCAGTTGTATCAAAAATGAGAACAGTGAACTGCATGTTTCTATTGTATTGGAAGCCCAGGAACTCATGCTCCTTCAAGGAGTGGTCTTTGACAAACTCTGGCCATCCAGCAGTCAGGAATGTGCCTTTAACAATTTTGCCTAGTTGGACATATCATTTGCTTCCACTAGGACCCTGAAGGGTCACTCTTCTAGATGGCTCCATAGAGATATGCTTCAAGAAGTTTGGCGGGATCTTCTACCGGGGTGAAGAGATAAATGAATATAGCAAAATCGACAAATACATCATATCGTCAAAACTTTCCATAAAGATAGTTGCTCTACATTTCTATCTAAACCAAGGATGAGTGACTTGAGGATAGGAGTTTAGGGGAGATTCATTAATAAATATCCATCCACATGCACTTTAAGATAAAAGGAGCATGCATATTATGCATCTGCTCCAGGCATGCACATGCACTTACAAGACCTCCATAACACTTCTCAAAATTTGCCATGAATTTGTATGTTGGGCTATTTACCAAAAATATCACAGTATGAAATAGAAAAACTTTTAAATAAAGTAGATATCATTAGGATATAGTGTTCCTAAACATATCAAGAGAGTATTACGCATCTTAAGTCACTTCTACATAGCTGCATTTCTGGTGTTATCTATCAATTTCCACACAGTAGTGCATGCCATTTATTCAGAATAATTTGCTCATATATAGAACTTATTAACTTGATGCCCCCTCAATAAAAATCATAAATCAATTAAAAAATATAAATAGTTGGAAACATGATATTATTTTGAAAATATAAATATGCAGTATAGGTTAAGCAGAATATTTTGAAACAAATGGTCCCATTAATGCCAATTTCAAGTGATGTAAAAAGAGCAAGGCTATGATGACAAACCTTCATAACGCTCCTTCAGAAAGAAGCTCGAGCCAAGGCAAGTCGTACAACCAGGTGTTACTAGGACAAGTTGAAACATCTATTCACAGTAATATTTCACTTCTGCTGCATGGGTAGCATCATGAAGTGCCACTCCATGAAACTACTGCCAACTTAGCATGCATTTCTTATGATTGGCAGCATGTTTTCACCAACATTTAGGTGGGTGCAGTTCATGTGCACCGCGAAGAGGAAATTAAATGTCTGCTGGGGCCCACCTGCAAACAGCAGACTTTGAGATTCACATTTTGTTCCATGATAACTTCTCACTGCATCACTGAACACATGATGTCAAAGATAATTCTCAAAGGCTGCAGTCTATTGCAGATGAGCCACCAGCAGGAACTCAGTGTCCTCATCACAGCAGACCAAAACCATGCCCAAATCAAGAAATGGATTAATAATTGGCATCTTATATGTTAGGAGGCACATCTCAATTACCGGAGCCTTCTAACTTCAAAATGAGTTCAATGCGAAGGGGTAGCTTCCACTAAGTAGCATCTAATGAGGGTGAGATTTAGATGCAACTCAGATGGTAGCATCATGATGCTATGCAACCTAGGTAACATCATGGTGGTGTTGCCTGCATGAATTGCACTTATTTTGACATCAGATGTCTTCCATCACTGACAAGTCTCCCCTAAATTACAGGCTGTTGATTGTTAGTTTGTTTCCCTAGATAACAACAACCCCCGACAAGTTGGCAGCAATTTCACAATGGTAGCAAAATCTAGTGATGTTACCATGCAAGATGTAGCCTGTTCTCTGGTTATCATAGGATTGTTCATTAAAGAGCACTTGCATTAGGCACATAAAATGGGCATGATAAGAGGCATTAATGGCGGTAATCGATAAAGAAAATGTGGAAGACTGAATGGAGAACTACCCATGGTTCTGCCAGCAACTGGTTGGTTGGAGAGAATCATCAACATATCGCGAGCAACTGAATCAACAACCATTTTCCTCTCAACAATGAACCAAATTGTGAAGCTGAAAAAATTATCCTCCATCTGCGTCGAAGATGAGAGTGTCTTATTGGCAATTGCAGTCTGTGCATTGCCCACCAGATTCTTGATTCTTGCCTCGATATTTCCATTGGTTCCCCGCCAGATCGCCGGCCATCTCCAGCGGGCTCCGCTGGGGGGCGCCCCTCGGCAGGGATTTCAGCCTTCCTTCCCTACAGAACCATGATGCCCTCCCCCTTCCCCGGTCGTCTCTTCGAGTTCCACTCCTTCCTCTTCGAGTTCTTCCGCCGCCTCAAATTCCTCCTCGTCTTCCTCCGCCCCGAATTCCTCATCATCTTCGTACACCTGGGCTCCGCCCTGACTGTCCGGCTCGCCATCGGATCCAATCACCACCCTTAGATCCCTCCTCGGGGGAGAAATTAAAAGGATTCCCATTTGTTGAAGATCTTTCTAGTTTCGATATCTTTAATAAAAAATTTTTAGTTATTTCTTCAATATTTGGAACAGGGATGATGGAAATGACCACCTCTCCGTTTCTCAATTAACTTCATTGGCTTCCTTTTGTATTACATTCTTTTTTATGTGACAAGATCTAATAATCGAATTATGTGATCCAGTGTCTAAATAGCTCTTAGTATTTGCAATGCTCCTCATTAGGGTTGGATATAATACTGATTAGTAAATCTGCAAAAGCAATCATTATACTTGGAAAGATGTGGTTTCGGAAGGGACATGTGGCAGGCATCTTACCGAAAGGGTGCGGTTCCTGGGCATGGTGTGCGTGATGCGACGATCTGAAGGTCCATCTGTAGTCCGAGTGTGAGAGGGTTGGGAACCTCTATCGTTTCTTCCAACCAGGCACAGGCACGGAGGCATGATAGTGGTTGGATCTGAAGGCTTCGAGTTCATCCAAAGATTGCTCTATTCATCTATAAGTTATTTTGGGGCCGCATTCCAACCAGGAATATTCTAAGTAGAAGGGGCCTGAGTATTCTTTTGACCTGTCCCGGCTGCCTGTCCCGGCTGCAAGGTAGAAAAGTTTGTCAACTGGATCCTCTTCCACTCATACACTGTTGGAGTATTTTTGATAGCTCGTGACATTTGAGACTTCTTTTCAGCTCTTACAGCAACCAGGACAGTGCTCATCTCTTAGGAGCCCCTACCCCCTAGCTTTCTTAAGATAAATTTTGATGGCTTTGTATTGAAGGGTGGCACTAGAAGTGCAGCGGGATTTGTGATTAGAGTTTGAACTCCGGGCTCGTAGCTGTAGGTGGCATCCCGTTCTTCGACAGTTCGGTTCTTGGAGTGGAATTGAGGGCCGCTTGGGGAGGCATTAGCTATGCTCAGTGCGCTTTGAGAACCGGTTCCATTCTCGTGGAGAGTGACTTTGCTACTGTGATCTCTTGGATTCAAGGGCAAACTACAAAAGTGGGTGCACATCCATTGCTACAGGACATCTGGAGCCTATTGAGAATGAACACTTTATCTATTGCGAGGTACATCTACCACGAACAAACAAAGCTGTAGACTAGGTAGCCTCCTTTGTAGCTCATCACTCCGACAACATGCTATGGATGCATTGTTTGCCCAAGGAGGTATTCCAGGATATGTTATGTTTTGATTTTTTTTAGATGTATTCATATTAGAACAATGCGGATCATCCATTTCAGCACCAAAAAAAAAAAAAAGCGTTGCTCCATGGAAATCCTTAGAAGACCATCTCATTATCAAATAAAATGGTGCACAAAAGTGGTAGAAGGAGAGACGGAAGGAAAGGCAGCGCTAAAATATTCAATCCTAAAATGCAAGGGCAAGAGAAAGTGCCTCTGAAATTGGATTTCTGATAATGACTATTTATCTTGCATGCTTTTGTGTAGTTATTTGGTTGGGCCTATTCGTTTGGAGATGCATATGGCTTGGTTTGGAACGAAAAGCCCAATAATTCGGATTGAAGAATGGCAAAAATAGGCCTTGGACTGGCTCATTGTGCACATACCGGCGTCTCTAGTTACTCTGGATCTTGGGTCGGCTCATATTGTTGTGTACATCCCGATGCCAATGGCTCTGATTCCTTTGGATCTTGCGTTGATGATCATAAATCTCTCTCCCCCACTTATCGGGTCGGTTTAAGATCCGAAAACCTGCTAATTTTTACCCAATATCGAGTTTTCGGGTTATCAGATCGTTGAGATCCATACCCGACCGACAAGGGCCTTTTATTCCCAAGCCAGAAGCCATGCGTCATGTTCAGCTGAGAGCCTGAGAGTGGCGAGGCAACCGAACCTTCTGGACGAAAGCTTGTCTCCTCCTCCGTGGCTGTGTTCGCGGGCGGGGACGATGGACGACGAGAGCGTCGAGAGGATTCTGGAGCGCGAGAGACTCCAGATGGAGCAGATCAGAGAGCTCGACATGGAGGAGCTCCAGATCGAAGAAGTCGACGACGATCACTCTTCCGACGACGACGACGTCCTCGTCAGGTTCCTTTCTTCTCCGGTTCCTTCCTTTTATCAGGATCTATCTAGGGTTTCGATAGATAGAGCGAAAGAAAGAGGTTTCTGACCTTGGAACCAGTTCTTGATGCTTGAGTCTGCGATTCTTGCGAAAAAGAAGGGAAAATCCTACTTTTAGTTTGGTTGCATGCAGGTTTTGATGTTCGTTCATTTGTGACTAAATCAATGATAAACAAACCCTAGGTGCCCTAAATTTCTTTTTAATGGTCTTCCGTCTCTCGGGCTTTATGATGGGTGGATATCTTGACCGTGATTCCCAAATTCTAAGTTTATTACCTTGTTTTTAAGCAACGGATCGAGGTAAAGGGATCTCATCTCACACTTTATCGTGAAATCATATTGGAAATTGATGGTTAGATGCGTCTGAAGGTAGAAATGGTATAACGATATCACTCGAAAGAAAGAGGTTTCTGATCTTGGAACCAGTTCTTGATTCTTGAGTCTGTGATTCTTGCGAAAAAGAGGGGGAAGCCCTAATTTTAGTTTGATTGCGGGCAAGTTTTGATGTACGTCATTTGTGACTAAATCAAAGATTATGGAGGAAACAAACTCTAGGTGCCCTAAAATTCTTCTTAATGGTCTTCTATCGCTCAGGCTTTATGATTTTAGCATAATAAAGAAGATGGGGTGGATATCTTGATTGTGAATCTCAAATTCTAAGTTTATTACCTTGCTTTTAAGCAACAGACCGAAGGTAAAGGGATCTAATCTCTCTCACGCTTTATCTTGAAATCATATTGGAAGTCGTCAGTTACATGCATCTGAAGTTGGAAATGACATACAAAGTATAGTGTTTTTGTATTATCTATGTATAAAACATGTTTGGTTTTTGTGCAGTATGAGATTTTGTTTTTTGAGATTTTTGTAGAACAGCTCAAGAAGATAGAAGGAAACATGCACCCCCCCCCCCCCCCCCCTCCCCCCTTTTTCAAAGAAAAGGGGTCATGTTTAAATTTTTTTTATGCTGTAGCAACACTTGGCCAATGAGGCTTCTTGTTGTGTGAGGCTGAGAGAAACATCCAAAACGTAGTGCGTTTAGTATCTAGCTGAGTAGAATACTGAATATAAACATTCTCTGTTTCACATGCTCTTCTACTTCCACTAAGTATTTGCATAAGGGAAGTAATAAAATTAAAAATTTAAAATGCTTCATGCACTACCTGATGTTCTGGCACATGCATGATAGCAGTGGTTCCTGTCCCACACAGCCGTTGAATAGGCCTAGCAGGCCCTTAACTGACTTGGCCATATATTGAATTATTCCATGGAGCTATCCCCGTGTTACTTGGTCAAAACATGCTCTGTATCAGTGAACCTTCAAAGCTGTTTCTGGTCAAGACCCTCACTGTGCGAGCAACATGTGTAAATTGATGCTTTCTGATCTGCATATCCTGGCCTGCTGTAGTCTATTACTCTTTTTATACTTTAGCTCGGGAAGTTCTGATTAGGATTATTGCCCCTCTGTCTTTAAAATCCACCAGGAGAAACAGGAGGCAGTTGATGCATATTATGTGATGCATCTTTCCTTCTTTTTTTTTTTTTTTTAAAAAAAAGGAAGAATGAATCAATGTCAAATATTTGCTGACTAGTTGGCACAGAATAATGTTTACTATTCCATTTGTGTCTGATCACGTATATTGTTGTCTGTTTTATGTATGAAAGTGGCCGTGGTGATGGAGGGGCAGGTCCATCTGGTGGCTTTACCTTCAATACATGTTTGGCTTCATTGCATACATATCTTGGTGGTAATTATCCAATACTTTTGCTCAAATAATTATTTTTTCTTTTTCTTCTTTTCCCCTTTTTTTAGTTTTTGCAAACATAAACTTCATGATTACTGTTATGTAACAGAGGTTGATGATACCCATGGTAGGCTGTCTTTTTTGGATGGCGGTGCAATCTTGAATTTGCCAATGTTCTATCTTGAAGGTAAATTCTGTCTTTTAAATTTATTTATCAAAATACTATGTCTGGCTCTTCACAGACTATCTTTCTAGTGGCATAATCTTTCTCAGCATTCAGTCATTCCATCTGCTAACGTGCCCATTTAACCATAGTTCTCCGTTATTGTTGATAGTGTTGTGGTTGCTACTGTTGTAAGAGCATGGTTTTTTTTATCATCTAATGATATTTTCCATGCCAAAATATGCATGCTATATGCATGTTGGTCCAGGAAAAGATGAATGATGTAACAATTTTGACATATTAAAACCATCTCTCTGATAGAAAACTAGGTTCAGTTTTCTTGATAATTCAAATGTCAATCATTAAGATGCTTCACTGGACGTATTATAAGATCTGATAAATGATTTTGCAATCTTACTAACAATATGAACCATTTAATAAGCTTAATGTCAAGCATCTAAAATGACACAAGTGGTCAAAATAAATTATATGCCTTACATCCCAATATGGTAACCACAGTAATGCTCAACTTCATAATGAATGACATAAGTTTCTAGGTTTAACAGTTCTAGGACATTTTCTTCTTTTATGAAGTTGCTCTTTTTTTTTCTGAAGCGGGTTCTTCATACAATACGTGTACGAATACACCCAATAAAGTCAAAAAACACTAACTTGCGGAGTGCCTATGGCAGCTTCCCCTATCCTGACCAGAGTGTACCCTGAGTGGTGAGCTGCATAGGCAACCACCTAGTCGGCCGCCCTATTAGCTTTTCTGAATGCATGTTTGGCCTGGAAGGCCACCTCATCCCTCATCATCATCCCTATGTTCCGGATCAGGGGGTGGTTAGTGCTCTCACCCCTCGGCCCCTCCTGGATTCATTCGATAATCGTAGCCGAATCGTCCTCCAGAATGATCGAGCTGGCCTGCAGCACCTGCCGCGCATGTTGAAAACCAGCCAAGGCGGCTCGCAGCTCTGCCCTCGGAACCAACGTGCCAAACAACTGGCAGCCACCTGCTGCCACCACCCTGGAGTGCGGGTCTCGTATAACAAAGCCTGCACCATCCTGCGCACCTCTATCCAGTACCGATCCGTCGAAGTTGACCTTGAGGAAGCTCAGGGGTGGGGGTTCCCAGGTAAAGAACACCATCTGAGGAGCTGCCGGAGCAGAGAGGGAACCCTAGGTGTTCCAAGTTGTCAAAGGTCTATTTGAAGAGAGGGTGGGCCTGATCTCCATTGTCTGTATTCGAGCGAACTTCGCAACAAACCTTGGTGACATCCTGCGCTTACCAAAAGTACGGGCGTTCTTTGCCAGCCAGATCTGATGTGCTGTGCAAGTCGCTCTGATGGCCTCCTGACATGTCTGGCGGCTGGCAAACCACTGCTGTATCACCTGTAGAAACTGAAACTTCCCACTCCAGGCTTCCTGCGAGATTTCTGTCCACTGCGATGCTGACCTCGTCCATGTACACTGGAATAGCACATGGTCCACTGACTCCTCAGCACCACATGTCTCGCACTCTGCGGGGATCCCCTAGCCATGCCTACTCAGCACTGCTCTCGTCGGAAGGCGGTCCCACGTCACTTTTCATAAGAAGAGTGCTGCTCACGGGTGAAGCCTCGATCTCCAGATCCAAGTGCAGTCCTGCCCCGGCTCATGCTCCCGCTGGATGACACGGGAGAGGTCACCCAATCTGATACTGGCCCTGCAGGAGGTGCCCCAAATCCTGACATATGGGCCCGCACGTCCTTGTCCGGAAGGGACCGGATTCTCTCAGCTAGGTGTACCCCGAACAATTGTCGTAGTCTGGCCTCATCCCACGCTGCCCCTCCTGGGGCTTGGAGGTCGCACACTTGCAACCCCTCCACTGCCTCAATATCAACCATGGTCGGCCAATACCTTAGGGGAAGGGTATCCACCCATGGGTCAACAGTCACCTTGATGCTCCGCCCATCGCCTATCAGCCATCTGGTGTTTGCCGACGCAGTCGGCAAGTATTTCCCGATCTCGCGCCACGTGAAAGAGACTCGACGACCACTCCATGCCATCTCTGAGCTCTCGACTATATCTGGCTGCCATCATCTGACTCCAGAGCCCACTGCATGTCGAGCAATGAAAGCCTCGCGACGCTCTGGTAGGGAATGCACCCCTAGACCACCCTCACTGGTGGGACGACAGACCTGCTTTCAGGCCACCAGATGCACCCCGTGGCCTCCATCGTGTGACCCCCACAAGAAGCACTAAAGGAGTCGCTCGATCCTTAGCAAAGTCGTCTTCGGTACCACAGTGTTGGCCATGAGATATACCGGCATGGACCCCAACACCGATTTGACCAGTGTCAATCTCCCTATCATAGATAGGGAGGACGCCCTCCATTCCTCCAACCTGCTTTGTACCTGCTGCACCAAACCGGAGCACTCTGCCATCCGTAGTCTGCGGCCAGTGATAGGGACTTCCAGGTAGGTCAGTATCCCGTCCTGATCAGGTATCTGCAGAATTCTCCGGATCTCTTGTCTGACCCTGCTCTCCGTGCTCGGGCTGAAATTGATAGCTGATTTCAGGAAGCTTACGCTCTGATCGGACGCCGCGCAGTAACCTGCCACCACCCTGCGGAGGAAGCAAAAGTCGAAGCTTATGAATAAGGTTCGACTTTCCACACCAAAAGTCTCTTCCTATCTTGTTCGCCTTGGCCAGAAGAAGACAATCATCAGCGAAAAGTAAGTGGGAGAGAGGTCCAGCCTTCGGTGCTGGAACATAGGCCTTCAGCTTCCGACTGGCACACACTCTCTGCAAATCACGAGAAAAAATATCAGCACAGATAATAAATACTATGGGGATAAGGGACATCCCCGACGCAACCCCATGGTGGACTCGAAAAAAGGTGACGGTGTGCCGTTGATCAAGATAGAGAACTTTGGCCCCCGGACACACCCCAGGACCCATCCAATCTACTGCATGTGGAAGCCGTAAGCCTCCAGTGCCTGCTGAAGAAAGCTCCACCTGATCCAGTCGTAAGCCCTTTCCATATCCAACTTGATAGCCATCAAGCTTCGCCGCTTCGGTGCTCGCTGAAAATCCAACATTATCTCCTGGGCCAACATAGCGTTATGAGATATATTTCTGCCAGCTACAAAAGCCCCTTTCTCTTGGCTAATGATGCCATGCAATAGGGGCTTCATCCTATCCACAATTATTCTCGCCACAACCTTGTACAGGGTTGTGCACAAACTAATGGGCCTAAAATGACAAGGCTCTGTCGCCTCCTGATGCTTCGGTATGAGCGTAATGAAGGTGACCTTCCAATCCTCTTAAGAATATGCATCATCTTATTAATTCTTGGACAATTCATAGACACATAAACAATATGAATGAAAAAGATGACTTTTATTTATTCAATAATAAATAGTCAAGTACAAAATTATGTCCTATAATTAACAATGTGCCAGCCAGATTGGCTTCTAGGGCATACATCTAACAGTGGGTCGGCGCGTTTTTGAAGACGAAGGGTTGCCATCGCACCTTCGTCTTCCCCTAGATCAACACGCCCGGTAGAAGGGGTTTGGTAGTGTCGACCGCCACCTTCTTCCGGGCGAACCCCATCGCCCGCCGTTGCTCGGTGACGCCGTCCACCGCAATCGGCTGGCCGGCTCGGGCCGCGATGTGGAGGATGGTCGACGTCGATCATTACTCCGGCGGCAGGCGAGGCAGGCGGAGCCACACCATCGCCGTTTGCATGGCATCCTCCCCGGGCTCGAAATCCGGGACCCATGGGCTCATGGCGAAGAGCTGCCCCGCCACCACCCACGAGCCCTCGCTTAGGGCCTGGTCCCGGTCCTCCTCTGTCGACCGGAACCTCAGGGCGAGGTAATCGTCCGCGAGCGGGACAGCCACTTCCTCCTTCAACTTAGTTCGAGCAGCGACGTCCTTATTCACCCATTCTGCCGGGACACGGCGGCTGAAGCTTCGGACTACCGTCGCCCGCCCTTCCCACTCCAGCCGAGCCGCCGCAATCGGTTCCTCCGGAAGTATTAGGACTTCTGGGAAGTGACGACTCAGCCGCTCCACCTCCGCGGCCGTGGGCCGTTAAGTCACCCACGGCCCTGGCCTCGACCAGGCGCCGGAGCTTCCCCCACGCCCGTTACCCTTACCATTGCCTCTCGCCGCTCCCTCCGTTGCTGTCCTTGCCGGCTGCTTCCCCTTCCGGTCCATTGGTGGAGTTGCCGCCTTGCAAGGAAGAAGACTGTGGTTAAGAGATGGAGGCTTCCCCGGAAACGCCGAGCCGTCCGTGGAGACCCTGCCGATCGCCCTCTACCAGGTGCTCGCTTGCCCCTTGGGATTTTTAACTGGCCGCCCCCCCGCGTTGCTGGAGCACCCCTTCGCCTTGACCGGCGACGACCTCACCGAGTTCTTTACCGGCGAAAACTAGCCGTTAACACCTCGAAGGACTGTTTTCCCCAGAGCTTCTCTCACTAGAATTGTCTAGAAACTGTCTTTTATGTATAAATAATTATTTGATATCTTATGTAAAGTCTCACTTTATCAGACCAATTTCAGCTGCGCACTTGGTGCCTCATCGTACCCAGGCACCTTATAGGCTTCTAATTTATGAGAACCTGACCTGGACTCAATTTCTTAAAAGAAAAATGATAGAGAGCGTGCAATGAATATGTGTCATGGAAGTATACTTGAGATATTTATCCCCTTTTTCAAGATCTGCACTAAGCTTCTGCATGTTACCTCTCATAAAGCGTTTCTCTTCATCTTCTGCTGGATAACATTAAAAAATGCTATTTAAACAACTCAAAGTGAAAGCTGCCAGCCACAAATTTTTTAGTTTAATTAATGCTGCATTGGTTATGTGTTACGGTGTTTATTTAAATTCACGTAACTTGAACTTCTTGTATTTTTCATTCTCGTTTCTCTGCACAACGAAAAAATGAAGTGCTTGGTAAAAGCTTCCATTGGAGCGTTTTTGCAAACATCTAGGCTTGTAGCTATGGCTGATTGGTATGAAATGTAATTTGGTTATATTAAATAAATATCAGGAGTAGTTTTGTTCCCTGAAGCGACCCTTCCTCTCAGAGTGATTCAACCTAGATTTATTGCTGCTGTGGAAAAAGCTCTGAACCAGATTGATGCTCCATGCACAATTGGTGTGGTATGTTGATCTGCCACCTTCAGCTTGTTACTCGATAGCAGTCTCAGGATCTAATACCTAGAATTTTCCCTAGTAAGAACTATAATTTGAGTCTTAGTGCAGGTTCGGGTTTATAGGCTCCCAGATGATGGAAGGCTTCGCTTTGCTGCAGTTGGGACAACTGCAGAGGTTTGGCTTTCTTATCTTAAAATTTGTTTTCATAAGAATGCAATCATTGTATGCTAATATTCATTCCAGTAACATAATGTATTAGGGGAATGCCTGTTTTTGCTACTGGATTGTGGCTTGTAGATTGTCCATTGCAGCTTTATAGTCAATGCTGTGTTTTAGACTAACTAAAATTACAGAAAAGTGGATAGGGAAGAAAAGCAAAAGTAACTCTTATTTGGAGCTGCATGGAACAAACAGAAGAGGAACAATCAAGCTGATTTGGGCTGCATATGGCCTGAGATGAAAGTTGAGCACAATTATACAATTGCTGTGTGTGTTTCCACATATGCGATGGGTTTGAATTTTGATTTTCATAACTTTGTCAGGCATGCTTACTAAGTGGGACATTTTTAAATTGGTATCTTTTTGAAGAAACTTGCATTGACATCTCCGTAGGTGATGGTACTATGGTCTGAAGCATTACAAGGCTAAGAAAATAGCCAAATTATCTAGAAGTTTGCCTTGCTTCAGAATTGCTAATTAAATAATTTAAAATTTGTTTTGTAAAAAAAAGGCCAGGTGCGGAGCTGAGGGCTCCTTCGGCGAGCCTTCTTACGCCCGGTGTGTTTTACAGGCCAGTTCCATCGTCCTGGAGGGGGGACTCGGCCACGGTTATCAGTTGGATCCGGGAGGTCCAAGGGGTAATGATTGCGTCCACCTTTTGCTCCGAGATATCTGGGCAATGGTGAGGGATGGAGGGGCCTTCTGCATGTCTTCCGTGAAGCTAATGGGGGCTGCGGACTGGGTGGCTGCTTATGTAGCCAGTCACTCGGGTAGCACCCTGTGGGATGGAGATGGGAAGTTTCTCCTGGCACTCTGAGGTATTTTGTTTTTTGACTTTATTGGGTGCATCCGTACTCGTTTGGTATGATCCACCCGCCTTAGCAAAAAAAAAGAAAAAAAGGGGCCATAATAGGTTCTTATGAATGTAGAGGAGAAGACTTATTTTTTAATTGAGATATATGAGAGAGTTTAGATTTGCAAATTACCTAAAGTTATTAAGTTCCATATACATGGTGGTAAAAGTGCTCATTTGCTATAAAAAAAATCATAAGGGGCTCCTTTATGGGTTTGTGCATATTCATGAAAGACAGAAGCGAAAGTTAGGAAGTTGCATGCCATTTTCTGGTGAAAGAGAGTATTTTCAAATATAGAAACTCGTAGCATAACCAATGTGGTTGTCTTTTGTCTTCTCCAGAAATTAGTTATGCAGTTTTTCTAGGATCTTGTGTTATTTTAGCTAGAATAATGTAAAAATTACCTAATATATTAATGTGAAATGTTTCAACATAGTATATTCTGCAGTTTCATTGGGACATGAATTGCTTGCTGTATTGGTTCGATCACAGCAAGTGGCATATTCAGTCTCCACACTGTGTCATTGCCATTTTTTTCATGCTACTTTTGCAACCTTATTAAATTGGATTGGCATATGTTTACTTGTGGAAGTTGAACTCATAGTTCCATGGTTACTAAAATATAAGGAGGTTATGTAATTAATAAATAAAATTATTATATGCTTCTTCTATGTGACATGTCTAGTGATAGCAATTGAACACTTCATTTAGAGTGGGCCCTGATGGACACATGAAATTGGGACTATGGCACAAACCTTGGTGATATGTTTGGAGCATCCAAGATGCCCTTTCATTGGTTAGCAATTAGGTGGAAGTACTGACTGCTTTGGAGGACTCCTGATTTAGTGATGAATATTGTGGCAGGAAAGAGGGGAGCAGATACTCATGTTTGTACCATAGCAGTGAGACCCAATATGCTTGGAAAATACATCTAAAATGGAAACTGAGAAAGGAAATGGAAAGGTGCATCTCTAGGACCAGCCCCTTGAGGGTTTCTCTTTTTCAGAAATTTTAGTTGTTGTTGGAAGAGGGCTGGCTAACTGCCCCCAGCCGCTAATGAATGAAATCAAATTTCATCTCATTGCTTGGGCAATGTGGCTGCAAATGCCTTGTTTAGTTAGAATTTGTCTCTCTCATGACTTTCTGCTTTATTGTTTTTTTACCAGACTTCGAGTTCTATCATAACTAGCACATGAGATATTTGAGGTTTCTTGAGTTGTGAGAAACGTTTGATTGAAAACTAGTTTTAGGGCTGCAACTATTATTATTTATTGAAATATTGTTACTGAGGGAAAGTAAGGAATCTCATACAATTTAATTCAGTTTCGGGATGAAATTTGAGATATGTCTACATCTTCTAGATTTATGACTTTGCATCTGTTTATCACCAATCTTCATGCCAGGCATGGTTGTGACTTTTGCAACCATTCTTTTACTTATTTACTCTCTTTGCAATTGATATTCTTTTTGCTTGATTTCTTTTAGTTGTTATAGTCTTTATGGTAACCATTATAATTGGGTGATGCGTAATGTTAATTCTCGATATTTTTCCAGTCAAAAATGTTCTACTTGACCAGTCACTTGAGCTATTTTATCTCAAAGTTTCTTTAAAAAAATGTTTTCTGGTTTTATAAGTATACTGTAACAGCCCCCACAAATGTGTTCAATTTGTCTTTCTAGATACGGCAATATCGGCGATTGGATGATGGTTCGTTAAATGTGGTTACTCGTGGTCAACAACGCTTTCGCTTGAGACGCCGTTGGATAGATGTTGAAGGAGCAGTGAGTTCAGTTTGTTTTTGATTCGTGCCATTCAGTTGTCTATTGGATGATAGTTTATCAATAATACAATGTCCTTTTCTATGAACTGTTTAAACAGCCATGCGGTGAAGTGGAAATAGTTCAGGAAGATACACCACTGAGAACACCAAAGGATGCATTTGCGCAGCTGGCTTCAGTCAGTAACTTTCGGAAATGTAGTTTTTCACGTGCAGCACCTTTAGATGCTTCTCCTGCTAAGCAACATGCGTGTGAGGATGTAGACAATGATTGGGAACGTATGTCTGTTACCAGCATTGTAAGTGATCATTCAGCTACTGATTCCAGTGATTCACCCCATAGATATGAAGGAGTTGATGAGTCCTTGAGTGGTGATGAGGATTTTATGGATGGGTGGGATCAGAGGAGGAGAAAATCCCGTTCGGAAGGATTTAGTAGATCAGGTCAAGTTCATAAGCATGAGAAATTTAATGAGGATGATAAGCTTGGGTGGGACTCTGTGGAGGAGTATGCACCAGGAAAAAGATCTCGTGATTGTGAAAAAAGGGCAGGGAATAGGGCTGTCCATGAGAAAAAACGGGCATTCTGTGCTCCATTGTCTTTCTGGCCTCACTGGGTTTACCAAATGTACGACTCATATTCACTTGCTCGAAGGGCTGCAGGTAATCAATACGCATTTCTTTTGTAGGTTCTTATATGTCCATGTTATATTTGGACTTGTGTTTGATAATTATGGGGGTGTTTCTTGCTAGAAAATTGGTACATATTTAGTACTCAGCCTATGTATACATTTTATTAATCTGAATATGGTTTATACACAAAATGGTTCTGTACGCATTTTTTGTTCATAGGGCAATATTCATGTGTCCTTTTTTCGTTGGCAGATTAGGCCTGTAGGCAATCTTACGCTATACAATCAGTGGTGCTCCCAGATACCCTAAAGCCTCCTAATCCTGATGAAAGTGATATTTGATCCCAAATCTCTGGTCCAACCATTAAGAGATTTTACCAGCAGACAATTCGGCACCTTCAACTCTTGTATGTCCTAACAAGATAGTGCATTCGCTCCAACTCTTGCCCCTTAAGTTAGGGCATGGATTGCCATGGGACTTATCTGAAAGTGTTTGAGGCACTAACTGAGATCTTCACCATTGGGATAAATTGCTGAATTGTCCTGTGTTCAGACTTTACTAAGCACCATGCTAGAACGTTGCGGGAAAATATAAAATTGATGTTCACCAATTTGAAAGTCTCTTGGAATAAGCAAAGATGGGAAAAAAACTGTGGCCTCAACCTACTCTGTGATAATTTTTTTTTTCCAGCTATAAAGGTGATTTCTTTTGCTAGCTAACTCTGTGCCTATGTCTTGCATCATCATCTTCCTGAACCTAAAATATTAGACCACTGAATCCCCACTCTAGAGAATCACTTTCCATCAGCACTGTGCTTAAGGCTTCGTTTAAAATTTGGGCCATATGTGCACCAACTACTACCCAAAGTTCTTACTATGTGCCTGCTTCAATGGTTTGCAAAATTGTGTCATCTAGCTCATTCTGATACCACCATAAGTCGCCTTTGTACCTGCACCATGATCAATATCATTGCTTCACTCTTTTTTGCTACTCTGCCACATTGATGTGTTGCATTCTCTTGACTTGTTTAACTCTGTTCATTCTAGCTTGCACATTTTTGTAGATTCTGTACCTTTTCTATTTATAAAGAAACTGCGCTACCGCAGACTACATCTTTTGTGCTCTTTTTTTCCTTGATAATTGGTAAATTTATTGTATGCTGTATGGTAGATTCATCCTGACAAACTCTTGGAGTTAATTCAACTTGAGTTTGGGTAGGGTGGTAAGGGATCAGGCTTGTCAGTAATCAATATCATCACTAAGAGATTGAGAGAATTTGCCCTGACTGACAAGCTTGTCGGCTAAACTTGTTGCCTATGCGCCAATTCATGGATGGCTAGAAAAAACTACCTATGAACCACCTGACTGAAACCAACACTATTTCAGCATTTTAACTTTAAGATATTTGATCTTTTGGTAGGGAAATTGGAGATCAAGTATATCATGATTTTAGAAATGAATTCTATCAACTCATTCTTTGTTTGTCTGGTCATTTGCCTTATCGTGAGCTTATTTATATGGAAACTATTTTATGTTTTTGGCTAGACATGCAGTTCTTTTAATGAATAGTTTGGCAAGTTTTTGCTAGATTGTAGAAAAAAAAATCTACTTTTAATTGCAAAAAAGCTACTGGTGCTTAGTGCTTTGTTCTTTTATTTTTGAGAGTCGAAATGTTACCGGTAACTTTGGAGAGCATATTGCTGCTGATCTCTAAGCATCTGCCCCATGGAGAACATATTACTGAAGCATTGCAATGACTTACATGTATCTATGCTGCAGATTTGTGGAAGCAAATAATTGGAAGTCCAAATATGGATGATTATATAAGAAAGCCAGACCTTTTATCATTTTATATTGCAAGCAAGCTTCCCATGTCAGAATCTACAAGGCAGGAGCTGTTGGAGATTGATGGGATTTCATATCGATTGAGACGGGAAATACAGTTACTGAAAGGCTTTAATCTTATACGTTGTAGAAGCTGTCTGGTAATGATTGGCTTTACCTCTCTTCTCATATATTTCTAGATGCAGATACTAGAACTGATGTTGTGCATTTGCCAGTCTCTTTCTTTGCTTCAAAAGATTAAATTTGGTGTGCTGCTTCAATTCTGCTGCAAGAGGATCAACCTTATTGCTTTGCTGAAGTGAAGTGCTTGACATTCTGTTCTTGTTTCATGTGTATTTAACAGATATTTCATTTTTGTAGACTTTAATTGCAAAGCGAAGTGATATGGTGGTGATGTCTAGTGATGGACCCCTCAATGCTTATGTGAACCCTCATGGTTATGTGCATGAGGTCATTACTGTTTATCATGCAACTGGGCTAGCACTTTTTGGTGGTCCTGTCAAAGAGCATAGCTGGTTTCCAGGGTATGAACTTGGTTCTTATTTATGTTATTCCTTTTCTCTTTTATTTTAATGATATTATGCTTTTACTTTTAGAAATAAGTAAAAGATCTCGTGAAATGTTATTTAAACTTCTTTTTGCTCTCTCTGTAGACAGCAATCCAACTGTAGTTATATCTGGTGATAATATAAAGCAAACAATAGGTTTTTTTTTTGAGCATCACCAAGTATGAGAACTCTGTTTATTTTTCGTTTATAGTTTTATAGCTGTTCAAGTGTGGAAGAAGCATGATCTTCAAAAAAGAGCTTTACGGGGTCTTATTTAATGCATGAGCTGTCAGCAATAGTTTGCAACTATATTTCTCTGAGGATCATCATCAATTTTGAGTTTAATATTCAGGGTCTGTTAATCATGGAAAAGTTGATTTCCTTTCCTGAGAACCATTCATTAAATGTTATGATTACATGTGGACGTTTTTTTTCCTAATTAGAATAATTTGTGACCTTGACAATGAACGACAATCATTACACCATCAACCAGCAAAGTACAAGAATCTTGCTTTTATCATTGCTTTTAACCTTTATTGATTTTCATATTTCTGTTCTTTGAGGGCTTCCTTTTGTTCATAACCATACAATTTTGATTATTTATTAATTTATGATGCATGTTTAATGAAAACAATATTACCAATTAATTACTTCACATTTTAGTGCTAAACATGCATCTGTAGATAGGGGTGCAAATTGGGTCGGGTCGGGTCCTGAGTGACCCCGACCCGATCCGGTTTTTTGTTCGGGTCCTAATTTTGGACCCAGACCCGACCCGGTTGAAGATCGGGTCGGGTCCGGGTCGGGTCCGAGTCCGAATCGGGTCGGGTCCGGGTCCGAATTGGGTCCATTTTTTGTGCTTTTGGGAAAGAATTTTGGGCAAATCTAATTTGGCCATATCATAACTATGAGGTGCTGGGTGACCCATGACTTGAAAGACTTGCAATTGACCTCCAGTCAGAACAGATGACCCGTGACGAACTAAGTAAGTCCGTCTACAAGCCAAATTTCATATCACACTATTTTTTATCTATATGACTGATTGGACGGAACTTGGTGTCTCCCAGCTCCCCTCTCAGGAGGGCAAAGAAAATCCCAGACCTTCTTCCAAAATCCAAGTCCATTGCAGAAACTGGCACATGACCCATATTCAGTTCAGCGTTCCCTCACTTTCTCCCTTCAAAAGTTAAAAGAAACAATAACCGAAAAACAGAAGGAAAAAAAAACCCAGCTATCGAGACACCAGAGGTTTCAATAGTGTAATAGATCGAGAGAGAATCCGAGCTTTTCCTCTCTCTTTTTTTTCTCTCTCCCTCTCTCTCTCTCTCTCTCTTCGGGTCCCTTCGGGTCGGGTCGGGTCCGTTCGGTAAACCCAGACCCGACCCAGAAAAGATTCGGGTCCAATTCATGAAAGAATCAAAAGCAATAATTTGCATGTCTATTTAACTTCATAAAGTTATATTTTCACTCTTGGCAACTGTCATATTCTTCTGTGAATATGCGGGGGGCATGGTAAGTCTGGACTCTGGAATGCTGTCATTTCAGTTTGAGCCTGAGCCAATCTATTGCTGGTAAAGTTCTGGGTGTCCAGTTTTCCAGCTGGGTTTAAGTGTCATGACCCTTGCAAAAGCTATGGGCTCGTGGGTAATCGTCCTTGAGTTATTTTCATAACTATGCTTGTTCCTTTGAATGGCTTATCAATCAGCACTGCTCATTATTTTTTCCTAATTTAACACCAAATATAGACTTTGAAAAAAGAAAATGGATTATGAATTTGGTAGATTATTTACAAGCAGCAGTATGTATTTATATGCTATGTTAATAATTGCTAAAAGATACTTTTGAGAAGACAATTTTTTTTATTTGTTCATCATCGATCCTAGTATTTTAAGTCTAGAATAGGAATTTATGATCCTTGTAAATATTTAATGCAACCGCAGTCTTATTAATTCAGTCATTACATGGAATAACAGGAAGACTCTTGCGCAGTGTTTGAAAAAATTATTATTGATTATAGAAAGTGTGTGGGATAGATCATTTCTTCATCCGATACGAAATAATGGAGGGTGGAAACAAAAAATACATATAATGTTAGCAGTGTGAAGACGGTAAATTGAAGGAAAAAAAGGCAGCATTGGACATAGCAGCCTCCAAAATTCTAGGCACGAAAACATGACATATTATATATAATATTGTATTTATGATTGATTGTATATTTGTCTGTAGTATATTTGTGTCAGTTGATGCTTAGTCTTAAAAAAAAAAGAGAGGGAGAAATCTAGAATTGGAGAAGCTACGTAATAAATATTGATGGATTGCCACAGTTTGCAAGTTGTTTAATTTAAACTGCCACGAGTTTGCAAGTTGTTTAATTTATTTTCTAGATTCATTTAAGATGTGTTGAGATACTAAAAATGATAACCATGATACGTTTATACTTAAAATATAATGATATTTCACTTGAATTGTTTATATAACTGAGATAATTTTCTGTTGAAAAATTATAATACTTTGTCTAAAGTATCCATATGATCTTGATTACTTTATATTAGAAAAATAAGGGTGCTTTGTTTGAAAATGTCTAGAAAAACCAAGGGCATTTACAGTATTCGAAAAATTTAACGACACTTCAGTTAAGTGTCCCAAAAAAAAACTTAAGGATTCTTCATTGAAAGTTTTATGCTACATGACACTCCAAAAAATGCCAAATATCGGACTCTTTTTGCTGATGTGAGCAGGATGCATCAAAGTGAAGTCTTTAGCCTGATCATGTTGTGTCTTGCTGTATCCAAGTGTCCAAAATTGATATTTCCAAACAGCTTAACAATGGAGCGTTCAGGTAACATAATCACTGTTACTTGGATTTTATCATGTGTTCGAGTGCCTTGATGCATCCAGCACGACAAGCTCAAAAAGGGGGACACAAGGAAATGGCTAATATTAATGTGTATACATATATAGTGGTATTTGAATTTATTTGGGCTCAACAATATGGGAACTAGGGCTTATTGACAATTTTTTTGGCCGTTACTTGGGCCTAAAAATATATTTCTCTTTGGCCCATCATCCATCTTTCTCACTTACCGAACCATCATATGACTCTATTAGCAAGCCCCACTGTGGAGAGAAGATTGGAGATGCTTTATTTTGGTTTATTCCTCTGATCGCATGGTCTCATCTCTGAAAAAACAACTTCCTTCTCTCTCTCTTTCCCCCTCTCTCCCAATCTCCCACAAAACCCTTGTTGGATGATGTGAATCTTCTCCACCCTAAGAAGTGGAATAGGTACTCTAGCTCTCATCTCCATTCTCCACTTCCCTCACTCCTTCCCTCCTTTCTCACATGCACACACAGACACAGGTATTGCACCGTTTTGTACTCTCGAGGTGAGAGGAACAAGGCATGAGAGATGGGAAGGTGTCCCAACTATCTGATCGCATGATCCAGGTGGTTCAGGGGCTGCATGCTACCTGAAGTAGGATGATGGGAGTGCGAGCATGTCCAATGAGGAGACACAGGACACACGTATCGTGTTGTGTTGAACTAGGGAAACGACAAAATCTCCCAATTTTGCTCTCTTTAGGTACCACTTCATGCCATGTGGCTCTTGTATTGTACCGGTTCTTTACTACTATGGTATGGACCAGTACGGTCCGCTATGTAAGGTATATCAACTATAGATATTCAATGTAGATGAAATATGTGTGGTTTGTTTTCCAAGTTTCAGCTCTTGTAGTTTCTGTTGTTGCCCAAAACCCAACCTGAGCTGGTGAGTGGGTGTAGGTCAGTTGGTTGGCTCGAAGTGGAATTCTGCTCGGAGTAAGTCTGACCTGCAAGTAGAAAAAGATCAAAGGTAGCCGGATTTGATCCGGTGGGGGACCTCCTCCGATGCTTAAGATAGACAAAGCTTTGGAAGAGTTATAGGAGGAGATCTGAGAGTACGAGCAATGTGTGGAAAAAGGGGACATGAGATGCATACCTGGGCCCACCTCCACGTGCTCTTTATATAGAGATGAGAGCGGTTTCCCGTTACACGGGCACTATAACTGCATTCCGTTAACTGCAACTTTAACCATGTGGGGTCATAACCGCTCCCCATGTTTTGCCTAGCGAAAACTATTCCTCACGTGCCGCCCGGTGTCTTGAATACATGCACCACGGGTTGCCTGGCCATTGGGCAGCAAGGTCAGGCAGTAACAGTTGTTTGGGCATTGAATTCGGGCCACATCAGCATCTGTTAATTGTTTCAATTTTTTTAGCATACAGTCAGTGACCTCGAGGATTGGTTAATAAAGTAGTTGTATATTATATATTGACCCAGAAGGTGATTTCCAGTAATCTCAATATTTTCCCTATTTTTTGATCTGTTCATATTTTTGAACTTGGTGAACCCATCTAGTGTCCTTCAGGAAACTATTTGATGAGGTCCCTAAAGTATGTTTTATTTGGATATTGGGTACTACTGTCACCCAGTGCTCGAGGAGCTCGATCTCAGGTGACAAATGATTGCTTTTTGGGTGCTTAGTTTTAACAGCCCTTCAGAAAAGCTTGGTCTGCTTTTTTTTTTTTTTGGGTACAACAACGGCTCACATACAATGGGTGTAGATGCGGTCTTCTGCTTAATAAGAGGAGATTTGATGATAGTACAGTAGTAGTATTGCTGTTCTGGTTATATGCGCTATCTGCCATAGATATATTGATTAAATTTTCAAGAATACATTACCTTTTATAGCTTTGCTTTTGAATGATTGGTAGAATGCATTTGATTGTCATTATGAGATGAATGTTCTTATATCTACTTGAAGCACATTCTCCATCTAAATTGCAGGTATGCATGGACGAGCACCAACTGTGCAGTTTGTGAATCAAACATGGGCTGGTTATTTACAGCTACAAAAAGAAATTTGCTACCGAAGTCATTTTGGGGGATCCGTAGTTCTCAAGTAACAGATGATACACAATGAGAACTGAAAGGAGGAAGAAGGTTTTTTTTTTCTTGTTTTAGCCAAGTGTTGTCTGTATATACATGCATCTTAATTCCCAAGAATAAGCTGTATGCTTATTCAAGGTTGGTGTTCTAGCTGCACACAAGTCTCCAAATAGTTCGGCATTACCAACGTGTGATTTAATGCATTATGTATCTGAATGGTTGTATCAAAACCCAAGAGCGCTCGTTGTTGTTATGATATCCTAGTGAAGCGGCTAGTTTTCCATTTTAACCCAAATAGGCTGTTTCTGACATCTGAACACCATGAGTGTGTGTTGGATGGTCATTATTTTCTATTGGTGCACCATCTAGAAGCCCAACAGGTAATACTTTCAGCATTCTTAGGTTCGAAACTGCTTGGTGCATTGCTTATCGGGTTTGTATTATCTTTGTTACATGCGGATTTCTAGATTGAAGCTGGGAAACCGTTTGAAAGTAGACAGTTCAAACTTGGCTTCAGACCGTCTGAACCTTGTTTTATCCATCAGATGGATTTTGGGTTGGAGAGTTTTGTTGCCACCTGTGGAAGAAATAGGGTCTCTTTCTTTCTTGATTTGTTGATGAGTCCAAGTGTTATGCATCCAATTCTTGAAGGGTCTTTAAAATGTGAGATCCCTGCCATCTTGGTGGGGCTGATACTAAGATGAAGTGTGAGATCTTGGTTTATCTTGACTGAATTGGTAAGTTGGAAATATGGGTAAAGAGTTCAAATATTGTGAATCTTGGTTAAATTCTACAGGGTGTGAGATATTGGCTGATATTTTGGGGTGTGCTGGTTTGTGTCAGCTGAGATAGGGACATCCTATAATACTTTATCAGTGGGTGTGTAATACTGATACAAGCTGAGATAGGAATCTTGGTCGGTGACAACTGGAGTAATTTGATAGATACAATTAGATTAAGCCCTGCACTTTTGCCATACTTCGAAGGATGCTCGTCTCTGCAGTAGTGTGGTTTCTATGCCAAGGAGGAAATAACCATGTTGAGGCTCCTTTCGAATCTTTGTGAAAACTTGCTTATACGTTTGCCTCTAAGTTTATTTATCTGTATTATACTGTTTGAAATCAATAAATATTTTTTTAATTCCATCGGTAAATTTCTATATGGAGAATATTCCTTCATTCGCGAATTTTTTCATTCCTACTCTCTTTTCCTAATTTATCTCTTTCATGAACTTTCCAAATAAAGTTGATTCTATGTATTTTCTTAATTTGACTACTCGATGGTTTGGACTTTCATCACTCTTGTTTCTCCATTGCGCATGCCTGGTCACTAGTATTCTATTATTTGTCAGAAATCAGCTGCCTTGCAATTGTGCCACCACCTTCAAAAGAAAATGGCAATATTCAATGAAGTATAATTGTCCAGCTGTTGTGGTTCAAATTTGGCCTGAGAGGGTGACCATGCCGGTGAAGTCGATGGAGCTGCCGGTGGTTGGAAGGAGAAAATGGGAGCTACCTCTTGTGCGACGGTCGTGGACCTACACAAAGCTTCACCGGTTTTTCTAGTGAGGGCTCTCCGACGATCAAGTTAGAGTGGGGTAAATTTGATCGAGCCAAAAGTTCTTTAGAAGTTATCTGACCGTGCTATTTATAGTTCTGGTGGAGAGGCCCAGGTGGCAGAGGCACTCTCGGCCCTCATTATGAAGGGGCGTGGCTCTAAGCCGGATGGCGTGCTGTTTAAGTTAGTAGGTGCTGTGTAGTATTGCCCCTTTTTTAGAATGATAGGGTGTTGACAGTTACAGCAGGGTATGGTCGGAGTAGTCAAGGTGTCGTCTGACTGTTGAAGGCCGGATATTCAGATGTGGCACGGTAGTGTTGTAATGTACGGTCACGTAGATAGGCATAGGCACACACATAGGTGCGGTCGTTGGCGAGGCCGAGCTTGTTGAAAGGTCGCATCATGCGTTTAGCGAGGTCGGCTTGACGGGTGTTCAGATTACCTCGGCTTTCCGGATTCCGAGTTGTGCTCGGTGGAGTGCCCCGAGCTTGAGGGTCGGGGCGGGTCGGCAAATACTGGAGGCACCCCGAACTTGGTCGGGGGAGTTGGCAAATACTGAAGGCACCCCGAACTTAGTCGGGGGAGTTGGCGAATACTGGAGTTGGTGGAGCTTTTGGCGGAGTTCCGAAGTCGAGCTGACTCTAGGTCGAAGTGAAGATTCAGCCGATTAGCATTGACGTTACTGGGCCGAAACTGGGCGGCCTTTTAGTTGTGAGCTGAACGATCCATTTCCCCCCCATCATTTGCCTCCTACTTCCAAGGTCGAGCTGCCTTGCAGCTCGGACGATGGAAGTAAGCAGACTCCTGATCGTTCAGTGTTTCGATCACGTAAGCAAAAAGAGGTGTGTACCGAACTCGGTATGCCTTGGTGCATTTCATAGCCGGGAGCTCGACGTCGGACTTGGGAGGTCCGAGCTTCCAGATTTTTCTGAGTAGAATCCACCGAAGAAATTTTCCAGTGTTCCACGTGGGCGTTCCTTTTGGGGGGGTTGCTGGAGTAAAACGAGGAGGGTTTCGATCATTAATTCCCCATCCCCCGAAGCACTCCGTCTGGCGGAATGTGAGAAGCCGGCCATTAATGCTCCCTTCTCCGAAGTGTCTCGTCTGGCGGAATGCAAGAGGTCAGCCATCAACATTTCGAGCTCCGAAGCGCCCTCCATAATGATCAGCATTTAGTGGGGCGATTTGGGGAGATTTGTTGAGACCGTCTTATGGTTGCCATGTGGCGAATCCTGGGTCGTCTGATCATTTAGGCTACCTGATCGGAGCCGCTGTAGTGGCCTATATAAAGCCTGGAAAGGGGGTCCTAGGATCATTGCTTGACCCTCCCTCGCTCTTGATTTTATTTCTTCAGCCGCCATTGCTGTGGTATTGGAGCTTTCTTCCGGGCACTCTTGGGAGTTTTCTGTCAGCTTTCGCACAAGCTGTTGCTTTCTTCTCCCAGCGGGCATTCTCCTTCTCTGCCTATCCACCTTTTCCGGTGAGCTTTCGAGTAGGCATTTTATCCCTCCTTTCGGTCGCTCGGAGAGTCTTTCGTCTTCCCCCTTTTCTATATTCTTAAGACCAAGGCAATGGACTCGCCGACGAGGGCATCGGCGTTCGATGTAGGTCCATCGCGAGCTCAGGCCTCTTCCGATGTAGGAGAGGTTGAACTCGAGGTGGGCCCGAGCCCGTATGGAACCGGCTCGCTCTTGAGCGACAAGGATCTGGGCTCGGTTCGAGCCCGATTCTTCATTCCTCCGGAGTTCGTTTTCGAGCTTCCAAACCTCGAAGGACGAGTTACCAACCCACCTAATGGTTGGGTCGGAGTGTACGTAGATACACTCCAAGCAGGGCTGAGGTTTTCTCTGCACGAATTCGTGGGGGAGCTCCTAACGGCGTATGGCCTGGTGCCTACGCAGCTCGCCCCAAACTCGTGGAGGCTAATCATCGGCTTCCTCGCCCTTTGCTTGGCACACAGCCTGTCCCCCTTAGTGAATGTTTTCAAGAGTTGCTTTATATTAAAAGGTAATCCTGTGGATAAAGGATGGTGGTACTTCTCCCCTCGAGGAGGCTGCAAGCTATTTGAGGGCATGCCTACTTCCATCCATGGATGGAAAGATAATTTTTTTTTATCTCCTTCGAGCGGTCGTGGGGATTTAGTCCGACCTAGAGCTTTCTGCTGGCCTCGGCGAACAATAAGCTCCCGTAGTTGTCGCAGTCCGAGCAAAAGATCTTAGATAGTTTGCTCGGACTGGAAGAAACTCCTCGGCTCCCTGACCTGCTCAGCAAGGAGGCCTTAGTGAATTTTGGCCTGAGCCCGGCTCGTCCCGAGGGTAAGAGCAATTTGGCTTTTCCTTCTTTCCTTTTTATGTTGGGGATTATGATAAGACTTTTTGTCTCCATATATTGCAGGAATGATCTTCAATACTAAGACACTGATGGCCGTGTATAGGAAGAAGAGGGCCTCCCCTGAAGGGGTCCGGCCTGAGGAGAGGCCGAAGAAGGCAAGAATTGCCCCCGGCCTCGGGACTGAGGGGAGAGCTTGAGGTTGCCGCCCCTGCTCAGGTTGGACCTAGTCAGGGGCCTGCAGAAGAGGCCGAGGTGCCCCAGTCGATGGCTGGGAGGGATCTCTCCGACCGTGCGGCGGTTGCTCTTGCCGACCAAGTCCCGAAGGTCGCCGCGATAACCCAGCCGTTTGGACCAGATTCTGAGCTGGGGTGTAGGCCCGGGACTTCAGTCCCCCCCATGGTCTCGTTATGCGCCGAGGCTGCGACCTTTTCCGAGGTTCCGGCCTTGGCGAGAGTCGAGCCGGCGTTTCTCGAGTTTGGCGGGGAACAACCGCGGCATACACCTAAGGGCGATTCGGCCCTCGAATCCAAAGAGGTTGCTCGGAGGCTCGTGCGCAGCATCATGCTTCCGCATGACCGCGCACTGATGGAGGAGGACCTTGGCGACCTCGTCCATCACATTTACTCAGCGAGCTTGTGGGTGAGTAAAGTCGTCCTGCTGCCCTTGTTTATCTCCTTTGTGAATGCTCAGTTTTTGTTGACACTCTTGTCTTTTCGTGCCAGTCTCTTCACGTGGTCGACGTGTTGATGCCCAGCATACTCGCCGACCGGGAGGAGCTAAGGGCGCTCATGCTGAGGATGGAGCGCGCCGAGCTCCAAGAGCAAGAGGCCAAAGCCCGAGCGGCATCTGCTGCGCAACGTCAGCAGGAGGCTGAAAATCGGGCGGCTGCCATTGAGCAGCAGTGGCGTGTGGCCGACGAGAAAGCTACAGTCACATCACAGTGGCTTCGGAAGACCAAGAAGAAGGTGTGTGCTTCCGAAACCCTAATAAAGAATAGGTTTGGTCAGATCCAAGATATGGAGGCCGAGAATTCTCGGGCTCGCTCCTCCTCTGCAAGCTGTATCTCCGAGCTCGAGGCCGCTCTGGTTAGCCTTCAGGGCGAGGCGGAAGAGCGGGAGTTGAAGGTCGGGCGGCTCGAGAGCCTAGTGGAATCGTCCGCCCGTGAGGCCGTCGAGAAGTTCCGTTAGTCGGAGGAGTACCTCGCTGAACTGGCGGAAGGGGCCGCTGCTGCTATGGTCCAAGATTTCGACAATTGTCGTCTCCAAGTTCAACAGTTCTGCCTTGGAGTCGACCTCAGCGGCCTTGAACCAGACTTGGACAGAGCTGCCGAGGTGGATGGGGACGCTGTAGAAGCCACTGCCGAGGCTAGGTCGGAGATTGCTCCCGAAACTGCCGACGTGAAGGAATCAATAGCCATTCCGGATGCCGGCGCTGGAGCTGAGGCCGCTTCTGAAGTAGGCGGAGACGACGCTCCCGAGGTCGCAACTGTGATGGAGGCCGTAAATGACACCAACATGGAAGTCGTCCATGTTGATTGATTTTTGTTTTTATTTCTGTAGAGTTGGCCATTTGGGTTCTTTGTAACTAACCCGACCTCAAGGTCGGGCACCTTTGTATTCGGCCTTCGGCCTTCACTATTAATAAAATTTCTTCTCTTTCAATATACTATAAATAAGTATTTGAGTTTGTTCTGCTCCATGATCGGTCATCAAGATCCGAATTGTGTGGCCCAGATCCGGGCCCATCTTATATAGCAGGGGTTGCATTTAACACTTGTTGAAGTCTTCGAGCTCGGTACATTCTCCCGATTTGAAAATAAGCTTTATATGAAGCGAGCTCGTAGCTCCTCATTTGATAGTGCGGGCTGCTTTAAGTTTTGCCCAGGGGAGCGAAATCGGAGAAGGAAGAAACTAACCAAAAATTAACTTAAAGATAGAAGCCCGCCCGAGGGTCGATGCCAACTTGGGAATACAGGCGAGCTCGGGGATAAGCATCCACCCAAGAATAGAAATCCACTCGAGGGCTGAAGCCAACTCGAGATTAGAAATCCACCCGAGGGCCGAAGCCAACTCGGGAATAATAATGAGCTCGGGTATAAACATCTACCCCAGAACAAAAATCCACTCGATGGCCGAAGCGAACTCGAGATTAGAAATCTATCCGAGGGACAATGCCAACTCGGAAATAATAATGAGCTCGGGGATAAACATCTACCCGAGAATAGAATTCTACTCGAGGGCCGAAGCCAACTCGAGATTAGGAATCTATCTGAGGGACAATGCCAACTCAGGAATAATAATGAGCTCGGGGATAAACATCTATCCGAGAATAGAAATCCACTCGAGGGCCAAAGCCAACTCGAGATTAGAAGTCCACCCGAGGGACAATGCCAACTCGGAAATAATAATGAGCTTGGGGATAAACGTCTATTCGAGAACAGAAATCCACTCGAGAGCTGAAGCCAACTTGAAATTAGAAATCCACCCGAAGGATAATGCCAACTTAGGAATAATAATGAGCTCGAGGATAAACATCTACCCGAGAACAGAAATCCACTCGAGGGCCGAAGCCAACTCGAGATTAGAAATCCACCCGAGGGACAATGCCAACTCGGGAATAATAATGAGCTCGGGGATAAACATCTACCCGAGAACAGAAATCCACTTGAGGGTTGAAGCCAACTCGAGATTAGAAATCCACCCGAGGGACAATGCCAACTCGAAAATAATAATGAGCTCGGGGATAAACATCTACCCGAGAACAGAAATCCACTCGAGGGTCGAAGCCAACTCGAGATTAGAAATCCACCCTAGGGACAATGCCAACTCAGAAATAATAATGAGCTTGGGGATAAACATCTACCTGAAAACAGAAATCCACTCGAAGATCGAAGCCAACTCGAGATTAGAAATCCACCCGAGGGACAATGCCAACTCGGGAATAATAATGAGCTCGGAGATAAACATCTACCCGAGAATAGAAATCCACTCGAGGGTCGAAGCCAACTCGAGATTAGAAATCCACCCGAGGGACCATGCCAACTCGAGAATAATAATGAACTCGGGGATAAACATCTATCCGAGAACAGAAATCCACTCGAGGACGGCGAGGTTTAAACAAATTCCGCAATTGCCCTCCTACTAAGATAGGAGGCACACCCGTAGAATCCTGCAGACGGGGGTGCTCTTTCTCGACTTCCCGTTGACGCCGCAGGGCATTCCGAGCCAAGCTCAAAGGATGACTTTGTAGATGTCTCCCACTCAGATTAGGGGCGCGCTTGTAGAATCCTGTGAACGGGGGTGCTCTTCCTCGGCTCCCCGTTGATGCCGCAGGGTATCCCGAGCCGAGCTCAAAGGATGACTTTGTAGATGAACCTCACTCAGATTAGGGGCGTACTTGTAGAATCCTACGGACGGAGGTGCTCTTCCTTGGCTCCCCGTTGATGCCACAAGGCATCCCGAGTCGAGCTCAAAGGATGACTTTGTAGATGCCGCCCACTCAGATCAGGGGCATACTTGTAGAATCCTGCGGATAGGGGTGCTCTTCCTCGGCTCCCCGTTGACGCCGCAGAGTATCCTGAGTCAAGCTCAAAGGATGACTTTATATATGCCCCCCACTCTGTTCAGGAGCATACTTGTATAATCCTACGGATGGTGGTGCTCTTCCTCGGCTCCTCGTTGACGCCGCAGGGCATTCCGAGCCGAGCTCAAAGGATGACTATGTATATGGAACCTGCAGTTGCAAGACCCTCGGGCTCTCGCTAAGTCCTGCAAGGTGCCCCGAGGCAAGCTCCAGGGGCAACTTTATAAGGTTATCGGCATATAACTCTTGCTGCCAGGGCATCAAACTTGCGCCGAGCTTCCTAGGACACTTCAGAGATGCCTTGGAAAACTCCGACGGATAACTTCATTAGATTACAGTCTGGGGGAAGAAAGTCCTGACCTGAAGGAGGCTAAGGTCCTTTCTTGGGGGAGTAATTTACATCTGGGGTCATCAGCCTCGGGTCGGTGAGTGTGGCCTCTTCTCGGCCCCTCGAGGCTAAGGTGGCGTCAACGCATAAGACTCATAGGCGGGGTATTGATAATAACCGCACCGGGGCGTGCGTCATCGGGTCCATCAGATGGTCCCGAAGTCTGTCCCTCAAGCTCCGTTCTGTCGATTGATCCGCCAACGAACCGGCTCAGGAGGCCTTGGCGGACAATCACTTCGATCTTATCGCAGAGCTGATAACAATCCTTCATATCGTGGCCGTGATCCTTATGGAAGCGACAGTATTTGCCCAGACGCTTCCGTGACTTGAATGGTCGCATCTTCGGAGGAGATTGAAGGTAGCTGCAACCCTCAATTTCCATGAGGATTTCAGCTCGGGAGGACATGCGAGGAGTATACTTCTCAAAACTTCGGTGGGAGACGTGTCTTCCAGACTTCCGAGGGGACCTGCTCCTCGATCGATAGCGCTCCTCGTGGAGTTTCGTGACCTGATCCCAAAGCATCTGAATTTGTCACCCCGCTTCCTCGACTTTCCTATCGAGTTCAGCGACTAGTGAAACTCCGGCCGGATGAAAGGTTTGAATAACCACAGCCAGAGTTTGGACATGCTGGGTGAGCAAATAAAACTGTTCTAGCTGGATTTGAGAACAGGTCTGCCGGGCATGCGGTATAGGAGGTGGACTTTGGGGCCCCCTAGCTCATTATCCTTGTGGTCACGGCTCAGGCCCTTGTTTTAGCGCCAGAAATATTGTGGTTCAAATTTGGCCCGAGGGTGACCATGCCGGTGGAGTTTAGGGAGTCGCCGGTGGTTGGAAGGAGAAGACGGAAGCCACCTGCTATGCGACGGCCGTGGACCTGCACAAAGCCTCACCGGTGTTTCCGGTGAGGGCCCTTCGATGATCAAGTTAGAATGGGGTAAATTTGATCTAGCCAAAAGTCCTTTAGAAGTTACCTAACCGAGCTATTTATAGTCCCGGTGAGAGGCCCAGGTGGCAGAGGCACTGTTGGCCCTCATCATAAGGAAGCGTGGCTCTAAGCCGGATGGCGCGTAGCTTAGGCTGGTCGGTGGTGTGTAGTACTGCCCGTTCTTGAGAATGGTAGGGTGTTGACAGTCATAGAAGGGTATGGCCGGAGTAGTCAAGGTGTCGTCTGACTGTTGAAGGCCGGATATGAAAACGTGGCATGGTAGTGTTGTAATGTACAGCTATGTAGATGGGCATAGGCACGCACATGGGTGCGGTCGCTGGCGAGACCGAGCTCATTGAAAGGTCGCATCATGCGTTTGGCGAGGTCGGCTTGACAGGTGCTGAGAGTACCACGGCTTCCCGGGTTCCGAGGTGTGTTCGGTGGAGCGCTCCGAGCTCGAGGATCGGGGCGGGTCGGCGAATACTGGAGGCACCCCGAACTTGGTCGGGGTAGTCGGCGAATATTGAAGGCACCTCGAACTTGGTCGGGGGAGTCGGCAAATACTGGAGTTGGTGGAGCTTTTGGCGGAGTCCCGAAGTCGAGCTGACTCTGCGCCGAAGTGAAGATTCAGCCGATTGGCGTTGACGTTTATTGGGCAGAAACTAGGCGGCCTTTTAGTTGTGGGCTAGACGATTCAGCCGATTGGCGTTAACATTTATTGGGCCGAAACTAGGCGGCCTTTTAGTTGTGGGCTGGACGATCTACCCCACCCCCCCCCCCCCCCCCCCCCCCCCCCCAGGTTTCTTTCCCGAATGCCAGTAGTATGGGAACAAAGATGAGATTTTAGAAAAAGGAATTTTCAGTTGTGGAATATGAAATAAACCAACAGAAAATTCATAGCTCTTGAAGTAACACTTAGGGATGGGGACGCTGATAGCAGACGCCATGTACAGCCAACTAATGTACTCAACAATTGTAAGACTATAGACCATGGTGTTATTCAATGATTTATTAAGAGACCCAACTTTCATTAAAAAAAATTAAGATAATTCAGAATGTTCTCCAGGGTGGATCGCAGCTTGGACGGTGCTGGAGTCCGGTCGTTGTTAAGCAATGCTGCTTGTCGAAATTGCAATGTGCTGGATCGTCAGAACTAGAATGAGTGTAAGAAATTTGGCAGCAGCTGTACTTTAGCTTTTTTTTTCGCTGTTAACACTATTAAGCAGGACTAAAGCAAGGTAAGCATTATGATACGACGTAGTTAAAAATGATCCTCAGCAAAAATCATCTATTAAGTGTTATAATGATTATAACAATTACTATTTGCCAATGTATTGTGAGTTAAAATTATTTAATATAAAATTAGTGTGAAATAATGCCTACTGTGATGTCCTAATGTAATGGGATAATAATGACATTATTTTGGAAAACACCGTTCACTCAATAATGAATTGTTTAAAGTGGTACCTCTTTTTTATCGAAGGAAATTTGATATAAATTGTTTGGGAATATACTATTTTATTAAAAAATACTAGAGAGGGCATCCCAGTGCATGAGGCTCCTGCCATTGTATTATTTAAAATGAATAATGGAAATGAAATTAGAGTCAAATAATGGTTATCATTGAAATATTTATTGTCGCTATGTATAACATAATGGATACTCTCTAATGTTGTTACAACATCTATTATATTGACCATTATTTTTCCTATTATTACATCAAAATTTACACCAAAAAGATAGCAAATTTACAATTCACTAGATCATCTATGCTTCCCCAAGGTTGTCCTCAAATGAATATATAATTCCTTATTTGATACATAACACCACTTTCTGGTTATTTATACAATTAGTAGTATATGAGTTTTAGTGACAGCACAAGGCCTATACATGCCTACACAAGATCAATTAGTATTTGTCATAATTTTTCCTAACTTGTAGTATAATCATATATGTATTTTTAATACTGTAAAATAACAAATAATAGTATTACATGATTTTTAGTAGCTATACAAGGTCTAAACAAATTTATACAGGGTCGGTTAGTATTTGTTATAGATTTTGATAACTTGTATTATGACATTTCATAGTTGTACTAGGTTCCTTAAAATTATAATTTATTTTCAATACCATAAAAAAATTATTATTGGTACACAAGTTTTACTAGATGTACAAAGTCTGATCTGGGAGGACTCGTGTGGGCGTATGTTTAGTCCAATGTCAGTTATTCGCTAAGTAAATTCTGGATACTTATACAGGATCAAGCAACTCAAATAATGCCTTCCGACTAGCCATTTTGGGTGAGATCTTGAGTTGTTACAAGCAGTATCAGAGCGAACTCAGCGCATAGCCTATGTAGACTAGGAGACACTATAACACGGGTTCATGGAGGCTGACCATAGGCCTATCGTGATGCTTATAATTAGATTGAAATAGATTTGAACCCTTAACATGACGACGATGTTAGGGTTTGAATAGGAGAGTATGTGAGGACCCGTGTGGGCGTGTGTTTAGTCTCACATTGGTTATTCGCTGAATAGATTTTGGGTACTTATACAAGATCAAGAAACCTAAATAATACCTTTCGGCTAGCCATTTTGGGTGAAGTCCTGGGCTGTGATATGATCGAAATTCATACTTATTTTCATGAATATGCTTTTGCAATGTCCATGGGTATTACTAGGATTCTTTGTAGTTGAATATATATATATAGGGCTGTTAATGAGCCGAGCTGCTCGGGCTCGGCTCGATAAAAGCCCAACTCGGGCTCAGCTCTTTATTCAAACGAGCCCGAGCCTAATATGAGGCTCGTTTACACCCGAGCCCAAGTCCGAGCAGCTCACGAGCCCAAACGAGCTCTAGTCTCCCACTGAAAGATCTTATTTCAGCACCATAATTCATAAAAATTTGACTACATAGAGAAAATAGTCTGTTATCGAGCCCGAGTCCGAGCTCGGGCTCATTCTGGAGCTCATAATTGAAACGAGCTTTACGAGCTCAAGCCCGAGCCTTTGCTTTGTCAAATAAGCCCAAGCTCGAGCCCAATATAGAGCTCGTTACCGAGCCCGAGCTTCTGTGAAACGAGCCGAGCCGAGCTCTCCCAAGCTCGGGCTCGGCTCGGCTCGGCTCGTTAATAGCCATATATATATATATATATATATATATATATATATTCAATATTTTTACAATGAAATTTGTAACATAATTTTTAGTAGTTATATAAGATCTAAAAATATACGAGGTCCATACTGGTATTATGATATTTCATGGTTGTAATAGGATTCCTTAAAACTATATTTTTATTTTTGATAACTGTACAATAAAAACTACTAGCGATACATGTCTTTTAGTTGATTTACGAAGTCTACATATGTTTATAAAATGTATATCAATATTCACTGTAAATTTTCTTCGCTCATACTGTAACATTCCATGGGTCCATCAACATATGAAATGTGTACTTTCAGATAAGCATTTGTAGTTAAACGAGCAATTTTTGATGCCCATGAATGATCTTTTTCTGCATATTTAGCTATATTTTTTGGTGTACCACAATATTCAATAGTTGCTTAGGAGACTTAATATTTCGATAACATCACTTAACATAAGCATGGGATCTAATGGTTGAAGTTGTATCCTCATCAAAAAAAAAGGTGGCATTTGTATCTACCATTTCATGAGAGAAAAGTTTGGTAATCTTCTGTATCAATGACCTTCCAAGGTAAAAGCTATGGATAGGAGCACAAAGAACTTTATGGAAGCAGGCTACAGTCTATTTGTGTCACAATATTGGCAAGAATGTCTAAGTTAAGAATTCTAAGCTCAGCAGGGAAGGATTTTCAGATTTTTTTTTTTTGGTTAAATTTATGTGTGGAAGAAGGTGATCTGTCCACCATGGACTTTAGGACAGTTGTATTTTTTTTTTCTTTTTCTTTCCATCTCTTGGAAAGTAGGCGGCCGATTTAGCCGGTTGGTGACCGGGTGCACCGTAAGTAATTACCCATCCTGGTTTATTGTATAGTTACCCTAAACTAGATATGAAAATGGTTATTTTAAGGGGATTTTGACAATGATATTAAGCTACATGGTAATGCTATGAGGAGCTGGTTACTTGCATTCAGAAAATTTATTTCGATACACAGGAGATGGTTATGTGGATATACCATTAAGAGATTAGTATCACTGGCATTACAGTTCACAGGAGAAGGTTGCTCATGGAATTGCCAATCCAGTGTCCGTAAGCAACTTTTTATATATGTATGGTGGCGATTCAATTTTTTTCCTTTTTCTTATTCCTTGAAGAACCATATTTTTTTGAAAAATTTTCATTCTTTTCCCTATCTCCAAGATGAGCACGCGGGAAGTGAAATTGAAGCCAACATCATTTTTTTGCCAAAAAAAAAAAAAATCTAAAAGAAGACATCGTCATTTCATCACTCCATCAGGGTCAACTCCCTGGAGAGCCATATTTTTATGGAAGATGCTATGTTTTGTTGAGCCTTGACCTTTTATAGAAATGCATTGCTCATGTTTCCTCACCTAACATCATTTTTTTTCCAAAAAAAAAAAGAGAAAACTAGAAGAAGACATCGTCATTTCATCACTCCATCAGGGTCAACTCCCTGGAGAGCCATATTTTTATGGAAGATGCTAGCGTTGATCTTTTAAAGGAATGCATCGCTCATGTTTCCTCACCTAACATCATTTTTTTACAAAAAAAAAATCTAGAAGACATCATCATTTCATTATTCCATCAGGGTCAACTCCCTGGAGAGCCATATTTTTATGGAATGTTTTGAATGCATTGCTCATGTTTCCTCACCTCTTCGTCATTAAGCAAAGCTGGTGCACTAGATCTGTTGGGCAAAAGTCCAAGACAGAATCTCTTGCGCTCGCTGCACCTGAGCTGTATCTATCAATGAGCACAAGGACCCAAAGAAAATAACAACAACAAAAAAAAATCTGTAACACCAACACGAGCCTAGCAGTCTTATAAATTCTTGGAGGGTGGACGGGTTTTCGGCACGTGTGATACACGTGATGGGTATAATAGGAAGGTTGTATTTTAATAGACGGTTGCGATCTTATCTGATATGTTCGCAAATGTGCATATATATGGCCGTCGTTGGGAAAAGTTGACGGGATATTTAGGGCGGAGAGAGAAAATATTCTTATTAGAGGTTTGGGCTGCCAACTCGCAGTAGGGGCTGTATGAGTTGTAGGTATACAAATGGGTCGGACCCGATTCAATCTAGATTTTTAATTAAATTTTAATTTTAAACTCAGATTCAATCTAATAGAAGATTGGGTCGACTCGGATCCACCGCTATAATTTTTGATCCAACGGATCATTCGGGTCAGATTGAATCGGATCCACCGTTATAATTTTTAACCCAACGGATCATTCGAATCGGATCGGATCTATGTATAACTCGGACCCAATCTAAAAAATTCAAATCCGGTTCTGATAAACCCATTTAGGCTCGTTTAGTTCGCAGGAAAAGAATAGGGAAAAGTGTGGTCAACGGAAAAATAATGAGATGCCTCTTGTTTGGTTGGAGTTATTAAATGAGAGAGACGGAAAAGTTGTATTCCCATGGAAATATGATTCCCACATTTTATAAGAAAGTCTTTTCCATGAGAAACATGGGAAAGTTACTTTCCCATGAGGCGGGAATCACTCTATTTTTACTTTTTTCCAAAAAAAACCCTTCAACATTAAAAAAGCATTAAAGAGGCATTAAAGACCTAATTTTTATTAAGGACATAATAGAAATTATACATAACTTTCCTAGAAAAGTGGATGGCCAACCAAACATAAGCACTTTGGAAATTTGTCACTTTCCTATGGTCAACCAAACATGCCAAAAGTACTTTCCTAGGCATCCTCTTCCTAGGAATTTATTTCCCATTAATCATATTCCTAGTAGGAAAAATGCTTTCCGCGAACCAAACGAGTCCTTCATAGGAAAGTCTTTTCCATGAGAAACATGGAAAAATTACTTTCTCATAAGACGGAAATCACTCTATTTTTACTTTTTCCAAAAAAACCCTTCAACATTAAAGAAGCATTAAAGAGACATTAAAGACCTAATTTTTATTAAAGGCATAATAGGAATTATACATAACTTTCCCAAAAAAGTGGATGACAAACCAAACATAAGCAATTTAGAAATTTGTCACTTTCCTATGATTAACCAAACATGCCAAAAATACTTTTATAGGCATTCTCTTCCTACGAATTTATTTCTCATGAATCATATTCATAGGAGGAAAAATACTTTCCGCGAACCAAACGAGCCCTTTATGTCATCCAAAAGTTCGAACCCCTCTAGACTACAACCCGTGGGCCTAAATAATATCTCTTTTTAAAGTCTGATTATTTGGATTCAATTAACGTTAAATTAGCATTAGAGTATAAATTGTACGAATCTATTATTATTATTATTATTAGATGTTAGCATGCCCTATTTTTATATAAGCGTATGTATCTGCTGCAAGTTTGAAGGAGCGCGTCGTTTAGAACGATATTAAGACAGTCTACAAAGACTGACAGAGTTGATGGGTTGTTGTACTGCTGTTGATGGGGTTGGGTTTGTCCCGTAGAAGAATCATAAAGCCTGCAATGATTCTTGGGCACTGGCGTTCCTGCTCAAGTAGATGACCCTATGAACAGCAACAAAAATTTGTGGGTGAAATTGCTAGCGTTGATAGCCTTAGGAAATAATATTTATGCTTAGACTTCAAGACCAACTTCATACAACATTACAAAAGCACGCTGACAAATGTTTTGACACACATTGAGAAGCAACCACACTACTACACTGGCATCATGCATAACTCTTGAAGTACAGCAAAATTGGAAGCCCCATTTATCTATAATTGCGGTAGATGGGGCTGTACATGCAGCTCTCTGCATACTTTACCAGGTTCTGCGGACGAGGGAGCCGTGTTGCCAAACCTACAAACAAGATGCAAGAATATACAATTAAATTTATTGTTCACGTATCGAGCAATTGGAAAGCAAAGTCAGCCGAGGAATGAAAAAAGACACACCAAGCTCATATGCTGTAGCAGCCACATTAGCAGCAATATCAGCAGATATCTTTCTAATATTTGAGAAGGGCGGGTAAATCAGTCCTTTATTATCCAAGTTCTCCTGTGTCACCTGCTGGGCCAGAGCTTCAGCTGTTCAACAAAAGTTCAGTGTAAGTTGCAATTACATAATGATTAATGTAAAATCTACAACAATTGCACAAAAATTTCCTAAGGTAACATTATTGGTATTTCTACCAAAACTAAATGAACAATCTTAAATTTCCTAAGTTCTGCCCCCCATATACTGGCTAGACAGGCTTCATGGTATATATAACAAATAATCTCTCCAAAGGAAACTTGCACACCTGAAACAGACAAAAACTAACAAATCAACCCAAACTTATCCAACTACACCATTTCCTTTACATTAAAACCATCTCAATAAAATAAAATATAGAATAAAACAAAATTCATAGAATATATGGACCTCTAGAAATAGGTACCTATCAACCAATGCTGTATGGACTTCAATAAAATCAGTTTTTGCATTACAAGTGCAAGTCCGCCTCCATTATTCCTTTTTTTTTTTTTGGTTCTTTAGCAAGAGAGTCTGTGCACTGTATATGATTTTAAAGAGTACCGAGCTAAACTACAACTACCACAATTTTTTTTTTCACTTACAAGCTGCAAGGAGCATGTCATCGTGCACGCGTATAGCACCTGAGATCACCAAACCAAGACCCAACCCAGGGAAAATATATGCATTGTTGGCCTGGCATCATGTGCAAACATGCAAAGTCAATATTTACAATATAGCTATACTCTAGTGTTATTGCTTGGTTATCAATTCAGTGACTCACTCCACAGAACCAAAACATAAGAGAAAGTTCAAACCTGGCCTGGCACAAAAACCTTGCCGTTCAACTCAACAGGATCAAATGGACTTCCACTAGCAAATATTGCTCGGCCCTGCAAATCATAGCAGAGTGTTAAAAGGGATGCAAAAATTGTAAACCAGGTTGAACCCAATGCATGATACGAACCACAGCTTGATGCTTACCTTACTCCATCTGTATGCTTCCTCAGCAGTGCATTCAGATTGAGAAGTTGGGTTTGACAGGGCGAGAATTATTGGCTTCTGCAAGGTGTAGTTGGCAAGAGTCGGCATTTAATTTATTTCTTTCAACATAAACCTCCAATTCAATTAATGAAACAGCAGGTTGAATGAAGAAAGCTCAAAGAGTATTCTTACCTCATTAAAGGAGGCCATGGCTTCAACTACTTCCTTTGTGAAAGTTTTTCCCACTCCAGATGATCCTATCAAAACAGTGGGCTTGATAGCCTAAGCAAACAAAACCAAGTTCAGAATCTCTTGTTATTACTCAGTCATTATAAAGGCATTACAGGACACTGCTTTCACTTAAAGCTGCTTTTGCCACAATAGCAGGACTGACGAGGCAATAATTGTATCACATATTACACTAATAATCTATACCAATCTAAAGTATCCCCAGGATTATGGCCCCTTGAGCACTTTCGAAGAAAATGAAAGAAAAGAATGAAAATTAAATGGGATGAGATGAAAGGAGAAAACATTGAAATTTTTATTTGTTTGGTCAAACTGAGGAAATGGCAGAACTAGTTCTAAATATAGTTTCCCTTTATATAGTTTCTCCTTCTTAGCACCAGAAAAAGATTGATTTGCTTGTACTAGGGACCTCACCGTGTATACTAGCCTCCATAGCAAGAATTAAAAGCACCAGGGAGATGAACCTGGGTCTAAAAGGGTCTATGTGTAAGAATTTTCTGTAACTACCCTAGCCCTATAAGCATGGTCCACTGTTGGTGAAATAGCAATTCATCAATGGTAAAGAAACTGGATTGAACTAGAGGATTCCATCAATAGAAAATGGAGCTATTACTGTGCAGCATGACATCCTAAGAGAACTTTGCATATCATGAGACAAAACACAGGAGCAATCATGCAACATGTATATTCATGTCAAGTCAGTTTGTACCTTGACAGCATCTAAGAGGTTACTGACAGGTTCATGCTCATGTGCCCAAGGTTTCTTGAAGTGTTGAAGAGATTCCTTGCGTGACCTCACAATTAATCCCTATAACGTGTAAAAACCTCATGTCAGTTAAGATGATATAATGATGAAATGGAAAGGCTAAGAGACAATTTGGTGATCCAGAGGAAAGAGATTCATCACAACCTTAGAATCCACAAGCCAAATCTTCTTCCGAGTCTCTTCCAATGGAGCTTTTGTCTGCAGTTGTGAGAATAAATATTTTACCATATAAAAGTCTATATCACATCATAGAGCACATCAGGACAGGAAACATGATTACAATAAGAGCCTGACTAATCTAGAAGCTCAATGAGCAAGCTGCAGTACCTGTTTTGACATTTCAAGAGCTATCAGTTCAGCAATACCAGTACCAGCCTGCAAGCATAAAAATTTAGTATCTGCTGAAGCAAGCAAAATCATAGGAAAACAATAAATGGGATAAGATTATAAGAGTAAGAAAAAACATATATGGATTAATACAAGTTCCTAGTCCCTGGATACAAGGAAGCATATGCATCACATAAAGTTAGCTAGAAAAATATGACCTGCCAAACACATCATTACATGAGATATGTGCAAAGGTGTATACATGCATAATCAATGACTATAGTTATTAAGACCTGCATAAAGTCAATGGCATCTGTAATTGAAGAAATGCTAGACTTCAAACATTTTTCCATGATTAAAAAAAGTTGATGTGCTAATATTCTAAATTTCTTGCATCAAAAATATAAGCTGTTGAACATCAAATAATCCTGCAGCTTTCCCAAATGTCTGACACTTAAAGGAACCAAAAATTTCAATCCTAGAGTGGTCATCATTTTTCAAATGCTTGGTTAACAGCTAAGTATAATGCTTCCACTGAGAGAAATTCACAATATATTGGACAACTTAAATAGAAAATACAATACATCTTGGATTGGTGAGTTAAAGGTGATTGAAGAAAGTTAAAAAGGTAAAAAGGGGGTAAAATCCTAGACTTGCGAAGAGAGTTACCTCCCCAGCACCAAGGAACAAGAAAGTGTGCTCTGCTAAAGTTCCGCCAACCAGCTTCAGAGCTGCCACAAGCCCAGCAAGGACAACAGAAGCTGTCCCCTGCAATAATCAAAGAAAATGGTATATTTTCAAGAGAAATAACAATCAACGGCAAAAGCAAAACCTCCTACCAGATCATCAGCTCAACAAGGAGAAACAACAGGTACAATAACTGCACTATGGCAAGGCAAACAATCCTAGATAGTTACCTGAATATCATCATTGAAAACAAGATGAGTAGTGCCATATTTTGAAAGCAGTTCAAATGCATTGTGGTTGGCAAAGTCTTCAAACTGCAAAAAATGGACAATTTTTTAGTCTGAAACACAAAATCAAGTTAATGGCAGAAGAGCAACCAAATTCAATTATTAACAGGATTAAAATCTCTCCAGTTCCTCATTGGTATGCTGGCTCACCTGAATGAGGACTTTTTCCCCATAGTTCTGTTTAACAGCACACATGAACTCGTGGAGAAATTCAGCATATTCCTAATTCAGTAAATAGAAGATAAGAATTCAGCATTTTGAGTCTGCAAATATATATGATAGAAAGATGCAATCATGTGCTCTAGGTTGGATGAACCTGGCCAGTTGCTCTCCTTTGCCTTAACCCTATATAGAATTCATCCTTCAGCAACTGCTCGTTGTTTGTGCCCACATCTATTGTGATGGGTAAGCACTGCAAGTTAACAATCAATTATTGACACTCTCCAAGCAAACAAAGGCAATAAAAATCAAAATATCAGGTGATGAAAATACTAGATGGAAAAATAACATCAAGTAACCGAATGCTTACTGCTGATGGGCGAACTCCTCCAAGGGCCGTATACAGTGAAAGCTTGCCTACGGGAATTCCCATTCCCTGGGTAAAGCAGTTCACTGCTAGATCAGCAAGCAATCCCAAAGTGGAAAGTGTTTTCACTTTTAGCATATTATAATAAGAATGCATGGTAAAAAAATTCACCTGGCAACCAAGATCTCCAAGCCCTAAAATACGCTCACCATCGGTGACCACAATAACCTGAATGCTCCTCTCAGGCCAGTTTTTTAGCACCTCAAGAATCTTCCCCCTAAAACACCAAGCAGCTCATCAAAATATAAATGACAGAACATTTGCAAAAACACAAGAAATCATATCTTACTTCTCCTTCAAACTGAGGTAAAGACCCTGTGGATGCCTAAAGATGCACCCATACTTTTGGCAAGCCTCACCAACTGTTGGTGTGTAAACAATCGGAAGCAACTCTTCAACATTGTCTATAAGAAGCTTGTAAAACAACCTCTCATTTCTCTCCTGTTCAATAGATATCAACTCCCGGAGATTATTAAGTTATACATCATCAACCCACTAATCCAAAATATCTCATAAGAAGTAAATGGAATGATAATTGTTAGGGACAAATACTTGAAGATCCATTAATGCCATGTAACGCTGCAGGGGTACTTGATACTGGCGAAGATTGTGCAAGATCTTCTTCTCCTACAGGATGCATTATACTATGCTAATCAGCATAGAGCAGTTAAAACATAAAACAAACTCTAACCACAAACACATACAAACCTGAAGCCCCTGAGTGATGCAAACTGGAGGCAAGAGGCCTCGCAGGTAGTGGGCATCTCTCTCCTTCTCGGTGAAGGCAAGCCCTTTGTTGTGGTGCGGATCCCTCAACAAAGTGTAACCACTAAGGACAAAGAATGCTTATGTTAACCAGATGCCAAGCAAAGCACATTCATGACAGGTTCATCAAAAATGTCAAAGATGTTGTAACCAAAGAAAGTGTCAAAGAAGAAATTTTGCATCACTATTTATCACGATTTTCACTTCCATCCATACCGATATTTGTAGTAAGGATACACAAACGATCAAGAACTTACAGATTGGGCCGACAACAATAATTGTTACAATTGTTGGCTTAGGAGGTATATTAATCAGTAACCAAGCAAAAACAGATGGCCCTAATCCTAAACACTTGCAACCAGAGGCTTAAAAGAAACACAAACACCATTCAACGGATTGAGTTTGCTAAAAATATGAAGACAATAATCATCAATTTGTAATAGAAAAAGGGATAAAAATAAAAATTCAACAAAAAGCGCAAGTTCACCATTTCTTTAACTTATTTTAAAGAATGAAACGTAACTTTCAGACAGAGTAAAATGACATTAAAAACTAAAAGAAAGGAACAGAACGGGGAGAAAATCGGACACCCGGTTCACGTTTCCTACAACTTCCAGCGACCTTGCACGACTAGCATTGGATAAGTTCATCCAGAAAAGGCATGCCAGACAAGTAAACTAATTCCAAATTATGTTTAATTAAACAAAGAACACGAAAAATTAAACTTTCCACACGGAAAGTTAGACCTGCCTACCTCTATCAACACCATATACGGTCACTTCATAAGTAATCCATTTTAAGAGAAAAGAAAAAAGGAAATGAACTAAATAAGCAATGAGCCAAAAAGAATTGGTATCAAAACCCAGACAAATTCAGTGAATTTTGGAGAGAAAGAATTACAGAAAATGGGCAAGAACCATTAAAATAATATCGAGACCCCAGTCAAAACCAGTGAATCCGGTTCAAGAAAGCAACAGCAAAAGGCCATAGCATTTCCTCGATCATATCGACGAGATCATCAAACACGTTTGAGAACTCAGAAAACGGTCAAATTAAGAGAATGCAAACAAAATCAACCGAAAGATTCAAGGAAAACACGCAAGAAGAGAGAAATAAAAGAATCGACAGTATAAATTCAAAAACCGTCAAAATTCAGCGAAACCAAACAAAATCACCGCGAAAAAATCAAGAAAAGCACGATGAATAGAAAAAAGAAAGAACCGATGGTACCGACGAAGATCGGGTCAGACCTGGCGACAGATAGGGTCCAGGGGGTAACGAGCTGCTCCTCCGTGGCCCGATCCTCGCCGTAGACGTCCTCCACGCCGCCGCCGACGGTGGACTCGGGATCCATATCGAGCACCGACGGCTTGTCCCCTCTGATCTCCTTCAGCGTGCTCTCCATCGCCACTCCTCTCACCTTCCCGTCTCCTCTTCCTCTTCCGCAGCACCGCACCACCACCCCCGCCGCCGAGCTCCGCCGCTGCGAGTGATACAAGCGGTCTCGATTTCCGCACCTCTGAGAAAAAAGAAAGGCGAAAACAAGAACAACCGATAAGCACAGAAATGTCACCGCCTCTGCTTATATACCAAAAAAAATCCATAAAGAGGGGAAATAATCACTAAAAATATTTTTTTATTAGATCCCCAAAGTCAAAGACGGGGGAGACCCACAACTTAAAGAAAAATAAAGACTTGGACGATAGCGAACGAGAACAATGATAGATTTAGGTTATGAATAAAGAATGAATCAGGAGAAATACTACCTGGAAATGGCTTCTACTAACGGAGATCATGGCGACGAGTTGTCAATTTAAATGGGCGTGGCTTTTGTCTTCCTCCGGTGAGAGAGATGCGGAGGACTCTTAGGAAGAAGATGTGCTTCGTATCCTTCTTTCCCTCTCTTTCTTCCGGCTCGGAGACCGTGAGAGAGAGAGAGAGAGAGAGTGAGAAACAGGAAAGAAGGAGACATCGAGCGCGATGGGCTCGCTTTGTAGTCACCCGTGGAGATAATTTGTACCGCGGATGAGTATAAGATTAGATTGTTCGAGCACCCATCCGGAACTTGACGATGAAAATTAATGTAAGACCGTGCGATGGGGAAGTAGGCTGCTGGGCCGCCGCGGGTAACAGGATTTTCTTGTCAATCCGCGAGTAACTGTAACGAGATTTCCTTTGTTTTATGAAGGTCTATCTTTGAACGCAAATGTTTTGGTGGCCCAAACTTAGCACCCAAACACTAGTTACCGCCACGTCTCTTTTTATTTAGTTATTTAATTACTACTAAGAGAAAGATTCTTTGCATATAGATGTTTCGTCGCCCAAACGCAGCGTCCAAATGCCGCTTCCTGCCACCGCCACGGCAACTCGTTATTCTCATCAAAGGCACAGGGTACATGACACCGCATTCATTGCATGAACCTTCTCTTGCCGCATGGCATGGATTTCATTTTGGTAGCATTGTTGGGTTCCGTAGCATTACTTGTCTTTTACATGGAGCGGCCACCCGGGTGGATTAACCCGGAGCAGCGGGTAAGGAGGCCCAAATCTGGAACCAATTCCTTTCTCAGCTGACACGCAGGCCACGTGGCAAATGGAATGTATTGCCACGTCATCGACCCCAAAAAAGCCAGCTAATCACTTGTTCCCACGAGGCCGGATATGGTAAGGGGCACGTGTTGCGAAGTTAATTGGGGCACGTGGCGAGACAACGCTTGGGGAGGATCGGTGGATCGGGGTGGGTGATTTGCTACTCTCTTTTACCGTACGCTACGAGAAGACGCAACGGATTTTACAGTAGCGCAACGAGGACGATGGGTCGTTCAAAGTTGGCGGCGAGGGCTGGAGCCCGCATCAGTTGAGCGACTGATTCGGGGCTTCTTATGGGGCTCGCTTGGTGGGGGCCGTGGGGTGTACCTGGTGGCATGGGAGAGTATTTGCCTCCCTCTCAAGGAGGGTGGCCTTGGGGTGTTGTCTCTCCTGAAGAGACGAGAGCTGCTCCTCGCCCGGCATGCTTCCCGCTTCATCCTGGAGCCGCAAGGCTTCTGGAGCCGGATCATGACTGTCCGTTATGGGGGGGTAGGCCAGGAGGGCGGGGTTCGAGGAGGGCGGGGATGTTCTTTTTTATGGCGTGAGATTGCGAGATATGTGCCCATGGTGTCGGATCACACTCGATGGCTGATAGGCGATGGCCACAGCATCGATGTGACCAGGGACTCATGGGTTGATGGCCTCCCCCTGTGCCGCTGGTCGACTACTGTTAGTATTGAGGCTGGGGAGGGTTTACAGGTCTGTGATCTTATGACCCCCGGGGAGGCTGGATGGGACGAGATTCGATTAGCCCGCTTCTTCGGGGAGCATCTGGCGGAGCGGGTTCGCTCCCTCCCTCTGCCACAGAGCGGTGGACCAGATATACGAGTGTGGAGTTCCTCGACCAGTCCCAGAGTCAGGATGAGCGTCCTTTCTCGCATTCTTAGGCGGGAGTACGAGCCTGGTCCTGATTGTGCCTGGATCTGGCGATTGGGCCTCCTCCCAAGGGTTGCGCTGTTCCTCTGGAAGGTGGTCTGGGACCGTCTTCCAACGAGAGCAGTACTTGGTGGACGAGGATTGAGGATCCCCCTGGAGTGTGGGGTTTGCGGTGTGGCCGAGACGGTCGACCATGCCTTGTTTCGGTGCTCAAGGGCGAGGGACACTTGGCGTCTGGCAGGGGTCCCGCAGCCGGTATGGAGCTGTAGGGACCAGTTCTTACAGGCCATGCACCAGAGCTCGGAGTCCCCGGCGCTTCGTCAGGAGGTGACTCGAGTGAGCTGTACTGCCTACCAGATCTGGTTGGCCAGGAACGCTCGTATATTCGGTGAACGATGTATGTCGCCGAGATTTGTGGTCGAGAGTGCCCGTAGTCAGGCGGCAGAGATGTGTCACACCTCCACCACCGGAGGGACCTTGACAGCTCGGGACATCTGGGGCCCCCACCCTGCTTCGGCAATATCCCACACGGTGTTTTTCACCTGGGAGCCCCCACCCCCGAGTTTCCTCAAGGTCAACTTTGATGGGTCAGTCCTAGATGGTGGCACGAGGGGAGGTGCGGGTTTCGTCATTCGGGACCCTTTCGCTAGGGTTGTAGCCGTTGGTGGCAGTCACTTATTTGACACCTCGGTTCCGAGCGCGAAGCTGAGCGCTGCCTGGGCAGGCCTTCGACATGCCCGGTGCGTGTTACAGGCTAGGTCTATCACCCTAGAGGGTGATTCAGCCACCGTTATCAGTTGGATCCGAGAGGGTCCTAGGGGTGACGACAGTGACCACCCATTGCTTCGTGATATATGGACTATGGCGAGGGATGGATGGGCCTTTCAGGCCAAGCATATCTACCGTGAAGCCAATGGGGCTGCGGATTGGGTGGCTGCATTTGTAGCTCGCCATTCCGGAGACACTTTGTGGACTGGAGATGGGGAGTTGCCTTTGGCACTCCGAGGTATCCTATTTTTTGACTTTATTGGATGTATCCGTACCCGACAGGTATGATCCACCCGTATTAGCGAAAAAAAAAAAAAAAAAGGGCTGGAGCCCGCATCACGGGCCGTCCAATCAGAAAGCAATGGCTTGATGTGGCGCACCCGTTTGGCATGAACCACATGATTTGCGGGGTCCAACGCGCACAATGATTTAAGGTGTCTGAGGCATGAATACACGTAATAAGCGTGCTGACTTGTAAAAGGAATCTAATTAGAGATGAATTGAGTGCCTCACAACTAATTTCGCAATTATCCCGCAAGATTAGGTATCATAAGCATTTTCTCACAATTTTTTTAAAGATGAGAAAGGCACAATTGACAAAGTGACGTCACTCACGTAGCAGGTTGGCAACGGCTAATTGCTTTAATTTGTGCTCCTTTATGGTTGCTGGTTCGGAAGGAGGGGGTTGTATCTTTCGCACCAAAGAAGAATTCATTTTCTTTTGCATGAATCTACTATCAGATCGTACAATGGTAGCTTCAAGATCTATGCAAGCCGGTGAATGAAGAAGTGCGAAGTGCTTTGAGACCTGTGTGTGATTCAATAGTTGACGTTATAAAAGAAGATCAATCATTTTTTTCTCGCGAAAGATATAATCCAAACCGTATGGTAAGATCATATAGTTCTTTTTGTCTCGGATTTTTGGTGTACTGATCAAGAGATTATCTCCATTCATGGGAATGTAAAACCTATTCCAGTTTTGGTACGAAGACTCACTCTTTCCTATTTTTCTTTCTTTTTTTCTTCTTTTTGCTCATTTTTCAATGTAATCTTTATTGTTATCTTTATGAAATGGCAGTAGTAAGGCACTATTTTTCTTAGTCAGAAAATGTACAACCTATACAAGCATCTAATTGTGAATTAATACAGTGCTTTCACCAAAATATACATTTATACAGCAATGGGTGCTAGTGTAACAAATGTGGCAGCAGCAATGAAGCTCTATATTTGGACAAGTTTTTATCTGACTTTGATGTTATGAGAAGTCTTCGTATTTGTAATTTCTTTCACTTTTGTTTTTTGAAATCTTTAGAACTATCATGATTTCTGGCTTCAATAAATTAATTAACGGGGAAGAACGTTTTACTCAGAGAAAAATATTAAAAAGAATGTGGTGTGAAAGCAAGGAAAAATAGTCTTCTGAGAATGCAACTATATTATCAAGGGACCCTTATCTTTAGTCATAGTGTATTTGTTCTACGAAGAGAACAATTCCCATTCTTTATTTGGCTTTATCAAGGAATGCACTTTGGCTTCTTCAAATTATTGTTGAATTGGATATTGGATTTCAATTTAACATGTCTATGCTCATATAAGCACTTTGTGCATACGCATGACATGACACAATGCGCATACCATGCCTTGCCACGTGTGCAGTATGATTAGCTGAGCCGAGTGAGCGAGCAAGTGCATTCATGGTCACCAGCTTGAAATCCACAATATCTAATTGAATCTAGAGCACTTGGACTTCAGCAAATATAGGTATGCTTAAATTTAAACGTCCAACACGGGATTATTAAATATAAAAAGTTAAAATTTGAAAAATTTTAAATTGTAAAATAATAAAAAATTCTAATGTTTCCTTAGAAAAGTTTTAAATTTTTAAAGTTAATAAAATCATAAAGAAAAAAAAATCTAGGCAACTTATATTATACAACGGATGAGGTGATCAATGGACTTGAACTTTACTTGATATTGTTTGTATCTATATGAGAGGGCCATAGTAGGTAAAATCTTGAGCTAAGTCACTGTCTCAGATTTTTTACATATCACAGTTTTGTATATGGTTAGTGCATATTAAAGGCTAGTGCTTAGTATCTTGATTTTTTATAAAAAATTACTAGGATTAGCTCAATTCTCTACTTGTCACCTTATGACGATTCTCATAGAGGTGTGCCCCTCTAAGCGTATCGATGACTTAATATCCTGCAGATGCCTAGGACTCATTAAGAATATAACTCAATCTTTAGTTTATTTTGTCTCTGATATAAGTCCTCACCATAGGGATGAAAGGAGATATTCTCCAAATTATATCCTCTTGTATGATCACTTAGTCAACTTTATTTCTACCGCATTGAACATCTCTCATGGAATCTACGGTCATAAAGTTTAGGTATCTTTTATTGGTAACATATAGTTGGCTTAAGTTCCATCCTCCTTGATGACTCTACGATTCTAATCTAAATAAACCTTTGGTTAATGAATTTGCTGAATTTTTCTATACTTAGCATATTTCAAAAAAACTATATTGCTCTCTCTCTCTCTCTCTCTCTCTATATATATATATATATATATGTGTGTGTGTGTGTGTGTGTGTGTGTGTGTGTGTGTGTGTGTGTGTGTGTGATGAAGCTAGGTATGTCCATTTATCTTTTTGCGGGTATCTTTTTAATCTACTAGTTCAATTACATCCTTATTGTCACAATAGATTGATATGGCCATAACCTGTTTTAGTACTAGATGAAGTTTAGATATATAATTTTTAAATAACTCTACCTTGGTTAGGGTGGGGTATCCGAAGCAATCAACTAAGCCTCAATAATGCTTCGAGCAACAATTATTTGTTTGGAAAATATTCAAGCTATGGGGCCACAGCCACAAAAAAAAAAAAAAAAAAAAGCAAGCGGCTGATTTGATTCTAAGCAATCAGTAACCCAATTTGTATTATTATAATCCTCAACCACTTTAGGGTATTTAATGCAAAGAATAGAAAGATCAAGGGTTTCATTTAGATATTGAAGCACTCTTTCTAGACGAATCTAATGAGATTGATCTGGTTATGAGTAGATCTACTTAACCTCCCTACAACATGGGCAACATTAGCTATTGTCCCATTTGCTGTGTATAGGAGATATCCAATGATTTGAAAATATCTAGTTGAGTCAATGGGTTCATCTAGTTTGATGATGATAGAGGAAGAGAGTTAGTTAAGCCTTAAATCTTATAACTCTTGAAGAATTTGCATTAGGTCAATTAGGTTTTTCAGAGGAGATCTTGGAAACAATTTAAATAAAGTAATAAAAATGCAATAAAATGTATTAGAGGGCATTTAAACAATATTAAATATACTTTTACCGGAGGTTTTAAAATAAAGAGAAACAATTTTGATACCCAAATTACTAAAGTTAGACTTCTGCACAACTCAGGGTAGCTGAAATGATTGATTTTAATTTGAAGACCTATTTTAAAAGTTTTTGCACTATTTCTAGAGCAATATATTTCAAAAATTTTATTTGAAAAGCTGAATTATTTTTTTTGCATAAATTTAGATCAATGGGATTTTGTGGTTTTCTGGAAAAAAAAGCTAGGCAATTTCCAAAAATCTTTTAAAATAGTAGAAACTCTACGACTAAAAATTATACTAGACTTCAAAGCAATGAAATATTAGCAATTACTTAGATATACAAAATTCATCCTTTGATTGTCGAAAATTATATGAAAAAATTGCTAACATTTTGTAATTGTATTTTTCAAGATAATATCATACAAATAAATAATTTTAAAAATATAAATAATGAAGAAAAATGTAGAAGAATTGGAGAGGCATGCTTGGAATGAGGTGCGTAAAAACATTGCCTTTAGAACAAATTTTCACCCCATACCTACACGATCGTTCTCAAGATACAATATACTAGACTTAACCCAAAGCCTTTTGTCATGAATATGATCGCATGGAGGTGTGACCTAAAGGGCTCCTTTAGTTGCTTGGGGAGGAATGGAGAGTAGAGAAAAAAACTGAAAGGAAATATGAAAATTTAGAAAGGAGAAAGGAGTGCTTGGAATAGTAGACTAACTCTTGCATAAGGCATGATGTGTTCTGTATTGGAGGCATTGGACCAACAACTAATTAATATGGACATGCTCCATATAGACCATTAATAAGGGCATTAACAGTGTACTGTGAAATTAATCTAGACATCTGTCAAAATCTTTGAAATTTGCAAAGCTAACATTGCATATTTTAGAAATTGATCTGGTAGAGCATGTAAGGCTGGGGCAAGCAGATTGGGCTGGGGCAAACAAGCACATGGTCCCCAGTCCAAAATCCATATGGCCAAATTGGGCCTGGATCTTAAACCCTAATAAATGCAAGTGTATTTGTCGATAAGGGATCTAAAAATTTGACCCTCTGAAATTAAAAAGCAATAAAAATTTAGATTTTTTTATATGAATATCCTTCTAAATATTAAATTTTAAATAAATACACTCATAAAATTAATATATATATATATATATATATATATATATATATATCCTTGTAAAATACTTGTTTTGTTATTCTACCTATTTTTTATCTTTATTTTCGCATATGTATCCATACTATCTAACACCGTTAAAAAATTAATGATTTCAAATTAAAATGACTAAAATCTCCTTATTGGATAGATGTGCAAAAAGAAAAATCTATAAGATGATCATGATGGAAGGCAAAAAAGTAATTTTAAAATTTTATTTTATTTTTAATTAAAATAAATATAGTTTTTATTAATGTTGTAGAACTGTTATATTAGGAGTATTTGTTTTTGATATAGAAATAAATATAAATTTTAAGAAAATATTTATGCAAATTTGAATTTTTAATAGGGTATTCATACACAAAAAAAAAAAAAAAAAAACTCTAAAAATTTCTGCATTACCAAGCAAAAAGAGAAGACTGATTGTAATAGGATGCATGTCATGCATTCAATACATGACCGAACCAACCGTTACAAATATAGTTGATGGTTGAACGAATTTTAACAAGATTATGATGTGCCGAGCCCAAACTGAACTATTACTCGGTTATTCAAGCCTCATAAAGTGTTCAGGCTTCGTCCAGTTATCGAGCGGAGCCCGAGCTCTCCGTTACAACCTGGTTCATTCGAAGCCCCGTGGACGGAAACAATCGAAGTCCGTAAAGTCCTATTCCAAATTGCTCTCCAGGCTCGATGCAGTTTCTGGGCCCAAAGCCCACCAGTCCAAAAATATAAGGTCCGCTCCTTGCGTCATTCCAGAGCAAGGGTTTTTCAGGGTTAGCTTCTTCTTGCTGCTCTCGCGCCGCCTCCGCCCCCCCGGATCTCGTCGTCAGAGCGAAGAAGGGAAAAATAATGGCGGAGAAGGCCGTGACGATCAGAACTCGGAAGTTCATGACCAATCGTCTTCTCTCCCGCAAGCAATTCGTGAGCCCAAAAACCCTGGATCTCTTCCTGCCTTCTGATCTCGTGTAGCAAAACCCTAACTCCAAAATTCGCTTATTTGCTTGTAGGTCATCGATGTCCTTCACCCTGGAAGAGCTAACGTCTCCAAGGTACCATCTTTCTTCATTTCCAGTTGTTTTTTCTTTCCCGTTTTCTTCATTTCCAGTTGCTTTTATTGTAGAGTTTTGTTGAAGTTTAGCTGTTGATTTTTTGAAGGCGGAGTTGAAGGAGAAGTTGGCGAACCTTTACGAGGTGAAGGATCCGAACTCGATCTTTGTTTTCAAGTTTCGGACTCACTTTGGAGGGGGAAAATCTACCGGTTTTGGGTTGATTTACGACTCGGTGGATAGCGCCAAGAAGTATGAGCCCAAGTATCGGCTCATCAGGGTGTGTTTCCATCCCAATCTCTCCTTACTTGACATAGTTTTCCTGCATTTTATTTGTATTTGTCTGATGCGATTCGTACATCAGTTTTTATTTCTAGAAGTATGGTGTGGAAATTTTTAGTTCTGATTGCTATGTCTGACTGGATCTTGGTCTATATCTTGACCTGAGATTGTGTGTTCTGTATCTGTAATTGAATTTCAGTGGCACAAATTGTTAATGCGGCTTATGTTTGTGGTATCATTAAATAAAACATAATCTCTGTGTGTTATGTAGTGGCTGTTGCAATCTGGTTTACATGTAATTGACTCTTCTATTTTTATTTGATAGTTACTTCTGCTCTTGTGTATCCATGTTGGTTGTAATGTGTGTTCATGAAGGCAATTCTATTGCTGCTATTTTTCTTCTTTTTCTATAAATTTCTTCTGAGCTTTTTTGAGTGTCTTTTCATTGTAGAGACAAAATTGTTCATAGCTGAAATGTCCTTAAGTATATCATTGTTTAAACAAAAGTAGGGTATTTTATAATTCATAATGCTACTTCACCTGCACTTGGTGCTATTTTTGCACATTCAAATCAATTTACTAGCTGTTAATGACTTACAATTTGAGGCTTCTTGCTTGTTGCTGTGGTTCTGTATGTTGGCATCACTAAATTTATGCCCCTATAGATGTTTCAATACATAATTCCTCTTTAATGAGAATAGTTATTGCAATCACATCTGGCTTTTTGAGTTATTTCAATCAGTATTAGTCAAAAAGTCAAAATGAGAGGATGGTCCATTTTTTGTTTTACTGTCTGTTCGGATATAATAAGGAGAAGAGAAAAGAAGAGGAAGGAGGGAAGACAAGAGTAAAGAAACAAAAATGTGTCTCTCTCCTTGTTAGGACGTATAAAGGAGGGAGGGAGGTGGAGGGGGGGAGAGAGGAAACGAGGTTAACCCTGTTTGGTTAGCTACTTAGCTGTTGATAGAGAAGAGAAATTGCTAATTTCCCTATCTCAATCATGTGGGCAAAATTCAAAGTTAAAACATTGAAGGGGAAGAGTTCCTTCATTTTCTCTTCATATCTACCCACTTTTGGTGAGAAGCCATAAGCAGGTAATTGCTGTCCTCATTTTCTCTTATCTTCTCTCCATTTCTGTCCTCATTTCTGTTATCCAAACAGGGAGTTCAGTCTTCTCCATCTCTTCTCCCCAAATGTCAATCTAACGGACTGTTAGAATATATCAACCAAGCACTTTCTCCATCTCTTCTCTCCAAATTTGTCTTCATGGTTTGATACTATCAGAGGAGTTTACTGCTGCCCATTTTTTTTCAAATATTGTAGTTTCTCAGAAATTCTATGCTATCAGAGAATGGGTGTATTCTTACTCCAAAAAAAGAGTGTGGACATATCTATGGTTGTGCACATGCAAGTTAATTAAATCAAATAATCTGTGGCACACAGTGCAATTATTTAAGCACACTTTGTTAGTCTTGTTTACATGGTTGGTAGAAGGAAATGCCAATGAAGACATGTAAAACCAAATAGGAGGTCAAGAAATATGGAGAACTTTGTTCCAAGGTGTTATACAGTGCAAATTTGACTTGCAGGGTGAACTAAAACCTGACAACATATGGTGCCAGAATGATGCCTAGATCTTCAATGTCATCCAAGTCTTCGAGATTTCTGCCATTCTTGTGCTTTTCTTATCTGATGTTACTCTTCTTGAAGATTGCCCGCATGCAAAGTAGTAAACAAGCCCAACATTTTTCTCACCTTTACTATGATGAATGTGCTCACTTCCAGTTAAAAGTAGATTGGCACTTTAACCGAGAAAAGGCACATTCTGAAGCCTTTGTGCTTTCGTAAATGGGGTGCTAAAATTTTGTTGGCTTTCTAGCATGACTAAACTCTTAACCCGCACGAAATAAGACGGGAATACCATTGAACCCCTGACCTTTCTAGTAGGAAATGTTTCAGGTGACAAATTATATCATCCTGGCTTCTGGATATCCTGTTATTATGATAGCAATTCGTGTGGATTACTATAATCATTACAATAATTCCAGTTTGATGTTTCTGCTTGCTATCGTTTGGGGACAATATGGGCATTGATAGTTTTTGAGAAATCCTCTAAATGTTCACTTTGCATGCACAGTTCCTTCTCTTTGTAACTTGGAAGAATCCTTTGGGTATGACATGAATAGGGATGTTGGAATTGTATTTCCAAGTTGATAGTTAACCTTTTGGTGTCTATGGATACACAAGGTGGTTTGATGGTTGGTTTCAATATTGTCTAAACAGTGATGTAAACTGATATGTTAGATGTCTAAACAGTGTGAATCAAATTTTCTGTGTCATTTCATTGGTAGATGCCTTTTTCTGTTTCTCGTTTGTTTGTTCTTGTAAGTGTTTATATGGTGTTGAACTTATTACTGACAAACCCACCTCCCTTCTACTATCTCACTGGTAACTTACTGTATAAAAAGTTAATATATTCAAGTTTATTTTCTCTTATGCCTGTTTCGATGAGGTCAATGCTTCGATGGGTTCATTTTAAGATTGGTGCACATGGTGTCTCTTTTTCTTGATGCTTCTTATGTTAATTGAAAAATGATAATGTTTTGGCAGAATGGGCTCGCCACAAAGGTTGAGAAGTCGAGGAAGCAAATGAAGGAAAGGAAAAACAGAGCAAAGAAAATCCGAGGTGTCAAGAAGGTGAGGCAGGAACCACTTGTTTTATGATTTTTTTCCCTTCGCATGAGAAGTGTCTAATCTCGGAACTATTTTCTGCCACTTGTGACTCTCAATTAAATGGTTGCTTTCCAATTTAGACTAGACAATTTGTGGCAGTTGCCAAAGTAACTGTAGGTAATAGAGTGAGGTGCATTGCATAATAAGACCTTTGTGTGGAGCTCCTCTACTTTTTTTTGACAGTCAAAGGAGAGGAGGGTGCTATAGTTACCAAGATTTGCCATGCTAAAATGTACTGTCCTATATCGGGCATACCATACCATATTGGTATCAAACCGATGCTCAATGTGGGGGTGTACAGAGTTTTAGTACACCAAACTGACCTATATTGACATGGTACCAACATGGTATTGATATGGGTCCGGAAATTGGTATTGCAAATCTTGATAGTTACCATCTTAATAATTGAAGTGTAACATTTTAAATCCAACATCATTAAAGGTGCTTATCCTTCTAGCAAATGCCATCCTTTATATGCCCGTTGAACTGCTCTTGAATTGGTTGTGGCACTTCGAAGCCCTTCACCCTCTAGGCTTGTTGTACCACCGCTAGACATGTTAAAATTCTTAGGTGCTGAGTAAATCTCTCTCTGGGTGCTGACTACTTTTATTTTTTTCAGACCAAAGCTGGAGATGCTGCTAAGGCTGGGAAGAAGAAGTGAATGGATTCTTCAGTTGTTTTTATTGCATTGCCATCTTGTGTTTGTGACTTGCTAGAATTAAAATAATTTTAGAGGTTATTAATTTTGCTGATTTTGGAATTTGAGTTTGGTTGGAGTCTCGTAAGGATGCAGTGGATTAGCAAAATTCAAACTCTATTAAGTAACCTTTGACATCCAGGTTAAGTTTTTTCAAAGATGCTCTACATGTTTTGGTCCAAACCGGTTATTCCAAGTATTGTTGTCACTACATTCTTTTCTGTAAGTTCCTACAACTTGTGCTGTTGAGGTTGCTGAATGGGTCTTCTAGCAAAAAAAAATAAAAATAAAGCAGCAGCTGGGGTGAGTCAGGCTCCATCAGCGGTTTGTGGTTTAGATTCGCCTTTATGATCACTAACACTGTGATTATGCTCTGGAAAGTTTAATTGGGAAAAGAAAATCGTGCCCTAGAAGGCAGTCTGGTTATTTGGTTTTCTTGCCCTGCAAAAAGAAATCATGCAATCACTTTCACAATTTCACCTATCACATTGATCCGTGTCCTCCAAGAAAAAAAAATCTGTGATTATTGAACAGGAGCCCCGTCTGACAAAAAGTTTAAAAAAACGCAGCGTCACTTTGAGATCATTTGACTGAGCGCCTCAGAGCGGTGTTTTCTGTGAACATAATTGTCATGAACGCTGAACTCTGGTCTCTTGAGTTCTAGATTCATGGTTCAACTGTGGGTTGATTGATTTTTGTTTTTGTATTCTTCGTCTCAAGGTTCATCCTTCTATCTCGATCTCTAGTCTACTAACTTCACTCCCAGAAAAGGTGATGGTGATAAAAAATGGAGAACTGCATGGGTTGGTGAATTTAACAAGTTTAGGGATATTTTAAAGTTTTTCAGCGAGCTAGCGGATGATCGCTAGGGTGGTGGAGCTACTTGGGTTTCGATTCACTATCTTAAAGTTTACGAGCAGGAAGTACTCGATGACAGGAAAAAAATAAAAGAGTGGATGTTGCTTATTTACAAATTATAATCTTTTGCCGAATTGACTCAAGTTGGTTTTTATTCCTTTGACGAGTCTTGCCCGTTAAACAAGTGTCATTTTAGATGAACGTGACTTCAGAATTTAAAAGATTTTTCTAATTCTGTCACGAGACCTTCACATCTTGCGCTTGTGTTGAGTACATCTACTTCATATAGGAGAAAGCAGGGGAAAATCGCGTACAGCAAGTATTAATAGCTGCGAACTTGAAACCATGATCCCTGTAACATCACTAGTGTTCTGCAATTTCTTGATTTGGAAGTGTAAATGAGTTGAGCTGAACTGAGTAATAGTTGTGTTTTTCTTTTTCGATTAACCGGATGGTATCTACGTGCTTAGTATAAATAAATCCAATAGAGTCAGGAAATAAAATATTTCTAAACTAAACAAAAATGCTAGAAAAAGTTGGCCATAAAATTTTACCAGTGTTTGACAACAAAAGTAGTTACTCTGTTAGCTGCACTATTTGCGTCTCGATAGACATGAATTATGGTAAACAATGTACAAGTATCGACGACTCTCTGAATGTTCAATAGTATGGGATAATCAGTGGTAGATCTTGAGAGTTTCGAAATCCAATTCAATCGACCATTACTACTAAGTCGTCTTTAAGGAGCAGCCTTCAAAGAAATAATAGCGTGCCGCATCTCCTCCCAAGCAGCTTGCAACTCTGCCCCGAAATAGATGGGTCAAAAAGCTGTCTCCCACTCACTAAAATAAATTAAGAATTCGAACCTTTGATCACAGAACATGCACCTCCTCTACATGCTCTATCACTGATACTACCATCAAAATTAACCTTTATGAAACTTGGGGGTGGGGGCTCCTAGGTAATGAATACCGTTCTGGTAAGAGATAATGATGTGGGGGAGTCCAAGTGTCCGTATCAGCCTCTTTCACTCTGAATCACTTCAGTAGCTTGCATGAAAGCTGTTTCTAGTTAGAATCTTGATGAAGAAGATAAATTTTCGAAGATTCATTTATTCCTTGTAAGCCACATATGAAAGACAACATAAGCAGAGTAGATGCAATCTGTCCTGCTTTCAGGTTTATAACCATATATTTTCGGATGCTGTAGAAAAACCTCCAATGCGGATGGTGATGCGTAAAATACAGCTGGGACATTGGATAATTGCCAAACCTACGGTGCCTTTGGGAATTGAAAAAGAACACAGAGTCGTAGACTCCTCCACATTTGGGCAAAGGTCACAATTAGATGCAACATTTAACCCCTTATGCATCAACACTCCACCACAGGGGTGCACGCCCAGCTTCCATACCCAAGCACCATCCTTTCTACTATCGAGGACATTCCTAAATAATTTATAGATATTCTTGGCCCTGACTTTAGATGTACATGATGTCCGCCATACCAATCTATCCGGCAAATCACCATCACAAATAGACTTTTTCACTTCTTCAATTTTCCTAAAGATATTTGCCCACACAATCCCGATCCCATTTCCACAGTATGCGCTTGGTGATTCCTAAGTTTTTGAGTAACTTGATACATATCATCTCCCTTGACAAGAACTCTCTAGGTGGTCTTCACAACATTATAAGATTGAGGATAGAAAATTCAAATTTTCTCAAACTAAATGGGGCGCGACGCTGAATAGCAATAATAGTAGAAACCAAAATAGCACAATGATCCGAGGCAATACAAGAAAGGTAGCACACCTGATAATTAGAAAACCATTGAGTCCAATTTGTAGTAGCTAAGGCCTCAGTTTTTTTCTACACTCTTGCCTGTCCCAGCCGGTTGTTGCACCATATAAATCTAGGGCCACTAAATCTGAGGTCAAGCAACTCATTAATACTAATAAAATTCTAGAATTCTCTCATCCTTTGGGCCCTCAATGCAATTAAAGCCTCTAGCCACAATACAAAAGAGTCCCTACTATATCTCATCCCATAAAACCCTCCATCGTCTATAATCTGTACTCGCATAGCCTGTAGATAAAATAGAGATAACACACACCACTTGCTGGTTATTCAGTAATAGTTATTTAGGCTTGGCTCATTTGAGCTGAGTTTGATGGACTATGATTATGATTGTCTCATTTATCAATAAAATTTAGCATGGCCGAGCTTTTTATTTAGCCAAGCAGAATTTTTATTTATTTTCTCTTTTCCAATTTAAGATGTTTAGACTCAGCTCTTTTATAAGCCTTTTTCAATAAGCCAAGTCTTTTTTTTAAATAAAAAAGAGCCAAGTTTTTAAAATGCCTGGGTTTCGCTTTTCCTAATCCAACGAAGCTCAAAAGAGTCTATTAAAGAGTCAAGCCAGCATTATAAATAAAAATAAAAACAAAAACAAAACGAAGAAGCCCGGATATACTTTGTCTTGTTATTATGAAGTGACGCTTCTTATGGTGGGTTGTAGAGTTATCTGCATCCTATCCATTTGCCTGTCTACCCATAGATATTGGAAAAGGTGGATTACCCGGAAACCGTGAAACTCCCACCTCTCCCTTGCTACCGATAGGGATGGAAATAAGCCTGGGTAGCCTCGAGGCCCGTCAGAACCAAAATTATTTGGATCGGGCTTGGACCTAAAAAAATAGCGCCACTTCGCAAATAATTATCAGGCCAATTCGGGCCGAACCTAGCCTTTCAACCTAAACAAGCTTACTTAGATTAGGCCCGATAGGCCTTCAAACCAAGCCTGGGCTCAAGCTGAAAATTTTTCAGGTTGGCCTTGGGCAAGTGCGCTGCCTAGCCTAGCTCGATTCTAGGCACCTCACCACACATGCGTAATAAAGAAAAATAAAATAAAATTGACTTTTGTTGAAAGTTTTTTTCTTAAAATTATATTTATGTTTGCATAGGCATGGCATCGCGCGTGATCATTAGTATGAATTATTTTGTCGAAGGAAGCATGACTCAGGAACCATTGAATCAACTCTTCAGCGCCCTCAAAGTAGGTATGGTTCAGAGGATGCATTACATCTTGTACGCGTAAATTACTTTGGTAGTGTTCGATAACATAAATGGGATCTCCAAAATGATCTTAGATCACTAATGATCTTTATCTCGAAATAACACGATCTCCAACAGAGCCGATCATGAGCCAGAATTGGTCATAGAAAATATCAATTTTTAAATATATCTAGACCGAAGCCGGACTAAAAATGAGGTTAAGTCCATGATTAGTTCGAATATGCTATAATCTAAAATCATCACATTTGGTATGTTACATTCTATTGATTATAGATCCGCATGTAACCATGTGTAACATGTTCGGTATTCTATGAGAATCCAACATTTTTGACTATATAATACCAAAACTACCCCTAATATATTCCATAAATATATTTATTAATCATATAAAATATATTATAATAAATTTAATATTATTTATATATTAACTAACAATATCTTTCATGAAAAATATTTTTTATTAATTCTATGAAAATATATTAATTATTATTAATAGATTATTATTTCTATGTATACTTATAATGTATTATTATTTTAATACAAAAATTTATTTTGATTAGAAAAATAATATAAATAGAAGTAATATATTAAATAAATTTATAAATATAAATAGGAAATATAATAATATACTTATATTATAATTTAAAAAATTTAAAAACAAATTTTTATTTCTAGATCAAATGATTGTTTAAAAAATTAAAATAATTTGTTCTGGGTAATATTACCTGGAAACATCGTTGGAAAGCATATCCCAGGTCCTTCGCGATCAAAGACGGAGACTGAGATCGTTAATGGCCCAATGTCCCTTTGGTGGATCTTTAGCGTGCTCGCCTTGCCATCTTCAACCCAATCTCAGGCTCTCAGGTGGATAAACCCTCCGAGACCGCATGGACCTCCCCTGTATCGCGACACGAGGCTCCTCTCTTTACCTCCATGGGCCCGTGCTGTCACGACCACATTGATCGCTCCAATTTACACGCAGACCCCCCCCCCCCACCGAAAGCGATCTCGCCCTGTCACTCTCCTCCACTCGACACGTATCCCCGCATGACCTAAATTGATGCTCTCGCGCGAAGCGGCATCAATTACGCCATCGGGTCTACTGATGTCATCTTCCCACGTGTCATCCCTCCGTTGGTTTCGGTCTCCCCTCACGACCCCTTTTATCCTGAAACCCCTCCACCTTCCTCTTCTCTGCTCTCCGCTCCTCCCCACCCATCTCTCCGCCATGGAGTCCGATCCCACTGATCCTGATCCCAGCGCCGCTGCCTTCATCCTCGGATCCGACGACGGCATCAGCAGCGCCGCCAGCTCCGGCGAGATACCCGCTCTTCCGGGTGCCCTGGCGGCCCCGGCGGCGCCGCTGGATGAAGAGGCCGCCAGTGCGGCGGAGGTGGAGGCGAGGGGGAGGCGGAGGTGCGTGGGGAGGAGGGGGGCGGAGATGTGGGGCGCGGCGGCGACGGTGGGGAGGCGGGGGGTGATGGAGGACGCCGTGGCGGTGATGCCGGAGTTCATGGATCTCAGGTGCGAGGAGGTGGGCGGGTGCGAGGCGGCCCCGGGCTCGGGCAGGATCTCGCACGTGCGGTTCTTCGGTGTGTACGATGGGCATGGAGGCTGCCAGGTACGTTGACTTGCCGCTTTTATTTATTTATCTTTTTTTGTATAAGTGACTTGCCGTCTTCGCGAACTCTCGTACGGTGTACCCCACATAAAAAATGGAAAAGAAAATTATAATGACACTGACTTTGGACGCATCCCAACTTTAAAATGTTGCAAATCGAGTCTTCAAATTTCTATCATTCCCAAATGATTCTCCGGCTTCACAACCAGAGGCTATTAGCCTGCCATTATAGATAACCCAAATCCCCCTACCTTCTTCAAACATTTACAAATATCTTTTGACGGTGCGGATGAATGGAGTTCAAAACACTTTAGAACTGCGCGCTGAATGATCTTCAACTGAGAGTGCTTTGAGATCTGTGCAGAAGGATAGAGGAAGGATTTTGGAGTGCTTTAAGACCTATACAATGGGTTATCCTTAACATGGGCTATATAATAAGCATGCTTTGAGATCTGTGCAAGAGACGAATGAAGGGGTTTGGAGTGCTTTGAGATTTATGTTGTGGATGGTCCTTACCTATGGATTATATATTGTAACAATATAGGAACTCACTCAAAAAGGCTAACTATTTTTTTAGGTTTCTTAGTTCCGTATAAGTATCCAAGATCTTCTCGGCGAATAATTGATATGGAACTAAACATACATGTCCGCACGGGTTCTCATATATATTAAAGATATTTTTACATTTATGCAGGTGGATGAATGAAGCGGTTCATAGTGCTTTAAGATTTGTGTTGCGAATGATTCTTAGCTATGAGTCATATACTAAAGATGCTTAGAGATCTATGCAAGCGGATGAATGAAGGAGTTCATAGTGCTTTGAGATCTATGCATTGGATGATTTTTAACTATGAGCTATATACTAAAAATGCATTGAGATCTATTTCACACGAAAGATTCTTTGGTACTCTACCCATTCACTATATATCAAGGGTATTTTGTCGTACAAGTGCTTGATGCTATAGTGTGATCATCATGTGCCAACACTCGATTAACGGAAATAAATGGAAGGGCCACTTTTAGAACAATTTGAAAATTTGAAGGGTTGGTTTGAAACTTTTTAAAGTTTAGGAGCTGTCTTTAGGACATGTTCTAAGTGTCACTATAATTTTCTCAAAAATCAAATATGAGTGAAAGGGCAACCATAACTATCAGCAAGAAAGAAGATAAGCAAAAGGGTGGGGGAAGCTATTGTAGCTGAGATCTTTTGGTGGCTATTATGAACTCGTTAGCCAGAGAAATAACTTTCCACCAGAAAAATTTAACCTGAGGAGCTAGAAGTTGTTTCCACCGTAAAGAACAAAAAGGATTAATTTGGTCAGCATCATAATTGCAGATTAATCTATACATGTCCTTGAGAGAGACTTTATATCTTCTGTTTGGGTCCCAACAAGTCTGATCCTGCAACTGCTTCTACGAATAGGAGTTTTTTTTGAGAAGTCTATGCACAACATCTGAATGAAACAGAGAGAACAATTTATGGAGACATCATGTCCTCTCTGAAGTAATAATATGAGCCACAGTAAGAGTGTCATCATAATTATAAAGGAAGCTTATAAAGATTGATATCCCTACCTGAACTGATAACCCATGTAGATTCTTCTTTAACAAAGGAAGCTTCATTGCGTATAGGCTTCCAAAGATTTGTGAGCACTTATTGTTGAGTTTATAGCCATCCCAGGTTTCATCGTATCTGTACCAAGCTATAATGACTTTGCTCTGAAGTATCTGCAGCCAAGAATAAGCCGACCAGCAGCCTTAGCCAAAAGAGCTGTCCTTTCAACTCTAACCAAGGCCACCATAGCATTTAGGTTTGCACGTCATTCCACCCAACAAAATGAAGCTTTCTCTCATCAGCTGTCTGACCCCATAAGGCTCTGCATGATCCCTTTTCTAATTTGTCAATTCCCTTTAATGTAGCAGAGCAACTTATCATGGTGTATATAGCAGTGGAGAAGAGGACTGATTGTAGCAGAATAGACCTACCAGAAAGAGATGATTCCTCCATTTGCAACTGTCTAACCTTATCTGTGTCTGCAATGTAGTCTAGAGCCTGATAAGGGGTGCCCAGATAGAACCAGACTCCCCTATTTTGGAGGAATCCTGAGAAGGCTAATGGTCTCCTGTTTAACTGTAACTGGAGTAGAAGGACTCAATCTCATATGAGATTCTGCCAGATGAACAAGATGACCAGAGGACAAGCACTCTTCCACAAGTTGTTTGAGCCTTTGTCACCAAGTCCCCTCCCTGTATGAAGTTACTACGCCATTCCTCAATGGCAAGTATTTGGCCAGTTACAACCCAAGCTCCTTTCTGCAAGACTAGCTCCTTTTCGTCCTCTTGAAATTTGAATAACAGATAACCCTGGGAGAGAGGAAGCGTCAAAAAAATCTCTTCCCAAATCCCAAGTTTCACTGTTTCTTCAATGCTTGCATAGCAAGATCAAATGATATTCCTCCTCCCAAGCCGGCAGGCTCTTCATCATCAGAAAAATAAATTGAAGACGTAAAATTCTCCTGCAATCTATCAGCTGCCTCCTCCATGATCCTATGCATCGCCCACTTGCACCGTTGAGCTCCTTGTTTGACGAAACAGAGGATTTGGGTGACGACACCCCAATGCAGGACCGTCAATCTCGTTCGCTCGAGAACTCGAAATTTCCACGGGGAAGCTCCTCAAGATGTTTAATTCTTTTTGCACTAGGATGGTGGGAGCAAATGTAGAATTAAACTCAGCTCTCCTGTATCAAAAATAAAAGACTTCATCAGCTCAGCCAGTTAACACCCTCTAACCAAAATGTTTAATTGATGAATCCAATTGTTCGGTAAGGAGTCCAAAATATATTTTATGCAATGGACCTCATGTTGATGTTTAAAAAACAGAACCCGTCTTATGACCCCGGTGCTTAAATTGTTTGCAAAGAACAGTTAGGATCTTTTAACAAATATGGATCTACTTGAAATTATAAGATAGTAATATTCTTTGCCATCACTTCCAAGCTTAAACCTCATGCCACCAGCTCTATTAAACTCAGGAGAAGATTTTTGTAGTTATCTCATGGAATGAACAGTTGCAGTTGTATATTGTGGAATATTAAACTTGCAAGATCACTCAATGTTTCTGCTTTTCTTCTTAACTGCAGATGATTGATGTTATTTTACTACATTTCTTTGGTGAAATCCAGGTGGCTGATTATTGTGCAAAACGGATTCATGAGGTTGTGGCAGAAGAGTGGGAGAGATTAAATGGTGGACAAGGGTGGCAGAGGAGGTGGGAGATGGCATTTTGTGATGGCTTTGAGAGGGTTGATAATGAGGTCATAGCAGAGGCTGTAGCCCCAGATATAGTTGGATCAACTGCTGTAGTGGTTCTTGTGTCGGGATGTCAAATTATATCTTCTAATTGTGGTGACTCGAGGGCAATTCTTTGTCGTGGAAATCAAGCCATCCAGCTAACTGTTGATCATAAGGTTCCAGTAATGAACTTTTCCTGTCAACATAAGTTATCTTATATTTCCCTACACAAACAGATTTCACTGTCTCCATTTTTGTTGTTATTTAATGCACTTTCTCTGTGTTTCACTGTCCAGTGAACACCATCTCTTGGATGAAATGAGCTCAATAAGTCACAGTAACTGTGAGATCAAAGTTTCATCAGATCGCTTCCTTCAGATGGCTGATAAGTAGAATGAATTTCCATAGATGTCATTTTGTCTGCAAACAGTTATTAATTCATGTGATTTACTGAAAAATAAGCTTGATTGATATGACTAAACATTTGAGGGATCAGCATCTTTTGTTTAATGTTACACTTAAGCATACTCAGCTCCATCTGAGCAATGACATCCCTCTGGAAGTGGATGCCTTTTGTAGATTTATCTGAGCAATGCCATATCATTCTCTGTACCCTAGAGACAGCAAGACATTACCGCTTGTCATGAATGATGTTTCCACTTTCCCTTGTTTATACTGTTGTTTTTTTCTTGGATCAAGAGTTACTCTTATCTGTCAAAAACACATTGTCAAGAAATACTGTTGTTTCTGATTTGCTAAGTAGATGAATGTGGATCTCCTGACTATCTTGGAAATCAAAATCATGAGCACTGATTTGTTGATAGCTCCCTCCTGGGTGACACCACCTGGGAAGGGACAATAGTGGGGTGCCTCCATCATGGCACAATCATGAGCACTGAGATCCTTCTCAATATTTGTTTTAATGTCTGACATTTGTTCTTTTAAGAATTTCTAGCTATTAGAGCTCTTGCAACCTCTTCTTTCCCTCCCAATAGGCCTTGGGTCATTTGGTTGACACCCGTCTCATTAGCACATGCACCAGGGAAAACAAGGAGATGTCAAGACCCGCTAGGAGAACTATCATAATAATTCGTAATTATTAATTCTGGTTCTGCAGCCAATGAGTTTGATATGAATGTACAATCATTTTTTCTTCTCTGGCACTCCCGTAGGCAGGTGTAAAGAATATGATCAATCCCCACTTTTATGAGCCATTTTCTCATTTGAGTCAAAGTCCTTCTGCCCTTAGAGTGCTGCTTTAATTTTTTTTTCTTGGTGTATGAGCATTCGTCATGATGTATAATAATATTTAACTTCTATAGCTTGTGATTTGTTTATAATGCTAATTTCTATTGGACTTTGGTTGGATCGTAATCATGTTTGAATGCTGAATACAATGTTAAGGTTTTATTATCAAGGTAATATGTTTTATTTTGGCTTTATATGCTTGAATTCCCTTGTGGAATGAGTTGGTTAACTCTTGCCAAGGAATAACTCTGCTACTTGCTCTGCATCTGTGAGGGTGTACCTTGGCATAACGGTAAGTTTGCTCCATTATGTTCTAGAGTCACGGTTTTCAAACTCAGAAACAGACTCTCCGTATGCTGGGGCGAGATTGCGTACATCTAACTCTTCTCTGACCCTATAATGGTGGAAGTCTTATGCACTAGGCTGCTTTCTTAGTTGCCCTGCATCTGTGGTTGCCTGATTTCACGGAATTGTACATTTATATGATTACTTCATCTGAAAATGCTTAGCAGTCCAGAGAATCGTACATCAATTGGATCATCGGACTGGTCTGATTTATAATATAGGGCTATCCAAAAGATTGCTTGTCTCAAATGATGTCAATCTATTAATATACTCAACAATGATCATAGAGATTTCATCGGCCTTATATTTCTTCCTCAAAGATGTGTATATCTCCATCATGCTATTTCCAACTTCCTATGCTCCCTTTTTTATTTCTTACAGTGTTTCATAACAGCCTGATATAGCGGATGAACTCGCGAGGATTGAAAATGGAGGAGGAAGAGTCATAAACTGGAATGGGCCTCGGGTATTGGGAGTTCTTGCCATGTCCAGAGCCATAGGTTTGTACTCTTTTCCTCTTTGCTTTATGTTTTTTCCCCCTCTGTTTTGGTCATTTAACTTTTTAGTGCCTATTGATTCTTGCATTGCATCCAAGTTCTATACAAATCTCATCAATAATGCTAGAAGAAACCTGCTAATCTGTCATTTAGCTTACAGATATAGCAATCTTGGTTGTTGTATTGTCAGAACATTTGTGATTGGCACGGTTTAAACTAGTTGCTATTTAGTTACCATAAATTGTAAGTATTGAGTATTCAAACTGTTGACAACCTTTTCTTTGTGGTTTGCTGACTTTACCATGATCAGCAGCAGTCAGTTTGCATTTGATCGTTATAAATTGTTCCAATCCCTAAGTAAGCCAGGCACGCACATTAAAAAGGTTGATTTTGCTCTAGGGGCCATGAAACTGATTTACAGCAGGCCAGGGCCAGTTGCGAACTTATCAACACAGTATGTCAATTTAGTTGGTTAATTTTATGACCTTCAACTGCATTGGTAAATTTGCTGCACCAGAGGTTATATTCCTGGTGTGCAATCCATATGGGCCCTTACTTAACCTCCATCTCATCTATGTTGGTTTCCTAATGATAAGTACACCATAGAGCTTACAGTCTCCTAGCTAATTTGCAGAAGAAATTCTGGATTTCAGGTGATCGGTATATGAGACCTCACATAATTCCTGTACCAGAAGTCAGTTTTATGCCTCGAAGTGAAGATGATGAGTGCTTGATATTAGCAAGTGATGGACTTTGGGATGTGATGTCCAATGAAGAGGCCGGGGATGTGGCCTGTCGTCTTCTCAGGAGGCACCGCCGTAGTGGATTGGTGGACCAAGCATTGCCATCTCCTGCCCAGGCTGTTGCCGATCATCTCGTTAGAGTGGCTTATCATAATAACAGTTCCGATAACATCTCTGTAATTGTAGTGGACTTGAAATCCAGGAGCAGACGTAGGCTGAGACAGTGAGAGGAAGCTTTTCAGAAGTTGAGGCTCCAGACATCCTTTCCCGTTCATCCAGTAGCTGCATGGTCCAAGAATCATGCTGTTTAGTTTTTGGAATTTGGAAGCCAGGTTCTCTCCTGGAAGGCCATGAAGTTTCCAATTGAATGGCAACCTTTGCTTTTGATAGAATGAGAACATGATTTTATAAGAAATTGGTTTCCTCAAGCATCCGAATCATATGAATCTCAAGGATGTGCCTCTAGGCTGGCTCAGCAATTGCTAATGCTGTCCATCCTCAGGAAAAAGCATAGTAAAATTCTGGTTGCTGCTACCTATAGAAATATGAGAATGATGTCCCTGTCCCCAAGAGGATGGTCTTGGAGTTTATGCAGTGATGATACCTGATTCACCTGTTGCGACCACAGCCTCCAAAGCATTCTTCTATGAGGTGTGCAGAGATTTTCACTGGACTCCTGCTCTGTGGTTGTTCATCTGCCTTGTATGCAACAAAACTGCTCTTTTTTGTTGCTAGATTTTGTGACTCCTTGCCACCAATACAGGATCTGTGTTTGGAAAACCTTGACTCTCAGATTTTGGTTGGACAGCATGACTTGAATGCACACGTAAAGTTTGGCTGGGGCAGAACCCCTGTTAGCGCATGGACTGTGACAACATTCTGCAATCGGTCCTCTGTTGGAGCAGGACTGAACAATATTGATGAAGCGTTTCTGCATCTGACCCAGAATTGGATTTTGCGGATACTCTAAATTGCCACATTCTTTTCTTTTCGGAACTATATGTACTGCGTAACAGACATCAGAAGCGTCGGAATCCAATGTCCGAATCCAATCTTGGGATCTGAAGCATTGGTGTTCCTTCAGATGTTTACAAGGTTTGTGACTCAGCCAAGCATCTTGCCACGGCCATCCGACTGACTCTCTGGAGGAGGTGGGCGCAAAATGCCTTCAGACGAGTAATTACCAAGTATCCACGTTTTGATTTGGAGATGCCTTGGGAATTTGGTCCGGTGGAATTCTGCTTGGTTGTCAGAAGTGGTCTATGATATGTAATACTGAATGCCATGTATTTAACTGAAAAATAGTTCTCCTAATCCAACATAAATAGCAGCATATCGACAAGAAAGAGTTCTTGGCTTCTTGTTTGATGGTAAAAATATCATATGAAGCTCAAAAATTGCTCGCTTAGAATGATGTATTTTTAATGCCAAATAAATTAGCTATTGGCAAGGTTTTTATATTTCCTTGCGTATGGTAAAGTAGATGTTCAACTTTCGTTGCAGCAATCAAATCCGCTAAAAAGAGGAGGCCAAAGTGTCCTTCAACAAAAGACATTCCAAGGGCTATCATACGGATCTTGAGCTTTAGATGGTTAGGTCTTCAAAAGATACAAGGGCACCTACTCTAATACTGTTTGTTGCTAAGCTATGCAAAGGGGTGAATTGGATTTTTCAAAAACTTTATCTAATAATGCAATGGAATAAGTGCTTGATAGAAGAATATAAACTTTAGCAGCAAACTAATAAATAAATAATCCGAAGATGAAAGCAAACAATAAATATACAAAATTTATAGTAGTTCGGTGCCAACCCTGTACCTACGTCCACTTTTCAAGACTTTCTTCTTAAAAATTTCACTATAATATTTTGCATATTACAGTCCGATTGTTTTGAACGGGATCACAATCAATCCAGTTGATTTTTCTAAAAAATTAACCAAAATTTACACTGATTGTCTTACTTGGGCTCACAATCAACCCAATTGATTTTTTTAGAAAGTTAACCAAGACCTACACTGATTATTTTACTCAGGTTCCCAATCAACCCAATCGATTTTTCAGGATAATTGACCATAACCTAGATATTTCACAGGTATACTCAAACTTTACAAGCAAGCTGATTTTTACGATGTCAGCAACACCAAAAACCCCACACGAGATTTCCTAATCTTGTGTACTAAACAAAGATAGAAAAATACAAACACAATAGCCTCTGCAAAGGTTGGATTGATACCGTTGAAGCTTAAGTGTGATTGCTTTGAAACTTGGGATCTTGATGAGTAGAATTTAACTTGTTCTCTTTTTTCTTTCTTACTCGCTCTTGATTTTGTAATAGAATTTAGTGATTAGCAGTCGAAGCTCTCTCTCTATGAATGTTTAGAAGCTCACACTTGAAGCGGAAGGAGGCTTTGAATAGTCACTTCTTAGATTGATCCTCAAGATGATGAAGCACAAGAAGTGGTGTTCACTTATATTCCTTTTTCTTTACCCTATCTACTCAATCTTCTTAATCCATCATATTCTCAAATTTAATTTGGAAGTATTTATAACTTGAAAAGTTGTTAGAAAGCAGTTTCTAGCAATTGAGAGTGAATATGATCACTTTGTTTTTGCAGAAAAACTAACCATTACTATTGTCAGGCGCAGACGAGTAGACTCATAATCTTAGCGGTCGACTAGTGAAAAGATTGTTTTTTACTGGTTTCATACCTCATGAATGCTTCATAAAATATTCAGATCAACCCAAGCTAATATATTCAATTAAGAACATACTTTATGAATGCTTTATAAAATATTCAATTGACCCAAGCTAATATGTTCAATTAAGCATATACGCAATGTACTATCTTTCTCTTTTTGACATCATCAAAAAGTTGCATTTTAAAATTTATCAAATATTAAGAGAATTATAGCAACTTCAAATTTGTTCCGATCAATATTTAGGGGATATGACAAGCTTAAAAAAATGATTCATAGCTTTTGACATTCAAAATTAACGTATCAGATTACTTGGAGTTCAAGAGTTTCAAAAATTTCAGACTTAACAATAGTTAACTTTCCCTCTCCCCATTTTTTTGTTCAATTAGAGCTATTTAAGATCAATTTTAGTGTTGCTAAAAACATCAAATATTAGAATTACAATTTGGCTCAATTAAGCACATAATATAACTACCAAATAGCAAGCTTTAGAATAAATTTCATATTTAAATTTCAGATGAGGCTTATTGAAGAAAATTAGGATTATTTTTTATTTCTTTATATGTTTAGCATTCTTTCTCTTCCTTTTTGTAGAAGCCTTTCATTTATGCTATTAAATTTTGTATGATCTCTCCTCCGTAAGTTTTCTTTCTCCCCCTTAATCAATCCTTTTAAAGTTTTGGAATTTGAGAAAAGTTTTCAATGAAGTTTTGAGATGTTTATCTTCTATGCATTGTAGCACATCTTAAGTCATTATAGAATATGGAAAATATATTAGAATATAGGGAACACATATTTTAAAGTATCAGATCATATCCATTTTAAACATATGAGAAGCTTTATAGAACCAAAATCAAATAAGGAGCTAATATTGATGAGTTTCAACAAGTATCAGTGCATTATAATATGTATAAAGGCATTAATTATAAGTATCATAGAATTAAAGCATGTTAGGCATCACAAAAAGTTATATCAAAATCAATCCACTCTACCTACTTTATAAATTCAAATGCATTCATTTACTTTTGAGAATTTATTTTCTTCCCCATTTAGGTTGAATTATGTTTCTTTCAAATAAGTATAGTTATAATCCATTTTTCAACTTTAGAATCATTTATTCATTTTTAGGAATTCCTCTTCTTCCATCTTAAGGTTTTGTTTTTTTAAGATATGCATGATTTAAATTCTAGCTTTTATAATAATTTCAAGTTCAAATTAGAATACCCTAGTATTGATTGATGTTTGATCTAATCAAATTTTAGCTTTGCATATTCAAATTCTTTTAGATCCTTGTTGACCGGTAAATATTGATCGTCTAGGGACCCATATTTTCTTATTTTTATCAGCAGGATTGTCTCTAAGTGAACATGAATGCGACAAATGACCCATTCTTCTAAAGTAATTACATTTTATGAACATGTGACTAGAATTATTAGAATCAGTTACTTCTATAATTAATTTCTTCTCTATATGTGTGGATTTTGAAAGCTTAGTATTTAAATCTTTTACTTTTAATTTCAGATCATTATTTTCCATAGCTAATTGATCTTTTCCTTTTGAAATTAGTTCTTTTGCTTCAGATAATTTGTAGTTTAATATCCTAGGTTCTTTATGTTTCCTTTTTAATTGTTTTGACTAAAAAAAAAAAAAGAGATCTTCAAAAGTATTCTGCAATTTATCTAAAGTAAAATCAGAATAGGATGCGGGTTTTATCTTATCTCTTTGTGCCATAAAGCACAAATTATTTATTTTTGTTTTTTTTTCTTTGGAGCTACTTCTTTTTCTTGGTTGGCTCCCCCTTAGGCAAAGATTTTTTTCTCCTATTTTTTTTTCTTTTCTTTGTTCAGCTCTCCCTCAGCTGAAGCTTTACTTCTTCCTTCTAGCTTCTTCTTCTTCATCATCTTCAAGAAATTCTTGAATTTTTTAGTGATTAAGGATAGATCGTCAGTACCAAATTTCACAAGTGTTGTGCTAGCTTCCTGATTGAAGGATTTGAAAGCTAAGATTCTCTTCCCTTCATTGTTATCATCTTTTTGGTTCATGATGCTTAGCTCATGGGTCACAAGAAAACCCAAGAGCTCCTCCAAGGATAGCTCGTTTAGATTTCCCGTTTAGATTTCTTGTCTCTTGAATAGCTATTACTTTCGCTTTTCAAGATCTAGACAAAGATCTAAAAATCTTCCATTAGTATATAATTTTTTTAAAGTTTTCAAATCATTAATAATATTTAAAAATCTTAAAAATAGATTCATAAGATTGCATTTTAAACAATTCATAATTTTGTGTTAGCATATTAATTTTTTATTCTTTCATATTATTGGTTCTTTCATAAATTATTTCAAATTTTTTTAGCAGAACATGTGCAAATTTTATTAAATTTATTTTTATTAAAAGCGCAATAGAACACATTCATTACTTTGGCATTTAGTTGAGCTAATTTCTTTTCATTATTTTACCATTCACTTTTATGTTTGGAAAACTGAATTCTACTTATGTTTTTAGTGAGTATGTGTGAGCCAAATACTATGATATTCCATAAATTATAGTTTTATGCTTGAATAAAATTTTGTATTCTAGCCTTCCAATAAGTATAATCAAATCTAATAAAAAGAAAAATCCTAATGAAGAAGTGTCATTCAGCGAAAGATATTCCAAAGACTACCATATAGATCTAAAGCTTTAGACAGGTCTTTACAAGATACAAGAGCGCACTTGTTGCCGAGCAATGTAGCCCAAGAGGAACGATGAATTGAGTTTTTCAAAAATTTTACCTAACAATGAAACAAAATAAGTACTTGATAGAAGAATATAAATTTTACCAGCAAATTAATAAGTAAATAAGCCCAAGATGAAAGCAAATAAATCAAGCAATACAAACAAGATTTATAGTAGTTTGGTACCTAACCCTACACCTACATCCACTCCCCAAGACTTCATTCTTAAAAATTTCACTATAATCTAACATTGGAGAGACAAAACTAGTCGTTGAGAGTACATTTGATTTCGCAAAAAAACTAATTATCACTATTATCATATCACCAGTTGACTCGTGATATTTAAGAATCAAATCGACTCATAAAAGGGGTGTCTTGACTACCTTCTATTTTCTGTCTGTGGCCATTTAGAGGTCGACTCATTTGTGCTGGGTTGACTCATGATCTTCAGAAGCCGACTCGATATATCCTGGGACTCAACTACAGAAACCTCTAAAACTCTTCAAAAGACTTCTCCATGCTTCTCTAACTTTTTAACCTCACTGAGTTTTATATAAAACAAATTTAACTTTTCTAAAAACACAAAATCATTAGTATTATACTCAAATATTTTGTACTCATCAAAATCAATCCATCAGGTAATACTAATAAACTCAATCCTAAAGACAATTGTTGTTGACAAAATACATGCATTAAATTACACAGTTCCAACAAGTTCAGAGTGTGCTTCATACTTTGGCTAAGCGATGAATCTCAAAAGAGTCAAAAAAAAAAAAAAAGGCAATTTAAGTCCAGTAAAGTAAGAGAACAAAGAGATGCTTGCCCCAACAAAAATGTGAAGAAAAAAATGATAATTACATCCCTATGAATGCAAAACAAACTTTGCAATAGCAAAAGTATCAGGCTTCTATCTTGTCCTCCCTCTTAACTCAAAGAGCAAGCTAAAGTGGCATTGCACATCCAGATCATTCCAGGGAGCCATATCACAACTTGAGTTGGTTCCTAGACATTAAAACACTTCAATTAGAAACAAATAAACCTGATAATAACAATTGAATGGGAATAATCATTTCCTAGTAATGAATAACAAAAGTTCCTAATTTTCCCAACTCGAGATTATGTTCATTGGAAAGATTGCTTTTGCAGTGAGTAGGCCAACAGTCTGTGTCGTGGAAAGCAGAAGAAAAAGTAACAAATTGATCTACCAGCTAAAAGAGGATGTGTCCACAAATTTCTACATTGGATCTTAGTAGTAAAGTCAATAAAAAGTTTAAAGAGAAAAGTACAATGTTTCAAATTCACTCTTCAGATGAGCAATTAGTGAATTATTGATGCCAAAATCTGATGTCAGAGAAGATTGTTGCATTATCTTTTAAATGATTGGGCTCTATATGAAGATTCTCCATGTCTTGAAATAGATATTCTAGCATAGCCCAGAACCTGTGTTTATGCATTAGCAATTTCCGCTGATCAGGCCCTTTGCATTATTGTTAAAAATTGTTGAGATTATTTGCAAATGATTGGTAGAAAGTAACAGGTCATTGAGAAAGTGAGAATTCAATCCAATTTTCACAAACTAGGTCAAGTTACCAAATCTACACACCCTTTGGGATATTCAATCTTGTGCCTGCCCTAATTCCTTGCTGTTGTCGTAATCACAGAGAGAACATATATGAGATCAGGCTCCTGAGGAATGATAGAATTGCAAATTGTAGGAGACAATAGGTTGCTTTAAAATAAAACATTGATTTCTTTTTTGGGGAAAAACCAAGAGAACCATACATGAAAGCTTATAGTTGTGAGAAAAGCAATATTAAGATGTCTTCACATAGCAACCCATCTGAAAATGCGATCTCTGAATTGTTAACCAGTTTGAACTTTTGCAATGGAAAATCTTCAGGGACTGATCCTTACGTCAACCTACAGAACCCAGGTTTTACAGTATCTCTTGGGTGATCCATCATAGAAATTTTTCAAGACCTTGACACATACTAATAATGTTTTGACTTCTAACTCATGCCTAAATTTCCGTCAATGCCAAAAAAAAATAAAAGTCCACATGGGCACTAATAAATACTCTTATCCTCCCATGATTCTAGGATCAGTCAAGCAAGTGACAACTCAAGTCCAGCTACCGCAATAAACACTGTCAAATTTTTTGTGCCTCCGATGATTCTAGGATCGATCAAGCAAGTGACAACTCAAGTTCAGCTACCGCAATAAACACTGCCAGATTTTTGTGCCTCCCATGATTCTAGGATCAGTTTTTTATTTTTGTAAATATTGCCATTTATTCCATAACAAGTGATCATCCACCAAACTCAAACATGTCGAGGAATAGCAAATTACAATCCTAAGAAACTGTTCCCATAAAACGTGGTGATCAAGTTTTTCTTTACCAAGCTATCACCATGATTTTGTGTTTTTCTCAGGAAATAATCATGTAACTGCGCAATTGCTTCATGTTTTTCTGTACTTTTATAAGATAAGAATACAAGGTTATAAATTATGCAGGAAAAAAAGCCACTGCGCTGGTCACTGGAAGGCAATTTTAAGTGAGTGTTTTGAATTCTGTATGTTTTGCTGTAGAGAACTCCATTTCATCAAGCTTTCAAGTGAAAAAATATATGGTGTTGAATAATCTAAATCCAAAAGAAGAGCATATATACAGCTGTATGCAAGTACATATGGATGAGATTGACTGCGTAAATTACATCTGATTGTAATTTCAACAATAGCCATCTCCATGGCTACTGCAGGTATGCTTCGCAGAAGTGGATTCGTCCAAACCATCTAAACGCCTTGATTGTCTAATTTTCTTTTTTATACTTTAGAATCTTATTTCATTAATTAATTCTCCCCCCACCCTGCAAAAAAAAAAAAAACTGCATGAAAAATATATCTGCAAAACAAAAAGATAGCTCCTAAAATAGAGATTGAAAGAAGAAAAAAATTATTGCCTGGCCGAGACATGCAAGTTTAATACAGAGATTTGATACAGGGCAAGTCATGTAAGTGCAATCAATTTGCCACAGTTTGATCATCTTGTATTATCAAACTGCAATATGTAGAAAGCTGATTCTATATAATTATGATTTGGGTCATTCTTAATGGTAAAATCAAGAGCATAGTCATCATATTGGCACAGATGAATTCCAGATACCCATCAAATACCACAACAATGACACGTGTTGTCCGAATAATTGATACAGATTAGTGCTGATGTTTTAAAATTTGCTACTTGCACATTATTGTTACTGTTGATGATTTGATCTATTCAAGTTTTTGTCATGTACAGAACTGTCACTTGATCTGTTTTCTGAATTAGTTCAGTCCCATTTTCACGGTTGGTAACATGCATTTTCATGGCCAACAATGCATGCGCAAACTATATTGAGAAGAGTCATATACAAGGGGCATCCTGATTGGCTTTGTGGCCTGACCAACCATCACATCTTTACAGGGGTCGTGGATGAGACATCCAGATTGAGTTTTCAGCTCATGGGCCGTATTTCTCCTCTTTATTCATCTCTCTTCATTTTCTTTATTCGCCTTCAACCTTTTTCCCTAGGCCCCTATCAATTCTCTACTTTTCTCTTGTTTTGCAGGGATTTGTCACAATTTTCAGTGATCTCAATGGTTGAAAATCAGAATTATACCCTATAAAGACTTACACGTTAGATTTCTGATTCTATATTTGCAGGCTTGAGTCACATCAATTCTATCTAATCTTTGATAATTAGTACTTTCAATATTTTGACGAAAAAGACAAAAAGAGCAACATTTAAACTTTTGGCTGCAGGGATTTGCAGCAAACATTTGTATTGTAAGATCATATCATAAAGAAAAACCTGGTTTACGCCATTCTCAACCTTAGAACAGCTTTAAGTTCCAATTTCCTAAAAAACGCAGACTTCTTCATGCCATTGATACCCTGTGGTAGCATATATTGCAAATATTAACAATAAAAATCATGCATCAAGTTGTAAGCAAAAAGCCATAGATGAATGAAAACAACAAATGTATAAAGTCAAATTTCCAAACCATGCTTGACGACATCTCACAGCCTCTTGACGGACAGCCCTTTTCTGATCATCAAGAGCTTTTGATACAGCCCGTAGGACCTTAAAAAAAGTATTGGAGACATGTATATTATCAATTTTCATAGAAAAAGAAAAGAATATGTATGTATATATGCATGTAGCATGAATTAACACCTACAAACATGGTCTGACAAATGAAACAATAGCACGTAATATGAATAATCAAACCAACCTGAGGCCTCATGGGATAGATCCTTGCATGAGGAAGGCCTGACATGGCTACAAGACATTGAATTGCCGTCTCCCGAACAAGCTAAGACAATAAAAAGGAGTTCAGACAATTCAGCTAAAACAATGGAGCAAGTTAAAAAGAAAGTAGTGCAACAAGAAAAGGATCTAATATGCCTCATCCTATAGCAAAAAAACTAAAAGGAAGAGTTTTGAGTAGTTTAATTCTATGCAAATAAAGGATTCCATACAGCATCCTCAAAAATTTAGCCAAGAAAATCCATAAAGTTTTTCATGCGTGCATGTGCTGGGTTTGAGTGGTAGGAAGGTTCAAGCAACATAAGTAAAAGGAAAAATAGAACTATTTGAAAATTTGAAATATTTGTAAAATATTTTGTCCTTATGAAACTGGCCTGCAAGATTATAAAATAATCAGTGTCAGAGTCACAGTTTACATCTTCAACTTAAAATTCCAAGGAATTGAATGATTGTCGAAGCTTACAAACTCTGGTGATCACAAGCATTTATGACATCGTTTTCAGAAGATTGACGAGTACATGGCAGTCCAAAAAAAATTATAAACCCCCCACCATCCCCTCCGGGGCCAAGTTTCCTTTTATCTGAAGACATCGCAATGCATCACTATGTTTCATAGAAGTCTTAAAATCACAATGTTAAACATCTTGTTTTATCAATGAAACCAGAAAAACTAAAAATGATCCACAACAAAAGAAAAAACAGAAATATGCGTATTGTCATCTCATTCCTCCATAGGAAGAAGGGTCAAACAGGTTTCCATGGCACTTACAGCCAAGCAAGAAACTGATAACAAATAGTGCCACAAGAGAAAATATGTGATATTAAGTGGTATAGTGTTGATGGTAATCAGAACATGTTTGCCCTACAGGAAAAGAGTAGGGATTCATTTTCAAAAACAAAAATATATTAAATACAGAGTAGACAATAATATCATATGTTATAAATTCATAAGTTTAAAGACAAGATATTACCATCATATGGGGATAGAAAATCAGTCTGATGAGGTGACTTATAACGGTATTGATGTTCTCTATGATGGCTTCTTTTCCTGTATTCACATGCAAAAACAACACAAAGATCACAAGAAAACTAAGTGATAATTACATGCAAGTAGCAGTACCAAGAACCAAAGTAACTATTTGAGAATATGATTCATTGCTCAGATCTACAAAAACTCTCTCTAGTAATTTTATATTTGATAATTTATAAAGAAATCCATGTTTTTGTTTGATCAAACTACTGGTGATTTACCAAATCAATAATGACAAACACCATTGTTCCGTGTCCTAAACTAAATACTTGTTCTTCATTACTGATGGCATAAAATGGCATTCAAGATATGCAGTCATTAGGGCGTTCGCCTCATGTGATCATCTACAGCTTTTTCCTGTTAATTTCAGGAACCATAGCTATGCTAGTCTTTCCATAAAAAAATAATAACTGTTATGTCAAGTCAAATGGAATTTGATCAGAACCTGCCATTGCAGGTCGAGGGGAGTGCCTTGTCACAAATGGGGAGTGGAAATATAAGTAAAAAATATATAGACGATCAACAACGATATATTGACAAGCAAGTAGTAAAAACACACTTTACAGTCTTAAAAGATAGTCTGATCGACGTCGGAGTCCTGAACATTGTTTAAAGCAGTACAAGAAAAATGCAGCAATGTGTTCCAATATGTTAAGAATTTCAATAAACAATCTGGTTTATGATCTACTAAAACCTAGGTCTCTCATTCCATCATTAGGCTAATTTTCTTCATGTAGCATTCAGTTCAGACAGATGACTGTCAAATTCCTCAAAACTTCCACTTGTTGTGTGTACATTGGGGGTCTCTTGCTTTTACCCAAGCAGTCCCGATTACCAAGCTTAGCTTTAAATTTGCCTCACCAATATTTATTAGAGAAACCCCTTTGATTTTTTGATGTCTTATTTAATACAGGGGGTAGTAGATAGATGTACAAATCAAATATAGAGGCCCCACAAAAAACATGGTTTCAGATTTCCTCTCTTTCAAGATCAGACTTGTTGAGCATTTAGCAAGTAATTCACAATCACGTTTGTTATGAGAGTGCCAGATACTGTAGGCTCAGTGCGACTCATCTGCAGAGCAACCAAAGTTGCCGAAATAACCACTGGCCCATGTATGGTAGCATACATGTAACAGAAAATAAATTACAGAAACATAGGTATGCATACATATACGTAATGTACAAATCTAGCCACTGGCCCATGTATGCACCCACACAAACATGAAGAAATCTAGAAGTGTCTGGATTTATGAGATATCAAATTTAACATTATTGCTTTCTGCCTAAAGATATATCACCCTTTTTATTTTCATTATTAAGTTTTTTTGAGAATAGGATCTGGTTTGAACGTGGGAACTCTCACTTGGAGTGGAAGGTACTAACCAGCTGAGCTAACAGCTGTTGGTAAGATGTGTCACAGCTTAAACAGCCACTGATAACCATAATACAAGAATGTGCTAGACTAATCTCACCATTATCATCCATCAGGATCCCAGATAGGACCAGCAGCAGGCTGTATATTAGATCTTTATTCAGAACATCCTCACTCAACATGGCAAAGCTATCCATTAATGAGGGTACGATCTGCAAAAAGATGAATGAAAAGGGAATAACGAAATATTAGATAAATTTGTTATAAGAAAATCAAAGTTTTTGGTTTCCAAAGCAAACCTTCTTCGCTTCAGCAACCACTGCAGCTAGTGGAGCATCTGATATAACATGCGCAAAAGCTCGACACAATGCCACTCTGAAATTATGTTTCAGTTCAAGTAATTTCATTCCAACACTGGACAACTCATTGAGAATACAAGATTTTGTGTCCATGTAAAAGGATCAACATTCCATGGCTTACTTGAAAGAAAACGAAAAATGTAATAGTCATGTCAGGCTATCAATAATGTGATTTTTTTTTCCTGAGTAAGTTAATCAAACTTCTAAAGAATAAATGATGCAGTCCAAAAGCAACTGGAATATTTTGTTCTTTGTTGTAGAAAACCAGAAGCAGATTTAATGGTATTTGCAATAAAAAAAATGAGTTTCCATTGCTTCTGGAGTAACAGAGTTGGGATTTTTAACCAATATTATCCTAGCCAATAGCTAGATCATCCATATAAGCATGTAGCGAAGAGGATAATTGAACCAAATAACATTCTCTCACTTCTTATTTTCCTTTTTCTAATGTTAATGAATAGCTAATAGAGTAATAGTATCCATCATGACCCAAAGGTTCGCCGTACCGTTGTGTACCGTACTATACCGGTACTGAACTGAGATTTGGTACAGAAGGCATTATGCGTTGAGCCGATCCCCGTATCAGGTGAATCGACATTTTATTAGGATGTAAGTATAGAGACCGGTACCGAGACAACAAATTTTGCTTCAAACTAAGGCTCGCCATCTCGCTATTATATTGGTACCATGCTGCTGCAATGTTGATACGCCCGGTATGGGGGATGGTTCGGCATATTGAGACTAGGTACTCCTCCCATACTAAGTCTACTCTCAGTACCGGTATGGTACGATATGCTTGGTATGGGATACTACACATCAATATGGCAAACCTTGCTCCAAACAAAAAAAAATCAACTTGCCAATCATTAGCTACAGCTCTGCTTTTAGTCCAATCAGCTCCAGTAAAGAACATCTAAAGACTTATTTAGTCTGGGACTATGGTGATAGAAAGCAGAAAAATCTATCTGACATAATTGGCTCCAGTCACAAGCAATGAGACAAAATATTTTGAAACCCAAAAATGGTGGCATGTCTATAATTTATGAACGTATATGTATAGACATGTACATACCAAAAAAATGGTCTCATTAATAGACAACTCGGTATAATAGTTTAATAGTTTTCTAGAATTTATCCCCTCAAGAAAAATGCCAAGATTTAACATGGAACACGATATCATGGATTCACATCTAGAAGTGTCATCCAGTGTCGAAGGGTCTAACACATACATATTTAAATTCTCCTGCAACATGGTTAGTATTCTCATAGTCTGATCAGAACCTACCAACACAACTTAACTTACCAATGGCCAACCTAAGAAGCATATGAAATGTGCTATTCTCACTATGTTTTTGTAAGGTTCTAATTTTAATGCTCAAGGGTCTTACCATACAAAAAACGCTACCGATCATGAAGCATTAAAGACATGCATGATCAAATTTTTATTTCTTAAAAAAAACTGTATCCAGTTTTCACATCTGAAACTGAAGAATAGAGAGATCTAAACATAAGTGATCTTAAAGAATACCAGCATCACCTTTTACTATATTTGTCATACTATATTTGTCATACACCTATGTATTAGTCCATGCAACACTGGCCACATTCAAATTAATCTATTATATGCCGTAAATTGTTTTTCATGCCACATTTTGAACAACTTGAATTGACCAATATAGATTAACTCATATAAAATAGAAGAATAACTAAACTTTAACCCCATTAACAATCACAAGAAACATAACTAATATATCTACCGAAAATGAATTCAAAAGATCCAGAAACAAAAAATAAATAAATAGATAGATGAAGAGTTAGTGAAAAGGCTGATAATACCTCATACTCAACAAGCGAGATTGTTTGATTGATGAGAGCAGGACAGGCATCATGCTTGAGAAGAAACGTTGTTTATAAAGTGGTCTTATCGTTGCATGGAATTTTTTATTCAAGCAAACTTCTGAATCACTCAGAATTACATGGAATGCATCTGCGGCAGATGTTGCTAGAGAAGTATGCACATCCAGCCCATCACCACTTCCAGATACATCAGAGTGTAATTCCTTATATGGATTTGAAAGCAAATATTTTAACAAAAGCATTGCTATTTCCTTTACTTTTTCATGACCTCTCATAAGCAGACCTTTTCCAATCCATGCTAGTCCAACCACTGCATTATTTTGAAAAGAACTGTTCTTGTTTAAGAGACATAAACAACTAAGCATTCTCTCACCATTGTTCAAAAGATCAGACTTTCCCAAATTACTACTGCTTTGGATACTCAATAAACTCCTCTCAAGAATCATTTCAATTGCTTCATCCAATGTATAAGCACTTGACACTTCTGATTTATCAATATTTACATGCCATTTGTTAACCATAGAAGCCAATGCTTGAGCTGCTGGCAGATGTCCTTTAAGTAGGAAAGTCGTAAGCATATTCGACAACAATTTTACATCTGGCAGAGGTGTTTGTGGAAGAAGCGCCATCACTACTGATGCAAAGAGAGATACAATCCATTCATCTCTCCATGACAGGTTAACTAAATCTGGAGTTAACTGTAACCCTTCTAACTTGGATGGAGAAAATGACAATGACTCCTCTGAAAGAAAGGTCGTAGATAAAAGAACACTATAGGCTTTCCGCACTATCAAGGATTGACTTTCCTCAACACAACCCCAAACTAGAAGCTTCATTGTCATCATTACTCTATCAAGAAGATCCTGAAATTAAAGTATATCAATATTTTTTTGCCACATAAGTATATGTTGGTTCTCATGTTGGCCACATGGAAGTCAGATTTACTACTGAATAAAATATGGCAAATTTTGATATCTTCAACAGCTTAAGGCTGACAACAGACAGCTGGGATAAGCTGGTTAAAAGTGAAAACAACTAGGAAATCAAAGCTATCCCAGCTACATATTGTGCCAGAAGGATTAACCTAAAAACAGATGCAAGTAAAATAGGTAAAACTAGCACCAGTTACCTTAAGTTTTACATCTTTGTCAAAAATAGTGATGCTTTCCATTTGGTCCCAGATACATAGAGCAAACCGCATTGCAACTTCATCAAAATTACCAGAAGTGTAGCACCTGATCACATGCAGACAGGGTTATATCAACATATCAACTCCCTGAAGTTCTAAAGAATTCTTACATGAGATAGTATTTAAATGTAATCACAAGGGTACTACTTTCTTGATGACAAAACCATACAGGTATTACCGGAACTGCAAACACAGATATATGTATATCCAAGCATGCATGTATATACATGAAGGACAAGTCAGTGCTCAATGAAGTCCTCATAATTTCGCCACGTGTGAGATAGTTATTGAATTTATGGAATGTCAAAAGAGGATGTAAAAAGAAAAAATCATACCGGACTGGTGAGACACTTGATCAAAACAAGAAATCTTACCGGAAAGAGAATTATCAAAATATAAAACTATAAGATTCGGGATAATTAAGACTTTGAGAGACATGAGGTCAAATTAACATACCTATTCACAGCAAAGGCAAATTAGTCTAAAGAGAAAGTAAAGATAAAGAGAATTAAAGAGATTGTTGAGGTTTACAAAGCTTGGTAACTGCTTGCCTCTTTTTTCTTCCATATTCTTTGTGTTGTTATAAAGAGATCCTTTTTTTATTCCACATGAGGTCAAATTTATATTAGACAATACGAACAGGTTATAGGTAGCTATTAATCTAAGATAATTTGAAGGAATGAGACTTCTCAAATAAGTACATAAGAGGAGTAGAATAGATGAATAGATGTTAAAAGTTTACTGGTTGAGGTACCAAAACAATACATGGATCAATAGTAGATATGGCCCTTCTGGTGGCCTCTGAAACCCGCAATAAGAAAATCAATTGTACTTTAACATTTACTAAAGATTTTATCAAATTTAAATCCGGATGACTTCAGATTCCAAAACTCTTTGTTTCTTAGTTGCTAGAAGCCAGATAAAGTGCAGAAGAAGATTTGGGGTCATGTGCAAAAAAAAGAGAGTAGATCTCCCAGAAGTGCTTAGAAAGAATGTGTAGGAGTGAATTTCTAGCGGAATTATGAAGTGGACATTGCTCCGAAGAAGTTCCAAGCTAGCATAGAGTTTGTTCAGCAGATATAATTCAAATGGGTGGCAAATTTTCAAAACTGAATGGTAAAACTGATGAGGGGAGGACTTCAACTTAAATATCTAGAGGAATTAAGAAAGTCAAATCAACAAATGTTTAGCTGCAGATAGAAATGAGTACCAAAATATGAGGCTAAGGGTAAGACTCAATTAGATGGGGCCACTAGCCAGCAACAGTGCTTATTAAATAGCCAGTATTGAAAACATATATGCAATCAGCTGCAAGAAGAGGCAAAAGGCTTCAGATGGGCCTAACATGGACTTCATCTTATAATGAAAATATATCTGCTCTTATAGCTGGCGAATTAAATTTGCATGTTTTTGGGGGATGGGGGTGGAGGGTGGAATTTGATTTGCTTTTTGTGGACCTATGGGAACCTAAAGGATCACAACCTAAACTTAATATTTGCTCATAATCATTCTATGTTGGAATCCTAACTGGACTGACAGAGAGTAACACTGGGCAAACTATTTGAGGGGGAGCTGCCTGCACCAGTGATGATGATTGGTTGGGTTGAATGGCGGAATTTTCTCTTTTCTTTTTTGGTGGGGGGTAGTCAGTGGAAAAGAGGTCATATATGCGGCTAAATAAAGGGCGGCTGATGGAATTTTATAATAATTACCAAACTCGCCTTGAACTTATTTTGATTTGGCTTCTTGTTTTGAAGACTACTGAAATCAAAATCCCGCATAGGGTGTAATTAAATGTTGTAAACTTGTATTATAAATGGTCGTCAATTTTTTCTTCTTAAGATTGTAGATGGAAATTCCATATAGCATATGATGTTTCAAAGATGACTATAATTACACAGAAATGTTCTATCCATTTCCCAAAACTAAGTATATGAAACCATGCATCTGAAGAGATGCTTTATGGAAATTCTTAAATCATGTAGGACATAATAGAGGATATATTAATTTCATACCACGCAAGCACCCGATTGGAGTAGCACTCAAGCAGAGGAACTAAAATCTCAGCAGCTTCAAGACATCCTTCAACCTAAATGAGAAGCATCAGTGAGTTTCTCTTCTGCCCTTTGGAGAAAGGCATTTAAAGATCACTAAAAGATACGCCTGTACAACTTACACAGACAGCTAAAAATTTGGAAAGAATAGCTTCTTCAAGCAATCTAATTACTCTTGACATGTAATCTACCCCAATAGTACCAATTTCAGAAATTGCATCCAGTTTTAGTGCAAGAGGCATGGTAGAATCATCATGTTGAAACAAAGAAACAATCCTTTCAACAACAATTCTGTTAAAGCTTATTCCTCTATAAGAATCATGATGCTTTTCAATAAATGAACCAATTTCGATCAATGCTTTCACCGATAATTTCCACAAGAATGTGTCTTCAAACCTTTCAGTGACCATTGACACGAGGATCACCAAGATATATTCATAAACATCCTCAGATATAGGCAAGTAGCATCCTGGAAACATTGCAAGTACCTGCAAGCCCTTTACTAAAAAAAGGAAAAAGAAAAAAAGACAAAACGCAACACGTATTATGATACAGAACAAATGTACCTGATTACACCACTATATAAGCAAAGAACGGCATAAATTGCACCCAAGCATCGTTCTGTAGCCATGAATTAGAACTAAATCACCAAAAAACCATAGCAGGAAAACCTCGTTTTTTCATTGTGCTGCCATGAACCCCAAATTTTTTAATTCTGTTGACCAGTACAAAGAGGAGGGTCAAAGCAATTATGAACTGAACTTTTTAAATCATGATAACTGATTTAGTATTTCCATTGCTCCAGTTAATAATGATAAAGTTCAGCATTTATATAAGGGCATATAGGAGCATAACCTATGGCGACTGTTCATATGTTACAGCATGTTCATCATCTATTTCTTCATTTCACTTGTATGAATTCAAGAACATGCCATTTTCCAATTAATAATTTTTGTTTCAAAGGATTGATTAGTTGTATCACATGGAGAGACCTGCTGTACAATTGACATAAAACGTGACGTGATTCGTTATTTGTTTTTGGTGTAACATGTCAGAAGTCAGAAAACTCAAATTAAGCTGCGTTACAAAATCGCGTAGCTTACCAAGTTAAATTTTCAGCAAAAATATATAAAATCTTGATTAATGTGGCTTGAAAAGCAACTTGATATACCCTTACTTAAGGAGAACTTGGTGCTCTAAACAAAATAACATCTAAAGAGAAGTATGACATCTCTGGAAGAAAACTGCAATATCATCAATTTCAAAAGCATGCAAGCATATCATATACAAAATCAAGCCTACACCATAAAGGTCACAGATGAATAGGACATGTTCTTTCAGAAATTCTGTATATGGATACAAGCTTAAGCAAGCTGATCATCATACATATGATCAACCACTAAGAAATCCTTGAAGGTGTTATTGAAGCACGACCAACAATGAAAAGAAGATAGTTTTTACAAGCTTTTTATCTTCATGAAGCATGTACTGAAGTAAAGGATAGAACAAAAGAAAGTAAAAGTTTTACCCTCATAAATGGCATGTTCATGTCCAGTGTTGTTACTCACAAGTTCAGAGCTTCCAACCGCCACCAGGGCTGATCCAAGAGCATGAACTAATGGACCAGAGAAATGTTGAAGCATGGACCACCAGGTGTCTTGCACTGTAGTAACTTGAGGTGAGAAGTCTTGAGAAGTCAATGTCAATTCCCTACATGAAGCAAGGAGTTGAATGCAGAGATAAAGCGCTCCAAAATTCAAGCTACTAGTTCTATTTTTTGTATTGCAACCATAAGATGAGCTGCTAGCAGAAACTTCCAAAATATTCATCAAGCGAGGAAAAAATTTCTGAAACACTCTTGTGCAGCCAGACATGGAGGCTTTTGATGAGACTGATAAGATATTTCCAACAGCACTCAGTTGGCGCCAGCTTTCAATGGATATGCCTGTACAAGCCCCTTCATTGCTGACAAGCCCAAACTTCATTTCAATATCTTCATCTTCAACAATCAAACTCAAAATAGGATCTTTCTCTAGAGAGTCTAAATGCAAAATAGCTGTTTGCAGACAAATTAGAGCTTCTTTTGCAATTTGATTTTCCTCAGATTCCGTATTTCCAGCTGCTTCTGAAGTCGAAGATAGAGTTTTGTGTGGCGAATGGTTAAAGATCGCATCTTTTAAATTAGACCAAATAGCTCCAGCATGCTTGATCATTCTATCAGTTCCATAGTGCTGTATGCAATTGTTAAGATACTTCAAAGAATCGAGCTGTAAACATTTGAACTCATCAAATTATATACTGGGCCATTAGCTCAAAATTACATAATACAAAAGGGAATTTATTGAGATCAGTTAACATCATGAATTATAAAATAATATTACAAACCTTAGCTAATGGAAGAGAGGAGGAAAGTTTCTCAAGCAGCAGCGGGATTGCAAATGGCTCAAAAAATGGAGTTGAACAGAAGGCATGCTGCAACATACACAGACGGATAAAACACAAAGGAAAGTTGCCTATAAGCAAACCTTAATATTAGAAACACAAAACTTATGGCGACCGCGAACAATCTTAAAGTATAAATAGCATGCCCAAAGCAGGGAGCAAATTTTAAAATAATTGCAACTCATAGCAAAGCATTTTGGTTTCTCTACTGCTCCCAGTCATTAAATTTGAAGTGAATATATTCATGGTATGCTATACCGGTCGGTACCGGGCGTACCGTATCCATACCGATGGGTACCAGTATCGGTACGTTTGGCATACCGCGTACCATACCTTACTGACACTCGATATGCCTATACTAGTGCGGCACCGGTATGGGGTTCGGTACCGGTACGGTGAACCTTCAATACATTAATCGTAGAAGTAGAATACAAGGAATAACATATTCATTTTGGTAGTAAGACAAATATTAATATTTTACCATGATATGGTTCCACAGACTATGTACTTGCTTAATTAAATTTGTAAATAAGCACAGAGATGGCAACCATCATAATATCCAACTTTGCTTCTCTCTTAATCATCAATATAGAAAAGTCATATTCCCGGTAGGCAGCACAGGCAAGTACCTAATGCTTTGTTTTAAATGGCAAACAAGTAAAAGGTTATGATATGGGTCATTAAAGAAGCCTTCTCATATGAAGTTCAGTGGTAGAAATAAAACTAGTCACCACAGCATGCCAGCCAGTTGAGTTGGTAAAGTCATTGGGTGTTTAATATCAATACTGGGGTTTGATCCCACCCTCACCCTGATTTCGTTCAGGCTTCCTCCCATCCTCTCAGGAAAAAAAAACACAAAATAATCACCAATGACAATAAAAATTAGGCACAAAAAGAGACTCAGATCTCTTAGAAAACTTGCTCCAGATTGTCAGTGTGGACCTTTTTACCCATTTCATATGTTGGATACTTATGTGCCCCAAAAGGTAGAGTGCTTTAATTGGAGCCACGACATGCATCATGCTTAAAATGGATAACCTCCTAGAATGCAATCCAAAAATGATAATAAAGCAACACCTTCAATAATGCATGAAACTCCAGCTCTCTCTCTAGAAACACTAACACAAAACCAAACTAGGTGGCACCACCATTTTGGAATGGGTCAGCCTCAATCATAAATTAGCTCCATTGGGAAGATGCACCCAGTCTAGAGGATGTTAATAGAGGTGCCACAAGATAACTTGTTCTGCTTTGTCTGCCAACTCTTCCCCCTTTGGAGCAAAACTTTAAAAAGGGACAAGGCCTGTTAAAAAAAATATGCATACCTTGGCAAGAAGCCAGTTCAATTATTTTTGTGTACTTTCATCTGCTCAAGCGATATTATTAAATATTATTATTTTCTAAAATATTAAGTAAACTGAAATACATCAGTTACTTGTCTGTAGGTTCAGTTCTTATGTCAAATCAAAATTTAAAGGCCTTATCTTTGCCAGATTCAATTTTGTCAAGAGATATGCTAATCAGAGGTAGTACATTACATGAGTTCCAACTCAAAGACTGAAAAGTCCAAAAAACTAAGGTAAAATAGAATAACAGCTATAGGTCTCCTCAAAAGAGAACTTGGAAATTGAAGACCTCCAAAAAGGGTTTAAATAGCAATCACAGTCTAAGCAATTTGGGCACTTTTGTGTCGCAAAGTATTCATAATTTATCCACAAAGAAATTAGACATACAACTAAACAACTTATTTACTCAGAACAAAATGAAGAATTTATAACCCTTATAGCAAGGAAGTCCTTGAACCACCTATATAGAATAAACAACCTTGGCACAAACCAGCATAAGAGCTTTTAAAACAGTAGCAGGCATAGATCCAAAGTCAGAACAATTAATTCTAAAGAGAATAAGAAGAACAACTGCCTGAAGGCTTCTGCTAGGACTGACTTATAATAGCAGCAAAAATATAAGACAGATATAGATGGTACAGTTTATGGATGAAAAGAGACAAAAGAAGCTTTGGCTGAGGATGAATCTCATCAGACAGGAAGATAAGAGATAAACAACCATAATACACTACCTAAAAGGCCAAACAAGTTGGTCATGAGAGGAGGCAAGTCAGCAGCAGAGAAAACCACAAGAGGATGCGAGAATGCAGTCATCCACTGTAGAAAAAGAAACTGCCTTTTCTTTAGAAAGCAAAAAAGAAAGAAGATATTCTTAAGGCATGGATCAACTATTCCATGGCAGGGGTTAAGAAAATTTGTACACAACCTCACATCAAACTCAAAAAGCCGTGCGCACACAGAGAGAGAGAGAGAGAGAGAGAGAGTTACAGCAGAGGTGTCACCAAGTGAACCTGTGAATTAGAAGAAACAGAAGAGATAGACAAGCCAAATAGAGAGCAACTGGAGGAGAGCATTTTCTATCAATTTCTGTAGATGGATTATAGATATCATCGATAAATGATTGCAAACACAAAAAGTTTGGGATGATAAAGTAATTCAACATGAAGATAATGTACAACAGTGCCAACAATGCTGCATGGATCATAAGTAGGGTGATATCAAGGATCTATGCACATGAATATAAGTGTAATTACCATATTGAAGGGATATGATATGAAGCTAAATATATACATCTGCCGAAGAGGCACATATGAATTATTTAACAATAAATCACCAATTTAGATGGTATAGGCATGTGCAACAAAATCATGATGATGTCCTTGCACCAAGAGGGCCTTGGATTAATATAGGGTGTAACTCTCAATTCACAAAGTGTCTGAAAGAGGATCGTACTCCGGTTGTGATTCCCTTTTTCTTAGGAGGAAGAGGGAGGGAGGGAGAGGGGGGGGGAGCAGTTACAGCAACAATACATATATACACTAAAACATCACCCTGACTTTTAAACAAAAATACATGTCATCATGTAATTCGCAAAGTGTTGTTTCTAGAATTAAAAATTTGACTTGCAACTACTAAACCAATTTTCAAGTTTTTATTAAATCCGAATTCAGAACAACAGTGACCTATGATATACCACCCAACTGCACTACATATTGTCACCAAAGTGGTGTCACTGTTTTAGTCATAGAAGCATATCGATTATAATACTACCAAGCATGGACAATCATGAAATCTATCAAGTGATGGAGCTGTAACAATTACTTATGAAACATATTAATCTCCAACATATGGAGAAAGCACAATGCTTCTGCTAAAACCAGGGCTAGAAATGGCCCTGGGCCATGCTTTCGACTTAGTTTGAAGGGATTCAAGTCGTGCTTCGGCCTAGATATAAAGCCCAAATTAGTTTCAGTTTAAATTTAGGAAAGCCTTGGCTCAGCCCGAGCCCAGCCCGAGCCCAACCAATGCACTAACCAGAGCCTACACCCATACCCTAGCCCAGTTTCCTAACCCCCCAACCCCGTGGCATTCTATGGCCCATCCGCTCCTCCTCATCTTCCTCATTAGCCACCTTCCCCTCCATTGCCTCCACCCCCTCCAACTACTGCCACTCCTAAGCAGTCTCTGTCATCAATACCTCCTCCTCCACCAACCCCCTCCTCCTCCTCCTCTCCCTCTGCTCCCTCTACTCACTCCTCTTCATCCACTCCACCCTCTTCTCCTTCCTTGTCTCCCTTCTCTCCTTCACCCTCTTTCCTATCACTGCCTTCCCCCAAACCCTAGCTCTCACCTTCTTTCTCTCAAAATCCTAACTTTAACCTCCTCCCCCTCCCTCCTCCGCACCCTCACCACTGAGTCCACCCTCCTCACCCTAGTCTTCCTCCTCTGCTTCCACCGCCTATGCTACTGTCGAACTAGCACCCCCACCCTCATTGACCTCTCCAGTGCCCCTCTTCCTAGGTTGCTCAATTTTTTTGGGTTAGGCCTATTTGGGCATCAAGCTAAGCTTGGATTCAGGGTCAAGTCAGACCAATATAGTTTTTCTGGGCTTCGGCCAAGCCTGAAGCTCGACAAAAATATCGGCCAAGCCTGAAGCTCGACAAAAATATCGGCCAAGCTCGAGCAAGGAGGTGGCCTAACCTGGCCCCGCCCATTTTAGCCCTAGTTCAAGCAAGGGAAAGCTCGCAAGGTAGTGAATTACAAGATCCATCTATGTGCCCCTATAATAATCATCTCGTGATGCTTCAAATATTATTCTAATAATGTAATGACTAATGAAGATGTCAGTGATTAAGTTATTGCCAATAAAAGTGAATAATTCAAGTTCATGCTTGTGAAGCAAAATTGATTATGAATGCTTTCTTAAAAACCATTTCTTAGTCAATTTCGAGGCAAATAGGGAAGGAAAGAAGCAAGTTGTCTGTGACATTGCCACTTTGCAGTGCTTTGCTTGAATACAAACTTTACTGGCTAAAATAACTTCTATTTACAGAATAATTGAAGAGCCACTAAATAAGATTCAGCCAGAACAATGCAAATAAGAAGACGTACCATAAGTGCCCTAGAAAGGTCTTCCCTTGTAATGTCGAAATCATCACTTCTTGGCTGAACATGGTAACAATTATGGCAATTATGTTCAATAAACTTAGAGGAAATAAGTATTCAATCAATGGATGGAAACAAGAAAACAAATCACAATGCAAGAGCAAGAAATTAAATCTTAGCATCCCATCACTACAATGACCAAATGAAGCCACATGCATACACGCCAGCATGCTAGCACACATGTACATGCATATGCATATTAATGGATATATGTAAATGCATGTCTATTTGCAAGTACATAGTATACATACACATATATGTACATATTCATGTATGCATGAAATATATGCTGTATGCACATATGAATATAGAATATATATAGCAAACCGCAGAGACAAAATGATAACAAGATTGCAAATGAGGGCAAATATCAATGAAATAAAATAACATATGACATAGAAATTTAAAAAAAATGATGTTAAAGGAGGTCGCATTTTAATTGAAACTATGCTAAAATGCAGTCCAAAAGAGACAAATTACACAGTTAACTACTGTTGAGGTGATAATTTCATATTGATTGTCAAATAGGGAAAAAAAAGTAGCTTCAATGTAAACTGAAATACATAACAGCTCCAAAACCACATTGATACATACAGCTGAAAAAAGTAAAAGAAAATTAATATCACAATCAAAAGTTTAAACTTTAAAGCATCTTTAAAGATTCATCACAAAGTGTACCACAACTCACAAGAAGCAGCATGAATCCTCATTTGGAATCCCAACCAGAATTTATGACATGTTGAAACTTTGAAGTTTGAACAATCAACATTAACATCACCAGTATCAAAAACTAATGACTGATATGTACAGCACCGTAATCAGACTGGACATCCATCTCGCTAGGGGAACAGGTTACCAGGTTACTGGTTCAACTGATGGATCAATTAAATAATAATTAAAATTTAGAATATCATAAAAATAGATAAATACTGGTAATATATTATGAAAAATAACATAGGAGATTTACAAATAAAAATATCTATCGAGAATATACTTAATAATTACATGAATACACGATAAAAATAACTGCACTTCACATTTTAAATTTTAATATAACATGTTCGCTTGAGCATGTGCTAATATAAAAATGACATAGCCCTAATATTTAAATTTGAAAATAATATATGCTCATCATAGTTAAATACCTAAGTCTAGTCAAAATGAATGTTTGACCAAAAGTACATGATGCAAAAAACTATACCATAGGCATTCCAATGTGAAATAAAAATATTAAAAAAAATGAACTGGCTTTTTTTTTAATTACAAAATGATAAAAACTTCAACACTTCAATATTAAGGCGATGATAAAATCTGACTTAGCTATCTCCCAAATTCTTGAGTCCTAAATTCTATTTTGTTATTTTGGAACAATTAGTTTTAGTTTTTACATAATTATATTACAAGTTGCATCAACCAATCTTACATGCCCTAGTGGTTAAGAGAATTGTAGATCAGAGGATAGGTCGGGAGTTCGTCTGTCCTCCAATGTTTAATGTAAATATATTTTTTAATCAAAGGGAAGGAATCCAGGTTCCTGGAACCAGCCCGGTTTGGCTGGGTTGAGCAAAGCTTGCCTGTGTCTGGCAGGTTTCAGTAGGTCAACTGCTTATTCAGTCTTCTAACAGAACTAAACTGGAACAAGGGCCGGTGCACCGGTTTTCTGGTACCAGAGTCTAGTCTAGTACCCATAACACCGATCTATAGTTTGCATTGTGCCATCAAGAACAAAAGTAACTAATATTCTTTACCCATTGTCCACACACTAGTATCTGTTAAGGGGCATAATCGACTCATTTTAAAATATGATAACACTAGCACCAATATCATTGATTGAATATGACAAAATAACAAATTAAGCTTCCAATCTGGAAAGTTCTTAGGATGCAAGATCAGGAAACAGGCCAACAGAAGAGTGGAAAGACGGATGAAAAGAATTTGATCAATGCTTTCTGGGTTTGACTCTAAAAGACCGCAAATATAGAGGAATGAATGATTCAACCAAGTGAACCTGAATGTATAGATGGGCACAGGGTCTCCAATTAGACAAAATGACAGATCCTGAGGCAAATGAACCGATGGCACAGGTATTACTGATTAATATTAAAATTCAGTAAGTAGGAAGATCGAATTTTCAAGTTCTAACAAGCTTCCAGAAGAAAGCATTAGTGAAGAGCCCAAAATATACAGGCAAATAACTAAAGACTCTGTCAAATCCAGTAAAGCTGAATATCACCTGGCTGACTGCAAATGACCGTTGGATCACAATTAGCAATATTGTGGATGCTAATATTAAGCATAACATAATGACAGCATGCTGTCAAACTTGACAACGATAAGCAAGAGATAGGAGTGAATAAGAGGAATGCAACATATATTAACAGAATCTGAGTACCACGTATGTTAGTGGTCTTTTCATACCGATAACCACAATCTTCCAAACAAAGTAATTAGCCAAATCCCATTTTTTTAGGAATTGCAGGATCGTGGCCCATCCAATCTTTCCAACTTACCACTCCACCCTCTCCTTCTCTCAATTAGCCAGTAAAAGTTTGTCAAAGACCATCCTCCAATAGCATGGCAGAGCATCCAAACACACCATAGAAGTGGTGATACTCGACATATTCACTTAAACTAAACTAGACCTCTGACACAGAATGGACTCAATAAACAAATGAGAACATAACAAACAAATTCTATGAATGCTATTGAGCCAACATGTCAACAGGTCTAACAGATAGTGGTAATGTAAATTTATGAATACCGAAAAACATCAAAGTTCTTATAAGTGCTAAAAAGATATTGGCGTTGACCATTACTAAAATAAACTATCAAAATGGCATTTACCATTACTAAAATAAACTGTCCATTAATGAGGAATCCTGGAAGCAAATCTCACTCAGGGGGGCAAAATGGGATGATGAACTGTTTCCATAAAAAAAGTATGTAGTACAGCTATGAAATGAATAAATTTAGTGAATTTGATGTTAAACACAAATTATGTTAACCGTCTTATCAATGATAACAAAAGCAACTATTCAATAAAGAGAAAAATATTCTTGAGACTCTAGGTACAAAGAAACAATTCTGCATATGCATTGGATGCTGTGTCCTAAGCAACTACAAGTGAACAATTTGTAACAAGAATAACTGAGTCTTTTTTCTGAACTTACATGTGTGAAATATATAGGAAAATATCTACTTAAAATATCAAAAAGATCCCCAGCAAAACTTGCTACTGCACCAGATGAATCAGGAAATACTCGTGCCAGGATTTCCACTAGATGAAAAGTTAGCATCAAGCATCGAGGATCTTTTTCTTCATCAATTGCTTCACATATTCCATAAACGAGGTCATCACCCTACATCATAAGAGCATTGTGCAATAAAAAAATTGATAATGAAGTAACACCAGCAATATCATCAAACTCCCAAAAAGAATGTTTCAGTTAACATGGGAGAGAAATAAACAAGTGTTCAGCAAGCACAGAAGCATAGAAGCTGGAAACAACTGCAAGCTGCTATATTAGACGAGTCACTATTACTAATTCCGACAAAAAAAGGTCAGCTTGATCCTTGTTTCAAGTACTTCATCAATATGGACTCTGACTTGCACCAGAGAAATCTATTTGCCACTTATGAACCCCAGAAGGAGAAGTTCAAGACTGAAAGAACCCTCTTCAACCTAAACTGAAAATTGCACACATTTTTCATGCAACCAACTTTCTAGAAAACACTTAATCTATAATCTGCATCTTAAGAAACTTATATCAAGGTTTTGAATAAACTCCAGTCATGCTTAACTTGATAATGGCATCAGATCCTTAAAATTCAGTAGGCGAAAAAAGAAGCAGAACGATTGCATGGATAATTCCATAAAAGATGTTCAAAGTGGTCTGACCTTAAAATATACCTCAGGGTTACGAGTACATACAGAAGTTGGTACTCATAACCCAGCACCCTAAATAGAGCTCTAAGCTCATGTTATTATGGTCAAATTCATTTGCTTCACTGATACAAGAATGGCCAACCATATTCCCTTTTTTCGATAATGGCCAACTATATTTCCTAAATTTGTAGCATGCAAACTCAAAGTATTAAAGGGGCCAATATAAATGCCACAATCTACATTTTTGGCATGATGAACATGTCATTCTGTCCATTCTTTTGTATGACTTTTGAAATTCAGAAAAAACTAAAACGGCCCTTGTCAAACATAACATCAGAGATCTATCAGAACTGCTAGCTAATACCACCACATCAACTCATGCTATCAAATCTACCTAATAAGCAAAGAAAAGCCATGATTTATAGTGTATGAGATGAGGAAACAACATATGAAAAAAGAGACACCTTATCAATATCATATAGAACATGAGCCACACAAATGACATGAAAAAGTAATAGCATCTATTCATGTTAGAAAGTGAATATTTTAAAAATCCAGAAGGTCAATCTTTTGCAAGGAAATCCTCACATATAGCTTAACATCGTCTAGAATTTCATGCAACTAGATAAACAACAAAGACAAATATGAAAAGCATGAGAACCAAAAAGCTGCATGCCCGTCATCATCTAGCAAGATGGATTGAAACTACTAACTAAACAATGTTATAAAATCATGGCTTGCCATTATCCGATATTATCAATTAATCTTCAAACATAGAATAGTTGATATTCTCCATTCAATAATATCATTTATAACAATCACAAAATCAAAAGGCCTTTGTTTTTTGACCATAGTATATGCAGAGTAAACTACCATCCTTTCCTCCCTGTACATGGATACAAATGATGGTGCATTTTGTGCTAACATCAAAGATACCCAAGATACAGCAAGAATGTGCCTCTTTTTGCATCACTGTCCAACAAATATTGATCATATTTATTTGCTTTAGTACAGTATTAATATACCATAGTAAGCATTTATGCTTTGTCCAATATAAACTTCACCTTAGCAAAAATAGAAAAAAAATACATAGCAAACAAAAGTTACTTAAATCAAAAGATTCAAAAAACATATAGCAAACATATTCAAATTATGGTATAGATTCACCTCTGAAAACACGTAAAATCATTTTCTTTTCCCTATTTAAAACTTAGAGTAACCTGTCATCAACTATCAATGCAGACAGCAAGCCTTCATAATTTTTTTGGCATAATACCAATTTAGTTGATAAAAAGCTCATCATTTTCACATCTATGTTACATTATCCTTTTTATTAACTTTGTAACATGGCTCGTAATTTAAAATTTTATGAAAGTTTCCTGAACTCGAAATTTCTTTCAACAACCAAGTTTCTATTGAAGAGCTAATGAACCAGAGCAACCTACCTTTCATATGATTTCCTACGATTCAATCTTTATCTCATGCAATCCTGGTGCCCATAATTTATATGCATTTGTTTCTTAGCTTAAGGAGTCCATGAATTTTTCTAGCTGCATTTCAGTACACCTTGTCATAGACTGCCAATATCTCATCCAATTTACTTTTTCAATTCCACCTCCTAATCAAGGTTGTTGGATTCTTCACCATCAAATTCCACAACCAAAATCTTGAATTAAAATGGTTAAGTGCCAAATAAACCATACAGAAGAAGAAAAACAGTGGCAACATAAGTTTTGTCAGATAGCGATTAAAAAGAGCATTTTTCATGAAAAAAAACAAAATTAGGCTCTATATGCATCACACGGATCAAAGCCAGGACAAAACAAAGGCATGCATAAGCTACCTTACACATACATAAGCTATAAGTGTGCATGTACATGGCCTGAGTATAGAAGATACCTTACACATGCTGCATTATATCCAAATAAAGGTAGACTCGCATATGTATCTTTTAAGATTCTTCACAGATAATACTAATCTACAATGATACATCAAAGATGATCTCTTCTATGCAGATCATGAGTGCATCAGTTACACATTAAATTTCAAAAGTCTTGACCCTAGCAAAGTAGATATTACCAAATTCCACAATTCAACAGTCTAGTGTGATGTCATGATTGTGAAGATTTCCTGCCTTCGAGCAAGCTGCTGAATTCAAGTAAATAAAAAGGCTAAGTACAACATTTGAAGATCAAAGCCAAGTGATAGTACCAGCATCTCAACAGCCTCTGGGTAGGCCTCCAATAGGCACTGAAGAACTTCGAAGCATAACTGCAAGTGCATGGCAAACAAGCATCAGCCAAATACATCTTTAACATTCGCCATGAATTACATGTAATAAACATATGCATGAATCCGTAAGACAATAAATGCTTGAGGTTTGACCTTACGATCATGCACTGCTAGTGACTGTACTTGTACGTTCGTTAAGTAAGACTCAGCAAGTGCCCTTGCTTCACTACTTTTAACCATACCAACATTTTTCTTCCTTCTCAAAAGAGCCAAGCAACCAATAAGTGCTCCATGTAAGACTTGCCAATCTGCCTGTTGTCAAAAGAAGCATCACACAGCATATCATGAAAGTAAGAACATATGACACCAACAAAAACATTGCCTGCAAATGAAGAATCTAATAAGAGATACAACTTTAAAAGGCCATGCACTCTCATGTAACAAGTTTGAAGTTGTTGGTATTTTGACATGTGATGATGCAAAATTACTTGTTAAATTGGATGTTTGCTTTTATGCTTTGTTTAGCATGCTAATGACAAGTATAGACCATGGTATATTAACTGTATAGACCATAGTATACGATACCATACCAAACCCGCATGGTTTGGTATTGACCAAACTATACCAAGTACCAACCATGAACTGGAACAGTCTGTGGTCTTGGTACGGTATTTAGCATGGACCAGTGCAAACCAGTCCTTACCAAGCCAAACTGTCTAGAACTACTAATTTCCAAGCGATTCAGCCCAGCAAGAGCCCTGCACCAGTTCGGAGCCTTGGTAATTGGGGGAGAAAAATCTTTTCTCCCTCATGTTTCGAGGTAAGAGAGGAGAAAGACATGAGAGAAAGAGGAGAGGAGAAAGAGAGGAAAAGAATGAAAGCATGAGCATGAGCTCCAATCCCTCTTCCTTTTTTTATTGTTACACCTCATCAATACGCACAAATATTCAAAATATATGGAAAAATCATGCCAAAAATTTGTATTTTTGCACAATTTCATGATATATCACTGATCTTAGTCAAATCCCTACAATGGCATAGCCTTTTTTTATTTTTTGATATTTATTTTATTTATTACTAAAAATATATCTTAGGATAAAAAATTAGTAAAAAATAAAAGAGATGTTAGCTTCCAAAAATTAGTATCATGCTCGGGATGTAGCATACTAACTAATGTCTTTTTCTTACAACAATTTGATTAATTTTATATATATTAAATTTTTCTCAAGTAAAAACCGAACTAAAAGCAATTCAGATTAAATAGGTTATTAATGTTTAATATGGACTAAAAGGCTCCAGTCTGGTTTAGAGTCGAAGACCTCCAATCTGAAATTTTGTAGAGAGATGTTTAAGAGAACACAGCACAGCACTAGGGCCAGCCAGGGAGGCAGAACCAATCAGAATAATCTGCCCATTCGGGCTAGCCAAAAGTCACGAAGGTTGATCAAGCAAGGGTAAGAAGCCGGTGCCTGGACATCCACTCAGATAAAGCAAAAGAAAGGAAAGAAGACAAATCCCTTAAAGAAAGTAGACGAGGAGAAAATTCATGGTGACTCTAAAACCATCAAGCCTTCCGATGATAGATTGTCCAAGTCATCTTGTGATACAAGCAATGATGACAATGACTCTTCGAGTGATGATGGAATCAACAATCAGGGTGGAGGGCAGTGGATAGTGAGGAGGTTGGAACGCAATTTTATATGCTTACTATATTCACTGATGAGTCCCAGTTTGACTAGAGCTAGGAAGGATACCATAGTATACGGGAGGAGACCCACAGATGGTGGATGTGGTACTGATTTGGCTAATGAGATGGTACATCCAATGAAAATCTTAGATGTATCGGAATTCCTGATGCTCAGGATCATCATCCTATACCAAATAATATCCTCTCATGCTGGGTTATGGCCCACATGGATATGTGCCCTCTGAGTCTTCATGTTCATGTGGCTATCATCCTCTCCATCCTCAATTAGACCAAGAATTAAACCTTTGCTTGATCCTTTTTTGCGATTTCCGCCGTTGTACCCATGAAGCAACAGTATCAGCACGGCTATCAGTCCAAACAAGCTACCAAGATCCTAGATGCGCACAGTACCAATGATGGAGTCAAGTCCCAAGGTGTGATCGCAAATATGATCTAGGCATGTATGAGGGACATCGACACTCAACTTGGAATATAATAGATGCATGTATGTTGCATTTCCAAAGTATTTTACATTTTTAATGATATATTTGGTTAATTTAACATGTATTGTATAGTCACACCATTCTTTAGATATGTAATATAAAATAATAAAGTATCTTGCATTTAAATATCAAAAACGAACTCCCAAAGTCCTTTTTTCGCCTCAACAAAATAATGAAAGCTTAAAAACCCTAAACATAAAAAAAAAAGATGGTGTCCTAGTTCATACGATATTGGTACCATATCGATCATCTATCAGTACGTAGTCCCATACCGTTACAGCAAACATCAAGTTGAAATCAAGGTTACCTAGACACTCGACACAATTGCAAGCATCCATGCACCTCGTTTGTCAAACACGAAGCCTCCAAAAATCTAGTTTTGAGATATGACAAACACATACATATGTACAAATAAGCCACTACTTTGATAATTATCCAAGAAAGAGAGAAAAAAGGGGAAGGAGAAAAGACATAAGTTGCCTAACAAAACAAATAGTAGCATAAGGGTTTGAAAATTGTTTAGGTTCATTTAAGGGTACTTAGGATATGCTAAGATACTTAAATTGATGATTAACCATTTGACAACTATATGCTAAACAGAAGTTAATGAGACTTTCCTTAGGGTCCATGTAGTAACTTTGTAGTAAAAACATTATGACACCTAAGTGTCTAGCACTTGAAACTAAAAGTCTGCTGCATTGACACACACACGCACATATATGCAAAGTAATTGCTAAGATCAATAGGACAATTTAAATGGGATTGTGCTTCCATATGTTGAGTTGTGTCCAATCATGTCCAAGTATCAAAAGGTGTCAACACTTTAAGAAACCTTTAAATTAGAGGGCCCAAGTAATATCAGTTTTTATGAGGTATGGAAGCAACAAAAACACAGTTCAATTTCCCATTGATATATTCATCTAAGATGGACATAGAAAAATGAAAAGAAAGATGCTTACAGATTACTTAGGTTGTGTTTGGATGTCGAATAGCTAGCTAGCCCTTAAATAGGTTTAGCCATGCGTATCCACCCCCTAACCAGCTAGCGAATAAAGTTATTCTCTGTTTGGTTGGTGCCCCCTGGTTAATGGGATAAAGTTGTAAACAAGTGAAAAAAATAAAAGAAAGAGAGGAAGCTCTAGGTGGTTAACTCTATTTCACCCTGCCCCATCAAATAAGGTTACCCAAGTTAAGTACCTTTTTGAGCCTTTGACCAAACAAAGTTATCCACCATTTTTTGGGTGGTGTTTGGCTAGCTAAACAAATAAGTCTTCCTTACCCACTGCTTAACCAGCAGCCAAACACAGCCAAGGTGGAAAAGTATCAAAAATTAAATATCTCAATCTGCAAGGCTACATTAAATTGAACATGCTTCCTATGATTTATACCACCTTTTCTGCTACAGTATTGGTTGCTGTTTTTCGAATTTTGCTTCAATTATAATCACATAGAGAACAGTCACCATATTGATGAATGATGATCAATAAACCAATTGATCATTTTAAAACCACTCTTTTGACATGTTGCAGGACCCCTATGTTTCAGTGTAACTGTCCTATATACTGTCAAGTATTGTGGGAAAAGATATGTTATGAAATGTCCCTTCCACTTAAATTGTTTGCTTGTTTCAATGCAAAATCCAGTGATATTTGGTTAATACTTCATACAACTATAGAGAGGTATATTTCGTCAAACAACTTTTCATTTTTTTTTCAAAAGCTTCATATTAGAATTCTCTAGGCAAATACTACATCATCCAACAAGGCTACAATAAGAATAAAAATGTCTGATGTTTAATATGAAAAAGCTGTGTAAGCAACAAAGAAATACAAAATCCCCTATAACAGCCAAGGAGTCATGTGAGGACAGGAATATTAGAAAGAATGGACGAAAAGGAATCGAAGGCATCAAATTAAGGTTGAGCAAGCATAAATAAGATTATGCCTAACAACTTTAGTCTTTACTAAATGACTTCATATAAAAGAACATGATGACAATGATCTAAAGCTAGAAGAAGAAAAAAAACATCGGGAGAAAGCATCCAAACTCACCAGCTTTGATGTAAAGAACTCTACCAGGCTACTTACAGTGGCACTGTCTAATGGTTTTGATATGAGACAGTTAAGAATTTCTGCTAAGAGAAGCATACCTTAAAAAAAAGAACACATTATTAAAAGAAGCAATTATATAAGATTCTTCTTCTTCATTAAAGATAAAAAAAAAAAAAGTTGTACATCCAGTATTGATGTGTATGTAACAAAAATATGCATCTATACATGGGTATATGTCTCCATCTATGTCCACATTTACATGCATATGCATGTGCGAGTGTGCATGTCTTTCTGCTCAAGCATGTGTTGTTAAAGGGAAGTGTTTGAGGCCAGCAGAATACAATTTAGCAAACTTCACTATTTCCTTTCATTCATAAATTGGGTTGCCTGAGAGACAACAGATGGCTTACATATGTACAGAATACAATTCAGCAAATAGCAAATTTTCAATAACTCCTTCCAACTATAAATAGAAAAGATAGGATATAAAAAAGAACCCAACATGGTTATATGCAATGTATCAACTTGGCTTCTATCTAAGAAACCTAACTTTAGTAGCCAATGTGGATACTGGTCCAATAATTCAATTGGAAATAGGTCAGTTCCACCTCGTAGCTTTATCAGACTTCAAGGGTTTTCATATTTACTGGCTCTTTACTTAAACATAACCAACATTTCTAACCAGTGAACTTGCAAAACTTAAACTAATTGCAAATCCATTTCTTTCATTCTCTCATGTTTTGCAAAATGATCTAAGTATCTAACAGCTCCATTCCTCCAATCTTCCGTTGTCTTTTTTTCTTAAAAAAAATGATGTAACAACTGCAATTCCTGAATCTATGAATACTTAATTTTTTCTACTGCATTTTGGATGCCATCTTTTATTTAACCATGGATAGCCACTACTTGCGCTTCCCAGCATGAACTTTTTCAAGATGATTCAGAAGATAATCCTAGACCTCTCCTTTCCTTCAGTCTAGTTACTAGCAATCAAATTTTGCTTAGACCTCTAGATGTTATCTATTCATTAAGTTGTGATTGTCAGCATTTCTCACATCCTGCAATCAGCAAATTTGTCACGACTTCTGGTAATGTTACAATTACGGAGCCAAATCCAGGGGCCCAAAAACTTATAAACCTAGTGGTTTAGATTGTTGCAATGCTCATTTAAATTTGAAGGGTACCAGTTGCTTTGTTATTGCCCAATTACCATCATTCTACAACACCACATGGCTTTGGCTTTCAGTATGCCACATATTCTATACATGTATGTGTTCTTGTAATGATAGACATATTCTCAACATTGAAAAAGATCAACAGCCCATATCATATATCTGGAATTAACTTGTTAAATCCTTCTTTGTATCAGATTCTAATTAAAGGATTGATTTCAGATCAAATCAGCCTCTTAACGCCTTTCCTAGATCTCCAATATAAACTCTTCACAGTCGACATTTAATGAATACAATCATAACATTTTTAACTAGCAATTTTGTTATAGCTGACAGATATGTATGCTTCCTCTACAGATATAACTTCTAACACTATCATTCCTAATCACAAGGCATCAGGTTTGTTCCATAACCAATGCAACCTCTTCGATTAACACCAATTAATCTATACATTTGGAAAAATGGAATATTTGCGAATCAAGCAGCATGTTATCTGGTGATTTTATTTATAAAAAAAAGTTGAATCAAGAAGTGTTACAGTTTAGTGATGCAAAAATTTTAAAAAATCATAACCGATGCAGTATTTCCAATCAATAAATATAAAACACCAGTTAACTGAGTTCTGATATCCTATATGTGGTTGTGACCGGAGACTCTAATTCAATAATCATATAAGAATTACATACAACATATCATTTCAAGAACATCTCCTGTCCCAAACACAAGATATTCTATGGTTATAACGTGGCTGGGGAATAAAACAACTCCATATTATCATGGATTCCAACATAATTATGTAGACCAGCATAGTGGCATAGCTTCTCCGGCAAACCAGAACATCATTAAGAATCTCGCTAAAGAGTTAAGCATCAGAATTGGTCATATAAGCAGTATTATTCCTTAACAAAAAAGCACTAAACACATTAAAAAAAAGGTATTTTGACTGGGAGAAAAGATACCTCTAGCACGAATAGAATGATCTGAGGTGGTTAGATACAGTTCCATCTCTCTTACCTATACACAAAAAAAGTAGCAGATAACAATAAAGATAAACCTAAAGAGAGAGAGACAAACAAAAGATGAATAGAAATCCCACCAATGCCTCCAGAGTTAAGAGGTCCTTCTTCACCAATGCAGCAATAGCATCAACACTTGCAGCCTATTACAAAGTAAATTCAACAGCGAAAAATCATAATAAATTAAGGGAATAAGGAAAAAATCCAAGAAATTTAAGAGAACGATCAAGCTTTAGTACAGAAATTAGAGAGAAAAAAAGAGTAAATTAAACAGCTCAAAATTTTACAAAATTAACGGAATAAGAAGAATATTCAAATAAAATGAAGAGAAATCTCAAGATTTCGTGATAAAGCAAACAGAAAATAATGTGCTTTGAAAAAATTGAATACGGTAGATCAAAACCCTAACTCAAGATTAGCTAAATAGGGCGATTAAAGAAGAAAACAAGAATTGAAGAACGATGCCAAGAAAACCATAGCACAGCACTAGAGAATCAAGAAACTCTTTTTCTAGCCATTCTTTACGGAAAGAAGAAAGAAAACAAGAAGAGAAGATAAGGGTAACCTGCTGTTTGGGAGCGCACGAGGAATCGACGAAGGCTTCGATGTGAGAAATCCATGAACTCGTCTTGTCCATTAGAGAGGAGGAGAGCAGAGACTAGGGTTTAGGGTTTTTGAGAGGTTCTACGAGAGGGTAGAAAGCGAGAGTTCTGGAATCAAGAAGCGACTCGCCGAGCGGAAACGAATGCCGCGAAAACAATGAGACTGGCTTTAAAAGGAGGTCCTGGCCGGGTAACTCGATTGCATGGTCTCGCCGCTTGTTGGAGCGCTTAATATAACGGCCGGTCCCGGCTGCGTTACTTTTGCGACATTTTCCTTCGACCTCTTTCTTTGGCGCTGGCAGCAAGGGAAACTAAAGAAATATGATTAACGAAAATAAAAAAAAATATTCAGTTAAAGTTTTTAGAGAAGAAAATAGAAAAGGTAGTATTTTTATAAAAATATTTTATATTTTGTAAAAAAAATTATAGAAAACATAGAAAAACTATTTTCTTATCGATTGAATTTTTTAAAAAAAATTATTTTTAAGCCGTCAAAATCCATAGATAAAGATTTTAATAGATTTTCACACAACTTTTTTTAAAAAATATAAATTACTCAAAAATATACAACTTTTATATGGTCAACCAAACATACCAAAATTATTTCTTTATGCATCATATTCTCAAAAATTAACTTTCTAAAAAAATTATTTTACTAAAAAAAAATTTCCACGAGCTAAACGAGTCCTTAAATTTAAATCTTCAATAAAAGGACAATGAATATTATTTTATTATGTAACTTGAAAACATTATCAAACAACAATGTTGTTAAATTTTTTGGCCCGTTATTTCAACTAACAATAGTTATTAATTTTGAAAAGTTGAGTTCAAGTCGCTCCAAATGAGTAACAGTTATTGTTTTTGTTATAACGGTAAATAACGGTCTTAGAGAACCATTGCCATGCGTATAACCCTGATTGCTCCTACTTGTAATTTGGTTGACCAATATATATGGTGATAGTATGAGATGTTGCCTTTTGGATGCTGTCTGCCCCTCTTGATACAAAAATGTTACTAACTATCTATGATTGCAGGCAAATGCTAAAGAGGCTAGGTAGATCTAAACGATCACCATGTCTTCATGCAAGGTTATACAACAAGAAACTTTGACAAGCTCAACTTTCGAAAGGCTCGTATTTGAAAATAAAAAATTGAGTAAATTACAAAAATCTTATTAAGGTTTATATTTAATTCAATAATTTTTAAAACCTACACTTACACCTAGTTAAATTAACGGTATTAATGAAACCATTTATTTCATATGAAAAGTTGAAATTGTAAGAATGCATACATTTTCTTATATCGTCGAGCGTATGTTATATCACTTAAGGTTATTTTGGTTATTTTTAAAATTTTTCTGATATAATATTTGGATTCTATTTAAGGTTAACTACTTGACTAATATTCTGTTAAGTTATACAATAAAGTATTGGATAAAAATAAACCTCATAGAGTAAATATAAATTTTTTAAACTATTGAATATAAATATAATTTATGCTTAATTTTTGAGAATTTTGTGTAATTTACTTTAAAAAATAAAGCAAAACAGTTGAAGGCCAATTCTGCAACTTTCCTTAGAAGTTATAATATGCCTGCCTTCTAAGTTACCATAATCAGAGCCTGTTTGGAGTCCTCAGTTGAAGTCGCGCTGTAACTCGAAGTTTAGTTCCTATGCCTGGAGGAGAGTTTAAGAAAAAGTGAGGCGAAATGGAGGAGAAGAGGTGTGGCCAGGGAAAGGGAGGAACGTAGAGGAAGAGAGGTCTGAGCCAAGGAGCTCCGTCTCTCTTTTCAGAACCCTTTTTTACTAGTCCCCTCCTCCTGATGCTGCTATATATCGCTCGCCCTCCTTCAATGACGATAACTATGACTCCCACCACCTTATTAAGGCCTTCCCCGCCCACTATTTGCGACCTCTGTACAGGCGAGGTCCTCTACTATACGTCTATACCTCCAAGGCCTCCTTCACCAGCCGCTCCCACCCTTCGATCCATACCAAGACTTTGCTCCTGCCTCACGAGCCCACTGTCCCTAACCACAAGCATTAATGACGATAAAAAGTCCGGTCGGATCCCTCACTCCGGCCCACTCAAGTCTGGCATCCCCAGAAAGCTCGGGCCATCTATGATGAGGATGGAGAGGGAAGCGCAATGGGGAGGGGGTGCACTCTTGGAGGACGAGGGATGCTTGGAGAAGGGAGTGCAGAGGATTCCGGGGCGTGGAAGGGTCCAATGGAGGTGGCAACAAGGACAAGGGGTCCAAGGTGGGAGGCGGGGGAGAAGTGGGTGGCAGCGATGCGGGAGGGTGGTAAGAGGGTAGCAGGAGGTGGCTAATCTAGGGCTCGTTTGGTTCGCAGGAAGCATTTTTAGGTATATTTGGTTGTCCATGAAAAAGTAATAGATTTCCAAAGTGCTTATGTTTGGTTGACCATCCACTTTTTTAAAAAAGTTATGTATAATTCCTATTATACCTTTAATAAAAATTAAGTCTTTAATACCACTTTAATGCTGAAGGGTCTTTTTAGGAAAAAATAAAAATGAAGTGATTTCCGCCTCATGGAAAAGTTACTTTCCCATGCCATGAGACGGAAATCATATTTCTATGGGAATACAACTTTTCCATCTCTCTCCTTTGAAAACTCCAACCAAACAAGAGGCATCTCATTACTTTCCCGTTGATCACACTTTTCCCCCCTTTTTTTTCCGCGGGGCTCGTTTGGTTCGCGGGAAAAGAAGAGGGGAAAGTGTGGTCAAGGGGAAAGTAATGAGATGCCTCTTGTTTGGTTAGAGTTTTCAAAGGAGAGAGAAGGAAAAGTTGTATTTCCATTGAAATATAATTCCCACATTTAATGGAAAAGTCTTTCTCATGGGAAAGTTACTTTCCCATAAGGGGGGAATCACTCCATTTTTACTTTTTGCCAAAAAATCCCTTCAGCATTAAAGAAGCATTAAAGAGATCTTAAAAACCTAATTTTTATTAAGGGCATAATAGGAATTATATATAACTTTTCTAGAAAAAGTGGATGGCCAACCAAACATAAGCACTTTGCAAATTTGTCACTTTCTCATGGTCAACCAAACATACCAAAGTACTTTTTTAGGCATTCTCTTCTTAGAAATTTGTTTCTCAGGAATCATATTTCTAGGAGGAAAAATGCTTCCCGCGAACCAAACGAGTCCTAAATGTTTTGGAGCCTGCACAGCGCATGGCGAGATCACGAACACTGCAAGGGGTTACACAGAGGGGCGGGAGCCTGAAGTAGGACCACGGCGAGGAGGTGTGCATGCTTGGATGGGTCATTGAAGAGAAGAGCGCTAAGGAGTCGGAAGGCAATAAATTGGAGCAGTATAAAGAGCACAGTAAATGGTTTCTAAGATACATATGGTAAGGTAATAAAAACACTACCAGGTGAAGTATTATGAAGTAACAGCCTATTTCGAAGGCAATAAAGAGAGTCAATTCCGTCATTCATATGGTAATGCAGCCAAAGAAATAGGTACCAGCGTACAAATGAGATCCTAATGCTCAAGAATTATGAAGAAAGAGTTATGAATTGCACCGACATAGATAAGCCAATAGAAACCCAAGAGGGGTCTCATCTAATCATCAGCAACTAGAAATAAGAATCAAAAATGGGAATGGCCCTGGGGAAGACCTGCATGAAAGAGAACTCTAAAAGGGCTCACTCTAGATAAGGAATTCAATCCCTAATAGTACATGATAAAATTTAGAAAGAAAAAAGAAACCAAACGAAGCAAGATGGATGAATATTTTTTTAATAGTTATTTTCTATTAAAAGCACTAGAGTCACATTACACACACCAGCCGGCAGCTGATTCTTGATCATGACTTCCCAAATGTCGATGACAAGCAACAAAAGAAGCAAAGCAAGAACAAATGCCAACAACTTATGGCCTAAGAATTGTATTCATTCATTAAGCTACTGAGTTAACAATACAACCAATGATAGCAAAATATTTTTCATAAGCCCCTCCAAAGGGGCTACAAGATATTGCACAAAATCACAATCTAGCGTTGAAGACTAGCACAACAGCTAGAAGGACGAAGCACCAAGCAAATCCTAGCAGTAACCCGCTGTTATCGAGGAACTCTGGAATCTGAATCAGTAGTTTCACATGAAGCCTCCTCAAGCATGTCTAGAAATCCTTTATGCAATTTTTTTTGAAAGACAGAAGCATCAAAATGTAGTCCATTCATAGACACAGCCTCAAACTTAGTCCAAAGCTCTCTCTTCAGTGTAGATTCTCCAGGCTGTCTACCTGTCGGGATTGTGCTCTGAAAGTCTTTCAACATAGGTGTACCAACCAAAAGATCATTGTTAACAGGAGTTGGAGGTGGCTTTTCATCTGATGGCTCCATCAAAATGCAAGTCTTTGGGGGTGACAAAAACCAGTCAAGTTCATCAACTTCCTTTCTTCGGCTTGTAACTTTAGGAGCAGGCTGCAGCCCTAAAAGCTCCTGGTACCGTGATGCCAAAGTGTCCGACACTTCTTCACCAACAAGGTCATCAGCAAGCTTGGAATCATTGTTATCTTGAGTTGGCATGTCATCTGACTGAAAGCGCTCAGAAATTGTATAAAGCAAGGCACAACTCTTTAGTGGTGATGTCTTTAAGCATGGAGTTAATAGGTAGGAGTTTCTCCTGCACTTGTTGTTTGAAAAATTCCAAGGAGAAACATACACACTTTCCAAGGTATTGTTCTTTGTTTCAATAGCAATGGGCTTTGGAACATTACTTGGTGAATGCTTTAACTCCACTCCTTCCAATACATTACTGAGAGCATTATTAGTACCTGGTAGTAATGGAGGCAATTCATGAGGGTTGCATGGGTCCTCACTGGCATAAATTCCCACTACAGATTGGGATGATCCCGGGCATTTAGATGAATAGGTTTTTGATTTGGGCAAAGGTGTCAGCAGAAACAGTTGTCTCCCACTCTCAACCGTACAGGCACCTGCACGCCAGGAGACGAGTGCTGAAGGAGAGACTATCGAGTCCAGCTCAGATTTGGTTTTATTGCTTTGAACAGCATTTCCATCTCCCTTTGCACCAGAAACAGAATTAGTATTTAAAGGTTGACCCAACTGCGATTCAGTTTTATTGCTTCGAGCAGCATTTCCATGTCGATTTGCACCAGAAGCAGAATTAGTATTTAAAGGTTGACCCAACTGGTTTTCAGAAGTTATTGAAGTACCAGCAAATGCTTGCTGGAGTCTCGGGAACCATGGCTGCATAAAATTAAAGAAACAAACATGCTGTAAATGTAAAATCAGATACTAACATGGCCTCCCTCTGTCAATAATAAAAACATAAGTTTTGTTCATATTACTAACTCGAAATGAGATTTGCTTTCCCGGACTAGAAACACCATTTAGAGCATAAAAACAGCTTTGGGCAGTACATACCTTCAAAGATGAATACATATCAGATAAGACATGCCTAAAGGATTCAATATCTTGGCTTCCCTTCTTGCTTAGCGGTTTATGTTCAATGGCTTGAGCAATCAACTCATCAATCTGTGAACAAAAATTATAAAAGGCCACATATAAGATGATTCAAAGCTCAAATTAATTTTACCAGAGAAAAAAAAATTACTGAACACTTATAAGGAAAAATTATACACTGACATCTAATAATGGTTATGAGCAACCCATTATAAAATTTACACTGCAGCCCGAATATCGGCTCTGAGAAAACCTCCCAAATTGTAGTACAGAGTCTAGGCTATGCACTGGAGGTGACAAAATAGTTGTTAGCTATCTAGAAGAGAAAAAGTGTCAACATCTATTTGACATAGGATGTTGAACTTTAGAGGAGAGCAAAACTCCTGCACAATACAGATATTATCCTTTTCCTTCCATTTCTAACTATAGCAAACACTAAAAACCTGTGCAGAATAAACACCAAAAAGGTAATGAATTACCATGTGTTATAATACTGAGGACAGTATGAGGCATGGTTCCACCTGTAGAATCTTATGTTTCACAAGTGATACAATTGATTGCCTTCACAATAAATTGTACATGATTACATAATTTCCCTGACAAGGAATTAAGTCCAGTGCCTTAGAAGTTAGAGTTTAGATGTCATCTCAGTTGAGAATACTTCAGCAACACCGGTCACTGTACCCAACCGAAGAAAGCAACATAAGCAATAAAAACATTCATGGTAGAGTTTAGATGTCATCTCGGTTGAGAATACTCCAGCAACACCAGTCACTGTACTCAACCAAAGAAAGTAACATAAGCAATAAAAACATTCATTTACTCATGGCCCTCCTTGTTACATGCTTCTCATATTACCAGCAAGACAATCATGCATGCGAGACACTGACAAGATTAGGCAGTATAATATCAAGTCTTTAATATCTTTTTGATGGATAAGCTGGGCGGATTTGATGCCATACCATACACTGCAACTATCTCCCACCTTTTCTTTTATGATACCAAAAGAATACTAGAGGTCAAGTAAAATGGAAAAAGGTATATACGCTTCTTTTGCAAAGGATGATACACAGTGTTAAAGGTGAACTATAAAATTATAAAGGGTGGGTGAGAAATGAGATACTAGAGGAAGTGGAAAAGTTGCAATGACAGATCAAATGGTAGAGAATCGGCTGAGAGAAAGATTGCCTGGATATGCATTCTCTAGGGTTGAGGAGGAACAGGACACTGGATGGTTAAGCAAGCAAGGGGTAGACTCAGATAACAAAGATGAATGTAGTCAAAAAAAAAAAAAGGAACGGAAATACATTCTTGAATGGCATAATTTGGCATTTAATAAGCAACCAACATAGCTAAGTTTAAACTTGATGCTCAATTGGCCATACTTATGATTTACATCATTACTAATAGAGCAAAGATAGAATGCTAAAAGCATTACAAGTCAATATATTCTGAAATATTGATATAAAATATCCAATAATGTCCCCATAAACCAAAACACACAGCTAAAGTCTCCAATTTTCCCCAAAAGGATAACCCAGTCAGAATCAAAGCTTCATTCCTGTTCCATAAGTTTTTGTATATCCTTCCTGTCTAGCCAACCCACACCACCTAAAATCCTATGTTGTTCCCACATAATATGATCTAACCTCGATGCGAATCGCGAGGCACTATATGCCTACTTCAGCTAACCTTTCAAGAGTTCAGTATCAACTGATTAAATTGAAAATGATAAAACATCAGGGGAATGAACATAATCGGAAAGACAAAATGTTGAATAACTCAAAAAAATGCATCCAACAGCACCACTCAGCATCGAATCCATAGAACGCCACATGCAGTCATAATTCATTCATACAGGCTTACAGAGGTTTGAGCTATTTACTCCAAATTGACTCTTGTTGCACCCTTCTTTTTAAGGAGCAGAAAGGCAAATCACCCACTGGAATTCTATTGTTCAAAATATGGAGGCTATCGGGCTATGGTTGACAAAGAAGTAAAACAAAACTTCGAATAAAAAGAAAAAAAGTTGTGCATAAAAAATAGGCTCAAAATTCCTAAACCTAACCATCAAACCCACGACCAGCGACTGGAAACATAGGAGAAGATCATAAAGAAAATGACCTCAAAGTTACCAGTTGACCCAGAAGTTCTCCTTTCACCTAAAAATTATTAAAATTAAAAAAAATCAAAATCAAATAAACCGTGCGCAGAAATTTTGGAAAAAGACATAAAGAACGCATCACGGAAAAATCAGATTATAATATTACAGAACAACTTCAAAACCAGCCTTTCTATCACCAGCACAAAGAAAGAAGATCATTTTAAGCCTCAGAAACATCAAGAACACAGCACCATTATATATCACAAAATCATTGAAATCATACGCATGGAGAGAAACAGTGCTTCCTTAAACAGATAAAACCTAGGGTTTCTATCTAATTCTTTAACCACTTCTTCTTTTATTTAATCAGACGAGCCTGAATCTAGGGTTTCCTCTCTACATACCTTGCTAACGAGATTGGCAAGATCGGAGCGCAAAACGAGGAGGCGATCGAGAGCGCCGTCATCACTCTCCTCCGCGATCTTCTTCTTCCGAGATTTCAAAGACTTCCCACCGTTGGAAATATCTGCCAGGGGCTTCCTCGCCGCCGATTTCCCCATTTGACTCTTGAGCATTTCTTCTCGATCTCTCTGAACTTGGTTGCTCCCCTGCTCTGCTTTCGGATCGGAGGAGAAGAACGAGCGGAGGTGAATCCAAGTATGTGAAGGCGGAGAGAAGGTGCCAGAAACCCAACGTTCGAAACCCCAAATTCAAATCTTTTTGGGGGAGCGAACGGGGACAACCGGACAAGGGACGAAGGGATGGGATTTGATTCGCTTTAAATCTCGCGAGGCGGTCCAAATGGGTCATGAGTGACATTGGGCCGGATTGAGAAGGGCTGGAGATTGAACCAGGTCGGCCTTTTGGCCCTGCATTTTATTATATTTTAATTGCATGTCAATTATTAGAAGCATAAGAGGAATAAATAACATAAAACGGAGTATAAGAATAGAAAAATGACAAACAAGAATTTTGAGTTCAAACATCAAACAGACATTTATAGATCTGTGAAGTTGCCTGTTGGCTGTTGATTTCATCTGTTTAATTGCTTAATGACCTGAGAAGTTGCATTAAATTTATTTTGATATCTTTTGTGCCGTACATTCTCCTTTTCAAAAATTTGCATCTTTTAACTCATGAAACTCTGTGGCATATCATATCATGTAAGTCAATCCAACTGATTAAAGAAAGTTTTGCATTAATTATGTAACAAGCTAGGACCTCACCCAAAATGACTAGCATGAAGATATTATTTGGGTTCCTTGATCCTGTATAAGTATTCAAGATTTACTCAGCGAATAACTGATGTGGGACTAAACACACGCCCGCACGGGTCCTCACATGCTCCCTCCATTCGAATCCTGACGTTTTCGTCAGACTAAGGGTTCAAATCCATTCGAATCTAAAAACAAACACTACGATCAGCCCGTGGTTAGCTCCAATAGATCCATGCTGCAGTGTCTACTAGTCCACATAGATTATGGGCCGGATCTGCTCTGATACCATTTGTAACAACGCAGGATCTCACCCAAAATGGCTAGCCGGAAGGTATTATTTGAGTTCCTTGATCCTGTATAAGTACCCAAGATCTACCCAGCGAATAATTGATGTGGGACTAAACACACGCCCGTACATGTCCTCACAAATTATCTTTCTCTTTTTTTTTTCTTTGAGAAGCAAGATAGGAGGAAACTTGGTGATTGTTGAATATGGAGTTAAGGCAGAGCCCAAACCCAGACAATTGGTAACGACTGCCGATGACTTTATCGGTTTATACACAACACTAGTGGCAACCTCTCCTTTTTTTTTTTTTTTTTTTTTTGATGATAAGGGGGCAACCTCTCATTTAAAAGTTGAATTACTTCCACTTACACCAGCTGGTACGTATGGGATTATCAAGTCCTCTAAGTTCAGGATGCTTATATTCTTCATTGGTCCTGGACCACCCAGATGGATGCCAATAAACTACTTGCAGATGCATATGACATGTTTATACTGTATGGTATTAACTATGATCATCTTGACAGAGAGTAATTTAACTCTTATTTTTTATTTAAAAAAGGGTATTGGCATAGCCCCAGGCCCCCAGCATGCTATTGTTAGCTCATAGACTTAATGATTCGAATGGTGAAGCTGATCACAATAATTACAAAATATTATGTCACGGTATCAACAGTTTGGATTAGTGATTTATGTTGTCACAGATAAACCTGGAACAATGCTCTGTTACCGATGTCTCTTGATCTCATATCTCAGAGAGCTATCAATTGTACTACAAAGTTGACATATGCTCTTATTTTTATGTTTTTTCTTTACTAAGTATTCCATGACTGTTGAAAACAAACATTGGACTAAGTTCAAAAAAATCATTAATTTATGGAGTTGTAACTTCTCTTAATTATCATCTCTCATCAAGATACCACATGCACTCCAGAACCGAGTACACGACCACAGTTGGGCAGACGAGTGAAAGAAAAGAATTCCAATCGTGACTGGTGCAAGCATTCCTGAACTTAAATATCCCCTTCACAATCTCACCAGTCCCTGAAGCAATTGCCTTCGCCAACACCCCATTATAATCTTCAAACCTTGGTGCATAATATCCTTCCAATAAACCTCTTCAGAAGGTGGACGTTTCATCGTGGAAGAAGCTAGCATCCATATATAGGTGCAGGAAAGCATGTGTTTTTCCTTAGGAAGCGTATCGAGAGAAGCCAAGCCCTCTTGTCTTCCATGAGGTGGACTGAAGCTCCTGGGATAAGGAGAAGTACTTCTTTCGCAGCTGTATGGAGCACCCCATGCTTTGCTTGGTTCCCAGTTGCTTCAGTTTTGCAGGTTCTGAAGGAGAAGTGCCTGTGAGAAAAATATAGAATTGGCTTGACATACAATGTTTCCACTAGAGTAATGATGCACCATCTGATTCAAGCTTGCAGATTAAAATCTAAGAGAAACTACGTTGTTTGAGGGATGAATGGAGGTTCTGGATGACTCCCTTTGCCATATGTCATGCTTCCCCTTTCTTTTCATGGCCGCCGCCGCTTACTTTATTGCATGCTCGAATGATGACGACGTTTCCAAGAGTACAACATCAGGCGACATCTTTATTAATTGCACCATGCATGTAATCCTGACATAGAGTGCGATATCAAATAATCTGAGATGAGGCCTTGTAATTAAGCTTATATTGATTGACGGCCAGCCATCAGCTTTGTTAGGTGATGCGGAAATTATACCTCGAAAATTAAGGAGTGGGATAAAGCTTTTTCAGACCTGAGAGTTTCTGGGTTCTGATTCCCACTGGCAAGCACTTGAAATATATTGCGCTCATGCTGCTGCTCCTTCTTTTCTATTTAACTCATTGGCTTCCTTTCTGCCAGCTAAAGTCATAGAATTCCGGCCAGAGTATATATCTATTCGTATGGCGGGCGTAAACACACTACAAGAAAATACACTTTCTGCGACCAACATCGGGTGACCCTGACTAATCATTTGGGAGGCCTCCTCCCACAAAATCCTCCTCTTCCTAAAATCAGTGCTAGCATACACAGCTGCAAGGACCCATGGAGTGCTACTACCTTCCGAGATTATCATAATCACCTCTTGAGTACAAACATTGAAAGGATCAATTCTGTACTTGCTCTGAGCCCAGGTAACAATAACACCTTCCGACAAGCCTTGAGACTCCACTGCATAGAAACCCCACGACCTCGGCACTGCCCTCCTCGCCTTCTGTAGGCTTCTCTCCGATAACCGAGTCTCCAATAAAACACAAATATCTAGGTTGTGCTGTTGCACCAACCTACGGAAAGCCGGTGCAAAGGAAGGCTTCCCTGCTCCTCGGCAATTCCATATGAGCACTTTCATGATGCACTCAACGAGGCGGCACGACCCACTTTCCCGGAACTGCTACCACAAGATACCTCCACACTCCTCTCCCCTTCATTCACCAAAACATTGTGATTTGCCCCCTTTGCAGAAGCCATCATATGGAGCAACAGTTGAAGATGTCTCCCTTTACTGTTTACCTGTGCCAATTGGCACGCCAAGTCTACAGGCCCCTTACCACAGCCCTCTAATCACCCTTGCTGCCCTCCAACAGGTGCTCCTCTTCCATCACAACCGAGCACATGGTCCTTCTTTGCTAAATCCCCCTGCACTGTGCCCTGTGCCAAATGGCACGCTATAGGGTCCGGGGGGTGTGATATAGGTTGGTCGGTCACCGTGGCTGTTGAGGAGGAATGAAGAAAGAGCCGCCGGGTGGAGCCTTCAGCACCGGTGCCAGCATCCCCAGGTTCGCCAACAACGCCACTATTTGGACGTGCCACCCGACACACCTCACCCAATGAAATCCTCTCCAATTCACCTGTGTCGTCCCCCATGGACGGCATTAAAAGTGTCCATTAGTCATCAAAACTTCAAATTTGTTGCAATATGGCCCATCCATCTATCCTAACCCTAACAAAGAAAATGGAAAAAAATACTCTTGATTTAGAGAGGAACTCCTTTATCATCCATCTACCTATATAGATCTTAAAACACTCTATTCTCCTTCATCCATTCTTTTTTTTTTTTGGTACAACGGCGGCTCACACCCTACAGATGTGGATGCGATCAACAAAATTAGAAAACAACAAAGCAGATAAAGAACCCGACACTGTGTCATGCTCCCTCCAAACGAAGCCTCTAGAATGGTAAGCCACATAGATCGGCTGCACCATTTGCTTCTCTGTAGACGTATGTGGCCTGATGGGCGCCACACTCCTACAGCAGTCCGCGAATTTCGAGGATAGAGCTGATCAAAACCCGCATCGGGCCGAGCTCGGGCCGGGCTCTACAGCAGAAATTAGGCCTGATGGCTATGCCCAAGCCCGACCCAGCCCGACTGTCGGGCTTAAATTTTTGTCCAGGACCGACCCGATTTTATAAATCTGGTCCCAGGCCCGACCCGATAAGCCCAATTTTTTCTTTGTTTGGAATCTGAAAATGGGACAGAATGGCCCAACAGCTTAATGAGCTCTCTAAAACTGAATGTATATATAAAACACGGGCCGGGCCGAGCCATTTTTAAAAGTTCTCAAGCCCAGCCTAATTTTTTGGTTGGGCCGCTTTTCCTGCCCAAACCCGACCCATGGGCCTTTTTTTTAATGCCCAAGCCGACAAAATTTCGGGCCGGGCTGGGCGGGCAAGAAGGCCCGTGATCAGCTCTAGTCGAGGAACATCGGCCTACTCTCGCCTGCACAACCTTGACCCCGGATCCAGTTGATCATCGCGCCCGAGTCGCCCTCGAGGATGAGCTGGTCCGCACTCAGTGTCCGTCGGGCAAAGAAAATGCCCTCCCATGCGGTTCTGAGCTCAGCACATACCACCGAGGAGTCGAAGATCCGCTGACCCCCCGCCACCACTAGTCTGAAATCATGATCTCTGATGACGAAGCCTACGCCTCCACCTCTCCCATTGTCGGCTATACTACTATCGAAATTTACCTTCAAGAAGCCAAAAGATGGGGACACCCACGATACGAACACATATCTGGATACTACAAGAGCAGAAAGGGGCCCCGATATCTCTAGCCAACCTGGTAGGTAAAACCTCAGTGGTACTAATGAACTCCACTGCGTGCAGTAGTGCTCTAGCTGCCACCACCCTCGGGGTGAGCTGCTACCCTCAAGGACTCGGGCGTTTCTTTCCAACCAAGAGTGGTAGGCTAGGTAGGCAGCATGAGTCCCTCTCTCCTCCAACCCAGACCCAAACATGGAGGCCTCCGGGAAGCGTAGGAACTCCTCAGTGGACGACTACCTCTGCCACTGATCATAATGGACCCCCACACAGCTCAGATCTAGCTAGCCTGCGGGCACTCGAAGAGCACATGGTAGTTGGACTCCTCCACCTCCGGGCATGCTCCACAAGCTATAGCAATCCTCACTCCCCGTCGTGCCAGGATGCTTCTAGTGGGGAAGCAGCCCCAAGCTACCTTCCACAAGAACAGTGCGACGCAGGGATAGACACGGAACCTTCAGATCCAACTACTGTTAATCTGCCGAGACACCGATCCCCCGGTCATCCTCAGTATGTCACGGGAGCTCACTATCGTCCGTCTAGTCAGGCTCCATACCCTTTTGTCCGCTGCCACCCCCATCGGGATCGGCAAAGATAGCACCTGCTTAGGAAGCTGCTCACCAAACACGTGCCTGAGTGTCCCACCTCCGCTCCCTCTGGACAAACAAGTCGCTAACTGTACAACCCTCCACCCATCCATGGTCAACTAGTGTGGGCCAGCCCTGCAGTGTGTCCTCTGATAGCCACCTATCCTTCAAGATGCTGATGGCTCGACCATCTCCAATCTCTCATCTGATCGCGGAAAGCACCCTCGGGACACGGACACATATCTCTCTCCAAATAAATGAGAAACCTCATCCAGCTTGAAAGGAGGGTCATTCGCACAGATCTCAAAGCACTCTATTATCGGTCATTTATCCACATGCACAAATCCTAAAGCACTCAATCCTTTGTGATTCATTTGCTAGTACAGATCTTAAAGTGCTTCAACCTTAATCATCTATCAGCATACACAAACTTTAAATAGCTCTATTCTTTATAATTCATCTGTCTGCACATATCTCAAAGCCCCCTCCTCTGTAATCCATTTGCCAGCATAGATTTTAAAGTACTTCGTTTTTTGTCATTCATCCACCTATATAGATCTCAAAACACTCAAAACATTCCAATTTTTATAATTCATCCGTTGGCATATATCTTAAAGCGCAACTTTTTTCCTCCTTTTCTTCAATTCTCGCGAGAACCAAAACCTGTTGAGTTATTTGAAATTTTATAAAAGATTAGTTATCATATGATCGTTAAATGCTAAGTGACAATATTTTGTAATGAAGATAAAGGGCTATATCATATTGCAATGAATTTTGATTTTTTTGGCAGCTAATTAATATTTTTAAAATTTTTAAGGTCTAAGTATAAACAGTTCTCTCTCTCCTCCGTTTTCTTTTAAGAATAGGAAGCATGCCTTGTCACTGTCCAAGTTTTCCGTGATAGCTCCAGAAGCTTGCCTCCTGAGGTAGTCTGATTTTTTTTTTTTTCGGTTGCCCGGGGTGGGTTTTGGGGAGGTGTAAGACAAGATACTCCGATTTGCCATCAATGTTCGGTTTAGTTCTGCTATACCCTTTTTTTTTTTTTTTCTGGTTACCATACTGATGATTATAGCCTTCCACAGGGCTACAGTATATCAAATAAGATCACAATCTCTTAGATTTTGGTGAAGGCTATCAGAACAGCCAGAATGGCCCATCACCCTGCATACTTTAGCAGCAACTCTGGAATCCGAATCACTAGTTTCACATGAAGCCTCCCCCAGCAAGCCTACGAATCCCTTCTGCGATGTCTTTGTAAGACGGAAGCGTCAAAATGTATTCCATTCTTAGACACAGCCTCAAAGATTATTACCCTCATCTTATCTGCATGTTTGTGCGAACTTGTCTTCCATCTTTTGTGAGTAGATTAAGCGTCAAAGATCTACCCAGTGTTAGTGGAAACAATGATCATGTTAATGCAAGGGCTGCGAATCTCCACCATCATGCAGCTTCTCTGTATGGTTCAAAGGCTGAGAGACGAAGAAGGCTCTTTTATTAGTTACCCCGTTTGGCATTTATGACTTCGGTCAGCTCATTCTTAGGAAGAGAATGGAATACCACCAAGATAATATCCAAGTGACGCTCAGGAGTGACCTTGTTCTTGAGTCTGGAGTCACCCAGTGAGGAAGTTCCATTTTCCAACCAAAATCACAAAATATGATAGCATCAAACTCATACGGTGAAATAATGCTACTTACCATGGCCGCTGGTAATATATAAAAAAGCAGCCTCGACACAATTTAGTAATAATTTGATTTCATAATCATGAGGTCCAGATAAGCAGCTAATGTAGGGTACATCATTTCGATGATGCATGTTTTTTTTTTTTTTGGTTTTATGGGGTGGGGTCTGTGCCTGATTTATGATTACAGATACCGATCGACAAGCACCTTGGCATAACTATACTTGCAATGCGAACAGATCAACTCTTTTGAAAAACGAATGGAATGAAATTATAAGACTACAATCGGAAGAAGCAATACCTGTCTGCACAAGCGATACATATCGTATTGTAACTACAGCTGGGAAAATCTATCTCATGCAGAAATACAAACATCAAAAGAATAGAAAGATGAAAGAATATACTCTTCAATGCCAATGCACCCCATTGGCACACTAAAGGATAGAAAATATAATAAACACGAGGATGCAGGGATGGAGAAAAACCCAATGCATTTGTTGGAGAAGAACAGGATTGACAATCATCAATCAATCATCTTCCTTGCACAAGGCCACTGAAAACTTGACTATTTCCAGCCAAAGCCGCTTCCCACTCCACGGATGAAAGCAGAATATGGGACACAGAAATCACCACTTGCTTCATGTCCGGCCTTAAAATTGGATCTTCATCCACACATTGCTTTGCCAGCATAGCCATCTTAACGGCAAAAGCAAACACAAGAATCAGGTACAGCCACCCTTAATTTTAAGAGAGGAAAAGAAGTGCCACACAGAATGACAAACAAAGTGGCATTTAGTAAGTAATATTCTATGTTGATTTGTAGGAAAAACTAGAATAACAGAAGATGGAACCTAATCCGGTAGTAAATGCAGATCTAATCTGCAAAATTCAGACAATCAAGGGCCAAGAATTCCACTGATGACATCCAATCGGGTCAGGTTACTTAAAAAGTAGTTAATAGAATAACAGCTATGTTCCTAACCAAGGAAGTACATATGTGATAATGGAGATTGCTCGTAGGATGATATCTACTTTAAGCTGTTACAGGCCAATTCTATGATAAATTAGCATAACTAGACCAAGAACTCATGACACCAACACTGAACTGTCCTAGATGATGCAATCCACAAAGGGGGAGATAATTGCTAAGGAATTGATAGCTTCAACTCCATAAAGAAACTTGCTTACTATGAATTCCAACACATAACCTGCAAAAACTTGTTGGAAAAATTTAAATGCGCACACGGCCCGCGACTCGACCACGTGCGCGTTTGAATTTCGCGAAATGCCCGCTGGGACGTTCGCGAAATCACCGCGGGTGCGTCCACAGAAGGCGTGGATGCGTCCGCAAAAAGACCAAAAGACCCCCGCTCAAATACCCCTATAAATACCCCCTATTTCATCCTATTCTGAACACGAAAATTTAGAGAAAAATATCAGAAAAATTCTAGAGAAAAGTTCTTCCTCTTAGCCACTTCTGATTTTTATTTTTGCAATTAATTTAGTTTATTTTATTCTTTTTATTTCGTTCTTCGCTGGATCTGCAAGTCCAATTGGGTTTGATTTAGCTTCTTCCAAGACGTACCGAAGAAGAAGTTTAGGATCGTCATATCTCTGAGGAGAATTGCCGGGAGACCCATACGTGGGGACAAATACTTCTTTGGGACAACGTCTACGCGCTTCGACCTGCCTTCAATCAGGCTATTTCCTCTTATTTTTGTTTTAAATTTAATATTAGTAGATATGTCGGATTTGCAATTTTATGATTTAAATTTATTAAATGAATAGATTTATTTTGTGCTAGAATAGATTTCTTTTGTGATAAAATAGATTTATTTTGATACCGAATAAAAAATATATATATTATTTCTTTTAAGAATTTCTATTAATTGTAATTATAGATTTATTTGCTTAGTTAGGTGATATATTGCTAACAAAACCTACTAAAAGAAAATGAAATAAAACAATTTAACGTCATCAAAGATATCATATTGGGTAAGCACCCCACTCAGCCCATTTCGAGTCCACTGGCAACCAAACCATCTCAGCTATTTTACTATTCATGCTTGTAGCATACAAATATTTCTTCTAGTTTCACTTCATATCTATCTTTGCATTACTGCTGAACTCATCTTATCCTCACGGATCTTACTCATCTCTGAAATTTGAAATCATAAAAAAACATTCTTATAGCTAAATTATCAATATTAACTTCAAGACTCAACAGTATAGGAAGTTTGAATGTTGCAGCCATCTATCTTTATTGTATCCACTCACTTTAAATTTATCGGGGGCATCCTTCTCTCTCTCTCTCTCTCTCAGATGCGAGATTTCAGATCTTCATGCAGATCAGTTTGGCGTCAAAGCCCTTGCATGGCTATGAGATCTGAAGGTTTCAATCCTTAATGTCATAATATGTTTTTATTTGAAGCGGCAACCAAAGCTTCAGGGTTGAAGGCATAAATGTGAGAACAACCACTACAGCATACAGCTATATATAACATATATTCAGCAAAATTTGCTCAGCCACAAAAAGATACTGTGCAAATAGAAACATCAAGTATAATAGAGTACCATAAAATTTTAATTATTTTTTACCATTCATGTAATTTGTAATTGAGCATTAGCTGTTTCTCTAGTATAGATGGTGCATGAGCATGAATAACTATTTAACCTTTCAATGCTTACAAAACATGGAATCTGTAAAATTACTCACCTTGTAGATGCAATCATGAGGATATAAATTCATGAAATTGGGATCAATGTAGTCTTTCAGGCTAGCCATGCTCATTGAATTTGGGGAATTCTTCAGAGCTCCTAGCATCTGAAAAGTTGCAACGCAAAATAATTCAGAGGCTCGAGAATCAGATGTGTTGGCATAATTGTCTCATACTTCTGGTAATACATGAGGATGATAACATGGTATAAATACATCAGCAAATCTATAAGACTTGAACACAAGACTAGGCAAAAGATATTAAATTTCAGATATCTGAATCAAACATGAAAAAGGTGGCAAATCTCTTGATCTACAACAATATGGAAGGCTGTAATGAGAATAAGTCCTGATACCACTAGGTCAGCAATCAGTTCCTTGTCCTATCGATACAAGTAGGTTAAATTTTTATGGTATGTATTCAATTTCTATTCCAATATATAGTCAAAATGTAAAATGAATTGTATAAACAGAAAATATGACTTGATGGCTTTGCATAATGATGTTGCTTCCTTGTCTCACTAGAGCATAATAATAGCTTATAAATTCCAGTGTGGACAACTGAGTCAAGAATGATAGCATAGGCATGGTCATGGTGCAATGCTAATGAAGAGGTGGCAGAAAATGACCACAAACTGCAAGGCTGGAATCATGGGAGAGAGTTTAACTTTGGTAGGAATAATTGAATAATGATGCATAAAGCAACCCCAAATATTTGGGATAAAGCTTGATGGTTATAGTTATGCATCTCTAAGCTCCTAGTGAGAATCAGACTTGGCAAGTTAAGCGACCTATAATTCAGAGACATCAAACCACGTTAAACACCACCAACAAACAAGGCCTGCAGAAACAAATGAACGTAAGCTGGGTAATACCCATCACCAAAAAAACCCTCTTCTCTTTTTTTTTGCCGTTTTGTTTTTGTTGACTCAAATGCAGTCTTCGAAACATGTACCTGAGAAAGCAAAGAATCATATTTGCAAAAGTAACTTGCATTAGTAATCATAAGTTGTTATGGAAACCATATATTGTTTCTTTTTCCTAATTTATATTGATGCATTATTTTGCATCCTTGAGTTTAGCAGCGATATATCAGCGATCGATGGTGGTTTTTTTAAGAAAAAAGTGTTAAATCATTTGACTCCTACAAGTTATAGACGTATAACTAAGAACTAAGATTCCAGCAACAGAATAATTGTATCATTGTCCCAAGAAAATAGTACAGTCAGGAAAAACAACCTAAGAGGATAAATTTAAATGTACCAAAAGACAGAATAAATTTATATGTTTCTTTTAGAGGTATCAAGTTGTTGAATGTAGACAGTTACAAATTCTCAAGAACAAAACTTACAATTGATGCCAAAGATCGCCTCTCAGAATTGTTTAAAACCATTGCTTCTGTTCTTGTTATTGCTTCTTTGCCTGATATTAGCTCAAAAAGGACAACCCCAAATGCATAAACATCACTTTTTGTGGTTGCCAGACCATCACGCAAGTATCTGTGCAAAATCGAAAAAAAAAATTGTCAAGAAAAGTTTCTGACGGAAGAAGTTTTCGTGAACCTAACGCTTAAAGATTTACTTACTCTGGAGCCAAATAACCAAAAGTACCAACAACTTTCGTGGCAGATGCTTCTCCATCACCAGTTTTCACAACAAGTTTTGCAAGTCCAAAATCAGATATCTACATGAAGTAAGAGTTAATATGTGCACCTTACAGTCATAGGAATATGTAAGTGAAAATAAATTTAAATCACCAAAAACCTTTGCTCTGAAAGAACTATCAAGCAAGATGTTGCTTGTTTTGATGTCTCGATGAACATAATGATCTTTTGTATGCTCGTGAATGTATTCCAGACCTCTAGCTGCATCAAGTGCAATTTGAACCCTAGAGATCCAAGATAATGATGTATGACCTGAAGATAAAATTAAAGATGAATTGCGCTCAGCATTTATTTTATATTGATATAAATAAGTGCACTCACCTAAGCAGCAAATCTAGTAATTTGTTGTGCCAGATGATTGAACTTGTTATAGAAAAGAAACATGGCTCAGATTTACATATCTATCATGATGTGAATAACTTCTAAATCTAAAGACAATTAAAAACTGACAGTTATCGCAGTGCTGAATTTTGAGTTTAAAATTGTGTAAGCTTCTTGAGGAACACATAATAAGTATCCATAAGGGAATTTGCAGTGCAGTGAAGCTTCTCCAATATTGATGCTTCACCATGCTAAAATTATGTAGGAAAAACTTAAATAAAGCTGGCAATCCTCAAATTAGCTTCAATACATCATATATTTTGCTCTTCCCAGTTTACTGTTTTGTACAAACTTCAATCTATCACTTTTATAACTTCAACCATTTAAATGAAAGCAATTATGCTTTTGAAATAGCAGAAACCTTACATTTATGCATTTGCCTTCCTGGGTAGCTTTGTATTGTTATACATTACCATAATGAATGTGAATATGAAAAACCTGAGCAACTGCTGCTTTGCTCATATTCAATAATACAAAATAATGCAAATGAACAAATGACATATGCAGGAAATAGGAATCAGCAGATAAAGTCATTAGGTACCAAAGAAATCTATAAACATCTTGGTTGTTTAGAACCTTCTTTTGTGCACCCAGGCATATTGCAATGAAAACATCAACTCTGCAGACAGGATCTGCTCAAATTAAGAGCCATAGGTTTAAGAACAATGAATATCCACAAAAATCAGATGGGTGTAAAAGAGAAGTTCATTTCCCCTATCATGGACCTTGAAGGGTTGCTAAAATGGATTAATGGTTAAGTGGTAGAGAAAACTATAGTGATATTAGTAGTACTTCTAAAGTTCTATTAGATAGATGACCTAATTAGAGAGGTTAGAGAGACTGGAGAAAGACATAAACTATATGCAACAGCAACAATGCTTGATACATGACTTTGGTATATATGAATTCTTGATTATCTAAATCAAGTAAAAGGATATAATGAAAGGAAAGTAAAAGATCCTGGAGAACCTGTTAAATACTGCAGAGTTTCTTTTTTCAAAAAAAGATGCTCCTTATAACAGTATAAAGAGTGTCTATAACTATTTCAGTACGCCCATAGTATTGAAGGGAGCCTGTGCTTTGTGAAGTCAACACAAACTATGCTTCCAATATAATTAAGTAGAGGTTGCTTAAAATATATAATTAATCAATGAAACAGGATCTTGGATAAGGAAGAAAAGCTGGCAAAGCAGTTGGTCCAGTTGCTAGGGATATTACCCACAGGGTGCATATGTGCTGGTTGTGGACTTCAAGATGTTGGCCTTCTGTTCTCTTGTGGTGCCTCAAACCCTAAATCAACCTTTTTGAAAATATTTATCTGGGAAAGGGCTTGAAGGCTTGCCCTTTTAAAAATCTATATTCAAGTTCTAAATCTGGTGCATTTCGTCTTGAAGAGGATTTGGGCCTTAAAATCACCTCCATCTCTTGTACCACCTTCACAAATAGTGAAATCCCACCCATACACACACACACACAGAGAGAGAGAGAGAGAGCATGTCTCCACCCTTATTCCCAAAAGTATCATCATAGTAATTCAAGCGTGCCATATAAGTATCTAAATCACTTTGCCAATTGAAAAATAGGATACTCAACATAAGAAGTATTCGGTGAGTATCACTATCCGATACATATCAGATATGAATGCAGCATGCAATTGAAAGAATACATGCTTCCAAGCAAAACCTGCCTAGGGTAGTGAAGAAATAAGATCTTAAATATGTGCTTATTACAGGAAAATTTCCTGAGAACTATGTTCTATCATCAATTTGTTTGCAAGTAGCACAAAATGGACTTTTGGGAGTCATTACTGTTTTAGTAGTTTATATGATCTTACCTTTATTTTGTGGATCATGTAAATGATTCTTAAGCGAACCCTTTTGAGCATACTCATAAATGAGGAAGAGCTCGTCATTGCTTGCTGCATAACCAATCAACTCTACCTTGACAAAATTTAGGTAAGTGAAGAAGGTTAATAATACAGAAGTCACTGAGAATAGGTTGAAGTCGTAAGCATTTTTAGCATGCTAGGACTTATACCAGACTTGCATGATGAACCTTGCAGAGAACTTTCACCTCCGCTATAAATTCCTTAGTTTTGGTAGCAGTCATTCTTTTTATTGCAACCTCCTAAAGGTCATGGTTATCATAGATGAGTCGTTAGCAGTCAAGGTATTTAATAACACATGACATATAGACACTACAAACCTGATCCCGAAGCACTCCATAATACACAGAACCATATGTCCCATGACCAAGTAGATTGGAATCAGAGAAGGCATCAGTTGAAGAAAGAATCTCTTCATGTGTGAAAACGATAGGCTTCTCCATGTCAAATGCATCAGCCACCATACCTGTAGAAAGGACAAGATCAAAAAGTAGTAAAATTAGTAATACATGAAGAAGGGGTTTGGGGGGGGGGGGGGGGGGTGCGTTGTGGTAGAGGGAACCAAGATTGGAGAAACAAGTTGGTAATGTAATCCAATGGCTAAAGGTTTAGACGGGCTGGACTTTCAACAGGTCTCAAAACAAACAGAATTATGCGCATGTAAGAATATCATATAGCAATGTTCAATAAGTAGAACCAATAAATGGTGATGCACATTTGACTCCTCAGTATAACCACAAAACACGTATTAGCTGCCAACAGAAGGATAACATTAAAATGTATTATTTTGGCATTTTGGAGTGACATGATAGGGCTAATGGTCAAGTATCATCAAACAAATGTGATAATGGGACCATGGTGGATCTAGGTTATTGTCTTTTCACCAAGTCAGGCAGGCTGCAAGGAACGAAAGGTGAGTCCTACTTAAAAAGAATATAACTTACTTTCAAGATATGCCACACTTAGGTTATTGTTATTCCTAATATATTGTTCAAAGGCTTGCTATAGCTACCAATGATGATATTTATACAAGCTCATACATTATTGATATCAATATTAATTAAATATTAATGCTTCTAAAGATTCACATGATAATACTGTAATTAATCTAAACTAATTCTTTTATTGGAAACTTGTATTTGTAAATTATTAGTAGTGTCATAGGTACTTGATTCAATCCTACTATCAATAGTAATACAACTGTATAACAATACATGTGAATCTAGTTCAAAAATTTTGCCACAAAAATGAAAGCAACTCTGTATATCAAATTTCATCTTCTTCCCTATTAGTATAGACCTTAAGTCTAGGGTAACCTGAAAGGATTTTTCCTTTCTTGTTTCATGATCTAAAACTGCAGGATAGTTCCAATAAGACAAATTCTCCTTCATGCCAGCTAGTTTTCCTGGCTCCACAAGCAAGCACCTCTCTTGCCCAACGTTGCTTTGACTAAAGGCAAACACAGCTCATAGAGTACTAATATCTGGTTAGCAAGGAGGAATACTAAGTTCTCAAAATATGATATCACTTAAACTAATAGGCCACCGGCATGCTTACTCTAAGCTAATGGCAAGAGCTCTCCACACAACTACTGTGCTAGGGTTCAGTCTAGGCGGAAAAGAGCTCAACCAATTTGCGGGCACTGGATAATCAGCCCAAAGCCACTCTTCGTCCACTAAGTCAGAGAACTGAATTCGAGATAATTATCTATATGATGCTGTGAAGACTGCAAGCTGTAATCTAACTCTCGATTGGTAGCCTTTCCTAAAGATCAATTATCCACTAGTTGCAGCAAGCTGCCATCCTACAGTCCAAAATATGTTCATTCATCTTTGGAATCATGATTCTCCTCTCTTTCCAATAGTTTCTATCGCCCCTTGTTGCTGGAGCTAAGAAGATCGACATTGAGATCAGTCCAAATCAACTCAGTTTTTACAGCCTTGGATTTTTTACAGAAATTAGCATTAGTGAGCTGTTGCAGAGATAATTTACTGCAATCATTCTTTCTCCCCCCAATAACCAATCCTTGAGTCAAGTTTGGACATGTACTGGACTAGAGAGCCGAGTCTGGTGCTCAAAGCATGACCCCCAATTCAGAGTGGTGTTTCATGGTAATCAATTAAATGGCTCCTCCCTAAGTGTGTTTAAGAGAGAAAAGTAGTCAAGACAAATATTAACCAAGGCTGTGAATAAGCATAACTGTCAATATATTTTTTAGACCCTGTAGCAGAGAAAGTTACAACCAACACAAGGTCTCTTTCCTATTGCTAAAAGCAAGGATCAATCCTACAGGCTCAAGGTTGCAAATACCCTTCTCAGGTAATTAAGTTATAAGCCCTTCTTTTCATATGCAAAACCAGGTCAGAAAATTACACTTATGCATACAACAACCAGTCTAATTATGTCTGATAGATTCAGGAAGGTCTTTGAGAAAGTCAGCAGCCAAATGCGAGGGACTAAATTATGATATAAACAAACGGCATATGTCGACATGATGGGCAAGGAAAGAGCAATGCTTGCATACAAAAGAAGATATGGAATAGATAGCTTACTGACCTCTGGGAATACTGACATGTTGATTGCCTGTTTCCCCGTTTGATGGCTTCAGATTTGCGGATTTGCAGCAGAGATACCTTCCTGAGGCATTAACAAAACTAGTGCTCTTGAGGATGTGGAATTTATGAGAGAGAGGCTGATCAGGATCTTTTGTGTGCCTTCTTCGATCTTGGGAGCAACAATCAAGTGATCTGAATGATACGCATGAAAGTAGAGTCACTACAATCAGCAAAAGAGCAGCTCCCAGACTCCCAAGAACCCATCCATATGGAAATCTGGCAGAATGTTGCTTTTGATTTTCTGAAAAAATAAAAATTTAAGCCACCAATCATCTCTTAATATTCAAACAGGAAGGAATTTAATATTTAAAAAAAAAGGGATTGACATGAAGTGGTTCCTAAGACACTAGCATTGTTGACACCATTTTAAGTCCTAAATCATGCATTTTAAGTTTTGGCTGTGCAAAAACTCTTTCTTTTAACTATCTGAGAATGAGAAAATAAGGAATAGCAGGTTTCAAAAATGAATGATCATATATGCATCGTATCCAGATTTAAGCGACTCATCAAAAAAAAAAAAAAAAAAAACAGATATCAGTGATGAGAAACAAGGAATTGGAAAATAAGTATATAAGTCACAGATTATTCTACATATATAACCTTTGATTTAAAACTTGTGAAGTCATGGAGGAAAAAGAGAACCATAAGATGTGTGCTTCCAGTAAAGGGCATAAAATATTGAGAGAAACCTGAAGGGAGTCCATAAATATGATGTGAATCCTTTGATCAAAAATTTTGAAAGCATTGTTCGTAACTGTACTAACCCACAGACTGAACATTTAACAACTCATACCTGAGAATGTATCAATGATTGGCGCAGGAGCAGGAGCAGGCGCAGGAGCGACTTCTGTGCGCACAGGCAGCCCAGGAACTGAAAGAAGAGGGAGGAGAAAAGTGTGACGGTGCATTTAATAATCAAGGCTGGTGACTTTTGTTAAGTAATACTTTAATCTTCAATATGTAAGCCACAGAGAAAAAAAAAGAAGAAGTAAAGAATCAAAATATACTGCAATATTAAATCAGAACTCCCTTTTTCAGAAAGATACAGCTTAAGTTCTTCAAGGAAATTAATATGGTATGGACATCGGCCATAAATTATGAAATATTTTCCCCTAGGTACCCACAGTGGAAAGTGAAAACTTATCAGACATCAAGAACGAGAATTTCCTATCAGCTGAATGTAAGATTCTATATCGTCATTTGAAACTTTCAATAGTGCCCTTCAACGAAAAGAGCAAATTAAGGGCATCTCACTGTTTTGAAATCTCTTGGTTATATTTTATGACCCCTGCCCCAGGCAAAAGGGAATCATATAAACTGATAATGTCAATTGGAGACAACTTATAAGCTACCAATATAAACAGGAACATGAATCACCACAAGAGAAGGCATGTCAAATGAACTGTTGAGTTTAAGACTTTGTTCCCATGGATCCACCTACCCATTTAAAGCTAACTCCTTCCATAAATATATGACCTTAAATTTCTTGCAAGATGGTCCATATATTAAAGATTATCACACCTTTAATTGTTAAATCTCCCACATGTAACATCATTATCTAATCGATTACAGCTATCTCAAGATGCACCCACCTGTTTGAACACCAGTTACTCAACCGAAGATATGGGAAACGACGCTACGATACAATCTCCTAAAAATTGGGGGAAAAGGATTCCTACTTCATAGCCAAATCTTTTCCTTGAGCAAACTACAAAAGCCAACAAACTTACATGACCAAATTCTCTGATCGGCAGCACTATTTCCATTGCAAGAAACCGAATCTAAAACTATGGCAGCACAGCAAAGTTTACATTTTTTTTTCTTTTAATCTGCACAAACCAATCCATGGAGCGTAGAGTAAGAATAGACGAACGGTTACCTGAATTCAACGGAATGTAATAAACATTGCCGACAACTGCATCATTAGGACCGAGCATACCATTCACCGTCTCAATGCTATCCATGCTGACCCCAAACCTGCTCGACAGGGACTCGACTGAGTCCCCCTCCTCCATCACGTAGCTCATCAGATAATTCCACAGCCCACTGGAGCACCCGCAAAGAAGGTGCAGCGAAACCACGGCTCCTAATCTTGCCCTCCGGGTCGAGTTGGGCAAGAACGCAAGCCCACCATAGGCTTCGGTGACCATGGGGTACACGAGGCCCTCCGCCTCCCTCATGGTAAAGGTGGTGTTGGTGAGGTACTTCTTGATGGAGGACAAGCAAGAACAGTTCTTGCTGATGAAGAGGTAGCCGGGGCTGCTGGCCTCGTCGGCGGTAATGTCATTGGGGAATACATCAAACATGCTCTGGATTTGGGGGAGGGTGGTGTTCGGATTCGTCTTGAAGGCGATGAAGGAAGTGCAGAGGCGGGTGGTGTCAGTACAATTCAGCGGTGTCGAAGACGCCAGGCAAGACGGTGGATTTAGGAACAAGAAAGAGACGAAAAGAGCGATCTTGATGAGCTCCATTGGAATTTAGCAGAGGAAGTATGAATTTAAAGAAGAAAAAAAAAATCAAGAAATATCAAGAAAATCTAACGATATCTACAAGAAACTCCAGACTCCATCAAGGACATCAGGAATCGAAGCCGAAGGATAAAACCAAGTGCGCTTTGAAACAAGAAAATTAGGAAAGAAGCATCAAGAGAAGAGGGGAATCCAAGAAACCCAGTCCAGAAAATTGCAACGGTGATAAAATCAAGGATAACGTTTTTCTTTGGAGGAAAACGAAGCTGGAGAACAAAATTTTGACGCGAAAATTAGGAAAGAAAGGAGAAAGGGATCAAGAAAGAGAGATCAGGGGAAGCTGACAGAGGCTGGAGAGAGAGAGATGGAACTGGAGATGGAGACCTGGGGGAATGGAGAGAGATGAGGTGGGTTGGCTTTTGAGGGGGTTTGAAGGACACGAGAAAGCTGAGGGACTGTGAACTCAGCAGCATCCCAACTCGCACTCTCTCTCTCTTCTCTCACTGTAAAGACAGTTAAGTGAGAGAGAAGACGAGAGCGTCAAAAAAAAAATAAACGCAGCTGAGCCGAGGCTTTTAGGGCGGGGAGATTATTTGGACTCAGGACACCCGACACCTGAAAATAACTTTGTTTTTTAAGATATTATAGAAATATCGAGAACTCGAGGGTGATTTGAGAAAGATTAGTTTAGTGGTTGACTAAATTAACCCCGATCTACCAACTTGGTAACGTGTGATTCCTCTGCTGTTCATGATTCTACCATGGGCACGGCAAATGCTAAAGATAGTAAAATTGTAAAGTCTAATGTACAATCTGAACCTTGCTATCAGTTTCTATCCAATTTTATTTATAATGATCAAAATAGTTTATATCGAATCTAAAAATTCTCCTAAATTAATATATTTTATGATGCAAATTTGATCATATATCTTGCTAATGTTTTGCAATATTTGATACTTTGTTTTGTAGAAAGAAATTTTGTAATTTGGGAAAGGCCGGAAGATGATCCCCTGCAAATGTTTGTTCGAACTTGATTTTGAGTTGCTGGATGTATGCTTAACCTAGAATCACCTACCAGACATGGGTTCGTTGAGTAGATACCATTAGTGTAAGGACAATTTGGTCGTGTTGTAAGTAGATGAGGAATTAGTTAATAATCATACGTACAGGGTTGTTGTGGGAATTTTAATTTATCTCCGAGAAAAGATGCGACAAGACGCGAGCGAGGACAGCTCAAATTGCGAGGCACCCTCAAAGCATAATCTATCGTTCCAAACAGTTGTGGAGGACGCGATAAACAGTGAAATGAAGCGATTGAAATGACGACTTTGGACGGGTCCTCACCAATTGATCGCCGATTTGGAGGGGAAATCATGACCCGGCCGAACCGACGAGCCTCTGTCGCATGTCGTATGCAATCAGACCCGGCCGCGTGACAGGTGGGTACAAGTCGGCGATGATGGAAGAGATTTGACGATGTTTTGACGAGCCGTGTGAGGCCCCCGCACGTGGGGTGTTGCAACCGTCGGATCTCGAGGGAGAGACGTAAGGACGACGTGGCAGAGCAAAACACATAGTTCCATCAAGTTCGCACGTACAAGTAAATGTCACGAGAGACGTCGGCTCTGAGAGATGCCCTCGGCCTTCCAGTGCTTCATTTGGAGGCACAGGAAGATCCTTTTCACCGAAATGGAACCGAGATCTTTTGTTGGGATGCATACGATTCCATGGGCCATCACGCATGCAGGCCATCCTGCTTTTGGAGGGTTGCAGATCCATCCAATTTCGTGCGTATATATATGATGCCCAGTGTATGATTGCAAGGGAAAATGCATGGAGAGCCATTGCCATTTCGATGGTCCCAAAAAAAAAAAGAAAAAAAGAGACCGTATGTTGTTTTTATGGTGGTACGTGAGATGCCTTCCACTCGCCAATAATGTGCGCTGAACTTAGAACCGCTTGAAAAGGTGTCTTTTATGTTAGGTAAATACTAGATACGGGTCACTTTTCCTCGAAGGAGATTCGACCACGGTGATTGAATGGATATGAAGTCAGAGATGTTCAGTCGAGAATCGGCCGTTGCTCCACGACATTCAAAAAGAATTGAAAGAATATAACTCCTACCAGGCCACACACGTGCTGCAGACTAAGTTGCTTCCTTCATGGCTCATCACTCTTGAAGTTTCACCTGAACAGACCACAGGGTTATGTCAATGCCTTTACGTAATATTTTGTTTTCTAATTTTGTTGATTTTATTTACATCCGTGGTGTGTGAGCTGCCGATATATCCAAAAAAAAAAAAGAAGAAAGGCATGGACAAAACCAATCCATAAATAGAAAATTGTAATATTGATACAAATTATTTTTTATTATATTAAATAGAAAATAATGTATATTTAATTTGTATAGTTAATCATTGCTATCGTTGCTAGTTGTCATTTCTCAATTTGGTTATCATTCAGTAAACATTTCACTAATAGATTTTAAATATTTCTATATCATCCGTCTAACCCAAAAACTTTAATTTTGTAAATGGTAAAAGCCACAAGGCCCCCAACCAACCCACTAAACTGGTCTCCAATCCAAACACACGACCGTTGATATCATTATTTGCTTGCTGCTTACTTCTACAAAGAATTATTAGATTTCTTCTTTAAGCATGTCCCTTTGGTAGATTAATTGTAAATTCCTATGCTCAGGGTGGCATTCTCATAACTTGTCAATGAACAGAGAACCCAATAAAAAAAAGGTAACATTAATAGTTAAGAACAAGGACGTAATTGGAGGGTCCCAGCCCTCATTCGGACTCATGTGGGCTGCGCGATACCCGGATATTGCGCAATTATTCAGAAGAACGGGGGTGGGGCGGACGAAGAGAGAGAGAGAGAGCAATCATGGAAGCAGGCGAGCAAGCAATCTTCCAGTCTGGAATTCTTCTTTAGAGTTCATGCCTTCTTTCCGCCTTTAATCTCTCTTCAAACTAGTGCTTAATTAATCAGTATAGTGTCGATGCCTTTTCCCTATGCATTCTTTTTTTTCTCTAAAAAAAAAGCTTCTTGTTTTCAGCACTGGGTCCAATAGATCCGGTGAAAGTATCAGCACTTTAAAACCTTACTGCTATGATCAAGATAACAAAGAGAGAGGATTAATGTTAGATTTGAGCACAGTGTGGGTTGGTATGAAGCATGTGGCAGGTCATCGCTTTTTGAGGACGAGCCATAACACAGCGGCGTGGTGGTAGATTCGGTCCTTCTTTATTTATTAGCTTTTGGAATAAACTGGAGGCGGGGGCATCGAAGGTGTGGACCTTGGGAGAGGCCTTTTTTATGCAACCATTCCTCCCAAAGGCGTAGATGCTGTCTGTTCTTCTTAGGGATGCCCACGGCTTATTAATGTGATTCTTGCAGTGCTTAATTTCCATGACGTATTGTTAAATTGAAAGGTGATACCTCCACAAGCAGCGGAAGTTTAGCTTGTAGAGCGTCGCAGTTTAGGTTGTTAGTATTAGAGGTAATTCTACAACTCTCTGTAACATTTTTATTACTGTACATCATCTGAAACTCTACTGTTCTAGGCTGATTCCGCGAGGTTTAAAATTGTATGCTTGAAAGTTTTGAAAATATAAAAAAAACAATGATTAGTGGTGAGATGGCACTGCAGATAAAATACGTGTATCGTGAGGCCAGCGGGGTAGTAGATTAGATAGCCTCTGTTTGGGGGAGCGAATTCTGGGATTTAGTCTCATACTGCTTGAGTAACGAAGAGGGTTGTGCCTTAAATGAGGGGTGACTCATTTCTCTTCAGAGGATTTTTTTGGACAAAATCGTGAGGATAGCGTATGACGCGCCCAAAGCGGACAATACCTCTGAGGAAAAATACGGTTACTTTTCGGTCTCAACAGTTAGCGTCGTCTGTGAGAAACCTCCTCGGCCCTGTAAAACTGGAAGGTAGAATGCTGCTTTGTGGGGGGAAGTGGATTTCGGGATTTAGTTCCATACTGCTTGAGTGACAAAGAGTGTTGTGCTTTAAATGGGGGATGACTCCTTTCTCTTCGAAGGGCTCGCACCACTCCAAAGATTTTCTCTGAATGTAACAGTTTTTTGTTCCTTTTACTTTGTATTGTTTACTTGATGCTGATGTAGCTGGCTGTGCTCATGCTAGGGTAGTGTGAGCAGTCATTCACCAAAAAAAAAGAAAGAAAGGTTCTTTTGGATAAAACCATGAGAGTAGCGCACGACGTGCCCAAGGGGCTAGTACCTATACGGATCCCAAAGATAGCGTACGACGCGTCCAAAGCGGACAATACCTTTAAGGAGAAACATAGCCACTTTTCGATCCCAACAGTCTCATATGCGACTAGCTATTCTAAGGAGATTCTTTATCTAGAGGGGAGAAAATTATTCGGTGCATTTCCACACTTATTATCTTTTTGATTTTTTTAAATATATTTGAATACATCAGCTTCGAAAAAAATAAAAAAACAAAAGCATCAATTTTTATTTTATTTTATTTTATTTGGGTACTGGGCGTAAGAGGATGAGGTGGTATAATGATATCGCTGACAGGAGTGGACATAGATTTTGGGGTCGACGGCACAATGAATGCACGTTCGTGGGGTAAAATAGTGATGGAGGACATTATGAGAAGCATGATGGTGGTAGTTGAGACACTACCTGTAACCAGCTGGCCTTGAGTAACTTGTACCTTTTTTTTTATTGTTATGCCGTAGAGGTGCAGCTTCAAAAAAAATATTTACTATTTCATCGAAAAAAAAAATATTTACTATGCTCGGTGATCCACTTGCATGGCGGAAAAGAAATTTATCATTCCTAGAAAGCTGGCTTGATTTATTTTTTGGAACTTCTTTTGTGGAAAAAGAAAAATATTGGTCTCATTAGTTCGTGGAAAAGTAATGACGACAATGATGGCGCATATGGTACATATTTTTCATTAATATGGCAAAACATACTTTCAAAAGAAAAAAAATTATCTTAAATATTAAAAAATGAACTAGATACCGACCACGTCTACTTCAAATATATTAGAATTAACCAATTTCATTTGAGTGGATGAAATATGTACCTTATATGCCATCTTTGTCACCATTATTGCCATTGTCTCCCGGCTCCCTGTCAAAAATAGGGCAGCTAATTGTGGATCATAGGTAAGTGTTGATGGGAGGCAAAACGGATCCTTCTACTCCGAGGCAGAGTTACCCAACGCCGATCGGGTAGACCTCAGAATCGAGCAAACCAAATTTCAGCCTGCCGATGATCGAGCCAACCTCAGCCAGAGATCAGACCGACCTTAAATCCCATCGAAGGCCGAGCCGACCTCGACTAGAGGCCAAGTTGACCTCGGACCCCACTGAAAGCTGAGCCAACCTCGGCCCTGTCAATTTTGATCTCGTCAAAGATCCTACGGATCCCATGCGCAGGCGGCCAAGCGAACAAATCGTGCCACGTGGCAAATCCAGAAGCTTCCTCAGCAGATTTTCCTGGATCGTGGTGTTAAAGGCCGGTCATTATGATGGCCGCCCAGGGGACAGAGCATTGATGACTGGCCCCTTGCATACCACCAGGTAACGCCTCGGAGTGAGTGCACACACAATGCATTAAAGAGCTCCCTCGACCACTTTCGCTTCGAACGACGTGGTGGATTCTTAGAACAAATTCGAAAAGATATCTCCCGAATTTTTCGTCCGCGGGATTGATCTTCATGTTGTACGCCGCCTCCAATTGATGGCTAGCTGGTCACGAATCGACCCAAAATTTCAGATAACGGACGAGACCCTTGCCCTATAAAAAGGAGGTAGGGAGAGGCCTTCGATAAACCATTATAAGCTGTTATAAGTACTCTAAGTCATAAGAGACCATCTAAGGCACTCAGAAACCTCTCCAAAAGCTCGGCTAACTTAGTCATTGGATGGCCTTCACTGGAATATCCGGCCAAAACTTTGTCCAGGTATTCAGGAACGCAGAAGGTGACCCTCTTTCTTCGTCTCGGCCGGCGTCTTCCCGTCTACTTCCGGCGTGGTCACCCTCAAGCCAAATTTCAACCACAACAAGTATCGTGTTAAAAAATAATATGGGATACATATCAATGTCCAATGCAGAATTTCTATGCAAGTTTTAAGGTGTAAACTTTATTGTCAAATGAGTACTACCGGAACTATCAAGTGTTCTCTAGTTTGTTAAGGTTATTCTTACAGCTTCTCGTTCACCGAGCATTTTTTTTATTGAAAACATTAAATCCCTATGAAATCACAAACTAAACTCAGGGGACAACGCAGGTGACTGCCCATTAGCCTCCTTTTTCCACACACGCGCGCATACACACACACACAGGAATATCATGCATGTAGTTCTTGGGCATTTTTCTCAGCTTTGCATTATTGGTAAATTTAATCTTGAGCAGAGACTTATGTACATACTCATTGTTAAGATTTTTTTTTAGATTGCAACGCAGTTAAAGTTAATTTTGGCAACAACTATTTTCCCATCCATGATGAACCTTGCCACTTTGAGCGTTAATGGCTTCACTCAGCAATCAGCATACTCCAAGATAGGTTTTCTTGCCATCCAGTGGTGCGTTTTCAGCTTCCAAATCCCAATTGATACAAGACTTACTTTATGACTTCCCTTGTCAGGAGGCCCATTGCGGCTTCCAACTGCTACCCAGAGTCTTCCTCAAAAGCTAGCAGCGGCCCTGGTAAGTCATAAGGTACGTCTAAATGGAGTTGGACTTGAATTGTAGTTGGGCGAATTTGTTGAGTTCTTAGGTTGGGCTAATTCAAGCTCTTTCACCTCATCCCTTGATTCACTTTATGGACAAGCTATCTCCTAAGCATAGAAATAAATTTCCATTCCAATCCTTTGTCTACCATACATCTTGGCCTTGCCAAGGAAGGGTTCACCTTCCTTCGCGCCAATCCGGATCACACAATGGTTGCTTTGAGATATCTGTGCATGGATTGATGGAAAAGTGTGGAGTGCTTGGAGAGCTATGCATAGTGTGATCTAATGGGCGACGCCATGAAAAAAGATCAATCATTCTTTCGGACGAAAGAGACGACCTCAGGCCAAAAAAAGTCTAGTTTTAAGCTTTGTATGTTTAGTCTGGCCTCTGACTGAGTTCAACCCTGAGGTCATGCCATCTTGGATATAAGTGAAATGGGTCCTGAACCTGGCCAGAGACAGCCCATTCTAAGCAACAGAAAGGGAAAATTGTCAGCCATGCCTTTCCACGGGCTGCGAGAAAGTGTCAAGCTGTCCATCTGGTGCAGAGAACAGATTCACTTTTTTTTTTTTTTTGCTTTGGGATTCACCTTTTCATTTCTAAATCACTCATTAGCCTGAAATATTCTGCCCCCAAAACTATTAATTTGTCGGTGTCGCAGAATGTTGGGGCGTGCGCTAATGAATATTCGCCGGATTGCTTACAAAATAAGCATCACAAGCAGATTTATGTTCAGGCCAGGAACTACAAGATTGCACCAAAACTGAAGGTTTATAACAGCTTTGGTCAAGGCCCAGACTGACCTAATTAGCTGATGTAATAGTGAGGATATGTGATGGTATGTGTTTAGTCTCATTTCAGCTGTGAACTGCGTACATCTTGAGTATTTATACATGACCAAAAAATTCGAATAATAACCTTCTATTAGCTTTCTTAGAAAAAGTCGTAAGTAGCTATGAATAATATCAAAGTGGACTCGACTTATGGCTTACATAGATCAATAGATACTATAGTATAAGTCCATTCGAGCGGACCACGACCTTATCTTGGTCTTTGCGATTGGATTTGCGGTACTTATGATTGGATTTGAGTAGATATGAATTCTTAGCATTGCAAGGATGACAAGACTAAAATGGGGGAAGTACATGTTGATCCGGGCTAGCATGTATTTAGTCCCACGTTAGCTATGATTTGGATGGATCTTAGTACTTATACATGAGCAAAAAATTCAAATAATACCTTCCGTTCCGGTGAGATCTAGATTTTGACAATTATACCCTGACATAATTGATGGGCTTTGAAATGAAGATCCACGGCACAGACCCAACTAATAGTTGGAAGATTAAATGAAATGTAATGCTATGCGGCTCGCATCATATATATATATACATGAATAATTCTCTTGCCCAGTGGCAAGTTAAGATTAGTGTAACTTATGAATTTGTGGGCAAACATAGCTTGTCGATTGATTATGCAGCCGCTAAATCAGCAATTATGGACCCAATGAACTTTTCATGTACAGATGCTTCGAAGCATTTTTCATAAAGGAAACAACTTAAAGTGACAGAATTTGTGGTACCAATGGTTTATATCATTACAAATGCGCCCTCTGTAGCAGCAGGTTGGAATGAGAAGAGTCTTCATACTGCAACATGATTATTTGCTGCCAAATTAAGGAGCTCAAACTTTCCATTTTGACAGACCCTGTTAGCTGTATAGCTTAGTTGTACAACAATTGTGTACAACTATATTGATTAGACTGTATAGCTGCGTATAGCCTCCCTCTGATTAGACTATACAGTTGTGTATAACCTCCCTCCCATCTATAAAATGGGAGTTATGGCGCCATTTGTAAAAAGACATGGAATAAAGATTGTATTGCCTTCTCTCTATGTTTTCGTATTCTATCAATTGCTGTTGTATGCTCGAGTCTTTGGCTTTCTCATTTGGGGCATGCTCCTCATGTTCAGTCTTTGGCCTCGAGTGGTCATTTGGGGCAAGTTAACTTTCAACCTTTTGATTGCGTCTCTTGTCAATTAGGAAAACAGAATGCTTTATCCTTTAGTAAAAGTGTTTCTTCCTCCACTGCACCCTTTAATTTGATACATTCTGATATTTGGGGACCTGCTCCTGTTACGACTAAGGGAGGATCACGATATTTTGTGATTTTTATTGATAACTACTCACATTATACATGGCTCTATCTTTTATGTGATCGCTCTGAGTTACTTAACATTTTTCGTGACTTTCAACAAATGGTCAAAACTCATTTTGGTCAGCCTATCAAAGTTTTTTGTTGTGACAATACCACGGAATATACCTCTACCTCATCTATGGAAACACTTAAACAAAATGGAATAGTATCCCATCGTTCTTGCCCTTATACCTCTTAGCAAAATGGTCGTGCCGAACGGAAGCATCAACACATCTTGGACACCGTCAGATCCCTCCTTCTGTCTGCTGACTTACCTGAGTCCTTCTAGGAGAGGCTGCTCTTACAACAGTCTATACCATCAATCAGGTACCTTCTCTCACGATCTCAAATAAATCACCTTATGAGGTTCTTTATAAGAAGGTCCCTGATTACTCTTTCTTAAAAGTTTTTGGTTGTGTTCGCTTTATTCTGCTTCCATCACATGAGCATACTAAACTTGAACCACGCTCACGTCTCTATTGTATTCTTAGTTATAGTATCGAACATAAAGGTTATCGTTGTTATGATCCTATAGCTAAGCGACTTCGTATATCCCGATATGTTCAATTTTGGGAACAAATATTTACTAGTGTCTCCCCATTTTTCATAAGTCCTCCTCGGTATTCTCCTATCTTCAATAATCCCACTGTTGATCTCTTCCCAGACTCCTTTTCGGTTGCAAGTAATGGGAGATTATCAGGCAATCTCTCAATGACCGACTCCACTGGGTCTGAACCGTCCACTGATCCGATCATCACAACCGGATCATTCGAGCCTCCCTTCAGTACTATCCTTCACCGCTTTAGTAGGGTAAGATCTACCCCATCTCATCTTAATGATTATCACTATTTTTTTGCTCTTGCTACGCTCTATGAGCCTCGCGATAATTGCGAGGCCAGTCCTAATCCTCTTTGACAGAAAGCCATGACTGATGAACTCCAAGCTCTTCAAGATACTCATACATGGGATATAACCGACTTGCCTCCTAGAAAGACTATAGTAGGATGCTAGTGGGTGTATAAGATCAAGACGCGAGCTGATGGTTCAGTGGAACACTACAAGGCCCGACTTGTGGCTGGGGGATTCACATAAGAGTATGGTATTGATTATAAGGAGACTTTTGCTCTAGTATCATGTCTTACATCATTTTGTTTCTTGCTTGCAGTAGCAGCCGTTAAGCGATGGAAAATATATTATATGGATGTTAAAAATGCCTTCCTCAGTGGTGATTTAGCTGAGAAAGTGTATCTACAACCTCCTCTAGATTTTGCTCATCCGCCTGGAAAGGTCTGTCGCCTTTGTAATGACCTCTATGGTCTTAAGCAGTCTCCTCGAGCTTGGTTTTCCAAGTTCAGCTTAGTCCTGACTCAGCAGGGTTTCACTCCTAGTGCATATAATTTTGCACTATTTCTTTGGGGATCTGAGACTGGTATTGTTCTTCTCTTGCTATATGTGGATGACATGGTTATTACTGTAGATGACATCTCAGGGATTCATGCACTATAGTGGTTTCTTGGACAATAGTTTGAGATGAAGGATTTAGGATCTCTCAATTACTTTCTTGGTCTTGAGGTGACATCCAACTCAAATGGCTACCATCTTTTCTAGGCTAAGTATGCCTCTAAGTTACTGTCTCGTGCTAGGTTGATAGACAGCAAGACTATGGATAGTCCTCTGAAAGTAAATATTAAGCTTCTTCCTACTGATGGTGAACCATTGACGGATGCGACTCTATAATTGGTTGGTTGTCTCATTTATCTGACCATTACACGTCCTGATATTTCTTATACTGTCATCATGGTTAGTTAATTTATGCATGCACCACGTTCTACACACTATGCAACAGTTCTATGTATCCTCCGGTACGTTAAGGGTATATTATTCCATGAACTTTATTTTTCAGCCCACTCCACTTTGGATCTTCAGGCATATTCCGATGCTGATTGACAGGTGACCTTATAGATCGTCGTTCTACCACTAGCTATTGTTTCTTACTTGGTTCTTCTCTTATCTCTTGGAAAAGCAAGAAGCAGACATTTGTCTCTCGCTCTAATACAGAAGCTTAGTATCGTGCACTAGCAGATACTACCTCTGAGTTCTTATGGCTTCGATGGCTACTGCATGACTTAGGTATTCCTTTGACCGGGAGTTCTTCTTTTTATTGTGATAATATGAGTATCATGCAGATTGCCCATAATGATGTGTTTCATGAGTGAACGAAATATATTGAGATAGATTGTCACTTTATTCAGCATCATATTAAGTAAGACACTCTTCAATTGATACATATTGCTTCTACAGATCAGCTTGCTGACATTTTTATGAAGGCACATCCACCGGGGTGTCAATGTGATCTGATTAGCAAACTCAAGTTGGCATCTTCGCTACCATCTCGAGTTTGAGGGAGAATGTTAGTTGTATAGCTTAGCTGTGCAACAGTTGTGTACAACTGTATTGATTAGACTATACAACTGTATATAGCCTCCTACTGATTAGACTATATAGCTATGTATAGCCTATGTATAGTCTCCCTCCCATCTATAAAATGAGAGATATGGCACCATTTGTAAAAAGACATGGAATATAGATTGTATTGCCTTCTCTCTACGTTTTCGTCTTCTTTCACAGACCCATCCATTCATCATATAGAAATTTGGTCTGTAAGAAGCTATGCCGTCATCCAATACTCGAACTTTGAAGAAAGAAGAGAATGAGAATTCTGTGATGCTACAAAGTAATCTTTTAGCAGCAATGGCTATGGGGATGGCGTTGAGTCTCTCTCCATAGAAATTGACTCGAGTCAAGGTAAGATTGGCCATCGTTAACTATCTTTAAGATTGTGATTTATGCATTCAAAAGGGACTGGGTGGAACAAAAAATTTTTTTGTTGGAACTCTGAAATCGCATGCGCTATAAAATGTTGCCACCCTCCTGCTGTCTATGGCATAGTTGATGGGCCCCATTTATCAGGCCGAAACAGAGCAACGAAAATAACGCAAATAAGTTCTTGAAGCCCGTGTAACATCATCACTCCGAAATGATCAAGGGACAGAAGAAGCTTTCATGGTTTTAACTCCTGGCTCTGTCTTCCCAAAAGCTTCGTCATCAACGATACCAACGAGCTTCATCAAGACCACTAAGCAACAGTGTCTTTCAAGAGCAGACAACAACCCTGGAGTATATCTGCAGCCTACCACCATCATTACAGTTAGCTTCACCTTCCAAGCTACAAGAAGACTTGAGCGTCTTGGTGCTTAAAAGGGAAGCCTATATATGTTCACCGTATCAATCCAAACACGTCGCCATCTACTTTGGTTCATGGAGCAACAAAGTTGGGCTCCGCAATAATTACTCTGTTTCCTAATCTTGCAGGGGATGCAGGGTCTATTTTGGGAGTAGAGCAGCACAACTCTTGCGATGATATGAAAAAAAAATCACCTTCCACCCACTCGGACCACCAACCACTGTGCCAATATAAGGGACAGAGTCGTCTGTCAGGAGGCCCATACATTAATTATAACACTACAAGAGTATCAATAAGTTCATATCCTGTTTCAGTGCTGCGGCCCTTTACGAGTCCCTTCCGCCGAGCAGCCAAAAATCGAGGTGGGCCTTAGCCAACGGAACATTTTTTTGGGGGAGAAAAAAAAGGGGGGGGCGGGGGGGGGGGGGGGGGGGGAATGCGAATCCTCTATTAGATTGTACAATAGTTGCTTCAAGATCTATGCAGGTGAATGAATCTTTGTGCTTTAAAAGCTATGCAGAGCATGATCTAAAGGTCAACGTCAAAAAAAAGATCATTCATTCTTTCGTGCAAAAGATACAACCCGAACTTTTATTCTTTGGAGTGCATGGAAGCTTCTAATTTGGGCAGTTGGTAAGATAATATCAAACTCTTGCTATCAACCATATGGTGGATATTAATGAACCCTGGCTGGTGGATCATGAGATTACTAATGCCTGCATGATTATTAACTAGCACTTTGAGTGAGGGTAGCAGCTGTAAATAACACAGCTTACTTGGCAGGAGCCTTTGGCATGTGTTGATGAGTTGGCTGTGGAAATTTTCATAAAGAGGGAATTGTTCATGCCAAGGGTACCCTATTTACATGATATCCAGATAGAGAAAATAATGTTACAGTGACTAACTACATTGAAGATGTGTTTGGTTAGGGATAGTTGGGCTCTAGAATGAGGATGGGAATGAGTGACTCCTTCTAGTCCAGAGAGGATGAGAATATCTTAATCCTCAAAAATCGAATTCTAGTTCTCTCTCCAATATTCAAATCCTATTTCACTAGGTTTATTTTTTAAAAAATTGATTTTTCAAAAATACCCCTTCATTTAATTGATTTTTTTAAAAAATATTTAAAAATATGTTAATTCTAATTCTATCACGAATCAAACGTGTTCGAAAAATATGAGCACTGTAATTTTGATTCCAATCATGAACCATATATGTTGGGGATTATGGTATTCAGATTCTTATCCCGATCTCGACTTAAGTTGCGAACCAAACACACCCTGAGCTTATGCTACTTGCCTTGCTTTATAAAATATGATAGCAAGAAAAGATCATCAAATTACTGGGTAATTTTTCGTTATATGAATTTTGCAAGGTATATTTGCTAGAATGACAATTAAACTTTTGTGACATAAACTTATTGGCCACCTAGATTAATTGTCTTGAGATGAGATGCATTTCATGATTTATATATTATTTTGCATGTGAATTCAGCTACCCCGTATCAAATTATGCACCTTGTCAAGTTGAAGGGGATTCCATGTTCCAACATTATGTGTGTTTTCCCAAGAATTGAAAGCAGAAATTCCACCATTAAGGTGGGATTTCACTCAATTTTCCTCCAGGTGGACGATGGGGAGGAAAATGATGTTTTTCGGAAGAATAAATTTGTTGCCAATAATCCATGTATCACATAGAAGTGATGCATAATCTGGCTAAACACTTAATATCAGGGTGACCCAATCAACACTCCTATTTGTTATTGCTTCTATCTTCATTATCTGAAGATATTAGTAGATCTAATCATAGAGACTCAAAACTTTTCACTTGATAGATGGTTTTGTTGGTAAGAATGTAGAGCGCCCGAAAATGATGATTGACTTGCCACCATGCAATATATGATAATGACAAAGATAAGATGCAAATAGGATTCTCTTTGGATAAAACAAAGATTCTAGAACGGTAAGACTCGCAAAAATTGTTATATTTATAGAAATTATCAACAATGAAAAAGAAGATAGAAAATTAGAAAGATTAATTTGCACCTATAGATGTTGAGGACTTGGCCTAAAAGATTCATCTAGCAATCAAAAATGCCCCAAGGCTGCAAATATCCCTTGAGTGTTAATCTACTCTCTATCATGTGATAATTTTTATCCACTCAAATCTAACCAGCCAAGGTCCATTCTGAAATTAATTGATAAAATTTAAAAATAGCCTAAGTCACTTTTTTTTTTTTTGATTGGATGAACGAGTTAGACTGACATAGTATAAATACATCCAACAAAATCAAAAAATAAAGTATTGCAGAAGGCAACCAGAGTGCTACTAAATTGGCTCATAACACTTTACCAAAATGCTCTACCACATAGGATGCTCCCAATTTGCAGCTCTTTTCGCCTTTCGGTAGATATACCTGCACAAAGACACTCACATTCCCTCATCATCCTCTAAATGTCCTGCAAAAGGAGGTGTGAAATTTGGCACCCCAGATAATCTCTGAATCCAGCTAATCACTATAGTTGAGTCATCCTCAATGTAAATGAGATCAATCCTCACGACTAGCTTCATGTAACTAATGCTTGCCCATGCTACCCTCAATTCCTCTCTAGGAATTGAGATATCAAAGATCCAACACCTACCAACAGTTACAAGCCTAGAATTCGAGCCTCTGGCTCCAAACTCAGCTTTGCCTTTATCACCACCACTAGTCATACTATCATCAAAGTTAACCTTGAGGAAGCTTAAAGGTGAGAGCTCCCAAATGATAAAAACCATCTGGGTCATTGCAAGAGCTGAAGAGAAGTCCCAAGTGTTCCAAGTGATTATAGGCTCCGCAACAAAAGATGGCTGAATGATCTCAGCAACCTCAATTTAGTGCCCTCTCCAATATAAATTCCAACGACTAACTGCTATCTTGAAAATTCGGACGTTTCTAGCTAACCAAATATGATGGACAATATATGCATCATTGATGCCCCATAGTTTGGAGAATATTTGGTTTATGCTCCTCCTCGGGTACTTAAGGAAGGTCTCAACCGGCATCACTGATTGAAGAATCGTTGAAGGAGTCCAGGGGAGCCTCCACACATGCACCGCCCTCTAGAAGAGGATTTGTGCAACTGACTCTTTCTCCATAGCACAACAGGAACAACTCGGAAAGATTTTCATCCTCCATCTATTCAAAACTTCCTTAGTTGGGCAGCGACTCTAAGCCACCTTTCAAATAAAGAATGCAACTATATAAATAAATCTATCTCATCCTATCAACTTAAGTTTTTGGGACAAATGGTGATTTTAAAAAAGATTATAAAGATCTCTGGCCTTCGTCTTCGAGTTGCAAGTGGATCTCCAAACTCTCATGTTAGGAATATCATATGAAAATCATGAGAGATAGGCCGCTTTTGGCTAGCCGATTTCCAAAAGATTGGACATTTCATCTACTTTCTAAGTTTCTTTCAAGCAAGGTTGACGACCTTAGTAGAACAGCTTCTTTTCTTCCAGCTTTCTTTTCTTCAGGAGGAAGGAGTTTCTGGACTTTTTCAATGTCGCCGGAGAATTTTGCTGCAGCCAGCAATGATGGTCGCGCCTACTTGAAAAAGGCATCTTGAAAGCATCTTGGATCGGCTGATAGGAAGCGGGCCCACAGGCCCACGAGCCGCCCACGCGAACTTGCCGTGGGCCCGCCCGAAAAAGGCCAAGATTAGCATCTATGAGCACCACGTTTGGGCATGCCATTGGATGAGAAGTAGCACGCGTCCTGCGGCGGTGCGGCTTGGGAGCCCGGTCACACCAATCACCACCCACCAAGTCGGTCGCGGTCCCGTCACCCGCTCACCGCGGTGGGCCTGACCCTGCCTCCAAAGGATAAGCGCGTGCGAGCAGGACCAGCCGTCCGCCACCTTCTTATGATTAAAGAAATCGGCAACACGATACTGGACGGCCATGATTGAAAAATCTTGGTGGGACAGTGCCTTGGATTTATTGGCTACGGGTTGATGATGTTACCCTCGTGCAAATACTATCTCAATCGGATACGGTACATCCGCTGTCGATACATGTCTGTCAAAAAGTAAATATTAATTAATAATTGTCAGTCTATAATTGAAGAAACATGTGTCATTATCGCAATTCAAAAAAAACGTCATGCATGGTAAATACCATTATAATGATGCCACGTGGAAAGAAATCTAAACATGCCGTTTTTACCCAAAAAAAAAAAAAAATCTAAACATTACCTTCTTCATCGAATCATAGGATATTAAATTTGGCAAGAGAAGAATGCAAAGGACTAGATCCAATATTTATTAGACTATTTGGATGCAATATAGACTTCAAATTTATTCAAGAAATAGAAGGATGTACGGTTTTGGACATTCTTACTTATATAGGCATGATTGTATGTATTTTCTTACGTACCTTGATGCTTGATTAAGGGTGTTGTTAGTATGATGATTATTGAACCCAATCGAGTATGTGAAGAGAAAAGCAAAGAATAATAGCCGAGTCATTTTCTCCATATCTACATGCATTCACACGTGGGCAAAGAGTATTATGATGATAATTGACCTGTTGATGAAGACATGCATGATTAACCATTCGTACAAATTTTCTCCTCCACATTCAGTTTTTCTAGGTCAAAGATGTTATCTTTTGTGCAAAAGAAGAATTCGCCTTCCATTGCACAAATCCATCACTTTGAGAGCCGTGCAAGTGGATGAATGGAGTTTGGATCACTCTAAGAGATGCACAATTGGTAATCCAACAGTAAATTCATACAAAAGAAAGTGAATTCTTCTTTCTCATAAAAGATACAACCCCGATCTCAATCCTCCCCCCATGCACAGTCATAATATTGTTTTTCTTGATCGAATATCTTTTATTATTCATTTTATTATTTAATGTATTAATGTACTGTCGACATTTATTAATTTAGCTAGTTAACGTCCCTCTTCCAGGCACTTATTTTTGGAGGTACAGGATTCATATCACTCAGAAAGCATATAAACATGTTGAGGTCTGTTTCCCTTATTCGGATTTGTGTACGAAATGTATCAACTATTTTATTCAAAAACCAACATTCCACCTACAGTATCATTCACATCTCCCTGAGAGACATGTCAGGGGGGATATCATACAAAAAAAAGAAGCATTAATTATTCGATTAAATTAATTTTTGACAAATCATGGACACTAATTTTTTACATGAGGCTATCGACAAAATAAATTTTGAACAATACATGGGAAACTTTAGTATGTTGGAAAAAAGCAATTCAATGAATTAGTAAAAATCCAGCTCATTTTTCCCATTACCTTATGTTTGTGTGGCATAAAGAGTAATAGGAGTTAAAATTAGCAGTTTATCAATTACATTTCAGATTTCCTCGGGCGGATTAAGGGCAAACTAATTATATACAAGTTGGTAACCTGGATGCAGCTTCAATGAGATAAATGGTAAATTAAAACAACCACACAAGTACACTTACTGAACTGGGTTATGTAGGAATCAATAAAATTGGCAAATCATAGATGAAGGTAAAGGGTTTTTTGGCGCAACCACTTCAAACTTATGTTTGGTTGGCAGCCAGATCATTATCATGTATATCACTTTAGAGGAAAGTTGATGTTTAAAGTCATCTAAAGTAGATATTTATTAAAATTTTATGATTATATTTTATGGAAAACATTTATTATCTTCCTTGGTACAGTAATATTATTACAAATATTGTATTCCATAGTTGATCCTACACTGTATCATGCAGTAATTCCATGGGAACCCTTTGACGCACGAAGCAAACCAACCAATCACATCATCTCCACCGGACTCACGTGAGCAACCCTATTTGCCTACACATCTATGGTTAGACCATACCCATCACCTTAGCTATCGTGACACATCTTGAATTCCATGCATGCATCCAAGCTCTTCAGACTTATCAATGTATATATCTATATATATATTGCTAAGACGAGTGAATCATATAAATGAGCACATCGATAAAAGTCTGAAAACAAAATATTCTACTTTACTGGGTGTATTTATACACGCACTATATGAAGCATCTACTTTAAGCACAAAAAAAAAAATAATAATCTAAAACAAAAGGTGGCAGAGTTTCGCACTCATTAGTTCTCCATCTATTTCTAGCTCTAGAACTGGTATATAGATAAATGTGAACATGGTGACTCCAACGGGCGTATTATAATTAAGGTCCCAAGGACCCAAACTATAAACCCATCACAGGCCTGCCCCTTGAACGATAGGCTTAGCTCATTCATGCAGTCATTCTCTGAGCTTCCTCTCAATTTGCCAGAAGGCTAGAAGAGGACCACTGATCTGAAAGGCTAAAATCTGACCTCAGCCTGGTAGATGCAGGGTAAAAATACTCTACAAGACCCATGGGATAAACCAAGCGTCTCCTATATAAAGTATTGATCCGTTTATAATTTATAATTATAGATCCACATTCCTATAATCCTATCATTCTTTTCCTTCCATAAAGTTTGTCAGACAGTCACATAGAGAGAGTGAGAGGAGCACTGTTCAAATAGTTGAAATTAGACAGCAGCCTGTTGCTGTGGTAATACTAGCTGGACCTCGTTATAAAAATATACTCACCCAAATACTGTTCCAGACCCAAAAGATAGATCAAACCAACTACTGTACAAGGTGTTGATATGTGCATATTATAGCTTCACGCAACAGACAAACACCTTTGTTGATGTCTAGAAGTGGACTATTGGTCAACTGCGGACTTCGTCATCAGAGGTCCGGACTCTAGAATGGTTGTTGCTGATAGATATCAGATTTTCGACATCTCTATTCCGGTGGTGGAGCTGAGAGAAGTTTGGGCTGGTGTGGGTCAAGCCCAGTGTGTTTTGCGGGTGTAGTCGTGCTCGACGTTGACTTGCCTACGATGATCGGCTGGATCCATGAGGCACTGGTGGCGCGGGAGGGTGCCACTCCTTGCTCTGAAATATTCAGACAATGGTTAGTGGAGACGTCGCTTTTTAGGTCAAGCATGCGTATAGAGAAGTCAATGAAGCTGTGGATTAGATGGCCTCGTATGTGGTTGACTATTCTAGAAATCTCTATAGGTCAGTAAGAGAAAGCTGCCTAAAGTACTTCGAAATTTTTATTTTTTAACTTTTTTTAATGCAAGAAAAAAAAACCAAAGAGTCTTGCAAGGGTGACAGCAACCTATCACGTAAAGCAGCCCACTACTATGTAATGTATTGATACGTGTACAGCAGTAACTTCACACCCTTCCATTATTTCCTTTCTACAAAGTTGTCAGAGAGAGAAATATAGAGACACAGCAATGCACACATCTCTGTCGTTGGCTGGTGTGGGTCTCTGTGATGTGGTCAAAGGAGCACGCCTCCCCTGGGGGCTGGGGCATCTCAGAGTCCAGCGCGCTTGCGTGAGTAACGTTCTAATTCCCTTTCCGGGTCCGTTTTCGAGCAATGGAATCTCTCACGGTTGCTCTGTTCCTCTGCCCTTTTTAAACCACAACCTCTGCCCCAAGAAAATGAAAGTAGCAAGAGAAGCAGAGCATAATAGAAAAGGTGGAAAAAACAGAGGTTTAAAGTAGAGCAGCCTTACTCATCTTCCTCTCTCCATGATTTCATTTTGAGGACCAGGATTGGTGGTATAGTCTCTCCCTCCCTTCTTGGTTCCACAGTTTAGCACAAGCTCGAGGATTTTGGGAGTTCGAGTAGCTTTGGTGGGAGGAACAAGAGAAAAGGAGACACTTTCCTCTGTTACGAAACAGAGCTCTGTTGTTTTGTCCCGTTATATCGAGTCGTCTTCTGAGAAGGTGAGCGGATGTTTCATCTCGCCGGTAATGAGTCCGGAAAAGGAGTTCTTTTGATGAAAAATTAGTCCTTTGTTCTGTTCTTCCTCTGGTACGGACAGCTGAGATGTTGTTTTTATGAGATTTTCTCAACGGGGTTTCGATTTTTTTTACATTTTGTGTTTGCTTAATATAATGCTTCTAACGTGCGGTTGTCATTTTAATTGTTCCGGGGATGGGGTTGTTTTGACTTGCATCTTGACATTTTCTCCTCTAGTTGAGTGTTGAAATAGATAAGATGGTTTTTTAGTCCTTTCCTTGTGGCCAAAGTCTAAGTATAACGTGGTCTTTGGATCCAGATTTCTTCCATTCCTTCTAATTTTAAGACTCCAGAGAAGAAGTCATATGGAAGAAGATTTGAAAAACAAGCCAGATGCCTCTCCTCAGCTACTTGATTTGATTCCAAATGAGAGAGACTGGATGGTGAGAGACTCTGGAGGCGGAGGAGGAGGTGGAAGTGGTTCAAGAGCTTCCGAGGAGAGCAAGCTAGAGCTGAGGCTTGGTCCTCCTGGAGGAGAAGAGGAGTCCTCTGTTCTATCTCTTGGTTACCTTTCGAAGGCCTCCAAGACTACCAATCCCTGTGCTGGAGCCAAAAGGGGATTTTTAGACACAGTTGAGTCCAAAACAGAAGGTATAGTGTGTATCCACTGGAAAAAGATGCTATTTTAATGGCTTTTCCTCCTCAAAACTCCGTCGTTTGTCTCCTATTTTGACCATGTCCTTCTCCTTTCTTAGGTCTCCAGCAGCAGCAGAGTGGGTTCTTTCAGCTACAGAGCAGAGGTGCCTTGGGACAGGAGTTATCACAGAGGACAAATGGCAACGCAGAGCAGCAGCCGCAGCAGCAGAGCCTTGAGAAGAAGGCCTGCAGTTCATTACCACCAGCGCATGCTGCTCCTGGGAGAAAAGCTGGACTGAACACCAACTCTCAGACAAGGTAGCAACAATAATCCTATGGTGTCATCAATTTAACCTTGAAATCTTTATGAAGCTTTCTCAAAGTTTCTTTATATTTGGCTCTTTTCATGATGGTGTCCCCTGTCTTGGTTTCTCCTTTTGCCTCCTCATTTATATTTTTTCTATTTCAGTTATATTGGTTCGTTAAATCTTTAAATACCAGCTTGTTCGCTTATTTTATTATCTGCTTGTGCCCCGGGAGTTTGGTGAAAATATTCCATGTGAGAGAAAATTTTGCTAGTGGGAGTTCTTATTTCCTCTCACTGCCCCCTACATAATTTGCACTATTTTGGCATTCCATGCTGTATCTCTTGCAATGCTTAAATTATTTATCACAGAAGGCAGTTTGTTTGTGATTAATTTGTGTTTATTTGTTTCTTTAGTGATTAATTTGTGTTTATTTGTTTCTTGAGTTTGTTGCTTGCTTCAATTTTTCTTAACTATTTTTTGCCATGCATTGTTCAGGGAAATTTTGGCAGATACATTATTTTTTAAATAATGTAAACGGATCAACTAAAAGAACTGTCATCTACTTCTAAGCAATTTGCCCCTACTTTGGAAGCTGTTAGTTTGTCTGGTTTCCAAATAATTTATATAATTTAATTGTGCTTTAACAGTGAACATTTCATTGATATATACATACATACATACATACATACATATATATGTATATATTCTGCACAAATTTGTTTTGATGATTTGAATTCAGCGTTTCTTACAAATTGCGACTACGATCGCGAAAAGAAAAAAAAAGATATTTCTTTAGAAGTTCTCTTGGATTGTTTCATTCTCTATCTCTCATTTGTTTTCCATTTCTTGCTCTTTGCAAAACAAGAAACAGAACTACCTCTCCGCCCGTGGTTGGTTGGCCTCCTATCCGTTCGTTCAGGAAAAATCTGGCAAGCAGCTCTTCTAAACCAACATTTCAATCACAGAGTGGGAACTCAGAGACTAGAGTAAAGCTTGAGAACTGCAGGAAGGGTTTATTTGTGAAGATTAACATGGATGGGATCCCCATAGGAAGAAAAATAGATTTGAAGGCCTATGACAGCTACGAGAAGCTCTCTTCGGCTGTGGAAGAGCTCTTCCAAGGCCTTCTTGCGGGTATTTGTGACCATTTTACTTGTTTGATTCATGCAGTAAAGGAAGCTGGAATCCTCTTACTATTGTTGTTTCACATTTCACTGTTTAAGTAAGACTCCAAAATTGATTTCAAGATTTAGCAATGCTCTAAAATATATTATGTTTTTTAGAACAAGCTATGTTGTCTTGTATTTGGAAGATAGAATGCTAAAATGGTCTCTCCTCTTGGGTCTCTTTACATGGATAGGATTTGCCTAGTCTAGGATTTTGTGACTTCTTGGTTAGCAACCATCACTTCTATATGCATCAAATATTTAAAAACTACGCATGATATTCACAATAATTTCATTCCTTATGGTGTAGCTCAAAGGGATCCTTCCACAGCTGAAACTCAGAAGGATGCAGAGGAAAGAAAAGCATTTACAGGCTTGTTAGATGGGACTGGTGAATATACCTTGGTTTATGAAGACAATGAAGGAGACAGAATGCTGGTTGGGGATGTTCCTTGGGAGTAAGCTTTTCTTTTCTTTGCCCTTGTATTAATAAAAAAAAATTATGTGAAAATATTGTTTATTTTAGCTCATAAATATATGCAAATATAACTTGTACCTAGCATTTACTAGATTTATCATGGATACTTTTTTTTTTAAACAAAAAAAACTCTATCTGTATTTGTCTTCTATATCATGAATGAATTGAATGAAAAGAAGGGTCAAGTTGTTTCTCTCATTACCTGACAATCCTTCATAATTTCAACCACTTCCAATGGTGTTCGCCAACTTACATCTGACAATAGAACAGTTCTGTATTTTGCACCATACTGATAAGTTGTGACATTCAATGCGAAGATAATTATTTGTGCATGCCACTGCATTTAGTAATTGAAAACTATATGGATCTTGAAATTCCTCAAATGAAGTTTATATGACATAAAGCAAATTCATGGTTAGTCTTTTATAAGTGGAGATTCCTTGCATGCCGAGTCCTGAGTTGATGAATAATTAATTTTTTTCCTATATTGAACATGAAAAGGATTATGCCAGTATTAAGAGATTCTGACACAAAAGGCAAACACATTTACCCTCTCCAAGTATATCAGCATTAAGAGATTTATATCTCCATTGAATTGTAAGACAATCAAAGCGTGGATAGGGAAGACACTAGCAATCTTTCATCAAGGATCAACATTGACATGGTCATGCTTATATATTTTCTGAAAAAAGGAATGCTGCATGTATCTTGTTCTATTTTAATGACAGCAGAATGCCAGATGATTTGCTTATCATAATCTTATATAGCTTAAAATACTTTCTGGTGACACTTGCAGCATGTTTGTCTCTTCTGTCAAGAGGCTGAGGGTGCTGAAGAGCTCCGATCTTTCTGTGCTATCTGTAAGCTCGCTGTTTTGTTATCTTTCATAAATTATGATCATTACCTTGGCTGATAGAGATAATTCATTAGTGTACATACTTGGTCAGAATTGTGCGCATGTTATTTATTTTTGATTACTTTTATGCCTGATTTTGTTCCATATCTTCACTGTTTTTCAGCTGGGAGCAGTCTGCCGGAAAAGAACTGCGACAGAGTGTTGAAGGAAAGAGGAGAGGGAATACATATTAGCGGCAATGGGATAGCAGGTCACATGTAAATCCATTCAGTGAGAAGCCAACGCCTGTTATTATTATTAGCCTTTTCCTGTTTAGGTGCTAAGATGATTGTCTAAAGCACGCAGCTCTTTTGTTCATGACAACCCCCTTTCTTCTTAGACTTTTAAAATAGACATTCTTAGCTATGAAGCTTGAATCTTCTTCAAGTTATGAAAGGTCCTTCAATGGTTTTGGTTGGTTGGTTGGTTGATCGAACTAGGCTAAATCTGATGCAAGCAGGGAAGCAACCATCTCCTAGCTAAAGCTATGCCTTAAAACTGCAACATAAAGTTGTTTACAGCCCACTGTATCATGTTTGGCTTCTTGAATTTGTAGCCACCATTTAAATTCAAAGGGAGACCACCCCCAAAAGTTACTGCAAGTTGCTTGGCCAAGCTTCATACAGCACTCTTGATGGAGCTCTCAATCATTGAATTAGCTGAAGCAGTCCCAAATACACTGAACATACCATGTGCTTGACCTTGCAACCTGGAATGGTGTACTTGTGCCAATGTATGGGGGTCGCTTTCTTCCACCACCTGCTTGTGCCTCCACAAAGAGCCAGGCCACCACCCCATTCTCGTCCCTTCCCTGCTTGATGGTCCCAGTTGCCAAACCAGGGGCCCACCTTTTAGACTACATTGTGTTCATGCCTGTGCATGACTTTTTTGAACTCGCTCGGAGGGCAGTAGACCTCACCGAACTGGAACAATACGTTCTTTCAAAGAAAAAAGAAATCATAAATCTGTGTAAATTAGGCTTATTTTGAAACAGCGACAAAGAAGCAAGCTAAGCTATCAGTTTTATCCCCATAACATTTATACTTGTTGCTGGTTTTACTCCTTGGCTTTGCAAGGTCTGAAAAGTCTTGAGATATCAGCTGGTGCTTAATAACTACAAAAAAAGCCGAAACAAAGGTACACTAAGAGAGAGAGACAAATATCTCTATCAATAATATGAATGTTGCATCAGAGCATCTCGGTTCATTTTAGCTAGTTGAATGATAGCTGATATTTCATATATCAAATCAATGAGATCCTGATTATACTTGCCTATTTCTTCGTCTAAGATGGAAAACGCGTAGATTTGAAGCCAAATTCAGCCTGCGCCGAAGCAAGCCAGCCAATCTGCACCCGGATTCCAACCATTTGTGATGTAATTTATCGATCATTCCAAGTATTATATTTCTAATTTAGTTACTCTAGAGAAAAGAAGTCTCTTGTACTAATAATTTTTCCTCTTTTTTGTGACAACCTCCATCCAATGACCTACATTGTATCCTACACCTAGTTTTTTGTTCTCCTAGAGTTTGGAGAACAGCTAATTAAGAAGAGAGCAGGTGCTATTAGGTGTGAAAGAAAGAAGAGCCTTGTTGGTGGATACATTCGCCAAGTGTTTATTTTTGTGTTGGAGACCAAAGGAAGGGTCCCTGTCATGGATCCACGCCTGAATTCCGGACAGCGAAAAAGAAGAGAGTTTGGATGGAATACGGAACGAATATGGCAGTTTTTTGTTTGCAATATACTTTATGGGACATCTTATCCCTATTGGTCTGCGTGCTCGTTTGCCACCTCCCACTCCTAACGCTATCCCACCTTCCACAAATGACCCTCCCTCCCCTTTTCCTTCGAGCCTAGTTCCTTCCCACCTAGAACGCTTGGGATTAGGTGAAAGTGTCTCAATTTAAGCAGGCCAAGCTTCAAAGTTAACATAATTTATTAGAGATTTTAGCATAACGACATGATCCAATGAACGATGCCGCCTAAGTTTGGAGTGTCACGTCGCTTTAGGGACCAGATTGGCACCCCTTTTTATGTGTTGACACTCCAATAGGACACATACCTTGAAAAAAAATAATAATTGGTTTCAGGTCTGGGGTTAGACTTTAGGGCTTAGGGACATAATAATTCTACCCACACGCTTTCATCAAAAGATAAATGTCACATCATGGTCAAAGTAAGACTGCATGAAGTCTAATCAACTATTTCAGTGGGTAGAGAGCAAAAGAATGCTCGTACAAGAAAGGAAAGTTTTAGAGGTTATGAGTAGCTAACTAATTATGACCGCATGAATTGGTAACATAAGCATTCTCGTTGTAATATAAAGAGTTTGCTAAATGCAGAATGGATGAACAAAAGAAAATATAAAGACCACATCGTCTAAATATTTCAAAAGTCTAAGGAAGCCAGCTCAATTCTTCTACAGCAGTTGAAATATAAAACCTCAACTGGAGCCTGCTAGTGGACAATTATAAACAGAGCTCATGAGCTTAAGAAGGCAATTTAAGATTTTTTCCCCCCCCCCTCCTTTTTCCTGAAAGAAAACAGTTCAAGATACAAGTGGATGCAAAGTCTCTGTTGATTTCTATTTGTTTGTGAGACATAAAACAGGAAGAACATCGAGCATGTACCTTGTTCGACATGATAATAACGGCATACAGAACATTCTTGGGATCTATTTGTTTGGTCTTTCTTCCTTCCCGGCATTGAAAGCAACCATAGGAGAAACTGGTTGCATGACCCAAGACATGTTCTTTTTCTATAATCTAAATATGATCTCATTGAGCAAGCACATGAAGAGTAGCATCGACACAAATTTCAAGCTAAGAGCTGTCTGAAGAGTATAATTTTGTCAGAATTTTTTGATATTTTTATGTGAAATATAATGGCGTTGCTAGCCTTCGATACGAGGCATATCTTAATGGTAGCCAATTTCCATGGCAAAAATGCTTGAGCAGACAAGATATACCACTTCTTGTAGGGATTCTACCCGGTACTGATATATATATATATATATATATATATATATATATATATATATATATATATATATATATATATATATATATATATATATATTCTTAATGTAGTAAGAGGCAACCTAAAATTGTCATATTTTTGTGAAGGATCAAACTGCAAACATCTCAAGGTTCATGGTGCTGTCTGGAGACACAAGGTAGAGCACTCTATTTTTTCAGTACAATACCAATCTAATGATAATTGGCGAACCTGATGTTTCCTATGATGTAGATAGCATAAAATATTTAGTATCCTTTTATCAGGGAAGTAGATCTGAATGATTGACTTCATAATTCTTCACTAGGCAAACTCTGAAAGGAACTGTGATTGTTTTCCAAGTTAAAAAGTGGGAGAGAAAATTGTAATAAATCCACCGAAAAAGTATTAGATGACTTCATAATTCTTCACTAGGCAAACTCTGCTGAGAGGCTGCAAAGGCCTATGATTGTAGGATTCTTTGCAAGTTAAAAAGTGGGAGAGAAAATTGTGATAAATCCACTGAATAAGTATTAGAAGAACAAAGGGAGCAAAAGCGTCCATTCCTTCTCTAGCTAAATGCCTGATCTTGTGTCCGACCTATGTCCATTTGTAGAAATCACCACTTTTCCTAAAAGCTTAAGCTAATAGAATGAGATAAATTTATTTATATATTTTATATTTTCTTACACTCCCCCTTATATGTGGGCCGGACCGAACTTTATTAATGAGCGAGCCCAACATGTGAAATTTTTTAAATAATGGGATTAAAGAGTGCGGAGACAGGATTCGAACTCAGGACCTCTGCTCTGATACCATGTTGAAATCACCACTTTTCTTAAAAGCTTAAGCTTTTAGGACAAGTGGTGATTTCAACACCATTACAGATCCAATGCAGTGTAAGTCTCATGGATTGATAAACGTGTTCACCATTTCCTGCACTGCCATCTGATGGGTCTATGTTCTACAAGGATATCCTGCACCACCAGATCCATCGAGCCTGCCTTTTTATAAGTCTGGAATGACTATATAAATGGCATCTGGAGGTACAGATTCAGCACAAGGATCACCAGGCTAAGAGTAGGAAGATCATGACTAGGCAATCTGTTCCACAGTCTAATGATATAAAGCCAAAGCAAAAGGGCCAGATCAACTTCAGAGAACCGAAACATATAATTATTTCATGTGAAGAAAAGGAAACTAAACAAGAATACCCACCTGTTGAACTATGAGAGAAGGCCATACAGAAATTAGTTATATAAAGTCCATCCACTTGCTGCTTTTTGTATGTTATTTAGGCACATTGGGCTGAATTGGGGAAGGCTCGCGCCTAGGGGCTTATCTATTATAGATTTCTTGAAGAAAATTTTGGCCATTTACATTTTTATCGATTTTTTTTTAAAAAAAAAAATCCCAAGGTTTCTTCTTATTGCCAGCCCCTGGTAAGGAGGAGACTAAGCCAAACAGAGCTGTGGAGAAGGCAAGTTGCAGCTCTGTGGCTGGCAAATCTTTAAGGATTTAAACTGGCAAAGGAATGCAATAAACGAAATGCCAGTAATGCAGATAGATGTACAACAGACCAAAGGTAATCCAAGAGATCATGTCTTTGGTGCATGAGTTGTTGGTTAGCGACAAGTAGCTAGCATCAGTTCTACATTCATAGCAGAATATTGTTCTTGTCTGGCTAGACAAATGGACCAATCTGACAGGCACCGATGAAGAGCACCGAACATCCATAATACTCACAAAAATAAGAAGAATAAGATGATAGTGATGAAGATGTGCTTAAGCCTGTATACCGGTGGTGTTTATAGGATGAAACAATGGAGGATCAATTGATTCATTGGTCTTATAAGGCCATGATCAAACAACACCTGATGAGCATGGTGCGACTTAAGAGGAGTGTAAGAAAGTGATGAGAAATGATTTAAAGCTGCCGTTTACCACCCAGGGATTACGAGGCCAAATAAATAACAGCTTGAGTAAACAATCTTAACGGCAGTAAGATAAGTCTTGCTGGAACATGATGAATTGGAAGTCTGCTCCAACCAGATATGTCCTTTTATTGGGTAGAGATCCGAACATGTCCATAATTAAACCACAAGGAGCATAAAATTTGGGTGGTGACAGATTTGATAAGATAAAATCCCAGGTAAAATATTTTCTGATTCCAGATCCCCAGCTAGAATAGGTAGTTTTGTAAAAGATAGCAGTCATCGGCAGCTAAATCTTAAGAACCATGAAAAGCAGGCAAAAGTGTAGCTTTTGGTGACATGAGTATTGACCTTATAGATTCTAAAAATAAAGGGAAACATAAGAATATTTAGGGCAATGAAGATTGAGCTAGACTCTTATGTGCTATCACTATATCGATTTAAGTTGCATTAAGTGGAAGTTATTTCAAGGCTACACATAAAACCCAGTGCTTATTTCCTTGAACATAAGAGGTACACCGTGAATGGGGGCACACACTGAAATCTGAAGAAGATACAAGCCCTAGTCTACCATGCTAACAACTAAATCACAACTATGAATCATAATCGTTAAAATATTATAGTCCACAATTCAGATCTTATAATCCACAATTCAGATCTTACAATCTGGACCAAAAGGCCCCAAAATAATGTGGATCTTATCGTTGGATTGGGAACAATTAGGAACATAGGATCTATATCCATATCATGGATCATACAATCGCTTGGACCATAAAGATCAACTTGATCATGTTATTTATACAAATAATGACTTGGAAGTCTATTTTCTGTAATTCATTTCAGTATATGGCTTTTATGATTACGTCTTATTACTAATATGCCTTGAGCACACAAAATAAACAAGCCTGTTGAGTTTTTTTTTTTTTGAATATTAACTTCTAAAGAGTAAAGAAAAGGATCTTCTGGAGTTCATGGAATTGAAACCAAGAGGCAAGTCTTCGTATTCTTTATAACTATCTATTAAAATCAAGCTAAAAGGATATTTGCATTCATATCTGTGAATTAATAGCACACAGCATATCTTAAATAAGTCCATGTGATGTTTTTTTCATTATAAACGCTACATATTGATTTATATGACTAGATAGACTTCTTATATGTGTACCTTTTCTGTTTTCCACTTGTCTACCTTACATATGATTCATTTTTCTTTTATTTTCATACTTTGTTATATTTCTAAATTTTTTGAAGGAAAGTGGGATCTAGCCCAATCTTAGCCCCTCTATGATTTATAAATAAATTACAATCATGTCAACATTTCTGGAATGGAATTGCTAGAAGTCAAGGTGATGATAGAAGTATCCAACAGTGAAATGTGTTTCTTTTTCCTTTTTTCCGTTTTTTGGTATAAAATGTGCTAGCTGTAGAAATGTAGCTGGTGTTGACATGTCGATAAACTCTCAGATGACTAAGAAATGGTGGCTTTGAGAGGACATACCTTAAATGCTTCTCCCCAAGTTCATAGTTCTTTGACCAGATTTTGAGTCTCCTAATCTGCAGAATATTACATAAAGTGAAGGAGAATTCACAAGAACGAAAGAAAGTTATTCAATTCATTTGTTGTGCTTTCATTGAACAAATACACATGTCTCCACCAGCGAAATCTTGATCAGTGAGCTGTGGCATTTGAACAGAAAAATGTCTGTACTATCGCTCGTCTGGTTATTGCCTTCCAGTTAAAGACAGATAAATATGCATGGTATATCTTAACATATCATTCCACCACTTTATTGCACAATGTGACATGTCAGTTTATAATGATCTTCTGGATTGCTAGGTAGCCACCCTACTTAGAGGGGCAAATCAGCACAAAACAAGACTCTCACATGCTGTAGATACATCAATGTGATGATTCAAGTTGTACTGAGCGACTATTTCAAGGCTACACAACTCTGGTGCTTAATTCTGCGTCTAAAATCTATGTGCACGGGAGATACAATGTGTATGGGTGTGCACATTGAAATCCTGAGAAGATACAACTCCCCACTCCCCTGACAGCTAAAACATAACTACGATAAGCAACTCTTGGAGGTTGCGAAATGGATGCCATTTTCTTGACATACTTGCATCTTGGTCAGTACATTCCATCAAATTAGGAAAAAGAAAACTTGCTAGTCCTGAGGGATCTATCTTTTGAAATATGGGTTACAATTGAAAAAAAAGAATCATGCAGAACCAGAAGCTTCGTATGTAGATGGTTAATTGGCAAAAATTGGCAAGAAATACAAATTAAGGTGCTTTTAATTAAAGGTGAACTAACAACTCGAACAGATTACATAAAAGAATCATTTGGCTTCTCACCTACAACATGACTATTATGCCCAATCAGATGGTATAGAAACACACCAGCTGCCACACTTACATTCAGGCTCTCTACAGCATGAAAGGACTTAAGATCTTGCCCAGAATTGATTTGAACCTTTTCCTGAGCATCCATTTCAGTTGTTCCAACCCATCCAGGCATGAATCCAGGAATTTTAATCAACTCCGTACACGTCCTCTCCACTAGAGCTCTCAACCCACTGCCTTCACTGCCCAACACAAGTATAGTGGGTACCCCAGCTTCAACCTCATTTAATGGGATGGCTCTTGAAGAAACTGACCCTCCAAGAACCCTCCAACCATTCTCAATTGATGATGACAAGAACTGCATCATGTTCTTACAGGACAGCAGCTCGATCAATTCAAGGGAGCCTGCACTGGCTTTGCTAACCACACCACTCAAAGGAGCTGAGTTCTTTGCACACAACACCACTCCTTCTGCTCCAAAAAAATATGCCGACCTTATAATAGCTCCTAAATTCTGAGGGTCCGTAACCTCGTCCAAAGCCACCCAGAGAGGAGCTTTTTGACCCTCCACTGATACAGGCTCTAGTTCCCTAATACTAACCATCTCTAATGGTGAAGCATCAAGCACCAGACCTTGATGAGGTCGGTTGTCAACCATCATATTCAGATCATGCTTAGAAGCTACTATAACCTTCAATCCTATCTTTTCAGCTATCTGCAAGACCTTCTCCACTGCTTTCTTGTCCTTCTTCTTCTTATTGTTTTTGCTCAAGTCCAACCCTTCCTGAACATAGAGAGCATAAAATTCCCTCCCTGCTGCTGTCAATGCTGCCAAAACTGGAGCAACCCCATAAACCCCTTGGCCTACCATTTTTGGAACTGATGATTCGGTGGCCTCTTTCCATGTCTTTCTTCCCCATTTCTCCTGCTTATTCCACCGACGAACTTCTGGTTTCTCAAAACGAGATTCTCGATCAACAAACCCCTTGTACACATTCTTGATCCTGTCCCATCTTGGATCGCCAATAGGCTCATTATCTTCTTCCTTCACATCCTCATACTTCTCTTCATTAGCAAAACCTCTGCTGCTTTTGATGCTCTCTTCGCTCCTATCTCTACCCTCACTGTTCCCTTTCATCAGCATTCCACTATTTCTCGAAAAATAAATCTCCGCAGACTGTTCCCACGAGGAGTTATTGCTTCTTAAGGAAGCCCTTTTCTCCACCACCTTTCGTTCTTTGTCTCCATCGGCTGCTAACCAAGGAAGTGACTTGCTATCCACATTATCCACAGCTCTCTCCTCGGGGTCACTGGAGAAGACCCTTGTTTGTATTCCGTGTATTCTTTCTAGGGATCTCAGGTGAAGTCCGTCCGAGAAACTCCTGGATTCCAGGGTTTTCAGACAAAATCCACTCGGAAATATCCGAGTTCTCGCGCAACCAATAATTTCCAGCGGCGGCAGATGAAACCCACGTGAAAAGCCTCTTGCCTTCTTTCCACGAGTGCTTTCCCAGGCCTTCTGAAGAAATCCTTCGCGTAAACATCGAGAGCTTCCACCCCTACCGCCTCCTAGGGTTTGGGAGTTCCGTCTGGTGCTGTTCTCGAGTGCTTCCAGGAGAAAGCTATCGGCAAAGGATCGCGAATTGAAGCTCCGAGCAGATTCCCAGCATTTAAGTCGTCTCGGGGGCCTTGAAAACAATGGGATGGCCGGGATCTTGATGAGGCTGCAGTGATACATGATATAACCTTATATGCCCGAAAGTAGTTCGACAAATTGCCTCACCGAGGATGGAGGGCCGCCATGACGCTTCCGGCGGCTGGGTTGATGGAGGACAATGGGAAGGTATCGGGTGCAACCGCGCGGGCTAGGAATAGGGGACGCTTATTAGAGGTGGCCCGCCCACCTGAGAGAATGGGCCTGTGCCGCATCCAGGCCGGTGAATGGTGCAGCCAACCAGATTACTGGTTCTGGCCCAACCCACGGATGGGTAGTTCCATAACTGATCTTGCCTTCTCCCCATGTTCCATCAATTCTTTTCTTGGTTCTGCAATTAGCAGTCCATTGAAAATTTTATGATATGCATACAAGTGCTTTTTAACGCTTAAAGGGTGATGAAATCTTTCGAATTTGGTACTCGAATTGCGAAAATTTCCCAGCCTACTTAATATGGCCAAGTGGTGGACTATTGAGCGGATGGATCGTATTAAAACTTGCTTGGAAACCTTCAAAAACAAAATTAGACGAAGGCACCACAAGAGTCTTCGGTGCATATGTTGGCTCATTGTTCTCGGCCCTTGCCGTAGAAATATTGTAGTACTTCGTTTACAAAAAAGATCTGGGGATAGATTCTAAGATGACCATGAGAACAGAGAAAAAAACTCGGAATCCGAGATGTTGGATTTCTTTTGCCAGCAGGGCGGAAGTATTGGATAAGTTTTGTAGCGGCCAAATCAGTATTCCCGCCTGTCAGTACATTTTGTAAAGGATCAGAGCGAAATCATTTTATTACTTCAAACAAATAAACTTAGGTTCGCCGACCAGTAAAGGCATTTCCATTTGTTTTTCAGAAACCTGCAAGTCCAAACAAAGAGTGGAAGAGATCGAGCATGCTCGGGTTAAAAGGCTGGATTGAAGTTTAGATTTCTTTGCGCTTTGCCTGGCCCTCCCTTTCTCCATATAACCTTCATGTCTGTGTCCATTGACAAGCCCGTAACCATATTTTGGCTTTTTCGGAACACAACTGCAAAAGTCTAAATTAGGCTTTCTCTGGTGATTACAAGTCTCGATATGGAATGCGAAGATAGCTTAAGTAGTCTAACAAGAGATAAAACAGAAGAAAAATATCAGAGCCATACAAGCAAAAGGTTACAAGTTAGAACTCAGTGTGCTCAGAAAAATCTTGCAAAATTCATTTAAGATTCATTAACTGAAGTCCATTCTTCTTCAGCGAGTCAGATTCATGAGACTACTATGACATAGCAATTGTACTCTAACATGGAGGCATTTTGAGCCTCAACCTCCAATATTGGCATACATTTTATTCAGCTAGAGAACGCATATAAAATCTTAGACAATTTTTAAGAATCACCATGAAGAACAATAGCCAACCTACAACTGCACATGCAACAGGACAACTTTCATCAGAGCAAGTTGCCCAACCTATAGAGCATGACTTCTGTTTCCAAGTAGTCACCCTATCCTGGGAACACTCAAATGTTTTTCTCTGTAATGGTACTTGGCCTGGGTACTGCTAGAGCTTCACACATCAAGATGAATGACAGACTCCACCGACCTGAATAAACTGACTTCCTAGAACAAATGGGGATATAAAATTGACTGCATGTTTAAACTGCCAATACTCAGTTGATAAAATTTTTGACCATCATTATCTTTAGTAAGGGATCTAGATATGAGGCCCACAATCTACAGTTTGCAACAACAAGATAAAGTAAAGCAAGCGAACATCGGAGTTATCCATCTTGAAGCACACAATCTGAGGCTTGCTCAGATTGTCTTTGTAGGCATTTTTTGATGCCAAGACTTCTTAGACTTCTTAGTGGAACTACTGTCATGCAAAAGTCCATTCAGCATGCTGGAACTAGGTGTGAATCCTGAATCTAGATGGTAGAAAGAATTTGATGCTAAGATTGAGAGCAAGACAGGTTTCATGCTAATTAACTATGGCTTCTGAAAATTGTGAGAGTTACTCCTGCTAGTCCTGAACAGACTTACGGAAGACAGCCCGAGATATGAAAATGTTTAGAAAACAAGACTTTTGGGTTTCATATGATCCTGTAAATTGATAAAGCATTTGTTGTTCACTGATAAGCAAACTGATTTGATTCGCAGATTGGATGTTAAAGACCTTTTAATTGAACAGGATATGGCATAGTTCACTGTTTTTAGAACTCATCATTGTATGAGAAAAGGTCAAAGATCCCACCAGCTTAGAATAATACAATTACACTATTAGGGAATACATAGCAATCTTAATGTGATCGGATAAATGACAGGATCCTCTAAATCCTTCATCAATCACAAGCATAATCAGGTAAATAAACATGATCATGTTACACAAACTTAAATGAATAAACATGATCAGATGATTTACAAATTTTATTTGTTTAACCCATTTTATAAAATTCGACAAAACAAACAACCCATCAGCTAGCAGGTGGACCATCACAATTTGCCAGAATGTTCATGTCTACTTTGATATAGAAAACACACTCCATCTTGCTAGGTTTCAGAGTTTATTTTCAATTAGTCTGAAAAGATGGAAAAAAGATTCTGCCATCCTTAGTACAATGCAGGAAATCGTTGCTAAGAATACGAAAGTTACAAAATATAATGCCAGCCAATTAGTAATTCAGCTGACTATTGAGACCTTGAGTTTGGTACTGTCTCCCTTAAATTACAGTAAATTAAAACAGAGTAACAAATCAAGGGGGAGTAACCTAACATGAAGAATGATCAATCTTCAAATTTCTTGTAACATTTTTCTCTATGTTAATTTCGAGTCAGCAGAGCAAGCACACCTCCTTGAAGAATCATATCCAAATTGGAACTTCACTATCAGGTCATTTTTGGCATGTGACTATCCATTCCTATTTCCTATTCCTGGAACAGTGTAAAAATAAAGCTAGCAGGTGAAAATTGTTTTTCGTGTTTAGAGAAAAAATTGGCCGAAGAACTCGGTTGAAGAATAACTGCCAGAAGCTGTGCATTAGCTAGCTCCCATGCTAAGATGCTCTCCCAAGAACCCATCCAAATGTGCAAGCGATCTTGGAAGGCATTGTTTATATGTCAGGAATAAACATCTACCTCATCTGATCCTTTACATTGATAGAATTGTTTGTTTATTTATATAGTAATAGCAGTAACACAGCTTGACATACAATGACCAGTAGCTCCACCTAGTAATAGTATAGAAAACTCTTGACTGCCGCTGTACATAGTTTTCCTCCCATCTCCTCCTCCTTTTTCCCCCTAATAAATCACTGTATAATGTGGTGAGTATTCTTGGATGACTTTATGGAAACATTCACCCAAAGATATGGTAAAATCATATAGATATGCTTGGTTTTATTTCACAACAAAACAAGAGATAGAAACCATGCTGAAACAATACACGACACTATACAGGAATAATGGGAAGCAGTCATGAAAGAACTGAAGTTGGATACAACATCAATGCCTATGTACATATGCATCCCCATGTTAATTTGAAGTTAAACCTCTTATAAGTCCGGGAATCATGCACTTGAGCAAGCCTCTTTGCTGCATGAAAATAAATTGTAGCTCCTGGTTGCATGGATTACAGTTCCATGATATTCTTCTCATATAACACTTGAGGAATCAGCTATCAAAATTCCTGTATGATTCACTTGAACATTTATGACAAGGTACTAAATCTAGTTGCTTGGAAGATATTAAAAAAAGAAATACGGTGCATCCATTGCAATTCATTGAAATTTGTTCTGAGAACAATCCTATGTGCTGAAATTACCGCAATGGCCATAAGAACCTCTCCAGATCAAGGAAAAAGATGATGGATGATAATCTCCAAAATATAGTTAAGCTATCACAAACCGAAATTGCCATTAATTGATACATTAGGCTCCTTGCGTTTCAAAAATCAACCATCTTTGACCAACTGATAAACGTATCCACATATGTATGAAAGAGGAAACAGGTAAAAACAATTGAAGAACAAAAGTAAGCACTCCGATTAGTATTTCACACGACAATACAGGAATCATGATTTTTTTATCAACACCATATAAAATTCCAGACCCATTTTAGCTTACAAACCCCAGTCCAACCAACATAAATTATTCAATATCAGAAAAGCAGGATTGACAGTACCAGAGCTCAACCAGACCCCGACCCTCACTTGAGGCAAGTATTGTTGAGCCTCTCGATGGCCAGAATCAACGCCTGTGTCCCCAAACTCCCCTCTCCATGGGCCATCAGCGATACGTAGAGCTGCTGCGCCAGTGCCAATCCCGGCAGCGCCAGACCCATGCTCTGGCATTCCTTCAAACAGATGCCGAGGTCTTTCACGAAGTGGTGCACGTAGAACCCCGCCTCCATGTCCCTCTCCAAAATCCTCTTCCCATAGAGCTCCAGCGACTTCGACCCCGCTGCCCCCGTTGATATCGCCTCCAGCCATTTGCCCACGTCGAGCCCGGCCTTGTGGGCGTACACCATCCCCTCCACCAATCCCATCATCGTCGACGCGATCGCTATCTGGTTCCCCAGCTTCGCCCGCTGCCCCGCACCCGGCCCTCCCATGTACCTCACCGTCCCCATACACCGAAACAGCGGCTCCATCCGCCGGACGACCGCCTCCTCCCCGCCGGCGAAGATCGAAAGCGTGCCCGCCCGGGCCCCGCGGTCGCCGCCCGAGACAGGGGCGTCGACGGCCGCGCCGCCGGCGGAGGCGGCCGCGGAGGCGATATCGGCGGCGAGGACGGGGTCGCTGGTGGTCATGTCGACAATGACGGAGCCCGGGGAGAGGCCCGGGAGGACGCCGGTGGCGGGGTCGAGGGCGACGCGGCGGACATCGGCGGGGTAGCCGACGATGAGGAAGACAACGTCGCTGGCGCGGGCGACGGCGAGGGGGGAGTCGGCGAGGCTGGCGCCACGGTCGACGAGGGGCTGGGCCTTGGAGGCGGTCCGGTTAAAGACGGTGAGGGAGTAGCCGGCCGAGAGGAGGTGAGAAGCCATGGACTGGCCCATAACGCCGGTCCCGATCCAGCCGACCCGGGTGGTCGCCGGGGTTACAGGCCAGTCCGAGGACTCGGTCGACATCGGGGAGAACGGGTGGACGGCGAGGCGGCGGCGAAGGAGATAAAGGTGTTGGGACCGGCGCAGGAGGGATGAGAGGCGAGAGAGCATCGGGAAGGTTAATAAACCTGGTGGTACATCGGTAATATGGTCAACAAACCTTATCTTATGCTTGGCACGTGAGATAAACGTGTTACGATTACATTTGTGGATGGTGGTGATTCCATCATCTATTCATCTTATTAAACATCAAGCTGTTAACATGGCAGGAAAAGCATACATGTGATTTCTTTTTGTTTCACTTTTTTTTTTTTTTTTTTTGAAATACAATATAGTAGTATAATAAATTATAGTAGATAAAAGACTTTAATGGACAATTTTTTTTTTTTTGCGCACTTGCAAAGAATAAAAACAAAAAAATTACATATTTTTCATCCCCAGATTTACAAAATATCTATGAAGTAAAAGAATGAGAAAAGGGCAAAATTATCACAAAAAATAAAGGATAAAATAAAAGCATGGGAGAAGTCTAAAAACTTGTTAATTTAAATAAAAATCTAAGATGGCAAAAGAAACTCACTAATGAAATACCAATTTGAAAATCAATTCAAAGTAGAAATCGAATACAATTTCTTTACGAAAGCAAATCAAAGTCAAGAAAAAAGAAAGATAAGCAAAGTTAAAAACAATCATTAAATCAAACACAAACCTAAAAATAATCTCAATGCAGGGAGGATTAATTTTGATACGACAAAAACCTCGTACATTGAAAAGACATATGTCCTCGAATTCCAGGCCAATCAAATATAATGGAGGAAAATATTATTAATCTGAAATTGAATTCAACAAGAGAAGGATTGTATTTGGTGTGTTGAACCAGATCTTGGATAGCGAGAATTGGAGTCATATGCTACAAGGATATAATTTCTCAAATTTCAACCCGATCAATCAGAATAATCAATAACTTCTAATTCCAAGCCAACCAGTGAAATTGATCAATATTTTATGTCATTAATAACAATATCAATATAAAAATTGGAGAACTTTGCATGAGCTAAACTTTCTTTGCTAGCTAATTAGAACAATCAATACTTTCTTATTATTAATACTGGATCCATATAGCAAACAGATAATGCTGCATAAACCGAGCTACTGTTATATATATGTATAAAATATTATTAATATGATGAGATCACAGCCATCGATGCTTTGCATCCACCGGAAATGTCGGGCTACAATATCTAGCAGATGAGGATGTCAGTAGTAGGCTTATGCTGCCGACTTTAGTCGAAGGCTAAATTGTGAAGCTGACTGCTCCTACCAACTTCATGCAGCCTCTCCTACTTTTCATAGATACACCAAATCAGAAGAAACACAAGGATTCTCTATTAGATGCACATCACATCCATTAGATTCCCATCACATGCACCACCATGTGTCCATAGCCTTTTATTATTATTATTATTATTATTATTATTTTCTAAAAATTTAAATTTGCGTGAATATCCTCTTCAAATTTATATTTATTTCTGTACCCTCATAAAACATTGTTTTTACGCAAATGTCCCTAATATAATGGTTCTTCTAACACCATTAATAAAAACTATATTTACTTTAATTAAAAATAAAATAAAATTTTGAAATTACTTTTTTGTCCTCCATTATGATTGTTTTATAAATGTGTCTTTTTGCACATCTACCCATTAAGGATATTTTAGTCATTTTAATTTAAAATCATTAATTTTTTAACGGTGTTAGATGGCATAGGTACATATACAAAAATGAGGATAAAAAAACAGTGGAATGGCAAAACAAATATTTTACGATGGTATACATGAAAATATGATAGGGACATCAGAGCCTTTCATTCAAATGATGGAGCCATCAGAGCAGTTTGACTTGGAGCCCCAAATTGGGCCCACTCGAGTCCACGTCTTCTCTACTTTATTGCATTATTAGTTGTTTTTATTATTGGTCGACTCAGTTTGATTAGTTGCTTTTGTTGTTGGTCGAGTCAGTTTGATTAGTTGCTTTTATTGTTGGTCGAGTCAGTTTGATTAGCTTTTGAGTCGTGTAATTGGGTCGAGTGATTGGATCGATTTTGATATGTAATCAATCGGTTGACTTAGTCAATGGATTGAGGTTCCAATTTTGGTATATCATCAATTGTTTGAGTCGATGTAAGGTCTATATAAAGGCCAGCCCTCTTATGTATTAGGAATTGAATGATTGAATAAAAATCCTAGCCTCCTTTCTTCTTCTTTTTCCTCTCTTCTTTCTCCTTCTCTTCTCTTCTTCCTGTGTCTCTATAACTTCTTTTTCTTCCTCCTCTTTCTCTCTTCTCCCTGCAGTGGTCCGCTATCAGCTTAGTATCGGAGCAAGAGCTTTGCCTTCGTCGCCAAAGCTCCTCGATCTTGCGGCCCTACAGTTCGCGTTGTACGCCAGTCGCCAAATCCTCGCCGCCTGCTGGGCTGTGCCCACGCACCCATCCCCGTCCTCGCCATCTTCCACCCTCTTTTCCCTTTCTCTTGCTTTCGTTTCCCCTCTTCGGTGTGTCCCGTTTGTGCGCCCTTTTTCTCTCCACCGAGATTGTCGCACAACGCCTATCTGGAGCCACACGAGAAGGAAAGGAGGAGAAAACCCTTGTTCTTTCCCTCCCTTCCGTGCCAACACCCCCACAGCCACCGAGCCCTTCCGCTTTTGCCTCGTTCCTCCCTCCACCCCTATTTTCACCTCACCACAGGCCAAAACTTTTTCGGCACCCCTTAGCCGATCCGTCGTCATCTCCTCCACCTTCGCCATCTCTCCCATGCTCTCCTCATCGGTTTTCCCTTCCCCGCCACCGCGTCCACACCCACCGCCGCCTCCGCCTCACAACGCTGCCATGCCTTTGGTGCACCGCTGGAGACCGTCACGCCCCATGGAAGCGCTGCCGTGCCCCGAGTTCCCCGCATCTGCTACTGACCGCCCTGTGACTGGTTGTCGGAAGAGATCAACGCCCACCGAGAATCCATGACCGATTGCCACCCGGCGTCACGGGCCACTGAGCCGCAGCCGAACCCTCCACCCCATCCTGCAACCGCCGCCGCAAAGACCGCGGTGTTCCGTCGAGCCCATCGAAGGTTGAAGATGGATAGCTCTACGGGTAAGGTCCAAACCCGTTAACCCGCCATCCATTAGACCGGATCCGTTCCGCGGAAAAAAAGAGGAGACACACGTGACTTGTACGTGCCAGACCCGTAACAAGTATCGGATCGGGTCAAACCCGTTAACCCGAATCCAACTGGATTTGAGTTGAAAAAAAAGGAAAAAAAAGGGAAAAGGGTCCCGCATGTGACCGCACATGCTCAACCCACGCGTGCTGAACGTGCTACCTGCACGTGACCGCACGTGTTACCTGCACGTGACCGCACGTGTGTGCGAAAAAAAAAACCTACCTGTTCATCTTTCCATCTTCTTTGCCGAGCGCCACCTCCTTCCTCGAGTGCGTCCTCCACCGAGATCCTCCTCCGGCTCCGAGCGCCGCCTCTCCGATCGCCTTCCTACCCGCAGCCGACCGCAGGGCCGCTGTCTCCGACTTGCCGCCCCGCATGCACCCGAGCCGTCGCAGCCCCTGCCCGAGCCGTTGGCACCCGCACAGACCGGATGAAATGCCACCCCGCCGCGCACCGCCGCCTCCGCGTCGCGCCTCCTCTACCTTGCAGCCGCCGTCGCCACCACCGCCTTTTCTTCTTTCATCGCCTTCCTCTCTTCTCCGACGTTTTTCTTTCTGTCGCGCCCCACACCCGCAGCTCCGCCTCCTTTTCTCACTGCCGACCACCGCTCATCTGCCTGCCCTTCGCCGCCTTTGTGCCACCCTCCACCATCGCCCGCCGCCCGAACCCTCTCTTCCTTCTTTTTCTGCTCTCCGCCCACATTCCTCCTCCCCTTCCCCCACCCCAACTGTCGCATACCCCCTCCAAAACCTCACCCGACACCACAACCCCTTGCAGTCCGCTCTTCATGTCACAAGCCAGGCCCACTATTGCCCAGGCCCATGCACCCAGAACCCTCCACCGGCCAAGCCCACGCGCCCTGATGCCTCCCCAGGCCCAAGCCGTCCCACAGGCCCACAACCTTCTCAGGCCCGCAGACCTATCAGGCTCACACCGTACAACGACCACATTGGCTTCATGTATGCGTTCACCTTCTTCGCCAACTTTGGTCCCAATGGCACCACCTTCATCGTGCCTGCAGAAATTTTTCCGGCCAGACCTACACTCGATGGGGTCGAGTTTTTTCTACCTGGAAGGAATTGATGGGGACATCAGAGCCCTTCATTTAGAGCCATCAGAGCAGTTTGAGTTGGACCCCAAAATTGGGCCCACTCGAGTCCGCATTTTTTCTAATTTATTGCATTATTAGTTATTTTTATTATTGGTCGAGTTAATTTGATTAGTTGCTTTTGTTATTAGTCGAGTCAGTTTGATTAGTTGATTTTATTTTAGTCAAGTCAATTGGGTTAGCTGTTGAGTCATGTAATTGGATCGAGTGATTGGATCGATTTTGGTATGTAATCAATCGGTTAATTCAGTCAACTGATTGAGGGTCCAATTTTGGTATATCGTCAATTATTTGAGTCGATGTAAGGTCAATATAAATGCTAGCCCTCTCATGTATTAGGAATTGAATGATTGAATAAAAACCCTAGCCTCTTTTCTCCTTCTTCTTCTTCTCTTCTTCTGGCGTATCTATAACTTGTTCTTCCTGCATCTCTATGACTTCTTCTTCATGTGTCTCTATAACTTCTTTTTCCTCTTTCTCTCTTCTTCCTACAGTGGTCCACCATCAAAATATTAATTTTGAAAGGGTATACATGCAAAATTCGATATTTAGAAGGGTATTCATGCAAAAAAAAATAATAAAGTTTTCTTCATTTGTTCACAAGCATGCACCCTTCTTGATTTTTGCACCTTTGACTCTATCTCTAAGATAGCCAAAAGTGACACAATGAAGAGGAGTGCATTTTACCACCGGGGTGGTAGCACGGTGGGAGCGGAGCTTTGATTCCACCGGAGTGGCCCGGGTTCGAAACGCGCGGGCGTCGATTAAATGCGGGATCGAATGCCTCTCGCCTGGTTTGCCTGATGGAGTCGCTATCTGATCTGCCGTTATTTAGGTGGTGCTAGTGTGACATACTTACACGGAGATAGGGCTGCTACGCTGGTGGAGCTCTACTACGGATGGAGAAGGTATGAGTAAAAAATATTCTACCCGCATCGAACACTCTCTAATGGAAAGGAGGCCAGTGGGGGTTGCTACGTGGGTGAGGTTCTCCTCACCCGTCTCTTCCATTTTGTTTTAGCAAAAAAAAAAGAAAAAAGAAAGAGGAGTGCACTTTCAGATATTGGAGTATCTCTTCTATAAACAAGTCGATAGAGCCTTTTGGGATCTAGCAATAGAACTAGGGCTGTAAACAGTTGGAACCATGCAGTATCTATATTCGAACTTTGCCAAGAAAAATCAAGTTCAAATTTGGATTGAATCCATAAAAATGAGTAAGTTCCATAATTCGTACCCAAACTTGATGAATAACCGGATATTTTTTTTTCTAAATTCAATATAACACATGATTTCAGTGGGCTAATTAATTGGGGATTGACAATTTTCAAAACTAAATGAGCTATTATCACAATAATTATGACATATTATAATACAATAGGAGTATGATATAGAAAGCAAACGATTGATCTTAAAAAAAATCTATAATTTTTTATTTATGCTTAAATCTATTAAATTATAAACAAAAATTAAGCATCAACTGGAATTTTGAAGCTAAAATAGCAGCAGATGAGAGCTGAGGAGAACGTGCTACAGAAATATAAACTTAAATATAAAAAAATAACACAAAACATATAATCAATTTTGTTATATTCCTATATTTACATATGCTATGTACATTATTTAGTTTTATTATTCGAGTTAATGAAGTTTTGTATTTAAATATAGTTAAATTTGAGTTAGATCCAATAAAAAAAATCCTATATAGGGAATCTAAATTCGACTCTACAATATATATTAAAAATTTAAATTTGGACGTTGTTGTGGTTCAAATCTGGCCCGAGGGTGACCATGCCGGAGGAGTCGGAGGAGCTGCCGGAGTGTGGAAGGAGAGGATGGGGGCCACCTCTTGTGCGGCGATGTACCTGCACAAAGCCACACCGGTAGGGTTCCGGTGAGGGCCTTCCGACGCTCAAGTTAGAGTATGGTATATTTTGTCCAGCCAAAAAAGTCCCTCAGGCATTATCTGGCGGGGCTATTTATAGTCCATGTAGGGGCATCCAGATGGCGGAGGTATGGCCCGTTTCCATCATGAGTGGGAATGGCGGGTGACCAGAGCTTGCTTGTGGTGCACGGTGCAGGCCGTTCTTATGAATGGTAAGACGTTGGTAGATATGACAGGGCATGCCTGAAAAAGCAGGGCATTATCTCTGGTTGATATGTTGTGGCGTGGCCAGCAAGCAAAGCATGGTGCTGCAAGACTGCTGCAGGTCATGGTCGCAACATGTGGACGATGAGGTTGGCCTTCTGAGGTCGGTCTTCTGGGGTTGGCCTTCTGAGCTCGGCCTTCTGAGGCTCGACTTTCTGAGCTCGGCTTTCTGAGGTCGGCCTCGGCCTTCTAGGCTCGGCCTTTTAGAATTAGGTGACTTCATGCCAAAAAATAGGACGATCCATTTTGCCCCCCATCATTGCCCCCCGACTTTCGAGTTCGAGTGATTTGTTGGCTCGAGCGAAGGAAATAACCGAGTCGTTGATCGTCCTGTTTATTTATTTATTTATTTATTTTTTCTTTTCTTTTCTTTTCTTTTTTTTCTTCTCTTTTTTTCTTTCCTTTTCTTCTTTTTTTTTCTTTTCTTTTTTCTTCTCTTCTTCTCCTTCCTTTCTCTCTTCCCTTCTTCTCCTTTCTTATCCTCCCGCGAGGCCGGCGATGCCGGAAGGGGGCCAGGTCGCAGCGGCCGCGGGAGGGGGCCCGGGAGGGGGCCTGGCTGTGGCCGTGACTCGCCATGGCCGGCGGCTGGCCGCGGTGCAGCGTAGCCCCACGACCAACATACATAGGGGCTTCGCTGCAGCTCGCCTCCCCGATCCCGCGGCTGGGACGCCGCAGTTCCGCGGATGGGATGCCGTGGTTCCGCAGATGGCGGAGGCCCGACCACCCCACGGCCGAGCCCGGTCGCTCCACAGGCCGGCCGCGCGCCACGAGTGGCGTCGCGACCACCTGCGGAGGGGTCGCCGGCCACGAGTGGTGGCCAGCGTGGTGGTTGCCACCGTGGGCAGCCACGAGCTTCCAAAACAAAAAAAAGAAAAGAAAAAGAAGAGGAAGAAGGAACAGAGGCGGCGGCGTTGAGAGGAAGAAGAAGATAGAGAGGGAGTGGGAGAGGGATGGGTCGCCGGCCATGGCCGGCGTGGTGGCTGCCACTGTTGGTTCACCAAGAAAAAAAAAGAAAACGGGCGGCGGCATTGAGAGGAAGGAGATAGAGAGGGAGAGAGAGGGAACAGTGAGGGAGAGGAAGAGGCGTGGGATGGAGAATTTTGGGAAGAAAAAAAGATTTTTAAATAGGAGTATTTTTGTCAAAAATATAGCTTTTCGATAAAGCTGACAACGGCATTTTCGAAAAGCTCCAAATTAGCGCTTCTCCCCAAAAGCTATTTTCAGTTTTCCGAAAAAGTTGAAACAGCTTTCCGAAAGTGCTTTTTGGCCCTCCAAAAGCTTCCCCAAACAGGGCCGTAGTATTTTAAGAATTCTCTCTCCTTCTGCTTGATGGCGAAGAGGAAGTCTGAGGTCCGGTGCTGACGCCAGCTAGCGGCAAAATGGGTGGCGAGCTGCCTGCCCAGCTACTCGAAGTAGAGAATCGAGCTGGGCTTTAGTCCGGAGAACCAAAAACAAGCTGCCTTGCGGAGAGTCGCTGGGAAGGCTCTGCAGAGTAGAGTGTTTGTGGCCCCTTGGAGTGTCATAAGGGCCTTGTAGCTCTCCAAATGATCCAGAGGATCGCATGAGCCATCATATGGCTCAATCTGTGGCATCTTGAACCTCTGGGGGATTGACTCATCCATGATCCATTGAGGGAATGGAGACTCTGTTGTAAAGTCGAGGTCGGCGTCTCGCTTCGGGGCTCAGTGATGGGGGCTCACGGTCCCAAGCCCCGCACCATGCCTTTGCTGTCGCTCCTCGGCGTCCGCCCTTGCGGTGGTGGATGGTTTGGACCGATTTATAAGTAACGCTCGTTGAATCACTCAATTACAAAGGCAATCAATAAAGCAAACTTAATGGATTCAACTCTCAAATTGAAGAGCAAGAACAAAGAACAAACAAAGAAAAGGAAAATCTAGTAGAGCATTCAAGGATCTCTACTAGCCCAATCAAATGAAGAATCATAAGGATCCCTCACTAGCCAACAATCTAGTAGGGATTGATGTATCCCATACTAGCCCAAATCTAAGGCCTAACCCCAAGACCGAAATCGGCACAATGCCGCCCAAGGGAAAACCCTTTACAGTGCTAAAAATATATGATCTAAAGAATATCTTGGAAGGGCCCTAATGGCTCCTTTATATAGGGTTAATGCTCATGTGCTGAAATCAGCTTATTGGCGGAAAGTAATTCAAATTTCAAATCTATTCCTAATCAGCCGCAAGGGGATCCATTTGAATCTGATTCCTTGCGGCCATGTTCTGAAATCGTTGGGCTTAATGAACGCCCGGGATGCATTGCACGGTTGGCTGGGGCGTGTGTCCCATGTAGGGGCTGCCATGTGTCCACGGTTGGCTGATTTGGCAACTTGCTGGATTGAGCTCTCGGGCTGGCTGGGACACGCGTCCTGGTTGGCCAGGACGCAAATCCTGGATCCTGGTTGGCCGAGACGTGGATCCAGCAATTGTTCTCCCGCGGATTGTTGACTTGTCCCTTTGCGCTCCCTTCATCTGGCGGCCTGCTGCATCCTGGCCGCCCATGCTCTTGCTCGCTAGATAGCTATAGAAGAGTCCGTGGACTCCTCCTTGCATTTTACATGTGCTCTTTCCTCCTTTGGCCCCTTGCTTGGATTTGTGCCATGTGGCTCGGCCTGCTGTCTTTGGCCGAGCACTGCCTTTGGGGGCTTTCCTTCCTTCTTTGCTAGTTGGGCGCACATGTGATGCATGCGCTGGTTAATGTGCTGCCCGTTGGTTTGTGCTTGATTTGCCAAGTGCCAATGTGGTCGGGCTTGGCTGAACATAGGCTGATTTGCATGGGTTCAGCCCGTGCACATGTTGCTGGGTTGCACGGCTGCTATGTTTGGCATGTGGGGGCTTTTGTGCTTGCTGGCGTGTGGCCCCTTGGATGGTATTTGGCTGAGGCGTGCCCTCTTGGATTGGACTCGATTGGATGCATGCTACTGCGGTTGGACTTAGCCCCTTAAGGATTGTTTTGATGTGGCTAAGTCTGGGTGCTATCCTTTGGCTCGGCTTCCTTGATTGGGCGTGATTCGCTGCTGGTGCATGCATGCCTTGCCTTTAGGTGCTGCTAGACCTCTCTCCCGTGCACGCGTACTCAGGTGTGCGCACATGGGTTGGTGCCACTTGTCGCCTCTCGTGGTTGTGCCCATCTTTGGCATGCTTGCAGCAACTTGTGGCGGTCGCATGTGTGTCCGGTGTTGGCACAACTTGGGTGGGCGCCTTGGCTGTGCATCAGCCCCTTCCATGCATGGTGAGGTCGCTCAGATGTGAGCCGGGGGCTGCTCAAGTGGGCGGGGGTCCACCATTGCTTGGATGTGCGCAGGCATTGCTAGGCTTGGCTCGCGAACATTGGGCTGCTGCTGCAGTAGCTCGGGCATGCGGTTGGCCGCGCGCTGAGGCTGTGGCCGTCGGTCGCGCGTAGGCGCTGGGCGCCAAGCGTACTTCGGCGAGGTTGGGCGCGTGCTGGCCGGTTGCCTTGCGCGCACATGCAATCGGGCATGGACGCCCGGATATGGCCGAGTGCGCACACTGGCTGGTGCGCACGCAGAGGGCTGCGCGTAGGCTGGTGGGGCGCGCGGAGGGCCGCGCACTGCTGGTGCGTGTGCAGAGGGCTGCGCGATAGCCGGTGCACACGCTGTTGGCCGTGCATAGATTGTGGGCCGTGCGGGCGCGCGGTTGGCCGCGCGCTGGTCGGTCGTGGCTGATGGCCCCGAACCTCGCATGGGCGCTGTGGAGGGCCTGTGCGGGGTTGGGCCGTAATGAGAGCACAAAAGTGCGATCTACACATCACTTAAAGTAGTATTATTGCTGACAAATAATGATAAAAGTGCTGTATTAATATTATATTTTTGTGGGGTGCAGGTGATCGCATATCAAAGCTAAAATGCGCAAAGGGCCTAGATTCATTATCTGGGAAGATCCAACGGTCCGTGGGGTTCATAGCAGCATGCCCATTATCTCCCAGCATCTCGTGCGTCCCAGCTCCCGTGCACAATCTCAGGCATCCATTTGAAGGAGCTTGCAATTCAGCATCCAATCCTCATCCGTCTGTGAGTCCGTGTGCGATTCGTCAGCATCCCGTGAAGCTTCCCAGCACCCGCATGGAAGGGATCGCGATCCATCCGTGCGTCTTCCGATTTTGTGATCGCCCCAGTCGTTCCGTTCATCCATCCAAGTCCCAGTCCAAGCTCATGCGTCTGCGCTTCATCTTCCGCATGCGATCCAGTCTCCTCCAGCCGTCTACGTTCCAGCTCTCAGCGTTGGATCCGCCCACGTGCATCTCCTAACATTTCGTATCTTCCCCAGCTGTCCACAAAGCATCCGAATCCTGCATCCTAGCAACATTCCCAGCACTCTCCGCGATGCATGCCAAGTAATCCGCGGCCAGCACCCTCGCCGCGTTCGTGAGCCAGCATTGGATCCTCCCCACGTCCAATTTTCAGTCGTCCGCGTGAGATCCAGCCATCTGTTCCAGATTCACGTCTCATCCCGAGAATTCATCTGTTGATCTCCATTGCGTGCGATCAGGGGGATCGAAGGCCAAGGGATATTTATCTCTCGGCTGGGGGAGAGGGTGGAGCTTATCTCTCATTTCGAAAAGAAAACAGGGGGCCTTTGCCATTGAAAAAAAGAAGGGAGAAATAGAGCATGCTCTGTTTTCGAAAAGAATAGAAGAAATATGGGGAGGCTAATGTCTTTTATGGAGGGTTGATATCTTAGGAAAGGTGATGGAGGAACCTTTGATGTATTGCTTTCTTTAAAGTAAATTCTAAACCTTTGCTCTTATTGATTTATATTTTGATGTGTTATGGATTCTTGCATAATTATTTTGTAGATAGTTCTTTAATGGTTTATGTTTACTGATGCATGGACTGCTTTAGTATTTGATTTGTCGTTGATGTAATAGGCACGATGAATGTTTAGAAATTGTGTTCATATGTTCATGAAACATATACCATGATTAGATCTATCCTACTGTTAATCTTTAATCAAGAACCATAGAGTTTATTTCTTGGATGCAATATCATCAAGGAGGATTCCAGATCCCTAACCATCTCTATTTCATTGAACTTTGTTAATTACTTATTCTTATCTACTTTTAATTTTGAAAACAATCTGAAATTACATCTGAAATTACGCTAATAATACTTATAACGTTCCCTTAGGATTCGATCTCGGACTTCCGAGTTTTACTAGTTGTGCGATTCTCCTGCACTTGGGAGAGCAGTTTTGCAAACGCATCAAGTTTTTGGTGTCGTTGCCGAGGAACGGCTGAGTTATTAGTATAATTCTAGATTTAATTAGTGCCTTAGTAGTTAGGTTGAACCTTATAGTAAAACTAAAACTGAAAAAAAAATCTTTACTGCTGTTTTTATTCCCTGCACAGTCTGCATCAAACTCTGATATCAGAGTAATTCGCCGTCTGATTGGAGTCAAATTTGGTCGGCTGGTGCAGGACGCATGTTTGATAATCTGAACAGTCTGATTGACATTCTGAAACTTTTAAGACCATTAGATTAATATGAAACCTTGCTGCTGTCTGTTTTGAATTTTCTGTGTTAAATTTTTTTTTTAGAATCAGAATTTTATTGTTATCATACCTTATTAACCCTTGTTGCTAATTGAAAATTGATAAAAACTTTAAGAAAAGATCAAGGGTGATCATTTAAAAAAAATCTATTAAAAATTAAATTTTGTATGCTAGGTTGGAATAGGGACAACACTGGGCGCCTGAATCGAAATACTTTTGACAATTCCTTAGATCATATTATTGAAACTCTTTCGCAAAATCTCAGATCTGGTGAGATAGCTGATGAAGATGTAGGAAGTCACCATGGTGATGAAGGTAGACCCCCAGTTATGACACTTCAACAATACTTACACCCTACTAGGACTAGTCAACCTTCATGCATGATTATTCCTGAAAACGTAGGACACTTTGAAATCAAACCAGGGGTAATTTAATTGCTACCCAAGTATCATGGGATGGAATCCGAGAACCCTTATCTCCACCTTAAGAAATTTGAGAAAATTAGCATCACATTTAGAGTGCCAAATGTATCGAAAGACGTCCTTAAATTGACCTTGTTTTCTTTTTCCTTAAAGGATAAAGCCAAAATATGGCTGAACTCCTTGAGACCTAGATCGCTAGGAACATGGCATGATATGCAAAGAGAATTTTTGAAAAAATTCTTTTCCGCACAAAGGACTAACTTTTTGAAAAGGCACATTAGTAATTTCCAACAAAAAGACCATGAAACATTTTATGAATGCTGGGAGAGATTTAAAGAGTTGCTTCTCTCTTGTCCTCATCATGGGTTTGAAACATGGAGAACCATTAGTTTCTTTTATTAAGGGTTGTCTCCACAGTTAAAACAATTTATAGAGACCATGTGCAATGGTCTATTTTTGGAAAAGCAACCCGATGAGGCATGGGACTATTTAGACTCTCTCGCAGAGATTACACAATTATGGGATATAGGGGATAGAGTGAATAAACCTTTGCCTAAGCCTACTAGCATAGGACACGAGGGCCTTTACAACCTTAGTACTCAAAATGATATTTAGGCTAAAATGGCAGCCCTTACTAGGAAGGTAGAGGAAATTGAACTTAGAAGGATTGAACCCGTCAAGACCGTAGAACATAACAGCGAGTGTTGTGGGATTTGTGAGATTCCTGGCCATCTCACCACTGATTGCCCCACAATATCCGCATTCAAGGAAGTCTTGCACGATTAGGCCAATGTTATGAATGCATATCAAAAATCTTTTAATAATCCTTTTTGGGGTACTTACAACCCTGGATGGAAGAACCATCCAAATTTTAGGTGAAGGAATGACCAACCTCAACTAGTATATTATCCAAATTTTGATGTGGGTATTATTTACCTGATTTCGGACAGCAAGTGGGTGAGTCCTACTCAAGTCGTGCCCAAGAAAGCAGGTCTGATGGCAGTCGAAAATGAGCAGGGTGAGTTAGTCCCGACTCGCGTTCCGACGAGTTGGCGCATGTGTGTTGACTACTAAAAATTGAATTTGGTCACTAGGAAAGATCACTTTCCTCTACCCTTCCTAGACCAAGTTTTGGAAAGAGTTGCAGGATACGATTTCTATTGTTTTCTCGATGGCTATTTCGGGTACTACCAAATCAAAATTTCACCAGAGGATCAAGAAAAAACTACTTTCACTTGTTCTTTTGGTACATTCTCTTTCTGACGAATGCCATTCGGGTTGTGTAATGCACCTGCAACATTCCAAAGGTGTATGCTTTGTATCTTTGAAGATATGAACGAGAAATTTTTGGCGATTTCTCTATTTTTGGCGATTCTTTTGATGATTGTTTATTACATTTACAAGCTGTCTTAGCTTGATGTATAGAAAAGAATCTGATACTGAATTGAAAGAAATGCCACTTCATGGTGCCAAAGAGAATTGTCCTAAGACATATTGTTTCATTGAAGGGCATGAAAGTTGATAGAGTTAAGATTGACTTAATCGCCAAGCTACCTGCACCCAAGACGGTTAGAGATGTTAGATCATTTTTGGGTCACGCCGAATTTTATAGGAGGTTCATCAAGGACTTTAGTGTCATAGCTCGACCATTATGTAACCTCCTATCCCTTGATACACCGTTTAATTGGACTGAAACCTGTCAGAAGGCATTCAAAAAGTTGAAGTCTATGCTTAGCACTGTACCTATCGTGCGGCTGATAAGTGCTAAATAATGCATAAATTAATATCTTATTCATAGCACTTATCATTATTTTAATTCACATATTTTGTAAATTCAACCAAAAAAAATGTATTACCTTCATGATTGCATTTTAATAAATTATCCAAGGTAATTCAAGTTTGAATTACTTATTAATTAAGCTTAATGCATGCAGGTCGAGTCGAGCTCAATTACGTAAGGCCTAAATAGACACTGCAGCATCCTCCAGAGTCGACTCCAAGAACTCTTCTCCAAAACCCAGTGCTTAATGACTCTTCACACGTTCACCTAAATTTCTTTCCACTCGTTCCAATTTTTTATGAGAGACATGATCCAATTCCCCTATTTTAATTTCAAAAATAATAAAATCCCTTCAATTATTTGTCTCCCAGATCTCAAAGCATACCATCATAGTTGCACAGATCCCAAAGCTCCATCCACTCCTCACATCTCGTTCAAACTCCCAGCATCCCACGGTCAGCCGTCCGCATTAAGATCCCAACATTCCATGTTATCCCTCCCTTCCGAATCCAAAGAACAGAGCCGTTGGCTCTTTCCAGTTGAATCAAATTCAAAACCCCTCAATCCTTATCCCAACTAAATTCCCAAGCTTTCCAGTCGTTCGTGATTCCTCCCAGGCTATCAGCCATGTCCACCGTTCACAGCTCCGAATCTAGCAACACCCTCCTGCACCCACGCTCTCATATCCAAACCTCCCTTTCTTCCGGATCGTTCTCACATTCATTCCGTTTATAACTTGATCCCATGGAATCCCCTGTTTCGGAAACAGAACACAGGCATCTTTCCACTCCGTGGATCACTCCCTTCCAAGTTCATCGCAGCGTCCGTGAGTATCTCCTAGAGTCTTCGGATCCAGCTCTAACTTCTACCGCGTCCGGATCTTCCGCGGCCATCAAATCCCATCTCCATCCAGCCGCTTTCATCCTTATCCCCTGCTTCAAAGATAGAATCCATCTTCCTCTCTCCCACTGCATCCAGCTCACGGTTCATCACTTCTTCCGGTTTCCTTCCATTCCGTGTTCATCTTCCACGTCACCTCCTCCCAGATTTCGTTTGCATCACCCAAAGATCTCTTCCCATTTCGAGAGCATCAAAGGATCTTGTTTCAGCCGATTCCCAGACTTCATCCAACCATTCCAAGCTTCACGGATTAGAACCGGATCCTAGCTTCTTCCGCATCCCGTGCCATATCCAGCCTCACGTCATGTTGATCCGGTCTTCATCTCGCCCGTCAAGCATCCCAACGTCCAAATGCATTCTCCCCTGCTTCAAAACTATCATCCTTATCTTCTCATCTCCTCCCGAGTATCCCGTTCATGATCCCCTCCACAGATAAACGCCCCAACTCCCCTTCTTCGGAACAGAGGATCATCCTTATCCTCTTCCGAATCAGGCCGAACTTCATCCAGATCATTTCACGGATTCTTCCCGAATGTCCCACGATGAATCCAACGTATCCCTGGATCCCAGCATTCGGATTGATCCCAGCTCACGGTTCAAAGCAACCGTATCAGATTTCCTCTTCCGAATCCATCAGCATCCTGAGCATCTCCTCTCAGCCGAGATCCCAACTTCTTTCCCCTGTTTCACGTTCAAACCCGTTCGCAAATCAAGCCAAACTCCCGAGCTTCACGGCACCTAAACAAAGCCTTCCTCCCAGCGTCCGAAATCTTCTCAGCCTCCATCCTTATCCCGCAGCCATGATCCTTATCTACACTCGGAACAGGGAGATGGGAAGTCTATTTAAAGGAGTCGGACGTGAAGACCAGGGCATTCATCTTCCCCCACCGGGGGCTGCTCCCATCATCTCTCGGAGGCCAAATCCCACGGGAAGAAGAAGAAGTAAAGGGAGAGATAATAGTTTGGGATATTCTGGGAATTACTTCCCACAAAAAAAAAAGAGAGAAAAGAAATGAAATGATAAGAGGGGAGTCGCCGAAAGAAGAGAAGGAAGAAATGGGAGCCCGCTGCTGTGCCACTGCTGCTGTCGCCCACGACTTCATGGAAGGCTGAGCTCTTCTCTAGGGCTGGATGCAGCCCTAACACAGGGACATGGGTTTTATATTTTATTTATATTCTTGGGGTTGTATGAACTTATTGTTTTTAATGGATATTTTCTTTTGAATCATATTTAATTTCTGTGATTTTAAGTATGATGTTCGTACAACTTATCTTCATGATCACTAGGTAAATATAAGATAGTCCATGCTTAGGGAAGATGCGATGTGCTGCCACCTTAGATTAGGGTAGACATTTCATGCCAACTGAAGATAGATTATGCCCAAATTATTTTTGTGAATTTTTATTTAAATGCTTATTAGGCTTGTAGCCAATTTGCATGTTAATCCAAGAATAAATTAAAATATAAATAACCCTTGTTCCGATGTTAGTGGTGAATTCCTTGCCCTAGGTTCTCTCAAATTGATATCATTTTAATTGCATTTTTTTTATTCAATTGCTTAGTTTAATAGTCTTCACAAATTCATCATTTTAAATATTTTTATTTTTAAGAAAAATAACTATACCCCAATCCCTGTGGATCGATACCCGTAATCACTATCCTACTAGATACGTGCTATTGCGTGGTCTTTAAAGTTGACTATCAGCGGCCACCCGATTGGTCATTACCTTTTGAGATCATGTGCGATGCTAGCGACTATACGATAGGAGCTGTCTTAGGACAACGCAAGGATAATAAGCCATATGTCATTTACTATGCAAGCAAAATCTTAAACGATGCTCAAATGAATTACACCACCACCGAGAAGGAATTGTTTGCAGTAGTATTTGCATTAGACAAATTTCGCTCGTGCTCCTATTGTTATCTTCATGGACTATGCAGCGCTAAAATATTTGCTGGATAAGAAAGAGGCCAAACCACGCTTAATACGATGGATACTTCTACTCCAAGAATTTGACATCACTATCAAAGATAAAAAGAGAGTAGAGAATGTGGTTGCTGACCATTTATCACGGCTAGTTTTTAATGATTCGGTGCCACAGTTTTCCATCAAGGACTCATTCCCCGAAGAGCAGTTGTTTGCATTTTCTACTATGCCATGGTATGCTGACATTGTAAACTTTCTTGTTATGAACTGGATGCCGGAGCATTGGGGATCGAATGATAAGAATAATTTCCTGCGTGAAGTAAGGAGTTATTATTATGATGCCCCCTATTTGTTCAAGTATTGCAATGATCAAATCTTTAGACGATGCATACCGGATCATGAGATGCAAAGTGTACTCTCTTTTTGTCATGCCAGTGCTTGCGGAGGATACTTTGCATCTAAGAAAACGGCAGCTAAGGTATTGCAATATGGTTTTTATTGGCCTATACTATTTAAAGATGCCCACGTATTCTGTAGGACATGTGACCCATGTCAACGTGTTGGGAGTCTAACTCGTAGGCAAATGATGCCTCTTCAGCCCATTACTGCTATTGAAATTTTTGACATGTGGGGCATTGATTTCATGGATCCGTTTTTGCCATCTTTTGGATACGAATACATATTAGTCAATGTTGAATATGTATCCAAATGGGTTGAAACGGTATCTTGTCGAACAAATGACCACAAACTAGTTTTAAAATTTCTTAAATAAAATATATTTTCTAGGTTTGGGATGCCCAAGTTTATAATTAGTGATGGGAAAAAATATTTCTGTAATAAGCCTTTTGAGATCCTATTACGAAAGTACGATATCACCCATAGAATTGCAACTCCTTATCACCCGCAGACTAGTGGCCAAGTAGAGTTAGCCAATCGGAAGATTAAACAAATTTTAGAGAAAACAGTGAATCCATCACGCAAAGACTGGTCTTTAAAACTTTCAGACGCATTGTGGGCTTACCGTACTGCTTATAAAATTATTCTTGGTATGTTCCCGTATCGGCTAGTCTATAGAAAAGCATGTCATCTACCTGTTGAAATAGAGCATAAATCGTATTGGGCTATTAAAAAATTAAACTTTAAATTGCAAGATGCTGGTTTAGCTAGAAAATTACAATTAAGTGAGTTGAATGAAATTCGTCGGGATGCGTATGACAATGCTAGACTTTGTAAAGAACGAATGAAAATTAGGCACGATAGATTAATTCTAAGAAAATCTTTTGAACCTTCACAAAAAGTTTTTTGTTATGACTCTCGCTTATATCTGTTTCCTGAAAAGTTACGATCAAGATGGATAGGTCCTTTTATTGTAAAAACTGTTTTTCCATACGGGACAGTTGAGATTGAGAATCCACAGGATGACAAAATTTTTAAGGTAAATGGACATAGATTAAAATATTTTCTTGAAAATTTTGCAGATGAAGAGGACTCATTTTTCTTGGGGGAGCCTTCTTATAATTGAGCATGACGGCAAAGGTATGTGTATATTAGTTAGAATTATTTTTTTCTTTATTTTTAGTTTTTTCTTATTTTGTAGGTCTTCTTTTTTGGATATCAACAACTCAAGGTATTCCTCTTCTCTCTAATATTATTTTCTCTATTGTCTCTCATATATAGTTTTCTTGCATCTTTTATATTCAGGACAATGCAATGTTTAAGTTGGGGGGAGAGAAATATTTTGCACCAAAAAAAAGAGAGAGATTTCGTTTTTGCATTTGATTTATTCTATTACTTTCTTTTCTAAGCAAATGCACATGTATTTTCATGTTGAGTTTGTTTAACTATTAAGGCAAGGAACACATGCATACGATGACTGATCAGAGACCTATTATTAGATCCCCGCACGTGTACCTAATGACAATAGGAAGGCCTCAAGAGTTCACATTTGTTAACTGCATTTTTGTTAGCCTTATCTATAAAAAAAGTATGAGTATCATTGTTCATACCATAAGGTTCATGATTTGATTTTCACATAAAGATAGAGGTTGAATATCCCGGCTTGATTACTTAGGTGTCTTATGATCCGACCTTGGTTGACCTATAGTCACGATGCAGTCACGTATATAATAAAAATATCTATATGGTTCAGCCTACCTTCTCTTTTCTTGCATAATTATTATTCAAAAAAAAAATTCTTATGATGACAAGTCTGGCCTCGTAGCATAGTCTGGTTCAAGTAATTAAGTCCGAGGGGTGTTTCACCAAATTTCTTGAGCCAACTGGGTCGGGGGTTATTGGCTGAAAACTCGCTACATGGACCTTACTAGAGCCTAATGGGGTTGGACAGCTGTAGTCGTCATATGTGTTGAAAAAAAAAGAAATAAAAATAAGCATGAATGAGTTGGTCAGGCTAAACCCAGTGACATGTGGTAATGGCTGGTTTGACTCCATTGTATTGGACCATTGTGTACCCGGGTTGTTTAGTTGGGATTGAAAACTTTTTCTTTATATGCGAACCATTCTTGGCAAATTCAGACAACATGTGATATTCTGAAAATTTGGTGGATCAGGGTCTAACAAATTATAGAAAACACTTGAAAACTTGAGTAGTGCACCTAAAACTCGGGCGGTGCCCTGTTGTAGTGGAGGTATTAGTACTCTGAGAAAGTCATACTATTTTATGCACACTGCACTTTTATATTTTTCTTGCTTTGATAGTTGCCATGCTTGAAAATATTTATTAATTAATTACATGTGTATTAGCTTAGAATTTATTTCACATTTTTTTAGGTTCTCATGTCATGTCATATCATTCATGATGTTTGTGGGTAACATTTCTACAAACTCTCACGAGACAACACTCGTCCACTAGGGTAACCTAGGGGTTTAACGGCTTGTTGCACGTGCTAAGTGCAATCGTGATGCCCTACGAAAGCGGGTACATATCTTAGTTTTATGTCTTTAGCTTCAATAAAAAGTCATAGGTTAAACTACACCTTTTGCACTCTCATTTTATTATTTGCTTGTTAATTGCTAGAGACTAGTAATAAGCTAGTTGGGGGGTGTGATGAGAGCACAAAAGTGCAATCTACACATCACTTAAATTAGTATTATTACTGACAAATAATGATAAAAGTGCTGCATTAATATTATATTTTTGTGGGGTGCAGGTGATCACAAATCAAAGCTAAAATGCACAAAGGGCCTAGATTCATTATCCAGGAGGATCCAACGGTCCGTGGTGTTCATAGCAGCATGCCCATTATCTCCCAGCATCTCGTGCGTCCCAGCTCCCGTGCACAATCTCAGGCATCCATTTGAAGGAGCTTGCAATTCAACATCCAAACCTCATCTGTCCGTGAGCCCGTGTGCAATTCGTCAGCATCCCGTGAAGCTTCCCAGCGCCCAAGTGGAAGGGATCGCGATCCATCCGCGCATCTTCCGGATTCGTGATCGCCCCAGTCATTCCGTTCATCCATCCAAGTCCCAGTCCAAGCTCCTGCATCCGTGCTTCATCTTCCGCATGCGATCCAGTCTCCTCCAGCCGTCCACGTTCCAGCTCTCAGCGTTGGATCCGCCTGTGTGCATCTCCTAGCATTTCGTATCTTCCCCAGCTATCCACAAAGCATCCGGATCCTGCATCCCAGCAACATTCCCAGCACTCTCCGTGATGCATGCCAAGTAATCCGCGGCATGCACCCTCTCCACGCCCGTGAGCCAGCGTTGGATCCTCCCCATGTCCGATTTTCAGTCGTCCGCGTTCGATCCAGCCATCCATTCCAGATTCACGTCTCATCCCGAGCATTCATCCATTGATCTCCACCGCATGCGATCAGGGGGATCGAAGGCCAAGGGATATTTATCTCTCAGTTGGGGGAGAGGGTGGAGCTTATCTCTCATTTCGAAAAGAAAACAGGGGGCCTTTGCCATTGAAAAAAAAAAGGGAGAAACAGAGCATCTGTTTCCGAAAAGAATTGAAAAAATATGGGGAGGCTAATGTCTTTTATGGAGGGCTGATATCTTAGGAAGGGTGATGGAGGAACCTTTGATGTATTGCTTTCTTTAAAGTAAATTCTAAACCTTTGCTCTTATTGATTTATATTTTGATGTGTTATGGATTCTTGCATAATTATTTTGTAGATAGTTCTTTAATGGTTTATGTTTACTGATACATGGACTGCTTTAGTATTTGATTTATCGTTGATGTAATAGGCACAATGAATGCTTAAAAATTGAGTTTATATATTCATGAAACATATACCATGATTAGATCTATCCTACCGTTAATCTTTAATCAAGAACCATAAAATTTATTTATTGGATGCAATATCATCAAGTGAGATTCTAGATCCCTAACCATCTCTATTTTATTGAACTTTATTAATTACTTATTCTTCTCTATTTTTAATTCTGAAAACAATCTGAAATTACATCTGAAATTATGCTAATAATACTTATAACGTTTTCTGAGGATTCGATCTCGAACTCCCGAGTTTTACTACTTGTGCGATTCTCCTGCATTTAGGAGAGCAGTTTTGCAAACGCATCAGGCCAGCTGCTGCCATGCTTGGCCAAAGCTCGGCCAAGCCTCCAAGCAATGGAGTTGGCCCGAGTCTTGGCTTTGGGCGAGGTTGGCCTCGCTTGTTCCGGCTGAATTTGACTTAGCGGAGCGGGGTTCGCAACATTCCCCCTCCCTTGGAGAACATCCTTGCCCTCAAGGATGATGTTGGAGTGCTCATGTGCCGCCACATTGTTGTCATCCTTGCGGTAGTGGAAGTAGCCAAGCATGTTCCATGTGTAATTTGGGATGATCGGTACAAGAACATACCTCCAATAGAACAATCCTCCTTGCAACGGGTGATGCGCAAGTCCATCAGCCGCTGCAGCAATTTCGTTGCAGAATTCTGGTGCTTGCAGTCTTTGATCTTCTGCATCAGCGAGCTCGTTTTGATGGGTTGTTTCGCCACGGCTGGCTGCTGCAGGTTTTGTCTTCACATCAGGTTCCGCTCCAGCATCTTCTACCGTGCAGGGGTTGGTTTCAGCAGCATCTCTTTTGCTGCAATTAGTTTCAGCAACCTGCAGAATTGGATTTCTTGGTTCGGTGGCTTCAAGTTGCTGGGATTCGATGCTGCTGCGATCTGAAATTGCAGCGACACCTTTGGCTTTCAGTTTGCTGCAATCGTCCAGCAAAAGGGCCTGGCCGGAGTTGCAACGGTGGTTCTTTGTCCATTTGGTGCCACACTTGAAGCACAACCCCTTGTTGATGAAGTCCTGCAGTTCATCATGAGTAAGTTTCTTTACCTCCTTCACTTGCGGTCTGTTGGTGATTGCAGCTGTCTCCTTGCTTATGGATGACGCCTGAAATTGCAGAGGCTTGCTGCCTTTGCTGCAGGTTGTTTCTACTGCTGCAGCACCGGTTGATTGGTTCTTTCCTTCGCTCTCTGCTACATAATTTTTAGCACCCTTTGATTGCTGACTTTGGCCCAAGTTTGCTGCTAAAGTTTCTGCTGCAGCCACAAGGTCTGCTGCAGCCGATTTCGACATGCCACGGCTGAGTTTAGCCGCCTCAATATTGCTGCATAATTTTTCAGCAGCCCCTTTCTTATTGCAGACTATTGGGTGGTCAAGTTTGGGACTCCTTGGCCTCTGCCTTTGAAGCTGTGATCCCCTAACAACATTCTTACCATAGTCAGCCATCGGCTTCCTCCACCTATCAATGTGATCTCTTCAGCCATGAGGCTCTTGAGCACGGAATGGTTCCTCTTCGGAATCCGTCTCACTATCATAGTACCCTTTCCTCTAATCCATGTGCCCTCTCCGGTCTTCAAGCCTTCGAGCATGGAAAGGCTCGTCTTCAGACTCCGTTTCATCATCATAGTACCTCCTATGCTTCTCACCATATCGGTCTCCTTCTAACACAACTCTTCGGCCCTCTATTCTTCCTTCTCGACAAATGTTTTTCCACATATTTTTTTTATGTTTTGCCCCGAGCCATAACCCTTACGGCCGGTTGCCCCAATACTAGAATCACTCTTGCTTTCATCCCATACCCAGTCCTGCCGTGAGGCATGCGACCTTGACACTTCTCCATGAGTTCTTCTACGCTCCCACTCTCTCCACATGGTTACAACTCCAAATACAAACCCCGAAATCCCTGCTCAATGTTGGTTAAAACCAACTTACACCCAACGCAGAAAATTTTACCTACAACTCTCGAAATCATCAACTATTCCCTACCTAAGTTGCTGTCTAAACCCTTCACATTCAACACAAATAAACAGGAGTTTTCTATAGATGGCAGAAAATCAAAATACTGCCACAATCAAATCGTTGCAGAAAATCTGGTGTAACAGCAAGTATATGCTGCAGAAAATTTTCAACCAATTGCAGAAGTCAGATCTGAAATTTTCTGTGTTCTGAACGTTACCTCCTTGAAGAAGACTTATCCCAACGATGGTGAGACTCTCTCAATGAAAGCACCAGTTGATGGGGGCTCACGGTCCCAAGCCCCACACCATGCCTTTGCCGTCGCTCCTCAGCGTCCGCCTTTGCGGTGGTGGATGGTTTGGACCGATTTATAGGTAACGCTCGTTGAATCACTCAATTACAAAGGCAATCAATAAAGCAAACTTAATGGATTCAACTCTCAAATTGAAGAACAAGAACAAAGAACAAACAAAGAAAAGGAAAATCTAATAAAGCATTCAAGGATCTCTACTAGCCCAATCAAATGAAGAATCGTAAGGATCCCTCACTAGCCAACAATCTAGTAGGGATTAATGTATCCCATACTAGCCCAAATCTAAGGCTTAACCCCTAGACTGAAATCGGCACAATGCCGCCCAAGGAAAAACCTTTTACAATGCTGAAAATATATGATCCAAAGAATATCTTGGAAGGGCCCTAATGGCTCCTTTATATAGGCGTAATGCCCATGTGCTGAAATCAGCTTATTGGCGGAAAGCAATTCAAATTTCAAATCTATTCCTAATCAGCTGCAAGGGGATTCATTTGAATCTGATTCCTTGCGGCTATGTGCTGAAATCGTTGGGCTTGATGAACGCCCGGGAGGCCGGGATGCATTGCACGGTTGGCTGGGGCGTGTGTCCCGTGTAGGGGCTGCTATGTGTCCATGGTTGGCTGATTTGGCAACTTGCTGGATTGAGCTCCCGGGCTGGCTGGGACGCGCGTCTTGGTTGGCTGGGATGCGGATCCTGGTTGGCCGGAACGCGGATCCAGCAATTGTTCTCCCGCAGATTGTTAACTTGTCCCTTTGCGCTTTCTTCATCTGGCAGCCTACTGCATCTTGGTCGCCCATGCTCTTACTCGCCAGATAGCTATGGAAGAGTCCGCAGACTCCTCCTCGCATTTTATATGTGCTCTTTCCTCCTTTGGCCCCTTGCTTGGATTTCTGCCATGTGGCTCGGCTTGCTGTCTTTGGCCGAGCGTTGCCTTTGGGGGCTTTCCTTCCTTCTTTGCTGGTTGGGCGCACATGTGATGCATGCGCTGGTTGATGTGCTGCCCGTTGGTTTGTGCTTGATTTGGCCGAACATAGGCTGATTTGCATGGGTTCAGCCCGTGCGCATGTTGTTGGGTTGCATGGCTGCTATGTTTGGCATGTGGGGGCTTTTGTGCTTGCTGGCATGTGGCCCCTTGGATGGCATTTGGCTGAGGTGTGCCCTCTTTCTTGGATTGGACTTGATTGGATGCACACTGCTGCGGTTGAACTTAGACTTTTAAGGACTGTTTTGATGTGTCTAAGTCTAGGCGCTATCCTTTGGCTCGGCTGCCTTGATTGGGCATGATTCGCTGCTGGTGCAGCCTTGCCTTGCCTTTAGGTGCTGCTAGACCTCTCCCCCGTGCACGCGTACTCCGGTGTGCGCGCATGGGTTGGTGCCACTTATCGCCTCTCGTGGTTGTGCCCATCTTTGGCGTGCTTACAGCAACTTGTGGCGGCCGCATGTGTGCCGGGTGTTGGCACAACTCGGGTGGGCGCCTTGGCTGTGCATCAGCCCCTTTCATGTATGGTGAGGTCGCTTGGATGTGCGCCGGGGGCTGCTCAAGTGGGCGGGGGTCCGCCCTTGCTTGGATGTGCGCGGGCGTTGCTAGGCTTGGCTCGCGCACATTGGGCTGCTGCTGCAGTGGCTTGGGCGTGCGGTTGGCCGCGCGCTCAGACTGTGGCCGTCGGTCGCCTGCAGGCGCTGGGCGCCAAGCATACTTCGGCGAGGTTGGGCGCGCGCTGGTGGGTTGCCTTGCGCGCGCATGCTGCTGCAGTCGGGCGCGGATGCCTGGATATGGCCGTGTGCACGCGGATGGCCGCGCGCTGCTGGTGCGCGTGTGGTCGGGTGCGTGCTGGCTGGTGCGCACGCAAAGGGCTGCGCGCGGTAGAGATGGGCACTGGGCCGGGCCGCCCATGGCCCGGCACGGCACGGCACGAAGCGGGCCGTGCCTGGCACGGCCCGCCAGCTACAGTGTCGGGCCGTGCCTGGCACGGCCCCTTTGAGAGGGCCGTGCTGGGCTAGAGGGTCCTGGCCAGCGGGCCGTGCCTGGCACGGCCCGCTTCGGGCCTGGGCCGGCACGGCCCGGTCGAGGCCCGCGGGCCAAGCACGGCACGGCCCGCGGGCCAGCACGGCACGGCCCATAAGGGCCTGGGCCGGGCTAGCACGCGGGCCTGGCACGGTCCGGGCCTGGGCCCGGCTCGGCCCGATAAAAATTAATGCTTCATAAATTTTTTTAATAAATTAATAAATATTGAACACTAAGAATTTATGATTTATGAATATAAAGCCACCTTAATGGTGGGGGGTTTGGCATAGACCCCTACCAGTTTATTAATTTAAATCAAAATGGTACATGAAGGGAGGTTTGGACCTTGGTCTGACCTCTAGAATACAATAAGAAACTAAGAAAGGGCCGAGGTTTGGACCTTGGTCTGACCTCCAGAATACAATAAAAATGTACAATTATAAAAAATTAAGAAATCTTACTAATCATCAGTGATTCAGTGAATCAGTATTCACTCTTCAGTCTTCAGTCTTCAGTCTTCAGTAGTGTTTGTATCATCATCATCAGAGGATGTTGTATTATGTCCACCTTTATCTTGAAGTCTTGCCTCAGCATCCAGCCAATCCTTGAAGCAGAGAAGCATCTCCACCGTTTCGCCCGTCATCCTACTTCTCTTTTCGTCAAGAACACACCGACCTGCACTAAAAGCGGATTCCGATGCTACCGTGGACATCGGCACAGCTAAAATATCGCGTGCAATTGCAGACATAACAGGATATTGATTTCTAACACTCTTCCACCAAGATAATACATCTAGATTCTCTATTTGATTTTCATCATATGCAGAATGAAGATCATTTCGTAAATAAAATTCTAGTTCACTACTTAAAGATGAAGAAGATGAAGAGGAACTTGAAGCATGTGTGTGTCTTCTCTGTGCAATGAATGAAAAAATAGATGACGAACGAGAACTACTAAAAGGAGAAATAGAGGTTTGTATTTGTGTTCTAGATCCACGAATTTTTTCATCATATATAGCATAAATATCATAAAGAAGTTTTTTTACCTCATCTTTAGCAGATTCAGCATCTTGATTCATATTTTCAGAGTATGCATCAAGTAAAATTAGCACGCCATTTAATTTAACTCTAGGATCAAATACAACAGCTAAGTTATGCATAGGACATATCCTGTCCCAATACTCATTCCATTTAGATTCCATTAGGTCAATAATAGGCATTAAAACATCATCATATCTATGTTCTGCAAATTTTTGACTAATTATATATGCTTGTTGTAAAAATGAACATGAAGTAGGGTAATAAATACCAGAAAGAACATTGGTAGCATTATAAAAACTAAGCAAAAAATCTTCCAAAATTTTTCCTTTATTCCAATCAGTTTCAGTCAATGTAAATCCTAATCCACGATCATTAATATATGCACTTAATAAATTTTTATATGGGTATGCATCATGTATCATGCTATATGTGGAGTTCCAACGAGTAATTACATCAAGTTTAAATTTTTTAAAACGTTTACCATGATTTATGCATAATTCCTTAAATTCTTGAAGTCTTGATCTAGAAGCATGAATAAAAGAAACTGTATTTCTAATTTTTGAAATCACATCTTGAATCATGCCCATGCCAGCTTGAACAGAAAGATTTAAGATATGACATGCACATCTAATATGCAGTAAATTTCCATCTAATATGGGATGCAATGAGTCTTTTAATAATACAACAGCAGAATTATTATTAGATGCATTATCAAAAGTAATAGACATAATTTTATCATTAATATTATATGAACATGCAGTTTGATAAATTATATTTGAAATTTGTTGCCCAGAATGTGGAAAATCAAAAGCACGAAAAGCAAGAATACGTTTATTTAATTGCCAATCATTATCAATATAATGAGCAGTAATGGCAATAAAACAATTACTACCTACAGATGCTGACCAAATATCAGAAGTTAATAAAATTTTTACATTTAAAGTAGAAAGTGTTTCAATTAAATTTTGTTTCATTGCTAAAAAATTGGTCATAGCTACTCTTCTAAATGTACGCCTACTAGTTCTTTTGTAAGCAGGTTGTAGGTTTAATTGAACATATTCTTCAAAATTAAAAGATTCACATAAACTAAAAGGTAATTCATCCTTAACTATCCATTTTACAAGTGCTTTTCTTTGATTTTCATGATTATATGCAAAATTACCTACAAGTAATCCCCCTTGTATATTAAGGTTACTTTGAGTTTGAGCATGAGAATCATGCATCCTATGACTCTCTTGATGTCTTTTTAAATGCCCTGTTCCCCCACTACTACTACAACTATAAAGTTTGGCACATTTTTTACATTTAGCTTTCCAGACTCCCTCAACCATAACTCTATCAAATTCATTCCATACAGTACTAGTCCTCTTACGAGAAGAGGTTTGACCTTCACTCGGTTCACCAGTTCTAGAGGAACTAGGAACAGGGGGTTGGGGATTAGTTTCTTCTCCCTCAGAAACAGGAATGCCAAACTGACTTTCCTCAAAAGATGACATATCTATGATTAATTCAAAAAATAAAAACTAACCGCAAGGAGGAATTAAGTAGAGGGTCGGAGGGCAGAGGCAGAGCCGAGATTCCGAGCTTCCTCTTGTGCTCTCAACAGAAACGACCTTCTCTTCTCAACAGGAACCTCCTCTTGTGTAGCACTTGAACAAACTAAAAATTAAATTGCTAGAAGAGCACTTTAGAAGAGAGAAATAATAGCAGTAGAGAAGGAGAGAATGAGAGGTTTGGTGTGGTGAGAATGAGGGAGGAATGGGCTATTTATAGAAGCCCAAAATTTTTTTTTCCCAAAATACCCCTCAATTCAGCCGTTATTGGACTGTTGGGAGGGGTAAAAGGGTCATTTTCACGAAAATAGCCGTTGGAAACAGCTATTTTCCTCCCCCTTCTCCAGACGGGCCGTGCCTGGCACGGCCCGTCTGGAGCCGTTGCGGGCCGTGCCAGGCACGGCCCGTTTGGAGACGTTGCGGGCCGTGCTTGGCACGGCCCGTTTGCGCCCGTTACGGGCCGTGCCTGGCACGGCCCGTGGCGTGCCGTGCCCGGCCCGGCCCACCAATAGAGGGGCCTGGGGCCGGGCCGGGCTGGCCTTCCGTGCTGGACGGGCCGTGCCAGGCACGGCCCGTTTAGTTTTTGGGCCCGGGGGGCCTGGGCCGGGCCGGCCCGGCACGGCCCGTTGCCCACCTCTAGCGCGCGGGCTGGTGGGCCGCGCAGAGGGCCGCGCATTGCCGGTGCACGCACGGAGGGCCTTGTGCCAGCTGGTGCGCGCGCGGTTGGTCACGTGCAGGTTGTGGCCGTGCGGGCGCGTGGTTGGCCGCACGCCGGTGTGGTCATGGCTGATGGCCCCGAACCTCGCATAGGCGCTGTGGAGGGCCTGTGCGGGGTTGGGCCGGCTGCTGCCATGCTTGGCCAAAGCTCGACCAAGCCTCCAAGCAATGGAGTTGGACCGAGTCTTGGCTTTGGGCGAGGTTGGCCTCGTTTGTTCCAGTTGAAATTTGACTTGGCGGAGCCGGGTTTGCAACACTCAGTCTCGAAGCATCTGTATTTGCCGCTCCAAGTTCTCGACTTTTCTGCCGAGCTCGGGTGGGGCTCCTGTTGCAGCTCGGTATGGGGCAGACCCCGCCTCAGATGGGTAATCCCGTGCTCGAGGTGTTTGGCTTCGACGCGAGCTCTCAGGATAATATATGCGCGACAAGCCCTCCCGTCTTGGGGCTCGAGCTCGGTGGGAGCTTCAATGGTGGCAACGCTCTACAGAAAAATGACGTCGCGAGCGGCGTCCTGAGGACTCATGCTCATGAGGAGGAAGTACAGGCTGGTCTTATACTTGCTGCAGGCCTTGAACGGCTGCAGTGAGTGCTTGGACATGTTGGACAAGCAGGTTGAACTACTCCGGCTAGACTTGAAAAATTTGGTTTGCCGGTTCTGAAAGGGGTGGACTTCGGAGCGAGTTGCCGAGAGCTAGTGCTTGGCTCCTCGATGCATTTGAAGCTCTTTGACCCCTCAACTTCATGATCACGACTCAGTCCCTTTTTCTAGCGCCAAATATGTTGTGGTTCAAATCTAGCCCAAGGCTGACCACGTCGGAGGAGTTGGAGGAGCTGCTGGAGTGTGGAATGAGAGGACTGGGCCACCTCCTGTGCGGTGATGTACCTGCACAAAGCCTCATTGGTGGGGTTTTGGTGAGGGCCCTCCGACGCTCAAGTTAGAGTGATGTATATTTTATCCAGTTAAAAAAGTCTCTTAGGCGTTATGTGACGGGGCTATTTATAGTCTCTGTAGGGGCGTTTAGGTGGCGGAGGTATGGCCCGTTCCCATCATGAGTAGGGATGACGTGCAGCCAGAGCTTGCTTGTGGCGTACGGTGTATGCCGTTCTTATGAACAATAAGACGTTGGTAGATATGACAGAGCATGGCTGGGAAAGCAGGGCATGGTCTCTGGTTGATATGTCGTGGCGTGGCCAGCAAGCAAAGCATGGTGCGGTGAGGCTGCTGCAGGGCATGGCCGCAGCAGGTGGACGACGACGTAGGCTTTCTGAGGCCGGCTCGGCCTTCTGAGGTCGGCCTTCTGGGGTTGACCTTCTGAGCTCGGCCTTCTGGGCTCGGCCTTTCAGAATTGGGTGACTTCGTACTAAAAAATAGGACGATCCATTTTGCCCCCCCTCAGACGTACATCCAATTATTATGAAACAATGAGGTTAAGTTTTCGGGTTTTTATATACCATCTACATTCATCTGTATAATAGTTAGAATATTATTAATTTCTCAAATGCCTATGTGGTGAGATATTAAATAAGGAGAACGTAAGGTAAGAAATCCACCGCCCAGATTAATCCACGTTTAAAGACCACGAATCAGACGGACAAAAATATCTGCTTGCATCTGAACGCATAAAGATCGAAGGGCCGACCGATGTACTAGTTTACGCAAAACGTGTTCCGCGGTTCATCCGAACAGGTAGAGAATATTTTTTTCTAAAGCCAAGTGGAGCTCTCGTGGTCCGAGCTCGAGACCTATATATATTCTCCAGCGTGAGAGAACGAGGGTTTTAGGGCCATCGCTTCTGAGTCTGCGGCTGCTCTTTCTTGGTCCGGTGGTAAAACCCTAGCCATCCCTCCCTTGATTTCCACTCGGCGTTTGCATTTTATTTCAGATTGTTTTTAAAGTCATTTGCTTTGTGATCTGGATTCAATTTTTCGTGTTTTCAGCGGTTTTTTGGGATTTTTTTTGGTTCATTGGTGATAAATCAAGATCGATCTATATGGATTGCTTGTATAGGATTTATGTGCGGCTGTAAGCTGTTTTCTTTGGCTATAGTAAGCCTTTTGATGTATTGATGGATTGGAAATTTAACATGTAGCTGTAGATCTGGATTTGGTTTTGTTGCTGTTAGATCCATGACTTTATTGCATAAAGTTCAACTAATTAGCTACTCTATTTGTACGTTTAGATTGCTTGGATTTATTTGTTTTACGTCTTCTGGATCTGTGTTCTTTACTTAACTATGGTTATATTTGTTATTAAATTATTATAGGTAAATTTGTTATGTAAGTGGGGGTTTTGGGATGCGAGGGTTTATTTGGATCTGTGGCGAGTTCTAATACTAAGAGGGTGAGCCTTGGCAACGGTAAAGTTGCTCCGACCTGGAGGTCCCATTTTTGAAACATGGAAACAACCACTCTGGGGGTAAGGCTGTATACATCTGGCTCTCCCCAGACCCTGCAGTGGTAGGAGCCTAGTGCACTGGCTGCCTTTTTTGTGAGTTCTAATACTAGGTTGGATTAGGTTTGTATTACCATCTGATGAAAGGAAACAGGAAACTAGATGAGATCTTTTTGATTTCATGTACCTATGTTTTTAAGAGTATATGGCATAGTTTTGGCAGCTGACCATTAAGTTTAACTATTAAGTTGTATTTGGTCCATTTCTAATTATTTTATCATTAATGCTAGTTGCAGTTTTTTGAGAAAAGTTGCCAGCTTTGTAGGTTAATTGTTTGAAATCTGAAGGTTCCTATTCAAAGATAAAATGCTGTAGAAGCTTCTGTATTGATCACGTTATTGTAGCATCCATGCTTTTCTTGCTTCAGATCTCTCCCTACCTGTTCGCACTGCTGTAAAGAGCATTGGATTCTGGTTCAATCCCAACTCATGTTGCTTCTTACTTGTTTTAACAATTCTCCTCAAAGCTTTTTCCTAACATTTCCCACATAGAGCTTGGGCAAAAAATTCATTGTTAAATAACCTTGATGTGCTAGGGATGTATTAAATTCATGACCACAAGATCTGCATTTGCAATACTTGTATTTTATATGTGATTACAAGTACTTGCCATCCGTCAAAGTTTTGGCTATATATGTGATATATGGGCACATGTGAAATGTTATTGAATTTGTTATATCGTTATTTGGTTTGGTTTAATTGGGTCTAAATTTTTTGCAATGAGATTTATGCATGGAAATTTCTAATGATTGCTGTCATATAAAAGGTCACAGTTATTGTTAAGTGTTCTACCTGTTTTTATCCATAGAGTGACTTCTGCCTGTTCAAACAGGTAGTTAACTTCCTCACAGATTCTCTTGATAGTGCTGTAAACATCACATGACTTTGTTGTAACGAGTATTATCTGTTTCTATTCTGTCTGATGACCTACAGTTCGCTTCCTGGCATCTTAGTTGATAACTGTTTTTTGTGTCCTTTGAAATTCTACAACAAATTTCCAGGGTGAAAAAATACTCTTTGCTGCTTCAATTTGTTTAGCATAAGAAAGATTTAGACAAAGGATGACCATAGTTGAAAAAATGACATAACTCTTTGACCTGTTTGTCTATGCGCCAAGCTACCTCTTTCTTCTATTTGGTTTGGTATTGCTGATGTCTGTTAGGTGGTTATATTACATGCATCAGTACTTGTGTTATTAAAACTGTACTCTCCCCTCCTTCTATTTAGCAGTTACCAATTCACCATCTCAAACATGGTATTCCTGCCTGCTCCTGACTACTTGTTTTGTACTAGTTTAACAAGTAAAGGGTTGAAGATTGGCCTGATTTGCTTCTTTCTTGATAGAGTCTGGAAGGGGTTCTCTTGCTGTTTTTTGCTTTATTTACTTGTCATTATCTTGATTTGTTATTCTCTTACGGTCTGCTTGTGTCCAATATAACATCCGTTAAATTAATGAGATTTGAAGGATTTTATAACTATCATACTGCAGATTTTGTTTGGGAGAAACCCACGAATCTCATTCCATCCAAGTGTTCCAGAGATCATTGAGTGGTAAGCAGGTGGCTGGAGGGGTTCTTAGAACTTAGGCATTGTTTATATAACACCTAGAAATTGTTAATCACTTATTTCTTCTTCCCCTTGTTATTCATCTGCTTTGCTTAATTTTTTTTCTCCTTCTCTTTTTCTCTTCCTTGTTTCTTGTCCTTCTCCTGTTTTCCTCTCTTCTTTGTTTGAACTGTAGAAGCTGAGACTGTGGTTACCCTTTGCTTGCACCAGCACTTGTCAAAGTCTTTTGCTTTATCTTCCTCTTTGCTTGAATGTGAGTACAAGAGAGAATTCATGCCCCCTATGTATTCTAAACCAAACTTTCTTCTAAATGATTTATTAGTGCTCCAATATTTGGTTAAGTGACCAAGGCACCCACTTACATACTTGCATATATAGGTTAGGCATCTGCCATATGTGTGGAGTGTCTTATCAGGCTGCCTAGGCCTTAGGCAGGTGCCTGGGAGCTTCCTGGATGTAGAAAGAGTAAATAGAACCTAGCTTTGCTTTTTTATGGTCTACTGCTGTTACATTGTTCAAGAATAAAGAATGGTAGAATTTTTTGAGTTTCTTTTTCTGGTGGCTTTTATGATGACTGGGCACTATAGATTTTGTTATAATTAAGATGGCAATATTCTTTAGAGCAGTTCATAAAGTCATCTAATACATGGTTTGGTGAACAAGATAGTTTGAAACATTTTGCATATGTCTTGATAAATGAATGTTTTTTCCTGTAATTTTGAAGTTGGAATTCTGAACAGCTGCTCAGAAAAGATTATATTGCCATCGTTTTCTATTTCTTACAAATTTGATACTGTTTTTATTATATCGGTGTTTTGAAGAGTTGATCATGTTATAATTTTTGCTAATATGGCTCTGTTTTTTTTTGAAAAACAAATGATTCACAGGTACATACTTGAGCATCTTTTGTTGAATCTTCAGAGCAGGCAAGATGGTGAAGTTCACAGCTGAAGAGCTCCGCAGGATTATGGACATGAAGCATAACATCCGTAACATGTCTGTCATAGCACATGTTGATCATGGTATGAATCATCAATGGCTTTCTCTTTTATTTGACTCTTTGTGTACTGAAAATTGTGGTTGTCTCACCCCATTATTATTACCCCCTCCTTTTTCTAGTCTTCAACATTCTATGATTAAGACACAATAGACATTTCTTTAAGCTGTTCAATTGAAAGACAATGAAGAGATATTGTGAACTCGTAGAGATTCAGATCTATTGTTTTTCCCTTAACCAGTAAGCTTGTTGGCATCCCTGGTTCTTGCCTACTGAATTTATTCGAGTTTCTCACCATTATGACATCACGTAGGTGGTGTGGGGCTGCCAAATAACTCACTTTTGTTTGGAAAAAATGTTTTTTTTTGTTCTCATAACAGCAACCGGAGAGGAAAAAACTCTTCTTGACCTGTGCTTCTCCATTGATTGCAACTGTAGACAAACAGCTAGCCTCTAAAAGAAACTAAAACGGAGATGATACCTATTCTTTGCATTAATTTAGTTTAATTTTAAACATAATAGGCTCGAGGATTTATATGCTGGAAAGGATTGACCATGCATACTGTAGTTTTTGCTTCTTTCCGCTTCTTGTGGTTTTTCTCCTCTGTAACATTTTTATTTCTTATCTTATACAATTGACAACCATAATGCTTAAAGGAAAATGCATATTCACGGTTTGCATTATATTCTATGAAAAATATAAATCATTAGATGGCAAGATTTTTTTGCAATCAACAAATGTTATTTTATTGTTAAAAATTCAAATTGGTCTTATGTGAAGGATGATCAATTGGTGTTACTTAAAGGCACAGAGTGTTTTTTAGCTTTACTATGAGCATCTATTTATGCCTTTTTAGTTTAATTTTACGTAACTATAGAGTAACATTATAATTTAATGCGAATATTATGTGAAAAGCCAAAATACTGTTACAATTTGGTGATCTTTATTCTCTATTATTAATTTTTTCTTGCATTTGCACAAGTCTAATGACATTGTGCAACTTTATGCTGGTATGGATTGAAATTTTGTTTGGTTAAGTAGATTCTTTTTCCTTTTGTCAATGCTGCTTTAAAGTAGTATGTTTCAGTATCATGCTAATTGCTTGATGTTCAACAATATATATGATAATTTACACAATAAATGCTTTTTATTTCCAAGATTCTGTATGGGTGCTTTTTTAAATGATGTTCAAATTTGGTGTAAGTTAGAGAATTCATATTTTGGACCATCCAATTATATATTTTTATTCATGGTTAAAAAATAAAGCTTTTCCTTGCGTGTGGTTCTGCAGGCAAGTCTACTCTCACTGATTCTCTTGTGGCGGCTGCTGGAATCATCGCCCAGGAAGTTGCTGGAGATGTCAGGATGACTGATACCCGCCAGGATGAAGCAGAACGTGGTATCACGATCAAATCTACAGGGATCTCTCTGTACTACGAGATGTCTGATGAGTCTTTGAAGAACTATAAGGGTGAGAGAAATGGAAATGAGTATCTCATCAACCTCATTGATTCACCCGGGCATGTTGACTTCTCTTCTGAGGTCACCGCTGCTCTCCGTATTACTGATGGTGCATTAGTCGTCGTTGACTGTGTGGAGGGTGTTTGTGTCCAGACTGAAACTGTTCTTCGACAAGCACTTGGAGAAAGAATCAGACCTGTCTTGACTGTTAACAAGATGGATAGATGTTTCTTAGAGCTTCAGGTTGATGGGGAGGAAGCCTATCAGACCTTTCAACGTGTCATTGAGAATGCAAATGTTATTATGGCAACCTATGAGGATCCACTTCTTGGTGATGTCCAAGTCTATCCAGAGAAAGGGACTGTTGCTTTCTCGGCTGGGTTGCACGGTTGGGCTTTCACTCTCACCAACTTTGCCAAAATGTATGCTGCCAAATTTGGAGTTGATGAGGCCAAGATGATGGAAAGACTTTGGGGTGAGAATTACTTTGACCCAGCAACCAAGAAGTGGACCAGCAAGAACACAGGTTCTCCTACTTGTAAGCGTGGCTTTGTACAATTTTGTTATGAACCAATCAAACAAATTATCAGTACTTGCATGAATGATCAGAAAGACAAATTATGGCCGATGCTGCAGAAACTTGGTGTTACCATGAAATCTGAGGAGAAGGAACTTATGGGCAAGGCTTTGATGAAGCGTGTCATGCAGACTTGGCTGCCTGCAAGCAGTGCCCTCCTTGAAATGATGATCTTCCACCTTCCATCTCCTTCCAAGGCCCAGAAGTACCGTGTGGAGAACTTATATGAGGGCCCACTAGATGATATATATGCAAATGCTATCAGAATTTGTGACCCAGAAGGCCCTCTTATGCTATATGTTTCTAAGATGATTCCTGCTTCTGATAAGGGTAGATTCTTTGCATTTGGTCGGGTTTTCTCTGGAAGGGTCTCTACAGGTACGAAGGTTCGAATCATGGGACCAAACTATGTCCCAGGTCAGAAAAAAGACTTGTATGTGAAAAGTGTGCAAAGAACTGTTATCTGGATGGGTAAGAAACAAGAATCTGTGGAGGATGTGCCTTGTGGGAACACGGTTGCCTTGGTTGGGTTAGATCAATATATCACCAAGAATGCAACTCTGACAAATGAGAAGGAAGTCGACGCCCATCCGATAAGAGCTATGAAATTTTCTGTCTCTCCTGTCGTACGTGTAGCGGTTCAATGCAAGACTGCATCTGACCTTCCCAAGCTTGTGGAAGGTTTAAAACGTCTGGCCAAATCGGATCCTATGGTGGTCTGTACAATAGAAGAATCTGGTGAGCACATCATTGCAGGAGCTGGGGAGCTCCACCTTGAGATTTGTTTGAAAGATCTGCAGGAGGATTTTATGGGTGGTGCAGAGATTGTAGTTTCTGACCCCGTGGTCTCTTTCCGTGAAACCGTCCTTGAGAAATCTTGCCGGACTGTGATGAGCAAGTCACCGAACAAGCACAATCGTCTCTACATGGAAGCACGACCCTTGGAAGATGGGCTTGCCGAGGCCATCGATGAAGGGCGCATTGGCCCACGTGATGATCCAAAAGTACGTGCAAAGATTCTGTCTGAGGAGTTTGGTTGGGACAAGGATCTTGCTAAGAAGATCTGGTGCTTTGGGCCTGAGACCACCGGCCCTAACATGGTTGTTGATATGTGTAAGGGAGTTCAGTACCTTAATGAAATTAAGGACTCTGTTGTGGCTGGGTTCCAGTGGGCATCAAAGGAAGGAGCAATGGCTGAAGAAAACATGCGTGGGATATGCTTTGAAGTTTGCGATGTGGTTCTGCATGCTGATGCTATTCACAGAGGTGGTGGCCAGATCATTCCAACTGCTAGAAGGGTCATATATGCATCTCAGTTGACAGCCAAACCGAGGCTGTTGGAACCAGTTTACCTGGTAGAGATTCAGGCTCCTGAGCAGGCACTTGGAGGCATTTATGGTGTTCTTAACCAGAAGCGAGGCCATGTCTTTGAAGAGCTACAAAGGCCAGGTACTCCCCTTTACAACATCAAGGCTTACCTCCCAGTTGTCGAGTCTTTTGGGTTCTCGAGCACTCTGAGGGCTGCGACATCTGGTCAGGCTTTCCCCCAGTGCGTGTTTGACCACTGGGATATGATGTCTTCGGACCCATTGGAGCCTGGTACACAAGCAGCACAGCTTGTGAGCGAGATCCGCAAGAGGAAAGGCTTGAAGGATCAGATGACCCCATTATCTGAGTTTGAAGACAAGCTCTAAGTTATTGCGAGTTATGCATCTAGTCTTTATTTCGTTTCCATCCCATCTGCCAGAGTCTCTTTGCAGGAAGTTCCTGCAATCGGTTTCTTTCTTGTTTCCATGTACTTGGATACTTTCATTTCTGATGTGTTATCTGAACAATTCCTAATGTCAAAGTATGCTGTCAAGATGCTTTATACATCTTTGCTGGCCAAGTTTCCGTCAAGATATTAAGACCAAGTTTGCAGGTAAGATAATTTATCCATCAATGCTGCTTGAAGATGAAAACTGAGTTGCATCAAGCTTGCAACAGCCATATTATCTGTGAATTGGTTAGTTTGCTGTCACACGTTTTTGTGGCAGAATATGGTGCGATATGCACTATGATTTTTCCGTTGGAGGATTTTCCAGTCATTCTTAAATGCTACGGCATTATGATGTCCGCGCCATGGGAACTGTTGCACCTAGGCTGGAACGGAAGTTATCTTCCACTTCAAACATGCAATTGAGGTTTCTCTCCTTCGCAGTCGAATTACTTAAATGGGCTTTCTTCATCCTGCCAATGTTAATTCTTGTCTGATTAGTTTGCCAAAATGCTAGGGAGATCTTTTATGCAAAATAATATGAATTGTCTGCCCAGTTTATTCTTATTTCTTTTAGCGACAATCGTAAATTTTCAATCCTATCGTATATATAGACAGATTCTGTGTCATAATATTTTATTTGAGATTTGAATGAAACATTTGTGAGGTTTGTTTGTTTTATGTCCGTAGCTGTTCATGATCGGGGACACGTATCCAACCAGCTGTTTGATTTGAGGCCATCCGGGTTCGAATATGTCATTGGCCTTGTCCTAGGGGTCACATGTGTAACAATCAAGAAAATTGGCCATCAAACTTTTTTTTATCCTGGAAAAGAGTTATTTCTCAAATTGTTTTCTGCAATATCAACTTTAAAAAAGAATATTATGACTTTCCTGTGTGCCAAGAGAAAGTATTATATTATATTTGAATAGTATCTGCCGCACAGTAAGCTGTCTCAGCAAATGGCCAGGTAGGTAATCATCGAGTTCAGTTATTTGTATTGCAGTTGAAGAAATGATAGGAAAAGTTTTTCTTATTTCGTTCTAGCCTGTCGACTCCCTTGCATGTACCGGAAAAAGGAAATGATGGGATAAATCTACGGCCACGGCATGAGTTTGTTATGTGCTTTCACTGGTAGAGGTGCAACAAAAAAGTTCGTTCTTGCTACTAAGGTGGTAGCCTAGTGAAAACGTGGCTTACTTCTAACCAAGTGGTTCCGAATTTGAAACGTACAGATATCGATTAAATTGTAGAGATCGGATGCTTTCTACTCGAACATGGAATCTGGAAGGATGTATCGCTCTGCTGGTAGCCTCGGTGGAGCTAAATGTGACGTACTTATACATGGTATTCGTGCCGGAGCCTAGAGAGGTAATCGAGCCGACCCACGGATGGGGAGGATATGAGTAAAATCGGCCGGAGTGCCAACACACGGTCATTTCTGCCCGCATCAAACATTCTCCTGGCAGAATAAGGCCCAGTAGAGGTTGCTATGCGGGGTGGGCTTATCCCTTCCTCCCCCTTTTCCCTTTTCCTAAGCGGAAAAAAAAAAAAAAAAAAAAAAAAAAAAAAAAAAAAAAAAAAAAAAAAAAAAAAAAAAAAAAAAAAAGAGAGTTCAACTTCAGAACTTCGTTTCCTCGTTGTGGAAAAATGTTTCTTCGCGCCGCCCTAGGTCGCCTCAAAACGTGGGGTGATGCTATCTTCTGGACCGAACGTTGGACCGGTAGCCTTTCTTCGGGTGAGAGTTCCCGGTTCTCTATAGCAACGCATGGAACTGTGTGACGGGACGTCAAATAGCTTTATTGGCAGATAATAGATATGAGAAGGGGCTTCTATTGGCAGCCCTATTTTAGGGAAATCCTGGAATAGGGAGAGTTGATTCGGTATGGCCAATTAATACCAGCGTTCAACAGGGGAAGCATCTTGCAGATAGGCCTGCGCCGCTCCAGTCTCCAGTGGTGTGTTCTTGCGGCAATTCTTATAGCTCTAACTTTCCCAAATGTTTATAGAAAGGTAAAGCCCCTTTTGAACGATCCTCACAGTGGAGAACCTTCGAAAGAGAGGGGAGACGGAGGTGGTTACGACCGTATTCTTTTCAACAGGCACCTTGAGTTACCAACCACTCGTTCCTCCATGATGGCAGCAGTTTCACAAGATCCACATTCAAACATAGGTTCAGAATTCGGGTCACTATCCCTGTAGACCTCTCGGAGGGAGAAGAGGGTGCCTAAGACTAGAGCTGACTGATATCTGATGACGACCGCATGTCGGGCGAATTTGGCTGGAAAGGAATACGCACATCATCTCTCAAAGGCATCATCACTTGCCGAGCCGATTTTCCTTGTGCAAGAAATTGTATCAGATCGGTGCGGAATGATTACTGCTCAAGGTGCGTAAGGAAGCAGCCAGGGTAAAGAGTGCCACTATCAGCTCAGAGGGCTCCATGGCCTCAGGATGACAAATGTTGACCTCTGGTCCCAGCAATGGCAGAGCCGAGGTGGGGTTGGATATTGTGAAGGACGGGCTACCGAGATTAGTTGCTAGGGTGTACCAGAGTGGGTGTCGGGGGTGCTTACCTTGATCTTTTCTCTTCGCTTGGTAGCTTTCCTGGAGCTGGTCCAGTATTGTAATGATGCAGTCCTTTGCTGTTGTGGGCGAGAGAGAGAGCATGCGATGCATCTCCCGGGTCCTCTGTTACTTCATTTCTTTTTTTATTCCACTTCATTAACTAATAAAATGCGAGATGGTTTACTATACCAAAAAAAACCAGTGCATCTCTGCTACCATTTTGCATTTTTTTCCACACACAAAAAAAAAAATCCTCATCCGCTTCGCTAAGGATGTTTCTCCCTTTTTTCCTCTCTCTATAAAGAAGAAGATGATTTATAGCATCAGCCTAGAAGAAGGAAAAGATAAAATTATTCAAACGCGCTTCCTAGATCAGATGAAAGGAAAATTGTTTCTCCTTATTGGAATATCCATATCCAATTTTATCTTAAGATTAGCACAATGAACTTCAGCCTTAGAACATTTCCGAATCCTCCACGAAATGCCATGATCGACATTTGAGGTAACAGACATACCATAAGGTCCACAAGTATTAACCATGACACAGGATATACGGTACGGACTCAAAAGACAAGGCAAAATCCAATTAAAAAGAAGACGATCGATAGATAAAAATAAGACACCATGTAGCTATTTAAACAGTTCAAGGAGAGCGAAGAACTGAAATATTTTAGAAGGATCTCTAGCAAATTGTGCTCCTCTGATAAATTCAACAGACAGTACAAACATAAATAAAAAGAAAAATACAAAACGTGCATCATATTCAGCAATCTAACAAAAAGAGAACCAAATAAAATAGTGACCATGGCTGCTGAAAAATAGATACAGCATAGCGAATCTGGAATTTATTTAAAATTACTTTACACCCATACACAGTTAAATGTAAAAGAATTGATTTTGAGTGATGGGCAATTTATTGTGATGGTTGATATAACTCATAGAACATAAAATCAAACAATCAGGAATTACTTTGCCAAGCATGGTTGCATTAATAATTTTAAATTATCCCAGGTTAAACAGTACATTTTTTGTTAGATGCTCTCAGGCAAGTTAAAGAGAAATCCGAAGTCTGAGATACAACTGACCGTAAGAAACTAAAGCAACTGCACCTTCAAACAAACAGGCATCAGGAGGGACTGGGCTAGGCCTCTATCGCAAAAGACCGTCGCAGTCCTTCATGCACACACAACAGCCTGATCACACTTTGAAATGTCTGATCATGCACGATCAGGAGTGTTCATACGTCTCAAAGTGTTTCCAAGACCAGGATGGTCTTTCCTTCCCTGTTCCATCAAGAGGAACCCATAATAGTTTGGCTTCCCTGCTTACAAACTCGTTGCACCATGCTCAAATCATAGGTGCACCGAATTCAAGCAAGCAAAAACCTCATCACACCCCTAAAGCCTGTTCCGGACATCCAAATATGTCCAGCAGCCAATTTAAGGACGCACCATATGGCCCATGCCTCTCTCTGTGGATTTAATTAAGTGCACAAGCTAGCAGCAGCTCATATAATTGCCAACTATTATATGACCCATGAAGGGCATCCGTCCAATGGCAGAAAATAGAATTTCCATAACAAGTTCCAACAGCAGGACTAGGTTCCAAACTAGCGTAGTTGAAAGTTCAAATACTCCAATTTGGTTGCAGGGTGACACGTCGCAGAAGAACCACAATTTATTTTGATCCACCTAGCTTAAATATAGTTATAAAATATAAATCTATTTATGATCTCATTATTCAAACAGGAAAAGCTAACCAGTGACATTGTGAAGAACCAACATGGAAAAAGCTTTAAGAGCAATTTCAGAGATGATTTTCTATTTGCTGTTTTCTTACTAGTGAAGTGGAAAGGTTGGTTGTAGAAATTGAGGGTTGATGATTGCACAAGAGAAATATACTTAGAACAACTATAACTAAGGCAGATTCATTGGCAGCACCCCATATCAGCATAGCTTAAATAGATACCATTTTGAAAGGAAGAATGCAAGTGTAAAGCGATAGGGCCATATGAAATACTAAAAGAATAACAAATCATAGGAGAAATTGACTTAATTTGGTTGCCTATCATGTTGAATGAGATGATGCAAAAGTCAAATGAATAGAGATGTATCATGGAGCTAAATTATAAGAATTATGATGTATAAAATTATATAAAATTATACATTTGCTTGAGAAGATCTTGTAAAAGAAGTCGTCAGAAATATATGAGAGCTAATCATGCTTATACCAGAAGGGTCAATAATGGAGGTTATTCATGCTTAGGCAACCGTTAGAAACATTTAAAGAAGAATACTGTGTATGTATGACACACATAGTTCCATTGACTTAAAAAGTATTACATAGTAGAATAGCATGAGGAATGTAATAGGCATTACCCAACAAGATGTATCAAAGAGTACATTAAGATTATTAAAAAGGACATCAAAAGAAAAAAAAATAGCCAGTCTTATGAGAGCAGTGACATGAATGAATTGCCACTTCAGATGGGACTATATTAAGTGTCAACCTTGAGTCCTTTCCTCTGTGCATTTACCAAAAATGGACTGACTATTAATATTCAGGAGCATCTGCATAAACTTTGTGTTATTTATGAATGATATAGTGAACAAATAGGACAAAGATTAGGTTGCACGCTAAATAAGAATCGAGGAGAATAAGCAATCTCTGCAAAGCCATAAACCTTGATGACCAAAACATACACCAGTGAGATCATTTCCGCTAACACAAATTGGCTGGAGAAGGATAATGAGATAGATGAAGGTGTAAATAGCAGAATCAGAGCAGATAGTTGAATGGCAGACAATTGTGACTGTCACACGACTTTGACATTTTTAGAAAATTACAAGATTGGCAATGCTCAATATATCAAAATGAAGGACAGCGAAGATGGTGCCAGCACTTTTGAACTGGTGATACCAAAGTGGTCACATCTTTCATCGAATTAAAGGAGATCCAGGTTCGATTCTTGGGAGGTTTGTCCACAATATTTGGACCTAGGTAATTTAATTCAGGCAGATCATTCATCCCCCTCTCCGGCTCTCCCCTCAGGGGAAGTCTAAGCACATAAGATTAGCAGTAGAAAGAGAAAAGGGTGAGGAAGATGTGTGGTGACATTAGGGAGGCTATGGCCAGGACAGAGTACAAGTGAATCGTAGAAGATAGAAGATAGCTGTTAGAAAGAAAGAATGGGCATGATAGAATTTGAATTACCAAGTAGTTTTGAAAAGGCCAAGATTGAAAGAAGAGAGTAAATGGGTGACATAAAAGAGAGATATAGAAGGGGCCACAGAGAAATCGCCCCAGACAGAAATCGAAAAACGAAGAACATGAATAAAGGCAAGAATGCAGAGGAAGGAAATACCCCAGATGCGGAACATAGAGGCACCAGGAGCCTCAGTAAGAGCAATTCCAGAAACCATGAGAAACCAAAAGACCATGAAACAAGATGCAGCAGAACCCTCAACCCTCACATACAAAAGGAGGTGCCACAGACATCAACAAGCAAAAGAGTAAACCATGATGTTCCAAAGAACTCATAAAATATGTCCTCACTTAAGTTGTGGTAAGTTGAAATGATCTAATTTAATGCTCTTTCCAGATTTGAATTGGTAAGAATCAAATATGATTTAGTCATCTATGTCCATGCAAAGTTGGGACAGACACTACTCCACATTATTCTTCTAAATTATAAGCCTTATGTAATTGTCAGGTGCTTGATGCCAACAAGTTGTGGTGATCACCATGGTGAAGAGATAAGGATTTGAAAGCTTATTACTTATGATGAAAATCTAAATATATCTTCTTACACCAATGTAAGTATAAACAAGAGAAACTATATTTAGAGTTTAGAACAGAGCAACTCAGTTGCATAACCATAAGTTTCTGATGAAAAGGCACAAGGAACATATCTCCTCATTATCACTTGACAATACAGTTTTTCTTTTACCCAAAAGCTAGTAGCAATGCCCAATATCATGATTCAAGCACCTTCCTGTCATCAAGAAGCTTGCAAAATTTTCTCAAACTTGATACACTAGTAATTGACATTAAATTGAAACAAATGCACCTATAAGACATGGACGAAGAGGAGTCAGAATGAGTGGAATGTTGTTTAACCTATGTAGCCAAGTATATGTTGACAAAAGTAATGACGAGCAAATGAGAAGTGCTGGACCTATCTAGATTTCCTTATAAAACTTTGGTAGAAATTAGTCAACTTTATCAAGAAAACCATAAATTGCCACCAACTAGTTAAAATGGTAAAAGATATATAAAATTAAATAGTTATATATTATTATTTTATTATCAACTAGGTTCACCCTAATTCAGCCAATTGGTATGAATTTGAAAGTGGAAAAACCTACAAAGGCCTTGTGTGAAACCAAAAGCACATTGCACCAACACAACAGTGAAAATCAGTAAAATACAATGGAGAAATGTCACTGGGTAAAAAGGGGAGGGAAAAAATAGTAAAACAACATGAAATGTTTCATCCTATCTTAAAAGACAAAGTCATAATGAAAAGGGCAACTAAGAAAAAGGCTACCTTTTTTCTCTTTCCTACCTTTTTGTTTCAGGACAATGGTAACTGAAACCAAAATGCTACAACAAATGAGCAACAAGAAAAACAAATGCACTTTTATTTTGAGAAAATAGGAGGAACAAAAGCCCCACCCAGACTTTTTATTAAGCAAACAAAAAGCTGTAAGATAAATATAACAAAAGCAGATGTTTCCTTGATACAAAAGGAACTCAGCAGACACAAAACGCAACATTTCAATTCATAGGATTCAACAGAAATACTATTTTCATCCAAGGGATTTAACAAAGAAATTGTACAGTGGCAGCATCATTACAAGAAATGACAAACTAACACAGCGAAATTCCCAATACATTGCAGACCTATAAATCAAATGCATCTCATGTTCAACGATTATCCAAAATAAAGAAATAAAGATAATGGTAGCTCAAATCCTTAACCCAGCTTCACCAACATGGCTGCATTGCCGACAACACATGTCAAAATTCAAAACTAAATCTATCAACTTTTAACATACTGTCAAACATCCAAAACCGAAACCCTGAATCACTGAATAGAATAGCTGACAGTGAGATAGTTTATTCTAGACTTTCAGCTTCATCAATCAGCCAAGATAACCATAAACATTCTAAAACTCTCTCATTGTTCAAATAAATAATATCGCACAGTTTTCAGGAAAATAGGCCACAAACACTAGATGGTTCAAAATAAACTTAACCTACCATTAAAAAAAAAGCACAAGCAATAAGCATAACTACTTGAACCTTTTAATCATTTCCAAGTAACCATAGTAAAAGCAACCTAAATAAAATGATCCACACGCACACACACACAAAAAAAGAAAAAACATGTGATGACCAATAAAAGACAAAAATCTCATGTAGGTCATTACCATGTGAAGAACATTTAACAACTCCCACCAGGCAATCAAGAATTTCGATATAATCTAAAACAGAATCTTAATGCGTACTTATCGGATAAATTTATGAAATTAAACAAGATTCATACGAGTGATATTAACAAAGAAAATTTCCTTCATGAAGAGCGAATAAATCTAAGGTATAAAAATTATAATATGAATGCATTGAGGAATAAACCCAAAAGAATCGTGTGTGTTAGCAATCGATCGATGCCTTCCGTTGCCTGGCTTCACCCTGTCTGCCGTCTATGTACACCACATTCGAGAGGCGAGGAGATCCCGTGGGTTCGCCTCAAGAATCTACGGAGAGAAAGGAGGGATATGCGGGGGCCACGGAGGGGCGCCGCCGCCGCTGGATCGGCTGAGTCCGGCGGAGATCGGGAGGGGGCTTAGCGGGTCCAAGACGAAACCCTCGGCCGCCATGGGGAAAGAGAGAGAGGATGGAGAAGGTTTGGGGAGGGGAAAAAGGGACCGGATGTTTTTTTTTCTGGGCCTTTTCTGATGCTGGTTTTTTTATGGTGGGTGTTCCCGCCCTGCGAAGAGGGGAGGCGCGTGATTGTTCTTCGACCCTGATCTTTGTTATATTTACGAAAAAGTTCTTTTTCATTTTTAAAATTATTCTTTTTTCCGACTAGAGACAAGGACATTGCTTCTCCAATCGTACCTAGGATTTAGTTTAGTTTCAAATCTATATTTTTAATAAACCGTAGAAGTTGTGGTCACATGGAAGGAGATATTTGGTTGTGATCTTTGTTTGCCAAATATAATCTTATTATTAACTGGTGCTCCTTTTAATTTCTCTTTCTTTAGTAGAAGCTACATGAGCGTTGAATTTGTTTCAAGGACAGTAGAAATTTAGCACAAAAGGAGGCTATAGAAGCCACCAAGGTTGTAGCCTGGTGGTAAGGGGGCGATAATTCCGCCCAAGTTGCCCGGGTTCGAAAGCACGGGCGTCGATTAAATTAGGGGACCGGATGCCCCACGCTCGGCTGGCTTGTTGGCGGTTATGCTTTCCTTCCACTTGTACCAAGGTGGCACTGGGGTGACGTACCCACACGTGAGGCGGTGAACCTAGTGGGGTGAGCCCACGGGTCGGAAAAGGCACGCGAAACCTGCGACCTGTATCGAACATTCCCTAGTGGAAGGGGGGCTCAGTAATGGGGCTGCTACGCGGGTGGGCTGGTCCCTCCCCCTCCCCTCTTTTTTTTTTTTTTTTTTACCAAAAAAAAAAAAAAGGAGGCTATAGAAAGCCCAAGTATTATAGAAATGTGACTGATTGTACTCATCTATTAGATTGCTAGATTACTTTAGAAGGGGAAGCAAAAGAAACCGTGGGAGAAAATTGATTTAAGCTGATCTGATTCATTATTTTTACATAACTTAGAGGGAGTCAAGTTATTTCTTTTTGGTTGGAGTTATTTACTAGAATTAAAGTTTGATTTAAGGCTATCCTGCACAATTTAGATAAAACATCTTAGAGCTTGTTTGGCATCACATTAATTTCATATTTTCTATTTTCAAAAAATAAAAACATAAAAATTGAGAAAAAAATAAATTTGATGCTATTGTTTCTATTTTCTAAAAAAAATGAAAGTTAGAAATTTTTATTTTTGATATTTTCAAAAATAAAATTCATTTTTTCGATACCACTTCCATCATTATTAGCTTTGCATAACCATCATTGTTATCACTTTTTCTGCCACTATGATCGTTGTCTTTGCACCGATGTTACGGTCGCCATTGTCAACATCACCATCTTAACCACCCTTCCATCGCTATTTTCTTTATCTCTACCATATCTTCATCACTATTGTCATTGCTTCGTCATCATTATCATCTCTGTCATCCAGTCTCCATATCTACCGCCAACAAAACTAATGCCACCACCATTTTCGTCGCTAAAATTATCTCTTTCTTCACCATACCACCATAATCCTCCGCCACGAACATTGCTAATGTTGTCAAATATCCATATCCATAACTACTGTTGCGACCACCATCATAATTATATTTTTTAAATAATTAATTATATAAAATATATTTATATTTTAAACATTAAAAGATATAGGTAGAATACTTATTTTTTATTTTTGAAATAAAAAAATAATGCCAACCGATATCTCAGTTAACCAACCTAATTTTTAGTAGTCTCGGTAACATAAAAGGGCCCAGGCTAACTCAGTCAAGAAGACATTCCACTTGCCGCGGTGTTTGAGTATTTTAATCCAATTGGTTTTTCCAATTCAAAATATGATCGAGTTGCTAACTTGCTATCCATATTTCCATATACTTTTTAATATTATTTACGGCACCACTAAATTTCAAGGATATAAATTTACAATAATCATTAAATACCTATCAACACAAGACATACAAATACAATGATATGAATGATATATTTATAAAATTATGCACATCAGATTTTTTTTCAACCTTGTTTAAAGTACTTTTTTGTTTAAATAATTGTTTAATGTATTCGTCTTATGTGACAACCAGAAATACGAATGGCTATGGTCCCAGTCAACCTGAAGTCGAGTCAGCCCAATCAAGAACTGGCTCAAATATGTTAGACCTGATACAAGGCATGCATGGTCGCAATTCTGTGTCCGGGGCCTGCCCTGCGCAAGCTTAGGCTCCAACTTTTTATGCGCGAGCCCGATGGAAGGGTCCAATTTCTTAGCCCAATCCAGATTCTATCGATCCGGGTCTTAGCCTAAAACGGCAAAGAAATGATGCGTGCGTTGTTTCACTCATCAAAGTTCGTTTTCTTTTGTCTTACACTGAGAAAAGAAAAGGTTGTCCTCATCGTTTTAATTTTCTTTCCTTGTTTTGTTTTTGTTCCTGTTAAAACTTTCAACGAGAATCTTCGGTTCAAAAACAAGTTGGGCAACCATGCTTGTAGGCCCACAGCTTGTGGGATCTCGTTTACTTTTTTTTTGTTTAAGTTTCTTATCGGAACATACATGTCTATAGAAAGATGAATAGTACTGCTAACTAGGTTGTTTTCTTCGCGGCTTACTGCGCTTTACTCCTGTATTTTCTTCTTTTTTCTGATTTTATTGGCTGCACCGACATCTGTTGCATGTGAGCAGTCAGAAAAAAAAACCCCGCAGACAAACTAGCTCTTCCACCATCATGGAGTCCTTAATTCCTTGTTGCTGTTCGTCCCTCATTTTTTTTGCATGTTCTACTAATATGTTCATTGGCGCTTGGAACCTTGGCTAGTGCTTTGGTTGCCCTAGCACCATATCTACATGATTTCTTTCACGGGGAAGGCTCCGGAGAGAGTTCTTCTTGCTGGCTTTAGAATTGTCCGAGTCCTTGAGCTTCAAAAATCGATCCTGGGAGCTTGCAGGGATGCTTTGGAAAACACTTCATAATAAAATGTCATGAAAAGTGACATCAATAATCGGGCTTGGCAGCGTCCCTATTTTTATAACAAGATGAGCCGTCAGGATTGCATAACAATTTCTAATGGTACGTAGTGTGACGCAGGACCATAGTGAAACCCAGCATGGAGCCTTAATTAACTGATTTTTTTTGTTTTAGAATTCTGGTTTGGTTGAGTCTAATTGAGTCCTTGTTTAATCAAGTTGATTTCTAATTTAAGCTTGTTTAGGGTCTGAGTTAAGTTGAATTAGGAGTCTGTTTGATTAGTATTGTGATTAGAGATTTAGGGGAGTTGTGGTTATGTATAAAGGTTGTAAAGGAGCGCCGCCTCCTTCTTATTCATTGCTTTCCCGTGAAAAGAAAACCCAGAAAAGCTCTGTTCTTGAGCCCAAAACTCCCCGGTTCCCTCCTCTGTTTTGGTTGTTGAATCAGCCGCAGGATAACAGGTTTTCCTCTCCCACGCTCACCGCATCATTTGGTATCAGAGCGAGGATTTCCCTGGTTCGATGGCAGATGACGGTGTGGCGGGTGCTCCTCCCGGTGATGATGATCATGGGATGTCGGCGTTGTGGGCGGCCGTCCGTGGCTTGGAAGGAGTCGTCCGTGACATCCAACAAGCCCTCCAAGGCATGCGCATCGACCTTAACCGGGAGCGTTTGCAAGCCCGTGAGGATCTCCCTCACAGTCCACCGATGCTGGCACGGGATCCACCCCACCGGCGTCAGCAACAGGTTCTTCCGGAGTCGTTCGACGAGGAAGAAGAGGAAGCGGTCTACGGGGCGTTTGGTGGACCGCGACTGCATCCAGGTGACTATGGTTTCGATGGGGGCGAACGGGCCGGAGGATCCTTCGAGCGATGCTTTCCTGACGGAGGAGCGGCTGACGACGGCGGCGGGGGGGCAGCGTCCATGGAGGAACCAGCCTGAGGCATTCGACCGTGGGCTTCACGTCGGAGGCGCAGCTTTTGGTCGGCGAGTCCCTGAGGGAGACGGGGTACTCGAGGAAGCCAATGAATTCAGGGGGCGGTGTCCATGGAGGAATCAAGACCGTGCGGGCCACAAGCTCCGTGGACTCAACCGAAGACCCCCTGTTGGAGATATAGTTTTTGACGGCTGGCCCCTTGATGAAGAGGTGGTCGTTGACGAAGCTTATGAGCCACGTCCACGAATGAACAGAGTGCATCCAAGGGGGAGGAATACTGGACCCATGGGAAATAGGGTCCCTTGGGGCACGCGCGACAGGGGCTCTCCTGATTTCAGGCTGAAGGTGGACCTTCTTGCATTTAACGGTAATCTCCATGTTGAAGGATTTTTGGATTGGTTGGCCGAAGTAGAAATTTTTTTTGATTACATGGAGGTCCCAGATCAGAAGAAGGTGAAGTTGTTCGCATATAAATTGAAGGGTGGAGCATCAGCATGGTGGGATCAACTGCAACATAACCGTCTACGGTAAGAAAAGATGCAGATCACCACCCGGCGCAAGATGAAGCAACATCTGCGTGGCCGTTTCCTCCCGCCTGACTACGAGCAGGCGCTCTACCATCAGTACCAGAACTGCCGACAAGGCCCTCAGATGGTGACCGAATATACTGATGAATTCAACCGCCTCAATGCCCGCAACAACTTGTTGGAAACATAAAATCAGCAAGTGGCGAGGTACATTGGTGGATTGAAGCCGGCCATCCGAGATCAGATGGATTTATATCCGGTGTGGAGCCTGTTGGAAGCTACAAGTTTGGCCTTAAAACTTTAGGCGCAGGCGACACAAAAGGCACACCAATTTCAGTCCATGAATAGAGCATCGTCCTCGCGCTCCACCATAGCAAAGCAGAAGACTGTTGAAGGGGCGGCCACCTCGAGTCAACCACCATCGACATCCACGTCGAGAGGAGCCGGAAATTTCAGCAAGTAGCAGGCAACTCCAAAAGGTAGTGGCAACCCCTACGAGAGACCAATGCCTATAAAATATTACAGATGTCAGGAGGTTGGGCATCGGTCTAACGAGTGTCCGAGGCGACGGCCAGTCAATATAGTCGAAGCTGAGGATGAAGAAGCAATGCCGCATGAGGAGAAGGATCATGAAGAGGGGCAGACCAACGATGAAGACGTCGAGGTGACGGCGCCGGATCAGGGAGTTCCGGCCTCCTTCGTAGTTCAGCGAATTTTATTTGCCCCGAGGAATGAAGAGAAATCGCAACGCCACAGCATCTTCAAAACTTGCTGTACTATCAACAAAACTGTGTGCAATGTAATTATTGACAGCGGCAGCAGCGAAAACATTGTTTTCTCCGCGTTGGTTCGTGCGATGGGATTGAAGACAGAAAGGCACCCGTCTCCTTATAAGATTGGATGGATTAAGAAAGAAGCTAAAACGAGAGTAGAACATGTATGCAGAGTGCCATTGTCCATCAGGAGGTACTACAAGGATGAAGTGGTGTGCGATGTGGTGGATATGGATGCATGTCATGTTCTACTCGGGCGTCCATAGCAGCATGACACAGATGTTACATTCAGGGGCTGAGACAACACATACTTGTTCCGATGGTAGGGTAGGAAAATTCTGTTGGTGCCTATGAAAGAGAAGCCTACCCACAAAACTTCTCAAGTGGAGGGGAAGTCTTTCCTTGCAGTTTCTGGTGCGCAGTTCATGGCGGAACTCAAGGGGGCTGAAGAGGTTATGGTGTTGGTTGTTAAGGGGTTGGAGATGCCTATCCTGCAGCAGGTGCCCGAGGAGTTCAAAGAATTGCTGACAGAGTTCAAAGACATTACCCCTGCAGAATTACCGAATGGACTGCCTCCCATGCGAGATATTCAGCACCATATTGATTTGGTGCCTGGTGCAAGTCTCCCCAATCTGCCTCATTACCGTATGAGTCCTAAGGAGAGCAAAATTCTGCAGCAACAAGTTGAAGATTTGATCAAGAAGGGGCTGATCCGGGAGAGCATGAGTCCGTGCGCGGTGCCTGCACTTTTGACGCCGAAGAAGGATGGGAGTTGGCGTATGTGTGTGGACAGTCGTGCGATCAACAGGATAACAATAAAATACCAGTTTCCCATACCCCGTTTGAATGATATGCTCGACATGTGTTGCCCAGAGATGGTCACCCAAGAGGGGGGTGAATTGGGTGTTTTAAAACTTTTTGACTATTTAAAAAATAAAACACACAGATGTATGAACTAAAGTAAAGATGGAGGGATGAGAACAGTCAATCGCAAATACGAGGTTTTATAGTGGTTCGGAGCTTCCACTGCTCCTACATCCACTTCCCAAAGCACCTTTGGGAATTTCCACTATAATCCAAGATTACAGTCCGGTAGTTTTGCGAGTGCACTACCCAACTCGTTGTTTTACACCGGGCTAACAACGAACCCTATAACCCCCAATTTAACCTAGGCTTGGGACGCCTTTCCCTTGTTCCAAGTCCCTTGACTGGAACAAGCACAATATTGAAAAAGTTTTACAAGGATTTAAAAGCTCTAAATAAGCAAATATAACAATGATAAGCAATAGAACCCGGAAGAACCCTTTTAGCTGTTGGAAGCGTGGGAGATGATGGTTCTTTCGATGTGGATCGCGTTGGCTTGAGTGTGAGCTTTGAATCCCGAGCGGAAGAGAGTAGTTGAGCTTGAAATCAGTTGGGAAGCTTGAAGGCACTTGATTTCTTCACTTGAATGCACTAACTCTCTTGAACCTCTCTCTCTTGCTTCTCTCTTGAATAATCTTGTGTTGGGTTGGTGAGATGTTGTTGAGAAGCACTTAAGAGGTCCCTTTTATAGCCCAAAAAGCAAATATAGCCGTTAGAGATAAAGTTAAAGAGATTTGAAATTCAAAACATCCTGCAACAAGGTGTCAGTCGCGTCCCAGGCTCTCCGGAGACGTCTCCGCTTCAACGCGAGACGTCTCGGCTGTAAGATTTTATTTTTGACGTTGTTTGGGGTCGACTCGGCGCTTTATGGGGACGTCTCGGCTTGTTTGCGCTTTTTGCATGGGGACGACTCCGCTGCTTCGGGGTCGACTCCGCTGTTATATCTCCGAAAAACATGTCTTCTGGAATTCTCTGAGAGAGTCGACTCCGCTCTTTCAGGGGACGTCTCCGCTGCCTTAACACCGAAAAAGACATCCTCTGGAAAACCCTGAGAGAGCCGACTCCGCTACCTCGGGGACGACTCGGGAGGTTTACTTTTTACTTGCGGGGACGCCTCCGCTTACTGTGGAGACGACTCGCGCATATCACTTGAAATCGGCCTTTCTGCCGCCTCTGAGAGAGTCGACTCTGCTACTGAGAGAGTCGCCTCCGCTATCGCGGGGACGACTCGGCAGGTGCCGGGGACGTCTCCAGTCGTGCCAGTTCTTCCTGTTTGTGCCAGAGACGTCTCTGAGACAACCCGGAGACGTCTCGGCTGTCCCTGATCTGTTTTCTTCAGCTCAAAAATTCTTCAATAAATTCATAAAATTATGGGAACTTGCCTAGACATTTCTTAACAATATTCATAATTAAACACATGAAATTCTCAAGTAAATTGTTAAGATAAATGGAATTATACTCTAGTGTTTTGTATTCATCAAAATCCATTAGGGGGTCAACAATCTCTCCCTTTTTGATGATGACAAAACACTGAGTATATGCAAAATTCGAAATTTAAGCATATACACAGTATTTGATCAGATGTACAAGTATAATATTTTGATAGAGCTAGATACAGTGTGCATAATTCAAAATAGTCAACTTTCATTTCTATCCTTATGCATAAGATTGATCTTAATAGCTCTTAAGCAATTTTAGCATATCAACTGAATTTGAATCAAGTTAAAATGAAATATTGATGTTCAAGATAATTGAAAGCTAAGTTCTTTTTGACTCCCCCTTTCTTTTCCAGAAGGGCAATTATCTTAAAGCCAATATTCTTCAATTTTATCTCTTCTAATTCTTCAATTTTGCATTCCACCATAAATTTTGCATTCCAATATATCCAATATCCATATTGGTTCTACTCCCCCTTTTTGTCATCAACAATGAAGGGGACAAATTATCCTTAGGTACTTAAAACTCAAGTTCTAGTAAAATTCAGCATATTGCCATGAACCACTCAAGGATATTCAAGTTATTTCTATTAATGAATTCTGCATTCATTTTACTCCCCCTTTGTTTTGGAATTCATTTCAGACTCCTCTTTTCTCCCCCTGTTTTATATGCATTGATAAATTATGTCAAATTTGAACATTTAAGGTATGTTATGAGATTTTTATGGCACATCACAGAATCACATACACAATCACAGAATCACATACACAGAGTTAGCAACAATGTACACAAGGTTTCAAAAGAAATTGTATGTCATTCATGTATCATTGTAAACCTTTGAAGTCATTACAAAGTTAAAAGAGGAAATCATTACAAGTATTGATTTCTAATACAAAAAGTGTTTCAAAATGAGCCTAGGGTTTACAAAAAGAAGAACCCTAGTTGTCTACAAGGTGTCCCTCATCGGCGACGTTGCTCATAAACTCTGGCAGCTGCATCTATAAAAGCATTGATGGAATCTAGCAGTGTTCTGAATTGATCTCCCTGTGACTGATGAAAGGCTGCCACTAGTGCTTCAAATTCAATGCTTGCCCTATCAATTCTTCCTCTAAGTTGGGCAACCAAAGTGCCCACATTGCCTCCAGGGCTTGTCAATTCTTGAAGGCTATTTGAAATGGTCCTCAAGCTGTCTTGTAGCTCAATTGATCTGAAGGTTTGGGTGGCATTCACACTAACTAGTTCTTGCGCTGTAGCTTCTATCTGAGCTCTAATTTCCTTCAGCTCTTGTAGAATCCCTTCATGTGAGGCTCTGATGGGGGCCAACTCAGTAGAGATCATCGATCTCATCTCCTCCCTCATCTGCTGGCAAATTACAGATGCTAAAGTGCGCATCTGGTCTTCTGATAGGGAGTAGGGCCCACTGACTGGAGGAGGTGGTGGCATGGATGTGGAAGGTCCTGCTGAGCTGGAGGGTACATCAGGAAAGTCCATGTGGCTATGTGGAGGAGAGTGGTGGTCAGGCTCCTGAAGTGGGATCTCAGGCTCTAGGGTTTGAGCTTTTCTCTTTGGTACCTTGACCCATGACCCATCTACCTTGTGAAACTCCATTCTACGCATTGTGCTCTCATTATAATAGTCGGTGTTTCTCAAGGGTTTTGCAGGCTCATTTTCTGGAATGGGTACTTTGAAATGTTTGAAGAGTAGGGTAAGGATCATCCCATAAGGTATGCTAAACCTAGAATACCTATGACATGTAGCAATATAGTTCAACATAAGTCTAGGGAGGTTTAGGAGAATCCCTAGTAGGATGTGGTGCATGATAACTAGGTCTCGCTCCGAAACAAAATCGAAGCGGCCGGTTTTAGGGAATAAGACTCGGTTGACAATACTCAAAAGGAGTCTCATCTCGGCATTTAGGTCTTGGGAGTTAACCACATCGAGAGGGCCGCAGTCCTCTCGTCCTAAAAGCAAGTTTAGGGCTATTTCCCTTTGGGGATGTGAGGTCGGAGCCTCACCGTCCTTAGGGATTTGCAAGACGCTAGATAGGACATCTTCATTAACTTCTACCAACGTCCCCCGAACATATGCAGTGTACCCTAAGTCCCCTAAGGCCATATTGCTAAATAGTTCTCTAACTAGGCCGGGGTAGGTTGAAGTATTGAGTGTACAAAGATATTCCCACCCTTGGGCACGGAGTCTCTCTCCAATAGAGAACCCCTCACTATCTAGAAAATGGAAATCTATGTACCTCCCAGTGGTTACTGTGCGATTCGCACAGGAAATGGTCATGGTTGGCGGAGCAACCGGAGGAGACGGCGCGGAAGGCTCTTCCCTCCGTTCCTCACCGTCGGTCGCTGCCCTAGAACGCCTCCCACCAGTCCTCCTAGCTCTTTTAGGTGCCATTGAATGGAAATCCTAGGGAAATGAGGAGAAAGAGTTTGTGTTGGAGAGAAAATGGAGGCTAGGGTTTTTGTTTTTGTCGGGGATGAAAGGTATAGCTCGGGTCGGCTCGAGCTGTTTCGACTTATTTAAAAAAACCTCGTTCGGTCCCCGAGACGTCTCCGCGACTAATGCGAGACGTCTCGCTGGGGGGGACGTCTCTGCGATTTGCCAGAGACGTCTCCGGCACTGAAAAATTTCAGACTGATTTTTATCTTTTTCCAATTTGTTTCATTTAATCAATTTAATCAACATGATTTCTTTTTGTGAATACAGAGTGAGTTTGTTTGTGATCCTCCCCCTTAATAATACATCCTACAAAAGTTCGATAATGATTTTTGAATCATTAATATTGAAATGAGGAATGTTTGACCAAATTTCGAATACCTATGAAATAGGCTCTGAAAATATCTCCACGAAGAGTCCAAGGGAGGGTAACCATCCTCCGGAAAGTCAAACAGTTCATCATTTAGCTTAGATGGATTCATGCTTTCACTTATGTTGACCTTGAGGTGGATTACTAGCTTGAGTAGCAAAGTATTGCAATACAAGTTGAATTTATTTGCTAGGATCATACAAGCTCAAGGCATTCCTTAAGAAGTTGAACCTATCTTTACAAAGGGGTTTTGTAAAGATATCGGCCAATTGATTTTCAGTACATACATATTCAATCATCACATCATTTTTCAGCACATGATCCCTAATAAAGTGATGCCTAATCTCTATATGTTTTGATTTTGAGTGTTGGACAGGATTTTTCGTTAAATTAATTGCGCTTGTGTTATCACATCTAATTGGTATATTGTCCATTTTGATACCAAAGTCTTCAAGTTGTTGCTTAATCCAAAGAACTTGGGCACAACAGCTTCCAGCTGCAATGTACTCAGCCTCAGCTGTGGACAAGGCAACTGAATTTTGTTTCTTGCTAAACCAAGAAACCAAATTAGCACCCAAGAATTGACATGTGCCACTTGTGCTTTTTCTGTCGAGTTTGCACCCGGCAAAATCAGCATCGGAGTAAGCAATTAAATTTATGTCAGATTGTTTAGAATACCATAAGCCTACATTAGGTGTCCCTACTAGATATCTGAAAATTCTTTTAACAGCTTGCAAATGTGATTCCTTAGGACATGCTTGGTATCTAGCACACATGCAAACATTGAATAATATATCTGGCCTACTAGCAGTAAGGTAAAGTAAAGAGCCTATCATACCTCTGTACAATTTGCAGTCTATACTTTTACCTTTTTCATCTTTGTCAAGCTTGCAGCTTGAGCCCATGGGTGTGCTAATTTCCTTTGCATCCTTCATCTTGAATTTTTCCAACATTTCCTTGATATATTTGGACTGACTGATGAAGATGCCTTCCTCTGATTATTTTATTTGTAGCCCAAGGAAGAAGTTGAGCTCACCCATCATGCTCATTTCAAATTTTCCCTGCATAAGCTTGGCAAACTCTTGACAAAGACTATCATTAGTAGCACCAAAAATTATATCATCCACATAAATTTGTACAATCAATAAGTCATTTCCTTTTCTTTTAATGAAGAGGGTTTTGTCTACATTTCCTCTCTTAAATTTATTTTCAATTAGAAAATTACTTAATCTTTCATACCATGCTCTAGGGGCTTGCTTAAGTCCATACAATGCTTTATGCAATTTATATACATAATCTGGATGTAAGTGATTTTCAAAACCTGGAGGTTGTCCTACATAAACTTCCTCCATTATATAACCATTTAAAAAGGCACTTTTTACATCCATTTGATAGAGTTTAAAATTCATGAAGCATGCATATGCCAAAAGTAGTCTAATAGCCTCTAACCTAGCAACAGGAGCAAAAGTTTCATCAAAATCTATTCCTTCCTCCTGATTATAGCCTTTGGCAACTAGTCTGGCTTTGTTTCTTATAACTATTCCATCTTCATCTAGTTTATTTCTATACACCCACTTGGTGCCTATAATTGAAACATTAGGGGGTCTTTTCATTAGAGTCCAAACTTTATTTCTTTCAAATTGGTTTAATTCTTCTTGCATAGCATTCATCCAATTATCATCTTTTTCGGCTTCTTCTAGTGATTTAGGCTCTATTTGTGAAACGAAAACAAGATAATTACTAGTATTTCTTATAGAGGATCTTGTCCTTACCCCTTGTGAGGGATCACTAAGATTAGATCCTTTGGATGACCATGTGCATACCTCAATTCCTTAGGAAGATCTTGATTTCTCAATGGAGGTTGATCTTCTTCATCTTGCTGAATTGTATCTTCTTTGATCTCATCCTCATGTTGTTTGTCTTGTATGGAGAATTCCTTCATTCGGTCTTCAAGTATACCAGCATCACCATCTTCTTCTTTTCTAGAAGAATCTCCATTAGCTTCATCAAAAACAACATGAATGGATTCTTCAACAACGAGAGTTCTCTTGTTGAAAACCCTGTATGCTCTACTAGATGAGGAATAACCTAAGAAGATCCCCTCATCTGATTTAGCACTAAATTTGCTTAGATTGTCCTTTCCATTGTTTAAAATAAAACACCTACAACCGAACACATGAAAGTAACTTATATTGGGCTTCTTATTTTTTATTAGCTCATAAGGTGTTTTCTTTAAAATAGATCTAACTAATGCACGGTTTAAAATGTGACATGCAGTATTTATTGCTTCAGCCCAAAAATATTTTGGTAGATCCGATTCGCATAACATGGTACGAGCCATATCTGCTAGTGTGCGATTCTTCCTTTCTACCACCCCATTTTGTTGGGGTGTCCTAGGGGCCGAGAAATTGTGATTGATACCATTTTCGTCACAAAACTTTTCAAAGTGCTGATTTTCAAACTCGGTACCATGATCACTCCTAATTGCTTTTAGTTTAAGATTGAGTTCATTCGAAACTCTATTATGAAACTTGATAAAAGCGGAAAAGGACTCATCTTTATGTGCAAGAAATGAAACCCATGTAAAGCGTGAAAAATCATCAACAATTACAAGACCAAATCTCTTACCCCCTAGACTAGCAGTTCTAGTGGGTCCAAATAAATCCATGTGAATTAGTTCTAAGGGTTTTGTTGTTGAGACTATGTTTTTTAGGCTTGAAAGAGCTTCTCGTTTGTTTCCCTAATTGACATGCAGCACAAATTTTGTTCTTTTCAAAATCTATCTTTGGTAGTCCTTTGACTAGATCTTTTGTAATCAATTTAGAAATTAAATCCATGCTAGCATGTCCTAACCTACGATGCCATAACCAACTAGTCTCATTGACTTTGGGATCCATGGCTACAAGACATTGGCCATCCTTCATGGTGAGATCATCAAGATCTACCATGTAAACATTTCCATGCCTATGTCCTGTGAGTATGATCTCATTGTCAATTGGACTACTAATTATGTATAGTGATGATTCAAATGACACTTTAAAGCCCTTGTCACAAAATTGACTTATACTTAATAAATTATGTTTTAGTCCATTAACTAACAATACATTGTCAATAAAAGAGGAGGGTGATATGGAGATTTTACCAACACCAATTATTTGACCTTTAGCATTGTCTCCAAATGTGACTACTCCTCCTTCTTTTGATTTCAAGGTGACGAAGAGACTCTTGTCACCGGTCATATGCCTTGAGCAACCACTATCAAGATACCACATTCTCTTTTTATTCCCGGCTGCAAGGCATACCTACAAAATGATTATGTGAGGCTCTTAGGTACCCAAGTCTTCTTGGGTCCTTCGTGGTTAGTGTAGTTGGTTCCCTTAGGCACCCATACTTTAGTTATGTTTTTAGCTTTTACAAATGTACTCTTGTTAGTTTGGATCTTTCTTTGAATACAAGAGTAGGCTTTATGTCCACCTTTTTTACAATGAAAGCATGTAGGTTTTTCAGTTTTGACATCTTTTGCTTTCACAAAGAAATTCTTTAGATACTTTTGTTGCTTGTTAGTTTTATATCCTAATCCGGCTTTATTAAAAACAGCTCTTTGATTTGAAAGAATAAGATTTAATTTTTCAGAGCTTTGTGTAAATTTTTCAACAATTGGTTTGTACTTATGTACCTCATTCTTAAGATTCAAATTTTCTTTAACTAGTTCTTCCTTGTCCTTTTTAAGGGATTCAACATTTTGTGCAAGTGAGGTACTATTATTGAGTAGAGATTTAACTTTTAGATTCAATTGCTTAATTAGTGTTTTTGCCGTTTCATTTTCAATGCTAAGTTTTGAATTTTTGTTTTCTAGATCAATGGTGTTAACATTTTCAACGCTCTCTTTCTCAATCAATAGATTTTTAATATCTTCCTTTAGTTTTAGATTGGAGGCTTTTAATTCTTTATTCTTTGCTCCTAACATACTACAATCACTCATAAGTTCTTGAAAAGCTTCATACAATTCTTCTAAAGTAAAGTTTATAGTTGAGTTTTGACATACCTCGTCGTCTTCGAACGCCATGAAGCACAAATTGGCGGTCTCTTCCTTCTCTTCCTCGGAGGAGGATGTGTCACTATCGTCCCAAGTTGCCTTTAATGCCTTCTTCTTCTTCTTCCTAAAGTACTTCTTTTGTTGAGGGCATTCAGAACGAATGTGTCCCGGTCTCTTGCAATCATAGCATATGATTGGGTCTCTTTCTTTTTCCTTTTCTTTTTCCCAATCATTTCTCCCTCCAAATTTCTTTCTTGGGAAGGGTTTCTTTCTTCTCATAAATTTCTTAAACTTCCTTACTATTAAACCCAAATCCTCATCTTCGCTTTCCTCTTCACTCTCACTACTTTCTTCTTCACACACACTCGAGGTAGCCTTGAGTGCGATTGTCTTCTTCTTTGGCAACACTTCTTCATGTTGCTTCATTATGAGCTCATGCGTCATCAATGACCCCAATAGTTGTTCTAGTCCCAAGGTGTTGAGGTCTTTGGCTTCTACGATTGCCGTGACCTTTGCTTCCCATGCTTTCGGCAAAGACCTGAAAATTTTACTCACAAGTTCCGGATTAGTGTAAGATTTACCCAAACTCTTTAGACCATTAATTATATCGGTGAAGCGTGTAAACATGCATATGATGGTTTCATTGGGTTCCATCTTAAATAACTCATATTTGTGAACAAGAATGTTCACTTTAGACTCTTTGACTTGATTTGTACCCTCGTGGGTAACTTGAAGCCTATCCCATATTTCCTTAGCGGAACTACATGTGGAGACTCTATTAAACTCATTTACATCTAGAGCACAAAATAATGAGTTCATGGCTCTAGAATTGAGTTGAACCATCCTATTATCATTCTCATCCCAATCCTCCTCAGGTTTGGGAACTTGAATGCTATTCACCATGTGTGATGGTTCTTGTGGTCCCTTGACTATAACCCTCCACAAGGCATAATCTTGTGCTTGAATAAAGATCCTCATTCTAATCTTCCAATAGGTATAATTTGTCCCATTGAAGAGTGGAGGTCTATTGGTTGCCTGCCCCTCAGCAGGAACATTGTTAAAGGGTGTTGCCATCTAGATTTTTGGCTAAGACGGTTAGGTCTTTCAAGAAATACACAGAGCACCTGCTCTGATACCACTTGTTGCCCAGAGATGGTCACCCAAGAGGGGGGTGAATTGGGTGTTTTAAAACTTTTTGACTATTTAAAAAATAAAACACGCAGATGTATGAACTAAAGTAAAGATGGAGGGATGAGAACAGTCAATCGCAAACACGAGGTTTTATAGTGGTTCGGAGCTTCCACTGCTCCTACATCCACTCCCCAAAGCACCTTTGGGAATTTCCACTATAATCCAAGATTACAGTCCGGTAGTTTTGCGAGTGCACTACCCAACTCGTTGTTTTACACCGGGCTAACAACGAACCCTATAACCCCCAATTTAACCTAGGCTTGGGACGCCTTTCCCTTGTTCCAAGTTCCTTGACTGGAACAAGCACAATATTGAAAAAGTTTTACAAGGATTTAAAAGCTCTAAATAAGCAAATATAACAATGATAAGCAATAGAACTCGGAAGAACCCTTTTAGCTGTTGGAAGCGTGGGAGATGATGGTTCTTCCGATGTGGATCGCGTTGGCTTGAGTGTGAGCTTTGAATCCCGAGCGGAAGAGAGTAGTTGAGCTTGAAATCAGTTGGGAAGCTTGAAGGCACTTGATTTCTTCACTTGAATGCACTAACTCCCTTGAACCTCTCTCTCTTGCTTCTCTCTTGAATGATCTTGTGTTGGGTTGGTGAGATATTGTTGAGAAGCACTTAAGAGGTCCCTTTTATAGCCCAAAAAGCAAATATAGCCGTTAGAGATAAAGTTAAAGAGATTTGAAATTCAAAACATCCTGCAAAAAGGTGTCAGTCGCGTCCCAGGCGCTCCGGAGACGTCTCCGCTTTAATGCGAGACGTCTTGGCTGTAAGATTTTATTTTTGACGTTGTTTGGGGTCGACTCGGCGCTTTATGGGGACGTCTCGGCTTGTTTGCGCTTTTTGTATAGGGACGACTCCGCTGCTTCGGGGTCGACTCCGCTGTTATATCTCCGAAAAATATGTCTTCTGGAATTCTCTGAGAGAGTCGACTCCGCTCTTTCAGAGGACGTCTCCGCTGCCTTAACACCGAAAAAGACATCCTCTGGAAAATCCTGAGAGAGCCGACTCCGCTACCTCGGGGACGACTCGGGAGGTTTACTTTTTACTTGCGGGGACGCCTCCGCTTACTGTTGAGACGACTCGTGCATATCACTTGAAATCGGCCTTTCTGCCGCCTCTGAGAGAGTCAACTCCGCTACTGAGAGAGTCGCCTCCGCTATCACGGGGACGACTCGGCAGGTGCCGGGGACGTCTCCAGTCGTGCCAGTTCTTCCTGTTTGTGCCAGAGACGTCTCTGAGACAACCCGGAGACGTCTCGGCTGTCCCTGATCTGTTTTCTTCAGCTCAAAAATTCTTCAATAAATTCATAAAATTATGGGAACTTGCCTAGACATTTCTTAACAATATTCTTAATTAAACACATGAAATCCTCAAGTAAATTGTTAAGATAAATGAAATTATACTCTAGTATTTTGTGTTCATCAAAATCCATTAGGGGGTCAACAACATGTTAGAAGGAACCAAGGTCTTCTCCAAAATTGACTTACGGAGCGGCTACCATCAGATCCGAATTCGTCCTGGTGATGAGTGGAAGACAGCGTTCAAGACGAAGGATGGGTTATATCAGTGGATGGTCATGCCTTTTGGCCTATCCAATGCACCGAGCATCTTCATGAGAATAATGAACCAGGTACTAAAATCATTTATTGGAAAGTTCGTTGTCGTCTACTTTGATGATATTCTGATCTATAGTCGCTGTGAAATTGAGCATATAGAGCACTTGAGAGCAGTTTTGCTTGCTTTACGGGAGAATCATTTGTTTGTTAATCTTAAGAAGTGTCATTTTGTTACGGAACGCTTGGTGTTCCTGGGATTTGTTGTTGGCGCTGATGGCATACATATTGATCAAGAGAAGGTAAAGGCAATACAGGAGTGGCCGACTCCTACAAATGTTAGCCAAGTCCGCAGCTTTCATGGGTTAGTGACGTTCTATCGGCGTTTCATCCGGAACTTCAGCACCATTGTCGCCCCCATCACCGAATGCATGAAGAAGGGCCGATTTCAATGGAGGGAGCAGCAACAAGCAAGTTTTAAATTTAAAAAGAAAAGCTAACCTCTGCACCAGTACTAGCATTACCGAGTTTTGAGAAGTTATTTAAAGTGGAGTGTGATGCTTCTGTGGTCGGCATAGGGGCTGTTTTGACCCAAGAAGGACGGCCCGTGGAGTACTTCAGTGAAAAACTTAGTGAAGCATGGCAAAAGTGGACAACCTACGAGCTAGAGTTCTATGCCATCATCTAGGCATTGAAGCATTGGGAGCATTACCTTATTCAAAAAGAATTTGTTCTGTACAGCGACCATCAAGCCTTGAAGTACATCAATAATCAGAACAATTTGAACCGAATGCATGTTCGATGGGTAAGCTTCTTGCAAAAAATTTTCTTTGTGTTGAAGCTGTTGGGATTTGTATCCTAAATGTCAATCGTCAGTATATTGATGATTGAATTTTGTAAATGAATTGACAAATTAATAAAGTGTTATTTAGCATTATTCATCATTTCATCTTTAAATGAACTCTTATATGATAAAGTCCTTAGGACTTATGTTATGATAAAAGAGGATTTATCTTTGAGTCCTTAAACTTGTTCGCGACCAAATAATATATTGTTACTAGGACGACGGCATTATCGAGATTAGGTCGTTGTGTGACATATACGTTGGTTGTCCTCTTAACCAAGGAGTGTAGAGACACTGGTATGCCACACAGGTGAAGTGTAGGAGTACATTTCACTGAACGTGACCAATTCCGGAATGCTCTACTGTCAAGAGATGTTCCGAGTAGATATGGGTATAAGTTTGTCCCTCTGACCTGAGACCGCAACCTGTGACTAGCAAGCAACTCATTGTAATTTGGTACCGGACTACCTGAATTTCTAATTCAGTGATGGATGGTCATTGGGTGCAGTCAAGTACTTGCGTAGTCAGTTGTGAGTCAAGATGGAATTGACCCCTCCTGAAAATAGAAGATAATATTTTGTGATTAATTTAGCAAAACCTTGGCCAGAATAATCTCAGTGAGGAGTCACGGGATATCTAAAGTTAATCACATAATGGATGTACTAATTATAGGGTTGACAGTGAGCTCTAAGTCATCCTGGCATTAGGAGTCAAAGGGATTGAATTATACAGTAACCATAGTCCAGAATTTCAGAATATTTGCTTCACATATATTCGGCCTATCCAGACATCGGGTACCATTGCTAGATGGTCACATCGATTAGTATAGGAAGTCGTTCCTATACTACCGGCCTAGGTTCGAACCTATGAGGTCACACGCATAGAAGATTCCTGATTGATCAAGAAGGCTGATGAATGATTAAGAATCATTCGGGGATAATTTGATCAATTTAATTGACAAATTATCTTATAAAATAATTAAAGTAATTATTGGAGGATTAATTAGTAATTAAATTACTAATAAACTCAATTTGATTGAGTAATTGTGCCAAGGATGAGCCAAATTGAATTGGATTCAACTTTGGGCTCAATCAGAGTTTTGACCTGATTGGATTAGGTCGGAACCAAAAAGGACTTAAGCTGATAAAATTAATTTTAAATTAATTTGCACTTAATTGGGGATTGACCCAATTGGATTAGGTCCAACACAAAGTAATTAATTCAATTTGATTGAGTTTGGATTCGCCAAAAATTGAATTGGATTCCATTTGAGCTCAATCAGGGTCTGACCTGATTAGATTGGGTTCAACCAAATTGCTTTGTTTTAATCCAGGTTTGACTAAATTTGATTAGGTGCAACCCAAGAGGATTAGGCTCAGATGATGTGGCAATTAGTGGTGACATGGAATTGGATTTCATGAATTTTAAATAAACCAAAATTATTGCATGGCACATGGACCCATTGCTTGACACATGGCGACATTGTTTGTTGTTTGAATTTGAATTCAAACATTAAGCAATATATTAAATGATTTCATACATCAAATAACTTCCCTAGCTGGCGTGTGAACCTCTAAATCATTTAAATTCGAATTTCAAATGAAATATATGCGACAAGAGGAAGGAAAATTCTGCTGCATGGATTTCAAATTCCTCCCCTCTTGCACATGTGTTTAAAATTTGAATTTAAATCATATTTGGTTGAGATCCAATTTGGGTTGTTCCTATTCCATTGCATGCACCAACTAAAGAAGGTTTTCTAAAAATAATTTTCAAATTTTGAATAAAAATTCGGAGGCCATTAAAAGGGGTCAAACATGGGCACCGAAAACACATCCATTGCAGCCTTCTTCCTCACACGCCTCCTCCTCTTCTTCTCCATTTTAGATAGGATTTTCAGGGTGAAAATCTAGAAGATTCAAGATCAGATCTGAGTCCTCTACTTTTCTTACAAACCTCATCTCCATCTGCTTCAAGACGATTGATCAAGAGTTGATTGAATCCCGGTGAGCAGATTTCAGCTTTCAAGTGTTCTGCAGCTGCTAGCACTGTTGCGGAAGAAGATCCTTTAAGGCTTCGCGTGTACTTCTCGTAGAGGCCATTCGTGTGCGTGGCTGCGAAGTCAAGAACCAGATCAACAACTTTCATCCATCATAAAAGGTATTAATCTGGCATTAATCATTTATTATGGTGTCAAGGTTTTACCCTTTTTTGGGGCTCCTCACGGAGATATCTCCAGAATCCATTCGATGGATATTCGGAGATTAATTGAAATAGAGTTCTTAAGTTTCAGATCTGATAGTTAATCATGCATAAAAGTTTTTAGCATAATTGTTTAAACGATTTCGGCATAATCCTATATGTTCTTAATGTGCTGATTTCTAGATTTGATATTGTAAGTATGCATGAATTAAATTATTTGATTCATTTTTCCGCTGCATTTTTGAAACTTAAAAAGAACTACGTGTGGCATGATCCCCTTTGTGAAGGGGTACGTAGGCAACCCGATCAGGTTCAACCATGGTTTTAAAAAAAAAATTCAGCATGCTAAACACCGAAGAACCTACAATTAACTTTCAGAAGCATCAGTTCGGGCAACAGAATCGGGTGGTAGATGCTTTGAGTCGACGCAATGCTTTATTGACTACTATGCAGATAGAGGTTGTGGGGTTTGAATATTTGAAAGAGTTGTATGCAGAGGATGAGTATTTCAAAGATATATGGGCAAAGTGTACAAGTCATCAAGCAACTGGAGACTTCAACATTCAAGATGGCTATCTATTTCGGGGCAATTCCTTATGTATTCCCAGATCCTCATTGCGAGAGAAGCTGATTAGAGACCTTCATGGTGGCGGTCTTAGTGGACATATGGGTCGGGACAAGACCATTGCCAGTCTCACGGAAAAGTATCATTGGCCGCAGCTGAGAAGAGATGTTGGAAAATTTATTCAAAGGTGCTATACTTGCCAAACAGCGAAGGGGCAGTCGCAAAACACTGGACTATATATGACTCTACCTGTGCCAAATGCTATTTGGGAGGATCTATCGATGGATTTTGTGTTGGGACTTTCTCAAACACAAAAAGGGGTAGACTCAGTCTTCGTGGTGGTAGACAGGTTCTCCAAGATGGCACATTTCATCCCTTGCAAGAAGACATCAGATGTATCCCACATTGCAAGGTTGTTCTTTTGGGAGATTGTTCGTTTGCATGGAGTACCACAATCTATAACCTCAGATCGGAATTCCAAATTTTTGAGTCACTTCTGGCTTACTCTATGGAGGATATTTGACACTTCATTAAATTTCAGCAGCACTGCACATCCTCAAACTGATGGACAGACGGAAGTTGTTAACAGGACACTGGGTAATTTGATCTGTTGTATTTGTAGGAGCACCTCGAAACATTGGGATTATGCCTTGGCCCAAGCAGAGTTTGCTTACAACAATGCTGTCCACAGTGGAACCGGAAGGTCTACTTTCTCCATTGTTTATTCAAAGGCACCAAAGCATGCATTGGATCTGGTGCGCCTACCGAAATTTTTTTGGATGAGTGTGGCAGCATAATATTTGGCAGAGGAGGTTCAAGCTATACAGTGGGAGGTGAAGAAGCGCCTAGAGGACACAAATGCTAAGTACAAATCAACGGCAGATAAGCATCGAAGGCATAAAGAATTTCAAGAAGGCGACATGGCGATGGTTTTCCTGTGCAAAGAAAGATTTTTTGTGGGAACTTACAGCAAATGGAAGCCAAGAAAGTATGGCCCATACAAAATTTTGAAAAAGATCAATAACAATGCTTACGTTGTGGACCTACCAGATGATATGGAAATTTCAAAGACTTTTAATGTCGTTGATATCTATGAATACCATAACCCTGAAGAGCAGCTATACCGAGATGAGAACTCGAGGACGAGTTGTGTTCAAGTGGAGGGGATTGATGCAGGACCATAATGAAACCCAACATGGAGCCTTGATTAAGTGATTTTTTTTGTTTTAAAATTCTGGTTTGGTTGAGTCTAATTGAGTCCTTGTTTAATCAAGTTGATTTCCAATTTAAGCTTGTTTAGGGTCTGAGTTAAGTTGAATTAGGAGTCTGTTTGATTAGGATTGTGATTAGGGATTTAAGGGAGCTGTGGTTATGTATAAAGGTTGTAAAGGAGCGCCGCCTCCGTCTTATTCATTGCTTTCCCGTGAAAAGAAAACCCAGAAAAGCTCTGTTCTTGAGCCCAAAACTCCCCTGTTCCCTCCTCTGTTTCGGTTGTTGAATCAGCCGCAGGATAACAGGTTTTCCTCTCCCACGCTCACCGCATCATAGTGTTAGCTCTTGAGTCGTGTGGCTTTCCTTTGTTCCTAGAGGAATTTCTGGGACACATATTTGCATAGGGATTAATTGCCCATATATGATGGAGACCATGGTCGGCCGTATTTTAAGTCGAGCTTGTATCTCATATACGCGTGCTGGAGATTTAAAAACAGCAAGAAATATCCCTCCTCTTCCGCTAAAATGATCTTCGTTGTTGGCTTGTGTGAGGAAGTCTTGCAAGGGCAAAACGTGATCCTCCACCGCAATATTGTCATCTAGTCTAGTATTATAACGTGAACCCAAGGGATTGTCTCTTGACTAGTCTTTTCTTTCCCTTTCTCCTTTCCGCCTACGCCCTTCCCTCTCCCATTTTGAAAGACTTGTTTGGTTCCTAGACAAAAAACAAAAAAAAGTATGGTCAATAAAAAAATAGAAAAATATTTTATATTTAGTTGAAGTTTTAAAAAATAATAATAATAACTTTTTTATTGAAATAAAATTTATATATTTTATAAAAAATAAAAACTTATTTAGGACATGAAAAAGTTACTTTTCTGCTTGATAATTTTTTTTTTCAAAATATTTTTAAGCTTTTAGATAGAATAGGAGCATAACATGTATTTTATATAATTTTTTTTGAAAAAACATTACTTTTTCATAATCAAGCGAACATACAAAAATTACTTTCCTAAATATCAATATATTCCATTAGTTTCTTACAAAAATGTTATAGTGAGAAAAAAAATTCTTTTCTTTTTTTTTGGTACAATAGCGTCTCACACCTGACAGGTGTGGGCGCAGCCAACAAGATCAGAAAAAAGGAGATTGCATAAAAGGAAAGAAGTAGGCATGCGGTCCTCCCTGATAAAATCATCAGAGTGATGAGCAGCATAAAAGGCAACTCAGTCAGTTACACAATTCATCTTTTTGTAGACATGCGTGGCTTGGAAGGAGTCACACTATCCTAAAAGTTTGCACATGTTGTAAAGCAGTAGCACCCCATCAGTAGCGCAGCATCGATTCCGAATCCATTTGATTACCATCGCAAAGTCCCTTCGAGAAGGATCAAATGAGTCCCAAAAATCAAATGAGTCCTATAAGTAATTCTTTTTTTCTCTCTATCTTTCTTGCCTCTACACGCTATCTATGAGCATGTATTATAGCACATGCTAAATAGCAATTATCAATTTATAATTTGTACGTAGAGTCTTTGAGTATCATCGTTTATTCAACCCACACATTAATTTATATAAATATCTGTTAAATATACTTAACACAACCACTTACCGGACACCCAAGCCTCCAGCGTTCGCCTGCGTCTTGGCGGCGCCGCTTTATGTGGTCCCTCTCCATGTCGTAGAGAACCATGTATGGGCGTACACTCGGCCGTTAGGATATAAATGGGTGTCAAAAGTCCCCCGTATAATCGTTCGTGAATGGGACAGTATTAATTTAGCCTGCGTTCTGGACCTTCCAAGTCAAAGACTCTATCGTTTGGTTGACTAACGTGAACGACATGGAACAGGACGACCAAATAGGCTCTCGTGGCTCTCGAGACCTCTGCATTTCTCGAAGGCTACGTACGGGGGAGTCGCTGGAAGAACTTTGACGTCGCGGATCCCATCCCTTCCGTCCTCTTTCCTCTCTCTCTTTCATCTGGTAGCCCGTGGAGAAGGGATTGGTTTCACAATTTCAAACTACTTTTATTCTTCATTAAACGCTAGACTGGAAGAGTGGCTTTCCTCGAGCTTTCAAGACGACTTTGCCTTCGCCGCAGTCAGCCAAGGTGGGCCTGAAGGCACTTATTCCAAGCAATCCGATAGGTTCTATGACGAAGCATTTGACATTTGGTAATGGGCACAGCCCCTTGTTTTGGTGTTGCAAAGCGCAGGGAGTCAGCTGATGGATTCCCAGTTTCCCCGGGTCCGATAGTTGTTACGTGGGTGATCTCCCTCCGTGCATGACTGCATATAAGCTGATAGGAGGATTCCATGTTGATGACGAGGCCACCTAAACCTGCTCGATCTCTGTCATCTCAAGGGATGCCAAACATGAACAACCGGATAATGTCTGCTTGCACGCATTTATCTGCATGAAAAATAGCAGGATCTAGTTCATATGAGCACAATGGTTAAAAATGTAACACTACCAGAAGCACGCTCTTGAGCAGTCTATTTGAGTTTCAATATATGGAAATAGAGTAGCAAGATGTTTGAGATACTTCATGTATTGATGCTCATGCACAGAAAGAAATAATAATTGAATTCCTAGGATCAATTTTAAATTTATGCTATTTAAAATTCAAAATTTGAAATTTCTAAAATCATGAATCCTTGATATGGGGTTGAGATGAAGATACTGCCAATAATAACTAAATATGTGCCACCTACATGAGAAATGAATATAGAAAATTAATATATTTACTCTTGATTTTTTATCAACAATGAAGTCATTTAATCTATTTTCATAGGTTGGGAAAATTATCAAGTTGATTATATATGGCTCACAATCTAATCTTATATATTAAAATAGAGACTATGCTTGTACAAAGTTCTCCATTCACCACATAGATTCCTTTCATAACATTATTAGTAGAGCTATAATAAGTAGGGCTTTTCATTATCAAAAAATAATAACATTATATTATTAAAAATCATATTGAATAAAGAACTTTAATTAGTACTACTAAACTAAAACCGATGATATTATTAATAATTATATTTATTTAATGCATGCTAATATAAATGAAAAATATATTTCATTAGTGCCAATATCTTGCGTCTACCATTAGATCATATTGCTATTTTATTAATTTCTATCAAAATAACAAAATAATATATTATAGAATAATAAGATAATGATCCAACATGTATATAATAAGAAATGGAAAAAATATTATATCTAGGGGATATTTACATGCAACATAGTGGGGTTATTAGTGGTAGGAGCGGCAGTTCGTGTTGGATCGGACCGAATACGGATTGGTTCGAATACAAAGTAGATCAAAATTTTGTCAACTTGAACTCAACCTATTTATTAGATGAGTCAAAAATTCATATCTCAATAAGACCATTTTATTAAACAGGTAATTTAAATCAACCTACAACGAGTTGAATTAAGTTAAACGGATTAACCTGTTAAGCATTGCCATCTCTAATTAGTGATTGTACTTTATACTTTTAAGTAACTCAAATTTAAGCCAATTAGAATAACTTTGATTTAAAATTTTAGTATAATTTATACTCTAGCCTACAAGTAACAACCGCTATAATACCATAATAGTACCATAATACTTTTGAAAAACCTACAAAATATTTTAAATATAATTTATTATACTATTGTATTATATTTCAAAAATAATTTATAAATTTTTAAAAAATTGTACCCAGGCGTCTTATAGGTTATATGCTAATTATGTATTACAATGGCAATCATGGATAAGTAGTATTGGATGGAATATACATGATGGACGGTAGAGATGGATTGTTCATTGTGAGACAGCTTCTTTAGATTTTGGACGCCCTCCCATTATAGTGTGCGTCATTCGCTTGGTCATCCGCGTGCGACACAAACTTCCCGTTCGTCAAGAGAAGTTAGTGACGGTCAAAAAATACTCAAATAACTTTATTTCTTTGACTGGATGACCGGAGAATGGTGCCGGTAGGTGCGCCCCCTTGCCCGCTCAATCCAACGTCTCTAACCCATCCAAGGGACGAAATTTCTCTTGCTTTCGGACCGGACTTCCGTCTTTGAACCGTCCAAGACGTCTCTAGTCCCGACCCTGGCGTCCAGGATGGTGCTCGTTTTACAAGTGGCCTTATCGTTTGACTTTTTTATGATAAATTTCGATAGCAGCATAATCGAAAATCAAAGTTATAGAGGCATGAAATTCGTCATTTGTTATCACAACGCTATATTAGTTGCAGCAAGGTCGGCGGATCTTCGACTCATCAATTGTGTACGCCGAGCTTAGAGCTGTCTGAAAGAGTATCTTTTATGCAAGATGGATATTGGGCGCGAACCACATCATTTTTGAAGGTATTTCGGCTACGATGATTGAGTGGATCCGGAGTCGGAGACATATAGCTGAGGATTGGCTGCTGATCCATGAGATTCGTAGATTGCTGGAGAGTGCCACTCCCACTAGGCCAAGCATGTTTGCAAGAAGATAAATGATGCTGCTGATTGGGTTGGTTTCTTTGCGGCTCACCACTCTGCAGATTTTGTCTGCATAGACAGTGGATATATGCCGGAGATTGTAGTTAGTTTTTTATTTTCTAATTTTATTGGCCATATATATTGTATGTGCGCCTTTGTTTTTAAAAAAAAGAAAAAAAGAAAAAAAAGAAGCAGACGTCCAAGCCCCTTCTCTCCACAAAAGCCCGCGAACCCAACCACTCTGGGCGGCCGCCTCAGCCCGAGCGCCAAAAATGGCGGCAACTGCCATCTCTTCTTCTCTCCTTTTGCTCATCATGGTATCCTTCTACTCTGAAGCCGCATCCCAGCCGGCAACAACTGACGGAGAAAGGCAGATTCTCCTCCAGATCAAGAAGGACTGGAGAAATCCCTCGGCTCTCGAGTCTTGGAACAACTCCACCTCCGCCAACCACTGCACCTGGACCGGAATCGGATGCTCCGCTAATGGCTCTGTCACCAATATCACACTCGTCAGCCAAAACATCAGCCAACCTATCCCCGCCACCATCTGCGAGCTGAGAAGTCTCTCCTTTCTCGACCTCAGTTCCAACTACATCACCACCTCCTTTCCCAAGTCCCTCTACAACTGCTCCAAACTCCAGTACCTCGACCTCTCCCAAAACTACTTCGTCGGCGTCATCCCCTCCGATATCTACCGTCTCTCTCCCCGTCTCACCACCCTCATCCTCTCCGCCAATAACCTCACAGGAGACATTCCCCGCTCCATCGGCCGGCTCCCGGCGATGATCGAATATCTCGCTCTCAATAACAACCTCTTCAATGTGTCCTTCCCAGCTGAGCTCGGCAACCTCTCAAACCTCCAGACCCTATGGCTTGCATATAATCCCTTCGCGCCGACAACGATCCCTCCAACTTTCCGCAGATTGACCAAGCTGAGCTACTTGTGGATGACCCAGACTAACTTGAAGAGCGAGATCCCTGAGTTCATCGGAGAATTGACGCAGATGTACCAATTGGACCTATCGGAGAACTCCCTCAGTGGAAGCATACCCGCCGGAATCTGGAATTTAAAGAACTTGCAGTTCCTATATTTGTATAAAAACAATCTTGCTGGAGAGATCAAGATCGATGGAGCGATCGGTGCGTTAGAACTGGAAGGGCTGGACGTCTCCATGAATCAATTGAATGGATCCATCCCGGAGGAATTCGGCAAGCTTCGGAAACTCTCCGTCCTCTTGATGTACTACAACCGGTTTTCCGGCGAGATCCCTCCGAGCATCGGCCTCCTCCCGGCGCTGACCGACCTCCGGCTCTTCAACAACAGTCTCACCGGGGTTCTACCGCCACAACTGGGGAAATACTGCCCGCTGTGGAATGTTGAGGTCGATGACAACATGATCTCCGGTAAGCTGCCGGAGAATCTCTGCGCCGGTGGAGCTCTGTCCTCGATCATCGTATCTGACAACAACCTCACTGGCAACCTGCCGGCGTCTCTCGGCAACTGCTCCACCCTCAGCAACATCATGATCCAAAGAAACAGATTCTCCGGCGACTTCCCCGCGGGGATCTGGTCCTCGGCGGTTAACCTCACGACGGTGGTCATGCACGACAACGCCCTCTCCGGCACCTTGCCGGACAAGCTGCCATGGAATCTCACCCGGCTGGAGATGGGGAACAACCGATTCTCCGGCAATCTCCCGTCGTCGGCGGGGAATATTTTGGTCTTCTTGGCGGACAACAACTCGTTCTCCGGCGAGATCCCGACGAGCATGACCGGACTCTCCCAGCTCCAGACTCTATCACTCGGAGGGAACGAGATCTCCGGTGAGATCCCGCCGGCGATATCGACGCTGAAAGCGCTCACCGCGCTCAATCTCAGCCACAACCAGCTCACCGGGGAAATCCCCGCATCGATCGGGTCGCTGCCGGTGCTGGACACCCTCGACCTCTCGGCAAACCAGCTCTCCGGCGTGATTCCGACGGCGATCGGTAACCTCAGGCTCAACGCTCTCAATCTCTCCTCCAACCAACTCTCCGGCGAGATCCCGATTTCGCTCCAGAACCCAGCATACGATCAGAGCTTCCTCTCCAATCCGCGACTTTGCGCATCTGACCTGCTCCTGAACGTCCGATCCTGCAAACAAGGATCGCGCGGGTCAAATGGGTTGTCCCGAGGTGTGCAGATCATGTTCATCGTCCTCGGTATACTAATCTTCGTGATCGCTGCCGGTTTCGGCATGCTCCTGATCTGGGACCGCCGGTGGAGAAAAGATGGCGACGATCTTGCCAAGTGGAAGCTGACCTCTTTCCAGTCGTTGGATTTCACGGAATCCACCATCCTCCGAGGGATGACGGAGGATAACCTCATCGGGAGCGGCGGGTCTGGAAAGGTTTACAAGATCCACCTCGGAAATCGTGCAAGAGAGATCGTGGCCGTTAAAAAGATCTGGAACAGCAGAAAATTGGAGTCCAAATTGGAAAAGGAGTTTCAATCAGAGGTCGAGATCTTGAGTTCGATCAGGCATACAAACATCGTCAAGCTGCTCTGCTGCATCTCGAGCGTTGATTCGAAGCTCTTGGTGTACGAGTACATGGGGAATGGTAGCTTGGATCGGTGGCTCCACATGAAGCGGGGGGTGGAGGCTGCGTCGATAGTCCGAGGTGGATTAGAGAGTCGTCCACGACCGTTGGATTGGCCAGCTAGGCTAAGGATTGCTGTTGGGGCAGCACAGGGATTGTGCTACATGCATCATGATTGCTCGCCCCCGATAGTACATCGGGATGTGAAGTGCAGCAACATATTATTGGATTCGGAGTGCAGAGCTCGGATTGCCGATTTTGGTCTGGCCCGGATGGTGGCCGAGTCTGGCGAGCTCGACACAACATCGGCCATAGCAGGTTCTTTTGGATACATGGCTCCAGGTAAGGATATATATATATATTCTATTTACTGACATAGAATATATATTCTCCTTTAGCATTAATCCATGCAATTCACAGTCCTTTCTTGGGATCATCTAATGAGGAAGAGAAACTATTATGATGAAGTGCATTCATTTCTAAAAAGAATAACAGGTTTTATGAAAAATGAACTTTGGTTTGCTATTTTACTTTGGATCAAGGTTTAGGTGCTACAATTAGTATCATGTAACATGTTTCTTTTATCTTGCGTACGGCTGCTACCCTAATCATATGTTGCTTGAACCATATACTTATGTCTTGTTAATTATAATACTGTATTGTAAGCAACAAGGCTTGGCAACCTTCGTATTTAACTTTCACTTAAATGATATGATTAGCAGTCTAAATATTAATTATAAAAATTGTATTCTCGACTTTATCTGATGTATTTCATCAAAAACTTTATCTGATATAGAAAATGTGCAGTCTAAGAAGGCAGGAGTTGGTGAGTGGATACTATGATAGAATAAAAATGTGGGAAGAATGATTCTTGGTTTATTATAGTAGAAACATTGTAAATTAAAACACTAGGTAAATTCTGAAAAATTATGGTTCTAATATTTTGTTATAGTACCTCTGTTGCCTGACATATGGCTCTAGTTTCGTTTTTGTTTTTGTTTTTGTTTTTTCTGATTATTGTTTATTTTATTTTCAGAGTGTGCATACTCAAGAAAAGTGAATGAAAAGGTAGATGTGTATAGCTTTGGAGTGGTTCTTCTGGAGCTAACCACCGGAAGAGAAGCAAATGATGGAGGAGAACATGGTAGCTTAGCAGAATGGATTTGGCGCCACGTCCAAGATGGTAATAGGTTGATGGATGTCATAGACCGGGATATAAGAGACCCATCGTATGTGGATGAGGTCGCCGCAGTCCTTAAGCTTGGTATCATTTGCACGGGCACGTTGCCTTCCACGAGACCAACAATGAAGGAGGTGCTGGAGATATTACACAGGTATCAAAGAATGCATGGACTTGGGGATAAACCCCTAGTTGAGTACGATGGAGCTCCCCTTCTACAAATCAAAAGGGGCGGTAGAAGTAAAAGGCCCTCCGATGGAGACGAGGATAATGATGATGGTAGCTTGGCATGCAATGTGTGAAGTGAGGAAATTAGGGATGGAGTTGCATTTATGGGGCATTCGCCGGCATGATTTCAACAGTGAGATAAGTTGATAACCTTCAGCATACACTTCACACCATCAAATTAAGTGAAACTCGTAGTAGAGAGGTCCTTTGGATGCCTTGAGAACTAGTGATACATGAATGAACACAGTTAGGGTACAGTGTTTTAAATTTATATGCTCGCACAACAAAATATCTACTATAATTGTTATCTAAAAAAAAGTAAAACTCTTGGTGTACTTTCTTAAATCATGCAGGATAATAGAGCTTCACAGTTCATAGATATATGTAAACACATATTTCAATTACTCGAGTGAGATGGCTTTAGAATTATTGTTCTATTATATTTTTCACTTTTAAGTAGAAACTCTTCACATATGTAATATTTATTTGAGAAATGCAAATCAGATCTTATTCTTATAATGGGCTTCAGCTAACTATGGATTATCCTATTCTTACATGCTTAACTGATCCAGGGGGATATTGAAATGAATACAAGGTATACACAGAGCAATAAAACCATCAAGAAAACAAATAGAAGAGAAGTGATCCAAGTCCATGGTTACTTTAGAAAGAGCCACTGAAGTGAAACCCATTCTTTCGAAATCCTTGGGATGCCAGCAATATAGTTCCTGAAAGCAAATTGCTGATTGCGGAAGATAATTTGATCTCTGGATAGCCAAATCCTCCACCAGATAACCAAAACAAGAATGGGCCAATCAGCCTTGAGCTTCCTAGAGATAGGTGACTTTGAATAGAAGTTTGACAAGATAGGAGAAGTGTAAGAAGATGACAAACTTAACAAATCAAATAAATCAGCAACCAAAGAATGCTCAATATTCCTTCTGAAACTTAACTCGCCAAGAGCAGAAGAACCATATCCCAATTATCCAATAACAAAGAATCTGGCCAAAGAAAAAGCTTAGGGAAAAGGTCCAAGAGAGGAATGCCGCCAGTCCGTCCAACAAGGGGCAAATCTGAGAACCATCCCCCAAAATAAAGTAGGAGCCCATAAGAAGAGCTCGACTCACTTAACAAATTCCCTTCCAAAAGGACGAATTAAGCAGAAGGAATAGAGAGATCTCTGAAAGCAAAGCCATGTTCCAATAGACCCCATGCTAGTTGCTGCCAAGTCCCTCGAGAAGAAGAGCCATTATAATGTCCTCAGTACCATTTGCCTAACAAGGCCCAATTGGATTATTGAAGATTAATAATTCCGAGTCCTGGTTGTTGCTTGGATTTGCATACCATTTTCTAATTTACAAGACAAAAAAAAAGCCTCAGCTGAGCTTCCAACTTTCTGTAAAAATAAAATAAAATATATAAATAAATACTCCATCCTATCAGCTTAAACTTTTGGGATAAGTGGTGATTTCAATATGGTATCAAAGCAAAGATCTTGAGTTCGAAGATTGCTTGAACAAATACAGCCAGAAGAGGGTACGCCTCTTCTCTGCGTAGGATTTCCAAAACTTCAAAAGGTGTAACAGCTGCAAAATGAAATGGCAATCTCCTCCAAGAAAAATAAGACTTCATTAATTCCCCTCTTTTATTGTTAGATCATCAGGAGAAACCCCCAAAAGGAAAAAAGTAATGAACAACTGAAAATAGATAAAGAAAGGTTGCCGGTTTGGCCACTTTACAGGAAAGAGAAGAAAGAACGGCAGGGCCAGGAGCAGCATCATCCACACCCACTGCCAGACCCTGCATTTATTCACTGGCATGACTTCTCCTGCTTCGCTCAACGCTACCATATACCTATATACTGCCGCAAGGGTGTTAAATTAAGCATTCCTACATAGAAAATAGAGGAAGGGTGCGAGGAATGAGGGGGGACAGAGAAATTAGGACCCCTAGGTTTGTAACAAGACACTTCAGGATTCATCAAGCTCAAGATACTGAGAGTGGGATGCAGCGAGGAGAGATGCTCCAATGCCTGATCCGTCGGTGGCAAGCTTGATGACAATAGAAGCTGCAGCCTCTTCTCCGATCATCTCTCTGAGCGTGGTTTCCAAGCAATTGCTAAATATAGTGTAATGCTCGTAAAGCCCACCGTCCATAGCAATCACCGTCCTCTGCATGTCACCTCCATCCCTTGCTGCACCACCGTCCCGCCCCTGCTTCTTCAAGATGCCCAGTATTCCGGCAGCAGCCAGACGGGCCCCACGTTTGGCGATGATGTCACAAACCTCGACAACCAGTTTTCTTGTTTTTAAGGAGGTATTAGATATCTGGAATTCAAAGAAAAGAACAAAGATTTGTAAAAGAACATCACATTCTGATGACATATGCTGTCAGGAAGAATTTATATTACACAGAAGTAAAGGTAACATACCCCTAAAATTTCTTTTAGTTTAGTCCCAACAACTCTGAGATCAGATGATGTGTCATGATGCATGGCTGACATGACTGGAGTCCTGCATATCTCAAGTCCCAATTTTGTTTGTGATAAGCCAATACCATAACAGCATGTGACATAAATATCCACTAAAATATACAACAAAAGATATTGCCACAATAACAAGGAAAGGTGGAGCAATTCTACCAACCAAAGGGTTCACTGTGAATTTTAAGAAATGGCAGAGTAACAACATAAGTTCAACCAACAGGCATAGTACCTTTCACAGTTCAGACTACACAAACAAATTTGTTGATTACTTTCTAGTGGCATGATCAAACTGATTCAATGCAAGGATTACCATGTGCACTTCCAAAAGAAAACAGACCACGACAAGGTATGTAGACAAATTTGGAACATGACAATATATACATAATACACACACACATACACAGTATATGTGCTGCATAGAGTGATACAAAACTTGTCAAGCCATTATATTTTCCATCTCTGCATCCAATTTTATATCCAAGAACAAAGCTCCAAACTTATGGTACCAAATTTGGGACTTTCAAGAAGAGATACTACATGTTAGAACATTAAACAAGAGCGATAAACTAGTCAGGAAAATAAAAAAAATAATCAGGAAAAATAAAAAAAAAATCATTCAAAGGGGGCAGGTCACAATCTACCGGTGCTGAAGGCTTTTCCTGGACAGGTTTGTGATCCAATCACTATTGCATTGTGCACATCGCAATATTTGTGCAAAGTCTCTAATCCAATAATGTGAGAAACATCCTTCTATCTCATGGAAACAACATTCTCGAAGACATGAGTGAATTTCTGTACCTTTCCTCCAGCAAAGAAACTCTGGGAAAGAAGCTCACTAGTACAGATGCAAATGTGGTGAACTGTGCTTAACTTCAGGTAGCCTGAGTTTGACCCGTCACTTCAAAGGGGAGCTCAAGCTCAAGCTTAGATATAAAGATTCGAGCTTGGCTCATTTCCAAGTTTAACAGGCTAAACAATTCTTTGTTGGGCCAAATCCAGAAGAAGTATACCTATTATTGAGAGCCTATGGTCTGTTCATACTTGAACAAGCTTGAGAGCCTGCCATCAAGTCGAACTGATTAGTTGAACATACATATACAACCATATATATGTATGTATCTATCTAGCTAGTTCTGCTATGTTGTCTGAAAGTCAAAATATATGGTGATTTATGATGCTACCTACATAATTGCTTTAACAGAGAACACACTAATCACTATACATGAACTCACAATGAATAAATCAACTTACTCGTATAGGTAACATGGTTTCTGACTACAATGTGTGATTATGCGATTATAACAGATGGACCTTATCATCACTGCTAAATTATAAGATCCTTGCCAACTATTTCCACATATACCATATAGCACGATAATACACGTAGTGTTTGCCCTAGCTTGTGCATTTACATCATATGTACAATAATGGATACATGTGCTGACCAAATCATATAACAAAAATTAACATGCCTGTTAAAAGTAAGTCCCTCAACTACAGTACTTCCAGATGAGAACCACCTATATCATGTCCCACACATCACAGGTAGGATTCCAGGAAGTTCTTAAATACACATCATCCAAAAAATGTGGCTTCCGAGACACCTAGACGCTGGAGCTTCTATTTAGGGAAACTAATTAAAAAAATCAGGATAACAAAACTAATTCCATTAGGTTCACTAAGGAACATTAGAATGTGGACCTGAAAAATTTTCAGAAAATTTGGTGCAAACAATACTACCAGTAGTATGATGAGTGTGCCCATGTGTGTAATTGCAAAACACTAATAGCAATTCTGTTGTCAATGCTGAAAATCAACATCTTTGGTCATCCCAAGCATTTTCGGTATCCGGTGGAGATCATTTTGCTCCTTGGCATTGTAACCTACCATTTTCGCACATGTATCTGATGTGGGAGGTAATATGAGCTGGGAATGCCGACAGATTGTAATAACACCCATCTCATCAAATTCTATCTGATACCAAATGATGGGCCCCATTTTATTACTGTATTTCCTCTCCAAGATGACAAAATGGGCCCTATATTTATTATTGCGTTTCCTCTCTGATCCCACTTCTTTTCTGAGCGCGACACCAACCCCACCCCCCTCCTCAAAACAAGGCCACCACCACCTTTCCTGCTCTAGTCGCCTCCAGAAGAACCTCCCAACCATGACCAAGACCATGACCCTGTCCTTTTTGGTGCTGGTGCTTCCAATAGCCATGGTAGATTTCAAAGGGGTTGAACTCCACTCTGCCCTCCTGTGACTGCCTTCTTAAGCCTTACACCAAGGACTAGCTCATCGACATCCTCCTCGAAATCGCCAACCTCACCTGCATTCACACCATTGCCGACCATGACATATCCCATTGCAAGATCTTTGTCCACAGCCTTGGCTCGGTTGTCACAGGCAGGCTTTTGAGCCCCATTGCCTTGTCAAGACCGGAGTCCTTTCTTTGTTTCTGCTATATTTCCAGCATTGAACACATTGCTCTCCTAGACATATCATGTGATTTGCCTCTGCCAAAACTGCCACTTGCCATAGGAGTTATTTTCTATATCATGGACCAGGAAGTGGGTAAGGGAGTCGTCAAGAAGTGGCAAGAGAGTCAAGGTTCTATTGGGGTCTCACTACAGATAATCCGGCTCGTCTCCATTGTCCTTGTTTCTTTCATACAAAAATCCATGGACATCCCTTCTCAAATCCTTAAAAAACTGCATCTATAAACCTAAATCAAGACTCCACCAAAGATTTCATCAACACCAGGCTTCCAACTTTCCTTCCTTTCTTCATTCTTGTTCTTTTCTCTTTTTAATCTTTAATGTGTAGATGGAAAGACCCATTATCCAATTTAGCCTATAACAAAAATGTCAAATTCCATAAATTGAGAAGTCTACTTCCCATTAACCTGCCTAGTAACCATAATTGTGCATTCCAATTCCTAACAAGGAAAGGGTCATAAAGGGGAAACTCCATTCGAGAAATAGAATCTTCTCATCAACCTAGTACTCATATGAATCAAACAATAATATCTAACTAAAATACCAATATGAGAAAGGATTAAAATCTGCATCTCTACTCCACAATTTAAAGTTCCACAATAAGAGTACAATGTCAAAAGAGGGTATGGGAGTCTGAGCCCCCTCCAACTCCACCACGGCTACCGACGACACCATTGGTCATGGTCTTTGATCATGGTTGGAGGCTTCTTTTGGAGGTGGGGGGAGGCGGGATCATAGTGGCTTGGGATGTTGGGAGGAGCGAGTCGTGGGGTCAGAGTCACTCTTGAGAAAGTGGTATCAGGAGGAAACACATTAATAAATATGGGACTTATTGTGTGGTATCAAAGGAGAAATATAAAAATAAAAGTGGGGCGTATTATGTGATATCAGGGAGAAGTAATGCTTTTACAAATGAGTGATATACACTTCATTGATTGTTCGCATTAGTGTAAGTGCACAAAAATGGTGGGTTATGATGCTAACAGGGCAAAATAATCTTTTCCATGTGTACAAAGACCGAAAGCTTTAAGGGAAAATCAAAGATGACCATTCACATAAAAGTGGGGTTGGGAGAGGGTCGATGTATGCAACCTTACTCCCATGTGCAGAGAGATTGTTTCTATATTTTGAACCCATAATCTCCAGTATCAATAGAGCAGCCTTACCATTGCGTCAGGACTCACCCTCCACATAATATTTCCCAATATATGTATCTTTAAAAGCTATAATATTGCAATAATCTAAGGCATCATTTAAGTGGACTCATTGACAACAACTAAGACTACGAAAAATGCATTGTAAGTGGGATTAAAACACCAACAAGTGCAAGCATATCAACATTTTTTCCTAAATTTTCCTTTGACATGCACCCCCATTACCCCCTGTCAAATGGGTCCTCCCACATGCTTGAGAGTAGGTTTAAACAAATATCTAACTGATGAATGTTTTACCTAGTTGGCCAGGGGACAACACAGTACTCAGATTAAGCTGCACTTGAGCAAGCACCTAAGAGGATTGTTTCGTAAATTTTAAAAAATTTCATATATATAAGAAGTTAGCTAGAAAATAGGAAATGATGCAAACACTTTCATTGACTAATCAATCTACTGCAATGTAACATGACATATCTACTAGTAATTTAATATTATTTTCAAATAAATTATTCAATAATTATAACTAATCATCTAAAGCAAATATGCTCAACAATTAAGTCAATGCATTAGGCAACTCTACTATATGATGAGTGATCAATTAGAAGTTAGAATTAAACAAATAATTAAAGGTAGAACCTAATTGTAAATCATGACTAGGGGGTCTTTTATGTCCTGTATGCCAGGAACCATCTATGTTGAGTGACTGCCTTGTTGAACGATGACTACTAAAACCACAAAAGTGTTCAAAAAAACTTCTATCTATATAAGAATATACAAATCAAGGCCATGATTTTTTCCCCTTTAAAATCTCCTTTAATGCTCCCATCAAGGACTGGACTAGGAACAGGCCATTTATCCATCAAAAGTTGAAAAGATTTAACATACTTAAGCCAAAAAGATAGTATCCATTCATGATATAATACATGTGCATCCATAGGAAGGGAGCAATATTATATGCAGAGAAAAATGGAATCCTTTCATTAAAAAAATCTATAGATGCTTTATAGTAATAACTCGAGTCCTTTCACTATTTATTCCAAATCCACTCTCTATCTTTGTCTTCTCTCTCTATGCATGCACATCTTCATGCACACGAATGACCACTAAATATAAATAACAATGTTCTTTTACACAAAATAACATTGCCTTGTAATGATATCTAATAAATAATCCCCATATATGCCTCCTCTTCATCGAGTCATCAACTTGCATAACACCTCAATTTGTGGACTAGTTTCCACAGTCATAGATCCATGGCTCCTGGCCCCTAAGCACTCAAAGATCTCAACCAATAGAAAAGCTATAAAGAGATTGTTCCTTCTAGTGCATTTGCAGAAACCTACGGTTCAAGATCCATGAAATGATATCATTTGGTAAAAGAAGCATGCTCTCAATCTCATCGGAGAATGTCTCTAGCAAAGATAACACTAGAAATCAAAATTAATTGGGCGAAAACTGAAAGTATATAAACAATATTGAGTCAGATTGTTTGGCCTTGATACCTATTAATAAGCTTAACAAGATAGAACATGATATAGTTTCCAAGAGAAATAACAAATCTATAATGACACATTGCAAGTTTTTAGATAATCCCTATCTATGCCCAAATCCAAATAGTATTCCTAATTTCCAGACCATCTAAATTCAACTGGCCAAACTATATCCATACAAAATAATTGATCAATTTTATTATTGGATATTCATTTGTTATATAATATTTCCTTAGGTTGTTTGAAGCCAATTCAGAAGGCTTTTTTACTATGCTTCGTAAGCCAATGAAATTGGGAGGTTTGAAATATCCAAAATAGTTTAACATGAATTTTTGATCTTTAGTCTTCAAGACAGCACTGAGATTCACATTAGTGGAAAAGAATGGATAGGTCTTTTATTCAAGCCCCACGACACTATGACCAGGCCACCAAAGCAGCATGCATGCAAAAAATTGTAGGGCCTCTTTCTAAATACCTAGATAAAGAACTGAATAAAAGAACAAAAGAAATAATCAGATGAGACAGTAAATAGTTCCAAACAAGACAAGTTGAACCGAGGCTAGTTGCCAATATTCCATTCATCACCAATACCAAAGACATGTGTTCATTATCATCTCAAAGCCAGTCAGATCATTGGCTCTTCAAATATGAGTGTGGCTGTGTTAAAACCGAATCTCGTAAGGTTTTTGATCTAATTCCGGGACCTGAACCCAACCAAATAACTCATCGATACGGCATACAAGATCCAGACCTAATACTTCAGGTATGTTCTGGATCAGATTAGCAAGTGATATGCTTCCAATGCCACCCTTAGTTGCCTACAAGCGCATTTGATATGGACAAGAAGAAAAATCAGGCAGAAACAAGCATTTTTCTATCAGATATTATTAAGAATACGAAACTAGACTTGACTATGCTTTAGGATGCATTTCACTATAATCTAACTTCCAGTGATAATCAACACTACTTGCTTAAATGATAGTATGCAAAATAGAATAGTATTCTAAAAGTAGCCATTGACAATAGCCATTGACAAATGAAAGCATACCGTAGTATAAATTGAATTTCAAGTTTTGGTGGAACGCTGTCTCCAAACAAGGCAGCTTCTTCAGCCATCTTCAACAGGACTCTTCGTACAAGTTCTCCCAAGTACATTCCTGAGATTAACTTCTCAAAGATCTGGGGATAACAAAATAAGTTACATATAAATCTGAACAACCAACAACTTTTTTACACTCCTCAAAGAAAAGGATGAAGAAATTACCTGTTCACCACTATTCAGACTTTCAAGATCTAATGCTTGATCATATTCTGTAATAGGAAGATGAGACGACTTGAAATTTCCCCATTCCATGTTGATAACCTACAGGACAATGCACATGCCTCACATATGGTTGACAACACAAACATTCCTTGGCCCATTTATATGAGGCACATAGATTCTTTCTTGCTATTAGTTTAATCAGAAGCTTAACATTACTCAAATTTTTATTTTTTCAATGACCTCTCATACTTGCCTTCCACAAGTAGTTTCAAAATGACAAAGGAAACATGCAACAGAAATTTTGCTAACCATCTCTCCTGATTTTGGTAAAAGTCCATGCCATTTGGGAATTGCATGTGCATGCTCTACATATGCTGCATTTGTTCCAGTACCCAGTATGACAGCAGCAACCACATCATTATCATGGTACCTGCCCCCTGCTAATGTCCCGATTGTGTCGTTTACCTAAAATAAAACCATCAGCTGTGTCCCAAATTTGCACTATCTTCACCTTTCAGATGAAAAAAGAAGCCAACAAATTGAAGAATACTTTTTCACGTTTTGAGAATACCCAAAAAGAAAAGAGAGAAGAAAAAAAATGCCTCGGTTCAAAAGCTTATCATTGTAAAATTTAAAGGCAGTAACATACCAGTGCTGAAACTCGCATATCAAGGCCTTGCCCTTCCATGGCCTTGGTCAACTCAGCCACCACATCTTCCCCAACCTGGCTTTGGAAGAATATGGAAAAGGTCCAGTCAAAACATATTATGGTCTAAAAGAAAGTTCAGCAAAAAATGATAATATCTGAACCATCTGCTCAATTGGTTGTGGGGCTATATGAACCTTGCTATCTTTGATACAAATTAAATGAAATATTTAAGCTTTACAGAGTGGTGCTCTTCATTGACATGATCTGTAATACCTTCGGGACACTCCTAAGAAAAGAACTGGCATGGAATATGGACTATTGTCATAAACTACTCCTAAGGAGATGGCATACATCACACCAGGGCACAACCAATAAGCTCAGGAGAAAGATCATTTTAATAGTAATGAAAACTAACTATTCAAAAGTGATTATATGTAAGGCATATTGTATCATTTCTACTCTATATCTCATTGAATGATTATTAAATAAAAAATTGTTAATAAACTAATTTGCCTTACAATCAAGTAAAAGCAATAAAAAGTAACCTCAAAAAAACATTACATAACACGAAGGTTTACCTTTGAACTATATATTCCTACACAGAACCAAAATCTTAACCAATAGATATTTAAATGCAGTGCTGTCTGTAGTAAGCACAGCAACTTGAATGTCAATACCAACTAAAAGAAAAACCTGACATAACATCAGCAAAGCCGACAATGAAATGTAAAGCAATAAAGAAAGTGCAGATTGCAGAGGTCTCAAATACACATAGTAAAAATGAAAATTCTGATGAGAAAGTGTAGCAAAATTTCAAAGTGCTAGAAAAACTAACATAGCTGAGGAAGAAATAGAAAAAGTGACTAGACAAAGAGTAAGCATAGAACAAATTGAAATGCTGAGGAGCGCTTGGGGCAAAATTTTGAATACAAGAAAATTAGTAAACGGTGTTGGACTATTTTTTCAAAAAGTGGAGAAAAACTTAATAATACTCATTAACCACATCTTATATGAGATGACTCTTGTTGATGACTGTCAACTAGAAAAGAAAACAAAGAGTATATGTTCACAATCGAGAATGCGTAAGAAATTGCACTTCATGATTATGGTATGTATAAGAAATAATGAAATGAAACTACAATGAAGAAATAACTGTGAGCAACATGAAGGTTGAGAAAGATCAAATAGGCTCAAAAATTTGTTGTAAGGTGTCAAAAGAATGTGAGAAATCCTGTTTGCCAGAGGAAGATGTCGTAACCTCCAAAATGACCGAACAACAAACAACTCCTTAAAATCCAAATCCAGGAATATGATTTTTTGATAAGATTATAGTATTGTATATCCCATGCATGGACCCTGATAAACCAGTAGCATTAGCCATATTCATGAACCTTCTCGACTAGCTGCATGTAAATCATAAGATAACAAAACTAAATCATAATGTCATTTAGTTCAAACAGGAAAAGAGAAACCAGAATGTACCGTGCCATCAATGGAAAAACCCTTCGTCCACTTAATAAGAGTGCCTGATGAGATCGAAGTCTGGTTCACTGGGAAAGAGAAAGTAAAACCAAGTTCTCGCTGCCTACCCGCAGGAAGGTGAAATTCTTCACCTTCTGAAGCAACAAACTTTGCTAATTCTGCAGCAATGAAGTCAAATAGTTCCTGAAAGCAGAATTGAAATTAACCAAGCTTAGAAGCAGACTTAAATATTTCAGAATAAAGAAGAGTCAAACACACAACACCAGGCTCTTCACTTACATTGGAGCTTCCAACCATCAAACTAGGTGGAATGGAAACTTCTTCAACTTCTTGCTTGACAACATGGCCTTCCTTTCCTCCCAATTGTACGCGTAGCACACGGAAGTTGGTTCCCCCAAGGTCCAATGCATAAAACAATCCTGTCTCATCCCTGTGAAAATACAACATTTTAAATATTTGATAAAAAAATGGTTCACATTATTTTAGCAACACATCCATGATATTAGTTTTGTACAGGCATGTTTGATTCAGCGGTGAGCAATCATTAATGCAATCTACTAGCTAAAAGAAACAGCTAGCACATGTTTGTGACATACATGCACATGCATGTATACATATATAGATCTTACAAATATCACTTCTGACATAAAATCAAGTGTTCAACTCTGCTACAGTCCTCGGTTCTTGGTGCGGAAGCAATTTGCTTAGCTTTACATCCGTCCCAAGGTATCATTTCCAATACATCTGTTGGGCAGGCTCGTACACATTGAGTACACCCTATACATGTATCATAAATTTTTACTGAATGTGACATTGGATCTATAAATTCCAGTTTTGAGCATAAAAAATTTACTCTCCTCATTGCCTTCTTCCTGCCATTATCTCCTCTGCAAGGACATTTATTTTCATGGAAGGAAGTATTTTTGGAAGCAGCTTGTGGTAAGAGGCACAACCTACGCATCCAAAAGAAACCAACATTTCTGACATTATTGGCATAAAAATTATCCATTCTCTTGGTTTAGGGTGGCAGCAAACCAAATTATAGGTCATCTGTGCAGATGCATTTATATGATATAAAGACCAGCATAAAAACAACTAGGAATGCATGTGTTCAAAATGAAGAAAAGGAAGCCTCCAACTCACCCCCACTCCACATGCTAAAGCAATATTGATCTCTTTATTTTCATCTCACCATATATGCGATACACAGGCATTTATCAGGGACCTTCAAACACACCCTCTATTTAAATAAGTACTGGCCTCACATTTAAGCATCTTAAACTAACATTCATCAGGGATTATACTAGCATACCCAGTGTAAACCATAGAACACTATACTTCCTAATAATGAGCCAAAAAGAGGTTTCACATAGAAGAACATAAGAACATGAGATAATTCGAGAAATCTCTCATGTAAGCCAGCTGGAAACAAAAGAACAATAATTGATTCAAGCACAATCTCAGAATCATCTTAGGTTGAAATCGGAACAAGGTTCAAGTCAATTGTGTCTCCTATTATCTTGGGCTCAGACATAGGCTCAAAATCTTTATAGTTTTTATCAACATCCATCAGAGCTTACAAGGGTTTAGGACCCTTAGGTAACCAAAATGAGAAGCCAAAGCTTGCCAACACAACATAAAATCGAGGCATAAGTTGCATAGAACTTTGGGAGGTCTGAATGGTACATTAAGATATAAATCTGATAATCTTTCCTCTAGGCACTTCCCCTTAATATGTAGATTAACTTGGGATTGTCAAGGGCCATTTTTCCCCCACTTAAGTGGCCCCCACATAAATAAATAACTTAATGCATTAATAAAGATTTACTCAGAAAATCATGTTTGACTCCTCTTTTTGCTTTTTATTTGTTTTCTAAAATGAAAGTCCTATTACAGGTCCAACATGTAGAAGACTTCATTAGAAACCATTTTCTTTATCCATCTTACAACCTAACACTGCTCTTTCCTTATATAGATATTAATCTGCTAAACTAACAGCGACAATTCCATTAAACATGTCACAACTAGCAACTCTGGTACAATCTTACATAGATACAGATAACAGAATTCTACTCTTGCATAAAATCCAAAACCCCACGCAAACCCCAAATAGAAGGGCTTAGCCTAGTATAACTTCTTTTCATAATTGAAAGGAAGATATTTGGCATCAGTTCACCACAAACATAACCTTAATAATACAAACTGGAATACACCTTACATCATATACCTCTTGGATATAAACATATGGCTAACTACCCATCATGCATAGGACTACCATTAGTTCATATTCTTCCAAGGTACTAACATATGAACGAGGAAAGATCTTCATTTGTCGATCCATATAAATACTTGATGCACAACTATTCAACCTTTAATATCAGATGATTCATATCCATTCAACAGTACAAATATTGAAGAAGGCCAACTTATCTCCTCAGAGTATGTCATGTATTGCCGTAGAGATGAGCTAGACTAATGGCAATATGGCATATTTATAGATGATAAAGCAAAAATAGACATTCAAGTCAGATTATAAAACAACTTCCAGTTTCATTGATCTCAAATTATCATAATATGAATACCTAATAGGGATGATGCAACTTTGATATACACAACCAGAAAATGGTTCAACTTAACCATAACTTGGACCAGGATAGAACAATATGTAATTCAGGTTTGAGTTGGCAAACTTCAATCCGATTTCAGGTTAAGCCAAGACTATGATAAAATCTTCACCAACTCAATCTGATCTGCCATGTTTGTAATAAATGCTTTGCCAACTGAAGTTTGTTTGCCCATTTTTGAAATTTAATCAGAACTACAAGCTGTACTGTTGTTAATCGCATATGGTCACAATAAAATCTCAGCATGAATGGCAGTTACAGGCATGATACAATCAGTCAATGCATCAGATTAGGTTAGGTCAGCATAGTTTACTGATCACTTAGGACTGAATTAGCCTAAAACTCATTTGACCTACCTGACTTACACACTAGGCCTTTATATTGTTTAGAAATTATTAAAAAGACTAGAGAGCATACAAATCAGGAAAAAGAAAAACTACTATTACCAAGCAATCACTTTTACTTTGAGATGTTGTTCCCAAGATTAGACTAAGATTGGGGCATTTCCAGTGGTTGTAAAGAACAAAATGAGTGAGATGCAGGTAAAAGCAGACATAGTAGACATATATGACTTGTGTGTTAAACATGACAGCATGAGTTAAGGTGCTCAAGTAAACTATAAGCAAACACCCTAACGACAAGCCTTAGCCCATCTATGAAGGCTACTTTTGGATTCAGGCATAACCTGCTAAATGTGTTATGATAGACTCTTGGCAAAGAAGATCAACTCTCTAAATGATTCTGAAGTTTCAAGACTTAAGGAAAATTTTACATGATAATAATAATATGGTACACGTTTATGTCTTAGAATGTAATAGAAATAAGTACATTGGGATGGATGTATAGTAAAATTATGAACAATAGAGTGGGAAATGAGTATATTAAAACTTAAAAGAGATATAATAATGTTGCAAATTAAGCACAAACTGATGGAGAATTTATTAGGATGACACAAGCGATCTACTATGACGATCTCAGGGTTTCTAAAAAAGAGGTATACTTTAATATACTATAAATTAGGGGTAAAAATTTATGACCCAACCCGTCAACCCGACCCGCTTTAAGGGTTTGACATAAACGAATTTAGGTCGTAAGTGAGTCAACCCATCTAAATTTGTTTATTAAATGGGTTAGGTTCAAGTTTAAACGTTTGACCCATTTAACCTATTTTGACCAGTTTAATAATTGGTCGGATTATAACCCGACCTGTTTAATCTGTTTAAATCTTGTTTAACCTATTTGAAACCTACTTAACCTGTTTCTGACCTGTTTAATCCGACCACTTAGCCTGTTTAACCTATTTAACCTGTTTAAATCCATTTAACTTGTTAAAAACCCGTCTAACCCATTTAATCTGTTTATTAAATGGGTTATGTCGGGTCGGATTATCTGTTTAATAAACATGTCAAATTCAGATTTGAAATTTTAACTTGTTTAATAAACATGTCGAATCTGGGTTGATGAATTTTGATCCAATCCGCATCGAACCCAACCCATATCTGACCCGACCTGATCCGATTGCTACCCGTACTATAAATGATGTAAGAAAAAGAGAGAACCTAACATAACATGAATGGAAGGTGTCAAAAAAGAATATGAAAAAGCTTGAAATAACATCCTGCATAGGAATACGCTTGGAAAATGAGAATCCATAAAGCCAGCTCCAAATAGTTGGGCACAAGGCTTCACTGTTATGGTTATGTGTAGGATCAAGCGCTTACTATTACACCAAAAGCAATTGCTGTTAGTGAAGGTGCTACTTTATTTCCTTAAGCCAAGGCTGACCACTGCAGGACATCCCCCACGGCTATCAACGGCAGCGCAGAGCCCCATACCAAGCGACAGGTGGACAGGAGGGGCTTCGCAATACGCTACATAAGCGCATCGGCAGGCTGGGCGGTCAAGCCCGATGCCACCACGTGGCCCCCATAAGCCACATGGTGCCAACGAACCACAAGGGGGCAATTGGGCTCAGATTATTCCACTCGGAAAAATCCCAACAATCCCCCCCCCCAAACGACATCATGGGGGTTCGAACCTACAACCTCACTCTAATACCACTTGTTGGATCAAGCGCTTACTATTACACCAAAAGCAATTGCTGTTAGTGAAGGCGTTACTTTATTTTCTTAAGCCAAGGCTGACCACTGGAGGACACCTCCCACGGCTATCAACGGTAGCGCAGAGCCCCGTACTAAGCGATAGGTGGATAGGAGAGACTTCGCAATACGCCACGTAAGCGCATCGGCAGGCTGGGCGGTCAAGCCCGATGCCACCATGTGGCCCCCGTAAGCCACATGGCGCCAGCGAACCACAAGGGGGCGATTGGGCTCAGATTATTCCACTCAGAAAAATCCCAACATTATGGCTGTTATTGAAGAAGATGGCTTGCAATGTAAAACTAGCATGCCATTTTGGCAAGTATGGAGAACCATATTGCTGATTATGAAGTTTAAGATTGTGGAATTAAGGTGTTATTGCTCTAAATTATCCTAGACATGAAAGAGTCTAAATGAAGAGAAAGAAACACAATTTGATTTGAGGAATTAATTCATCCCTTATAACATTTTATAAGCCAACAGACCAGATCAATATTAAAACATTTAAACAATAAACCCCTTGTATGAGAAGAAAAAAGTTTTATTGAGAGAAAAAAGAAATTATTTGCAAAAATAATAGTAAAAGCATGTAAAGCATCATTCTTTTGTTATATGGCATGCCCCTTTCCCTCATAAAACGACAAATTTTCTACAGCATTATGGGACATTTACTTCAAGCATCAAAGGTCAGTTGCAAAATATTATCAACAGGATGTAGAAGTGGTGATGATGGTAAGGTCTAAAGCAGAGAACATGTGTGAAGCCATTGTTTGTAGACCTGACAACTTAGCACAAGATTTGTAGTTTAAAGAAACTCATAGTTACCAAAAAAAATGAAGCTCACCAGATTGAGGTTTTAGGTGAAAGCATTTAGTCTTGGTGCCACTGTCTACCTATATTTATAATGCATCTATTAATTGACTCTAGATATTTTTTCTGTCATACTAACTCAGCAACTATTTGTATAAGTGTGATCCACGGTCTCTAAACAAAATTCTAAGTTGATAAGATTTTGTTCCATATCCAGCGACCGAATTAAAGGCCATGATTAATACGCCTTGGTAACTGTCCAAAAGAATTAGATGTTATAAACCACGAGCTAATCATAAAGCTAACTGCATAAACCAAAGGTTAGATAAAATAAACAAAGAAAATTAACAACAATCCTACTGCATAAAATCCTAAAGTACATCAAAGTTCAAGAACTATTTTCCCACCAGCCAAATTTGGATTATAGCCAACAACCAAGAGATATCCTTGCAATAGAATTGCTTCCATCTATTATTGACATATGAAATAACCCATAACCAGGGAAGAAAAGAGCGACATGACAACCAGATAATTTCACTTGATATTCATAGAGAAGATAAAACGCATATTTTTATGATTACCAATTCACGACTGGCTGCAAATATAAAATTTATTCTACTCAAAGAGGGGAAATGCACCTTGCAAAACTTTAAGTTAGTTGCCGACTGTGGTAATGTGAAAACAGTTTGTTTCTTTTTGTTTCTTATTGAAAAGGAGTACAACACCCCTCATCTACACCATCACAGAACCCATGCCCATGATATCATACAAAACAAGGGCCATCAAGCCGGAGGAAAATTAGAGTTCCAGATCCAGCAAACGTTTTCAGGAACAAGAAAAGCAAAGAAAGAGATTCATGGAAAAGGGACAAAATATAATCAAAGTAGGGACTCCATTGAAAAGGAACGGAAAAATCATCAAAGTAGGGACTCCAAAATAAAAAGATGAATTTTGACAGAAGAAACCAAAACGAAAAGAAATCCACGTGGGGAACATTCTTTAAGCTACACCAATAAACAACCACAAGAAAGGAAAAAGAAACATCCACAGCATACAAAGAAAAATCTTTTCAATACTAAGAACGAATACTAAAAAAAATCATCAAACAATCTTTACATACATGAAGATGGGAATGAGTGGTAAAAACGAATTAAGACACCCAAACCCAAAAAGAAAAAGAAGAAAAGAAGGCTTAAAAAGAGAAAAAAAATGTAGTGTTCATGAGAAAGGAAAAATTGGGGGAAGAGCAACGTAAAGCATATCTTCTTGACTGGTAATTCTAGAACATCTTTTTTTTAAAGAAAACCTTCCGTTTCACATATCAACCCAAGAAACAGGAAAAAAAAAACTACGCGAGAAAAAAAATACTATATATTCAAAATCAAAATTTAAAATTAAACTACGTTAAAATCCACATTCATAAGACACTATTAAAAATTTATTTAAATCAAAAGAAAACAAACTTCCGACTAATATCACATTTAAGTAATGGTAAGAGGAAGAGTATCTCAAGAATCAAACTCATAGCCCGAGCGGATTTAATCATGGCACCCACTATAATATGCACATCCGTAATAAAAAAAGAATAGGTGGGCAAAGAAACGATAGCCCGTACCCGGTGGGGAGGTTATCGACGTAGCTGATGAGCATCTTGAGATTGCTCCCGCCCTCCGACGCAAGCCCGGCGTGCATCTCCACCGTCATCGCATCCGCCACCTGCCTCAGCTTCCCGATCGGCGTGGCGCACTTCTCCTCCAGTTCCTTCAGTATCGCCACCGCCCGCGCCCACCGCCCGGAGCTCTGCATCCTGTGCCGCACCACCAGCACCGCCACTGCACATGCTGCCGCCGCGCACATAACCGTCGCTCCCACCGCCACCTTCCCCATCCTCGCCTCTCCCCAAAATCCCTCCAAAAACAAAGAAAGCAAGAAAATCTTAAGTAGAGTGCTAACCAGATCTACCAAGACCCTAGCTTCCCACACGATCCAAGAAATTAGGGCCTCGAATTCTCTCTTCTGCTTTCTTCTCCTCCCCCCTGTCTACTTTCTTGAACGGATGAAGACGAGAAACCCCCGTCGGCTTGGAGCTCTTTGCTTCTGTTCTTGAGGTTCGAAATTCCTTCTTTCCACCGCCGATCGCCGATGATCAGAGAGGGAGAGGGATCGCCGGAGCCTCTGAGATCAAATGGAGATGTGGAGATTCAGAGGAGGAGGGATTTAGAGTAGGGGGATCGAGAGATCCGGCGCCGTGGGGTTTGGGAGTGAGGGAGAGGGAGAGAGAGAAAGAGAGAGAGAGAGAGAGAGAGGGAGGAAGATATCTCCGAGCCGTGATTCCGACCCTTTGGGATCGCGACGATTTGAACGAGAGAGAGCCCTTCGGAGGGGAAGCAAGAACTCATCCAAGATCGTCGAACCCCGCTCCAGTTTATTACATAGGAAGCATGTACTTCCGGAAATTTTTCTTCAAGTGCTTTATTAGAATGCCCATGATTTTTGAACAGATGGGGAAGGTTGTCACCCACTTGATTTGATACGAGAAATCCAACGGTTACAATTTCACACGGACCACGAAATAATCATCGCAATTTGGTCATCAGACGCTTCCCCGGGGCCGAGGGGCGGTCTGATAGTTACGCCATAAGGTATGGGTGTTTTAGTAATTATGATCGGATACGACGACAAAACGCGGAGGATGATTGAGGAGTCAACTCGTTTCCTGGGAATAGCGGTAGGGCATCGGCCATCGGTGCCCCGCAGACGAGACCTGAGCCTTGCTTGCCACGTGTATGTTACTATTCGTGAGATCCACGTGGCGAGGATCTAGTAGTTACGATGAGACGAGCGTCAAAGGAAGTGGAAACTCAAAACAGAAGTAGAAACCGCCCGCATTGCCAAGGATAGAGAGTGACGAAAAACTCCTTACATGATAACTGTAACAAACTTCTAGCCTTATAAGCGAGCGTTAATGGCATGCGTTATTCTGGGTCCATGTGACGTTTATCCTGACATATGAGAAGGATAAGGTTGATACCGTAACCAAAAAAGGGGAAAGGACAGCGGTTTATTAAATTCCTCTGCTTTTTTGTAATTAATTCCCCTGTTTTTTTTCATTGGCAGGCACCGTATTTGGCAAAATACAAGGCCCAGCGGATAAGGTTTATATTGTACCAGATAAGATTTATATTGCACCAAAAATATATAAAAAAGGACACGATCGATAACCGGTTTATTACATTCCTCCCGTTTTTTAAATTTGCAAGCACAATCCCAGGAAAAATTCAAGGCCCAGCACTATTACCGATTTCGTTCTGAGCCAGACTTGGCTACTTGTGAATGTCTCGTTCCCTGCAAAGCAATACACTGTCATTTGGAAAACGAGATGGGCCACGAAGCAATACACTGTACTAAATTTCAGCACCCACTGAAGTTTTCCGGGGACGAGCGATGAGCGGCAGATGATGGAGTTTATTATTTCAACGTGTGGTCCAGTTGATGGGAATCTGGGAGAGCACGGTCCGAAGAAACAAAATTATATGGGCGGTCGATTAGCGAACAGGCCCCAACTGTGGGCCAGCCAAGCGGTATCAACGAGCCGAAACCGTTCTTGCTTCGCGGACTTAAAAAAAAAATATGAAAAAACGGAAAATTGGGGTTGAAGGGTGTGTTTTTTTAAACCTTTCTATCTTTCAAAGCTTATGTTACAAATGCCAGCTTCTTCCTTGATCTTGAATTATCTAAGAAAAACCATACATTGCAAAGTCACACTTTGCTGTATCATGTGGTGCTCATCTACTTGCCTTGTTATTTAAAACAAGGCCCAAACAAGTATTAACCCATGTAAAAGAACCATATGGTATTTTATATGTAGCATTGTTCGTGTTTTAAGGGTATTTCAAGGGGAGGTGTTGCTAGTTTAACAATACAGCTCCTAAATTGTGCAAGTAGCTTGTCTTTGTTTAGAATTTATCAAGTTAGCCAGGTTAAGCATATAAATTTAGTCTAATTTATGTAATTAGTTACTTCATCATCACCATTGCCATTGTTGTGTTTTGATTTTTCTTTTGCCATGTTTGTGTGGGAGAAGGGATTGTTTTCTAGCTCAAGGGAATATTTTTATGGTACTCATATCAATTAGACAAAAAAGATCAACTTATGAGGTAAAGGATTTCAATAAAAACACTGAAAGCTTCAACTAAAAACAATATATAGAATGCAAATGTAACTTATAATATTTAGGATAAAAAGTATGCGCCATCTTCTTTACAAGAAAAATGAATTGTTTGAATTAGTTAATAAAATCAGCAATCCAATTCGATACAATGATGGAGTTTATGAGTTTCTCCAAATAGGCCAATCTAATCGAGTTTAATGAGACCAAAAATTACAATGTCGGGCCTCTTGAAACCTATCTAGCCTAACATCAACCACATTATCTTTGTAATTGAAGGAATTTGATTAACACACATACTTCCCTTTTTGTTAAACATAGCTGCTAATGATTTTGAGACCTTGCCTCTTTCTAATGGTGTCCTACTATTTAGATTTTCATCGAAGGAGGACAAGAAACAAGTCCTTTAGAGAGGTCCATGGGTGGTGGCCGACCAGATATTAGCAGCAGAAGAATGGTGCCTTAATTTCAAACAAAGATATACTTGGTCATGTCTCCATGTGGCTTCATATGCTCGAGGTCCTCATGGAGTATGGGGATAAGGAGAAGATTCTTAATATAGCTTCAACTGCTACTACTCTAAACCTTGATAATTGAATGAAATCTCCAAGCAAAACCGGATTTGCTGGTGCGTGTGTCAATGTAGATATCACTAAACCAATTAGGCTAGATATTAAAGTAACCTGCAAGTGGAGGAGAATTTGGCAAGATTTCTCTTTTGAAGACGTTATAGACTTATGCTATATGTGTGGCCATTTAGGTCATACGCAAGACAATTGTCCACATTAGGAATCAGAGTGATAGATCAATATATATTCAAGGCACTAAACCATTATACGATCTCTAGATTAGAGTGGCCATGGTTCCGGTGGGAATGATGATGGATTGACAATCTCTGATGAATCAAACCGGAGCCAAGGCATCTAATTCAACTATAAATTAGACTTAAAATACTGCACGGAGCAATAATAAGGGAGCCTCATAATAATTATAGGATAGAGTTGATGCCAATGAGTAGAACAACAAGAAGGACTAATGACAATGCTATTAATTCCGATCTCTTTATGGAGGATTTAAGACTCTTATTGCAATCTAGGAGCATCACCTGACCCACTGTGGATAAATTTAGCTACTTTGAGTAAGTCCAAATAAAGTTTAAAGCAAGATCCACCACATTTAGGACTTAATTACGAATAAATTTTTTGAAAAATTATAATATCTAATTCGGAGAAACTTGGCATCTTGACGAGGGACAGAGTCCATGCAAAGTTAAAATTTAGCTTCCGCACAACTTTAAAATTTATAAATTTTTTTATTAGTTATATAATCTATATCTTCTTTTAATTAGGAGAGAAATCTAAGCTAATTTGGATTGGATTTTACTAGCATGAAATGAGTAAAAATTTTATCTTTGTCAAACTAGGAAAAGAATCTAACTCAATAAAGAGCATGGATCTCTACAGGATGATAGAAAACTTGCAGCTTTTCCTCTTCTAGCTATCAGAAAAAATTGATTAAAATAAGAATTTGACGCTTCTATCGGTATCAAGTGCGGGCTTCGTACTTAGAGGTCATAATAGTCATACTTCATTCAGCTTTTGGATCGCTGCCTATGTCCTCAATTGTAATAGAAGAATTAATAACTAGTTGAGAAGGGCTTCATACAACAATACATGTTTGGGAGGTTCCAAAAGTTCGAATGGAAGGTGATTCCGGCGTGTTCTCCAGGATTAACAACGCGAGCGCTAACGGTCCCTCTTCTTTCTTTTTCTTTCTTTCTTTCTTTCTTCTTCTTCTTCTTTCTTCCTCTTTTTTTTTTGGTTAATACGGATGGATAGTATCTAACAGGTATGGATACACCCAATAAAGTCAAAAAATAGGATACCTCGAAGTACCAAAGACAGCTCCCCATCTTCAATCCATAAGGTGCCTCCAGAATGATGAGCTATAGACGTAGCCACGCAATCCGTAGCACCATTGACTTTACGGTAAATATGCTTGGCCTGAAAGATCCGTCCATTTTTCATCATAGCCCAGATGTTTCGGAGTAAGAAATGGTCGCAACCGTCATTCTTAGAATCTTTTCGAATCCAACTGATAACGATAGTTGGATTATCCTTTAGGATGATAGATCTCATCTGTAATACACACCGGATGTGGCGTAGGCCTGCCCAATATTCGCAGCAATTTAAGTGGCCAGTGCACGGCCCGCCCGCCAATCCAAAAGTTAGACGCCGTCGAGAACACCACCACCACCTCACGGGCGCAGCACCACGTGGAGCGCACTAACAACAAGATACATGATCCAAGACCGATGGGACCTTTATTTCCCCCATTATCGCCATATCAATATTTCCAAGCGATCCGGAACACCCCACTGCCTCAAGAAAACGACACCTGTGTACCAAAAAAAAAATGGAGCGACACGTGAAAGGGTTTCACGTGTCTCATTTGGAGGCTGTGCCCATTTCCTCTTCTCGATGCCTCAGAATCTGGTTCTAAAAAAAGGTCACCCAGGACTTTGACGTCTATGGCGCGTGACGGAAGACGGAATCAAGCAACAATGCTTTGAGACAGGATGCTATGGAGCTGGCCTACTATTAACCGATTAGCCTATGTACAATTCTATATAATGCTACAGTAGAGATATTAGCGGTTAGATTGAAAAGTATCTTACTGAGACTTATTAGTCCAGAGCAGAAAGCATTTATGGGGAGACAGAGCATTTTTGACAACATCCTTATTGTCCAAGAGTTTATGCATGACTTCTATAGAGCCTCGAGCCGGAGGAGCCTTATGGAGATCAAGCTGGACATAGAAAGGGCCTATGATAGAATGTGCCGGGATTTCGTGCAGAGATCGCCGGTGAGTTTTGGTTTTCGAGAGGATTGGATTGCTTGAGTGATGGAATGTGTCAGATCACATTCCTTCGTCATATTGGTGAATGGCTCGCCTACACATTTCTTTGAATCCTTAGTTGGATTGCGGCAAGGATGCCGACTATCTCCACTGCTCTTCATTCTGTGTTCGGATGCTCTTTCCAGAGCCTTTCGGCATGCAGTGGAGACCCAAGTCTTGGAGGTTTATAGACTAGGATCAGCGTCTATACAAATATCTTATCTCTTGTTTGCTAATGATTGTATGCTCCTGATGCGGGCCACGAGGCAGATAGCAAAGGTTGTACGGAGGATTCTGGAGAATTATTATGCAGCTTCCGATCAACGGGTCAATTTGGCCAAGTTTGCAATTACCTTCAGCCTGAAGATCAAGGTGCAGGTGAAAGCATACATCAAGAAGATTTTGGGTGCAGGTGAGCAGGAGGGCGCTATGAGGTATCTGGAAGTTCCCATCACAGGGCGTCACCCTTAATGTAGGGATTGTGCGGATGTCGAGATGAGCATTATATATAGGCTTGAGGGGTGGCAAATGGGTGCACCTCTATGATGGGCAGAGTCATCCTAGTGCGGTCGGTCCTCAGTTCGATTTTGATAGACCTACTATCGAGCACCATCGTGCCAGTGGCATTACTGAGGTCTCTAAAATAGTTGTTCAGGAACTTCATCTAAAGTAGATAGGAGGGCAGAGGGGGCATTCATCTGGTGGCATAGGAGGTGATCTGTCAGCCGACTAGACAGGGCCGATTGGGGGTCCACTTTTTGACGGCTAGGCGCAAGGTACTGGCGGCCAGACATGCGGCCGTTGTATTTTTTTTTAAAAAAAAGCAACACTTTTTTTTTTTGCTTTGGCGGGTTCTTCGTACAATACGTGTACGAATACACTCAATAAAATAAAAAAACACTAGCTCGCGGAGTGCCTGTGGCAGCTCTCCCTCTTTTGATTAAAGGGTGTATTCTGAGTGGTGGGCCGCATAGACAGCCACCCAGTCGCCCGCCCCCCCCCCCCCCCCCCCCCCCCCCCCCCCCCCCCCCCCCCCCCAAAAAAAAAAAAGAAAAGCAACACTTCTGCCAACCACCTGGAAATATGCAAGACGAAAAAAAAAAAAAAAGTCTCCTGTATAATTATGTGGCAGTGCTGTGATAATTGACAACGCGATGCATTGAAACCAATTGGTTCAGTGCTCGCAAGTTAATGTGGACAACTTAGCTGGTGATGTGGTTTATAATGATGAGGTTTGAGTTCTTTAGTAGCAAGGTAGGAGTATGTAGAGCTGCCAAACGGTATATGCCAAGGTAAATGAAGGTATTCTGTATGTCACTGATAATCCAACCATATAAAAGGTCATGATGGAGTGTAGAGATTCCTCGTTAGAGGGAGGAAAAAAAAAAAAACTAACCCACAATTTAGTGCAAGTAATTACTCCCGTCCTATTTCATGATTGTAATCAGCACCTTTAGTGGTTTGTTACACGTATATTACCAATATGGTGTGCATTTCCTACTTGCCGAAGGAACAAATTGGATTTTATTCACAAACAAAAGAAGCAAAAGCTCTCAAAACAGTTAGGAACATGGAAATTAGTCTTTCAGAAATAATAAAAAAAAAATTGAACCAGCAACATGACTCTTTAAAAAAAAAGAAAAATCGTATGTTCTCTTTCTCTAATAGCTTAGTCAACAAGGAATTATGGCCTCTAGATATGGAACTAGTTTTTGTGGAGACCCGTGCGGGCGTGTGTTTGGTCCCATATTGGTTATTCGTTAGATAGATCTTGGGTATTTATACAGAATTAAGGAATCCAAATAATACCTTCTGGATTGTTACTGTCACGCCCCCGGCCCGAGATTGCGAGCCGGGGGTCGAGCCAACCGCCACACACCCGTAGGAAACTCTCCCCACGAGCATGCAAGGCATTTTAACCAAATCTCAAAAATGTAACTAAAATAATTCAGCTGAAATAAATGCAATCTTATTCCATTGACTAACACAAGTTATAATGTCTCATAGTTCTAAATACGCAGCGGAATAATAAAGATAAAACATCAATGTAAATAAACCCTAATCTAAGATAACTTGTGCCACAGTTCTTCTAATCACTCTCCCATTTTGAAACTCCGATAGGTTAGTTCTCGGAATCTGTAAAACAACAAGAAATTGTATACTGAGCTAAACAGCCCAGTAAGTAATAAACACCTTCACTAGTCAAATCGTATAATAACATAAAATATAAATTACAAATTACGATAAATCAACATAATAACATAATCAATTCATTTTCAAACACAAATTCATTAAAATCCGTATCTTTCAAATATCCATATGCATAATCGTAAATATGATTCGAAACAAATCACATTCATCTCAACAGCCTTTAACTACGACCACACTTATACCCTGTGGCTAGGCTAGAAATAGAACCGCACTTATACCCTGCGGAGTGGGCCAGAATACCGTACTTATATCCTACGGAGTGGGCCAGAATACCACACTTATACCCTGTGGTGGGGGCCAGAATTGCCAATGCATAACCCCCAATTGGCAGGGTCCAGAACATAGTCAGGCTGAGAGTTCTAAATCTGATGCACATCAAAATTCTTTTGGTACATAATAGATATATCATAATTCGATCTAAATATGCATATACGATGCAAGAACAGTAAATATATCCGAAAAATATTATTTCAATTCACATATCTATTTTTCATTTAAATCATTATCTCGTAAAATTCATAAATCACATATAAATTCATTAACAATTTATTCGATGCAAAAATAATATTATATAAATGAAGAGTCTAGAGAAGGCAGTTCATTACTTACATTGAACGCGATCCACAACAAATCCAATAAATCTCACAAATTCCTCGCAGAACCTAATATCCAAAAATCATATTTTCTTTTAAAATTCATCACAATATATATATAAAACTTAAATTTTAATATTCTCCCAGGGCTGACCCTGCTAAGGTGTCTAGCACCCTGGTTTCGGATTCGGATTCGGGTTCATACCCGTAGACCACCCTCTTCCCTTTATTTTATTATTATTTTTTTTTCTTTTCTTTTTTTTTCTTTTCTTTTCTTCTCTTCTTCTCCTGAAGCTTCCTCTCCTTTCTTTCTTTTTCTTCTTCTCTTCTCCTCTCTTTTCTTTGGCGGAACAGGGGACCCATACCCCCATTTCCTTCCTTCTCTGTCGGACTCAGGGGTGGCCGCGGTGGCCAACCCCGTTGGCGGCAAGGGGTGGCGAAGCAAAGTGCGACCACCCCCAGCGGCTGGCGGCGGCGCACAAGGCCGGCGACGAGAGGACATGCCCGAACAAGGCTCTTCTATTTTTGGGGAAAAATTCCGACGATGGCCGGCTCAAAACCATGACAAATCATGGCTAAATATCATGGAAGGAAGGGAGGAAAGCTGGGAGTCCTTACCTTGGCCCCGATGATGGTCCGGTGGCTTCTTTCCGGCGGCAAACGGAGGAGGAAAAGACCACCCATGCGGCCGTGCCAAAGCTATCCCGCTTCTCTCTCCCTCTCTCTCTCTCTCCCCCTCCCTCCCTCTTGGGCGGCTGCACGAGGAAGAAGAGGAGACTCGGGGTTTGCGACTACCCTTCATCTGGCCTCAACGAGAAGGAGAAGAAGCCCTAAAACAGGGCTTCCTTCTTCTTCGAAATCGATCCTTCCATCCCGGTGCCTCACATGCAACGCACGTGAGGCCAAAACCTGGGACTGGGCCGGTCAAATGGACCGGGCCCAGTTCCGGGGTCTCACATCCTTCCTCCCTTAAAAGAAATTTCGTCCACGAAATTTTCGTACATGTAGTTCAAGAGTAGATTATACTTCTTCCAAACTAAGTCATAACACTCTTCAAATCAAAGTCGTCTTATCTGACCAATTTCAAATAATTCTATTCACCGTATTTTCTCTGCACATTCTGATTTAAATCTCAACATACCCGTGTCAAGTCTAGATTTTTTTTTCTCTTAACTTTGCCCATGATTTAATGATCAACCTTTATCCTAAAAAAAAAAACCTCAAACCCTTTCGAACAGATAGATTGACGATGTCATAAATAGGAGTAGGGAACCAATGTTAAAGCATTTTAGGTCTAAGCCCAACAAGGAACCATCAATATGTTAACACTAAATTTAGGATGCCCAAGATTTTTCCAAGAATTGTCAACAATAGAAAAACCCGCTGGTGAAAATTACATAGCTACCTCCAGATTATTTATAGAATCAACAACATTCTTCTCTACTAGAAGGCTAACTCAAGTCTTCCAATAATTCTACTTATCAATACAATTTCATCTTATCATAAGAATAAGGTCCAATACCTCCAAATTTGGTTCTTTTTATAGATGATGTAAATCAAACTTCTCTCTCTCATAAATAAAAATCAATGTCTTAATTTTGAATAAGAACATCAAATTTCTTTGTCAAAATATCAACTACTCTTTATTAATCGATCTATCACAAGATTAGGTCATAAACAACTCTAATCCACCCTTAGTAGAATATTTATCAAGATCGATAGATAACCTCAATCTCTTTCAGTCAAATAGAGGGTTGATGTTAATTGAAGAAGTACAAGCTTCGGATTAGGAGGAAAGAGGTATACACCAAAATATTCTAGGTCCAAGATCATAATCGATGATCTATTGATTCTAGTCTCATGATGTTAAGCATTTCCTTAGCACGACATAAAATTAGACAACCTAAGATAGTGCAGCGACATCCGAAAATTCAAAATCAAATCAAGTCTTTTGTTATTAAAACTTGCCGAATTAAAGGGATAATACTTCTGACCAACTTAGAAAATAGTTCAGACCACTATGCTTTCACTACGCACTCTGATTCAAACCACCAATTTTTTTTTTTTGTTGAATTCACTAATAACTTTATTTTTTTTATTAAAATACTACCTTGTATTTTGAACTAAGGAGATCCAAAATTTTAATTTCCAAGTAAAGCCCAAAAGAACTTTTGGTTTCGTCCTCTAACTTCCTCCGAGTACATCCATCTAGGCTGATCCTCGAGTCAATTGATACATTCAAAAACACCATATAGGCTAGTTACTATAATTCAAAATAAATTAAATCTTAATTCTTCATCTACTCAACTGGACGATTCCAAGTCAAACTCTTACAAGTAAAAATAACTAGAAAAATGTTCTCAATGCTCCACCAAGTTAGAAGACCTTAAATCAATAGATATAAGTAAAATTGGCTCGGCGATCTCTTCTAGAGTTTTCTTCATCGAGATCTATGGCATTTATTAAAAATCTTCCATCATAATCATGTAAGCCTCTAAAATTCAATTTTTTTTTAATGCAAAATCTAGATTTTATCAGCAACTGCTACAATATTGACAAAAGACCCTAGATCAGCTTATAAATCCAAACTTTGAATTGAAGTTTCATATACATTACATAATTTTCGATAAACATGAACAAGATCTATTATTTGAATCCAAAGGTGATAATTTAAATTATTAATAATTTCACCGAGATGAATACTTTATAATCTCCAATAAAATCAATTCTTCGAGATTGATATTTATCCCTGAATTCTTTCAAAAGAATAAGCTACAAATCAAAGAGAAAATCAATATATACTAAATCATTCCAAATCCAAGATTAGCTAATGCAGGAACTATTAATCCTAGACTTAGAATGCCAGATTTCTCTCTCTTATTTTTTTTTCATAGCAGATAGAAGAACCTACTAATAACATGATAATATCCATATCAGTCAAAATCAAAAATAATATTCTTTTCTTTGACAACGAAATTCTCCTTAACAAGGAAACCCATCACAAAATATTTTCCAATCACAGAGTTAATATCGTTGATCATCTTAAAATAATTTAAACGACCAATATTCTCATAATTTACTAAATCACCTCCAATCAAAATCCCAATCTACATTTAAAATTTCAAATTCTCGGTAAAGCCAAAGAATAATTCTAGAATTTCATCCCAAATATATTCTCCATCTACACAAGAGTTTCATACATGATCCACATACAGTTTTCAATCCTCGAAGAATATTTTAATGAATATCATCAAATATATATATATATATATATATATATATATATATATATATATATATATATATATATATATATATATATATATATATATATAGCCCAAACCTTAAACAACATTTCATATGGGAACCTTAACTTGTCACCGAATTAATTAACTTCAAGCTAGAAGTAACATCATAGTACCCGATATCAATTTGCACATCCAATATACTTACATTGCACGATAATATTCCAAGACTAATACTCTTTCACCTAACTTAGTCAAAATCCAATTAATAATATCTTGGAATACAAATCACTCTACCAAGAAAACTCTCAAAATAGTCTATTTATACTTTGGCTATAAACACAGTTAGCTAGCATTCTAATTTCAGCATCACAAAATTCAGATAAGATAACACAAACTTACCATTAACAAAAGTAAACAAAGATATTTGTCTTCTTGCCCCATCTCTCAAATTTTTCGACGAATTCTACGAATCCTAAAAGCTAAGCTCTGATATGACAAATCATTATTCCCTAGTAATCTTAAACCTAAGCTCTGATACCACTTAAGTTGTCACGCCCCCGGCCCGAGATCACGAGCCGGGGGTCGAGCCAACTGCCACACACCCGTAGGAAACTCTCCCCACGAGCATGCAAGGCATCTTAACCAAATCTCAAAAATGTAACTAAAATAATTCAGCTGAAATAAATGCAATCTTATTCCATTGACTGACACAAGTTATAATGTCTCATGGTTCTAAATACGCAGCGGAATAATAAAGATAAAACATCAATGTAAATAAACCCTAATCTAAGATAACTTGTGCCACAGTTCTTCTAATCGCTCTCCCATTTTGAAACCCCGATAGGTTAGTTCTCGGAATCTGTAAAACAACAAAAAATTATATAATGAGCTAAACAGCACAGTAAGTAATAAACACCTTAACTAGTCAAATCGTATAATAACATAAAATATAAATTACAAATTACGATGAATCAACATAATAACATAATCAATTCATTTTCAAACACAAATTCATTAAAATTCGTATCTTTCAAATATCCATATGCATAATCGTAAATCTGATTCGAAACAAATCACATTCATCTCAACAGCCTTTAACTACGACTACACTTATACCCTGTGGCTAGGCTAGAAATAGAACCGCACTTATACCCTGCGGAGTGGGCCAGAATACCGCACTTATACCCTGCGGAGTGGGCCAGAATACCACACTTATACCCTGTGGTGGGGGCCAGAATTGCCAATGCATAACCTCTAATTGGCAGGGTCTAGAACATAGTCAGGCTGAGAGTTCTAAATCTGATGCACATCAAAATTCTTTTGGTACATAATAGATATATCATAATCCGATCTAAATATGCATATACGATGCAAGAACAGTAAATATATCCGAAAAATATTATTCCAATTCACATATCTATTTTTCATTCAAATCATTATCTCGTAAAATTCATAAATCACATATAAATTCATTAACAATTTATTCGATGCAAAAATAATATTATATAAATGAAGAGTCTAGAGAAGGCACTTCATTACTTACATTGAACGCGATCCACAACAAATCCAATAAATCTCACAAATTCCTCGCAGAACCTAATATCCAAAAATCATATTTTCTTTTAAAATTCATCACAATATATATATAAAACTTAAATTTTAATATTCTCCCAGGGCTGACCCTGCTAAGGTGTCTAGCACCCCGGTTTCGGGTTCGAATTCGGGTTCATACCCGTAGACCACCCTCTTCCCTTTATTTTATTATTATTATTATTATTTTCTTTTTTTTTTCTTTTCTTTTCTTCTCTTCTTCTCCCGAAGCTTCCTCTCCTTTCTTTTTTTTTCTTCTTCTTCTCTTCTCCTCTCTTTTCTTTGGCGGAACAGGGGACCCATACCCCCATTTCCTTCCTTCTCCGTCGGACTCAGGGGTGGCCGCAGTGGCCAACCCCATTGGCGGCAAGGGGTGGCGAAGCAAAGTGCGACCACCCCCAGCGGCTGGTGGCGGCGCACAAGGCCGGCGACGAGAGGACATGCCCGAACAGGGCTCTTCTGTTTTTAGGCAAAAATTTCGACGATGGCCGGCTCAAAACCATGATAAATCATGGCTAAATATCATGGAAAGAAGGGAGGAAAGCTGGGAGTCCTTACCTCGGCCCCGATGATGGTCCGTGGCTTCTTTCCGGCGGCAAACGGAGGTGGAAAAGACCACCCGTGCGGCCGTGCCAAAGCTATCCCGCTTCTCTCTCCCTCTCTCTCTCTCTCTCTCCCCCTCCCTCCCTCTTAGGCGGCTGCACGAGGAAGAAGAGGAGACTCGGGGTTTGCGGCTACCCTTCATCTGGCCTCAACGAGAAGGAGAAGAAGCCCTAAAACAGGGCTTCCTTCTTCTTCGGGATGGATCCTTCCATCCCGGTGCCTCACGTGAAACGCACGTGAGGCCGAAACCTGGGACTGGGCCGGTTAAATGGACCGGGCCTAGTTCCGGGGTCTCACAGTTACAAATTGTATCAGAGCAAATCCGAACCATAGCCTATGTAAATTAGGGAATACTGCAATACAAATCCATTAAGACCGATTACGAGCCAATCATTGTGCTTGTGATTAGAATGGATTTGAACTCTTAACTTGACGAGAATTTGCGGACGTGTATTTAGCCTCATATCAGTTATTCGCTAGGTTGTTACAGTTTCATTCCGACTCTCTCATCAAATAGGATATTGTGCTGCCATCACAGGATTAATGGAAGCTCGGTGCATTAATGCCATTTTGCTTGCAGTAACAAATTAGCTGTTTTAACTGTTTCAGTATGCAAACAAAAAAGGCATGCAAGGTTCTAATCCTAGCAGCGTATTCTTATGCTGTCAGTTCTTTGGTACAAATTCTATGCTGTTAGTTAATCAAGCACAAGAAGTTTTTAACCTATTTTTTTTTAAAAAAGTTGGCAAATACGGCATATACCTAGAAGAAAACAGTAAAGGTTCTTAAGATACATTGTAAGCACTTTAGAATTACCTGCGATGGCCTGCCTGAAGTAGCAAACAAACGTAGGAATTCTTGGACGAAGTACTTATCACCAAGCAATGTGGAAAGGTATACAAAAGCTCCATTTATGCTGTGGTAGGATACTTTTAGTAACTAAAAGACAACAATCTTACCGAAAGAAAAACTGCAGAGGGTAATTGAAACGAGATAAAAAATAACCCACAGTGCTGCATTTTGGAAGACTATACAATTGACATAAACTTTAAGCCCTTGCTTGAATAAGTTTATTTAGGCTCATTGTTAAACCATGAGCATGTGAAAGATTATGTCCTGAGGCTGTTCTCATTTTCGTTTCACTCAGTAAAATACCCCACTCAATTAGTCAAAAAAGAAAAAAAGGTGAGGTTTCTTTTATATCAATCATCTTCAACAACCGGCTCAAGTTGAGTATTCAAAAAGGTTTGCAGTTGCATCTAAATTGCATAAAAATAGGAGACAGGTATAGCTTTATTTTGAATATCGATTTACCCGCTAATTATATTTATTAGTGGATCCAGTGAGTAGACCTTACGACCATTGCCTTGGAAGAAACATGTTTCAAAAGCTATAGCTGCCATATAAAATGTATAGAATAATAAAATGCTTATCAGGATTACAGACTATCACTCTTGCAAAGCATCTCATTCAAAAGTTACATTTAGTTGATGAGGTTCTCATTTATCCAACCTCAACTTTGTGAGCCTATCCAAAATTTCAAGGGTTGGTTGTTGAAAATGGTTACTTCATAAGGCTATCCAACCAATAATTTAATAGCATTTGAAGAATGTGGCTTGATAAATAAATCTATTGCAGAATCAGCAGAACTATCAACATTGAATTTTTCTGTTCAAAAACCAAGGCAGGCAGCTTGGAGTAACTGATAATTAATGGCCGGTCTTCTACCCAATCAAGTCAGCATGAGTTGGGATTACAGGAACAAGATAGTTTCCAAAGGGAGAGTCAAAACTTCTATAATTTCCGAGGCATCCTTCCTGTTGTGCTTGTGTCACAGCGAACTTCTTAGCCTGCTGAACTTTCAAATCTAATCCAATGATTGGTGTCTCTGGAATCTGCACATAAAACCTTGCTGCAAGGAAGGATGCACAAAAAGTAGAAGCAGGAAAGAAATAGGACAGAAGGAAGAAAAGTGCGAAAACATACTGAAGAAGGATATGAGAATGTCGCAACCTTATCTACCACAACCCTTGAAGGGGCATTCCTGCAAAGGGGAGAAACAATCATGTCAGGCAGGAAGAACAACAAAAATCAGTGACAAACAAAAGACATGTCTCATTCCCCCAGGGCTCTTCCGCGTGAGCTCAGGTGGCTTGATGACAATGTCCTTAAAACCTTTCCTTTGTTTTCATCTCAATTCATGATGATCACCAAACCATGAGCCTGCTTCAAAAGTGGAGATCCATTTTTATGTGAACACTCTAACTATTCAGTTTAATATACAAAGTTCATGGCTCTCTTTCTCTCACACACATTGTGTCTCACTCATACAGCAAGCATTATGGTCTCCTCTCATGGTATCTACCTGAGCAAGGGATTGAATTACTAACTCTAAGGCCAGATTTTGAATTGTCTTCCAACACATAGAGATCATAAAGAAAGAAGCTGTGAAAGTTTTCAAACTTACAGGGTCCAAGGGTTCCCTGATGCAACACTATAAAATAAAATATTCAAGCCAACAAGATAGATTCATGAAAAATTATTGATGAGACAAGCTTCAACGAGCAATATTTGATTTATTTGTGATACAGGCAACCGAGGACTTGGTGCAGGCACTTGAAGGCTTAAAACACCAGGGCAGCAAAGGCAGCCATATGGAATTTACTTACTATCTTCTATATCCAGGTCTTCCAAGAATTTTCAAGCTTCTTTTTCTAGGAAAATGTTGAAACAAAATAAAAGGCCTAGTTATTTTAAGGTCTAGAGAGAACACAGAGCATATAGCCCGCTCTCCTCAAAATGGGACAAGTTATCACAGTTCCATGCTTACAGACTCCAAACATAGACCAAGAAAATTTCAAGATAGGTTTTTATGTTTCTTCTCATTCTTTGTATGTTATACCAAACAATCAGCAAGAGTATGCTACCTATGTTATAATCCAAACAAACTTACATTTCTCTTATAAATTTAAGCCTTTTTTTTTCTGGGAGTAAGTTTAAACAACTGCATCCCAAATTTCCTTGGCAATATAAAGAAATAAATAGCTCTCACTGATCTGCATGAAGTGGAACGAGAAAGATGACATGGAAAAGATACTCTCAATTTAAAGAAGGGAACAAACTAAACAAAAAATTCTTTCCATCAAGAAACTCATATACCCATTCTTGTTATGAACGACCATTGCATTTGAGACCAGTCTAGATGAACCATTTGGCAATTATAACTTTAACGATAAGGGTGTGATGAGAAAAACCAATTTGTGCATTAAGAAATCTACAAATAGCTGATTACAATAAAATATGCAACTTTCTCAAAGTAGAATAATAGAATTTTTCAACAGAACATGAATATTGTAACTTGAGGGCAAGTTTTCTTCAAGTACAAGAGCCTGATGCATGAGGTATAAAGGTAGAGAGGTTGACAAAAAGGAATTAAAATGATTCACTTTTGTTCTGCAGCCAAAGCAAGCCAATAGATTTTGATTCACACCAAATTGAAGTTCATTTTGCCTTACAGAGATCCCTTATTATTCTAGCATGCATTCATAGGAAGACTTTAATCGTTAGCATGACCACTTTTTCCATTATTCTCAAAGAGTATAACTCGGATCGAAGTAGAATTATAATCTGATACGGTAAAGATGAAGGTTTTAAGTCTCGGTGAGATGCGGGCCTGTCGCGTTCTGAGAAAACAAGACTGGGACAAGGTCAGGAATCCGAAACTTATGCATGTGGGAAAAGAAGAAAAAAGGAAAGAAAGAAAGGAAAGATGAAGAAGGGAAAAATGAAAGGAAAGAAGAAGCAAAAGGAAACAAAGAAATGGAGAAGAAAAAAAATGAAAGGAAGGAAAGAAGGAAGAAAGGAAAGACAAAGAAGAAGAAAAGGGAAAGAAAGAAGCAAAGGAAGGGACAAAAAAAGAAAGAAGAAGAAAAAGGAGGAAAGGAAAAGGCAAAGGAAGGGATAAAAAAAAAGAAAGAAGGAAGAAATAAAAATATAAAGAAAAAAGAAATAAAAATATAAAGAAAAAGAATTGAAAGGAAAGGAAAGAAAAATGGGAGACTGATGGAGGGTACCTACCAAACTCTCAACCGGGACTGCTGCTAGGATGAGGCAGGACAGTGAGTCATCCAGTTCCATAGAGAAACTAAGACACTCCTCGTCCCACGAGATTTAAAACCTTGATAAAGATTATTTTTTCATGTAGTACATCTGAAGTGGACCTTACTGTCACACTAACTAATGTATAAAATAGGGATCAGAGTTTAGATCTGGAAGATTGTTCTGTGATGTTCTAAATCTAACAAGTCCAATTAACCCTTAGAGAGATAAATGGTAGTCACTTGATGTTCTTTCTCAACTTTGCTGCAGCAAATAAGGCTGCATATATTCCTCTTTCTTTGTCTTCTAGATGCATATGAGTTTGTTTCTCAGTTCTACTCTCAAGTTTTTCTTTTCTTTCTTTCGTTCTTTTTTTTTTTTCTTAAAGTTCAACTCCAAAACACAGAATAAGGACAAAGTTTCATTTGAATATCGGATCAGATATGCATGTTTTATTTCAATTGACCCCATTAGGTTTCCTTCAACAAGGATAATTCTGAATGCTATCCACTTCTGAATGTTATCCCACAGGAACCAAAACTAATATGTATAAGGGAAACTGAAAAGCTTTTCAGCACTAGTATTGCTGCAATATCATTTTCTTATGTAATGCAAACTCATACATAACATCTCTACCCTCTCGGCATAAACTTTGAAGTGTGCAACAGCTTTTGTATTGTGCCAACAAATAGCTGTATTATATTTGACAGTTAGATTTTAGCTAAGGTGTTATGCTTATTTTCAATCTCCTCCCTGCTTATAGACAGCTTGCAGTTCTGTTCTACTGTGCATTTTCTACTTTCACTAATATTAACCATGTCAAAGTAACAATGATCAACTTTTAAGCTCTAGGCAGGGGCGGCCCAATACATTTGGAGGCCTAAGGCGAATTCACTAAAAGAAGTCTTTTTTTAAAAAAATAATAAAAAATTTTAATAACTGTAAAATACTTTAAAAATTTATTTAAAAATAATTCGTCTAGCTTTTTGAGATGCAAAATTACTAATCAAATTTTTGTATTCAAGATTCATTAAAAATACTATTTTTAATCGATAATATAGCTAATCAATTTAATCTTTCTTGCGACATAGTTGACCGTAAATAAGATTCTATCAACTTTAATTTTGAAAAACTTCTTTCAGCAGAAGCAACTGTTACAGGTATTGTTAATAATATCCTATAAGCAATACATGCATTTGAAAAAGAATCTGTTTTTTTTATAAAACTTAAAATATCAATAGGGGTACTAGTTTCTGTTTGTAAAATTTCTTTTAAAACTTCTAACTTTGAAAACAGATCAAGACCATCAATATCAGAATTTTCACCATGTTTTAAAAATTTTCAAGATTAAGATAATACTTTTTCAAATCCTCTTCATTCAAAGATTTAAACTTTCTAAAGTTAAACAAAAAACTAAAAATATCTTTACATATGATGAATTGTTCAAACCTATTTTGAATTGAAAAAATAGCTTGATCTACTATATATAAAAAGTAATCAATTCTAAAAGATTCTTCGGCTGATCTTTTTATCTCATCATCACTATTTTCATCAAATTATTTTTTCCTATGGATCACACGTTTTTCACGAAATGTAGGTTCTATTTTCATTTCAATTGCAGTTTCTTTAGATGAAACCAAAGCAATCATGAATCCATTTTCCCTATAATTTTTTAAATAAGAAAGAAGATCTTTTAATTGATTTATAGCAACATCAATATGCATGTCTTCAGATTGTAAGATTTTACTAACTGACTTAAAGAAACAATATATCATACCAAATATTCATGCCCAATAAGAATTCAAAATTCTCAATCGCATATGTAGCTAAGTATATGGCTTCACTCATTATTTTAGGATCCTCACTAGTTTCTGCTAATTGAACTAAGGCATCTCTTATTTTAGGAGCTTGGTTTTTAATTGCTTTGATACTTTCAATACGACTTTCTCAATGCGTCTGTGATAAGAGTTTAAGAGTCAATGTGGATACCTTATTTTGTAAAATTTTCTATCGTTTTGTAAAAGAAGAAAATAAGGTATAAATTTGTTGTATCAATCCAAAAAAAGATATAGCCTTAGGACATGAGTTAGCGGTATCACATAATACTAAATTTAAGTTATGACATCCACATGGTGTATAAAACGCTCTAGGATTTATATCCAATAATCTCCTTTATACACCTTGATGTTTTTCTTTCATATTAGATCCATTGTCATACCCTTGTCCTCTTATATTATTAACCTCAAGTTTATGTTTTTCTAGAATATTTATAAGTTCACTAAAAAGACCTTTTCCAGATGTATCATATACTTCTAAAAATTCTAAAAAATATTCTACTTTTACTGGACTTGTAGTATCTACACATCTTAAAACTAGGGTCATTTATTTTTGATGGCTTGGATCAGAAGTGCAATCAAGTATTACAAAAAAAGTATTTTATTTTTTTAATCTTTTTAATTATTATAGTTTTAATTTTAGATGCTAACATTTGAATCAATTCATTTTGAATCTTATGACCTAAATAATGATTGTGAATTTCACCTTGTTGAATGCGTCGAACATGTTCTTGCATTATTAGATCAAATTCTGCAATCGTTTCAATAAAACTTAGAAAATTTTCATTATTGCTTTGGTAGATCTTTTCATTCTTTCTCTGAAAATCTAAATTATTTTTTGCAAAATTTTTCACAACAGCAATAATTCTCAATAGTACTTTTTTCTAATAATGTTTTTCTTGGTTTATTTGTTCTTGGAGACTTTTGTCAATTGTCTTGTTTTCCAACAATCTCACTTCTAAATCAATCCACTTATTCATGCTAGTAATATGTTCATTAGTTGTTTCATGATTTTTGAGCTTAATACCTAGATTTTTTCAGTTCCTAGTTCCTTCATTGACTAAATGAGTCACGCTATGCGTTGAATCAAACAATTTACAACAAAAACAATATACTCTATCTAAATTTTTCGAATACACTAACCATCTTCTATCATATTTTTCACCATTAGGTAACTTATGAATGTAATGGATAGTAGAGAAGTGTCTATTATTTTCATCTCTAGAAAAGTGAAGATCATAGTCTCTAATTGAACCTCTTTCCACTAATAGATCTCTCAACTTTGTATCAATATTTTTTCATTGACCAGGATCATATATATTTGTAGGATTAGAACTAGTTTCATTAAACTCTATACTATCCTTATTTATCCTATCTCCATCTAATTTCTCATTGTGTTCTTCATTAAAGATTGTTTCAGTAGATGTTTGAATACTATTATGAATCTGGTTGTCAGTCTCATTTTGTTTCGTTCTTTTTATGTCATCTTCAAACTTTATTTCGTTCTAAGTTGAACTTGATGTAGTATTTTGTTTATTTATGACCATAAATTTATCTAAAGCATCTTTTTTAGATTGAATGAGTTTTTCAATTTTTTTTTCTTTTTGAGTTTTTCATACCCACATTCAAATTTTCTATTAGACATTTGAATTTAAAAATAATATTATCAAACAAAACAAATTAATATTACTTTAAAGGAACTTGGTCGCTAAGCTCTCTTGTCTTATACAAAATCTCAATGAAAAATTGGAGGTACAAGACTGTTGCTAAGCAGAATTGTGTCATTACTGGGAGTTTGGGACAAGAGTCACAAGACTGTACTCAGAGAAAAATGATGTGATTTAATAAGGTTAGAATAAATAAATCAAAATCTTTTGGATGATCGGATTCCTGCAATATAATTATGAGTATATAATAACAAAAATAAATAAGTAATAACTACCCAATAACCCATTACCCAAGTAACCCAACAAACAGAACACCCTAAAGGCTAAAGGGCCTAAACCCATTCTCGGAAGGCGAAAGCTTACCTCCGGGCTTCGGCGACGACGGTGAGGACGGAGGGCTGGGCCAAGAAGGAGAAGAGACGGGCAAAGGATGGAACTCGGAAGAACCGAGCCGAGAACGGCGAACGGACGAAGGACGGAAATCACGGAACTCAGAAGAACCGAAGATTGAATCAACTAGGGCTAAGGATTAGGGAAGGAAGAACCGAAGATTGAAGAAGAGTTTAGAAGGAGAACTAGAGAAGGACTCTCTCTAGTTATCTACTTATTTGGGATTCTGCCAAGACTGCTATTTTGGTGACTACGGCCGGCGGATGGAGAAGACGGGCTATAGAGGATCGTAGGGGCATGGGGCCCTCCATAGCCCTGCTGTCCATTGCCCGTTGGGCGTTGCCGCGTTGGCCGTGTTGCCATGGCTGGAGGCTGGATCGTACTTCATAGGCAGACAGGCAGCTAAGGCTCGTAGGCTTCGGGCTTCCTTCCGTGACTCTTCCGACTTCTTCGGCGGCGAATGGCGATCCCAATTCCCAAAATGGCGATGCCCTGGGGGCTGGAGAGTGAAAAGCCGGAGGCCTTCCTTTGGGCCGAGGTCTTAGGTGACCACCTCGGTCGCTTAGGGCTTGGGCCGCCCTTGCCTCAAACCTTGCACATCCCTCTGCAACCATTCGTCTCTCCCACCAAATTGTTTTCCACTAGCGTCATTTCTCCTTTCCTGATCATATGCTTGCACTGCGAGCACAATAAACGGGATCCAAGAACAAAATTAGGATCACGGCATATCGATCGGTGGTATGAGATGAAAGTTGTAGTATGAGACTGCCAATCCTATATCATACAAAGAGAGAAAGTTGTTCTGCTGCTAGAACAACAATTATATGGTTTCTCAGGTCATATTATTTGATCATACCCATTTAGAAAAAAACTTTACAAGTGGAATATCTGAAAAACTCCAACCAATTGCAAATTAGCAGCAGAATAACTCATAATAATGCAAAAAGGATCTTCAACAATACACAAGTTTTTATGCAAATTTGAAGCCTTAGCATATTCAAATAAGCCTTGTTCCATACATTTGGAATCTGCTTTAGGATTCCTGCTCCATTCATCTTTCCTTCCTATCAAGGCCAAGTTCTTCCATCATGGAAAGCATTGGAGAATTTAATTGTAGTATAAATCAGTTATTTACAGAAATGAAGCAAGATAGCATAACAAGAGTTGAGCAAAGTGCCAATTTTTATGAAGGGCAAGGCCTCCACCATTAGGTAGTTAAAAGTTTATGTTAGGCACTAAATCGGTCTGTTGTGATACCCTTGCAATTGTTAGCATCTACCTACATGACGATAAGATCCTGCCCACCAAATTATTGCATGCTGATCTGGGCCAATACAAATAAAATAACATCCATGCATCAACAAAATAAAAAGGGTCAGCTTTTACTATAAACAGTCATCTATCTCCAAACTAATGTGGGACAACAAATAATTTTGAAAGATTTCAGATAGAAAGGAATTGGTAGAGTTTGCAATGAACTGAAAGAGAATATCTATTTTATGCAACAACAACCTATGTCTGGGGTGGGGGGAGCCTTGGAATCAACTTCAATGCAATCGACACACTTCTATTCTAGATTTTCACAACCATTATTCAGCTAGAACTCCTCCTATTCTTATTGGCTGTAATAAAATCTCAGGATGCTATATATCCCAACATGCATGGGCCCAAGCTCAGCCAGAAAGCCAGTTTGGGTTAAAATTTGGGCCAGCCCAAGTTAGTAACAAATCAAACTTCAAAAAATATCACTCATCCTCTCTCCGTAGTCATGTTTATAATTCCAAATCCATGTCGACAATTTATATACACTCCTTACTTGGAAGAATGATTCCTTGAATGACTAGTATCTTTATCTCATAAACCACAGACCCAACCTCAATCTGATTTAAATCAAGCCAAAAGTTTGTGACCTGAGCTCAGCCCATCTCATAAAAATATTGGTCCAACCTTCATCCCTATTCGAGTTTAGAGCTTCAGATGTTAGAAAGATTGCAGATACACAGAGACAACCAACCCCCTAGTGTCTAAACTGTACATCTCTTTCTTTCTGTTTGTAGAGGCATCTGTTTCCTTTATTTTCTCAGATATCTCTCTCAATTTCAAGCACAAAACATTAAACTTCATCTAGATTTTGTCATCTTTGACATTGCATTACATATATGGTTAAATTCAGCAATGTTGGTATCATTCACGACCAAATTACTTTGTAGAAGCCATGGTGTATCAAAAATAAATCTGAAACCAATTCGGTCATCTCATCAGAAACGTAGGCAAGTTGTTTGAACTGGATATGTTGACAATGTCCAGTGCAAGGCACTGCCTAGACATGGGCATCGGGCCGTGCCGGGCTGGCCCGGCCCAGGCCCACCGGGCCACGGAATAAACAGGCCGTGCCTGGCCCGGCCCGCTTCGTAAACGGGCCGTGCCGGGCACGGCCCGTTTAGCCTAAAAGCTAAGCCCGGCCCGGCCCTAGGCCCGTGGGGTGGTGGGTCGTGCCGGGCCCTGGCACGAGATGGGCCGTGCCGAGCCCTGGCACGAGATGGGCCGTGCCGGGCACGGCCCATCACAGGCCGCGAAACGGGCCGTGCCAGGCACGGCCCGTAACGGGTCCAAACGGGCCGTGCTTGGCACGGCCCGTCTGGCAAATAAAATCTGCCCATTACGGGCCGTGCCTGGCACGGCCCGTTTGGCACCGTTACGGGCCGTGCCAGTCTGGCAGGGGGAAGAAAATAGCCTTTTCCAAACAGTTATTTTTTGGTTTTTACCCAAAATACCCCTCCCAACAGTCCAAAAACGGATAATTTGAGGGGTATTTTGGAAAAAAAATATTTGGAGTCCTATAAATACCCCTTTCCTCCCTCATTCTCACCACATCAAACCAACTATTCTCTCCTTCTCTACTACTACTATTTCTCTCTTCTAAAATGCTCTTCTAGCAATTTAATTTTTAGTTTGCATTTAGTAAGTGTTCAAGTGCTACACAAGAAGAGGTTCTTGTTGAGAAGAGAAGGTTACTCCTGTTGAGAGCACAAGAGGAAGCTCAGAAATCTCGACTCTACCTCTGCCCTCTGACCCTCTACTCAATTCCTCCTTGTGGTTAGTTTTTATTTTTTGCATTCATCAATTTAGATATGTCATCTTTTGAGGAAAGTCATTTTGGCATTCCTCCTATTTCTGAGGGAGAAGAAACTAATCCCCAACCCCATGTTCCTAGTTCCTCTAGAACTAGTGAACCGAGTGAAGATCAAACCTCTTCTCGTAAGAGGACTAGTGCTGTATGGAATGAATTTGATAAAATTATGGTTGATGGAGTCTGGAAAGCAAAATGTAAAAAATGTGCCAAACTTTATAGTTGTAGTAGTAGTGGGGGAACAGGCCATTTAAAAAGACATCAAGAAAGTCATAGGATACATGATTCTCATGCTCAAAGTACCCTTAATATACAAGGAGGATCACTTGTAGGTAATTTTGCATATAATCATGAAAATCAAAGAAAAGCACTTGTAAAATGGATAGTTAAGGATGAATTACCTTTTAGTTTATGTGAATATTTTAATTTTGAAGAATATGTTCAATTAAACCTACAACCTGCTTACAAAAGAACTAGTAGGCGTACATTTAGAAGAGTAGCTATGACTAACTTTTTAGCAATGAGACAAAGTTTAATTGAAACACTCTCTACTTTAAATACAAAAATTTCATTAACTTCTAATATTTGGTCAGCATCTGTAGGTAGTAATTGTTTTATTGCCATTACTGCTCATTATATTGATAATGATTGGCAATTAAATAAACGTATTCTTGCTTTTCGTGCTTTTGATTTTCCACATTCTGGGCAACAAATTTCAAATGCCATTTATCAAACTGCATGTTCATATAATATTAATGATAAAATTATGTCTATTACTTTTGATAATGCATCTAATAATAATTCTGCTGTTACATTATTAAAGGACTCATTGCATCCCATGTTAAATGAAAATTTATTGCATATTAGATGTGCATGTCATATCTTAAATCTTTCTGTTCAAGCTGGCATGGGCATGATTCAAGATGTCATTTCAAAAATTAGAAATGCAGTTTCTTTTATTCATGCTTCAAGATCAAGAATTCAAGAATTTAAGGAACTATGTATAAATCATAGTAAACGTTTTAAAAAATTTAAACTTGATGTAATTACTCGTTGGAACTCAACATATAGCATGATACATGATGCATACCCATATAAAAACTTATTAAGTGCATATATTAATGATCGTGGATTAGGCTTTACATTGACTGAAATTGATTGGAATAAAGGAAAAATTTTGGAAGATTTTTTGCTTAGTTTTTATAATGCTACTAATGTTCTTTCTGGTATTTATTATCCAACTTCATGTTCATTTTTACAACAAGCATATATAATTAGTCAAAAATTTGCAGAACATAGATATGATGATGTTTTAATGCCTATTATTGAACAAATGGAATCTAAATGGAATGAGTATTGGGACAAGATATGTCCTATGCATAACTTAGCTGCTGTATTTGATCCAAGAGTTAAATTGAATGGCGTGCTAATTTTACTTGATGCATACCGTGAAAATATGATTCAAGATCCTGAACCTGCTAAAATTGAGGTAAAACAACTTCTTTATGATATTTATGCTATATATGATGAAAAACTTCGTGGATCTAGATTATCCGTACAAAGCTCTATTTCTTCTTCTAGTAGTTCTTGTTCGTCATCTATTTTTTCATTCATTGCACAGAGAAAACACACATGCTTCAAGTTCATCTTTATCTTCTTCATCTTTAAGTAGTGAACTAGAATTTTATTTACGAAATGATCTTCAGTCTGCATATGATGAAAATCAAATAGAGAGTCTAGATGTATTATCTTGGTGGAAGAGTGTTAAAAATCAATATCCTGTTATGTCTGCAATTGCACGCGATATTTTAGCTGTGCCGATGTCCACAGTAGCATCGGAATCCGCTTTTAGTGCAGGTCGGCGTGTTCTTGACGAAAAGAGAAGTAGGATGACTGGCGAAACGGTTGAGATGCTTCTCTGCTTCAAAGATTGGTTGGATGCTGAGGCGAGACTTCAAGATAAAGGTGGACATAATACAACATCCTCTGATGATGATGATACAAACACTACTGAATAGTGAATACTGAATCACTGATGATTAGTAAGATTTCTTAATTTTTTATAATTATACATTTTTATTTTTTTAATTGTTAAAGTGACTCATCTCTATTTTTTCTCCTTTCTTATTGTATTCTGGAGGTCAGACCAAGGTCCAAACCTCCCTTCATGTGCCATTTTGATTTAAATTAATAAACTAGTAGGGGTCTATGCCAAACCCCCCACCATTAAGGTGGCTTTATATTAATAAATCCTTAGTTTTCAATATTTATTAATTTATTAAAAAAATTTATTTTCATTTATTTTAAGGGGGACGGGCCGTGTCTGGCCCGGCCCACGCCCAGTTCAGGCCCTTATGGGCCGTGCCGGGCTGGCCCGCGGGCCGTTCCGGGCTAGCTCGCGGGCCGTGCCGGGCCCAGACCCTTATGGGCCGTGCCGGGCTGGCTCGCGGGCCGTGCCGTGCTTGGCCCACGAGTCGTGCCAGCCCAGGCCCTTATGGGCCGTGCCGGTCTCGGCCCGCGGGCCAGGAATTGGTAACCCAGCCCGGCCCCCTTTTATGGGCCGTGCTAGGCACGGCCCGTTACTGTAGCCGCTTCGTGCCGGGCCATGCCGGGCCATGCCGGGCCATGGGCGGCCCGGCCCAGTGCCTATCTCTAGCACTGCCAATCCACGTTCATCGTATCCGTGCTCTCCCTTGGCCAAGCTGCACCAGGTGACTCAAAAAACTGCTGAGTAGTGATTGTAAACCTCTACAAATCTATCATGATATATGTAAAGTATATGTAGATTATTTGCAAAAACACGGACTTTGGGATGCTTTTGAAAGATATCAAGAAAGATAAATAGCATGGAATGAGTACATCAAAGAATCCTTAAGATTTGCACCGTCAAGAGTATAATGTGATGAAGAATCAACGGGAACGTACAACAAAGCAAAGATTAAAGGAGGAGGCTGTGATTCCATTCCCTTTTTTTTGAGAGAGAGGGAACAGGGGTGGAAGCAGGGGGTGCTTGGGGTGGAATCCAGCGGCTTTTCCATCTGAAATCTAGGTCGACAGCTATAGTGTACGGCCGGAACAGTAAAGAGAGAAAAGATTGGTGGGTAGTGATTCTGATTAGCTCATCTTCGGCAAGGATTTCTAGCCTCCAACGGAGTCGGGCTCCTCCGATTCGAACAAGGGAAACCCTGCTTCATTTTTTTTCGGGATTTGTGCCATCTCAGGCCGGTCAATAGTCAACAGTCAAAGTCGTAGGGGACGGGCCTCGCAACGAGTTGTTTTAGGACTACGAAACCCACTCACTCCAGGATTGGGCTTCGGAGTCTATAAATTACGTGCAAAAAGCTCGACGCTCCCGTTTCTCATAGCTTGGGAGCAAATTTTCCTGACCATCCCACGTCTCGCTGATCAAGAAGAAAACCAAGAAGAAAACATTCAACAAGCTCGGAGAGAAGATAAAGAAGAATCGGCTGGTTGCTCCCCATGCTTGTTTTTTTCATTAGTTTTCAAAGAGATTTCGCATTCACCTTACAAGAAAAGGGACTACAAATTGATGGAAACGGCTGCAGAAGAAAAGAACAATCAGTTGATGATGGGCTCTTTTGAGATACCGGCGAAGAAGATAAAGCTGAAGCCCGGCAATATTATGGTGAAGAAGGAGAATCAAAAGAAGAAGAAGAAGAAGATAAAGGTCCCAAGCAACAGTTAAATCAAAAACAAGAATTGTTTCGACAAAAACCTCGTCATACAGGGTGAGCAACATGAACAAATCTTGGAGGTCTTAAAAGAGCTAGGCATCACCGATCCTTTATTTGTACTGAGCAAGAAGATCACCAGCAGCGACACCATGAAGCAACAGAACCATCTACTGCTGCCTCGTGACACCTCGAAGAGCTCACGCCTTTTCGAGTTGATCACCGATGAGGAAAAGGCTCAGATGAAGGAGAAACAGGGGCTAAACGTAAAGGTTTTGGATCAACTGAAGAGAGTATTTTATGACTCTCAAGTATCTCAGTAGCAATAAGCCCCCCCGCATCATTGGCCCAGACTGGAGGAGGTATGTGAACAACAATGCACTAGAGGAGGGTCAGATTCTTAACTTGTGGGGCTTTCGAGTGGAGAAGGGAACAGAGAAGCAGAAAGATGGTGGGGTCCTTCAGCTAGCCATGCTCAATTACGAGATCACCGAGAAGGTGATTGAAGTGGGAGATCATGTTGAAGAAACGAAGGACTTCCCACCTGATGTAATAGAGGGCGCCTTGCATTGATGAGCTTGAGTATGCCTGTCTGAGATACCTTTCATTCACTCATATATCCATTCCTATCTGCAGACGAATAAGGACTTTTCTATTATTTTTATGTTTTAGTTTAAGTCGTGGTTTCCCATACTTTTAAACTTTATAGTGCATGTAACAAGATAAATTTTACTCATAAACTATGATTTTTTCTATTACTAATTTCTGTTTCTCCTTCTTTTTAGCTGCTGGTTCTGGGCATGAAGTTCATAAAATATAACATTATATATATGAATGAGTGCACTTTTTGTGTATATCGTAATGTCACCTTTATGTAAGCATATTGAAGAGAGCATTGTCCCAATGAAACTTTTCTCTTAGTAATACAACATGGCACTCTTTAGAATGTAAATTTTCTTGCATGTATGCTATTTAAAAATTTTTATTTTATATTTACTATCTAAAAAATGAATAGGAATATACATATATACATATATCCATTATACATATGTACATATATATATATATATATATATATATATATATAAAGAGAGAGAGTGATTCAAGAACATCACCAAACTTGATGTGGACAATTTTGGCTATTATGAATACTATTAGATAGAATCCAGAAGCGAGACCTGCAACATCGGAAAGTTAAGTCACAAGTCAAATTTTTCGAGGCCATAACTTAGTCATACAACATCTGATTGAATTTTTTTTTTTTAAATTGTGTAATATTTTAAGAGCTACGATATAGTATCGGCCTCTAAAAGAGGTTGCATCCCTCGTGATATCATTCAAATTCCATCATTTGGGTTTTGAAATAGGCTGGTCAAACCGAAAGCTTTCTTTTCGGAAAAGTATTTGTTCAAACATATCTTTTAATCTGAGAAGAATTAGGCGGAGCAACATGAGGCAAAATGGATGGAAAAGTCAAGATCTACTTTCTATAGAATTTTAGCTTTTTCAAACTTGTTTTTACTAATCATGTCTATTTTATGAAAGTAAGTCCTATTATAACTAGGGGATGAATCCGACACAAATTGTAAAAAGAATAATAGAGAATTTAACCTGGCATTCCTAGCAGCTTAACTTCTGACTTTTGCTGCTCATAGTAATGCTATCATTGACAGTAGTAATAAAGAATTATGGTATCATGCACCACGCTTATGACAATACGATTATGTTCTAATTATGGGCACAGATTTGCATGCTTAGACACAGAGTCCAATGGATGGACACTAATATAGCATGTTTTCTTAAGAGAAAAACTTTCTTATATTTTTTTTATATATGTTCAAGGTTGTTTCATGAAAGAAGACATAGTTTTGCATAATAAATAAAAATCTAGCTTCATAAATTATTAGGAATATCCATCCAAATAGTTGTTCATCTTGTTCGCTTCATAATCTACAAATTAACATTAGAAAATCATGTTTTAGGCATTATAAAATAACTGTAAAATACTTTAAAAATTTATTTAAAAATAATTCGTCTAGCTTTTTGAGATGCAAAATTACTAATCAAATTTTTGTACTCAAGATTTATTAAAATACTATTTTCAATCGATAATATAGCTAATCTACTTAATCTTTCTTGCGACATAGTTGACCGTAAATAAGATTTTATCAACTTTAATTTTGAAAAACTTCTCTCAGCAGAAGCAACTGTTACAGGTATTGTTAACAATATCCTGTAAGCAATGCATGCATTTGAAAAAAAAATCTATTTTTTTATAAAACTTAAAGTATCAATAGGGGTACTAGTTTCTGTTTGTAAAACTTCTTTTAAAACTTTTAACTCTGAAAATAGATCAAGACCATCAATATCAGAATTTTCACCATGCTTTAAAAGTTTTCAAGATTAAGACAATACTTTTTCAAATCCTCTTCATTCAAAAATTTAAACTTTCTAAAATTAAACAAAAAACTAAAAAAATATCTTCATATATGGTGAATTGTTCAAACCTATTTTGAATTAAAGAAATAGCTTGATCTACTATATATAAAAAGGAAACAATTCTAAAAGATTCTTCGGTTGATCTTTCTATCTCATCATTACTATTTTCATCAAATTGTTTTTTCCTACGGATCACACGTTTTTCACGAAATGTAGATTCTATGTTCATTTCAATTGCAGTTTCTTTAGATGAAACCAAAGTAGTCATGAATTCATTTTTTCTATAATTTTTCAAATAAGAAAAAAGATCTTTTAATTGATTTATAGCAACATCAGTATGCATGTCTTCAGATTGTAAGTTTTTACTAACTAAGTTAACAACAAACAATATATCATACCAAATATTCATGCCCAATAAGAATTCAAAATTCTTGATCGCATATGTAGCTAAGCATATAGCTTCACTCTTTGTTTTAGGATCTTCACTAGTTTCTGCTAATTGAACTAAGGCATCTCTTATTTTAGGAGCTTGGTTTTTAATTGCTTTGACACTTTCAATACTACTTTTCCAACGCGTCTGTGAAAAGGGTTTAAGAGTCAATGTGGATACATTATTTTGTAAAATTTTTCATCATTTTGTAGAAGAAGAAAATAAGGTATAAATTCGTTGTATCACTCCAAAAAAAGATATAGCCTTAGGACATGAGTTAGCGGTATCACATAATACTAAATTTAAGTTATGACATCCACATAGTGTGTAAAACGCTCTAGAATTTATATCGATTAATCTCCTTTGTACACCTTGATGTTTTTCTTTTATATTAGACCCGTTGGCATACCCTTGTCCTCTTATAGCATTAACCTCAAGTTTATGTTTTTCTAGTATATTTAAAAGTTCACTAAAAAGACCTTTTTCTAGAGGTATCATCCACTTCTAAAAATTCTAAAAAATATTTTTCTACTTTTACTAAACTTGTTGTAGTATCTATACATCTTAAAACTAGAGTCATTTGTTCTTGATGGCTTGCATCAAGAGTGCAATCAAGTATTACAGAAAAAAAATTACTTTTTAATTTTTTTAATTATTATAGTTTTAATTTCAGATGCTAACATTTGAATCAATTCATTTTGAATCTTATGACCTAAATAATGATTGCGTATTTCATTTTGTTGAATGCGTCGAACATGTTCTTGCAGTATTGGACCAAATTCTGCAATCGTTTCAATAAAACTTAGAAAATTTCCATTATTGCTTTGGTAGATCTTTTCATTCTTTCCTTGAAATGCTAAATTATTTTTTGTAAGATTTTTCACAACAGCAATAATTCTCAATAGTACTTTTTTCCAATGATCCTTCTTTTGGTTTATTTGTTCTTGGAGACTTTTGTCAATTGTCTTGTTTTCCAACAATCTCACTTCTAAATCAATCCACTTATTCATACTAGTAATATATTCATTAGTTGTTTCATAATTTTAAAGCTTAATACCTATATTTTTTCAGTCTCTAGTTTCTTCATTGACTAAATGAGTCGTGCTATACGTTGAATCAAATAATCTACAACAAAAATAATATATTCTATCCAAATCCTTCGAATACACTAACCATCTTCTATCATATTTTTCACCATTAGATAACTTACGAGCGTAATGCATAGTAGAGAAGTGTTTATTATTTTCATCCCTAGGAAAGTGAAGATCATAGTCTCTAATTGGACCTCTTTCCACTAATAGATCTCTCAACTTTGTATCAATATTTTTTCATCAACAGGGATCATATATATTTGTAGGATTAGAACTAGTTTTATTAAACTCTATACTATTCTTGTTTATCCTATCTCCATCTAATTTCTCATTGTGTTCTTCATTAGAGATTGTTTCAGTAGATGTTTGAATACTATTATGAATCTGGTTGTCAATCTTATTTTGTTTCGTTCTTTTTATATCATCTTCAAACTCTATTTTGCTCTGAGTTGAACTTGATGTAGTATTTTGTTTATTTGTGACAATAAATCTATTTAAAGCACCTTTTTGAGATTGAATGAGTTTTTTGATTTTTTTTTCTTTCTGAGTTTTTCATATCCACATTTTTTCTATTAGACATTTGAATTTAAGAATAATATTATCAAACAAAACAATTAGGACAATCACTATAAATAAATTAAAATATAAGAGAGTTAAAAATGATAAAATCCAAAATGTCAACAGAAGCGGTGTCGGACAGCCCGGATTCGACGACGAACTCAAGTTTCGACATGCGGTGACGAACTCAACGACGAGAAGTGGTGCCGAAGCTACTGTCAATTTTAATGGAGACTCTAAACATGAAAAGCTATTGTCAATTTTAAAGCAATAGACAATCAAAAATGCATAAAAGAGAAAAAGATGAATAATCGAAAAGTAATTTTTTTTTCTTTTTTCCCCCTCTTGAAAGGATCTTTCTTTTAATAGTGAGAGTTCTCAGATGACACAGTGACACTACTCAGGGGCGGCCCAAGGGTGTTATTTGTCTCTAAAAAGGCCGAGGTATATCAACGGAAATGTCTTGAAACAACTAATTCAGCTTTTGTATAGGAATTGACCTTAAATGCTTTATTTTATAGGCTACTAAAGAGCTCCAAGGGTGTGTAGGAAAACTGAAGGAGATGTATGGTTTTGGGATCAGATCATTGGATGATTTAGCAGGTGAACTAGATGAAAATTCTCAATCAACTTTTGGAAAACTGCATTCACAAGTCACTGCATCATATATTCTGTTCTTTCAAATAGGTGCTCCAGGAAATTTCACTGACAGGGAAAGAAGGGAAATCTGTTAAAACTTTTAATAGTGAAAGGTTTTTGGTAGGATTTACTTTGGCTTCCGATGGTTAATCTTTCATAAACTATATCCCTTGAATATTTGATGCCTCACTCAGTCACTTGTTATAAATCATCTAACATATTTTGGATTTCTTTTACCTTCCATCTTGGCTGGCACAAAACAATCTCAATTCATCTTTATATTATTCAATCACCTGCATACACAGATATACTGATACGCAGGTGACAGGTATGACCTTCAAAATTTTGGTTGCTATTGAATCATTGATAATTACTTTAAAGGAACTTGGTTGCTAAGCTCTCTCGTCTTATACAAAATCTCAATGAAAAACTAGAGGTATATCTATTTCTTAAATATGTTAAAAGTAGGTACGGTGTGAGCCCAAAACTTCTAGTTGCTAAGCAGAATTGTGTCATTACTAGGACAAGCCTGCACTCAAAGAAAAATGATGTGATTTAATAAGGTTAGAATAAATAAATCAAAATCTTTTGGATGATCGGATTCCTGCAATATGATTATGAGTATATACGATAACAAAATAAATAAGTAATAACTATCCAATAACCCATTACCCAAGTAACCCAACAAACAGAACACCCTAAAGGTTAAAGGGCCTAAATCCGTTCTCGGAAGGCGGAAGCTCACCTCCGGGCTCCGGCGATGGCGGCGACGGAGGGCTGGGCCGAGAAGGAGAAGAGACAGGCGAAGGATGGAACTCGGAAGAACCGAGCCGAGGACGGCGAACGGGCGAAGGACGGAACTCGGAACTCGGAAGAACCGAAGATTGAATCAACTAGGGCTAGGGATTAGGGAAGGAAGAACTGAAGATTGAAGAAGAGTTTAGAAGGAGAACTGGAGAAGGACTCTCTCTGGTTATCTACTTATCTGGGATTCAGCCAAGACTGCCATTCTGGTGACTACGGCCGGCGGATGGAGAAGACGGGCCATGGAGGATCGTAGGGGCATAGGGCCCTCCATAGCCCCGTTGTCCATTGCCCGTTGGGCGTTGCCGCATTGGCCATGCTGCCATGCCTGGAGGCTGGAGGCTAGATCGTACTTCATAGGCAGGCAGGCAGTTAAGGCTTGTAGGCTTCGGGCTTCCTTCCGTGACTCTTCCAACTTCTTCTTCGACGGCGAATGGCGATCCTAATTCCCAAAATGGTGATGCCCTGGAGGCTGAAAAATGGAGGGCCGGAGGCCTTCCTTTGGGCCGAGGCCTTAGGCTTGGGCCGCCCCTGGCTCTAAGTCAAACAATCTACAAATACATCCATCATTACCTCTTCCCATCACACTCCATCAGTATTTTACACTAGTGACTTCCTGCTCGACGTCCAAAATCACTTCTTTATGCGGTCTCTCACTCAACATTGCTAAGACTAGAATAAAAGCAATAACCTTCCACGGACTATACAAATCCAACCACAAACCACATTCTCTTATCATCTGTTCTCCAAATTGCTGCATTCTCTTTATTATCCAACCTTATGTATCCATCATAAAAACCCTGCACCTTGTGTTCTGAACAAAAAAAAGGAAGAACGTAAACCCTTATAATACCTTTGACATCCTTGTCTATGCTCTCCACTTATCAATAAAAAGGTTCTAACTTCAAGTCCCAGATAAAATTGCGTCAGAATTCTTTAGAATACGCATTACCGGTTACAGGACAAAATAAAATGGAATCATATATGAGTCATATGTAAACTTTTCTCCTCATGATTAAAAAAAAGAAAGAATGAAACAAAGGGCAAATTTTTTCCAAAAAAAAATCGGACAAGTCACTCGCTTATTCATACACATGTTTAATAACTAGATGAATTACCTCAGTTGCATCAGTTTTGATTTCCTCAGATCCCACAAACAAAATTTTCACCAAGATTCGTCGACGGCGCCGTATATGAAGGGATATATATAAGATACAAAATAGATGGAGTGCAAATAAAAAAAAAAGGGAAGCGATTGTTTGATGTTAAAGTCGAGAAGAGTACCCGCTTGGTTCGAGCTTTCTCTTCTTCGGCGCGGATGTCATCTTTCCAGGCGGTGAAACCCTCGACGGTCTACCCTCCAGGAAGGAATCGAAGGATCGGAATGTTTATGGCCCATTCGACGTGAACTAGAATTAATTAGGCTGTGGGCCAACGTGGGCCGTCATACGTAACGTGGGCCCATTCGTACACTGTTTATTGTTAATTGTTGGCTCTGCTCCATGATCACCTCTCCAGGGCTGGTTTGAACTTCGAATGGGCTATGAATGGCCAGGCCAGGAAGCCAATTGGTAAGCTTGGGGCACAGGCCCAATTGTGAGCTTGGGAACAAAAATAAACTGGCTCTGATCCTGCTCGTTCCAAGGTGATGAGAAAACAAATCTTGATCTCAGTTCAGGACTAATTTGCTCAAACCGGGCTGGGATGGCCCTGTACCATCCTTTCAGCCGACCATCAAGACGTCCAAATTTAGCTTGGATGTTCTCATGCCTAGATGACATGAACGCAATGCATCCATGGAGCTGGATAATTAAGACTAGGCTGGACGAGTCGGCTCTGTCAGAGTTGGGCTTGTTTGTCTTCCCTCATGAAAACCCAACCCTTGAACATATTTTCGTATATCAATTTGAGTTTGCATCCTATCAATCAGTCTTTTTGGTAGAGATAAATGGCCTGTTCGTGGTAGCAAATGCTGCCGTAGTTGTCTGTATATCCTTACAGATGTTTGGCAGCATCTCGAATCAACAGAGCAACAAAGTAGAGAGCAATCCCCACTTTGATTGACTAATGCCTTTCAATCCTGGGGCAATACTCTCCTGATTACTCCCTTAGAAGACAACCAATAAGACTGATCAATCATACCCACAATTGAATCGAGGGATAATTCCCTGAAAAAAATGCTCATCACCTTTGACAAAGAGACAGGCTCATATCGTAATTAACTAATCAAACATTTAATTTCTTTCATTTTCTTGTTTCATCAGTTTGCCCACATCCTTCCGTTTGTTCAAAACAAAGATGAGCTTTGTCTACTGAGGAAAATAAAAAAAATACAGCAACATGAGAGGGGATTTAATCTGCTTGAAGGCCAATGGTAAATATTTATTCACCACCATAATAGAAGAATCCACAATGAGACAGCTTCACTCGCACCACAAATACACATAGAAAATCACCAGTAGATAAGATGAAAACATTTTAAGAAAGTGAAAATAAAAAAAGAAGCAGCTCAAACGGCAAGAAGGCACCAAATTCATATCCTGATCTCTTTACACATGCATTCTTATGTTACACAGGCAGCAGGGTGAGGGTTCTCCATTAAGTCTTGAAACCCAAGCCTGACCACCTCCTTGTGCCCTCCTTCTTAGCCTTCTGCGAATTAGTATCCATAAGATTTTCTAGAGACGTCAGCTTCCTGTTTCTGACTCGGCCTGCTTCTTTTAAGAGCTCAGCGAGCCTTTTCCTCTCATCTTCAACATCAGGGTTTGCTGTTCCAAGCTTCTCCTCCCTCACCTTAAGTACATATTCCAGGATTTCAATTGCATTTTCCACCCTGTTGTAAAACAAGTGCAAAGGAGTAAATGACATATAATCTTTGATCCCGAGTTATTGGCATACCATAGTTTGTGCTAAACAGCCAATAGGGTTAGAGGTGGCATCTGGATCATAAATAGACTTGACAATACCAAGCTTGCAACATTATGGAAATGTGATTGGTGAACCAGAAAATGTTTATCACGATAAACCATAAGGATGATGCCCTAGTCATTACTCTAGGAATGCAAGTTCTCATAATTAAGATGCCGCTAAGGGTTAAAAAGTAGACCTATCAAAAGTTCTCTGCATCAGAATCAAGAATAAATTGTAGTTATTAAGCATAAAGATGCACTACATACAAGATCAACAGACTAATGACAACAAATGAATATAAGGCTATGAATGTGTGCTAAGTTACGGTTACGACTTTAAAATGAGAAATCTGTTTAAAGCAGCTTGTTTTCAGCTCCCAATTCTGCTAGAATTTAACTCGCACAATTAGTAAAGAATTAGAGCTAGATATGAGAAAGATATTTCAACCATCAGACCAAGATATGAGCATGAAAATTAGCTGAAACTACATGCATATGGAATCCCCGAGGGACCCCGAGGGACCTCTGGCTCTCACCAGATTTCTTAGAAATTCATGGACATCTGTAGTTCAGTTAAAAACTAAATAAGCAGAGCCTGAGCTACACTGGCTTATGCCAGATTGGTTAGTTTACCCCCTGGTTGTGTTGATCAATCTGTTAGATGAACTCAGACCAATGTTGTCAAGATAAGGATAACAATAGATGAAATTCTGCATCCAAGGCAAATGGAGTTTATCTCGTCAGCGGTCAAATCACTTATCTGGCCCTGATAGGAACAATATTATATGGTCAAATATGAGATAATAAGAATAGCACTATCTCCAACTGATGGAACCAAAGAACCAAGTCAAACTGAACTATTTGTGGCAGCAGACACTTCAAACAGAATCATCTTGCCGCCATCACCTCTCTCCAGTTCTGCCATCATTTTCTTTAGTAAGCATACAAGTTTAAAAACCGCCTCCTCAAATCTAGAATTTTTTTTACATCAGTTTCCCGTTGACCAAAAAGACATAAGCTTGATTACTGACATATTAGACTGAAGTTCCGGAAAATCCTTTACCACACAAACTGAGTTCAATCAGCCAAATACTATTTTCAAAAATATATTTGCATCCAGAGCTAACTTGTCGTATTTGGATACTCTGCTGACCAAATGTTTTTCCTCTGCTTCACAAAAAGAACATGGTCGCAGGGTCTTAAGTAGAATAATAACATGGAAAGCTGCTCCGAGGAGAAACCTGAAAAAAGACAACATCAACTAGATGATAGATCTATAGATTTCTGATGACTGACGTAGGTGGACAAGTTGTGGCAAGTCAATGAGCTCCTCTTTCCATACAGGAGCGATATTGGAATTGGTGTCCCTATTTTTCCTTTTAACTAGCAAGATATCCCTCAGACTTCATTTCATCAAAGAGTACTCAAAAAGAATCGCATTGAACATAAGGGTGTTGGCCAGCAGATGCTGCTTGGGTTTCCTCAAGATGATCACATACCCCTATTGAGCTGGAGATGAAAATGTTGGGCCACCTGAATTGGTTAGTAATATGGTAGCTGCATTAGAGAGGGGGCAGTTCTGACCTAGGAGAAGAAAGAACTCCGAGCAATCATACAAGTTTTTGGAGCCTGTGGCATTAAAATATTTGAAGGAATTTTAAGATAAAAATGCTAAACAGTCATGGAAGATTGTATTAGAGGTTCACAATATTGTAAATGTTGGACATTCATGCATATCAACATCTCACATTTCAAGGAGATGTTCAAAATCTATGTTGGACATTCAGGCATATCAGCGTATAACATTTCAAGGAGATGTTCAAAACCTTGTTCTGATGACTTCTCAAACAAATGATTTTTTCATAGGATAAATTTTTATGCCCCAAGTCAAATTAAGTCACAAACTTGCCAACTGTTTAAACATATGACTACCATTCCTTGCTCATGAAAATATAACAGGCCATGCAAATAATAACTCCATTTCAAGCCCTCCATGCACACGTGGACGCATAAAAAAGAAAGAAGAAAAAAGTTAACTCCGACCTCCCCAAATTGCTTTTCTAGGATTACAAAGTGACTTTTGAACCTTAGGAGACCCTACTCAAATAAACTATGAACCCCTCCTAAGAAGAAACCCAAATGGGCATGCAAGCTGTCCATATAAAAAACAATTAGAGAGAACATTGACTACTTCACGAAATCAGTTTGCCTTGACCTCCTAACCTCTTACTTGCAATATAACCACCATTTACAGCAATTATAAATACAAACTAGGATTTTAAATACCATGGAATGGGGCCATCCAGTTTTTCTATGGAATGGGAGACCCGTGTACCGACAGTTAGGTGATCGATGTCCCGTATTGTAGTCTTCCCCACTTGTCCCATCCTGACATTTGGGACAGTGGGACACCTCGCCATACCACCGGTATTGAAAAAAATGGTATCGACTTTGTAGAATCGGGTTCTTATATATCTAGCCAAAACCAACCTTCATAACAACATGCAAGAATCAAGTTATTAGTGCTTCCCTTTGAGCCAACAAATGCTTAGCCCTGTTGCTTTATAGTCAGCCGATCTCCATGTTGATTCCAACTTATTAATGGCAGTAGACTAAAATAAAACCAAAGTCTTTTCTATTAAAAATTTAAATTGTTTTGAAGTTCATTATTAGCAGTAAATTTTTTTTTTTTGAGAAAAACTGTTGCAATAGAATCTAAGATGAGCATGGGAGGAGTTAAGATACATGATAGCCTCTTTGAAAAAGCGAAAACTTTATAGAGTTTGTGGATGGGGTTATCTGAGATATGATGCTGAAACACAAGGGGAAGCAGTAGGTGTTAGTAACTAGTGCTGACTAGTTTGGGTTGTAGACTTGTAAGCAAACACCTTTAAGATACGAGATAAGGACGGAACAGTTCACTAGTTCTCTATAATGTTAATTATATGGGTCCAAAGCACGTCACTTTCTATAAGGACATAGGAAGAATTAAGTAGTTGGTTCTTGGTAGAAGGCACGACTATATCAGTATTTGCAAGTTAGAATTGATCTAAGTAGAAATTTAATGTGACCGAAAATTTGATTGTATAGCCCTTTCAAAGTACCCTGCTGGGGGAACTTACATGTAACGGAAATAAGGGTCAATACCTGAACAAAACTTGCCATTGTTTGTTCCATATATGAAAACCCCATAGGCCAAAACCATTTGTTAAATGAGCTAAATGACCTCTTATGAGTAAATCTGAAGTACCATCAGCAAAGAGGTGCAGGAGGCAAGAAAATTGCAGCATAACAGACACTTTAACTTGCAAGCTACAAATGGGTGCCTGAGTACTGATTAAAAAGTATAAATATAGTTTCAAGATGAAGAGCGAAGAAATATAAGAACTCAGTAAGTGCAGATGTTGTGCTTACCTTCCCATGGCATCATATGTCGCAGCAAGATTACTATATACCCCAAGAGTATCTGGATGGGTCGACCCATATTCCTGCTCCAAAATTGCCCTTGCTTCCACGAAGAGCTCGGCTGCCTCATCAATCTTAAAAAGTTGCACACATGCCAGCCCCATCTGATTCAGCACAACCCCAAAGAAGGCCGACTTTTTCTCACCAGTGGCTCTCAGCTTGGCCACAGCGCTCTCAAAAGAGCTCCTAGACTCTCCATACCTCCCAACCATGTAGTACATCACCCCCATCTGGGCTTCAATACCTGCAACCGTGCTCCACTGCCCTGGTGAATCCTCCAGCAGCTTCAATGCCTTCTGCAACAGCTTCAATGCCTCTTCAGGCTCGTTCATTGCTTCATAAATAGCTGAAATTTCCATCAGACCCCCAGCAATATCCTCAGGACTCGTGCCTGGAACAGGCTTGGCATAGATCCTGAGGGCATTCTCACAGTAGGACTTCGACTCCCGAAACTTGCCCGTCTTGTAGTAGAGGTCGGCAAGGCGGACAAAGACCGAAGCAACAGACGTGTGGTTGTCGCCCTTGGTGGACTTGAACACTGTTAGGGCCTTCTGGTAAGAGAAGACGGCCTCGTCGAAGCGGCCAAGGGAGAGGTAAGTGTTGCCGATGCCGACATCAATGGAGGCGACCTCGGCCTCCTGACCATTGGCGATCATGGCCATCGAGGCAAGGACAAGGTGCTCGAGAGCGGCATCAAAGTCACCCTTGGCCTCGTAGATGAGGGCCATAAGCCGGCGGTCGGCCGCCTCCTCCAGGGAGGCGGGAGGGCTGTGCTCGCGGTGGATGTCGAGGGTCTTGCGGCAGAGCTTCTCCGCCTCGTCAAACTGCATTGCCTGAACATGGGCTTCTGCCAAGTAACTGTCAAATTTTTAAAGTTCAGTTACCGATTAGATTAGCCGGGTGGAGTAAGGCAAAAACTGGGATAGCATTGGGAGCCACTCCTACCGAGAATACTAAAAAAATAAACCTTCTTCTGCTCGCGTTCCCCGCAAAAAAAAAAAAGGGGATTTGGGGTCGCCGGCGGGGGGGGGGGGGGGGGGGGGGGAGCTATGGACTAGGGCGCCGGAGGTGACGGCGACGGACGGAGGTCTTGGGAGGAGAAGAGGACAAGAGAAAGTGCGGGTCTCCGAAAGGAAAAAGGCGTGGCAGCGGGGCTCATGTGAAAGCCAAAGCATCGTGCTTGAGCCAAAAAAAGCCTAAGCATCGTTGCTTTAAGATAGCTACAAAAGTTTTATTCCTAACAACCCTGATGCACGGTAAGCGTTAATCCCCCATTGCGCGGTCTTGCTAACGTGCGCCTCGCCTCGAGGGCCATCACGGCAATCAGGACCGTCCACACCGGAGGACAGTAGTTAAATTGTCATTAAAAAAGGATACGCAATACACGGAAAGAAAGGTGTACAACGGCGGCGATCTTACCGGCAAGTCTCGGCAACCCTAGGATCCGACTCCCCAAGCGCTTCCATCTGGATCTGGAGCCCCTTTGTGTAGCACTCGATGGACTGATCTAGCCTTCCAAGCATCGAGTGCGTGTCACCGAGCTGCATGTACCCGGAGAACGCCGCCAGCGCGTGCTCCGGCCCCGCACCGGCCTCCGGCACGGCCGCCACCGCCTGCTCCAGCACCGGCACCGCCTCCTCGTACCGCCCCAGGCTGCAGTAGATCGCCGCCGTCACGTGCAGGCTCATGGCTAGCTCCAGCGCCGCCCCCTCCCCCAGCCTCTCGAACGCCCGCGACGCCCGCACCGCGTACTCCAGCGCCTTCCCGGGGCCCTCCCCGGACGCGATCGTATCCCGCGCCAGCTTCAGCAGGAACGGCCCCAGATCCGGGTTGTCCAGCGCCGCCTCGTCCGCCGCCGCCACCGTTGGTGGCCGCTGCTTCTCCGCCGACGACGATCCCGGGGTCCGCTTCTTCCGGTCCGGGGAGGGCCTCGCGCGGGAGGACGAGGAGGGCGACGGGGTGGAAGCCTTCTTCGGGATCGGGGATCTGATCTCGCTGGGGCGCCGGATCTGGGTGTCGCCGTCGTCGGGGACGGCTATCCGGAGAGGCGGAGCGTCGGGTGGGGCGACGAGGCCCGGCATGGAGGCGTTGGAGGCGGAAATCGAGGGTGTCTTCCTAGAAGAATTAGGAAAATTGGAAGAGAGATCGGGGGCTTTCCGACGAGAAATCGAAGTAGGGATGGCGTCAGAGATATAAGCGAGATGGAGAGTAAACGGGTGGAATTATTTGTAAGAGATTACCACTCGCCACCATTCCTAAAGCTTGCGTGCAGGATACTTCTACCCAGTAAGAAACAAATTCAATTTTTAAATAATTAATTAGTGGATTTGTGAAGCCTGGGTTATTGTATTCTGAGTTCTAAACCCTTTTTCATCGCTTTCCTTTTCTGCCCGTTAAATAAATAAAAAAATAATAATAAAATGGTCCTCAATGCTTATTTACTTACCATGATGCCCCTACTTCCTTGCTAAAACTACTAGGAAGCCACTAGCTTTTGTTGGCTTAGACGCTGCCTGATGGGAACCGGACGCATCGAAGAGGCTACCGGACGTGTTATTATATCCGTGTTATTTCTTTGCCACGCTGTCATACAACTGGTTCTGGATATCAGGACAAAATTATTCTTTAGCTTTTCGGTTTCCACTTCATTTTTACTTTTTAGCGACCAAAGTGATCCTATGTTCTTTCTCTGCCTGTTTCTAAAATAATTAAAATGGAGGAGGACATACTTGTCCTTAGAAAAGGATTGTGCTTTATCAAGAGCTTTACTTTTTTAAATGTACACCACTTGTCTCGATAAAACTATAAACACCGCAGAGAAAAATACATAGGGCTCGTTTGGTTTGCGGAAAGTATTTTTTCTCTTAGGAATATGATTTCTGAAAATCAGATTTCTAGAAAGAGGATACCTAGGAAAGTACTTTTGGCATGTTTGGTTAACCATGGAAAAGTGACAAATTTCTAAAGTGCTTATATTTGGTTGACCATCCACTTTCCTAAGAAAGTTATGTATAATTCCTATTATGCCCTTAATAAAAATTAGGTCTTTAATACCTCTTTAATGCTTCTTTAATGCTGAAGGGTCTTTTTGGAAAAAAATAAAAAAGGAGTGATTTCCACCTCATGGAAAAGTAACTTTCCCATGTTTCTCATGGAAAAGACTTTCTCATGAAATGTGGGAATCATATTCCCATCGGAATACAACTTTTTCATCTCTCTCCTTTGAAAACTCCAACTAAATAAGAGGCATTTCATTACTTTTCCGTTGACCATATTTTTCCCCCTTCTTTTCCTACGAACCAAACGATCCCATAGATGAGGCAGCGTTCTTATAGACATCCGGGGTTTATCTATCAAACCGAACCTCACTCGATGTGCGACACGGCAAGATGCACGTGACATAGTGCCGTACCTTGAGGAACCGGTGTTAAAAAAAAATCAAAAATTCTCCACCGTCGGATCAGGATCCTACGGTGACCAAGGCTCTTCATCCTGGAAAATTCGAAGATGATGTGGTCGGATAGGCGATGGGAAAAGGCGGCCCCAGACGTCGCACGCGGTCCTTTTTGACTGATGGAAAAAGGAGGGAGGTAAAAAGTCAACAAGCGAGCTTCTGTTCACACCCGACGATGGTTACCGTCTAGAATTTGATCGCAGCCACTTACCGGGGATCAGATGGTAGATGATACTGGAGGATTAAAAAAAAAAAAAAGTAAAGTCGAGTGACTTGAAAGGAAAGGCGATTCTAAGAAGCAGACGGACCGGTGACTCGATCATGCGTTTGGGTTAGGGAGGGGTCTCTCTCAAGTAGGTATACAAGTAGCTAGCAAATTGAGCGAGCAATGTGTGACAATTGCCCAGAGGTTAATTGACGGTGCGAGCTTGACCTAACTCAGAAGGTTGGGACTTAGCTGGCACGAATATCCACTACCTCATGCTCCATGAGAGGATATTGGATCATATATAATAAGAATTTTGCATACATTGCTGTAAAGTAACAGAAATCCCATCATATTATCATTTTTTATAATCTTAGAAAGGTATGAGCATCTAAATATAATCCCCCCAAGGGAGTTGATATTGGATGAGGCTTCTTTTGAGATTCTTCTTTAAAGCACCGCCAATTTTAGACTCGTCTAAATAATATTTATGTAATATAGTAAGACTGCAAATAGATCGAATTGGCTCATGATCCGATTGAAACTAACCTGCTTAGATCCTATCCAGACATGATTTAAGAATCTAATGGGGGAAAAAGTGGATCACCCAACGCATAGGGTTAAAACATCCAAATCCGACAGTAAACCTAGTCTCGGCGAACGTGATCTCGGTAGGCATGGTTTCGGCAGGCATGGTCTCGGCGAGCATAATCTCGATCTCAGCTAAGCAAAGCTTGACTGATCTCGAGTCCAAAAAAGACCTAGTCGGAAGCTGAGACTGACCTCAACTCCACCGAAAGTTAAGCTGGTCTCTAAATCGGAGCATCTGCATAAAGAATGGGTCACCAAATCCTCCATATTCGGGATCAAATCCCACAGTCTCCACCACAACAGCTGTGAAATTTGAATCCTTGCAATCTCAACCGATTACCAGCTAGTCTAAAATTCCGTGCCATCTAAGGTAATTTATTTAACACCAGATTTGCGCAATCACATCCGATTGCGAATAACCGCCACACCTCCTCCTATAAAGAGGGAAGAACTCCGGAGAGAGGAACTTCTCCCCCTTGACAAAAAGATTTCTTCATTAAAATATCTACAAATTCTCTCTGATTTAAGCATCGGAGGGCCTTCACCAGATCCTCCAGCCTGGGCTTCTTGCATGTCTGCCGAAGACATCCATCGCCTGCGGCAGAAGCTCATCCTTCTGGTTCGCGATCACCCCCAGGTCCGATTTCCAGCAATAACAGAATCCATGTAGCCAAGTCGGATTTAGACCCATTCCACATTCTGGACTGGTTCTAGGTTTATTGGGTTTTGATCAAACCCGATTCGATTTAATCTAATTGTTATATAGATCTAATTTGAATCTTTTGACCTATTACCCGACTTAGCTCAACCCGATTATTTCCATGCTGTTTATTTCCCCTACATTTAGATTTTTGCTGACATGTTATAATTTATTTGCGTTGCTCCCTAGACTATGCCTATGGAGCTAGTGGATTTCCAGCATGGGGAATTCAACCCAACTCAATCCTAATTTTTGAAATTGAGGTCCTCTATGTGCAGTAACTGTACAACTTTGAGGAGCTTCTAGAACCACTAGGTTTGTGTGCATGGAAAAACTCATTAGTCTGCAGGAACTATGATACCACAAATTAGCTTTATGGGTCAGTTTACTATCTTAGCAAACAGTCGAAGAGAAGGTGATGCTATGGGACTAATCTATTATAAACTAGTTTATTTTCATCATAAGGGATTTGTCATTAGATTAATTTATTGCTCTCGTGATCTCATAGAGGTAACAGGCTTATTTACTCATTTCCAAGCAAAAGTGATGATGCTAGGCCCCTTTAATTTATGGTTCACCGATGTCCTTCTTCAGCATGGAGATGGATTTGGAAACTAATGATATTTGGTAATAGAAAATCACCATATAGAATTAAAAAATTGGCGGAGAGAGATGCTATAAAATCTAGTGGCAGCAATTTGGAAAATTGTTTTTTTTAACCAGTAAATTAACTTGCCCGGTAATACAATCTTTAGACATGTTCTTCCGGGACATGGAAATGTTACATGCGGCTACAAAGAAAACTGATTCTTCATTTTTCCATGCTAGTTAGAATGACCTAATTTTTTTTTAAGTCAGGTAAAAATAAATATTTTACAATTCATGTTTTATCAACTATAAAAAAAATTAGTTATTTAGACCCAAATCTGACCCAAATCTAAATTTTTCAAGTTGGGCTCAGATCATACATAGATCCGACCCAACCCGAATGATCTATTCGGTCAAATATTTTAGCTATGAATCCAATCCGATCTAATCTTCTATTGGATTGGTCCAGATCTAACATTAGAATTTAAATAAAAAATCAGATTGAGTCAGAATCACACTGGTCCGCCCTGACCCATTTGCACTATAGTTCTGTTAAATTCCTCAATGTTAGTGTCCGTGTTTGATTTTGTGCTGATGGTGCAAGTAAACTTGGGGAAGTACTGATTTGGAAATGTAGATTTTTACATAGCAACTCTGCCTAAGAATATATATATATATATATATATATAGAGAGAGAGAGAGAGAGAGAGAGAGAGAATTGATAGCATACTCTCTATTATGGTAGATTATCAATCTACCCATTTTTTATTGGACAAAAAATACCTTTACTTTTTTTTATTCTTAAGGGTATTTTATGTCTTTTTACAATCCCACATTAACTCACCTTCTCAACCCCACAATTAATACTCTCTCTCTCCTCGGTGTATATATATATATATATATATATATATATATATATATATATAGGGGATTGTCGGATTGATAACCTACTCTTTGTTAAGGTAGGTTATCAATCTACCCATTTTTTCTAAGACAAAAAATACCCTTATTTTTTATAACTCTTAAGGGTATTTTATGTCTTTTTACAATTCCATATTAACTCACCCTCTCAACCCCCCAATTAATACTCTCTCCCTCCCTTTCTTTCTCTCTGCGTTATATATATATATGTATGTAATGTATGTATATATATACATACATACATACATACATATATCTATCTATATATATCTACATATATCTATCTATATATATACATACATCTATATGTATGTATGTATGTATATATATATATATGTGTGTGTGTGTGTGTATGAGAGAGAGAGAGAGAGAGAGGGAGAGAGCATTAATTGGGAGGTTGAGAGGATGAGTTAATATGAGGTTGTAAAAAGACATAAAATATCCTTAAGAGTTATAAATAATAGGTATATTGATAACCTACCATAACAGAGACTCAGAGAGTAGTGTATATATATATATATATATATATATATATGAGAGATATATTAATTGGGAGGTTGAGAGGATGAGTTAATGTGGAATTGTAAAAAGACATAAAATACCCTTAAGAGTCATAAAAAGTAAGGATATTTTTTGTCCAATAAAAAATGGGCAGATTGCAAAAATTACTATTGTTTTAAAAACTGTGCACATATTAGCTATTCTCAAAATACATAATGTTGCTTCGAAAACCGTACATGACCCTTGGGTCTATAAAGGTCCGAAGTCTGAATTGGATCAGGGTAGGGTCCCAGTTTGGCGCGGGTCTCAGTGACAACCCTACTACCCAACCTACCCCATATCAAGCTCATTATAATAAATCGGCCACAAGAAATTGACTGATCAAGGTTACATATAAACTAGATTACTGTAAAAAAATTGCCACAAATATATTTGCACCTGATCCCATATCTACACCATAATTTCGAAATCGATCGAAATATGCTGGGTGAAGGAAGGCAAATGAAAAAAAGTAATGAGACGGATCAAGGTAGTGCCGATTCCTCCGCCATAATTATTCTTTTAAGGAAAAAATCAATCATAATATTTTCAATAATGAGGACTTACTAGCATACCAAAATATTTTAAGAAATGATATTTTTATATTACATCCACTCAGTAATCCAACATAAGAAAATAAATATCATCCCTTGATGGTAATTGTTTTACCTTCTTTCTCAAAAAAATAAATATGAGATCCACCATTTATCTCACATCTATTTTTCGTATTAAACATTATAATCTGACATAAAATCTATTTTCCTATATCAGAGAGGAACTTGTAAGAAAATGAGGCACTATCTCTGGAGTATTTAGAAAATCCAATAAAAACATATCAAAGGTTCAGATCATATTATTGAAAAGGAGAGAAAAAATATGATAACAATTACATGAAATATGATTTCAACTCTTCATGAAAAGGAGAAAACATATCAATAGCATAATGCCAAAGTCTACTGTCACTAACAATTACATGTTAACAGACAAGAAAACAACATGTATAAGAAGCATCATACCATCAATGTAGTTACCCAGTGGCTTACTAGCAGCATCACCAAATTAGCGGCAAAATTGCCTACATTCTTATAAGATAAATAGGCTTGTACCACAATAGAAGGGCTTGACGTTCTTGGTACATATATAAGTGATCTATGCTAATGTAGAGAAGAAAAATAAACTTAAGAAGATACTAGCTGCAGGTAGTCCAACTTGGTCCAGCAAGAAATGCAAATGAGGACTCCCAACTATCATGAACTTCCTAAAAGTAATGTTAGAGTTTTAATTAAAAAAAATTAAATTTTCTTATCCCATAAACTTTAGTTGTTTTAAATGCTTTAAAATATCTTTTTGTGACACCCTTCTTTCAGATGGGTTGTGACTTGAGAATGTTGGTTTCCAAAAAAAATACAGTGTTTCCGAAACATTATGTATCTTTAGAACCATCGCATCTCTTTGGTTTTTCGAATAGAGTCTATAAATAGACTCATCTGGAATTAATCAAAAAATAATCCAATCCAATATCTCTCTCACCGATACTTTGTCGAGAGTTTCTTCCACAAACAAAGAGTTCTTCTACTCTTCAATTTTCTGCTTTCTATCTTTTTTTTTTTGAAACATCTGAAGGAGTTGATCGGGTCAAGCCTCTCCAGCGATCGTGCTTGTTACAGAAGAATTGGGCCGAGCCAGGTTGTTATACCTTGGTGAGAAGATCGCCGCAAACTTGTACATAGGGGGCGAATCATATTCTTAAAGCAGTGTATATCACACGCCTCGATCCAGCCAAGCTCTTTTTAATCTTTTGATTTTTTTTTGATTGATTATTCGTTTATAATACCTTTATAAAATAAAGATATAGCATTTTTAGATAAAATATTTCTAATAGTCTAAGAACGTGATGTTGATTACACCAGAAATTGCTATTTGATCATTTCTCAAATTTAGTTTAATTGCATAAGGCTAAATTTGGTTTTAATTATATATTAGAAAGCTGTAAAAGTTTTTTTTTCTCTCTACAAAAATCAGTCCTTTTAGAAAGTTATATTGGTCTGAAAAATTATCCAAACAGATATTTTGCAACTTTAAAAACTATACAAAAATTTTCTGCAGTTTTAAAATATTTGCAGAATTTTTCTGCAACTTTAAAATCTGTGCAGAAATTTTTTGCAAATTAAAAATCCATGTAGAAAATTACTGTAGCTTTAAGATCCATGCAAATTTTCTACAACATTAAATTATGTGCACTCTATTTTTCTGTAATTTTTAATTTCTATGCAAAGTTTTCTGCATTTTTAAAATCTGTGCAAAAAACTTTTGCACTTTTAAAAGCTATGCAAAAATTACTATTGCTCTAAAAACTGTGCACATATTAGCTGTTCTCAAAATACATACTGTTGCTTCAAAAAACGTGCAAAAATTACACAGTTACATATTATAATTCTTAGTGTGACTATTTAATTTTATTGATATTATTGCTCTTTATTACATTCATCTCAAAACCTAAAATTTAACTCAAAACCTTACGAATCAAAATAGTACGAACAAAAAGATGAACCGGCATATCCAGATTCGTCATAAATTTATAAAGACAATTCAAAAAGAGTAATATTATTTTTTTGAAATTTGTCAAATATGAGAAAAACTTGGCAGATGAATTAACCAAGAGTTTGTCTAGAAGTGCAGTCCTAAAATCATCGAGAGGGATAGAGCTTAAACCCACTATTTGGTCACTGACAGTGGATACCCAACCTTTGTGATTGGAGATTCCATGAAGGAGGTTGAATATGGTAGAAATAAAACTGATTTAGTGATCGTGTCAGAGCATATTTTTCAGCTATATCTCCTTCCATCCCTATAATGAGTGCTTTTATTAGTAACAAAAATATATATTGAAAAGGTCGAGTTGTACTCTTAATGAGTTCAAAATAGAAAATCTGCAGGGTATTAAGTTACAAATATTCTTGGAGGACTTATCTATATGAGAAGTGTCGTATAGGCCGCGACCAGGGGTTTGGGCTAATCCTAATAAAATTCTCATGAAAATCAAGGTACGAAATGCAAGACTTTTAAATGGAGCTGACCGCATAACGACCCAATTGATTTATACTGTGTGTGTGATAAGTAGAAGTCTGAGTCAAAAGATCTAATTCAAGATCTAATCTACTATGGTTCTTTCAGGTAGATATTATCAACACTAAGTGAGATTTAGGTTCACAGGACATCTCGCCCAATATAAGTTGTTCAAATATTCTACTTTATGATTTTCAAAATTTTAATTTTTTTGGGGAAGATTATTGGAGTTTTAATTTAAAAATATTAACATTTTTGATCCGTTAAATTTTAGTTGTTTTAAATGCTTTAAAATATCTTTTTGTGAGACACCTTTTTCAATAGAGTTGTGACTCTTCGAAAGAAAATATTGGTTTCTGAAAAGATATAGTATTTCTAAAACGTATCTTCAGAACCATCACATCTCTTCGGTTTTCCGGATAGAGTCTATAAATAAATTCCTTTGAAATTAATCAAAAAATAATCTAATCTAGTCTCTCTCTCACTGGTACTCTGTCTTTCGAGAGTTTCTTCCACTCTTCAACTTTCTGCTTTCTATCTTTTCTTTTTTTTTTTTTTGCATCTGAAAAAGTCGGTCGGGTCAAGTCTCTCCAACGATTGTGCTCATTAAAGGAGGATCGGACTGAGCCGGATTGTTTTACCTTGGGAATGAGATCACCGCAAACTTGCACGTAGGGGCGAATCACGTTCTTAAGACAGTATATATCACATGTCTCGATCCAGGCAATCTCTTTTTAATCTTCTAATTTTTTCTAATAGATTATTCTTCTATAATACCTTTATAAAATAAAGATGTAGTAGTTTTTAGGCAAAATATTTCCAACAAGTAAATCTTAACATAGAAAGCAAATTGATATGGTACTTACTATCATGTTAAAATTGTACAGCTGAACGAGTCATATAAACAAGGATAGCTCCTAACTCATTATTGTTATCGTAGTGCGCACAAAAATATTTCTAAAGCATACTGGTTGATCATTTTCTGCCTGCGTGAGTTAAAACAAACCTACACATAGAAGGACAAAAAGCAGAAAACATAAACATCAAAAAAAATTCTTACTAAAATCACAGAGCATGCAAAAGAAAAGACACAACAGGTTAAAAGAAATTTGAAAGACTTCACTAGAGCCTAATCTGTTGTTTCTTTAGTTTAAAACTCAGCTCCTCTTTGATCTTGGGAGTTATATGAACTATCAAAAACAAAGTACACATTTCACTAACCTATATGCAGAATATGTAATAGAACTCTCATTAATGCATACCTCTTTTCTTTTATTTTCGCTGACAGGAGGGCCATTTCTTGCTGAAGAAGTTACAGTTTCTGCAATCAAGCAGAGCTAGAGCTACAGTTTCGCTGACAATTCTAATCTAGACCAAGAAGTGAGCCTGGCAAAACTAATTGAAATACAGGGTTGTGTTTGAGCCTGTAACTGGATAAAACACTTTAGGTGATGTGGCTCCAATTATAGAAGATCCATTTGCAGGAGTAATCAATCTATCAGATTACTCCTAAAAGGAAAAAGAGTATGTAATACTCATCTACTGTCTAGTTTTCCCCAGGTCAATGACTGCTATGTATCATATACACAGGAACCTACAAGTAGAAAAACAGAGCACAGAAGGATTCTAACATATGATGTTAGGTAACAATAAATTATATCATTAAGCTTAGGATTACCTGTTTTCTTACCACTGATATGGCTAGAATAATCTTGATTAACAAATGTTTCCAAATTTATCAGTCTTATGAATTCAAGAGGAAAAAGGGGAGAATTTGGATGGATAAAAAAACCTTGCTGGAGCTCCTTCTCCAAGGTCTTAATCAAGGCCTTTCACTTCTGCTCCTCAATGAATCTCATCACCACCACCTCCTCAATCACTACATGTGAGGATCCATGTGGGACTATGTCTAGTCCAACATTTGGAGATCTCAAGTACTCATACTAGGCCTAGGAATTCATTACCTTCTGATTGTAGAAAAGTTGTATCATGAGAACTCAGAAAATCCCATTGGCTCTATGAGCTCTCCTACAAAAAGGCCCTAGTTGTATTCTCTTTTGCCATGAAGTAATCATCAATAAAGTTTTTAAAGTTCTTCCTCAATTCCTTGCTTGGAGTGATTCCCTTCTTGAGGCGAAGGGCTGAAGACTCTCAAGGAGGCTGGTGTGAGGTCAATAGTTATACCTTGCTTCCACAGATTCCATATTCTCATGCAAGCTTGCTTGCATCAGTTTTGGCATCAAAGCCAAAAATAAGAGCCTCATTGTTTCATTGCTCTAGCATACCCCTTAGCTTTCCTTCACCACCCTATCTGTATGATCAACGGTCCTCTTCCACTTCATCCCAGAAAAGAAGAATAATTATCGCTCCAAAGGTTTCCAATCCCAATCCCTATCCTAATCCCCCAATATCTCCTTTGGACAACATCCCTGTGCTATCCAATACGAGGCCTAATCCAAGTTAGTTAGAATGGGTTCAGACTACATATCCATTACAATTCGATCCTGATTTTTAACTACTTAAGATTTAGGGCCACAAGATCCAAGTTGGATTTGGTTTTCCAATTAGGTTTGACATGGGATTCCTAGGTTAAGCCGAAGCTGACTTCTAGTGCCTTTGCGGCTCTGCTCTCATTCCAAGTTGACTATGTCAGACCAAGCTTATCCAATAGCATTCACTCCACCATCCAATCCTGACCTGACAGCACATCTGCAGCCACCTAATACCCCTGCATCCAATTCTTGTATGCAACTGTGCAGTGGTCATGCTCTACCAATCATGACAACTCAGAACCCTAGTAATGGCAATACTAATCCTCTAATAATTCTCGAAGCTCGTATTGCCTAGCTAGAGCATTGATTTGATGATGTAATAGACATCTTGCATGATCTAGCAGCCCATGTAGATGATATTAGGCATGCAATTCCAGCCCCACCACAGCAACTCAATGAAATTGAAGAGGACCACCCACCTCTAGCTGCCCAACCAAGAGTTCATGACCCTGATGAAGACATCTACAAAAGGGTTCAACTAGAGGGAGAAGACTTTCAAGGCAAAGTTGACTTGGATGCTTTCTTTTATTGACTTACATCCATTGAAGACTATATCAATTCGTACAAGCTGAATGGGCTAAGAAGTGTTGAGTTAGTCAAGCTCAGAGGTCAAGCCAAAAGTTGGTGGAAGATAGTCGAAGATCATGCTCATGCCTATGATGAACCTGTTAACACTTAGAAAGTGATGCACAAGAAGCTGAAAGAGAAATACATGTTCACAATTATCACAATCAAATTTATGAAAAGCTTCTATAACTTAAGCAGGGTGTTCTGTTATCAGTGAATACATCGACCAATTCAATGAATTGAATGCAAGGTGTGGAATTGTTGATTATGATGAACACCATATGGCAAGCTTCTAGCATGGCCTACAGATCGACATAAAAGCCTAACTAGGATTGTATCGACTAGAGACCCTTAATGAGGCCCTCCATCAAGCTCTGCAACAATAGAAGGCTATTTCCCTACAGGCTAGATATTCTGCTCTCCAAACTGAAGGATCAACTAGTCGCTCCAACATCACTACCCAACTGCCTGCTTGTCGTACCTCTACAGCACTAAACTAAGCACCAAGGAAGGAGATGGAGCTCAGGGTAGTACTTTCCAAGAAAGATATGAATCAAGTTTGATGTTTTAGATGTCACAAACAAGGCCACTTTGCAAACAGATGCCCTGCTCATAGCTTGAACTATTGCAGTATGGAGGAGCCTATCTATACGGCACCCAATGACTTTCCTGAAAGGGGAACCCATTGAAGAATCTACCGAACCTATTGTCTCAACTGATCAACTAGCCTCTAATGAAGAAATAGAGGCATCTACTCGTCTTACTCACTGCCCCAAAAGAAGCGAAGGAAGAATGGTATTAAAACAATATCTTCTATCGCAATGTAGAATGTTGCGACGGGAAGGTTTTTCTTATTATTGATGGTGACAATAGCATGAATATAGCCTCCAAGGATCTTGAAGAGTAAGTTGAAAATTATGCCACATCCAAAGCCCTACAAGGTCTCTTGGGTAAATGATTCAACGATCTCTGTGTGCCAACAGTGTCTTATCACCATTAGATAAGGCAAGGACTATATTGATGAGGCTTGGTGTGATATTCACCCCATGAATGTCAGCCATATTCTACTTGGTTATCCTTGGATCTAATATAGAGATGCCATCCATTGAGGAAAGGCCAACACATACACTTCAAGATAAATGGAAAAGATCTCACCTTATTCACCTTATTTTCTTAAAAGGAGCTTCAAGTTTCTACTAAGAAGAAAGTTGAACCAATCGAAAAGAAGTTTTCAGTTGACAAGCAGCCTTTAGTTCCTATCGTCAAACTGCCTTAAGTCATTATAGTTAGATGGTTTAAGAAAGAGGGCAATACGTTTGGAGTTGTCTATGCATTAGCGGCCAAAGAAGAAAAGCACGTCCTAAAGACAAATCCATTGAGTAAAGAAGACCACTTTTATTCTCAAAGAAGATGAATTTAATATGCAGGAGGAGAAATCATTGCACAGATAAATTTGAAGGCTCTAGCATCATACTCCACGTAAATTTGTCAAGAGCCGAGTCTCTCAAGGCAGAGGAAATTAATGCAGTTAAGAGGCCTCATATTTGATAATTGTTCATAAAAAAATATTCAAATTCTTATAACGAGATCTCATTAGAGTAACCCATGTGATGGGAGACCTCTAAAGCTAAAAAACATGGCATGGTTATACCAAAGATGCATGTAAACATGATAAAATGGCAATTCCTCAAAATTCATGCTACAATCTACTGGTGGGATGGGGCACTTTGGAAGACCACTAGATTGACAAGAACTTCTAAAAAGAATACAAGGTGGCACATAGCTCAGGTGATAAATGAGCTTAAATTTTGAAGTTCATATCCAGTCGCTTTAAGAAAAGTTTGGCATACATCAGTTCCAAAAGAATTTATACCAGCATCATCATAATTGATATTTTTAGATAAGTCTACATCCATGACATTATACATCAAGTTAGTTTTCCAACACATTTGGAATCACCTAAAATGGAGGTTGAATGAGGAAGTTATGGATGATTTATCAAAGATCCATGCTTACGAACTTTCAAAAAATTACAAAAATGCCATTTAATAGCCCATAATTTAAAGGGCAATCATTCTTTTATTTTTGACCAAATATCTATGTTTCTCTATTCTAGAAACTCATGTTAGAGGGCTAGAAATACCGTAAAGAAGGTGATTACAGTAAAAGTGACATGACAAAAGAAAAAAAAATGAAACTTCAAAAGGATCAGACAATCTAAGTTACCAATATTATAAATGAATTGATATTAACATTAATATATAAAGAAAATAAAATCTTCAGTAAGATATACCATCATAAGTGATAAAACTAGATCAACTATCAAATCAATGCAGCCAAATTTCAAACTAGACTACAACCCATGCGAGTTATTGAAAAGTTAAAAAATGCTAACCAAAAAATCAAAAAAAGGAGGGGGGGGGGGGGGGGGGGGGGGTGGGGCATGCTTCCTATCCGAACCAGGAAAGTTAAATCAGGTCATCTATTGGCTGTAGAAAACTCCAACTGTGGATCAAGCAAAAACATATAAAAGAATGCACAAGGATGAACCCTAGAAATAGCTGCACACCCAAGAAACATCCACTAAATACCTAAGTTGAAAACCTAAATTTTCTAGCAAGAAATTTCAAGAATGATCAGAAGAAATATAAAGAATGATCGTAGGAGAAGTGGAATAAGTCATACCAAAGAGAAACTTTTTTTGCGAGAGATCTCAAGAAGGACCAAGACTGGTCGAAGAAGAATGCCAAGAACTCATACTTTCCCAAAGAAAGGAAGAGGACCTTCATATGCCTCTACACAACAATGGTTCTCCAGTGTCAGGTGGGTAGAGGAGACCAGTTTGTCCGGGGCGACTGATGCAAATGAGATGGGAATTTGGAAGCATCGAAGGGTTCGGATGGAAGAAGAAAGAAAACCAACCCTATTTCAAAAGCAGGAACGAGGGAGATGACTAGTGAATAGGAGGCTACTGCTACCAAGGTGGTAGGGCAGGTGGAACGGAGCTTTGTTTTCGTGGAATGGTCCAAATTCGAAATGCACAAATATCGATTAAATTTGGAGACCAAATGCTCCACGTCTAGATGCTTTCGGTGGGAATGCTTCGTATCGAGATGGCACTGGGGTGACGTACTCACATGTGGGTGAGGAACCTAGTGGAGGAATCCATGGGTTGGAGTGGAAATTTGCGGCCTGTATCGAACATTTTCTGGTGGAAGGGGGTCAGTGAAGGCTGTTACATGGGTAAGGTTCCCCCCCCCCCCCCCCCCCCCCCAATTTTTAACCCAAAAAAAAAAAAAAAAGAAGGAAGAAGAAGGAGGCTACTTGTATTCACCATAAGAGAATCACAGGGAACTGCATAAAAGAAAAAAAAATGACTCACTCTCATCTCACGTTCAACCTCCACCCCTGCACATTTTCTTATTGTAGATGTTCAATTTAAAGGACATCAGACCCAGCTTTATACTGATGAAAAGGCAAATCTTGCTGCTTGCTGTAATTTGCCCTTCTGGTTCTTCAAGCTTAATTTTTATGGATTCCAATTAAATTGTCAAATCCTTGTATCTCCTGCTCATCTCATCTCCCTGCTTGCAAAGAAACTAATGCAGTTATCAACAGAAGCAAATAGCAAATCTCTGGAACTAGACAGACTTCCTACATATTTTGAAAGGTCTATTGTTTCCTGAAAACACCATACAAAAGTAACAAGATAAGCTGATTTATTTCTTTCATTTGTATGGTCCAGAAACTATGGTTCGACAAAATCCCGTAGTCACTTTTGGCTTTTGTTTGATTTTTTAACCCACAAGAAGCCTGATTTGCAAGTACCAAGAAACATATTTATAAATGATACAGAAAAAATATCCCATACCCGTCTGTATTAACCAATGGCAAATATGTTAGATCGATGCAAAAGATTTACCATGAGAATAGCTTTGGGTCCATTTGTTAATTGTTATCTTGACAAAGCAATCTAGGTGGAGTCCCAGCCACATAAATTGGTCTCGAATAACTCAGACATTGAAATATATCAAACAATTTAATCATTTGGTAACTTCTTGTGCACGACCCAAAAAAGCAAGTTATTGGCTTTAGCTGATGTCTCGCTCAAGTTATAGAAGATCTATTTTTGATCTTGTCAAGCACAGGGTTTGAAGTGATTGAGGCTATTCATGGTTAGAATACACACACTTATTCCAACATTGTAGTTCAACAACAGTCAAGGTGACTGCTAGTGTCACTTCTTTCCTTAAGTATTGCCTGCGCTAATACCATAATACACGGTATCGGTGGATTAATGGCACAAGTTAAACATGTCTTGACTTATCCATCTGTACCTAGATTCGCCACTGGCTTCTCACTCGTGGCAAGGCTTTTGATCGTAAGTAGAAATAGGGCCGGACGAGGCTAACTTCCCTCCCAATCTCAAGGGAAGGGGCAGCCTCAATATCCATTGAACTACCCTCCTTCTCTCCATCATTAAAATTAAGTATTAGTTATGTATTTAGTTATGAGATTACAGTGTGCTCTGACACATTGTATGACCTTCTTACATAATAATATCATATTTAAGAACAAATGATCTAGAGAATCTTACATAATATTGTTGAATTAAAATCCTAAAAGAAATCAAGTTTTAAATTGCAGTTCTCAAGATTTAAAATAACCACCTAATAGAGTTGAAGTTAATTATCCAACTAAACATCTCAACCATACTCGGACTCTGTATGATTTTAATCATGATTAACACAACAGACGACTGGATCAAAATAAAGACATTGGAGAACTATAATCGTTATTCACATATAGTATATAGTAAAATTGAGAGCATAAGTATGTTTTATATTGAAGTACGTCGCATAGGTCATTCAAGACAAAGATAGCCTTTTTCAAAATGAAAGGTCGTGAATGGAATCAAAATCAAAAGGAGAATTAATCCATCGTTGAGGGCTACAACATCTTCTCATTGAGCATTTTACCATATAGGACAGAAGATCAAAATTAAAAAGAAAGGGGGAACAAATTTCTCATTAATCAACATTTGATACAATTATGACAGTTGTGTTACAGCAATTAGGTAAAACATAATCAATCAAGATGTATTAAAAATCATATGATTGCAATCACATTTAAATCCACTAATGCATCTAGTGTCCTCTATAAAATTATGATGAGGAATTGAGGATAATGATCAAGTTTTTCTAGGCAAACAAAAAAAAGCTAGAGCCTTCAACAAATCCTTTATTTACATAAGTATATCATGAACAATATCAAATGTGAAAGGCAAATAAAAGTCAACTTTCCAGTTACTTCTTCCAGTTAGAACTATTGCTATAGTCAAAAGCAAAGGAAAAAGTACCTGCACAAGCCCTTGAATTCAAGCAAAATATAAGAAATGTTATTTCAATGACAAGAAAACTCCTAATCAGACAACCATCAACACCAAGTGCAAAAGAAAGTAGTTCCAGAATAGAAAGACATAATAATCAATGGATAAAATGAGAAAAATTAATAGCCCGGTATAAAGCAGTTCTCACTTCCCACAGTATATAACTCTCAAAAAAAGTTCACAAATATGCATAGATATTCTGAGATCAGGACATATGGTTATATTTAATTCATTATTCTGCAAAGCGCATCAGAATTACCTGGGCTTCAACTGCTGCCACATGTCACAGCATTATGTCTGAATAAAGGTAAAGTTTATTTTAGAAACTTAAAGGCAAGGATTTTTCATGGACAAGCAAACCAGATTCACTACAGGCACAATACCAATAACAATGCCATCTTACTTGAAGCAAAAACATGTGTTACATGAAATATGGTTACCCAGGCACTAGTGACCTTCAATATGCAGTGAAGGCAGATTATTTGACCATTTAAATTTTAAAAGACCCTGATTTTTCACATTTTGGCTCTTCCAAATGAATTCCAGGTTGAAGTTGTTAACCTTAGCTTCATCTGTCCATAGATATATTAATCAGAAGGAAGCCATGGCTAGGGCTGGAAATAGGCTAGGATGGGTCGGGCCATACCCCTATCTAAGCCCAAAACTTTTTTTTTAGAATTCAGACCTGGCCTCAGCTCGAAACTTTTGGCAATTCCAGGCCCGAGCCCTATTGGGCCGGCTTGAATTTGTGGATTGGTCCATTGAGTCACAAATGGAAGAGGAGAGTAATTAACTAGTGTAACTTGTCCACAAAGATAAACTATGAATGAATGATAACTTTTTATCACCATGATTCGATGATTTGCAGCAAATAACACTACATCTTGAAATCATTTGACAAAATAAATGTTGCAGAGACAAAATAGGTGAATCTGAAATGATCTCCTGTGGAATATGAGAGCCAAGTTATATCCAAAAGTGAGCAAACTAAGAAGTAAAAAAAGAAAATTGTAATTAAATAGATCAGCTTGGTAAGTGATAAAATATTCAGGCACCAAGAAAGAAGTCCAAAAGAAAGCTAAGCTGAATATAGGACCAGAAACAGGAGTTTACCGTTACGAGATTGATTTGCAAGCCAAAACATGATAATCATGACCAAGAATGCAACTACAAAAATATCAGAATGATTACCGATTGCAGACACAGGACATGATATTTCACAACATTAGCACACATACAGCAGACAAGCTAGGTTTATTCCTCTAAACCTAGTCCTTGGAGGAAATTACTTGAAAATCTCCAGTAACAGATACCATAAAGAAGTTGATTCTAGTAAAAGTGTTCCCGAAAAAATGAAATTGTAAAAGGATCAGACGATTTAAGACTACTAATACCATAAACGAACTGATACAAAGCAAAATCTTTAGTAAAAGATACTAACATCAGCAATAAAAACAGATCAACTATCAAATCAATACAGCAGAAGTTCAAACAAGAATACACCTCCAAAGAGTGCTGGTATTCCATTTCTCCAGTGTTATCAGCCAACAGAGCTTTGTATTCCTCTTCCAGGGCATCCTTATCCATTTCCATCAAAGGAGACTGCATGAACCAGCACATCATATGATAACATACATGAAGCAGAAAAGATTTCTGTAGACTAAACTTGGAAGGAATGATAGCCAATCATCAATTAATTTGGTTTGATGGACTCCCTGGAACACTCTCAATTTGGTGCTTTACTTGCTTGACAAACTGCTTTGACTGTTAAGAAAGAAAATCATTTGCATTTTTCTTATTGTAGGATGCTCGACTTATAGAACATTAGACCCCATCCATAATTGTAAATTGATTCCATCAATTGTAATAAAAGAAATGTCATGCTGCTTGATATATTAATTTCAGATTTTTTTTTGTTTCTACTGCTTCAAGCTTATTTTTTGCAGACTCCAACTGAGTCATCAGGTCCTTGTATCTCCCACTCATCTCATGTCCCTGCTCTTAAAGATATTAATAACACATGGTAATTTAGAAACATAATACCAGCATCTCATGCCATATTCTCCAAACTTGTTTTTTGGAAACCATAATGCTTCTGTTTCCTGCATATAAACAGTTAAAAACATAAATAGCAGCAGATTACCCAACCAAATCAGGAGAGGACTTTCCGAAGAATATTTCAAACATTTTCATATGCAGCTGTTTCTTCGGTATTAACTATCAAGCATATAAATTCTTATAGAATAATACAGTTTTTTATTCTTCCTCAAAGGAGAAATAAGAATATCCAGCTACACAATTCCACCATATTCTGCTAACAACAAATTACATGTAATCCAACAAGAAAATAATATGCATCAGAAGAATCATACCATCAATATAGCTACCCATTGACTTAGAGGAACATTCCTTGATCTACATTAGTAACATCATCAAATTAGTGGGTAGAACCTGTAATATTCTTATCTAATTAATAGAATAATTATTGTACTGTGAAAGAAGAGATTAAACTTTATTGTGCAATCAATGCTTTTCAGTGGAGAAAAATGAACTCATAGAAAAGAATAGCTGAGCCTAGTCCAACTTGGTGCAACAAGAACCGCAACTGAGGACTCCAACTATCATGATCTTCCTGAAAGTAGACCTTAACAAAGAAAGCAATTTGGTACTACTCCTATTTTTATGTTAAGCCTGTACAGCTTAACCGGTTATTATACATGGAGAGCTCATAATTTATTATTGTATAGTAGTGTATAGAAGGTCATGGTGAATGTTAGTGAAAGTATACTGGCCAAGCATCTTGTAGTGAGTTAAACCAACACACGCAAGACAAAGGAGAAAAAAATGGAAAATCTTTGTTGAACATACTTGCAAGTTAGAAGCACAAGGCATGCCAAGGGATGATATGATAGTTCAAAAGAACTTTGGAAGATTTCATTCGAGCCTAGCTGCTGTTCCTTTAGCTTAACGTTCAACTCCTCGGTGATCTTTGAGTAGTAAGATCTATTGAAGACAAAATACACAAAATTCACTGATCTATCTGATGAAAATGTGATTGAACTCACTCTGATGTACACCACTTTCTTTTATTTTTACTGAAAGGATGACCATTTCTTGTTGAAGAAGCTCCGGTGTCTGCAATCAAGCAGAGCCAAAACAAATGTGAGAAACAGGATGTATCGATATGTGTTGACAAATTCAGTTTATAGATATCTGCTCCAGCTTTTTAATACGTGTGCTACTAAGATTCTCTTTATGAATCATCATCAAATTAGGGAAAAATTATAAATTTAAAACTGATTCATCACCATATGCTGAATAAAAGATCTACAACCTACAAGTTTATAATCCATTTCGAGACTTTAGAACTAAAGACCAGGGATACAAGATATAGGTTTAGGAGAGAAGAAGATCGAGAGAGGGCAAGTAAATGTCAGTCGCTGGAAGCAAACTAGGTTGTCAGTGGCCCGGTCAGATTGAGCCCACTCAGTTACAACTTGAAACCAGTCCGATCGTTTAGAGCGCAGCCTAAGCCCGGCCCAAGTCCTAGCCAAGATTATCCAAAACTACAGGTAATTTCTCCCTCCCAATCTGGCTCGGTTGGAACCCCTTAAATTTTATCCCAATCAAAATATTCCGGCTTCCTGGGTTTCTCGAATGGTCAACATTTAGAGCCTAAAAACCACCGGAGTTTTCCAATCTCAATTCCATATAATTCATTGCATACTAATGTTTTAGTCTAATTTGAAGAGTTAAAATTGGCATTATAATTTTTATATTACCTCATAGATTGTTATATTGTCACTATGGTTATTTAATATAAGTAATGAAATTGATGAAGTTTTTTTTAAGTATTATAGCTAATAATTCAATATTGATTGTTACATATTTACATAATAAGTAAATATAAGTATGCTAATTTATATATGTCCCTATAACTGCCATCTTTATGAATCTATAATATATTTTTTTCATATTTATAAATATTATTAATTAATTTGTTAATTTCTAAAGTTTAAGTTAGTAAATTGATCTACAATATATCCCTAACCTAACATCTCTTCTCTGTGCCCGTGATCTTCATGAACTGAACTCTAATATGATATTAATTAACCAGTTGATTACAAAATGTTAAGTTACTGAAAAAATATAGATGGTTCGATTGACAAAGTAATAATTGCCGGAAAAAAATTGATAAAGTAACAGAGTATTTGGGTGTCAATATCAGTGATTTGGATTTGAATTTTGCTCTCACTTGAATCGGATCATTTCCCTCAATCTCGTTTCTTAGAAAAAATTAAAAACAATTTTCTAGATCATGGTCGGCAGCATCCAGATGTAAGGAAATAATTGATATAATTTGACTGCTGAATTGTCAGGCAGGAAGAATCTTGGCAGAGATCAACCAGTGTCAATAATTCCCTGAAAAGCCTCCGAGATCGGCAACAATCATTGCACAATCTTCGTTGGATCTTTCGACTTCAAAAGCTGAATCATGACTTTATAAAGATCTCGTAGAATCAAATATCAACTAATGGTGCTTGTTTTTTTTCGGTAGCATCGCAAAACATGATTATTTTAGTGAGATAAGAAAGTTTAAAAAATATCAGCAATAAAATAGAAGAGAGGATACAGTAGAGCAAGCACGGAGTGGGAGGCTGGGAGGCATCATTTGTTTCTTTCTTATACAGCAGAATGGGAAGACATTAATTCCTGTTTTTTTAATGAAAGCAGTGTTACTGGCTGCCACTTCCATACAAGTCCATGGACTTTTCATGGGGTGCTAATCTCAACGATTGGCACATGCCACGTAGGAAGCAGGTAAGAGGGTGGAAAACTTTGGCATCTTGCTTCTATAGACAAGAAGCAATTTACACCAAGGTGGTAGCCTGGTGGTAAGGGAGCTTGACTCTACCCGAGTTGTCCGGGTTCGAATTGCGCGGGCGTCGATTAAATCAGGAGACCGCATGCCCCACGCTCGGATGGCTCTGTGTGGATATGCTTTCCTTCCATCAGTACTAAGGTGGCGCTAGGGTGACGTACTTACACGTGAATGGCCCAGTAGGATTTTCTACGGGTTGGGAAGGGCACACGGAAACTTGCGACCCGCATCGAACATTTTTTGGTGGAAGGGGGCCCAGTGGAGGCTGCTACATGGGTGGGGTTCTGCCTCTCCTCCTTCCCTCCTATTTTCTACCAAAAAAAAGAAGCAATTTACTATTAGCATGGATGATTTTTTCTAGAAAGATATATATATATATATATATATATATATATATATATATATATATATATATATATATATATATATTAGTTATCCCTATTATAAAGATGGATCAGATTCTAGATGAAATTTATTTTTAATTTACAATTTAATTGTCTTGGTGTATTAAATGCAAGCCCAATCTGCATAGCAGGTAAAAGTCAGGAACATATTTCAATTGCAAGTGTTACCGATAATTTTTTTATTTCCAGAAATTCCTATAGCTAAAGTTGCAGAGTATTTTCATCTATGTGCATCTGAAAATTGTAAGATAGATTTTTTTTTGATATATCAGATGATTATCTGAAAATTCTAGTATAAATATATCTAAAAAAGTCAAAATACAATAGGTCACAAAGTGCCCGAGGCAGCTCTCCCTCACCAGTCCAAAGAACCCTCCAAAGTGATTTGCCGCAAAAAAAATCACCCAGTTCACAGCTCCATTGGTTGTAGAGATGCCTCACCTTGAAGATAATGCCAACACTAGCTATACCCCAGATGTTCCGAAGCAAGGGGCAGTATCTTCCAACTTCCTTAGGACACCCTCAAATCCAATCAATCACTGTAGCCGAGTTATCCTCAAGTAAGATGATATTTGTTCTCAGCACACGCCAAGCATGACAAAAACGAACCCAAGCTGCCCTCAGCCCCGCGTTAGGGACTAAGGTGTCAAAGATCAAGCTCCCTATGGCTGCCACCACTCTAGAGTCTGGGCCTCTGATCACAAAATCCACACCACCTCTTCTGCCACTATGCAAAATACATCCATCAAAGTTGACCTTGAGGAAGCTCGGGAGTAAGGGCTCCCAGATGATGTACACCGTCTGAGACGCTACATGAGCAGAGGTAGAGTTTCAGATGCCCCGAGCTATCAAAGGACCTCCAAACAAACCTATATGGGGGATCTTCATAGCCTGCACTCGAGCTCTCTCTAGGATGAGCCTCGGTGTTGAACTGCTTTCCCCAAATATCTAGGAGTTCCTAGCCAGCAAAATGTGATAAGCAACATATGTAGCCTTGATGGCCTCTTGCGGGTTTGAGGCATGCCCGACCACCTCTTGAACACCTGGATAAAAAGGGCCAAAGTAGCGCAGAGCTTTCGACAGAATATCAGAGAGTCTCTACACCCGCATAGCTCGATCACACTAAAATAGACATGATCCACAGACTCCTCCACCCTGCACCCAGGGTAGGTCGGCAGAATGCTCAACCCATGCTTGCTCAGGACGGCTCTAATGGGGAGATGTCTTTAGGTCACCTTCCATAGGAATAAGTCAACCCTCGGGTGAAGGCCAAACCTCCAAATCCAAGCATAGTCTAGACCATGACTCCGCTCACTCTGGAATAGGTCAAAGATATCCCTCATTTTGACTCTCAGGCTGCAAAAAGTACTCTAGACCCTCACATCATGAACATTACACCCGGAACCACCAGTGAATGCACTCTCTTCACAAGGTGCTCTCCAAAGAGATGACCAATCGGGCTAGAGCCTCACCTGTCCCACGGCTTCAACATTGACCATGGTTGGCCAAAGCCTCAGCAGGAGAGAATCCATCCAGAGGTCCCCTACCACATCCACACTTCACCCATCCCCAGTAAGCCTTTTGGTGTTGGCCAGAACTCTGGGAACATGTCTACAGATCTCCCTCCATATAAAGAAAATCCTCCGTCCACTTTGGAATGCCCCGTCAGCAGTTCCAGGGTTGTACTGAGCCCTCATCACTTGACTCCATAGGCATTGGGGCTCAAGAACTAGCCTCACAACATGTCTAACAACTAGCACCTTTCTCTTCCTGAGCAGAGACTAGACACCCAGCCCTCCTCTTAAACCGGCTGGCAAACTACACCCTAGGCAAATAGGTGCACCCCTTGTCTGCCGCCATACGAGTCCCACAAAAAGCTCCGGTGCATATGCTCGATCCTCAACAGCACTGACCTCAGGACAACCATGTTGGACATGAGGTAGATCAGCATGGAGCTCAGAATCGATCTCACAAGGGCTAGCTTGTTCATCATGGATAGTAAAGCATCTCTCCAACCCTTTAGCTGCTCTTGGATGCACTGCATCAAGGCACTCTGTCGTCCAAACTCTCCTACTAGTAATAGAAACACCTAAGTAACTCCAAGGCTCCTCCTGCTCTCTCATTCCAAGGAGCTCTTTAATGGCCTATTTCACCTGTGGCTTGATCTTTAGACTAAAGCAATGGTTGACTTGAGCAGATTCACCTAAGACCATATAGTCATCCTCCAAAATACATATGAGAACCACCGCATCCCTCATCTTTACGAGGGTTAGAAGGAGACAATCGTCTGCAAAAAGTAGGTGGGAGATTGGCTGGGCCCCCAAGGATAGCATGTATCCGTCTAGTTTCTTTTCTCGATGCTTCGCCCGTAAAGCTCGGGACAACACATCAGCACAAATAATGAACATGTAAGGGGATAAGGGACAATATTGATGTAGCCCGATTATGGAGCGAAAGAATGGTGTTGACATCCATTGATCAAGATGGAGAAGGAAAGAGCCCGCACACAGCTAAAATCCAGCCAATCCAAATCTCGTGGAACCCAAAACTCTCAAGAGATATCAGAGAAAACCCAACGGAATCCGTCATAGGCTCTCTCTCCATATCGAGCTTCACTTCCATGAGGCTCCACCGACATGGGGCACGCTGCAGATCCAATATCACCTCCTGGGCAATTAGAATATTATCCATAATATTCTGACCCCCCACTTCATCCTACCCACCAAATCTTCGTCACTACCTTATAAAGGGTAGTGCAAAGATTGATTGATCTGAAGTGGCTAGGTTCTGTCGCATAGCGCTTCAGGATTAGGGTGATGAAGGTTTTTTTCGAGGCATCCGATATTAAGGACGTACTGAAAAACAACCGTCCTGCCTCTACCACCTCCTTTCGAAGGATGCTCCAGTATCTTCTGAAAAAGAATTGGGGGGAAAGCCATCTAGCCCTGGGGCCTTATCCTCTGCCAAGGTCCAAAATGCCCACCTTGTAACCTTGATCTCTGAGATAGACTCGAAGAGTCTAGCATTCTCCGCCGCCCCAAACCCAGCATCTAGGTGCAGAAAATAGTGGGCCACCTCTCGATCGCGGCCCTTAGTCCACCTGGATCTGAAGAAGTCAAACAACACCTATCTGACTCTGCTTTTCTTCTATACACTTTATCAGTCTCATCTATCAACAGCCAAACTAAGTTTCTCTATCTCCTGATGATGGTAGACCGGAGGACAAACCTTGTATTCCTGTCCCTTCTTTGATCCATTAAATTCTGGACTTTTGCCGTCAGAATATCTCCTCCTGCCGCAAAAGAGAATGATATGTATCCAGTTTCTGTCGAAGATCGGCTAACTCCTCTGACAAGACACCATTGCTATCCTCTATTCCCTGAAGGTTAACAATAGGTGGTTCCACCTCATCCAGGCATCTAAAGATATCACCCACCACCTTCCAGTTCCATCTCCACAGACTCTACTTAGTGAGCTCCAGTTTGTAGGTGACCTTCCACATAGCATCCCCCCGCACCAGAGCTCTCCACACCCCACGGACGGTGTCCCAAGACTGTGGATACAACAACCACATCTTCTTAAAAAGAAATAAGTTGTGGTGACAGGTTCTAGAAACAATGCTAATCAAGAGCGGACGATGATATGAAGCGATCTGAAAAAGGTGATGAACCTGATAGATGAAAAAGCACTGAATCCAACTCACCGAGGCTATGGCCCTATCAAATCTTTTCCACACTCTGGCATGACCAGAATTGTTGTTGTACCAAGTAAACGTCGGTCTGAAGAAGCCAAGATACACCAACCCATTAGCCCCCATGATGTCATGAAACTCCCTTCTTTCTACTTTATCAGTGTAGGCATTGCCTCTTCTCTTCTCCATGGCCCCCTGGATGTAGTTGAAATCACTAGCAACCAAGGTTGGGATACCTTGTGCAACAAGATTAGTCACCTAGCTCCATAGGGCCCTTCTCAATCTGTAGTCGGTACTGGTATACACACCCGACAAAATCAAAAGAGATTCATTAGGTTCTGAAATTACTATTACAACTTGTTGGGGACAGTTAGAGAAAACATCTACAGTGGCTATGCCCTGCTTCCACAGAACAATGATACCCCCTAACAAATTCAGAGATTCAATGACATAAGAATCCCAGGTCGCTGGAAATCGACGCCGTGTTCGAAGGAGGTTGTCTCCAAAAAGCCACGTCTCACACAAAAAGCAAATGTCCGGGCCATGCACCTGAATCAATCTCCTAAATGAGGAAATAAAGGAGGGCTTGCCTACCCTCCTAGAGTTCCACACAAGCATTTTCATTCTTCCATGCGGAACATACGAGGACCATGCTCCTCACCACTCAGAGTCCCCACCCCAAGCTTTCCTTGTTGAGCTAGCACAGTATTGGAGCCCCCATCCATCTCCTCCAAATGCAACACCGCCCTCACCCTCCTCTTCGCCAATATATGCTCCCCTAGCTCAGTGGAGGAGGGCTGGTTATGGTGCCCTCTAACAGACCTAATCTCACGTGCCCTCCCTCCTGTCGGCCAGCTCCGCCATCGATCGGGGAATCCGCTCCACCACCGCTAGGATCGTGGATTCTCTACCCACAGAAAGGGCCATCCCTTATGAGGCCCTAAAAGCCGGAGAAGCATCCCTTGTTGTTATCGGTGGAGTGCCAAGAGGTGTCAGGACCACGGGCTCGGCCACCGGGGTCACCTTTGTCGCCTGGGTCGAGGCGAGGGATAAGCTAGAATTCGACTCCCAACTCCCACTAGAACACCACATGCTGTTTCTAATGGGCTCGACCACCTATGTCACACCAGGCCCACCTGCTGAGTTGGCCTAGTTCTAACCACTAGGTAGGCTCGAGTCCTTGGCGCGCTAACCCGCGCCAGCCCTCACAGTTGCAGGGCTCTAGGCCTCTTAAGGTTCGAGTGACGTGTGCCCACGTCCACCATTGCAAGTTCTAAGTTCTAGGCCAGACAGCTTGTCCCCTAACTCGGCCTCGCCAGTCTCCTCGATCGAGTCAACCGAGTCTCTCAACAGGTCGAACCCTAACCCGGTTTAGAGCCCTACTTGAGTTGCCACAGCACTCGTGTCATCGCCATCAACGATCACCCGGTCCTTCGGGGGCGATCACCAACGCACTACCTTCGTCGGCTTCTAGGAGAGCTTAGCCATGAGGAAGAGGAACCCAACCTTGATGACTTCCGGATTGATTCAGTTGTCTTCCTCATCCTCCGCAGTCTCTTCACAGCCCTCGATGGCCGGATCTTCGCAGTTGCTAGCCAAGGGCCAAAAATAGGCTTCTGACCCTACTTGTCCAAGTTGGTATCAGGTTCACACCAATCCCTTGGCCTCCGCCCACCTCCACCACCATTGGAGCCGAGGACCTTGAATGCTCCTACAAATTCCACACCTCTACTGCCAGCTCCGGTGCTGGAAATTTTACTCTTCATCTGCATTCCCTATTCACCCACAATGGTAGCAGAAATTTGGGACATTCTCGTACACAAAAGGCAGCCACAATATCCTATTCCTCTCCTTAACTCAAATCCCTGGCAACAACGGCTCATTAGCATCAATGCCCACCTTAACCCTAGCAAACCCTAGCTTCTTCAACTATTCTGTAAAGCCATCCACGACGAACGGTTGACCTACAACTGAGATGATTTGCAGGATTGTATCCTTGTCCCAGTAGTCCACCAGGAGCTTCGACATCTATAGCCACACCATTGCTAATTTGACGACATTCGGGCTAGGGACGAAGTTAGGACCCTATGGCTCCACCGCCAACAGTTGACCCACCACCACCCAAGGGCTACCGGAGAGGGACAACTGGATTTGAACCTAACCACCAAGTGGTCGTCAGCAAGGAGAGACACCTACACCTTGAACTGAAGCTTTCCGTGCGCCGCCACCTCTCGGGCCACCCACTTCAACGGAACCCATCGGCTAAGGCTCCGGATAATGACTACCACTTTCTTTCAAGCCTGCCTACTAGCCTTGATTTGGTCCTTCGACAGTTCGACGACCGCCATGAAGTACCTATGGAGGTTCTCCACCTCCTCCTCCGAGATCCGGTGGGACGTCCAACATCCCCCTGGCTTCACACAATTAAGCCCCTTCTCCTCGCCCGGTAGTGGCAGACCTCGGCTCCCTCCGGTGGAGAAGCCACTTGCCGCCTTACCCCCTTGGTCGGCCATTCACCATGCATAAGGTGTTCAACAAAAAGCCTAATTGTGTACGAAGATTAAAAGCAAGCGCTCACCAAAGCGCCCTTGCAGGTCTATTGAAAAGCTACAAGCTAGATTTTTTGATCAACTATTGAATGGAAGGTTGGTAACTAAGCCTTGAAAAGCAAGACAATTCATCTGCGAATAACATAAAGACTCTGACACTTTGGATCTGTTTGGTACTATTATCATTTTTGTGATTTCCTTTCGGCACATATTAGCAAAAACTAGCATGGAGCTTGATGTGGATGACAGCATTTCTGTGAGACTCAAACCATTCCTCTGAGAAAGTTTTCATCAAACAAATTTGAAAATGCGGAATGGTTTTTATCATTCAGGTTGTTTGTCTAGTGCATTTTCTTCTTGGGATTTTGAAAATAGAAACAGAAAATGAAAACAATATCAAATAGGCTCTCAATTAGTCTAAGCTTCATGATAAGGGGACAAATTCATTGGACTGTTGGCTCTTACAACCACAGAAGGCAACGATTACGTCCAACACCACACATGAAATGTTTGTTCCATCAAATGGGCACGTAATCTACATTTATGGATGCTTCAAAGAGAAGGATCCAACATGTCCAAAACATGGAAACAACGTGGTTATATTGCAAAGTTAATCCGATTTCATGGTAAACAGTGACAACATCAACTGCACGACAGCAAAAAAGTTAATTATTTTAGAGTGTGATATGGCGGTGCCAATAAAAACTAACTAATAAAATATGAGAGGAGCAAGCATGATATAGTAGACTATGATATGAGAGGAGCAAACATAATCTATTGCCCAACAGCGAAAAAGTAATTATTTTAGAGTATGATATATATGGCGGTGCGAATAAAAATTAACTAATAAAATATGAGAGGAGTAAACATGATATTATAGAGTATGAAGGGTTTTGAAAAGGGTAAAAAAAAAAAAAAGAAATATCCCTCATGGCAAGTGAATTTTTTTCATGGAGCACCATGTGAATGTCGGTCTCATAAACGTACGTCAAAAAGGCGAGTTTAGCGCTAGTTTTGTCCCTTTTTTTTTTCTTTTCAGAAGACATATGAGACTGACTAATAGAACTCTGCCATATGATATGATGCTGGATATTCTGGGTGGTAATAGAGCCTCTCTCTCTCTCTGTGTGTGTGTGTGTTTTTGATAAATTATTGAGGAGCAAAATTGACCATGAATCACACGGATATTCTGGGTTACAGCTCTCTAATTTAGTTACAATTTGGAGTGCAGCGCATAGCAACATTTGTATAGATAACACGCGGCACAATCATCGAAACAAGTTGTTACGATGCCGAAAAGGCTCAACTAGGCTACAATTAGCTCTAGCTCAATTGCTCAGGATTTCTTTATATCTCTAAAGCGAACACAAGAAAGAGAAAAGTGAACCCCATTTTATGAGTGGTGCAACTATAAAATACAACCGTTAGGTTAGGTCCAACATCCCTCACCATTGTCGGACGTGCAAAAATCCAAGTGAAATCTCTGTTCTCTGTAGAACTAGGACCCCGATGCTTCAAAGGAAAGTATCCAACATGTCCAGAAATAAAGACTAAACGTGGGGATGCTGCATGGATGTTAGTTGTTGTTCCTCAAAGCTAGTTGTGACTTTGCGCTAAAAGAGGGGAATTTTTTTCATGAGTTGGGACTTGAAAATGGCTATGAAATTGCAGATGGCTAAGGCGGTGGTGGATCAGGATGCCATGTCCTTTTCCATCCAGAGTTCTAAATCTAATGGTCCTGTTCATTGGATAGCATGCTGCACTCTTAAGTATGCTTGTCGGAAAGAAAAATTCTGCCTGTTTTGACGAGGGCAGTGACCTCAAGATAGCAAATTGGTTACCAGTGGGTCCTTAAAAAATCATTTGAGTGATTCTAAATCTAGCCTGGATACGGTCCACCATGTGCATTTGAGCTTCTTTAGCATGTCATCGAACCCATTAGTACGAAACCTCCTTCCCTAGCCTAACGCTTTCCAGGAATTCCGGATCATAACCATGACAAGCGTCCCATCAAGATGGGATGGCACAAAGAAGATGTAGGGTAGGAAGCTAAGGCGGATGGGATTCAAACGTCTCAAAGATCTTTTAGTTAGACTAGGCGAGTGCAAGTGGGCAATTGGAAGCCGCACCATCGATACCAAAACTCCAAAAGCCGAAGTAGATAGGGGTGGCCCGAGCCACAACGTGCATGAACTGCGCATGGGAGGAAAAGTCCAATCCGCATGTGTGGGGAACCACGTGCGGTCCTTCTTTTGCCTTTTCTCCAATTTCGAGCCCAAAACTTTTCTAAAAGGGAGGTGGACGGGAAAACTAACACAAAGCGCCAAAAAGCGCCAGCTGAAATGAGAAAGGAAGAAAAAAAAAATTGCCACCTATACAAGGCACTTCTGATTAGAACGTACATTTCTCAGCCATTATGGGCATTTAAAAATTTTGTTTGAGATAAAATTAATCAATATTTAATCATATAGTACTGTTTAAATCAGCCTTCCAATTAAAATATTGTGTCAGCTCTTGAAAGGGTTTAAAAATGCCAACGTTCTCTGATTACGGGTCAATACCCCTCTCTTGATCCTATGTGCTGGACAAAGGTTTGGGGTTGGAGGTCCAAAGGTGGGCTATCCATCACTTGAAAGGTTTAAGGGGAAAAAACTTTAATTCAACAAGTCAGGCAAAACCAATGCTAACTAGCTCTGCTAATTGAACTTCAAATGTATGAGACGAATTAATAGAGTTGCATATTTGCATAAGGGCTAGCACTATGGATCAGGTTTGACTTATCGCAGATAATTTTAAAGAAAAAATATTTTTTGAAACGAGCTTAAATGTCTAGATTTAACATAGTGAATTTATCATCTAATTCTGTATTTGACTGCAATTCCAGAACCGGGTAAAAGGTCTGTTGTTCGAGATACAAAAGAGTGGAGCGGTTCAAATGTGGGAGAGTGGGAGAGGAGGGATTGTAATTTATTATTATATCTAACTACTCAAGTCACACATAAATCTGAATTATGTATAAAACGTATCAAAGATCTTTACTTTATAATCATGGTTTTTCTTCTATATATCCATGTCAAATTTATATACATTCACTATTTAATTCTTAAAAGGAGTTATGTTTCAATTGCTACCTATTAACTAATAAATTGATTCTAAAACCTTAAGCTGACAGGAAAAGGGCTAACAATATGTATCAGGCTTAATGCTATCAAATCTTTTCAAAATTAATAATTTATTTTTTATTTTATTCTAAAAGATTAGATGGAGCTAATTCCTAACTTCTACTCCATATCCATGCCATCTCTATGAAGGCCGAATCCAACCAGAACCGATCGTAATTTTCATACTCTTAGTAATAAGTGTATCAGGTTCTTTGATAGACACTGATTTTAAATTAGAAACCTAATCCTCAATCAAATAGAAGAATGAACTGGACCACATGTCAAATAGGATAGACTTACTTTAATTTAAATCATATTATTTTATTCAAAGAAACAAATAAATATTAAACAATAAATTTTGTTTTACTTAACACATAATGGAAGACTGTTCAACATAGTGTAATAACATATATAATATGTCTAATCACAGTATTTTTTTTCCCCTCTTCTCTTCCGTGTCTCCTTTTCCACCGTTAGAAGTTGCAAAGCAGTCTTATAAGCTTGCAGCCGGAAAGCACACAAACCAGTCCCTTTTATAAAATAAAATAAACTCTTACGATGTGCCATGATTCAGAAAAATTATTCACCATGGTTTCCTGGTGCACGAAACTACAAGCGTGCTCTCACACAACTCGTGCAAATTGTCACTAAAAAAAGTTGTTTATATATTAAAATACATTAAGTTCGATCCGATTCCGATTGGACACAGCCTTCTTGGCATATAAGTCATATAGCATGTAGAATTCGTGCCTAGGAAAAGGAAATGGTAAGCGGCGCCTAATCCAAAAGTTGGCGATAACTTCTCCACTTCCTATTGAAATTAAATACTAGCCTACTAGGTCCCCTCACGGGGATCAACCCTACTACGTTGAACATCTGGTACACTCAATTCCGCGGCTCAAGGGCCCTTAGTTTGTGTGGCCTACGTAAAATTTTCTTATGTCAAGTTGATACAGCTTGACTTGAATATTTGTTTTGAAAGTTAGGTACAGATTTTGTTGGATCCATGAAGCCAAAGTGACTGCTAATAATTCAGCAATATAGTTGTGTTTTATTACAAAACGGTATGTAACGTGCGAATTGTTATGAAAAGATGAAACAAGACATCGGGCTAGTTGTTATCAAAAGATGAAACAAGACATCGGTCATTCACACGGGTTTTTTCTTTGCCGACATAACGACTACATGGAACGTTGATTCTTGATGTATTTCGTTTGAATTGAACCAGCTCTCATGAACAAACAGTCCTATCATATGCAATAGTCCGCGAGGAATCTGTATCCAATATCCTTTAACAATGCTTAGCTGTTGACGGACGTAATCTTTCGGTATCAATGTTTCAGGAGTCGTGTCGAAAAACCCCTTCGACAATGTTAATCCTGTAGTTAAAGATTCAGAAAATCTATAATAGGCATGAAAAGTTGAGATCTCATATCTTCTTCTGAATCTATATATAAATCTATAACAATGCATTGCTCTTCCAAATGATGGCTCAGCAAATATATACGGAAGTTGACTGTTGCTTCAAGGATCAAGGTGTTTTGGTGGAAGGTTCTTAGGGTTCGTTTTACCTTACGAGACCGTATTAATAGCAAGGAAGGTGCTTAATCCTCAGAATCTTTTGCAACCTCTGCACTGATATCATGAGGAGGATGAAGTACGTTGTCTGCTGAAGGCTATAAGACTATGACCAAAATATATGCTATACCGGGTGGTCGATATGGTATACAGGGAACCAACCGATTTTTCAGTCCAAAATTCTGACTGCCGCTCAAATCAAGGACACGACAGCTCGGATAGCAAACTGAGTTCCTCTTACACCTCAGATATGACCTCGGCAACAAATTCATGGCACCGAGAGGTTCCGTTCCTACCCAAACCTCATCTAGCCCTCTGACTTTGGTTTGGTAGGTATTATCTCCCTATGGCGTGGCAAGGATGTGTTGGAATAAAACAAATTAAATGTTGGATGTTACCTAGTTCGAAGCATGATATGAAAGACACTTTATTTAGAGTAGAATTTGTCTTGCCTAGTGTCATGCCTCGAATCCAACACCTAGGTTGACTATGTGACATGCTCGAATACTCCCTAGAGCGATGCTTCAAAAATTATGCAAGGCCTGAAAAATTATTACGACTTCAATATCACTGAATAATAATGATCTCAATTCATAACGAACAACAAAATTAGTATAATTACAAAATTTAATCATTCAACAAGTATTATTGATAGTCTATCTAGTTATCCTTTCACCCGTGATCTCAACCATAGCCGAGTACCAAGCGACCTGCAACTTTGAAATGAAAAAAAAAGGAAGAGATGGTATGAGATTTATAGCCCAATAAAAATTTCCACACATCTATACCAATAAAATAATATAAGTTTGAAAATAGCAAGTAACCGTCACACACATCATTAAATCACAAACCAACTATCAACGATGCTCGAATAAATTGTATACATATGTATATCAAATATCAATAGAAATTCAACCACTTAAGAGTGATATATCATAGGATATCTCATAAATCTTCAATAGTATTTTCAAGCAGTTTTTCATTCCGTTCCTTTTTAATCCGATCTGGATCCAAAATCAATTATCTTTTCGACTATGGGCTAAATTTCGATCACGTTTTTCGCTTGTGACAGGGCAATCAATAGGTGTCACGTTTTCCGTCCGTGACGAGGCAATCGATAGTACCATATTTTCAGCCTATGACGAGGCAATCGATGATAACGAGATCAACCCACAGTCCTTATTTATTCAATCAAGTTCACATCCAGATACCAATTCTTTTTATTTTCTGATTTAGACTTACCATAGTCACATTTTTCGCCTGTGATAGGGTAATTGATAAGTGTCATATTTCCATCCTATGATGGAGTAATCTATATAACATAGTTAATCCAGAGCACTACATCTATTAGTCTGAATATACAAATATAAATTATACTCATATATGCATCCATCATACTATCAATTACAAGTATACATGATCAAAATATAATTTAACACAAAAATTATTATAGAAGAATTTTTGTATCTTACCTATCTTGATCATTAGTATATCATACATATGTGTACAAAATATCTATAATCATGCAGGCAGGTGTACAAGAATTCTTACCTCTATACTGACAACCAGACAAACTAGTCACCTGTCCACACTACGATCTATAAACCAAGGTGTGTAGAACTCTGCTTGACGTCCTCTTGCCTAAAAGATTATTCTCCTACAAAACCAATTTAACATCAAAAATCATTTGGGATAATTGACAACCAGAATCTTTTACTGGTCCAGTAAGAGGTCCACTACCATATAGCAGCCTAGGACTACTCACCGAGTCCCTTCCATCCAAATTTTTTCTGAATCAACAAGAGAGAAAAACACCAAGATGGAGAGAGAAAAAAAAGAAAGAAGAGAGAGAAACTAGAGATAGAAAAGAGAAGATAAGAGAAGAAAAAGAGAGAATCATGAGGATATCTCTCTCTTCTTCCCAAATGGTGAAAGGCTGCCTCAGGAGGTGGCAGTCACCGGTGAGCCACATCCTTCGGTGGCATCCAGCGGCAGGCCGATGACGGCAAGCCATGCCCGATGGTGGTCGGCCAAACAAAAGAAAAAAAACAAAATAGGGGAGACCCTGTCATCGATCAATCTGACGATTCCTCATCCAGATTAAAGAGAGAGACAGTGGCCCAACAACCAAAAGAAGGAGAAGAGAGAGGCTAGAAATCAAGACTTATGTCCGGTGAGCTCTTCCAGCTGAATTGACGGCAAATTCCTAACTCACAAAATATTCAAAATTTTATGGCTCTATTCAAAAATCCTCGCGCACTACAGGAAAAGATAGATTTTCCGATGCTTTTTTTCCGATGCTAGGAAAAAGTGTCGGGATAGTTTTGATCAGCGCCAAATTTTACCGACGATTGTAAAAAGCGTCGGTACATCTTTAGAATCAACGACGCTTTTTAAGCGTCGCTGTAAGCTTGACCTACAACGACGCTTATAAGCGTCGTCGTAGGCCAAATCCTTTCCAACCCTCTCGATTGATGCCCTAGCTGCCTTAAAAAGTCTCATCTCGTCTCCTCTCCTCTCATTCAAAAGGGTCCCTGAGCTCCGATTGCCTCTCCATCTCGCTTCCTGAGCTCCGATCGGCGTCCCCGAGCACAACCCCAACCTCCGCCACTCCGCCTTCAAGCCCACCTCACCTGCCGCCAAGGCGGTCGTCGACCAGCTCCTCCGGATCGCCGACAAGGGCGTCTTCGACGATCTTCTGATTTCCAGCATCATCGCTCTCGGCTGCCTGTCGAAGACCTTCCGGGCAACGAAGACGCGGATCATCGGGCCTCTGGTGCGGCTGCTGGACGAGAGGGAAGCCATCGTGTCGAGGGAGGCGGTGATTGCCCTGACCAAGTTCGTGTGCAAGGAGAATTTCCTTCGCGTCGAGCATTCCAAGGCCATCATCAAAGCCGGAGGGGCCAAGCACCTCGTCCAGCTGGTGTATTTTGGGGAGCAGCTCCAGACCGAGGCGTTGATTCTCTTGTGTTACGTCTCCCTCAACGTGCCGGAGAGTGAGGATCTCGCACAGGCAGGGGTCCTTGCGGTCCTCACCTGGGCTTCGAAGCAGGGGCACTTGGTGCAGGACTCCAGGGTGGACTCCTCCTTGCCGGAGGCCAGAGGTCGGATGGAGCTCTATCAGTCAAGAGGATCTCGATGATCGATGACATTGATGCAGGGCGAGACGAGATTTCTTCTTGGCAATCCAAAACTAGAGGGTTGATTTTTGGGGGTTTTTGCAGATCCCTTTCCTTTCTTGGTGATTGCGGGTGCTTCCGGGCGCTTCCTTACATAGAGGAGTTCTTCTTCTGTAATTGCAGGTACTCCATCTTCTGCAGCGCGGCCAACTCTCCTTCTAGGCCGGCAAGCACCATGCCCTAGTTCCTCTCTCTCTCATCCTCATCAATCGACCATTCCCAGGTTCATCTTTGCTTTATGGTTCCTTTAGATCTTTGCTTTATGGTTCCTTTATGGTTCATCTTTGCCTTGGTTCCTTTAGATCTTTGATAGATTCAATTTGTATTGGTTCCTCTTTCATGGAATCTATGTAAAATTTCTCCTTCCATGCCATGAACCATCAGCTCTCCTTCCAAGCCGGCGAGCGCCATGCCCTGGTTCCCCTCTTTCTTTTTTATTTTTTTTATAAAAAATAGGTGGCTAACGCCGACGCTTATAAGCGTTGGCTTTGAGTCTTTTAGCGGCGCTTTTAAGCGTCGCTAAAAAGCGTCATTCAAAAACTGCCCTTTTAGCGACACTTATAAGCGTCGGCGTTGAGTCTTTTAGCGACGCTTTTATTAGCGTCGAAAAAGCCCTGTTTTTGCCGACGCTTTCTCTTAGCGTTGGCAAAAACTGGACCCACGCCCACCTGCCCGACGTCTGACCCACACTTTGGGGTGCGTGGGCTGGATATTCGCCGACGCTTAAAAGCGTCAGTAGAGACCAAAAAAACCGCCGGGAGATATCCTTTCTTTTGTAGTGGCGGTGGATTCCTAAAGAGGGACTCAGGGGTCTGTTTCGCAGTTGAAATTAAGGTTCAGAAGGGAGAAACACAAGCCCAACACCCCTCCACCCAACGGAATCAGGGAAGGAGATGGACTCCAGTTAGGAGTCCTCTTCCACCTCATTCGCATGCAGGTTGCATGAGCCCAGCTCAAGATGGGCCAATGAACCCAATTAATGTGAGGGCTAGGTCCTCAAATTCTTTCTTCTTAAAATAATTTCATCCTTAAATTAGCGTACCTAAAGAGGCTTCAAAGAGTTGAAGATACTCAACTCTTTATGTTATCCCTGAGCTCTTAAGTAGTCTCTTTAATTAGAAAAAACCATATCAAGTCCTGTAAAACACCCACCAACTTATCTTTTTGAAAGATTCAAAATAACTTAACCCATCAAACTTTTGCTGCACAACTCTAATATAAATCCATCAAAATTATTTGAGTTCACTAAACAATTCCCAACCAGTATTAGTGATGGTCTATCTATTGAACCTTTCATCCGTGATCCCAACCATAGCCAAGTAGCAAGCGACCTGCAACTTCGAAAGAAAAAAAAAAGTGATGTGAGCTTTACAGCCTAGTGAGAATCTCCACATGTCCACACCAATATAATAATATAAGTTTGAAAATAGAAAGTAATCGTCACACACATTATGAAATTACAAGCCGACTATCAACAATGCTCGAATAAACTATATACATATGTACATCAAATATCAATAGAAATCCAACCACTCAATAGTGATATATCATACGTTATCTCTTAAATCTTCAATAGTATTTTCAAGTAGATTTTTATTCTATTCCTTTTTAATCTGGTCCGGATCCAAAATTAAATATCTTTTCTACTTTGGGCCAAATTTCGGTCACGTTTTCCACTCGTAACAGGACAATCAATAGGTGTCATATTTTCTGCCCATAATAGGGTAATCGATAATGCCATATTTTCAACGCGTGATGAGGCAATCGATGATAACAAGGTTAGCTCAGAGTCTTTGTTCATTCAATCAAGTTTATATCTACATACCAATTTTTTTTATTTCCGGCTTTAGACTAACCACGGTCACATTTCTCGGGCCAATCTATAAGTGTCACATTTCCATCCTATGATGGAGCAATTAATATAATATGGTTAGTCCAAAGCACCGCATCTATTAGTTCGATTATGCAAATATAAGTTATACTCATATATAAATCTATCATACTATTAATTATAAGCATACATGATCAAAACATAATTTAAGACAGAATCTATCATAAAAGAATTCTTGCATCTTACTTATTTTGATTATTAGCATATCATACATATGTGTATAAAATATCTATAATCATGCAGGCGGATGTACAAGAATTCTTACCTCTATGTCGACAACCCAGACAAACTAGTTAACTGTCCACACTACGATCTATAAACCTAGGTGTGTAGAACCCTACTCGACCTCCTCCTACCTAGAAGATTATTCTCCTACATAACCAATTTAACATAAAAAATTATTTGGGATAACTGACAACCATAATCCTCTACTGGTCTAACAAAAGGTCCACTATTATGTAGCACCCTACGACAACGTACCGAGTTTTTTCCACCTAAAATTTTTCTGAATCAACAAGAGAGAAAAACACCAAGAAAGAGAGAGAAAAAAAAAAAAGTAGAGAGGGAGAGAAACAAGAAGTTTGCCTGACAACCCGTGCGCGTCCAGAACCCGCCTGAAAGAAAAGATGCTGCTGCTTTGCAGGCAGACAGCTTGGTAATGCGTATGTCGCGGCACCCGTCACTTCCTACATCGCGGTGCACGCATGACAGATTTTTTTTTTTTTAAAAAAAAAGACAAGATCGGAATCGCCCATCAGGTTCACGAAAAACGTACTCTTTTTTTAATTAAAATTTAGAGGGACATGCGTATTTGCTAACCAGTAACGGCCCAATTAATCGCATCTCTCCCTCCCGGGAGAGGGTCATGATTTTTGAGCCCGTTTGCTTCGTCGAAAAAAAAAAAGAAAAAATGTGGTCAACGAAAAAATAATGAGATGCTTTTTATTTTGTTAGAATTTTCAAACAAGAGAGATGAGAAAGTTGTATTCATATGGAAATATAATTTCCATATTTTATGGAAAACTCTATTTTTATTTTTTTCCAAAAAAACTCTTCAGCATTAAAGAAGCATTAAAGAGGCATTAAAGACCTAATTTTTATCAAGGGTATAATAGAAATTATACAAAACTTTTCCAAAAAAGTGAATGGTCAACCAAACATAAACATTTTGAAAATCTGTCACTTTCCCATGGTCAACCAAACATGCCAAAAGTATTTTTCTAGGCATTCTTTTCTTAGGAATCTGCTTTTTAGGAATTATATTCTTAGGAGAGAAAATGCTTTTCGCGAACCAAACGAGCCCTTAAAGGAGATTTGATCCTCTCAAGTTTGGGGCACGAGATCGAAAGTCAAGTCGGGCAATTTCAGCTATACATGCTTTGTGTGGTGATCTTGATGCAGTGGAGACTGTGTACTGTATGGATGTATAAGTGAATCTCGTTATATGACCGTTATGAAAATATATGGATGGCTGTGATTGCCAAATTTAATTCTCAAGTTCGACCCATGAACTTGAGAGGATGTGAATTCAATTTAAAAGATGATAAAGTGAGTGGGTCTCCATTCCCTTTGCCTCCTGGAATGGTTTGTCAAGAAACAATTAAGTTTAATATAAATAAGTTTAACTAGAGCATTGATTTCTCTCTTATAGTTTTCCAAATTTATGTGGCAGTAATTAGACATTTCTTGGGCAATATTGCTACTTTATTTCACATGAAACATAACGTTGGGTCAACTTTATTTTTTCCTCGTCAAGCTCAAGCATTGCATGATAATTATGGGTGATATTGTTTGGATATATGCAAGATATATAATGGGTAAAAAAAATAATCTAAATAAAGTAACTAGCTATTTATGAAAAGTGTTGACATTAATTGGCTTGCATTAAAATCATCTATTCTACTGCTATTTTACTTACCGGATTTCCTTACAAATTCTTTCTCACTTTCATGTCATGTGTGTCGCACTTTTCATGAACTAATTTGTTTATAGAAAACAAAATACAAATTTCTAAGGATCATTCTCAACTTAGTTTATCCAAAGTCCAGACACTTTTTTAACTAACAAAATTATACGTGCAAACTTGAGCTCTAGAGTTAGCTTGTTAAATTGGATCATGAGCTTAAATTTAGACACTCATAGCTAAAATCAACTAGAGCAACATGAAATTAAGAATGGCTTGTTTTTTTATCCCTACAAAAACAAATTATTTATGAGAATTGATCTTTTAAAGTATATCTAGATGTATTAATTATTAAAGCCAAGCTTGATTAGCTATTTTTTTTTAAAAAATTATTATTAAAATTAATTAATTAATTAATTAATATTATATTAGAGCTCAGATTTGAATCATTACGGTCCCTCCACGAACGGGAAATGAAAGTTTTAAGCTTAATATATATTGCTAATTCTATTTCTATAAACTTAAATATTTAAAGTCAATTAGTACTTTAACAGAATTTCTTTTTTTAATTACTGACAAATTTATGCATGCATACAAATAAGTTATTGGCAATCCCGTATATAACTAATCACCTGCATCCTCTTCCCTGATTTGTTATTCGAGCATATGTAACGATTGGAGGGAGAAGGATATATATAAGAGAAAATTGACTTTAGAGTCCGGCAATAATTTCTTCTAAAAGTAATCCAGAAACGGCTGTCTCCTTCTGCAATGTTTTGCCGGGTAAAACCACAACTCCAGCCCACTGTGGGACCCGGGCTGTCACTTCTTCCATCCTCCCCCTTTTGACGCGACCAAACTACCAGAACGGTGAGCCCGTGACCCTTTTGGTGAAAAATAAATTTTCCGCATGCCTTCAGCCCATCACCAGCCACAAAATCCTAGGTATGAGATCCACCATCCTGTATCGGACTCACACGTTAGTGACGTAAATTTATTACGTCGTCGCTCGTGCATGTAAAGGGTTCTCCGGAATTACAAAATATTTAAAAATTACGGAGCCCAGACATCAAATCAAGCCGGCCAATGGGATCAAAGGGCCCATCCAGCCTGGTACCCGTTTATTGGAAGCTTGCATGGGCAAATCGCACGTGTGGCTCCACGTGTCGTGGAGGGACAGGCCTATCCTAAACTACCCTTGGCTTTCCACGGTAGCTCTAGTACTTTATTAGTACTAATCTGATGAGCATTCGATCCGTCAAAAATGACCATCTTTTTCGCTGTATTTTTATAATTATACCACAAGATTTGAAGGTATTTTGTTGGCCCATCAACGCCGGCAATTAGATTGGGGATGGACCCATTAATTACACTCGTAAATCACAAGAAGTGTGATATTTTTCAAAGAAAAGGTAACGTTGCTTGGAAATTAAAAAAAAAAAAAGGTGCCCACTTGACTTGGATCCATTGGATAGAGCCCTTTCTTGGTTGGCCATAACCTGAGAGCTATAGGTGGGGACACATCTGGATGGATTAGCCGCCTATCCTATAGTCCCCCTCCACGGGTGCTCGGAAGGATGAATTTTGAAGTCCAACGGATGATGGATACATACAATGCATAGATTGGGCATGGTCCTCTGATTGGTTCACCAATCACCCTTGGATTGGTATAAGCTGCAGCCTTCTCTTACCATCAAGGAGTGCTGATGTAATGAAAAATTCTCAAGTAAGTTCTGTCAACAAAGTGCAACTTTATATTACTTATATTTAGACCGGTGATGAGTGGCAGCTAGATATTATGGCAGCACGGGAATTCCATGTAATCCGTGCAAGGCTTTTTTTTGCAGGATTTGTGCTGCTAACATTCACGGTAATCCAACAACCTAATGTTCATTTAGTTGTGAAAAAGGTATGCAATTTTACTTTCCCAACTTATCAAAATGACATTAGGCTAAATCACCACCACAACCCGTTGTGAGGCTATGGTTGCAGAATATCAGAAGCAAATATAAGTCGCATATGCTGCACAAGATGCAGTAGAATTTATCAAAACTTAAAATACTTTAATCAGTTCAATTATCTGCATATACTGAGCACATCTTCAACTCGCATAAGTATTAGGCTAAAATACTTTATTTCCATCTTAGTTTTTTCTTTCTTTCTTTTTAGGGCGTACATGTTTTTGCAAATATGACCTATCATGTATTTCTTAGAAGCTTTCTTTTTTAATTTCATAGTGGAGTCAATCAACGTGCCACAAGTAAACAATGAAGGATACCTACCTATCGAAGAAATTTTTTGAGCATATGAGCATTCAAGTAAGTCATCAATTTGAGCGCAGAACAAGCCATCTTCCTCGACCCTTGTATTTAAGACCTACGATATTTTGCGATGTACGGTATATACCGTGGGGTATTATGAGACTCTTGATGGTCACCATTAGAAAATGAATGGCTATCAATAGCGATATACCTTATATGGTATGTAAAAATGTTTTGATAGATGACCGTCTATCTCTTAATAACGGCCATCAATAGGTGTACAGTACTCTACTCTGCAAATCGCACACCATAAAAGATTTATACTCTATATTTAAATAAATTTGGACTCTCTATGGTGTGATTTTTGCATTGCAAAATTATGTACTAATGTGGTAGCTGCGATGTTATCCATTTTAGAGATGGACAATTCTCATTTATTTGATAAGTATGCCCTTCAGCATGGTATATATACATGAAGACGAAGAATAGCGATCAAACTTCAAAATAAATGATGGGATGGCCATCCGGGATGGTATTTTTGCACAGCAAAGGATCCGGTCTCTATTTAAACACCCCTACCTTCCTCCACGCCCCGACCAAGCCATCTTGCGCTGAATGGTTCTCGTAACGCTAACAATCAAAGGTCCTCGTAACGGAAGCACCACGGTTTTCCTTAGTAACCCCTCCTCCCTTCCCTACCTCATTTCAGTATCCACACCCCAAAACACAATCTTTCGACCCTCTTAAACCCGACAGCATGTGCAATACCAGCGTCGCCGGCAAGCCCCATCTCTCCCTTCCACTGGTTTCTCCTACAAAGCCGGGTAAGAACCAGAGCCACTCGCCAACGAGAGAAACTATAACCAAGCCTCACCTACTGCTTCCCCTGCCGCCTCCGGCTGAGACTCTGAAGGAGGCGGCCGCCCTCTTCCGCCTCTCCTTTCCCATCGCCGTCACCGCCCTTCTCATCTACTCCCGCTCCGTCCTCTCCATGCTCTTCCTCGGCTTCCTCGGCGATCTCCCCCTCGCCGCCGGTTCTCTCGCCATCGCCTTCGCCAACATCACCGGCTACTCCGTTCTCTCTGGCCTCTCCCTCGGAATGGAGCCCCTCTGTTCGCAGGCCTTCGGCGCGAAGCAGCCTAAGCTCCTCTTCCTCACCCTCCACCGCTCTGTTATATTTCTCCTCTGTTCTTCTCTCCCCATTGCCGTCCTCTGGTTCCACATGTCCAAGATCCTCCTTTTCCTCGGCCAAGACCCCGAAATCACCTCTCTCGCCCAAAGTTACCTCCTTTATGCCCTCCCCGACCTCATCTCCTTCTCTTTTATCCATCCCATTAGAATCTACCTTCGGTCGCAGGGCATCACTCGTCCCCTGACCGTCGCCGCTGCTGTCTCCGCCGCGCTCCACCTCCCCGCGGGGCTCCTCCTGGTCGGTCGCCTCCGCCTCGGCGCTTCCGGCGTCGCCGCCGCCTCCGCCACGGCCAACCTATCCTTCCTCCTCTGCCTTCTCCCTCACCTCCTCCGCGACCCGGCATGGCGGGCCCCCACCTCCGAGGCCCTAGCCGGGTGGGCCCCCCTCGCCCGCCTCGCCGCCCCGAGCTGCGCTTCCGTCTGCCTTGAGTGGTGGTGGTACGAGCTAATGATCCTCCTCTGTGGCCTCCTCCCTGATCCCAAGCCCGCCGTCGCGTCCATGGGAGTCCTCATCCAAACCACTGCCTTGCTCTACGTTTTTCCTTCTTCACTCGGGTTCGGGGCGTCGACGCGGGTGGGGAACGAGCTGGGGGCCAACCGGCCGGCGGGCGCGCGGGCGGCAGCGGCGGTGGCGGTGGCTGTGGCGGCGGGGATGGGGGTGGCGGCGATGGGGTTCGCGGCGGGGGTGAGGAAGCAGTGGGGCCGGATGTTCACGAGCGATGGGGAGATCCTACGGCTGACGGCGGCTGCGCTGCCGATCGTGGGACTGTGCGAGCTCGGGAACTGCCCCCAGACGGTGGGGTGCGGAGTCTTGAGGGGGAGCGCGCGGCCGGCGCACGCGGCGCACGTTAACCTGGGAGCGTTTTATTTGGTGGGGACGCCGGTAGCGGTGGGCCTCGGGTTCGGCGTCGGGATCGGATTTGTTGGGCTCTGGGTGGGTTTGTTGGCGGCCCAGGTTTGTTGTGCGGGGCTGATGCTTTGTTTGGTGGGGGCCACGGACTGGGAGGCCCAGGCGCATAGTGCCCAGATCCTCACGTGTGCGGGGGAAGGGAAGCACGTGCTGGGGGATCCGGAGGAAGGGCAAGAAGCTCCGTTGGAGGTAGAGGAGAAGGGGAAGGTGGATTGCTGCGAAACACTGATACTGGTCAAAGTGAGTGACCCTCAGAGGGAACAGTGAAACGGAGAGATGGAGAGGAATTAAGTGGGGTGCGTTCTGACTTTGATCACTGACATGGGCGAGAAAGAACATAGATTCTCTCTCTTCTTCTTCTTTTTTTATTTTTTTGTTCGAATCTTGCGTCATTAATTTTTGGTTGGAGCGGGAGACCGTGAGTTGAGGAAAGGGAAAAAATTATCTTCTTTCTTTTCCTGTTTGCAGTTCCTCTAAAATTATAAGTGTTAATTGTTGTATCTAGTTAACAAATGTCCTTATTGAAATTATCAAGAGCAAACATGGTTGAATGTTATTTACCATGCCATGTTGCATTAGCCTAATGCATTCCACTGATATTTGATAGTTTGAATGTTAAAGCGTGCCGTATATCAACTTTCTGTTAAACTGAAAATTAATGCTTTATTTGTTTAATAAATCGTAACAAGAAAATTGTTTAAATGTTGTGTTTGATTAATAACAAGACACAGTAGGTGATAGCCTGTTTATATTTTTTTTGAGTTTACTGGCCCCCGCGAAATCTCTCACTGAAAAAGCACTATTAAGATCCTTGTTTTATTTATTAAATTTAAAATAAATTGATCACTAGTATCCCGAGGCAAACTCTTTGAGCCTTTCTCCAGAGGTACCTAGCTATCTCTTTTCTGGTGTTCTGATCCTTCTGCCCTCAGGTCTGAATAATCCACTCATTAATTGACTACAAAATTAAAATAGACATATTAATAATATATAGATAAGTCAAATTAAACCATCATGTTTAGCTGGGGCCACTGTATTACATCAATCGTGTTTTCCTCTAAATTAAACCACCTGCACCCTGCTTGTCTGATGAGATATCAAGGATTTAGGTGGATCTAATTTGAAGGGACGAGCACAAGGAGAGAAAGAAAGCACAAATGAGTGCATCAACAAGAGCACGCTTGTGAGTCCCTTTCCAGCTTCAGGGGGGGAAAAAAAAGCCCACAGAAGTACCAACGCAGCTCGCCTCCACCACATGCACCGTACGTAGAAATGGCAAGGAAGTAGCATGCAACGTACACGACATAGCTTTTCATCCCAAAAAAAAAAAAAAAACCCGTACATGACATAGCTTGCTCCATATGCACCGTAAGTTTAGCATCCGGGAGCACAACAGTACATCCAGGTGGCTCCATGGACTTGCGGCAAATTTGAAAGATGCATATGTAGAAGATATATTAAATACAATTATTTAATTACTTGGAATAATAGTGACTGAATCTTCTCTTTTTTTTTTCGTCATAAAAAATAGTCAGCTGTTAATGGAGCAAGCTATGAACCATGTGGAAAGGTTTATATAGGAAACATAAAAAAGCCTTCCCATAAAGACTCCAAATCCTAATTAGATTTTCTAGCATACATACCAAAATCATCACAACAAATAGGGCTCAATCCTATACATCCAAAGTGCACCAAAACTCATAAAACAAAACGATCACCCATCATATTGGTTTTAACCATAGTACCATTATGAGCTATATGTCTAACCTATTTTATAAAACAAAAAATAAAAAGTTCATATTTTGAAACATGCACTCTAAATCTAGGTCTAACGTACCATTGGATCCCACCGTACGTAGAAATGGCATGGAAGTAGCATGCAAATAGCTCGCTCCATATATATGCACCGTAAGTTTAGCATCCGGGAGCACAACAGTTAAGTCTGCAATCAGGTCACTCCATAGACTTGTGGCAAAAGCTCCCAATCATTGGCTTGATGGCTTCCCTGTCTGCCCTCAAAAAAAAAAAGGCTGACCAATATTTGGGCCGGCCTCGTGCTGGGATTCCTTCTCCTCCATTGATGTGGCTCTAACACCTCCAACGTGTCTTCCGATTCGTTTGATTTGGAGATATTATTGTGCCGCACGCCAACGTGCCGGCCCATGGGGACGCCAGGCAAACAGAACGGTGGTTGTGTCCACGTGAGAGGAAGCTGGCGCGTCCATTTGTGGACAGGCAACCGCCGCGCATGCAAGGCTCCGTGCGATCCCTGGTCCCGGTTAGGTTAAGAGGCCACGAGCGAGGGGATGGCACGGCCGGGATTGCCATCCAACATCCAAACACCATCGAGATAGCCGAGGCGACCCGGCACCTACGATTTTTCGCATCAACGTCACATTTTTCTTCTCGTCCCCATGCTATCTCGGACCGGCTTTGTACGAAATGCCCTTTTTCTTTTCACCCCCCCGCGTTACCTAGGATTGGTTACGTAAGAGAGGATCATGTTAGTCGTGCCATTTTCTTTTTATTTTTCAGCTCCCACGTTATCTCGGACTGGTTTTGGGCGAGAATTCATCTCAGCAATGTCAGCATATTGACTAATCTAAATCTGCGCCACCGGCACAAGTAAATTGACTAGGGCCACGGCCCTCCCAAGGTTTTTGAAATCCGTCTCAGATGCTAAGATGTGGCCCCCCTCCCAATATCCCTTTTCTTAAAGGTTAGCATTTTTTTTTAAAGTCCATTAAATAAAATAAGGAATCTTAATTTCGAAATCGAAATCCTAAATAACCATCGAATTTATCGACCTAAAATTTCTCACCTTCCCCTCCCATCTCGTTGTTTTCGCCACCCGCTTTCTCTCGCGGTCCTCTGCTTCCCTGTTTTCCTGTTTATGTAATGTAACCATCATGCTGTGTAATTGTCCTTTGTCTGCGGCATTAGCAACAAAAATAAATCATACTGTGTAACCAAAAAAAAAAAAAGTATTTCATCTATCGATCCTCTTTAAATAACTAACATGATGCTGTGACTTACCTGATTATCAATTTTATGTACAATATCATAGAGGAACAAAAATATTTTACATATCGGCTCTGACTTGAATCTTCTGAAAAAGTTTAAAAAAAAAAAAAAAAACTATAACTTGGCTTAAAGATGGGTATATGATAATTTTACTAATTGTTAATATATCGACAATCATATTTAGCTCATTGAATTTATTGAAATCCACCTTTTACACCATAATAAATATGAAAAAGAAAAATAATGAATCAAAAGTTGGAGTATGTACGTAGTTAATATTTTAAGCGAATAATTCATAAGGAATAGTCATTGTGTACCAGAGTTGCGATTTGCGCGTCTATAACAATATAAAAATGTAATTATCTTTTAATGTTTTCATAAATGTATATCCGGCCCCTCAAATAGAAAGTCTTTTTTCAGCTTTTGATCAGGTGGAGTCACTTGTTCTCGACAGAGTTAAATATTGAAAAGCAAATGCAGCAGGGAATATAATGGTGCAGAATATAGGAATGTTTGCAGTCAGATGATGTTATCCACCCGTCCCAGGCTGGCGCTTAAATGATGCTAAGCATGCATTACATGTTTCCTTCAGAAGTGAAGGCATCTAAGCGACCAATCCCAGTCGTATTTGCAGGCACTCAACAAGGAGGAATATGCCATGGCGTTCGCGAAGGGAAGTTCGTTCTGATGAGCGCGCACGTCAATAGTCGTGCGTGATTGGGTTCCTGTGGTTTTAAAGTGTTTGTGGTAATGACCAAGAGAGTGGGTAAGGCGGCGGGCGGCTCATCCATCGGAGAGAGCTGGGGGCTGCTGGCACTGGGCGAGAAGAAGAGAAGTCGGGCGAAGCCGGGGGGGAAGGGCTACGCATCGGATTTCGGAGGAGGAGGTGGAGAACCTCCAGCAACACTTCGTGACAGTCCTTGAACTGCCGGAGGATTGGATCGGCGGTGGTCATCCGGCGGTGGTCATCCGAAGCATGGAACCATGGGCTCCCGATTTCGACCCTAGCCCAGACACAGTAAAAATGGCAGTGGTGTGGATAAACACCCAGTGGAGTAGTGGGAGAGGGAAACTATCCTTTAGATCGCCGCCATTGTGGACCGGTTGTTGGTCGTCGATGGCATCACGGAGCAGCAGAGGATGATGGGGTTTGCAAGAATTAAAGTGGCCATCAAAGCCACTGCATCACTGTTGCCTAGAATACAGATTAAGGGTAGATCCTAGGTCATGTGGCTACCTTTCATGTATGAACATGTCCCCAACTTTTGCTATAGGCATGGGCGAATCGGGCATGCCGAAGATGATTGCAAGTATTCGGCACTAGAGCTGGCAGGGGAGGAGTGGGATGTTGTCCTCGGCTCCCATGGTGGTAGAGACTCGAGGGGCAGTGGCGAGCCAAATTCCAGATCTGATGAGATGGCCTGGAGGCCGATCTTTGGCCCTTGGTTGGCAGCAACGAAGATCTGACTACCGCGAGCTATGAAGGGGCCGCCACGACTAAGGGAAATGACTGAGTCAACCCCGGAATCATCATCCTCAAGGTCGTGCTCCCCTCTAGCTGTCTGAGCTCCCCTGACTTGCCGTCGAACTCGGACGGGTAGCAAAAGTCGATGAAGGTGGCACGATGACGATCACCCTCGAAGGACCGGCAAACCGACGAGGGAGCCGACTCGACACTAGTTTTGGGGCGACTCTGAGAAGCCATTGAGCCGGGTCAAGCTTCGATCAATTGAACGAGGTAGTCAACTCGGCTGATGACTCGGACAGAGTTGGGCTGGGAGCTATGCAAGCTGGCCTAGAGATAGCGATGGTGGACGCAGTCCTAGGCCATTCGAATAAGAGGCCCAGAAGCTCAGTGACAAGGTCGACAGGAGTGGGCCTTTGCTTGGCAGACTCGGGCCAGCCTGATGGCATGGATCGGGTTACCCACGCGGATGGGCCAGCACGCCCCTAAGGCATCCGAGTCAGAAACTAGAGCGGGACGGGGCCCTGGTGAGGGGGAGCCGACTACTGCTCCTCCCACTGCCCATGCACCGGCGTCTACCCTAGCAACTATGCCTCCGGCTCCGGCAACACCTAGTTCTTCTCTAACATCACTAGGGTGTTTGCCTTCTCCGATCTCCGAGGCCGCCAGGGCTCTTACCCTTCTTGATGGCGGTGGCCTAGTAGACCTAGACCCGGTGACGCCGACTCTTTGACTGGCAATGCAGGCAGCAATGTTGGCCGTCAAGGAGGCCTCCGATGGTGCTAGGCCGACAAGCGGGTAGTTGGACCAGCTCCTATCTGCTGCAATGGGTGATCACCAAGCAGCAGTGAGGAGGGCCAAAACTGTGCTGCTGTGGGAAGTGTGGGAAGTGTGGGAAGGAAGTGGGCTGGCCCACCAAGAACAGCAAGAGAATGGGACTTTATGCGGCGAGGAGAAGGGTCCTTCTTTGTTGCATGTTGAAGAATTAAGATTCTTGTGTGGAACTAAAGGGGGTGGATAAGCCCTCCTTCACTACCACGTTTAGGATATTGGTTCTAGGTGCATGGCTCGAACATTTGTTTCTTGTGTGAGACGCGGTTCTCTAGAGACAACCTCTACCGAGTACAACGTCATTTTTCTGCTACTAGAAAGTCTTATGCAATTGAATCTCAAGGTCTGTCGGGGGGCATCATTATTTTATAGAAGCGGGGTGGCGCCACTATGGATGTATTCTACAACTGCCCCAACAGATTGTAATGATAATTTTGGAACCCAACAAAATCCCTTGGATTATGTTGGGAGTATATGCTATTACTGATTACAGAGTAAGGAATAGAGTTGGGCACTGGGCCGGGCCGCCCACGGCCCGGCACGAAGCGGGCCGTGCCTGGCACGGCCCGCTAGCTACAGTACCGGGCCGTGCCTGGCACGGCCCATTTAAGGGGGCCGTGCTGGGTCACGGGTTTCTGGCCCGCGGGCCGAGCCCGGCACGGCCCGCTTCGGGCCTGGGCCGGCACGGCCCTCTCTTGGCCCGCGGGCCAAGCACGGCACGGCCCGCGGGCCAGCCCGGCACGGCCCATAAGGGCCTGGGCCGGGCCAGGCACGGCCCGTCTCCATAAAAATTAATGCTTCATAAATTTTTTTAATAAATTAATAAATATTGAAAACTAAGGATTTATTAATATAAAGCCACCTTAATGGTGGGGGGTTTGGCATAGACCCCTACCAGTTTATTAATTTAAATCAAAATGGTACATGAAGGGAGGTTTGGACCTTGATCTGACCTCCAGAATACAATAAGAAAAGGCCGAGGTTTGGACCTTGGTCTGACCTCCAGAATACAATAAAAATGTACAATTATAAAAAATTAAGAAATCTTACTAATCATCAGTGATTCAGTGAATCAGTATTCACTCTTCAGTAGTGTTTGTATCATCATCATCAGAGGATGTTGTATTATGTCCACCTTTATCTTGAAGTCTTGCCTCAGCATCCAACCAATCTTTGAAGCAGAGAAGCATCTCCACCATTTCGCCCGTCATCCTACTTCTCTTTTCGTCAAGAACACGCCGACCTGCACTAAAAGCGGATTCCGATGCTACCGTGGACATCGGCACAGCTAAAATATCGCGTGCAATTGCAGACATAACAGGATATTGATTTTTAACACTCTTCCACCAAGTTAATACATATAGATTCTCTATTTGATTTTCATCATATGCAGACTGAAGATCATTTCGTAAATAAAATTCTAGTTCACTACTTAAAATGAAGAAGATGAAGATAAAGTTGAAGCATGTGTGTGTTTTCTCTGTGCAATGAATGAAAAAATAGATGACGAACGAGAACTACTAGAAGAAGAAATAGAGGTTTGTACGGAAAATCTAGATCCACGAATTTTTTCATCATATATAGCATAAATATCATAAAGAAGTTGTTTTACCTCATTTTTAGCAGGTTCAGGATCTTGATTCATATTTTCATAATATGCATCAAGTAAAATTAGCACGCCATTTAATTTAACTCTAGGATCAAATACAGCAGCTAAGTTATGCATAGGACATATCTTGTCCCAATACTCATTCCATTTAGATTCCATTAGGTCAATAATAGGCATTAAAACATCATCATATCTATGTTCTGCAAATTTTTGACTAATTATATATGCTTGTTGTAAAAATGAACATGAAGTTGGATAATAAATACCAGAAAGAACATTGGTAGCATTATAAAAACTAAGCAAAAAATCTTTCAAAATTTTTCCTTTATTCCAATCAGTTTCAGTCAATGTAAAGCCTAATCCACGATCATTAATATATGCACTTAATAAGTTTTTATATGGGTATGCATCATGTATCATGCTATATGTTGAGTTCCAACGAGTAATTACATCAAGTTTAAATTTTTTAAAATATTTACCATGATTTATACATAGTTCCTTAAATTCTTGAAGTCTTGATCTTGAAGCATGAATAAAAGAAACTGCATTTCTAATTTTTGAAATCACATCTTGAATCATGCCCATGCCAGCTTGAACAGAAAGATTTAAGATATGATATGCACATCTAATATGCAATAAATTTCCATCTAACATGGGATGCAATGAGTCTTTTAATAATACAACAGCAGAATTATTATTAGATGCATTATCAAAAATAATAGACATAATTTTATCATTAATATTATATGAACATGCAGTTTGATAAATGACATTTGAAATTTGTTGCCCAGAACGTGGAAAATCAAAAGCACGAAAAGCAAGAATACGTTTATTTAATTGCCAATCATTATCAATATAATGAGCAGTAATGGCAATAAAACAATTACTACCTACAGATGCTGACCAAATATCAGAAGTTAATGAAATTTTTATATTTAAAGTAGAAAGTGTTTCAATTAAACTTTGTCTCATTGCTAAAAAGTTAGTCATAGCTACTCTTCTAAATGTACGCCTACTAGTTCTTTTGTAAGCAGGTTGTAGGTTTAATTGAACATATTCTTCAAAATTAAAAGATTCACATAAACTAAAAGGTAATTCATCCTTAACTATCCATTTTACAAGTACTTTTCTTTAATTTTCATGATTATATGCAAAATTACCTACAAGTAATCCCCCTTGTATATTAAGGGTACTTTGAGTTTGAGCATGAGAATCATGCATCCTATGACTCTCTTGATGTCTTTTTAAATGCCCTGTTCCCCCACTACTACTACAACTATAAAGTTTGGCACATTTTTTACATTTAGCTTTCCAGACTCCATCAACCATAACTCTATCAAATTCATTCCATACAGCACTAGTCCTCTTACGAGAAGAGGTTTGATCTTCACTCGGTTCACTAGTTCTAGAGGAACTAGGAACATGGGGTTGGGGATTAGTTTCTTCTCCCTCAGAAACAGGAGGAATGTCAAACTGACTTTCCTCAAAAGATGACATATCTAAATTGATGAATTCAAAAAATAAAAACTAACCACAAGGAGGAATTGAGTAGAGGGTCGGAGGGCAGAGGCAGAGCCGAGATTCTGAGCTTCCTCTTGTGCTCTCAACAGGAGTGACCTTCTCTTTTCAACAGGAACCTCCTCTTGTGTAGCACTTGAACACTTGCTAAATGCAAACTAAAAATTAAATTGCTAGAAGAGCACTTTAGAAGAGAGAAATAATAGTAGTAGAGAAGGAGAGAATAGTTGGTTTGGTGTGGTGAGAATGAGGGAGGAAAGGGCTATTTATAGAAGCCCAAAATTTTTTTTTTCCCAAAATACCTCTCAATTTAGCCGTTTTTGGACTGTTGGGAGGGGCAAATTTGAAAATTTTCCAAAATAGCCATTGGAAACGGCTATTTTTCTCCCCCCTCTCCAGACGGGCCGTGCCTGGCACGGCCCGTTTGCGCCCGAGATGGGCCGTGCCAGGCACGGCCCGTCTCGTGCCGTGCCCGGCCCGGCCCGCCAATAGACGGGCCTGGGGCCGGGCCGGGCCGGGCTTCCGTTCTGTGCTGAACGGGCCGTGCCCGGCACGGCCCGTTTAGACCTCGGGCCTGGTGGGCCTGGGCCGGGCCGGCCCGGCACGGCCCGATGCCCAAGTCTAGTAAGGAAGGCCCTCTGGGGAGAGGTGACCAATCTTGTCTCATAGGAGATTCCGACCCAGGTTGCTGGTGATTTCAATTGCATCCAAAGGTCCACAGAAAAGAGAGGAGGCAAGGCCGATGTTGACAAGGTAGAAAGAAGAGAGTTTCGTGACTTTCTGGCAGCAAGTGGGTTGGTGGATCTTGGATTCTCTAGATTGAGGTTCACATGGTGCAACAACCATATTGGCCATGCCAGAGTGTGGGAGAGGATCAACAAGGCCGTTGTGTCAGCCTGATGGGTCCAGCATTTTTCCACCTATCAGGTTCGTCATCTTTCCTGAATCACTTCGGATCACTATCCTCTTTTTATCAGCACTATTTCTAGCTCCCGCCATCACATCCCATTCCGATTTGAGAAGATGTGGCTTTCACACTCCCAGTCTTGGGATATTGTTCGGAGGGCGTGGGGGACTCCAGTGTGAGAGGATGCCATGCACAAGGTCACGTGCAAGTTGGAGCCTACCAAGTGAAGGCTATGAAGATCGAACCGAGAGGTGGTGGGCGACATCTTCAAACACTTGATGAGGTGGAAGCTTCCATTGTTGATACTCTAGGGAAGGAGGACAGTAGCGGCAAGTTATCAGAGGCCAAACCTGTTGATCTTTTCAGAAGCTAGCTACGTATCACTCTCTTCTATGGCGGCAAGTAGTTATTTGGCAGCAGAAGTCCAGAGTCCAGTGAATAAGGAAGGGGATAGGAATAATCGATTCTTTCACTGATCGACAATTAACAGGAGGCAGAACATCATCCGGTCTTTGAGGGATGAGACTGGGCAAAGAGTGGAGGAGAGCAGGGTAAGACAGATTCTGTTTGATCTTTTTAGATCTAGGTGGACGGAGGACAACAACCCGGGAGTGGTCACCCACTTTTCAGCCCCGGATGTCGGAGTTGGGATGATGGAGAATGCGAGACTTGTTGAGCCGGTCCTAGAGAGTGAGGTGCAAGGTATGCTTTGGGCCTTGGCGGAGGGCCGGACGGCTTTCCTCCATCCTTCTTCAGGAGATATTGGTATATCATTTGGAGGGAGGTAGTGGAGGCAGTCCATTTATATGTGATGACCCAAAGATTGATTTAAAGATTGATTTTGATGATCACAAAACCTTGAAGTATAAATACTAATGTTTGTGTTGCAAGAAGAAAGATAATTTGTTTTGCAAGGAACATAGCAAGTTGGAAAAATACAAGAAGGCCTCAAAAGCTTTCAAGAAAAGTTGGAAGAAACCTACACTTCATTGGCCCAAGTTTCAAGTTCAAAGAATTCAAGTTGGAGGAGCAAATTTTAAAAAAAAGATTCAAAAGAATAGTCCTCGAGTCGACTTCTGGAAGTTTAGAGTCGACTCTGGCACTCTGGAGTTTCAAGGAACAGTGCTCGAGTCGACTCCGGGACTCTACGAGTCGACTCCGACTGAGAACAGGCAAAAAGACAGAGAGTTGTTTTTCAGCGCTACAATGCTCGAGTCGACTCCAACTTCAGCGCTACAGTGCGGAGTCGACTCCCAGCTACAGTGCCGGCAGACTACTATTCACGAGTCGACTCCTATTTCAGCCGAGTCGACTCCTGCTTCAGCCGAGTCGACTCTAGCACGCTGGGAGGTATAACGGCTAGTTTTTTCTTGACTCCAACGGCTCTATTTTTGTCTCTAACGGTTAGATTTTTGTTTCCACGCCATCAAAAGCTATAAAATCAAGAGGAGAGCTAGGGGAGAAGTATGGAAGTGGGAGAGAACATTTAGGGAAGAGATTTCAAAGAGATTACAAGAGAAAGCTCCCAAAAGCACAAAAGGGCCATTCAAAGTAAAAGAGAGAGAAGAAGAGCATCCAAGTGAATCCCAAAGCTTTCTCACCAACTGTGTGCTGCCTCGGTGATCCTCTACTTCATGCAAAATCAGAAGAGGGTCAAGTAAAGAAGAAGCCGAGTTCCTTCATCTACAAATTTGTTTGAGGGCTTCTTCTCTTTACTCTACTTGTTTACATTGCTATATTTGCTTGTTTAAGAAGCTTATATTTGTTTTAAATTCTTGTTCTAATATCTTGTAACTTGATTCAATCAAGGGATTGAATCAAGGGGTTAAGGTTTGTTGGTGAGCCAAAGGAAAAAACCAACATTGTAAGGTTGTGGTTGGTGAGCCTTTGGGAAAACCAACTGGGTTGATTGTGAACCCGGAAAACAATCATTGTAAGGTTGTGGTTGGTGAGCCTTTGGAAAAACCAACTGGGTTGATTGTGAACCCGGAAAACAATCGTTGTAAGGTTGTGGTTGGTGAGCCTTTGGAAAAACCAACTGGGTTGGATTGTGAGCCCGTGAAAACAATCGGTTGGTTCTAGTCGGTGAGCCTGTGAAAACCGACCAAGTTCGTTGTGATCTCGCAAAACAACAAGTTGGGTTGTGAGCTTGTAAAACAACCAACTGTAATCTGAGGGATTATAGTGAAATTCCCAAGAGGTCTTGGGGAGTGGATGTAGGTGCTGGGGTGCACCGAACCACTATACATCTTTGTGTTTGTGATGCCTTATCTCTTGTATTTCATGCCTTACATTCATGCTTGATTGTGTAATATCTCTAGCTTTGTTTTTTATAGAGTTATAAGTGATTGTTTAGAATTTGCTTAGCTTCCACTCCACTCTTACCATACACATAGATTAAAATTGATCATACAACTATAAGTTAATTTTAGATCAATTGCACCCTAAAGCCATAGTATAATTGCTCTAGCTTAATTTTTCACTGCTTTACTTGTAATTGCCTAGAGCTTAAGTAAATAACATCTTATCATTCCGCTGCATTCTATTCAAAGTAAAAATTAGGGAACATAATTTTTAGAAAACCCAATTCACCCCCCCTCTTGGGTTGTCACCTTGGGCAACAAGTGGTATCAGAGCAGGTGCTCTTCTATTAATTATAGTCTTAACCGACTAGAGCTAAAGATTATGACAACCCCACATAACATATTATTTGCCGAGGGACTTTCCATAAACAGACCTCCACTATTTGATGGAACTTACTATATTCAATGGAAAGCTAGAATGAAAATTTTTGTTCAATCACAAAACTATAAAATATGGAATATCATTATAAATGGCCCTCTCACACTCTCTCAAGCTGTCAATGAAAAAGACTTAGCACAATTGAATGCTAATGCTATGAACATTCTATATTGTGCTATCCATGAATCAATATTTCATAAGATTTCTGCATGCTTATCTGCTAAAGAAATCTGGGATACTTTAAGAAATATTTATGATAAATCTCAAATTAGCTCACATGTGCTTCAATTGCATACTAACAATGAGACTGCAGAATCCTCCACATTAGCCGAGTCGACTCCCAGTTTGTCCGAGTCGACTCCTAGAGAAAAATAGTTTGAAAGGCAGAGACTCAGTCTTGGAGAGCCTGTGAACGAGTCGACTCCAAGTATTTCAGAGTCGACTCCCAAGTTAGCCGAGTCGACTCCAACAAGACCCGAGTCGACTCTGAGGCTGAACAGTTCAAAAGACAGAGAATCATCTTTTAGGCCTCTGAGAACGAGACGTTTCCTGAAGATCTCGAGTCGACTCTCAAGTCAGTCGAGTCGACTCCAAGTAAACCCGAGTCGACTCGAGGAAGAAAGAACAACAAGAAAATTCAAAAGCTTCCTAAAGACAAAGAAGAAGAGGAAGCAAGAAGAAAGAAAGAAAGAGATAAAAAGGAAGAAAGCCTTGACCAAGGAAGAGTCAAGCAAGAAAATGAAAGCTAGGAGCAACAATGATGATATTAGCTCCAAAGAACTACAAGAGGTAACTAACTTGTGCTTTATGGCACAAGAAGATAAGGTAAAATCTGAATCTACTTTTACGTCAAATGATTTTCAAGAAGAATTTTCTTATGATGAATTATTAAATGCTTTTCATGATTTGTATGGTGAATGTAAAAAATTAGCTATGAAGAATAAAAATCTTAAGAAACTAAATCTGAAAATTTCAAAAGAAAGAAATTCTAGTGATGAAATACAAGACAAACTAAATTCTGAAAATGAAAGCTTAAGGTTAAATTTAAAACAATTGATTCAAAAAAATCAGAATTTAATTAAAAAAATCAAAATTTAAGTAAAAAAATTAACCAATTAAAATCTTTTATTAACAAATTCACTGTAAGTTCAGAAAGATTAAAAATGATGTTTGAAAGCCAATATGTTGCGTATGATAAATCAAAACTTGGCTTGACTTCTTTACTTAACAATAAATCTCTAGAGAAAAAGGTTATCAATTCACCAAGCAAACCATTAAATAAGATAACTTATTTCAAACATGAAAAGAATGGGCATAACAACTTTACCTATCGTTCTAACATAATTAAATCAAGTGGTAAAGATATTACAATTAAACAAATTTGGGTTCCAAAAGGAACCATATGTCCCAACTCTCAAGAACCTAAGCAAGCTTGGGTACCTAAAATGAAAATATGAGGATGTCGGTATGCCAAGATACCCATGGAACAAATGGAACTTTCATACAAATGGGTGTTCTAGACACACGTCAAAAAAAAAAAAATTTAAAATATACTTAAGAAAAGTAATTAAAAAATTTAATAATAATGAAATCAGGTAACCCTTGCATCTCATCACTATTTTTGCTTTAGTATTTGATTAAATATGAATTGCAAGTATTGATCAATTTTGTGATATAGAAAATACTTTTGGAAATATAATCAAATCACTTCATTTTATGGTATGCTTTACTCACTATTGGATAAGTTGCTAAATAATTAAACAATTTATTAAGAATAACTCTATGAATTCTCTACATGCTTGATTGAGAGTTTTTATCCATGACATTATTTTTATTGATCATAAACATGAGAATGCATACTTGGTATACCTTTGAATATATGCATTATAAATACTAAGATCAAAGAATTCTTTTTGGCATATAAAATTAACTTATGCTAGTATGGATCTAATTTCAAAAGACCATTGTTATTAGTTTACTTAGATTATCTTCTGCAAGGTCAAAGTTTGCTATGCATGTTAACTAAGGAAACAAATAAGAATCAATTTCTAAATTTAAAGATGTTGTTTCCATCACTAAGTTTTCAAAAGCTTACATTGGATATGTTCTTGGCAAATAAAATTGAAGTATTTTCTGTAATCTTGTAAAAGTGTTTCAAATGAAAAAGGTTTTCAAACTATGAAGATAAAGAGTATCATGGCACAGTGTTGAAAACCAAAATTCTGTTAAGTTTTGCACAGAAAATAATATTGAATACAATTGTTTCTGCACCAAGAACACCATAAGTAAAATATGGTTAATAGAATCCTTGAAGAAATGAAAAAGGCAATGTTGTATGATAGTCATCTACTTAAATAATTTTTTGTTAAAAGCTATCATCATTGCTTATCATACATATGGTTTCTATTAAATCTATTTTTGATGAAAACTACTTTTGATCTTCTGAAAAATAGAAAATGAACTATTGCATATCTTTCATATTTTTCAGTCGTACATATTATGCTTGATATATTCTTATGAAAATAATGCCAAATCTGATAAAGATATTTCTATCCTTAGATATCATTCATCAAGCAATGCATATAGAATATTCAATGAAAAGATTCTAGTTGTAGAAATATCAATTCATTTTATTCTTTATGAGACTAATGATTTATTATCAAGATACTAAAATCAAATTATATATGTATATGGTTAATCTTTTACATATAACAATCTGAAAACTTGTTAATAATTAGAACCAAATTGAGTTTTTCAGAAATGCACTTAATGAAGAAAAATTGATGACTACTAAAAGACCAAATCAAGAAAAGATGAAATAGATCTTGATGAAATTCTTGCATGATTAGAAGTAAAGATCACCATTATCATTTGCTTGCTTTATGAGCTTTATATTCTGTCAAATGAATGTGTAGAATGCACTCCTATGTGGTTATTTCATTAGAAAAGATCTATATAAAATAACCACCTTATTTGAAAATACTCATTACAAATATGATAAAACAATATGTGATTTGGAACAGGCATCAAAAGCATGATATATAAAAGCTTGAGTAACTTTTTGATAAAAAGTAATAATGATAAATCTATACATTAAAAAGATGAATCTGTGATATCTTGCTTGCTCAAAGCATACATTGATGGCATCATTTTTGTTCTACTAATGAAGATTTATATGGAGATTTTACTAAGCTCATGCAAAGTGAGTTTGAATTATGTATAATGAATGAATTAACATTTTTTTTTCTCGAACTCCAAATTAAGACAAACAAGAAAGGGGATCTTCATTGACCAAAGTTAGTCCACAAGAAAACTCTTATAGAAGATTGGCATGAAGAAGGTATATCTATGACCCCATCTTGTAGAATTTGAAAAGGATGAGCAAAGTAGATCTATTGTTTTAAAGCTGTATTGAAGCATGATAGAATAATTATTTTATCATACAGCTAGTAGACCAGATTGTATACTCATTATGTGTCCTTGTGCAAGACTTCAATCTAACTCTAATGAATCATATTTTATTGATAACAAATGAATCATAATCTGAATTTTGATAGAAACAACTATTTAAGATAAATTGATTAAAACTTAGCTAACATGTCTTATTGATAATTATCTTAAGCAAATAGAATCTAAGCTAAATTGATTCTGAAAATAAAAAATTGATTTGACCTTGATAAATCTTCCTATTGCTTCACATGCTTATCCTTGAACCTTCTTGGTTAATGAAACTATCTCTTTAGTTCAAGTGACATGTGTTTGCTTATATTTAGGCAATCTCTTGAGTAAAGTGACTCAACATTCAATTGTTGTCATATCTTATGATTGAGTCACCTAGTTAAGAAATATGCTATATGAATGTTTTATATCTTGAAGAAACTAATGACTTTCCTTCAAGAAAGAAAAGAATTTTGTTAATAATGCAGGATCCTTGAGCAAGAAAATGAGAGACTTCAACTTGAAGGATATCTCCACGTAAGATACAATAAACATTCACATGCAAACAAGAGAGAGGACCTTCTTCAGCCAAAAGTTCACACATAAGAAATCTAGTTTGACTTGAAGAATATAGAATGAATAGGTAATTTTAGATACCTCTCTCATAAATTAGCTGAGCAAAGTCAATAACTTAAATCTTATTGTGGCATGGTTAAAATCTTTAATTATTAATTTCTTGATATCATGTCTATATATGTATTAATTGACTTATGCTTTTTAGAAATTGATTCATGGTTTGCTCAAACTAAAATGTTCCTTTGCCTATATCATAACCATGAAATACACAAGTATATGCTTAAAATGCTGATTTAAATTGACTTGTGAGAAGCTATGAATTCTTGAGCATAATGAAAATATTGTTTGCATGATATACATCTATATGATATATAAGATTATTTCTTTATTCTGCTCCTTCATGTAAATTACTTGAGAATAACAAAAAGAGAGAGAGATAAAGAAAAGAAAATGGATATTATTCAAGAGAAGTAAAATCTAAGTGAAGGCAAATACTCCAATCTTAAGGAAAAGCAAAACAAGCATAATATATTCGGTACATTTGTGAGACTTGTGTGAGCATTCTTTTGGAAGGGATGAAATCCGTAATTAATTACACTTAAACAGGAAGAGTTTGAAGTGAACATTTTAACATTTCTATATTGCTCATCATAGGGATGGTGCCAATGGGGAGGCTAGTGGTAGTACCCGGCACTATTTGACCCAACTATTCGGTGTAGGGTATATTAGGGACGGCACAAGAGGGAGGCTAGTGGTAGTACCTCGTGCCCCTTCTAACTCCACCGGATAGGGAGCAAATAGAGTATAGAACATAAGAAAGTAAAAACGAAAAACAATATCAAAATGTTCGTTAATTGGTTAAGAAAAGAAATTCAAAAAAAAATGAGGAAATGAATGACAAAGTAAATGAAAGTATATAAGAAGAATCAAGTCAAGTTTTAATCACTTGGAAACACACCTTAAGGATGAAATTAGTGGAAGATTATATTTAAATAGGGGGAGTTTATTTGAAAAGAATTGATTTTGATCCTTGACATGCTTGTTCTTAATATTTTAATGCATGACTTAACACATAATATATTTTGCATGTGGCATGATGTTTTGAATTATGGGTTCTCAATATTTTGTAATGCTCTATGCTTGGATAAGTTGATTGAAATATGTTTTAACTTTGCTCACTAGTCTTTGCTTCACCCTTGCCTCAAACTAACTTGTGTTCCAATGCTTGAATGTTTGAAATACTACATAAAGTTTTTTTTATAAGTAATATTAAAAAGAAATTTCAGTTTTATCATTCACGATTATCTTTGAAAGTTAAATAGATTTACAAAAAGAAGAAGAGAAGGATATTTCTATTTAGGCAAAATGAATTGATCTTGATCTAACTTTTTACTTGCCTAACTTTGATACATAATGTCCTAATACTTGTTAAAATATCCTCCATTTTGTATCGAAACTCAATATTAAATACAAAGATTCTGAAAGTGCTCTAATGTTATTGAAATATATGTTTTCAATCTTAGTGATTTAAGATGAGCTACAATGTAGAAGATATATATCTCAAATTATAATTTTGAAAGCCTTCTTGAAAATTCTTATGAAAATTCAGAATCTGATTTTGTATAAAAGCTTAAACTTAACTTAAAAATGCTTATATCGTTACATCTTTGTAACCTTAGTTATATGCTTCAATGATCGCGTCATTCAGGAGAATAACTCAATATGATTTCTAAATGAAAATTTTAACATAAGAAAAACAGAATTAATTTTGACGCCTTGGTTGATTGTCTCGATACGCATCCGAAACATATCTTTTCTTATCCTTAAAGTATACTAATATTGGTCTAAATGATGTGTCTTTCAATGCTCTTGATTGCAAACAAATATTTTTAAATATATGATTTTATTTTCATATTAAAAAAATTTATTGTGCTTCATGTATACATTGCTGAAAAACTATGATTAAGAAATTGAGTTCTATAAATATATATACTTCAATGATCATCTATATATTTTTCTCTCCTACATTATTAAAGACTTCCATCAAAATATATATATATATATATATTATTAAAAGAGTGAATGATCTTAAGTCTAGAAACATTTCAGCTCACTCAAATGATTCTTAAAAGAAAGAAAATGTAAATGCTTTTGAAAGAATTTGAGCTTCAAATGAATTATTTTCTGATTAATATTTCTATACATTTTCTCAAAGATTTAGAGAAAGCATAACTTGTTCTTGAAGGATTAGAAAGAGTAATTGGTACAAATTTTGAATAATTCTAGATCACTCTACATTCTCGATATCATAGAATTTCAGTTCTATTCACGCTTATCATCAAAATCTGAAATTCAACAAAGAAAAGAATGATTAAAGAAGAATGCATCTTTTGAGGGGGAGCTTTGGATATTCAATCTAAATGCAAAATATCACGTCCATTTGATAAATATCTTCTATATGTTATGGATTGATTTTGATGAACCTCCTTATATTGCAAGACTTGCTTTAATTATATAATAAGTTTATACCTTAGAGTTCTATAAAGATTGTCTTATCTCAAACCTTGAGTCTTATGAAAATAAGCTGAAACTTATAGAAAATATATTTTCGAGATTGACAATTTTATTTAACATTATCTTCAAATTCTAAACTCTTAAATGGAATGATCAATTAAGGAGGAGAAAGAAAATTTCAGAAGGAGAGATCTTATGGAACTTAATCGCATAAATCTATAACTAAAGGAGAGAGAAAGAATACTAAATGAAAAGTGATCCTAATACTCTCCAATATGTATCATCTGAAATTTAAATCTGAAAATCTTTATGATACACCTTGAGGCTTGTTATTTGGTTAATATATCTTATGCATAAATCATGAACCAAATTGCAAGTCAAACAGTTGATCTTAAGAGCCTCTAACTTAATGAAAAAGGGGGAGAATAATGTGTTGAATTTTTTTGAGTATCTCTCAGAAAATCTATTTTGGAATTCACTAATGAGTCCTAATTGGCTTGCTCTTTAGAACTTCAATTTTGTGCCAATTCATATTTTTATGTATCAAAATGTGCTTATTTTTAAAGGAATAAAAGAAAGTCTTTAAAAGAACTCTAAAAGAACTTTCAAAGCTTAGCATTTTATGTATGCTTTAAGATATATCATAAATCTCATGAATTCATATTTTGGTATTTATGCCACAATATTTCTATATCTTAAAAGAACTTTGAAATCATTAAGAGTTAATGATCCAACATGATGTTATATTATTCGAGTATATAAGTTTTGATATTATACTCCAAAAAATTTGATTAGATTGTTCTCATGTTGCTTAAATACTTAATATATTGGGCAAAAGATCTTAAATGAACAAGCTTTCATACTTATTATTAAAGAATGGTTAGATTTTTATTCGTGCTTTCTTTGAATATCATTCTTGGTACTTCTTGAATTAACTTGAGAAAGATTCCACCTACACTTGATTTGAAAACTATCTTTGGAACCACATTCGATGTGTTCTCATTATAATTGGCTCTGATCTATGCTTATTAATCTTTTTCTAACATTATTGCCTTGAGTTATATGATTCATATTCTTGCAATAATTTGACATGCAAATCAGAGTACAAAAAGAAAAAGAAATATTCAAGTATTCTTATCTTTGTGCTTAATGTTTCATTATCTTGCAACCTTTTTGATGTTGTCAAAAAGGGGAAGAAATATCTAAGTATATGCTCATAATGCTTTATGTGTTGATTATGTTAAGTTGATTAAATCTAAAGCATTATCATGAAGTATATTTTAAAAATATATATTTTCTACTTCAAACAACTTAGCTATGCATTACTTCTAGAACACAACATATTTTATATTGCATATACGCCAAGTTTTGTCATCATCAAAAAGGGGGAGACTGATGACCCAAAGATTGATTTAAAGATTGATTTTGATGATCACAAAACCTTGAAGTATAAATACTAATGTTTGTGTTGCAAGAAGAAAGATAATTTGTTTTGCAAGGAACATAGCAAGTTGGAAAAATACAAGAAGGCCTCAAAAGCTCTCAAGAAAAGTTGGAAGAAACCTACACTTCATTGGCCCAAGTTTCAAGTTCAAAGAATTCAAGTTGGAGGAGCAAATTTTAAAAAAAGATTCAAAAGAATAGTCCTCGAGTCGACTCCTGGAAGTTTAGAGTCGACTTTGGCACTCTGGAGTTTCAAGGAACAGTGCTCGAGTCGACTCCAGGACTCTACGAGTCGACTCCGACTGAGAACAGGCAAAAAGACAGAGAGTTGTTTTTCAATGCTACAATGCTCGAGTCGACTCCAACTTCAGCGCTACAGTGCGGAGTCGACTCCCAGCTACAGTGCCGGCAGACTACTATTCACGAGTCGACTCCTATTTCAGCCGAGTCGACTCCTGCTTCAGCCGAGTCGACTCCTGCTTCAGCCGAGTCGACTCTAGCACACTGGGAGGCATAACGGCTAGTTTTTTCTTGACTCCAACGGCTCTATTTTTGTCTCTAACGGCTAGATTTTTGTTTCCACGCCATCAAAAGCTATAAAATCAAGAGGAGAGCTAGGGGAGAAGTATGGAAGTGGGAGAGAACATTTAGGGAAGAGATTTCAAAGAGATTACAAGAGAAAGCTCCCAAAAGCACAAAAGGGCCATTCAAAGTAAAAGAGAGAGAAGAAGAGCATCCAAGTGAATCCCAAAGCTTCCTCACCAACTGTGTGCTGCCTCGGTGATCCTCTACTACATGCAAAATCAGAAGAGGGTCAAGTAAAGAAGAAGCCGAGTTCCTTCATCTACAAATTTGTTTGAGGGCTTCTTCTCTTTACTCTACTTGTTTACATTGCTATATTTGCTTGTTTAAGAAGCTTGTATTTGTTTTAAATTCTTGTTCTAATATCTTGTAACTTGATTCAATCAAGGGATTGAATCAAGGGGTTAAGGTTTGTTGGTGAGCCAAAGGAAAAAACCAACGTTGTAAGGTTGTGGTTGGTGAGCCTTTGGAAAAACCAACTGGGTTGATTGTAAACCCGGAAAACAATCATTGTAAGGTTGTGGTTGGTGAGCCTTTGGAAAAACCAACTGGGTTGATTGTGAACCCGGAAAACAATCGTTGTAAGGTTGTGGTTGGTGAGCCTTTGGGAAAACCAACTGGGTTGGATTGTGAGCCCGTGAAAACAATCGGTTGGTTCTAGTTGGTGAGCCTGTGAAAACCGACCGAGTTCGTTGTGATCTCGCAAAACAACAAGTTGGGTTGTGAGCTTGTAAAACAACCAACTGTAATCTGAGGGATTATAGTGAAATTTCCAAGAGGTCTTGGGGGGTGGATGTAGGTGCTGGGGTGCACCGAACCACTATACATCTTTGTGTTTGTGATGCCTTATCTCTTGTATTTCATGCCTTACATTCATGCTTGATTGTGTAATATCTCTAGCTTTGTTTTCTATAGAGTTACAAGTGATTGTTTAGAATTTGCTTAGCTTCCACTCCACTCTTACCATACACATAGATTAAAATTGATCATACAACTATAAGTTAATTTTAGATCAATTGCACCCTAAAGCCATAGTATAATTGCTCTAGCTTAATTTTTCACTGCTTTACTTGTAATTGCCTAGAGCTTAAGTAAATAACATCTTATCATTCCGCTGCATTCTATTCAAAGTAAAAATTAGGGAACATAATTTTTAGAAAACCCAATTTACCCCCCCTCTTGGGTTGTCACCTTGGGCAACAATATGGCTTCGATGTCGGATGTCTGGAAGGAAACCTACATTAATCTCATCCCGAAGCGCTAGGAAGTGATGGCACCCAGCTACTTTAGGTCGATTAGTCTTTGCACTACTCTTTATAAGGTAGTATCGAAAATTATGGTGGGCAGGATAAAGTCGTTGCTGCCTAGACTCATCAGCCAGGAGCAGGAAGCTTTTGTGAGTAGCCGCAACATCACTGATGATGTCCTAATTGTCCAGGAGATGATGTAGGATTTGCAGCATGCCCCTTATCAGCGAAGCTTCATGGTATTGGAGCTGGATATGGAGAGAGCTTATGACAGAGTTTACTGAGACTTCCTCCAGGGCGCTTGATAGCTTTGGGTTTATGAGACTTGGACTAGCTGGGTTCTAGGTTGTGTGCAGAAGTCGTCCTTCTCTATTCTGATCAATGGGACGTCGTCGCCTTCCTTCCACTCCACTATCGGACTACATCAAGGTTGCCTTTTGTCTCCTTGTTTGTTCATTATTTGTGCTGATGTGTTATCTCGAGCCTTGTGGGCATCGTGTTAGGAATGGATGATGGAACGCCTACGTGCTAGCCCCGGGAGCCCGACCGATCTCTCACTTTCTATTTGTAAACGACTGCATCCTTTTAGCTAGGGCGAGGATGAGGGACACTTGACCCTGAAATACATTTTAGAGGACTATTATGAGGCATCAAGTCAGAAGGTAAATCTTCTCGAGTCAACCATCTGCTTCAGTCCGAAGACCAAGCTGTGGAAAAAGTAGGCCATCAGGGAGCTCCTTGGCATGAGGGAGCAATAGGGGTCATGGAGTTACCTTAGCATCCCTATCATCGGGAGGAGACTGAGGATGACGGAGTGCCTCAGCATGGTGCAACACATCCAAGAGCATCTTGAGGGTTAGAGAGCTGCCTCATTATCCATTATCGGAAGCCTGACTCTAGTGAGATCGGCCCTTAGCTCCATAATAGTTTTCTCATATCCAACATAGTTATTGTGAAGATGGTGTTGTTGAGGATCGAGCGACTGCTCCAAAGCTTCTAGAGGATCCTGCTGGCGTGGGGTACCATTTGCTAGCAGATTCTGGAAGGAGGGTTAGATGTCCAGTCTCTACTTACAAGGAAAGAGGCACTAATCGCTAGACATACTGTGAGACTAGTCCTTGAGCCTCAGTGCCTTTGGAGTCAGGTGATAACAACCCATTCGGACGGGTAACTGCAGGCGGGGCAGTTCAGAGTAGTCGAATGTGCTCCTTTATATGGAGGAAGATCTATAAGTATGTTCACACTTGTTGCCCAAGGAGACAACCCAAGAGGGGGGGTGAATTGGATTTTAATTAATTATTGATCAATTAAAAATAAGGTGAGTGATTAACTAAATCTATTGCAAGTGAATTAGTTAGATCACTAAATGCAATGAGTGAAGAGAGAGAAAGAGACAAGGTCCAATACAAACATAGAAAGGTTTATAGTGGTTCGGAGCCAACTCTTGCTCCTACATCCACTCCCCAAGCCGCACGTGGGAGTTCACTATAATCCCTAGGATTACAGCCGGTTGTTTTGCAAGCTCATTACCTAACTTGTTGTTTTCACGAGGTCGCAACAAACTGGGTTGGTTTTCACAGGCTCATCGACTAGAACCACTCAATTGTTTTTCCGGGTTCACAATCAAACTCAGTTGGTTTTTTCCGGTTCACCAACCACAACCTTACACTGTTGGTTTTATCTTTGGCTCACCAACAAACCTTACAACCCTTGATTCAATTCCCTGATTGAATCAAGTACAAACACAAGAGTTTAAAGTTCACAAGAATAGCTTCTAAAAAGCAATTATGAAACAATATAAACAAGATTGAGTTAGAAGCCCTCAAACAGATTTGAGATGAGGAAGTGGGGACTTCTCGATTTCTGAGTCTCCTCTTGAATGAGCCGAAGAATGTAAGACAGTAGGTAGAGCTTTGAATGCGAAGGAATCCTCTTTGATTTGAGTTTAATACACTTCTTCCTTCTTTTGCTTGGATTTACTCTACGGAAGCTCTTGGTGGTTGAAAAACCTTTAATGCTCAAATCGAATAACTCTTTTATTGTCTACTACTGTTCACTCTAGCTATTTAAGTGATTCATTTCGAAAAATAGCCGTTAGAGAGTGATTTGGAGCCGTTCTGACCCGTCTGCATAATCTGACAATGTATCCGTTGGGATCAGAGTCAACTCACGCGATCTGGAGTCGACTTGTCTGTTACTGGAGTCGACTCGCGCTTTACTGGAGACGACTCGCCCACTGTTCTAGATTTGAATTAAAGTGCATGCGTCATCCTAGGGTCGACTCGGACCAAACTGGAGTCGACTCGCCAACAGCTGGAGACGACTCAGGCACTTAGGGGTCGGCTCGTTCTCAGGGTTTCAGAAACCCAACTTTCTGTTTTTCTTTCTCGAGTCGACTCGGGTTTACTTGGAGTCGACTCGGCTGTCTTGAGAGGCGACTCGAGATCTTCGGAAGACGTCTCGTTCTCATAGACCAGAAAATTGATTCTCTGTCTTTTGAACTGATCTGCCTCGGAGTCGACTCGAGCCTTGTTGGAGTCGACTCGGCTAACTTGGGGGTCGACTTTGGAACACTTGGAGTCGACTCGTTCACAGGGTCTCTGAAATTGAATCTCTGCCTTTCAGACTGCTTCCCTCTGGGAGTCGACTCGGGACCATCTGAAGTCGACTCGGCTGATGTGGAAGGCGACTCGTAGTCTTAGCGAGTCGGCTTGCTGACAGGGTCTCAAAACTAACATTCTGTCTTTTTGTCAGCTTTTCCATGGAGTTAACTCGGGACCATCTGGAGTCGACTCGCCAAGTATCGGAGTCGACTCGAAACCTTTTGGAGTCGACTCGCTAACAGGATCTCGGAGTCGATTCGGAGAGTTCCGGAGTCGACTCGAGCTTGTGCCAGAAACTTCAAGTATCCCGGAGTCGACTCGTGATGCAGACTTTGGTTCAAATAGAGTTCAATACTTAACCAAAATACTCTGAACCAAAGCCCAAGGCACTTAGACAGAAATTCATAAAGATTTACCTGAAATACTAGATTGAATTTATTAGAACAACATAAGGCATACTCAAATGCTTTGAGCTCATCAAAATCAATTAGGGAATACTCAATCACTCCACAACACTACTTTGGCTAACACGAGATGGCTGATTGGAGATGGGTGCAGCATGGATGTTGTGGAGGACCCTTGGGTGGATACTGTCCCGATGAGGCTCTGGCCGACCATAGTTAATGTTAAGGTCATGGATGGTTTGCGGATTAGCGATATCCTCCTCCTTGACAAGGTAGGGTGGGACTCCAGTCGGATCGGCCATCTATTTTAAAAGCACCTTGTAGAGAGAGTACAGTGGCTGGCGGTCTGGAATGTGCTGGTCCGAATGTGAAGGTTTGATGTACGTCCTGCAGCCCCAGAGTCAAAGTGAGGGACATCTACGGCCTTCTTCAGAGTGAGCAGCATCTGAGGCAGGACTGTGCCTGAATCTAGAGGTTTGGTCTTCACCCAAGAGTAGCCTTTTTCCTTTAGAAGGTGACTTGGGGTCGGCTATCGATAAGGTCTGTCCTAAGTAGGCGCAAACTGAGCATCCAATGCACTGCCCTGGATGCGAGGTGGAAGAGTCTGTGGACCATGTTCTGCTCTAGTGCGATCGAGCTATGAGGATGTGGAGGCTTGTTGATATCCCGCCGGATGCTTTGTATGTCTGACTCCTTCACCCAGGCATTTAGATAGTGGGCCGTCACACCTTAGACCCAGTACATGGCCATTAGGGCAACGTATATTGCTTACTCTATTTAGCTAGCCAGGAATGCCTGAATGTTTGGAGAGAGCAGCGCTACACCAAGATTCGTCATGGAGAGGGCCCGAGTGCAAGTTGCAGAGATCACCCATACAGGTCCATCGGATAGCCCGTTAACAGCACAAGACATTTGAAACTCTACCTTTACTCTTGTAGCACCTCGGATGGTGTACATCACCTAAGAGCCCCCACTCCGGAGTGTCCTCAAGGTTAACTTCGATGAATGTATTTTGGATGGTGGCAGGAGGGATGGAGTGGATTTTGTAATCAAAGCTCCGAACTCTAGAGTGGTGGCAGCCAATGGATGCCCAATCTTTAACATTTCTGTCCCTGGACGGAGCTGAGGGCAGCTTGGGCTGGTCCATGTCATGTGCGGCGTGTAATGCTGGCCAATGCAATCCTGCTCGAGGTGAATCGGCTGGATCCAGGGGTGCACTGGTAACAAGGGTGACCACCATCCCCTGCTTTAGGATATCTAAGGCATGGCAAGCGGAGACATTGCCTTTCGGGCCAAGCATGTCTATAGGAAGGCTAATGGAGCTGTGGATTAGGTGGCTTCTTTTGTGGCTAACCATTTTTAAGAGTTCTCTGGACTAGTGAGGGGGAGCTGCCTAGAGCACCCCATGACTTGTTATATTTTGAATTTTTTGAGATATATTTATAGTAAAATTGTATGAGTCATCTATTGTAGCTAAAAAAACAAAAAAAACAATAAGGCATATAAGCTGTTCGAATAAAAAAATAGAAGTTACTAGAAGATTAGTGCAAAAACGAGGATTCATAAAATCAACGAACTAGGAGGAAAAGGACTAATGCTTATTGTTATGGATTTCATGGCTCGACAAGGCACCTAAACTTCTTCAAAGAAAGCAATCCACTGGTAGTTCCGCCGAGTGAATTGATGTAGATCTGAGGATAGAGATAAATGGCATGAGAGTACCCATGAATGCTTGAGAGTTTTTTAGACCTCGGCACATGTGATGCACGTGGATGTGAGAATCAGCAGCCATATTCTTTCGCTCTTTGGTTGATGTGATGTATGAAGACTATCTTTTATATAACTCGATTACTTCCACCGTGACGCGATATCTCTCTTTTTTCCAGAAGTCTGAGAACTAAACCAGAGTAGTATCGCACTCATAGGAGACTGAATTCGTGCATACATAATATATATATATATATACATATATATACATATATATATACATATATATATATACATATACATATATATATACATATACATATATATATAGATACACATACATATCATATATATCTATATATATAGAAATGATACTGATGATGTGTTCTGGCATTTACTATTTTAAGGATTTAAATATTAAAATTTATAAAGTTTGATGTTCTTTATACATCCAATGGTAAAGAGTAATTAAAATTATATTAGAAAAGAGTAATACCAGCAATGGATGTGTAGTTCTCCTCTTGTGTTCAGACCTTGATATAAACCATGATTTTAAGTAATGATGTCATAACCATTATAATAGCCATTATAGTGATTTCAGCCACTGCCTTTCACGTTATCAAGATAAATAACATACAAAAATTATAATGATGATTATTTTTTATTATTTTCCATTGTGACAGAACATTATAATTTAAATAATGAGCATTGTTTTCACTTGTACATTTTTTTAAATAACATAATATTTCTGAAACAATTTTTTACCTCAAAATTTTCTCTAAAAATTTCATTATTTTATCTAATGAAAAATGAAGGAAAAGATAATGTTGTTATTCTTTAATTATTACCCATTATAATTCCATTATAGCAATCATTATTTTAGAAAGTACTTTAATATCAAAATTTTAAAAGTAACATTTTGAGACAAATAACAGTTATTGTAGCATTAGTAGTGATGAATAATGGGTTACAGTTTATGGTTGCTAAAACCTTGATACAAAGTCCGACAATGAGGAAATGAAGGAGGGAAGACGCAGAAAGAGTTTAAATGCATTCACGTATAATTCACCATAAATATTTATCAAAGAATCATTCACTTGAATTACCTAATCTAGGGATCATAATTCCTGGGGAGAAACCTGCTAATTATTTATAATAAAGTTACTGCATTTGCAAATTATGACGCCTCCAAAAGCCATGCACTCAAAAATACGGATGACTAGTCAATCATAACTAAAGACCGTAGTCACCACAGGCACAAGTTTTCTTCCGTATAACAAGTGTAGTTCCTCTGGTGCATTTGAGCCTGGCATAACTGAAACAAGTTATTTCAAGCACCGTCTCATGCATATGACTCCACGTATGGAACACTTAAACTAGGGCTAACAAACAAGCAAACTATCTGTGGGTTGGCTTGAGTTCAACTCGCTCAATTAAGAAATGAGCTGAACTAGAACAAGGCATAGCTTGCTTGAGCTCATATTTGAATTAGTTCAAAACACTAATGTATAAAGAGAATTTTACAAAAAAGATATAGTTACTTTTCAATTTGCAGGCTCGATATTGTTGTTCTATTTTCATAGATTTTTGTACAAGTTTTGAATGGAATTTGCAAAAAAATTATGAATAATTGATTTTAGAATACAGTTCGTAAAATAAAAAATCTACGTGGATCTTGTGCAAGGTTGTTATTTTTGCATTCTACTTCTCGTTCTCTGACGAGTTACAACATTAGTTGCTTATTCTATATATTTATTATTGATGAATTTTATGACATTTTTGAACTGTAAACATGTCTAAAACTTCTGTAAAAGGTATTAACATGATAGGTCAAAAATATGTAAATAAAAGTTAGAAGCCCCCTTCCACACTAGCTAACTCACAATGTTAGTTTAAATTGCAAAGTTCTGAATGAAATTTTTACAAAGCTATGAATAGTTGATTATATTTAAATATAATTAGGATACCAGAAAGCTTGCTTGGACCTTTTGCAAGTTCAACAATATGTTAGCTTTAAAGCCATTTATTGTGCTCTAACAAGTTATAATACTAGCCGTTGATCTATATATTTATTATTTATCAATATAATAAACCAGTTATTATGCTAGATATATTTTTGAACTATATCCTTTGCTTATACCTTATTCGAAACATATGTAAACAGTATCAAAAGCTTGTGCAAGTTTTAAACATACCAAGATAAAATTCCAGCCGGGATCGGCTAAGCAAATTTATTTCTATGAAACCTAAAAACGTAAAACAGTATTCAATTTGCAAAATAAGAGAGCTTTTTTGACAAAATCCTAATATATAAATATCATATATATATATATATATATATATATATATATATATATATAGTATACTATTATAATAATTATTATCTATATAAAAAATTATGGAACCCATAAATAATTATTTTTATATTTATTTATTAGAAATTAAGGTAGACTATGTATAACACAGTGCATTCCACCCATGAACCATGCTCGAAATATAATCTAGATTAAAAGTTCCAAAAGATCTCGAGCTCAACTAAAAATTAAATAAGCTAGCTCCGGCTTGACCATAAAACCAGCTAAGCTAAAGTTAGACCTGGCTCAACTTGTGTTCAGCACATTTAAACCTCTAACTCAAACTGATGGAAGATGCACAAGAGAACAAGTAGATTGACAGAAGAAATGCCAATTTAAGATCTTGTATTACAGAAAGAGCAGTTTGTTACGAAGATGAAAAATGAGTTTTTTTTAAAAAACATAAAGGAAATGAAAGAAACTAACCTAATCCTAAAACTCAGTACCTATTGACCCCCGCCACTCCCAAAACAAACAGCCCCTCCCCAAAGACATCCTCATACAAGGACATTAGACGCTAGAGCCACAGAACTAGTTCCCCCTGCATCTGACCTATGCGACATCTAAATTTATAAGCACGCACATTGGAACAAATCACTAAACTAGAGACTGCCAGCCATTGTTCACAGCATCCTAAGAGGTCCATGATTCTGATGAGAAAGCCATCAGGTCCACAGCTCACACAGCAAAATCTCCTGTATCCACCAATCCGTGTGGCACACGAAAACTTCAACCAAAAGAACTCTACCCGCTCAAAATGCTGCAGCGTTCCTAATCCCCGTTATCCTCCAAAGCATCATGCTTTATAGACCCAACCCAAGTTATCATGAACACACTCTACCATGAAACCCTCACGCAGTAGAAGCCAAGCTCAAATTCAACCTGCCACAACAAACAGACGCAAAAACAACCAGGCAGAGCAGTATAAAGATAACACAGCACAATATAGCCAAGTTTGAAATTATAAGTAAGTAAATGCATGCCTTATTGCTTGTTTCTGCACAGGTTCTGAAGTCATTCCTCCACGAGCATCCAAGGTCATCACCAGTGCAGAATTCGGCTACACAAGCAAAAAAAAGGAGGGGGGGCCAAAGGGTCAGTCGATGATCAACTACATCATTAGCAACTTACGACGCAATATAGATGTGCAACAGCAAGTAGATGCGAGACCTCTAACTCCTCCAGCAGGCCATTCTGAAAAACTCCGTTTAAGCACTCGCTCTCCAAGAGGCCCACCTCTGTAGCTATTTCATGAAGTCTTCTTGTTGAGACTTCCTGACTGTCACTAGAATCAGTGTTCTCACCGTTCCCGTCACCTTCCACTTGCTTCTCTAAGAAAGCCACCTCCTCATCTAAACTGCTGCCAATATCATTCTGGACATCCATCCTGCGATCGAATTGTTTCTGCTGCAGTTGAGCTTCAGAGTATTTACTAACACCAGTAGAAGCAAATTCTTTCATTTTAAGATAATTCCCAGACCCATGCTGAACAATGTCAACCGAGTTCTTATCCAGGTCCATATCAGAAATTTGTGTATCAGGCGATGTCTCCATATCCAGAGAAGCAGAAGTTCCTCCTGAACCACCATTTACAACTTCAGGTGAACCAAACAAAAGTTGATTAGGACTAACGGATGCCCGCTTCTCTGGTTTATTTGGTTCTGCACCATCATCTATGGCAAACTTTTTTCTTTTGGACCATCCATCCGAAGAGCCACACTCACAATCATCAGCTCCATCTTCACTGGATTTTTCTGCCTTCAGCTGGATTGTAAGTTTAGAGGGTCGAGATCTCTTGTACCCTTCTGGAAACACAAAAGAAGAAATCTGCCTCCTACGAACGTGAGAAACAAAGATTTCCATTCCTGGCTTCCAAAACATGTACATGTTAACTGAATGCCTGAACTCATCAACCGTTACACGTATATCAAATTGCTGTCCTTCATGAATTCTAACCCCCCGTTTCCTTTGCAAACCCATGAAAAAGGCGCAATGCGAACACTGTTTTGAAGTGTCTGTATATTCATGGGGATATGGGTGACACTGCAACATACCATAAGTGTCCCGCTCAATCTGTAAAAATGCCAGATAAAAGAATAATGAAAGAAATTATCATTAGTGTAGACCTTCTAATATATAGTTGACATGCAGCAGAGGATTAAAATATCCAGTGTACCACATCCCCATGACAAATTACAGAGATTACTGACCACCGGGTTCGAAAGAACTTCGCCTTGTTATGGGGAGAACCCCAAAAGCATGGAATTTACCTTCAAAGTCAGCTGCCTCAGTCGAGATTCCACCCATCCCTTCCATAGACACAAATCATCAGCATCTGCAGCAACTATGTCAACCTGAAGGTAGTTCTTGTAATTATCAAAGAAAAGGTAAGGTTCAAACAAAGCACTCCAACAAGACTTGTTGAGCTCAATCTCCTGAGAACACAGCAGAAAACAAGTGAAGCAGAAGTATGTATTTACAAAGTCCCTGCCTCAATAAAACCATAAATTTCATACCTCACATATTCTATTACCAAGATCAAACTGATCATTCATGACGCGTAAGGTGCTTGTGGAGACATTGTAGCTAGAGTTCATGCAAGGATATGAAGGTGTAATTATTGGCATATGATGTGTTCGGTCCCGAGGGTTCTTACGTGGATCCCAAACAGGAAACCCAAGTTCATCTTCCTCAATTGGACAAAGCATCACAGGATTTGGCCAGCGCCATTGAGTATAAACTCTAAAGAACCGGGAAACTAGCATACTGGGTACAGCATTAGGATATAGCTGGCACACACGGGCAACCAATAAAGCCCAATTGACACCCCCAAGAAAACCAGTTACCTGAGCAAAGCAAAGATGCCTGAAACATATTAGGGAAAGAAATAAAATTGAGGAATCTGCCTTTAGGGAGCAGAGCAATCTTACGTTTGAATAAACACCACGCCTCTTTGCCCAAAACTTTATGCATCTTAGAGTCGTCCGGAAATGCTATGAAGAACATAAATGTTTCAGAAAAGTAATGCTGGAATCTGCTATTAAAACAAACAATCTTACAAATGGTACCTCGACGTTGGGGACAAGTCGAAGAATCTGGTCTGCCACTCTGCAGCCATTCAGACTTCGAACAGTGAATTCATCAACATTGTAAAGAACCAATCTATTGGAGATGTCCAAATCCTGCATAGTAGTTAGTACAAGAAATAACCATTATATTAAAAAAATAACAAACAAAAAAAAGGCAGATATGACTTACATGAGGCATTTAATTATTACCTCCAGGATTCTGTTTAAATAACTGGGATAATATAAAAATCATCTAAGTGCAGAACCAGTTAGCCAATGTGTGGCTCCTGGCATTGCTGATAAGTACTACAAAGTGCACAAGTGGCTGACTGACATAATATCACCTGCAGATTCTTGATATAAAATTTGAAAAAACGAGTATACAGTCTCTAGGCAAAATATAACTATTTATGGCTTATTCAATTGATGAAGCCCCATGCAACCAACTGAAATGATTCTTAGAATCACTTTAGATGAGGCTCTAAGATTGCGTCAAGTATAATAAATTACTCTTCATCCCAGAAAGCTCTAAGATGCCAGAACACAGGTCATTATATGGTCCTCCTTCCATCCACAAATGTAACTCTATGAGTGAATAAGGGAATTTAAAGGGTTATGCTGGAGAACAAACCAACTAGTGAAGATGACATTTTGGAAAAAATAAAGCATAAAAAGATGCAACTCATCTCTATACAGGAATGAAGATAACTAAGAACTGGAAGATGCTAAACGGAACTTGCTCACAAGGGCTAAAGATTAAAAAAAAATTGCAAGATATAATTAGTTGGATGCCCATCATGATGAAATATTTTTTCCATATGAAGCTCAATAACAATTAGTTTCTCATAAGCAATACAATAAACAAAGGTATTTGTCAAGAGAAGCATCAATGGTCGCTACCCTTCATATATTTGACCGCATGTATTATCAGTTAATATCAAGAGGACTCCTCATCCTTGAATTCACCCCAGAAAATGCACATGAACCTCACAAATATTAGTTTACATTGTTCTTTGCTAGCATAAGAGAAGGTTATTTCAATTATTAATGGAGTGACAAAAAGAAGCATAACAGTTACCAAAAGGAAAAAAAGAATTTGAATTATAATTATCAAAAGGTCAAATATGGAAGGAACAACCTTGGGCAGATAAAAACCTAACAAACCAAAATGAATATGATTATCAATCATGACAACATACCTAAGATACAGATAAGGAAAACATCATCTCTTGCCTTTAAAAAAAAGAGAGAGTGAGCATCATCTCCATTAGCATATCAACACTCGCACACTAACCCCTCCCATGGTAAACAACATAATTTTTTTTTAAAAAAAAGAAGAATTTGCAAGAAAAAAGAGAGAACAAGTGGATAGGGGTATGCCCAGCGTGTGAAAAGCCATAGAAGCTTACGAAAAGAATCCATGCAAATAAAATGGAAAATAACAAATCAATAAGAAGCTTATAGGCCCAAAATTTGGTCAAAACTGCATAAAAAGCTAAATTCATGACCTAGCAGTACGAGAAGCTTGTTACAGACGATAAACTACTTATCTATGTGAGGCATTATCATGCCACAGACCTTGTGAAAGAAACTGAGATTCATCAGAATGGAAGAGAAACATGGAACTATCAGCAAGTAATATAGCAAAAGCTTATAAATAGAATGCATGGCAAGAAAACCATGACAGTGCTTCTTCGCTTATTTGATTTTTGGTTAACGAATATAGTAAAAGTAACCCCAGGATCTAATTCCAGCAGACTTAAGCCCAACTTTGTTAAAATCTGGGTCTCAATTGAGAGTTCTAACATACCCAAAAGATATGAGTCAGTGTTTGGTTTCGGTCCCTAACAAGTTGATTAAATGAGTATCTTCATGGAAGAACTACAAACTATATGCATCTACTATATATCTGCTCTTAAGCGAGGCAAAACATTACTTTTATCGAAAAAAAGGTTGGCGCTTCAATTAAGCGTAAACCAAAAGGTGAGGAACACTTTCCTTGCAGTACTACCAAATGCACTTTCTTACAAGTATTTTCTGTAAACTGTTGTTTCTAAGCAATGTCAGGCATGCTAATGCTGTGAAACCTGCACTTGCAGGGGGGTGGGGGCATAAGGCCATGACATAAACGTAGAGATAACCTACTGCAAAGTTCATAATAAAAAATGTCTCTAAACACATATCATTATTCATAAACAGTACTTAGATACCAACTCATTTCACACACTTCACAAACAAAAACCAAAAGGAAACTTTCACTTGGAAGTTCGTTAAAAGCAATTGCCTTAGAAAAATGGGGAAGAAACAAGCATTAAAAATATTCAAACTAAAGTATAAATGAAAATCATAAACTTAAAACCAGCATAAACTACATTGAAAAATGAATCTAAAAAAAAATTAATTTGAAGCACATCCAAGGTGACAGGGTAAAAGAAAGGGATGAGAAACAATCTGCGAAAAAAAATAAATTTGACCATCAGTTATATGAAAATATAATAAGCAACAGATCCTTAAAACCTCGTTAAAGAAAACTTCTGATAGTGAAGCCAAGATGAATTGCGGATAAGTGCCAAAATAAAATCAGTGTACACATCTCCCAGCAACCAACTTACTTCAGGAACAACTAGGAGAGAGATACTGGCATAAAGAAGATCAATAGATATCCCATTAAATTTGAGTTTCATAACAGGAACATGAGCATCTGGCACTGGTTGTAGTTCAGTCACTTCTTCCATGCCTGCCAAAATGTCGTGCAGTATAGTGAAGAAGTCCTGCAGAAAGGAGTCAGCAAACTCAGAACTTAGGCATAACGGATACAAACATCAAAAGAATGGACTAAACAAATTAAAATTACCTCTTGATTAACATATGAAGGTCCAACACAGAGAGCATCAATGTCAGTCCCTGGTCCATGCACCTGTCAACATATTTCAATTACGAATTATGTTCGTGCAAACCTTCAAATGATAAGCAACAGAGTAGTAAGAAAGTGTAGTTGTACTAAAAGTTGAACTAGGAGAATAAAGCTTGAAGTGCTTAAAAAGTACTAGTCAGAATAATGAACAAAGCCTGCTATCTAAAAGGAAAAGTAAAAAAAACAGCTGAGTTAGTTAACATGCGCTAAGGAACCACCAGTGCATATATCGTACAAAATGAGAATGTTTATGATGAAGAAGAGGCAGAGCTCCAAGGCAATAAATAAACCATAAACCAACATTATCACTTTATTCTCTGCAGGTAACTAACTTTTGAACAGAGGTGATCTATGCTAGTTTGCATCAGAAGCATAACAAAGTAAAGGCCAAGACTTGAGCAAACATTAATTACAAGTTTTCCGGTGTGTGATACAAGACAGGTAGCACAAAAGCAAAAGATTGAATATTTATCCATGTACATATACACAAAACTTATGTTGCATGATCCAGCACTTATTCATTTTTTCCACACATGCGCAGCACTTATGGTCAACCTCATTTTAAATAATCAATAGGCCATAAAACTATTTTGAGGCAACCCATCTATATTCAAGTTTTAAACCCCTGCAAGCACAGAAAAAGACTAAAATTGTTGTGCACATGGTTTGAAGTTCTGGCCAAAACGTTGAAACCAAAAGACAAACTTATTAGTTTTTGCCAAACTGATCCAAAACCCAGAATGGTAACAGAAATTCAGCTAATGCATGCTTATGTTCCAAATATATGGCAAACAGGGGCAACTCATTCTAAATTTTTGACCTTTTTTCAATTCTGAGAAGCATTAATTCAGAATAAATTTGAAAATTGCAGTTTCTGTGAAGGATTGGAAACATTGACATATTGGGTTCGGAGAGATTTAGAGGAGTAAATTTTGGCATGGGCTTAGCTATGCTAGAGATTTAACTTGATAGACATTTAGATTTTATTGTCAAATATGCATCAAACAATAAAATGATACAATAGAAAATAAAATGATATGGAATATAATTGCTAAATCATTTACTGGAAGGACAAAGAAAAAGAAAACAAGCATACATGATCTCATACGTATAGATAACCAAAACAATATAATCAAAGGTCTGAACAGTGTAACATACTCTAAATGATGTCTACTTTGTTTTCTTGACTTGTTCAATCATCATTTTCTGAAGTATTCCTAATTTTTACCCAACTGAAACTGATTTTACCCATCCAAAATCAAAGCCAAGTTTCAAAATGTTGGAATGGCCATTGCAGTGGTCAAAAGGATGCGAATTTGCCTGTAGTTTTCATAAGGGCCCAACATGGTGCAGCTTAACGGGGTAAAAAATTCCAACAAAAGGCATCACTTATTGATTTACTTGGGGCTTGAAGAAAATGAAGCTTCCCGTGTTGCACCAACACCTCATTTAGATGAGAATGGAAAAATTTTGTACAAGACAGAAATAAGGCCACTAGTATTTCCATCAGAATGTTGGACAAAACTAAGAGGACAAACACATTCTTATATCTTAAAATTTGAAAGGGATATTAATTTACATATGTTTTCTTAATAGATCTGATCTAACAATTTTCTTTAGAAGAAAAAAGAAAACAGAAAGAAAATACGATCTACTTCAAATGATAGAGTCAATCAAGTGGTACCTAGTGTTATATTAATTGCTGACAACAAAAGTAATCCCTTGTATATGGAATCAGCTAAATAGTCAAGAACATGTTACTATAGGCTTTTAGTTTAATATCAACATTATGTGAATGTTGCCAAATTACAAGACAAAGTAACCTTCGACATGAGAAGGTTTACTAAGAAATCCAGAATGGTAGCTGGCAAGTAGGACACCAATCATATTGGTCTCCAAAATCTCCCCCAAAACTAGAAAAATTAGAAAAGGGTAAAATTTTACACAGGGAACAACTACATTTATCTCTAAGGCACAAGCCAAAAACCAAAAACTTAAAAACGGAGACGCATTCCTTATCAACAAAGAAAGGAGAAAGATTCCAATCAAAGACAATACAAGGAGGAAGGATGGCAGAATCCATATGTAGTGAATTTGAGGTCATGTTGGCATCTAAAGATGTCTTTTATGATTTAACATTATTGTTCCTCTAGTTTACATCAAAAGGTAAGACATTTTACAAAAAGTCTCATTTTATGAAAAAATGACATCGAGATACTGAACCACCATTTCAAAACTTCAAAATTTTTAATATTCTCAAGCCAAATTTATGATCCAACTAATCGAACTCTTTTCCTAAATTTCAGAGATATTTTATTTTCGTTATTTAAAAAAAAAACAACAAATGCAACAGGTTGAACAATATTAATGGGTAAGCGATGCAAAGGGTGCCGAATGGTCGAGTAGGTGAAGTCTTTTGTCTTGATACAGGAGACATAGGATTGATCCCGTCCTCACTCCCATATTTCAATCAGGCTTCTACCAGTCCTCATTCTTAAAAATTTGCCAAAAAAAAAGCGTATGTACTGCAAAAATAAAATAAAAGTATCAGACATGTGCATACAAGAGTAACATAGGTAATAAGGCACTATAATGCTGAGATGAAGTGATGAGGAAGAGACTAGGTGATATATGTCAAACATAAAAACAACCAAATATTGTCTGGGTAGGATGGTGTACCATAATTCGTGGTAAGATATTAAATTGCAAAATGTTCTCTCTCTCTCTCTGTGTGTGTGTGTGTGTGTGCATGTGTGTCTATCTCTATGCGTGTGTGTTTGTGTGGGCTGGGTGGGGATGGTTGGTTATGAAAACTAAAATAGAAACTGTGGAGGACTTGAGAAGGATTGGTCTGACTGAATTTAACCCTAACTCTGACTGGACAGTTCAGAAGTTCATGAAATGAAATCAACCACAAATTAAAAAGACATGGGCCATGATCCTTTTCGTTATTCTCATGTTTAAACACAGTAAAATGAATCAAATCACAATAGTTTCTGAACTTGTTTAATGAAAAGACCAATACTTTGCATCTTGTTCATTCAATTGTTCAGGGAGAAACTCCAGGGTTGAACTGCACTATGTTAGTTGGAAAAGACAAGGAAAAAACAGCAGTCCTAGCCTTAGCTATGTTAAATCAGTCAAAAATGGAAGACAGGGATCCTGATGCCTCTGATTGTTCAAGTACTATAAAAATAAATAAATAAGCATCACTAATACAAAAATTTCGGTATTACAAATTCCAAATAGAATGTTACACATTTTCGTTGCTACTTACCAAATATGCTTTCATCCATATCATCATCTTTGTATTAAAAACTCAATATTATACAATCCGTAAGGGATTTCACATCAGTCCAACTCCAAACAGTTAAATGAACAGTTGAAAAAAAAAAAATCAAGAAAAAGGCCTCCAACTATGACAGGATAAATTTCTTGCTTACCCCCAAGCGATAAGAACCAAATGTGAAGATGATGGCATTAGCATCCGCAACCATTTGATCAGTATACCCTCTCTGGCGGGTTAACTGCCTCACCCAGCTTTTGACAATCTAAGATATCCACCAATCAAACATGAAGACTTCAGTTAACAGGAAAACTAGATTCAAGAAATTTCCAGCATTGGGTATAACTTGCAGAACAACAATATCCATTCAGCTAAACATGTGGGAATAATTATTACAAGAAAATTAAACGACCTATGACTACAGGAAAGGAGACAAAAGGTAATGAACCATCGAGACATCACATCCTACAAAATACAGGTTAAAAATGAACTGATAGCTGTGACATGTTGGTAAGCATGTATCCGTTTCTGTCGCATAAGAGAACCAATTTGCTTGTTATGGAAAGTTAAATAATGTGCGTGTGTTTTGTGTGAAGAAATCCATCAAAACAACATAACCATATGGCCTCTTTCATGTTCATTTCATTTTTATAAATTGGTAACAGGAGAGCATATAAGATATAACTATGTGAAATTCTAATACAGTCTTTGGCATTGATGCAATATCATAGCATATTAACTATCATAAGACCTGTCAAATTAAAGGGGAACAACCTGTGTGAAAACCCAATTGATAGCAAAATTCCCCACCAATAGTATCTTTTATTGTTTTGAAGGGAACGTAGCTATCAGATAAACAAGAATAGTCACCTGATCTATCTGTCCTAGAACCTCTTCCCTCTTCGCTGCTTCTTCCTTGTTCTCATAGAGACCAGAGTCGGCCAAGAACTATAATCAGAGAGGGAAAAAAAAGAGCATATTAGAAAAGGATACCCGCAAAAATAAGAAACCTACTTGATATATGAGGCAAGAAGAGTGAAAGAAACATACTTTCTCTAATTCCACGGTTCTCCGGAGATCTGCCTCCGTTGGGCCAGCGGTGGAGATTGGTTTCGTTACACCATACAGCCTCTGAGCTTGCGGCGGCCTCCTACCAACCTCGAAGCTACCCATCTCCCACCCTACCCCCAAAACCCGCTCCCCCCACCCCACTACCCCCCGACCAAAAAAAAAATCCTGGCAAAACCTAAATCAAGAAACTACCTAATCCGCCGACGCACCTAAAAAGACAAAACTTAGAACGAGTTCTAACGGAAAATTCAAGACTCTTTAATCACTTAGAAGAACAAAACCTAGAAAAAGAATTCAGATGTCCATCGAACAATCTCAGATAGAAGATTGTTCTAGAATCGGAAAGATGTGACAGAGACACACGAAGCGCCGGGATTGAAGAACAAATCCCTGAAAACATCAAGAAAATCGTTTCTTGACTCGATACCGACTGAATAACCACCGAAATAACAAGTCTTTTTTTCAGAACAAAAATCCCTATAATTCTACAAGAATCCAGATATCGATGATCCCACGATCATCAAAAAAAAAAAAAAAAGCGTGTCGAAATTAAAATCACTGAGTCCAGAATCATAAGCAAATTTGCAACCCAGGAAGAGAAATACAGACAGAAATCAAAGAGAACAAGGGATCAAACCAGACAGCAAGCATCGATCTTGGACTGCTGAGATCTTCGGATCGAACGCCGGAAGGAGATGCCGCACGCGGGAGAGAGAAAGAGAGAGAGGGGAGCAGGGAAGGGAGGGGAGTGGCTCGGGAGCGCTCTCCGGCGGTTTTCGGAAGCTGTTTTCGAGACCGGGACTCCTTCGGCAGGCCCGGACGTGCATTCTTGGCTTCTGGACGATATTTTATAGCGGCTAAAATATCTCTCTTTTTTTGATAAAAAACAACTGTGGACGGTCGTGATTCAATGGCCTTTGTTGGACGGTCCGCTGGGTGTGGGGCCTCCTTGTTCTAGTCAGACTGGAAAAGTGGGCCGGGCTGGGCCGGGCAATATCCTTTGAACTTCGGGTCGGGCTTAGATCCAAAATTTTTTGAATAATTGAAACTCGAATCCGACCCTAACCTGAGAACAAACCCAAGTCTAAGCCCGATACGAATCTGATTAGGGAAGCTCCAATTACCCATTTGAGCTCAAAATAGATCTGACTCGCATCTAATAGAAATCTAGTATTTCATACTGTTATTTCATAAGCAAATGGGCTAGTCAAAAACTAAGCTCTTCTCTATAACACATGTAAATGATACATGATACATCATTCTCGACTCAACCATTCTACTTTATTTTTTATTTCCTTACCATTCTTTTCAAAAAACAACATAAAAAAATAAATGAATTTGGCCCTGATCGTGTTGGGGTACTGACATACTCAAGTCCGGAAAATATGAGTTTTACGTTTAAGCCCAAACTCGATCTCAACTCTTTTAAACTTAGCCCATAGCCCGACCCAAAGTCGGCCAGCTTGATGGTCCTCAGGCTAGACTAAGCCCAGAGCCTAAGCCCATTTCCAAACTGGGCTTAGAAAACGGCAAAAGAATGAGAATGGAACTTAGAAAGTTTTGAACGTTTTCTGTGTAGGACTAGGAATATATAATGTCAACTGTGGAGAAGTTTTGCCATGTGGTTGAGGAGGAGACATTGTCAAAAGTCAATGGTCTAGTGTTTGGTGGACCAGGTCGGAATAGATGGGTTATTAGGTATTAGCCAGCGCCACATAATAATTTGCAGAATTGTATATATGGGTCCTGGGTTTAGATAGAAGATTTCTTTTCTTTCCTTCTTGATATTGGAGCAAGATTGGGTTGGATTTGCTCGCTAGGCTTGTTAATTGTGCAGTGGCAAGGTCAAATAAAGGGTACAGGTTGGTCTCATCCATATCTAATGAGCAGTTATTTAGATATGTTCAGTTGTTGTATTGCATGCCGACCATTGTTGTATAATGAGGATGAATCCAACTTGATCTCAACCATGTCTAAGGAGCAGTTATTTAGATGTGCTTGGTTGTTGCATTGCACGCCAACCATTGTTTTATAACGAGGATGAATCCAACTTGGTCTCCCAAATATTTGGTAGATGCACATGTCATTCTCCAATTGTTGGGTATTTTTGGGGTTCTCATGGTTCAACAATGCAATTAGACTGATAAAAGTTTGTTTAATCTGAATATTTATATTCATGGGGCAACAATCCAAACAAAGTTTGATTTACCACATGAAAAGACCGTGAAGGTGAGATATAATCTCGAGTTTAAACACAAGGTCGAAACAAATCTGGCACAAGAGCGATCCCCATGAAAGACAGCATGAGAGCGTCGATCAAGTTCTTTTCTAGATCTCTTGCTCTACAAAAATTATGGTGCAAGAGTCATTCTCGAGAAAGACAAAATCATTTTACATGTTCTCAAATGATTTAAAAGCATGGTAACCTTCTTTTTTTTTTTTAGAATCAAGCATCAACTCCGGGATTCAAACTCCAAAGTGGTGGCAGCGGGCGGCTGCCAGCTATTTGACATCTCGGTCCCTGGTGCGAAACTGAGAGCTACCTGGGTGGGCCTTCGATATATGCGGCGAGTGCTACAGGTCAGCTCAATCATCTTAGAGGATGATTCGGCTACGGTGATCAGTTGGATCCAGAGGGGCCTGAGAGGTGTTGGCTTGACTATCCTACTCCGGGATATCTGGGTGATGATTGGAGATGGAAGGGTCTTTCAGGCCAGGCATATATTTAGAGAGGTTAATGGGGCTACGGATTAATTAGCCGCCTACATGGCAAACTATTCCGGGAGTACCATATGGGCTGGAGAGGAGGTCCCAGGTACTCCGTACTTTTTTGTTTTCTCATTTTATTGGATGTATTCGTACACGTACTATATGAAATACCTACTTTAGGGGAAAAAAAAAGAATAAAGCATGATAACTCTTTTTTTTTGAGAATAAATCATGATAACCTTTAGCCTTCAGATCAACTCTAATCCAATAGCTAGAAATAAAGATAAGTAGGTGATATGACTTCGAAAAGAAGAGATCTAGTTCCACCAACTTGGCTAACCCAACATGTTTGCTATGCATTAGGGTTCCAGACTTACTTCTTGCTCCATGAGTAATAAGATGGCAGACATCCAGTAAACTAGGCCATTATATTGTATTAGCATGTCAATCAAGCTATTTCTTTTTTTTTTTTTTCTGAAAAGAAATTGGAGAAAGCAAGAACTTCCCCCTATTTATTAAAAGAAGTTATGTACAGGAGGTGGTTATGTACAAAGGAAAAAGAAGAAAAAAAAAAAAAAAGAGGAAAAGAGCTGCAGTGTCACGCCCCGGACCCGGATCCGTGACACGGCCGTGCTATTGCCGACTATCGCCCACAGTAGCACGCAGCCTCATACAGGGGTAACAGGGTAGTCAAACCAACCAAATCTTTTCATATGAAAGCATTCTTAGTACAACATGCTGGTCAGTACCCAAATACAGAGCTTCTATGTAGTTTATGTACACAAAAGTATACTTGCTTTACCCCAAAAGAAAGAAGCCCTGAAACCAAATTAACGTGTCTCTGGCAGCTATCAGTGATGAGGATCTGAAAGAAAAAGTAAATGAACGGATATGAGCTACACGGCTCAGTAAGTAATCATACATAATCTTACCGGATCGAACATAATGGTAACCATGTTTATGCAGGGTTCGAGAAGCTGACATGCGTATTATCTCACAATTTATCATGGCAAAATATGTATGCTTGGAAAACAAAGCAGTATTTTCAGTCAAACAGAATTTTCATAAAACATAAGAATTCATGCGATTAGCATCATTTAAAGGAGATAGCGGTTTTAGCAAAATACAACATTTCATAAGGATATATTCAAAAACCCGTTGTAAAACAATGTATGCTTTGGTGAGGTACGTTCATAAATGTCACGGCCCGCCTTCGCAGGGCACGTGACTATCGGGCCTACATGAGGGGGAAACACGGGGCTCCCCTGCCAGATGTTGGCCGGTTTCCGGGCTTCACGCAAGCGTCCTTCACCCCTCACCGATTTTGCTTCTCCCCAAAACGCATCTGCAGGATTTGGAAACACCCGCCTCATATACCCAGGCTCTGAAATGAGCCTCATGATCATGCTTCAAATATCATTTTCATAAAGTATGCATATGAAACCGTGCCCCCGGCATGCCGTGGTCCATTCTATCGGATGCTACTGCGAAGTCCATTCGGCCACTGGCGGGGCCAGCTAGTCATTCTCGGCCACTAGCAAGGCCAGCGAAGTTATTCTCGGCCACTAGCAAGGCCAGCTCAGTTGCATTCGATCAGTAGCATCTTTGAGCCCATTATAATAGTGCCTCTTGGCTAGATAGTATTTCATTATACCAACTTGCATGCATGATAAAATATCAGCATCATCATGTTGCATACATAGCCATAGCTTCTAAGATCATGCAAGTTACTTATGCATTGTAACATCTCATGCATGAAACATATATACTTAAAATAAATGCTTAGGAAACATTAATAACATGACATGATCCCTAACAGGATTAGAACAGGTTACTTACTTTCTTCACAAATCATGTATACAATTCAAATTGTATGAAAAACACTGGTTCATCTTATAAAACGTAATACAAGATCTACGATAAGATTAAGACAGATTACTTACTTTCTTCACAAATCATGTATACAATTCAAATTGTATGAAAAACACTGGCTCATCTTATAAAACGTAATATAAGATCTACGATAAGATTAAGACAGATTACTTATTTCAATTCGCTTTCCAAATTGCTCAAGTCCAGGTGACAAATCCTTAATCACCTAAAACAACATCATAGGGTTTACATTATTCCCCATTTATTTATTATAAAATCTCTTAGCTCATCATACTATGAATTTACTTGCTTGGATCCCATCCAAGGATCTAGCCCAAGTCCAATTTACCCAATTTAGAGCCTTTGGGGCTCGATTTAAAACTAGATTAGGTCCACATGGGTTGACTGGGTTTTTAATTAAAGGATTGGGCTTCGTTTATAATTGGGTCCAGCCAATTGGGCCCTCTGATTTGGTCAATGTGGCTCATTTGGGCCTGAGTCAGGATTAGCCCAAGGTCAATTCGACCTTCTGTCAGTTGAATTGGGCTTAAATTGAGCCTGATTCACGATCAATTAGGTCTGCTGAGACCAACTCTGCTTAAATGGGTTCGGACCCATTTCAATTTAACCTAAATTAGCTCGGATTTAACCCAACTTATAGTTTAGACTCGCCCAGACTTAGCCCAATCTAATTAGGCTCGGATTTAGACTTAGCCCTGCTTAATTGGGCTTGGGTTAGTCAAATTTGGCTAAACCCATTTCATTTTTTTTTCTTCTCTTTTCCTTCTTTTTCTTTTCTTTTTCTTTTTCTTTCCCCTTTTTTTTTTCTTTTCTTCTCTTCTCTTTTCTTTTTCTTTTTTTTTCCTTTCTTCTCCATCCCGAAGCTTCTTCTTCTCCTTCCTTCTTCTCTTTCATCCCGATCTCCTCCTCCCTTCTCCGACGAAGGGGGGAACGGCGAGCGGAAGGGAGGACGGCGAGCAGAAGGGGGACAGGCCACGACCGGCGGCGTCCGCGGCCAGGCCCATGACGCCTTCGGCCGCGCCTGCGGCCGATGCCCACGGCCAAGCCCCGCGGCGTCCCCGGCCGAGCCCGCGGTGCTCTCGGCCGTGCCTGCAGTCGACGATCATGCCGACGGTGCTCGCGGCCGAAGCCGGCGGCCGCCACACACGATGACAAGCCGGTGAGTCCTCATTCCTTTTCTTCTTTCCTTCTTTTCTTTCTTTTCTTTCTTTTCTTTCTTGCCTTCTTCTCTGCTTTCCCTCTCTTCTTCCGTGACCATAGAGGGGGCGACCCCATGCCGGGGCTCGGGAGGGGGGCCGAATGGAGGTCGGCAGGCGGCTCCTGTGGCGCCTGTAGCAGCCGCGGCCCGTGGTCGCCGACCCTCTCTCCTTCCCATGGAGAAGAGGGATCTCGGGAGAGGAAGAGCCAGCGGCGGGGACCAACGGCGCCGGCGACGCTCGCGGCCGCACACGGGTGAGTCCCCTCTTCCCTCTCTCCTTTTTCTTCTTTCTTTCATTTTCTTTTCTTTCCTCCCTTCTTCTTCTTCACCGAGATCCCCCCCTATCCCACTCTAATCTCCTCCCCTTCCCATCTCAAGGAAGAAGAGGAGGCGGCTTGGGAGAGGCCGAGCTTGGGGTCACGCCACGGCCGGCGGCGCCCGCGGCTGACTCCTGCGGCCGTGTCCGTGGCCGTGCTCGCAGCCGGTCCGCAGCCTGTGCCTGCGGCCGAGCCGAGGCCGGCAACGTTCACGCCGTCGGCGACGTCCCTGGCTGCGCATGGTTAACCCCCTCCCCCTTCATCTTCTTTTCTTTTAATTCATACGCTGAACAATTGAAAGGAGGTAGCCGGGAGGGATTTACCTTGATTCCGAAGGAGATTGCAGTATCCCGTGCTCTAGTGCCTCCATTCCGACACCTCCTCTGCCGGTTCACAGGTTCTTGAGATTTTTGAAGGGAGAACTAGTAGGTTTTTAAGTGGTTTAGGGGGGGTGCGAGGTGTCACGCCCAGCTTCCTCCTCATGAAAGGCTTAACAGCTGGGTCTTCCACAGCTTCCCAGCTGGCCCTACCCTAGTCACATCCATCCTCAGGCTATGAGATAGCAGCCATCAAATAGCTGCCAACAATGGGCCCCAGTTGGGCCCATTAGGTGTCCTGGCCCAATGCTCAAGTACGAGCCCAAAAAGGTATTGGGCTTAAATTGGGCCCGGATATTACATCCTACCCCCCTTAAAATAAATTTCGTCCTCGAAATTAAACATACCTCAGGTGGACCGATGTAGTGAGGACTCATTTTACCGTATCGCCCAAATCGGGCAACACCCTTGAAAAGAACATTTTTAGGTAGACAAAGTTTCCCTCCAAAAATTTCAGTTCTCATAGCTTAACAAGAATCGCCCGGTAGGGGGCCTTGATAATGGGTCCCTCTCCTAAGATCGATGGTGAATTCGATTTCTCAACCAGGGGTAATTCCGGTAATTCATCAGGGTAAATATCTGAGTATTCCCTATTTCTTATAGCTACCTAGCAGTCAAGAGTTTAGGATGAAACTGAAATAAATTGCTTTCTTCGACTAAGGTATTATCTTAACATATTATGATACTCTTAACTACCCATTACCCCAAATTTTTACGGTTATAGTCTTGTTAAACCTAGAGCTCTGATACCACTAGATGTCACGCCCCGGACCCGGATCCGTGACACGGCCGTGCTATTGCCGACTATCGCCCACAGTAGCACGCAGCCTCATACAGGGGTAACAGGGTAGTCAAACCAACCAAATCTTTTCATATGAAAGCATTCTTAGTACAACATGCTGGTCAGTACCCAAATACAGAGCTTCTATGTAGTTTATGTACACAAAAGTATACTTGCTTTACCCCAAAAGAAAGAAGCCCTGAAACCAAATTAACGTGTCTCTGGCAGCTATCAGTGATGAGGATCTGAAAGAAAAAGTAAATGAACGGATATGAGCTACACGGCTCAGTAAGTAATCATACATAATCTTACCGGATCGAACATAATGGTAACCATGTTTATGCAGGGTTCGAGAAGCTGACATGCGTATTATCTCACAATTTATCATGGCAAAATATGTATGCTTGGAAAACAAAGCAGTATTTTCAGTCAAACAGAATTTTCATAAAACATAAGAATTCATGCGATTAGCATCATTTAAAGGAGATAGCGGTTTTAGCAAAATACAACATTTCATAAGGATATATTCAAAAACCCGTTGTAAAACAATGTATGTTTTGGCGAGGCACGTTCATAAATGTCACGGCCCGCCTTCGCAGGGCACGTGATTATCGGGCCTACATGAGGGGGAAACACGGGGCTCCCCTGCCAGATGTTGGCCGGTTCCGGGGCTTCACGCAAGCGTCCTTCACCCCTCACCGATTTTGCTTCTCCCCAAAACGCATCTGCAGGATTTGGAAACACCCGCCTCATATACCCAGGCTCTGAAATGAGCCTCATGATCATGCTTCAAATATCATTTTCATAAAGTATGCATATGAAACCGTGCCCCCGGCATGCCGTGGTCCATTCTCTCGGATGCTACTGCGAAGTCCATTCGGCCACTGGCGGGGCCATCTAGTCATTCTCGGCCACTAGCAAGGCCAGCGAAGTTATTCTCGGCCACTAGCAAGGCCAGCTCAGTTGCATTCGATCAGTAGCATCTTTGAGCCCATTATAATAGTGCCTCTTGGCTAGATAGTATTTCATTATACCAACTTGCATGCATGATTAAAATATCAGCATCATCATGTTGCATACATAGCCATAGCTTCTGAGATCATGCAAGTTACTTATGCATTGTAACATCTCATGCATGAAACATATATACTTAAAATAAATGCTTAGGAAACATTAATAACATGACATGATCCCTAACAGGATTAGAACAGGTTACTTACTTTCTTCACAAATCATGTATACAATTCAAATTGTATAAAAAACACTGGTTCATCTTATAAAACGTAATACAAGATCTACGATAAGATTAAGACAGATTACTTACTTTCTTCACAAATAATGTATACAATTCAAATTGTATGAAAAACACTGGCTCATCTTATAAAACGTAATATAAGATCTACGATAAGATTAAGACAGATTACTTACTTCAATTCGCTTTCCAAATTGCTCAAGTCCAGGTGACAAATCCTTAATCACCTAAGACAACATCATAGGGTTTACATTATTCCCCATTTATTTATTATAAAATCTCTTAGCTCATCATACTATGAATTTACTTGCTTGGATCCCATCCAAGGATCTAGCCCAAGTCCAATTTACCCAATTTAGAGCCTTTGGGGCTCGATTTAAAACCAGATTAGGTCCACATGGGTTGATTGGGTTTTTAATTAAAGGATTGGGCTTCGTTTATAATTGGGTCCAGCCAATTGGGCCCTCTGATTTGGTCAATATGGCTCATTTGGGCCTGAGTCAGGATTAGCCCAAGGTCAATTCGACCTTCTGTCAGTTGAATTGGGCTTGAATTGAGCCTGATTCACAATCAATTAGGTCTGCTGAGACCAACTCTGCTTAATTGGGTTCGGACCCATTTCAATTTAACCTAAATTAGCTCGGATTTAACCCAACTTATAGTTTAGACTCGCCCAGACCTAGGCCAATCTAATTAGGCTCGGATTTAGACTTAGCCCTCCCTAATTGGGCTTGGGTTAGTCAAATTTGGCTAAACCCATTTCATTTTTTTTCTTCTCTTTTCCTTCTTTTTCTTTTCTTTTTCTTTTCCTTTCCCCTTTTTTTTTCCTTTTCTTCTCTTCTCTTTTCTTTTTTTTTTCCTTTCTTCTCCTTCCCGAAGCTTCTTCTTCTCCTCCCTTCTTCTCTTTCATCCCGATCTCCCCCTCCCTTCTCCGACGAAGGGGGGAACGGCGAGCGGAAGGGAGGACGGCGAGCGGAAGGGGGACAGGCCACGACCGGCGGCGTCCGCGGCCAGGCCCATGACGCCTTCGGCCGCGCCTGCGGCCGATGCCCACGGCCAAGCCCCGCGGCGTCCCCGGCCGAGCCCGCGGTGCTCTTGGCCGTGCCTGCAGTCAACGATCGTGCCGACGGTGCTCGCGGCCGAAGCCAGCGGCCGCCACACACGATGACGAGCCGGTGAGTCCTCATTCCTTTTCTTATTTCCTTCTTTTCTTTCTTTTCTTTCTTTTCTTTCTTGCCTTCTTCTCTGCTTTCCCTCTCTTCTTCCGTGACCATAGAGGGGGCGACCCCATGCCGGGGCTCGGGAGGGGGGCCGAATGGAGGTCGGCAGGCGGCTCCTGTGGCGCCTGTAGCAGCCGCGGCCCGTGGTCGCCGACCCTCTCTCCTTCCCATGGAGAAGAGGGATCTCGGGAGAGGAAGAGCCAGCGGCGGGGACCAACGACGCCGGCGACGCTCGCAGCCGCACACGGGTGAGTCCCCTCTTCCCTCTCTCCTTTTTCTTCTTTCTTTCATTTTCTTTTCTTTCCTCCTTCTTCTTCACCGAGATCCCCCCCTATCCCACTCTAATCTCCTCCCCTTCCCATCTCAAGGAAGAAGAGGAGGCGGCTTGGGAGAGGCCGAGCTTGGGGTCACGCCACGGCCGGCGGCGCCCGCGGCTGACTCCTGCGGCCGTGTCCGTGGCCGTGCTCGCAGCCGGTCCGCAGCCTGTGCCTGCGGCCGAGCCGAGGCCGGCAACATTCACGCCGTCGGCGACGTCCCTGGCTGCGCATGGTTAACCCCCTCCCCCTTCATCTTCTTTTCTTTTAATTCATACGCTGAACAATTGAAAGGAGGTAGCCGGGAGGGATTTACCTTGATTCCGAAGGAGATTGCAGTATCCCGTGCTCCAGTGCCTCCATTCCGACACCTCCTCTGCCGGTTCACAGGTTCTTGAGATTTTTGAAGGGAGAACTAGTAGGTTTTTAAGTGGTTTAGGGGGGGTGCGAGGTGTCACGCCCAGCTTCCTCCTCATGAAAGGCTTAACAGCTGGGTCTTCCACAGCTTCCCAGCTGGCCCTACCCTAGTCACATCCATCCTCAGGCTATGAGATAGCAGCCATCAAATAGCTGCCAACAATGGGCCCCAGTTGGGCCCATTAGGTGTCCTGGCCCAATGCTCAAGTACGAGCCCAAAAAGGTATTGGGCTTAAATTGGGCCCGGATATTACATCCTACCCCCCTTAAAATAAATTTCGTCCTCGAAATTAAACATACCTCAGGTGGACCGATGTAGTGAGGACTCATTTTACCGTATCGCCCAAATCGGGCAGCACCCTTGAAAAGAACATTTTTAGGTAGACAAAGTTTCCCTCCAAAAATTTCAGTTCTCATAGCTTAACAAGAATCGCCCGGTAGGGGGCCTTGATAATGGGTCCCTCTCCTAAGATCGATGGTGAATTCGATTTCTCAACCAGGGGTAATTCCGGTAATTCATCAGGGTAAATATCTGAGTATTCCCTATTTCTTATAGCTACCTAGCAGTCAAGAGTTTAGGATGAAACTGAAATAAATTGCTTTCTTCGACTAAGGTATTATGACAATCTTAACATATTATGATACTCTTAACTACCCATTACCCCAAATTTTTACGGTTATAGTCTTGTTAAACCTAGAGCTCTGATACCACTAGATGTCACGCCCCAGACCCGGATCCATGACACGGCCGTGCTATTGCCGACTATCGCCCACAGTAGCACGCAGCCTCATACAGGGGTAACAGGGTAGTCAAACCAACCAAATCTTTTCATATGAAAGCATTCTTAGTACAACATGCTGGTCAGTACCCAAATACAGAGCTTCTATGTAGTTTATGTACACAAAAGTATACTTGCTTTACCCCAAAAGAAAGAAGCCCTGAAACCAAATTAACGTGTCTCTGGCAGCTATCAGTGATGAGGATCTGAAAGAAAAAGTAAATGAACGGATATGAGCTACACGGCTCAGTAAGTAATCATACATAATCTTACCGGATCGAACATAATGGTAACCATGTTTATGCAGGGTTCGAGAAGCTGACATGCGTATTATCTCACAATTTATCATGGCAAAATATGTATGCTTGGAAAACAAAGCAGTATTTTCAGTCAAACAGAATTTTCATAAAACATAAGAATTCATGCGATTAGCATCATTTAAAGGAGATAGCGGTTTTAGCAAAATACAACATTTCATAAGGATATATTCAAAAACCCGTTGTAAAACAATGTATGCTTTGGCGAGGCACGTTCATAAATGTCACGGCCCGCCTTCGCAGGGCACGTGACTATCGGGCCTACATGAGGGGGAAACACGGGGCTCCCCTGCCAGATGTTGGCCGGTTCCGGGGCTTCACGCAAGCGTCCTTCACCCCTCACCGATTTTGCTTCTCCCCAAAACGCATCTGCAGGATTTGGAAACACCCGCCTCATATACCCAGGCTCTGAAATGAGCCTCATGATCATGCTTCAAATATCATTTTCATAAAGTATGCATATGAAACCGTGCCCCCGGCATGCCGTGGTCCATTCTCTCGGATGCTACTGCGAAGTCCATTCGGCCACTGGCGGGGCCATCTAGTCATTCTCGGCCACTAGCAAGGCCAGCGAAGTTATTCTCGGCCACTAGCAAGGCCAGCTCAGTTGCATTCGATCAGTAGCATCTTTGAGCCCATTATAATAGTGCCTCTTGGCTAGATAGTATTTCATTATATCAACTTGCATGCATGATTAAAATATCAGCATCATCATGTTGCATACATAGCCATAGCTTCTGAGATCATGCAAGTTACTTATGCATTGTAACATCTCATGCATGAAACATATATACTTAAAATAAATGCTTAGGAAATATTAATAACATGACATGATCCGTAACAGGATTAGAACAGGTTACTTACTTTCTTCACAAATCATGTATACAATTCAAATTGTATAAAAAACACTGGTTCATCTTATAAAACGTAATACAAGATCTACGATAAGATTAAGACAGATTACTTACTTTCTTCACAAATCATGTATACAATTCAAATTGTATGAAAAACACTGGCTCATCTTATAAAACGTAATATAAGATCTACGATAAGATTAAGACAGATTACTTACTTCAATTCGCTTTCCAAATTGCTCAAGTCCAGGTGACAAATCCTTAATCACCTAAAACAACATCATAGGGTTTACATTATTCCCCATTTATTTATTATAAAATCTCTTAGCTCATCATACTATGAATTTACTTGCTTGGATCCCATCCAAGGATCTAGCCCAAGTCCAATTTACCCAATTTAGAGCCTTTGGGGCTCGATTTAAAACCAGATTAGGTCCACATGGGTTGATTGGATTTTTAATTAAAGGATTGGGCTTCGTTTATAATTGGGTCCAGCCAATTGGGCCCTCTGATTTGGTCAATGTGGCTCATTTGGGCCTGAGTCAGGATTAGCCCAAGGTCAATTCGACCTTCTGTCAGTTGAATTGGGCTTGAATTGAGCCTGATTCACAATCAATTAGGTCTGCTGAGACCAACTCTGCTTAATTGGGTTCGGACCCATTTCAATTTAACCTAAATTAGCTCGGATTTAACCCAACTTATAGTTTTGACTCGCCCAGACCTAGCCCAATCTAATTAGGCTCGGATTTAGACTTAGCCCTCCCTAATTGGGCTTGGGTTAGTCAAATTTGGCTAAACCCATTTCATTTTTTTTTCTTCTCTTTTCCTTCTTTTTCTTTTCTTTTTCTTTTCCTTTCCCCTTTTTTTTTCCTTTTCTTCTCTTCTCTTTTCTTTTTTTTTTTTTCCTTTCTTCTCCTTCCCGAAGCTTCTTCTTCTCCTCCCTCCTTCTCTTTCATCCGGATCTCCTCCTCCCTTCTCCGACGAAGGGGGGAACGGCGAGCGGAAGGGAGGACGGCGAGCGGAAGGGGGACAGGCCACGACCGGCGGCATCCGCGGCCAGGCCCATGACGCCTTCGGCCGCGCCTGCGGCCGATGCCCACGGCCAAGCCCCGCGGCGTCCCCGGCCGAGCCCGCGGTGCTCTCGGCCGTGCCTGCAGTCAACGATCGTGCCGACGGTGCTCGCGGCTGAAGCCAGCGGCCGCCACACACGATGACGAGCCGGTGAGTCCTCATTCCTTTTCTTCTTTCCTTCTTTTCTTTCTTTTCTTTCTTTTCTTTCTTGCCTTCTTCTCTGCTTTCCCTGTCTTCTTCCGTGACCATAGAGGTGGCGACCCCATGCCGGAGCTCGGGAGGGGGGCCGAATGGAGGTCGGCAGGCGGCTCCTGTGGCGCCTGTAGCAGCCGCGGCCCGTGGTCGCCGACCCTCTCTCCTTCCCATGGAGAAGAGGGATCTCGGGAGAGGAAGAGCCAGCGGCGGGGACCAACGGCGCCGGCGACGCTCGCGGCCGCACACGGGTGAGTCCCCTCTTCCCTCTCTCCTTTTTCTTCTTTCTTTCATTTTCTTTTCTTTCCTCCCTTCTTCTTCTTCACCGAGACCCCCCCTATCCCACTCTAATCTCCTCCCCTTCCCATCTCAAGGAAGAAGAGGAGGCGGCTTGGGAGAGGCCGAGCTTGGGGTCACGCCATGGCCGGCGGCGCCCGCGGCTGACTCCTGCGGCCGTGTCCATGGCCGTGCTCGCAGCCGGTCCGCAGCCTGTGCCTGCGGCCGAGCCGAGGCCGGCAACGTTCACGCCGTCGGCGACGTCCCTGGCTGCGCATGGTTAACCCCCTCCCCCTTCATCTTCTTTTCTTTTAATTCATACGCTGAACAATTGAAAGGAGGTAGCCGGGAGGGATTTACCTTGATTCCGAAGGAGATTGCAGTATCCCGTGCTCCGGTGCCTCCATTCCGACACCTCCTCTGCCGGTTCACAGGTTCTTGAGATTTTTGAAGGGAGAACTAGTAGGTTTTTAAGTGGTTTAGGGGGGGTGCGAGGTGTCACGCCCAGCTTCCTCCTCATGAAAGGCTTAACAGCTGGGTCTTCCACAGCTTCCCAGCTGGCCCTACCCTAGTCACATCCATCCTCAGGCTATGAGATAGCAGCCATCAAATAGCTGCCAACAATGGGCCCCAGTTGGGCCCATTAGGTGTCCTGGCCCAATGCTCAAGTACGAGCCCAAAAAGGTATTGGGCTTAAATTGGGCCCGGATATTACATCCTACCCCCCTTAAAATAAATTTCGTCCTCGAAATTAAACATACCTCAGGTGGACCGATGTAGTGAGGACTCATTTTACCGTATCGCCCAAATCGGGCAACACCCTTGAAAAGAATATTTTTAGGTAGACAAAGTTTCCCTCCAAAAATTTCAGTTCTCATAGCTTAACAAGAATCGCCCGGTAGGGGGCCTTGATAATGGGTCCCTCTCCTAAGATCGATGGTGAATTCGATTTCTCAACCAGGGGTAATTCCGGTAATTCATCAGGGTAAATATCTGAGTATTCCCTATTTCTTATAGCTACCTAGCAGTCAAGAGTTTAGGATGAAACTGAAATAAATTGCTTTCTTCGACTAAGGTATTATGACAATCTTAACATATTATGATACTCTTAACTACCCATTACCCCAAATTTTTACGGTTATAGTCTTGTTAAACCTAGAGCTCTGATACCACTAGATGTCACGCCCCGGACCCGGATCCGTGACACGGCCGTGCTATTGCCGACTATCGCCCACAGTAGCACGCAGCCTCATATAGGGGTAACAGGGTAGTCAAACCAACCAAATCTTTTCATATGAAAGCATTCTTAGTACGACATGCTGGTCAGTACCCAAATACAGAGCTTCTATGTAGTTTATGTACACAAAAGTATACTTGCTTTACCCCAAAAGAAAGAAGCCCTGAAACCAAATTAATGTGTCTCTGGCAGCTATCAGTGATGAGGATCTGAAAGAAAAAGTAAATGAATGGATATGAGCTACACGGCTCAGTAAGTAATCATACATAATCTTACCGGATCGAACATAATGGTAACCATGTTTATGCAGGGTTCGAGAAGCTGACATGCGTATTATCTCACAATTTATCATGGCAAAATATGTATGCTTGGAAAACAAAGCAGTATTTTCAGTCAACAAAATTTTCATAAAACATAAAAATTCATGCGATTAGCATCATTTAAAGGAGATAGCGGTTTTAGCAAAATACAACATTTCATAAGGATATATTCAAAAATCCGTTGTAAAACAATGTATGCTTTGGCGAGGTACGTTCATAAATGTCACGGCCCGCCTTCGCAGGGCACGTGACTATCGGGCCTACATGAGGGGGAAACACGGGGCTCCCCTGCCAGATGTTGGCCGGTTCCGGGGCTTCACGCAAGCGTCCTTCACCCCTCACCGATTTTGCTTCTCCCCAAAATGCATCTGCAGGATTTGGAAACGCCCGCCTCATATACCCAGGCTCTGAAATGAGCCTCATGATCATGCTTCAAATATCATTTTCATAAAGTATGCATATGAAACCGTGCCCCCGGCATGCCGTGGTCCATTCTCTCGGATGCTACTGCGAAGTCCATTCGGCCACTGGCGGGGCCAGCTAGTCATTCTCGGCCACTAGCAAGGCCAGCGAAGTTATTCTCGGCCACTAGCAAGGCCAGCTCAGTTGCATTCGATCAGTAGCATCTTTGAGCCCATTATAATAGTGCCTCTTGGCTAGATAGTATTTCATTATACCAACTTGCATGCATGATTAAAATATCAGCATCATCATGTTGCATACATAGCCATATCTTCTGAGATCATGCAAGTTACTTATGCATTGTAACATCTCATGCATGAAACATATATACTTAAAATAAATGCTTAGAAAACATTAATAACATGACATGATCCCTAACAGGATTAGAACAGGTTACTTACTTTCTTCACAAATCATGTATACAATTCAAATTGTATGAAAAACACTGGTTCATCTTATAAAACGTAATACAAGATCTACGATAAGATTAAGACAGATTACTTACTTTCTTCACAAATCATGTATGCAATTCAAATTGTATGAAAAATACTGGTTCATCTTATAAAACGTAATATAAGATCTACGATAAGATTAAGACAGATTACTTACTTCAATTCGCTTTCCAAATTACTCAAGTCCAGGTGACTAATCCTTAATCACCTAAAACAACATCATAGGATTTACATTATTCCCCATTTATTTATTATAAAATCTCTTAGCTCATCATACTATGAATTTACTTGCTTGGATCCCATCCAAGGATCTAGCCCAAGTCTAATTTACCTAATTTAGAGCCTTTGGGGCTCGATTTAAAACCAGATTAGGTCCACATGGGTTGATTGGGTTTTTAATTAAAGGATTGGGCTTCGTTTATAATTGGGTCCAGCCAATTGGGCCCTCTGATTTGGTCAATGTGGCTCATTTGTGCCTGAGTCAGGATTAGCCCAAGGTCAATTCGACCTTCTGTCAGTTGAATTGGGCTTGAATTGAGCCTGATTCACAATCAATTAGGTCTGCTAAGACCAACTCTGCTTAATTGGGTTCGGACCCATTTCAATTTAACCTAAATTAGCTCGGATTTAACCCAACTTATAGTTTAGACTCGCCCAGACTTAGCCCAATCTAATTAGGCTCGGATTTAGACTTAGTCCTGCCTAATTGGGCTTGGGTTAGTCAAATTTGGCTAAACCCATTTCATTTTTTTTTTCTTCTCTTTTCCTTCTTTTTCTTTTCTTTTTCTTTTCCTTTCCCCCCTTTTTTTTTTCCTTTTCTTCTCTTCTCTTTTCTTTTTCTTTTTTTTCCTTTCTTCTCCTTCCCGAGGCTTCTTCTTCTCCTCCTTTCTTCTCTTTCATCCCGATCTCCTCCTCCCTTCTCCGACGAAGGGGGGAACGGCGAGCGGAAGGGAGGACGGCGAGCGGAAGGGGGACAGGCCACGACCGGCGGCGTCCGCGGCCAGGCCCATGACGCCTTCGGCCGCGCCTGCGGCCGATGCCCACGGCCAAGCCCCGCGGCGTCCCCGGCCGAGCCCGCGGTGCTCTCGGTCGCGCCTGCAGTCGACGATCGTGCCGACGGTGCTCGCGGCCGAAGCCGGCGGCCGCCACACACGATGACGAGCCGGTGAGTCCTCATTCCTTTTCTTCTTTCCTTCTTTTCTTTCTTTTCTTTCTTGCCTTCTTCTCTGCTTTCCCTCTCTTCTTCCGTGACCATAGAGGGGGCGACCCCATGCCGGGGCTCGGGAGGGGGGCCGAATGGAGGTCGGCAGGCGGCTCCTGTGGCGCCTGTAGCAGCCGCGGCCCGTGGTCGCCGACCCTCTCTCCTTCCCATGGAGAAGAGGGATCTCGGGAGAGGAAGAGCCAGCGGCGGGGACCAACGACGCCGGCGACGCTCGCAGCCGCACACGGGTGAGTCCCCTCTTCCCTCTCTCCTTTTTCTTCTTTCTTTCATTTTCTTTTCTTTCCTCCCTTCTTCTTCTTCACCGAGACCCCCCCCCCTATCCCACTCTAATCTCCTCCCCTTCCCATCTCAAGGAAGAAGAGGAGGCGGCTTGGGAGAGGCCGAGCTTGGGGTCACGCCACGGCCGGTGGCGCCCGCGGCTGACTCCTGCGGCCGTGTCCGTGGCCGTGCTCGCAGCCGGTCCGCAGCCTGTGCCTGCGGCCGAGCCGAGGCCGGCAACGTTCACGCCGTCGGCGACGTCCCTGGCTGCGCATGGTTAACCCCCTCCCCCTTCATCTTCTTTTCTTTTAATTCATACGCTGAACAATTGAAAGGAGGTAGCCGGGAGGGATTTACCTTGATTCCGAAGGAGATTGCAGTATCTCGTGCTCCGGTGCCTCCATTTCGACACCTCCTCTGCCGGTTCACAGGTTCTTGAGATTTTTGAAGGGAGAACTAGTAGGTTTTTAAGTGGTTTAGGGGGGGTGCGAGATGTCACGCCCAGCTTCCTCCTCATGAAAGGCTTAACAGCTGGGTCTTCCACAGCTTCCCAGCTGGCCCTATCCTAGTCACATCCATCCTCAGGCTATGAGATAGCAGCCATCAAATGGCTGCCAACAATGGGCCCCAGTTGGTTCCATTAGGTGTCCTGGCCCAATGCTCAAGTACGAGCCCAAAAAGGTATTGGGCTTAAATTGGGCCCGGATATTACATGCAGAGTACAAGAAGATGCTAGCATACTTCAGCCTGCCGGATTGTGCATCAAGGTCACAAGGCTATTCCATAGCCTATCATAACAATCTATTTTCTTCTTAAAACACAAGTACTGCTAATTCTGAAATATATGCAATGGTTTTTGAAGAGTTGCGTAAGCAGAGGAGGCCTTCTTGATGAAGATTCTTGCTTTTTTTTTTCCTTCCAAATTTTCCAACATAAAGCTGCACAAAGTTGGCCTCCCACTTTTCTCATAGAAGGCGGAAATTTTCTTCGCATGCATGTTTGAAAGCCACCCTATTAGTCTTAAGCCTATTTGGGGGAGCTTTTGGAGGGTCAAAAAGCACTTTCTGGCCCTCCAAAAGTACTTTTAGATAAAAAATGGTATTTAATAAAATTTTCGGAAAACTGTTTCAGCTTTTGCGGGAAGCTGAAAACAGCTTTTGGGGAGAAGCTCCAATTTGGAGCTTTTCGAAAATGTTGTTTTCAGCTTTGTTGGAAAGTTGTTTTTTGGACCAAAATATCCCTATTTAAATCACAATTTTTTTCCTAAAACCCTCATCCCGTCTCTTCCTCTCTCACCCATCCTCTCCCTCTCCCTCTCTATCTTCTTCTTCCTCTCAACGTCGCCGCCTATGTTCCTTTTTCCTCTTCTTTTTTTTCTTTTTTTTTGTTTTGGGAGCTCGTGGCTGCTCACGGTGGCAGCCACCATGCCGGCTACCACCCATGGCTGGCGACCTCTCTATATTTCAATGAAATAAAATAATAAATAAATAAATAAATAAATAAATAAATAAAAATAATGAGTGAGTGGTAAATAATCTGATCTAAATAAATAAATAAATAAAAATATTAGTAAAAATTTAACCAATTTTATTACCAAGTTAGAAAATTTGTTAGAGAGATAAATGGTCATTGGAAGGATGAAAAATTAATTTACACTAATAATTATAATATTTTATATATTTATTATTGTATTATACTATAAATATAATATTATATTACATTATATCATAATACATTGATATGTTATGTTAGATAATTTAATATTATATTAAAATATTATTCTATAATACATAATGTTATAGTACTATATTATAATAATATTATATTATATTGCATTAATATTATACTATATCATATATTTATGTATTAATACATGTTACGGGGGAAATAAGCCGCCATGCCCCACGTGACCGGCACGCGCGCCCAGGAAGACTACGGCTGCCCTTTGATCCAGCAATCCGACCCCGAGTCGGACATCCTCGGCTCCGCAGCCCGACCCCGAGTCGGCTGCCCCTTTGATCCAGCAATCCGACCCCGAGTCGGACGTCCTCGGCTCCGCAGCCCGACCCCGAGTCGGCTGCCCTTTGATCCAGCAATCCGACCCCGAGTCGGATATCCTCGGCTCCGCAGCCCGACCCCGAGTCGGCTGCCCCTTGATCCAGCGCTCCGACCCCGAGTCGGACGTCCTCGGCTCCGCAGCCCGACCCCGAGTCGGCTGCCCTTTGATCCAGCAATCCGACCCCGAGTCGGACATCCTCGGCTCCGCAGCCCGACCCCGAGTCGGCTGCCCCTTGATCCAGCGCTCCGACCCCGAGTCGGAGATCTCTTGATAACGACAGGCTATTTCCCAGAGGCACGCCGCGGCCTCCTGCTCCACTACTCCCTGCAACGGCTGTATCCGATGCTGCTCCACGATCTCCTGCATCAGCCGTACAAAGCGGAGCCCCACTATGCCCTGACGTGGCCGTACCCGGTGCCGCTCCACGACGCCCTGTAACGGCCATGTCAGTGGCCACACCATCGTGCCCCACGATAACGAACCCCCCTGAGAGACCCCCCAGCCAGGTATATATGCGGCTGGGGGGAGAAAGGGGGGGGTGAGCAATATCTCCCAGAGCACTCTCTTACTTGCGATTATCACCTCTCCTCCTCCTCCAATCTCCTCTGACTTGACCGTCGGAGGGCCATCACCACCCTGGTGGTGGTGCAAGGCTTGTTTGCAGGTTTCTTGGCGGAAGGTGGAGTGCAACCAACACCAACCAAGACAACTCAGACGGAACCCCGTTCACACCGCAGTGCCAATCGTTCTCGGTTTGGACCACCAGCAACAGTTGGCGCTAGAGGAAGGGACGAATCTTAGAACGATCGTAATGGCACGGCGAGGTGGTCGTGGAGCTTCCAATGCTTCCGGTCGCGGAGCCTCTCGCGCCTCCGGCCGAGAGGCTGCTGCGTCCCCAACGCACTCTCAGCAGCACTCCACCGCCCCTTCTCCCATTCAGACGGTCGAAGCTGCTCAGTTCGACCAGCTAGCCCAGCAGGTTCGCACCCTCGCGGAGGCAGTGCAGAATCTGCAGGGTGTGATCTCTCGGGTGCCGCAACGGGCTCAGGAGCCGCTGCCCCCCGAGCACTCGCCTCTTCCTCACAACCCGCGCTCCTTCCTCTCCCATGGAGAGGAGCGCCGGCGCGAGGAGGATTCTCGAGTGCGGTCCATTCTGCCAGGACCTTCTCATCGGAGCTGTGCGGGCTACGAGAGGCGGACCCGGGCGCGTTCTCAGACACCCCAGTCCTCGAGGGGCCCGCACTCCAGTCGGTCCCCCTCGCGCCGCCCCTTGTCCCCCACCCACCAGTCGCGCTCCCTGGACCGGCGGGTGGACGATCTCCACAGACAACTCCAGGTCCTGAAGGGCCACTCCAAAGATCCCTTCGCTGACTTGGAGATCTCCTCCCAGCCGGCGCTTGCCTCGAGGATCCTGCGGACCCCGAACCCGCCGGGGTTCAAAATGCCGGCGATCGAACCCTACGACGGGGCGGCGGACCCGCGGGACCACGTGGAGAGTTTCAGGACTCTTATGCTCCTCCATGGAGCATCGGATCCGCTCCTCTGCAAGGCCTTCCCGGCGACCCTCCGTGGCCCGGCAAGGGCATGGTTCGCCGGCCTGGAGGCTAACTCCATCCAGTCCTTCGACCAGTTCACCCGCTTCTTCATCAGCCATTTCGCCGTCAGTAGCAGGCGGCGACTGGTCTCCGACTCCCTCTTTGATGTCCGGCAAAACGAGGGAGAAAGCCTGCGGGATTATCTCACCCGCTTCAACAAGGCTACACTGGAGGTCCGGAACCTGAGCCAGGAAGTGGCTCTCTCAGCCCTGAAGCGTGGCTTCCGGAAGGGCAGACTCACCTTCTCCCTGGACAAACGCCTGCCGCGGAGCTTCCCGGAGCTGTTATCTCGGGCAAACCAGTATGCAGACGCCGAGGAGGCAGCCTCCCACCGGAACAAGGAGGCCGCCGAGGCCCCTCTAAAGCCCGGGAAGAAAAGGCGAAAAGAGGCACCCCAGAGGAGGAGCCCGACGCCTCAACGCCGGCGCAGAAGCCCGTCACCAGCAAGGAACCACGGCGCCACACGCCCTCGTTCTCCGCACCGACGCTTCAACCGGTACACCCCACTCCTGGCCCCCCGGGCCCAGATCCTCATGGAGGTCAAGGGGCGGGAGGACCTCCCGGTCCCGAGGCAGATGAAGAAGATCCCTGGGAGGAGGCCTTCTCGGGCGTACTGTGAGTACCACCGAGACCACGGCCACGATACCGAAGACTGCTTCCAGCTTCGGGACGAGATCGAGGCTCTCATTCGCCGAGGGCGTCTCGGTCGATATGTAAACGACCGACGTCCCCCGGCAGACCCGCGTCCGGCCGACCCGACCCCTCAGGAGCCTCGGGAGCAGAATCGACCCGTTGCGGGAGTGATCCACACCATCACTGGGGGCTGCTCTCGGCCCGTGAGGAACGCAGGGGGCTCGACTGAAGCGTCAGGGGCAGCCGTCGCGAAGAGGCAGAGGGTCGGTAATGTAATCACTTTTTGTGATGAAGATGTAAAGGGGGTTCAGACCCTCCACGATGACGCCATGGTGATCTCCCTCACTATGGCAAACTATGATGTAAGGCGTGTTCTTGTGGATAGTGGAAGCTCAGCTGATATTTTGTTTTACGAGGCCTTCCAAAAGATGAGCTTGTCCAGACAATTGTTGCACAAAACATCCACCCCCCTCATAGGATTCACTGGTGACGCTATCTCGGCCGAAGGTGTCGTTGAGCTGCCTGTGACTGCGGGCGTTGCACCCGCAGAAGCCACGGTGCGACTCGGGTTCTTGGTCGTCCGTGTCCCCTCGGCCTACAACGCTATCCTCGGACGACCCGGACTGAACGCCCTTCGCGCGGTGGTTTCTACCTACCATTTGCTCATGTGGTTCCCCACGGCGGCCGGGATTGGAGAGGTCCGAGGTGACCAACCAACCGCACGGCAGTGTCTCCTAGCAACTCTCAAAGGGAAGAAGCCCATGGAGGCCCTAAGCGTCGAGTCCCTTGACGCCAGAGACGAAGTGGCCTTGCGGCACGGGGAGCCGGCCGAGGGCGTAATCGAAGTTCCCCTCGAAGAAGGCCGCCCGGACCGCACGGTCCGGGTCGGTGCCAACCTCGACTTGGAAGCTCGGCTCCGGTTAGTGGAATTCCTCCGAGCCAATGCTGATGTGTTTGCCTGGTCGGCGGCCGATGTACCTGGGATCGACCCGGAGGTCATTTCTCACGCCCTCAACGTCGACCCGACCCACCGACCAGTAAAGCAAAAGAAGAGACACTGTGCCCCGGATCGGATCCGGGTGGTCGACCAGGAGGTAGACAAACTCTTGGAGGCAGGTTTCATAAGGGAAGTGAGCTACCCCGAGTGGCTGGCAAACGTCGTACTTGTCCGGAAGGCGAGCGGGAAGTGGAGGATGTGCGTCGACTACACCGACCTGAACAAGGCGTGCCCCAAGGATAGCTTTCCGCTCCCGCGAATAGACCAACTGGTCGACGCGACTTCCGGATATCAGCTGCTGTCTTTCATGGACGCCTTCTCCGGCTACAACCAAATAATGATGGCTCCACAGGACGAGGAGAAAACGGCCTTCATAACAGACAGGGGGCTGTACTGTTACAAGGTAATGCCCTTCGGTCTGAAGAACGCTGGCGCTACTTACCAGCGCCTCGTCAATAAAATCTTCAAGGAGCAGATCGGCCGGAACATGGAGGTGTACGTGGACGATATGCTGGTAAAGAGCCGCCATGCGGATCAGCACATTGCGGATCTGGAGGAGACCTTCGCCACCTTGCGGAAGTTTCGTATGAAGCTAAACCCAGCGAAGTGCGCCTTTGGTGCTTCGGCCGGGAGGTTCCTCGGCTTCATTGTCAACCAGCGGGGGATCGAGGCCAACCCGGACAAAATCAAGGCTATCCAAGATATGTCCCCTCCGACCAAAGTGAAGGAGGTTCAGGAGCTCGCTGGGAGGGTCGCCGCGCTCGGACGATTTGTGGCAAAATCGGCCGAACGCTGCCAACCGTTCTTCAAGGTGTTGAAGCGCCCGAAAGACTTCCTCTGGACGGCTGAATGTCAAGTGGCGTTCGACCAGCTCAAGGAGTACATGGCGTCTCCTCCCCTGCTGTCCAAGCCGCAAGAGGGGGAGATGCTCTACCTTTACCTGGCGGTCTCCCCAACCGCAGTCAGCGCAGTACTGGTTCGGGAAGAGGCAAAACTTCAGAAGCCCGTGTACTACACCAGCCGAGTCCTCCGGGATGCCGAGACGCGGTACACGAAGGCTGAAAAGATCGCCTTCGCGCTGCTGACTGCGACCAGGAGGCTTCGCCCCTATTTCCAGGCTCATTCTGTCACCCTTTTGACCGATCAACCACTGCGGCAGATCCTCAGCAATCCTGAGAATGCGGGACGGCTGGTGAAGTGGGCAGTAGAACTTGGTGAGTTCGACATCCGCTACCAGCCCCGGCCCGCCATCAAGGCCCAGGTGCTCGCGGACTTTCTCGCTGAGTGCACTGTGCAGGAGACGGAACCTAGGCCGCCGGAAACACCCAGCCTCGATCTCCCGATCTGGACGCTCCACATTGACGGGTCGTCGAACCCTGAAGGTGGAGGGGCTGGGCTGGTCCTTACCAATCCCGATGGAGTGATAGCCGAGTATGCCTTGAGGTTCGGATTTCCAGTGACCAACAATGAGGCGGAGTACGAGGCCCTAGTCACGGGACTCAAACTCGCCAAGGAGCTCGGCATCCGGCGTCTGAAGGTCTTCACCGACTCCCAGCTGGTGGTCGGGCAGGTTCGAGGGGAGTTCGAGGCACGGAGCCCGACCATGCAGAGCTACATCCGGAAGGTGCAAGCACTCATTCCCGACCTCGGCAGTATTGACATTCAGCAGGTCCCAAGGAGCGAAAATGCTAGGGCCGACAGGTTGTCCCGCTTGGTGGGCGCTGAGGCACACAACTTGTCAAGGGCGATATACCTGGAGACCCTAGATGCCCCGAGCATCGGCGAGGCTGAAGCGGTAATGGCAATTGATCCGGAACCATCTTGGATGGACCCGCTTGTAGCTTACCTCGCCGAAGGGATCCTCCCCGAAGATGAAGATCAAGCTCGGCGACTTGTTATGAAGTCCGCCCACTACGTACTCTACGAAGGGAGGCTGTATCGGACCTCGTTCACCGCCCCCCTCTTAAGGTGCCTCCGCCCTTCGGAAGCGGCTTACGCCCTCAGCGAAGTCCACGAAGGCATCTGCGGATCGCACCTGGGGGCTAGGTCCCTGGCACATAAGATCATGAGGCAAGGCTACTATTGGCCGACCTTATTGGAAGACTCAAAGGATCACGTACGGAAATGCGACGCCTGCCAGCGCCACGCCAACATCCAGAGAGTCCCCTCTGTTCCCTTGGCGCCAATCACCGCCCCCTGGCCCTTTGCACAGTGGGGAATGGATATCCTCGGACCATTCCCCATCGCTTCGGCCCAGCGGAAATTTTTGATTGTCGCCATCGACTACTTCACCAAGTGGGTGGAGGCAGAGCCACTGGCCACCATCACGGAGGCGCAAGTCCGGAAGTTCGTAAAGAAGAACATCATTGTCCGATTTGGGGTACCTCGGGTCCTCATCTCGGATAACGGTCGACAGTTTGATAACAAGCATTTCCGAGACTTCTGCGAGGAGTTCGGGATCGAACATCGGTTCACGTCCGTGTCGCATCCCCAAACCAACGGCGAGGCCGAGGTCACAAATCGGACAATCCTCCAAGGTATCAAAGCGCGGATCGGACGGACGGGGCAAGCTTGGGTCGAGGAACTCGAGAATGTCCTTTGGGCGTATCGGACCACGCATCGGACTCCTACCGGGGAGACGCCTTTCAGCCTAACCTATGGCACGGAAGCCGTTGTCCCCGTAGAGCTCGGACTTCCCTCACCTCGGGTAGCCGCACACCGACCCGAGGCCAACTCGGAGCAACTCCGAGGGAACCTGGATCTCTTGGAAGAAGCAAGGAAAATGGCGCAGGTTCGGATGGCAATGTATCAGCGGAGGGTGGCCCGATATTACAACTCCAAAGTCCAACCGAAGCTTTTCAGAATTGGAGATCTGGTGCTGAGGCGAGCTAAGGCATCTCAACCTACGGAAGGTGGGAAGCTAGCGCCGAATTGGGAAGGCCCGTATAAAGTTCGTTGGGTAAACCGACCTGGCTCCTACCAGTTGGAAGCCCTAGATGGCCGAGAAATTCCAAGGGGCTGGAATTCCGCTAACCTGCGGATGTATTACCAGTAGAACAACAAGGCCAGAAAGACAATTTGAAAAGGTGCAACACTTTTCATTTCAATAATTTCTGGTTACAATGGCGTGCTCGTGTGATTACAAGAAATTCCCAGAGGGGAATTAGGGAGTAAAGAAAGCAAAGAAGAGGTGGAGAATCCGTGGAGCTGAGGACCGAGGATCCCAAACCCTCAACCCAAAGCAGCTGCAATCCCACCGGAAGTGGGTGCTTCTAACTGGAGGCGCCATCCAGCACCTCACCAAAAAGACGAGGAGCCGCCGCAGAAGAAGCTCCCGCTGCTCCCAGGGGAACGCCGCCTCCAAAGGATATTCCCATCCTCCCCAGTGGTAGGAAAGAGAAGGAATACGAGGGGGAAGAGCATATGGAGGCGCGGTCCCGGACTGAGCGTCTGGTGCAGAGCTCAATCGGGAGGCTGAACTTCAAGGAGGGGAGATGTGATCCCGGATGAAACGCCTAGAGCGGAGTTCCGCCGGGAAGACCCTCCTTGTTGATCCCAGATGAAACGGCTAGTTGGCTGAAGCCGCAAGGGGAGCGCCTCCCCTTTCCTTCAACAGGAGTCTCTCAGTCATATGCCAAGGAGGAGGTCCGCGATCCATGGCAACCTGAACAGCTCCGGCTTGGCAAACTCCATCGTACCTGCACCTGTATTTATAGCCAAACTGCGGCCCCCTGGTCGTTCCGATGCGGGTGGCTCCAATAAATGCAGGCGCATTGAAACCGGAGCCGTTCCGGCTCCCGAGGCGTATCTCCCCGCGATTTTCTAAGCGTCATTCTCCTTAAACCGCATTCTTTGTGCAGGACAATCCGGGTGTCATGTACCCCTAGGTCCACATATCTCCGCTCGCGCCCAGGCCGTATCCTCCTCGAAGAACCCGCGTATCGCGGCCGCTCAACTAACACTCCTCGCAAGCAGCAGCTGGCGATCCGATTTCCCAGGTAACGCATTAATTAGCGTTTAATGCCCTTCTCGTGTTCCCCCAGGCAACGCTTAGAGAAAAGGAGAAACATGATCGCGGCTGGCCACGGAGAAACCCCGTCGGGCAGCGAGCGACAAGCGCACGACCAGCGAGCGGAATTTCCCGAGGCTCGGCCCTCGGATGCCTGGCTAGCCCGATGATCATCCCGGGAGCAGACTAGCCGGAAGCCCCGACCGGTCGCCTCGGCTTGCGCCAGTCTTGGCCGACCAACGAGCGGAATGTCCCGAGGCTCGGCCCTCGGATGCCAGGCTAACCCGACGATCATCCCGGGAGCAGACTAGCCTGAAGCCCCGACCGGTCGCCTCGGCTTGCGCCAGCCTTGGCTGACCAACGAGCGGAATGTCCCGAGGCTCGGCCCTCGGATGCCAGGCTAACCCGACGATCATCCCGGGAGCAGACTAGCCTGAAGCCCCGACCGGTCGCCTCGGCTCGCGCCAGCCTTGGCCGACCAACGAGTGGAATTTCCTGAGGCTTGACAACCCTCGGATGCCAGGCTAACCCGACGATCATCCCGGGAGCAGACTAGCCTGAAGCCCCGACCGGTCGCCTCGGCTTGCGCCAGCCTTGGCCGACCAACGAGCGGAATTCCCTGAGGCTTGACAACCCTCGGATGCCAGGCTAATCCGACGATCATCCCGGGAGCAGACTAGCCTGAAGCCCCGACCGGTCGCCTCGGCTTGCGCCAGCCTTGGCCGACCAACGAGCGGAATTTCCTGAGGCTTGACGGCCCTCGGATGCCTGGCTAGCCCGATGATCATCCTGGGAGCAGACTAGCCGGAAGCCCCGACCGGTCGCCTCGGCTTGCGCCAGCCTTGGCCGACCAACGAGTGGAAGGTCCCGAGGCTCGGCCCTCGGATGCCAGGCTAACCCGATGACCATCCCGGGAGCAGACTAGCCTGAAGCCCCAACCAGTTGCCTCGGCATGCGCCAGCCTTGGTCGACCAACGAGTGGAATTTCCTGAGGCCTAACCCTCGGATGCCCGGCTTAGCGCCGGAAGAATTTCCTGAGGCCTAACCCTCGGATGCCTGGCTTAGCGCCGGAAGAATTTCCTGAGGCCTAACCCTCGGATGCCTGGCTTAGCGCCGGAAGAGTTTCCTGAGGCCTAACCCTCGGATGCCTGGCTTAGCGCCGGAAGAATTTCCTGAGGCCTAACCCTCGGATGCCTGGCTTAGCGCCGGAAGAGTTTCCTGAGGCCTAACCCTCGGATGCCTGGCTTAGCGCCGGAAGAATTTCCTGGGGCCTAACCCTCGGATGCCTGGCTTAGCGCCGGAAGAGTTTCCTGAGGCCTAACCCTCGGATGCCTGGCTTAGCGCCGGAAGAATTTCCTGAGGCCTAACCCTCGGATGCCTGGCTTAGCGCCGGAAGAATTTCCTGAGGCCTAACCCTCGGATGCCTGGCTTAGCGCCGGAAGAATTTCCTGAGGCCTAACCCTCGGATGCCTGGCTTAGCGCCGGAAGAGTTTCCTGAGGCCTAACCCTCGGATGCCTGGCTTAGCGCCGGAAGAATTTCCTGAGGCCTAACCCTCGGATGCCTGGCTTAGCGCCGGAAGAATTTCCTGAGGCCTAACCCTCGGATGCCTGGCTTAGCGCCGGAAGAATTTCCTGAGGCCTAACCCTCGGATGCCTGGCCTAGCGCCGGAAGAATTTCGGGAGCCAGGAGTCAGCAAGACGCTACCGAGAGTTAAAAGAAAAAGAAGGACGAAGGCGAGATGAAGAAACATTCAACTTGCATTAATTTTCATTGTTTCAGGGCCGAGGCCCATACAATTTGGCAAAACGCCGGTATACAAAAAAAAAAAGAAGACAACGAAAGGTACAAGAGGTCAGCTTGGAGGAACTCCCGGGTCGGGAACGTCGGGCTCGTCCGCAGGAGGTAGGGAAGCAGCAGGAGAACCAACAGGCAATGGCGCCGGAGAGGAGTTGAGAAGGGAGATCTCGCTCAGGTCAACTTCGGGGTACTTAGCCGACACCCTTGCCAGGCCCTCCTCGAAGCCTAAGACAAAGGCTTCGGCCCCCGCGTCCGACGCGTCACGGACAAACTCGTCGGACTGACGATAGGTCTGTACTGCCTCCGACATATCATGAGCGAACTCGGCGGACTGGCGATAAGCCTCTACCGCCTGACGCCCGATTTCCGCACTCCTCTCGGCCAGCGCCGCCTCTGCCCGCTCCATAACCTGGGCTTTCGCCTCCAAGACCTTCGCCACAATCCGGCCTTCCGCCTCGGTGGAGACCCTCAGCAGCTCAGCCCGAGCCTCCTTGTGCTTCGCTTCGGCAGCAATGCGAGCAGCCTCAGCCTCCGTCAGGCGCGAATGAAGCTCCTGATCGCTCGCACGGGACTTCTCCAAGGCCGACTCCAATTCGCCCAGCTTAGCTTCAAGAGACCGGGTTCGGTTGCGGGCGTTGTCGGCTGACCGCTGGGCCTTCTCCCACCTCTCCCGGTAGTCGGCAGCCTTCCGGGACTGCTTCTCGGCCCGCTCATCCGCCTTCTTGACCTCGCCCTCGAGACCCGAGGCAACCTTGAGCTGCTCCTGAGCCTCCAACAGTTGCTTCTCGAGGGCAGCAAAGCCGAGTGCCCGCTCTTCGGCCTCCCGGAGCCTCGCCTCGAAGTCCCCGGTCGTCCTGCCTGCCACAGCCTGGCCTCCCTTTTCCACTGCTTTCAGCCGGTCCTCGGCCTTCGCCAGAAGCCCCGCCTGTTCCTTGTAGCACTCCTCCAGACGGATCATGTACTGGGCGAGCTAAGAAATAGAAAAAATAAGGGAGTCAGGCGGAGAACAACAGAGCCAATAAATGGTGAAAAGCGGCCAGAAGAACACTCACCGACATGAGACAGACACAGCTGGCAGCCCCAACGTCAGAGACCTCCAACTCCCGGACCCGCCGACGGTCCTTCTCCAGCAGCACTGTTTCGATGAGATTTCGAGCGCCATCGGTAGTAAAGGCAGACCCCGATTTCTCCCCAGAGCCGGACGGTGGTTCTGCAGCCTTACCCCTATCCATCGCCTGGGGAAGAGTCCGGCCGATCGCGCTCGGGGCGGGGGTCACCCCAGGAATTGATAGGGTCCCGCTCGGTCGGGGCCACGGCGCGTCCCTCCTCGAGTCATCAGGAGCCGACCGAGTCGAAGGCCGGGTCGGGGACCGATCACGTCCGACCCGTCCGTCTCGGGCAAGCTCGGATGATACCTCCGGAGTAGCGGCAATCTTACCACCGGAGGGCTGATACAGCGTCAGCTGCCGGTCCGTGCCCACGACGTCTCCCTGATCGGTGGGCCCGGACTCGTCGGTCGGCGTCGGAGGCACCTCCTTACGGGACTTCTTCGCCGGTGGGGCCCCGCTCGGAAGAGCTCGTTTCCTCCTCTGGGCTGCTTCCAGCAGGGACGCCCTACCAACAGCCTTTGTCTTCACCGACCGCATGACGTCGTCGATCTCTGCAAAAAGGACGGGATAGTCGGAGACGGAGAAACCAAAGGAAAGAACGGGACGAAAGAAGGGAAAAAGTCAAGAAAGAATCGGTGGCGGACTCACGGTCGGTGGGGACCGAGCTCAGACCGACATTCACCAAAGTATCCTCGGAAATAAGGCGGGCCACCGGGGGGAGCTGGCCCTCGGCAACCAACCCCTTCAAGGCGGCCAAGCCATCGGACTCCTCCCTTGACAGTCTCGATAGGCCGATCGGAGACTTCATCGGGGTCTCCCAGGTCGCCCTGATTTCCCAAGAGGGATCTGCATCAACAAAAAAGAAGCGCTCCTTCCATTTGTGAATGGAGGTAGGAGCCTCCTTGACAAGGCCGCATCCTCGCCGCGCTGCGAAGCACCACCACCCTTTGTCCTGGGGGTGGCCGCTCAGGCTGTAGAACTCCCAAAAAACATTCAGGGTGGCGGGGATCTCGTGCATACGGCAGAGAACCTGGAAGACCGTCAGGGCCCGCCACGAGTTCGGCACCAGTTGCGTCGGTGCCACTCTTAAACCCCGTAGCACCTGCATGACCAAGTCCGAAGGGGGAAAGCGGAACCCGGCCTGGAGAATGCCCTCATTGATGGCGATCTTCCCTGGAGGAGGATGGGACATCCTCTCCTCAGGCCCCGGGAGCGTGGCGTTGCAGGCCTCGGGAAGGTGGTACCGAGCCACGAGTCTGTCTAAGTCTGTGGCGACCAGCTCCGACTTAATTTGGTCTGCTCTCACTTCGCCCATTCCTAATGGCCAATAAACCTACGGTCAGGACGGGGACAGGAAGGGGGGAGAGACCGGAGCGACTGGAGTACACTAGTATAAGAGGGGAAAGTATGGAGAGCCCTAAGTAGAAGAATGGGGAAAACTCACCGGAAAAGAGGTAAGAACGGCTCCGAGAGCGCCAAAGGAGAAACAAGTGAACAGTCCGACGGCAGCAACAGCTGCGCAAAGGGGAAACTTGAAAATATCTGTAAAGAAGAAGACGGACGGGGAAAGGCCCCCGATTAAATAGGCGGAAAGGCAAGTGACGCCTCGATGACGCCAGAGGACGCCTGGCTGCCGAAGGGTCGCTCGCGCCCCAAAGGTGAATCGACACCATTAAGGAAGGATGTCCGCCGAAATCCTCAGACTGCCAGGTCAGCAATAACCGCCATACGCCATAAAAAGGGCGGGGAGCTCAAAGCGCGCGCGCCTCTCCGAGGAACGGCGGTAATCCCGAAACATCACTCCCTTCACCTGTTCCCCTTCTGGTTCCAGGCTCGGAAGTGGGGGGCTACTGTTACGGGGGAAATAAGCCGCCATGCCCCACGTGACCGGCACGCGCGCCCAGGAAGACTACGGCTGCCCTTTGATCCAGCAATCCGACCCCGAGTCGGACATCCTCGGCTCCGCAGCCCGACCCCGAGTCGGCTGCCCCTTTGATCCAGCAATCCGACCCCGAGTCGGACGTCCTCGGCTCCGCAGCCCGACCCCGAGTCGGCTGCCCTTTGATCCAGCAATCCGACCCCGAGTCGGATATCCTCGGCTCCGCAGCCCGACCCCGAGTCGGCTGCCCCTTGATCCAGCGCTCCGACCCCGAGTCGGACGTCCTCGGCTCCGCAGCCCGACCCCGAGTCGGCTGCCCTTTGATCCAGCAATCCGACCCCGAGTCGGACATCCTCGGCTCCGCAGCCCGACCCCGAGTCGGCTGCCCCTTGATCCAGCGCTCCGACCCCGAGTCGGAGATCTCTTGATAACGACAGGCTATTTCCCAGAGGCACGCCGCGGCCTCCTGCTCCACTACTCCCTGCAACGGCTGTATCCGATGCTGCTCCACGATCTCCTGCATCAGCCGTACAAAGCGGAGCCCCACTATGCCCTGACGTGGCCGTACCCGGTGCCGCTCCACGACGCCCTGTAACGGCCATGTCAGTGGCCACACCATCGTGCCCCACGATAACGAACCCCCCTGAGAGACCCCCCAGCCAGGTATATATGCGGCTGGGGGGAGAAAGGGGGGGGTGAGCAATATCTCCCAGAGCACTCTCTTACTTGCGATTATCACCTCTCCTCCTCCTCCAATCTCCTCTGACTTGACCGTCGGAGGGCCATCACCACCCTGGTGGTGGTGCAAGGCTTGTTTGCAGGTTTCTTGGCGGAAGGTGGAGTGCAACCAACACCAACCAAGACAACTCAGACGGAACCCCGTTCACACCGCAGTGCCAATCGTTCTCGGTTTGGACCACCAGCAACAATACATATTATATTTTATTATGCTCTGTTATATAATACTGGTAATGTCCTTTATGGTCATTTTATCACATAAAAGTACTTTCTCGGTTTGTTTACCAAATACATGTTAAAGTGCCACAGCACTTTAGAAATGTAGTTATCAAATAGCAAACAGCTTTTTATAAACGCTCTGTTTCAAACAGTTCTACTTCCAAAAGCTCTACTACTAACAGCTCCCCCAAACAAGACCTAAATTGAATTTTAATGGCTTTCCATAGATTACGGGCAAAAGAGCATTTGGTACATAAATGAGAAATAGACTCCTTCTTTGAGCCACATAGAGTGCAACCTTAACTTATTTGCTAACATTTCTTGACCAACACCTCCCCAGTGTCGAGTTTGTTACACAAGGTAAGCTAAGAAATACCGTCAACCAAGCTATTTCATTCTAAGAATAAATTGAATAACATTAGTAGTGAAGGGACTCTGAAGCATAGACCATGAGGAAACGGCTCATGAAAGCTGTGAAATGGCTTGAATCAATCGGGATATAATCATGGGAAGGGGTTACTGAAGTTGTAGACTATGTTAAATATATTTATTATAATGAGTTCGAAGGTGAGCGTCCAAATGTACTTAAAGAAAATCTCACATGTGAAATGTCATAGAAACTAAACTGCTTGTATGATTGCTAAAATGTTTAGTTGATTGTATGGTTCGAGGATGCCCCTTTCTTCGGCAGAGTAATAAGATTCTCACAAGGCAAATTAAGAAAACAAAAATGAGAAAAAAAAGGAAACTAAGAATCTTTTGATTTTTTTTTTCTAGATCTGAAATCCTTTTCAACCCTAATTTGGACTCAAAAGATTATAAAAATCCATAATTAGCATGGTGGCCATGATCGGATAAACCCATCGTGATTCCAAACATGGCTGTCGTATTAATCACGAACAATCATGATTTTTTCTTGTTTTTGCTAAAGTAGGTATATAAAAAATATGTACAAATATACCTAATAAAGTCAGAAAACAAAAGATCTGCTTGAGGCAACTCCTCTTCAGCCCACAAAGTGCTTTCACAATGGCTAGCCACGTAGGCGGCCACTTAATCCACAACCTCGTTAGTCTCTCTAACAACTATGATCGGAACTGGAGCTCTTGGTCCACATGAGGATCCAAATCTTAAGGGTCTACATCTTAATCCAATCACCGCTAGAATCTCAAATGTCCAGCCCAAAACATTGCCAACCCAACTTAGTTTTCTCTAGATCACGGAAAGAACCGTTCTGGAATCAACCATTATTCTTCTCGAGTAAACAATCCAGCATGAAAGTTGCTGACGAGAAGATACGAACTTTCCCTTGCTCATTCTTCAAAGCGAAGCAATAAGGCAGGATCATATTCATATGCTGTGTTTGCTTGTGGTTTGAGCCTTGGCATTCACACCTACCATCTCATAAGATTTGGATTCTGAGTTTTTTGTGCATAATTACAGCTCGAGAGCCTTGGTTTCAGGACACTACTTCTATAAAAATCTTAAGGTCCTTCCGTTTAGGCCACTTCGGTGAAAACATTTGATTGGGTGGAAGACTTAGCATCATAGATGTGAGTGCATGGATTAGCTCATCATTTGTTGAATGAAGCATATGGCAATGAGCCTCTATGTATGGGAATTAATGAAACCACGGGGAACAGGATTTCGATTAATATTTAATAGCATTGTGTGTGTTTATTGCGAGAGGAGGGGCTAATTGGCTAAAGGGGAGTGCTTGGTCGTAGATTTCGAAGTTAGTAAACAAAAGCTGCCATTACCGGACCCAAACTCTGCTGATCTATAATTGTTTATTCACTTCTCATTTGCGTGTCAATCTTATAGGTTAGCCGTACATAGAGCAATAAAGACTGAAAAAAAATATAAAGCCACTTGCCGACACACCTTAATGGGCACCAAAAAGGCTAAAAAAATGAACAACTTTGCATTAAGCTGGCTAATGATTAATTAATCACATTAATAGTTGAAGGACCATACGTTTGGACATGGGATGGTGGGCTGACATATGGGCAGAATTTTCAAATAATATGCTCCATATTTTCAGATTATTGAGAATTAGATCAGCACTATTCAACCTGTATACAAGCTTGTTTAAATATTTTTCAGGTACTGCTGTTTTACTGCATGTCTGATGCTTATGATGTGGCTCCTTTCTTTTTTAAGAGAGAGATTTATGATGTTAGAACCAATATTATCATTTATAAAATACAGTTTCAGTTAAGTTTTCTACTGTGCATGCACTTATCAATTAGCAATGGTCTTTGAGAGTTGGAACCAGGTCTTTCAGAATTTTGTGGTAGCTATATATTTGACATCCAATATTATTTTTCAAACCTCAGAACTCAGAATCAATCAAAACTGAAATACAATTTTAATTTTAGTGAAACTAAATACATCTTTATTTTGGAAATTGCATATACAGAAATCATGTCCGTAAAAGGGGAAAAATGAAAAGAGAAGTGCCTGAAATTAGCATTATTATTCTAGTGGAACACATATCATTGTATTTTGTTTGGTCAATTGGTGGACTCTTTCTCACATGGTTTTGCGCCGATAACAATAACATTAGAGCCTGTGAATATATTATTTATTTGTTTACTTTTGTACATTCGTGGATATCTTGTATGAAACTTGATCTGCTATGCATTGGTATAGTCCATCACCTCATGTTTCAACTAAGAGGTTCATTTACTTCTATCACAGTCCACAGGCTGGAGTCTGTGATTAAGTGCATACATTGTGAAACTCTACATTGGCCAAAAATAATTAATTGCCATGCCAGAGTCTATGGCAATGCAAGGATCATAAGACACATCTTATTACATTTGGTATTTTAATTAAATCTTGCAAAGTCTTCCCAAAGTTCAGCACAATAACAGGAAAGCAAGTGCTACCACTAAATTATTTCAAGTAGTTGCAATAGCCAAGTAAAAAAGCAATGATTCAATGCTTGATTACCCACTCAAATGGGGACCAATATTGTTCTTTGGGTACACATGGTAGGCTATAGATAGCCTGGATTTGAATTTAATAAATCATGAATTATTGCAGCTTAAATGCTATCTAGCTATATTCAAGTAAAAGATGACTCATAAAACTATTATTTTTTTCAGTAAATATCAATATAAAAAAAAAATATTTGAGGAGCTAGCTCTGTGATTCGAGATCCAGACTCGAGGCTAGTGGCTGTTGGTGAAACTACGATATGGGGTATCAGTAATATGAGGTGGGTTTTGAGAGACGACTTCATTGTAGTTGAGGATGATTCAGTTATGGTGGTCAGATGGATTCAGAGTCAGGCAGAGACAGGGATCCTTCATCCTCTTCTGCATGGCATCTGAAGGAGCTTGAGGGAGTGTGTATGCTTCGTAGACATACACATCTATCGGGAGATAAATAGGATGACAGACCGCATCACTTTTTATATAGTGGAGCACTTTGAATAGTTTTTATAGACCACAATATCACCCATCTTGATTGTGTTCTGTAATATTTTATTTTTAGTTTTGTTGTCAGTCTCATTAAAAAAAAAACATCACAAAAAGTCCACGAGCATCCAATTTTATCCCTGCCGCGTCCAACTCTCCTTCTATAGGGATTTACATGTGGAAAAACAACCAAATAGATCTATTCAGACACGGATACCATAATTAGTTTGGGGGCAAAAAAAAAAAAAAAAAAAAAGTAAAGAACTCATGCGCGCTCCCGATCGTTACGATTTTGCGCGCCGGAAAGGCGGGATGCCCGCACGCTACTTTAAAGCCAGTTACGTCAGCGGAAGACTCGGAACCCGAAGGATTTTTCTTTTACTTTTCGACCCTCCCCCATTTACTATTCTCCTGTCAGCCCGTACACCTTTTGGTCCTCCGCTCCCCACAGTGCATTGCCGTAATTTCAAATCCTTCCACGTGCTTTTTGCCATCACGATGTGACCACTTCCTCCACGGACCATATCATACCACAAATTCGGACTCTTATTCTAAAATTGCTTTCACCCCCTCTTTCTCGACAGAGATCCAACGATAAGACCCTTGGAGTCCCCCATCTCTTTTAGTTAAGAAATAATGCGTATATATAAGGTTATTTCTAACTTTATTTCAACTGAATAATTTTTGAAAAGAGTTCAAATCCCCTTTAATATATGTGCGGATAGGATAATTTTGGTTTATAAATCATGACTACCCGTGTTATCCAAAAAAAACTCATGATTATTGTTAAAAAATATAAAATATATAAATAAATCTATCTCATTCTATCGACTTAAGTTTTTGGAAAACAAATGGTAATTTTAACATGATATTAGAGTAGAGGTCCTAAGTTCGAATTCTGTTTCTGCACTCTTTAACTTCATTATTAAGCTGTTGAGATAAGTGGATAACTTGTTACGTAGATAGGACTGCTCTAAAAATAGCCATTAAAAAATCATACCGATCAAATTTGTTAATATAATGCATAAAATATGCTATTATAAATTATTTTGACATAAAATCTCTATTTAAAGTTGTCTTGTATGGTCGTAATTTCATAGATGAAATGATTCTGGTCCAAAATTTTACAAATTGTAGCTGTGGTGTACCCATGTTAACAGCCATTGTGCTACTTTTGTTCCACTGTATATGGGATAGATTTAAGTGCGTGCAGACTAAAGCACAAGTACGCATACTATGATGCACTACTGCACTAGGGACTCAAGCATGAAGAAAATATATGTAGGGACTAAAACGTTAAGTAAATATCAACATAAGGCCTGGACCGTAATTCACATTCTCCTTTCCCGGAAATATAAATGTTTGCTTGCTTGGCTCTCAGAAGTCTGAACGCAACCACTATTTCCCACCACCTTCTCTCGGACTCCCTTGGATAGTTTCTTTGCTTGCCCATGGAAAAAAAAGGAACCAATAAAAAACTCCCCTTTCCTTCTGGCATCAGTAGTACCACAGCTTTCGGATCTGCTGAGCTTTGACCAAACCATACGCTTCTCAGAGATTTCCTGCGAGGGAGAAGCAGCCTGTTGACGAGAAGTAGCGTGAGCAGAGAAAGATACGACTAACCAAACCCAGGATCTTCCTTTTTCCTTTCTCCTCTCCCCTCACCTGGCCCTTAGAAGACTAACAAGAGAGGAAACAAAGCTCTTAGTGGCGAGACAAGGAAATCCTCTGCTCGTCTTTTGCTTCTCCTGTTCTAAGATTTCGTACCCTGAGACCAGGTCTCAGAAAAGCTGATAGTATGGAGAGAAGTAGAAGATCGAGTATAATATAATAAAAAACCAGGGACTATTCACGAGACTATCAGTAAGTAGAAGAAAGGAAGCATGCATCTTTTCCGAGGAGACTGAGCTCCCGAAAGAGAGAAAGCGGTGGAAGACTAGAGGGTGGAGAGTTTTTGTAGTTCTCTCCCAGTTCTACTGCGGTTCTCCGCTATCGAACGCTCTGCATCCGACTTTGGTGTGAGTATATGGAGATAAGTTTCCTTATTGCTTATTCCTGTCCTTATCTGGAGCTTTTCCTACTAAGTTAACGGGAAAGATCCAAACTTTTTCGTTCTTTTGAGGTGGGTGTGTTTTTTTTTTCTTTTGCTAGAGAGGTGGGTGTGTATCGATCTTTCGTTTGTGTTGGGCTCTGTTTTCTAGTTAAACATAGTTTACAGAGAGATAGACCGCCGCTGATGGAAGAAAGGAGCCAACTTTTGAGATGGGTCCTCTTCTCTCTTTTGTTCCTCTGTCTTTTCTGCTATGAGTGGAGAAGTGGAGAATATTTGGAGACACGAGGAGTTATCTGCAGTGCTTTTTGTTAGCTGATGGAATGGAGCGCACATCTTTCCTTCCTTTTAGTTCCCTTCTACTTTGAATTTTGAAATTGGCTTAGCTATGCTCTCCCTCACTCGTCTTCATCCAGTTGCAGTCAAGTTTCTCGATGGATTTCTCTATAATTCTCTTCTGCTCAGTGATTCTGAAGTAGGTTTGCTTTACTAATCCCAATTTCTTGTAAATTCCATTTGTCCTGTAACGCAGGAATCCACAAGGCATTACTCTACTAAAAGTTCTTTTCTTTCTGTCTTTTCTTCTCGATGTTCTCTAGTCACCTTATCTTCTCGTTTTTTCGAGAAAAGTTTTTTTTTTTTAAAAAAATAGTCACTACAATTTTATCTTTTGTAACTTCTTACTACTACTCCTATCCAGCAACCTGGAAACTGGCTACTTTAGATTTTACTCAATCTGTATACTCTTGCTTGAATCCGGCACCCCCGTTTCTTCTACAGGACCTCCTGGCCTTTTCCCACTAGTACCTAAGCTCCTGTCCTTGTCTCTAAGTTTTGTCTGGTTCCGGCGGCCGGGAAATGGGCCGAGCTACGAAGTGGCTGAGGAGTCTTCTTGGCGGGAAGAAGGATGCTAAGGATCAAAAGGACAACGCCGGTACCAGTGGCAGAGAAAGGAAAGAGAAGAAAAGGTGGAGCTTTGGGAAGTTCGGAAGCGGCTCCAGCGAAGGCGAGACGCAGAATACGGCGGCGGCGGCGGACTCAGAATGGTTGAAATCGTTGTATGCTGAGAGGGAGATTCAGAACATGCATGCTATCGCGGTGGCGGTTGCCACCACCGCCGCAGCTAGTGCAGCAGTGACGGCAGCTCATGCGGCGGTGGTGCGGCTCCAGAGCCAGGGGAGAGGCACTATGTTTAATGGCTGCATGGAGCCGTGGGCGGCCGTCAAGATTCAAACAGCTTTCAGAGGATATCTAGTAAGACCAATCTTGCAGACTAGTAAATCCATCTCTTGCAAAGCCTTCTTTAGCTAATTTCTCGCGGAGTTGAATTCTTGGAATGCGTATTATCTTTTGAAGTGAGACATTACCATTCTCTGTTTCTGTTCTGTTTTTACTTCAAACATGTTGAATCTAATGCCTATTGCTTAAAATTTATTGGTTAGTAGCTATATTGACAACATTCTCTATTTGAAAGGAACCCTGTTAGATCTTGTTAGTTATTTGGGCAGTAAATGTCTCAGTGGAGAGTCCTTGCGATATTATTAATGGCTTAACAATTCTTCTCGTATTGAGTTCTCGGCCACTTCCTTTGTTTTCCAGTTATTGCATCTAGTACCAAGTATATATCAAGTTTCTCCGATCTCTTTTCGTGGTTTCTATCTAGATAATGTGGATAAATTTGACTCTTACTTCTGCCTTGGTGTTGCCTTTTTCCGCATCGTTTAGTAGAGTTGAATCCTTTTGGACTGCTATTATTGCAGGCAAAGAAAGCTCTTCGAGCCCTCAAAGCTCTAGTAAAGCTGCAAGCTCTGGTCCGAGGCTACCTTGTGAGGAAGCAAGCAGCTGCAACTCTTCACCGATTGCAAGCTATTATAAGAGCTCAGGCCGCCGCTCGGCAGCAGAACATTCACAGCCTTCTTCCAAAAGATGGAAGATTTCCACCAGCTATCCGTCCCCGGAAATCATACGTATTGAAATCCTCATTATGGTCATACGAATTCTATTCCCATTAGCAGCCAACTACATTAGGCTTTTAATTCTCTTCCTCTTCTATATACTTGCAGGAAAGGTTTAATGAACCAAGAAGCGAACAATTAGCACCAGTTCATAGCCGGCGGCTGTCGTTGTGCCTTGACAGTCCAAGCTACAGCGTTGATAGGAGTCCAAAGATTGTTGAGATGGATACTTGCAGAACCAAGTCAAGATCTTCCCGTAGAACCACCCCTTCTGTTTCAGAGACTACTGGAGACCAGCACTCACTGCTCATTTCCTCTCCATTTCCATGTCAAACTCCACCTAGGCTCTCCATACCCACTCGCCGAATATACCAAGATCAGGACTCGAGTCTCAGTACAGACGGCAAATGCCGGTACTCGAAGACTGCTTACAACACCCCTCGCTACATGAACTATGCGAGCAGTACCCCGGTAACGCCGGCGAAGGGCCTAAATGCCTTTGATGGGGTTCTCCGGCGAATTCTTAATATGCCAAACCGGCCTAACTATATGGCAAACACGAGGTCGTCGGTGGCGAAGGTGCGGTCGCAGAGCGCACCAAAGCAGAGGCCAGAGATTGCAGGGCTGAGGAAGAGGGTGCCATCGAATTTGAATGAGGCTGTGGAGTCCAGAGCAAGCTTGAGTGGGGTTGTGTCAAGAAAGTCTTGCTCCCCAGCACAGGGAGCCTTTAATTTTAAGAGTGCTGTGGTGGAGAGGCTCGATAAGTCTGTTGAATTGAGTAGAGACTACTACTTGCAGAGGATGTGGTGATCATGGAGTTTAGAAACAGAAGCCCCTACTAGGCCCTGCATGCATAAATCTGATTATGAGTAGTGTTGTGACAAGGAAGGAAGAGAGAATGCGCAAATTGTCCTAGTCTGATGAGTTTCTTGTTTCTTTTGCTGTTCACTCACCTAGTTGTAATGAAAATTTTCAGACTTTAATGTAAACAGAAGGAACATATGCATCCTTCTTCTAATGAAAATACAAGGAAGATTTTAGTCGTAGCAGCAGCATGTCACATAGTCTGGATCTTACTCAGCGCGATCTAATCTGGATATCTAAAGCTTGATTAAAATGTAAACTAATATCGACTTGATTTTATCTAATTCAAAATGATTAGAAAGTGTTTAGACAAATCTAGGCTCAAATCCTGCAAGCATATAGTCACTTTGAGTAGGATTAGATTAATAATCAAGCCACCTTCATTTCTTAATTAATATATTAGAGAGAATCAACCACCCCTGCATCAAAAGGAAAAAGAGTGATGGGAGGCTGTGTTGGGGAAGAGTGGTTTGAAATGGAGAAAGTAATAGAACAATTCATTTTTTAGGTGATATTTGCTCTCAATCAAATAAATTTGCTAATTGTTTTATGGCAAGAGTTTTTTGCACGAATACCCTCATAAATATCGAATTTTACATGAACCCTTCCAAAATAGATATTTGTAGGTAAAACACTTATTTTGCTATTCTGTCCTTTTTTTTTATCCTTATTTTTGCATATTTACCCACACTATTTAACGTCGTTAAAAAATTAACGGTTTGAAATTAAAATAACTAAAATATCCTTAATGGATAGATGTGCAAAAAGAAATATTCTAAGGTGATCGCAATGGAGGACAAAAAAAGTAATTTTAAAAATCTATTTTATTTTTAATTAAAATAAATATGGTTTTTATTAATGATGTTAGAAGAATCATTATATTAAGGGCATTTATGCAAAAACAGTGTTTTATAAGGGTACAGAAATAAATATAAATTTGAAGAGAGTATTCACGCAAAATTAAATTTTTAGAAGGATATTCATGCAAAAAGAATAAGCATCAGAAATTGTTTAAAGAACTGCCTAGCGTCAGTGACTGCCTACAACATATTTTTTTGGGTAAGCTGTTTTTCAAGATTGCTTGTCCATTGTCATGTTAGTTTAACACCTCTTATGTATCCATAAACACATCATAGGCTTGAGACTTAATTGGGTCACCCTCATCACTATTTCAGCCTAAGCTGCCACTATGAAACGCATCATGGAAATTTTGGTATGACATGTTCCTCCTCTGGACTTCAGAGAATCTCGGATTCACGTTCCACTGGCTATGCTTTTGGCACGGAAACGTGCATGAATGCGTTCATGAGCGTGATATGCAGGTTCGCTTCTTCGCTTTGGTCCCTTAGCGTTCCGCTCAAGGAAAAATGCTTTCTATGGCTTTGTTGGAAGAAAAGGCTAAATAGTCGAAACCTTCTTGGCAGAAAGCTCGGCAAGAATTTGGGAGGATGCATTATTTGTTAAAACTCTGTGGAGTCCGTTGATCACCTTTTTTTCCGATTGTCACTTCTTCTCCACCAGTTGGAGGACCGTTTGCGCACTCTTGGGAGTTTTGCAATCCCATGGGACTTTTGAAGGCTTGTGTTTGGCTTGAAGAAGGGGGAACTTAAAAATATGATCATCAAGTGATTCTCATCTTGATGGCAGCCATGACATGGGTCTCTTGGAAAGAAAGGAATGCTAGATTGTTATAGAACAAGTATTCCTCCATCTGCTCGGTTGCTGTGAAAGGTATTCAATTGTTCAAGCTTTGGTCGAATATCTATAATAGCAAGGCATTAGTGACGCATGGAAAGCGCTGGCTCAAGATTAAAAGATTGCCCGAGTTGCTAAATGGAGCTTGACTTCAACATTCACTGCTTGTGCTTGTGGAGTTGTTAAATGGAAAACATTATCTGCTGTGCCCCCCTGTATCAGCTAATATACTTCTGGCAGCCACGGAAAGTCTCATTTGGACCTCAGGAGGGAAATTGAGGCAATATGTGACTCAAATCTAGTAAGGCTGGGGCAATCCAATCACCAGCTGGATAAGGCTGGGAACTCATCCACATAAGGCCTTCTTCTCCTCTATTGAAACCGTCGCAAAACCCTCGAAGCATGCCGCTGGTTTCAAGCTCTTTTTTCAGCGTTTCTTCCAAGATTCTTCACCGGAAAGGGCTGCCAAAGCACCTCGACGGACCAAGGTGAGAGATCAAGGGATGCGATGGTAGACCTCTGGTGAACTCTAGTAGAGGGTTTTAGGTAGTTGAATATCAGTTTATGGTTTTTTACTTTAATAATGTATTTGGTATCGTGGGGGAATGATTTGCAAGATAGGAGAATAGTTGAGCAGGGTTCTTGACACCGCAGTTTCTAAACGAGGTGTGGATTGTGTGAGTTTGTTAGAAGTTGAAGTAAGGCCTTGACTCTTTATTTATTTTAGTTTTTAATTAAAGAAGGATAAAGAGTATGGATAATTCAAATATTAGAACTCTAAAATTAGATAATTACTGAATAATTGATTTATTAATATTGCGAGTGATTGATAATGGATATGTTGCTTTTATATTGATATTGAATTGACTGAACATGTTGGGTGTGGATTAATAGCATTATAGCTGTGTTGGACTGCGATAGAGATAAGAATCCCTGTACTTGGTCACTAATATAAATATATACATATTCATTGATTTGTACTGCTAGATTTGCATCATGAGTTTTATATCGATAGATTTGATTTGGCATGTGATGGTACATTTTATATGATTTCCATTACGAATATACTTGCATGGTAGTATATGTATCAGATTTTGAAAATAGGAATATGTAAATAATATTATCTTGAATTCGAGAGAAATGCAGTGTGTAAGTGGAAATTAATTTGACAAGAGTAATTTATAAATCAGATGAATAAGATATGGTTTGCACTAACATCATTATGGAATTGTCTCCACGAGCTTATGCATGGGATAACCTCCACGGGCTTATGCGTATGTTTTGTTTAGTAGTGTTGGATCAGGTCATGATCTTGATTAGTCCAAAACCCAAAAAACATTGTTATGAAACCTGAAAATCAATTCAATGAGAAATGGATGACATGGTATATAAAACTATTGTTGAACAATTTGTTAAATTTGTATGTAACTATATGTATGTATGTATGTAGGTATGTACTTTTTTGCTAAGGTGATAATGAGGGCTTATATGCATTTTATTTGTATAAGCTTTTTAAGTATTGATATGGTATTCATTTTATCTAATATTGTTCATTTGATTATTTTCCTATTACTTACTGTAGTTTGGAATTTTTATTGGGTTGGAAAAGCTCATATTCTTCTTTGCATAGTACTTAGCTATAGTTGAGATCACAGGTGGAAAAAATAATAGATAGAGCATTCTTGTTTTTGGTTGGATGAATGAATTTAATTATATATAGATTTATTATTTGTTATAAAATGAGATTATTTTTGTTCACAGATAATGAGGTCGTAATAAGTTTTTCAGGGCTAGCATATTCTCTGGCCTTGTCCTAGAAAGTATGCGGTCACGTCACATGGCCGATCTGGATGGCTGGTTCATATGTCGCCGCCCCACCTTGTCCTAGCTACGGGGGATCAAACAGCCTCTATTCTGACGTCAAACGCAGTTCTGATCTGTTTCTGTGGCCTTTTTGCTGGTTGTTCTTGTTTGTGTTTTGTCTGCCTTGGTTGGTCTATCTCGCTATATCTGATCTGTTCTCTTTCTCCTGTGTATCTGCTGTCTTACAGAGCTTTTTGATCGGTCCGTTTGGTTTTATTTTTGGACTAAACAAAGCTCTTGAATGTAATGTCCGGGCCCAATATAGACTAGGCCCAATACTGTAAGGCCCAGTTTGAGGGTATTGGGCCAGGATGCAGGGTTAGCAGGCCCAGAAAGAATAGGCTCCCATCTTCCCCGAGGGCTGAAAAGACAGGATCACAGATGGCCAACGGAGAGACCCCCCACAGGCATGCACAACCGGAGCCCGCCACCTCCCTCCTCCTCGGCAGCTGGGCCTCGAGCTGGCCTGAAGAGGGGGGGGGGGTAGCTGGTGGCTCCCGAAGCCCTGAGCAAGGAGAGGATGCCACCTCTCCTTGGGGTCAAATCACAAGCTTAGTTTTTATAGACCTAAGCCCTGCTAACCCTAATCTTGGATATACCCTCTTAAGCTTCTAACCCTCTGATATTCGGTACCAGAGAGCTAGATCCTGGAGCTGGAGGTGGAAGGTGCCCCGCAGCCCCAAGGGAGGAAGGAGGGAACTTGCCGAGAAAGGGTCACTGCCCAACTCCACTCAGCCAAGTCAAGGTAAGCACACTGCCAGTAGACTAAAGCAAGAGAAGAGGGGAGGAACCCCCTCGGTGGGGGTGTTCTCCTCTCTGTTCCATCCATGGAACAGAGGGGAGCACACCAGCGCAAGGAGAAAGATCGGGCAAGGAGAAGACAACAACAAAACCCTAGGCCGGACCCACGGGCCGCGGGCCGGACCAAGGAAACCCAAGCCCAGGCCTGGCTGCCACCCGGGCCGAGCCCAACCGGACTCGGCCTACGGGGTGATAGTCCCCGGCCGCTGCCGCCCTAGGGCAGAGGGGCAGCTAAGGGCCGCCGGGTCTGCCGTGTCGGCGACCAACGCGGCCTCAAGGCCGCCAGCCCCAGCCGAGCCCCACCTCTCCGCCGGCCGAGAGGTGGTGGCGAGACTCCCACAAGAAAAAGGAGAGAGGGAAGAGGGGACTCCCGTGTGCGGCCGCGAGCGTCGTCAGCGCCGTTGGTCCCGGCCGCGGGCTGTTCCTCCCTCGAGGTCTCTCTTCTCCACGGGAAGGAGAGAGGGTCGGCGACCACGGGCCGCGGCTGCTGCAGGCGCCACGGGAGCCGCCGACCGACCTCAATCCGGCCCTCCAAGCCCCGGCATGGGGTCGCCCCCCCTCTATGGTCACGAAAGAAGAGAGGGGAAACAGAGAAGAAAAGAAAACGGGAAGAAAAGAAAGAAGGAAAGAAGGAAAGAAAGAAGAAAAGAGGGAGAGGGGACTCATCAGCTCGGCGTCGTGTGTGGTGGCCGCCAGCTTCGGCTGCGAGCACCGTCGACACGAGCGTCGACCGCAGGCACGGCCGAGAGCGCCGTAGGCTCGGCCGGGGACGCCGCGGGGCCTGGCCACGGACGCCGCCGGTCGTGGCCCGGCCCCCTCTGCTCGCCGTCCTCCCCTCCGCTCGCCGTCCTGCCTTCGTCGGAGAAGAGAGGAGGAGAAAGGGTGAAGAGAGGAGGGAGTGAAGAGTCGGGAAGGTTCTGGAAAAGAGAAGAAAAAGAAAAGAAAAGAGGGAGAAAGAAAAAGAAAAAGAAAGAAAAAAAAAAGAAAAAAGGAAAAGAAAAGAAGAAAAAAAAAAAAAGAGAGAAGAGCCCCTTAACGGGTCCGGCCTAACGGGACGGATCGGGGTTCGGGTCCGAAACCCGTTAAGCTCAATAATAAGAAATTGGTTTAGCCAATTGAACCTGAACCCGAGCCCAATCAGATTGGGCTAAGTCTGGACGAGCCCAAACTGCAAATTGGGTCAAATCTGAACCGAATTAAGCCCAAATTAAATTGGGTCCGAATCCAATTAAGCTGAGTTGGTCTCAGCAGACCTAATTGATTGTAAATTAGGCCCAATTCAAGCCCAATTCAACTGACAGAAGGTCGAATTGACCTTGGGCTAATCCTGACTCAGGCCCAAATGAGCCACATTGACCAAATCAGAGGATCCAATTGGCTAGAAAAGGTTGGACCCAATTATAAACAAGGCCCAATCCTTTAATTAAAAACCCAATCAACCCATGTGGACCCAATTTGGTTTTAAATCGAACCCTAAAGGCTTCAAATTGGACTTGGGCTAAATCCTTGGATAGGACCCAAGCAAGTAAGTTCATAGTATGATGAACTAAGAGATTTTATAATAAATAAATGGGGAATAATGTAAACCCTATGATGTTGTTTTAGGTGATTAAGGATTTGTCACCTGGACTTGAGCAATTTGGAAAGCGAATTGATGTAAGTAATCTGTCTTAATCCTATCGTAGATCTTGTATTACGTTTTATAAGATGAACCAGTGTTTTTCATACAATTTGAATTGTATGCATGATTAGTGAAGAAAGTAAGTAATCTACCTTAATCTTATCGTAGATCTCGTATTACGTTGTATAAGGTGAACTAGTGTTTTTCGTACAATTTGAATTGTATACATGATTTGTGAAGAAAGTAAGTAATCTGTCTTAATCTTATCGTAGATCTTGTATTACGTTTTATAAGATGAACCAGTGTTTTTCATACAATTTGAATTGTATACATGATTTGTGAAGAAAGTAAGTAACCTGTCCAAATCCTGTTATGGATCATGTCATGTTATTAATGTTTTCCAAGCATTTATTTTAAGTATATATGCTTCATGCATGATATGTTACAATGCATAAGTAACTTGCATGATCCCAGAAGCTATGGCTATGTATGCGACATGATGATACTGATATTTTAATCATGCATGTAAGTTTATAAAGTCCTAGCTAGCCCAGAGGCACTATAATGGGCTCAAAGATGCTACTGAGAATGACTGAGCCGCCAGTGGCTGAATAGTAACTGAGCTTGCCCCGCCAGTGGCTGAATAGTAACTGAGCTGCCCCGCCAGTGGCTGAATAGTAACTGAGCCTGCCCCGCCAGTGGCTGAATAGTAATTGGGCCTGCCCCGCCAGTGGCTGAATAGTAACTGAGCTGCCCCGCCAGTGGCTGAATAGTAACTGAGCCTGCCCCGCCAGTGGCTGAATAGTAACTGAGCTGGCCCCGCCAGTGGTCGAGTCTGACTTCGCAGTAGCATCCGAGAGAAAAAAGACCACGGCATGCCGGGGGCACAGTTTCATATGCATACTTTATGAAAATGATATTTGAAGCATGATCATGAGGCTCGTTTCAGAGCCTGGGTATATGAGGCGGGTGCTTCCAAATCCTGCAGATGCGTTTTTGGGGAGAAGCAAAATCGGTGGGGGGTGAAGGACGCTTGCGTGAAGCCCCGGAACCGGCCAACATCTGGCAGGGGAGCCCCGTGTTTCCCCCTCATGTGGGCCCGATAGTCACGTGCCCTGCGCAAGCGGGCCGTGACATTTGTGAACGTGCCTGGCCAAAGCATACATTGTTTTACAACGGATTTTTGAATATATCCTTATGAAATGTTGTATTTTGCTATAACCGCTATCTCCTTTAAATGATGCTAATCGCATGAATTCTTATGTTTTATGAAAATTCTGTTTGACTGAAAATATTGCTTTGTTTTCGAAGCATACATATTTTGCCATGATAAATTGTGAGATAATACGCATGTCAGCTTCTCAAACCCTGCATAAACATGGTTACCATTATGTTCGATCCGGTAAGATTATGTATGATTACTTACTGAGCCGTGTAGCTCATATCCGTTCATTTACTTTTTCTTTCAGATCCTTACCACTGATAGCTGCCAGAGACACGTTAATTTGGTATCAGGGATTCTTTCTTTTGGGGTAAAGCAAGTATACTTTTGTATACATAAACTACATAGAAGCTCTGTATTTGGGTACTGACCAGCATGTTGTACTAAGAATTCGGTTGGTTTGACTACCCTGTTACCCAGGTATGAGGCTGCGTGCTATTGTGGGCGGTAGTCGGCAATAGCACGGCCGTGTCACGGATCCGGGTCCGGGGCGTGACATCTAGTGGTATCAGAGCCTTAGGTTAAACAATAGAATAACCATAAAATGCCTAAGGAAAGGGGTAGTTAAGAATGTCACCGTCATAGAAAATGTTATAATATGCTAGTTTATCATAATCTCACTTTAAAAAAAAAAAAAATTTTGACTGCTAGGCGATCATTAGGAAGACATGGACGACGACCGGAGACCACCCTCCCCAGAGCCCAGCGAGCGGTCAGCTTCCCCGGATACTCCACGGTCTGCAGCAGGTCAAGCAGGCCTTGCCGGGGTATATCAGCTTATGGCACAAGTGCTGCAACAGCAACAGATGATGCAGCTGGCCGCTATGCCACCGGCAGGCACCTGCTATGAGAGGTTTCGCCGACTAAACCCTCCGACCTTTGAGGGTGGGCCTGACCCTATGGCAGCAGAAGCATGGATCCGGGAAATAGAGAAGATGTTCCGAGCTCTTCTTTTCCCCGATGAGGTGAAGGTCCGGCTGGCGGCCTCTATGCTGACAGGAAACGCCGAATACTGGTGGACGGCCATGGAGACGGCTTATGCCGTTGACGGACTTACATGGAGGAACTTCAAGAGGTTGTTTTACAACCAATATTTTCCGGATTCAGTCAACCAGTCTAAGCAGAATGAATTCTTGGCGCTGACCCAGACCGACCGGATGTCTGTTCTCGAGTATGCCAATAAATTCAACGAGCTGGGACGATTTTGCCCCCAGTTCATGGAGGAGGAGAGAAGTAAGGTGAACCGGTTTGAACAGGGATTGAGGTACGGGATTCGATCCCGAATATCCTCCCATCTGTTCTCAAGCTATAAGGATGTACTGGACCGAGCCTTGAAGGTTGAGGCTGACCTGATACGGTCCGGGAGGGAGAGAGAAGACATGAAGAGGACCCGATCGTCGGGAGCTCAGAGTAGTGGATCCGGGGGCAGCAAGGGGTCGGAGCCCAAGAAGAAACAGAACAGAAGCTGCCCCACCTGCGATAGGAACCATGGCGGACCCTGCTTAAGGAAGACCGGAGCTTGTTTCTCTTGCGGGCAGACAGGACACATCGCCCGCGACTGCCCGAGTCGAGAGAAGGACGAGCCCAGACACACTGCACCAGAGGACCAGAGATCGAGGGGTAACCCTCGAGTTTTCGCACTGACTCGACAGGATGCCAGTGCTAGCGATCAGGTGGTGACAGGTACACTTCTGGTCAACTCGGTTCCTGCCCTCATTCTATTTGATTCTGGTTCTACGCATTCTTTCGTGTCAGTTAGCTTTTCCAGACAATTACTTAGCACATCTGAGAAATTAGTAGAACCATGGCATGTTGCTACACCCCTTCAGAAAACCGCAATTGTTGACACTAAATATAAAGATTGCATAATTCAGATAGGAGAAAAAGAATTAGAGACAAATCTTTTACAGCTTGACATGCAAGACTTTGATATTATCTTGGGCATGGACTGGATGTCACAGTATCACGCCCACATTGATTGTTACCACAAGAGGGTGGTATTTCGGATACCTGGGAAGCAAGAATTTTTTCTTTCAGGGCGACATACCCCTTCAGGGTGCTCCCACATTGCACTTCATTTCCGCTTTGAAAGCTAGAAAGGCTCTGAAAAAGGGGTGTATGGCCTATCTGGCCTGTGTAAAGAATGCTCAGAAAGAGATCAAAACTGGAGGATATTCCAGTAGTCAGAGAATATCCGGATGTTTTTCCGGAGGAATTACCGGGATTACCCTCAGACCGAGAGATCGAATTTGCTATCGACCTCGCACCAGGAGAGGGGCCAGTCTCCAAGGCTCCTGATTAAGCAAAGGCTTCAGGCTGCCCAAGACAGACAGAAAAGATGGGCTGACAGAGGAAGAAGGGCCTTGGAATTTTTGGAGGGAAACTTTGCCTACCTGAAAATGTTCTTTTCAAGGGTGTTGCCCGATTTGGGCGATACGGCAAAATGAGTCCTCGCTACATATGTCCACTTGAGGTGTGACTAATTTCGAGGACGAAATTTATTTAAGGGGGAAAGGATGTAATGTCCGGGCCCAATACAGACTAGGCCCAATACTGTAAGGCCCAGTTTGAGGGTATTGGGCCAGGATGCAGGGTTAGCAGGCCCAGAAAGAATAGGCTCCCATCTTCCCCGAGGGCTGAAAAGACAGGATCACAGATGGCCAACGGAGAGACCCCCCACAGGCATGCACAACCGGAGCCCGCCACCTCCCTCCTCCTCGGCAGCTGGGCCTCGAGCTGGCCTGAAGAGGGGGGAGGTAGCTGGTGGCTCCCGAAGCCCTGAGCAAGGAGAGGATGCCACCTCTCCTTGGGGTCAAATCACAAGCTTAGTTTTTATAGACCTAAGCCCTGCTAACCTAATCTTGGATATACCCTCTTAAGCTTCTAACCCTCTGATATTCGGTACCAGAGAGCTAGATCCTGGAGCTGGAGGTGGAAGGTGCCCCGCAGCCCCAAGGGAGGAAGGAGGGAACTTGCCGAGAAAGGGTCACTGCCCAACTCCACTCAGCCAAGTCAAGGTAAGCACACTGCCAGTAGACTAAAGCAAGAGAAGAGGGGAGGAACCCCCTCGGTGGGGGTGTTCTCCTCTCTGTTCCATCCATGGAACAGAGGGGAGCACACCAGCACAAGGAGAAAGATCGGGCAAGGAGAAGACAACAACAAAACCCTAGGCCGGACCCACGGGCCGCGGGCCGGACCAAGGAAACCCAAGCCCAGGCCTGGCTGCCACCCGGGCCGAGCCCAACCGGACTCGGCCTACGGGGTGACAGTCCCCGGCCGCTGCCGCCCTAGGGCAGAGGGGCAGCCAAGGGTCGCCGGGTCTGCCGTGCCGGCGACCAACCCGGCCTCAAGGCCGCCAGCCCCAGCCGAGCCCCACCTCTCCGCCGTCCGAGAGGTGGTGGCGAGACTCCCACAAGAAAAAGGAGAGAGGGAAGAGGGGACTCCCGTGTGCGGCCGCGAGCGTCGTCAGCGCCGTTGGTCCCGGCCGCGGGCTGTTCCTCCCTCGAGGTCTCTCTTCTCCACGGGAAGGAGAGAGGGTCGGCGACCACGGGCCGCGGCTGCTGCAGGCGCCACGGGAGCCGCCGACCGACCTCAATCCGGCCCTCCGAGCCCCGGCATGGGGTCGCCCCCCCTCTATGGTCACGAAAGAAGAGAGGGGAAACAGAGAAGAAAAGAAAACGGGAAGAAAAGAAAGAAGGAAAGAAGGAAAGAAAGAAGAAAAGAGGGAGAGGGGACTCATCAGCTCGGCGTCGTGGGCGGTGGCCGCCGGCTTCGGCTGCGAGCACCGTCGACACGAGCGTCGACCGCAGGCGCGGCCGAGAGCGCCGTAGGCTCGGCCAGGGACGCCGCGGGGCCTGGCCGCGGACGCCGCCGGTCGTGGCCGGGCCCCCTCCGCTCGCCGTCCTCCCCTCCGCTCGCCGTCCTGCCTTCGTCGGAGAAGAGAGGAGGAGAAAGGGTGAAGAGAGGAGGGAGTGAAGAGTCGGGAAGGTTCTGGAAAAGAGAAGAAAAAGAAAAGAAAAGAGGGAGAAAGAAAAAGAAAAAGAAAGAAAAAAAAAGGGAAAAGGAAAAGAAAAGAAGAAAAAAAAAAAAGAGAGAAGAGCCCCTTAACGGGTCCGGCCTAACGGGACGGATCGGGGTTCGGGTCCGAAACCCGTTAAGCTCAATAATAAGAAATTGGTTTAGCCAATTGAACCTGAACCCGAGCCCAATCAGATTGGGCTAAGTCTGGACGAGCCCAAACTGCAAATTGGGTCAAATCTGAACCGAATTAAGCCCAAATTAAATTGGGTCCGAATCCAATTAAGCTGAGTTGGTCTCAGCAGACCTAATTGATTGTAAATTAGGCCCAATTAAAGCCCAATTCAACTGACAGAAGGTCGAATTGACCTTGGGCTAATCCTGACTCAGGCCCAAATGAGCCACATTGACCAAATCAGAGGATCCAATTGGCTAGAAAAGGTTGGACCCAATTATAAACAAGGCCCAATCCTTTAATTAAAAACCCAATCAACCCATGTGGACCCAATTTGGTTTTAAATCGAACCCTAAAGGCTTCAAATTGGACTTGGGCTAAATCCTTAGATAGGACCCAAGCAAGTAAGTTCATAGTATGATGAACTAAGAGATTTTATAATAAATAAATGGGGAATAATGTAAACCCTATGATGTTGTTTTAGGTGATTAAGGATTTGTCACCTGGACTTGAGCAATTTGGAAAGCGAATTGATGTAAGTAATCTGTCTTAATCCTATCGTAGATCTTGTATTACGTTTTATAAGATGAACCAGTGTTTTTCATACAATTTGAATTGTATGCATGATTAGTGAAGAAAGTAAGTAATCTACCTTAATCTTATCGTAGATCTCGTATTACGTTGTATAAGGTGAACTAGTATTTTTCATACAATTTGAATTGTATACATGATTTGTGAAGAAAGTATGTAATCTGTCTTAATCTTATCGTAGATCTTGTATTACGTTTTATAAGATGAACCAGTGTTTTTCATACAATTTGAATTGTATACATGATTTGTGAAGAAAGTAAGTAACCTGTCCAAATCCTGTTATGGATCATGTCATGTTATTAATGTTTTCCAAGCATTTATTTTAAGTATATATGCTTCATGCATGATATGTTACAATGCATAAGTAACTTGCATGATCCCAGAAGCTATGGCTATGTATGCGACATGATGATACTGATATTTTAATCATGCATGTAAGTTTATAAAGTCCTAGCTAGCCCAGAGGCACTATAATGGGCTCAAAGATGCTACTGAGAATGACTGAGCCGCCAGTGGCTGAATAGTAACTGAGCTTGCCCCGCCAGTGGCTGAATAGTAACTGAGCTGCCCCGCCAGTGGCTGAATAGTAACTGAGCCTGCCCCGCCAGTGGCTGAATAGTAATTGGGCCTGCCCCGCCAGTGGCTGAATAGTAACTGAGCTGCCCCGCCAGTGGCTGAATAGTAACTGAGCCTGCCCCGCCAGTGGCTGAATAGTAACTGAGCTGGCCCCGCCAGTGGTCGAGTCTGACTTCGCAGTAGCATCCGAGAGAAAAAAGACCACGGCATGCCGGGGGCACAGTTTCATATGCATACTTTATGAAAATGATATTTGAAGCATGATCATGAGGCTCGTTTCAGAGCCTGGGTATATGAGGAGGGTGCTTCCAAATCCTGCAGATGCGTTTTTGGGGAGAAGCAAAATCGGTGAGGGGTGAAGGACGCTTGCGTGAAGCCCCGGAATCGGCCAACATCTGGCCGGGGAGCCCCGTGTTTCCCCCTCATGTGGGCCCGATAGTCACGTGCCCTGCGCAAGCGGGCCGTGACATTTGTGAACGTGCCTGGCCAAAGCATACATTGTTTTACAACGGATTTTTGAGTATATCCTCATGAAATGTTGTATTTTGCTATAACCGCTATCTCCTTTAAATGATGCTAATCGCATGAATTCTTATGTTTTATGAAAATTCTGTTTGACTGAAAATATTGCTTTGTTTTCGAAGCATACATATTTTGCCATGATAAATTGTGAGATAATACGCATGTCAGCTTCTCAAACCCTGCATAAACATGGTTACCATTATGTTCGATCCGGTAAGATTATGTATGATTACTTACTGAGCCGTGTAGCTCATATCCGTTCATTTACTTTTTCTTTCAGATCCTTACCACTGATAGCTGCCAGAGACACGTTAATTTGGTATCAGGGCTTCTTTCTTTTGGGGTAAAGCAAGTATACTTTTGTATACATAAACTACATAGAAGCTCTGTATTTGGGTACTGACCAGCATGTTGTACTAAGAATTCGGTTGGTTTGACTACCCTATTACCCAGGTATGAGGCTGCGTGCTATTGTGGGCGGTAGTCGGCAATAGCACGGCCGTGTCACGGATCCGGGTCCGGGGCGTGACATCTAGTGGTATCAGAGCCTTAGGTTAAACAATAGAATAACCATAAAATGCCTAAGGAAAGGGGTAGTTAAGAATGTCACCGTCATAGAAAATGTTATAATATGCTAGTTTATCATAATCTCACTTTAAAAAAAAAAAAAAATTTTGACTGCTAGGCGATCATTAGGAAGACATGGACGACGACCGGAGACCACCCTCCCCAGAGCCCAGCGAGCGGTCAGCTTCCCCGGATACTCCACGGTCTGCAGCAGGTCAAGCAAGCCTTGCCGGGGTATATCAGCTTATGGCACAAGTGCTGCAACAGCAACAGATGATGGAGCTGGCCGCTATGCCACCGGCAGGCACCTGCTATGAGAGGTTTCGCCGACTAAACCCTCCGACCTTTGAGGGTGGGCCTGACCCTATGGCAGCAGAAGCATGGATCCGGGAAATAGAGAAGATGTTCCGAGCTCTTCTTTTCCCCGATGAGGTGAAGGTCCGGCTGGCGGCCTCTATGCTGACATGAAACGCCGAATACTGGTGGACGGCCATGGAGACGGCTTATGCCGTTGACGGACTTACATGGAGGAACTTCAAGAGGTTGTTTTACAACCAATATTTTCCGGATTCAGTCAACCAGTCTAAGCAGAATGAATTCTTGGCGCTGACCCAGACCGACCGGATGTCTGTTCTCGAGTATGCCAATAAATTCAACGAGCTGGGACGATTTTGCCCCCAGTTCATGGAGGAGGAGAGAAGTAAGGTGAACCGGTTTGAACAGGGATTGAGGTACGAGATTCGATCCCGAATATCCTCCCATCTGTTCTCAAGCTACAAGGATGTACTGGACCGAGCCTTGAAGGTTGAGGCTGACCTGATACGGTCCGGGAGGGAGAGAGAAGACATGAAGAGGACCCGATCGTCGGGAGCTCAGAGTAGTGGATCCGGGGGCAGCAAGGGGTCGGAGCCCAAGAAGAAACAGAACAGAAGCTGCCCCACCTGCGATAGGAACCATGGCGGACCCTGCTTAAGGAAGACCGGAGCTTGTTTCTCTTGCGGGCAGACAGGACACATCGCCCGCGACTGCCCGAGTCGAGAGAAGGACGAGCCCAGACACACTGCACCAGAGGACCAGAGATCGAGGGGTAACCCTCGAGTTTTCGCACTGACTCGACAGGATGCCAGTGCTAGCGATCAGGTGGTGACAGGTACACTTCTGGTCAACTCGGTTCCTGCCCTCATTCTATTTGATTCTGGTTCTACGCATTCTTTCGTGTCAGTTAGCTTTTCCAGACAATTACTTAGCACATCTGAGAAATTAGTGGAACCATGGCATGTTGCTACACCCCTTCAGAAAACCGCAATTGTTGACACTAAATATAAAGATTGCATAATTCAGATAGGGGAAAAAGAATTAGAAACAAATCTTTTACAGCTTGACATGCAAGACTTTGATATTATCTTGGGCATGGACTGGATGTCACAGTATCACGCCCACATTGATTGTTACCACAAGAGGGTGGTATTTCGGATACCTGGGGAGCAAGAATTTTTTCTTTCAGGGCGACATACCCCTTCAGGGTGCTCCCACATTGCACTTCATTTCCGCTTTGAAAGCTAGAAAGGCTCTGAAAAAGGGGTGTATGGCCTATCTGGCCTGTGTAAAGAATGCTCAGAAAGAGATCAAAACTGGAGGATATTCCAGTAGTCAGAGAATATCCGGATGTTTTTCCGGAGGAATTACCGGGATTACCCTCAGACCGAGAGATCGAATTTGCTATCGACCTCGCACCAAGAGAGGGGCCAGTCTCCAAGGCTTCTGATTAAGCAAAGGCTTCAGGCTGCCCAAGACAGACAGAAAAGATGGGCTGACAGAGGAAGAAGGGCCTTGGAATTTTTGGAGGGAAACTTTGCCTACCTGAAAATGTTCTTTTCAAGGGTGTTGCCCGATTTGGGCGATACGGCAAAATGAGTCCTCGCTACATCGGTCCACTTGAGGTGTGACTAATTTCGAGGACGAAATTTATTTAAGGGGGAAAGGATGTAATGTCCGGGCCCAATACAGACTAGGCCCAATACTGTAAGGCCCAGTTTGAGGGTATTGGGCCAGGATGCAGGGTTAGCAGGCCCAGAAAGAATAGGCTCCCATCTTCCCCGAGGGCTGAAAAGACAGGATCACAGATGGCCAACGGAGAGACCCCCCACAGGCATGCACAACCGGAGCCCGCCACCTCCCTCCTCCTCGGCAGCTGGGCCTCGAGCTGGCCTGAAGAGGGGGGAGGTAGCTGGTGGCTCCCGAAGCCCTGAGCAAGGAGAGGATGCCACCTCTCCTTGGGGTCAAATCACAAGCTTAGTTTTTATAGACCTAAGCCCTGCTAACCTAATCTTGGATATACCCTCTTAAGCTTCTAACCCTCTGATATTCGGTACCAGAGAGCTAGATCCTGGAGCTAGAGGTGGAAGGTGCCCCGCAGCCCCAAGGGAGGAAGGAGGGAACTTGCCGAGAAAGGGTCACTGCCCAACTCCACTCAGCCAAGTCAAGGTAAGCACACTGCCAGTAGACTAAAGCAAGAGAAGAGGGGAGGAACCCCCTCGGTGGGGGTGTTCTCCTCTCTGTTCCATCCATGGAACAGAGGGGAGCACACCAGCACAAGGAGAAAGATCGGACAAGGAGAAGACAACAACAAAACCCTAGGCCGGACCCACGGGCCGCGGGCCGGACCCACGGGCCGCGGGCCGGACCAAGGAAACCCAAGCCCAGGCCTGGCTGCCACCCGGGCCGAGCCCAACCGGACTCGGCCTACGGGGTGACAGTCCCCGGCCGCTGCCGCCCTAGGGCAGAGGGGCAGCCAAGGGCCGCCGGGTCTGCCGTGCCGGCGACCAACGCGGCCTCAAGGCCGCCAGCCCCAGCCGAGCCCCACCTCTCCGCCGGCCGAGAGGTGGTGGCGAGACTCCCACAAGAAAAAGGAGAGAGGGAAGAGGGGACTCCCGTGTGCGGCCGCGAGCGTCGTCAGCGCCGTTGGTCCCGGCCGCGGGCTGTTCCTCCCTCGAGGTCTCTCTTCTCCACGGGAAGGAGAGAGGGTCGGCGACCACGGGCCGCGGCTGCTGCAGGCGCCACGGGAGCCGCCGACCGACCGCAATCCGGCCCTCCGAGCCCCGGCATGGGGTCGCCCCCCCTCTATGGTCACGAAAGAGGAGAGGGGAAACAGAGAGGAAAAGAAAACGGGAAGAAAAGAAAGAAGGAAAGAAGGAAAGAAAGAAGAAAAGAGGGAGAGGGGACTCATCAGCTCGGCGTCGTGTGCGGTGGCCGCCGGCTTCGGCTGCGAGCACCGTCGACACGAGCGTCGACCGCAGGCGCGGCCGAGAGCGCCGTAGGCTCGGCCGGGGACGCCGCGGGGCCTAGCCGCGGACGCCGCCGGTCGTGGCCCGGCCCCCTCTGCTCGCCGTCCTCCCCTCCGCTCGCCGTCCTGCCTTCGTCGGAGAAGAGAGGAGGAGAAAGGGTGAAGAGAGGAGGGAGTGAAGAGTCGGGAAGGTTCTGGAAAAGAGAAGAAAAAGAAAAGAAAAGAGGGAGAAAGAAAAAGAAAAAGAAAGAAAAAAAAAAGGGAAAAGGAAAAGAAAAGAAGAAAAAAAAAAGAGAGAAGAGCCCCTTAACGGGTCCGGCCTAACGGGACGGATCGGGGTTCGGGTCCGAAACCCGTTAAGCTCAATAATAAGAAATTGGTTTAGCCAATTGAACCTGAACCCGAGCCCAATCAGATTGGGCTAAGTCTGGACGAGCCCAAACTGCAAATTGGGTCAAATCTGAACCAAATTAAGCCCAAATTAAATTGGGTCCGAATCCAATTAAGCTGAGTTGGTCTCAGCAGACCTAATTGATTGTAAATTAGGCCCAATTCAAGCCCAATTTAACTGACAGAAGGTCGAATTGACCTTGGGCTAATCCTGACTCAGGCCCAAATGAGCCACATTGACCAAATCAGAGGATCCAATTGGCTAGAAAAGGTTGGACCCAATTATAAACAAGGCCCAATCCTTTAATTAAAAACCCAATCAACCCATGTGGACCCAATTTGGTTTTAAATCGAACCCTAAAGGCTTCAAATTGGACTTGGGCTAAATCCTTGGATAGGACCCAAGCAAGTAAGTTCATAGTATGATGAACTAAGAGATTTTATAATAAATAAATGGGGAATAATGTAAACCCTATGATGTTGTTTTAGGTGATTAAGGATTTGTCACCTGGACTTGAGCAATTTGGAAAGCGAATTGATGTAAGTAATCTGTCTTAATTCTATCGTAGATCTTGTATTACGTTTTATAAGATGAACCAGTGTTTTTCATACAATTTGAATTGTATGCATGATTAGTGAAGAAAGTAAGTAATCTACCTTAATCTTATCGTAGATCTCGTATTACGTTGTATAAGGTGAACTAGTGTTTTTCATACAATTTGAATTGTATACATGATTTGTGAAGAAAGTAAGTAATCTGTCTTAATCTTATCGTAGATCTTGTATTACGTTTTATAAGATGAACCAGTGTTTTTCATACAATTTGAATTGTATACATGATTTGTGAAAAAAGTAAGTAACCTGTCCAAATCCTGTTATGGATCATGTCATGTTATTAATGTTTCCCAAGCATTTATTTTAAGTATATATGCTTCATGCATGATATGTTACAATGCATAAGTAACTTGCATGATCCCAGAAGCTATGGCTATGTATGCGATATGATGATACTGATATTTTAATCATGCATGTAAGTTTATAAAGTCTTAGCTAGCCCAGAGGCACTATAATGGGCTCAAAGATGCTACTGAGAATGACTGAGCCGCCAGTGGCTGAATAGTAACTGAGCTTGCCCCGCCAGTGGCTGAATAGTAACTGAGCTGGCCCGCCAGTGGCTGAATAGTAACTGAGCCTGCCCCGCCAGTGGCTGAATAGTAATTGGGCCTGCCCCGCCAGTGGCTGAATAGTAACTGAGCTGCCCCGCCAGTGGCTGAATAGTAACTGAGCTGGCCCCGCCAGTGGTCGAGTCTGACTTCGCAGTAGCATCCGAGAGAAAAAAGACCACGGCATGCCGGGGGCACAGTTTCATATGCATACTTTATGAAAATGATATTTGAAGCATGATCATGAGGCTCGTTTCAGAGCCTGGGTATATGAGGCGGGTGCTTCCAAATCCTGCAGATGCATTTTTGGGGAGAAGCAAAATCGGTGAGGGGTGAAGGACGCTTGCGTGAAGCCCCGGAACCGGCCAACATCTGGCAGGGGAGCCCCGTGTTTCCCCCTCATGTGGGCCCGATAGTCACGTGCCCTGCGCAAGCGGGCCGTGACATTTGTGAACGTGCCTGGCCAAAGCATACATTGTTTTACAACGGATTTTTGAATATATCCTTATGAAATGTTGTATTTTGCTATAACCGCTATCTCCTTTAAATGATGCTAATCGCATGAATTCTTATGTTTTATGAAAATTCTGTTTGACTGAAAATATTGCTTTGTTTTCGAAGCAAACATATTTTGCCATGATAAATTGTGAGATAATACGCATGTCAGCTTCTCAAACCCTGCATAAACATGGTTACCATTATGTTCGATCCGGTAAGATTATGTATGATTACTTACTGAGCCGTGTAGCTCATATCCGTTCATTTACTTTTTCTTTCAGATCCTTACCACTGATAGCTGCCAGAGACACGTTAATTTGGTATCAGGGCTTCTTTCTTTTGGGGTAAAGCAAGTATACTTTTGTATACATAAACTACATAGAAGCTCTGTATTTGGGTACTGACCAGCATGTTGTACTAAGAATTCGGTTGGTTTGACTATCCTGTTACCCAGGTATGAGGCTGCGTGCTATTGTGGGCGGTAGTCGGCAATAGCACGGCCGTGTCACGGATCCGGGTCCGGGGCGTGACATTGAAACTCTCTCAAACTAGCGTCTTCTTTAACCTCGTTGTTCTCTTCAAATTTATAAAAGCCGGGTGGCTACGCCTTGCAGCCTCCCTTATTATCGGATTAAAAAAAAAGATGGATAGCCTCTAGGAATTAATATTTTAGGCAGTCAACGTGCCCAAATGTCTGGTCCTTCTAATAAGCCGAATCATACCCTAAAGCTTTGGTGTTCATAAGCATAACTTTTGCCAATCATATTATCTCAAATTGCCTACAAGGATGTATATAGTTCATGTACTCATAGTCTCCAAAGAAGGAGGGTGAAAACCAGAGATAAAGCAATAGTTATGCTCTTGGAAAAAGAGTAAGGGACCTCGAACTGGATGACGAAGAAGCCGGAGTTAGCAAATAAAACTGGATATGTGAGACAGGAAGAAAAAAATACAGAATCTGTAGCAAGAGATTACAAGAAGAATAAGAAGCAAAAGCACCTGAAAATATGTGAGACAGGACCACAGGAATAATAGCTGAGAATCAATAAAAAACCCAAAGAACAATCCAAGAGCTGTAATCAGAACCAAAGTAGCATTACAACAGCAGAGCGAGCAGGAAACTTATACGAAGATCGCAGCAAAATCAGAATGAAGCAGAGTGTCTACACATCATTCAGATAAGAAGACCAAAATTTAGGAAAGATCGCCCCTTGATTGAAGAGAGTAGTGGTCCCAAGATAAGTTTTCCACCAGAGCACAGGGGTGAAGATTGCGAAGTTTACCAGTCTATTTTGACAAAACCCAGCAACTCTCATCCGTTGCATAAAGATGCCTTTGTTGAGAACTGGTCAGAACCTATATCTTGTATGCTTTGCCAAAATGAAGAAGAAACTGCTCACCCTCATCTTTTCTGAAATTGCTGCTGTTAAGACTTACAGGGGAACTTATAGCTTGGTTCACTTACCATCAGGATTTACATGAATAATAGTCCTTTCAGGAAAGAAACAAAACCGATCTCCGAGATGTTGAAGCATGCGCTCTTCTTATTTAATGACTGGGGACTAAATTTATTCCAGTTGCATGGAAGGCTTCCTTCCCTTCTTTGCTTCAGACTTTACAAACTTTTCCTTTGTCCCTTCTCCCTTTTGTCTAAGGGAGGGGGTAGTATATTTCGTGCGAAAGAAGAATTTCTTCCTGTTGAAATCACCACTTATCCTAAAAGCTTAAGCTGATAGGATGAGGTAGATTTATTTATATATTTTATATTTTTTTACACTCTTCCTCACATGTGGGCCGAACTTTTTTTTAATGGGCGAGCCCAACATGTAAAATTTTTAATGAAATTAAAGAGTGTGGAGACAGGATTCGAACTCAGGACCTCTGCTCTGATACCATGTTGAAATCACCACTTATCCTAAAAGCTTAAGCTTTTGGGATAAGTGATGATTTCAACACTTCCGCACGAATCCACCGTTGGATCAGCCACTGCAAGCACAGTTTTTAAAGCAACTGGTAGACGATCCAACGACAGATTCTTTTGATACAATCCTTAGCCTTTGTCTAAATATATCTTTTCTATGTATATTTTGGGACCATTTGCATTCTTCCACTCACCTGTGTAACTTTCCTTCCTCGTACTTAATGAAGGTAATGGATGAATGCGTGACTGGAGGCACCTGGCGTAACTGGTCCAAGCAGCTCCTTTGCAAGGCTAGTCATGCGCCCGGATGTCTGTCTATGTGCAGCCTTACATGTGCACATAAGCAAAAAAAAAAAAAAAAAGTTTGCATCTTTTTCAATAATGGAATTAAAAGAAATTGGTTCTTATTTGTCTGTTATTTCTTTTGTTCCAAGAATGTTGACTCTCATAACATTTTCAATATCGATCTATATAAGATATTATTTCCATATTCAAAATGCTACTGTAGTTAGTAAAGATGACTTTTCTGTCCAATAGATACTATATAATCAAACAACAATCTTTTTAAAGATATCATAACTATCATTTTATTTCTAAATATTTTTCAATTCAGAAAAAATCTAGATGAATGGCACCTGTTATTTCCGCTCAACCATATAAAACAGTAATGGAGGAGGTCTGTTATTTGGGGATCGGCTTTATTGAAACCTTTATTGCTGATGTTTAAGCTTGGCATTTTATACTTGTCTTTATATGCAGTGTAAGGAAGCAAATAATACCAATATGGACAAGAAGTTGTACAGGGGGAAAATGAAAGCATAAGCTCAGCAAAAGCTGGCGATGAATCGAGTTCGAACTTTGACCGGATACAGCAGTCGAGTAACAATTGTTCAGCATCATTTGTCAGGGTAAAAACAACAGAAGGGTCTGCAAGTGGTGCAGGCGCGTTCATAATTGTTAAATTATATTTCTCTCCATTCGAAATCAATGTTCCTACTTACTTCAAAAAAAAAAAAAAAAAAAAAAAAGGAAATCAATGTTCCTACATAAATAATGCATAATGACGGATATGCTTTGAATGAGCACAGTTAATATTATCCGGTCAACAATTATGACTGATGGTAGTTCTCAAAAACAATTATTATTATTATTATTATTATTATTATTATTATTATTATGTTTGGTACAATGAAAGCTACGTAGCAGATAAAACTAGGGACCAGAGACTCCAGTCAACACAAAATAGACGGTAGCCAATTATATACAAAACACAGTTGCCAGAGAACCGCACTTAACAGCAATGTCTGAAGAAGCCAACTCCAATCATATCATCCAAGAGGATCTGGACGAAAGCAGGAGGAAGAAGATTTTTTTTTTTTTTTGATGAAGAGGGAGGCAAAGCCACTCAGCTTTTATTAGAAAGAGAGTTTACAGCAGGAGGAAGAAGAGCACCACAACAGAGACGCAGTCCCCCTGAAGGGCCCCCTTAGATAACCAATTAGCAGCCCTATCTGTTCGCGATATATATGATCAGAGACCACGCACCAAAATATCCTTTAAGAGAGGAAGTTCAGCCACCCTACAAGAAGATGGATTAGTAAGCCCTAACCTACAGCATTTAGCTCCAACTGGCATGCTTTCTTGATCCTATATAACTACCCAAGATCTATCCAACAAGTTCTCACATACACCTCCTATTTAAGCCCTAACGTCCTCATCAGGCTAAAGGTTCAAATTCATTCAAATCTAATCACAAGCACCACGATCGGTCTGTGATCAACCACAATGGATTTGTGCTGCAGGTCCCCTAATCTACATAAATTATGGGCTGGGTCCGCTCTGATTCCATTTGTAACAACCTAAGACCTTACCGAAAATGGATGGCTGAAAAGTATTCTTTGGTTCCTTGATCCTATATAAGTATCCAAGATCTACCTAACGAATAACCGATGTGGAACTAAACATATGTCTGCATGGGTCCTCACGTCCTCACACTAACCCCCTGCATGCATATAATGAGGCACCAGAACCATCTCTACTAAGGCAAGCTGCTGCTGTGCCAGCTCCTTGCACCACTGCATCAAAATTGATCATCAACACCCCAAAGGGAGGAGGCAGCCAAGAGAGCAAACGGACAAGTCCACAATCACATGTTGTCAATCCTCCAGAGAATCTACACACAGAAATCACAATAATGCAAAGAAGCTGATAATACGCCCCTCCGATTGAGCACACTTTTATATGGAATACTATGCCACACAAAGCTTCCACCAAAAGCACTTTACCCTCATCAGGACCGTGAGTTTCCAAATCCACTAAAACAATTATGATCGTCGGTGCACCCCTTTTTCTGGGCTAGGTTAATTTAGATTGTTGTCATTCGAGCTCAGGTGTCTGTACAGTGATTTGAATAGGCTCAAAAGAAAGTAATTATACTGTCTAATGATGATATATAGTTGATAAACTTTTTGGAGTAATTAAGTTTGATAAAGTAAAACTAGGCAATAGCTAAGCTGTTGCATTCCCCTCTTTCTTAGAGAATTGGAGAGGATGTCTCTTTTCCAACCTGATATTCGGGCTTGAATAATTTTCTTCGTATCTTATTGAAATGATTGGTGACACTTTGCCTAAATTCAAACTATAGGTCTATTGTTTTGTAGGAAGCAAAAAAGATCTATGATTTTTTTTTCTTCCAACAGGCTGGATGAGTATTGGGTCGATATGAGCCCTACCTAAATAGCTTATCCACTATATAAATTCAACAAGAAATCCAGCACAATGCTGCCAGATTTCTCAAACAGGCTGCTCTTTGAAGAAAAATACAGACTAAAAATTGTATGGATAGAAATCTCAAGTTCTCACATAAGGAGTTTGAATAGAACAAGGACTTTAGACAATATTTGTAATCACACACTCAAAGGAATATTTGCTGGATAAAAAACTTTGATAGATAATGAAGCTCAACTCTCTCGGCTTACACAGCATGGTTTATATAGGCTGCTGCAAGCTGGCTGTTACAAGAATGTTAAACAAATCCCTAAACTTGCTAAACAAACTCCTAGATAGTTCCAACTACTTGTAACAAATAACAACTCAATATTAAGTGACTAAAAATTAGGAACTAATAAACTAGTAGGAAACTAAGTCTAGAAGACCAAGTCTTTAGTTCACGTTTTATTTTTTTTTTCAGCACCCAAAGAACCCATGCTGAATTATCTAACATTCTCCCCCTTAATTCAAGCGAGGGGTTGTACTCCCAGCATGCTTTGAAACTTCTTGTACTTCTTCTCGGTTAGTGCTTTTGTGAGAATGTCTGCAGGTTGGTCTTCAGTACTACAATGTTGTGCCTCCACTTTAATTGCCTTTAGCAACTAAGTCTCGAATATAATGGTACTTTGTATTAATGTGCTTGGTTCTCCCTTGATGAACTGGATTCTTGGACAATGCAATTGCTAACTTGTTATCGCAGAATATCACTGTTGGTCCATCTTGTTTTTGCTTCAAGTCTTTTAAAATTCTTCTCAGCTACACAACTTGACATGCAGTGCTTGTCGTTGCAATATACTCAGCTTCGGTGCCTCGACATGGTCACACAGTCTTGTTTCTTTGATGACCAAGAGATGACATCGTAATCAATATAACCAATAAGATTATTTGGGTTCCCATTAGTATACCTGTGCCGTAATCAGTAGTTCCTTGAATAAATCTGGGAACTCTCTTAGCTACCCCCAAATGGTGTTTGCTTGGACTATGCATGAATTTGGAAAGAAGACTTACATAATACATTATATCTGGCCTTGTGTGAGTAAGATACATGAGACCTCCTACCAAGCTTCTATAATACTTTGCATCAGTCTTCTCAACCCCATCATGCAATAAAAGCTTCTCATATGAGTTCATTGGTGTCGAGGCAGAATTAGAATCGGCCATTCTAATTTTTTTTAATAAATCAGCTGCATGCTTCTTTTGACAAATAAAAATACCATCCAAATCTTGCACAACTTCAATACCCAAAAAATAATGCAAAGGACCCAAATCAGACATTTCAAAATTCTTCATCATGCTATTTTTAAATGTTTCCATCATTTGTGAAGAATTATCAGTATATATCATGTCATCCACATACAAGCATACAACCAAAAAATCATTTCCATGACATTTCACATATAAGGTGGGTTCACTAGCACTCTTTTGGAATTCATTTAGGGCAAAATAATTATGCTATACCAGGCTCGCAGAGCCTGCTTGAGCCTATAGAGTGCTTTGTGTAATTTATACACCTTATTTTCTAACCCCTCCACAATAAAGCCTTGGGGTTGTTCAACATACACTTCTTCCAACAATTCACCATTTAGAAATGTAGATTTAATATCCAATTGACACACTAGCCAACCACTATGAGCTGCTAAACACAAAATAGTTCTAATAGTATCAAACCGAGCAACTGGAGCAAAAGTTTCAGTGAAGTTAATACCTGGGACTTGGGCATAACCTTTGGCAACCAAACGAGCTTTATACCTTTACAATGTTCCATCTGGATTCAATTTGGATTTAAAAATCCATTTCAAGCCAATTGCTTCCTTCCTGGGTGGTAGATCCACCAAGGCCCAAGTTTTATTTTTCGCTATGACTTCAATTTCTTCTTCCATTGCTCTACACCATTTTTTCTGTGTCACTGCATCTTCAAAACAAGTAGGTTCCATAGCAAAACATGCATATTCACATGAAGCATAAATGTCCTCTAGACATCTTACCCTCCTGTGAGTACTTTCTGGAGATGATTGGGGAGACAATGGCAAGCTGGATGATTCAGATTCAGAATTTTCTACTTCAATAATGGTTAGTGTTGGTTCAAAACTCTCCCAATTCCATGCATCATTTTCATTAAAGACAACATCACGACTAACAATCAATTTTTTAGATTCTGGGTCATAAAGCCTGTAGCCTTTAGTTTCATCACTATACCCAATGAAAATGCATTTGACACTCTTATCATCTAACTTTTTTCTAAGTTCAGCAGGCACAAATGCTTATGCAATAAAACCAAAAATTTTTAAATGACTTACATTGGGTCTTCCCCCATACCATGCTTCATAAGGTGTCTTTCCTTCTACAGCTCGAGTCGGAGATCTGTTCTATAAGTACACTGCAACTGCTACAGCTTCAGCCTAGAATTTTTTTGGAAGCCCCTTATCCCTCAACATACTTATTGTTGCCTCAACAACAGTTCTGTTCTTACGTTTTGCGACCCCGTTTTGCTGTGAAGTGTAACTGGCAGTAAGTTGTCTCCGGATGCCATGAGAGCTGCAAAACATTCTAAATACTGTTGATGTAAATTCACCACCGCGATCTATCCGTAAGGTAGAAATGGATAGACCGCTTTCTTTCTCAACAGTAGCTTTAAATTGCTTGAAATACTCGAAAGCTTCAGATTTCTCCTTCAAAAAATAAACCCAAGTCATCCTTGAAAAATCATCAACAAGGATTAAGAAATACTTATTGCCATTCAAAGAAGGAGTTTGCATTGGGCCACATAAATCAGCATGCACCAACATTAGAGGTTTCGGGGCTCGCCAAGACTTCCCTATAGGAAACTTGTCAAGATGATGCTTTCGGAAAATACAAGCTTCACATAATTCTTGATCACCTTTTGTCATTGAAAAACCAAAAACCATATCCTTTTCATGCAATAAATTCATCCCACCAAAATTAAGATGCCCAAACCTCCTATGCCAAAGTACTGAATCACAAATAGGAGCAGCAAAAGCATTGAGTGTAACTTCAGAAAATACGAGCGGAAATATCTTATTTTCTGTCATTTTGACTGAGTAAATTAAGGCCATGCTCTTCTTATCATATATTATGCATTTATCATTGTCAAAAACAGCATAATAACCTTTTCTTATCAATTGACCCAAACTAAGCAGATTTTGAACCAAACCAGGAACATACATAATAATATCATGAATAATCTTCTTTCCGGATTTCATAATTATAGCAACAGTGCCCAAGCCACATACCTGAACATAATTGTTGTCCCCCAACTTCACTTTTGTCTGCACGGTTTCATCAATTTCAACAAAAAACTCCTTGTTGCCTGTCATATGATTACTGCAGCCACTATCGAGATACCATACATTTTTTGACATATTAGTATGAGCAGCCAAACAAGAAAGAAATAGAATTTCTTTGGAATCCTTTTTTTTCCTCATGGAAATTAGCTTGCTCCTTGGCCTTTTGAAAACAATTCTTTTCGACATGCCCATATTTTTTGCAATGATAGCATTGAGGAGCATTTTTATTTTTGAACCAGCAATCTTTAGCTTCATGATTTGACTTTCCACAATGAAAACATGGAGAAAAATTAGCATTATTACCTCCATTGGAGTTTCTTTGCTGGCTATTGCTCCTCCCTCTACCTCTTCCTCGAAATGAACCAACACGTCCTCGGCCGTTGGATCCTCGTCCACCACTATCCGGTTTTTGCTTTACATTAACCTTTGTCTGGAAGGCCTACTGTAAAGATGCTTCAGTTGTTCGACTTTGCCGCTGCTCATGTGACTGAAGCGATCCCATCAATTCATGGAGAGAATAATTAGATAGATCTTTCGACTATTCTATTGCTGCAACAATATAGTCAAATTTGATTGGAAGGCTTCGCAAAACCTTCTCAACAACTTTCTAATATGTCAAGTCTTCTCCAAATGATCGAATTTGATTCACAAGTGAAGAGACTTTCGAGAAAAATTCTTGGATTGAATCTGAGGACTTCATTGACAAATTTTTGAATTCCCTACGAAGAGTTTGTAGCTTCACAGTGATGATACGGGTAGAGCCTTGATACTCTTCTTCCAGGACTTCCCAAGCCTCCTGCGAAGTAGTCGCACCGATGATTCGTGGAAAAATTGCTTCATCCATAGCTTGTTGAATATAGAACAACGCTTTGGCATCCTTTTTCTGCTTCTCCTTCAACTCGGCACGTTGAGCTGCAGTCAATCTCGTGCCTTGATCAGTATTTGGATCATCAAGGCCATCTTCCACCAAGTCCCACAAGTCATAGGACATAAATAAGGTTCTCATTTTGACACTCCAGATTTGGTAATTTAGGCCAGTGAAAATGGGAAGGTTTTGTGAAGGATTCATAGAGTTGGACATGATTTTGGCCTAAAGGTTTCGTAGTAACTTGGCTCTGCTACCAATTTGAAGAAAAAAAACAGATTAAAAATTGTATGGATAGAAATCCCAAGTTCTCACATAAGGAGTTTGAATAGAACAAGGACTTTAGACAATATTTGTAATCACACACTCAAAGGAATATTTGCTGGATAAAAAACTGTCACGCCCCGAACCCAACACCCGGGTCCGGTACGCGACCGGCCGCATGAGCCCTAGAGCAGTGCCCTAAAGATCATGCAAGGCCTATGTTTAACAAAATTCCAATAAATCCACGATTAATTTAATAATTCAAATAGACAAGTCCGACATATCCAAATAAACAAATTAGTTCAATTACAAGATCTTCAAATGTTCATCGACATCAAATAAGGACAAACAAACTAACTAGCTAATGACTCTGATACTTGCACTCTGCGCCCATCCCATCCAAATCTAAGCATCCTGCAACTCTGATAAAAAGAAAGAAGAAAAGGGGGTGAGCTTTACAGCCCAGTAAGAATCCCTACACATCCACACCAACACAATAATAATAAAAAATCTGAAAACCACGACAAGTCAAAGCACATATCATGAAGTCATAAACCGGCTATCAAAGCTCAAATAATCGATACCAGTATGTACATCAATCATCAATAAAAGTCCAGCCACACAAGAAATATATAGCATATGATAGCTCATAAACATGTATTATAGTTTCAATGTCTTTTCTTCAACTTGATCCGGTTTAATTATCTTTCCGACTTTGGGTCAAATCTCGGTCACATTTCTCAGCCTGTGGTGGGGCAACCAAATTATCACATTTTCAGCCTGTGGCGGGGCCTGCACATTATAGTTCCACATTTCTAGCCTGTGATGGGGCCTGCCAAAGTATCACATTTTTAGCCTGTGGCGGGGCCTGCACATTATAGTTCCACATTTCTAGCCTGTGAGGGGGCCTACCAAAATATCACATTTTCAGCCTGTGGCGGGGCCTGCACATTATAGTTCCACATTTCTAGCCTGTGAGGGGGCCTACCAAAATATCACATTTTCAGCCTGTGGCGGGGCCTGCACATTATAGTTCCACATTTCTAGCCTGTGAGGGGGCCTACCAAAATACCACATTTTCAGCCTGTGACGGGGCCTGCCATAATAACAAGATAAACCCAAAGTTCCTTTTCATATAATCCAGTTTACATCTACACATCCATTTTCTTTATATTTATTGCCGGCTTTAAACTAACCACGGTCACGTTTCCAGCCCGTGACGGGGCAACCAATATCACATAGTTAGTTTAGAGCACCACATCCATCAGTCCAATTATGTAGGTGTAAGTTATGCGCATGCATGCATCTATCATTATACCAATCACAAGCAAAGACGATCAAAATACAATTTAAATATAAAAACCATTTTGTTTTGCCTGGATCATAGCATATCAAACATATATATATAGTGCAAAATATTTATATCATGTAGGATTGGCGTACAAGGATTCTTACTTTTGTTGAAAATTTAGACAGCCAATCACCTGCCCTCACGGCGATAAAGAACCGGAATGCACAGAATCCTGCTCAATGTCTTCTCGTCCAACAGATTGTTCCCCTACAGAACCAAATCATCATTAAAATTTACTCAAGATATATGATAATCCAGGACCCCTGTTTAATCCTCTAAAGGGTCCTCTAAAATCTAGTATTCCAAGACTATCCAACAATCCATGATCTTCCTAAATTAAACTAGAGAGAAAACAGACTAATAAGAGACAGCATCTAGAGGGAGAAGATAAAATAACAGAGAAGAGAGAGAGTCGGCTCTCTCTCTCTCTCTCTCTCTCTCCCTCTCTTCCTTCTTCTTCCCGTAAATAAAACAACAAAGAAGAGAGAGAGCCAAAGGGTTGTCTCTCTCTCTCTCTCTTCCTCTTCCTTCCTCCTTCCCGATGGAAAGGAGGAGAGTGCTTGGTAGCCGGCGGCCCATGGCCGGCGACGCCCCATGGTGGTGCCACGCCCGGCGACGGCCGGCCGGAACGGAAGGGGAGAAGGCCGAATAGAGGCTCGGCTTCCCCATCAGCCCGGCGGCTTCCCGACCACATCCCCAAGGAAATAATAGCCAAAGACGAAGGAGAAGAAGGAGAAGGTGCTCACCTTGCCTCCGGCGAGCTCCTCCCGGCCGGATCGACGACGACCGCTCCGGTTCCTCCCGCGGCAAGGTAAAACCCAATCCTTTTTTTTTTTTTGTGTGTGTGTGTGGGTGGACGGCTCTCGACGGAAGCCCTAGAAAGAGGAGGAGGTCTCGGCCTGAGATTGCTAGGGTTTTTATCACCCTAGGATCCTCCTCTCCGGTGGATTCGGGAGGAGAGGGAGGATTTTCCGGAACAGGGGAGGGAGAAACTCCCTCCCTCTTTTCATGTGTTGGGCCGTCCTTTCTCAAAGGCCGGCCCAACCCTACGTAGGCTTTCACATTCCCCCCCCCCCTAAAAGAAAAATTTCGTCCTCGAAATTGACATACCTGAGGTTTGAAAAAACTGTGGATACTTGACTTTCATCTCTTCTTCGAGCTCCCAAGTAGCCTCTCTTTCTGTATGATTATTCCATTGTACCTTCACAAAAGGAATGGTTCGATGTCGTAGTACCTGATCTTTTCTGTCCACAATTCGTACCGGAAACTCCTCATAGGTCAAATCCTCCTGAAGATGTAATGGCTCATATGCTACCACATGACTCGGATCTGGGACATATTTCTTCAACATTGACACATGAAAAACATTGTGCACACTGGATAAAGTCGGTGGTAAAGCCAGTCGATACGCCACCTCCCCAACCTTGTCCAAAATCTCAAACGGACCAACATACCTAGGGCTCAATTTGCCACGAACCCCAAATCTCATCACACCTTTTGTAGGTGACACTCTCAAGAAAACATGATCTCCAATTTGAAATTCCAGTTCCCTCCTTCTATTATCAGCATAACTCTTTTGGCGACTCTGAGCTGTACGGAGTCGTTCTCTGATCACTTGCACCTTATCAACAGTCTGTTGTACTATTTCTGGGCCCAACAATTTTCTCTCGCCCACGTCATCCCAACAAATAGGAGATCGACATTTCCGGCCATACAACGCCTCAAAAGGGGCCATTTGAATACTTGCTTGAAAGCTATTATTGTAAGCAAACTCTACTAGTGATAAGTGGCCATCCCACGCTCCTCCTAGATCCATGACACAGGCTCTCAACATGTCTTCCAAGATCTGGATGGTTCTTTCTGACTGTCCATCGGTTTGGGGGTGGAAAGCTGTGCTAAAGCTCAATTTGGTTCCAAGAGCCTTATGAAGACTCTTCCAAAACTGTGATACAAATCTACTGTCTCTGTCTGACACAATGGTAACTGGGACCCCATGCAACTTCACAATATGCTCTATATATAAGCCTGCCAATCTCTCTAAGGAGAAACCAACTCTGAAAGGTAAAAAGTGTGCTGATTTGGTTAGCTGGTCAACAATTACCCACACGGCATCATTACCTCGTAGGGTTTTAGGCAAGCTAGTCACGAAGTCCATGGTGATATGCTCCCACTTCCATTGAGGAATAAGTAGAGACTGTAATGGTCCCGCAGGTCTCTGATGTTCTGCTTTTACCTGCTGACATACTAGACACTGAGCCACAAATTGAGCAATATCCTTTTTCATACCACTCCACCAAAAATGTCTCTTTAAATTCTGATACATCTTTGTGCCTCCTGGATGCATTGTATAAGCCGAGCTATGAGCCTCCTCTAAAATTTCATTTCTTAGTTCTGGAATTTTTGGGACACACAATCTGCTACCAAATCTTAAGGAACCATCCTCATGCACATGAAATTCGCTTTGGACACCAGATTCTACTGTTCCCCTTACCCTCTGTAATTCTGAATCCTCTTTTTGAGATGACTTAATTCTCTCAATCAAGGTAGGTTGTACCATAAGATTAGCAAGTCGTACCTGAGGATCATGCAGCCGTACTTCAATCTCATATCTCTCTAGGTCCAACAAAATGTTTCTTTGTGTAGTGATCAAAGCCGCTAATTTACTTGAAGATTTCCTGCTTAGAGCATCGGCCACAACATTTGCTTTTCCCGGATGGTAATTAATAGTTAAGTCATAATCCTTTAATAGCTCTAGCCATCTCCTTTGCCTCAAATTCAGCTCCTTTTGTGTATAAATATACTTCAGGCTCTTGTGGTCCGTAAAAATTTCACAATGTTCACCATATAAATAGTGCCTCCATATTTTTAAAGCAAAGATCACAGCTGCTAACTCCAAATCATGTGTAGGATAATTCAGCTCATATGGTTTCAACTGTCTAGAAGCATAGGCTATCACCTTCTCATTCTGCATAAGAACACAGCCGAGGCCCTTGCGTGATGCATCACTATAGATGCTGAAGCCTCCTGATCCAGATGGAAGGGCCAATATCGGAGCTGTCACCAATCGTCTTTTCAACTCCTGAAAACTCTGCTCACAATCCTCCTTCCATTCAAATTTTACTTGCTTTTGGGTTAGGCGAGATAGAGGCGTGGCAATACGAGAGAATCCCTCAACGAATCTCCGATAGTATCCCGCCATTCCCAAAAAGCTGCGCACCTCGGACACATTAGTAGGTCTACTCCAATCAACTACTGCCTCTACTTTCTTTGGGTCGACAGAGATGCCATCCTTAGAGATCACGTGCCCGAGAAAGGTGATACTGTTTAACCAGAACTCACATTTCTGCAACTTGCCATAAAGCTTGTTTTCTCTAAGAGTTTGTAACACTATCCTCAAATGCTCCTCATGCTCTTGTGGACTTTTTGAATAGACTAGAATGTCATCAATAAATACTACCATAAATTGATCCAGGTAGGGTTTGAACACCCGATTCATAAGATCCATAAAGGCTGCTGGTGCATTTGTTAACCCGAAGGGCATAACCAAAAACTCATAGTGTCCATATCTAGTTCGGAATGCTGTCTTTGGTATGTCTTCAGCCTTTATTCTCAACTGGTGATATCCGGAGCGTAGATCAAGTTTTGAGAAGATTTGTGCCCCTTGCAGCTGATCGAACAAATCATCAATTCTCGGTAAAGGGTATTTGTTCCGCACTGTTACTCCATTTATTTCTCGATAATCTATGCAAAGCCGAAAACTGCCATCTTTCTTTTTCACAAATAGTACAGGAGCACCCCAAGGAGAAACACTAGGCCTGACGAAACCTTTGTCCAACAGCTCCTGTAGTTGTTCCTTTAGCACTTTTAATTCAGCTGGAGCCATTCGGTATGGGGCCTTAGAAATTGGTCCAGTGCCAGGAATCAAATCAATGGAGAATTCAACCTCTCTATCAGGAGGTAATCCTGGCAAATCCTCTGGAAAGACATCTGGAAATTCCCTCACAATAGGAATGTCTTCTAGTTTGAGTTCTTCCAGCTGGGTGCCCACTACCATGGCTAAAAATCCTTCATCACCTTTCCGAAGGAGTCGCTTGGCCTGTATGGCTGAGATTACTTTTGGCGGAGGTAACACTCTGTTGCCACTAAAAGTAAACTCTGGCTGACCAAAAATTTGAAATTTTACTGTTTTCTCGAAGCAGTCAACAGTGGCATGATATGCTGCCAACCAGTCCATCCCAAGGATCATGTCGAAATCCTTCATCACTAGGACTAGTAAATCTACTTTCATTTCCCTGCCTTCAATATTCAAGATACAATCTTTGCAGACAGAGTTAACTAAGATTACATCTCCATTAGGGATGTAGACACACAGTTCAGTCTCTAGTGGCAAAGAAATCAATGTACTATTTCTTCCAACAAAATCAGCAGATACAAAAGAATGAGTAGCTCCAGGATCAATCAAAATATAGGCATTCGTGGATGAGATTTCAATTGTACCTGTCACCACGGTGTTAGAGGCGTCAGCATCGTGTTGTGTAAGAGCATAGACTCGCCCCTGAGTTCTAGGCCTCTGCTGTCCTTCTCGTTGTTGTTCATTCTGAGTTGCTTGGTTGGTTGGAGCTCCCTGAATAGGCTGAGATGCCTGTCGAGTTTGTTGCTCTCTGCGATTAGGACAAATGTCTGCCCTATGGCCCTGTTGGCCACATGAAAAACAATTCCCATTAAACCAGTTGCACTCGCTCTGATAGTGGGGTCCGCCACATCTATAGCATTTCACAGTATCCTTGCGCTGAGTCTTATCATTCCCAGTAGTTTGTTTCTTGGGCCTGAATTCAGTATTTTTGCCATGCTTATTTTGTAACTCAGCTTGTCTGTTTCTCTTTTTCAAAATTCTTTCCCTCTCTTCTTGAGTGTCATTCAAACCCCTTTCAACTACCAAAGCCTTGTTAACCACATCCTTGTAGGAAGAAAGCTCGAAGGTAGACACCTGTTGTCTGATTCGGGCTCTAAGTCCACTTTCAAACTTCTCAGCTCGTTCTCTTTCATTCTCCACCTGTCCTGGGGCATACCTGGCCAGTTCCTCAAACTTTGCAGCATACTCTGCGACCGTCATATTCCCTTGCTCTAACCGGGTAAACTCTCGAAATTTCTGCCGTCTCACGCTTTGGGGAATATACTTGTCACGGAAAAGCTCCTTAAATCCTTCCCAAGTCAAAGATGTAGCGTTTTGTCCCATCTTTCCTCTTTCCACATTCCACCAAATATCCGCTTCTCCCAGCAGCATAAATGTAGCAAAAGTAACCTTATCCTCATCAGGGCATCTCAGAGCATTGAAAACCTTTTCCATTTCATTCAGCCAAGTCTCAGCCTCTAAAGGGTCAGAAGTGCCTTTAAAAGCTGAAGGTGCAAACTTTTTGAATTCTGCCAAACTAACATGATGCTCTTGCCGACTTGTAGCCCCCTGTAAATACTGAGGAGTCATCTGCTGCCGCTGATGTTGCAACTGTTGCTGCATAAATTGTTGCTGTTGTTCTATAAAGCGTTGTTGCATCTCCATCATTCTCATCATATCTGAACGGGAAGTAGCTTGTTGTTGCATCATTGCTTCCATCATCTGAGAAGCACTTAGTGGTTCGTTCGGCTGAATCCTAGGCTCACCCGAGGTTCCTGTCCTTGGAGTTTCCGGGGTTCCCGTTTCCAGAGCACTACCAACAGGGTTGACGGGGTGTTCCTGCGGGTGCACACTCCTGGCCGGCGAGGGTGGAACATCTTCTTGTTGTTCGGAGGGCGTCCAAGCAGCGGAGCCATCGGCAAAACGAGTCGGCCTCCTATTACGCCCACGTCCACTCCCTCGTGCCATATCAACCTACACAAGTTACCTTTAACATTTAAGATTACAAAGAAAAATGTATCTAGAGGGTACTTTAATAAGTCATTAGATATTCTTCCCCCACTCACTCTCATCTGAACCTAAACCCTAGGATACCTTAACCTTAAGCTCTGATACCACTCTGTCACGCCCCGAACCCAACATCCGGGTCCGGTACGCGATCGGCCGCATGAGCCCTAGAGCAGTGCCCTAAAGATCATGCAAGGCCTATGTTTAACAAAATTCCAATAAATCCACGATTAATTTAATAATTCAAATAGACAAGTCCGACATATCCAAATAAACAAATTAGTTCAATTACAAGATCTTCAAATGTTCATCGACATCAAAGAAGGACAAACAAACTAACTAGCTAATGACTCTGATACTTGCACTCTGCGCCCATCCCATCCAAATCTAAGCATCCTGCAACTCTGATAAAAAGAAAGAAGAAAAGGGGGTGAGCTTTACAGCCCAGTAAGAATCCCTACACATCCACACCAACACAATAATAATAAAAAATCTGAAAACCACGACAAGTCAAAGCACATATCATGAAGTCATAAACCGGCTATCAAAGCTCAAATAATCGATACCAGTATGTACATCAATCATCAATAAAAGTCCAGCCACACAAGAAATATATAGCATATGATAGCTCATAAACATGTATTATAGTTTCAATGTCTTTTCTTCAACTTGATCCGGTTTAATTATCTTTCCGACTTTGGGTCAAATCTCGGTCACATTTCTCAGTCTGTGGTGGGGCAACCAAATTATCACATTTTCAGCCTGTGGCGGGGCCTGCACATTATAGTTCCACATTTCTAGCCTGTGATGGGGCCTGCCAAAGTATCACATTTTCAGCCTGTGGCGGGGCCTGCACATTATAGTTCCACATTTCTAGCCTGTGAGGGGGCCTACCAAAATATCACATTTTCAGCCTGTGGCGGGGCCTGCACATTATAGTTCCACATTTCTAGCCTGTGAGGGGGCCTACCAAAATATCACATTTTCAGCCTGTGGCGGGGCCTGCACATTATAGTTCCACATTTCAAGCCTGTGAGGGGGCCTACCAAAATACCACATTTTCAGCCTGTGACGGGGCCTGCCATAATAACAAGATAAACCCAAAGTTCCTTTTCATATAATCCAGTTTACATCTACACATCCATTTTCTTGATATTTATTGCCGGCTTTAAACTAACCACGGTCACGTTTCCAGCCCGTGACGGGGCAACCAATATCACATAGTTAGTTTAGAGCACCACATCCATCAGTCCAATTATGTAGGTGTAAGTTATGCGCATGCATGCATCTATCATTATACCAATCACAAGCAAAGACGATCAAAATACAATTTAAATATAAAAACCATTTTGTTTTGCCTGGATCATAGCATATCAAACATATATATATATAGTGCAAAATATTTATATCATGTAGGATTGGCGTACAAGGATTCTTACTTTTGTTGAAAATTTAGACAGCCAATCACCTGCCCTCACGGCGATAAAGAACCGGAATGCACAGAATCCTGCTCAATGTCTTCTCGTCCAACAGATTGTTCCCCTACAGAACCAAATCATCATTAAAATTTACTCAAGATATATGATAATCCAGGACCCCTGTTTAATCCTCTAAAGGGTCCTCTAAAATCTAGTATTCCAAGACTATCCAATAATCCATGATCTTCCTAAATTAAACTAGAGAGAAAACAGACTAATAAGAGACAGCATCTAGAGGGAGAAGATAAAATAACAGAGAAGAGAGAGAGTCGGCTCTCTCTCTCTCTCTCTCTCTCCCTCTCTTCCTTCTTCCCGTAAATAAAACAACAAAGAAGAGAGAGAGCCAAAGGGTTGTCTCTCTCTCTCTCTTCCTCTTCCTTCCTCCTTCCCGATGGAAAGGAGGAGAGTGCTTGGTAGCCGGCGGCCCATGGCCGGCGACGCCCCATGGTGGTGCCACGCCCGGCGACGGCCGGCCGGAACGGAAGGGGAGAAGGCCGAACAGAGGCTCGGCTTCCCCATCAGCCCGGCGGCTTCCCGACCACATCCCCAAGGAAATAATAGCCAAAGACGAAGGAGAAGAAGGAGAAGGTGCTCACCTTGCCTCCGGCGAGCTCCTCCCGGCCGGATCGACGGCGACCGCTCCGGTTCCTCCCGCGGCAAGGTAAAACCCAATCCTTTTTTTTTGTGTGTGTGTGTGTGGGTGGACGGCTCTCGACGGAAGCCCTAGAAAGAGGAGGAGGTCTCGGCCCGAGATTGCTAGGGTTTTTATCACCCTAGGATCCTCCTCTCCGGTGGATTCGGGAGGAGAGGGAGGATTTTCCGGAACAGGGGAGGGAGAAACTCCCTCCCTCTTTTCATGTGTTGGGCCGTCCTTTCTCAAAGGCCGGCCCAACCCTACGTAGGCTTTCACAAAAACTTTGATAGATAATGAAGCTCAACTCTTTTGGCTTACACAGCACGGTTTATATAGGCTGCTGCAAGCTGACTGTTACAAGAATGTTAAACAAATCCCTAAACTTGCTAAACAAACTCCTAGATAGTCCAACTACTTGTAACAAATAACAACTCAATATTAAGTGACTAAAAATTAGGAACTAATAAACTAGTAGGAGACTAAATCTAAAAGACCAAGTCTTTAGTTCACGTTTTTTTTTTTTCAGCACCTAAAGAACCCACGCTAAATTATCTAACACTCTTGAGAGGGAAAAAATGGTGACCTTTGAGAAAAAGCCAAATAACTATCAGGAGAATAGTAGTACTAAGCTTTCGTACATTATACAGTTATATTAGCCACAAAACGGATTATATGCCTGATGGGGCATATGGGCACCATGGGCTTAATTAACCGAGTAATTTTGTGCCCGAGGGAAGTATGCTTTCTAAGGTGTCCTCCAAGTAGCCAATGGAATCATTCATGCTGCTTAAACGGAAAATGTTCTCAACTGCAATTATATAAAGGACAGGCCATTTGGGACTTTAGACTGGTTTGAGTTGGGTGAATTTGAGAAACTTGAAGCGATACCAGAGAAAGAAATGTCACTTTTTACTGGCAAGAGAATCACATTATTCTTTTGATTCGAAATATTTTCAAGTGAAGAGAACAAAGTGATGAGGGGGCATCAGAATCTTCGTTCTTGATGTTAGAATAGAATCACAGTTTGATCCATTCGGTTCCATCTATGAAGCTCAAGGAAATAAAAGGCTTGGCTTCCTCCTCTGTGAGCTCCCTTGACCATGAAACCCTTCCAACGTAGTTGGCTCCAGGGCCGCTGCACTTGTATTGGCCGTAGAAAACCGTCCTGCCATGCCATCAGTAAAGTGTAAGCTCACAGACCAAACATAACAATCGTACTTTGCCTGTGACCAAAAAAATAAAAAAACTTTGCATGTGACGAGGAAACGTAATTGTATAAATAAAAGTCTTTCAAGTACTGAGTATTAGCCCAATTACAACCAGACATATACTCAATTTTGTTATTTAGTTTAATTTTTCACTTTGAAGAAAGAAATCATTAGAAAAAATAGATCATGGTTAATTATATCAGTTGCAACACACTCAGGACTTCCAAGTGACTTGGGTCTGGCCAAAGGCTAATTAGGCTCAAGCCCAATTAAAACCAAATTTTGGTTGTCAACATCTTAGTTTTCCAAACACAACCCCATAGATTGAGGTCCACTAATAATTGAACCTGGAACCAAGACTCATATGGTTCTAGTCGGACTAGCTGAATACCATTAATTAAGGCATTGACTAAAATCAAATCTAGTAGGAGTCCAATGCTCTTCTTTTTATTTTTTTCACTGTTGCGCCTATTTGCATTGGTTCTTGGCTCCAAGATAGCCGATCATGGGTCAGATTTGGGCATAAAAAATATCAAATATTATGTAAACACGGCCCGAAGTCTGATTATAAATAAATAGAGTTCGGGCTTGAGGCCCGACCCATGGTCAGCTAGTCTAAACTCACATGTAGTTTGAATCTATTGCTACATTAGATCGTTTTAGTATTTCTGGATTCCTTTCTGCAAGTAGCTATGGCCGAGATATATGGATGGTTATGATCTAGCTTTTGGTTGAGCCACGAGATAACCATTGCTGAGTCATCTTCCACCATATATTAAGCCCTTTTCACCTTTGTTCTATATACTTCAATCCTCCAACCCTCTATTCAATAAAGCTAAAAATGTTTCCCCCCTTCTTTTGGTTTTTTGGGGTGAAAGAAAGAGGTTCCAAAATGATGAATATGATGAGATCATACTAATATTTCAGTTAAAGAAACGGCAATGCCAATCACCTTTTGCATTTCCAAAGAATTTAAATACCTTATCAAGAAACATCAAGTGCACTTTTCTCACTCAAGGGGGAAAAACACACACATCCGGCCCACATTAAAATATACTCGAATCATAGACGCCTTAAACTAACCTCTCTTCTAGCACTTCACCCAATGTATGGGTCTCACCTAAGCCTAGCCATCATTCTGGAAAAGGCCGATCACCTGTGACCTAAGTCCTACGCCGTTCCAAGACAAACATATTTGGTTCTAATGCTCTTATTTTATTTTCTCTGCACCCATGCAATCTAGAGCTAAATTAACCTACATTTCATTATTAAAAGAAAGGGAAAAAAAGGAGAAAAACCTCAAGCACTAAAAGCGAAACCTCGCATAGGCTTTGGGTGTAGTGGACACCACCTATCTCCATGACCAAACGAGCATTTGCATGTCTGAGTCATTAGAAGCTTCTCATGATAATAATCCACAATCATATGATCCTTATCCTTAGTTTTATATTCCTATGGTTTGATATTTAAATGAGGGAACGCATCAGGGAGGTGTGCTTACAGCAATGCAACAAATTGTTATTTTGTTTTTTGCTTTCAGAACTTATTACGATATCGAAAGCACAACGAATTCGGCAAGTGGACCGGGACCAAAGCTATCCTCGCGGAAGCGATGACCCAATTGATTCGTCACTCTCATTTACTCCACTCATGTCATTGAACAAGTGAACAATATTATGGTAGATGGGCCAAAAGGTCCAGTGCAGCAGGACCAAACAATAACCTTTGCAGACTGGAAGTTGCTAAAGGGACCATTCTATGATCAGTTTATTGTTGGCATGAAGTCATGAACATGTGGTGCCCAAAAGTTGAATGAGGCCATGACTTGTGGGTCGGACCAATATCTATCCTAGCTACTTAGCAATTTGGTGTACAGATAAAGAATCAAAAGTGGCTTCTATCAAATTTCTACTTGAAAGTATATGAGTTTGTTCGATCCTTTACTGCTGAGCTATTAAACTTCAAAATTAAGAAAAAAAAGCATTATTTCCTCATTTTGATGATTGGAGAGATTCATTTGACCAATACTAGAGTCAAATGGGAATTGATAGGGGTTGCATAGTGTTCTTGGTGATGGCAATAACATTGGTTATATTAATCATTATAGATCTTTTTTAAGAGAAACAAGGGCCACCCTCCTGCACTATAAGTCTATACTTATCCCAAGTCCAAATTTTTACGACGCACTATCCAAGATGTATAACCCTGAATCTCTAGTTCATAGGCAGGGGGTGTGTGACTATTGAGACAAGTTATAATTCTCTTAATTAGGATAGAACGAAAAATGGATTCTTGCTAATCTAGCATTTTGTCAATGTTTTCCATTAATAGTAACTAAGAGTGCAATATGTTCTTTCACAAAATTTCCCTAAAAGTCCCTCATGTCCTATTGTAGAACCCAAATTGCCATATCATAATGATGTGGAAAGGCTCTTGATTTTGTGCCAGGGCTATGAATTGGGACTTGCCCTTGCCCTAATAGTAACACCCTTAGCAGTCTAATAACTTGCTCCTGGTTAATTATAATGTGACTATGTCTCTCTCTCTCTCTCTCAAAAAGATTTCGTTGGGACTACTTTGTTAACTAAACTTAGCCTAGATGATTAGCATCTCTCTTCACATGAAAAGAGCTGCCAGCTTCAAATCTATATGATAGCATTCCCACCATATTCCTCATAAAAAAAAGAAAAAAAACGGAGAAAAGAAGCTAATATTTGCTCGTTAGTTTTACTAATGTGGCAAAATAAACTCAAATATCCTGCAGTACTCATTACAAGTTGTTAACACGTACGTACGACTAAGTAAAACTACAAATAAATATAGCATTAATAACGTAATAATCTAACCACACCTATCCTTCCAGAGAGTGATTAGTATGGTCCTACAAAGAGAACCCGTCTTTGTTTGGGTTATATCTAAGTTTTGTTGCCAGCCCCAACAGCTACTTCCCTTCCCCAGCTAATGGTCAACGGCAAGCTCAGAGAGGGTCGACCCTAAGAATGGTATAAAAAAAATATAAAATATATAAATAAATTTACCTCATCTCATAAATTTAAGTTTTTGAGATGGTATCATAGCAGAAGTTCCGAAAAAAAATATTAAAAAAATAAAATATATAAATAAATCTAACTTATTATATAAGCTTCGGCCTAATCGAAATAAAGCGTGAAAGACCCGACACATGCTCGAGGGCAGGACCGCAAGAACAAAATAACCAGAAGCTTCAAAAGGACACAAAAGAAGAGAGAAAAGGGAGAGCCTTCACACTTACATCTCTCGGCTGGGGTCCCCCCAGTTGTACCAGCCCCTGGGAATTATGATGTCGTCCATGTATGTGTAGGCAAACACCACCCGGGAGAAGGTCCCCCATGCCCTGCCCAAGTAGAGCGCGCCGGAGCCGGTCACCTTGCAGTTCACGAACGAGAACCCCGTGTCCTCCAATAGGCTCATCCGGTTCTGCGCCGTCACGGCTCCATAGTTCTGAGCTATAGCGTGCACATGACACCCCTGCCCAATAATGTTAGAAACCACATGAGAAACAAAGCCCAAATCACCTCCCATCACATTCCCATGGATCCACTCTTCTTTGATTCTAACTACAAATTCCTTTCCAACAGTTATTTGATGCTGTTCTGTAGCTAATTAAATACTTTTAAATCTCCACCATGGAAGTTGGGCTTCGAGCAAGTTGAGATACAGCCAGATGGACAAGCGCTGCTAAGTGCAACATGTGATCAGTGACATCTCTGGAGCATTTGTTTTACGTGTCCAGTTTCAGTTGTCAATCTTGGAAGTCTAAAGAGAGAGAGAGAGAGAGATAGAGGCCTTTCTGCTATGGGACAAAGGAAATGAGGTACGTAAAAAGCTCTCGCTAATAAAACTATGGCTCAAGTTGTTGATGTGCAAACGTTTCGGTGTTAAAGCCTAAAGGACAAACAAAGACAACTTACTTCAGTAATAAAATTTATTTTTTTCATCGCACGCTACTTGTTTATTGATTCTATTATTTGTTTAGAGAATATTCTCTCGACTGACTAGAGTCATAGAAGTTCCAAACACCAACTGCCAGAAGGAGTAGCCTTTTCCCATTCTGCCGTAAATGATAAGGGGTCTAAAGTCTAAACCACAGCCATACGATCAAAATCAATAGCCATGGAAGAACTTCTCATCAAAGAACAGCTACAAAATGGGGCGACCCGTGGGACAGCCATCACAACTTAAGGTGTCACGTGGAGGATGGATTGTAATATTTAAATTAAAAAAAAAAAAAAGAAGAGAAAGAGCCAACGAATGCGTACAGTCTTTTCTCAGAAATAAATAAATAAAAAAGAAACAGACCAACGGATGTGACGGCCATTTTTTCAAAGAACCTTCTTTTTACGGTATCTCTACATAATGAACTTAAATTTAAAATTTAAGTCTCACAATTTTGGAAATATGCGTTTGCACTAGTTCACCTATACGCTTACATCTATTTGCACTTTATAAATATAAAGCATTGTAACCAGCAACAGAATATAGAGATTAATCACCAGAAACAACAATCTCTTCGCTTCCTTCCGTCTTGTTGTCTCTAGAATTTCATAAGGCTCTGTTGTATTACTTAGCGGGGGCAAATATCACCAACATTTACTAAAGTGAAGTTGAGATATTGACACCCCTATATTGATTCTATTTGGATAATTTTGAACATGAATGCTAGAATGCTATTACTCAAGACTATCGAGCCGGAGAACAAAACATCTTAGAAATATTTTGAATCTGACCTCAAACAGGGAGAGAGCATTTCCAAAGATGAAGTCCACGGAGCCTTCAATGTAGCAGTCCTTGTAGTAATGCCGGCCGACGTGGTCATAGAGCGTGTCCTGGCCGCCCAGGAACTTGCAGCCCAGAATCGCTGCAGTGTCGCCCGATATCCTTAATGCTACTGCTTGCTTGCCCATGGCCCCTGGTGGTGGAATCGGGGTGGTGTTCTGAAGAAAATGGCGTACACTAGTTAACATACCAAACCATGCATGATGCTTAAAAATATAAGCCAGATGCTTGTGTCTTAATATGTGGCTATCTACTTGCAAATGGCGTATTGGTACACAAATTAAACACATAATAAGTACACTAGTAAATGATCACCATGCAAACAGCATTCAATCAGAAAGCGTCTACCGGTTTGGGAGACTAAAAAGAGCAATGGGAACTTTGTGATGTTATGAAGCCTTGGAACAGAGTAAGGAGGGTTCTTTTGTGTTGATTAAAGTATACTTTGATTACCTTGAAGGTAATGTTCTTTGCTATGAAATAAGGGGCATTCACGGCGAATGTAGCTGAATTGAAGGTCCCCATGGGCTGGCCTTTCGGCCCAGGCGTGTCGGCTGTGTCTCCCCATTGAACCACCGTCTCATCTGCTCCTGCCCCTTCTATGGTGATGAAAGCTCTTGCTGGTGATATGTTTACCTTCTCTCTGAGAGGAAACAAAAATTTCACAATCCTGGCATTAATGCTATAACAAGTTATCTCATTCAAAATATTAGAAAGTAGACATGCAAGACGTTTATTAGAATCCATAATCCTCGTGATACCATAAGAGTTAATAACATCCGCCAAAGCAAGAGCCTAAAATATTGGCAGTAGAATGTAATTCCAAGGGCAATCACTCACTTGTAAATGCCGGCATGGACCTTGATCACAACTCTAACTAGATTGACAGAAGGAAGTGAATCGATGGCGTTCTGGATCGATGTGAAGTCGCCTTTTGATGGGTTCTTGTCCACCGTCAGCGTGTAGGAAGGAATGACCTTATTCAGTGCCTTCTTATAGACTGAATGCCGGAGGCCGCCGACATATCTAACCCACCTCATGAATTGCTTCTCTATCAACTGGCTCTGCGTTGCATTCTCCGAATACTCCTTCGATGCTTGCCGCCGCCCCGGCCGGAGACCCTTCGTGTGGCAGACGACTCTGCCAGGGCTGAGAAGGATAAAGAGAAGAGCAATGGAGATTACGCATTGGAAGCTAGGCATTGTGATAAAGAAAAAGAAAAGGGAAGGAGAGGGAATGATGAATGCGGGGGAGGAGGTTAGCTGTTTGGTTTTTTAGCTGGAAGAGGAGAAGGGAGAGGAGAATTTAAGGGAGTTCACGGGCTTTTCTTCTGTCAATAAAGCTGGGGAATGGGGGGTTCACAGGCCACGTACGCATGCCAAGGTATTTCTACTTTGAAACATGGTGGCGTGGGTCTCATTTTATTGCTGTTGGGTTTTTGTTTTTGCCTCTGTTTTGTTCTTGTTCTATTCCCCTAGGTGCTAGTCTTTTTCAAGGAATTAAGAATTTCGTCTTCGTTCTCAATTCTTTTAAAGTTTTCAATTTTGTTTTTGGTACCGTATCTTCTAGTTCGGGTCCTTTGCTGCTGCTGCCCGTGAATCTTTTTCTCTCTCTCGATTTCCAAGGGGCCGCGAGCTTGTGGTTTCGTTCCACTATTAATTGGTACAAAGTTAAGTACAAGGCTAGGAAATCACTCTCTGAATTCATAGAATCAGTGTCACATGTGATGCCTTCGTATCGCTGCAATCTAGCTCGTTATAGGCCCGTGACGAAGGCGGCTTGGTCTGCAAACCTTAAAATTCCAAGATGCTTCACAGTGACATTGGTGTTAAAAGTAATAACGATCAGAAAGCACTCAGCTTATTGTGTATCCTTTTGCTCACTTATATGCATTAAACTTCGTGGACTATTTCGTGATGCACGTCAGAGGTCGGCCCCAGGTTTGTTGTGTTCAGATGGGTGTTATCTTCCCTGAATTCTTTCAGTTAAAAGAAAAAAGAAAAGAAAATTCCCCATCTCAAATAATCAATTTTGAATGTCAACTTTCTTTCCCTTGTTTGCTTGGGTGAGACGTGCTCAAAATTCGTGACGCCCTAAATGCATAGCATAAATTAGCCTATATCCATATTTTTATTTTTTTGGTATTCATTTTTTAATTTAACCTAGCTTGGTCCGGACAAGAAATCTAGACATGTAGGTTAGGTTGACAGGGGTTCCAGCTAACAGTCCTGGTTCTCTTCTAAAAAACTAAAAATAAATATCCACCATCTGGATCATATGGTACATGAGACAACGGTTGTTTGTCGAGACCGCGGGCAATGTCCTAAGTTGTAACTTGTAACACAAAATGTCGGAGCAGATTTGGCTCATGATTTATATGAATTGAAGAACACTGCAATACAAATTTATGGAGACTGACCACGGACCGATTATGGTGCTTATAATTAGATTTGAATGGATTTGGATCCTTAAACTAGCTAGGATATTAGGGCTTTAATGAAAAAAGTGTGAGAACTTGTGAATGCATGTATTTAGTCTCACATCAGTTATTCATTGGGTTGATCTTAGGTACTTGTATAGAACCAAAAAATTCAAATATCATCTTCCAACTAGTCTCGTTAGGTGAGCTTCTGGATTGTGACATTGTTATTCTTATTTTTTCAATTTTAATGCTTCCATCGAAACAAAGCTCCTGGTGCAAGGAATTTAGTCGGATCCATAAGTCAAACCTAATTGAAATAGGACGCGACTAGGCAAAAGGCCTGCAGAGAGCTGGACCTGCTGGTGTCTTTAGCAATGACACCGGAAAAAAAAAAAAAGAATAGTGGATGTTTTTTTTTTCAAATTGATATTTTATATAGTTCTAATATGAGAACATCGACACGCTATAACAGTCTAATACTCTAATTTGCAACCTTGCAGGGATGCCTTGCACACTGGCCGTCAATTCTCACCTCATGTTGCATAGCCGGTTCATGCTGATGAATGATAAGGTTGACGACAGCCACCGTCATCGAGTTTCCATCCATGGGGAATATTAGTATGTACACGTAGATATGACTATTAAATACCGTGCCGTATCTAATCCAATCCCATGCTTTGGAATCAAAAACGTGATCCCAAGGAAACACAAAGTTGGTGGGGTGGTTCATGGTTGCATGTACCACTTCCCCAGCCCGCACTTGTCCGGAAGTGGACCTCTTTGCATTGTTTTGAGCTGAGGGGCTAACTTTAAGCCCAGTGGATATTGACGATCTAGTTAGTGTAAACTAAGAAATCTTTGCAAAAGAAATGCAATTATAAAACAAGCTTACATACTAGCTTTTTGGGTCATGAACTAAGTGCAGGGCTTTATTTTATTGTTTGGTGCAGTTAGTGGGACAAAAATCAAATTGGATCTTTCCTTTAAAAAGTTTTATGTATTTTTTATTTAGTGGTTTGATTAGTGCCATGAGAGCATGCTGTTCGTCACAATTGCCTCGTTTGTGGCGGTCTTATCTAAAGAAAAAAAATACATATACAATGTTGGTTCACCCACCTTTTTTTAAAAAAGATTAAAAAAAGCTCTCAAATGGGCAACCAATACATTTTTTTTGTTATTAGTTATTCAAAACTTTGATGTGAAACTAAATACATGCAAGCACACGATCGATCTATAGTTAGCTCTCAATTAAAATCGTTCTATAGTATCCCTAATCTATGTGGGTTATAGACTAAATCTGCTTTGATACCTGTTGGGGGAAAAATGGATCACTCAAAGCATATGGTTAAATTACTGGCACTTGATGACAAATGTGACGACAGCAAACATATTCTCCGAGTGCCCGACCACAGAGCGCTAATCACAGGTAACCCCTACACCCCATCCTATAAAAAAGGGGGAGAACTCGAGGCAAGGAAAACTTTTTTCCTTCGCCTTCGGCTATTATTTTTCTCGATTACTTCTCCACTATTTCTCTTCATTAAAGATTCGCTCTGACTTAGGCATCGGAGGGCCGGCGCCGGAACCTCCGGCCACTGGCTTCTTGCAGGTCCGCCGGATACAGCCATCCGCTGCCGCACCACCAGCCGGAGCTCCTCTCCCTCGGTCCGCGGTCGCCCCCAGATCTAATTTACAGTAACAATATCATTTATAGCAATCTAAAATTTCGACCAAATTAGCCAATTAGAAAATATTATTTAATTTTTTTGGTTTAATATAAATATTCGTGTGTGTGTGTGTGTGTGGGGGGGCGGGCGGGGGGTGGGGGTGGGGAACATAAGCCGGCCCCAACACTTTTTATTTCTATTAGAAACATTTTTTATTTCTATTAGCAGAAAAGAGAAATTCATGATTATAATTGTACGAACGCTGTAGGTCCAAAAGATGTTTCTATACACTCTATCTTTTATATATATTTATATATTTATATATTTATTAGATTTCTCGGAAAATGCGTAATTCTTTTTCCTCGAAAATAAAATTCAAAACTCTTCCGTTGGTAAATTACAAGTTCATTCATCAGTATTCTTCGTACTCCGCGGGCGATTCGTTCGTTCTTCATCCCATCATTCTTCACCTGCAGATAGGTCGCCTTTTAGCCTGGGCTCGGCCCATCTGAAACATTTGCAATACGAGGTCCAGTACGTTTGGACCTAACTTGTGCGTATAGGGCCCAAGACAAAAGTTTCAAGGATTCACCTCCCTTCCGGTGAATCCCCCATTGCATCACCCCCCTCACAGCTCTCAAAGCGATATGAACTCTGTGATTTCTCCGCCTGCACATATCTGAAAGCGCCCAGTGGATGATCCAATGGTGAGTTCGCACGGAAGATCCAACCAGTTTCGTTCTTCTTCTTGTTTTTTTTTTTTTTAGTACACCGACTCCTTACACTAAACATATATAAGTATAGCCAAGCATATCAGAAAAAAAAAACCGGTTAAGTGAGTAGAGAATATCCGCCTAGTTCATCCAAAAGAAACTTCTGGGTGATGCGCCGCATAGAAGGCCATCCAATCAGCAGCTATGTTATCCTTCCGAATGGCTCTGAAGAAGCCACAACCTCCATATGTCAAGGAGCAAGAATTGTCCAACCAACTCATAGGGCTCGTTTGGTTCGCGGAAAGCATTTTCCCTCCTAGGAATATGATTCTTAGGAAACAAATTTTTAGAAAGAGGATGCCTAAGAAAGTACTTTTGGCATGTTTGGTTGACCATGGAAAAATGACAAATTTCCAAAGTGCTTATGTTTGGTTGGCCATCCACTTTCTTTTAAAAGTTATATATAATTCCTATTATGCCCTTAATAAAAATTAGATCTTTAATACCTCTTTAATGTTGAAGGGTTTTTTGAAAAAAAATAAAAATAAAGTGATTTCCGTCTCATGAGAAAGTAGCTTTTCCATGAAATGTGGGAATTATATTTCCATGGGAATACAACTTTTCCATATTTCTCCTTTGAAAACTCCAATCAAACAAGAGGCATGTTATTACTTTTACGTTGACCACACTTTTTCTCTTTCTTTCCCAGCGAACCAAACGCGCCCGTGGAGGACGGCGAGGATGGTATTATAGATTCAACGGCTACCAAACTAGGCTCATAAGTACTTTCCGGATTCTCGGCACGATTCCCCAATTTCCTCCGGCTATTCCCTTCATACAGTTCCAAGTTCCTTGAAGAAAGACGAGCAGCCCAACTGGAAAAGAAAGTCTGCGACACCCATGTAGTTCTCCTTCCCTTCCAAGTTTGCTGGCCAGTGCCTCCCACTCGGCCGATCAGCTTTGCGCATCCTCACCAGGGCCGGCCCGAGCCTTAGGCGACCGCCTCGGTCGCCTAAGGCCCCGGGCCAATGGAAGGCCCCCGGGAGGTGAAGAGAGAGAGAGAGAGAGAGAGAGAGAGGGGGGGGGAGGGAGGGAGGGTCTGACCGTGACCAAAAGGAAGCAAAGGCCCCATATCCAGTCTTCCCCCTTGATGGAAGGGAGGTGGAGAGTTTCTTGGCCTGCAGAGGGGAAATTTAGGAAGTTGGGGACGGTAGTTTTGTTTTGGATGGAGAGAGAGAGAGAGAGAGAGAGGAGGGATTTGGTTGGCTTGATACACGCCTGAAGCTACTCTTATCTTTCATCCCTTGTCTTGTTTTGTTTTGGTCTTGGTTTTCCTTCCCTCACATTACTCCTGATCCAGCTGGGCCATCAGGAAGAAAGGGGGATTGGAAATGGACTTCTTGGAGGGTGGAGATTCTTTTAATTTTCTCCTCTCGGTTTCTTCTCCCCCCTTGGGTGGTAGAGAGAGAAGGAGGGAGGGGGTTGAATGGCTGCTGTGCTGTGATGTTGCGGTTGCTGCTTGGGTACTCACTTGAAGGGGAGATGGAGGGATGGGACTTTTATTAATTAGATGGAGTCAATTTCCCATAATGCCCCTACTTTCTCTTATAGAGAAGCTTCTTCCTGGACAAATTCTTTTTTTTACCTTGACCATGAAGTGCCATGGAATGACCTTTTCCTATTCCGCTCGACATGATAAACAATATTGCCAAGTATTATCTCAATTATTTAATCAGTTTTATGGCCTTTTTTTTTAGAATAATTACTTTTCTACACTTCCATTCAAAAATAATATTAAATTAAAAAGATTTCTTGCCTATCTTTATTAGATTCATGTATCTTTGTTGAAATAGTGTACTTGATAGCTATCCATTTTCATATCATTTTTTTAAATATTTTATATTTATTAAAAAAAATTATTATTAAAAAAAAAGGCCCCATTCATTGGATTCATCTTAGGCCCTCAAATGTATCCAGTGAAGGCCCAGTTCAGCGGCTCTTCTCTTCGTCATCTGGTCCGGTGGAGGCCCGATCTCGTGATTTCAGTTGCTCGAGAAACGCAGTCATCCGATATTCTTATTCCATCCTGGCCTACACCTCCCACGATGGAGCCAACCACTGCTGAAGCCCAATGTAAAGAATTGAAAGTTGGGATCTAATTAAGACGATTTGCAGACCTAAGATTGATCGGATCGGGGGCCAGTGGTGATACCATGGCTTAGGAGCTGGAAAAGGTGGCGTATTGGAATTTAGAATCTAACTCCCCAAAGCGAGTCCAAGGAATGCAAGCATATATGAAGGTCCGCCATGTGTCAAGAAATTTTTTTTTTCAAAAATCGATAGAAAACAGGAGAAATAAAAATCATATCTACATCTTTCACATCATATATGATGGGTGCTGCATCTGACCCCAACGTACCCAGAAGCCCAACCTACGCTACTTGGTGTGCATGGGCCACGTCCCATGCACGACAACCATCACGATGGAACCGTTGCCGTTGGAGTGAGGAGCAGAGCCGGCTGCGAGGGAGCTGGGAGCAGGAGAAGACTCGTTTTGCTGGTGGTTTCGTTCCGAAGACAGAGAAAGGGGAGGAGATGAAACCCTGTGCATGGCTTCGATGAGAGAACGTGGGAAACAGTTCGCCGAAGGGACAACCCCTTCTTTCGATCGTCAATTATCAAGGGGTCAGGCAGAGGAAATAAATGGAGGTGTTGGGGAAGGGAACACACGCGTAGAAAAGTTTGCTTCTTTTGGTTTAGTGGAACTGGGTTGCTCTCACTCGAAGTAGAGCCAGTGAATGATATTTCTCTTCCTTCCCATCGACTACATCTTTTCGGGTTGGGACCTATCAATATACTACTTTTTTTTTATTTATTTTAATGTAAGGTTGGAGGAAGGAAAGATCTAGATATTACATAATGTTGTCCTACATCATGTTTAGCTTGGCAACTTGATGGTATCACCAGGATAATATCAGAAGTGTTGCTACGGATCCCTGTTATATTGATTCCATATTTCTACTATTTCCTCTCTTTTCTCTGATTGAAATTAATTGCAGAGAGTTGGTAAGAGTCAATTAACTATTTGGGTTTTTCTTTTGTTCCCAATTAGTAAGATGCCCTTCCTTTTTTTTTCCGGTGAAAAATAAGAGGGGAGGGGGAGGGGCAGATCCCCACCCGCATAGCAGCCCTCATTCCACCAGGGAATGTTCGATATGGATCGCAAGGATGCCCTTTCTTTCGGATTATAGCATCATGAACAATAATAAATGATCTTTTTCATTTCTGAAGAAAATGCAAAAAGATCAAGGTTCAGGATCAGGATGCCCTAGTGTTAGGAAGTTGATTTAAGTTTGGTCAATCATGTTCATTGTTCACGCCATCTTATTTTTCCATCAATAAACCGATTTTGCTGAATTAATTCATTGCCTTGCTTCATGGGTTCCTGTTTTAGTTCATGTCGTTTGTGGTGCTGAGCACCGTATAAAGTTATATGAGATCTTCCGCAGATAAAAATCGAAGGAGTCATAAGGCATCTTCTGCAAAACAAAGAACCAAAGTATGCGCGTTTCTCTGTGTCTTGATGTAATGCTATACATAAATGGCCTCTGTGTTCTTTAGACTGACGCATAAATATTAGTGAGATCCTTTCCCATATAACGTTCCCCTGAGATGTAGGAGAAAATTGGGGGTTCATGGGGACCCGCCACTACAAAAAAAGTGATCTTTTCCGGCGCTTTTTATATTCTTTACGACACTAACGCGTCGGTAAAGACCCGTCCGACGCTATGCAAAGCGTCGTCGAAGCGTCGGCGATACCTGAGTGGAAAAAGTTTTTTCTGACGCTTAATAAAAGCGTTGTAAAAGGTTTGTTTTTAGCGACACTTTAAGCACGCTAAAAACCTTTATTTTTTTAAAAAAAATTGTTTTCCATCGGGGACCCCAATGTCCCCGATGGTGACCAGGAGGAGCTTCAAGGTGGGCGCCAGAGCTTCATGGCAACCTCATCAGTGTCATAGATGGCTTTCGATGTCCAGGGAGCGCCTGCAGATGTCATAGATGGCTTCATGGTCAAGAAGCACAGCAACATCAGTGTGCTCGAGGAGGGAGCGGGTGGACAGAACACTCAAAGAGGTGGAGACGGACAGACGCTCAAGGAGAAGAGAGCCCATGCTTGAGCCAGTGCCTCCACCAATAGCATTGAATACAAGGAAGCCTTGAAGACCAGTGTAGTTATTAGCAAGCTTCCTGATCAAGAAAATTAAAAACACCTTTCATTTTAGACATATGAGTGTTAAAGTTCTCTAACAAAGATAATTTCCGAGCTTTAGATAGCTTAAAAATTGTCAAAATTCTTGCATTTCATGCTTTTCGAAGTTAAAAAAAAAGGGATAACAAGAAGTGCAATGAACAAGATGCATGTGTTAAAAAGAAGATAGAATAGAATTCTTGTGGAATGGAGAGCACAGTAACCTGGGCTGCCGCGGCGTTTCCAGCGTTGTTCTCCTCGATGAAGCTGATCGTCGAGTTGATCAAAAGCAGGGTAATAATCCCCACCAAATTCTGCCAGTCTGGGGGCTTCCCCTGTTGAACAGAATCAAGAACCCATATGGGTTCGTCACGGAAAAAAAAAACTAAAAAAGAAAAAGAAATGCACCAGAGAAAACAATCAGATTATGGCGTTTCCAGGTCTCACCCCTCCGTTCGCGAGGGCGATGCCCATGATGGCTGCCGCCTCCATCACCCACGACAACGGATTCCACATGAACCCCAAGAATTTCAGAAACTTGCTCTCCTGCAACCACAAACAAATTCAAAAAAAAAAAAATTAACAGCTAGATTAAAAAACAAAAAGCACATACAAGAGGGTTGTCTCACAAATCTATATCAGTAGAGGTGGTGAGGGAAAGAACACATCCCCATCCCGCATGCATCTCAGATTATCAAACACCTCCTCCAAGGGTATGTTCTCGTCGAACCACATCCTGCCCGCCGCCACCACCGTATCCTCAGCTCGGAGGGGTAGAACACGTTTCTCGACGACGCGGGGTCGTCCTCGAAGCTCGGAGGGGGAGGGGGATCCGAAGCTCGATGGGGGGTTTGGGGGGAGATGATCGGGGAGGAAGGAGGGGGGAATGATGGCGGCTGGGGAGGGTTAGGGTTTGTTGCCCTAACCCTTTTTTTCTCTACACGAGAGAGAGAGAGAGGGGAGGAGGGGGGGGGGGGGGGGGGGGGGGGAAGGCAGGGGATCGGGGAAAAAGGCAGGGGATCCGCACATTTTGTTGGCCTTTTTTTTTTCCTCCGACGACACTTTGAAGCGTTGTCTTATTTCAATTTCACCCGACGCTATTCAAAAGCGTCGTAATATTTTGGCGCTGTTTCAAAATTTGCCGACGCTTTCTGTTAGCGTCGGCAGAGAACAGTCGGCAAAACCCTATTTTGTCGTAGTGCGCCGGTCATTATAATTCAGTGCTGAACGCCTCGTATTGAATCGTGTTTGGATAATTAAAGATACAGATGAGACATCTAACAAAGTAAGAGGGTACGAGTTTCCATATTTTCATACTTTAGAACCATCTGTTAAGATTTCTGGATATCAAACATCAAGCAATAGAAATAAAAACAATCAACTAGTAATTCAAATTGATAATATTTTTTAGGAAACTATTACACGATAGCCAGAGGTAATCAGGTAATGGTGTGAATTCCTCCTGCTGCGACGCAAAACTGCCAAAAAGAAAGCTGTCATCGTAATATGCTCGGGCTAAATTGACAGTTATAAACTAACGGCCAGTGGTATGACAAAGGATCGATCCCTCATCATTTCAAGAACGATAGCAGTTTCTGAACAAAACCAAAAGTCTGGAATAACTAGGTGTAAGGTACGTTACGTACTTCCCATATATATAGACCTCGGATTGCCTCCTATTCTCTCTCTCCCTCTGCGTCCTTCTTCTTGGTCCTCCTTTCTTTCTGTTTCTCTTGAAGAATCCCCATACAAGAAAGCTTAGCCCGAGCACTGATGGAGAAGGAAGACTCTGCTTCCCCTTCAAGATTTCCGGGCGCCAGTGCATCTCCCACGGACCCTTCGGCCGGTCAGCCCACCCCATCCTCACCTAACTCGCCAAGGCGCGCTGATCCTTCCCTTCAAGAAAGGCTTTCCTCCGGAGAAGATGGTAGCCCAAGAAATCCAGAAGCTCCAGTGAAGTTTCGATCACTGAAAGATATTTGTGCCGATCGCCAACGAAATTCTTTGAAGGTTAGAGTTAAAGTTCCGCCAGGTTATAACTTCCATTCACCCACAAGAGCGAAGCCCAGCGGTACTGATGGCCATGGCGGTTCTTTGAAGGCTAGATCAAAGATTCCGCCAGGATTCGACGTTCGTTCACTGGGGGCCCAACCCAGCTACTCTTCTCATGGCGATCAACAAACAGAAAGCTATCCACCCTTTCTACACCACGAAGAGGTCTCTCTCTCTCTCTCGTTATTTCTTGTACTCTCTTTCTAAAGGTGTATTCAGCTTCCTCTCTTGTTAACGATCAGATGGCGGACAACGTTCTGGAGGATTCCTTGAAGCAGGAGATCGTCAATGACGACTACAGAGCGTGTCTTAGGGCTGGCATCGGTGGGCCGCTGGGTTCCCAGTCCGGGCGAAGTGGTCCGTCGCAGCCGAATAGGCTAATCGAACCGGATGATGGACCGGGCCGCAAAGCTCCCGGATCAGCTTCAGGGTCTTCCAAGAAACCCAAGAATGCCCAAGCTCTACAGTCCCAACGAGGCCGTGGAGGTTCAGATGATCCGGTTGGCATCGGTGGCTCGGCGGGTTCTCGGATCGGGCCGGGTGAACCGTCGCAGGCCGCTCCTGACCGTTCGGCCGAGAAGCGCGGTAAATGGATTGAGCGGAAATCCGAAAGTGGTAAGATAATTCGGATTAAGCTTCCGGAATCGGGCTCTAGGCCTTCGGACAAGCCCAATAATAGGGAATCTGAGAGCGAATCATAGGACTCGGCGTTCTTGGAGTCTTGGGTGAACGAGCACGTAGCTTGGGCCGGGAATACTACAAGTTTTTTTTTATTTTATCCAGAAGTTTGCCTGTCCGCCCACATGTAGATATGGTGGGTCTATTCTTTTCTTTCTAAAAATTACTTAGATGATGGAATACTTTTGTGTTTTTCTGGTAAATTACTTCATATCATTCTGTTTCTAGGGTAACGGGATTTATTTTGATTGCTTGGGAGCTGGCCGGGCATGAAAGAAGGCACTATTGGATGTACAAAGCCAGCCATTATGATCCCTCAACCTGTAAATCCTTCTATTATATATCAATGGTATGATAGTTAATCCTGTTATATGTAATTTGATTGGACTTTTATTTCATCTGTTTCTTTAGTTCAGCACTTGAATTTGAATGTTACTTGACAAATAGACCTGAAGATTGTTAGATTAAGTATGAGCCCTAGAGGATTTTTTTTTTTTTTGATAAGTTACCCTAGAAGAGGCTAGGTTCTGTAGCCCTTTAATTTGTTTAAGAATGTGCGCATAAATGTCTAAGTTAATGAAAAACTTCATGTGTCTGACCTTCCGTAGTAGGAACAAGTAATCCTCTATTTTTCTACATCATTCCCAAACTATACTTGAAAAAAAAATCAGATTCTCTGTTAATCTAACTTCAATAAAAGACTGGTCAAGTTAAGTACTAAAATTTCTTCAAATACGCTTCTCCGTTTCTAGTCAAAAAGAAAAAAAGGTCTTCTAACCTTCCTTGCCTCATGGGTCCCTTGAGTTAAAGATAATATATATATTTTTTATAATAAATCAGATGATTTAAATTTAACAAGAAGGGATACATCCATGGAAAGATTAGTCAAGGATGCCCATAGAGTAGATCCTATATGGTTCTTCACAGGTGATGCCATCCAATTGGCAGCACTGTTTGCTTTTCTATGTATATGTGAGATTTGTTGTCGTGACTGCAAGTCTCCAACAACCTGTAAAAGAGGATGAAATCTATGTTTAGCAGAATGGGAACCAAAAAGCCATCTAATAATTACCATAACATCATCTCTAAATAAATCTATGAAGCATGTAATATATATAGCATAATTGAATTGCTTGGAACCATGGTATCGAAGAGGATATGCCCCTCTCTTTTGCCATCGACATCACCCACAACCAGTGTTTCATGCCTAGGTAGCCATCACAGCCTCTAGAGACTCCACCGTCACCCCAGAGAGCATCCAAATACCACCATGCCCCGCTTGGCAGAGTATTTGGAGGGCCAAAAAGCACTTTCTGGCTCTCTAAAGCACTTTTAGATGAAAAAGAGGTATTTGGTAAAAATTTCGGAAAGCTGTTTTAGCTTTGCCAGAAAGCTAAAAATAGTATTTTCCGAAAAAACACTTTTAAGTCCCGTCGGAAAGCTGTTTTAAGTTATAATATTTTTCTTTTTTTAAAACCAAAATACCTGTAATAAAATATAAGAATTACACAAAATATTCTTTTATAATTTAGTTTGTTTACTAAACACATTTTAAAGTTTCACAGTACTTTAGAAATTTAGTTACCAAATAGCAAATAGCTTTTTATAAAAGCTCTACTTCGAAAAGCTCTACTTCAAAAAGTTCTATTGCCAACAGCTATGTCAAATAGGGCCTCAATCAAGAATCAGAAACACATTCCTTTTCTTTGACAACGAAATTCTCCTTAATAAGAAAAACCATCAAAAACTTTTTCAAATCAAAGAGATACTATTTCTAACCAGCCTAAAAATTATTCAAACCACTATGTTTCCTCTACACACTTTAATTTAAATTGCTAAAATTCTCAAGATTTAGTAATTGACCTCTAATCAAAATACCAATCTTCATTGCAAACTGAAAATATTTAAAATTTCAAATTCTAGATAGAGCCAAGGAAGAACTCTTGAGTCTCATCCCCAAATATATTTTTCTTATACATAACAATTTAATTCATATATGATCTATATACAGATTTCAACCTCGAAGAATATTTAATGAATATCATATAATCTTTTCTAGTTCAAACATCAAACGACTTCTTATGAACGAACCCTAACATACCACCAAAATAATTAACTTCAAGCTAGAAGTAATATTATAGTATACCCCCCATATCAAATTGAGCTTCCAAATTAATAAACAAATAATTATATTGCACAATAATGTTCCATGGCTAATACTCCTTTATTTAATTTTAGTTAAAATCTAATTAATCATAACCTGAAATACAAATTGTTCTACCAAGAAAATTCTTAAAATAGTTTATTCACACTTTAGCTACAAGCACAGTTAGGTGGTATTATGATTTCAATGAAAATAAAATAAGCATCACAAATAAAATTAAGAGAAAATAGCACAAATTTATTAATAACAAAAGCAAAGAAAAATATTTGTCTCATTATCTAATTTCTACCCAACTCTTAAACTTTCAGCGAACCCTAAGTATTCAAAAAGCTAAGCTCCAATATGACTATTTCAATCATGATCTCCAGCGATCTTAAATCTATGCTATGATACCACTAAATCTGTCACGCCTCGAACTTAAAGTATAACAGATGCCGTATACCTCCATGTCAGACCATACAAGCATGCAAGGCTACAGATCAAATCAAAACAATCATTTTTTAAAAAATAATTTAATCAAAAAATAATTCTTACAATCAATTGTTCCAAAGTGATATAAGTCAGCATATATTTAATTATTTATTCAAATCAAATAAAATATTCTAACTAGTCTACATAGTCTAACTAGAACTCCAAGAAAAAAAAAAGAAAATATCTTCAAAGATCTAGTGCACTTATCCAAGTTCTAAGAAATCATGAATCTGGATCTGAAAAATAGAAAAAAAAAAAGATAATTAGCTACACTATCCCAATAAGCAACATAATACTCCAATGTAGGGTCTAAGCATGGAAGAAAAATAATTAGTTAAAGAGTAAGATATTGACGAAAAATAAATCAATTTTCGAATAATACATATATCCCTTTTAAAGTTTAGACTATGATCCGTAACCCAGTGGCATAGATCAGAATGCACAAAGTGTCAAATACCACTATTCTTAACCATCAATGGTTTGGTATCCAAATACCCCTATTTTAATTATTAGTGGTTCGATGTCAAAACCAGTTTCTTAAATTACAAGTTAGTAGAGCCAACGAATAATTTCTATTGATGGAACCAGGTCATACTGAGAATATATATATATATATATATATATGAAATAAATTTTATAATTTATCCAGTATTGCTTTTAGGGCAACATGGAGAAAACCGGCTGAAGCCGGTTCCCATGTTTATTTGGTTTTTTCCCATTTATGCGCTTCATCTCCGGTACTTCCTCTGATCTTGGGATCTCACTGGAGCAGGGAGCCGACTCCACTTCCCCTCCCAGTCCCAGGCACCCGTAACAATGAGCCCAGCCACTCGTCGTCATCACCATCTATCGTTGGAACAAATCGAACCCACTAGACACGTCCCCCAACACAATGTCACCCCTACTACCACATGACACGATCCCTGTATTTGTCTTGTTTTAGGCTAAATTTATCTTGATCATCGGAATTGTGAACAATTGAAATTTAGATCTGAATATTGTGAATTATTATCAGTAATAGGCTTCCTATCAACTGGATGATTATATTCTATTTCATCATTGAGACTCATCGGATATGATCTCTTCCTTCTTTCTCTGTCATTAGGAAAAAAAAAGAGAATCGAAGAAGCTCCAAAGCAGAGTGGTTCCAAAAATAAAGACATCGTTGTTTTGGACCCTTGACATAGAAGAAAGGGAACGGATATTTTTTTTCCCTCTATAGAGAAGAATGTGTTTTTTTTCTCTCTATCTCTCTATTATTTTTATTATTTCTGTACTTTTAATTTTTATGGGGATATGTTAGAGGAAGTTCAAATATTTCCAGTGTTGGAGTGTGAGGTTAATGCTGTGATTTGGGAGACCTGGAGGATTCCTCTGTCATAATTGGTGATTTGAGTGAAGGGTAACAGAGAGAGCTAGTGAGATGGGACCGTGAAGGTAGAAGAAAAGGCTTGGGGGACGAGATGGAAAGCGATGCATAGCAGCAATTTAATAAAAAATATTTTTAAGAAAAAATTATAGAGATATTTCTTCAAATTTCAACGAACAATATTTTGATACTAATTTTTTAAAATTTTTAATTGGATATAATAACGTTTTTTTTCATTGTAAAGCAACTCGACATCTATTTGTCGTAACAATTTGCGTAAAATATCTAAATTATCTTTTATTTATTTTTTCCAAAAATATTTCTTTCGATCGATAATAACCTCTCTAATGGATGAGTGAAGGACGATGGTGGGTGGTCGAAGCAATCCATGATGATGTAGATGAGCACCTCCACGATGGCTATGAATATGATGAACGCCATGTACACCCTCTCTCTCCTATCATCAAAAGGCTTGATCTTTGCCCCAAAAATTAAAGATCAGAACAAAATTCACAAAAAGTAAGTTCAACGAAATGAATCTAAAACAAGAAATCAAGAAAAGAGAGGGATTGCAGGAAGATTTGCAGAGGGACAATCCATTGGTCTTCCAACAAAACCATCAGCTGCTCCATGCCGGCACCTCCTCTTTTCTCTATTATTATTTTAAACAAATCATAGCGTGTATTTTTATTTGGTTGCTTAATGTATATGGGATTGGGAAATTTATATTGACTTAAAATTGCCAAGATTATTATTCTCTCAAGATTATTATTCTACGCGTCCCTAAAAATCAAATGATCCGTCTCGCCTGGTCGCGAACGCCACTGTTGAAATCACTGCTTGTAATTTAATATTCTATTACTGATGTCTAGACAGAAGATTGGGCTATAGTGTAATAATAAAATAAATTATAATATTTAATTAAAAAAATAAAAATTTAGAATCACAATATTTTTCCTCCATGCTTGAGGGACTGTTCTTATATTTCTTTTCTATTTTTAATGTATTGAGAATTCGGATCCAAGTTTCATCAGCTCATCGTGAGTGCACCACTTTACACTGCTGATGTGGCTGCATCAAGGGCTCACATGCCATTTAATAGAGGTACTGTGTATACATGGGTAAACACAGTTTCAGGACGTATCTTTCACCCAGAACAATGATTGTTTTTTTTTTTTTTTCCGATATGAACCGCTGGATCATACCTTGCACATCTTGTAAAGTATTCCAAAGTCTCTACTTCATTGCTTGCACAGATCTCATAGCAGCTCTTGTACCATCCAACGGTGCATGAGAAAAAGATGATTCATTCTTTGGCACGAAAGTATAACCCAAATCCCGGCAGGCTTTGCTTTTCCATTGATGCCATCTCCGAAACGGTAACTGGCAATCGTTACAAGTATTTTGAAACTCGTGCAATTTCGATGGAAATTACGGATTCCGGGGATCGAATAACAAAATTATTACAATAGGAAAAGAGCTAAATTTAAATATAAACATACAACCATCTTCTATTCTTGAAATCAAATAGAAGCTCCCGTCTTCCTGTCTCTCCCTCTCTCTCTCTCTCTCTCTCTCTCTCTCTCTCTCTCTCTCTCTCTCTCTCAAGCCCACGCCTAGATGGATAAGAAAGATGATGCTTCGCTCCCTGGCTCTCGTGCCCGGAGACCACCCATTCCAACCCACCCACCCTACGTTGAGGTCTCTCTCTTTCTTATCTTCAAGAAGGATATCTCTTTTTTCTTCTTCTCTTTCTGACGTCGAGTTTGGTTTCGATCAGATGGTGCAGAAGGCGCTGATGGAACATGGAGGCGAAGAAGGTCTGACCGCAGAAGAAATCAACGAGTACCTTATAGCGGCCAAGTACGATCTCTACCCCGATCATGACCTCTTGTTCCCATCCTACCTCAACCTGCTAGCCCATCAGAATAAGATCGTTCGGGACCTATCGTCCGGTCGTTATACCATCCCCGGAAGAGCGGAGGTAGAGAGACTCAAGTCTCAAGCTGAGGAGGTTCTTTGCAAGCTCAAGAAGGCGGAGGACCAATACATCAAGAATTTGGCCGGTCCATTCTCCAAGGGGTACCATCTTTCCAAGATCAAGAAGCTCAAGGCCCTCTTGGCCTTGGCCAGTCCTTCCAGAGGCCACGGTGGGTTCAAGAAACCCACCGCCGGCGAGATGAGTCCCGATCCAGACCATGGTGTTTCGGGTCCAACCGCTGAGCCGAAGGGGGGCGAAAGACCGGAACCAATCGTGAACCCGGCCGGGAATGTGTCTGCTCGATACCTGGGCCTTCATCCATGGCGGGGCAAAGCGGTTACTTACCTCCGTCCGAAGAAGAATAGGCCGAACAGACCGGATGAGGGACCGCGCCGCGAAGCTCCGGGATCCGATTCCGGGTCTTTCAAGATACCGAAGAGTTCCCACGCTCTGCAGTCCCAAGAAGGCCGTGGAGGTTCGGTGAATCAGGTTGGCGTCGGTGGTCCGGCCGGTTCTCGGTCCGGGCCGGGTGACCTGCCGCAGGCCGCTCCAGAGCGTTCGGCCGACAAGCCCGGTAAATGGATTGAGCGGAAATATGGTACGATAACGGTTCGGGTTCAACTTCCGGATCCGGATCCAGGCCTTCGGACAAGCTCGATAGTAGAGAATCTGAGAATGAATGATGGGAGTCGGCGTTCTTGGAGTCCTGGATCAACGAGCACTTAAATTAGGCAGGGAATAGGAGGCTTTTATTTTACCCATAAGTTTGCCTGTCCGCCTACGTGGATATAAGGTGGCTCCATTCTTTTCTCTCCGGATGATGGAATGCTTTTATGTTTTTGTGGTAAGCGACTTCCCATGATTCTCCTTTCTTTAATATAATTGTCTATACTGTGAGTGCTTGGGAGTGTGGATATGGAAGAAGAAACTACTTGATGTACAGAGCCAGCTTATGTGCAATCCGATCTGATTTTTATGATGTAAGAGCCAGCCACGATGATTCCATCTTGTAAGCCCTTCCACAATATACCAATGATCCGACGGTCAATCCTGTTATATGTAATCTGATCAAATTTTCATTTCATCTGTTTCTTCAGTCATGCACTTGAATTTGAATGGAACTTGACAAATATACGTGAAGATTGTTAGATTAAGTAGCCGCCCTAGAGGAATTTCTTTTGAGAAATTACCCTAGAAGAAGCTAGAAACGTGTAGCGCTTTAGTTTGTTTAAAAGTGTTTGCAAATAAGTGTCTAAGTTAATGAAATCTATCTTATGTTTGAGAGGGTGTTAGTCTCCTGCCTAGATATCCTAGGGCATTAGCTACAAGCAGTGAACCAAATTCTCAGCCATAGCAGATTTCATTATGACCGACAAAGAAGAGCGTACTGTGAGGGTTTCATCAAACCCATCGACAAGCGATGGGAAATCGGCCGACATGGACCTCGATCAGCCGTTTTCGGTGACGACTTCTTCACCGAAGGTGCTTGAGAGGGCGGATATGTCGGGTGAGGAGGCGTTTGCTTCGCCTCCACGGGTTTCGCCCCATCAAGCTGCTTTGACGATGCCGGAGGCAAGAAAATCTTGGTCCCAGGTGGTCCAAGGAGTCCGTCGCGTCCGATTGGAGACTTCTAAGGCAACTGATGATAAGATTGCGGCATTTGAAGCTCGTTTTAGTGTTGTAGTAGTTTTTTCAACAGAGGAGATTCAACGCTCATCCCGTCGGTGGAATAATGCTCTGTTGGGTAAGTTTTTTGGCCGTGGGTTTCCTCCTGAATTTTGTTTAGCAGGAGATGAGAGCAAGGGGGCAAGTGGAAGGTGACTTCCTAATTCGCTGCTCTCGGAAGGTTTGCTGTTGTCTGAACTTTCATCTATAGAGACCAAAGGGCGTAGTATTACTGAGGACCATATCCTAATAGGACAAATTTGATGAGGTTAGTCTAAACTATATCTCATTTTTTTTGATTTATCTGTTATTCTTGTCAAATCAATTATCTCATATATAATAAATTTCTCTCAAATTTAAAATATCTTTGTTCATATAATTATATTCTCAACATCAGATACATATAATAACCGCATAAATATATATATATACTGAAAATTATATAAAAGCATATTGTCACATGTCAAACCGATATAAGTCTCTAAATCCAGCAATACAAACCAATAAATACACACACATACACACACACACACACACCTATATAGTGATTTCGATATACAAATTCTTACCTCTATTGAAGATTGATTAACACAATGATTACTGACCTATTTCAAGGTCTACGAGCTAGGGTGTAGAATATCCGGATTAGAACCTTCTTGTGCAGATGATTTTTCCTCTACATAATCAAATTCGATTATCAAAAGAAAGTCAAATAGTAGACTAGTAACCTAGACTCCCTACTGGCATCCACTAAGGGTCCATCACTAGGTCTTCCGAGATTCTGTTACCATCTACCCGGGTCACAAAAGAGAGATACCAAGAGAGAGAAAATAAAGAGAGGAGAGAGGAGAAGAGAGAAGAAAGAGAGGGAAGAGAGAAGAAACCTTCTCCCCCAACCCTCCTCCCTTTCTCCTCGCTAGACCAAGGGGGTGGTGGCCATGGTGGCTCGGCCACAGTGACCACAACCTCGACCAACTAGTAGCCGGTTGCAGCAAAATAGGGCAATGAAATCCGAAACAGAGATACCTATTTTCGGATGCAAATCTGACGATTACCAGCTCAAATCAAAGCGAAACAAAAGCCAAAACATAGTTAGAAGAAGAAAGAGGTCTCTTACCTCTATCCAGTGAAGATCTGGTGACGTTCTGGCGAGGAATCGAGGGAAGAACTCGCATAGAAACACTTAAAATCAGAGAGTTTCTAGCTTATTCTTCGATGGATCTCAAGGAGGAGGATGGGGGATCTCAAATGGGCAAGAGTCTTTGTTCGATTCGCCTCGAATCGTCGGATTTTCTGTCGCGATAAGGCAACAGAATCCAAAGGAAGAAGACTTCCGCTGGGAGTCTTCTCCAATTTTCTTCATGTGCCACGCACGTGAGGCATCACGGGATCATGGGCCGGGCCATTCTGGGCTGGCCTACTGTCGGGTTGGCTGACTGGGCAGCTTGGGTCTGGTTGGGCCTGGCCTATTCGAGCCGGTCCACATGACCACAGGTTGAGATAGTCGTGATCGGGTTGGGCTTGGACACTCCGGAATCGGCCCACGAGCCCCCAAAAAAATCTGAGTTATTACAGTTATCTTGTGTTATGTTCCTTTTTTTTGGGTGGGGCGATTTCTGTCTCATGATCAGCTTGTACACGGCTTTGTGGATGCAGGACGGGTTTCAGATGGTTATTATCAGTGCCGAGTCAATTTGTTCTGGGATTTTGTGTTTTCTCTTATACATGTTACTATGTTATTTTTATATCTCAAGAAGTATTTTCCCGACTTCTACCGGCACAGTTTTTTTTTTTCAGATTTTGACTCTTTGTTTCTGCATCTTATTGCTCAAAAAGTTTAATTTCTGCTGCTGATTCTAGCTTTCAGATCCTGTATCCCCCAGCAATTGGAAAGTTTGGTTTCTAATCTTATCACAAGTCTGCTGTTTGTGCCTCTTGCTTGTTCTGAGAGCACCATTCCAAGATCAAGCATTATGCACTAGTTTTTCCAACTCTAGTGTTATTATTTCTTCCAGCTATCAAATATTAGTTTTCAAGTGGTTACCAGGATTTCAAATTTCTGCCGGTCAATGACTATGGTATTCTAGTTCTCTTTGCAGTTAGTTTCTATACGATAGGCCTGTTAACGAGCCGAGCCGAGCCCAAGCCTGGGAGGCTCGGGCTCGGCTCTTTTCACAGAATCTTGGGCTCAGGCTTGGTACCGAGCTCTGTATTGGGCCCAAGCTCGGGCTAGCTTGGCAAAGCAAAGGCTCGGGCTTAAGCTCGTAAAGCTCGTTTCAATTACGAGCTCAAGCCTGATCCCGAGCCCGAGCCCGAGCTCGGGTTGGAGCTCGATAAAAGGCAAAGAAAACTTGATCGATAATTTGGATCAACTCACTCTAACAGAAGCTTCACAAATTGCCTTCTCCAGTGTTGGGGTCGACTCAAATATTCTGAAACATGCTAAATTCACTGTTTGGCATCTAAAATACTTCCAACCCACAAAAAATGTTGAAGTTATGCTTAGAAAAGGAAAAATGATCAAGTTATGTATTAACCACGTCCAAGCACAAAGGCGATGACAGTCAAAAAGAATTTAAATGGTCTAAGTGAAACCCCAACAAACTAAAAAACATCCCATACAAATCAAGTTCTACAAAAGAGTTCAAGAAACACAATAAACATAATAAATCTCAAGTTTTCAAGTAGTCTAGTTTAGATCAGTCTCTATGTTCCATTACATAAACTCTTCATCAACCTGTAAATTAAACAAGAAACTAGAAATTATAAATTGAAAAACTAACTACTAAAAGATATATTAATACTATAAATGATACTTACATTTGATGACTGCTCAAATCCAAGCTCATGACGCAACCAATCTCCAGTACAAATCAAAGCTTGCACAGTCTCAAGCTTCAAAAAGCTACGATATTGATCAAGCACTCTACCTCCAGCACTAAATGCAGCCTTTGAAGCAACAGTAGTAATAGGAATTGATAGTATGTCCCGAGCCATCTTTGATAGATAGCGAAATTTTAGGGTGTTGGCTAGCTTTCCACCAGTTCAAAGCATCAAACTTGTCATAGTTTTCATTACTAGGCTTGTAAATACCTTCTTCTAGATATATATCCAACTCACTTTTGTTTACAGGAATAACATCCCTATGTTGTTCAGCCCACATATCAAAGTCATCATCAGCCCTTCTTTTTCTTTTCAGTTTGGAGGAAGTACTAATGATATTGCTAGCACTAAATTTATTTGTCCCTCTGAAGATTCATATTCCTTGTAGAGCATATCTAAAGCTTCACGAACATCATCAATATGCTGTTGAAAAACATCCACACTATAAAGTTTTGAAAAACAAAATATAATGAGCCGCATTTTATAGCGAGGATCCAAAACTGCTCCAATTGCCATTAGTAAGTTACAATCTCTCCAATACTTCTCAAATTTTTTATTCATTCTTCGAGTCATGCATATTACAAAATCTCTAGTATCTAAGGACATATCATTTAATTTCTTCTTCACTGTCCAAATTTCTTTAAAAAACAAATTTGAAGTTGGATATTGACGTCCTGAGAATACTTCTGTGGCTTCATTAAAAGCTTCCAAAAAATTTGAAACCTCTATAGCTCGTATCCAGTCCTCCTCGTAATAGTGGAAACCTTATCTTCAATCCCCTATTCACTTAGACACTGAAGAATACAATTAGCAATAGTAATTTCCGTGTGGGGAGGTACCAAGCTACAAAAATTTAAAATTTTCTTTTGGAACTTTCATTTAGAATCTAAGAAATAGTCGGTGAGGCAAATGTACCCTATTATTTGATCTGAGATCCATAGATCAGTCGTTAAGCTAATTTCATCAACATTTCTTAATATTGACCTCAACTTTTGCTTCTCAATTGCAAATATTTTCATGCAGTCATTCCTCAAAGTAACCCACTTTATTAGCTCAAATTCTGGGTTAAAAGTCTTACAGAATAAAACAAAGAATTGATGTTCCACCATCCTAAAAGGATACTCATGCACTATAAACATCTTTGCAAGAATCTCTCTTACTTTGTCTTTATCATACTTGTAAGTTGCTAGAATTGCATGACCTTGAGTACCTCAAAAGACAATAAGCTTTGTTTTAACTCTTTGTCTTCGCTAGACATAGAAAATTTTCGAGGCATGCAAGTTTTTAAATGTCTTTTAAGATGAGTTGTAGCACCCCCCTTCTTCCATGCCAATTTAGCACTACAATGATTGCATTTTGCCTTTGTGTTGCCATCTACTGTTACAATTTCAAATTCAGTCCACACCTCAGATCTCTTCCTCTTGTTTGGCTCATCCTGAGATTGTTCTATATCCATTCTCCCATTTCGTCTATTTCATCATCTTTATCAATAATATTTTCCAATTCAACAACTTCGTTTGCACTATAAGCTGTAGAGGTATGTTGATCGGATTGAGGTCAGCCATCTGACATTTCTTGAAAAACATAAACAACCATTGATTGAACTACAATCTCATTGATCCATCATCTCCTCCCACGATCCAAAAATTAGTAAAAAAAAACCACAAAAGAAAAATTCTGCATGGAACCATTCCAAATCCACTACTAGTCCCCCAAAATGGGAAAGAAACACGTAGAAAACTCAAGAAAATAAAGAACAGAACTCATTTGACATGATCTAAAAATGAAGGGAGAGAACAAGGTCTCCTTACCTTTAGAATAAGGTAGAGAAGAAGAGAGGCACCGAAGAAACCCTAGCTTCTCTGCTGCTAAGTTATGGGGCCTTAGGTTGGACGCAGGGGTAGGAGAGGAGGAGCCTCTAGACGAGCGACGCCCCTACGAGGCAAATCCAGATCTGCCTTGGGTTGGAGAGGAGGGGTAGGAGAGGAGGACCTTGGCCCTTGGGTTGGACTTCGACGTAGGGTTTCCAAGTGAGATCCAAATCTGACCGCCCACGGTTCCGTCGGTGGCGCGATCTCGACCGTCGGATCCTGAAGCCGCCCTCTCATTTGGTCGTCGGTGGGCAGTGTTAAGTCACGAGCTCCGTTTGGGCTCGTGGGCTGCTCGGGCTCGAATTTAAACGGGCCTCATTTTGTGCTCGGGCTCTTTTGACTAACGAGCCGAACTCGAGCTGAGCTTTTACCGGCCGAGCCCAAGCCAAGCCCAAGCAGCTCGGCTCGTTAATAGGCCTACCCCTCCGTCTCGGCGAGCATCAGTGGCAACTTCTTGGCCGATGCGCCGACAGCTTGCCACATTACTCCGGCGACTTCGCCGTTGAGCGCTGAGAACAGCATGGCGGAGGCCAAGAAGAGCTGGATGAAGGCGAGAAGGAAGCGTGGGACGGCAGGATGTCCTATCGAGTCGGATTTGTCGACGTACTCGAAGACGGAGGTGACAGTTATCGACACGAGCTCCCCAGGTTGGAAGTCGGAGAGGCTCATCTTTAGGAAGGGGATCATGTGGAAGGTCCGAGACAAGAAGCAAATGTAAGTATGCAGGGAGAAGAGGAAGCTGGGTGGTCGAAAGATTGATCAGCAAGAAGGAGAAGGAGCAGCTGTTGATTGACATGAAAGTTCCAGCTGGGAAGGAGCATTCAAGATCAGTGGATGAAGTAAGAATATTCTTGTTCTGTTATTCTATTTTTCCATTTGCATGTTAAATACTAAAGCAGCTTATAGAATATGATGATGTTGGTGGATCAAATTCTTTGTATTTTTCTTAAAAGTTTGAGGTTATAGAGCCAGATTTGTGCCAACTATTCCATAAACGTGTTCTTATATCGTGTTATGTTAAAAATGTTAGTCTTAGGTGCTTATTTGTATATACTATAGAATGTAAATCTAACATTTGCAGTGTTGATATGCCCTGATTGAAAGGTAGGCTTAAGAGGAGAGGATGTAGAGGTAGTTTAGATGACTTTGTTAAAGATTTAAGATTAAATAAATGGATGTTACAACAAAAAGGATTAATTATACTAATCAAAGGTTAAGAGCAGGACTAGTACATGGCAAAACAATAGTGAATTATCTGAGAAGAATTTTGTGAGGACAGCCCCAAAGACAAGATGAGGGGGGTAAGCAAACATGAAGGAAAATTCACAAAAAACTAACCCTCCGTTTGGGAGTTTTGGGAAGAAAAGAAAAGAAAGAAAAACTTTAATGAGGAAAAAGAAAAGAAAGGAATAGAATAGATTTTCCTCTCCTCTTGTTTGAGAGTTTTAGGAGGGAAGAGAAAGTACTTTCCTTCCTCTTGTTTGAAAATTTGGATCCTTAACACTTTTACTAAAATATCCTTATTATAAAAGGGGCATGCTTATGAGTAGAGGTACAAATGGATCGGGTCGGACCAGGTCATGAGTGACCTCGACCCAACCTGGATCCTTGTTCGGGTCCTAATTTTAGACCCAGACCCAATCCACTAGAAAATCAGGTCGGGTCGGGTTAGGTCCACGGCTATAATTTTTGACCCAAAGAGTCGAAATTTCATTTTCTCTATTTATTCTAGCTATACTAATGCCTATTTGATAAATTTAGTTAAAGTAACCCAACGAGAAAGACTGAATATCCATACAATCAAATAAGTATACGAGATCCATACAATTAAATAAGCAAACAAGCATATTAGTTTTTTTAGTTTTTACAACTTTTCCAAAATGAGTTGTCCAAAATGAGAATGCTTAACTAATAAAACTTGCCCACAAAAAAATACATCAAAGCAGCCTAAAAAATGTTCACTTTCACTGTAGAGGAAGTAACCACTACCCAGCCCCACATGAAATAAATACAAAGTAAAATAAGAGGTTCATTCAATGCTATCTAAAGGAATTAAGCCTAATTTGGGAGAGCTTTTGGAGGGCCAAAAAGCACTTTCTAACCCTCCAAAAGTACTTTTGGATGAAAAAAGGTAGTTGGTAAAATTTCAAAAAACTGCTTTAGCTTTTTCAGAAAGCTGAAAACAACTTTTCGGGAGAAGCTCCATTTTGAAGCTTTTTGAAAATGCTGTTTTCAGCTTTGTAGGGAAGCTATTTTTTTAATCAAAATATCTCTATTTAAAAGACCATTTTTTTCCCAAAGCCCTCCATCCTACCGCCTCTTCCTCTCTCACCCTTCCCTCTCTCTCTCCCTCTTTCTCTCTCCTTCTTCTTCTCAACGCCGCTGCCCCCTGTTTCTTTTTTTTTCTTTGTTTTGGGAGGCAACCTGTGGCTGCCCACGGTGGCAGCCACCACGCCAGCCACGGGTCACCACGCCAGCCACGGACCCGTGGCTGGCAACCCCTCCGCAGGTCGCATCGGCCCATGGAGCGGCCGGGCTCGGCTGTGGGGTGGCCGAGCCTCTGCTGGCCGCGGGACTGCAGCGTCCCAACCGCGGGATCGGGGAGCTATAGGGCGAGCCACTTCGGCTCCCTTCCGCCGCGCTCGGCCGCAGCGAAGCCCCCATGGCAGTGGAGCTGTAAGGCGGCGATGTCCTCCTGCGGTGGTGGCGAGCGAGCCGCTTCGGCTCCCTTCCGCCGAGTCCCTCCCGGGTCCCCTCCCACGACCATCGCGGCTTGGCCCCCTTCTGGCGCTGCTGGCCACATGGGAGGAGAAGAAAGAAGAAGGGGGGAGAGGAAGGAAGGAGAACAAGAGAAGAAAAAGGAAAAGAACAAGAAAAGGAAAAAAATAAGAAAAGGAAAGAAAATAAAAGAGAAAAAAAGAAAATAAAAGAACAAATAAATAAATAAATAAATGTATAAATAAATATGTATATAAATGAATGAATGAATGAATAAATAAATAAGATAATAAACAAATATATTTCAATGAATCAAATAATAAATAAATAAATAAATGTGTTGCAGGGAAGGCCTTTGGCCGGAGCCTCACACAACAGCATAGCCCACATTAAGCTAGCAGAGAAAGAGGACTGCATTCCTTCCGAGGTATTGTCCCCTTTGGGCCCTCCGGCCCGCGCGTCCAGCGCAGATGGGGGGAGACCACTGCCCTTTGGGCGCTCCGGCCCGCGTGTCCAGCACAGACGGGGGGAGACCACTGCTCTCACGGTTTTGCCCTTCAAAAGGCGCCTCGAGAGGAAAGGATTTCCATCCCCCATTTAAGGCACAAAACCTTTCCGCTATTAGCCGATGTGGGACTAAATTCAAGACCCCCTCCACCCCCGCAACATAGCCCCCCCAGCGGGAGGGTTCTTGAGCCTCCGTAGTCCTGAGGGGTAGTCAATGGTGGGAGGAGGCGCCCCCTTCCTGGCGCGCCATCTGTTGCGGGACGGCCTTTGGCCGGAGCCGCACACAACAGCATAGCCCACATTAAGCTAGCAAAGAAAGAGGACTGCGTTCCTCCCAAGGTATTGTCCGCTTTGGGCGCTCCGGCCCATGCGTCCAGCGCAGACGGGGGGGAGACCACTGCCCTTTGGGCGCTCCGGCCCATGCGTCCAGCGCAGACGGGGGGGAGACCACTGCCCTTTGGGCGCTCCGGCCCATGCGTCCAGCGCAGACGGGGGGAGACCACTGCCCTCATGGTTTTGCCCTTCAAAAGGCACCTCGAGAGGAAAGGATTTCCATCCCCTATTTAAGGCACAGAACTTTTCCGCTACTAGCCGATGTGGGACTAAATTCAAGGCCCCCTCCCCCCCGCAACAAAATGCATAAATAAATATATATACGAATGAACATATAAATAGATAAATAAATAAATAAATAAAAAAATAATGAGTGAGTGGCAAATAATCTGATCTTTATGATAGTGAATTTGTCACCATTGCAAATAGTTAAGTAAAGAGATAATCTGTTAAAGAGATAAATGATCATTAGAAGGATAAAAAATTAATTTACACTAATAATTATAATATTTTATATATTTATTGTTATATTATACTATAAATATAATATTATATTACATTATATCATAATACATTAATATGTTATGTTAAATAATTTAGTATTATATTATATTATGGAAAATTAATTTATACTAATAATTATAATATTTTATACTTTTATTATTATATTATACTATAAATATAATATTATAATATATTATATCATAATACATTAATATGTTATGTTAAAGAATTTAATATTATGTTATATTATGAAAAATTAATTTACTCTAATAATTATATTACTATTATGCTATGCTATACAATGTCATATTACTATATTATAATAATATTATTTTACATTACAATAATAATATACTATATCGTATACTATGTATTAATATATATTATGTTTTATTATGCTCTGTTGTATAATACTATGCAATGTCCTTTATGGTAATTTTATCATATAAAAGTATTTTCTTAGTTTGTTTATCAAACACATGTTAAAGTACCACAACACTTTACAAATGTAGTAACCAAATAACAAACAACTTTTTTTAAAAGCTCTACTTTAGACAGCTCTACTTCTAACAGCTCTATTTCCAACAGCTCTACTGCCAACAACTCTTCCAAATAGAGCCTTAGTCATTGCTTCTTACTACTACTAATATAGACTTTTTATAATGAGCTAAGAGGTTATACCTTTTTTTCTCCAAAGCATCAACCACTATGGGAGTCTTTCATCATTTTCTCCAAAATGTGCTTCCTTCTATTAGATGGACAGCCAAATATGGTTCTTGCACAATCCGGATGCTTAGTGAGAAAAGGTATGTTTCATCAAGTAAATCACCCTCCATTCCAATGCCCAATAATTCATTAAAAATTTCTTCCTCCGAATATACATGTGCTCGACTTTTCTCCCAAACATAATTTTCTTTCTCAAGAATAGCATTTCTTACTTTGAGGGCATTAGCAACTTCTGTAATTGCATGTTTTATACTTTCAAATGGTTCATCACTCTCTTTTATAGACTTTCTTTTTTTTTTCTTTTGAGGATTCTTCACTTTGAGAAGGTGCTTGAATGGCGGGTCCATGGACATCATATCGGCTTCATTATCAAAATTATCAAATTTCTCTATTGTAACTTCAATTTGTGAAACAAATTCATCAATATCTTGAATAGACTCTAAATTATTCACACTCTTTAAAGCATCCAATTGTCTTCGTCTCTCCTTAGCTGTGATAGCACCTTCTCCGGTTGCCCTATTTTTTGCAAATAACTTTAACAGGTTCTCATAATTTTCAATAGGTGTAGTCATCCATTTTTCTGTTTTAGGATTTGCCTAATACAAATAGAAGAAAAAAAGTATAATTAGATATGAAGATCAAGGAGCAATCTAACCAAAACTGAGCATAGTGGAAACATGGTCCAGAATGAGGAACTAAACAAAATCATGGGCAAAAGATGCATCTAATCCGATGCACTAATGCGGATGCAATTTATAGGAAGCCTTGCATGATAGCCACACGAATGAGACCCTCCAGAAAAAATAACTACTATTTGTTATGATCAGATGGTGTGCTAATTGCATCAAATCATCCAAACTGAAAAGGGTAGCAAAACAAGTAGAATATACAAAGTTGAAATTCTATTAGTGTCAAATTCGGCCGCACAAGGAGACCCAAAAGCAAGTCCGCAGCTGAATTGCACAAATCAAAGAGAACATAGAGCTTAAAAAAATAAATTTTTTTTTGTAGTAATAGAGAATAGAAAACCCTCTTTATTACTTCCAAGATAGTCAAAATAGGAAAGGATAAATACATGCCCACATGCAATTTGGAGGATAATTAATACAGGACATAAAAATTCACAACCTTAAGACGAATAATTGCTAGGATCACTAAATCTAATCAAGTCAAACTTTATTAAGATCCAACTTCCTCATCTACAAGCAAGTCCATTATTACAGTACGATTGCAAAAAAAAATCAAATAAAACAGAGCTTAGCAGCAAGAACAATTATAATTTATTAAAAATGGGACCAAAAAACATGTGGATCCACTCAAAAAACCAAGATCTCTGATCTTGAAATAGAAACCAGAAACTAGGACCGTGATCTAGATGACATTGAGTAGATCCACAAAGATTCAAGGATAACAACCAAAATCTGGTTCAAAAAATAGATCTTATCCTTCATTTTTTTCAAAATAAATGATGTAGGAAATATACTTTCCTTTTTAACGGAACCAAAATAGCTTGAAGAGATCAACACCTATCACCACAAAAAAAGAGAGCAGAAAATAAAAAGTAAAGAAAACGAATAACGGAAGAAGAAACAAACAAACAAACAAAAAATCAGAAAACAACAAATCACATCCAAAAACAAGTAAAAGAGACGCCTTTATCAAATCCACCATCATACAATCATCAAAGATCCAAATTCCATAAATCAGAAGACAACAAATCACATCCAAGACAAGTAAAAGAGATGCGTTTATCACATCCGCAGCCATATAATCATCACAGATCCAAAAGCCATAAATCAGATAATAGATCACATTCAAAAACATGTTAAGGAAAAAAATAATTATTTTAATTTTTTCTATTGAGAGAATAAGCTTACCTTTAAAGCTTAACAACCGTTGCTCCTCTAAGAAAGTGCAGCTGTGGAGATGGAGCTCCGTAGAGGTGCAGCAGATGGGTATATGGAGATGGAGATGACATATAAAAGGTTAAAACAAAAGATGCTTTAGGATATATTTGTCCTTTTGATTTGGTACTTTTTTTTAATTTAAGGGTAAAATAGGTATTATAAAAAATTTATTAAGTTCCAATTTCTTTCTCTCCAAATCCTTCTACTTATGGGAGGAAAGAAATGAGAGAATTGGAGTCCAAAATTTTTTCTCCTATTTTCTCCTATTCCCTCCTTTTCTTTTCCTTTTCCTCTACTTAAAAAATCCCAAACACCAAAATTTTTAACTTTTCATTTCATTCAATTCCTTTCTCCTCAATTCTAAGTTTTTGTTTAAAGAATATTTTTGATTAGATAGGAAGTATCTGCTATCGAGTTTGCTGTTTATGTCTATGTTGCATGCGTAATTATATATAAACTTTTGAAAAGGGACTTGTAACTGTATACCTTTACGGCGCGGCAGAGGTCGGGGACCGGCTTGGCGTGGGCGGCGATGCTGGCCGCGACGTTCCGAGAGATCCCGATGAACTGGAGGCCGCCGTCGCCATCGTAGAGCCCGTAGACGCCCGCGGCGGAGGGGAACTTGCCATCCAACCCCTCGGGTCCCTTGGGGTAGAGACGACGAAGGGAGCGGCGGCGGACGGGCGGCGCCTGGAGGAGGAGGAGAAGGAGCGCAGGGACGCTGCGCGGCAAAGAAGAGCGAGAGAAGAAGGAGAAAAGGGAGAAGAAGAAGTTAGAGAAGGGGAAAAAGAGGGGAAGTACTTGGGAGAAGGACGAGTATCGAGAGGGGAGAAAGATTGGAGTCCGCAGAGATGGAGGGATGCGACCATCTTTTTCCTCTCTCCGCCTTCCTCTTGCCTACTCGGGAGAAAATTATAAGGAATTGCAGATATGGTGAAAGATTTTATCTGCAGCAAGGAAAGAGAATTCAAGATGGGAGGAGAGAGCGGGAGCAGGGGAGCAGGTGCATCAAATCCCGTGCACCCTCGGGGAGTCACTAGGGAGTTTCGTCGAATAGTAGTTGGGTGCGAGACATGGCCAGCCTTGAAGGGGGTTCGACAATGCCGGTGTTGGGGAAGGGCTAGGTGTCCTTGATCCCAGGGGTGTGGCGAAGGGCCGCTAATGGGTGGAGGTGGCGAAGGGCCGCCAATGGGTGGAGGTAGCGAAGGAAGTGCCAAGGCAGCAAGCTTGGACGTGTCATCGAATTTTCCCTCGTGAGCTGGAGATGCTGCAGAGTAGGCTCTCCGAGGTGGCGGACGTCCCAGAGGAAGAATTGGAGGGGACCCGATCGGAATGGCAGAGCACTACGATCATTGTGAGGAGCCTGAGGAGGAATGTTTTGGTGGACTAGGTGGCAAAGGAAATCAAGCGGGTGGGGCGTTTGGAATATAATGTGGAGTGTTTCTTGTTGATGGATGGATTTATTGCTGTGCGATTTGCCAACGAGGAAGATCGTGAGGCCGCACTGTTGAATGGTCCGTGGATGGTGGCTGGACAGCTTCTTGCAATGGATCGGTGGCGCCCTAATTTTGTCCCTGGTGTAGGGGGTGTCGGCTGGGTGGTCGTTTGGCTTCGCCTGCCACGACTGCCCTTGAACTACTGGAAGAAGGTTACCATCCTCCGAATAGCTGTAAGAGCCGGTAATCCACTGGTGTTGGATGGATTTATGGAGCAGGGAGGCGGTATGGCTTCACTAGGGTGAAGATTGAATTGGATTGTTCAGCCCCACTCAAGCCGGGTACTTTTGTGAGGGGGAGATCGCGCGCGCACGGCGGCGGCGGGGGGGGGGGGGGGGTGGTTTGGTAGAGGAGACTTTTGGTCGGATAGGGCACTCGGCTTTGGAATGTGTCTGCTCTTCTCCGATGACCGGTGCGGCGGAGGCGGTGGAGCTTCGGGGAAAAGGGAAGGTAGCAGCAGGGATGGATGCCCCGGAGGTTGGTGTGCAGATGAATGGGGAAGGTGATGCACCGGAGGAGCTGTCAACGTTCGGACCGTGGATGGTCACAAGCCGTATTCAATATCAACAGGCAGCCAAGATGTCGACTCGAAGGAAGGAGACGACCGAGTTCGGGGCAAGGCCGAACTCGGCACCTACACCTTTCCGATCCGGCAAGAACTCAACCGAGAATAGGCCGGAAGCTGATGCCTCTCTGATCGACCTTGATGGGTGGCAGAAGCCATCCAAGGTCGCCCGGCGTAGGACACCGAAGAAGGATGTCCGGAAGCCGGCGCAGATATGAACAAGGCTGGACCGAGTCAACCCGCTCAGGGAGTCGGAGCAGGTGCTAAGTCAAGCCACAGGCCGAGGTCGGGCGAGATCAACCTAGTTCTGGGCCGGGATGCGGGCTAGGGCGAGGGTGGGTCGGGCAGTGGACCTGGCCAGGTTGGTGATAGGCCTGAGCCCATTGAAGTGCAGTGCTTGGGTGGAATGGGCCTGAGCCTTATGAAGCAGCCCAGAAGCCCTTGTAGGGCAAATTGGACCAGGGGCCAGGCCAAGAAGGGCTCAACTCCTCCTACCGGGGGGATACTACCTCAGCCAGCGGTGAAGGGGCGGTCGGAGGGAAGCGCCTGCCGGAGAAGTAGAAGCTCCCCTCTGCCCCTCATTGCGGTGCGCAACCGGCCCCCTCGGGCGGAGTGAGAGACTAGGGGCGCTGGCGACACTTCACGGTGTGGGGTAGCGGAGGCTTCAAGGAGGAAATTGGCAAGGGCCTTCTCTGCGGCGGCAAACCTCTCGGAATTGGGGGTGGTGGCACCGGCCAGGGTGACCGACAAGGAGGGGGGGATGGAACTGCTCGATGGGTCTAGGGTGGCTGATGGTCTCGGCACTAGCAGAGAGCAGGTTGCGCCATCTGGCATGTTAGAGGTTTCTACAAAGAAGAAACCGTGCCATATGGCATAGGTGAATAGTGAAGTCTCCCTTGTGGCAGAGCTGATTTTGGGGAAGCATCTGGATGGAGAAACAAGCAGTGGTGGAAGGGTTTGTGGCATCAGGATGGAGCCTAATGGTGGGCAGATGAGGGGTCCTGTGGCATCAGTTAAGGGTCATGTGGATCCTGCGTGCTATTTGGCACAGACAGACTGCGGAGGGGATCATCTTCATATCCTGTTTCAAATGATGGCAACAGCGAAGGGGGTGCGTCCCGAAGACTTGGCAAGTGGAGGGCTTTGGAAGAGGCGGTGTTCCATGGTTGCAACCCTGGGGCAGTGGGTTGTGCCGACTCCTTGGGTGAACAATGAAGGTTCTTTTATAGAATTGCTGTGGCACGGAGAAGCCTTCCTTTGCCCCAGCTTTTCGCAGAATTGTGCAACAGCACAAACCAGACATTTGTGTCTTGATTGAGATCCGGTTATCCAGGAGGAGCCTTCAGAAGGCTAGGAGAGCGGTACCTAGGTCATGGGGGTTCTATGCAGTGGAGTCTCAAGGGTTGCCGAGAAGCATTATTGTTACTTGGGTGCAGGAATCATGTAGACTGGACATCTTCCATGTTTGTAACCAAGAGGTGATTATGGTGATCTCGGAGGGCAGTAGAGATCCTTGGGTCCTTGCTATGGTGTATGCTAGTACTGATTTCAGGAAGAGACGGATATTGTGGGAGTAGGCGTCTCAGTTGATCAGTCAGGGCTATCCTGTGATGTTGGCTGGTGATTTTAACTGCATTGTTAATCCTCAAGAAAAGATGGGGGGAAGCCCTTCTCTTGTAAGAGGAAGATCAAGGAGTTCCAGGACTTCCTGACGTCGAATGGACTGATAGACCCGAGTTTCTCAGGCCCAAGATTTACATGGTGTAACAATCAACAGGGTCAGGCTAGAGTTTGGGTGAGACTTGACAGAGCTTGTGCGACAACTAGATGGGTCCAGAGTTTTTTGGATCATTATGTCAGACACCTGCCAGGATTGCGACAGATCAAAGCCCTTTATTGGTGAGTACAGGTGCACATATTCCAGTCCGTTCCCCCTTTAGATTTGAGAAGTTTTTGCTATGTTACCCGCGGTCATGGAAGATGGTGAGGGAGGCATGGAGCGCGGGTGTCCCGCAGATTGGAGTTGACGAGGAGACGGTTGAGGAGGTGGAATCGTGAGGAGGTGGAAGACATTTTCAAGAGGATCAAGGAGTTAGAGGAGGCCATCGCCAAGCTATGGGCTCAGAAGGCTCAGAGAGGGGGGGGGGGTCTATCGGATGAGGAGGTGGGGGAGCTCAGATCACTATTGGCACTGCATGACTTCCTTCTTAAACAATAGGAGATATTTTGGAGACAGAAATCGAGAGTACAATAGATTATGGAGGAGGATCGAAATACTAGATTTTTCTAGCAGACGGCAGTGTTTAGGAGGCACCAGAACAGGATCAGAGTCATCAAGGGTGAGGATGGGCAGCTGTCGGAGGATCCGGATATGATCCAGAGGATTGTGGAGAGTTTCTTCAGGGTCAGGTGGATAGAGCAGACTGGGGGCGGGAGCTTAGTGGATATACCGTCGCCTTTGGTCGGGGTGTCGGAGGAGGAGACTGCAGCATTGATCAAGCCAGTATCAGAGAGGGAGATTAGGGAAGCAGTGTGGTTTCTTAAGGGGGACAAAGCCTCAGGGTCGGATGGTTTTTCATTTTTGTTCTTCCGGAGATATTGGATGATAGTTGGACAGGATGTGGTGGCGGCCATACAACAGTTTTTCAGCATAGTAGTGATGGCTGCAGACTGGTAGAGGACGTTTATCATTTTGATACCGAAGTGGTAGGACGCCACTAAGCTGAGTCATTATCATCCGATTAGCCTGTGCACGACTTTGTACAAGGCTACGATGAAAATACTTGCTGTCAGGTTGAGGAATGTTTTACCTAGGCTTATTAGTCCGGAGCAGGGTACTTTTTTGGAGGGGCGGAGTATTTCTGACAATGTGCTTATTGCCCAGGAGTTCATGTTTGATCTCAGTAGAGCTCCGATGGGGAGAAGCTTGATCGGAATCAAGCTCGATATGGAGAGAGCCTACGATAGGATGAGATGAAATTTTTTGCAGCAGTCTTTGCAGGAGATGGGCTTTCATGAGACTTGGATCAGATGGGTCATGGGCTGCGTTCGTGCTCCTTCCTTTGCCATTTTGGTGAATGGCACACCATCTCGGTTCTTTGTGTCTTCGGGAGAGTTGCGCTAGGGTTGCCCCCGCTCCTTGCTATTGTTCATTATTTGTGTGGATACATTGTCCAAAGCCCTGCGGCAGATAGTGGCCACTCAGGAGTTGGAGGCTTACAGACTAGTGGCGGGAGCCACTCCGATCTCCCACTTATTTTTCGCTGATGATTGTTTGCTACTAGCCCGATCGTCTCGGCAGGCGGCTCGCGTTATAGGTCAGATTCTTCGGGATTATTGTGCAGTGTCGAGACAACGGGTCAATTGGACCAAGTCAGCTTTTTGTTTCAGCCCGAAGACTAGATTGGCGATGAGGAACTCTATACTGGAAATTTTTGGGGTGGGAGAGGAGGGCACGATGACATACTTGGGGATCCCACTTTTCGGTCAGCGGCTGCGGAGCAGGGATTGCACTTTTCTTGAGCTCAGCATCAGGCGTAGATTAGAGAGCTAGCAGATGCACACACTTTCTATGATGGGTAGAATCACACTAGTTCTATCAGTTCTTACTTCGATTTTTATCTACTTACTCTCCAACGCCCTCATCCCAGTGGCGTTTTTGAGGTCCCTTGAGCAACTTTTTAGAAACTTTATTTGGGGGAGGAGCAGCGGTAGAGGTGGCATCCACCTGTTGGCATGGGAGATTGTGTGTCAGCCGACTAGTTTCGGAGGCTTAGGAGTGCAGTCCTTGGTGATGAGATGGGAGGCTTTAGCGGCACGACACGCAGTTAGATTTGTGCCTGAGCCCGAGAGTATGTGGTCCTCGCTGATGAGGGCCAAATATGGAGCTTCGGTACATGGAGTGCGAGCCGGACGTCACCACTCTCCGGTCTGGAGGGAGATATATGCCAAAGCTATGGTAGTGCTTCCGGAGATCAGATGGGCCATTGGTGACGGTCGATCCATCGATATGCTGGAGGATAGTTGGATGACCGAGCAGCTAATTTGTCGCCTGCCGACCATGGTAGACTCGGCGAGATTAGCAGGCTGCAGGGTTAGCGATTTACTAGATTTAGATGGGGGTCGATGGAAGGAGGGGCTGCTTCAGGAGGCTTTCGGAAAGCAATTGGCGGAGTTGGTCTTGGCTCTACCGGTTCCTACCGGGGGGGTTAGATAGGCTAGTATGGATGCCGACGGGACGGTCGTGGGTGCGAGCTAGAGATCTTCATGTTCTAATCAGTAGGGCGCCAACTCAACAGATCGAGGGTGGTTGGATTTGGAGGATGCGGATTCACCCGTATATGGCGCTCTTCATCTGGAAGGTGGCTTGGGGCTGCATTCCAACCAGGAGCTTGTTAGTTCGACGCGGCATGCGAGTCTCTCAGTGTTGTGAGGTGTGTGTAGATATCGAGAAGACCACCGAGCATGTTCTTTTGCAGTGCCCCAGGGCTCGAGAGATATGGAGGAGGTCATTGGTCTTACTATCCGATTCGGTGGTATCGGCACAGGACCTTACTCATTTGCTGAGAGACTCCATGCGGAGTTCTAGATCTGCTGAGGCAGGGATTCTTATGGCATACTTGTCCTACTACATTTGGTTGGACAGGAACTCTTGCATGTTTGAGGGGAGGAGGTCGTCTCCGAGGATGGTGGTGGATAGAGCAACGCTACATGCGGGGGAGGTCACCGCGGCTGCCGCTGTATTTTCTTTCGGAATGGCTAGGGATACCTGGGGTACTCTTTACGCTGTCACAGTGCCCCGGTTTACCCTTGTTTCTTAGGTACCCCTACCCGTTGGTCATTTCAAAGTAAACTTCAACGATAGTATGACAGTGGATGGTGCGACTGGAGGCATTGGATTTGTGATCAGGGACCATCTTGGTAGGCTGATGGCAGCGGGAGGGCGGCGCACGCCAGGACTTACGTTAGTCGGGGCAGAGCTGCGGGCAGCCTGGGAGGGTATATCTTATGCGAGGCGGGTACTTAGTAACGAGCGGGTGTACCTTGAGGAAGGCTCATCTATGGTGATCGATTGGATCCGTGGAGCGGATAGATATGGTGATGGCCATCCCCTTATCCGGAAGACTCGCAGGCTGGCTTAGATGATGGGCGTTTTTCAGGCAGCACATGTGTTTAGGGGAGCAAACAAGGCAGCAGACTGAGTCGCCTTCTTTGTTGCCCGGCACTCCAAAAATTTTCTTTGGACGTCCGCGTCGATCGTTCCTCTTCTTTTGTATTCCTTACTTTTTCGTGATCTGGCTGGATGTACTCACGTTAGAGTTATATGAAATGAGTAGCCGTTTTCACCACAAAAAAAAAAATATATTTTATCTGCACCCAACACGTGTCTTTATTATGATTGCACCCTACTTGGCAGGTGACATGCACGTTATTGGTATTAAATAGGTATTTACTAATCACTAAAATAGCAAACCATTTTTTTATTCGTCTCCTTTAGTATTAAATGTTAAATGTGGGCCTTTTTGAAGGTAATCCATCAATACTCTCAACCCAAACCCATCCCTCCTTTCCAAAAGAGGACACATTTAGCTGGAGAGTTTTAAATCCTGTCCGCTGTATCTCGGCATCGAGCGAGAGTTTTGAATCATATCCATTGGTTATATCTTAGCATCAACAAATCTTTTCATGGGAGACAATCGATCTTGTCACAAATTTATCCATTAATTAATGTCCTTAAATGACCTGATATCGCCGATTCTTTATATAGAGACCTGAGGATGCCCTCTTTTTATCAATAACCAGGTTCAAAGGGCTAGAGCTGAGGTTAGGGATGAGATCCAGGTTGTGCTCTGTTGGTGTTTGGTGGCTTCTTTTGTTCTTCTCTAGCATTTCAATCTGTTCTGCTATGAGACTTCTTTCAGTTTTAGGTAGCCTATTTATTTTATTATTATTATTATTGTTACTATTGTTGTTGTTGTTGATGATGATGGTGATGATAAGAATTTGTAGGTAGTGGTTTACATAGCTAAGTAATCCTCCGAAATTTTAATATTTTAATCTCACAATATTAGGCTTACAGCGATGCATGTAAAATGTTTGCTACCCTCCATATCTCTATGATGTTTTTGTGTATTCAAGACTCTTAACTAATCCGAGATCCATCAAGAGACTAAAGGCTTCGAGGTTTGATTTAAAATTTTGTTGTGTTAAAGTAGTGTGCTAAAGCTTTATAAACCCTAAAAAATTTTAGATCCATTTCTTTGTATTGTCCTTGATCATCTTTTATTTACTTATTTATGTTTTTAACCCCTTTTTTTTTCTATCCACCTATCTCCTTATTGTTTTTGCTAGAGATGTCGTTTATTTATTTATTTCTTTACCTTTCTCTCTTCTCTTGAACAGAAGAAGATACAAAGGCACATGCCGGCTATGTTGGCCCACTACCCAGCTCAGGCGACGGTCATGATGGAGACAGGTCTCGAATCACAGACACTGTTCTCGATTATAGTTTTGATCCTCCCCCATGGCTACCCGGACCCCCACATGGTCCACCGGCGGATGTGATGGCGGACGACCGCGTGAACCATTCTGACCCAAATCCAAGCGTGGGCCCACCGAGGTTGGGCCTCCGCTCTCGCCGCTCTCGCCGCCCTAAACGCCCTCCACCAAATGAGGGTCTACCACCTTGTATAATGCCCCATTGTTGAATCTTGCATCGATATGGATAGAAGGAAGCATGTTGGCAATATCTAGCTCATGAATGAAGGAAACTTGCTCTAATTTTTTTTCTTTTATTTTTGACAAATAGTCTAATTTTTGATGGTATATTTAGTTTTACCTATGCATGGTGCCGGTTTGATTTACAGTGCCACTATAAAAAAATCATAGAATCTGCTAAATTTTAGTAGCATTTTAAAAATACCAAAAAATAACATCTTGTGCTGCATGTACGATTAATTGATAGATATCATCTTCTAGCTTGGTTTATTTTTTCTAGCAATTGAAAATATCTTTTGATCGGCACATTCTAGTTTGTTCGAGGGTCTCAGCCTCTCCATTAATTAGAAGGTCAGATGGAATAAGATGCATCTGTTTTGGTAAGCTTTTCCAAAATGTGATTATCTAACGCAAAATAAAAATACTAGTTAAGTGTATACATTAATTCCAATTCAAAAGAAGGATGCATAAGATTGATTGGACTAAGAGTCTCAATCACGGATTCAACCAGATTTTATATTAAAAACTATAAATTTTTTAAATAAATTATATCATGTAAAAATACTAAAAAATTATATATTTAATACTGCTTTTAGTTTTAAATTTCAGCATAAATGAAACTAGATGTATTAAAGAACATGTAAGAATATCTTATATGCAAATACAAAAATATACTGAAATTGCTAATATTTTTAAATATTTTAAATAAAATAATTTTGAAAATAACGTAAAAAATAAAATGAAAGTATTCATTGTTATTTTTTTTATTGAAGAGAAAGGATGGAACTTTTATGAAAACATATTATAATATGAAATATTTTAATAATTCTAGTGCATGGAAACCAGTAATCCCCATTTCAAGTAGCTAATTGCTTCACTAGTCATTCTGCAATAAGTTCTAACAACGATCTTTTAGGAAGAAAATATTGGTAGGCTTGAAAACTGTTCATTTACATATTAATTGCATGAAAAAAAAAGTAGGGAGATGAGAAACATTGAGTTTGTATTTGTCAATATAATGGCTTCATTTTTTTATTCTATCTTGTTTTATTTTTAAATGGTGTACAATAGAACAAGAGAAGACACTAATACTACCCAAATTGTGACAACCATTGAATGCTCTGGCCCCCATCCGACCTCTGGGCCATTCCACAATGGGAAAAAGTCTCCAAAGGTGACGACGTTGGCCCGCACCCAAATTCGGGGCACGACACTCGATGCCTACCACATTGTGGAGACAAGCTCTTGCACCCAAAACAGGCGCGGAACCTCTCGATGGAGACAAGTGCCTGAACCCAAATCCGGGCTAGGAGTATCTGGAGGCCAGCAGGATTTTCCATGGAGTTCTGGTGCTATGCTGCGCTCTTTTTGCAGATTCTAAAATGTTCGGCAGGTGCCTCGCAGTCTAGATTGGAGGCGATAAGGACGACCTATATTGCCTACTAGGTATGACTTGCGAGGAACGCATGGATGTTCGGAAAAACTTGCCCCCCTCCAGGGGTGGTGGTGGGCGAGGCTGCTAGCTGTGGAGGTCTCTGAGACGGACCATTGGATAGATCTTTAATAGCTCAGGATATATAGAGCTCTATCTCTACTCGTAGAGCATCCATAAGGTATTTTTCACCTGGGAGCCTCCACCTCCGAGCTTCCTCAAAGTCAATTTCGACGGTTGCGTCCTGCAGAGCGGCGCGAGGGGAGGTGCGGGCTTTGTGGTCAGAGGCCCGAACTCCAGGATGATTGGTGCTGAGGAGTACCATCTTTCCAAGATCAAGAAGCTCAAGAAGGCGGAGGACCAATACTTCCAAAGGCCATGGTGGGTTCAACAAACCCACCGCCGGCGAGATGAGACCCGATCCAGACCATGGTGCGGAAGGGGGACGAAAGATCAGAGCCAATCGAGACCTGGACCTTCATCCCCGGCGGGGCAGCCCGGGTTACCTTGGTCCGCTGGGGAGAACAAGGCCGAGGAATGGAGCGGTGATGTGAGCTGGAATTGTTGGGTCGAGGTCTTGTTCCGTCTGGAAGATTATTTCTCTGCTTTTATTTTTCAGAAAAGAAAACCTTAAAATCGATTGAAGAAATGCTTTTCGTTTCTTTACTGTAACTAATTGATTTGTGTCTCGCTGCGAATTCAGAATGATGTCCTTGCTATTGGGGTTATTGGTGTTGCGATGCTTCCTTATTTGCTATAAAATTATGGGATTTTTCCGTAAAGTTAGAATAAAAAATTATAAAAATAAATCAGAAAGGATTGAAGCGTACCTTGAAAGTCGATAATCTCTACAGTAGGCTCCCTTAAAAAAAAAAAACACAAAAAGTAAGGTAGATCTTAGTCTCTTCTTCTATTTGATGTTTATCTCTTCATTTGGGATAGGTGCCCTAAGAACGAAGAAATCAATTTCTCTACAAATAGATATACATATAAGAGTGCAGTGGAGATCCCACTCAATTGGTAATACTGATGACTCCATCCATTATGGAGCCTATTAACCAAATCTCGCCTACATCAATACTCACTGTACTATATATGTAAAACAATATGGCCCAAAATAATCATATGATACAAATTAATCATTATCTCCTTAAATATTCATTCAGATGGTAATTTAATTCCTACAAAATCAGTCCATAATAAATGAAAGACCACCTTATAGGAAATTCCAAAAAAAAATCTCAATTATCTAAACCAAGCCCCTGTTTTCACTAGAATGACTAAAATGCCTGTTTTGTGAGACATATGCATAAAGAACCACAATTCACTACGACAAAACCTTAGTATTTCGGAATAGGAAGCTCATTGGTATTGGGAAGTATACATTACACTCAAGGTCGTCGGACCTACGTACGTACGGCATCATCTGAAACTATTTTCATATAGACCCTTTTCTCCTTCTCTTTGTATGACATGTAAGACCTTGTTGTCACGCATGGATTATGATATTTGTTTTTCTATTTCTTCTTGCCATGCATTCAGGTTTTGACCCCGCATCATTCTAGAACCATGTAAATATACTGCTTTCGGCAATGAGAAGCTGCCTTCACCAAGCATGATGGAACCTTTACTCTATAGTGGTTATAGAGTAAGTATTTCTTAAAAGGCTGCACTTTTGTCGAAGTTGTTCTGTGTTCCAATGAGGCAAAACATTCTATTAACTTAAATTTTCAGTCTGGGAGAGCTACAAAAGAAGTTTTACGTAAAATTCTGTTGTCTCGAATTGATGCTAGTTTACTCATGCAAAGCATTACACAGCAAGCTTAAGCTGGTGATGTTCTACTTTCATCTTTCCTTTTCATGGTCAATATTTTCTTGAACAGTATTATATAGCAATCTCTGTAGCTAAGCTTGCAATAAACCTCTAGAAGACAGGTTTGTAAAAGTGATGGCGTCCTCGATTCTATACTTTGTTTGATTTTGCATTAAATCTTATCTTCCTACGTTCATGTACATTTCATGTTTTGCTAACTCGCTGTATATCTAGCTTCAGCAATCCTCTGAAATGGTGTAGTAGACAGCTTTTTTGCACAAGAAATTAAAACTGGATGGTATCTAGGGTGCCACCTCTGCAATTTTTTATTTCTGCGAATTCTAGATGGGCATTTGCATGCCTATATTTTTCAAGGGAAAAAAAAAAGAAAACAATGAAATTAGCTTTTGTTCATAAATCTTCTTCTAATTAAATCAGATGACAAAAGCAGACACTAAAATAGTTTTTCTACTTATCGCGCACAATGACCGTTTGAAGATTGCAGGATAGCCTCAAGACATTTGCTTTTTTCAAAAATATTTACATTAATTCTTTTGGATATGATATTTCTAGCTCAGAAATGTTATTTGCTAAGCATTAGATATTGCTAAGCTTTAGGTAAGTTATAAAACACCATGCGTGCATACATTCAAAATGAATATAGTTCTTTAGAGATATGATCATATAGCAAGGACCAACATTAATTTCATGTTTGCCTGTGTCAAAACCTCCCTCAAATGTTGAATTACTTGATATATATATATAGAGAGAGAGAGGGAGAGAGAGAGAGAGCCAACCAGCCAATAGACCATTAATTAGGGGTGGCAAAATATGACCCGATCCTCCAACCCGATCCGTGTTCGACTCGCCATAAACAGATTTGGGTTTGGCCTAAACGGGTTCGGATCGTAAACAGGTTGACCCGTTTAACCTGTTTATTAATTGGGTCGGATACGGATTTTAGATGTCTGACCCGTGTAACCCGTTTAACTCGTTTAACTATTGGGCTGATAAACCCACCTCAGCCCGTTTTATTTGCATCGGCCCAACTCCCGCCGTCGACCTAATTTCAGCGCGACCCGTTTAACCCGTCCACCGCCCGCGACTTCTCGACTTCGTGGTTACTGGTTAGGGACTTAAGGAGTTAGGGTTTGTGCTGCGCCGTCCTTTCCTTAGTCTCTCCCGAATTTCTTCCCTAGTCCCCTCTCCTCTGAGTCCTCTCCTCCGGATTCTTCGCCTCCCGAGCCCTCTCCTCCAGACCTCCGCCTCCGCCCTCTCCTCCTCCGTGCGGACAACTTCGGCCTCCCCGTCGACGGCGACCGCGGCGGCTCGAGGACCACACTCCACTGTCCGCGACTTCTCCTTAGTTAGGGACTTAGGGTTAGGGTTTGTGCGCCGCCCGAGCTCTATTCCCTCCCTCAGTCTCTCTCGAGTCTCTCTCCTCTCCTCTCCTCCGGATTCTTTGCCTCCCGAGTCCTCTCCTCCGGATCTCCGCCTCCACCCTCTCCTCCCCCATGCCAACAACTTTGGCCTCCCCGTCGACGGCAACCGCGGCGGCTCGACGGGTCCTGGGAACCAAGGTTGAACGGAAGTGCTCATAAAGAGGTCGGATCCTCTGCTCTACTGAGGTAAGAAAGATCCATCTTTTCTTCTTTCGGCCGGGGTGATCTTTTCTCTCTTCTTCTCTTTCTTTTTTCTCTTCCTCCCTTCTTCTATTCTCTGTGGGGTTTATCCTAGGCTAGCTTCTTCTTGTAGTTTCTTCTATGCTCTGTGGGGTCTAAAATTTTGGCTTTGTTTCCTTCATTTATTTTTTTAATTTTTTTTCTCATTTACAGATTTGAGTTGCGAATGCTTTTTGGTATAAACAGTCTAGTAGTTCTTATGGAAGATTCTACATAAATTCTGCACGAGAATAATTGTTTTTAAGTAGCATTTTTTTGAATGCTGGTAAAACCCCAAGATGCATGCCGTCATGTTATACAAAATACTGTAGCTTTCTTAGAATGAGAGTGTCATTTTTTTGGGAAAATAATAGTAAGATTTATGCTTAAAGCTTTGATCCTCTTAGTAAGACTGTAAGAGGGGCTTTCTTTGGCCTTAAAATCATTGGTTATAATAAGTTGCAAACATCAAACAAATAACTTGTCTAATGCATTTGTATTCAGGGCCTGGTTGTTCTTCTATTGGCAATTGGAGCTGATGCTCAGGGCTACACAGCAATATAAATTTAATTGGAGGTAGGATTCTTCTAATTTTGCCGACACTGGCAAGAAAAAAAGTAGGGGTGCCACAGGAGATGATTCTCAGATTACCACTGACTAACTTCATCCCGTTGCTGGATGATCGTAGATATATCGATGCTCGACCTCTTAGTTATTTATGACAATGATAAGCAGCGGACTGGATGGGCCAGCGTAGACTGCAGCAGGGCTTTCAAGTCTGTAACTTACCCGCTGGAATGATTTACGTCCTTCTTGAAAGGGTTGACAATAAGACGAAGACATGAGCATCCATTGTCTCTGACTTGATGTTTGCATGCATACATGCAGAACTTAGAATGAAACCTTTCTTACTCTACTATCTAATGATGTAATATTAAATACATCAAAATTCTCATCTTTTCTCTGTGAGTATTTTGTTGCTGTGCTATTTTTATACTGTACACTCTTCGAATAAGGGAATGGGAGCAGCGCTTTGCATTGTGCGCTGAACATAAAAACATGGCCTCTTTTTGCACAAACTGTAATGAATGGGATCTATTTTCTTGATTTTTGTAATGAATGGGATCTTCTTTTTTTTTGATTTTTTTCTTATGCTGCTTAATATATAAAATATGTTGGATCGGATTGGGTTGGGCTAAGGCCTAAGGCTAGTAGCCTAAGAGGTTATCTATTTATTAAACAGGTTAAACGGGTCGGATTGGGCAGGTTAAACAGGTCGGGTTGGGCAGGTTAAACAGGTCTAAACAGGTTAAACGGGTCGGATTGGGTAAACAGGTCGGATCGGGTTAGGCAAACAGGTTACCTGTTTATTAAACAGGTTAAACGGGTCGGGTCGAATTACCTATTTATTAAACATGACAGGTTCAGGTTCTAATTTCTGACCCGTTTAATAAACAGGTCGGGTTCAGGTTTATGATTTTCTGACCCTACCTGCATGTGACCCGACCTGTTTATGATCTGACCCGACCCGATTGCCACCCCTACCATTAATCCAAGGTAGTCATGTTTGCATCTCAAATTGAGGTGCTATTCATCCATTGGCTTCTAAAATCGAGATGCTACGTACTCAGATTCATTGGGTGCCAGACGCTCATCAAAAACCAGTGAGGCCAAAATTAGAAAATTTTAACCCATTTCCTCTAATTACTTTTACCGCATCTCCTTTTAAACGCACTAAATTTTACCATATCTTCCTAAATCTGCACTAAATTTCAGCATATCTGTACATTAAACTGGATTCTTCCACCATGGCCCTATGCCTTTGCATGCTTACCAACAAAAGAATAGATATCATCAAGAATATCAACAAAAAATTAGCTAAATATATAACAAACCAATGCTAATAGATATCATCAAGAATATCACCAAAAGATTAGCTAGATATAAAACAAAACGATCCAGTTCTGAACCAACACTACAGGAGAACTTACCTTTTCCGACGCTTTTTAGGACCTTTAGCGACGCTTATAAGCGTCACAGAAGCGTCGGCGATACCGGAGTGGGAAAATTTTTGCCGACGCTTTTTCCACGCGGGTTACGCCTAGGCCGATGGTTTTTACTGACGCTTTAAAGCGTCGGGCAATGTAATTATTTTAAAAAAAATTAAAAATATCAAACTCCATAAATTTATATATATCATAAAACACACATTATACAATATGAACCAAATATTCAAATTATATTGATATTGACACAAACATTTAGATCATTCGAAATATAAATTTACATAAAAAGTTATGAATTACAATGTACTTTTACATATCAAACTCCATAAAAAAACAATCTACAAAATATTAGGGATGGGATTCAGCTCCATCATCATCAAAACTGGAAAAGAGTATTAGAATGAAAATTGGAGTTGAGGCATAGTTACAGGGACTCTTAGAAGTATCTATGTTAATAAGTTTTGGGTTGTAATATATTGCATACTCAAGTATTTGATTTTGATGCTCGGTATTTGCTTCTTTATGATTAGTCAATAGATTTGATCGGATTTGGTTTCATTTTATGAAATAAAATTGTTATCATGGGCTGCGTGTTATTGTGGACAGCAACCAACAATAGCACGGCCATGTCATAAACTGGATTTGGGGCGCATAATATAAATAAATTAAAAAAAAAAACATGTCCGAAGTCTGTGCGTCTGCCTCGACTCTTGTCCGATGGTGGGAAGGGTGTGAGGCCCAATAGTCCCACATCGGAAAGACTCGTTCTAGAGCCTGGGCATATGAGGCGGGTGTCTCCTAATCCTGCAGACGCGTTTTGGGTGGAAAACAAAATCGGGGAGGGGTGAAGGACGCTTGCGTGAAGCCCCAGAACCGGACAATATCTGGCAGGGGAGCTCCGTGTTCCCCCTCATGTGGCCCCCACGTGGGCACTAGGTGCCTCACGTGCCTCGCAGAGGCGGGGGCGTGACATGATTGTCACACCTCTGGCTTTGGCGCGCGCGGGGCGTGCGCGGGCTCTGCCATGCGCAGGCCGTGGCACTGGGCGCACGGCTGGGCAGAGCGAGGAAGTGTGCGGTGGAGCACACGCGAGTGGCCAAAGGCCGGTGCTGGCCTGTGCACGGGCTGTGCGAAGGAGGCGCACAGCCAGGCCAGGCGCCGGGGCGTGCGCGGGTGTACGCACGCAGGATGGCCACGGGCGCGCAGAAGGCGTGCCGAGCACTTGGCCAGGGCCAGGCCTTGTGCGCACTGCACAGTGCGTAGGTTACAGCGCAAATGGCAGTGGCCCTGTGCAGCGGAGACAGGCCGGATCCAGCCTGTGCACAGGGGCGCACGCAGCGGAGACGTGCGCGGACGCTGGCCCATGCGCAAAGGCGTGCGTGGATGGGTCAAGCGTGGAGGCCAAGAGAGCGCGCGGGGCGCGTAGGCGTCGGCCCACCTGCAGGCCGTGCGCGGGGCACGGAAGGGCGGACGCTGCGGCGTGCGAAGGAGGCGCACGCACCAGGCCTCGGGACGGCATGCGCAAGAGACGTGTGCCCAGACTTGGCCGTGAGCAGGCCGGGCGCAGGAGCGCGCGCGGCCAGGCCGAGCGGAGAAGTGCGCGCGCGGCGCGCGCACATAGTCGGCGGACCGTGCGCGGGCGTGCGCACGGCAGAGCGGCATTGACGCGCGCGGGGCGCGCGCAGAGGAGTTGGACCGCGCGTAGGTGCGCGCGCGGCCAAGTGAGCCAGGGCCGGGCCTTGCGCTAGGGCAGTGCGCGGGGCGCACGGCAGGAAGGATGCGAGGGCCGCGCAAGGGGCGCGTGGCCGAGGCCAGACCCTGACCTGCGTGCGCGCGGGGCGGGCACGCACAGAGAGCCGGGCGTGGGCGCTCGGTGGATCAGCAGGGCCACGCGCAGGCGCGCGCACGGCCGAGCGACCAAGGCTAGAGCAGTGGCCGGGCGGGCCACTGCTGCGCGCAGGCAGGCACGCGCAAGAAGCCGCGGGCGCAGGAACGCGCCCGCCAAGACAGCTGTCACACCCTTGAAAAGGTCGGAATGGAGTAACCAATTTTTTCCTTGAGTTCTCCCTCTTTTCGGTGTGCGGCACTAGTGTGGAGTTGGCTACCCACTACTAGTCAGCCTCTTGCATGCGCCAAGGCCGGATCAAGCCCCGCATGCGTCTTGGCTCGGCCAAATCCTTTGCCAAGACCCTATCCTACCAAGCACACACATAGGCACAAGTCTTTAGGGGAAAGAAGGCTTGTATTGCTCATACCAACACAAATCCCTCCTCACAAGCCGAGGAGATAGCCACTACATTGGCCCCTCTAAAAACCCCCAGCCAACCTTGGCCCCCAAGCCCAAATAGACCCTCACAAAACTCCATTTGGTGGACGCATGTACAAGGATAGCTCACCTCTTTCGAACTCCCCTTCAGCCCACACTTAGGCCTAGGCTTTCCTCTCAAAGCCTCCAAGGAACCCCAAAGTGGTCGGCCAAGGAACCCTCCCTTGGCTCACAAGTCTTCCGCAAGGAAGCCTTCTCTTTGGCCTCTGCCAAGCGTGCCTTGGCCAAGCACCTCTTGGCCAAGGGCCTAGTGGCCCGGCGCTCCTTTGGCGACCCTCAAAACAGCCCCAAAAGCAGCCCCGCCCAAGCCTCAAAGCTCTCTTCCTTTTGGCTAGAATCCTACCACAAGACCTCAGCCAAAAGCCTTCTCTCGCATCAGGCTAGGGCCCCTTTTATAGCCAGCCCTTAGCCATCTGGTTGCAGCCTCCCTCAAGCTGAACCAATCCGTGTGCAAGCCCTCCACGGCCTCCCATTGGTCAATAGGCCTTTCACCCGGATCTGTGCTTCCTTGGCGGTTGAGGAATGTGCTTCCTCCTGCCCAGCTGCCCAGCAGCCTGCCCAGCCACCACCCAATGCACCGCAGCCTGCCAAGTGTCCATGGACAGCCCATGTGCCTGCCCGCTTGCAGCCTGCTGAGGGAACAGCCCACGTGCGGCTGTCTGCCCCGCCGCCCAGGGCCGCTCGGCGCCCTAGTTCGCCCGTGCGCGCACGCCCGGCGCGCGCGCCCAGGCCTGGCCGCGCGCGTGCCTGCGCACAGCAGTGGCCCGCCCGGCCACTGCTCAAGCCATGGTCGCTCGGCCGCGCGCGCACCTGCGCGTGGCCCTGCTGATCCACCGAGCGCCCACGCTCGGCTCGCCGTCTCTGTGCGCGCGCGCCCCGCGCGCACGCTGATCAGGGTCTGGCCTCGGCCACGCGCCCCTTGCGCGGCCCTCGCGTCCTTCCTGCCGTGCACCCCGCGCACTGCCCTAGCGCAAGGCCCGGCCCTGGCTCACCTGGCCACGCGCGCACCTGCGCGCGGTCCAGATCCTCTACGCGAGCCCCGCGCGCGTCAATGCCGCTCTGCCGTGCGCACGCCCGCGCACGGTCCGCCGACTGTGTGCGCGCGCCGCGCGCGCACTTCTCCGCTCGGCCTGGCCGCGCGCACTCCTGCTCACGGCCAAGTCTGGGCACGCGTCTTCTGCGCATGCCGTCCCAAGGCCTGGTGCGTGCGCCTCCTTCGCACGCCGCAGCGTCCGCCCTTCCGTGCCCCGCGCACGGCCTGCAGGTGGGCCGACGCCTACGCGCCCCGTGCGCTCTCTTGGCCTCCACGCTTGACCCATCCACGCGCGCCTTTGCGCATGGGCCAGCGTCCGCGCACGTCTCCGCTGCGTGCGCCCCTATGCACAGGCTGGATCCGGCCTGTCTCCGCTGCACAGGGCCACTGCCATTTGCGCTGTAACCTGCGCACTGTGCAGTGCGCACAAGGCCTGGCCACGGCCAAGTGCTCGGCACGCCTTCTGCGCGCCCATGGCCATCCTGCGTGCATACACTTGTGCACGCCCCGGCGCCTGGCCCGGCTGTGCGCCTCCTACGCCCAGCCCGTGCACAGGCCAGCGCCGGCCTTTGGCCACTCGCGTGTGCTCCGCGGCACACTTCCTCGCTCTGCCCGGCTGTGCGCCCAGTGCCACGGCCTGCGCATGGCAGAGCCCGCGCACGCCCCGCGCGCGCCAAAGCCAGAGGTGTGACAATCCTCCCCCGGCGTTAGAAGTCGACGCCCTCGTCGACGGCTCCCCTCAAGGCAACCCGAATGGTGGACCTCCGCCTCATGTTGCCTCGCCCGTCCGCAGCCTTTGTCCTCACCTTCGGTCCCATACCCGAAAGTGGGGACAAACCCGCGGCCTTGGACCTTTCTCCCGGTCCCATACCCGGAAGATCGTCCAAGTCCACCGTCGAGGACTCCTCCTCATGGCCGGCCCCTCCGCTCTGCCGCGCGACACTCGCGCAGCCTGCCCGCTCGCACGCCCTGGGCGCACGTTGGGCCTGGCCAGCCTGCTGGCCGACGGGCCTGCACCACGCCCGGCAGCCCCATGTGCGCCTCGGCCTGCTGCTGTGGCCAAGAATCCGTGCGCGCGCCCCGCGCGCTGTCCACGGTCTGGCCTGGGCGCGCCGTACACTCTCCTGCGCACGGCCTGGCTGCCTGCGCCAGACTGTGCGGGCGCGCTCCTGCGCCCGCGGCTTCTTGCGCGCGTCTGCCTGCGTGCAGCAGTGGCCCGCCCGGCCACTGCTCTGGCCGAAGTCTGCCGCTCGATGAGGCCCAATAGTCCCGCATCGGAAAAACTCGTTCCAGAGCCTGGGCATATGAGGCGGGTGTCTCCTAATCCTGCAGACGCGTTTTGGATGGAAAACAAAACCGGGGAGGGGTGAAGGACGCTTGCGTGAAGCCCCAGAACCGGACAATATCTGGCAGGGGAGCCCCGTTTTCCACCCTCATGTGGCCCCCGCGTGGGCACTAGGTGCCTCACGTGCCTCGCAGAGGCGGGGGCGTGACATTTGGTATCAGAGCCGAGGACGACTCTTGTCCGATCGTGGGAAGGGTGTGAGGCCTAATAGTCCCGCATCGGAAAGACTCGTTCCAGAGCCTGGGCATATGAGGGGGTGTCTCCTAATCCTGCAGACGCATTTTGGGTGGAAAACAAAACCGGAGAGGGGTGAAGGACGCTTGCGTGAGGCCCCAGAACCGGACAATATCTGGCAGGGGAGCCCCGTGTTCCCCCTCATGTGGCCCCCACGTGGGCACGAGGTGCCTCACGTGCCTCGCAGAGGCGGGGGCGTGACTAGTGTTGGGCAACGGGCCGTGCCGGGCCGGCCCGGCCCAGGCCCACCGGGCCAAAGGACTAAATGGGCCGTGCCTGGCACGGCCCGTCCAGCACGGAACGCCAGCCCGGCCCGGCCCCAGGCCCGTCTATTGGCGGGCCGGGCCGGGCACGGCACGCCACGGACCGTGCCAGGCACGGCCCGTAACAGGCGCAAACGGGCCGTGCCAGGCACGGCCCGCAACGGCTTCAAACGGGCCGTGCCTGGCACGGCCCGCAACGGCTCCAGACGGGCCGTGCCGGCACGGCCCGTCTGGAGAGGGGGGAGGAAATTAGCCGTTTCCAACGGCTATTTTCGGGAAAAAGTCCATTTTACCCCTCCCAACAGTCCAATAACGGCTAAATTGAGGGGTATTTTGGGAAAAAAAATTTTTGGGCTTCTATAAATAGCCCATTCCTCCCTCATTCTCACCACACCAAACCTCTCATTCTCTCCTTCTCTACTGCTATTATTTCTCTCTTCTAAAGTGCTCTTCTAGCAATTTAATTTTTAGTTTGTTCAAGTGCTACACAAGAGGAGGTTCCTGTTGAGAAGAGAAGGTCGCTTCTGTTGAGAGCACAAGAGGAAGCTCGGAATCTCGGCTCTGCCTCTGCCCTCCGACCCTCTACTCAATTCCTCCTTGCGGTTAGTTTTTATTTTTTGAATTAATCATAGATATGTCATCTTTTGAGAAAAGTCAGTTTGGCATTCCTGTTTCTGAGGGAGAAGAAACTAATCCCCAACCCCATGTTCCTAGTTCCTCTAGAACTGGTGAACCGAGTGAAGATCAAACCTCTTCTCGTAAGAGGACTAGTGCTGTATGGAATGAATTTGATAGAGTTATGGTTGATGGAGTCTGGAAAGCTAGATGTAAAAAATGTGCCAAACTTTATAGTTGTAGTAGTAGTGGGGGAGCAGGGCATTTAAAAAGACATCAAGAGAGTCATAGGATGTATGATTCTCATGCTCAAACTCAAAGTACCCTTAATATACAAGGGGGATTACTTGTAGGTAATTTTGCATATAATCATGAAAATCAAAGAAAAGCACTTGTAAAATGGATAGTTAAGGATGAATTACCTTTTAGTTTATGTGAATCTTTTAATTTTGAAGAATATGTTCAATTAAACCTACAACCTGCTTACAAAAGAACTAGTAGGCGTACATTTAGAAGAGTAGCTATGACCAACTTTTTAGCAATGAAACAAAATTTAATTGAAACACTTTCTACTTTAAATGTAAAAATTTCATTAACTTCTGATATTTGGTCAGCATCTGTAGGTAGTAATTGTTTTATTGCCATTACTGCTCATTATATTGATAATGATTGGCAATTAAATAAACGTATTCTTGCTTTTCGTGCTTTTGATTTTTCACATTCTGGGCAACAAATTTCAAATATTATTTATCAAACTGCATGTTCATATAATATTAATGATAAAATTATGTCTGTTACTTTTGATAATGCATCTAATAATAATTCTGCTGTTGCATTATTAAAAGACTCATTGCATCCCATATTAGATGGAAATTTACTGCATATTAGATGTGCATGTCATATCTTAAATCTTTCTGTTCAAGCTGGCATGGGCATGATTCAAGATGTGATTTCAAAAATTAGAAATGCAGTTTTTTTTATTCATGCTTCAAGATCAAGACTTCAAGAATTTAAGGAATTATGCATAAATCATGGTAAACGTTTTAAAAAATTTAAACTTGATGTAATTACTCGTTGGAACTCCACATATAGCATGATACATGATGCATACCCATATAAAAACTTATTAAGTGCATATATTAATGATCGTGGATTAGGCTTTACATTGTCTGAAACTGATTGGAATAAAGGAAAAATTTTGGAAGATTTTTTGCTTAGTTTTTATAATGCTACCAATGTTCTTTCTGGTATTTATTATCCTACTTCATGTTCATTTTTACAACAAGCATATATAATTAGTCAAAAATTTGCAGAACATAGATATGATGATGTTTTAATGCCTATTATTGACCTAATGGAATCTAAATGGAATGAGTATTGGGACAAGATATGTCCTATGCATAACTTAGCTGATGTATTTGATCCTAGAGTTAAATTAAATGGCGTGCTAATTTTACTTGATGCATATTCTGAAAATATGAATCAAGATTCTGAATCTGCTAAAGATGAGGTAAAACAACTTCTTTATGATATTTATGCTATATATGATGAAAAAATTCGTGGATCTAGAACACAAATACAAACCTCTATTTCTTCTTCTAGTTGTTCTCGTTCGTCATCTATTTTTTCATTCATTGCACAGAGAAGACACACACATGCTTCAAGTTCCTCTTCATCTTCTTCATCTTTAAGTAGTGAACTAGAATTTTATTTACGAAATGATCTTCAGTCTGCATATGATGAAAATCAAATAGAGAATCTAGATGTATTATCTTGGTGGAAGAGTGTTAGAAATCAATATCCTGTTATGTCTGCAATTGCACGCGATATTTTAGCTGTGCCGATGTCCACGGTAGCATCGGAATCCGCTTTTAGTGCAGGTCGGCGTGTTCTTGACGAAAAGAGAAGTAGGATGACGGGCGAAACGGTGGAGATGCTTCTCTGCTTCAAGGATTGGTTGGATGCTGAGGCAAGACTTCAAGATAAAGGTGGACATAATACAACATCCTCTGATAATGATGATACAAACACTACTGAAGACTGAAGACTGAAGAGTGAATACTGATTCACTGAATCACTGATGATTAGTAAGATTTCTTAATTTTTTATAATTGTACATTTTTATTGTATTCTAGAGGTCAGACCAAGGTCCAAACCTCGGCCCTTTCTTAGTTTCTTATTATATTCTAGAGGTCAGACCAAGGTCCAAACCTCCCTTCATGTACCATTTTGATTTAAATTAATAAACTGGTAGGGGTCTATGCCAAACCCCCCACCATTAAGGTGGCTTTATATTCATAAATCCTTAGTTTTCAATATTTATTAATTTTTTTAGGAAATTTATGAAGCATTAATTTTTATCGGGCCGGGCCGGGCCCAGGCCCGCGGGCCAACCCGGACCAGGCCCTTATGGGCCGTGCCGGGCTAGCCCGCGGGCCGTGCCGTGCTTGGCCCGCGGGCCTAGAGCGGGCCGTGCCGGCCCAGGTCCGAAGCGGGCCGTGTCGGGCTCGGCCCGCGGGCCAGTACCCTGTGACCCAGCACGGCCCTCTCAAATGGGCCGTGCCAGGCACGGCCCGGCACTGTAGCAAGCGGGCCGTGCCAGGCACGGCCCGCTTCGTGCCGGGCCGTGCCGGGCCGTGGGCGGCCCGGCCCAGTGCCCAACTCTAGGCGTGACGGCATGTAAATGAAAATGATAGATAGTTAAATGCACAAAGAATGGAAACAATAAAATTAATGCAACTTCACTAGAAACCACCACCAAAACTAGAAAATGGAACTCCCTTCAACCAGAGGAATATAATAACTGGAAAGGCCATCAGTAATTTTTGTTCTTCGCCTACTGCTCAGAGAACAAGTTTCATCTATTTGCGTAATGAAGATTAAGTACCTGGGTGGAGGAAGGGAATGGGGAGGCAGATGGGATGCTTACAGTTGATTGAAATTGAGGTCTCTTCCTCAAAAGCTGGTGGATGGCTCTTCCTGCAGCCATTTTAGTCAACTCCTCAAAGAGTGAAGATCAAGTAGCTCTGCATATGCAATAAGAGAGTGTAAGACAAAAGGCATATGAATTTCCAGATTGAGGTAAGATCAAGATTTTTCCCTTACTCAAAACAGTGCACAAAGCAGAGGAGAAATTCTGAGATACATTGATCTCCAAATATAAATATCAAAATGCATTATGGAAGAGATTTGAATTTTCCAAGGAGATGTGCACACGCACATCTTACCCTGTACTAGGACTGCTATAATATGTGCATCATTCTCCATTTAGACTTACATCTGTCAACTAGTTTCTAATGTGTTTATAAACATTATACTCTTGATGTTTGCATTGATATATATAGCAGGGAAATTGCACAGATACCGTAAATTGACTAAAGAGAAGCATATTCAAATGACATGTTAGACAAATTAAGAAAAACACAAAAATTCAATTAGACTTACATCTTGTAAGGTTCGGCACCAGTGAAACCAGTAGGTTTTGGTATCGGAATCAAAACCTGTGCACAAAATCAAAAGAAAAACAAATAAATAAAGAACAAATTATGAGGGCGGAAAACCCTAGAACAAAACCAAAGATCTTACCCTCCCGATTAACAGCAAAAATAGGGCAGTGGCGGTCAATAACATCGTTCCAGATAGTTCTTGACTGAGATTTCCCAAAGTACATCAGATCGAAGTGGATCAAGAATGGATCCAGATAAAACGAGGGTTTCAGTTCGAGCTTTTACCCCATGGTACTGGCCCGCCTTGCTCATTGGCACGATGTCTCCCGGCCTGTAAGCGAGCGAGATCGAGAGCAGAGACGAGATCCAGAAGAAGAAGAGGCAACGAACTGGAAGAGCTCTTCGATCGCCGGCCATGGCCAAGACTCGGACACGAGCTTTTGGGGGGAGGAAAAGGAGGGAGGAGGGAGGAGGAGAGGAGGTCGCTTGGCGCCAGAGAGGAGGGTGAAGGACGGGACAAGGGTCGGCGCCGGAGACAAGGGAGGAGGAGGGGACAAGGGTCAGCTAGCTCTATTAGGGCTTGATCGATCGAGGATAGAGGGAGAAGGGGGGGCGGCCACGGATTTTGATGAGATTTGGTTTTCAACGACGCGCATAAGCATCGTCTTATCCCAAACTCTACAACGACACTAATAAGCGTCGTAATTAGCTGACGCTTTTTACAAGCGTCGGCTATTTTCGGCGGTAATTGGAAAATTGCCGACGCTTGGAACAAGCGTTGGCAAAAAAGCATCGTTAAAACCCATATTTCCTGTAGTGCAACCAAACTATAAAAAAATATAAAATATATAAGTAAATCTACTTCATCCTATTAGCTTAAGCTTTTAAGGCAAGTGGTGATTTTAACACAAACTATCTGATCGAACTCATGCAAGCCCACGATGCTGGAACCAGAGTGGAGCCGCCCAATCTCCTCGAGGACGTGGTAACGAGATCAGTTCTTGCAGGTACTGACGACCATGCCGTCGAGATCGCCTGCTCGGAACCCGTGACAGAGCTGGACGGTCAGCACGAAGGTCACCACTATCCATCGCTGGCCAAGGCCCAGCGGATGAGCTTCCGAAAAACAACAAAGGAAGAAGAGACAAGGAGAGGCAGTCCTTGCACTACAAAAGAAGGAATAACTCCCGACGCTTTTTTTTGTCTCTACCGACGCTTATAAGCGTCGGCGAATTCCAAGCCCACGCTTCCCAAAGCGTGGCTCCGACGTCGGGCAGGTGGGTGTGGATCGGGTTTAACCCGACGCGTTTAAAAAGCGTCGTTGGTCTATGCCGACGCTTTTAAGCGTCGTTCCTTTTATCATACTCCGACGCTTAAAAGCGTCGTTAAATGCTACGATGTATCAAGAGTCAACGGCATCATCATCTCTACGAGTAGATGAAGTATCAGCAACCTACAAGAAAAAAATACTTTAGAAACTAAAAATACGAAAGTCATCACGCTCATACAAGAATACATTATAATTATATAAAATATTCAAATATATTTATTTATGTACCGGAGGAGCAAATCTCTGCAAAAAAGATGAAATATGGTCAAGCTGATCCTGCAAAGATTGTATCTTCAACTCTTGGCTCTGCTTCAACTCCGTCATATCAGTCATATGACTCTGCCTCATCTCCTCTATCCTTGTCTCATATGACTGCTTTAACTGTGCCATCTCTGTCTTCAAACTACAAACCTCTGCAGTGCTAGTACCTTGTCTGGCATCTTGCGTATATCGGCTCACTGCAGACAGCTGAGTGGGGGTAACTCCGACACCGTAACCCCTCACGCGTCCATAACATTCTGGGCCCATCAATTCTGCATAGACCTGAGCCTCGACGCGACTGGCCGCGTCGGATGATGATGACTCCCCGACGCACTCTGAAATGAGATTTGTAGCTCTTTCCTATATCTCTCTCAAAAAAATAAACAGTCACATTAATAATTTAAAGGAAGTAAAATTAATAAAATAATTATGATCAAATAAAAAATGAATACATACAACTATATCTCTCGACTCGTCCCTGACAAAGCTGCCATCTCGGTGAGTGTGGGTCATCTTATAAAACTCTACCTCACCAGGCTCCCTTCCATGCTCTACTATCTACACATACGGAAAGTATATTGCCAAACTATATATCATGATACGTGCTATATGTTAGTAGAGTTTCAAATAGTTTCAAACAAACTTACGAATTCATTTCTACGTCTCGCATAACTCTTCGAGCCTGAAGTATGAGGAACTGTTTGAGATGCTCGTGCAGCTCTACCAATATTAGAATATGTCTGCCAAAATAAAAGCACACAGTATAATATTATTCAATGTATATATTTGCAATCTATATTAGTAATAAAGATAATAGAAGATATTGAAACAATATACGTGACCTGTCCTCTTTCAGAAAATCAGTAGTGAACAAGCTCCCTCCACTGCTGAGGGTATACATCAGGAGGAGTCACACGAGCAACCTCCTCCTCTGTCATACCCTCGCGCTTGAAGTCCGTCTTCAATTTTGCTTTATATTCTTTCCATTTGCGGTTGAGGGACTTTAGCACCCAATCATGGCTCTCTGGAGGGAGTACAAACTTACCCTACAACAAGGTACAGAATGTTATAATAATATTAAAACTCTAAAATAAAATTATGGTACAAAGCAAATTAACATACAGAAGGTGTCGAATTAAAAAGAATAAATTCAATTCATTACCTCTATAAGTTTAAGAAGCTCAACCTTATACGAAGGAAGCATGTCATTCCACTTCGTATAGTTGAGCGGACACAGCTGACCCTTGCGTGCAACCGATCCTAAAAAGCTTGATAGTAGACTTCCAGCTCTATTGATGGGCTGCCCCAATTCGTTGCATCGGATGATGATCTTCTCACCCGGAGGAAGCTTCCACACATCCTTTGCTTGAGTGGGTCCCCGTCTCGTCCTCACCGTCCCATGTCCATCTATTAAAATTAAATAAAATATGTCTTAAAAAGTTGAAGACAAATATGAACATAAAATATGAACTTTAAATCGAATTACCCTGGATCCGGAGCTCATCCTCCGGACAATCAGCAGGAGGCTCGCGCTGAGATCCTGACTCGTGCTGCTGGTGCTCATATGGCTGCTGGGACTGCAGGGACTGCTCAGAAGTAGATCCCATCTGAGAATGCTGGAACTCCACATCTCTAAATCGTCTCCCTCGGGGCATATTGTTACCTGGTATGCGCAAAAAAGAATCAATATTTGGTTAAATGATAAATTTATACTAAATAAAGGGCTAATAAAAGAGATTATAATAACTCATTCAACGTATGCTTCATAAATTGTACTTACCATTATGAAACTACATTCTCATTCAACATCCATCCTGATCAAACTCATTGGCGCATTTACTTCATCAGTTGGCACAACATTATAAGGCATACACTGAGTATAAGTATCATCGTCCTCCTCTTCCAACCTTTTTCCCATATCATACAAGTCCCTAGGTTTCGTCTTAATAACGAGAGACCAATTTTTATCTTTTGAGTCTTGCACAAAAAATACTTGTCGAGCTTGAGATGAAAAAACAAATGGATCATCTTTCAATAACACACCAGTATGTATCAACCTTGAAAAATTTACAAGTGTGAATCCATTTATGTCTTGCCTCAAACCTCTAGGTGAGTTTATATCCACCCAATCACATCGAAATAATACTACCTTAAAATTTTCATAATAATCTAGCTCATAAATATCTGTTAGAGCACCATAATAATTTTTCCCATCCGCCTCAACCATAACCCCACTATTTTGGGTTTTTCTAAATTTCTCACGCTCTTTAGGATGAAATTTAAAACCATTTTTAATCAACCCACCATATCTGTTGACAATATTATTCGGACCTCGAGCAATGACTATTAACTCCTCGGAACAATTCCTCTCCATCATCATTGGTACCTAAAAAGAATTATAGAAGTAATGATTAATTTCTCTCTACAAAATTTAAAAAAAAGCTTAATATATTAGACATCTAACCTGTTTGAAAAGCCATTCTGGAAATAACTCAACCAACCATCGTTGCTCAATCCTTGGTGTAGGACAAATGTTATGATTGAGACTTCGCTGAGCTATTAAAAATTCTCTGCACGATCAGAAAATCATTAATTAAAAGCCAATATTACATTCTTCTGACATGACAGTAAATTTAGATTTCAATTAACCGTACTAACCTGCGAGACTCGGATATTATATCACTATGAAGTAAGACATAGCGATGTGCCTGTGCCAACGATTTCTGGTCAAGAACAACACTTTCAACTTTTTCCAAAACTCTTCCGCCAGATGAGAACTTGTAAACATCTGCATTCTCTATGATATCACAATTCCTTTGAGGTCGATTGAAAACCGTTTCAACACCTTCAAGATATCTCGAACAAAATGTCAAACACTCCTCAGCAATATATCCTTCAGCAATCGAGCCCTCGGGATAGGCTCGATTGCGTACATAATCTTTCAAGCGCATAAGAAACCTTCAACAATAAATTTTTAAAATAAATATCAAAATCAAACTGATTATTAAATAATTATATTAGAGTTTAGAAAAATCACCTCTCAATAGGATACATCCATCGGTAGTGAACCGGGCCACCAAGTTTAGCTTCCGCCGCTAAGTGAATGAGTAGATGAACCATAATAGTAAAAAACCCAGGAGGAAAGATCTTTTCCATATTGCATAGTGTAAGTGCAATTTTAGACTCCAATTGATCAAGCTCCTTAGGATCAAGAACTTTGGAACATAATGCCTTAAAGAATGATGATAATTGAGAAACAATTGCAAAAACTTGTTTCGGTGTTGACGATCTTAAAGCTAATGGAAAGATATCTTGCATCAAAATGTGACAATCGTGACTTTTAAGATTTGAAAGTTTTCGCTCTTTGAGATTTACGCATCGTGAAATATTCGATGAGTACCCATCAGGAACCTTCAAATTTTTCAGAACTGTCAGAAAAAGATCTTTCTCTTGAGTAGACATTGTATAACATGCAGGAGGTATATAAAATTTATCATTGGCAAGCTCTGTCGGATGAAGCTCTTGTCGTATGCCCATATCTTTCAAATCAAGACGCGCTTTCAAGTTGTCTTTAGTCTTTCCATCAAGATTTAACAATGTTCCAATTAAGTTATCACAAACATTCTTTTCTATGTGCATGACATCAAGATTATGTCGAAGAAGATTATACTCCCAATAAGGTAAATCAAAAAAAATACTCCTTTTTTTCCATAACTGTTTCTATGTAGAAGCAACCAATGTGTCATCATCATTTTCTTGTCCATATGCATTGTCATCATTCTCAAAAAAGTTAGCATCCTCTAAAATCTCTGATATTAACCCTTCATTTAATGAGCTACCAACATCCTCCCTTCCCCTCTTCTTTAAACATTTGGAGACCTTACCAGGTATGTAATTTGTGCCATGCATTTGTCTAAGAACTTCGGTACCAGTTGGTGGAATAGGGGCAGAACGCAACTCTGTGGTACTATCAAACAGATCATTCTGAAATCGAAATGGATGGTTTGGTTCTAACCATCGACGATGGCCCATATAATAGAACTTTCCTCCATTTTTTAACCAATATGAATGGGTTGAATCTCCACAAGAAGGACATGCAATACGCCCCTTAGTGCTCCAACCGGATAAATTAGCATATGCAGGAAAATCATTAATAGTCCATATAAGAGCTGCACGCAATTTGAATGTTTGACCAGTAAAAGCATCAAATGCATCAATACCCTCCCATAACTGTTTCAATTCCTCTATTAAAGGCTGCAAAAAAACATCAATATCATTACCTGGGCCCTTATCACCTAGAATAACCATTGACAAAATGAGTGAAGACTTTTTCATACACATCCATGGAGGTAAATTATATGGAACCAAAACAACCGGCCAAGTGCTATATGTAGAACTCATAGTTCGAAAGGGATTAAACCCATCAGTAGCCAAACCCAGTCTGACACTGCGAGCATCAGAAGCAAATTCGGGATGCCTATCATCAAATGCTTTCCATGCGGGACTATCCGCTGGGTGTCGTAACATTCCATCCTTTGTACGGCCTTCGTCATGCCATCTCATCGAGGAAGCCATCTTCGGTGATGCAAACATCCTTTTCAATCTTGGTATAAGAGGAAAATACCTCAAAATTTTAGCCGGTTTTTTCTTAGTCGGTGCAGCATCCACTTCAGTCAACGAATCATTCTCGTCATCTTTATGTTTTTCCCATCGTGGGGTTCCACATATTCGGCACAACTCTTGGTTCCTATTTTCACCACGATATAAAATGCAGTCATTCGGACAACTGTGTATCTTCTCATATCCAAGGTCCAACTCTTTTATCAGTTTTTTGGCTTCATATGAAGATGATGGCAGAGTAACACCTTCCGGAAATGCATCCTTTAATAATTGAAGAAGCATGGTAAAAGACTTGCTGGACCACCCATTCAAATATTTCAAATGTAATAAATGCAGAAGAAAAGAAATCTTCGTAAAATTCTTACAACCCGGATACAGTTCTTGATCACAATCTTTCACTAAGTTATCATAATGAGCTGTGTCATCAGCATGTATAGATTCCTCAACATGCATGGACTGATCAATAACTGCATGCTCATCTTCTCCTACAGTTCTGATATTATGTCCAAGAGCATCTCTAAGTAGGCCCCTTATATCATCTTCTTCTACAGAATTTTGTTCCGTGTCACTACATCCAAAATTGAAGGTGTCTTCTAGATCGGAGGGTTGGTTACATGAAGGTATGAACTCTCCATGGAGTACCCATTCAGTATAACCCTTTAGAAAACCATTCCATACCAAATGTTCTTCAACAATTTTTGGATCAAGAGCAGAACCGTTTACACATTTTTGACATGGACATAAAATTTTTCCATTCATATTAGATTTCTCAAAGGCAAACTTAATGAAATTCCGAACTCCATCCAAATATTCAGCACTAGATCTTAACTTATTTATCCAACTTTTGTCCATTCTATTAGAATACCGATTGAACTGCAGTTCATATAAAAAAGATAAACACTATTAAAAGGATGGACTACATATAAATTGCATGAAGAAAAGCATGTGACACTTACTATAACCTCACAATATATTGCATGACATTCAAAATACAAAAATAATGCGCTGTAATCATTCTCAAAACAAAACCATAGCTTGTTAAGAAACCTACCTTACAATTTAGACAATTTTGAAGGTTCCTTGGATCCCAGTTTTGAAATCCAGGTCAGAAGATACTAATTGAATCAATATTGGCAAACATCTACTATCACGAGTTGATCAATTCCCATACACATATGTAGTTTCATAGGAGCCTAAAGTTGATTTTATCATTTCTCATAAGGGTAAGTGCACCAATCCAAGATATTACGAATCAAGATCTAATATGCATAAGGGCAAGTGATGACCCAAAGATTGATTCATAGATTGATTTTGATGATCACAAAACCTTGAAGTATAGATACTAATGTTTATGTTGCAAGGAGAAAGATATTTATTTTGCAAGGAACATAGCAAGTTGGGAGAACACAAGAAGGCCTCCAAAGCTCTCAAGTTGGAAGAAAGCTACAATTTATTGGCCCAAGCTTAAAGTTCAAAGGATTCAAATTGGAGGAGTAAAATCAAAGAAAAAAATTCAAAAGAATAGTCTTCGAGTCGACTCCTGAGGAATTCGAGTCGACTCCAATGTTTACCGAGTCGACTCCGGGGAAGTATGAGTCGACTCCTAGGAGTCACAGGCAGAAAAGTCAGAGAGCAGTTTTCGGGTCTGAGATTCGAGTCGACTCCAGTGGAACGCGAGTCGACTCCGATGGTTGGTAGGTCGACTCCAAAGAAAGCAAGAGTCGACTCTCAGCGGAACACAAGGAAAAAGTCAGAGAGCATTTCATGGACTCTGAGATTCGAGTCGACTTCCGCAATACACGAGTCGACTCCGAGACTGCGCGACCATCAACAGACAGAAGATCAAGTTACTGCCTCTGAGATACGAGTCGACTCCCAGACAGCTCGAGTCGACTCCACGATAGCTTCACGTCAAAAGGCAGAAGACCAACTTTCAGAAACTGAGAGCCGAGTCGACTCCGAGGAAGTTCGAGTCGACTCCAAGACTGGATGAGCCAAAAGACAGAGGATCGGGAGTTCGGGCTCTGAGATTCGAGTCGACTCCCAGGACAGTCGAGTCGACTCGAGAGGACAAAATTCAAAATTGGATCCACGGACTTTAGTGGATGAGCTGACTCCGAAATTGCCAGGTCAGCTCCAGAAGTTGGCGAGTCGACTCCAGGTTAAGCCGAGTCGACTCCCAGTCAAGGCATGCACTTTAATTCAAATTTGGAACAGTGGCCGAGTCGTCTCCAGTAAAGCACGAGCCGACTCCTGCAACAGGCGAGTCGACTCCTGATCGCGCGAGTCGACTCCGATCCCAACGGTAATATTGTCAGGAAGTGCAGACTGTGTCCAACGGCTCTATTTTTGTCTCTAACGGCTATATTCTTGTTTCCACGCCATCTAAAGCTATAAAAACAAGAAGAGAGCTAGGGGAGAAATCATGGAAGTGGGAGAGATCATTTAGGAAAGAGATTCCAAAGAGATTACAAGGGAAATCTCCCATAAGCACAAAAGGGCCATTCAAAGTGAAATAGAGAGAAGAAGAGCATCCAAGAGAATCCCAAAGCTTCCTCTCCATCCGTGTGCTGCCTCAGGGATCCTCTACTTCATGCCAAATCAGAGGAGGATCAAGTAAAGAAGAAGCCGAGCTCCTCCATCTTCAAAACTCGTTTGAGGGCTTCTCTTTACTCTATTTGTTTATATTGTCATATTTGCTTGTTTAAGAAGCTTTGTTTTGTTTTATACTTTGTTTTAATATCTTGTAACTTGATTCAATCAAGGGATTGAATCAAGGGGTTAAGGTTTGTTGGTGAGCCAAAGAAAAACCAACGGTGTTAAGGTTTGTTGGTGAGCCAAAGAAAAACCAACGGTGTTAAGGTTTGTTGGTGAGCCAAAGAAAAACCAACGGTATTAAGGTTTATTGGTGAGCCAAAGGGAAAACCAACGGTGATAGGTTTGTTGGTGAGCCGAGAGTAAAACCAACGTGTAAGGGTTTGATTGTGATCCCGGAAAAACAATCGGGGAGGTTCTAGTCGGTGAGCCTGGAAAAACCGACCGAGTTCGTTGTGCGCTCGTAAAACAACAAGTTGGGTTGTGAGCTTGTAAAACAACCGGCTGTAATCGGTAGGATTATAGTAAAATTCCCAAGAGGTCTTGGGGAGTGGATGTAGGTGCTGGGTGCACCGAACCACTATATGTCCTTTGTGTTTGTAATGCCTCTAGTTATTGTCTAACTAACACACTTACTTATTTAGATAAATTGCTTGCTTAATTCTTATCCGCACATCCTTTAGTTGCAAGCATATTTAATCAAGTCGAAGTCTATACATCAAACCCTTGCTAAGTTTAACTTTCACTGTGCATCTATACAACTTAGCATAGTTAATCAAAAAGTTTTAGAAGTAGCATAAAAGTTTTAAAAGACCCAATTCACCCCCCCTCTTGGGTTGTATCTACTGGGCAACAAGTGGTATCAGAGCAGGTGCTCTAAGTTTAATCATTGATCTCACGATCAAGAGCCAAAGATCATGACAACTCAAATAGATAGTTTTCTAGGAGAAGGACAATCAATTAATACACCTCCACCATTTAATGGCATAAACTATACACATTGGAAAATACGCATGCGCATCTTTATTCAATCACAAAACTATTACTTATGGAAAATCATAATAAATGATCTTCACATACTCTCTCAAACTTTTAATGAAAAGGACTTAGCACAATTGAATGCTGATGCTATGAACATATTATATTGTGCTATTCAAGAAACAAAGTTTAATGAAATTTCTGCATGCTTATCTGCTAAGGAGATCTGGGATACTTTAAAAAATATTTATGATAAATCTCAGATTAGCTCTCATGTGCTTCAATTACATTCTAGCAATGAGACTGCAGAAAAAGGTGTTGAATCTCCCACCTCAGTCGAGTCGACTCCAAGTATTTCAGAGTCGACCCTCAAGATAACCGAGTCGACTCCAATAAGGTCCGAGTCGACTCCGAGGCAAATCAGCTTCCTAAAGACAAAGAAAAAGAGGAAGCAAGAAGAAAGGAAGAAAGAGATAAAAAGAAAGAAAGCCTTGACCAAGAAAGAGTCAAGCCAGAAAATAAAAGTTAGGAGCAACAATGATGATATTAGCTCCAAGAAACTACAAAAGGTAACGGACTTGTGCTTTATGGCACAGGAACACAAGGTAAAATCTGAATCTACTTTTACCTCAAATGATTTTCAAGACGAATTCTCTTATGATGAATTATTAAATGCTTTTCACGATTTGTATAGTGAATGTAGAAAATTAGCTGTAAAGAATAAAAATCTTAAGAAACTAAATCTGAAAATTTCAAAAGAAAGAAATTCTAATGATGAAATACAAGAGAAACTAAATTCTGAAAATGAAAGCTTAAGGTCATTTTCAGAAGAATTAATTCAGAAAAATCATAGCTTAATTAGAGAAAATCAAAACTTAAGTAAAGAAATTAATCAATTAAAATCTTTTATTAACAAATTCACCGTAAGCTCAGAACGATTGAAAATGATGTTTGAAAGCCAATATGTTGCTTATGATAAATCAAAACTTGGCTTGACTCCTTTACTTAACAATAAACCTCTAGAGAAAAAGGTTATCAATTCACCATGCAAACCATTAAATAAGATAACTTATCTCAAACATAAAAAGAATGGGAATAACAACTTTACCTATCGTTCTAGTATAATTAAATCAAATGGTAAAGTTATTACTATTAAACAGATATGGGTTCCAAAAGGAACCATATGTCCTAACTCTCAAGGACTCAAGCAAGCTTGGGTACCCAAAATGAGAAAATGAGGATGTACACATAGGTGTACCAAGGTACCTATGGAACATAAAGAAACTTAAAAAGTTATTAACAAAAAAAAAATAATAATGAAATCAGTAATTCTTGCATCTCATCATTATTTGTGCTTTAGTATTTGATATGATTTGCTAGTAGTGATCAATTTTGTGATATAGAAAATACTTTTGGAAATATAATCAAATCATTTCATTTTACTCACTAGTGGATAAGGTGCTAAATGATTAATCAACTTATTAAGAATAACTCTATGAATTCTCTATATGCTTGATTGAGAGTTTTTATCTATGGCATTATTGTTTATTGATCATAGATATGATAATGTGTACTTGGTATGCTTTTGAATATATGCACTATGAATACCAAGATTAAAGAAACCATATTTGGCATATGAAATCAGCTCATGCTAGTATGTACTTAATCTCAAAAGACCTTGCCATAGGCTTACTTAGATTATCCTCTTAAAGGTCAAAGTTTTACTATGCATGCTAACTAAGAAAACAAACAAAAATAATTTCTAAATCTAGAGATGTTGTTTCCAACACTAATTTTTTCAAAAGCTTACATTGGATTTATTCTTGAAAAATAAAACTGAAGTATTTTTCTGTATTTACTAAATCTTGTAAAAGTGGTTCAAATGATAAAGGTTTCCAAACTGTGAAGATAAAGAGTATCATGGCACAGTGTTGAAAACCAAAATCCCGATAAAGGTTATACAGAAAATAATATTAAATCCAATGATTTCAGCACCAAGGACACCATAAGCAAAATAGGATTAATAGAATTCTTGAAGAAATAAAAAAGACAATTATGTATGATAGTCATCTACTTAAATAATTTTTAAAAGACTATCATCACTGCTTGTCATACATATGATTTCTATTTTTGATGAAAATTTTGATCTTCTGAAAAATGGAAAATGAACCATTGCATATCTTTCATATTTTTCAGTCGTACATGTTATTATGAAAATAATGCCAAATCTGATAAAGATACTTCTATCCTTGGATATCATTCATCAAGCAATGCATATAGAACATTCATGAAAAATTCTAGTTGTAGAAGTATCAATTCATTTTATTCTTTATGAGACTAATGATTTATTATCAAAATACTAAAATCAAATTATATGGTTAATCTTTTACATATGCACTTAATGAAGAAAAATTGGTGACTACTAAAAGATTCAATCAAGAAAAGATGAATTAGATCTTGATGAAATTCTTGCATGATTAGAAGTAAAGATCACCATTATCATTTGCTTGCTTTATGAGCTTTATATTCTGTCAAATGAATGTGTAGAATATACGTCTATGTGGTTATTTCATTTAAAAAAAAAATCTATGTAAAATAACCACCTTATTTGAAAACACTCATTACCAATATGATAAAGCAATATGTGATTTGGAACAAGCATCAAAAGCATGATAGAATAATTATTTCATCATACACCTAATAGACCAGATTGTGTGATCATTATGTGCCCTTATGCAAGACTTCAATCTAACTCTAATGAATCATATTTTATTGATAACAAATAAATAATAATCTGAATTTTGATAGAAACAAATGTTTAAGATAAATTGATTAAAACATAGTTAACATATCTTATTGATAATTATCTTAAGCAAATAGAATCTAAACTAAATTGACTTAAACTATCTTGGTTAATGAATCTATCTCTTTAGTTCAAATGATATGTGCTTGCTTATATTTAGGCAATCTCTTGAGTAAAGTGACTCAACATGCAACTATTGTCATATCTTATATTGAGTCATCTAGTTAAAAAAAATATATATGTTGGATGAATGCTTTGTATCTTAAAGAAACTAATGACCTTCCTTCAAGAAAGAAAAATGAGAAATTTCAACTTGAAGGATATCTTCATGTAAGATACACTAAACATTCACATGCAAACAAGAGAGAGGATCTTCTTCAGCCAAAAGTTCACACATAAGAAATCTAGTTTGGCTTGAAGAACATATAATGAATAGGTAATTTAGATACCTTTCTCACAAATTAGTTGAGCAAAGTCAGTAACTTAAATCTTATTATGGCATGATTAAATTCTTTAATTATTAATTTTTGATATCATGTCTATATGTGTATTGACTGACTTATACTTTTAGAAATTATTTCATGGTTTGCCCAAACTAAAATATATCTTTGCCTATGTCATAACCATGAAATACACAAGTATATGCTTAAAATGTTGATGTAAAATAACTTGTGAGAAGTTATGAAACCTTGAGCATAATGAAAATGTTGTTTGCATGATATACATATATATGATACGTAAGATTAATTCTCTATTCTGCTCTCTCATGAAAATTACTTGAGAATAACAAAAAGAGAGAGAGATAAAGAAAAGAAAATGGATATTATTCAAGAGAAGTAAAATCCAAGTAGAGGCAAACACTTCAACCTTAAGGAAAAGCAAAACAAACTTAATATATTCGACACATTTGTGAGACTTGTGTGAGCATTCTTTTGGAAGGGATAAAATTCATAATTAATTACACTTAAACAGGGAGGTTTTGAAGTAAACATTTTAACCTTTCTATATTGCTCATCATAGGGATGGTGCCAATGGGGAGGCTAGTGGTAGTACCCGGCACTATTTGACCCAACTATTCGGTGTAGGGCATATTAGGGACGGCACAAGAGGGAGGCTAGTGGTAGTACCTCGTGGCCCTTCCCAACTCCACCGGATAGGGAGCAAGTAGAGTATAGAACATAGGAAAGTTAAAAATGAAAGACAAAGTAAATGAAAGTATATAAGAAGAATCAAGTCAAATTTTTAATCACTTGAAAACACACTTTAAGGATGAAATCAGTGCAAAATTATATTTAAATAGGGGGAGTTTATTTGAAAAGAATTGATTTTGATCCTTGACATTCTTTTTCTTATTATTTTAATGCATGACTTAACACATAATATATTTTGCATGTGGCATGATGTCTTGAATTATGGGTTCTCAATATTTTTGTAATGCCTCATACTTGGACAATTTGATTGAATGTTTGAAATACTACATAACATCTTGTGTTTGGTTTTATTGAAAAGAAATTTCAGATTTGTCGTTCACAATCATCGTTAAAATCTGAAAGTTAAATAAATTTGTAAAAAGGAGAAGAGAAGGATATCTCTATTTAGGCAAAATGAATTGAGTTTGTTTTATCTTTCAACTTGCTTAACTTTGGTATATAATGTGCTAATTCATACCAAAACTTAAATTAAATACAAAGATTCTGAACATGCTCTTATATATTTGAAATATAAGTTTTCAATCGTAATGATTTAAGATGAGCTATAATGTGGAAGATACATATCTCAAATTATGACCTTGAAAGGCTCTATTGAAAATCTTTATGAAATTCAGAATCTGATTTTGTATAAAAGCTTAAACTCATATGATTTCTAAATAAAATCTTAATATAAGAAAAATAGAATTAAAATTTTGATGCCTTGGTTGATTGCTCCGATACGCATCCGAAACATATCATTTCTTATCTTTAAAGTGTACTAATATTGGTCCAAATGATGTGTCTTTCGATGATTTTGATTGCAAACAAAAATTTCTAAATATATGATCTTATCTTGATATTAAAAAGATTTATTGTGTTTCATATATACATTGGTGAAAAACTATGATTAAGAAATTGAGTTCTATAAATATATATACCTCAATGATCATCTATATGTTTTTCTCTCCTACATTCTTAAAGACTTCCATCAGAATATATATATAGAGTGAATGATCTTAAAGCTAGAAATATTTCAGCTCACTCAAATGATTCTTAAAAGAAAGAAAATGTAAATGTTTTTGAAAGAAACTGAGCTACAAATGAATCATTTTCTGATTAATATTTCTATACATTTTCTCTAAGATTAGGAGAAAGCATAACTTGTGCTTAAAAGATTAAAAAGGGTGATTGCTATAAATTTTGAATAATTCTTGATCACTCTATATTCTCGATATCATAGAATTTCAGTTTTATTCACGCTTGTCATTAAAATCTGAAATTCAACAAAAGAAAAGAATGATTGAAGAGGAATGCATCTTTTGAGGGGGAGCTTTATATATCTTATCCTAAAGTTACTTTAATTTGATGCATACCTTGATTTTTATGGATTGATTTTGATGAACATCCTTATATTGCAATACATGCTTTAATTATAAGTTTATACCTTAAGATGAGTTCTATAAAGGTTGTCTTATCTCAAACCTTGAGTCTTATGAAAATAAGCTGAAACTTATAGAAAACATATTTTTGAGATTGACAATTTTATTGAACATTATCTACAAATTCTAAACTCTTAAAATGGAATGATCAATTAAGGGGGAGAAAGAAAATTTCAGAAGGAAAGATCTTATGGAACTTAATCGCATAAATCTATAACTAAAGGAGAGGGAAAGAATACTAAATGAAAAGTGATCCTAATACTCTCCAATATGTATCATCAGAAATTTAAATCTGAAAATCTTTATGATACACCTTGAGGCGTGTTATTTGGTTAGTATATCTCATGCATCACTCTTGAACCAAATTGCAAATTTTAAGAGCCTCTAATTTAATGAAAAAGGGAGAGAATAATGTGTTAAATTTTCTTGAGTATCTCTTAGAAAATCTATTTTTGAACTTCACTAATGAGTCCTAATTGGCTTGCTCTTTAGAACTTCAATTTTGTGCCAATTCATTATTTTATGTATCAAATTGTGCTTATTCTCTAAAGAAATAAAAGAAAGTCTTTAAAAGAGCTCTAAGATGTATCAAAAATTGCATGAATTCATATTTTGGTATTTGTGCCCCAATGCTCTTATTATCATAAAAAAAACTTTGAAGTCATGATCCAACATGATGATATGTTTTTCAAGTATATAAGTTTTGATCTTTTACTCTGAAAATCAATTAAATTGCTCTCATGTTGATAAAATACTTAATAGATTGGGCAAAAGTTCTTCAATGAACAAGCTTTCATACTTATTATTAAAGAGAGGTTAGATTTCCACTCATGTTTTTCCTTGAATATCATTTGTGGTACTTCTTGAATTAACCTAAGGAAGATTCCACCTACACTTGATTAGAAAACTATCTGTGGTATCAAATTAGAAAATCTCTTGAATTCACACTCGATGTGTTCTGCTCTGATCTTTGTGCTTAATGTTTCACTATCTTTTTGATGTTGTCAAAAAGGGGGAGAAATATCTAAGTATATGCTATATACCTCAGAATGCTTTATTACTTTGAATTGAATACAAATCAGCTTAAAATTTAAATATGTTAATTGTGTTAAGCTGATTAAATCTAAAGCATTATCATGAAGTATGTTTTTACATATATATGTTTTCTACTTCATGCAACTTAGCTATGTATTACTTCTAGAAATCAATATCTTTTATATTGCATATACTCCAAGTTTTGTCATCATCAAAAAGGGGGAGATTGATGACCCAAAGATTGATTCATAGATTGATTTTGATGATCACAAAACCTTGAAGTATAGATACTAATGTTTATGTTGCAAGGAGAAAGATATTTATTTTGCAAGGAACATAGCAAGTTGGGAGAACACAAGAAGGCCTCCAAAGCTCTCAAGTTGGAAGAAAGCTACAATTTATTGGCCCAAGCTTAAAGTTCAAAGGATTCAAATTGGAGGAGTAAAATCAAAGAAAAAAATTCAAAAGAATAGTCTTCGAGTCGACTCCTGAGGAATTCGAGTCGACTCCGGGGAAGTATGAGTCGACTCCTAGGAGTCACAGGCAGAAAAGTCAGAGAGCAGTTTTCGGGTCTGAGATTCGAGTCGACTCCAGTGGAACGCGAGTCGACTCCGATGGTTGGTAGGTCGACTCCAAAGAAAGCAAGAGTCGACTCTCAGCGGAACACAAGGAAAAAGTCAGAGAGCATTTCATGGACTCTGAGATTCGAGTCGACTCCCGCAATACACGAGTCGACTCCGAGACTGCGCGACCATCAACAGACAGAAGATCAAGTTACTGCCTCTGAGATTCGAGTCGACTCCCAGACAGCTCGAGTCGACTCCACGATAGCTTCACGTCAAAAGGCAGAAGACCAACTTTCAGAAACTGAGAGCCGAGTCGACTCCGAGGAAGTTCGAGTCGACTCCAAGACTGGATGAGCCAAAAGACAGAGGATCGGGAGTTCGGGCTCTGAGATTCGAGTCGACTCCCAGGACAGTCGAGTCGACTCGAGAGGACAAAATTCAAAATTGGATCCACGGACTTCAGTGGATGAGCCGACTCCGAAATTGCCAGGTCAGCTCCAGAAGTTGGCGAGTCGACTCCAGGTTAAGCCGAGTCGACTCCCAGTCAAGGCATGCACTTTAATTCAAATTTGGAACAGTGGCTGAGTCGTCTCCAGTAAAGCACGAGCCGACTCCTGCAACAGGCGAGTGGACTCCTGATCGCGCGAGTCGACTCCGATCCCAACGGTAATATTGTCAGGAAGTGCAGACTGTGTCCAACGGCTCTATTTTTGTCTCTAACGGCTATATTCTTGTTTCCACGCCATCTAAAGCTATAAAAACAAGAAGAGAGCTAGGGGAGAAATCATGGAAGTGGGAGAGATCATTTAGGAAAGAGATTCCAAAGAGATTACAAGAAAAATCTCCCATAAGCACAAAAGGGCCATTCAAAGTGAAATAGAGAGAAGAAGAGCATCCAAGAGAATCCCAAAGCTTCCTCTCCATCTGTGTGCTGCCTCAGGGATCCTCTACTTCATGCCAAATCAGAGGAGGATCAAGTAAAGAAGAAGCCGAGCTCCTCCATCTTCAAAACTCGTTTGAGGGCTTCTCTTTACTCTATTTGTTTATATTGTCATATTTGCTTGTTTAAGAAGCTTTGTTTTGTTTTATACTTTGTTTTAATATCTTGTAACTTGATTCAATCAAGGGATTGAATCAAGGGGTTAAGGTTTGTTGGTGAGCCAAAGAAAAACCAACGGTGTTAAGGTTTGTTGGTGAGCCAAAGAAAAACCAACGGTGTTAAGGTTTGTTGGTGAGCCAAAGGGAAAACCAACGGTGATAGGTTTGTTGGTGAGCCGAGGGTAAAACCAACGTGTAAGGGTTTGATTGTGATCCCGGAAAAACAATCGGGGAGGTTCTAGTCGGTGAGCCTGGAAAAACCGACCGAGTTCGTTGTGCGCTCGTAAAACAACAAGTTGGGTTGTGAGCTTGTAAAACAACCGGCTGTAATCGGTAGGGTTATAGTGAAATTCCCAAGAGGTCTTGGGGAGTGGATGTAGGTGCTGGGGTGCACCGAACCACTATATGTCCTTTGTGTTTGTAATGCCTCTAGTTATTGTCTAACTAACACACTTACTTACTTAGATAAATTGCTTGCTTAATTCTTATCCGCACATCCTTTAGTTGCAAGCATATTTAATCAAGTCGAAGTCTATACATCAAACCCTTGCTAAGTTTAACTTTCACTGTGCATCTATACAACTTAACATAGTTAATCAAAAAGTTTTAGAAGTAGCATAAAAGTTTTAAAAGACCCAATTCACCCCCCTTCTTGGGTTGTATCTACTGGGCAACAGCAAGTAATGCATAATGCATCAAAGTTATATCAAAGTAATGCATAAAAGTATGCATAAATTCGCTTTAAGGTAATGCATAAACGATATTACGAATCAAGATCTAATATGCATAAAAGTAATGCATAAAAGTAATGCATAAAGTTTTAAATCGGCGGCTAACCCATCATGACAGAACTTCATCTGATTGAAATCTTAGTGTAACTTCCTAAAGTTACAATATTCAGCATATAATGATAAATAATAAAGAAAATATTCAGCAAATCAAAGTTCATTCCTTTTCAAGCAATACGGTAAAAGTTATAGAAATAACGCATAAGGGGCATGGAACAAGCCTGAAGTATAAAACAGCATCATCTTGAGACATTTTTTCTGTTCTAAAGTCGTATGCTCACCTAGGAAGAAAAGTCCTCGAAAGGCTCGTCTCGCCTTATACATACCAAACAAAAGCACTATTCTTGTCCTTTGGAATGATTTTGCAATTGAGATTTAGATAAGCCTTTCAACAAAAGGCACTTTTCTTTAATTTGGATCCTTCATCATCAGATGTTATTCTAGAAACATTTCTTACATGATATTAAGGCAGCGGTTGGTTCTTCAAATAGATTTTGTGCCGGCCAAACAGGAATAAGGAACAGCCAGAATAAGTTTTCTGGCATAATTTCTTCCTGCCATAAACTTCCCATTTATTTACCTCTTTCCTTCTTTGGACAGAAAAAAAAATGCAGTCTAAAGTTACTCCCGAGATTGCTAAATAAAAACAAGAATAACTTGTGGAATCACTATTCCAAAAAGAGTTTACTAATGCACCTTTTCTCAGCCTAAATGCTTAAATATGGACTCGTCATTCATCACAGCAGACAATTAATTCACTACTATTAATGGGCTTTTAAACAATGAATGAATTTTTTATGTACATGCTATCTGTTCTCGCTCTTAGCATTGCTCATGAATTGTGAAGCTATTTCATACACTATTGTTCCTGTATGATCCCTCACCCAAGGAAACTGTTATACCGCCATGACATCAGAAAGGCAGCAGACTGAAGTCATGCATGACTGCTAGCACTATTGGAAGATGAATTGTGAAGTGTTTAGTGGCGAATTTACCAATCACTGCCAAATAGTCTTGGATAACCACTCAAACTTCTGTAAATAATAATAAGCCACTAAAACAAGGAATAGGATACAGTAACTAAAATGTGGGCAGTGGTCACAAACCATTACAAAAATCATCAGCAGCAGCACCACCATCATCATCAAAGCCTTACATATCAAATATGAGATTTACCATAGAGCATTAGTCTAAAGTTTAAGAATAATAGAATATCATGAATTCAATAACAATAATGCATCAAGTTCGTCATTGTTAAAATGAGCTGTATTAAAATATGCCCTTTCCCACTTATCACACCCAAAAAAAGGACAAAGAACCTCCAGTTAGTCCACTTCAAGCAGGAACCAGCCTCCATTGTCAATGGGAACCAACCTCCAATTGGCCCATTTCGGGGGGGGGGGGGGGGGGGGGGAATCAGACTCCTTTATATCTTCTAGAAGAAGAAGAAGAAGAAGACAGTTTTTCAAGCTCTAAGCTTCTTCATAGCCAACAACATCGACAAAGAACTCTAAATGGGAGGCTGGTTTCCTCTCTAAGTGGACCAATTGAAGGTTGATTCTCATTACAAAGAACCAGATTTCCTCTTTTTCAGACTCCAAGGAAAACGGCACCCAACTTACATAGATAACCCTTGCAACTAAGCATTTCCATCACCTAATATTATGTATGATTGAACAACTACCACATGCCACCATCAAGTCACATGCATATGAAGAACATCATGTCCTTCAACATTGCAAGTCCAGCTGAATGGATATCTAGAACACCAATTTGTAAATATTCATGAACACAGACTACTTCTTGAAGCTACATATGCTGGAAACAATCATATGCAATATAAACCACAACTTTATCAAGGCATAATCTCCAATCCGTACCTTCCTCTACCCCTCGGCGATTCAAATCCCAGAACCCTGCAAAACTGCAAGAATCCAGCAAAGGAAACTTTTTCAAACAAATAAAACCATCACACTTATACACACAAAAAAAAGTGAAAAATCGAATCAAATCCCAGATCTACCAGATCGAAACCATTTCCGGATCCCCGTACCTTCCAATCCGTACCTTCCTCTACCCCGAGATAGGCGGTGGGTTGGATCCAAGTTTTCTCCTCGGGCGGAGGCGGGCCTGAATCGATCGGGACTTGGGGCCGGTCGGTCGACGCCGGAAAAGAGAGAGAGAACAAACCCAGAACACCCGAAGAAGATGAGGAGGAGAAGAAGGAGAACAAGCGAGACCGTTGGAGAGGAGGGAGGAGGAGAAAAATACCTCCGGCGGAGCGGGTTGGGATCGGTCCGCGCCGGAGAGGAGGTAGCGCCGGAGACGAGGAATGGGGGCTAAGGCAGCGCCGGAGACGAGGAATGGGGGCTAAGGCAGCGCCGGAGACGAGGATCGAAGATGAGGGTGCTCGGGAGTAGCTAGGGCTTTTTTGCGGGCTCGGGGTCGGCTGCTGGGTATTAAGTGGGCTTCGGCGACGCTTATAAGCGTCGTATTATTAACCACGCTTGGAAAAAAGAACGACGCGTTAAAGCGTCGTTGGATGTTAGGTCCTCGACGACGCTTTTAAGCGTCGTTGATTGCTTCGAATTACCAACGCTCCTACAAAGCGTTGGAACGATTGGGCGCGGGAGCGGAATCTGCCGACGCTTTTTCCTAGCGTCGGCAGATAAGCGTCGGGATTTTGTTATTTTACTGTAGTGTTGTGTTAGGTATGGATGGCATGGAACAAGCTCGAAGGGCGCAAACCGTGCCTCTCGAGGGGTTTTTTCCTTCCCCGGGCACGGAGGAGGACGGCATGCAAATTCTGCTGCCAGGCTCCACGTATGTGCAATTGCCTACTTGCATCTGAGGTGAAAGTATTTGGAGCCTGGTCTGTTTTGCCACCACCCTCCTTGCACTCCGTTTATAATGCATGCTTTAGAGAAAGCTTCAGAGCTGGCTTCATTACATTCCACGATGTCGACATTCATATCTGTCTATATTTAAATGCCTGCAAAGGAACAGTTGTTAATCTGCAAATATTTCATTATTTGTTTCTCGAATATGATTGCGTGCATGAATTGGATTTGTGTAATGATTCATCCAGATAATTGCTGTAAATGCTTGTCTGATATAATAAGTTCTTTATTTTATTTATTTTTTTTGGGTACAAATAAAGGGGGAGGGAAAGCCGAACTAGAATGGTAAGTTCTTTATTTATCATACGTGCATTATTGATCTTCCGTATGCAAAGTTAGGCTAGCATGAAACACATGGTAGACATTAGTTTGCTATGGAAAAATAGTATTAGATGTGGAGAGCGCGCAAACATAGTATACAGATCATACACATCGTGCAGTATAATAAGTACTTTGTTAGTTCTTGCAAGAGTAGGTCGCTCAAATGAGGCTTACAGATCGAAATCTTCTCTTATTTGTAGCCTAATGGATGCTGATATGATGTGACTTCCACATACAATCCCTATTTATAAGGAGTCAAGTTAAAAGCTTACGGAAAAAGGAGTCGTGTTTCAAAGGAAGCACATAGCACTTTCATCTTTAGAGAGAAAGAGGTAGAAACTTATCTATATTATAGTTCTTGGAAATGAGTCCAAATTTTAGATAATTGCATCATTTAAGATTCGGACTTAAAATCTTAGATTTTAAAGCAAAAGTGATCGTTAGGATAAGCTCCAATTTACAATACTCAATTATTTTTTTATTATACAATATTTTTTTATTATACAACAACTGGTATTAGAAGCTTTAAAAGCACGATTATCATAAGCTCCATAAAACACAGTGATTTTATCGAAGGCCTAACAGAAAAACTGGCTATATATTATGAGTTTTATAGGGATCATAATATCACCTGCATGTCATAGCATGCAAGTTCCTAACATACGTGCAGTTGATATCAAGATTTGAATCAGAGGGATCACTAGATCGATATGGATCACTTTGGCCGCTATGAGTAGGATTGTATAAGATCTAAGAGCAAGATCCGCAACGTCGAAAAGCCGAATTAAGGGCCAAACTTTAAAAGCCATAATTTGGTCATGTGTTGTTTGATTAAGATTTTTTTTTTTTTTGAAATTGAATAATATTTTGAGACCTATGCCTTAGAGCGAGCCTCCTAGGGGGTTAAAATATACCGAAATCTATCTTTTGGGCCCTGAAACAAACCAATCAAATCGTAAGTTCTTTTTTCGAAGAAGATTTTGATTGAATATATCTTACAATCCATAGAAAATTAAGCAGAGCGACAGAGTGCAAGGTTCATATAGAAGTTGAGATATACTTTCTATAGAATTTTAGTTTTTTTTATGATTAATGCTATTAGTCATATTTATTTTTGGAGATTTAGCTCTATTCGAACTAGGAGAATTGTATGTAGACTATCATGCATATAGAAAATTGTATGTAACTATATACTATCATGCATATAGAAAATTGTATGTAGACCAATAATACATATGAAAAATTTCCCTTTCAAAAAAATTATTGTAGGACTATTTGTATAATCCAACATGATTTAGACTAAATTTTCTACCAGATTCATGGTTTAGGAAGCTTGTTTGAGTATCAACTATATCAATACAACATCTCCCAGCCCAAATCCTGGGAGAATAAAAAAAACTCTTCATGAATCTTTTTTCTTCAAGACCAATAAGCCTACAGGTTGGGATTTAGATTGGCACTTGATTGGTCCATAGAATATGCAAACTGGATGGATCAACAGACACTACAAAAGAAAGAAAATCTCCCGACGCTTTTTTTGGTCTATACCGACGCTTATAAGCGTCGGCGAATTCCAAGCCCACGCTTCGCAAAGCGTGGCTCAGACGTCGGGCAGGTGGGCGTGGGTCGGGTTTAACCCGACGCGTTTAAAAAGCGTCGTTGGTCTATGCCGACGCTTTTAAGCGTCGTTCCTTTTATCATACGCCGACGCTTATAAGCGTCGGCGAGAGGGGTTGCTTTTCCCGACGCTTTTAAGCGTCGTTTCTTCTATCAGACTCCGCGGAGAAGGGTTGGTTACTACGGGTTTAGGCCGACGCTTAAAAGCGTCGTTACAGGCTTGCTTTTCCCGACGCTTTTAAGCGTCGTTTCTTCTATCAGACTCCGATGCTTATAAGCGTCGGGGAGAATGGTTGGTTACAACGGGTTTAGGCCGACGCTTAAAAGCGTCGTTAAAGGCGTGCCATTAGCTTTTTTTCTGTTGCATTTCCCGACGCTTATAAGCGTCGGCATTAAATTTTTTTTTAAAAAAAAAATTTGTAACAGTAATTTTTAAATACTCTGTGTACATTAAATTCTTACAAAACAATAGAAACAAATACACTGAATCACATATATAACAAAATATGAGTCACAAACAAGAACTTTGATTACATTCATATTATCATATTTGATTACATTGTGCTTCAAAAACATTCTAAAAACATACAAGTCAAATTCCTAAGTACACAATCTACAATATGTATCAAGTTTCCTAAATGAGAAGCCAACTCTCGAGTTTGTTTAGCGAACTTCGCATCTTGGATTACTGGGTTGTTAGTGCGCACAGGCGGCGAGCCACAGAAGAAGCCTGCTTGGTTGTTCATGTCTGAATCACCATCAGGATCATCCTGAGAAGGACCAAACTTTAAAAAAGTTGGATACGAAAACTAATAAATTAAGACTAAAATATCTGTTACATGATTTTGAAGTAGACGGGTACCTTGTTCAAGATAATATCAAGGATCTCCGGACCACAATCCCCTCTATGGATAGGCAAAATGCTGGAAAAAAATAAAACAGAATCAGGGAGATGCAACCTTGGCGCCGGCATTGTAAGAATATAACGTTGAAAAGATGAGGGCATTGCGTCATGCATGCTTTACGGGCTTTATCTCTAGCTGGTTAGTTCAAAGTCATTAACTAATATATGTTCACTGGATGCTGACTCATCTTATTGAAATCACTTTGGAGAAACATGAAAAAGAAAAAAAAGTTCCATCTGCAATGTCAAATATACTAAGAATGACAAATAAGGTCAAAATTCAACCAGCCTTCTACTTTAATTCAAAACTATAACATGAACCAAACTGGCACAAAATTTATCAACAATTATACGCTTTTTTCAGAAGCATTTTCACTGCACGCTGGGAGTGAGCATCAGAAGCATATTCATTGAATAAAATGTAAATGCAAGAAAGAATCACTCACTTGAAGATGTCTGCAATATCATATATGCAATGGCCTCTTGGCAGTGTATATGCCGGAAATCACCAAGCTTCCTTGACTGGGCCAATATTCTGGTTATGAAAATGTTGGGCAAATCAGCATCCAACAATATGTTGCCAATCATACGGAACAAGGGTGCACTGAAAAAACCTGGAAGTTCCTTTTTAAGGTTTTGTTCCCGATAGCTGGGAGAAATGGCACTGTAGCAGTTTGACTGAGTCTAAAATTAATACATGAGCACAATAAATACCTAACTTGCACTGTACCACCCTGTTTGACCAACAATAAAGAATTAATACATGAGCACAATTAACTACAACCAAAACACAAGGTACCTGTCTAGCAGTAAATAAAGTTCTGGGCTGCTTTTTTTTTTTTTTTTTGGGTACAACAGCTGCAATAAGAAACAATAAGAAAGACATTTTTATTTCCCAACAGCAGCTTAGAGAAACAATTATACATGGCTCACATAGAGTCAATAAGAAAGACAAAAGTTATAAATATAATCTGCAAACCAAGAACAATGAAAGTGGTTGTTGCTGCCGTAATCTGCAAATCAAGAGTCAAAGCAAACGTATTAATAACGCAAGATACACTATAGATGGAAGTCAAATGCAACAAGACTTTGCTATAATAGAGTCAAATTTAATCGCTCAGGAAGTTGAAAGTGTTATAAATATATGTAAAAGCTCGATAAGTTGATACGATGAGCAGTCCATGAAAATTAATTAGGCCGCTTAAGTCACTTTTCGTACCTCTTCAACCTATAAATTAGAAATCAAAAAGTAAGTGATTAATAAGATTAGCAAGAACGCTGCCACATTTTATCATTCAAACAAATAAGAACTTTTCACATGGCACTTGAAGAAAATACCATCACCACCAGTGCTCGTATATGCCCTACAATACATTTCTAGCCTTTCTTCTTAGAGAGAAAGAGATATCAATACTGCTGGTTTAGATGAGAACAACTTGGCATAGAGAAATAAATTCTTTGTCTTCAAGCTCCAAATAATTAGTAAGCACAGATGACTGAAAAAAATAAGAGGACATGAAAGCAGTGAAATATTAGAATTCAATCAAGGGATTTTTATTTTTATTTTTATTTTTTTGTGTGTATGTGTGTGGTAAAAAGGATGTGGCAGCATGTCTATAGTTTTATTATGTTCTTTTGAGAAAGTACATACATATGGATTAGCATTTGCAAGAGTATATTGACATGATCAGCGTCTTCCACCTGAGTTGGGAGGTCCCAAGAGATCATGTATCAAACCCCTGGTGGAGAACTGATATTATTTGACTACCAAATCCATCAGAAATTGGCATCTTGCATGGAACTTGATTCTGCTCGTCCGATGGTAAGGTATAGATATCCTATAAATGAACTGTAGTGGAAGTATTGTTGTTCCAACACATAACATCATGTTGAAGATTCCTTGGAATAAATAGGCAGTGAGGAAATTAAATGGACCATATCTGAAGGAGTGGTGGTAGTAGCTGTCTTTTTGAGTCAGTTACAACTTACAAGGTTGTAAGTAGTAATTTCTCAAGGCACTCTTCCAAGAGGAACTTCACCTATCAAGCCCCAATACAGTCTTAGCTGCGCTGTCTTTTTGCCCAATAAGAACAAGTGCCCAAGAAGAATACATGAAGACAGTTCTGAAATAAAATGTTAATCACTCGATTGCAGTCATGTGAGAATTACCAAACAGCAAAATCTTCCCAGCATTAGCCTTGCATCCAGAAAATACATCATAACAATTATAAAAATGAGAATGATGCCATAAATCTGAACACATTAGATATGAAAGGCGTGACCTCAATTGATGGAAACCTGGTCTGGAAATTTATGTTTATGTTTTCTTTACAAATTCAAGATGGACTTTACAAAAAAAGGCAGTATAATTTCAGCTATCTTACCACTACAACCCTAGCAAACCCAACACAACACAATGAATATGTGCATGAAGAACCATGCAAAATGTAAAGCTATTCTGATTGAGGCTGGAAAAAAGACCATGGAATATTAGTTGATACATGGAAAGCTACCTTGGTAAGTGTTGCTATTCCACTCATTCTTTGCATAAAATTGAGGGCAACCCTTTCTGCCACAATAATGCTGCATGCACATCCTTAACATAACAAATAAAAAAGAAAAATAAACAAGCATTCTCATGAGTATAATCAAAAGACCAAGTCATGTTATAATCTAAATTTTTACCATATACTTTGCCAAACTGCATGCCTTTGTGAACATAGTTTCCATCTTTCTGAGACCATTCAACCTATCAAATTATCCAGAAAAATTCTGCTGAATGAAACTAGCGAGCATTATATTGAATCTTGGAGAATTTATAGCAAGGAGTTATACCTTTAATGATGGATCAACCTCATTAAAAATCATCTCTGCAAAAGAAATTCCAGCAATGACCCCATCCTCCTTTGCAATGAAGTGGGCTTCTGCTTTCATGTCCACCGGAACAGTGGCTAAACAAGTTACATCCCCTGTCTCAATACAAAGAAAACAATAAGCTAGATAATCGTCATACAAGTTCTGCAGGACTTCCACTGCAAAATATTGTGCAAATATTCCACTCAAGAACAGAGTGAGAAGAATTTGAAGACCCCAAACCATACTTTCCCTGGTAGTTGAATTTGTTACTGTACTTGCTATTAAAGCACCCTACCACCTTCACTCTTCCCCCTACTGGAAGTGTTTCAAATGGACTACACACTATAAAAATTAATTTATTGACTAGAAGTAATGATAAATACCGTAGAGCACTTACATAGAAAATCTGAACAAGGATGAAACGTAAGAAGGAATAAAGTGCTAAAGCTGCTTTATGGTCGCAAAGACTCTGTGAACTTAATTTTTCACATTGATCAGGTAATATCCACATCAGGGTTGGGATGACTGCAGACTTTAGTGTAAATAAACTGCACAGAAAAAAGAAGCTAACAGTAAATAAATCGCAAACACATAAAAATTAACAAAGTAGCTGTACAGGTATCAGCTCAACCCCCTGTATGACTATAACTCGTTAACCATTAACTACAAGAAACACGAGATTAGATTGCTGTCGAGTGCAAATAAAATAGCACATAGATATCACGAAAATTAATGCTTGGGACAAATGCCCATTGTTTCACAACCAAAAAAGAAGTTTAATGAAAGAAAGAATTTGACCAGTGCCAAGAAAACCATCTTTGATAACCAATGTTTTCATTTCTGTTTGGTTTTCTTCAATAATCTAAAGAGATAACCACTTTTAAGAAACGAGAGAAGAAGAAGGGAACCGGAGTGCGAGGTCGACGGTGGCGGGGAAGCGAGATGGGGAGGCGATGGATTAATGTCGGCGCGGGACGCCGATCGGAGCTCGGAAAGCGAGATGGGGAGGCGATGGATTGATGTCGGCGCGGGGACGATGATCGGAGCTCGGGAAGCGAGATGGGAGGCGATCGGAGCTCGGGGACGCCGATCGGAGCTCGGGAAGCGAGATGGAGAGGCGATCGGAGCTCGAGGACGCCGATCGGAGCTCGGGAAGCGAGATGGAGAGGAGAGGAGATGGGGACCCTTTTGAATGAGAGGAGAGGAGACGAGACGAGACTTTTTAAGGCAGAGAGGGTTGGAAAGGATTTGGCCTACGACGACGCTTATAAGCGTCGTCGTAGGTCCAGCTTACCGCGACGCTTAAAAGCGTCGTCTATTCTAATGATGTACCGACACTTTTAAAAAGCGTCGGTAAAATTTGGCGCTGATCAAAACTATCCCGACGCTTTTCCCTAGCGTCGGGAAAAAAGCGTCGGGAAATGTACCTTTTCCTGTAGTGAATGTATGTTACTTCTCATTTCAATAAAAGCACCCAATAATTCACACTTCTTCGATGTTTATTATCTAGCCCCTTTGGTTTTCACAGCAATACTCACATGTCATGCCAACTTAAAACAATCATGGCCAGTCCCAATCATGATAGGAAAGGTAAAAGTTTGCCATTAGGTTCACAGCCAGTTGTTAAAAAAAAAAAAATCCAAACTATCAAATGGATCCAAATTTGATATTCACAACTGCAAGTGCATCACTTGTTTTATCTAAAGGTAGTGCTAAATAGAAATGCTTGGAAAAAGAGGATTAAATAGAAATGCTTGCAAGTGCATCACCAATCATTATAAACCATCACCAAGCTTATTGGAGGCAACTGAGCCTCACAGTGTCAAACCAACAACAGGGAGCAAATCTATTGTATTTTATTGGCATCATAATACTTAGGTACAATATTTAGGCACAATGGCATTCCTTACAAACCATAAGCTTTACTTTGCACAGACTAATCCTCTTTTTTTTTTCTTCAGTTTTTTTCTCTATTTAAACTTACAGATTCTGGACAACAGTAACAAAAAAAGCTAAACATCAATTAAAAAGCAAGCAAGAAAGAAAGACCACGAATACTCCTATCCAAAACTAGATTAGAAAAATCAGCATCATCATTCCTCAAACATATTTTTTCCCATAAGATTATTGTCTAATCAAGGTAAGCACGTGTGAATAGTATATTAATGTGAAATTCAAGAGAGAGAAGAGGGAAAACGGTCTATAAACCCTGTAGCATAGAAAGATGCGGTTGGTTAATCCAGAACTATTAGGGCGAGCCAGATACCTGATTTCTATAAGGATAGATGTACTCTGAAGTGAGCTCCATGTATTTGCATTTCATGATCCCTGCTGGACCTCCCTTGAATCCGTACAGCGTGCTCCCCTTGGCTCGATCCTGCAAGTAATCTACCATGACGACAAAAAAGATGAGGAAACCAAGAAATTAATCCATCACACAATCAACCAAAAGCACACCAAAAAAAAAATCATCCATGACCACAAAAGGATATAGAAAGAAATCAATCAATCAATAAGGGGTAAAAATCCAAAAGAAACAATGAAACGAAGCGCTCACCAAAGATCCCAGAGATGACATTGTGCCCACCGGGAGCCTGGCCTCCAGAGAGCACCACTCCGACCTTAAGACTCCCAGCCATCTCCGAAGGAGCGGAACCCGTCGGAACTAGCGTGGCGGAGGGCTGGCCGAAAAGATTAGGAAACAGCTTCTTGATCTCATCTGCAATCGATATCGTCACAAGCATGACAATCAAAACACAGACCATCATTGGCCTCAGATCGATCGATATAGATCTCAATCAAGTCATAAGGGGGAGAGAGAAAACAGGGGAGACAGATACCGGGGTTCCCGGCGGCGGAGCTCAGAGGGCCGTCCACGATCTTGAAGGGTCCCCTAACGACGGAGGGGAGGGGGAGGGAGTGGTTGAGGCGGCTAGTCTGCACCTCGCTGTACACCGCCGCGAGGCGGCCGGGCGACGGCCCCTTGCCGCCGTTGGCGAGGATGGAGTTCGCAGCCATCCGCGGAGATCGAGAAAGATGATGAGATGAGAGCAAGCGACGGAGAAGATATATCACTTTGTATAGTGTGCTTACGGTCCTTTTATAGCAGGGGGAGAGGGAGCAGGGTGGGATCGGTTAGGGTTATCGTCACGGAGATTCAGGGGGTGAGGGAGAAAGTCTAGGGCTCAAGCCTCGAGCTATGAACCACCAGTTATATGAGCGGAGGTGAGGCAACGCTCGATCTATGAACCGGAGAGGAGGGAGGAGGCTTGAGGGAGAATCGGGAGGCGGAGAGGCGGAGAGGCGGAAATGCTTCCAGGCTAGGGATCGATTGGGAGAGGAGGAAGCTACCGACGCTTCTTTGAAGCGTGAGGACATGTGGCGCTTGGGGTATTTTTTTCCGACGCTAGTGAATAGCGTCGGCAAAAAAGGGTCGGCTTTTCCCACATTTCCTGTAGTGAGATTCGGTTCCTATGGGATACATCTACATCGCTCCTAAATCAACTGACTTCATGGGACTGTCTTTCAAGTACATTCCACTCGACGAGGGATGCCGGAGGAGAAAAGCAAGTTCCCTAAAACAACTATTTCAGCTCTACTTGTTTTGGTTCTCCAACCAGGCCAGGAGGACTGGTGCCTTTTGACCATTTGACAAAAGAATCATTCGATGCCAGTTTTCACCCCAACTAACACTACAGGAAAAAGGACCTATCCCGGCGTTTTTTTGGACCTTTAGCGACGCTTTTTAGCGTCGGCTAAAGTACCGCCCACGCGAAGACAAGCATCGCCAAAGCGTTGGAGATACCAGAGTGGCAAAAGTTTTTGCCGACGCAGGCGGAAAGCGTCGGCAAAAATTGGGCTTTACCGACGCTTTCATAGCGTCGGCGCTAACCCGACGGCCATTTTCGTCATGGGTGTGCTCCTGATTTTCTCCGACACTTTATAGCGTCGCAAATTTCCGACGCTTTAAAGCATCGGCATATCCTCATTTGCCGACGCTAACATAAGCGTTTGAAGCGTCGGCATAAGCGTGCCGGTGCAGTGCCACGACGGCTTTTACCGACGCTTAAAAGCGTCGGGAAATGTTTTTAAAAAAAAAATAAAACACCATTCCATATTAAAAAACACACATTACAAAACATACATTATTACAATATGAACCTGTATTACATTGATACATTGACACAAACACTCAGATCATTCGAAATATGAATATTGTCATATCTGATTAAAAATTTGCTTAATAAGTTTCAAATTACAATGTACTCTGAAAAATAAGAAACATATACATATCAAACTCATAAAAAATAATCTAGAATGCATCAGGGACGGGATTCAGCTCCATCATCATCTCTATAAGTGTTTGAAGTATCAGGAATCTACAAAAAAAAAAAAAAAACCATAGAAGTTAGGAATAATGTGATACATTAACTCATATATCATAAATGATAATATGTAAAGTATTCAAATATATATAGTTATTTATCTGAGAAGGAAGAAATCGTTGTAACATGGATGAAATATTCGTAAGCTGAGACTGCAAATTTGCTTCGTTTTGCTTCAGCTTTTCAATAGTTGCTTGAAGATGACGAACTTCTGCAGTGTTACTAGATTCTCTGGCATTTCTTGTATATGTGTCCACTGAAGACAACTGAGTGGGGGTAACTCCCACTTCGTAACCCCTCACTCGACCATAATGCTCTGGGCCCATCAATTCAGCGAGCACTTGAGCTTCAATATTATGGGTCGCGTCGAATGATGATGATCCTCCGACGCGCTCTGAAATAAGATTTGTTGCCCTATCCTATATCTCTCAAAAAAAAATTCAAATTAATGTATGCCAATAATAAAACCAAAAAAAATACAGCACAAGCCAAAGATGAATACATACAACTATATCTCTTGACTCCTTCCGGACAAAGATGAATACATACAACTATATCTCTTGACTCCTACCAGGCTCCCTCCCATTATCATCCATCTACAACAAAAAGTATATTTCAAGAGTATACATGCTATATGATAGAATAATTTAAGATAAATTTAAATTATTTCAAAAAAGCTTACGAATTCAGCTCTACGCCTCGCATAACTCATGGAGCCTGAAGTGTGAGGAACAGTCTGTGATGCTCGAGCAGCTCTACCAATATTGGAATATGTCTTCCCCGAAAAACAATAAACAATGTAATTTATACAATGTATAAATTTCTAATCTATAATAATAGTAAATACAATCAAGGTATTGAAAAAATATACACAACCTAAGCTCTCTCGGAAAACCAGTAGTGAACAAGCTCCCTCTACTGATGAGAGATTACATCTGGAGGACAAACACGGGCCACCTCCTCTTCAATCAAGCCCTCGTGCTTCCAATCCGCCTTTAGCTTCGCCTTATATTCTTTTCATTTGCAGTTGATGGACTTCAGCACCCAATCATGGCTATTTGCAGGAAGGACAAACTTTGTCTACATCAAAGTCAAAAATGTTATATCAATGTTAAATCAAAAAATAATTGAAGATAGTAAGCAAATTCAATTCTTTATCTCAACAACTCTAAGAAGCTCAACCTTATACGAAGGAAGCATTTCGTTCCATTTCGTATAGTTGAGCGGACACAATTATCCCTTCCGCGCAATCGATCCTAAAAAAGTGGATAAAATGCTTGCTGCATTCTTGATGGGCTGCCCCAGTTCGTTGCAATGGACGACAATCTTCTCATCCTCAGGTAGGGTCCATACGTCTCGTGCTCGAGTGGCCCTCGTGTTTTCCTTACTTTTCCTAGTCCATCTATAAAATAAGAAGTCCATTAAAGGCAAATGATTTAAAATAGTTAGAACTGGAATGAACATCTAACCATTAAAAGCAAATGATTTAAAGCTAAACAGTTAGAACTGGAATGAACTCATAATTCTACTAGATTTCTGGGCCTCCTATTACTTTCTATCATATATCATCAGCTTCAAATGAACATTTAGGTTTGCTGGAAAGAACATTGGCGTATCACTGCTATTGTAGTAAACAGCATAGGTACTATTACTGACAGCATATGATATATTTGTCTGTCCTATTCTAATTTAGTTTTGAACCTTGGTACAGAAGTTCATCCTAAGTTGGCCTTTGAATAGGTTTCTGGGCCACCTCCCTGTTCTCTAAGCAATGCCAGGTGGGTTCGCCATCTCTTTCCCTCACAGATACACACACACACACACACACACACAGAGCATGTGAAAGACTGCCAAAGAGCCTTCACAAGGGTGCTCACATCAGTGGAAGAGAGAAAGAATGAGGACTGCCAGCTGACATTTGTATGTTGTGCTTTTTAATATTGCTAGGAATTCAAAGATCTAAGAAAAGCCATAGAAATGTAAGCATAACAACCATTGTTTCCAATTTTTGTGATTAATTAAAAATCATGATATTCAAATGAAAAGCATGGATGAACATATGAATGATGGGAATAGGGGGGATCATTTATTCAAGATAAATTGCATACAATACTTCAATGAATTTATTATTTTATGGGATATATGAGAATATATTCAGTAGAAGTACCCATCTGGATGATAACCACGTTACACCCAGAAAAGTAAAACAAAGAAAGTAATGTGGACCTCTGACTTAAGCATCGGAGGGTCGGAGCCGGAAACCCCGGCCACCGGCATTTTGCAGGTCTTCCAGAGGATGCCGCCCGCCGACGGACCGCCACCCGCCATTCTCGCGCCGGAGCTCCACCTTCCTAGCCCAGTGGTCGCCCCCGGGTCCAAATTCCAGCAACAGTTGGCGCTAGAGGAAGGGTCCGAGTTGCGGCCATGAAACTAAGGAGCAGAGGAGCCTTTAATGCCTCTCGGCATCATGCTCCAAGTCGCAAACGCTCAGTCCAGAATTCACCACCAAGATCTCCGGTAGATCAAGTTCCACAAGTCCAACCCGAGCACTTCGACGCGCTAGTGCAGCCAGTCCAAGTGCTAGCCATTGCAGCCCAAAGCCTGCAACAAGTGGAGGCCCCTCCTGTGCCGCCTCCACGGGTTCATGTTAAGCAGAGAAAGAAACTTTCTCCCGAGCCATCTCGAATCAGGTATGGCTCTCGCTGCAATGACGTATGTGGGGGCAACCAGTGAGAAGTAGTAGCCCAAGTCTCATGTCAACGAGTTGGAGGAAAAGAGAAATAAAAGCTGAGGTCTAGAGAAGGAGATTATGGAGCTTTAAAATGGGATTGTAAGCCTCTGTGGCAAAGGGTACAGCCCCATTAAATCCCATTGTCCTTCCAAGTCTTCTGTCTTCCGACAGCAAGTAAGAAACCAGCATGTACTCCCTCCTCACGGGTGTAAGTCCTCAGGACGGCGCCCGCGACGTTGCTCTCCTTCAGAGCGTCGCCATCACCGATGTTGCCCAGAGATGGTCACCCAAGAGGGGGGTGAATTGGGTGTTTTAAAAACTTTTTGCCTAATTAAAAATAAAACACACAAATATATGAACTAAAATAAAGATAAAGAGATAAGAAGAGACAACCACAAACACACAGTTTTATAGTGGTTCGGAGCCTTCACCGCTCCTACATCCACTCCCCAAAGCGCCTTTGGGAATTTCCACTATAATCCAAGATTACAGTACGGTAGTTTTGCGAGTTCACTACCCAACTCGTTGTTTTACACCGGGCTCACAACAAACCCTAAAACTCCCAATTTCTCTTAGGCTTGGGACGCCTTTCCCTTGTTCCAAGTCCCTTGACTGGAACAAGCACCACAATAAAAGAGTTTACAAAAGGAAATAAAAGCTCTAAGAAGCAAATATAACAATTATGAATAATGTAACCCGGAAGAATCCTTTTGCCGTTGGAAGCGTGGGAAATGTTGATTCTTCCGAGGTGGAGCGCGTAGGGTTGAGTGTGAGCTTCGAATCCCGAGCGCACGAGAGTGGTTGAGCTTGAAATCGCTTGGGAGACTTGAGAATACTTGATTTCCTTCCTTGAATGCACTCACTCCCTTGAGTTTTTCTTTCTAACTTCTCTCTTGAATGATCTAGCTTTTTTTGGTTGGTGAAGAGTTGTTGAGAACCACTTAAGAGGTCCCTTTTTATAGCCCAAAAAGCAAATATAGCCGTTAGAAACAAAAAGAGAAGGATTTGAAATTCAAACCAAACCTGAAAAGCTGTCAGTCGCGTCCCAGGCGCTCCGGGGACGTCTCCGCTACAACGAGGGACGTCTCGCCTACAGGATCTTACTTTTTATGTTGTCTGGGGTCGACTCGGCACTTTACGGGGACGTCTCGGCTTGTCTGCACTTTTTGAGTGGGGACGACTCCGCTGCCTTGGGGACGACTCCGCTTCTTTATCTCCGAAAAAAAAAAAACATTCTCTGAAAAACCCTGAGAGAGCCGTCTCGGCTATCTTGGGGATGACTCGGAAACTCTCCTTTTTACCTGCGGGGACGACTCGGCGTACAGTGGGGACGTTTCGCGCATATCTCTTGAAAACTGCCTTTCTGCCGCCACTGAGAGAGTCGTCTCCGCTACTGAGAGAGTCGACTCCGCTAACGCGGGGACGACTCGGCAGGTGCCGGGGACGTCTCCAAGTGTGCCAGTTCTTCCTGTTTGTGCCAGAGACGTCTCTGAAACCATCAGGAGACGTCTCGGCTGTCCCTGAGCTTTTTCATTAACTCAAAATGTTCTTCAATGAATTCATAAAAATTATGGGAACTTGCCTAGACATTTCTCAACAATATTCTAGATAAAACACATGAATTCCTTAATTAAATTGTTAAGATATAATGGAATTATGCTCTAGTGTTTTGTATTCATCAAAATCCATTAGGGGGTCAACAATCTCCCCCTTTTTGATGATGACAAAACATTGAGTATATGCAAAATTTGAAATTTAAACATATACACAGTATTTGATCGGATGTACAAGTATAATATTTTGGCCTAGATACAATGTGCATCACTCAATTCAGTTCTTTCCTTGTGCATAAGATTGATCTTTATAGTTCTTAAATGATTTTGGCATATGAACTGAGTTTGAATCAAGTTAAAATGAAATATTGATGCTGAAGATAATTGAAAGCTAGATTCTTTTTGACTCCCCCTTTCTTTTCCAGAAGGGCAATTATCTTAAAATCAATATTCTTCAATTTTATCTTTCCTAATTCAACTTTGGAGTAAGATTAAAAATTTTGCATTCCATATTCAATATCCATGTCTACTCCCCCTTTCAATATCTCCATATTCAATATCTATTATAAATTTTGCATTTCCATATACTATCTACTCCCCCTTTTTGTCAGCAACATGAAGGGGACAAATTATCCTTAGGTGCTTAAGACTCAATTTATAGTGGAATTCAGCATTCATTTTACTCAAGGATATTCAAGTTGTGCTCCCCCTGTCCAAGTCATTTTTATTAATGTATTCATATCACTCCTCCTTTGTTTTGGAATTCATTTCAGACTTATCTTTTAGTTTAACATAGTTATCACAAGATGTGCTCCCCCTGTTTTATGTGCATTGTTTCTTTGTATCAAATTTGAACACTCAAGGTATGTGGTAAGAATTTTTATGGCATATCATACAATCACATACACAATCACAGAAACACATACGCAGAATTGGCAATGTACACAAAGTGTTCAAAAGAGATTGTATTCATTCATATGTCATCATAAACCTTTGAAGTCAGTACATAGTCAAAAGAAGAAATCATTACAAGTATTGATTTCTAATACAAAAGGTGTTTCAAAATAGCCTAGGATTTACAAAAAGAAGATCCTACAAGATATCCATCATCGGCGACGTTGCTCATGGGGCCTACTAGTTGTACTTTGTGCATAAGCCTTACAAGCTGCATCTATGAATGCATTGATAGAATCCATGAGGGTCTTAAATTGATCTCCCTGTGACTTGTGGAAACCTGCCACAAGTGCCTCAAACTCTATAGTTGCCATTTCAATTCTTCCTCTGAGTTGGGCAACTAAGGTGCTCACATTGCCATCTGGCTTTGTTAGCTCTTTAAGACTCTTGGAAATGCTCTTCAAGCTGTCCTTGAGCTCTAATGATCTGATGGTTTGGGTGGCACCCATACCAATTATTTCTTGTGTTGTAGCTTCAATTTGACTTCTAATATCCTTCATCTCTTGTAGAAGCCCTTCATGTGAAGCTCTGATGGGGGCCAACTCTGTGGAGATCATGGATCTCATCTCCTCCCTTATCTGCTGGCAAATGGCAGATGCTAAGGTGTGCATCTGATCCTCTGATAGGAAGGAGGGCCCACTGACTGGAGGAGGTGGTGGCATGGATGTGGAAGGTCCAGCTGAGCTGGAGGGAATATCAGGGATGTTCATGTGGCTAGGTGGAGGAGAGTGATGGTCAGACTCATGATGTGGGATTTCAGGCTCTATGGTTTGTGCTTTTCTTTTTGGAACCTTGACCCACGACCCATCTATCTTATGAAACTCCATTCTTCTCATTATGCCCTCATTATAGTAGTCGGTGTTTCTCAAGGCCTTTGCAGGTTCATTTGTTGGAATGGGAACCTTGAAGTGTTTAAAGATTAAGGTAAAGATCATGCCATAGGGTATACTAAACCTAGAATACCTATGACATAGGGCAATGTAATTTAGCATGAGTCTATGAAGGTTTAGAGGGATCCCTTGTAGGATATGATGCATAATAGCTAAATCTCGCTCCGAAACAAAATCGAAGCGACCGGTTTTGGGAAACAAGACCCGGTTGACAATACTTAAAAGTAATCTCATTTCGGCGTTTAGGTCTTGGGAGTTGATAACATCAAGAGGGCCGCAGTCCTCTTGTCCTAACAGCAGATTTAGGGCTAATTCCCTTTGGGGAAGTGAGGTTGGAGCCTCACCGTCCTTAGGGATTTGTAGGACAGTGGATAGGACATCTTCATTTACTTCCACTAATGTCCCCCGGACACATCCAGTGTACCCTTGGTCCCCTAATGCCATATTGCTAAAAAACTCTCTAACTAGGCCGGGATAGGTCGAGGTATTTAGTGTGCAAAGGTGCTCCCACCCTTGAGCTCGGAGTCTCTCTCCAATAGAGAACCCCTCATGATCTAAAAAGGAGAAATCGATGTACCTACCAGTCGTGACTGTGCGATTTGCACAGGAAATCGTCGTGGTCGGCGGAGCAACCGGAGGAGAAGGCGCGGAGGGTTCTTCCCGCCGTTCCTCACCGTCGGCCGCTACTCTAGGTCGCCTCCCACGGGTTGTCCTAGCTTTCTTTGGTGCCATGGATGCTAAGGTTTGTGATTTAGAGCAAACGGAGGCTGGGATTTGAGGTGGAGAGCAAATGGAGGCTAGGGTTTTCCGTTTTGGTCGGGAATGAGGGAGAAAGCTCGAGTCGGCTCGAGCGATTTTGACCTATTTAAAAAGCCCTCATTCGGTCCCCGAGACGTCTCCGCGACTAAGGCGAGACGTCTTCCCTTGGGGGGACGTCTCTGCGATTTGCCAGAGACGTCTCCGGCACTGAAAAATTTCAGACTGTATTCTATCTTCTCCCAATTTTGGTTAATTACCCTAATCGACATGATCTCTTTTGATAAACTTAGAGTGAATTTGTTTGTGATCCTCTCCCTTAATGATACAACCTATAATAATTTGATAATTTTTTGAATTATTAATATTGAAATGAGGAATGTTTGACCAAATTTCGAATACCTATGAAATAGGTTCTGAAAATATCTCCATGAAGAGTCTAAGGGAGGGTAACCATCCTCCGGAAAGTCAAACAGTTCGTCATTTAGCTTAGATGAATTCATGTTTTCACTTATGTCTACCTTGAGGTTGATTACTAGTTTGAGTAGCAAAGTAATCCAATACAAATTCAACTCATTTGCTAGGATCATACAAGCTCAAGGCATTCCTTAAGAAATTGAATCTTTCTTTACAAAGGGGCTTTGTAAAGATATCAGCTAATTGATTTTCTGTACATACATATTCAATCATCACATCATTTTTCAGCACATGATCCCTAATAAAATGATGCCTAATCTCTATATGCTTTGACTTAGAGTGTTGGACAGGATTTTTTGTTAAATTAATTGCACTTATATTATCACATTTAATTGGTATATTATCCATTTTGATACCGAAGTCTTCAAGTTGTTGCTTAATCCAAAGAACTTGGGCACAACAGCTTCCAGCTGCAATGTACTCAGCCTCAGCTGTGGACAAAGCAACTGAATTTTGTTTCTTGCTAAACCAAGAAACCAAATTGGCACCCAAGAATTGACATGTGCCACTTGTGCTTTTTCTGTCGAGTTTGCACCCGGCAAAATCAGCATCGGAATAAGCAATTAAGTTTATGTCAGATTGTTTAGAATACCATAAGCCTGCATTAGATGTCCCTACTAGATATCTAAAAATTCTCTTAACAGCTTGCAAGTGTGATTCCTTAGGACATGCTTGGTATCTAGCACACATACAAATACTGAATAATATATCTGGTCTACTAGCAGTAAGATAAAGTAGAGAGCCTATCATACCTCTGTATAATTTGCAGTCTATACTTTTACCTTTTTCATCTTTGTCTAGCTTGCAACTTGAGCCCATGGGTGTGCTGATTTCCTTTGCATCCTTCATCTTAAATTTTTCCAGCATTTCCTTGATGTATTTGGACTGACTGATGAAGATGCCTTCCTCTGATTGTTTTATTTGTAACCCAAGGAAGAAGTTGAGCTCACCCATCATGCTCATTTCAAATTCTCCCTGCATAAGCTTGGCAAACTCTTGACAAAGACTATCATTAGTAGCACCAAAAATTATATCATCCACATAAATTTGTACAAGCAATAAGTCATTTCCTTTTCTTTTAATAAAGAGAGTTTTGTCTACATTTCCTCTCTTGAATTTGTTCTCAATTAGAAAATTACTTAACCTTTCATACCATGCCCTAGGGGCTTGCTTAAGTCCATACAATGCTTTATGCAATTTATACACATAATCTGGATGTAAGTGATTTTCAAAACCTGGAGGTTGTCCTACATAAACTTTCTCCATTATATAGCCATTTAAGAATGCACTTTTTACATCCATTTGATAGAGTTTAAAATCCATGAAGCATGCATATGCTAAAAGCAGTCTAATAGCCTCTAACCTAGCAACAGGAGCAAAAGTTTCATCAAAATCTATTCCTTCCTCCTGATTATATCCTTTGGCCACTAGCCTAGCTTTGTTTCTTATTACTATTCCATCTTCATCTAGTTTATTTCTATACACCCACTTGGTGCCTATAATTGAAACATTAGGGGGTCTTTTCATTAGAGTCCAAACTTCATTTCTTTCGAATTGGTTTAATTCCTCTTGCATAGAATTCATCCAATTATCATCTTTTTCAGCTTCTTCTAGTGATTTAGGCTCTATTTGCGAAACGAAGGCAAGATAATTACTAGTGTTTCTTAAAGAGGATCTAGTTCTTATACCTTGTGAAGGATCACCAAGGATTAGATCCTTTGGATGACCATGTGCATACCTCCATTCTTTAGGAAGATCTTGATTTATTGATGGAGGTTGATCTCCTTCATCTCGTTGATTTGTATCTTCTTTGATCTCATCCTCATGTTGTTTGTCTTGAGTGGAGAGTTCCTTCATTTGGTCTTCAAGTATACCTACATCACCATCTTCTTCTTTTCTAGAAGAATCTCCATTAGTTTCATCAAAAACAACATGAATGGATTCTTCAACAACGAGAGTTCTCTTGTTGAAGACCCTGTATGCTCTGCTAGATGAGGAGTAACCTAAGAAGATCCCCTCATCTGATTTAGCACTAAATTTACTGAGATTGTCCTTTCCATTGTTCAAAATAAAGCATCGACAACCGAAAACATGAAAATAACTTATATTTGGTTTCTTACCTTTTATCAACTCATACGGTGTTTTCTTTAAGATGGATCTAACTAAAGCACGATTTAAGATATAACATGAAGTATTTATTGCTTCAGCCCAAAAATACTTTGGTAGATCCGATTCGCACAACATGGTACGAGCCATATCTGCTAGTGTGCGATTCTTCCTTTCTACCACCCCATTTTGTTGAGGTGTCCTAGGTGCCGAGAAGTTGTGATTGATACCATTTTCTTCACAAAATTTTTCAAAATACTGATTTTCAAACTCGGTACCATGATCACTCCTAATTGCTTTTAGTTTAAGATTGAGTTCATTTGAAACCCTATTATGAAACTTGATAAAAGCGGGAAAGGACTCATCTTTGTGTGCAAGAAATGAAACCCATGTAAAACGTGAAAAATCATCAACAATTACAAGACCAAATTTCTTACCCCCTAGACTAGCAGTTCTAGTGGGTCCAAACAAATCCATGTGAATTAGTTCTAAGGGTTTTGATGTTGAAACTATGTTCTTAGACTTGAAAGAACTTCTTGTTTGTTTCCCTAATTGACATGCAGCACAAATTTTATTCTTTTCAAAGTCTATTTTTGGTAGTCCTTTGACTAGATCCTTTGTAATTAATTTTGAGATTAAATTCATGCTAGCATGCCCTAACCTACGATGCCATAACCAACTAGTCTCATTGACTTTGGGATTCATGGCTACAAGACATTGGCCATCCTTCATGGTGAGATCATCAAGATCTACCATGTAAACATTTCCATGCCTATGTCCTGTGAGTATGATCTCATTGTCAAATGGACTACTAATTATGCATAGTGATGATTCAAATGATACTTTAAAGCCCTTGTCACAAAATTGACTTATACTTAACAAATTATGTTTTAGTCCATTAACTAACAATACATTGTCAATAAATGAGGAGGGTGATATGGAGATTTTACCAACACCAATAATTCGGCCTTTAGCATTGTCTCCAAATGTGACTACTCCTCCTTCTTTTAATTCCAAGGTGACGAAGAGACTCTTGTCACCGGTCATATGCCTTGAGCAACCACTATCAAGATACCACATTCTCTTTTTATTTCCGGCTGCAAGGCATACCTACAAAATGATCATGTGAAGCTCTTAGGTACCCAAGTTTTCTTGGGTCCTTCGTGGTTAGTGTAGTTGGTTCCCTTAGGCACCCATACTTTAGTTATGTTTTTAGCTTTTACAAATGTACTCTTCTTAGTTTGGATTTTTCTTTGAATACAAGAGTAGGCTTTATGTCCATTCTTTCCACAAAGAAAGCATGTTGGTTTTTCAGTTTTTACGTCTTTTGCTTTTACAAAGAAATTCTTTAGATATTTTTGTTGCTTATTAGTTTTATATCCTAATCCGGCTTTATTAAAAACAGCTCTTTGATTTGAAAGAATAAGATTTAATTTTTCAGAGCTTTGTGTAAATTTTTCAACAATTGGTTTGTATTTGTGTACCTCATTCTTAAGATTCAAATTTTCTTTGACTAGTTCTTCCTTATCCTTTTTAAGAGATTCAACATTTTGTACAAGTGAGGTATTGTTATCGAGTAGGGATTTTACTTTTAGATTTAATTCCTTAATTAGTGTTTTTGCCTTTTCATTTTCAATGCTCAGTTTTGAATTTTTGATTTCTAGGTTAGTAGTGTTAATATTTTTAATGCTCTCCTTTTCAATTAATAAGTTTTCAATATTTTCCTTTAGTTTTTGATTGGAAGCTTTTAATTCTTTATTCTTTGCTCCTAACATACTACAATCACCCATAAGTTCTTGAAAAGCCTCATATAATTCTTCTAAAGTAAAATTTATGGTTGGGTTTTGACATACCTCGTCGTCTTCGAACGCCATGAAGCATAGATTGGCGGTCTCTTCCTTCTCTTCCTCGGAGGATGATGTGTCACTGTCATCCCATGTTGCCTTTAATGCCTTTTTCTTCTTCTTTCCAAAATGCTTCTTTTATTGTGGGCATTCGGAACGAATATGTCCCGGTCTCTTGCAGTCATAGCATACGATTGGGTCTCTTTCTTTTTCTTTTTCTTTTTTCCAATCATTTCTCCCTCCAAATTTCTTTCTTGGGAATGGTTTCTTTCTTCTCATGAACTTTTTAAATTTCCTTACTATCAAACCCAAGTCCTCATCTTGACTTTCTTCTTCACTCTCACTGCTCTCTTCTTCACATACACTTGAGGTAGTCTTGAGTGCGATTGTCTTTTTCTTTGGCAACTCTTCTTCATGCTGCTTCATCGTGAGCTCATGCGTCATCAATGAGCCCAAGAGTTGTTCTAGCCCCAAGGTGTTGAGGTCTTTGGCTTCTACAATCGCCGTGACCTTTGCTTCCCATGCTTTTGGCAGTGACCTGAGAATTTTACTCACAAGTTCGGGGTTAGTGTAAGATTTGCCCAAGCTTTTTAGACCATTAATAATTTCGGTAAAACGTGTAAACATGCATGTGATGGTTTCATTAGGTTCCATCTTAAACAATTCATACTTGTGAACTAGAATGTTCACTTTGGACTCTTTGACTTGATTTGTACCCTCGTGGGTAACTTCAAGCCTATCCCATATTTCCTTAGCGGAACTGCATGTAGAGACTCTATTGAACTCATTTACATCTAGAGAACAAAACAATGAGTTCATGGCTCTAGAATTGAGTTGAGCCATCCTATCATCATTCTCATCCCAATCCTCCTCAGGTTTGGGAACTCGAATGCCATTCACCACGTGTGATGGTTCTTGTGGTCCCTTGACTATAACCCTCCACAAGGCATAGTCTTGTGCTTGAATGAAAATTCTAATTCTCGTCTTCCAATAGGTATAATTTGTCCCATTGAAGAGTGGAGGTCTATTGGTTGCTTACCCCTCGGCAGGAACATTGTTAAAGGGTGTTGCCATCTAGATCTTTGGCTAAGACGGTTCGGTCTTTCAAGAAATATACAGAGCACCCGCTCTGATACCACTTGTTGCCCAGAGATGGTCACCCAAGAGGGGGGTGAATTGGGTGTTTTAAAAACTTTTTGCCTAATTAAAAATAAAACACACAAATATATGAACTAAAATAAAGATAAAGAGATAAGAAGAGACAACCACAAACACACGGTTTTATAGTGGTTCGGAGCCTTCACCGCTCCTACATCCACTCCCCAAAGCGCCTTTGGGAATTTTCACTATAATCCAAGATTACAGTACGGTAGTTTTGCGAGTTCACTACCCAACTCGTTGTTTTACACCGGGCTCACAACAAACCCTAAAACCCCCAATTTCTCTTAGGCTTGGGACGCCTTTCCCTTGTTCCAAGTCCCTTGACTGGAACAAGCACCACAATAAAAGAGTTTACAAAAGGAAATAAAAGCTCTAAGAAGCAAATATAACAATTATGAATAATGTAACCCGGAAGAATCCTTTTGCCGTTGGAAGCGTGGGAAATGTTGATTCTTCCGAGGTGGAGCGCGTAGGATTGAGTGTGAGCTTCGAATCCCGAGCGCACGAGAGTGGTTGAGCTTGAAATCGCTTGGGAGACTTGAGAATACTTGATTTCCTTCCTTGAATGCACTCACTCCCTTGAGCTTTTCTTTCTAACTTCTCTGTTGAATGATCTAGCTTTTTTTGGTTGGTGAAGAGTTGTTGAGAACCACTTAAGAGGTCCCTTTTTATAGCCCAAAAAGCAAATATAGCTGTTAGAAACAAAAAGAGAAGGATTTGAAATTCAAACCAAACCTGAAAAGCTGTCAGTCGCGTCTCAGGCGCTCCGGGGACGTCTCCGCTACAACGAGGGACGTCTCGCCTACAGGATCTTACTTTTTATGTTGTCTGGGGTCGACTCGGCACTTTACGGGGACGTCTCGGCTTGTCTGCACTTTTTGAGCGGGGACGACTCCGCTGCCTTGGGGACGACTCCGCTTCTTTATCTCCGAAAAAAAAAAAACATTCTCTGGAAAACCCTGAGAGAGCCGTCTCGGCTATCTTGGGGACGACTCAGAAACTCTCCTTTTTACCTGCGGGGACGACTCGGCGTACAGTGGGGACGTCTCGCGCATATCTCTTGAAAACTGCCTTTCTGCCGCCACTGAGAGAGTCGTCTCCGCTACTGAGAGAGTCGACTCCGCTAACGCGGGGACGACTCGGCAGGTGCCGGGGACGTCTCCAAGTGTGCCAGTTCTTCCTGTTTGTGCCAGAGACGTCTCTGAAACCATCAGGAGACGTCTCGGCTGTCCCTGAACTTTTTCATTAACTCAAAATGTTCTTCAATGAATTCATAAAAATTATGGGAACTTGCCTAGACATTTCTCAACAATATTCTAGATAAAACACATGAATTCCTTAATTAAATTGTTAAGATATAATGGAATTATGCTCTAGTGTTTTGTATTCATCAAAATCCATTAGGGGGTCAACAACCGAGGCCCCCGCCGAGCTCATGTAGGCCGAGCCGAGCTCAGAAGGCCGAGCTCGTCATCCACATGCTGCAGCCACGACCTGCCGCAGTCTCATGCAGGCCGAGCTCATGCAGGCCGAGCCGAGCTCAGAAGGCCGAGCTCGTCATCCACATGCTGCAGCCACGACCTACAGCAGTCTCATGCAGGCCGAGCTCATGCAGGCCGAGCCGAGCAAAGAAGGCCGAGCTCCGAAGGCCGAGCTTAGAAGGCTGAGACCAGAAGGCTGCCGAGCTCACCCAGGCCAAGCTCATGCAGGCCAGGCCGAGCTCATCATCCACATGCTGCAGCCATGACCTGCAGCAGTTTCATACAGGCCGAGCTCATGCAGGCCGAGCCGAGCTCAGAAGGCCAAGCTCAGAAGGCTGAGACCAGAAGGCTGCCGAGCTTAGAAGGCTGTCGAGCTCATCCAGGCCGAGCTCATGCAGGCCGAGCCGAGCTCAAAAGGCCGAGCTCATACAGGCCGAGCCGAGCTCAAAAAGGCCGAGCTCGTCATCCACATGCTGCAGCCACGACCTGCAGCAGTCTCATCGAGGCCGAGCTCATGCAGGCCGAGCTGAGCTCATGCAGGCCGAGCCGAGCTCAGAAGGCCGAGCTTAGAAGGCTGAGACCAGAAGGCTGCCGAGCTCATAAGCCCGAGCTCAGAAGCCCGAGCGCAGAACACCTCTCCCAGAAAATTGAGCCAAAGAAAGCTAGTGCAAAGCCAAATCCTGAGGGACTTCGAAGTTCGAAAGCCATCAAAATATCTCCAAAAGGTACAGGATGTCATTTTGGCTTTAAATAATTTTAATATTTTACCTATCTCCAGGTCGGAGAATGCAAAAGACAACCTACGGGTATCTCTATCTCCAACGTCGCCCCACTCCAGGTGGGAACGCACGATCGCTAACAGACAAAGCCATCTCCGGTCTCCATCTCAATCTCCCTCAAAGACCCCGACTAAGTTCGGGATGCCCCGTGTGTCGACCTTAGAGTCTCAAACTCCCTCGACCTCGGAAAGTGTCGCAGGTCGACAGTGCGTTTCCAGACCCCTCGACCTTGCGCACGATCCCTCGACTAAGGTCGAGATGCCCCGCTGAGTCGACAGTGAGCCCAAGCTCCCTCGACCTCAAGAAGATGGGATAGTACCTTCGCGGTCCCCCGTAGCGCCTCCTCGATTAAGGTCGAGATGCCCCGTGTGTCGACAGTGCGTTCCCAGACCCCTCGACCTCGGGAAGCGTCGCAGGTCGACAGTGCGTTCCCAGACCCCTCGACCTTGCGCACGATCCCTCGACTAAGGTCGAAATGCCTCACTGAGTCGACAGTGAGCCCAAGCTCCCTCGGCCTCGGAAAAATGGGGTAGTACCTTTGCGGCCCTCCGTGGCGCTCGACATCGACAACGGGGTAGTACCTTCGCGGCCCCCCGTAGCGCCTCCTCGACTAAGGTCGAGATGCCCCGTGTGTCGACAGTGCGTTCCCAGACCCCTCGACCTCGGGAAGCGTCGCAGGTCGACAGTGCGTTCCCAGACCCCTCGACCTTGCGCACGATTCCTCGACTAAGGTCGAGATGCCCTGATAAGTCAACAGCAAGCCTAAGCTCCCTCGACCTCAGGAAGACGGGGTAGTACCTTCGCGGCCCTCCGTGGCGCCTGACAATGACAACGGGGTAGTACCTACGCGGACCTCCGAGGTATTCAACAACGTTCGACGATATTTCGACGACATTCAACGCCATTCGACGCCTCCTACGACAACACGCCCCGATCTGAGTGGGGGCACCCTGCTGAGTCGACCACAAGCCAAGGAAGGCTGCTGAGTCGACCTGAAGCATTTAACTCCAACTGCATGAGAGGTACACTCTACTTGGCACACACATCTCCATATATATTTAGCTATATTACAGGATGATCGATGACTGGACTACTTCCTTTGCCCGAGCCAAAAAGCGACTCGAACTCGAAAGTCGGGAGCTAGTGTTGGGAGGAAAAATGGACCACCCCACAAATACAATTAAAGCACCCAAATCCGACAGCAAGGCCGAGCTCATCCAGGCCGAGCCGAGCTCAGAAGGCCGAGCTCATGCAGGCCGAGCCAAGCTTAGAAGGCCGAGCTCGTCATCCACATGCCGCAGCCACGACCTGCAGCAGTCTCATCCAGGCCGAGCTCATGCAGGCTGCCGAGCTCAGAAGGCCGAGCACAAAAGACCGAGATCAGAAGGCCGAGCACAGAAGAATGCTGAGCTCAGAAGACTGCCGAGCTCAGAAGGCTGCCGAGCTCATTCAGGCCGAGCTCATGCAGGGTGCCGAGCTCAGATGGCCGAGCTCATGTAGGCTGCCGAGCTCAGATGGTCGAGCACACAAGGCCGAGTTGACCTCAGAAGGCCGACCTCGTCATCCACATGCTGCGGCCATGCCCTGCAGCAGCCTCACCTCACCATATTTTACTTGCCGGCCACGCCACGACATATCAACCAGGGACCATACCCTGCTACGACTGTCAACGTCTCACCATTCCCAGAATGTACTACACTGCGCGCCACAAGCAAGCTCTGGCTGCACGCCATCTCCTCCCATGATGGAAACAGGCCATCCACGGCAACTCATTACTTCCACGCCAACGTCGAATCATGACGGTAACACATTAATTCGCCCAATCACATCACAGGTAACCCTAGGACTCCCCCTATAAAAGGGGAGCTTCTTCCTCTAAAAAGGGGCTTCTTCCTCCGAAGGGAGGCTTCGGACTTCTACATACAGTCCCTCTCCTTCTCCAAAATTAAGCCCTCCTCTGACTTAAGCATTGGAGGGTCGGCGCCGGAAACCCTGGCCACCGGCATTTTGCAGGTCTCCCTGAGGACGCCGCCCGCTAACGGACCGCCACCCGCCATTCTCGCGCCGGAGCTCCACCTTCCAAGCCCAGTGGTCGCCCCCGGGTCCAAATTCCAGCAACAGTCTCCATTTCTAGTACCAGTTATCATATGCTTTTTGGTCTTTTGATTTCTTTCCGCTATACTGTGATTAGTAACTATGAATCTATATATATATATATATATAGTGATTCTTCTCGGTCTGTCTCATTGGTCCAGATACTTTCGTATGCTTTTTGATCCTTTGGTTATTGTCTCTACCTGGCTACGTTGTGATTGCTAGTGAATGTGGAAAGAAAGATCATCTGGATTTCGAGTCAGTGTTAATTTTCTTATGATGTTTAAATCCCTCTTTTATATATCAGAAGCGTGATAATCTGGTTATATTCTAGACTGCTTTTCGTTTTTGTTTCGTTTGTTCTTTAGTTCCTTCATTAGTTCTTTTTTCTTTGTTAATACTTTCTTGCTTTTGGTTATTGTTTTCTAGTTCAGAACTTGAAAACCTGAATAGAGTAGCATTGTTGAGAAGTCCAAGATTAGGGAGTTTACCCAAAAATACTTTAGGTAACTGCATCGAGTTTCTCCAAAGGTTGCAGAAATGTCTCATTTTATTTAATCAAATTTGGAAAAGGAACTTGCAATTACAGCTTAAAAAACAGGACCCAGTAGAAGCTCAGGTTTTATCCGAGAGTGCTTACCCACATTAAATGTTGGCACGAAGATATTAAAATATCACGGAAATTAATTCCCACACTGCATTTGCGTATAATTCCGGCATTTTTGATGACCTTTACCGACGCTTATTAGCGTTGGCAAAAACCCCTCCGATGCCAGAACAAGCGTCGTAGACGCGTCGGCGATACATGAGTGGGAAAGGTTTTTGCCGACGCCAAAGGAAAGCGTCGGCAAAACCGCGGATTTACCGACTCTTATTAAAGCGTCGGTGTAGCTTGTTTTGGCGACGCAACTTAGCATCGGCATAGACTACAACTAGGGCATGCCGGCATAGTTGTAATGGCGCTTATAAGTGTCGGCGAAAGCATTTCAGCCCGAGCCAAAGCTGGTTTTTAACGACGCTTTAAAGCGTCGGGACAGAATTTTTTTAAAAAAAAAATAGAAAAATACATGCATATCATAAGTCAGCATTTATATCAATATGAACCTGCATTACATTTACATCAACACAAATATTCAGATCATTCAAAACATTCATATTGTTTTATAAAATGTACTTTAAAATCATTAACTCATGCAAAATAAGTGATAATTATGTAAAGTCATCAAATACATATTGTTATTTACATGAGGAGGGAGAAGTCGCTGTAACATAGATGAAATATGCTCAAGCTGAGACTGCAAAGTTTGTTAGTTCCGCTTTAACTCTGCCAACTCTGCCTGATGGCGATCCTTCATATCTTCAATTGTTGCCCGAAGTCTATTAACTTCTGCATTGCTACTACCTTCTCCAGCATTTCTTGTATACATGCCCACTGCAGACAACTGAGTAGAGGTAACTCCAACGCCATAACCCTTCACTCTACCATAACGCTCTGAGCCCAATAATTCAGCGAGCACCTGAGCTTCGACATGACTGGTCGCGTGGGATGATGATGACTCCCCGACGCGCTCTGCAATAAGAGTTGTTGCCCTGTCCTATATCTCTCAAAAGAAAAAGTCATATTAATGTATGCCAATAATAGAACTAATAAAAATATCGTTGAAAGATTCAAAGATGAATATATACAACTATATCTCTTGACTCCTTCCGAACAAAACTGCTATTTCGGTGGGTGTGAGTCATCTTATAAAACTCCACCTTACCAGGCTTCCTCCCATTATCATCATCTACAACAAAAGGTATATTGGCAAGCTAGTTATCATGATACATGCTATATGATAGAACAGTTTAAAATAGTTTCAAAAAGTTTCAAAAAACTTATGAATTCAGCTCTACGTCGAGCATAACTCATCGAGCAGCTCTACCAATGTTGTAATATGTCTTTCCAAAAAAAGAATAAATAATATAAATTTATAATCTAAATTATTAGTGAATATAATCTAAGGTATTGAAAAAATATACACAATCTGAGCTTTCTTGGAAAACCAATAGTGGACAAGCTCCCTCCACTGATGAGGAATTACATCAGGAGGACAAACACGGGCAACCTCCTTTTCTGTCATACCATCGTGCTTCCAGTCCGCCTTTAACTTGGCCCTATATTCTTTCCACTTGCGGTTGACGGACTTCAGCACCCAATCATGGCTCTCTTTAGGGAGCAAAAACTTCTTCTACACCAAAGTAATTAAAAAATATTATAACAATATTAAATCAAAAAATAAAATTGTGATAGTAAACAAGTTCAATTCTTTACCTCAATAACTTTAAGAAGCTCAACCTTATACGAAGGAAGCATTTCATTCCATTTCGTATAGTTAAGCGGACACAACTGATCCTTCCGCGCAACCGATCCTAGAAAAGTCGATAAAATGCTTGCAGCGCTCTTAATGGGCTGCCCCAGTTCATTGCAATGTACCACGATCTTCTCATCCTGAAATAGGCTTTACACGTCCCGTGCTCGAGTGGGTCCTCGTGTCCTCCTCACTCTCCCCAGTCCATCTATAAAAATAAAATAAAATATCCATTAATTAAAACATTAAAGGCAAATGATTTAATATAATTAGATTGTAAGAAAAATTAATACATAAAATGTAAATCAAATTACCCTGGATGTGCACGTCATCCATGTCTGGACAATTAGCAGGTGGCACGTGCTCAAATTGAGACTCATGTTGAGTGTGGAACTCATGCTGAGAATGAGACTCGTGCTGCTGAGGCTCGTCGGGCTGCTGGGACTGTAGGGACTGATCGGAAGAAGATCCCACGGATGTGTGCTGAAACTCAATATCTCTGAATCGTTTTCCTCGCGGCATGTTGTTACCTAGCAATCCTATAATCACAAAGGCTTCATTTTTGTAACCTATCTTTGCCTCTAAAAATCTTTTGAATTACCTCTTTCTCAGGCGGAGGGAGATGGGGTCGGCCGGTCGGCGCCGCAGAGGAGGAGGAGAAGAGGAGGATGCGGACGATCGCTCGGCGCCGGAGAGGAGGAAGGAGGAGAGGAGCTTGCCGTCGGACGTCGCTCGGCGTCGGAGATGACAAGGGCCGGTCGCTCGTCGTCGGAGAGAAGGAAGGAGGAGAGGAGCTAGGGTTTGATCGATCGGGATGCAAAATGAGGAAGAGGGGGTTGGCCACTTGGTTTTGTTGTTAATTTGACTTTTGACGATGCTTATACGCGTCGTCGTAGGAGGCGAGTACGACGACGCTAATAAGCGTCGTTTATTCCTACGCTTTTTAAAAATGCGTCGGCTTTTTCTATAAGATTACGATGACGCTTTTACGCGTCGTCTATTATTGATAATTACCGATGCTTAGTTAAAGTATCGGCAAAGTTTGGCGGCATGCTTTTTTTCCCGATGCTTGTCCCTAGCGTCGGAAAAAAAGGGTTGGCAAAGGCCAATTTTTCTGTAGTGATATTTCATTTTAGTCCTTGATTATATCTTATATCTTAGATCATCGATGACTCTTATCTTGAAGTAATCTGGTCCCTGATGATCTAAGATCACTATATTTGATATTTCAGTAATTAAGAATTAATATATTTTATTAATATATTAATTATTAATATTTATATTTAAAAAAATTAATACTAATATTTATTTTGATTAAAAAATATGGTAAATAGAAGCAATATATTAGATAATTTCATTATATAAATATAAATTATAATAATATATTTCAACATAACTTGAAGTTATCAGTAATAACATATTACAATATAATATATATCATAAATATAATATAATGTCAATATAACATAATGTAAAATATTGATATAATATATTAATAGTGTATGGATACACAATTTTTTTTTTTGCTGGACCGAGGGACATTTTTATCCTCAAATTTCAGCTCAAGATCACCGCTATTGAATACCTAACCTCAAGGACGGGTATCCCATTATTAGGTTAGGTGATGATTTGAGGAGTGAGGATGATTTAGTATTGCTACCATGTAGGATCACCATGGTATAACTAAATATGTTGATCTCATCATCTCCATACATATCATCTTTGATCTTGGGATGATCGCCCCATACCAAATTCTCCTTACAAGTGGTCTATGATGATTCATCAACTATCTCTCAAGAATAGAAAATTACAAGTGGTCTAAGATGATTCATCAACTACCCCTCGAGAATAGAAAAAAAAGGGAGATGATTAGCCAGCTAGTTTGTATTCTCCTATTTTGTAATAGCACTAGCTCCGACCTAGCTTTTTTCTAGGGCTCGTTTGGTTCGCAGGAAAAGGAGGGGGGAAAGTGTGGTCAACGGGAAAGTAATGAAATGCCTCTTGTTTGGTTGGAGTTTTCAAAGGAGAGAGATGGAAAAGTTGTATTCCCATGGGAATATGATTTCCACATTTCATGGGAAAGTCTTTCCCATGAGAAACATGGGAAAGTTACTTTCCCATGAGGTGGGAATCACTCCTTTTTTATTTTTTCCCAAAAAGACCCTTCAGCATTAAAGAAGCATTAAAGAGGCATTAAAGACCTAATTTTTATTAAGGGCATAATAGGAATTATACATAACTTTCCTAGGAAAGTGGATGGTCAACCAAACATAAGCACTTTGGAAATTTGTTACTTTTCCATGGTTAACCAAATATGCCAAAAGTACTTTTCTAGGTATCCTCTTCCTAGGAATCTGATTCCCAGGAATCATATTCCTAGGAGGAAAAATACTTCCCGCGAACCAAACGAGCCCCTAATGTTGCCGCAATCGTTTGGCCGTGGACAAATAATATATAACCAAGGTGGTTAAAATGTTTCTGTCAAAATTAATTAGATAGTATCTGTCCCTATATTTTTTAAGAAAATGCATCTAATCTTCGATTTTTTTATTATATAAGCGAGGAAACATAATTATTTTACTTTTTGAAATGCCAAGATGACATGATATATTAACTATTGTTTCACTTAAAAAACAAGAAGAAATGTTAAATATTACAAGACTTTCTAACCCTAGGTCATTATTATAAACAAATATATAAAATAATAAATTGTTGAATTATTAAAATAATAAGATCTAATTTATATAGTTTTATTAATTGTTGTGCTCACTTTTTTTATTTTTTTAAAGACTTTTGAATGATCATGGTCCAAGGGTCTTGTGATATGCAACAATATATAGGTGTTTTTTCTTTAACAATAGTCATATTGCCAATTGTGTTGCATTTAATAACAAATATGGTTCATCTTAGACCTGATGCCAAGTTAGTGCAGTGGCTCAGGTCTCTCTTTTTGGATTTTTTTTTTCAGTATAGGCTGATGTTCTATAGAGTCATGGAGCTACTCCTTAAATAAAAATTAAATTTTGCGGGAATAATAATTTATCTAAAATAAAAATTAGGCATTATGAAGGAAATATGCTTTAATTTCAGTACATTTTATAAATACATATTTTTGAAAAATGCAACTTTTAATTTTAGGTTGCTATTTATTTTTATTACAAAAAATCATATCTAACAATTGCTATTATCATCCATTCAAAACCATGCTTCATTTTCCTTTTTAAGGTACTTAAGGCGTTCTTCTTTGTTGAAGCCTTCATGGATTGCAAGAATGTTGAAATTGAGCTTGGAACAAGAGTAGCTACAGCTACTAATTTCCTGCGATGGAAAAGGAGAACAGTTTTAGCAAAAAAAAGGAGAACAGTACAACCCAAAGAAAGACAACACAGGTGAAGGAGACAACACAGACAGGGAACTTGTATTCAAATCAACCCCAAATCAGTACACTATATGCAGGCCTATTTATAGGCTTATGAAACCCATCGTGGCATAGTGGCATGACCACCATACAAGGAAACAGTTAAAACAGAACCCATTAATATAGCTAGGCTACTAACTCGTTCAACTTAAAAACAAACAAAAGACTCTTTCAACTAGAATAGAAAAAGCCCTGAGGTCTTGAGCTTGCATCAATTTCCAACACTCCCCTTGATGCAAAACTATTGACACCAAGTAATTCACGGAAGTGAGCAAACTTCTCATAGGATAAAGCCTGGGTCATAATGTCAGCAGCTTGATTGTTCACCGAGCAGTGGTGCATGTCTATTAATCCTTCCGCTACAATTTCTCTAATAAAGTGATGCCAAATTCCAATATGCTTCATTCACCCATGAAATGTAGGATTATTTGTCATTGATATTGTTGATTTATTATCACAAAAGATAGTAGTAGCATCAAGTTGAGCGTGATGAAGATCTTCAAGAATCCTTCGAATCCATATTGCTTGACACGCTGTAGATGTAGCTGCTATATATTCTGCTTCCGAAGATGATAACGCTGTCGTGGCTTGCTTCTTCGATGTCCAAGAAATGGCTCCTAATCCAAGAGTGAAACAATAACCTAATATGCTTTTCCTATCATCCAAAAAACCTGCCCAATCACTATCTGTAAAACCAATAAGCTCGAAGTCAGTAACTGAAAAATACCAAATTCCAAAATTAATGGTGCCACGAATGTATCCCAGAATGCGTTTTGCTGCTCCCAAATGATGCTTTGATGGGTTGTGCATGAACCTTGAAACTAAACAGATAGCAAACATAACATCTGGTCGAGTATGAGTCAAATACATCAGTCCTCCAACTAATTTTCTAAAATATGTTGCATCAACCTTGCCAGTTCCATCTTCTAGACATAACTTTTCTCCTGCATTCATTGGTGTATTGTAACCTTTGCAATTTCCATATTAAATTTCTTTAATAGACCATATGCATACTTCTCCTGAGAAAGAAAAATTCCATTCTATGTTTGCTTGATTTCAAGACCCAGAAAGTAAGGTAAGAGGCCCAGATCAATCATTTCAAATTCATTCATCATTCTCACCTTAAATTCTTCAATAAGAGAAAATGAGGATCCAGTATAGATCATATCATCAACATATAAGGACACAATAAGAATGTCTTTACCTTGCACCTTGATGTAGAGAGTTGGTTCATTTATGCTTCTATCAAAGCCATTTTTCAGAAAATAGGCATCTATTCTACCATACCATGCTCTCGGAGCTTGCTTTAACCCATACAGAGCCTTTCGTAACTTGTACACCTTCTCCTCCATGCCTTGAATTGTAAATCCTTGTGGCTGCTCAACAAATAAAGTTTCTTTCAACACACCATTAAGAAATGCTGATTTAACATCAAATTGGTAAACTAACCATTTCATCTGTGCAGCTAGAGCTAAAACAATTCTTATTGTTTCAATTCTAGCAACGGGAGAGTAGGTTTCAATGAAATCAATACCTTCTTGTTGTGTATACCCCTTTGTGACGAGCTGTACTTTATACTTCTGTATGTTGCCATCAGCATTGTACTTGTTCTTGAAAACCCATCTCAAGCCTATTGCATTCTTCCCTTCTGGCAAGTCTACTAGCTCCCATGTGTTGTTTCTTTCAATTGCTGCAATTTCACTTTCCAAAGCTTGCTTCCATTCTTCCCTTTGAATTGCTTCCTCAAAACATGATGGTTCTATTGCTGCCTGGTGGTTGACGAAGTGTGTGGTTGCTCCATCTCCACAAATCTTGAAGGAACCTGTTCAACTTCATTCAAGCTATAACAGCCATTCTCATCAAAAATGACATCCCTGCTCATAATAAGCTTCTTAGTAATAGGATCATATAAGCGATAACCTTTGGTTTGTTCGCTGTATCCAACAAAAATACACTTTAAACTTTTCTCATCAAGTTTATGCCTAGTTTCAGAGTTTACATGAGCATAGGCAAGAGAACCAAAGATTCTTAAATGGCTTACTTGAGGTTTTTGTCCACACCAAGCTTCATATGGAGTACGATTTCGAACAGTCTTTGTAGGAGATCTATTTAGTAAATATACTGAGGTTGCCACAGCTTCTGCCCAAGGATAGTTTGGAAGATTTTTAGCCTTCAGCATGCTTCTAGCTATTTCAACTATCGTCCGATTCTTCCTTTCGGCCACGCCATTCTGCTCCGATGTGTAGCTTGTTGTTAACTGCCTATGAATTCCATTTGCTTCACAAAAGGACTGAAACTCATTAGATAAAAATTCTCCCCCACGATCTATCCTCAAGGTCTTAATGTAGTACCGAGATTGTTTCTCAACATATGCCTTGAATATTAAAAACTTAGGGAAGGTTTCATGCTTAAACCTTAAGAAGTACACCCAACTCATCTTGTTGAAATATCTACAAATAAGAGAAAATACTTACTCCCGTTCAATGTTGGTGTAATAACCCAAAAAAAAAATTATATATAAAAAGGGATAGAAGGGGTAAAATTGGAAGGAATCAAAGGATAATGGCATAGTTGTAGATGCGTTGAAGTGGTAAGGGTAAAATTGAAAGGAATCAAAAGTTAATGGCATAACAGTAGATATGTTGAAGTGTTAGGGGCAAAATGAAAATTTAATAATATTAAACAAAGGGTGAATAGTGCTTGATGTGACTTAATTCATGGGTTGGTGCTGTGTCCGTGGGATGAAACAGAGGAGGAAAGGGAGTCTCAGGCGGTGGAAACACAGAGAGAAGAAGAAGAAGAAGAAGAAGAAAGAGGGAGGAGATTCGAGGTAGAAGGGAGTTCCGGTTGCGCTGCCAGCTGCAGAAAAAAGCGTAGGTCTCCTTTTTCTCTACGCAAAGATCTCGATTTTTCGAAGAGAAAAAGGTAAATACCCATCCCTACCTAGTCTTTTGATGAAATTAGGCTATACAAAGGGTGGATGTAGTCTAGAGGGGTCGGATAAGGGTTGTAGAGGTGGCTAAAAGAGGAAGAATTGGATTTCGACAAGTTTTTCCGGCACTGCGGAGAAATTGTGTCGAAGTCCCAACTTCGGTGAATTATTTCAGGGGTCAATCGACCTCCGATGATGATGTATCTTATCATTTTGGAAACCCTATGAGTGTAGAACATTAGGTAAAAATTTCATAAACTTTGGAGTTTGGAAAGTGAATCAAAATCGGGATGAAATAACCCGCTGTCAGTTCGGGTTACTGTTTATCCGAGAGAAAAAAAAGTGAGAAAGTGGTGGGGGTCGCCTCAAAGCGCGCCGGAGTGGACTCGGGGCAGATTGGGGTCGACTCATGCCTCAGAGGGGTTGACTCACGAGGTTGGGGGTCGACTCTCTCTGAGAGTCTAGAAAATAAAGTTTTGCAGCTCTGTGGTCGGGGTCGACTCATGAGGTTGGGGTTAACTCACGCTTCAGTGAAATTTTTAGTGAAGGTGGATTTTGACTCTTTCTCGTACCTTGACCCTATAGCAGTGGCCTAAGGTGTGTATGTAATGCTTTTGCATCATAATACATATAAGAGAAAGATTAATTGATAGGAAAAAGGGAAAAAGGAAAGAATTTAGAAAAGGGGGAAGTTGAATCAATTAAAGTTTCCTATATTTATGACTGGCACGTAGATTATGGCCCTTGATACAAGACTAAATGTATTGTAAATGCATGTACCAGTTGGGCAAAAAGCTAGCGAACAAGAGGAGGAAGTCCCCTACTGCCTACTGTAGATTTTTGGAGGCGTATCAGGGCTGTGCCAGATTGACAGGTGAGTGGGAGTCATGTACTTTGCACCATGAGCATTCTTAATTCGTTTTCATGAATGTCGCCAAGTGTGAATTGATTCCACTTGTGCATATTGATTGATATTATAGTGGATTCCTCTATAATCTTGTTTCTCCATGCTTGATTATTTGTACATGCATTTGAGGGAACATTGAGAGGAATTACAAGGAGTAGATAAGTAGTTAAATTGGTTCCAAATTGTGAAATGACTTCTTTTGTAAATTAATTTCATTTCCTCTATTTTAAAGACTTGTAGAGCCTTTTCAGTGGTATATTGAGTTGCATTGCACTCCTATGATTCCTCACTCCCAACCCTAATGTTAGTTATGATTGGGTCGTGGTCGGATGAGTGGTAGTCTTCATTATACTCCTTTTTAGTAGAGTATTGGGAGGGTGCATTATGGCATTATGCATAGCTTGGCAGTATCTACAGGACACCTATAGTCGATGGGGTTAGACATCGGCCTGTGTGCACATAGTAGCCTTCTGGGTGGGCGGAGCCCAGTCCCTTCTTGAGGGGGGATACGGCCCTAGGCGTAGGATCGGCCGGTCCCACGACTTATATTTTGCTTGCCGCCGGACATAGTAAGACCCCGCGAGGTGCAGTATGGCTTTATGCGGATGTAGAATTTTCGCGAGGTGCCGTTTAGTATATAGATGTGAGATGTTTCTATGGATTTCTGTTCTGGATACTGGCCGGCATTTACATGATCAGTGTGGTGTCTTATCTTGCATATGCATGTGACAGTAGAAAGTTGTTGTGGTTCGCTTGGGGCGTAAGATCCACCTTCCGACAGCTGTCTAGTGATGATTTCGCATATTGACACTCTGATTTACATATTTGTGTGGTGTCATATTCTATGTATGCATATGGCAGTAGAAAGTTGTTGTAGTTCGCTTGGGGCGTAAGACCCACCTCCCGATAGCTATTTATCGATGATTCAGCATATTGACACCCGATTTGTATGTTACAGCATTATGATCTGTTGAGCATATTCATGAGTAGCATATATGTTTACTTGATTATTCCATATATGCTTTAGATGAGTTGATATTGATTGTGGTGATATTGATGATTTACTCCATATTTTCTATGTTGAGATCATGTTCATCTTGTTATTGATCTTGAGATTTCATCTCGAGCCATGATTATATCTTGTCTCATATGCATAGTACTCTCTACTTGACTCACTGAGTATTTATATACTCACTCCCCAGTTTGGTGTTTTTGATTTCAGGACAGGTGTTGTATAGAGAGGAGCAGGGTTAGAGATTGCCTGCTAGCTGTGCCGCTCCATAGTATAATGTAGATAGAGGTTTATACCTTTTGGTGTATTATAAACCTTCTATTGTATATAGTGCATAGTTACAGTCATAGATCCTGTTGTGGATATGGGTTGACCATGGATGGATTGGAAAGCATGTATATATATATATATGTGTGCAGATCAGTTGTGTGCCTGTGATAATGTATTGCTATATATTGTTCAGGTTTATTATGTGACAGATTATGTGATTGCTGCTCTGATAGGTAGTGTGTTGTATGTATTGAGATAATCCTGACAGGTCACCATAGGAAAGGTGATCATTTTGTGCATGCATCATGCCAAAATTTTCAAAATTTATTGATGATTGATAGGTAGTAGGGTTCTACGTGGTGGCTGGTGGCCTTATGCGTACCCGCACCCTAGGACCGTCGCGGCAGCCCGCCGGGAACGGGGCGGGGGTTGTAACAGTTGGAATTCGCATAGGCCCATAGAGCTCCATCTTCTCAATGTTGGGTAATCCAAACACCATATTCTTCTGCTGTAGAAACTTCAAACCACCATAGTGCAAGTGTCCATATCTCATATGCCACAACCAGAGTCATTCTTTAAACTAGAGACAAGAGCATGATCATCAAGACATGAAAATTCCAAAGGAAACATTTTGTTAGGTGACATGTTAACTGTCACAATGGCAACACCAGATTTCAAATCATGGATTTCACATGTATTTCCTTGAAAAATAATCGAATAACCTCTTTGTGCTAATTGTCCAATGCTTAACAAATTATGAGCTAAACCAGGAATATAAAGAACATCATGAATTTGTTTTTCTTTACCCGATTTAGTTTTGATAGTGATAACACCTTTGCCTGCAGCTGGAACTTGTTTGCCATCTCCAAGTTGAACTTGCAATTTTACTGATTCATCAATATTTTTGAAGATTCCTTTCAAGCCTGTCATATGATTGCTGCAACCACTATCTAATAGCCAGATATCATTCTTATTCTCTTTAACATTACAACATGTTAGAAAGAGATTGTTATCATCCATTTGTTCTTCAGTAAAATTAGCTTGTTGTTCAGACTTTTTTCTACAAAAACGTTCAATATGACCATACCTCTTACAAAAATTACATTGGACATTAGCATAGCGGTTACCTTGCTCATTATTAAAGCTTCTGTGTTCTGTGAATGAAGATCTTCCTCTGCCTCGCCCTGGTTACCACCTCTTCCTCGGTAAGAACCTCTTCCACGGCCTCTTCCTGCAAACTTTGGCTCATAACTTTCAAGGGGTTTAGCATGCAGTTTTCTGCTGATTAGAGATCTCCAACTTTAAACTAAAAGCTTGTTCAACATTTTTTTCAGCCGACCTATTAAGTCGTTGTTCATGAGCTTGCAATGAACCCATTAGCTGGTTAAGAGAGTAATCAGACAAATCTTTTGATTCTTCCATGGCTGCAACTATATGATCAAACTTAGATGGCAGACTTCGTAGAATTTTTTTAACAACCTTTTGGTCAGAAACATTTTCTCCAAGCGATCTCATTTGATTGATTATAACAAAACTTCTAGAGAAAAATTCTTGCACTGATTGTGTTTCTTTCATGCATAAGTTTTCAAGATCACGCCGAAAGGTTTGAAATTTTACTGAGATTACCTTATCCGATCCTTGATACTCTTTCTTTAATATGTTCCAAGCTTCTTTGGATTTAGTTGCTGCAGCAATCCTCGGAAAGATAGAATCTGTGACAGCTTGTTGTAGTGCTACTAGTGCCTTAGCATCCTTATTTCTGTTCTCCTTCAGCTCTGTCTTTTGTGTTGCTGTAAGCCTTGCCTCATCATCTGGTGCTACATAACCATTCTCAACCAAATCCCACAAGTCTAATGAAATAAAAAATGTTCTAATCTTAATACTCCAAAACTCATACAAACCTCCATTGAAAATAGGTATCAAAGTCTGAGAAATATTGAGAGAGTTGCTGTTTGTCATGACTACTTCACACAGACTTCTAATAAATCGGTAACAAGTAGAGATTACCTCTCAACTTCAGCAAGAAACTTGAGGAGAACTCGTACTGCTGACGATTCCCACTCTTCTTCCTTCCTGCCCGGGTAGAATGAACCTAAAGCTCTGATACTAAATGTTGAAATTGAGCTTGGAACAAGAGTAGCTACAGCTACTAATTTCCTATGATGGAAAAGGAGAACAGTACAACCCAAAGAAAGACAACACAGGTGAAGTAGACAGCACAGACAGGGAACTTGTATTCAAATCAACGGCATGACCACCATACAAGGAAACAGTTAAAACAAAACCTATTAATATAGCTAGGCTACTAACTCGTGCAACTTAAAAACAAACAAAAGACTCTTTCAACTAGAATAGAAAAAGCCCTGAGGTCTTGAGCTTGCATCAATTTCCAACAAAAGCTCCATGGACAGACATGGATGTCCAAACAAAAACCCCGTAAATTCGTCAACCCCTTAGTGTTGTCCCCTTCAACTTCATTTATACTAAACATCTAACCATGTAGAAATATATTCAAATAAAAGTATAAAATAAATAGATATCATTACATCCATTATCAAAAAGAGTAATGCTACGGTAGCACGGGAAAATGACATAAAAAAATAACAAAAGAAATTGTAGCATCACGGCCAAATGCCAATCCCACTCTTGTTCAGCCCACCCTCCTGCCCAAACTCATTTCAAAGAGTGAGAGAGAGAGAGAGAGAGAGAGAGGGAGAGGAAATGCCTCGCCTTGCAGAAATCCCACTTCTCACTCACTCCGCCGCCGCCGCCACCACCATCACCAGATCTGCCATCGCACGACTTCTGCTCACCGCCTTCACCATCCTTCTCGTTTTCCACCTTACTATCTCTCCTTCCTCCAAATCCACCTACCACTCCCTCTTCCTCTCTTTCTCCAACAACGCCACCGTCGCCCGCCACCTCCTCGCCCTCACCCGCCGCCCCCACGTCGCCGGCACCCCGGCCAACGCCGCTACCGCCGCCTACGTCCTCACCGTTCTCTCCTCCTCCTCCCTTCCCGCCCACTCTGTCTTATACGACGTCTTCCTCACCTACCCCCTCGGCCGCTCCCTCATCCTCTCCCCCTTCCCGCCGCCTTCCCCGGGTCCCACCCTGGCCTTCGACCTCGTCCAGGAGATCTACCCGGGCGACCCCTACGCCGATGTGGCGAAGGAGGTGCTCCCCACCTTCCACGCCTACGCCCGCTCCGGCGCCGCCGCCGGCCCGGCTGCCTACGCCAACTACGGCCGCCTGGAGGACTTTGCCGCTCTGAGGGCCGCGGGTGTGAACGTCACCGGCGCGGTGGTCCTCGCGAGGTACGGTAAGATATATCGCGGGGACATCATAAAGAACGCGAAGGACGCCGGGGCGGCGGCGGCGGTGGTGTTCACGGACGCCAAGGACTACGGCGGCGGCGGGCGGGGGCGGTTCCCGGAGGGACCAGGGATGCCGGCGAGCGGTGTGCAGGTAGGGACCACGTCCCAGGGGGTTGGCGACCCGACGACGCCCGGGTGGGCGAGCACCCGCGGGTGTGAGCGGTGGAGCGCTGCGGAGGTGGCGGCGAGCGGGCTGGTGCCGGGGATCCCATCGCTGCCGGTGTCGGCCCGGGACGGGGAGGCGATCCTGAAAACCATCGGGGGACAGGTGGCGGCCGATGATTGGCAGGGCGGCGAGGGGGCGCCCCTGTACCGGCTCGGGCCGGGTCCTGGTTTCCTCAACCTCACATACATTGTAAGTTGGAGTGTCACTCGGGATCATCTGATTGATGGTGATCTCCTAGGTTTCTTCTGGATTATCGCTCTCTTTTTAATTTTATTATCTTTTTTTGGACTTGTATGGTGGTATGTTTACTGAAATGTTACCGGCGGCCTCATCACTTACGGAAATGTTAGGGAGATGAAACATTGCCAACAATCCAAAATGTCTTTGCGGTGATCCAAGGGGAGGAAGAACCTGACCGGTAAGTTTTGTCGCTTGTATTATTTTAAAATGGCATCGTTATCGTTATTTGGGGTTAGATTTAGTTTTCTTATAGTTTATTAAAACAAGATGACTTAAACAAATTTCAGGATCTTCTGACTGTTTGTGGTGGGTGGAGAGTATAAAACAAATTTCTTTGTAAGTTACCAAAAAGTAAAAAACAGAAAGCAGGATGGGAGGAATTATGTAATTAATACTTCAATTAGATCGAGATGCTGCCTGGATGATGGAAGGGAGCACAAAAAGAAAAAAAAATAATTCGGCAATGCTTATGGAAATCGCATGCATGCATTTGTCAAGTAAAACAGATGAGATTTGAGGTTTTGGCGCAAGCTTTATTGGAATTTGGAAATGAATCTTATGATTGGACTTTAATAGCGGAGCATGTTTAATGATCTAGAGAGAATTTGGTGGTCAGTTGAGGAAATTAGGATGAATTTGATCCATATCCCTGTCAAATTGTTGAGTGTGGTTTTGTGGTTGAGCACTTGCTTTGGGCTGCTAAGATCATTGGAATATGTAGTCTGATTGACCATTCTAAAAGTCATGTGGATGTCTGTTTGGAGGAGAGACTAAAGACTTACTGTGCCAAAATTTCTGAAGAGCCTTAGTAGGATATTAAGTGCATGCTTGAGGGTTTGTTTACACTGTCAAAAATAATTTTAAATCTAAAAATAAAATTTTAATTATTTGGTTCCAATTCAAAAATAATTTTAGATCGTTGGAGATTGTACGAAATATAGTTTGCATAAAGCTATCCTTCTCTCATTTTCAGTACACAGTACATACGGCACTGTAAATTAAAATGTCATATTCGCAGAAAGTTATTATTTTTTTCAAAAAATAATGTGTTGCCTCTCAGCATCAAGTTTGCAGAAAATTATTATTTTTTAAAAAATAATGTGTTGCCTCTCACTACCCCTCTCTCCTCCGTTTCTTTCCGACTTGAGGCTCACTTTTTTCTGAAAAAAGATTAGCCTAACAAAGTGGTAATAATCACGTCTCTCTCTCCTTAGTAGCAACGAGATGTCCATTTCCAATCTTTTGTTATTAAAAAAAATCGGTGCAAATGTTTGTCTTTAATGACCACTTTCATTTCATTAATAATTATATTAGCTTTTTGTGCCCAACAAAAATTCGAACAAAAGAAGATTGTCGGTGACAATATTAAGGCCCTATTTGAGGAGCTGTTGGCAGTAGAACTTTTGGCAGTAGAGCTACTGAAAGTAGAGTTTTCTGAAGTAGAGGTTTATAAAAAGCTGTTTGTTATTTGATAACTATATTTCTAAAATGCTGTGGCATTTTAACATGTGTTTGATAAACAAACTGAAAAAGTACTTTTGTATGACAAAATTACTATAAAGGACATTGCATAGTATTATACAACAGAGTATAATAAAATATAACACATATTAATACATAAATATATGATATAGTATAATATTACTATAATGTAATATAATATTATTATAATATAGTAATATAATATTGTATACTATAGCATAATAATTTAATAAATATTAAATTATTTAACATAACATATCAATATATTATGATATTATGTAATATAATATTATATTTATAGTATAATACAATAATAAAGATAAAAAATATTATAATTATTAGCGTACATTAATTTTTCATAATATAGCATAATATTAAATTATTTAACATAACACATTAATGTATTATGATATAATGTAATAAAATATTATATTTATAGTATAATATAATAATAGGAAACAAAAATACCTATTCTTGCATGGAAGGGAGTCTGATTCATGGCTAGGGTTCTTTGTTAGGGCTCTAGCAGATTTTTAGATTTATAAAGAGACAAAGTATGTAATTGTTATATTTTATTATGGGTATTTTGGTCAAAAAAACTTCTCGAAAAATCGCAAAACAGCTTTTTCGAAAAATTTCAAAATAGAGCTTCTTCCAAAAAGCTGTTTTTAGCTTTCTGAAAAAACTAAAACAACTTTCCAAAATTTTTACCAAACGTTCTTTTCATCCAAAAGTACTTTTGGAGTGCTTTTTGGCCCTCCAAAAGCTCCTCCAAACGGAGCCTAAATTATCATTAAAACTCATTTTTAATCATTAATTTCTTATCAAATTGTCATTTTTGGGCCATTTAGCAATAATTTTTTGATCTTTGGAGACAAATAAAATCGTCACTAATATTTATCTTTAACAACCATTTGTGTTTCGTCGCTAAATGTAATAGTTCTTCTAACGACTTTGTATTTTGGGCAGTAAAATTTTAAGCACGGGTCTTTAGGGACCGTGTAGCGATGAAAGTAAAATACTTTATGATCGAATTTTTTGCCAATAAAAATCTGTAGTTTTGTAGTGTGTATTATTTGCCTAGTATCATGGAAAGCAGTTCAAGATGTACGATAGTTATTTTTATCCTTCAAACTAGCACATATGAATTACAGCAATAAAAGTTGGCCTACTTTAGCATCATCCGGCGATACCTGCAGGTATGTTCTCCTAGGTAATCATCGTGATGCATGGACGTTTGGAGCAGTTGACCCCAGCAGTGGAACTGCAGCTTTACTTGAGGTAACTCTAACCTCTTACAGTCAATACTTCATCCAAAAACTGTATCAGTTTCAGTTAAATAATTTCAGGATGAATCATCGCCTCATTTCACTGATTAATGTCATGTTTTGACATTTGTTTTGACGTAAGCTTGTTATCTAAATTCTTTTTTCTAGGTAGCTCAGAGGTTTGGGAAGCTGCAAAAGATAGGATGGAGACCTCGACGAACCATTATTTTATGTAATTGGGATGCAGAAGAGTACGGCTTGGTCTCTCTCTCTCTCTCTCTCTCTCTCTCTCTCTCTCTCTCTCTCTCTATCTATCTATCTATCTATCTATCTCAGTCACACATACACACATATGCATGCACGGTCACGCATTCAGTTACGCATTTGTAACATAGCTGGTAACTTGACATATTCCATCACCTCTGTACTTTTCTGCAGATAGGATCGACAGAATGGGTTGAAGAGAACAGGGAGATGTTAGCTTCAAGAGCTGTTGCCTATCTGAATGTTGATTGTGCAGTCTCTGGTCCTGGATTCCAGGCCTCTGCAACCCCGCAACTTGATGAGCTGCTCAAACAAGCAAGTGAAAAGGTGGATGGCATTGTCATTTCCTGTCAATTTTTTTTGACTTAACAAACATAAACTTAAACTTAGAATAGCATCAACATTCAAGAAACATTAGTTTAAGTGGACAGTTGATGGACAGTTGTAGATATGTGAGTAATTTTGTGCTTATGGTAATAGGAGTCTTTGACTCTTGACAATAGTAGTGTGTATGAGCTGATGAATATTAGAAATCATTGCGAAAGAGGCATTGCATTTATATCACCAGCCTTTTCTCTGTATAAAACCTTAATAACGTTTGTTATGTTTTTATTGTTAAGGTTCGAGATCCAGACAATTCCTCTCAGACATTATATGAATCATGGATTGCATCTAATTATTCTTCGCTGGTGAGTAGTTAAATTTGTTTCTTTGCTTCCGTGTTGAAAGTTGTATTTAACTTTGATGTATTTCCAGAGAAAATAATATGTATTTATATTTATCCCCAGTTAATTTTAGCTTTGATACTTGATAACTGAAAACCAACTTTTCCCTTAATCCATTGAAAGATTGGGAGATTAGGTGGTAGAGGATCAGATTTTGCGGCTTTTGTCCAACACGTCGGAGTTCCATCAGTTGACATGATTTTTGGAGGAGGTAACTTTCTTGTCTGTCCAAAAGTCTGAATCTCTTTTCATGATCTCACTTCCTAATTTTCTTTCTTCTATCGTAGATACTTTTCAGCACGCTTTAGCTACTAGCTAATAATTTTAGGAAAGAGATTCTATGCGGTACACACCTGCGTTCTCCCCCTGTATGAGAAATAACTTCTCCATAAAATCTATGCTTTCAAAGCTGCCTTATGGGTTGATTGCTTCCCCAATACATATATTATTGAGAGAGAGATCGGAAAGAACACTAACGAAGAAAGTACTCTACTGATGGAATTAAATATTCCAGTAGCTATAGTCATAAATGATAGATGGACATTGTACGTATTGACCCATGCAGTACTGCAACTAATGCAGTACTGCTTGCTGGCCATTTTGTGCTCGGGGGTTTGAAAGTGTGTTCGGCTGGGATATAATACTATACTTAGAAGTTTCATTGGTATACTTGAACTGTTGAACATCGAACTAACCATTATCTTATAGATATAAAGTCACCACGACGTACTCCAAGAATATACTGTGGGGCACTTTTATTACAATTTTGCTCTCACAATTAGTTCTAATTCCAGACATGTCCTTCTGTGTTATACGGCCCTTGCGTTCCTTTGCTTGCTTTTGTTTTTTTCTTTTTTATGCCTTCCCTTGGTGCTTCCAAGGTTAAGCATCATGTGTTTGACAAATTGTTTCACCCATTAGGATGATGGGGTTGGTGTCTAGGATTCTAGGTCAGGGTGGTCATTCTTTGATAACTGGCTATGTTTTGCCCTATTGTTTCAGGGACGTGTTGTTTTTAGCAACGGATTGGCCCAACCTAACTGGCCATTTTGTTAGAGTGGGCAGGATTTCGGTTTTGGTCCCTTCTAGTTGAGGTCAGGATCTTCAAGCATTCATTGTTGGGAAAGCATTATATGCTGGGTTGGTTTTGTGAACTAATGCTGACCGTCATGTGTTGGATGATTTTTCCCCTGCGTTCCAAGGGTTTGTGTAGATTGTTTTGGAGCATCATTTGTTTGATGAAATGTTTCTTCCGTTAAAATAGTTAATTATTTTTTGTTCGTTGCTGAAGTTTGGGTTCAGTATGGATATGGCTTATATTTGGCTTCCTGGGTTGAGCCTTGGCTCGGTGCATGGAGCCATGTGCTGGCGTGGAGGATATTGAGAGGAACCAACCTTATCTTGCTGAGCTGAGCCTTGTGCTAGTTCGTGGTGACTGAGAAAGACTAATTAGGCATTTGACATTGTGGAATGTTTGTGCCAACTATTTCTCCTTTCCTTAGATAGTAGTTTGAAAACAGCAATTTTGCCTTTGGTTTAATGTGGGCATTGGCCAGTTAAGAATGAGGTAACTCTTATAATTAATTAGTCGTTTTAGCTACTTAAGGTTGTTTTATTGTGAATTCTTGATGGGCAACAAGTATAAATGTGCTATTCTTCTGATCTCATATCAATTTTTTTCCTCTTGTAGTTTGGATGGCCAGTACTTTAGACTGACAATTGCTGCAGGAATCTAACATTTGCCTTCTATTTATGCTTGGAGTATGCAGCGATCTATGGGTTTTCCCCTAAATTCCATATGAGAGACTTTTTTCCCCAATGATTAGTTCTGCATTCATATTTTCCCTTTTAGATGCTCGAGTATTTTAGATTTATAATGCAGTCTGTGTTATTTTCTATTTTGGTTGTTTAATGTTTTTCTTTTTAAAATTTTGCGTGGTATTTCCATTCATTCAATAAGCAAAATGAGAGAGAACTATGGACATCCCTTCATAAATCAGAGCTGGAGAAGAATCATAAAACTTTTTTATTTGAAAAGTGAGGTTGGAATTGTAATTCTAAACTCATTTTTTATAAATGAAAGTTTATGAAAGTTTAAGATTAGAAAGTTTGAAAAAGTACATAAAGGTTATAATTCATAAACTTTGAAAGTTGAAACAACAATTCAGATTAATTGTCATTATTTTTCTAATCTTATCATATAGCACATAAAATGGCTGCCAACTAAATAGAGATACATGATAACCTCTTCATCATTATATTCCCAAATTCTTTGTTTTTCACCTAAACAAACTCCAACGCATAGCATGGCAGCTTTTGCTAGTTGTACAATATGCACTCAAACAAGTGTGTATGTGTGTATTTAATTTTAAATTTCTATTTTTATTTCTGAATTATAATGAATTAATTTTAATTTTTAATTATTTATATATCATTTATATTTAAAAATTTTTAAAAAATATCAACTGCATAAATGCCTGCATATTGCAGATGCTTTTTAGGGTGCTGCTTATTTACAACTTGCGCTTTTTTTCCTTGAAAAATATCATTTATAAGTATGAGTTTGCAAAGTGCTAGTTTAGAAAAGAAATGTTCATTAAGTATCATGAAGAGGTTTTTTGGTTGGATAGTATCCTTGTTCATAAAACTGGATATTGAAGTCAGTTGCTGATAAATTGGGTTCTGGTGGATGTCTATTGGCAAACCTCTTCTCTGAATACACTCTATCTTGTATCCTCATCTTGTGAACATCTACAAGAAAGTGGAGGGTTAGAAATATCATGTATCCTCCGAGCAAGCTGCAAAATTTGTTTACACAAGGCCTTGTCATGGGTTATAAGTGCTTGAACTTCTTCATCTACGATACTTGTATTTTCTTCCCTCTATATATTTGTACTTGAGGATAATCTTCTTACACTTGAAGATCATGCTTGCATTGTTTTATGTATGTTTGACAAACCAAAAAAGGAATCAGAAACATAAAATATTTCTATGACTGAAATCATGAAAAACTACAATATTGTTTGCATTAAATTACATAGCTAGAAACCTAAGATCTATATATTTTAGGAGCACTTTTCTTATATTTTTTCATTTTAACATCTCTAATTGAGGATTGACATCTCTTTCAGGATACCCAGTTTATCATTCCATGTATGATGACTTTGTATGGATGGAGAAATTTGGAGATCCTATGTTCCATAGGCATGTAGCAGGTACTCCATGCAATTTCACTTCAGTACAGACCGTTCTGAAAAATTCCAGCTTCACCTTTGGGGATGTTTAGTTGCCCCATTGTGCCATACAAGAAGCATCAGTCTTATATTAAAAAAATTAGTTGGCATCCTAGCCCAAGTAATGACAAATTGATTCCTGTTTTTTTTTTTTTTCAGTAGAATTCCCAGTCCTTTCATTGGCTGCCATTTCCTGTTAAACCTTGACCTAATTTTGTTTAACATTTACCCCCTGATATACAGTTAGGCTTGCTCTTTTACACACAGCTATGCCTGTTTTGCACACATTTATACATGGGCCAGGGACAAAAAGGAAAATGGCCAGCAAAACTAAGAGCGAGAAATAAAACAGGCAGTCAACAAGGCCTAAGCCCTAAATGGAAGTCTCCAAGGTCTGGGAATTAATTTCCCCAAAATTCAGATACCCTCCAACTTCTTATCCCAGACATCCAAAGTCCAAACACTGTACAATTGTTCTCTGCAAGGATGTACCCCCATGAGGTCCATATGTATGCTTTCTTTGGGGACCTTCTAATTGACCTTTTGATTTGAATTCCAGCTCTTTTACTATACGTGTATGAGAGGTCTGACTTCTGAGCTACCTCAGAAGCTACTATGTATATGGCCATTATGCTAATATCGGTTTTGGTTGGAATCCATCTTTGTGAGGTTTTAATTGTACTAAATGTTGCAAAACCAGACTGTCAGAACTCAGAAGTATTAGAGCACCCTTTCCTGGTCTAGCAATTATATGGTGATGTATTCCTAATTCTGTTTCACATTAGTCCAGCATCTTGTGGAATTTAGGTTTCTTGCTTTTGTTATAATATTTAAAAACTAATTTTATATACCTGAAGCTTTGCTAATGTTGCTGTGATGGAAACAAAAAACCATCATTTTTTCCTACTCCACCTCTTTTACCACCAGTTATTTATGACAATGGCAGAATCAAAGTGTTTGTGGATCTTGTTATTAACTGTTCCATATGAAGTATTGGCACATGCTAAGTTCAAGGTCATGAGAAGATTCATTTTGATTCCTTATCTCTTCAATCTCATATAGTGGCAAGCTTCTGGGGACTGGTTGCTTTGAGGCTTGCAGATGAGGAGTTCTTGCCATTCAATTACATCTCCTATGCTTCAGAGCTCCAGGTATAATTTTCTCCTGTAACTCACAACGTACAGATATTCATGCAGATATGCAGAACAATCTGAACGTACTGAGATCAATATGTGTGTCAATTGGTGTATGTCTGCAATATATTCCTTTCTTCTGGGACAACACTTCTCCTGGCATTCTGTTGCTTCGACATACATTTATGGAAACACGACATGGGGATCAAGTGCTTATTTGCAGGCTTCAGCAATATAAAGGACTTGCATATTTACCAACATGATTGGAGTGCATGCCACATATGAACACCTAAATTCATGCATAATTGGGTAGCTGAAGAATCTGACGGTGCCTTTTATTGACAGAGAAGCGCAAAGATATTAGAAGATGATGCATTGGGGATGCCTGTAACTTTTGCTCCCTTATACAAGTCTATAAAAGAGCTCAAGAAGGCAGCCACCGAAATAGACAACCAAAGAAAGGTATCCTTAAATCAAAAGAAGATTGAATTGAAATCATTGATGTTTTTAATTAACAGTCTTGTTGCATTTTTAGGCACTAGAAAGGAATTTTTTGTCATTGAATTGGAGGAAGGATCCTTTGAAAGTCAGAGAGCTCAATGATAGGTTGATGATGGCTGAGCGGGCATTTACTGATAGGGATGGACTTTTTGGTAGAGAATGGTACAAGCACCTGGTAGGTTTTTACGTTTAGAATATATATTTTGCATAAATATTGTAAACTTCAAACACATCTCATATTTTACAGTACTAATTTTCCTGCTGTGAAAATAATTTTAACAGATTTATGGACCTTCGACGCACAATAGTTATGGATCTAAATCATATCCAGGCATTGATGATGCCATTGAGAAGGCAAAGAGCTCGAACACTTCGGACTCATGGAGTTTTGTACAGCATGAAGTGTGGAGGGCTGCCAGGGCTGTGACCCAAGCAGCTTTAGTCTTGAACGGGAAATTCACATGAATGTTCACAAATCCATCTAAATGGTGTTCAAAGCTTTTGTACAGATTCATTAGCTGAACAATCATGTGAATTACTAGGAAATAAATGCAACCAATTTGTACAGCTAATGTTAACAAATTGTGGTAAGAATCTAATATTGCTCTTTGTTTGTATATCTTGAGCAAATACTTTTTAAGGGTATCCTTACAGCTTGGACTATCATATCATGGTAAGAATCAAATTCTGCGGTTCCTTTTATTTCTTGAGCAAATAATTTATAAAGATATAATTATATCATTCTTTTCCACTTCTGGTGCTATTGTGCTGTTACAAGAAACATGAATGAGACCTCGTGAAATCAGTTTGACGATCTTCTCGGTTCTTCAAAATGGAGTTCATGCAAGGGTATCCTTACAGCTTGGAGCCTTGGACTACCATGGCATGGTAAGGATCAACTTCAACGGTTTCTTTCACTTCTTGAGCAAATAATTAAAGATGTAATTGTATCATGCTTTTCCACTTGCATTGTTATTGTGCTGTTAGGAAGAACATGAATTAAGCAATTCAATCTCAAAAGCCATCACATGGTCTCGCAAGCATATTCGCTTATTGAGTACTGAACTAAGTCACCCGATGAGGGGATAAAGGACTTAGGTTTCGTTTGGCAGAGCTTTTAGTGGACCGAAAAGCACTTCTGATCCTTTAAAAGTACTTTTGGATGGAATAAAGATGTTTGGTAAAAGAATCAGAAAGCTGTTTTAGTTTTCCAGAAATCTAAAATAGCTTCTTAGGAGAACCTTCAAAATGGAGCTTTTTCGGAAAAGCATTTTTAGCATGCGTTGGAAAATTATTTTGATTTATAATTTTTTTTCTTTTTGGACCAAAATACCAATAATAAAATATTATAGTTACAGAAAATGTCTCTTTATATTATAAAAATTTGCAGGAGTCCCAACAAAAAAAATGAAAAGCCTAAAAATTAGTTCATAAAAATATTATATTAATAAAATATTAACATATAATGGTAATAATTATAATATTTTATATTTTTATTATTGTATTATACTATAAATATAATATTATATTACATTATATCATAATACATTGTTATGTTATGTTATATAATATCAAATTATGTTATATTATTATGCTATAGTATACAATATTATATTACTATATTATAATAATATTATAATATATCAAAGTAATATTATATTATATTATATATTTATGTATTAATATATATTATATTTTATGATGCTTTGTTGTATAATACTACACAATGTTATTTACGATCAATTTATTATACAAAAAGTACTTTCTCGGTTTGTTTACTAAACACATATTAAAGTTTCATGGCATTTTAGAAATGTAGTTACCAAATAGCTTTTTATAAAAATTCTACTTTCGAAAGTTCTAGTGCCAACAGTTTTGTGAAATGGAGCCTTAAACTCAAACCTCTTTTGGTTTTTTTACTTTTTGCTTGCTCCCCCCAAGTATTTGTAACCATTCCTGCAATGCGTCTATCTACAAATAATAACTGAAGTTTCCTTAAGGTCCTTAGTGTTATGTTACCAGTTAATTACTTAATTCACACTTTTGTGGCGTTAGTGTTCTCCCAGGTACAATCGCAGATGCCCAGAACGATGGCTCGTCAACAGGGGAATTTCCTGTGACACTGAATGTAATATGAATTTGCTTTCGCTAAGCCTGGTGGAATTGGGACTGTTTCTTGCGGAAGTTTTATCATTGCTTCCAGCTCGGATTGTGCCTTTGAGATTCTCATCCCGGTTTTATGTGCCTCAAAATCCCGTCATCCAAAGATTTATCCGGGAAAACCCTTTCTCCTTAAAAAAACTCCAATTCAGTCTACAAGCATCTAGGAGATACTGATGGGTAGAAGTCCCCAGATAGCTCTCCTTGTTATTCTTATAATGCTGTGGTGTAGAAGATCTCCATGGCCTGGACTGAGCGTCTCATGCTTCCGAACAGCCGAACATTCTCCATAACGTTACCAACAGAAGTAGACATTATTCTTGTACACCTACACCATGTATGGTCATCCTAATTAGTGCCTAAAATAGTTCTCTTTGCACGCACACAGTCACACACGTGGGACACCTTGGGATTGAAATCTTAATGATATTTTCAGCAATTTCTCCATCTCCTTGGATTGTTCGACTGAGCTACTGGGTTTCCAGGCATGCGTTAAAAGGCCTGGAGGACGGGTTCGCGTGTATGTTGGGGTTCACTACCACACAAACGTAAAGAACGTTTTTGCTTTCAGGCATGCACCGGGTATGCGCAACTTCACTTGCGCATCCAAGCTTGAAGTAGATGCTGATGCCGGGGATCCTGTCGCTTCTGGTGTCGGGGCGCCGTCCGCCGGGGAGGCGATCGTGACGGCCGTCAGGGAACGGGCGGCACCAGAGGATTGGCAACGCGGTGAGGGGGCACTGCTCTGCCGGCTTGGGCCTGGTCCGGGGGTTCCTCCACCTGACGTACACAGTGAGTCCCAAGTACAAATCATAGATTATAGTATGGGTGATCGATACTCTCTCCTCTTGAGAGAATATTAAATAGAGCGGTCTTCCTATTTAGCCACATATTCTATAGTGCTTATCTTAAAAAAGAATCCAAAAATCAGATTGGGACAAAACTTCTATTATTAATGGAGTCTGTCGGTTGCGTGACTCAAAAAAAGAAAAAAAGAAAAAAAAAAAAAGGAAATCACATGCATAAAGAGAGGTAGTTCGCTCTCATCCTCTCTTCTTCCTCATCAAAGCCTCTATCAATCCGTCCTCTTTCTCATCACACCATCTCTCTCATCCGTGAAACCTTCCTTCTCCTCCTCGTATTTCTTTCCTTCAAATCTCTCTTTTTCAGGATCAAAGAATTATAGTATGTATTAGAAAATTGTTGAGTATGTATCAACTGGCTATGTACTGTATACTGGTGAACATTATATTCTGTAAACTACATATCAATTTATCTAGAGGTGTGTGTTGGGATGCTATATGACTATTTTGCAAGCTAGGTGTGTCACCTGGCCATGTAGTGTGGACTAGTGAACATCTTGTTATGGGCACTATGTATCAATTTGCATTGAGATGTGTATTAATATATTGTGATTATGTTGCTAGTTATATATCATCTGACTATGTACCATATACTGGCGAACATCATGTTTTGAGACTGTATATCAAGTTGCCTAAAGATATGTATTGGATTGCTACTGAGTGTATATTAAAGAAGCTTACAATATGTATCTAGAAGCCGATGAATATGTATCATTTAACCATGTACTATGTATTGTTGAACATCATATTATAAAAATTGTGCATTGATTTACCTATGCGGTCATATTAAGATGTTGAATGACTATTTTGTTAGGTATGTATCATCTAGCAATGTGGTGTATATATTGATGAACACTATGTTTTGGAAACTATATATCAATTTATTCAGATATATGTATTGGAATGCTAGATTACTATTTTGCTAGGTGTGTATCATCAGATAATATAATATATACTGAAGAACATCATGGTTTAGAAACAGTATATCAATTTACTTGGAGGTATGTATTAGGATGCTGGATAACTATTTTGCTAGATGTGTATCACCTGATCATGTATTGTGTACTGCTTAACACCATATTTGGACACCTTCACAAATAAGAAGATTTGTAGAAGGAGAAAGGACTCGGGGATGAGGAAAAAAGCCTCATGAGGAAGAAGAGAGAATACCATGCAAATGACCTTACTTCACATGTGCAAAATAGAAAGCCCACCTTATCTTATACTTTTTGTTGTGCATATTAGAGAATTTTTGTTCAACATTGTTTATCTTCTTCCAATAAACATACAAAAAAAAAAGAAACAAAGGAAACAAGATGATATCAGTTTCCTCTCAAAAAAAGGATGACGTCGTCCGTTTAATTTTGTTCATAGATTTTTTAGGCCCTGTTTGGGGAGCTGTTGGCAGTAGAGCTGTTAGAAGTAGAGCTGTTGGAAGTAGAGCTGTCTGAAGTAGAGCTGTTATAAAAAGCTGTTTGCTGTTTGGTAACTATATTCGTAAAGTGCTGTGGTACTTTGTTTTGTGTTTGGTAAACAAACTGAGAAAGTACTTTTGTATGACAAAATTACCATAAAGGACATTGCATAGTATTATACAACAGAACATAATAAAACATAACATAAATTAATACATAAATATACGATATAGTATAATATTATTGTAATATAAAATAATATTATGTTAATATAGCATAATAGTAATATAATTATTAGAGTAAATTAATATTTGGTAATATAACATAATATTAAATTATTTAACATAACATATTAATGTATTATGATATAATGTAATATATATTATATTTATAGTATAATACAATAATAAAAGTATAAAATATTATAATTATTAGTATAAATTAATTTCTCATAATATAACATAATATTAAATTATTTAAAATAACATATTAATGTATTATAATGTAATGTAATATAATACAATATTTATAGTATAAAACAATAATAAAGGTATAAAATATTATAATTATTATTATAAATTAATTTTCCATAATATAACATAATATTAAATTATTTAAAATAACATATTAATGTATTATAATGTAATGTAATATAATATAATATTTATAGTATAATACAATAATAAAGGTATAGAATATTATAATTATTAGTATAAATTAATTTTCCATAATATAACATAATATTAAATTATTTAACATAACATATTAATGTATTATGATATAATATAATATGATATTATATTTATAGTATAATACAAAAATAAAGGTATAAAATATTATAATTATTAGTATAAATTAATTTTTCATAATATAACATAATATTAAATTATTTAACATAACATATTAATGTATTATGATATAATATAATATGATATTATATTTACAGTATAATACAAAAATAAAGGTATAAAATATTATAATTATTAGTATAAAATAATTTCCCATAAAATAATTTTCCGCGGTCTAGGGGCTCTTCTTCGTGGTCCACGCTCGAGGAGGACCTTAGCGTGGGCCGCGAGGTTGATGATAAAAAAAAAAAAAAAACAATAGATTGATTTTGGAAGGTATGGAAAATGATTAAAATTTTTTTCTTCTAAAATGTGGTTCAAGAGATGCATACAAAAATTGAAAAGAAAAATACCTTTTCTTACGGAAAGGAGTCTCACGGCTAGGGTTCTTGGCTCCAGCAGATTTTTAGGTTTATAAAGGGACAAACTATGTAAGTATGTTATTTTAATATGGGCATTTTTGTCAAAAATACAGCTTTCCGAAAAAGCTGAAACAGCTTCCTCCCAAAAGCTCCAAATTGGAGCTTTCTCCCAAAAGCTGTTTTCAGCTTCCCGCAAAAGCTGAAACAGTTTTTTGAAAAATTTACCAAACACAGTTTTTCATCTAAAAGTACTTTTGGAGGGCCAGAAAGTGCTTTCTAGCCCTCCAAAAGCTCCCCCAAACACGGCCTTACTAATCAAGTTAGAAGACAAGCGTAAACACTAAAATACTTTTTCTACTTCTTTATTGCGCTTATGATGCCTTTGTTCCAAGATTACAAGACACCAGCCTACTTCCTAATCAGATGGATAGATTAAAAATATTTGCTTTTTCAGAAACATTCACACACACTTTAATTCTTATACATATAATTTCAGCTCAGATATGACGTTTTCTAAGCATTTGGTAACTAATAAAACACCATATGCACGCACATACAAAAAGAAAATAGGTCTTGAGACATGAGTCAGGCAGCAAGGAGAGACACTTCCTGTTCGCCTTCGTTGAAAATTACCTGTTACTTCTACAATCATATCTCTAACATCTCTTGTTCCTTTTATAGTTCTTGACTCTTCAGAAGAGTTCAAGCCTCAAGGAGGTTTTTAAGAGAAGCTGGAAAGTGACTTTGGTGGATCATGACAGCACATTTTATTTTTCCTGTTTAGCAATAAACAATTAAGTTGTGATTTTTGTTTTTAATCAACCTTCCCTCTCTTTTTTTAGCTACCCCCATCCTTTGGAGTATTGAAGCTTAATTTTGTTGCGATCAGTTTCTCATCTTTGTAGAGAGGAAAATTAGGCTACGGACTGGCTAACTGGCTAGCTGCTCAGCAGCAGGCGATCCAATTCATCTTGACTTAGCTTATCTAATGGCTGTAGATCGGTTAGGAGTTATGTATATACGGGCCTAGGTCTATTTTTGTTGTTTAACTTCTTTTTTCACTGTTTAAGGAAGTTTATATCCTCCTTTCATCTAATCATAAAAGAAAAAGAAATAAGGGCCGGTTCTCCGATCACGGCTGCCCATATTTGGCACAACGATCTTGATCTGATGGGTCTTGCAGATTTGTTGCCTATGTATCTCGGTGAGACCCATTCAATCATAGTCATCATGCTGGTCATGGATGGCTGAGTGATTGAAGGACCAAGACGGGCTCTCTCCCACTGCAGCAGACCTCAACCACACTTAAATCCATTGTCTAGTTCAACACTTGGAACAGCGTTGTATCATGAAAGAAGGATTCACCTTCCTTCGCACCAGTCCACCGTCGAATCATCCATCGATCATTTTGAGATATGTGCAGATGGATAAATAGTGGAGTTCAGAGCGCTAAGAGATATGTGCGGTGGGTGAACCAATTAGAGAGATACAATCCCTATCTTACTTTAACACTCCCATGGGTCGTAGTGCATTCCATCAAAACTAGCAAGAAATCCAATTAGAGAACTTTTTGGAATAAGTATTACTTGTTTCCCATCTTAATTTAACACTCCCATGGGTCGTCGTGCATTCCATCAAAACTAGCAAGAAATCCAATTAGAGAACTATTTTGGAATAAGTATTACTTGTTTCCCAAAATATACCACAAATCATTTCCACCGGATCTAAACCGGTTCTCCTGTCCGCTGGCCGCTTAGAGAGATACAACCCCTATCTTAATTTAACACTCCCATGGGTCGCCGTGCATTCCATCAAAACTAGCAAGAAATCCAATTAGAGAACTGTTTTGGAATAAGTGTTACTTCTTTCCCAAAATATACGACAAGTCATTTCCACCGTATCTAAACCGGCTCTCCGGTCCGCTGGAAAGAGGCAGCCCTACGGGAACGAGTATCCGACCGTCGAAGAATTCGAAATTTGAACCGTCGTCTCAAGCGAATAAAAACCCTCCCCAACGGTCACTTTTCCTCGACTCCCTTGAGAAGGAAGACGAAGAGCAGTCAGTTTCCCGGTGGATATTTTCTTGCAAGGGAAGAAGGAGAGATTTTTTTTTGGTGGATTAAAAGGAGAGATTTTTCAGTGGAAGAATAATCGAGGAAGAAGAAGGATCTCCTATTGATTTCTCCAAGAAATCTCTCTCTCCAAATTCGCGATTTGGCATCGTCAATCCCACCCCTTCTGGTAAATTTCTTGTCGCCTTTTAGGTTTTTAGTCCGCCCTTCGTTTCATTTCTCATGGCAATATTTTGTCCGTATGATTCGATTGTGGGATTCTTTAGATATTCTCTGTACCTTTTCTTTTTGCTTTTTCTTCTTTTTGATTGCCCTTTTTTGGTTTATTCTTATCTTTTTTTCTCAGCAATTTTATTTGGGGATTCTTTAGCTGTTCTCTTGTAGCTTTTTTGCCATTTTCTTATCAATTCTGGTTCCAGATTCCCAAAGAAGAAACATGGAATTTACCCAAGACGCCGATGAGAACAGTGGGCGTTTTCACAAAGTTATGGGGCCAAGATCACAGAATCCGGGGAAAGGAACCAAGAACTCCAACCCTTCAACCACATCAACAATTTCAAAGAAGAAGATCTTGGCCGAGAAGAATGATTCTCTTCTCTCAGATTCTTATGATCTCTACGACGACATAACCTCACAAGAAAATGCCGTGGTGGTTTCGGGCCATCCTGGTGCCCATTCTCGAGTCATGCCCCTTTGTTTGAAGGTCTTCAAGTCTGGTGATCAAAATGCAATCAGCTCTGATTGTTCTCATTTGGCTCCTTATGATCCGCTGATCAATTACACATCCCCTAGGCCAGAGTTCCTCCGCTACAACCCAAACAGGTGTAAAGAAATTCTTCAGCGCATTGAGGGAGAGATGAAGAAAGAAGAAGAGGGATCAGAGGCCGACTGGAGCGCTTCATCTGATTCCAAGAAGATTCTTCAGGGCATAGAGGGAGAGATGAAGAAAGAAGAAGAGGGATCAGAGGCAGACTGGAGCTCTTTATCTGATTCCAAGAAGATTGCCGCGGGGGAATCGTCATCAGTGTCTTCCACACCTTTGCAGACATCCTTCCAAGATAAAGATGTTGGAGACGGTGAGGAAGGTATTAGTGATGCCCAGGACGACGATGACACAGAAGAGGAGGAGGTGGAAGTGACGCATTGGTATTGTAGAATTGCGTGGAGGCTGTTTCTTCTACTTGGGGTTTTGCTGCCCTCTTTCTTTTATATATATTTTTTGAATTATGCTTCTGTTCCTACTTTAAAAGAATATGGAGGCCTTGAAGAAACTCATCAGATGATTCGATATGGAGGGCTTGATCAACGAACCCATAGTGGGAATAAATTTCCTGGAAATTTCTGGGGGATTTTAATGGGATTGTCAAATGAGTGCTTTGACATACATTCCAGGGAATTATCATGTCCGCTTGATGGCTTTAAAAGGGAAGTCCCAGAGGAGAAGGATTTGGAAGAAGGAATATCAATTATCCATCTCAGAAATTTAACTGAAGATGAACAGTTGAATGAAAAATTTCTAACGTTCGAGGATACTGCTAGAAAGGATGCGTCTGAGGAGAAGCAATCCTTTGATGGAAATGGAACTGAACTAATAACAGAAAGATATAGAGATACATTGCTTGAGAATGGGACATTAGGTGGTGTTGACTTAGTGGCTGAAGAAATGAGTGAGGAGGTAGGTAGTTCTAATGAGCTTGAGCAGGAACCATATATTGAAGGAAACCCTGAGGCAGTTAAAGGTGCAGGGAGTGAAAAAGTTGAGATTTTGGAAGCTGAGTCGGCAGAGGTACACAATATTGCTCAGCTTTTGAAAGAATCTTCACAAGTTTCAGATACCGAATTGCTTTCAATTGACTCGTCATTTGGTCAAGATGCACTCAATGGATGTGGTTCTTTTGAACCAATGAAAGATTTTGGAGAGGAAGCACAAGTTATGGGCAATTCTGGTTTTGATGAATCTTTGCAGATTCCTCAGTCCAAGATTGTTCCGAGCACATCATCCAATAATCAGAAGCTAGAAGAATCTGAAATCTTCAGTAATTCTGATATAAAATTGAAATGGGACAGCATTTATCTGTCTGCATCAAAGTATGTGCTGCAACTGCTATATATTTTGATATGTTTGTCAACAATAATTGTTTTTAATGGATTGCACAAATACTTCTTAAAATTTCACAAGATCTCACCACCTGAATCCCGCATTCCTCCTGCACTCAAACCAGCTTATGAGTTAGCACTGGAGAAGAAAAGTAGTTCAGTTGTGTCTGCGAAGAAAGAAGTGGAGAACAAGGGTAGTGATTCAGATGTTTATCAGATGCCTCTGACTCATTCGAATGATGAACAAATGAAGTTTAAAGGAGTTCAACCACCAGCAGTGGAATTGCTTTCAGAGTTCTCAGTTGTAGAAGGAACTATCTCTGGGAAAGGTTCTCGTCAGAAAGTGAGAATGTTAGCTGCCTCAGCTGAAGAATCACAGTTCTTTCAATCTCAAAGGAAGATTTCAGTGAAGAAGACCCTTCCATCTTCAGCTAATAAGGTTTATCCATCTCCTTTAGAGTTTTCTTCATTAGCAACAGAGTCCACCTCAACTGGAAATTCTACAGTTCGGAAGCTGCAAAAGAAAAAGGTATTGCATAGTTGATAATTAGCAAGGCATTTGATTGATTGCATATTCAGATATTCAATAGGTTCCGAGACTAATACAGAGACTGTTTGTTACTCAGTTAACAGTTACATGGATCATGCACAGATATTCAATAGCATAATCATAATCATGCATCCTAAAGGTAGTCAATATGGAAATAAGAGACCTTGTTATATTGGAATCAGAGGTAGATCAAGATTGAAAATGCTAATCTAAGTGCACACTGGGCTGCTTCTCAGCGGTTGCAACTCTCCATTAGAGAGGAGGTTCCATGTTTGGACCTTAGGAGTTGTTTTGCCGTGTGTGTTTTGTGCGGGCTATCCTTGCATCATTTCTTTCAAATGATTGGTGGTGTTCCCAGCAATACCCTTAAAAAAGGGAAAAAGTTAAAAAGCTAAACTTAGGTCAAAGTAAAGTTTTTCTTAGCATAGTCTTTCCCATAACTTTATGATAAACAACCACATATCTTGAACATAGTGAATATGGGTATATATGGAAATGCTCGAGGCTTGTCATAGTTGAGATTATTGAATAGAGATGAGGATGGAAATAAAACTCAGAAAAAGAACACATGTGAAACATGATTGTGCTTTTGTTAAATAATTTGAATTTCTCTTTTTGAAGTAGAAATTCAAGATGCACTATATGTTAATGTGTTTGGGTAATCTAGTAGGATTGGGCTAGATTTCTTACTGGATTCACAGATTGGACAGCCAATTTGAGCATGGCCCATGTCAACTCCACACCCTTCTAGCCTTAATCCTGTGGAAGGAATAAAAAGACCTCCATGGGCCCTTTTTTCGTTTCTACAGACCAACAGGCCCATGGTCTGGGTCGTAGACTGAGACGTGGGCTTTGAAGATTTGGGCTGGGCAGGCTGACCGATTCTCGCAGGGTATCCTGCTGAAATACCTAACAGGCCCTTAGTGTATAACCCCTTCGGACCTATGGGATTGTGGAATATTTGTGTCTGAAACCTTGATTCTGACCTATGGAATAGTGGGGACTGAACTTCTTGCTAACTTATTCAGTATTTCAATCCACTAACTTAAAAATGATGAATGGTGAAACTCAATATCTGAATATTAATCAAGATAGATGCACAAGTCTTTGTTTTAAAAAAAATTATCCCATAGTTGGTCTTTCAGATTTTTTTAGAAAACTTGTGATTGAGCAGGAGTAAGTATAACCATATGCATGTATACAATGCTAGATGCACATATTTTCATGAATTGGAACAACAATTAGCAATCTCCCGTAGAATTTATGTGGCAGCTCTTGAAAATGAGTTTTTGATTGTTTAGACTTTGAGGGTACATTCATTATATCCGGTGGTTAAAAATGCCTTCTTTGAAGAAACCCATCTTTCTTTCCAATTAAACTACGAAAACTTAATCCCTGATCCTTCATTTATCTCCCATTTCATTTTTGGCATGACAAGTTTCAATGGGTATGTGCATTTTGAAACATGTTACAAAATGTTCTATCCGCAAAATTATTCTGCCTTTTTCTCAGGAGTCTGGGTCCAAATCAAGAGTTTGTTTGGACATATGCTTGGGAGTGAATTATGCATCAATCTAGGTAGTCCTAAGATGTTACGTTAATGATTCTGTGTGAACTCTGGTGGGGACACAGACCACCATTTTCAGCATGTTTATAAGCGTCACCGGCATGCATAGCACTTTGATGCATATGCAGGGGCCTTAGTGTTATTTTCTTATGTATTTTTTTTTATTTATTATGCATTTCCATCCTTATGTTAGTTGCTATTTTTAGCTGACTTGTTATGGCTGTGTTTAGTTATTTTAGTGTCCCATGTTGTTTGTTAGATCATGGGTAGTTACATGATCACTTGTTGGGATCATGGGTAGTTGCATAGGGGGCTATATATGGAACCCCATGTCTCTTGTTTAGTCAGAATATTTGGAATGAACATATTATTTTGGCAAAGGTACTCACGAATTGGAGACCACTAGAGGAGGATTCCTCGAATTTGGTGGACTCCAGATCTTCCCCCCTCCTTCTCTTCGTTTCCAGAAATTTCTGTTCTGCATCAGTTTGGTATCAGAACCAGCCAGGGCTTTGCCTCTATGCCAAAGCCTTGATCCTATCTCCCTATTTCCCTCCCTGAACCCCTCTCGGTTCACCCATAGCCGTCCTCAACCCAGAGATCTGGTGCATGGACAGGCTACCCCTATTTCGTATGCCGCACGAGTTCTTCACGGAATATTTTGCACCACGGACGCTGGAGCGTGATGAGCACCGACGACCAGCTCACATTACAAAGAAAAGGAAGAGTCTTTCATCCTGTTCCCCTCCCTCTCGATCAGTTCTCACCAGAACGAGTAAGGGGAGGCTGCTTCTCCTCTAATTTCACCAACCAATCAGGAGCTCGTGACCAGCCGCCATCCATTGCCGCAGGCCACAGAATTCGCTCTGCAGCAGTAGCCGCAGAGTTCAGAACCACCTCCCGAAACCGTCGGGAGGTTGAGGGAGCACCGGTTATTGGAAAAGTCCCTCACCCGTCACCCAGTTCATTAGCCCGGATCCGCCCCAAAAAAAAAGAAAGAAAGAAAAAAAAAAGAGGCTGCACGTGAGTTGCACGTGCCCCGTCCCACGTGAGGCACACATGCTCCATCGAACGTGAGTTGCACGCGCTAGTCACAAAAAAAAAGAGGAAATACCTCTTCGTCTGCCTCACGACCGGCCGCCCGCAGAGCCGCTGCCGGCAGGACGCTGCGCCCACCCTTCGCTGCCACCGCTCCGCCTCTCCTCTTCGCCGCCAGGCCGCCCTCGTCCGCCGTCACCGCTCTCCTCTGCGACCGCCCACGCCGCCACCCGGTTGCGCTGCCACCTCCTTCATCTTCTCCGCTGTCTCCACCCTCCACCGACCCTCGAGTTTACACCGCGTCCTTTTCCTTCAGCTCACCAAGACCCCTCTCCCTCCCATCTCTAATTCCTCAAACCCTAATCCCCTTCTTCTCCCTCCCATCTCACCGAGATCGCTCTTCCTCTACGCCGCCACCTCCGACCTTTGTCGCCGCCTCCGCCCACGTCGTCTCGCCGCTTCCATCACCTCTTAAATTGAAGATCTCCTCCCTCAGATCTTTTCTTTCCCCCGCATCTTCCTCAGACGTCTTTCTTCCGCTGCCAAGAAGGATCCGAAGCTAATCCAGAAGCTTCGGGTCCCTTCTATATCAACTCTCTCGAGCGAGCGGGCCGACCCCCTCAGCATTTGGCCCGTTTCCACGTGGGCTCAAGTGGTTCTTTTGGCCCGTTGCTCCGTGGGCCCGGCTTTCAGGCCCTTACACTTGATCCAGCCCCTGCAATGTGTTGGGCCTCCACAAAGATACCCGCAGTCAACCATCTTCCAGCAGCATCCTCCACAAATCGTCTGACCCCTGTTCTACGCTTCGCACTCTGACAACCAATCTCTTCTACTGATCCAGATCCGTAAGAAAAATGTCATATCTTTCCTTTAAATAATTTTTCAGCCTTTTCCTATAAATTAGTTTATATGTAGATTGCTATTTCTTTTACTTCATGTTGTCGGTTTGAGATAGGACCTTAATTTTATAAGAGCTGTGCCCGTGAAAACACATATTGAGCCTCACAAGTTATTTTTTCAAATCCTCAAAAGGCAACTAGGAAATTTACTTAAATCTGGTGAAGCCCTAATCAATTTGAAGGACCCCACTTTCATTTGGTTAACCTATGAAGATTTTGCATGACCCAGGCCAAGGTTGGCAGTATCTAAGGCCTTGATATTTAGTTATCACCTATGCTAATTCGAAAGTAATCGAGACTCTATCATTAGTCTTTTATTCAAGATTGTTGATTTTAATCTGAATGTTAATTTTTATATCTAGAATTTTTGTATTCTAGAGCATGACAACTTGCAGCGGTACATACTACTCACATGAGATGTCAACCAACCCAAACTAACAGGTGTTAGATGCCATTGCGGCATTAAAAACCAAATTAGGAGCAAAAATCACTGACCTTGAAACTAGGATGAACACTCGCTTGACTTTGGCTGAAAATTCAATCACCAACCTCCAAGTTACTAACAACGATGGAGAGTCTGAACTTGGTGAGTTTGAGCTACCCCGCCCAAGAAGCCATGGGCAACAATACCAGAGGGATTATCTAAGAGCACGTGAGGCACCAGATGAGCATGTAATGCACAGTATTAAGATAGAAGCACCAAGTTACGATGGTCGTCTCGACCCAAAAGTCTTCATTGACTGGTTCGCTGATATGGATCATTACTTTGAATGGTATAGTCTATATGAAGATCGCAGAGTTCGTTTTGCGAAAATGAAGCTCACTGGTCCCGCAAAGTTACATTGGAATACAGTAGAGAACATGCTTGCTAGAGCTAGGCAACCCCCTGTGGTACAATAGGATGAAATGAAGGAGAACTTAAAGAAAAAATATCTCCCCATATCCTATAAGAGTCGCCTATTAGATCAGTGGCAACGATTGACTCAAGGAAACAAACCTGTGTCTGAATACATCGCTTGCTTTGATGAGTTCTTGAAGTGATGCGATGCACGCGAGAGTATGGAGTTGACCCTTTTTAAATTTAGGTCCGAATTGCGAGATGACCTACAAAAAGAGCTTATTCTATACGAGGTCAATTCTTTAGAACATGCCTATCAACTTGTCCAAGACATCGTGCGTTACAATAATAAGCCAACCTTCAGGTGTTTTGATCTTAAGGAGTCAAACCACAAGTTCACCTATGGGAGTCAAATTAACACTTGGGGTAAGCCCAATATTAGAAATCAAGCGATAGAGTCCCAAAAATTTAATGATCAGAAGAATAAGAGAATTTTCATTGAAGAAGAACGTAATGATGAAGGAGATGAGTTGGTCTATGAGCCTGAGGTTGACCCTGAAGATTCAGATGAAGGTGAGGAGCTTGGCTCACTTGAGGGTTCCACTCCTTTAGGCGTAGTTAGGTGTGTCCTTACACAACCTAAGCAAGAGATGGACTAGAGGCGCCGATCCATATTTCATACCTATATCAAATGTGGCAAACATAGCTGTAAAGTTATTATCGACAGTGGAAGTAGCGTCAATGTTGTATCCACACGAACCGTCAAGAAGGTACAGTTAAAGACAGTGCCTAATCCTAATCCTTATAATGTATCTTGGATGGATAAAACCCCCATACCAATCACTGAGTGTTGTCTAGTCCAAATCAATTTTTCTGAATATAACGATAAGGTCTGGTGTGATGTTATTCCCATGGATGTTGGACACATCATCCTTAGTAGACCATGGCTTTATGATTTGGATGTGACCATTTATGGTAAATCCATTTTCTGTTCTTTTGTTTACCAAGGAAAGAAAATTCGTCTGAACCCTTTGCCTCCTAGGTCCTCTACTGCTGGAAAGAAGGATGTGAAGGTTGAAAAGCACCTTCAAATTATTACTCCTAAGGAGTTTGAGAAAGCAGCAACACAAGAATCCTTAATTCTTGTGTTAGTTTCCAAAGAAGTTGCTCCTGATTTCCAAATAGAATTTTCGAATGAAGTTCATCATGTTTTGGAAGAATTTAAGAATATCTTCCCTGAGGACCTTCCTGATGAGCTCCCTCCTCTGTGTGACATTCAGCACGCCATAGACTTGGTCCCAGGGGCAACTCTTTCGAACTTGCCTCATTATAGACTTAACCTGATTGAACATGCTGAATTGAAATAGCAAGTTGATGAACTACTCCAAAAGGGGTTCATTCGAGAGAGTCTTAGCCCGTGCACGGTGCCTGCACTTCTGACGCCAAAAAAAGACGATACTTGGAGAATGTGTGTGGATAGCAGGGCAATTAATAAGGTAACGCTTAAGTATCGATTTTCTATACCACGATTGGATGACATGCTTGACATGATAGCAGGTGCCACGATCTTCTCCAAAATTGATCTTAAAAGTGATTACCACCAAATCCGTATCCACCATGGTGATGAATGGAAAACAACTTTCAAAACCAAGGATGGACTATATGAGTGGCTAGTCATGCTTTTTGGGTTGACAAATACACCAAGCACATTTATGCGTATCATGACTCAAGTGTTAAGACCTTTCATGGGAAAATTGCTTGTAGTCTATTTTGATGATATCTTAATTTATAACAAAAGCAAGGAATAACACCTTGAGCACCTACGTTTGGTCTACAACTCGCTTAGAAAAGAAAGCCCATATGTGAACCTTAAGAAGTGTTCATTTATGACTGATCGTGTTATCTTCTTAGGGTTTGTTGTGTCTTTCGAGGGGTTTCAGCAGACCCACAAAAGGTCCAAGTGATTCTTGAGTGGCCGGAACCTACTACATTATTTGAGGTGCGAAGCTTCCATGGCTTAGCCACCTTTTATAGGAGGTTTATCAAGAATTTTAGTACAATCACTGCACCGATTACGGATTGTATCTGAAAAGGTGAATTTCATTGGACCGCCGCAGCCTCAAAAGGCATTCCAAGAGATCAAGACCAGAATGATAGAAGCTCCGGTCATACGCTTTCCAGATTTTACTAAAATTTTTGAAGTCTCTTGTGATGCATCTGGTATAGGTATAGGTGCAGTCTTAAGCCAAAAAAAATATCATATCGCACACTTCAATGATAAGCTGAATGATCCCAAACGGAAATATTCCACCTATGACAAAGAATTTTATGCAGTTATACAAGTGCTGCGTCACTAGCGTCATTATTTGTTACCTCAAGAGTTCGTATTATATGCTGATTATGAAGCTTTGAGGTACTTGAATTTTCAGAAATGATTGAGTTCATGACACGGAAAGTGGGATGAATTTCTTCAAGAATACACCTTCGTGTTATGTCATAAAGCAGGAATTGACAACAAAACAGCTGATGCCTTAAGCCGACATGTAGCATTACTTTTTTTTAGTAAGCATAAAGATTACTAGATTTGAGCGTATGATTGACGATTATGCATCTTGTCCAGACTTCGCTGAGATCTATGCTAGCGTGTTAGAAGGTTGCACCAGGGACAATAGTACTACGTTGTGGTAGATGCTTTTCTGTTCAGAGGAAACAAGCTGTGTATTCCTCAAATGTCCCTTAGAGTTTTTCTTGTTTGGGTACTCCATGCGGGAGGAATAGCTGGCCATTTTGGTAGAAATAAGACCATTGATATGGTCAAACAAAGATTTTATTGACCTAGTTTAAAAAAGAATGTTACGAAAATTATTAGTCAGTGTCGTACTTGTCACTTATCCAAACAGTGCAAACATGGCTTATATACCCCCTTCCTATCCTTGATCGTCCTTGGCAGGACATTAGTATGGATTTCGTGCTAGGGCTACCAAAGACTAGAAGTAAGCATGATTCCATTCTCGTGATAGTGGATCGGTTTTCTAAGATGGCACATTTTCTGCCCATTTCCAAAACTTCTGACGCCTCCAAAGTTGCGAGGATAATCTTTGACGAGGTAGTTAGGCTCCACGAGCTTTCAAAATCAATAGTGACTGATAGAGATGTCAAATTTGTTAGTTATTTTTGAAAGACCCTTTGAAATTTTATGAGTACGAAGCTTAAATATTCCACAGCATATCACCCCCAGACAGATGGTCAAACTGAGGTGGTCAACCGTAGCCTAGAAAACCTTCTAAGATGTTTAGTGGGTGACCACCCGGGTAATTGGGATCTTCTCCTATCCACGGCTGAATTCACCTACAATAGCTCGGTGAACAGGACCTCTGGCTTGAGTCCTTTCGAAATTGTTTTAGGCTATGTTTTACGAAAACCTGTTGATCTTATCCTAGTAGCACCTAACAACAGAATCTTTGAGACCGCTGAGTCCTTTGCTCTTCCTCCTTATGTTCTTACCACCCTCTGACGAATTGACAACTTTTTTTGAGTGCAAAATGCCTGACATATGGGGCCTTTCGGGGATCGAACATGAGCAACCTCCTTCCCAACACATGCAAAACTTACATAAAGAGATTAATAAGAAAAGAAATCAATAATGCGAGATATAAAATGACCATTGACTTGTGTCGCTGTTATCAAGAATTTCGAGTGGGTGATGATGTAATGATCAGAATCAGACCTGAACGGTTTCCACCATGAGCCGTTAGAAAATTGCACGCCCGAAGTATGGTCCATACAAAATTTTGAAACGGGTTAGATCTAATGCATATGTGGTGGATATTCTACATGATTTTGGAATTAATCCAGTTTTTAATGTAGAAGACTTAGTTGCCTACAGAAGTCCGACAACTACTCCTGAAGACCTATTCACTGAGCCTGATACTGACCACACATCCAATTTTGAAAACACATCTCCTGCTCCTGCCTTGCCTTCTGTACCTTTTTCTTCGCAGATCACAGATACAGTGGAGCATATTTTGGACAATCAGATTGTTAGTATGTAGAACGGTGGTTATCAGCGATATCTTGTCAGATGGCATGGTCGACCTCCATCAGATGATACCTGGATTAGCAGAGATGAGCTTCAGCGACTTGCTTCAGACTTGTTGGAGCACTATTAGAGATCCGTTTCGTCAGGGGCGAACTCTTCTCAGCTGAGAAAACTTGGTGGGGACACAGACCGCTGTTTTCAGCACGTTTACAGGCATCGCCGGTGTGCATAGCACTTTGGTCCTTATGCAGAAGCCCTAGTGTTTTTTTCTTGTGTATTTTCTTTTATTTATTATGCATTTCCATCCTTATGTTAGTTCCTATTTTTAGCTGACTTGTTATGGCTGTGTTTAATTGTTTTAGTGTCCCATGTTGTTTGTTGTATCATGGGTAGTTACATGATCACTTATTGGTATCATAGGTAGTTGCATAGGGGGCTATATATGGAACCCCATGTCTCTTGTTTAGTCAGAATATTTGAAATAAAAATATTATTTGGCAAAGGTACTCTTAGATTGGAGACCACTAAAAGAGGATTCCTCGAATCTGGTGGACTCCAGATCTTCCCCCCTCCTCTTTGTTCCCAGAAATTTCTGTTCCGCATCAAACTCCTTCTGGAATCAGGATTACTCTTTGTTCACATGTTTTTGAGCGAAAACTGTTGGTTTACAACAAGCAGATGGCTTGTGCACGCATGCATGCATGCTTGCATATAAATGTTAGGATGTATTTACCCAAATTCGGTCTTGCTAGCTACTCAAATTTGAACTTTAGAATCACTTGTGACATTCTGGGTGGACTAAATGATTTTTGACTCCTTTTATTTTGGTGGTTAAGTAAATCAGTTTTTTGGCTGGGCATATTTGGGCTTTGTCTAGTACAAAAATATAACTGTCACATCTGGATTGACCTTGTCCAAAAGATATGCTCGATGTTTACCAGTCTGAGGCAAAGTCGTGGTTCCTACTTATAGAATATCTCCTTTGCAGATTTTTTCCGTTTAAGAAGCTTAATTATTTCAAGAAAATAATCTTGGTGCGTGTCTAATAGTTATATCGTGTCTTGACGGAATAGGATGCTGGAGATAGAGAAGAGGTAGTCAAGTTGGCATCTACTCCTCTGAGGCGCTCAAGCCGACTCCGCAAACGGGTTACTTCTCCTTGAGCTGAAGATGAGACAGCTCTTTAGTGCTGATCGAAACAGCATCCTGTTGTTGTTTCATGTTCTGATCTCTGACTTGTTGTATTGACAAAACAAATGCTTTCCTATTAGTGCTGTACTATGAGAAGGCTTGACACAACTGAATGATTATTTTTTACATGTAACTCTTCTCTCCTGCTTAACAGCTTTAACTCTGCATGCAAAAGAAAGCTGAGGAGTTTCAGAGTGCATCTCATATAATTTTTGCCTCATTATTGCCGCAATCACCTGCCTCTGATAGTTTTGTCAACACGACCTTAGTTTTTTGTCTGCGTCAATGATTAGCCAGACAGGTTTGCAAGATCTCTTCACTTGTTGATTAATGAGATTTATTTGGTGATCAGAATCTCCATTAGAAGTATGAGCTCCTTATTTATACCAGTAGTGGAATGATTTGTCCTGTATTAACTCATTTTATGCTGCCTCTCTGACATAGTTACATCTGAGAATTGCTAACCTTCTGGCTGGTGATTGAAGCTTGGGTACCATACATTGCAATCTGTTGTTGGAGTTTGATACTTGGAGCATCAACTTGTATATATTCTTATTCACGGGATGGTCTTGAGGTCAAGGTTATTTCTTCTTTCCATTGGCTCTGGAGAAGCTCGTAGCGAAGGTTCAGATGATGGAAATTAAGAGAAATGGGTTAGTGTTATATCTTTATATTTACATTTTCGTTTTTGTAAAATCACCAATAAAAAGCTCTGCATCATTTGCCAATCCAGTTAATTTTGTAAATTGGTTCCCATTGTTTAATAGCCATGAGTTTTTTTTTTTTTAGCACTATGAGGTTTCAGGGTGAGGTGAATGTTGTTAAACTCTCATATAAGGTGATGCCAACGTGTTCAATTTGTTTTTTACTACATTTGAATTGATGCACTACTTCCACTGCTTTCTACCTGGAAACTCGTGGCTGTTATCATTGTTTTGACTGTTGGAGAGAGTTTTATCTTAAATATCATGAGTTCTTATGATGTCATTATCTCCGTTATCATGATTCACATCTCCGTTATCTGTCTGCAGGTCAAGGCTAGGTACATCGTATAACGACGGATGCAACTTTCTGAGTCGAGGTAAAAGCGTCACTCGTCATAATGATTGTGGTTATGCTGCATAATTTTACCAATACCATCCTTCTTTTTTTTTTTTTTCTTTTTCTCAGTCCCATCAGGGACCAGGATAGATTATGAGCTACGCAAAAGGTGTGATATTGGATTGTGGCATGAGTCTACCCTGGTTTATGGAGAAGATTTTTATATCTTCAGATGACCCTAACTTTTCCCCAAAACGGGGTTATCTGCTCGTCTCCATCACCATGTACGCATCTAAGTCCTACTGATCTGTTCTTATTCAGCTGTTGGATTAGAAACCTACTACTTTCACTGGCCCACTAGAAAGGTGGGTGTGGTGTTACGTGGCACTAAGTTGGGTGTGATGTTGCATGCGACTAAAGGTTACGAGGAACCAAAAGCTCAATGATTGGGTGGGTCAGCGGCGACGATTTAGATTCGGTGCCATGGCCTTTAGACCCCTTTTAATTTGGTGTTCGCTTGTGCACGTGAATGCATAGCGAGAGTAAACCTCATCATCAACTTTGGCATTGAAAAAAATAAAATAAAAATAAAAACTTTGGCGTGTAATTGACAAATTGGTGAGTGACGGTTACCTAACTTTATATCAAAAGGAGTTTGAACAATGCTGCCAACTTTAAACTATTTATCCATCATCGATCTATAGTGATACTGAACCAACCAAGATAAAATAGACATATAATTCTGAAGAATTGGAGGAATTCTTGTCTTAAAAAATTGCTTATAGGAGGGCCCAGCACCTAATTACATAGTCTTCAAACCCTACAAGTGATTTTTCAAGGTGATTCGTCAGCTACCTCTCAAGAACACAAAAAAGAAGAAGAAGGGGGATGATTAGCCAGCTTTAGGCTGGCAAGTATTTTCTGTTCTTTTATATAACGTGACGTACCACTAGTTCCCACCTAGCTTTTCCCTAATATGGTGGCTATCCTTGGTGTTAGATCAATAATATATATCCAAGGTGTTTCGAAGGTTTATAAGTCAAAAATATCTAGATAATATCTATCCTTATATTTTGTAAAACAAAAAAATACCATCTTAGATTTTTTACTATATAAGTGAGGAAATATAATTAGTTTACTACTAGAAATTTTGAAATGACATGAAATATTAACTATTTTCACTTTAAAAAAAGAAATGTTAACTATCACAAGACTTTCTAACCCTAGGTCATTATTATAAACAGATATATAAAATAATGAATTGTTGAGTTATTAAAATAATAAGATCTAATTTATATAGTTTTACTAATTATTGTGCTTATCTTATTTCTTTAAGACTTTTAAATGATCATGGTCCTGTGGTCTTGCGATGCGCACCAATAGATGGTTTTTTTTATATATATACTGGTCATATTGTCAATTGTGTTGCACTTAATAACAAATATGGTTCATCATTGATCAATTTAGAATGTATTTGCCAGATGTGATTTTAAGTTAATGGAGCGGTTTAAGTCACTTTTTTAATTTTTTTTTAATATAGGTTAATGCTTCTATGCATACAATTGTTTGAATCAGAGGACTCACAAAATCAAGTTAAGCAATGCAATATATATATATTATTTTTGTTCTCAACTCTTGTATTCATAATATATATTTTGATAGAAATTATGGACACCTTGTGAAAGAGTTATTTGATCCAAGTTTGTAAAATTGATTTTTTTTGAAAGGGGAGAGTGAATCATGAGATACTCCTCAAATAAAAATTAAATTTAGCAAGTATCTAAAATAAAAGTTTGGCAATATGAAGTAAATATGCTTTTATTTTTATTTAAGTTATAATAAGTTTTAAAATGCATTTTATAAATATATATTTTTAAAATAAATGTAACCTTTTATACTTTTTAGGTAACTATCTTTTATTTTGTTATAAAAATTATTTCCAATTATTATTATTACTATCCATATAAAAACGTATTTTATTTCCTTTTTTTTTAAGGGTCCATAAGGCATGCTTCTTTGTTGAAAACTTCATAAAATCCAAAAGCTTCTATGGACAGACATGGATGTCCAGCCAAAGATCCTGTAGATTCGTCACTCCTCTTCGTTTGTACGAACGATGTAACCATATAGAAATATATTCGAATAAATATAAAAAATAAATAGATATCAATATATCCATTATTTAAAAAAAAATACTACGGTAAGGAAGAAAAATGACATAAATAAAATCACAAAAAATTTTATGGCATGACTGCCAAATGCCAATCCCATCCTACCTCAGCCTCCCTCCTCCTCTCAAAACTCATTTCCGAGGGAGCGGGGGAGAGAGAGAGGAAATGCCTCGCCTTGTAGAAACCTCGTTTCTCAGTCCCTCCACCGCCGCCGCCGCCATCATTAGATCTGCCACCGCGCGACTTCTGCTCACCGCCTTCACCATCCTTCTTGTTCTCCACCTCGCTATCTCTCCTCCCTCCAAGTCCACCTACCACTCCCTCTTCCTCTCTTTCTCCAACAACGCCACCGTCGCCCGCCACCTCATCGCCCTCACCCGCCGCCCCCACGTCGCCGGAACCCCGGCAAACGCCGCTGTCGCCGCCTACGTCCTCACCACTCTCTCCTCCTCCTCCTCCCTTCCCGCCCACTCTGTCTTATACGACGTCTTCCTCACCTACCCCCTCGGCCGCTCCCTCATCCTCTCCCCCTTCCCGCCGCCTTCCCCGGGCCCCACCCTCGCCTTCGACCTCGTCCAGGAGATCTACCCCGGCGACCCCTATGCCGACGTGGCGAAGGAGGTGCTCCCCACCTTCCACGCCTACGCCTGCTCCGGCGCCGCCGCCGGCCCGGCTGCCTATGCCAACTACGGCCGCCTGGAGGACTTTGCCGCCCTGAGGGCCGCGGGTGTGAACGTCACCGGCGCGGTGGTCCTCGCGAGGTACGGTAAGATATATCGCGGGGACATCATAAAGAACGCGAAGGACGCCAGGGCGGCGGCGGCAGTGGTGTTCACAGACGCCAAGGACTACGGCGGCGGCGGGAGGGGGCGGTTCCCGGAGGGACCGGGGATGCCGGCGAGCGGTGTGCAGGTGGGGACCACGTACCGGGGGATTGGCGACCCGACGACGCCCGGGTGGGCGAGCGCCCGCGGGTGTGAGCGGTGGAGCGCTGCGGAGGTGGCGGCGAGCGGGCTTGTGCCGGCGATCCCATCGTTGCCGGTGTCGGCCCGGGACGGGGAGGCGATCCTGAGGACCATCGGGGGACAGGTGGCGGCCGATGATTGGCAGGGCGGCGAGGGGGCGCCCCTGTACCGGCTTGGGCCGGGTCCTGGTTTCCTCAACCTCACATACATCGTAAGTTGGAGTGTCAGTCGGGATCATCGGATTGATGGTGATCTCTAGGTTTCTTCTGGATAGTCGCTCTCTTTTTAATTTTTTTTATCTATTTTTGGACTTGTATGATGGTATGTTTACGGAAATGTTACTGGTGGTCTCATCACTTACGGCATGGTTCTTCGATAAGTTAGGGAGATGAAACATTGGCAACAATCGAAAATGTCTTTGCTGTGATCCAAGGGGAGGAAGAACCTGACCGGTAAGTTTTGTCCCTTGTATTATTTTAAAATGGTATCGTTACGGTTATTTGGAGTTAGATTTATTTTTCTTGTAGTTTATTAAAACAATATAACTTAAACAAATTTCAGGATCCTCTGACTGTTTGTGGTGGGTGGAGAGTATAATATAATGCGCGGGGTCCCAAATTGTTAGTTCCAAATTTCTTTGCAAGTTACCAAAAGTTAAAAACAGAAAGCAGCATGGGGGGAATTATGTAATTAATTCTTCAATTAGATCGAGATGCTGCCTGGATGATGAAGAGAGCACAAAATGAAAAGAAAAAAAATTCAGCAATGTCTATGGAAAGTGCATGCATGCATTGTCAAGTAAAACAGATGAGATTTGAGGTTTTGGAGTAACATGGTCCAAGTTTTATTGGAATTTGGAAATGGATCTTATGATAGGTCTTAATAGCGGAGCATGTTTAATGATCTAGAGAGAATTTGGTGGCCACTTGATGAAATTTGGGTGATTTTGATCCATATCCCTGTCAACTTGTTTAGTGTGGTTTTGTGGTTGAGCACTTGGTTTGGGCTGCTATGATCATTGGAATATGTAGTCTGATTGACCTTTCTAATGAGTTGATTTGCCAGCCCTTGTCAAAGTACATAAAATGAGCTTGAGCATATGATATCAATGCTTGCTCGAGTCTAAAAGTCACATGGGTGTCTGTTGTTTGGAGGAGAGATGCAAAATCTACAGTGAAAAAAATTCTGGAAAGCCTTAATGTTGCATTGACACCTCTTTCAAGACCCATTTCCATGTTTCTCTGCATCAGAAGTTGGGCACAATTTTTCCGATGATTGCTTAGATAACATAAATATATGTCGATTTCAGACTGTTGACTTGATGACTTTTATATAGGATGCACAACTGAATCCTTGTATATCGAATATATACAGAGATCTCTTGGAGTGGAATAATCATCTATGTTTGAGGAGCTAAGGGTACTCTGAAAAATTTTGCAGAGGTTAAAGAGATGAAGTTTGGTATGCTCATGTTATGAGATTTATGAAGTTCTGAAAAGAATTTCTTTTGACTTATCGTTCATCCATCCTTTACAGATTTTCATCTAGAATAGCACATGAGCATATGAGACCAAACTGATGATATCATAGTTTCTTGATACATATAGGATGGAAAAAGCAACTCTGGATGCAAGAGTAGCTGGTTTAAAACTTGCAGTTGGACATAAAATGGTAATGCGGTTCCTTATGCTGTAAGTTTCCTGTCAATAAAATTTACAGGTACTAGATGATAAATTTAAGTTATGTGTACTTTGGGAGTGTGACTATACAACAAATTTTCAGCCCTTATGATGCAATAATAGCTATGTTAAAACTTATAGAAATCACGGCATAGAGCTGTTGCGGTTCCATGTGATTCTTCTAGTATGGACATGTACAAGTGGTGACTATTAGACTATAATATAGATCTTCAGCCCTTTGGATACTTGGTGGTAGTGAAGATGATCTAGATCAAGGATTACAAAATTGAAAGAGGAGCCTAGCTTCTGTTGAGCTTCCTTTCCCCCTTGTTTGGAAGTTTTTAGGAGAGGTTGACTCCTCATTAGTTCAGACTCTGTGTTGGTTAAATTGAGGGTGCAGAACCAATATACCCGCTCTATGATATTATTTTCTTCTCTAGCAATGGCCCATCATTGATGGGTAACACTATCCCCCCCCCACCCCCTCAAAAAAAAAAAAAAAAAAAAAACCTCTCTTCTTCTCAAACTTATGGACCCAGGAAGTTTTAATCTAGTTTAGTCGTCGTAATATTTTCACACTGTGAAGTTTATTGAGAAAGGGGGCATGATGCCATGACCCTTTTTTTGGAGTTTTTGTGGATCAACCCTTGTTTTAATTTTGTAATGCATACTCAATAGTTTGAAGAGACATCTCTCCTATATTGACGTCTCCTTTACTGAAAATGATAATTTCTTGAGCGCATGTTGTGGCTCTTAGGTCTCTTATACTTTTATCTATTTAATGCTTAGTGATCCAGAAGGATCACCAAACTATATATGATTCATGATTTGGCCATTACGAGTAGGCCGGGCAAAATCTAGGAGGGAGATCTGCCATATTAGGAAGCTGAATCGCATGCCAAACTTCTAGAGATCATAACTTGGTCATATGATGTTCGATTGAGATGATTTTTTTCTCTTTGAATTCTGTAACTTTTCGAGATCTACGATGTGGCGTCACTCCAGATTTTATTATTTGGGCTTTGAAATGAACCGATCAAATTAAAAATTTTCTTTTCAGAAAAGTTTTTACCAGACGTATCTCCCAATCCAGGAAGAATTAGAGAGCGATATAAGGCAAAGTTGATGTAGAAGTTGAACTTTAGCTCCTGTAAGATTTTAGTTTTTTGTGTTTATTTTTACTAGTCATGTCTATTTTTGGAAAACTAATCCTTTTCGAATAAGGAGAAGAATTCGATCTAAATTGTGGTCCATATGCGCAAACAATATGAGCAGTTGGAAGAGGGACTATCCGTGCTTGAAGTACATCGAAGAACAAAGGTGAGTATGGTTGCTAGTTCTTCCTCGATAGATAATGAGATGAAGGAACATCTCTTACAACTAAAGAAAAAAATTGCCCAACTCATCGAGATCATATCTTCATTAGCGATGCCTTCAACACAAGTACCAGCAACTTCTGTAGTGAAATTATCTTCTACATTTAGAGATGGGGTTTTATCATCTAATGAGGAGGATGAGCAACCTGCGAGCACTCAGAATCCCCCTCTTTAGTCTTTTAAAGTCGAAGCTCGAATCGAGATCCCTGTATATGATGAAGATGTCGATGCAGAGAAGCTAGTTAATTGGCTAGATTAGTTAGAGGCCTATTTTAGTATCTATTGATACTCTAGTGTCCGAAAGATAGTTTTTGCCCACTTCAATCTTTTCTGGTAGAATTCGTAGATGAGGCATAATGATATCTCTAATCTGATGTGGAGAAAATTTAAGGGTCTAATCAAAAACCAATTCTATCCAATCAGCTTTAAGAAGGATTGATGGATCAAGTGGCATTATTTATGGCAGAAGTATGATCAATTTGTACAGGACTACACCATCGATTTCCATAAGCAAGCCATCTCACTTAGGATTTTCATTGATGATCATGCAATCTTCATGAAATATGTCAAGAGCATCTGAAAGGAGCTGAAGCTCTTCAAAGTTGAAGACACTAGCGTGAAGACTATAGGGATTAGAGAGAAGAATCGTAGGGAGAAAAGGAAGATAAGTTTAAGAAAGGTGGGGAAGATCTAGCCAGAGCAAGAAGCAAGCCAACATGATTCAAAAAAATTATTGTGACCATCGTAACATCCGTGGACACATTAAGCAGAAGTGCTAGAAGCTTCACGTCGAGTTGTGACTGAAGAGGAAGAAGTCGAAGGATGAGGATTCTAAGAAGAAAAGGGAAGGCGATCGTCAATTTTACAGGTTGAGAAGCTGCTTGAGCTTGAGCAAGCAAATTCAAAATTGAGCCCAATGGCAAGAAATCCTGAGACAACAACTAAGATAGACCTAGAGACGCTAAAGGAACTCTTCTACTTGAAGTTCTAGATGAAATAGAGCATCAATGGGGCTATTGTAGATTCTAAAAATCAGAAGGACCTCATCTTTGAAAATCTGGCTTAGAAGCTAGGGTTGACTACCAAGCTTCATCCACGTTCCTACCCTCTCTGATGGATTCAGAAAGATGTTGAATTGAAGATCACCAAGCAATGTACCTTCAAATTCGCAATAACTAAGAGATACATTGACGAGGTAACATGCAAAGTAGTTCCTTTGGATATATGCCATATTATCTTGGAATGCCCGTCCGTATCTATGAGATTGAGAAGTAGTCTTGTATAAACGGCAGAGGAAGTATCGACTCATAAATGATGGGAAGGAGTTCATGATCAATCCCTCTAGGACTCGAGAAAATATAAACCTTACAACAGCTACCTAGGTGAAGCGACTAGTTAATGCATGAATAAGTTTGTGATGATGATAAAAGAAGCCGATACTACTTATGAGAAGCTAAACTCTCGCCTCTTAGTTCCACAGATTGATCGACTGCGATTGAGGAGCAGTTGTCATAGTTATCATCATTAGTGAGGAAAGATGACAAGGACAAACCCTACCATGAAGTTTAGATGCGACAACATGACGAGTTGCTTGTTGAGATCTGGAAGCAAGGAAGACCAAGTCTAGAAACCATCTCTAAGCAAAGTTAAGTGGTTCGGCCACGAGGAGAGGAAGTAGGCATTTTTTCCACCTTCAATTCTAATTTAACAGGAGCTAAATCCTCTAAATAGAGGTTGAGCCCTAATCTAAGAGGATCACTAGATTCAATGTGGGTCATTTTGGCCACTACAAGTAGGGCTAAATAGGATCCAAAGGCAAAATTCGCCACATCGAAAAGCTGAATTGCATGCCAAATTTTCTAAGATCATAATTTGGTCATATGATACTCGATTGAGATGATCTATTTTTTAAATTAGGCAACTTTTCGAGATCTACAATGTGGCGCCGTGCAACTAGCAATCAGATCCAAATTCTATCGTTTGGGCTTTGAAGCATGCCAATCAAACCAAAAATTTTCTTTCCAAGAAAGTCTTTGATTGGTTGTATCTTCTAATTCAGGAAGAATTGAGCAGAACGATAGAAGGCAAAGTTGATGTAAGAGTTGAGATCTACCTCCTATAAGATTTTGCTTTTTTGCATTTATTTCTAGTACTCATATCTATTTTTGGAAAGCTAGTCATTAGACGAGAAATCTGACCCGAATTGTGTAAAGACGGACCTCATTATTATAAACTAGAGGCTATGTACTTCAATTTGAGTCGTCAATGAAAAAAAGGACTTAAACCCTACTTTCATCAATTTTTTCATCTTTTTCTAAATTTAAGCAGGTTAAGAAAATTTTTCCTTCTTCCCAATTGGATCACTTAGTAATCTTTATATCCTTTTATTTGGTTTTACCTCTGAAATCGTTATAGGTCTTAAAAAGTTTAATTTCTCTTATTTTTCATGCAAATTATCTCCTGATTGAATTTTTGAACCATTTATTGTTGTTAATGGCATTAAAGCAATACTCATATGATCTGTCTAGCTACTTAAGTTGTCCTAGTTTTGCTACAATAAGCCCTTAAATTTGCAAATTTCTCTCATTTTTCAAATTTGTCCCTCAATTCTTAACCTAGTCTGAGATCCATAATTTAAGTTCTTTCTTTTCCTTTCAAAACCCTCAAGGAAACTGACAAATATATCTGTCTAACAATATGTTGGTCTGCTTATTTAAAATCTTATCTCTAATCTTTTTATAAGTTCAATTCCTATTTAACTCCCTTTGCAGATCCTTCTAAACTCTAACCAGCATATAGGGGAGTTTCCTGCATTATGATTGAAAATGACAGAGATGTGCCTTGTCCATTTTTATTTATGTGACAAGTATCTGCTGTCTTTGATATAGCATATGAGTATGTTGTCATTCATAACACTGATGTATAGTCACCTATTATCAGAATTTAATATAACACTCATTAATTGTATGTATTCATGAATGGAGGTGTGAATTTTTGCATGTATGTTTGTGCCTGTGACAGATAGAAGTTCTTTATAGCCATGCTATCGTTTATGCATGGGTGGCTTATATCTGAGTGAGCTATAACCCTTCTTTTTCTTCTTCTTCGTCGTCGTCGTCGTCGTCATTGTCATTGTCTTCTTTTTGACTATAGCATTGTTTGGTCCTTCCTAAAAAGGATATATTAGTTGCCTATAGTTCTGCAAAGCAGTTCAAGCTGTATAGTAGTTATTTTTATCCTTCAAACTAGCACATATGAATTACAGCAATAAAAGACAATGTACTTTAGCGTCATCTGGTGATACCTGCAGGTATATTCTCCTAGGTAATCATCGTGATGCATGGACGTTTGGAGCAGTTGACCCCAACAGCGGAACTGCAGCTTTACTTGAGGTAACTCTAATCTAGAAGCCTCTTACAGTCATACTTCATCCAAGAACTGTATCAGTTTCAGTTAAATAATCTCAGGATGAATCATCGCCTCATTTCACTGATTAATGTCTTGTTTTGACATATGCACATTCATGCATCTTAGTGACCAACTGATGATGCCATAAGCTTGTTATCTAAATTCTTTTTTCTAGGTAGCTCAGAGGTTTGGGAAACTGCAAAAGAGAGGATGGAGACCTCGACGAACCATTATTTTATGTAATTGGGATGCAGAAGAGTACGGATTGGTCTCTCTCTCTCTCTCTCTCACATACACAGATATACATGCACAGTCACACATTCAGGCGCACATCTGTGACATAGCTGTTAACTTGACATGTTCATCACCTCTGTACGTTTCTGCAGATAGGATCGACAGAATGGGTTGAAGAGAACAGGGAGATGTTAGCTTCAAGAGCTGTTGCCTATCTGAATGTTGATTGTGCAGTCTCTGGTCCTGGATTCCATGCCTCTGCAACCCCACAACTTGATGAGCTGCTCAAACAAGCTAGTGAAAAGGTGTATGGCATTGTCATGTCCTGTCAATTTTTTTTGACTTCACAAACATGAAATCTGATTGCATTTTGAAACTAAAACTTAGAATAGCATCAACATTCGAGAAACATTAGCGTAAGTAGACAGTGCATGGACAGTTGTAGATATGTGAGTAAATTTGTGCTTATGGTAATAGGAGTCTTGAGTCTTGATAGTAGTAGTGTGTATAAGCTGATGAATTTTAGAAATCATTGCGAAAGAGACTTTGCATTTATATCACCAGCCTTTTCTCTATGTAAAACTTTACAAGATTTGTTATTTTTTTTATTGTTAAGGTTCAAGATCCAGACAATTCCTCTCAGACATTATATCAATCATGGATTGCATCTAATTATTCTTCACTGGTAAGTAGTTAAATTTGTTTCTTTGCTTCCATGCTAAAAGTTGTCTAAACTTTGATGTATTTCCAGAGAAAATAATATTAAAAAATATGTATTTATATTTATCCCCAGTTAATTTTAGCTTTGATACTTGATAACTGAAAACCAACTTTTCCCTTACTCCATCAAAGATTGGGAGATTAGGTGGTGGAGGAACGGATTTTGCAGCTTTTGTCCAACATGTTGGAGTTCCATCAGTTGACATGTTTTTCGGAGGAGGTAACTATCATGTTTCACAATTCTGAATCACAATTTTCTATCACTCTCTCTTTTCATGACCTCACTTCTTGATTTTCTTTCTTCTATAAAAAATACTTTTCAGCATGCTCTAACTACTAGCTAATTTTAGGAATGAGATCTTATATGGTACACACGTGCTCTCGTCCCCTGTATGAAGGAATAACTTCTCCATAAAACCTATGCATTCAAAGCTGCCTTATGGGTTGATCTCTTCCCCTATATATGTTTTTCTTTCTTTGCTTTAAAGAAACAATCCCTAACCTTATGCCTTATTCATAGTCTCTTAAGAAGTATGGATTTTGTCCCTGGTGTGAAGATGGTGAACAAGGTACTGGTTTGAATCCGGCTTCCTAGTTTGCCTCTGGAATTCTGGGGCAAGGAGATAGTCCTGAAAGTGGCATCAGCGGCTGGGCGACCTGTGGCAGTGGATGGGTTCACAGAGGAACGGCGACGTGGGGGCTATGCGAGGGTGAAGGTTTAGGTGGATGCGAGCCTACCCCTTCGGCCAGGCATCTTCGTCATGGGGAAGAACGGGCGGTTTTGGTAGGCTTTCATTTACGAAAGTTTGCCGGACTACTGCTTCAGATGTGGACTTCTAGGGCACGATGAGGGTGGTTACGCGGCCCCTAAACCAGCCGTAGGCAAGACGATCAGCGAGAGGAAGTTGGGGGATCCGGAGATTAGGGATGAACTTGGGATGTTGAGGCAATCGGCGAGATCCCGAGTACTAGAAGATGGGAGCCGCGTCTATGGCCCATGGCTCGCCACCAGTAGAGCTCGGGCACCGAAGCCCCCGGCTACTGGTAGCAGGTCAAAGAGTAGGGCGGAGCAGCCGTCGGCGCGCTGCTCCGCCCCCGTCGACTCGACGGCTGCTCCGCCCCCGTCGACCGAGCAGGCTGGCATCAGCGTGGGCGAAGCCCAGGTGTCTTCGCCGGCGTCACCCGTGGACCTGGAAGGGTGGCAAAAGCCGACGAAGGTAGCACACCGACGTTCGCCGGTGATCGAAGGTGTAGGTAACTTGGGGGTGGTCGATGGCTCGGTGAGTGGACTCACCCTAGTTGGCGGTATGGACTCGGAGGCGAACAGGTTGGCGGGCCAGGTCCAACTAAAGGGATTGGAAGGCATTATGGATGAGACCAGCGGGCCAACGGTTCGTCCGGGCCCTGGTAAGTTGAAGAGGGCTTGGAGCCTGCCGAAGATGGCCACTAAAATTGGGCCGGGGAAGCCTGGGCCCGAAGCTCTTGGGCTTGGGCAAGGTGCGCTGGGCCTTGGGAAGATGGGCCAGCGCGGGCGGAGCTCTGAACCGGCACCTGGGCTTGGTAGGGGCCTGGGTCGTGGCCAACGGGGCACTAGTGTGGATCCTTTGACCCAGGGTTCGGTCCAACCAAGGGCGACGCCCGGACTAAGGGACTTTGGTGCGACCGACGCCGGAGATGATGGGGCAGATCAATGGAGAAGCCGCAACCGGCTGAGGGTGCGGAGTGCTTCGCCGGCTCCGGTGGCTAGAGCGGCGTTGAGACCCCCACGGATCGGTGGCGACGGCGGCGAGCGACGACAGACTCCTTCCTCCCCGAGTGCGTCGACGGGGTGCCCTACGGCGGCGGCTATAAGCGCATAGAGGGTAGTCGCAGTGGTGCCGGAAGCGTTGAAGGCGACTGGTCCGAGTGTCCAGGCAGCGACAGACTTGGAATCGGAGGCTCCACGTGTTCAGGCAATGGGTGGCGTGGTGGTAACCCAGGAGTCTGAGGGTGCACTTGGGAGCGGCGCAGAGGCTTTGGAGGGAGATTTAGTGAAGGCTGGGACCTAACACGAGCGGGTTCTTTAGCACCTGAAAGAGGTGTTCAAGTCTGGGATGACCGGGGTGGGGAGAAAGAGTCAGAAGGTAAGGAGGTAGCCGGGCCCATGGAGGAGGGCTATAGTGCTGTGAAGAATAAATGAAGATACTTCTTTGGAATTGCCGATGGGCTGGAAAACCTTCCTTCGCCTCGACGTTTCAATGGTTGGTGCACTTACATAGCCCGAAGGTTTGCGTGTTGTTTGAGACGAGACTATCCGGGAGGAGTTTGAGACATGCAAGAAGGTCCGTGCCGAGGTCGTGGGGCTTCTATGCTATGGAATCCTGGCGCTTATCGGGCGAGATCATTGTCACTTGGCGGAAGGGAGACCGCAATATGGATTTCCGGAAGAGAAGAATCTTGTGGGAGGAGGTTGCAAGATTGTCGGTTGATCGATATGGGCTTCGTGGGTCTGAGATTCACATGGTGCAACAATCGATAGGGGCATGCTTGAGTATGGGAGAGGCTGGATAGGGTGTTTGCCACTGCGGGATGGTGCCAAAGCCATCCAGACTATCGGGTAGACCATCTTCCCCGGATTGCCTTGGACCACAGTCCGTTATTGGTGAGTACCTCATCCCCGCTCCTTTATCGATGTCCATTTAGATTCTAAAAATTCTCGTGTCATACCCTAGATCAAGGGAGATTGTGAGGGAGGCCTGGAGAGTGCCAGTGCGGGGAGAGGCGATGTACAGAGTATCTCACAAGCTGGAGCTGACCAAGCGACGACTACGGAGGTGGAATCGGAAGGAGGTTGGGAATTTATTCAAGAGGGTGGAAGAGGTTGACGCCTCTATAGTTGCACTGCAGACCTAGGAGCAGAGAGGGGGGTTGACTGACTTGGAGTTGGGGGAGCTCAGAGGCCAATTATCCCTGCATGACTAACTTCTCAGGCAGCATGAGACCCTGTGGAGACAGAAATCTAGCATTCGGGGGATTAGAGAGGGAGACCGGAATACCAGGTTTTTTTATCAGTCAACAATGATAAGACGACAGAGGAATAGGATCAGATCCGTCAGGGGTGATGATGGGCATATCACAGAGGATCCGGATTCTATCAGGAGGGTGTTTGAGCAGTTTTTTCGCACCAAGTGGACAACGCAGACGGGGAGTGGAGAGCTGTCGATCATGCAGCCCCCAGGAACAAAGGTCTCGGCAGAGGAGAATGCAGCTCTGATCAGGCCTGTGTCTGCTGAGGAGATCTAGGAGGCATTGTGGTCCCTCACTGAGGATAAAGCTCCTGGTCCAGATGGCTTCCCTTCAGTCTTCTTCAGGAGATACTGGCCCGTGGTTAGATGGGATATGATCGAGGCCATTCAGCAGTTCTTTGGTACATCCGTGATGTTAGCAGATTGGAAACAGACTTTTATCACCCTTCTTCCAAAGAGACAGGATGCCGTGGAGCCGAGCCACTATCGCCCGATCAGCCTGTGCACCACCTTGTACAAGGCTACGATGAAGGTATTGGTGGCTAGATTGCGGAGTATCTTGCCGAGGCTCATCAGCCCAGAGCAGGGTGCTTTTGTGGGAGGGCGGAGTATTTCCGACATCCTTATAGCCCAGGAGTTTATGCATGATCTGCGGAGTGCTTCGTACAGGAGGAGCCTCATGAGGATCAAGCTGGACATGTTAAGGGCCATGACAGGATGCGTTGGAATTTTTTACAGTATTCGTTGGAGACTTTTGGCTTTCATGAGGATTGGATTGGTTGGGTTATGGGCTGTCAGGTCTCCATCATTTGCCATCTTAGTGAATGGCTCGCCAACACATTTCTTTAAGTCTTCTGTAGGGCTGAGGCAGGGGTGCCCATTGTCCCCGCTGTTGTTCATCTTGTGCTCGGATGCATTGTCCAGAGCCCTTCGGCGGGCGTCGAAGTCCCAGGTTATGGAGGCATACAGGCCAGTACCGGCAGGTGTCCAGATATCGCACCTTCTTTTTGCTGATGATTGTCTGCTCCTGGCACGGGCCACGAGGCAGACAGCTAGGGCTATACGAAGGATTCTTAAGGATTACTGCGCTGCTTCCGGCCAGCAAGTTAATCTGTCCAAGTCCATGGCCAGTTTTAGCCCGAAGATCAAGCCGTAGATGAAGGCATCTATCAAGGTGATACTTGGAGTGGGAGAGCAGGAGGGTGCTTTGAGATACTTGGGGGTTCCCATCACTAGCTGCAGACTTCGCTGTAGCGACTGTGTTGATATGGAGCTCAGTATCAGACGGAGACTTAAGGGGTGGCAGATGAGTACACTTTCTATAATGGGCAGTGGCTTTGGTGCGATCAATTCTCAGTTCGATTCCAGTCTACTTGATGTCCAATACTGTGGTGCCGGTGACATTCTTGAGCTCCTTGAAGAGGCTCTTCAGGGATTTTATCTGGGGGAGATAGGAGGGCAGAGGGGGTGTTCATTTGATGGCTTGGGAGGTTATTTGCTAGCTAGGGAGGCCTGGGGATCCATTCCATAGAGGCGCGACGGGGGGTGTTGGCGGCAAGACATGTGGCCAGATATATATTAGATCCTAGGAGCTTGTGGAGTACACTATTGAGGGCCAAATATGGAACATGCAAGGTGGCAGCAGATTTTCAGGTGGGGCGGAGGTGTTCCTTCATTTGGAGGGAGGTATGTTCGCATGCTCCATTGGCGTGTCCGGCAATCAGATGGGCCGTGGAGGATGGACGATCTATTGATGTCTTGGAGGACAGTTGGGTGTCTGAGTACCCACTGAGTTGAGTGCCGACCTTGGTCGATGTTACGAGACTGGAGGGATGCAGGGTCAGTGATTTACTGGTCCAGGGGGAGCGTCGATGGGACGGAGCACTGATCAGAGATGCCTTCGGGGAGGAGCTGGCTGATAGGATTCTGGCGATTCCGATCCCTCGGGGGGAGACACCGGACAGTTTGGTGTGGGCTTCCACAGGAATGCCCACGGTGCGGGCTGACTTACAGGAGGTGTTAGGAGGGGGAGCTACTTGGCAGATGGATTTGGCGGATCTCTTCATCCCCGAGTGGCCTTCTTTCTGTGGAAGGTTGCTTGGGGGTGCTTACCGATCAGAAGTGTCTTGGCTAGAAGGGGCGTCAGGATTGCGCCGAGCTGTGACAGGTGCCCTGACACGGAAGAGTCCATCAGTCATGCTTTGTTTGGGTGCCCTCGAGCAGCACAGATATGGAGACGGGTCCTGAGTCCACCGGCTCGGGCTTTCCATTCGGTTGACGACTTCCTACGATAGATGTGGGCGACCCTGCATAGCCCGAGGACGACTGTGTGGGGTGTTATATGTGTGTATGTGGCATATCACATATGGTTGGATAGGAACGCCTGAGTCTTCGAAGGCAAGTGGACGTCTTCGAGGTGTATTGTGGAGCGTGCACTCCTTCAGGCAGCAAAGATCACCAGAGTTACTACGTCAGTTTTCTCTGGGTTGGCCAGGGACGTCTGGGACTCCCCTCATGCTACTACAGCGCCCAGGACATCCTATGTCTCTTGGGAGCCCCCACCCCTAGGCCATCTCAAAGTGAACTTTGATGGTAGTGTATCTGGTGATGGAGACAGAGCATGTACTACTGGCTTTGTGATTCGGAGCCATGACTCTAGATTGATAGCTGTCGTGGGGCGGAGTATCGTCGACTTATTAGTGGTCGGGGCAGAACTCAGGGCGGCATGGAAAGGCATCTCGCATGTGAGGGGGGTGTTGGAGGCGGAGTGCATTCTTCTCGAGAGGGACTCCGCGATGGTAATCGATTGGATTCAGGAGGGGGGATGGCAACCTCCTGCTTCGCGATCTTCGATGGATAGTGGAGGGCTGTAACGTCTTCTAGGATGTGCACGTGTGCCGAGAGGCGAACGGGGCCGCCAATTGGGTCGCCGCCAATGCTGCCCAGCACTTGGAGAGGTCCATTGGACGGACTAGGGGGTTGTTCCTCCAGTTTTGAGTCATTGTCTTTTTTTTAATTCTATTGGTTATATCCACGCTAGAATAGCGTGAGCAACCGTTGTACCAAAAAAAAAAAAGAGTAGAATATGCAGTTGCATATGCAGCCATATATGCGAAGGCAGCATGTAAACCCAGCATGTAAACCCCACTGCATATATGTAGTGCCCATATACAATTAAGGCTGCAAATAGGTCGGGTTGACTCGTGACCCGACCTGACCCGACCCGAATTGGAGGACCCACGGGGTCGGGTCTTAAAATTGAACTCGTTTTATTTTTCGAGTCGGGTTTGGATTTATTGAATCTCGACCCGACCCGGACCCGACCCGGACCCGATGCGACCCAATTTTTTTTGGGTTAATTTTAGATCGTTTACCCAACGACCCGATAGATGGTAAAGGATAGAGGACTGCAAAATGGTGTGATCCTTTTATATTTATATTATATATAAATAAATATAATATAAATAATTATAATAATTACTTTGCTTTGATTCTGAATATTTGCTTCGACTATTGGAACATTTCTTAGAAACCATATTGACGGATACTAAAAACAAGATTAGTTAGAAGCTCAAGCGGTAAAGAGGCTCGCATAGAAGAGGAAGAGGCCCTATTTTTCAGATATAATGTTTTGGTCCCCTGTTTTGGCTACAAGCTCAGGATTTCAGTCTTCAGCTATAAGAACATTCGAACAGAGCATAGCATTCATAAATTATACTAAGGCTACACAAAGAAGAAAGACTTGAAAAACACAACTTTGACCCGATTCGAACCCAAATTACCCATTTAGGCCCGAGAAGCTAAATCATGCCTTTTTCCACACAAATGTAACCCACCGCCCTGTTTCAGATGCACCTCACGAACATTTTAATTCCCTAGAGCACTGACCACAATAGTCCCTAACAAGAGTACAAGACAACAAAAGAAGGTGGTGGGGGAGTGGTACAGCAATACTTCGTTAAATCTAATGTTACAACAAAAGAGGCATAATATAGTTTTACATGCATTTGGCTCTCTCCATCTCACCATTTAAAAACAACAATCCCACCATATCAAGTTGAGGGTAGATACTTCGTTAAATCTAAACCCATAGACGTGGTTCCCATCGTGCATTTCTAGGCGTATGGGTTGTTGGAAACCCTCGAAGAGAGAGAGAGAGGGGGTGTGTGGTGGTTCGGTTTTATGAAGGCTACGTCATTGTCGCAAAGGGAGACGCATTTGAGACCCCTCTGCTTCTATTCCCCTTGGTCCCTTCTCTTTCTCTCTCATTTCGTTCTCTACCCCTATCTGACTTGAATGAAGAAAGAAAAATTTAAGTCCGGTTGAGGCGAGAGAGAGAGAGAGAGAGAGAGAGAGTAGAGAGCAGAGGGCATGGCCATTACCCCACGTTAAGTTGGGCCCTAGGAGGAGCCGCTGTCCCCTTATTCTGTCCCCTCCGCTGCCCACCAGCCGTTCGATTGATGACTAGGGAGCTGAGGCGGAGGATGGGAGGAACGAGGGGTAGTGGAGGAGGGGGATGTCTCTACTTTTCGTCGACGTCGAGGTGGCCGGGGGGACCACGGTGGGGATGAAGGACTGCATCAGCCTCCCAGCGTACCTATAGCAACAGCAGCATAGAGACAACGACAGCAGCAAAGGGGAGGAGGAGAGGAATGGGTTCTTTACTTATAGAGAAGGTGAAGGAGGACTCCTTCCGTTCTCCGAGACCTCTTCCTTCCATCGTCAAATGGTGAAGGAGTAGCAATAGCCGATCATCATATGACGTGGCGAAATGTCATGTCGCCCTTAATGATGATGGGACGACTGTAGGAAAACTATTAAGAGAAAACGAAGTCCGAATCCTCCCCGGATCCAACCCAGACCAGACCCGACTTGGACCTGAATTTTTGGGTCAGGTCCGGGTTATACATGGACCCGACCCGACTCGAATGACCTGTTGAGTCAAAAATTGTAGCTGCGGATCCGACCCGACTCGAGTCGACCCGATCAGATCTTCAATTGGGTCAGGTCTGGGTCCAAAATTAGGATCCGAACAAGAAACCGGGTCGGATCAAAGTCACTCAAGACTTGACCCAACCCGACCCATTTGCACCCCTATATACGGTAGGCCACATAATCAGTTTGTAGACCACATATGTGGGCTAGGCTGCATGCTGGCCATTTTATGCAGATCCAAATGAGTGCTTATATGGGTTGGGGGTTTGAAACTAGGTTCAACTGGGTTATAATGGTATACTTAAAAAGTTTCATTAACATACTCGAAACTTGAACTTGGATGTAACCTATCGATATAAAGTCACTATAATATATTTTAAGAATATGCTGTGCGATTGGGCAGCCAGAGAGGTCTCTGGCTGGGCTACAACTAAGGGTGCAAATGAGCCGAGCAACTTGCAAGCTACCGAAGCTCGGCTCGGATCTAGTCTAAACTTGACTTAACTATTATCGAGCTTGAGTTGAGTTCAAGTAACTCGAACAGTTTTTGATTCAAGCTTGAGTAGTAAAACACTTGGCTCAAAAACTTGCGAGCCTAGTCGAACATATATATTTTTAATAATACTATATTTTATCTATAATACAATATTACTAATTTAATATTTTAAAAAATAATATTTATATTTTTTATCTGACCTAACTCTTAACTTTTAATTATATTTTTTTTAATGATGACCAAGGCTCAAATTCGAGGTCAAATATGACTCGGTTGATACTCGAGTTGAGTCGATTCGATCTCGAGCAAAGATTGCCGAATCGGGCTGAACTGCTCCGTTCGGGCATTGCCAATCTAACCCGGTGCGAAATTGGATCGGTTCTTTTGTTACATTCGGTTCCGGACTCGTACAGGATAGAACCGGCTGGAACCTGTCTCTTATCGATCGGTAAGTGCCCGAACTAGTCGGAACCGCTCGGTTCGGTGTAGACACGATGCGAACCGGCCGGTTTGCGCCGAGTTAACCCGATTCCAAACATTCTGGCACTATAGCACTTCGCCTGATGTTTTTTAAAAGCATTAGGTCACCTAACAAAATTTTGAAAGTGGCTTCGCTGCTTTCCTTTCCAAAAATTCTACAAACAGTACTGATTTAGGCTATTAGAAGAAAGATCCAAGGTTAAATAAGGTGTGCTTGCTCTCTTCTGCCTCATTTTCTCTTTTTTTGGGGGCTTGAAAAAATAGCTCAAAATTGCAAAATAAGAAAAAATCATACAAAATTTTTTGATTTAGGCTTGATTTTTTATATATTGTAAATCTATGGACGATCTACACGCTGACATAAAAAATTTTAATTTTTGGATTATATAATTTTAAAAATTTAAAATATATTTTTGGATTAAAAATAAATAAAATAAAATATATAAAATGAAAAAAATATAGAATTAGAAATGTATTTAGGAGCATGCAAGCTACTCCATAAAAATTCGGTATCCATTCATTCAAGTTTTGATGTGATCATGTGCACAATGGCCTAAGCTTAAATTTTTAAAAAAATGAAATAGGTAACCTTTGATGCATGCCCGAGCCTTTAGAAAAATATATGTAGGATCTATTATTGGGTTCTACATAAATCTGAGCTGAAATTATTTTTTTAAAATAATATCTAAAAATTATTTTTAAATTCAAAAAATAATTAAAAATATTTAAATAGCACTAAAAATTATGAAAAATTATTAGTACGTATTACATAATTCAGAAGTAATTTTTGAGGTAGAAATGATATTTTTCTGAATTTATGATATTTAAACATATTTTTAAATTTAAGAATTATTAAAAATATATAAATAAATAAAAAAAGAAAAATTAGAGTTATGTATTGGATAAATATGATGTATTTTTTGAGAAAAAAATTATATTCACCATAAATTAATTTTGCTATTTTTAAATAATTGATAAACTTACGTACTCGATAAACTTGTAGGAATGGAGCCATCAAGAAAAAAATAAGGACCTAGAGCGTGACTTTGGCTGGAATCATGGATAAATACTCTCGAGTCGACATCATTGAAAGTGCAATTGGTGCAACATAGAGTTCAAGAGATGAGGGGTAACCAGATTGAAGTACCACTTAGCTGCTGGTTATTCCGATGTATCTATATGCTGAATTTATGCACAGAAGGTTCGACAACTGATGAAGCACTTCGCTGGTTTCAGAGCACGAAGGAGAAGGTTTCCAAGAAGGCAGAGGTGGACCGTCGAGCGGCGGAGCCATCTTTCCATCATTCCAGAGAGACAGAGAAGGCGTCCGCTCTAGATGACGAGGCACAGATCCGGCTGCCATGCAGCGAGCCTGGATGATCAGCAGCAGGAGGATGGGGTAGCCCGGCATAGAGCTCGATTTGGGCCCTTATGCTACTAGTTGGGCTTCGGTTCTGCGAGCAGCAGGCCAGATTCAGAGTTCAGGACCACCTCGGTCAGGAAGGCTGTCAGTAGAAGTGGTGGCCAAATTGCATCTATGCTAGAGGCTTTTAGTAGTAAAAAGAAGTTATCCAAAGATATTCCACCAATAGCAGCAATCCATGATTTAGATCCACATGCCTTCTCCAGTAGAGATTCGAAGCAACAGAGGATTGATTCAATGCTGAAGAAGCATAAGAAAAATATATGGTGAGCTATTAGATCCTGATTCCACTTTAGTCACATCCTAGCAAATATGGCAGACAATACGTACTACATGTCTGCCATTTTTGCCATACAGGCTGCCGATCCTGGTGTAGATCCTCCAGATCCGAAGAAAATCTATGGTGAGTTTCTTGACAGTAATAAGGAGCTAGAGAAATGGATTGCCTCCTATAAGAGTAAGTGGCCCATATATAGACCGACTGTAACGTGTGATGGTTGGACCGGTCCTACCAGACGGAGCATCGTCAACTTTCTGACATACTGTGATACGAAGACTTTGTTCTACAAGTCGGTTGCTTTTGATTAGATGCATAACGCCGCATACATCCTCAAACTAATGGAGAAGGTGATTGATCAAGTAGAAAAGAAGAATATTGTGCAAGTTATCACTAATAATGGGCCACAATATAAGGCCGCCGGAGAGATCTTAATGGAGCGGCAACTACATTTTCTGAACTCCATGGGTTGCATATTATATCAACCTCATGTTGATAGACATTGCGAAGATTCGTCGGGTGCAGCAGACAATAGAGAGCCCAAACCATCATCTGGAATATTTATAACCATACGTGGGTTCTTTCATTGATGAGGATGTATGCAGGAGGAGAAATCTTGAAATCAGAAGCCACACAGTTTACTACCAGCTATGTTGCACTTGATAGCCTTCTTGAGAAGAAAGCAACCCTACGTCAGATGTTTATCAGTCTCGAGTGGCAGAAAAGTAGATATGCGAGGATCAACACTAAAGAAAGCAGTGTCATGGATTTGGTGACGGGGCAGATATTCTGGCAGCGGGGCCACTACAATAGTGAAGGCTAGAAAATGTAAGTTAACTTAAGTGACATGTGTAAGTTAACTGGTATCTTCTATTATTAACATAGTACAATATGGTTCTTTTTTACAAACCAAAAATTTAGAGAGGGCTGCGACAACTTTGGTGTATCAGCAATTGTTGTAAGAAAAGTTCAAATCCTGGTGTATTATACATCAGGACATTTATTTGGCATTAGATGGTTACTAATATGGTACTATCTTTTATGTAATTTTTTCAATATTTTTGCAGCTGAATGGTAGATTCATTTTGGGCTGTCCCCAAAAAATCTTAAGTGGCTGGCTATTCGGATTCTCTCCCAGACGGTCTCCTCGAGTGGCTGTGAATGCAACTGTCCCACCTTTGCCCTCATCCGCAACAAATAGAGGAATTGTTTGATACAGAAGCGCCTCAATGACCTTGTATATATTTACTTCAATCTGAGGTTAAGGTTGAAATGCATTCAAGAGAAAGTGAAGTTCAAGTATACAGATTCGAATCCATAGTACTTTCATTGATGATGAGGATGATTCTATGATCGAATGGCTTGTAGGCCAGCAGCAGGATCCAGAGCTTGATGAGCGAGGATCGTCTCTACGATCAACCAGTTTTGTAGCCAGCGAGGCTAGGGTCGATGTAGGGCAGATAGGCCAAGTGTAGTATTTTACACATTTTTTCAGTTGATCAGTCACAACCACAGAAGAGCCAGCCACCACATGACTCTTTGTCTGAGACATCCTATCAGAGATATGATCGAGAGATGCTTAGACGAGGCCACTACGCTATTCGGTCGACTCAGTCAGGAGGATGACATACATCCTTCCAGCATAGATAGATAGAGAGGAACACGAAGGGTAAAAAGGTAAAGAAAAACAAGACACCTGTAGGCCCAGTAGAGAGTATTGAGGAATCTGTACACTTAGATTTAAAGATAAGAAGCAACAACAATGACAGTTCTAGTGGTCATGGATCTGTCGACTAGAAAGAGAGTGGAGGATAGGAGCACTATTTATGAAACAGCTGCAAGGTAGTTTTCAATTCATCGGTGAGTTCCAATTTACGCATATTACATAGGAGAGGAACCATGGTGTATGATCTGTTAGAGCCTACGAGGATACAATTGTATATAGGAGATGGGCTCCTTAAGGTCATTCGAGAGGACACAATGCAGCTGCAGATGACCTCACACGTAGTGTAGAATTCATAGACGTATCAGATTCTTAGTCGTATACTGAATTCTGTTATTCACAGCCATAGACAGCCTATGACCTGTACAGATATGGATATGTTGCGTTTGAGGCATCTTTCGATGGTTACTACCTTACGTAGCTCGGAGCATCTTACGGTCGGATTTTGCTGTCGGTATATTCGGATGGGCTGCTCCATAACCGTATTATCAGCCAGAGGATACCTCTCAAAGCAAGAGTTTCAACGAGAGATCCGAGAGTGCTTATAACCCGGCGCACATTTCTTATGGCGTGAATGTTCAAGACTACAATGCCGCTTGGTTAGAGGAGTGGGCTGATATGCCTCTTAACTATGTTGATGATCTGGATATATATGAGAGGCATCACCATTCGACCCAATTTTAGATATCAGTATGTATGTTGGACTTTAAATGTATATAATTGATTGCATTATTTTTTAATTTTCACATCGCTACTTGATTTGAGGATATTTTTTGTTCATTTTATGATTTGTATCATTTTAAAGCAATAAGATGCATCATATAGGTTAGACCGAGATCATAGAAACATGAAAAAATATTAAGAAAATATCAAAAAAAACATCAAATTAGACTTAAATTCACCGAAAAAGTTCAAAAAGTGATTATCAATTAATTTTATTTGAAAACTCCAAAAACAAAATTGGGCGTGTCGGTCCGTGAATCGGCATGCCCTATCCATACCGGTTCAATATGGTACCGAACCATACTAGGCGCCCACCGGTATGGGTCCCAATACCGGTTCGACGAACCTTGATCTCAAGTATTGCTTTTTTTTTTTATTAAGTCAAGTTCGAGCTTGGATGTTAAGGCTCGATCGAGTTTGAGTTGAGTTTCAAGCTCGAGTATTTTGAATCGAATCAAGCTCGAGCCTCTAGCTACTGGACTCAACTCGGTTTGATTGCACCCCTAGCTACAACTTTGCTTTATTGCAGCTTTGTGTGTGTTCCCTTGGTGCTCGAAGGGTTAGCATCAAAGTATGCTGAACCGGTACCGGTAGGTGTACCGGTCGCCTATCGGAAAAGTTAGAAAACCGGTTTGTACTGGAACCGGTCCGGTACGAACCGGTTTTCTAACTTTTTTTTTGGTTCCCGTCCGCGTGCGGACGCCAAGGGAACACTTAAAAGTGCCGGGTGATCGGTCCGGTAGGCAGCCCGGGCACTAAACCAGTTTAGGGCCTCCTTCCATGGGTTAACTTGGGTTCATAGATCAGGTCGACAGGACCCTATATTAGGATTCATAGATCTCCTAAAAAGAGAGAGGGAGAAGAAATATGAGAGATCTAGGTTCTCTCTTCTTTTGTACCTTTTCTTCTTTTTTTTCTTTCTTCTCATTGGCAGAACAGGGGAAGGAGGTAGCGGACTGCGGCTGTGGTCGTGGTGGTTCGACGAGGTGGCAGTTGGAGGGGGTAGAGGGCAGTCGGTGGCGGCGGCTGGCCAGCAACAATCAACCCAAAATAGGGCCGAACATGGGAGAGACTTCTCGGTCAATTCTTCCACCGATGATGGTGGTTTAGGACCATGGGAAGGAAGAGAGGACAAAGGGGGGGAAGAACAGAGTGATACCTTTGCTCCGGAGGCGCCGATGACCTCGATTTCTGACGAAGCACGATCAGCAAGGTCGGTCCATGAAAGTAGGGGAGCGGAAGCTTTAGAGGGAAAAGGAGGGGTTTTCAGGTGACGGTAGTTGGCCGCGGTGGCACTCCGGTCACCGAAGGAGGGAGGAGAACAACAGGTGGAGGATCGGGTGGAGTGGATTCGGGGTTTTATAACCTCCAGAGAGAAGGGATATGCTTGGACGAATGGCGGCAACGACCAGCCGTTCGCTGATTGCATCTGCCAAACGACCACCGGCCGTTAGCATTGGCCATGGAGATTTCGCACCAGCCGCGCCTCAACGACGGCCATTTAGGCTGCTCAGGAAGGGTATCGCGACCCCCTATTCCGATTTAATTTTTTTTTTTTTTGAATTTTGAATCAAAGCCGGCTGGGCTTGCCGACTTTGGTCCAAGTCAGGCCCAGTTGGCCTGATTCTTACGGATTAGAAAGTTCAAAAAGTACATAACATAAACTCGAAAGTTGAAACAGCAATTTAGAATAATTGCCATTATTTTTCTAATCTTATCATATAGCACATAAAATGGCTGCCAATCAACTAAGCATACATGATGACCTCTTCATAATTATATTCCCAAATTTATTGTTTTTCACCTAAACAAACTCCCATGCATAGCTTGACAGCTTTTGCTCGTTCTACAATATGCGATCAAACAATGCATATGTGTATTTAGTTTTAAATTTCTACTTTTATGTCTGAATTCGAATGATTTAATTTTAAATTTTAATTATTTATATATCATTTATCTTTAAAATATTTAAAAATATGAACTGCATGTATACCTGCATATTGCAACTGCTTTTTAGAGCGCTGCTCATTCCCCGCTTGCACTTTTTTTCTGAAAGATAGAATTTATAAGTATGAGTTTGCAAAGTGCTAGTTTAGAAAAGAAATGTTCATCAAGTGTATGTCATGAAGAGGTTTTTTGTTTGTACAGTATCCTTGTTCATAAAACTGGATATTGAATTCAATTGCTGATAAATTAGGTTCTGTTGGATGTCTATGGGCAAACCTCTTCTCTGAATACACTTTATCATGTATCCTCATCTTGACTTTGAACATCTACAAGAAAGTGGAGGGATAGAATTATCATGTATCCTCGCTAGCAAGCTGCAAAATTTGCATACACAATGCCTTTTCATTGATTATACATACTTGAACTTCTTTATCTATGATGCTTGTATTTTCTTTCGATATTATTTTGTGCTTGAGGATAGTCTTCTTACACTTGAAGGTCATGCTTACGTTGTTTTAATTATGTATGTTTGACAAACCAAAAAAGGAATCAGAAACATAAAATATTTCAATGACTTAAATCACGAAAAATTACAATAAGTTTGCAGTACATTACATAGCTAGAGACCTAATGTTTATATATTTTAGCAGCATTTTCTCAATTTTTTTTGTTTTAACAGCTCTAATGGAGGATTGACATCTCTTTCAGGATACCCAGTTTATCATTCTATGTATGATGACTTCGTATGGATGGGGAAATTTGGAGATCCTATGTTCCATAGGCATGTAGCAGGTACACCGTGCAATTTCACTTCAGTACAGACCGTTCTAAAAAATTCCAGCATCACCTTTGGGGATGTTTAGTTGCCCCATTGTGCCATACCAGAAGCATCAGTTTTATATATAAAAAAAATTAGCTGGCAGACTATCCCAAGTAATGGCAAATTGATTCTTGTTCCTTTCATTGGCCACCATTTACAGGTAAACCTTGACCAAATTTTGTCCAACATTTACTCCCTGATATAAAGTTAGGCTTGCTCTTTTTCACGCAGCTATGCCTGTTTTGCACACATTTATGGATGGGCCAGGGACTAAACAGAAAATGGCCAACAAAACCAAGAGCCGGAAGTAAAATGTGCAGTCAACAAGGCCTAAGCCCTAAATGGATGTCTCCAAGGCCTGGGAGTTAATTTCCACGAAAATCAGATACCCTCCAACTTCTCATCCTAGTAGCTAAAATAATTAGCTTTAACGTTCAGCTCTATATATCATGCCCAGACATCCAAATTCCAAACACTATTACAATTGTTCGCTGCAAGAGCATACCCCCGTGATGTCCATATATATGCTTTCTGTGAGGGCCTTCTAATTGACTTTTGATTTGAATTCCAGCTCTTTTATTATACATGAATGGGCGGTCTGACTTCTGAGCTAGTTTAGAAGCTCCTGTGTATATGGCCATAATGCTAGTATAAGTTTTGGTTGGAATCCATCCCTGAGGTTCTAATTGTACTAAATGTTGCAAAAACCAGATGGTCGGAAGTATTAGAGCACCTTTTCCTTATCTAGCAATTATATGGTGATGAATTCCGATTCTGGTTCACATTAGTTCAGCATCTTGCAGAATTTAGGTTTCTTGTTTTGTTTATGAAAATTAAAAACTGATTTTATAAAGCTGAAGCTTTGCTAATTTGCTGTGATGGTAACAGAAGGCCACCATTTTTACATACTCCACCTCTTTTACCACAAGTTATTTATGAGAATTGCAGAATCAAAGGTGTTTGTGGATCTTGTTATTAACTGTTCCATTTGAAGTTTTGACGCATGCTAAGTTTAAGGTCATGAGAAGATTCAGTTTGATCCCTTACCACTTCTTTCTCATACAGCGGCAAGCATCTGGGGACTGGTTGCTTTGAGGCTTGCAGATGAGGAGTTCTTGCCATTCAATTACATCTCCTATGCTTCAGAGCTCCAGGTATAATTTCTCCTATTATTCACAACGTACATATATTCATGCAGATATGCAGAACCATCTGAACATACCCAGATCAATATGTGTGCGTGTGTATCAATTGGAGGTGTATGTCTGCAATATATTCCTCTCTTTTGGGACAACAGTTCTCCTGGCACTCTGTTGGTTCGACATACATTTATGGAAACACATGACATGGGGATGCTTATTTTCAGGCTTCAGCAATATAAATGACTTGTATACTTTTCAACATGGTTGGAATAAATGCCACATATGAACATCTAAATTCTTGTGCAATTGGGTAGCTGAAGTATCTGACGGTGCCTTTTACTGACAGAGAAGCGCAAAGATATTAGAAGGTGATGCATTGGGGCTGCCTGTAACTTTTGCTCCCTTGTACAAGTCTATAAAAAAGCTCAAGAAAGCAGCCACTGAAATACACAACGAAAGAAAGGTATCCTTAAATCAAAAGAAGATTGAATTAAAATTATTGATGTTTTTAATTAATGGTCTTGTTGCATTTTTAGGCACTAGAAAGGAATTTTTTGTCATTGAATTGGAGGAAGGATCCCTTGAAAGTCAGAGAGCTCAATGATAGGTTGATGATGGCTGAGCGGGCATTTACTGATAGAGATGGACTCTTTGGAAGAGTATGGTACAAGCACCTGGTAGGGTTTTATGTTTAGAAATAATATATATATATATTGCATAAATATTGTAAAGTTCAAAGACATCTCAAATTTTACAGTACTAATTTTCCTGTCCTGAAACTAATAATAAACAGATTTATGGACCTTCGATGCAAGATGATTATGGATCTAAATCATATCCAGGCATTGATGATGCCATTGAGAAGGCAAAGAGCTCGAACACTTCGGAGTCGTGTAGTTTTGTACAACATGAAGTGTGGAGGGCTGCCAGGGCTGTGACCCAAGCAGCTTTAGTCTTGAACGGGAAATTCACCTGAATGTTCACAAATCCGTCTAAATGGTGCTCAAAGCTTTTGTACAGATTCATCAGCTGAACAATCATGTGAATTACTAGGAAATATATGGCAACCAATTTTTACAGCTAATGTTAACATATCGTGGTAAGAATCTAAATCTTTGTTTGTATGTCTTGGGAAAATACTTTTTAACGGTATCCTTACAGCTTGGGGCCTTGGACTATCATATCATGGTAAGGATCAACTTCGGCGGTTTCTTTCTCTTCTTGAGCAAATAATTAAAGATGTAATTGTATCATTCTTTTTCACTGCCATTGTTATTGTGCTGTTAGAAAGAACATGAATTAAACCTTGGGAAATCAGTTTGCTATTCTGAACGCTGAACTTCTCGGTTCTTCAAAATGGAGTTCATGCAAGGGTTGTTGGTTTGTCCAAGCTATTCAATCTCAAAAGCCATGACGTGGTCTCGCACGCATTGGTTTTTCTACTTTTTGCTTATTCCCTCCAGGTATTTGTAACCATCCTGCAAAGCGTCTTTCTGCAAATACTGATTAAAGCTTCCTTAAGGTCCTCCATGATATGCTACCAGTTAATTTGAACTTTTATGGCATTAGTGTTCGAATCAATCCAAATCCTCTGACACTCCTTTTCAGCTGCTATTTTCATGATGGCCCGTCAACAGGGAAATATCCTCTGACGCCGAATGTAATATAAATATATTCTTTCACTAAGCCTGGAGGAATTGGGACTGTTTCTTGCTGAAGTTTCCTCATTGCTTCCAGCTCAGATTGCGCCTGAGTTGCTCATCCTCCTTTTATGTGCCTGGAAATCTCATCATGCAAAGATTTATCCGACAAAATTCTCTCTCCTTGATGGAGAGGTGTTGAAGTCGCCCCACAAAAATATCATATAAACTTTGGAAGCTGCAATGTGTCCATCAAGCTATGAGCCACAAACATAAAATGTATATATTTTGATAACATCTTTTTTCTTGTTTGGTTATATTATATTATCTTTTTCTGTGCATGATGACTTCATATGGATGCAGAAATTTGGAGACCCTATGTTCCATAGGCATGCAGCAGGTACTTGCAATTTTTCCCTAGTATAAACCTTTCTGAAAATTCTAATAGCACTTCTTATGGATGACCTGGTGTGCTATACAAGAATGCATTAGCTAGTGTTAGTTTTATTAATTTCAAGCACTTCATTTCCATTTTTTTTCTTTTCACTTTTTCCATCATGCAGTATTTTAATTACCATTTCCTTCCTTTTCCTTTCCCCTATTTCATCACTTCATTCTTCCCCCTGCTGTAAGGACATGGAAATGGAACACAAATTCAGAAATAACGAAGGGCCTGCAACGTGTGTGGCCACCCTATCTATCACAATTTATATCGCAAAAAGTGAAAAACCAAGTTTACATTTTGAAAACCATGAACTACCGTCATCTTATTTGAATATGAATCTTTCCCATATTTGCAAGAGAATATTCAGAAATGTGATGTAAAAGAAATGCAATTTTCTTAGACTCAAACAAGAATTTATTGATTAAAATTTTAAAATATATATAAGTTGTCAATGCTTAATCAATTTACTAGGCAAGTATTTCCAGTGGGTAATCAGCCAACTAGACCTCCCCCATGTATATTAAAGGGGATAGGTATACATTTTCCTCAGTTCCTTTGGCATGCTGAAAGGTGCTAATTTTGACAGCCTAAACAATCGGCTTTCTTGCAATTTCAAATTTCTAACTCCAACTTCACAATCTATTTGACTCAAATAAAAACCGAATTATCACCAGCGAACAAGAAGCATTCATCTTCTCCTGTTCTACATCTTGTATTCTCGTAGTAAACCTACTCAAATATTTTTGAAGTTGCAACATCAAACCTTTCTTTGGCAGCAGTTTGTTGCTCTATCTAATCACTTCTTTGACCCATTTGGTTTGCATTCTTTCTTCATATATGAATTGCAAATCCACTTAATAGATGTCCTCATACCAACATAGCCATATCCGATAAAATTTTTTGTAACACCAAGATATATTATGGAGGGTATTTTTCTATTTTTCATTTTTTTGAAGAATATATAGCTCAAGTCACACCTTCCTCAAGGACAGCACGCTGCCTCTCTTTTATTCTGTCCATATACAAGAAATGAATAAAAACGAAAATATATATTCTCATTATATCTGTTTCTATAGATACCCCAAGGGTTTAAGAGTCAATGTGGATACATTATTTTGTAAAATTTTCTATCGTTTTGTAGAAAAAGAAAATAAGGTATAAATTCGTTGTATCACTCCAAAAAAAGATATAGCCTTAGGATATAAGTTAGTGGAATCACATAATACTAAATTTAAGCTATAACATTCACATGGTGTGTAAACCGCTCTAAGATTTATATCCAATAATTTTCTTTGTATACCTTGATGTTTTCCTTTCATATTAGACCCGTTGTCATACCCTTGTCCTCTTATATCATTAACCTCAAGTTTATGTTTTTCTAGTATATTTATAAGTTCACTAAAAAGACCTTTTCCAGATGTATCATCTACTTCTAAAAATTCTAAAAAATATTCTTCTACTTTTACTGGATTTATTGTAGTATTTACACATCTTAAAACTAGGGCCATTTGTTCTTGATGGCTTACATCAGAAGTGCAATCAAGTATTACAAAAAAATATTTTACTTCTTTAAGCTTTTTAATTATTATAGTTTTAATTTCAGATGCTAACATTTGAATCAATTCATTTTAAATCTTATGATCTAAATAATGATTGTGAATTTCACCTTGTTGAATGCGTCGAACATATTCTTGCATTATTGGATCAAATTCTGCAATCATTTCAATAAAACTTAGAAAATTTTCATTATTGCTTTGGTAGATCTTTTCATTCTTTTTACAAAATGCTAAATTGTTTTTTGCAAGATTTTTCACAACAGCAATAATTCTTAATAGTACTTTTTTCCAATGGTCCTTCTCTTGGTTTATTTGTTTTTGGAGACTTTTGTCAATTGTCTTGTTTTCCAACAATCTCACTTCTAAATCAATCCACTTATTCATGCTAGTAATATGTTCATTAGTTGTTTCATGATTTTTGAGCTTAATACCTAGATTTTTCCAGTCCATAGTTCTTTCATAGACTAAATGAGTCGTGCTATGCGTTGAATCAAATAATTTACAATAAAAACAATATACTCTATCGAAATCCTTCGAATACACTAACCATCTTCTATCATATTTTTCACCATTAGGTAACTTACGAATATAATGTATATTAGAGAAGTATCTATTATTTTCATCTCTAGAAAAGTGAAGATCATAGTCTCTAATTGGACCTCTTTCCACTAATAGATCTCTCAACTTTGTATCAATATTTTTTCATTGACCAAGATTATATACATTTGTAGGATTAAAACTAGTTTCATTAAACTCTATACTATCCTTATTTATCCTATCTCCATCTAATTTCTCATTGTGTTCTTCATTAGAGATTGTTTCAGTAGATGTTTGAATACTATTATGAATCTGGTCGTCGATCTCATTTTGTTTCATTCTTTTTATGTCATCTTCAAACTCTATTTCGTTTTGAGTTGAACTTGATGTAGTTTATTTATTTGTGACAATAAATCTATCTAAAGCACCTTTTTGAGATTGAATGAGTTTTTCGATTTTTTTTGTTTTTGAGTTTTTCAAACCCACATTCAAATTTTCTATTAGACATTTGAATTTAAAAATAATATTATCAAACAAAACAAAATAATATTACTTTAAAGGAACTTGGTCGCTAAGCTCTCTTGTCTTATACAAAATCTCAATGAAAAACTGGAGGTATATCTATTTCTTAAATATGTTAAAAGTAGGTATGGTGTGATCCCAAAACTTCTAGTTGCTAAGCAGAATTGTCTCATTACTGGGAGTCTGGGACAACAGTCACAAGACTGTACTCAAAGAAAAATGATATGATTTAATAAGGTTAGAATAAATAAATCAAAATCTTTTGGATGATTGGATTCCTGCAATATGATTATGAGTATATAATAACAAAAATAAATAAGTAATAACTACCCAATAACCCATTACCTAAGTAACCCAACAAACAGAACACCCTAAAGGCTAAAGGGTCTAAACTTGTTCTCGGAAGGCGGAAGCTCACCTTCGGCCTCTGGCGATGGCAACGAGGATGAAGGGCTGGCTGAGAAGGAGAAGAGACGGGCAAAGGACAGAACTCGGAAGAACCGAGCCGAGGATGGCGAATGGGCGAAGGACAGAAATCACGAAACTCGGAAAAACCGAAGATTGAATCAACTAGGGCTAGGGATTAGGGAAGGAAGAACCGAAGATTGAAGAAGAGTTTAGAAGGAGAACTAGAGGACTCTCTATGGTTATCTACTTATCTGGAATTCTGCCAAGACTGCCATTTTGGTGACTATGGCCGACAAATGGAGAAGACGGGCTATGGAGGATCGTAGAGGCATAGGGCCCTCCATAGCCCTACTGTCCATTGCTCGTTGGGCATTGCCGCATTGGCCATGCTGCCATGGCTGGAGGCTGGATCGTACTTCGTAGGCAGATAAACAGCTAAGGCTCGTAGGCTTCGGGCTTCCTTCCATGACTCTTCCGACTTCTTCGGCAGCAAATGGCGATCCCAATTCCCAAAATGGCGATGCCCTGGGGGCTGGAGAGTGGAGAGCCAGAGGCCTTCCTTTGGGCTGAGGCCTTAGGCGACCGTCTCGGTCCCCTAGGGTTGGGCCACCCCTGCCTCCAACCTTGCACATCCCTCTGCAACCATTCGTCTCTCCCACCAAATTGTTTTCCACTAGCGTCATTTCTCTTTTCCTAATCATATGCTTGCACTGAGAGCACAATAAACGGGATCCAAGAACAAAATTAAGATCACGGCATATCGATCGATGGTATGATATGGAAGTTGTAGGATGAGACTGGCAATCCTATATCATACAAAGAGAGAAAGTTGTTCTGCTGCTAGAACAACAATTATATGGTTTCTCAGGTCATATTAGTTGATCATACCCATTTAGAAAAAAACTTTACAAGCTGAATATCTGAAAAACTCCAACCAATTGCAAATTAGCAGCAGAATAACCCATAATAATGCAAAAAAGATCTTCAACAATACACAAGTTTTATGCAAATTTGAAGATTTAGTATATTCAAATAAGCCTTGTTCCATACATTTGGAATCTGCTTTAGGATTCCTGTTCCATTCATCATTCCTTCCTATCAAGGCCAAGTTCTTCCATCATGGAAAGCATTGGAGAATTTAATTGTAGTATAAATCAGTTATTTACAGAAATGAAGCAAGATAGCATGGCAAGAGTTGAGCAAAGTGCCAATTTTTATGAAGGGCAAGGCCTCCACCATTAGGTAGTTAAAAGTTTAAGTTAGGCACTAAGGCCCTGTTTGGGGGAGCTGTTGGCAGTAGAGCTGTTAGAAGTAGAGCTGTTGGAAGTAGAGCTGTCTGAAGTAGAGCTGTTATAAAAAGCTGTTTGCTGTTTGGTAACTACATTCATAAAGTGCTGTGGTACTTTGTTTTGTGTTTGGTAAACAAATTGAGAAAATACTTTTGTATGACAAAATTACCATAAAGGACATTGCATAGTATTATACAACATAACATAATAAAACATAACATAAATTAATACATAAATATACGATATAGTATAATATTATTGTAATATAAAATAATATTATGTTAATATAGCATAATAGTAATATAATTATTAGAGTAAATTAATATTTGGTAATATAACATAATATTAAATTATTTAACATAACATATTAATGTATTATGATATAATGTAATATATATTATATTTATAGTATAATACAATAATAAAAGTATAAAATATTATAATTATTAGTATAAATTAATTTCTCATAAAATAACATAATATTAAATTATTTAAAATAACATATTAATGTATTATAATGTAATGTAATATAATACAATATTTATAGTATAATACAATAATAAAGATATAAAATATTATAATTATTATTATAAATTAATTTTTCATAATATAATATAATATTAAATTATTTAAAATAACATATTAATGTATTATAATATAATGTAATATAATATAATATTTATAGTATAATACAATAATAAAAGTATAAAATATTATAATTATTAGTATAAATTAATTTTTCATAATATAACATGATATTAAATTATTTAATATAACATATTAATGTATTATGATATAATATAATATGATATTATATTTATAGTATAATACAAAAATAAAGATATAAAATATTATAATTATTAGTATAAATTAATTTTTCATAATATAACATAATATTAAATTATTTAACATAACATATTAATGTATTATGATATAATATAATATTATATTATATTTATAGTATAATACAAAAATAAAGGTATAAAATATTATAATTATTAGTATAAAATAATTTCCAATAAAATAATTTTTCGCGGTTCAGGGGCTCTTCTTCGTGGTCCACGCTCGAGGAGGACCTCAGCGTGGGCCGCGAGGTTGATGATAAAAAAAAAACAATAGATTGATTTTGGAAGGTATGAAAAAGGATTAAAAATTTTTTCTTCTAAAATGTGGTTCAAAAGATGCATACAAAAATTGAAAAGAAAAATACCTTTTCTTACGGAAGGAAGTCTAACGGCTAGGATTCTTGGCTCCAGCAGATTTTTAGGTTTATAAAGAGACAAACTATGTAATTATGTTATTTTAATATGGGCATTTTTGTCAAAAATACAGCTTTCCGAATAAGCTGAAACAGCTTCCTCCCAAAAGCTCCAAATTGGAGCTTTCTCCCAAAAGTTGTTTTCAGCTTCCCGCAAAAGCTGAAACAGCTTTTTGAAAAATTTACCAAACACAGTTTTTCATCTAAAAGTACTTTTGGAGGGCCAGAAAGTGCTTTCTGGCCCTCCAAAAGCTCCCCCAAACAGGGCCTAAATTGGTCTGTTGTGATACCCTTGCAAATGTTAGCATCTACCTACATGACGATAAGATCCTGCCCACCAAATTATTGCATGCTGATCTGGGCCAATACAAATAAAATAACATCCATGCATCAACAAAATAAAAAGTGTCAGCTTTTACTATAAACAGTCATCTATCTCCAAACTGATGTGGGACAACAAATAATTTTTGAAAGATTTCAGATAGAAAGGAATTGGTAGAGTTTGCAATGAACTGAAAGGGAATATCTATTTATGCAACAACAACCTATGTCTGGGGTGGGGGGAGCCTTGGAATCAACTTCAATGCAATCGACACACTTCTATTCTAGATTTTCACAACCATTATTCAGCTAGAACTCCTTCTATTCTTATTGGCTGTAATAAAATCTCAGAATGCTATATATCCCAACATGCATGGGCCCAAGCTCAGCCAGAAAGCCAGTTTGGGTTAAAATTTGGGCCAGCCCAAGTTAGTAACAATCAAACTTCAAAAAATATCACTCATCCTCTCCCCGTAGTCATGTTTATAATTCCAAATCCATGTCGACAATTTATATACACTCCTTGGAAGAATGATTCCTTACTTTGGGATGCTTTTGAAAGATATCAAGAAAGATAAATAGCATGGAATGAGTACATCAGAGAATCCTTAAGATTTGCACCGTCAAGAGTATAATGTGATGAAGAATCAACGGGAACGTAGAGCAAAGCAAAGATTAAAGGAGGAGGTTGTGATTCCATTCCCTTTTTTTTGAGAGAGGGAACAGGGGCGGAAGCAGGGTGTGCTTGGGGTGGAATCCAGCAGCTTTTCCATCTAAAATATGGGTCGACAGCTATAGTGTACGGCCGGAACAGTAAAGAGAGAGGAGATTGGTGGGTAGGGATTCTGATTAGCCCATCTCCAGCAATGATTCCTAGCCTCCGACGGAGTCGGGCTCCTCCTCCGATTCGAACAGGGGAAACCCTACTTCATTTTTTTTTCTGGATTTGTGCCATCTCAGGCTGGTCAATAGTCAATAGTCAATAGTCAAAGTCGTAGGAGACGGGCCTCACAATGAGTTGTTTTAGGACTGTGAAACCCACTCACTCCAGGACTGGGCTTTGGAGTCTGTAAATTACGTGCAAAGAGCTCGAAGCTCCCGTTTCTCATAGCTTGGGAGCAAATTTTTCTGACCATCCCACGTCTCGCCGATCAAGAAGAAAACCAAGAAGAAAACATTCAACAAGCTCGGAGAGAAGATACAGAAGAATCGGCTGGTTGCTCTCGACGCTTGTTTTCTTCCTTAGTCTTCAAAGAGATTTCACACTCACCTTACAAGAAAAGGGACTACAAATTGATGGAAATGGCTGCAGAAGAAAAGATCAATCAGTTGATGATGGGCTCTTCTGAGATACCTGCGAAGAAGATAAAGCTGAAGCCCGGCAATATTATGGTGAAGAAGGAGAATCAAAAGAAGAAGAAGAAGAAGATAAAGGTCCCAAGCCACAGTCAAATCAAAAACAAGAATTGTTTTGACAGAAACCTCGTCATAGAGGGTGAGCAACATGAACAAATCTTGGAGGCCTTAAAAGAGCTAGGCATCACCGATCCTTTATTTGTACTGAGCAAGAAGATCACCAGCAGCGACACCACGAAGCAACAGAACTGTCTACTGCTGCCCTGTGACACCTCGAAGAGCTCACGCCTTTTCGAGTTGATCACCGGTGAGGAAAAGGCTCAGATGAAGAAGAAACAGGGGCTAAACAGAAAGGTTTTGGATCAACTGAAGAGAGAGTATTTTATGACCCTCAAGTATCTCGGTAGCAACAAGGCCCCCCGCATCATTGGCCCAGACTGGAGGAGGTATGTGAACAACAATACAGTAGAGGAGGGTCAGATTCTTGACTTGTGGGGCTTTCGAGTGGAGAAGGGAACAGAGAAGCAGAAAGATGATAGGGTCCTTCAGCTAGCCATACTCAATTACGAGATCACCGAGAAGGTGATTGAAGTGGGAGATCATGTTGAAGAAACGAAGGACTTCCCACCTGATGTAATAGAGGGCACAAGGGCATTGATGAGCTAGAGTATACTTGTCTGAGATACCTTTCATTCACTCATATATCCATTCCTATTTGCAGACGACTAAGGACTTTTCTATTATTTTTATGTTTTACTTTAAGTTGTGGTTTCCCATACTTTTAAACTTTCTAGTGCATGTAACAAAGAAATTTTACTCATAAACTATGATTTTTTCTATTACTAATTTCTGTTTCTCCTTTTTAGCTGCTGGTTCTGGGCATGAAATTCATAAAATATAGCATTATATATATGAATGAGTGCACTTTTTGTGTATATCGTAATGTCACCTTTATGTAAGTATATTGAAGAGAGCATTGTCCCATGAAACTTTTCTCTTAGTAATACAACATGGCACTCTTTAGAATGTAAATTTTCTTGCATGTATGCAATTTAAAAATTTTTATTTTATATTTACTATCTAAAAAATGAATAGGAATATACATACATACATATATATATATATACATATATACATATATATATATATATATATACATATATACATATATGTATATATGTGTATATATATATGTATATATATATATATATATATACACATATATACATATATATGTATATATATATACACATATATACATATATATATGTATACATATATATATATATACACACACATATATACATATATATTTAAAGAGGGAGAGAGTGATTCAAGAACATCACCAAACTTGATGTGGACAATTTTGGCTATTATGAATACGATTAGATAGAATCCAGAAGCGAATACTGCAATATCGAAAAGTCAAGTCACGAGTCAAACTTTTCGAGGCCATAACTTAGTCATACAATATCTTATTGGTTTTTTTTTAATCGTGTAATATTTTAAGATCTACGATATAGTATCGGCTTCTAAAAGAGGTTGTCCCCCTAGTGATATCATTCAGATTCCATCATTTGGGTTTTGAAATAGGCTGGTCAAACTGAAAGCTTTCTTTTTGGAAAAGTATTTGATCTAATATATCTTTTAATCTAAGAAGAATTAGGCAGAGCGACATAAGAAAAAATTGATGCAAAAGTCAAGATCTACTTTCTATAGAATTTTAACTTTTTCAATCTTGTTTTTACTAATCATGTCTATTTCATGAAAGTAAGTCCTATTATAACTAGGGGATAAATCCGACACAAATTGTAAAAAGAATAATAGAGAATTTAACCTAGCATTCCTAGTAGGCTGCTCATAGTAATGCTATCATCGACAGTAGTAATAAAGAATTATGGTCTCATGCACCACGCTTATGACAATACCATTCTGTTCTAATTATGGGCACAGATTTGCATGCTTAGACACAGAGTCCAATGGATGGACACTAATTTAGCATGTCTTCTTAAGAGAAAAACTTTCTTATATTTTTTTTATATATGTTCAAGGTTAATTCATGAAAGAAGACATAGTTTTGCATAATAAATAAAAATCTAGCTTCATAAATTATTAGTAATATCCATCCAAATAGTTGTTCATTTTGTTCACTTCATAATCTACAAATTAACATTAGAAAATCATGTTTTAGGCATTATAAAATAACTGTAAAATATTTTAAAAATTTATTTAAAAATAATTCGTCTAGCTTTTTGAGATGCAAAATTACTAATCAAATTTTTGTACTCAAGATTCATTAAAATACTAATTTCAATCGATAATATAGCTAATCCATTTAATCTTTCTTGCGACATAGTAGACCATAAATAAGATTTTATCAACTTTAATTTTGAAAAACTTCTCTCAGCAGAAGCAACTGTTACAGGTATTGTTAATAATATCCTGTAAGCAATGCATGCATTTGGAAAAGAATCTATTTTTTTTATAAAACTTAAAGTATCAATAGGGGTACTAGTTTCTATTTGTAAAACTTCTTTTAAAACTTTTAACTCTGAAAATAGATCAAGATCATCAATATCAGAATTTTCACCATGCTTTAAAAAGTTTTCAAGATTAAGACAATATTTTTTCAAATCCTCTTCATTCAAAGATTTAAACTTTCTAAAATTAAACAAAAAACTAAAAATATCTTCATATATGGTGAATTGTTCAAATCTATTTTGAATTAAAGAAATAGCTTGATCTACTATAAATAAAAAGTAATCAATTCTAAAAGATTCCTCGGCTGATCTTTCTATCTCATCATTACTATTTTCATCAAATTAATTTTTCCTACGGATCACACGTTTTTCACGAAATGTAGGTTCTATGTTTATTTCAATTGTAGTTTCTTTAGATGAAACCAAAGTAGTTATGAATCCATTTTTCTTATAATTTTTCAAATAAGAAAGATCTTTTAATTGATTTATAGCAACATCAATATGCATATCTTCAGATTGTAAGTTTTTACTAACTGAGTTAACAGCAAACAATATATCATACCAAATATTCATGCTTAATAAAAATTCAAAATTCTCAATCTCATATGTAGCTAAGTATATAGATTCACTCTTTGTTTTAGGATCTTTACTAGTTTCTGCTAATTAAACTAAGACATCTCTTATTTTAGGAGCTTGGTTTTTAATTGCTTTAACACTTTTAATACGACTTTTCCAACGCATCTGTGAAAAGGGTTTAAGAGTCAATGTGGATACATTATTTTGTAAAATTTTTCATCATTTTGTAGAAGAAGAAAATAAGGTATAAATTTGTTGTATCACTTTAAAAAAAGATATAGCCTTAGGACATGAGTTAGTGATATTACATAATACTAAATTTAAGTTATGACGTCCACATGGTGTGTAAAACGCTCTAAAATTTATATCGAGTAATCTCCTTTGTACACCTTAATGTTTTTCTTTTATATTAGACCCATTGTCATACCCTTGTCCTCTTATATCATTAACCTCAAGTTTATGTTTTTCTAGTATATTTATAAGTTCACTAAAAAGACCTTTTCCAGAGGTATCATCCACTTCTAAAAATTCTAAAATATATTTTTCTACTTTTACTGGACTTGTTGTAGTATTTACACATCTTAAAACTAGGGCCATTTGTTCTTGATGGCTTGCATTAGGAGTGCAATCAAGTATTACAGAAAAGTATTTTACTTCTTTAATCTTTTTAATTATTATAGTTTTAATTTCAGATGCTAACATTTGAATCAATTCATTTTGAATCTTATGACCTAAATAATGATTATGTATTTCACCTTGTTGAATGCGTCGAACATGTTCTTGCAGTATTGGATCAAATTATGCAATCGTTTCAATAAAACTTAAAAATTTCCGTTATTGCTTTGGTAGATATTTTCTTTCTTTCTCCAAAATGCTAAATTATTTTTTGCAAGATTTTTCACAACAGCGATAATTCTCAATAGTACTTTTTTCCAATGATCCTTCTTTTGGTTTATTTGTTCTTGGAGACTTTTGTCAATTGTCTTGTTTTCCAACTATCTCACTTCTAAATCAATCCACTTATTCATGCTGGTAATATATTCATTAGTTGTTTTATGATTTTTTAGCTTAATACCTATATTTTTCCAATCCCTAGTTTCTTCATTGACTAAATGAGCCGTGCTATGCATTGAATCAAATAATTTGCAACAAAAATAATATACTCTATCTAAATCCTTCAAATACACTAACCATCTTCTATCATAGTTTTCACCATTAGATAACTTACAAATGTAATGTATAGTAGAGAAGTGTTTATTATTTTCATCCCTAGGAAAGTGAAGATCATAGTCTCTAATTGGACCTCTTTCCACTAATAGATCTCTCAACTTTGTATCAATATTTTTTCATAGACAAAGCTCATATATATTTGTAGGATTAGAATTAGTTTCATTAAACTCTATACTATTCTTGTTTATCCTATCTCCATCTAATTTCTCATTGTGCTCTTCATTAGAGATTGTTTCAGTAGATGTTTGAATACTATTATGAATCTGATTGTCAATCTTATTTTATTTCGTTCTTTTTATGTCATCTTCAAACTCTATTTTGTTCTGAGTTGAACTTGATGTAGTATTTTGTTTATTTGTGACAATAATTTAATCTAAAGCACCTTTTTGAGATTGAATGAGTTTTTCGATTTTTTTTCTTTCTGAGTTTTTCGTATCCACATTCAAATTTTCTATTAGATATTTGAATTTAAGAATAATATTATCAAACAAAACAATTAAGACAATCACTACAAACAAATTAAAATATAAGATAGTTAAAAATAATAAAATCCAAAATGTCAACAGAAGCGGTGTCGGACAGCCCGGATTCGACGACGAACTCAAGTTCCGACAAGCAATGCCGAACTCAATGGCGAGAAGTGGTGCTGAAGCTACTGTCAATTTTAATAGGAACTCTAAATATGAAAAGCTATTGTCAATTTTAAAGCAATAGACAATAAAATATGCATAAAAGAGGAAAAGATGAATAATCGAAAAGTAATTTTTCTTTCTTTTTTCCCCCTCTTGAAAGGATCTTTCTTTTAATAGTGAGAGTTCTTAGATGACACGGTGTCACTACTCAGGGGCGGCCCAAGGGTGTTATTTGCCTCTAAAAAAGCCGATGTATATCAATGGAAATGTCTTGAAACAACTAATTCAGCTTCTGTATAGGAATTGACCTTAAATGCTTTATTTTATAGGCTACTAAAGAGCTCCAAGGGTACGTGTGTAGGAAAATTGAGAGAGATGTATGGTTTTGGGATCAGATCATTGGATGATTTAGCAGGTGAACTAGATGAAAATTCTCAATCAACTTTTGGCAAACTGCATTCACAAGTCATTGCATCATATATTCTGTTATTTCAAATAGGTGCTCCAGGAATTTTCACTGACAGGGAAAGAAGGAAAATCTGTTAAAACTTTTAATAGTGAAAAGTTTTTGGTAGGATTTACTCTGGCTTCCGATGGTTAATCTTTCATAAACTATATCCCTTGAATTTTTGATGCCTCACTCAGTCACTTGTTATAAATCATCTAACATATTTTGGATTTCTTTTACCTTCCATCTTGGCTGGCATAAAACAATCTCAATTCATCTTTATATTATTCAATCACCTGCATACGCAGATACACTGATACGCAGGGGACAGGTATGACCTTTAAAATTTTGGTTGCTATTGAATCATTGGTAATTACTTTAAAGGAACTTGGTTGCTTAGCTCTCTTTTCTTATACAAAATCTCAATGAAAAACTGGAAGTATATTTCTTAAATATGTTAAAAGTAGGTACGGTGTGATCCCAAAACTTCTAGTTGCTAAACAGGATTGTGTCATTACTAGGACAAGAAGAATGATGTGATTTAATAAGGTTAGAATAAATAAATCAAAATCTTTTGGATGATTGGATTTCTGCAATATGATTATGAGTATATATGATAACAAAAAAAATAAGTAATAACTATCCAATAATCCATTACCCAAGTAACCCAACAAATAGAACGCCCTAAAGGCTAAAGGGCCTAAACCCATTCTCGGAAGGCGGAAGCTCACCTCCGGGCTCCGACGACAGCAGCGAGGACGGAGGGCTGGGCTGAGAAGGAGAAGAGACGAGCGAAGGACGGAACTCGGGAGAACCGAGCCGAGGATGGCGAACGGACGAAGGACGGAACTCAGAACTTGGAACTCGGAAGATTGAAACAACTAGGGTTGGGGATTAGGGAAGGAAGAACTGAAGATTGAAGAAGAGTTTAGAAGGAGAACTGGAGAAGGACTCTCTCGGGTTATCTACTTATCTGGGATTATGCCAAGACTGCCATTCTGGTGACTACGGCCGGCGGATGGAGAAGACGGGCTATGGAGGATCGTAGGGGCATAGGGCCCTCCATAGCCCCATTGTCCATTGCCTATTGAGCGTTGCCACGTTGGCCATGCTACCATGCCTGGAGGCTGGAGGTTGGATCGTACTTCGTAGGCAGGCAGGCAGCTAAGGCTCGTAGGCTTCTGGCTTCTTTCCGTGACTCTTCTGACTTCTTCTTTGGCGGCGAATGGCGATCCTAATTCACAAAATGGCGATGCCCTGGAGGCTGAAAAATGGAGGGCTGGAGGCCTTCCTTTGGGCCGAGGCCTTAGGCGACCGCCTTAGTCGCCTTGGGCTTGGGCCGCCCTTGCATGCACTTATAAATACATGCATATAATGTTCCATAAAAAGAAAGGAGAATGGAGAGAATTTTTTTTTGCTTAAACCTATATATAATATAGCACTGAGATTCATTTGTTGGGATCAAAAATGGTTATTAATTTGGATTAAAGTCCAAGTACATGAAAACATACAAATAATCAGCGAAAATTTCAAAATCCTCATTTTTTCGGGGGGAAATGGTGTACACATTGAGAGAGAGAGAGAGAGAGAGAGAGAGAGAAGACATAGCCTTTTTTAAAAGACACAAGTATTAATGGCATTTACGAGTTCCATATAGGGCTGTCAACGAGCCGAGCCGAGCCCGAGCCACTGCAGGCTCGGCTCGGCTCGTTCCATAAAAGTATAGGCTCGGGCTCGGGCTCGGGCTCAGTACCGAGCCCTGTACTAGGCTCGGGCTCGGGCTCGCTTGGCTCTGTACTAGGCTCGGGCTCAGACTCGTAAGGCTCGTTTGCCCGAGCCCGAGCGGCCGAGCCCGCCCCCACCCCGGTGCCCCATCCCCATCGTTCGTTCGTCGGAGAGAAGAACGAAGGAAATAAAGAAAGAAAGAAAAGAAGAGGAAGAAGAGAAGAAGGAAGGGGGCGGCCGCGAGCACCGCCGATGCGGGCGTCGGCCGCAGGTCGGCCGCAGGCGCCGCGGGCGCCGGGGGCTCGGGCGCCGGGGGCTCGGCCGCGGGGGAGGAAGTAAAACTTTCACTGTGAAAGCAGGGGGGTAGGGGGCACCTCGACGCGGGAATGGCCGGATGGGGCGGCGGCGCTTCACGCTTGTTGCCTCCCCCGCCGGGGGCGACGGCATCGGGGGCGGAGAAGGGAGAGGAGGAGGCGGCGAAGCTTCTCAGAGAGCTGGGATCGGGTGCACGGCGTCGTCATCGTCGTCGTCCTCATCGTCGTAGCCGTTGTCGGAGGGGAAGGGGCATCGGCTTCGGGCTTGGGGGCGAGCCGGCGAGGAGAACGGAGAAGAAACCGAGAGGCGAGAAGAAAGGAGGGGTTGGGATTCTTGGGAAGGTTCTGGAGAAACCGAGAGCTGAGAAGGATTTAAATGGGCCTTGGGAAGGTCCTCCGTGAGTCCGCGTCAACTGTTCCCATCTCGGACTGGTTGCTCATATTCTCCTTGGGAGTTGGGACTTGGGAGGGTAGTTTGGTATTTCATAAGGGGTATTTTGGCAAATGTGTTAACGTAGATAGCCCTCATTTAGGCTCGTTTGGGCTCGTGAGCTGCTCGGGCTCGAGCTCGGGCTCGGGCTCGAATTTAAACGGGCCTCATTTTGGGCTCGAGCTCGGGCTCGTTTGACTAACGAGCCGGGCTTTTACCGAGCCGGGCTTTTACCGAGCCGGGCCCGAGCCGAGCCCGAGCAGCTCGGCCCGTTGACAGCCCTAGTTCCATAGTATAATCGGAATAAAATTAGCTAGATATAAATAAGCCAGTTAAGCTTATATTCATTCAGTTTGTCAGTGCAGTTAATCACTAATAGCTGAACAAAAGAAAAAAACCAACAACATTAGTTGTATATAGACGATCTGCTGGGGTCTAGGCACGTGAGTCACTAATACATAATAAATATTTCCATATATATCGAGAAATATATTAATTGAGCAAGAAAGAAAAGAAGCAAAAATTATCTAATATCTGTCAATAGTTTATTTGTAGTAAAACTCGTGCCTTTCTAGATTGAGCCTACCATTAATTAGAAAACTCTTTTATAGGCTAGCTTTGGAGTTGTTAGTGTGCAATTCGCACCTTACAAGTGAACCGGTTTAACAGAAATAATTTTGGTATTCAACATCTGGGATGCATGTAGGAAGAAACAACAAGGAATTAAGTGGTAGCGGACAAGAAGGCATCTTGACTGGAAAACAAAAAAGAAAAAACAAAAGAAAAACTGAATGCACTGTTTAATGTAACCATTTTTTATTTCGGAAGAGTAAAGAGTATTAAGTGGATATAATCACATAGACGACAAATCTAAGAACCTGCTTAGAAATTCATGAGTTGCAGGTAATATTTGTTGTGCTTTCACTACAAAAGACAGGATATATCTCGGCGCTTTGTTTGATCTTTACCGATGCTTTTAAGCATCGGTAGATTTCCTGTCAACGCCCTCCAAAGCGTGGATAAGACATCGGGCAGGTAAGGGTGGGCATAATCTATGCTGACGCCTTCAGAAAACATCGGCCAATATGAACCGACGCTTACAACCGTCGGACTGGGCCCACGCTTAAAAACGTTGGCTTATGCTCTTCTTGCCCGACGCTATAAAGCATCGGTAAAGACGTGCCAGATTCCGTGCCACTTGCTATTGTCGACGCTTAAAAGCATCGGCAATAGGGATTTTTTTAAAAAAAAATCGTAAAAGCACTTTTTTATACTGTATACATTAGATTCCAATAAAACAAATACACTAAATCACATAGATATCAAAATGCACGTGACAAACAAAAACTTTTTATTGAAAATGTTCATATTATCATTTGATTACATTGTACTTCAAAAACACACTAAAAACATATATCTCAAATTCCTAAGTAAACAATCTACGATGTATCAAGGGTCGATGGCATCATCATCTCTACGAGTAGATGAAGTATTAGCAACCTACAAGAAGAAAAAAATACTTTAGAAGCTAAGAATATAAAAGTTATCACGCTCATACAAGAATATATTATAATTACGTAAAACATTCGTATAGATTTAGTTATTTACTGGAGGAGCAAATCTCTGCAAAAAAGATAAAATATGGTCAAGCTGATCCTGCAAAGATTATATCTTCAACTCTTGGCTCTGCTTCAACTCCTCCATATCGGTCTTATGACTCTGCCTCATCTCCCTATCCTTGTCTCATATGACTGCTTTATTTGTGCCATCTCTATCTTCAAACTACAAACCTCTGCAGTGCTACTACCTTATCTGGCATCTTGGGTATATCGGCTCACTGTAGACAACTGAGTGGGGGTAACTCCGACACCATAACTCCTCACTCGACCATAACGTTCTGGGCCCATCAATTCGGCATAGACCTGAGCCTCGACGCGACTGGCCGCATCGGATGATGATGACTCTCCGACGCGCTATGAAATAAGAGTTGTAGCTCTTTCTTATATCTCTCTCTCAAAAAAAAGTCACATTAATATTTTAAAAGAAGTAAAATTAATAAAAAAAATTGAACAAATAAAAAATGAATACATACAACAATATCTCTCGACTCGTCCCGGACAAAGCTGTCATCTCGGTGGGTGTGAGTCATCTTATAAAACTCTACCTCACTAGGCTCCCTTTCATGCTCTACTATCTACACATATGGAAAGTATATTGGCAAATTATATATCATAATACGTGCTATATGTTAGTAGAGTTTCAAATAGTTTCAAAAGAACTTACGAATTCATTTTTACGTCTCGCATAACTCTTCGAGCCTGAAGTATGAGGAACTGCTTGAGATGCTCGTGCAGCTCTACCAATATTAAAATATGTCTGCCAAAATAAAAGTACACAGTATAATATGATTCAATGTATATATTTGCAATCCATATTAATAATAAAGATAATATAAGATATTGAAATAATATACGTGACATATCCTCTTTCAGAAAACCAGTAGTGAACAAGCTCCTTCCACTACTGAGGGTATACATCAGGAGGAGAAACACGAGCAACCTCCTCCTCTGTCATACCCTCGCGCTTGAAGTCCGTCTTCAATTTTGCTTTATATTCTTTCCATTTGCGGTTGAGGGACTTTAGCACCCAATCATGGCTCTCTAGAGGGAGTATAAACTTACCCTACAATAAGATACAGAATGTTATGATAATATTAAACCTCAAAAGTAAAATTATAGTAGTAAGCAAATTAACATACAGGTTGGAGTCGGACAGCCGGCATTGGAGAGGAAGAAGATGGGGGGATAGGGCAGTGCCCGAGAGGAGCAAGACGGAAGCTAGAGCAGCGCCGAGAGGAGAAATAAGGGCAGATGAGGGCTTGATCGAGGTCAGGCGCTAGGTTAAGAGGTGTGCTCAGCTTCGACGACACTTATACGTATCGTCTAAGATCAACGCTTATACGCGTCGTGTTAGCCCGACGTTTATAACCGTTGTTGTAGGTCGGAAAAAACAATGACGTGTAAAAGCGTCGTTCTAGGTCCAGTTCCCACGCTTCCCAGCGTCGTTTTCAATTGAGGACTATGACGACGCTTTTAAGCGTCGTTGATTCTTTTAAATTGCCGACGCTCATTAGAAGCGTCGGCAAAATTTGGCACGGGCGACAAATTTGCCGACGCTTTTCCCTAGCGTCGGCTTTGCTTCTTTTTTTTGTAGTATTTTATGCAGAGCAACTATAACAACTCAAAAACGAAAGCTCATCACTGCGTTGGGCCTATGCAAATTAACAGTTCAAAAAGCAACATCATATGGTTGTTATTACATTACTTAATTGTCATCAGGTTCCACATTGATGCATATGAAGAACTACTATAACATTAGAACATAAGAACCTTGACATCAAAGTTTCAAAACACAGGCCACAGTCGTCAACCTCCCTCAGGGTGCTCCTCGATCGCTGCTATCAGAGTCAGACTCGACGTACGTCGGCGTTCTCCAGCACGTAGCGCCGGCAGAGCGGGCATGTATTTGCTCTATCATACCACTGAGTGATGCAATCCCAGTGGTAGCGGTGGCCACATTGCGGAATACCGATCACACTGCCCGCTTGAAAGCTCTCGAGACAGATGCTGCAGGTTTCGGCGGAGCTCGCTTCGGCGGCCGTGACCTGAACCCGTCGGAGGAATCCGAACTCCAACATCCACTCGAACTTGCTCTGAGCAATACACCCGTCGATGTCGGCAATGACCATTCTGTATCTCTGGTCGAGCCACTCAGGCAGTTCATGGTTTCCACTGTGGGGAAATGTGAGGGCATGGCGCCCAACCAACCCCAAGTATCTTATTACTTCGACTGCCCGCTGGTTTAAGGCTTCACCCTCTTGCCTGTAGTTCTCATGCAAATGATCTAGCATGAAAGAACGCATATGATTGAGCAGTAGCTTCAACGCAGCCAAGTAGAGCAAGTAGTTTCTCCTAACCATATCCATTTGCTTTTCTTTTCTTCTTTTTTGTATGATCTGAAATTAAAGGAGTTTGGGACGGAAGTAGCACTGGATCAAAGCCTATGCTTGATCGTCTCGGTTTATATTCCTGCAATTGATCAAGAAGGAAGAATATTGTGTGAAAAAGAATAGAATATGTAAACGAAACTTGATGGTTGAATACAGAGTGATATAAAAGTTGACGGCAAAGGATGAAAAATGTGGAGCATGTTTGTTTGACCTATATGCATAAGAAAACATATGACGATATCATCTTGTCCTAGCAAAAAAGAGGCTAATATATTCATCTCCTTGTAGCTCGAAAGGAACGGCAGGATCTTCTACAGTGAGGTTTGAACACATGAGGAAGCACGGGCAATACGGCAACTCATCTGGATGTTATGTTTTTCCTTGGGTTTTAGCGATGTAGGAGAAACCTTGGACTGTTAAGGAGCTTTGGAAAAATATCTTCTTTATTCCTCTCTCTCTTCTCTCTTCTCTCTTCGATTTAATCTTTCATGTTCCTACTGAATCAGCATGGACTGCCCATATCCATGTCCGAAAAAAGGGACCATCCTGCTTGTTCCTCATGACTCCCCCACATAATCATTCATGACCTGAAATATGTATGGATGTATGTATGTACCTATGGGCAGACACGCATACAAAATCTAAAAAGTAAAATCACAGCGCATGCAAATATATTTTATATTCTTTTGGTTTCGTAATAATAATTTATGGTACTTATTGTTATATAATGTCATCTAAGCATAGCACTGCATGCAATCTAGCTATATGCATGTATTTTGCCTCTAATTCACCTTTCCATGAGGAAGATAAACATGTAATAATGGACTAATGCATGGAGCCATCGAGAGGGAAGGAGAATTTAAATATTAGATTTAGTAGAGTTAAAAGTTACCGTGTGCCAGCAAAGAACCTTCACAAGTCAAATTACGGACACAAAGACGTGTTATCTGGAGCAAGCTTCTTCACAGTAATAAAGGACCTCGCATGATATAATAATATATAGGATAGAAGTACCATAGCAGCTGCGAGGTAGTGGGATGACACTTCATCATTTGAACTCATACGTTCATTGACAGGATCAACAATTCAGCATAAATGACCACTAGATGCTTGCTAGAATGGTATAATTATCTCTTGCTCCTTGAGCAAGAGGATAGAGGTTCCATTCTAGGATGTGCTAGCCCTCCCATCAACTCTATATGAAGTGAGGTGGATATGCATAGAAGGTGGGGATCAACCCCTTCTAGTCAACAAACTATGAACATTATTTCAATATTTTCAAAAGCTCCTATTTACTAATTTTCTCTCTCTCTTTTAAGAAGCATAAGAGAAATAACACCTAAATCAACTCAGAAAGTTTAGCATAGAGAAAGATATCAACCATCAATACTCAAGATCTTAGAAATAAAATTGGATCGAATACCAATATATATATATATATATATCCATATTTGTCCTGTTTAACGATTACAATTATGATGCAGATACAAATTGAATAATGAAAGTATAAATATAAATTGGATAATTAAATTTTAGGACTGCATAATCAAAGATATTACAAAATGAAAGATAAATCAAGCTAGTATCATATTAGTGTGGTTATTTCTTTTCCTTAAAAGTTTATGGGTGCTATACTAAATTAAATATAATTACAAATAGAATAAATATTCGGATACAGATCCGACAGTTATCTAGCTGAATTCATATTTGTTTTTCTTTGATGAATTTGAATATGCATGTGGACATTAGTTCGATACTCAAATTTCTATCCATATTTGGATAAATTCAGATACAAAAAATAGATCTAGATAGATATTATCCAATCCACTTTCAGACCTACATGATTTAGATTTTCTATTTTTTTTGTTTTAGCATAATCTTTTGCATCACTTAGAGAGATTAAGTAGGGTTTTGATGAACTACTTATGAGGATGAAATAAAAAATTTTGCCTCCCCTCCCTTTAAGAAAGGAATAATAAGTGATTAACTGAGGGATTTTTGGGGATGCACATCAGCACTCCCTTGTTTATCTTGACTCTTATATTATGTGTCTTTTTTTGAATTTTGTTCTTTTTGAGAGTCTTAGAGATCTTGTTGATAGTTTTGGCTTAAGAGCAACTATGTTAGCAACAAAAAAACCCCACTCCTTTATGTATCCTTGTATACTTGATTTGCGAATAAAATACTTGATGGGAATTTTGCAATCCCTCAAAAATTATTTTTTTTGTTAAAATATTTGCAGAAGAAGAGGAAAACAAGAGAAAAAGTTTTTTTACTTCTCTATTCTATCACATTCAGTACATCTCAAGAGTTATAGATACTCGTGTGCATACTCTATAGAAGAAAAATAATATAGGCCGATATATAATCATACTAATAAAGAAAAATAATACTCGCCGATACAAGTTGTTATGTGATCCCTAAAATCACTCTAACAAGATTTTGGTAATCCCCAAAATTACGATAATATTTTTGAACAATAAAACTTTTACAAAAGATTGAGGTCCAAAGGTTTAGCATAGACTGAAATAAATAACCAACCATAAAGAAGGAAAATACAATAAAGACTGAACCAAACTCCTCTTCAATTTGTATGAAGGTCAAAGAGGGTCAGTTCTCAAAGTTTGGCTATCTAACTACCACATAGATGGCCGGCCTATGCTTCAACAAATTTGATGAATTGCAATCATCAATTTCCATATAAAACATGGAGCCTGCTCAAATCATGAGTCATTCATGCAGCAGTCGAACAAATCAACTTCAAGAACTAGCCCTAACCAGCCTCTTTTTACAAATTGAAGAGGATCCTAATCTATGATGATTTGCATATGTAGAAACAACTAATAGAAATACTTACGGCCAAGGTTTTCTATCTCGGTACCAGATTCCATACCAGTACCACACTAGCACAATATCATTACGGTATGATACGAAATTTTTTTGGTGTATCGAGTGTTGGTACCCACCCATACTGAGTATTAGATATCGATACCGAGCCGTTATGGTACAGTATGTCTGGTATCGTCCGGTTCAAGCCGATACAACATATCTTGCTTAGAACTGATCTTCGATAACCCTATAAGATAGAGCATACACAGAGAATAGAGGGAGGGGCGCACCTCGATCCTTGTAGTGAGAATTGTACACACAAGATAATGGACTAGGGACCTTATTTAAAGGACTCAAACATTTATAACGTTTGAAGAATATCTAACACAATCTTATAGGTTATATGGTTATTAAATTAGCGGGAGAAAAATCCAAAAAAAAATAGTTAAATACACGTAAGCCAGCTGTTCAGTACAGTAAGCGCAAAAGGAATGGAAAGGCAATTAATTCAAACTAAATTTGCCAGCCATGGACCACCGATAGAGGTTTAAACACAAGAAACATGAACCAATGACATAAATTTTTCCATTTTATGTTAAACATCCATTGATTGAGTTATGAAGAGAAAAAAAAATAAATCAATTATAAAAAAGAAAAAAATATGCAAATGTAACTCAATATAGGTAAGCAGGTTCCGTTACATTGAACCCTGTGCTCAGTGCATTTATGGGTTGAATATTCAATTAACAAACTATTTTACTATTTGGGTTGGGCTTGTCGTTTGCAATTCACCATCATGCCAGTGGAATAGATTTTTCTCTGGGTAGGGCAAGTAAATCTCTTTCTGATAATGTTGGTATTTGAGTGTATTTATTGCAAGGAGAACAAAAGTATTCAATTTAGAGATATTTTGTTTCCAGAATAGGATAACAAACTAATGGAAAGGGGAACTCTATCTGCTCCATTCTACCTGTTGTTTATAATAGGTGAAAATTATTTCATTTTGACTAATTTATTGAGCTTATGGTATTTTTTTTTTCTTTGTTTTTTTGTGAGATGAAGATGGAGACCCACCCACACTATTATTACCTAGTTTCAAGTTCCTGAGAGTGTAACCTATAGCTCCTAGTTTCTAAATAGAGGGCCGGACCACAAGGATAAGCCCTAACTCCAAAAAGCTTATCTATAGTACACAAAAATAACAGTTTTGAACTTTTTTTTAAAAAAAAGCTATCCTATCCTTTTTCCTTTAAAAATGGCCCTTCCAATTCTCTTACAATACATAATTATTAAATCCTATCTAAATAGCTCCGGATATTATTAAAAAATCAAATAGTCAAAAATCCCGAGCTCTTAAAACAAGGAAAGAAAAAGAATAACTAATTAATTTCAATCACAATTTTTAAGGATGATAATAGAATATAAAGAAATATGAGAGAAATGCCATTTTATTTTATATAAATATAATTTAAACTTCTATTTTTCTCAAATATGTATTGCACGTATCCGATTCATAGTTCCTCTAAATGTGACTGTTATCAAAGAAAGTAGTGGAGATATCTCAAAGACCACTTCTGAAAATCAAACTACTTGCATCAACCTTTTCTTATAATTATCGGATTAGGAGATAAGTTCTGCCCTTCTTTTCACAATGGATAACTCGTACGCTAAAAAGATTTTAAAATTGTCAAATTACGTAAGTTTGTGGCCCTCTAAAATCCACTTTAGCAATCCACCGGGTTCAAAATTTTGCGCTCAACTTGGTACTTTCAGCTCAACCTGTGGCAATAGTTGGATCACAAGCATCATGGATTGACTTATATTGGTTAATACATAAATAGATAGATAGATAGATAATAGATAGATAGTTGGATCATAGTGCATGAGTTGCGCTTGAAAACCATAACATAAATATGAGACAACCTTTCCGCCACTTCAAAACGCTGCAACGAAGAAACTTAAGTCGAACACCAAGCTCTATATTATTGTCGCAAAACAGATAGAAAAATTGAGCCTATACGCATTGTAAGTGGGTCCAGCCCACTTGAGGAGGCCCAATAGCCCATTAGGGCTTAATCCTTGTTTTTTTTTAGGACCGCTTGGGAGACCGCGTGATGAAATAAAGGGACGTGTGAACCTGAGGCTGGCGGCACATCAAACATAAAAACTGAAGGGCTTGCGGCTGAGAAACACGGAAAAGAAAACAGAGAAAGGAAGGAGCATACGGCAGAGAAAAAGAAAAAAAAAAGGAGAAGGGCGCGAGAGAAAAATCCAAAGATTTGCGCACGCCCTACGGAAAAAGAAACAGGTTCTTTTTCTTGTTCCTTTTTTTTTTTCTGGATGTGATTTTCACATGGAGATTTAACAAATTGGGTTTCAATCTAAGAGTTGTATTGGATGCTATAGGGAGTTTATAGTATTCATTGCTACGGATCTCATTACATTCTTGAGTTCGTCATACTGTGGTGGTTTGGATGAGATCATTGTTACTCTTAGGGAGGTGATATTGGAGTTTTCCCAATTTGTTGTGAACTCAAGTTTTGGGCATAAACTTGAGGATTGTAAACTCTATATTTATTATAGTGGATTGATTGGATTTGCCCCGTGGTTTTTTTTTCCCTCTACACTGGAGGGTTTTTCCACGTAAATTTGGTGTGTTTTTCTTTTTGCTCTTCAGGTGTTTGATATATTGCCTGTGTGAATATTGCTTCTAGTTGGCTTTGGTTTTGCCTTAGTTTATTCTGCAATATCCCTGTTTTGGCCCCAACAAGTGGTATCAGAGCTGAGGTTGTGTGGGTGTGGAGATATTGTGGAAGTAGATGGAGAATTCTTCTGGTACTATGATGAAACTTAGTGCTTCTAATTATTCTATTTGGAAGCCTATGATGGAGGATATCCTTAACTGTAAGGATTTACATGAGCCCATTGAAGGTGCTAATGCTAAGCCAAAGGACATTAGTGATAGTGACTGGAAGAAGATGCACAGGAAAGCTATTGGGTATATCAGACAGTGGATTGATCTCAGTGTGTTCCATCATGTATCTCAAGAGACAGATGCCTACAGTCTTTGGATGAAGTTAGAGGGTCTCTATGAGAGGAAGACAGCCCAAAACAAAGCCTTTGCAATTAGGAGGCTTGTGAATTTGAAGTTGAAAGAGGGAAAATCTGTTGCTGAGCATTTGAGTGAGTTCCAAGACTTGGTGAATCAGTTGACCACAATGAAGATAGTGCTAGATGATGAGTTGCAGGCATTATTACTGTTGAGTTCATTGCCCGAGAGTTGGGAGACTTTGGTGGTGTCACTTAGCAACTCTGCTCCTGATGGGGTGCTACAACTTACTCTGGTGAAAGATAGTCTGTTTAATGAAGAAACAAGAAGAAGAGACATGGGTAAGGACAGTGCACAGGCTCTTGTTACAGAAAATAGGGGAAGAGGTAAGAGCAGAGATTTCAAGGGGCGCGGTACTTACAGAAGTCAGTCTAGTACAAGAGGAAAAATCAAGTGCTACTACTGTAATAAAGAGGGTCATATGAAGAAACACTGCAAGGCTTGGAAAAAGAAATTGAAAGAGGAAAAGAATCAGAAGAAGGCCAACAATGAAGACACCACTGTTTGTGTTTCAGATGAAGCAGTGGCAGTTCTCTGTGTGGGAGAGGACCAGTGTTGTCATGTTGCAGATCCTGATGTGGAGTGGGTAATTGACTCGGCATGTTCCTGTCATATCACTCCAAGGAGAGAGCTCTTCACTACTTATAGAGCAGGTAAATTTGGCAGGGTGAAGATGGGAAATCACAGTTATGCTGATATTGTGGGAATTGGTGATATCTGTTTTGTTACCAATGTTGGATGCTCCTTTACACTCAAGGATGTGCGACATGTTCCAGATATGCGTCTGAATCTGATCTCTACTAATGCTCTTGATATAGCTGGGTATGATAATTATTTTGGCAACAGGAGATGGAAACTATCGAAGGGGTCCATGGTATTTGCTAGAGGAAAGCTTTGCTGTACACTTTATAAAACACAAGTAAAGTTGTGCGGTGGTACAGTGAATATGACTGAAGACGATGCTTTACCAGATCTGTGGCACAGACGGCTGGCTCACATGAGTGAGAAGGGATTGCAGATTTTGGGAAGGAAGTCCCTCATTCCTTTCCATACAGGTATGTCATTGAATCCCTGTGATTATTGTTTACTTGGCAAGCATCATAGAATTTCTTTTCAAAAAGTCTCTAGTAGAAAACCCAATATATTGGATTTGGTATATTCTGATGTATGTGGTCCCATTGAAGTAGAGTCCTTAGGTGGTCGTAAATATTTTATTACCTTTATTGATGATGCTTCACGAAAAGTGTGGGTTTATGTTTTAAGAACAAAAGACCAGGTATTTCAGTGCTTCAAGCAGTTTCATGCCTTGGTGGAGAGAGAAACAGAGAAGCAATTGAAGTGTCTTCGTACAGATAATGGAGGTGAGTACGCATCTAATGAGTTTGAGAATTACTGTTCAGAGCATGGTATTAGACATGAGAAGACAGTTCCTGGTACCCCACAGCATAATGGTGTTGCAGAGAGGATGAATCGCACCATTATAGAAAAGGTCAGATGTATGTTGAGGATGGCTAAACTGCCTAAGTCATTCTGGGGTGAAGCTGTACTTACTGCGTGCTATTTAATCAACCGGTCTCCATCTGTTCCTTTAGGTTTTGATATTCCTGAAAAAGTGTGGACAGGGAAGGATATTTCCTACTCTCATTTGAAGGTATTTGGGTGCAAGGTATTTGCACATGTGCCTAAGGAACAACGAGCAAAGCTTGATGATAAGGCTATTCCTTACATATTTGTTGGTTATGGAGATGCAGAATTTGGCTACAGGCTATGGGATCTAGAGAAGAAGAAGATCATCAGAAGCAGAGATGTGGTTTTTCATGAAGACCAAACCTTGGCAGATTTTGAAAAAGTAGAGAAGCCCAGTCAAACAGTTGAAGGTGTTCCTGACTTTACATCTATCTCTTTGCCTCCAGAAAGTGCCACTGATAGAGAAGAGATGCAAGTTGAAGACCAAGGTGATGGGCCAGTTGTTGATGAGGACGATTTATTTGAGCAGAGGGAGCAGTCTACTCTGCCAGAGAGTGTTGAGCAGGGGGAGCAGCCTACTGCGGTAGAGCCTCGGGTTAGGAGGTCTACCAGGGAGCGTCGTTCATCAACTAGATACCCTGAATCAGAGTTTGTTTTGCTTACTGAGGAGGGGGAGCCAAAGAGCTTTCAAGAAGTGCAGACTCATAAGGACAAGCAGAGCTGGGTGACGGCTATGCAAGAAGAGATGAGTTCTCTACAGAAGAATGACACTTATGAGTTGGTAGAGCTTCCTAAAGGTAGAAGGGCTCTAGGAAACAAATGGGTGTTCAAGCGAAAGATGGATGGTGAAAAGTTAGTGAGGTACAAAGCTCGATTGGTGGTAAAAGGCTTCAAGCAGAAGAAAGGTATTGACTTTGATGAGATATTCTCTCCAGTTGTCAAGATGAGTTCCATTCGAGTTGTTCTAGATTTGGCAGCTAGCTTAGATCTTGAACTTGAGCAATTAGATGTGAAGACTGCTTTTCTCCATGGTGATTTGGAGGAAGAGATCTACATGGTTCAGCCAGAAGGATTTGAAGTAAAGGAAAAAGAGCACATGGTTTGCAGGTTGAAGAAGAGTCTGTATGGGTTAAAGCAGGCTCCAAGGCAATGGTATAAGAAGTTTGATTCATTCATGGTGGGTCATGGCTATACCAAGACAGAGGCAGATCATTGTGTGTATGTTAGAAAATTTTCTGATGGTAAATTCATTATTCTCTTGTTATATGTAGATGACATGTTGATAGTAGGACAAGATGTTCAGTTGATTCGCAGTTTGAAGGTAGAGTTGTCCAAGTACTTTGACATGAAAGATCTTGGGGCAGCACAACAGATTTTGGGTATGCAGATTTTTCGTGACAGAAAAGCTAAGAAGCTGTGGTTATCACAGGAGAAGTATATTGAGCGAGTACTTGAAAGGTTTAACATGAAGCAGGCTAAACCAGTCAGTACACCTCTTGGTAGTCACTTCAGACTGAGTAAGAAGACTTGTCCTTCTACAAAGGAAGAGAAAGATAGCATGGCAGTAGTTCCTTACTCCTCTGCAGTTGGAAGTTTGATGTATGCCATGGTTTGCACACGCCCAGACATTGCTCATGCTGTTGGAGTTGTTAGCAGGTTCCTTGTTAATCCTAGGAAAGATCACTGGCAAGCAGTGAAGTGGATCTTCAGATACTTGAGAGGTAGCTCCAAGATGTGCTTGACTTTTGGGGGCTCAAAACCAATTTTGGAGGGCTATACAGATTCAGATATGGCAGGTGATCTTGATGGAAGAAAATCTACTTCAGGGTATTTGTTTACTTTTGCAGGGGGAGCTGTATCTTGGCAGTCGAAACTGCAGAAGTGTGTTGCCTTATCTACCACTGAGGCTGAGTATATTGCAGCTACTGAAGCAGGGAAAGAGATGCTTTGGATGAGACGGTTTCTCCAAGATTTGGGTTTGAAGCAAGATGAGTACGTAGTTCATTGTGACAGTCAAAGTGCATTAGATTTGAGCAAGAATGCCACATATCATTCACGTACGAAGCACATAGATGTGAGATATCATTGGCTACGTCAGGTAGTTGCAGAACAGTTAGTATCACTACAGAAGATTCACACTGACAAGAATCCAGCTGACATGATGACAAAAGTTGTGACAAGAGAGAAGCTAAAACTTTGTGCCGGATTGGCCGGCATGGATTCTAACTAGCAAGTTAGAGTACAGTCTCCTTCCTCTGTGGGCTGGAGGGGGAGATTGTAAGTGGGTCCAGCCCACTTGAGGAGGCCCAATAGCCCATTAGGGCTTAATCCTTGTTTTTTTTGTAGGACCGCTTGGGAGACCGCGTGATGAAATAAAGGGACGTGTGAACCTGAGGCTGGCGGCACATCAAACATAAAAACTGAAGGGCTTGCGGCTGAGAAACACGGAAAAGAAAACAGAGAAAGGAAGGAGCATACGGCAGAGAAAAAGAAAAAAAAAGGAGAAGGGCGCGAGAGAAAAATCCAAAGATTTGCGCACGCCCTACGGAAAAAGAAACAGGTTCTTTTTCTTGTTCCTTTTTTTTTTTCTGGATGTGATTTTCATATGGAGATTTAACAAATTGGGTTTCAATCTAAGAGTTGTATTGGATGCTATAGGGAGTTTATAGTATTCATTGCTACGGATCTCATTACATTCTTGAGTTCGTCATACTGTGGTGGTTTGGATGAGATCATTGTTACTCTTAGGGAGGTGATATTGGAGTTTTCCCAATTTGTTGTGAACTCAAGTTTTGGGCATAAACTTGAGGATTGTAAACTCTATATTTATTATAGTGGATTGATTGGATTTGCCCCGTGGTTTTTTTTTCCCTCTACACTGGAGGGTTTTTCCACGTAAATTTGGTGTGTTTTTCTTTTTGCTCTTCAGGTGTTTGATATATTGCCTGTGTAAATATTGCTTCTAGTTGGCTTTGGTTTTGCCTTAGTTTATTCTGCAATATCCTTGTTTTGGCCCCAACAATACGCAGACCAAATCCATCGGAGTCGTCTTCAGAGCTGTCGGAGCTTGGCAAGACACGGCGTCGGCACGCCGGGCATGAAAGGCTTCCCAAGTACCAACTCCTGATGCAATCCGGGTGGAAACGGTGGCGACACCGCATCGCGACGGCAACCGTGCTGGGCTTGAACTCCACATCGCATACCTCACAAGGATCTATTCTGTCCACTTCTTCTTCTTCGCCAATCCAAGTCTCTTCCAAATATCCGCAATCAAGTAGCCACAAGAAGCTGGTGATGACGTTCTTATATTTTTGGACAAGCCATGGTGGAGATTCACAGGATCAGTGGCCAGCCCTCAGGGAGGCTGAGTGCAATTCCTCTGACAGTCATCAGGTCGAGAGTTACATCAACTGTTTGCGAATCCAGAGTAGCGATGGCTGCTGCACCACCGTCGAGACTCGAGAGCATAAGTTGCCAACTCATGCATCCTGATAAGTTGGATTGCCAAACCAGCCAAGAATCGGATGAAAACGTCTCTGTCCATTTGGGCTTTATATGTCCTGTAATTGTAAAAATCATCAAGTAATCAGTATTTTTTAAGAAAACATAACAATCGGCAAACTGGGATAGCTTATGGGTTGCACGAATATGGCTGTAGCTTGCACCCTTCAGCAATCATCGGAGGATGGATGTCTGAATGTTGTCTACTTCTATTGATTACTTTTAACACGTCTTTGTTGCATATATTTATCTTGTTGAGCTGATGAAGTATGGTTAACGGTTTTGTATGGATTTTCAAGGATATTACTGATTATAGATATTGATTAATTACTGAAGTATAGCAAGGGATTTTCATTATAGATAATGATTAATTACTGATCGTAGCTGATGAAGTATGGGTAACGGTTTTGGAGGAGCTTTTGGAGGGCCAAAAAATACTTTTAGATGTGCTTTTTGGCCCTCTAAAAGTACTTTTAGATGAAATATGAGTGTTTGATAAAAATTTTGAAAAGCTATTTTAGCTTTTTCAGAAAGCTAAAAATAGCTTTTTGGGAAAAACTCTATTTTGTAGTTTTCTAGAAAAGCACTTTTAGACCCAGTCGGAAAGCTATTTTTTTTGACCAAAATACCTGTGATAAAATATAACAATTACACAAAATATTTCTTTAATAATTGTTTAACCAATTTTATCACATAGCTAGAAAATTTGTTATATTATGAAAAATTAATTTACGCTAATAATTATAATATTTTATATCTTAATTATTGTATTGTTCAATAAATATAATTTTATATTACATTAGATCATAATACAATGATATGTTATATTAAATAATTAAATATTATATTAAATTATTATGCTTTAGTATATAATATTATATTACTATATTATAAAAATATTATATTATATTACAGTAATATTATACTATATATTTATATATTAATATATATTATTATATTAATAGTATTTATGTATAATACTATGCAATATCCTTTATGGTCATTTTGTCATACCGAAAGTATTTCTTAGTTTGTTTATCAAACACATGTTAAAGTTGCAGCAGTTTAAAAATATAGTTACCAAACAGCAAACAATTTTTTATAAAAGCTCTACTTCCAAAAGCTCTACTTATAAAAACTATACTTCCAAAAGCTCTATTACCAACAGCCCCTCCAAACGGGGCCTAAATCTAGCATTACCAAACTATTTGTCCGTTTAGTATCCCCAAAAACCATTAAGTTTTTGCATATATACCCTTGCCTATATAGTTATTGCATATTTACATATTGAAAATTACTATATGTATATGGACACTCCAACATACTTGGCTACATTTAAGTGGGCAGATTACATCCAACGGCTCTAATTATCAATAAAAAAACCTTCATCATTCGATCTAGACCTAACCAGATCTAAATAGAGATCCATTCAAGTTCAATGAAGTCTATCTCTTTCTCTCTCTCTATCTATGTATACACAATATGTATACACACATTTCCCAATACATCTTATTTTTCGTATGGATATCCCTCCTATTAGATTTTTGACTTACGGTATGAAGAAATAAATATTTTGACTATCATTTTATTCCAACACATATAACTTGGTTTACTTTGAAATATATATTTATTTAAAAAAGTAAATTGTGAAGGTTTATTAGGGTTGGGGGGGATGGTTTGGGAGTTTTGTACAGAAAATCTAATCTGATATTATGAAGCTTAAAATTAGATCTCCTCGGAACTACTATATGTCAATGATGAGAAATTTCTTTTTTGAAAGAAGTACAGAGTCGTTATTAAACGAAAATATTGAAGTTTTGGGCCTATGTCAGTTTGGACCTTTCTTGTTCGGCCTTTTAGGCCTATAGGTGAGATACATTTACAAATATGAAAAGTTATGCATGATCAACGGAAATTCTGGTAGAGTGAGAAATTTAGAATCCGGAAACGGGAGAATTTGCAAGAAGTTTAAGAATTTGAAAGAGATCTCTATAATACATTTGGTGATTTACACTTTCAACCCTTTTTAATGGATAAAAAAATATTTTTTAGTACCGAATATAGATTCTATTTTCTTTAGGTATCCAAGGACATGTGGTCGACAAAAATTGAAGTCTCTGAATAGGAACAAGAATGAGTGACTTCCACTCCAACAATTTGGTTGGAGGCAATCTTATTCCGATTTCGATTCCAATTCCAAGACGGAATAGAAATGCCCCAATTCTCTAAAACTCAATTCCGACTCTCCCTCGATACTAAAATCTCATTTTGATTCCGATTTCAATTCCATTCGCAAACCAAACACATCTGAAAATATAATAATTTTGATTTTCATTCCAACCTATTTTGATTTCAATTTGATTGCAAACTAAACACACCCTCAATGTCTCCATAATCTTAGTCTTTTTTTTGCAACGGAGTACGAGGACCCCAAAAGGTTTGCGAAACTGGCAAGAGACAATTATAAGTGCATGTTTGGTTCACTACCTAAATCATAATTGGAATGAATTAGAATGGAAATCGACATGGTTATATCTCTCAACGTGTTTGGTTCGTGAACAGAATCAGAATAAAATTTGAATACTACATGAGAGTACAAATTGGGTTTTAGAGAATTGGGACATTTTCATTCTCCTTCGAAATCGGAATAAAAATATGTTTCCTCCAACCAAAAAGCTGGAATGGGAATCAGTAATTCTCATTCCCATTCGAGAGTCCAACTTCCCCCAATCAAATATGCCCTAAATATTAGCAAGACCTGAACATTTAGGTGGCGTCTTTGCACTAAAACCAGTTTGAAGGAAATCTATGTTTTGTTGGTGCAAGGAGTTAATATTTAAGTAGGCTTGTGGTTGGCGCACACTAATATCAATAAAGAACGAGACATGATCCAACGTAGCCTGAAAATTGTCATGTCCAGGGCCAGCCTACAAAGCAAAGCCCATTAACGGCTACAGAAGTCCCCAGGAACTAGCTCTAACAACGAAAATATGATCTAATTAGGTTTTGCAGTAATTATCTGGGTAAAGACAAGCTTGATTTGACTTCTACTGAGCATGGTCACAAGTTAGCTAGATACTCAGGATTAAAAATCCAGTTAATCAAAATATAGAGAATTGGAAACATGCTTGAAAACAATTCAAAGATTTATTAAAACTTCTGAAATAAAGCAGCAAAACCAAATGATAAATTACTAAATACAATATATTCTCGGTAAAGTCATATTTATTCTTTTAAAAATAGTAGGCTTGTACAATAAATACTAGGAATAATTAATTAAAACCAACAGAAGATAGCAGCACCAGAGTGTTTCTTGAATAAGTCATTATATAATACAAAATTACGATTAATTTAATGACTCTTGATTAACTTGATAGCTTGAGAATACTTACAATTATTCAGCTACGAACACGGTAGTAATTCTTCAATAACATGGAGATTTATGGTGATGATATATTTGGGAAGTGTAGGAAGGGGGAGGAGGGAGACGGGGGAAATCAGCACTTATTTTTAAGATTATCTCTTGTAGATAATCCGAACTTGTTGCTTCTCTTGATAGACTGGGGAAAGTGCCTTGCTTCCTTCATTTACACTAGAGAGATAACCAAACCAAAACAGACATGTAAACTTTAACATCAAACTATAAGGATGAAAATCTTTATAAAATGCATCAAAATATAAATCTTGATCAGTATATCAACATTAAAAAAAAAAAATCTCACAATGTTCTGTCCATTAACATTTACAACACTCTCCAAGCCAAGATTAAAATAATAATAAAAAAAAAACAAAAACGTCAAAAGCTCTGTACCTTCTCAGATTACGAGCATTCATCACAAGTCAAGGGACGACCACAGATGAGAAAAAAGAGAAAAACAATTAGCAAACCGATAAAAGAATATAAGTAGCCAATTTTTCCATTGTGATCAAACCAAGACTACAGTAGAAGCCATTAGTTATCACCTCACAATTACATTGGATGATGGACAGTCAAAGGTTTTGTTGGTCCTGGCACAGCTCCTTCCTCAGCTTCTGAGAGAACAATTGGCAGGCGTCGATGCTGAGATCAACGGCTGCTGATAGTGCTATAAATAGGGCCACATCAGCCATACAGGAAACATGTTGCGCCCCAACTTGAACCGTTGGTTTGCTTACCTTTCGCTCCCCTTCTACGTCGGCCGCCATAACGAAACCCCCAACGAACGGCCAGGATCTGGACACGGTGTCGCCAGCGACGCCGGGGTCCGGGTCGATGCAAAACCGACCACCTTTGCGGACGCTAAAAGAGGACTCGGCGATCGGGATCCCGCCGGAGGGCCCGGAGTCGGTGACGAGCTCGAACCTGTAGCCCAAGGCGTCGACTGGGCCCCGCTCTCGCCAGGCCTCGAGCCGGCCCCATGGCTTCCAGTTGGGGGTCGAACCGGAGAAGCCGGTGGGCCGGAGGATGAGCCACGCCCCCGGGTTAGACCGGGACACCCGGTCCGAGCCGGGGGAGGGGACGAATGGGGTGATCATGGACGCGGCCGCCACTGGGGAGCCTGAGAGATCGTGGATCGTGACCGTCCATCCCTTGCGCTGCTCCCGCCTTAGATGGTTTCTTTCGCTCCCAAACCAGCCTCTGATGGAGCTGCTGGAGGAATGGGGCGGCAGTGGTCTGTGAATGATTGGAGCGATAAGTTTGATATTGAAGTGATGTTATATTAGAACAACATAATAAAACAATGCAATAAATAACATAAGGTTGAGATTCGCATAACAATTTTTTTGTTTGAAAGCTTTGGTAAGGTTTTGTGGAGATCTAATGTCACAAGGCATACTAGCATTTTTTTTCTGATGACAAAACTCCCTAGTATTACTTAGTAAAAACATTTTCTTCAACTTGATAGGTCAACTATAGAAGAATTTCTGACTTCAGAGTGAAAATCTAGTTTCCTTATCGAAGAAAATATATCTAATTTCCAGGTTATGAACCTCTGGCAAGGTCAATTTCACAAAACAAAAGGCAATAAAGAAAATATCAACCTGCTTCACATCAATTAAATTTTTCACACTTTGGTGATAGCAATAAGTACAATTATATCCAACAACTCTATATTGCATAGGATAAGCAGATAATAGTCATTATAGTATTCATTATGCATATGCCATAGTGGTTGTTGTAATAGTTATGCAAACTTTTCACAATTATAATTATATAGTTGATAGATTCTAATTTTTTAACAGCAACACATTTATGGTGGCCTTGTGTACATGTTCAGAACCATATATTTGATTGCTAATAAATGAGCATGTTGTATTCCACCAAGAAAACATAAGGATGCTGTATAACTAGAGGGATATCCCTGGAATAACATCCTCAGTAACACCAAGGAATGTTTATCATCTGCTGCAACTTGTCCTATAGTTATCTTGATAAATTAGTCAATTCTAAATTCTGATTATATGTCGGATAGTCACTATAACACATAAAGCTCTCAAATCTAAATGTCTATGGTATCAGCTGTAACCTTGTAAACTCTAGCCCACCATGTGCTCGACCGGGCAACTTGCACATATCAACTTGTCACCTGCTTGCCCTAATAAAAATACTATTCTGATGAAAAGTGACGTATGACAAAAACTCCCATAACAACAAAGCTTACTAAGCGAAGTAGAGGTGATTCTCACTGTTTTCTCTTTTTTTTCAATTAAAAAAAAAGAAGAATAGCAGTATCTTGGCATTATAATATTTTAATTATATCTTCCGGTTTCTTATTTTTCTTTTGAAAAGAAAATTATATTAACTTGTAATTTCAGTCTCGTTTTGCCCTCGCTATTAGCGTGATTGTGAATTTTAAAACCCTTCGTCCCTCGCGACTTGAACAGTCTCCTATCATATTTCCTCATAAAGAGTTCGATGTATTTGGTGATTTTGTTCAAAAGTTTTCATTCTAGGGCATTTTCGGGAAAAAAGATTCAAATCATACGACAATTAGCAGCTTGGCGTATGCAGAAAATATACAGCTAGATTGCGCGCGGCAGCTGAGCAAATGCTGTTTCCTCGACAGGTTGACCTTAATGGAGATCACATAACGTAGATGTTTTCTTGGATTCGCCAATAAATAAAAATATAAAAGTTTGGAAAAGGAAAAAAGAAAAAAGGGTATATTTTTAGGCTCACCCGGATCCGGTGTTCCGCCGGCGGTCGGCAGAGAAGCGGCAGCTGAAAACCGGTTGCCGAAGGCAGCTGCTGTGTCCGCCGCCGTTCCCCTGTACCTGGTACACCACCGGGCTGCACTCCGGCTCGCCCCCGAACTGGAACACGAACCGGGGGTCCGGCTCGGACCGAACAACCAGGTGCAGCCGGGCCGCGGACCGGCGGCCGCCCACGCTCATCCACCCGGTCTGCATCACCATCGCCCTCACCGGCGCCGCCTCCAGGTCCACCCCGATCCGCACTCGACCCAGCAGGCGGCCCGCGCTGAACCCACACGTGCTCCCTGTCCGGCCCGCGTAGACCGAGACGACGAGGCTCGCCGGCTTGCAGGAGAGCTTCTGGAGGGCTGCCGGGTCGAGGCTGAAGACGACTGGGGCGGCGGCGGAGGCAGTGAGGGAGGGGTCGGAGGATGAGGGGGCGGCGAGGGGGAGAGGGGCAGTTTGGGCAGCGGAGGGATGATCTTGGAGTCGGATAGTACAGAAACACGGGGTGGTCGAAGGGTGGACGCCCGGACCGGCTGGCTTGGACACCGTCGGTAGCTTTAAAGCGAGGGACTCCACGATCAGCCTAGCGAAGGGGCAAGGATCCATCTCTCTCTCTCTCTCTCTCTTCCTCTCCCTATCTCTCCCTCAAGGGAAGGAAGCTTCCTCTCTCTCTCTCAGGGGGAGGGAAGGAAGGTTGTGTGGTAGAGGTTAGTGTTGCTGATGTCGTTGGGGAATAAAAGCATTCATTTTTTCGCCTTGGAAACTTTCAAATGGAGCCGGCGGATAGATATTTGACGGGCCTGCTCCTTAGTGGACGCATAAAATGGCTGTGTTGTATTTGCTATATAAGAGAGCAGCAATGGAAGACAGACCAACACACACTCGATAACCCAGAGGCCACCCAGTATTTCTGTCACTGGGCCCAAAAGCATAGGCGTAGTAGTGTAGGTCCACGAGAGAGATTGGTGGTTTGTCGAACTTCCTCTAAAACCAACATGAAGCGGATACGTTTCCAGCCATTAACGACAGGTAAGCATTCCTGGACTTGAGCTACGTGTCGGAATTTCATTTGTTAAGATGCAAAGCTTATATATTTTTTTACACTGTGATTTGGTTACGGTTGAAGAAATCCGAACAATCAGCAGAATTTGTAAAGAATGGATGACCCATGATTAGGACCATTTTAAAAGTTTAAAGGAGTGAGAAGGAAATGGATCATTGTAGCGTATAATACATGCAAATAGAGGAAACCAAGGAGAAAGGAGATAGAGATGGGCCGGAATAGGGGATTCGGCTAGGCTGGATATGGTCGGTGTTGTGTGCTGTCACGGGCCCACACACAGCTGGATCCTGGCTGTGTCCAACATGTGAACGTGTCCACATCCGACGACATGCAGTGGGTCATGCAATGGTTATCTGCTGTGTGGTGGACCGGAGAGCATTCTTAATAATCCTCGCTAACTTCGCCGTCACCCCCACTTTTCTCTGAACGGAGATTTGAGCGTTTCGATGTCATCTGATTTGCTCTCTGGATGATGGGTTGGCGGCAGGTTGTTGGGAATGGGATTACACCATAGAGAGAAAGCGAGGTTGGCCGGGTTGCCATCCCATCGTATCCACCCTGCCCCTCGGCAGCTCATCAAGGCAAGTCAAAGACTTGGAAAGATTCGAGATATTGATGATGGGATTCCAGTTGGTGGTGGTTGTGCTGATTTTATAGACTTTGATGTTTTGACCCATATATATGTAATTTGTATTGGATAGAATTTAGAAAGATAAATAATACCACCAGAGAAAGAGAGGTTCTTGGTGTGGAAGATGTAGACTTAACGTTCTAGATTCTATTTAACAAGATTAAACTTATCCGTGAAGCTTCTAACAGTGATTAGGTTGGTTAAGAAGATAAACAAATGTGAACTTGAACTATATAGATGATAACCACTCCTACGAATATCTGTTATTAGTTATTCCTTTTCAGCGAGACCAACATATGTGGAAGCTGATTCATAAGTTCAGTTTCTCAATATACCACCACCTGGACTCAACTTTTTTAAGCCATATATTTGCTCAGAGTCAACTGATAGTTTCAAAAACACAAGGATACAAGATTATTACGTTTCGTACATGCATTAAAAGATATATATTATAAGTTATGAAGAAAGCGAATCGAAACTAATGCTTGCTTTTTGAATTATTTGGTGACGATGTACCGCGCTGCAGGCCAGACATGAATCTTTGTTTTGGAGAAGCATGGGTTGCATGGTACGTTGGTCTTTGCACACCCTTTAAAGCTTTGACAGTGCATGCATGCATGGTAATATGGTATGCATCTGCGCTCTGTAGAGTCGCAATGCAGCGACTCATGATGCACCAGTCGTGTATGTGGCCGAATGGTTAAATGAGCATTGAATCTAAACTGTTCCTATTGAGGAGTTACTAGAAATATCCAAAGAATGAATAAATTTGGTACACCCATTGAGGACATTAGATGATAAGTTAGATTCCACATGATTTAATGCCCTACCTTCCATCTTTGTAACCAATTAATTTGGACCAGTCATCCTAGCTAGCTGGACTCCATGGAGACTGTGCATGTACGTACGTCAGTTGATGCATCTTTTCTATCGCTTCAGACCTAACGAGGACAAGTTGACAGGTGCAACACCATCAGGCCCTCAAGGGTACAAAGAAGAACGAAAAAATGCTGATAAAATGAAAGCCCTCGTTAACAAATGACAACCCTAAGGAGGCAAAATGAGTATCCAACTGCTGATTGAAATTGGGAAGGAAAAACGTGCTCGTATAGCGGATATTCTATGAGCAGGAACTTAAAAACGTGCTCCCATGGCGGATATTTCTATAAGCAGAAACTTTAAGAATTTTTTTTATTATATTAATTTTTGGGTTCTTTGTAAGGTTGTTCTTTAATTTATTAATGTTCTAAATTCGAACCATATTTTTTTTTATTAAACAGGTAATCCAATCACATCTATATAATCGGTATAATAAATAGATCAAATCAGAATAAACCAATCAAATAAGTTTAAAGTTGGTTAAGTGAGTCTTGAATAGGATAAACATGTCGAGTTAAATAGATTTTAAATAAATTAAACAGGTACTAAAATATGTTAAAAGGTCATGATTCAAGCTGACTATTAGATTGCTAAAATGGTAAAACGAGTCGAAGATTTAAACCCAAATTCAACCTATTTAATGAAAGAATCCAAATAAGTTTACCAGTTTATATTCCAAATCTGTTTATATAAATCCATATATATTTAGAGTGGGTCGGTTCTAAGTCATTTTGATGAGTTGGGTTATAAATTGTTATCGTATAACTGTAAGTCAAATGTAACTTTCTATTCTTTCCTGGTGAAGAGTTTAACAACCTGGTAGTCTTTCAGACTATATTCTATCCCGCCGATAGATTTTAATATGAATAGGATCTGCCTTTCAAGCTTATTCAAGAACAATTTTCTACGTAACCATCCAATCCCCTGGAGTTTTGGTAGCTTCCCATCATGACTTGTACTATTTTTAAGAGACCTCTTTTGGATGATTAGACTCCTGATTTAAGTATGCAGCGGACATGAGATCCTTCAACTGCATCAATTTTTTGATTGAATGGCAGGTTGGTCCACCCGTTGCTTTATTTATAGAGTAATATGTACGTAGTGGGTTGCCGACCGGTTTTCTAGTCTTGCGATTATGGCTGGCCCGAACCGGCCGTCGACGAGAAGTGGGAGTGAGGAGCGGGTGTGGGAAGGCACAGAAAGTAGGACTGTTAAAGTTGACGTAGAGCTTACTCAGAAGCTGATTGACTAATTAATAACCTTTTGTCTAGAAAAAGCCGGTCGAGAGAACCGTTTGGCCCCTGCTTTTCGATGCCGTTGCCCCTTCCGACCAACCTCGTCTTGCCCTACCGTGCTACTGCTGCGTCTGTGGGTTTGTCGAATATATACGTTCTCGTCTTGCCCTTCAACTGCATCACAAATACTTGCAGACCTGCACTTTGAGATACCCAGGATTAATTTGACCGACTGTAATATATCCAAGAAAGCTGTCATCACTAACATCCTCCATTGCAGTGATTCTGCTACCATTAGATTGAGCATTGTAGCCTCCTTGCTGGCTTTTTCAAACATGCATCTTCCATTCTGGATTCAGACCGCTGCACTTCAGTATTGCATTGCCACCTTTTTTTTCTTTTTTTTTTTTGGCTTTCTATTTGTTGTTCAGGATGGAATAAGAATCTACTAGATCCTCCTGCAAATCCCATAATATCTTTTTTGGCCAGTAAATCGGATGATCTAAATTAATCGAATATAAATACATTCACGAGGATTAGAAAATTAAATATCAAAAAAGGAAATAGGAAGATATGCCGTAGATCCACATGATTTGTCACATAAGATATCATCCAATCAGCTACACTAGTAGCCTCTCTATAAATATACAAAACCGATAGCAGTGAGCGCATCATTGTTACAAATTCTGTAAGGATGGATAAAGTTTTCATTCGGTAGGAAATAATTTTCTTTCAGGTGACACACAGCATAACAATTTCTGGATCGAGTCTGACGTACAGTCAAACTCAATGTTCATGGAATCCCATGTGTCTCGTGGCAACTAACAAATAGAAAACTTGGTTGCTAAGGCCTAGATAACCAAGAGCAGAGATCCGGGTCCACGGGATAGATAGTGTGCCCATGTGAGTGTGTGGTGTATCCAATTCATTGCACATGGAGCCCCTGATTTGGTCCAAACGAGCCCGGCATTGTAGTTTGTTTTCTATCGCTCATCTCGGCTTCCGGCCATGCACGGGAGCCACCAACTTCGAGAAACATGTGCTTCCCCACAGATGGGATAAATGTGGTCAAGCCACGGGCATGTGCAATCATTGGGGACAACTAGAGGACATCCCAACTGGATTATGTTCTTGGAGATTTGTTTTACCAACGGGCACTCATCTTTATGTGAAAATTTCATCAATTTGGCACTTGAAATTTATAATTATGAGGACCCATGCGGGCATATGTTTAGTCCCAATGTTGTAGATCTTGGATACTTATACAAGATCAAGAAACCCAAATAATAACTTCTGGCTAGCCATTTTGGATGAGATCCTGAGTTGTTACAAATAGTATCAGAGCAGATCCGTCCCATAACCTATGTGGACTAGGGAATACGACAGCACAGATTCATTAGGGTTGACCACGGGGCAATCGTGATGTTTGTTATTAGATTTGAATGGATTTGAACTTTTAACCTGACGAGGACGTCGGGGTTTAACTAGGAGAAGTATGTGAGGGCCAGTGCGGGCGTGTATTTAGTCCTACATAGGTTATCTGTTAGGTAGATCTTAAGTACTTATACAGTATCAAGGAATCTAAATAATACCTTCTGATTAGCCATTTTGGGTGAAGTTCTGGATTGTTATAGTCTGTACTAATGCCTTAGTACGTAATTCTGGTAATTAACAGGTCACACAACTGATAATAATAAGAAAGAAGCACGGCCGGCTGTTGCTAATTCACTCATGGTAGTCAAATAATCGTGCATGTTGCAATTAAAAATAGTCGACGTTTTTCCAAGTATTTGACATGCCTTGTATCAAATTTTTAGAATAATTGTAAATGTTTCGACTGTATAAATCTAAAACAGAAAAGGGTGATTCTTGTGGGTATTTATATGCCATTACATTTTGACATGCGTTCGAGACAAGATTTCGATATAAGGACACCAAAAGAGCATGGCCAAGTGATCAATTGTGGTCAATAATGAATTTCTTGTATGGTTAAAGATCTTCGGTTAATCAAATATGTCAAACAGGACCGAAGTTGGACAGCACCCAATCCACACTTTGCCCTAAAAGGCCACCTCCCAGCATTTTTAAGTTGTGGAATATCATCAGAAATATCGTCTTCACTTTCTCTTTTTCTTTTCACTTTTATTTACTCTCTTTTTGCAGCACTTTTTCCCATAATAATTTGCCTCGCCTTCTTTCAAAAAAGAAATGTTTGGGGTATGAAAAATGAACTTTAACAGATATTTATTGGGAAGGAAATCAGCCTATAAATTGGATTAACTGCGAGCTAGGGTTTACGATGTATTGATGAGTGGACTGATTTGACCGTACTGTCTCATGCTCTTTGTGATCTTGTATAGGCAGCCAATCATGGTTGCACCTTCATTAGATTTTCACTTTATTGACCCAAAAATATGTTGATGAGTAGATGGAACAAGAGATAGCCTAGCTTATTGGATAACATCAAGTATAGGCATCATAATGCTAGGATTTGATGTATGCAACTAGCGCTCGGGGTATATGGAGTAGGTGGAGTTTTAGTGAGAGAGAATGTAAGTTGCACTATTCCTTGACCTCCTAAAGAATTTCTATTATTTGTGTTACTTTTAAGTACACTTGCACTACCATTATTTGATCCTCCTCACCTTCTGCTTTCTCATCCTTCAAGTGACTACTAATAGAAGAAAAAGAAATATATCCATTGAAGCTGAAAGTAGTTATCTGGATGGCAGTAGATGGACTAATCTTTTAGCAGCTGGATTTGACCCCAGTTGCTAGGTGCATGGTCCAGGATATGTTCTGATATTTGTCATAGCCCTGAACAAATGATAGGTGGCATAATATAAGTGAGTGTGTTGTGTTTGGGTGATGGCCCAAGTCTCCAATTAGTGCCTTGGATTGTGATGCTAGATGGAGCCTCTAGAGCAATCCTACTCTCCATTGCAGGCGAGGCATTACATTGGGTCTGTCTAGGATCGATTTTAGGATGTTTTCTTGGCCAAAGAAATCTTTTACTTTTGGATGGTATAACATCAAACCATTGTAGCATGAATACAGCCAAAGCCATACAAGAGGTACTCGAAATGTTCTCCTAGACGAGATTTCCGAAATGATTGGCCATATAAGAGGCAACCTAATCCGCTGCGTTGCTCGCCTCAAGAAGCCTTCATTTTTAATGTGATAAATTTGACAACATCAGCTACATGCAACCTTCAATACACAAATTGTTAAAAATAATACAACTTCTTGCAATAAGGGTCATTTATGAGCCTCCTGTATGAGCTACATGATGCATGGGCTCCGCATGATAGAACGGCAGCCATTGCACCGTATACAGATGGTTATGAATGTATAGAAGTTAACCTTTCTTGTTGAACCCCAAATTGTAGAGGATTTGAACTCGGAAAAATCAATGCATCATACATTCAATCAAAAGTTGGGATCCTCTCCAGTTTGGCCCGAGAGCCAGTTCTCCAATCATGGTTGTCCATGATCAGAAGCTGCGATTTGATGAACCTCACCGACACATTGCTCTATGCAAGGCATGGGGCAATAGCATCACCCACAGACGGTTGTGATTGGAGAACCTGTTCTCTCCAATCATGAACCAAAGAATAGCCCAATTCTTGCATCAACTAGAAGTAATTGTAATGAAGAAGTTTGAGGGAAGGCCCTGCTCCACCAGGAGAGAGGATGGGTTCAGCAAGAAAACAGAGATAGGATTCAAGGTTTAAACTCTCGACAAAGAACCTTTCATGGTGAAGCACTACTACCCACCTTGTTCCCCCTACTTTGCCATACAACGAAAGGCGAGCAGGCGAGACGCTGCTATAAACGAGCTGGCTTCGCATACATGGGCCATTCGAGAGAACGACATGTGACCATTCCCTTCGAAAGGATTTATAGATGACATAAAAACGAACCCGTGGGTATCTTTCACTCACGCGAGACCCTCCTGTTGCTCTACGGACAAGCTTTGAGATGAGTGATCGTATGTAAGAGCGCATGATCCAATGTGATGGTACATGATCGCATATCTCAAAGCATAACCGAGCAGTTATGTGTTAGCAAAAAAAGCTGATGGTCTTACACACGAAAGAGCCAATCCAATCCCGTTTAATAGCAAAGCTGGTCTAGCGCAACAATTACAATACTGCTCGAATTTGCATTTCAAAGGTTCAGTTGTATCTTTCACATAAAAGAAGGATTCATCTTCCTCCACGCAAATCCGCCATTGGATTATGCAACAATCACTTTGGTAGTACCATATTGAGCCGAGGTGTATGGAAGGAGGGGGAGAGACAAAAGGAATTACTTTGTCGATGGTGATAGTCGAAAGTCCCAAATCCTGACTTTCGATCAAAACTCGAAATATTTGTGAGGGCTCGCATAGCATCAATTGAGGACAATAGCATCATCCTCAGCATCAATCGAGGATAATAGCATCATTTATGGAGTTGTTTGAGGGTGACGACATCAATTAGTGCCGAAGAGGAGAGAGAGAGAGAGAGCAATCGATCAATTCAACAAAAGCTTTCAAGGGTTTTTATAAGTGAAATATCCTGATTTTATTTCATGTTGGTTTAGTTTGGTATGAATCAAACTGTCTGGTCTGAATTAATTGAATAAACACTACGTGGGATTGTTGGGTAACTACCCTTTGTTGGTGCCTACGAATGAAACAGAACAATTTGCATTCCCACCTGAATCCTGTACCCTGGTCAGGTAACACATTATTGCATTTCTATTGAAAAATCTGTCGCCGCCTGGGAACCAAGAACATCCCTCGGCCCAACTCTACTCAAGTTTCTCTTTTCATTCCCACTCCCACGATCCGACATTTATCCCCGTCCCACCGACAGGCTATGACATCCTAACTCAGGAGGAGAAAAGCAAAACACTTTTTCTATCCTTAAAATATCTTCATTTCTTCAAATTTAATTAATTTTAAACTTAAAAACAGCATGCCTACTTTTCCAGCTGCCACTCCCACTAAATCCAGAAATATTGAAGACGACTTGAAGTCCATCTTTCCCCATCCCAAATTTTGTTTTATTTTATTTTGGAAGCACATGAAATCATTTTATTTCAATGAATGATATTTTTTTTTTGGCCGGATGCTAAACTGATATCCATCAGCAGCAGCAGCAGCAGCAGCTCGTTTTGGTTACCACACAGAAGAAATCGGGGAATCAGGCTTCTCTTGTAGTTTCCCCCCTTGTTTTGCGCCACTCCCTCGAGAGCAGCAGGTGCAATGGTTTTTTGAATGGTCAAACCGCTTCGACTGGCAGTTCAAATGACCTAGAAACATTTCCAAAATTTGGATGAACCCACTGAAGCATGCAGCTAACAAGATAAAGAAAATGGAAGGATAATTTTCAACATTTTTTTAGATAAAGAAAACTAGCATCCTATTATTCCTCGGCTGTGCAGGTCTAGAAAGAACATCGAAAACATTCCTTTAAGAAAAAATGCATAAAAATCAACAAGATCCTGGAAGTTCGCCAAAAATTTAAGCTTGTGAAGCACATGAAAGTTACTCCAGACAAACAAACTAGATACTATAGGAGTGTACAAAACAAACCAAATCCGGAGCATGTATTTATATCCAAATAATGAAATGGCCTGAGCAAGATTGTATCACCTATGATAGCAAGTTAGCAACCACATTTTCAACGAATTCAAGAAGGCTTAAACATTGCATACAGCAACAAAAAGTACAGAAATGCAACAAAGTCAATCCACATATATCAAGGAAATAACCGATTCAAAGGTTTTTAGGTATCACATTTATTTTTCAAGTCACAATGCCTCCATAAAACATAGAGTCTGATTAGCAGACTCCCCCAACAAGAATCCACAAGATTCAAACTGACTTTGCCCCAACATTGCAATGCAATACAGATGCATGTCCATGTCTGAAGAACACAAACACAAAAAAGAGTATAAAATTTCCAAGACCACATACCAAACCTAAAAACCCTGATCAATAAGATAATCACCAAGCCTCTCAATGATCATATTGCACTGTCCAGGTGTCATTGGCTCATCATAAATGCCTATAATCAAAGCCATATTGGTTTTCTTGATGGTAACACCTGCAGAACCCTGCAAGCAATTGGAGAGTCAGATCAACAGTCGGGATTATCTAAATCAGTATCATTATCATTTCCTGGTGGACCAAGAGATAAGTAATATGAAGTAAAAGATTAGAGGCTCTTTCCACCTTCATAAATTTGGTGTAAGACAGTCAAAGTAGATAATATATATAAAAAAAAGACAATCAACACAAAAATGCAAAGCTTTGAACCTCCACCTCAACAATCAAGATGCCAATACAACAGCTCCAACTTATAAAAATGTTATAGATAGCAGATACAAGGGAAGTGCATTTTGAGAAGAAAGAATATGTCATGGGTGTCAAAAGGTTTTTTCGCAATGTCCTGTACATGTGCATTTGTCTATCACTAGCAAAAAATTGACCTATTAAGAATAATCTCATGCATTTAAAAAACCACTGACACGCCAAAATTACAAGTAGATGGCCTCATGCATGAAAAATATTAATGGTGAACGAATTATCCAGTTACCTTTTTGCCTCGAATAACAGCCCCTGGTTCACCTTGGATCACCATGTATTTTGTACTGCCAAGGTATAGACCAGTTGGTGCAAGAGATCCAGGTTCCGCAAAGTCATTCATAATGCCAGAAATCTCTTCAGGTTTGACCTACAATGACGGATTAAAGAAAACATGAGAAATATACAGAGAAACATCTGGGTGAAAAAATGCTCGTGCATGATTGGACCAATACAACTGATTTGGTTAACTAAGTGCCATGTATAATGGGGGGAGTGGAATGGCAATACCATAAAAGGCCGGTGTTTCAAAAATGCACACAGAGAGAGAGAGAGAGAGAGAGAGAGAGAGTGATTTGTAAAAATCCAACAGACAATCAAGCATCAGATTGAAATGTTTTACGTGAATTGGACATCTAACAGGTAGATCAAAGCATAACGTGTGTGCAAAACAAACTTAGATACCCCAAAAATGAGTGCACGACACCAGATAAACTGAACTAGCAGCACACCGAAATATCTCAAACTAACTGGCAATAAAAAGCATTTAGCAAGCTGTAGCATAGTGTATCGTATTAACTTTCTACCCTACCATAGAGGAATTTCTCCTGCATTGAATGTAAAGAAAACATATATGCCATATATGGAAACATACCCAAGTGATAATAGAAATGATACCACATAAGTCAAATAAAGCACTATGACATGAAACCTCAGATAATTATACAGGGCATGTCTATTGATGTCACAATAAGAGATGAATCCCTTGTCACCAGAACTTCGATGTCCATACATTATAATCTTAGAAGAAATTTGGTAAAACAATATAGCACGACTAATAAAACAAGAAAATATAAGTCTATACCATGAAAACCAACATTAGGGATATGGTGGTTGGCCTAAAAGCCTACTGTTATAATTGCCAACAAAATTTTAAATTCCTGGAGCAAATAGGTCTACTACTGTAACTTCCAATGATATTTGAATCCTGGATCAAATCCATTGCAACATTCAGGCTCAAGGTTATTGATAGATATGAAATTATGGATTCAACGACTATGATATTGAAACAATAAAGAGTGCAGAATTGAAATGGACTTTTCTTCACGGATGGTTAATTTTTACAGATAGAAGTTCAAGTAATCATAAATCTGATATGACCTGAGGTATCTATCAATGGTAAATAGAACACTACAGGAAAAAGTTAAGCAGAGGGGAGAGGAGACGAGATTAACCACTTCAAAAGATAGGACCTCCAAAAGCCTTCAGCCATTTCTTTTCATTGTTAGAATTGATGGCAAGTAGGTATTTGCTCCATTACACTTTAAAGATTTGGAGCTCTTTGATTTTACAACACCAGAAGGCAGAGAAACTTTAAAAGGAATATAAGAGAAATGATCAATGAGGGACTAGTTCCTTGCAAAATTACTTAATGCCACCATAATCTCAAGGAAAGCAAATATACTAAAATGTATTATTCCTCCACCCACTATTACAACCTTGCCACAAAGGTTAATCAGAAATAAGTTCCCACACTTTTCTTTGAGGCTTTAAGAGGTTACCATATGACATCTTAGATTACAAAATTTTGGCAACCAGACAAGGACCAGAGTTACCATTTTGATTTCAGGAACCCTAGGTCCAGACTGCATGTGCTTCAAAATTGATTCTAAGCTAGATGCCAAAGCTGGTAAATACTTGTGTGGAGACATGATTATGCAATAAATTTATCCAAGAGAGAGACAGCACCCCTTTCAAATAACTCTTCAGCAACAGGACTGATACACTTGAGACGCTTTGACTTTGTATCATCCATATAGTCATAAAGACACCATGATTATGGAAACCACATTCATCATACTTGCCTAGAAAGCTGTTAAAAAGAAACAATCACCCGCTTCAAGTAGTCATTCACTTCGATGTGTTTCCACTCCATGTTCTATTTAGGCTTAGGGCATGAATTATATAGCTAAATGATAAATACCATTGTAGCAATGTTCTTTTCAACTACCATTAATAGCTCAAAACAGGTAGTTTTGCAAGCACCAACTTACCACCTCGGTCGGGTCTTTGTTTAAGGGTTCAAATAGTACAATAGTTAACTGCAAGCTCAAAAAGGACCGTCACAGAAATTGCTGATAAAAATCATATCTTAGAAACTTCCTATGAACCTATGCAAACTATGCAACTTGATAGTATTATCACCAGAAACTTGAAAATAATTGATGTGATTTAAGATGGACGGTGTGCAAAAAATGAGCACAATACATGTCAATCCAGGGTCCTAAATTGGCAACCCATCCACAAGAGCCCATGGATATATTTCCACATATATTACACGTAGACATATGATGTAGCATGGAGCGAGTTAATAAACAAATTGACGAATCTTATCTTTATTACTTAATTTTGTGTCGTTTTCTATCTCTGAATTAGTGACAGCAATCATAATTTTCCAATGCTAAACCTGGGATTCTGGAATTCATTTTGGCCAAATTAAAAATACTTTATGATTTTCTTGATGAGCTTATTTTCTGGAACTGCTAAATGCATCAAGACAACTTGTTTTAACTAATGTTCCACTGGCCCGAAGCGGCAGAGATGTGATTAGACGTATAAATAATATTAAAGATCAAGATTAATCTAATCTAATAATTGGTTTAGACTGAGACTTGCTTTCTTAAAATTTGAGTTATTATAGCCTACATTAGATGTTTCAAATCTTTAATAATTTTTCAGATTTTTTGATTTTTATGAGCCTTATCCTTTGGTGTTTGTTGTTTTGTCAAAAAATTGGATCAGGCTAAAAATTTCAACCATCGAAGTTTTAGTGTATCTACCCAGTCTCTTATTTTAGTCCCACATAGGAAGTGTAAATGCAAGTGGTCTTGCATTTATTACTTCCCTAACTTTTGAATCCCAATTGGGCCTGTAGATTTTGGGCCAAAGACCACAGTCATGCAGCCATCTTGGCTCGGATATGCTATGCACATATATGGCATGAATGGCAGCACAGTCCAACAAGTTGCCCATCTGAGACACACTCTTATCTTCCTTTTTTGGCCAATTTTCTTATTTGGATTAATTCCCAAGATAGCTGCAAGTTTGATGAGCAACTAGCCATCAAGACATGCATCTCTAGTTGGATCGTGCAATTCAGCCAGCATCCACCAGTGTCTAAAACCAGAAAGAGGTAAAGATGGTAGTATGGCTCCTAACACCTTGAGCTTCAAGGACTTTCATTACCAAGGTACTACATTCTCGGAGAATGAGGTGCAGGTAGCCGAGGCCACAGATCTAAGCTAAGAACTATGAGCTAAAGATAAACTAAGATAAAGCAAGCTAAATAAAGGTAAATGCAAAGATAGGATACACGATAAATGTTTCATTAGCCCAAAGGTCCTTTTCCCGCATTCCATTCTAGTATTTGTACAATATATCCTACATGGTCAGATAACCACATCCACTTCACTGGCAGTTTCAGGAGCTTAGTTGTCATTTTGCTCCATCAATTCCGGGTATCTAGTTCGAGATCCCTTCATCATTGCTTTCCTCCAGTGCTACCATGTGGACGTGCCCACGTTCATCCTCAGACGTCATTATCAGTTGGGATGTGGTCTAAACACCTATATACTTGGTTGTCGGCATAGACTAATTGTTAGCCGTAAACAATAGCTAATTCCAGACAAACCGCCCAGCATAATTAGATCATTGATAAGCTGGTCTAAGGCTAGCCACAAGAGCCCATTATGAGTGCTTGTGGCTTACCAAATTGAACCTCTATATAAACAGCCTAGATTTAAGTTTCCCTACAAGAGAAGCTATTCTCCTTATGTTCCAAGTGTTGTTGCATTAACCTGTGATACAGCTCTCCTATTTTCTCCTCTCACTCTCTCTCTCTCTCCCCTCTTTTTCTTACAATGAATTTATCCTTTCCTTTTATCATTTTGTGACATTCTGATTGATCTCTTTCAAGCATATCAAGGGAGTTATCAAGCCATCCGCCACCATATGCTTGTGCTGCACTTAGAGGCTTCCTAGACCAAATTGGAGATCACTTGTACCTTGAGAGCTTACTCACCAATATAGTAACAATATTCTCCAAATTGAGGAAAAATTATTTAATTATTCTCAATGCTGCATTTGCTACAAATTTTTTTGTAAAAAATCAATTTGGAAAGATATTCTGACCTGCGCAGTTGTTTTTAGTTATTGTTTATTATTCATGTCTCGCCCATATCTATCCTCAAGTAAATAAATTTATATGATTTTAAAAAGTCTATTTTTTTATTAATTGTTCCTATTTTTCATAATCTAAATTTTTGACTAGGTTGCCCGATTTTTTCCAAACTCCAAATTTGTACCTCTAGGCTAATTGTTCCCATATATCAAAGTTGCGAGTATGATCAAACAAATCACACAAAAGGGAAAAATATAGCTCTTAGAACAATGCTTGTCACACCACAGATTCAAGCATGTCTACCACTTTTCCTTATCTTACGTATTTTGTTTCGAAAACATTTTGTTACAATTTTTTTTCAAAACATGCTTTTTAAAGCACAATTCTGTACTTTCAATATGTATGACCAACAGCAAATAAACGACCAACAAATCCTGAGGATTTGTACTAACAATCCAGCACTGCAACAAGTGGATAGTCCTTTACATCATCCACTTGACAGGAGCATTATGCAATATGGACCCTGTCGTCTCAGTGCAAGCTTTTGGAAATGCCTTACTTGGCCATTTCTCTACCCCTTTGCATCAGCACTAAGCCTCATTACAATGGTTATGCATAAGAGGCGATCAATATGAATCATGTTAGTTTTATACATCTTGATCTCATGGAAAATGCCTAAGCACATTACTTTCTTTTCACTAATTATCACTTGGACTGCCACAATAATATAACCAGATTATTAGTCATAATATTTTTTAGTAAAAAACAGCAATCATTTAGAGGACTCTTGCGAACTTGCCTCTAGCATGAGAAGACCTTCTCATTTTGGATTATTGGACTCCTCTCATTTTGGAACTCTATGGAATTATTGAAGCCAGCATACCATTTGATGCCGTCCCCTTAGTTTTATGTGATTAAACTAAGGGGAAAACAATGATCAAGAAAACCATCAACCTGGATCGCCTTGCCCCTCGGTTTCCACCAGTAACCTCCTGTCAATGGAGGATCACCGTCGCAAATCTTCCATACTCCCTTAAACCAGCCCTCAAATTAGTATTGATTGTCAAACTCGCTCATGGCAGTTAGTTGAGACAGTTCCCCGAAAATTGAGCGACTGTAGTACAGAAGATGTTATCGAGCTTCCATTAAACGCTGACTCGAGCATTACCTCGGGCTTAACCTCTAATTCCAAACCGCGATCCTCGATGGTTTATTGGAGATGATTTCTACGAATCGTGGTGCAGGATTCTTGATCCAAAAAAAAAAAAAAATCGAAGATTTTTCTCTGAATATGTATAAGGCCACACATGAGAAAACCACAAATATCCAATATATATATATATATATATATATATATATATATATATATATATATATATATATATATATATATATATATATATATATAAAGGAAAACGAGGGAGAGTTTCATTCCAGGACAAAATAAGAAAAAAAAAAAAACTAATACCAGCAGAATAAGCAGCGCTAGACTAAGAAACGAAAATGAGTTTTACAGGAAACTCCAACAGAGAAAACAGAACATATCAGAAATCTTTGCTAGATCGATCTATAAGATAAACCCAAGAAATTAAAAAAAAAAAAAAAACAATCCGATCCCTAGCCATGACACAAGACTATAACAGAAGATCCGGATCAAGTAGCACCGGTAGATCAACAACAGATTCAATAGAAATTTTAGCACGATCTAGGTGAGGAATTACGATCGATCGGTCAAACCCTAGCTGGATACCTGGGGGAAGGTCTCGCTCTGGGCCCAGACGCTGCCGTCGTGGCCGAGGATGGCGGCGGCCGTGAGACGCTGGCCGTCGATCTCGCACATCAGATGATCGTCGACGTACGTCTGCCACGACATCGTCTCTCCCTCTCTCACCGCCCTTCACTCTGCGTCGCGAGCACGCCGAAATGGTTCGACTGTTATTATGTCCTTCCTTTATATCCCGGACGCGGAGGAGCAGGCGTCCGAAATCCAAAGGTCCAATCCTATGGAACCCAACGAAATAAAAAAAACAAATATACCAAATAGGCTAATAGCCACATGGCATAATGTCAATGGTCAGAACTTTAGCACTCGTGGCTTGATGACCAATAGTTTCGCGAAGCGTAACGTGGAGATCTTTGTTATGCGCGAGAATTGGGCCTCGAAGCCATTCAGCGTTCTTAGGCTAAGACCGTCGTCAAGTGCGGGAGAGGATAGGAGAGGACACCCAGTACGAGCGACAGCAGCGACACAGCTCTCACCGGTGGGGCCACAGCTCTCACCGGTGGGGCCAACGGCCCACAGGCCCGATTCCCCCCATCGAGAAAACGATGCATGTCCCCGTCGCCCTCCACGTCAGGATCTGGGAGGGCGGTTTTTTTTTTTTTCCTTTTTTTTTTTTTGGGTACCCCGATAATTCACACCCTGCTCGCTTGGATATAGCCAACAAAATACAAAAACATCAAAGCAGAAAAGAAATATAGCACTATATCACGCTTTCTCCAAACAAAATCTCTAAAATTATGAACCGTATAGGAAGCAACCCAGTCAGCTATACTATTTACTTTCTTGTATATGTGTGTAGTCTGATAGGCATTACAGTCCTACAGTAGCCCGCGAATGTCAGGTAGCAGCGGCCTGCCCTCGTCTGCACATCTCCGACTTTTGATCTAATTAATCACTGTGGCCAAGACACCCTCGAGGATAATCCGGTCAGCACCGAGTATCCGTTGGGCATAGGATATGTTCTCTCAGGCGGCTCTGAGCTCGGCACACACCACCGAGGAATCGAAGATCTACTGGTCTCTCATCGCCACTAGTTTGAAGTCATGATCTCTAATAACTACTCACGTTAATCTAACATGAATGCAATTAACTGAGTCAAGATACAATAGGTGGAATAAAAATAAAGATATAATATCAGTCTATGTCTATAAGATTTTTTCGGAATGATGGGCAATAAAAAAAAAAAAGCAACCCAATCAACCAATCGTAGGGCTTCCGAGAGAACTGTTGCTGGAAATTGGACCCGGGGGCAATCTTTGGTCGAGGGAGAGGGAGCTGCGGGTCACCACGGCGGGGCGGCGACCAGTCGGCGGGCGGCGTCCTCCGTTTGGGGTGGCCGGAGAGAGGGAGCAGGGGGTCCTCACGGCGGGGCGGCGATCCGTTAGCGGGCGGCGTCCACCGTCTGGGGTGCCTGCAGGCAAGCCGGTGGCCGGGTTTTCCGGCGCCGGCCCTCCGACGCTCAAGTCAGGGAGGGGGCAAAGTGTGTAGAGAGGAGATAAACAGTATTTGTAGGGCACGGAATTTCTCCCCCAACCCCCTCCTGAGAAGCCAAGGCTTCCTTTTATAGGTGGGGGTCGGTTTACCTGTGATGTAACAGGGCGAGGCCATAGTACGGCTCGGCATGTGGCTCAGGTCGGCGCACGGTCAGGCGAATCATTGTGCTGATGTCGGCGGTGAGGGCGTCGTACGACCCGAACCAGTACGCTACCAGGCGAATCATTGCATTGGTGTCGGAGGTATGGCCGAGATCAGAGACTTATCATGGTTGACCAGACTCTGCTGGGCTAACTTGCCGTGGAGAGCTGAGAGTCCGTAGATGACAGGAGCCATACGCATTAAATGTGGAGTAAGCCGAAGATCCGCATTAATTGCAGAGTAGGCCGGAGATCCGCATTAATTGTGGAGTAAGCTGGAGATCCGCATTAATTGCAGAGTAGGCCGGAGATCCGCATTAATTGTGGAGTAAGCCGGAGATCCGCATTGATTGTTGAGTGAACTGGAGGTTTACAGTAGCCATGCGCAATAAATGCTGAAGCAGCGGCAGGATATGGTCCTCAGTTGGACCTCGGAGGAGTACGACCGTAGTAGGTGGCTGACAAGGGTAGACCTTGAGCATCAGGATTTTCCTAGGTCGGAGGTCTCGAGGTCGGATGTCTTGAGGTCGGGCGTTCCGAGGTCGGACGCCGACTTTGGCTGTTCAGGGTCGGCGATTGTGCGGCTTCTTGGGGGCATTCGTATCACTTGGGGGGAAAAATCTTATTCCCCCAACACTACCCCCCGACTTCCGAGTTCGAGCGGCTTGCGGGCTCAGACGTGGGAAGTAAAGTCTATCATTAAAGTTGGGGGGCGAATCTCGTCCGCGCCCACGTGTTTCTCGGAGTTTTTACGGCGAGACCTGCGCCCTTGGGCGTTTCGAGGTTGCTTTATTCAGCGAACTTATGGTGGAGCTCGTATCCTTACGTTTCTCGGAGCGGATGTAACGGGGGTGGCGTCTCCTGGATCGCCAAGATCGCTTCGTGCGGCGGACCCATGATGAGGGTCCTCGGGCTCAACGAGGCGGCGCCTCGATCCCGTAATCGAGACTCCCCGCTTATCAATGAGTGTGCCGTTACGGGGTTCAAAACGGACACGCGGCATGACCTAGGGTCGGACGCTTCCGATCTCGTATTACTGGATCATGGATCCGGCGAGGTGGAGGCTACATCGGGGCTCCACGTGCCCCAGGGCCTTATTAAATGAGGGGAGCGGAGGTGCCGTCCGCTCGTTCTTCAAGGCGATTCGATTCTGCGGACCCATAATGAGGCCCCGAGGTCCGATGGGACAGGGCTTCGATTTCGTACCCGACTTATTGATCCGGAGTGAATACGGTGCCTCGGCCTCCGAGGTCGACACGTGGCGCAATCCGGTCGGGGGATGGGAACCGACCCTGCCGATTTGGGCCGTCAAGGGGGTCTATATAAGCCCCTCGAGTTTGCCCTAAAGGTTTTATTTGGCTGCCTCTTATTTTTGTTGTCTTTCTCCCTTGCTTCCTTCCTCAACCGAACCTCGCCGTCGGTGCTCGGAGCGATTTCCGGCGATGTCCAATAGGTCCCTACCCTGTGATTGCTAGGGTTCCTCTTCTCTTTTCCTCCCAGTTTTCATCCTCTGCTTTTAATTTTATTTCGCTCTCCTGTGAAATGGGTCTTGGTCCGGAGGAGGTAGGGTCAAGTCTATCAGGGGAGGAGTTGGAGTTAATCCGCTCCCGGTTTTTCTTCCAGCCCGGATTTCGTCTTGAAACTGCGGGGCCGGAAGACAGGGTGATGCAGCCGCCCCCAGGTCGAATCGCGGTTTACCGCGAGACGCTTTGGGCCGGCCTACGGTTCCCTGTTCACGAGTTCGTGAGCAACTTGCTGGTCGAGTACCAACTCGTCCCAGCACAGCTCGCTCCGAACTCGTGGAGAACCATCATCGGGTTCCTCTCCCTGTGTCTCGGGCATGGGATCCCGATTACCGTGAGCGTCTTCCGTCGGTGTTTCTTATTAAAGAAGAACCCAGCGGACGCGGAGTGGCTATACTTTGCCTTCCGAGGCGGTATGTCGCTCTTTCACGGGGCCCCTTCCTCTATACATGAGTGGAAGGGGGATGGCATGATCTGGGAAGTGCTAAGCCAGTTGGAGAAGACCCCGAGCCTGTGCTGGCTGAAGGTCCCGAGGTCATCACCGTGGACGACCCCGCGGATGTTGCTGCCGCCGCTTAAGACTTGGCGTATTTTTTCTTTTTCATTGTATCCGAGGTCGGCTCTTGGATGGCCGACCTCCAATTTTGTAATTGGCCTTCTGGCCCTTTGTCAATGAAAAAATACTTTTGTCATTCTGTGCTCGTCTTTCCCTTTCTTGTCGTGAATGAGGCTAGAGCCTTAGCTAACCGCCTTGACGACCTCTAACTTTGTATTTTAGTTTTCGGGCTGCTTAACGAAGTTGCCCTTTTTCCTGAGTTATATCTTGGCCTTCTCAGATTTTAGTTATTCCGACCAAAGGGAGCTCCGAGCTTAGGTTTCTAGAAAATTTCTCTAAGTCCTATAACTCGGATCTTAGAATCGCAGAATCTGCCATGCCTGGCCTTTAGGCTACTAAGGCATGAGAGTCGGGCCTTAGCCCTTCAAGTAAGATCGGGCTAGGTCTGTGCGTGCCGTTATTCGGGGGGTCTAGTCGGGTTCCCGAACTCAACTCCGGATCCTTCGCGGGGAACGTGGGCTAATAATCAAGTTATTGCCGAAGGTTTTCATAGTTATCGTTCTCGGACTCTGCCGAGATTTCGGTGAGCAAGACTGGGATTTTCAAAGATTGCCTTGGTATCTGTGTTTGGTTGGTACACTCACGGCCGGGACCGCTTTCTCAGCTAAACATCGGAGTTTACGCATGGGGGCCGTGTTGGGCCCTAATTTATGAAGACTTTGTACAAATTGTGGAGACTTGATGAGCGGAGCATGCATAATGTGGTTAGGAGATCGGTCTTAAGCCGACCCATTGGAGAAGCCCGGCTTTGGGGCGAGATAAGACTCCAACGTTGGACGAGATTCCGCTTAGCAGTATGTAGATAAAATTTGACAAGGAGGGCGTCGAATTAGATGTACCTCTTGCCTTCTCAGAGTTGTGCTTCACATGGCGGAGTAGGTTGCCTCCCTTCCTCGTCGACCTCCGGAGTCATTTTTGACTTTAAGGGGGCTCGGGCTTCTCACGGACCCAACGGCACCCGCCGAGGTTGAGAGGATTTCGGGAGACTTTATTGATTTGTAGCTTTTTGCGAGGTCGAGGGAGCTTGAGACCCTATGGTCGGACCTCGGGGCGCCCCAACCTTGGTCGAGGGATCTCGCGTCAGGTCGGCGGGTCTGTGGACGCTTTGCTGACCTGTGGTGCCTCCTGAGGTCGAGGGAGTTTGGGACTCTACGGTCGACCCTCGGGGCATCCCGACCTTAGTCGAGGGATCGTTCGTCAGGTCGGCGGGTCTGGGCACGCTCTACCGACCTGCGACGCTTTCCGAGGTCGAGGGAGTCTGGTTCTCTACGGTCGACCCTCGGGGCATCCCGACCTTAGTCGAGGGATCGTTCGTCAGGTCGGCGGGTCTGGGCACGCTCTACCGACCTGCGACGCTTCCCGAGGTCGAGGGAGTCTGGTTCTCTACGGTCGACCCTCGGGGCATCCCGACCTTAGTCGAGGGATCGTTCGTCAGGTCGGCAGGTCTGGGCACGCTCTACCGACCTGCGACGCTTCCCGAGGTCGAGGGAGTCTGGTTCTCTACGGTCGACCCTCGGGGCATCCCGACCCTAGTCGAGGGATCGTTCGTCAGGCCGGTGGGTCTGGGCACGCTCTACCGACCTGCGACGCTTTTCGAGGTCGAGGGAGTCTCGTTCTCTACGGTCGACCCTCGGGGCATCCCGACCTTAGTCGAGGGATCGTTCGTCAGGTCGGCGGGTCTGGGCACGCTCTACCGACCTGCGATGCTTCCCGAGGTCGAGGGAGTCTGGTTCTCTACGGTCAACCCTCGGGGCATCCCGACCTTAGTCGAGGAATCGTTCGTCAGGCCGGTGGGTCTGGGCACGCTCTACCGACCTGCGACGCTTCCCGAGGTCGAGGGAGTCTGGTTCTCTACGGTCGACTCTCGGGGCATCCCGACCTTAGTCGAGGGATCGTTCGTCAGGTCGGCGGGTCTGGGCACGCTCTACCGACCTGCGACGCTTCCCGAGGTCGAGGAAGTCTGGTTCTCTACGATCGACTCTCGGGGCATCCCGACCTTAGTCGAGGGATCGTTCGTCAGGTCGGCGGGTCTGGGCACGCTCTACCGACCTGCGACGCTTTCCGAGGTCGAGGGAGTCTGGTTCTCTACGGTCGACCCTCGGGGCATCCCGACCTTAGTCGAGGGATCGTTCGTCAGGTCGGCGGGTCTGGGCACGCTCTACCGACCTGCGACGCTTCCCGAGGTCGAGGAAGTCTGGTTCTCTACGATCGACTCTCGGGGCATCCCGACCTTAGTCGAGGGATCGTTCGTCAGGTCGGCGGGTCTGGGCACGCTCTACCGACCTGCGACGCTTTCCGAGGTCGAGGGAGTCTGGTTCTCTACGGTCGACCCTCGGGGCATCCCGACCTTAGTCGAGGGATCGTTCGTCAGGTCGGCGGGTCTGGGCACGCTCTACCGACCTGCGACGCTTCCCGAGGTCGAGGGAGTCTGGTTCTCTACGGTCGACCCTCGGGGCATCCCGACCTTAGTCGAGGGATCGTTCGTCAGGTCGGCGGGTCTGGGCACGCTCTACCGACCTGCGACGCTTTCCGAGGTCGAGGGAGTCTGGTTCTCTACGGTCGACCCTCGGGGCATCCCGACCTTAGTCGAGGGATCGTTCGTCAGGTCGGCGGGTCTAGGCACGCTCTACCGACCTGCGACGCTTCCTGAGGTCGAGGGAGTCTGGTTCTCTATGGTCGACCCTCGGGGCATCCCGACCTTAGTCGAGGGATCGTTCGTCAGGTCGGCGGGTCTGGGCACGCTCTACCGACCTGCGACGCTTCCCGAGGTCGAGGGAGTCTGGTTCTCTACGGTCGACCCTCGGGGCATCCCGACCTTAGTCGAGGGAATCTTGTGCCAAGCCGATGTCTCATTGTCCTGCGATACTTTCCGAGGTCGAGGGAGTTTGGGACTCTACGGTCGAGCCTCGGGGCATCCCGATCTCAGTCGAGGAATCTGAGGATCACAAAACGACCCAACATTAGAAGAGAATTGTAATCATTGAAATAGGCGATTCATTCGCAGAAAAGAGATTGAATCTATGGTCCCGATCATCTTAAACCCCATGGGGTTTCATTGGTAGTACACTCGTAGATTCTCAGAGTTCCAGCTTCGCGGGATCAGAGTCCCCTCCAGGGACTTCAATTTGTACGCCCCTGGTCGTTGTACCCGGACGATTTGATACGGCCCTTCCCAATTTGGAGCGAGCTTTCCTTGCTCGGTCGGTTGAGAAGCCTCGGCTCTTTTGAGGACGAGGTCCCCCACTTTGAAGAGCTTGGGCTTGACTCTGAAGTTGTAGTATTGGGCCGTTCTCTGTTGGTATCTTGCCATACGAACCCGGGCGACCTCTCGTGTCTCTTCAACGAGGTCCAAGTTGCCCCTGAGCTGGGAGAAATTGGTGTCAGGGTCGTAGTGCTCCACCCTTGGAGAAGGAAGGCCGATCTCTAGCGGGATGACGGCTTCAGTGCCGTATGCTAGGTTGAAGGGGGTCTCTCCTGTGGGCAGTCGGAAAGTAGTCCGATACGCCCAGAGGACGTTGTACAAGTCCTCGACCCACTGTCCGTTGGACCGATCAAGCCTAGCCTTGAGTCCCTGCAAAATAGTGCGGTTAGTTACCTCGGTTTCTCCGTTTGTCTGGGGATGAGCAACCGAGGTGAAGCGGTGGTCGATGCCGAGCTCAGAGCAAAATTCTCTGAAATGGACATTATCGAATTGCCGACCATTGTCGGATATAAGGATACGGGGTAGTCCGAATCTGCAAATTATGGACTTCCACACGAAGTCCCGCATCTTTTGCTCGGTAATTCGGGCGACGGGTTCGGCCTCGACCCATTTGGTGAAGTAGTCGATGGAGACGACCAGGAACTTTCTTTGTCCGGAGGCTAGGGGAAAGGGCCCCAGGATGTCGATCCCCCATTGGGCAAACGGCCAGGGGGCGATGATGGAAGTCAGCAGGGCCGAAGGTCGGCGCTGGATATTGGCGTTTCGTTGACACCGATCGCACCTCCGGACGAAATCCGTCGCATCTTTCTGGAGCGTGGGCCAGTAATATCCTTGCCGCAGGATCTTATGGGCCAGTGCCCGACCCCCCAGGTGATTTCCGCAGATCCCTTCATGGACCTCTCGGAGGGCATAGTCCGCCTCGGAGGGGCGGAGGCATCTGAGAAGGGGAGAAGTAAATGATCGTCGATAAAGCCTATTCTCGTACAAGACATACCGGAGGGCTTGGCGCTTGATTCGGCGAGCCTCCGTCTCGTCATGAGGTAGGGTCCCGTCTTGGAGGTAGCAGACGAGCCCATCGATCCAGCTTGGCTCGGAGTCGATGCACATGGTGGGCTCGGGTTCCTCCGTGCTGGGGATCTGAAGATACTCGAGCGTTGTTCCCTTGGGAAGCTCGCTCATGCGGGAGGTTGCCAATTTGGACAGCTGGTCTGCCCTGAGGTTTTCCGCTCTGGGAATGTACTGAATATTGAAAGAATTCAGGGCAGACGTAAGTTTCCGCACCTTTTGGAGATACTTTTGCATGGATGGCTCTTTAGCTTCAAAGTCTCCTTGGATCTGGTTCACTACCAGCTGGGAGTCGCTGAAGGCCGTCAGGTCTTCCACTTTCAGTTCTTTCGCCAGCTTGAGTCTGGCGATGAGAGCCTCATACTCGGCCTCGTTGTTCGAGGCCGGGAATTCATGGCGCAAGGCTTGCTTGGCCACCCCTCCGTCTGGACTGGTGAGGATGAGTCCGGCTCCGCTAGCCCCCGAGGTTGAAGACCCGTCCGAGTGCAGGACCCATGGCTGCCTCGGGGCTTCCTCCGCGGATACGGGTGGCAACTCGGGGTCGTCCGGCAGGGTACATTCCACGATGAAGTCGGCGAGTATTTGGGCCTTGATAGCCGGCCTAGGCCGATATTCGAGGTCGAATTCTCCGAGCTCGACCGCCCATTTGGCGATCCTCCCCGCACGATCCGACCTTTGCAATATTTGCTTCATAGGCTGGTCGGTCAATATAGCTATTGTGTGGGCTTGGAAGTAAGGCATGAGTCTCCGAGCCGAGATGATGAGAGCGAAGATGGTCTTCTCAAGTTTAGAATATCGGGTCTCAGCATCCCTGAGAACCTGGCTGGTGTAATAGACCGGCTTTTGGAACTTGTCCTCTTCCCGGACGAGGACTGAGCTCACTGCGGCCGGAGAGACGGCCAGGTATAGATAAAGAACCTCGCCCTTCTGGGGCTTGGTGAGCAGCGGGGGAGAGGCCAGAAGGCTCCGGAGCTCTTCAAAGGCTCGCTGGCATTCTTCTGACCACCGGAAGTCTTTCGGCCGTTTGAGGCTTTTGAAGAAAGGGAGGCAGCGCTCGGCTGACCGAGAGACGAACCTTCCCAAGGCGGCAACTCGCCCTGCGAGCCGCTGCACCTCCTTAACTGTCTTCGGAGGCGACATCTCTTGCAGTGCCCGGATTTTCTCCGGGTTGGCTTCAATTCCGCGCTGGGTCACTATGAAACCCAGGAACTTGCCCGAGGTGGCCCCGAACGCACACTTCGCCGGGTTGAGCTTCATTTGGTATCTCCTGAGCTTGGTGAATGTCTCGTTGAGATCGGCTATGTGGTGTTCCGCCGCTCGGCTTTTTACCAGCATGTCGTCCACATAGACTTTCATATTTCGGCCGATCTGATCTTTGAAAATTTGGCTGACCAGCCTCTGATAGGTGGCTCCAGCATTCTTCAGGCCGAAGGGCATCACCTTGTAGCAGTAGGTGCCCTTGTCGGTGATGAAGGCCGTCTTTTTCTCGTCTTCCGGCGCCATTCGGATTTGATTGTACCCTGAAAAGGCGTCCATAAAAGTTAGCAGTTGGTGTCCTGAAGTGGAGTCGACGAGCTGGTCGATGCTTGGGAGGGGGAAGCTGTCTTTCGGGCAGGCCTTGTTCAGGTCGGTGTAGTCCACGCACATATGCCATTTCCCATTGGCCTTCTTTACGAGGACTACGTTGGCGAGCCAGTCCGGGTAGGAGACCTCCCGGATGAAGCCGGCTCCGAGGAGTTTGTCTACCTCCTCGGCCGCAGCTCGTTGCCGTTCCGGGGCGGAGCCCCTTTTCTTCTGCTTTACAGGCCTGTTGGTTGGCCTCACCTGGAGTCGGTGGACCATGACCTCAGGGTCAATTCCCGGCACGTCCGCAGGCGACCAGGCGAAGACGTCAGTATTGTCCCGCAGGAAGCTGACGAGGCGATCCCTCTCGCGGGCGCCGAGGCCGGAGCCGACCTGCACAGTTAGCTCGGGAAAATTTTGTTGTAGTGGAACTTGAATAAGAAGCTCACCGGGCTCTACTTGCTTCTTCCAGAGGGTGTCCCTCGCATCGAGGGTTTCTATGGGTAATGAGGGGCATGTTGGCTGAATTGTCGCCTCGGTCGGTTGCTTTACTCCGTGGGCCGCCATGTAGCATTGCTTAGCGACCAGCTGGTCTCCGCGGACCTCGCCTACTCCTTGGCCGGTGGGGAACCGCATGAGCAGATGGCGGGTGGAAACCACGGCCCGAAGGGCGTTTAGCCCTGGCCGCCCAAGGATGGCGTTGTAGACCGAGGGCAGACGGACCACCAGGAAGTCCGTCCTCACAGTGCTCTCCCGGGGGGCGAGGCCAACCGTAACAAGGAAGCTGGCCTCACCTTCAACCGGGACCGAATCTCCGGTGAACCCGACCAGCGGGGCATTGATTCTCCGGAGATGTCCTTCTGGCAACCCCATTTTTTGGTAGGCATGATAATACAAAATGTTGGCTGAGCTTTCATTGTCAACTAGGACACGCTTTACATCAAACCTATTTACAATCATTGAGATGACCACAGCGTCATCGTGAGGGGTCTCAACCCCTTCTAAGTCCTCGTCCGAGAACGAGATGACTTCATCAGTGCGTGGGCGCTTCGGGGGTGCTCCCTGGGCGGCCGTTCCTACCGAGGCCCTCCCAATCATGTTGATGGTGCCGGCAACGGGCCTGTTGTCGTCCGGATTTTCGGACGGTATGGTGTTCTCCGCCGGCCTCCTTTCCTCACGTCGGTTCCTCACGAACCAGTTGAGTACTCCCCGACGGATGAGCGCTTCTATCTCGTCCCGGAGCTGGAAGCAGTCCTCCGTGTCGTGCCCACGGTCTCGGTGGAAGCGACAGTACTTCCTGGGATTACGGGAAATTTCCGTGTCTCGCATAGGAGGCGGGGGTCAGAAGAAGTCCCGACCCTCGATTTCCATCAGGATCTCGGCCCGGGGAGCATTGATGGGTGTGTAGTTATCGTACCTCCCTGGGTGCGTCTGAGGCCGTAGCGGGGACCTCGGTCGGGGAGGTGTCCTCTGCTGAGGTCGCCCCTGCTGACGGGGCGGGCTCCTCAGTCGGGGGAGATTCTTCTCATGGCGGGGGGATCGGCTCCTCTGTCGGCCGCGCTCCTCGCGGCGCTTCTTTTGCTTCTTCGAGGCGGGCTCAATTGCTCCCCGCTTAGAGGCGACTGCCTCCTCGGCCTTGGCATACTTCCGGGCCCGGGCCAACATCTCAGTGAAGTCGACCGGGAAGCTCTTCCAATGGAGAAGAGGAATCGGTAGGAGCGAACCCCAGTCTTCAGAGCCGACATGGCTATCGACTGGTTGAGCTCGCGGACCTCCCATGTGGCGGCGGTGAAGCGGTCCAGGTACTCTTTGAGGGACTCCCCCTCTTTCTGTTTGATGTCCAGGAGGGAGTCTGACGTCCGTCGCTGGCGCCGGCTGGCAGCAAAATTGGTGGCGAACTGCCTGCCGAGCTGCTCAAAAGAGGATACCGTGTTCGGCTTCAGTCCAGAAAACCAAAGCCGAGCGGTCCCTCGGAGGGTTGCTGGGAAGGCTTTGCAAAGTATGGCCTCCGAGGACCCTTGTAGGGCCATGAGGGCCCGATAGCTCTCCAAGTGGTCGAGGGGGTCGGTAATTCCGCTGTAGGGCTCCACCTGAGGCATTTTGAACCTTGCGGGAACCGGCTCATCCTCGATCTGGCAGGAGAAGGGAGACTTGGTAGTGAACTCAAAGTCTCCCTCCTGCCTCGCCTTCTTACTGTGGAGCGCTGCAATTTGGCGCTCCAAGTGCTCAACCTTTCTGTCGAGCTCCCCCACCCGCGGGATTGTCGCCGCGGTTTGCGCCGGCTCACGGCGGTCCGGGGCTGACTCAGCCTCAGAAGGCTGGAGTCTTCTGTTGAAATCTTCCCCCGGTAGCTCTCTCTGGGGGGAAGTCCGCTCTTCGTTGTTGGCTCTGGAGGAGCCATGTAAATTATGGCCGGGGAGAACCGGGCCGTTGGGAGGAAATTCCGGCGGGACCTGGGCCCGCGGGGGAAGCGTTGGTAAAGCTTCCTCGCGTCGCAGGCCCTGAACGGCGGCGGCCAGGGCTTGGACTTGTTGTACTAAGGCATTGAACTGTTCCGGCTGGACCTGAGGAACTGGGTCAGCCGGAGTTGGAGAATTCTGGACGGAGCGTCCAGGACTTTGCGGGGGACGCCGGGAGACGTTGGAGGCTCCCTTACTTCTCAACTTCATGACTGCTACTCGGGTCCTTCCTCTAGCGCCAACTGTTGCTGGAAATTGGACCCGGGGGCAATCTTCGGTCGAGGGAGAGGGAGCTGCGGGTCACCACGGTGGGGCGGCGACCAGTCGGCGGGCGGCGTCCTCCGTTTGGGGTGGCCGGAGAGAGGGAGCAGGGGGTCCTCACGGCGGGGCGGCGATCCGTCAGCGGGCGGCGTCCGCCGTCTGGGGTGCCTGCAGGCAAGCCGGTGGCCGGGTTTTCCGGCGCCGGCCCTCCGACGCTCAAGTCAGGGAGGGGGCAAAGTGTGTAGAGAGGAGATAAACAGTGTTTGTAGGGCACGGAATTTCCCCCCCAACCCCCTCCTGAGAAGCCAAGGCTCCCTTTTATAGGTGGGGGTCGGTTTACCTGTGATGTAACAGGGCGAGGCCATAGTACGGCTCGGCATGTGGCTCAGGTCGGCGCACGGTCAGGCGAATCATTGTGCTGATGTCGGCGGTGAGGGCGTCGTACGACCCGAACCAGTACGCTACCAGGCGAATCATTGCATTGGTGTCGGAGGTATGGCCGAGATCAGAGACTTATCATGGTTGACCAGACTCTGCTGGGCTAACTTGCCGTGGAGAGCTGAGAGTCCGTAGATGACAGGAGCCATACGCATTAAATGTGGAGTAAGCCGGAGATCCGCATTAATTGCAGAGTAGGCCGGAGATCCGCATTAATTGTGGAGTAAGCCGGAGATCCGCATTAATTGCAGAGTAGGCCGGAGATCCGCATTAATTGTGGAGTAAGCCGGAGATCCGCATTGATTGTTGAGTGAACTGGAGGTTTACAGTAGCCATGCGCAATAAATGCTGAAGCAGCGGCAGGATATGGTCCTCAGTTGGACCTCGGAGGAGTACGGCCGTAGTAGGTGGCTGACAAGGGTAGACCTTGAGCATCAGGATTTTCCTAGGTCGGAGGTCTCGAGGTCGGATGTCTTGAGGTCGGGTGTTCCGAGGTCGGACGCCGACTTTGGCTGTTCAGAGTCGGCGATTGTGCGGCTTCTTGGGGGCATTCGTGTCACTTGGGGGGAAAAATCTTATTCTCCCAACAAGAACCATAATGCTACCATACTGTATTGGCAAAGATTAATTTCCATACATCGTAGTAAAAGAAGGAAGCAAGCGCAGGCTTTATCAGGTTTCTTGGGTAGCAGATGCTTGCACGGTAGATTTTCTTCTTGTGGTCTTATGACCTCCCATTGTATCAAAACAAGAAAAAACAACAACGTTAAGAATGTCTGGCCCCTGCAATGTACATGAGAAAATGAACGAGAATGATCTGCTATTAAACTAAAAGATTTTCTAATATTAGGTACCAAAAAAGAGATTATTTGAGTAATATGATAACTTTCAATTCCGTACCAGTTAGAATAAAAATGTATTTGATGACAGGGAACTAAGCAAATAACATTGACGTGTAATTGTTGATTGCATCTTTTATGGAATGATATGGGTGCTCGAAACCACCATTGTTGAATTAAAAGTTTAAAACTACTTTGACTAGCATTGCTAGTTGTGCGTAAATCAATTATGGACCTATCAGCCTTATAGGGTCACAAAACTTGAGTGTTTTAAGAAAATAGAGATTTATTAAGTTGCATAGATATCATCCCATTGCAATTTTTTTTTTTTTTTTTTTTGGTCAAAACGGTATTTCATTCATATACCTCTAACGTGAATATATCCAGACATATCAAAAAAAAGTAGACAAAATAAAGCATGTGGAACGCCCTCTAATCTAGACTAGAAGGTCTTCCCAGTATGCCGGGCAACATAAGAGGCGACCCAGTCTGCTGCACTGTTCGCCTCTCGGTAGGCATGGGCAATCTGACAGGAAGTCAGCTTCCGTACCAGACTGCGTGTGTCCCGTATCAGCGGGTGACCATCCCCATACGTGTCCACACCTCGTATCCAGTCAATCACTGTAGAGCAATCACCCTCGAGAACAAGTCTGTCGGCCCCCAGAACCCGTCTCGCGACCAGAACGCCCTCCCAAGCAGCCTGCAACTCTGCTCCCACCACCGAACAGCCAAAAATACTCCGTCCTCCAGCCGCGATAAATGTACCACGGTGGTCCCTGATCACGAAACCCACACCCCCTGATGCGCCATCCTCCGCCATACCACCATCGAAATTCACCTTAAGATAGCCAGGGGGTGGTGGTCCCATTGCAAGTTTTTGGTGTACTAAACTGGTGAATTGAGCGGTGACATGGCATAAGATCTGTGGCATTTTTGCTTTCTAGTTGCTAATTGGCTAGTAACTCACAATCATGGCTCAACAGTTTTATACATTGGGGCACTCGACATTCATAGACGGATACCGCTTGATGTAAGCTCTCTCAATGCAGCAGATGTATCTAAAATGAGGAATATATACTCTTCGTTTAAACAAAAAACCAAAAAAAGGGGATAGATTTGCCAATTTCATTTTACAAGAATGCAAGCCATTGGCTACACGTGTGCAATGAACCACAGTACTGCAAATGGTTTTGTGGTAACCACATGAAACATAAGTGATTGATACGAGAATATATACTAGGCACCAGGAAGCAAACTCAGGACTTATTTGGTTCGCAAGAAGAGAAAGTATGGTCAATAAAAAAAAAAAGAAAAATGTTTTATATTTGGTTGGAGTTTCCAAAAGAGAAAGATATAGAAGTAGCTTTCCAACGAAAATAAAATTACCATATTTTATGAAAAAAAAATCATAAAGGACATAAAAAAATCAAATTCCCAACGGCTAAAAATTTGAGCAAGTTTTTTTCGAACAATACCCTTAAACTTTTAGATAGAATGAGATAAGTTATTTATGTTTATTAAGGGCATAACAGATATTTTATATATATTTTTTAGGAAAGTGATACTTAACTAAATATAAATCATTTTGGAAGGCACCATTTTTTTATGGTCAACCAAACATGCAAAAACTATTTTTCCGAATATCAACTTTTTAAGAAAAATATTTTAATAAAAAAAATTCTTTCTATGAACCAAATAAGTCTGCAGTAGTTTCTGAAAAAAAGAAATTTATTAGTATAGACCCACCATGACTCTCCGCAAATAGAAGCAGGAGACTGCTGCATAAATAATAATTATCATGGTATTATTAACCCCTATGGAGAAGATAGAGGCCTACTCCACCAGTCACAGATAGCAGATTGTGTCACTGCTAGGTGCTTCAGAAAACCTTCTGAAAGGATAGAAGATAGATGTTTGCGTGCATGCAATTTTCAAATTTAATACTGGTTTTTATTCCTTCTGAAACCTAGCCAGTTTGCACCTAGCCAGTTCGCACCGACAAGTAATATCGCACCAAACTATAGACAGGCAACTTTCAAGTATAGATTTTGAAAGGGTGCTGAAGGAATTGCCTGCTTTATAAAGTAACAAGAGCATATATACCAAAACCACCATGGTACTGATGGCAATGTACTATTGCAATAAGCCAGCTATGTCAAAAACAATAGCAAGGAGAATGCACGTAAAGAACATGAGAGGGGATCAAAACAAACAACTCAAAGAGACCAACAATCCTGTCTGTTGACAAGATCATTACACAAAACAAATGCGAAGAAAACCAGGATTCCGGTCATGCTCAAAACTGAAGAAACAGAGAAAGTCACAATCCCATAACATAGGGTCGGAGGCAGGCACACAGTGACTCAAACTATAGGCCTTGATCAATTAGGTAGTCACCCAACCTCTCCACAACCATGTTGCACTGGCCTGGAGTCATGGGCTCCTCATAGATGCCAAAGATAAGTGCTTGGTTGGTCTTCTTTACAGTAACGCCCCCTGACCCCTGCAAAAGAGAGTTTGGAAGACTTCAATTTAGAACAAGGTGAAAAATAAACAACCAATACTACTTGTGCAGGGCAGGGAAAAATATGGGGTGCAACACAATCTTTGTGAAGCTAATCAAAGTGTCATCATCAGTCATTGCTCAAATGAGCAAATATTGTTTTCTATGTTTTTCCACTAAAAATGCCAGTGTTAATCTTCCCATTATAAAATTAACAGGAGCATCCTTGTTCCAGAGATGCCTACATATAAAGACAAATAAGAATATGTATAGAAAAGGGATTATGAAGGATGTGATGGTGATCGCTGTGATCATAGCAACACTATCCAGATAGTTTGTGTGTGTGCAGGCACGAGTGACAAGGAAAATGACTTACAAAAGCAGTACCCTGAAGCTCAGAAGGAAGGCATTAACCGATGTGCCCTTAACAAACCATCTAAAATAGGTGACAACCAGAAATTGGCAAATAGAACGAACTAAAGTACATTTAAAAGTTAATACAGCAAACACAATACAAAAATCAACAATAATGGCAAGAAAAAAAAAGCCCTATATATATCAAATCACAAACTTGAAAAGACCATGGACAATGGAGAAAACAAACAAGTTAGAAAACATAGGAAAAATACTCCCAAGTCTAGGGTTAGAGTTATGACTGCTAAGGCAATATCAGAGGTCTAAAGAGATAATTTATATTTTTGGGGAGAAGTAAAAGGCAAAGATAGCAAAAGCTGCAGAAGCATGATCCCAAATTAATGTAAGCTGCACATGTTCAATGAACAACTTGGATAAGCATCAAGGAAGTTATATTGCAACTGCAATATCACACTGCATGTCTCAAATATAAATACCATGCAATCACTATGTGCTATGTATCCTAAATAAGCTGTTACAACAACTCTGAAACATGAAAAGTTCCCTATGATTGCTAACATTCCCACAGCATGGTAAGATTTGTTAAGGTGTAAAATTCAAGCCACAAAGTATAAGAAGGGCCGATGCACTTAAGCATATATATGGAAAAATGCTAGCTTGGTGGAAACTTGTTCATGAGTCGATTATTATAAGCGTCTAAAAGCATGGTTCGTCATACCGGTCCGAACTAGATAGTACGGAGCGTACCATACTGTACTAATTCGGTACCGATATCCGGTATGGATGGCATACCGACACTCAGTATGCTGAAAAGATTCCGTACCGTACCGACACGGTACTAGTGTGGCATCATGACGAGGTCTGGTACCGAGACAGTGAACCTTGCCTATAAATATATACAACCTCTTAGAAACATGGAATTGTTAATATGCCAGGATGACAATGCAACTCCATGTACTACAGTTCTCCTAGCATAAGGTCATAAGAATCAACCCTTACTAGAATACTACAAGATAAAAGGGGGAGAAACGGGCGGGGTAGGAGAGGGGGCATAAATTTCAAAAGCAGTGCAAAGAGAAAAGTCTAGGCTTGGTAGAAATCATCTTGTCTATACCAAGCATAAAGCAGAACCAGCTGCCTGAGGTTAAATTTGGACATTAGCTCCATTTCAGCATATAATTTGGGATAACGAGAATAATGAAAAATCTGATGGCAAACAAGTTGTTCATTGTTGCAGCAAACAAAAATTAGAGGATCACAGGTGTACATCCAGCCTATAAAAAGTGCTTTTCTTTTGTCCTGTTTTGGGAATTTTGCAGCTATGCTACAACTCATTCATTATAGTCATTGCAGAAATATGTTTGACACTGGCCCCTGTAAAACAGCAACCAATTAACATCAAGTACACATGTATACACAATAACCATCTGTTTTGCAGTAGTAAATATTAATTTGTAACTTGGTTTGATAGTCATAAAATGATGCACGTTGATTGATATTTTGAAGATAAAACCACAAGAACTTGAATATCAAAGGAATTTGGTAATCAGTATAATTAAAATAAAGCATCACATTCATGAAAGCTAAACCACAAAATGGAATTCAAATAAAAGATGGATATGGAAGTACCATAAAAATTGAAAGACAATTATCAAAGCCAGATGAATATACATATAAATGCATGAAAATTGAAAAAGTAGAAAACATCTGGTAAAAGCTTCTTCTATGGTCCAGTTAACGAGGCATCAGACAAACAGCAGAGCACTTTAAACGCTACAACAGAGCATGACTCATTTGTTAATGAGTCATACCACAGCAAGGATATTTTGTTTGCCTTGCAACATTTTTGTCCATTTGTGTGGAAAATTTAAACAATAGGACTTCCTACGAAATTCCAGCACATATACTAGTGTTTGTTATATTGAAACAGGCATGGAAAAAAAAGGATAAAAACAAACATAGCAACCTAAACCAAGTCTAAGAAGAAAAGTGGTATAAACTGAGGATTTTGTAGCAGCAGCTGTGCATCAATAATGGTAGTGAGGAGTGTTAAGTACTGCAGGGTCTGTGGAACCTGCAGGAGCAGCAATGCAAAAGGTGAAGGCAACAAGAAAAACAAAAAAAAAGGGGGGGAAAAGGATAAATGAGAAGCAAAATGATCATCTTCACTGAAAGGTCTGTAGTTTTGAAGTGTTAATGAATTCAGTCGAACAGCCTTTGAACCTATGACTGAAAAAAAAAACAGGCAAGATATAAATAAAACCAAGAAAATTCAATCCAAAACCAACTTCTACACCAAATGAAATAGCCTGTAAGCCACCAAAACAAGAAACCACAGATAAATTTGCATAATTTTACATAAAATGTATGCCTTTGGTCTGTTTTGGTTGATTGGGCAGCATGGATTCACCTGTCGCCTTTTTCTTTTCTTTTTCTTCATCTTTATTTTTGCCCTTCTGTTTTGTCTCTTCACTCCGTACTCATTTCATTTCTAAGAAAATATGTGGTGGTCTCTTCCACTTTTTCGCTCAAAAAATTGTGAGGCGTATCAGATTTCTATTACCTGGATTATTTATTTATATTAAGAATGGGATACGGTGGGATTAATTTATATTTTTTATTAATTTATAAGATCTGACTAAAAAGCACATACGTCAACACATTTAAGAGGTGTGTGGAAGCTCATTTGATTGCTTTTGGCTTTTCCTTAGGTGACCAGTTTCAGAAAAACACATAAATAAGTGATCCACATATCTCTCAAGGAAGCATGTAAGAAAGAAAGTGTTCACCTTCTTTCCACGGATAACAGCTCCAGGTTCTCCTTGGATTACCATATATTTTGTTGACCCAAGATATAAGCCAGTGGGAGCAAGGGATCCCGGTTCAGCAAAATCATTCATTATATTAGTGATCTCCTCAGGCTTGAACTACACACATGCAACAAGAAAAAGAAAATTCCCTCTGTATTAATGGAAGATAAAGAACACAGTAAAAAGGAGAATACTATTGAACAGCTATATACAAATTAGCAGGAAAGGAAAAACTAACACGTAACATCTTGAAGCAATAAATGTTGGTTGCAGCTGGAGAGGCAACAAGAAGCATCCAAAATAATCAAGAACAGAGCATCAGAAAATCATATGATGCAAAATTATTTGTCAATATAACAAAAAAAGATCCCAATGGAGAAATAAAAAAATTCTTTTTATAAAAATTCAAAAAGACAAAAGACTCAGTCACCATATTGCACAAGGTGATTTCATTGGATAACAAATCAACAAGGAGGGAAGTAACATGCAATGCTGCAGTAGAATTTGGAGTTTACCAATTTTCATGCCCAAGCCAAAAGTCAGGCAAAGCTTCCCAGATTACAGAAACTTGTATGGTGAACTGCTCCAAACAATGCAAAAGCAATGGCATCCACATAAATAGAACCTTAAACCATAAATTTGATCTAGATGTTCATGTCCTCATCTTTAATTTCCTTTTCCCAAAGGAGAAAAATTATTCCAACTACTGTGCATAAATACACCACTCAGGAGTGTTGATATGTATATATACAACAGATGATGCTTCCCCTTCCTCAATTCTGTTGACATGCTCAAACTAACATTCGCTGAGCTTCACTAATGAATAAACAAACTTATAAAAATGCTGTTTACAGGAAATCAATCCACAGCGTATCCTTTTCATGAGATCAAAATGCTATGCTGTTGAAACCTGCAACTTGCCACCAGGTTATATGCAGATTCTACATAGGTGATATCTACAATCATCAAATACATACTGAAAAATTAGTGATCGGAGAGAGAGAGAGAGAGTGTGTGTGTGTGTGTGTGGAGGAAATTGCACCGCTACAAAACTTTTAGCAGAAACTTAAAATCAAAAAAAAAAGAAGAGTAAAACAGATTCCAACAGTGAGACATAATCAAATTCTGAATTACATAAAACAATATATTTTTTAAAAAAATTAACCATTAAAAACAGAATAAAATAACAAATGCTGCCAAAAAAGTTTGTTGATTTCTAAATGCATAAAACGGTAATGTTATAGAGAAATATTCTTAGAATGCCAGTTATCGTCTGGATCAACCGCCATGTAATCCACATTGCCATATGCAATCACGTCGACCATCTGAAACCAAATCAACCGATCCAAGCAGTGCATGCAAAGTCCAAAACCACAATTCCAACCACATTGCCGAAACCATCCTATTGAAGCTAGATCAGACCAAACCAACGAACAATGCATGCAGAACCAAAACTGATCATATTTAATCAAAACCATTGCATGCAAAGATATTGTGAATCGAAACCAACAAGATTTACTCGATCCATCAGAAAACGATGACGGGAACAAAAAAAAAATACGAGCTCGTCGAAATCCAATGCACGCATGGGATCGATCTAGTCCGCCACCCTCGCGCGGATCAAATGCCTCCCGAATCCAGATGGAATCCGATCTATATAAAACAAATGAAAAAAAAAAAGCTAAGATCCAGCGATGTCGGAAAGAATTATACCTGAGGGAACGATGAGCTCTGGGCCCAGACGCTGCCATCGTGCCCGACGATTGCCGCGGCGGTAAGGTGCTGGCCGTCGAGATCGCACATGAGGTGCTCGTCGACGTACGTTTGCCACGACATCTTGTCTCTCTCGCTTTCTCACTTCTCTTCTTCCTGGCCTCCGTTCGGTGTCTCGGTTTCTATAACTTTGGATGGAGAAACGTGAAGCCTCCTCCGGTAGTTCAAACACCCGTTCAACCCGATCGAATAAGCGCCCCTCATGTCCGGCTTTAATAAAGGGGAAAAATGCGCGCTCCCCGATTACGTTTCGCCCACCGATGGGCCCCAAATTACGAAGGAGTACCACCTCTTCCCGGTGGGAGCTTCTGATGTGAAGCCACTACAGGAGCGTATTCTGTATCGTCCGGAAGATCCAACGGCCGAGATTGATTTGATTGGATGCGGCGGTGGGACCGCGGCAAGATTTGCCTTGGAGGAAAGATGGAAAGAAATCTGAGCGTGGGTGTGATGATGAGACCAAAGGGGATTGGTACGAGCGGGGCCCACACCAGCTTGGCCGGATGGCCGCGGACGGCGGTGCTTTGCTTTACAAGGTAATTGGGCACGCGCTGTGGAGCCCAGCTCAAGGTTTTCCCAGCGGCCGTTGATTCAATCTCAAAGCATTAAACGGCTCAATAACGTCACATAATTATATTATTTGTATGCACAATAATTTTGCCAAATAATGCGGGCCTTTAGAAAGTAGATAATAATTTAAAACCTCATCCAAAATAACTAGTCAAAAAATATTATTTAAATTTTTTGATTCTATATAAGTACCCAAGATCCATCCAGCGAATAACCGATGTGAAACTAAACATACGCCGCACGGATTCTCACATACTCCTCTCATTCAGGTCCAGACGTCCTCATCAGGCTCGCGGTCAACTCCAATGGATCCGTGCTGCAGTATCCCCTAGTTTACATAGGTGGTTATGGGCCGGATCCACTCTGATATCTTGTGTAATAAACCACGATCTCATCCAAAAAAGGCTAGTCAGAAAATATTATTTAGATTTCTTGATTCTGTATAAATATCCAAAATTTATTCAGCGAATAACCAATATGCGACTAAATATATGCCCGCACGGATCCTCATAAAACATGTTTAGTATAAAAAGCCATAACGACTGCGGTCATCTTCATTTTAAAAGCTCAATAAACCTTACGACAATATTGGCCTAAATCTACCGGAATGTTTTGCCGAGAGGCACGCCCGAACAAGCGCGAATAGCTGGCCACATGTTGCTACGAAGCTATCGATAGGACTTGGCTGGAGGACCTTACTTTTTCTTTTCATATTCTCTCTTTTTTACTTTTGATAGGGGCAGCGGGAAGAATGGCCCGGAGCCAGCAACCAATACAATACAATGAAAATGGAATGATGAGTACAAAAGCTTTATATTTCTTAACAAATTCTGGTTCCATATCAGGGACCATTTCTCCCTGTTCCTCCTACCACAAAAAAAAAAAAAAAAAAAAAAAAAAACATTCTCAAACATCTCCTCTAAGTTTGGGGACTTGAATCAAACTATTTTGCATTTTTTATCTGAGAATTTGATAGATATTGACCAGAATCTATAGCCAAGTTGGGCTTTCAAGCAAAACATGCTTGTAAATTTGAGACGACATACACAAGTGAAAAAAGTTCTTCACAGTATCGAAAATATTTAAATTTGTAGTGGAGAATAATCATACTTGCCTGCCAAGAGACTTTGCTGCAAAATAAATATGCAGATGCCACTAAGATCGTATTAATCGACTCGGACACTGATCAGTAACCATAAATATATCTCGATCGATAACATTTCCGGAAAATGACACTTCTTCCTCAATTCACAATTAGCATGAGTTGAAACAAGGATTTTCAAATTGCTCACTGAACTACATAACAATCTTTTTTCTCTTACTTCTAACTTGAACCTAAAAGGACCTTCAAGAACAAGTTACATCAAGCAGAACACAACTAGCTGCGCAGCTAGGATGATCCAGTCATCTATTTAACCTATAGCTTCGCCCCCGGAAGGCCACACCAGCAGTCGTATCATTAGGCCTCGCGGAGGAATAGGCTTGCGATCGTATTGCCCACCGAGCAACTAATCTGTGTCTGTAAAACAAAACAGTCAAGGTTCTCACTGAAAGAAATGCCTTGTTTGGTTCCCTAGATGAGGTGATTGCTTCGAGTACACAACCAAATGCTCCTGAATTAAATGGTCTTGTCCATTTTGAAATCAACTAGAAATTATTTCAATCAAAAATATACATAGAAATATTTTACCATACAAAGAAAACTCTTCCAGAAAAACAAGATCAAGCAGTTTAACGACACCTTATAGGCAGCTGCCACAGCAGTCTTAAAAACAGACTTGGTAAATTGTAGGCCCATTCCTTGGATGAAGCTTAGGCTCTGAAAACTCATAAATGTAACTTATAACAGCCAAGTTGAATGGCAAACCAGGTCATTTAAGTGATATCTCTCAAGCTGAGTGGGAATGCGGGAAAGAAAGGCATGAGGCACAAGAATTATAGGGATCACGAGACTTCATAGACCCTGTATTCACAAAATTTTTGGGTACCAAGAATCATCTCTTCATTCCAATTCTTTTTCGCCTCTCTTCCTTTCCCTAGCAACCCCTAACCAGCATGGGAGATATCTTATGGATTGGGTAATTGAACATCCAAACAAGCCCAAATGTTACGAATGATGCATTTGACTGCCGATAGAAGTTTCAGACAAATGCATGGGGACTTAAACACATCCAAGGAATGGTGCATAAATACAAATAACTGGTAGATTGACAAGAGCCAGGTGAAAACCCCACACCGATAAAACACAGAAATAGAGGTAATAGTGCATCAGAATGACATGAAAAAGGATACACCCAATTTGGAGTCTTCAGAATATTTTTCCCACCAGCAAGAGGATGCAACACCGTTAGGAAGTAGTATAGATGCCCAGCGATAATTCCCAGTAGGTCAGGCATAAGCGGCGAACCAAAGATAACATCCAGTGCAAGCATTGCCCATGGTAGATAAAATGCCTACAGATGAAAGCAAAGGAAATACAAATGTGAGGATTCACCAAAAATTTTAGGGGAACTAAGAATTACTGAAGTTAGCATACTTTTAGTGTAACAAGGCCATAAATGTTGATCTGGGCATCTGGAAACTCTCTGCTCCAAACATAGAGAAGCATAAAGACCAGTGAAATCCCTAAGAAAGGGGACCATAGAGGAGGGATGGCAGACAAAGCCTACAATTATTAAGTACCAAAATTAAGAAAAGGTTAGCTAGCTTGTTGGAGGAGTATTTCTATGATTACAAGCACCCAATATTACAATCAAAATATATTAATTACAAAGAGATGATGGTAGAGAAAGAGGCTATCCAAAAAGAAGATCTCACTTACCAACAATGAGAATGCTCCAAACATCATCATCCATAAAAAGTCTGCAGTACGCTTGTCGAAAGGACCTCTCTCCAACTGTACTCCATATCTTGCTCTACAAGCCAAATACATTTATTATCAAGTCAGAAGCACGATAATTTTGTTAAAACTCCTGCAAATCTGCTAAAATCACATAATAAAACTAGAAGGATACCCAGAAGCTTACATCATGAGAAGACGAATTCCAAAGTTGATTGAAAATTTACCAAGAAAGAAAAAGTTTGTGAGCAACCTCCACACCTGCAAATAAAGTCAGATTTAGTTCGGAATTATTCAAAATATTCTCACAGAAATCTTTATTCTCTCGCGTGAAATATTATGCATCCCACTAGGAGAACGTGGAAATGTGGGACACAATGAGACTGAATCAGGGTTTGAGACTAGACATATGGGACATCCAATTAACATATAATGTCCTATCTCAAGCCCAAGAGAGGCCCAGGCCAAAGCTGGCACCAGAGTATTGGGTAAGTTTTCAGGTCGGGTTGGTCCTGGACCAGGCCAAGTTCATTTTCAGCAAGTTTACATGCCCAGACCTGGCTCAGAACACACACACTCCCCCTCTCTCTCCCTCCCTCTCCCTCTCCCCCCTCTGTGGCTGTGAAACAGAGCCTGAGCCTTATCTTTTTTCAGGTTGAGCCGCTCAGGCTGAACAGGGTGGTCCACCCCACTGATAGCCCTACAGTTATGTTATTAGATTTCAACATTTACTATATATTTGGTGTTTAAGATACCAAGAGATTGGAGCCAAGAAAGATACGAAGTCCAGCCATAGATTTGCTCGCGTCAATATATCCTAAACAATGCTAAAAGATTCAATAAAGATGACCTTGCTGGAGGATGTGATGATCAAACATGAAAGTTTCGTAGCAGAGGATATTCTAGATCAACTAAAGATCATCTGACCGCCAATGAGTATTTGGTAAAAAAAACTTTTGATAGCAAAGATAATAAAGAGTCAGAGTTCCCATCTAAATTTGTGGGCACAATCGGGATTATGAAGGGACATAAATATATCAAGGGATTACAATTACTTTGAGAAAAATAATGGTTGCAACCAGCAAGTGCATAAGAGAGGCCATTAATCTTGATATACATATACTCCTTGGTGCTCCTGGTGATAGGTCAAGTCCATGGCTTAGGATTGCATGTCCATTTATACTTCTTTCTTCACCTCTTGCCCAAATTCCACCAACTCCTCCATTGTATATGACTCCATTAATTCTTGGGAAAAATTCTTTATTGTCCGCTTTCTCCCTACCTAGCTCCAATCATCCTTTAGCGTCTTCTACCTCCCAACCAACCTGTGCCCCTCTATGTTCCAACCTAATGATCTTCAAAATCCTTGTATCACCAATATTCTCCTCCACTTCCCCGTTCTTGATTCTTGTTTCTCATCTTCTTCCTATCCTTCCCTACCCTGATGACTGCAAGGCCCCTTCTCCTTCCGAACAACTTATATATGCTTCATACCAAATCCAAGCCAAAAAAAGATTCTATAGTAAGGATATCATATTTCACTCCCTCAGGTCATCCTTACCACTACCACAATAGTTCAAAGGCTAGTGAAAGAGAAGTTGACGTATTATATATTTAGTAATGATGGAATCGAGAGGGTGAGCCTTGATAAAACAGTAAGGTTGCTCCATGATGACAGGTCGTTGGTTTAAAACTCAGAAAATGCCTCTCTGCATACGAGGGTAAGGCTACATAATCTGGCCCTCTCCAGACCCCTTAATGGTGGGAGCCTCGTGTACTAGGCCACCCTTTTTAGTGAGGATGGAATCAACTCTATATTATTAATTATACAGACATAAAGGGGCATTCAGCAAGTGGAATGCTTGTTGCATTAGATAAGTAATGCAGCACTGTTCACATTGGGTTAGGGTTGATCCAACTGAAGTTAAGCTGTATGAAGGCAACCTAAGTATGGATGTACTTTTCACCAATTCAAAGGCCTGAACTAAAGGTGAAAAAGCTTCAATGCAACTAAGCATATTTCTAGAGGCACATCATAAAACTTCATATGTTACTTGAAAAGTGATGATGAGGGACTCAGCATAGAAGGTCACCTGGCTCATTAGTGAGATAATTAGTTGCAGTAGTGCACACACCCTAAGAATAATACTTTTACCTTTAATACATACATACATAAAAAAAGGTGCATCTTACCAATTTTGTGAAGGTCGATGATTATATTGGTCACAGACCAGGGTGGCAATGTGATCATTCATCCAAGAATACTAGGAAAAATGTAAATAATGATGACACTCTCTTGGAACATGAGTTGCTAGAAGGCTATGGATTCTCTTGCTGCATGTCAAGAAAGGCAATGATGCAAAGAGATTTTGTTGGTTGACATGCATAAGATACCTTGATTGCTAACCATAGCCATAAAAACAAGTGGCATGTACGACTGCATTCACCACGATGTCAAACCCAACAAGGACAATTGGCATTTTTATGTTGAACACTATACCTTTTCCTTCGGCTTTCGCATAATTGGTCAATAAAGCAGGTTACAGCATGCTAAATGAGGATTGGTCAGTGAATGATCCTAATAAGATGCCTCAAATTGCCTTGTAAATTGGGCCATGTTATTATAAGGTTAACGTTAGTCCGAGAATTTAAGGGAACCCCACTACTGACCAATGTTGCAAGAATCTCGACAAGATTGCTCAGCACAATGTAGACCTAGTGTATATCTTTCATTATATGACCATGATAGGCCTAGTTAATTGAAAAGAGAACAAATGCATAAATCCAATATAAGCTGAGCTAGATTTATATTCTTTCATTATATAACTCTTGTTTGACTAAAGGCAATAGAACAGCATAATTTTCAGAAAATTGGTTTCACAAAGACTCCAATACATATAAAAGATGACTTGTTTAGCACTCCAAAGAGAATGATATGTACAAATGAGCAAGATTAAAATGAACAATGGACTGCTGACTAGTAACAGAATTCCCAGCGGACAAAATGGTAAAAAATTTTACAATGAATAAGACTGCTACTTAAACTTAATAAACTTGTCAATACATGTTATGTCAACGCCACTTGTTATAGAACATAAACATTTAAGTACGATGACTTCCTGAACAAACTATGCAATATTATAAGGGAGAGAAAAACCTTAGTAGGGTAAAAAAAAAGATTGAGCATGGTACCTGAAAATGTGAAAGTACAAACGGATAGTATAGTGCAATACTTGCAGGAGGAAGTATTCCTAACTGACATGCCACTGTGGTCAGCAAACACAGGGTCCCGTATCCCTTGCTTATTGGTGGAAGAGAATTATAGAATCTGAATTTTTTTTAAAAAAAATCACAAAGTACAGCAAAGTTACCAAACAAAACACTAACCCAAACTACATCAAATCTCAAGCATCGCGCTAATTAAATTCCAAGAGAGAAAGATTCTCTTTAGGCATATAATATGCAAAATTAAAAATACATGCATGGAAAATGTACACCATTGGTTCCAGGAACAAGCCATGACATGGGCTTCTTTTCAAGTCAGATAATTTATGCAGCTTGGGTTACTCGGTCTAGGCACTCAAGCATGATGAAAGGTTTTAAGAAATGTTTCCAACAGATAAAGAAAGACAACATCACTGGTACAAATTTTAAATCCTTCAACTTCAGATATTAGCACGAGTTAGGAGACTCCTCAGATTCTGAAAATTACATTTAGAAGCAAGCCACACTAGTTCTAAAACTCGAAAGGAAGGTATTGTAGTCATCAACATGAAATAAATAAAATAATTATATCGCTGGCCCTCAATGGTGATTATACGCAAAATCAAACCCTAAAGAGCGATAGCAACCCTCCCAATTGCCCACAAAAACTAACCCTTCCCCTTCTTTGGGGACACGGATCAAGCTTCACCCGAAGATTAGCATCAAAACCCCAGCAGAGATCTAAATCCAACTAATTTTAAAAATAACAAACCCGGTAACCTATAACTCCATACAAACGGCATCTCGAAGACTTCGAAGACAAATTCGCCAAAAAAAATACAGTCTTTTAGAAATTATTTTCAATTAGCCAAATATATAAACGACAAAACATTTTTTTTCAACAGAAATTAGAAATCAGAGATATCGACAAAGAAACCAAGAAATTTTCGAAGAAGAAATATAAGAAAAATTAGAAGAAGTAAAGAAGTTACTCCGCGGGCGTAGACATCGCCCCAATTCGAATAGAGACGTTAGATCCGGAATTGCTCTTATCGATCGATGGGGAGACGGAGACGAAGAGAGAAGCCAAGAAAAGTTGGAGAGAAGGCAAGAACAGCTAATGCTCAACCGGAGGCGTGAGATAAAGAAGGTTCCGTGGAACTCCTGGAGAGCACCCGAAACTTCGCTGAGTCGCACATGCGACCGTCAAGCCTCGAGGGACCGTTATGTGACGTGGCGGGTCACCGGCGACCGCTCGATGTTCTAATCCAACGGCAGTGGATAGCCTGCGGTCATTCTCTATATTTCTCTCCAAGGGAACAAGTTTGGTCTAAAACATCCTCTCCAACATACTCTCTCAAGGCCCAACGGACCGTGCAGTGGCAGAGGAAGACACTTCTGCTTCCAAATATTTGGACGACGGTTAGAACTTAGAAATGAAGTGATCTTTCAGACTCAGTATATACCGAAAAGAATAAAATGACGGACTGGATAGCTGTATATGTGACCAGTCACTCAAAAGACACCCTGTGGGCCAGAGAAACGGAATTGCCTAGGGCACTTTGGGACCTGTTGTTTACTAATTTTATTAGATGTATCCATACTCATAATATATAAAATATCCATTTTAGCAATATATATATATATATTCTCAAAGGACCAGAGCTACAGTTTGGATAAGCCCAACCTAACCTAACTCTATCTTAATCCAATATAGCATCGGATTTGTCCAACCTAGTCCCATCTTAAACTAAACTCAAGTTTGGCCTGGTTATTATCGAAGAAGACTGGATTTGATCAGATTAATTAGATTAAATTAGGTTATATAAATAATTTAAAATGAAAAAATCGATCACTTTTCCAAGTTACTAGGTTAATATTAGATTGATTGAGATCTTAGATAAGTATATTTCAGCAATTCTATGACTCAATAGACTAAAAATATGATTAAATAAAATATTTTATATCCCAAATTAGTATGGAATTATATTGAAGAAAAGCAAAACTGCCAAGAGCACAATTGTATATAGTGTATACCATACTTTGGGTCAACTTATTAAGACTCTCTAATTAGGTTCGAGCTAGATACTTTCTCAGATGCTACATTAGAAATTTGAACATCCTAACTAGATGGATAGGATCGCATGCATTCTGCGCATGTTCTTTACAAAAACACATCAAAAAAAAAAAAAAAACACTAAGTACTAGCATGGGAATTTTGTAGGATAACATGGACAACAATCATGGCGCTGCAAGAAAGGTGGAGTTTGTAAAATAAGGCTAGCTCAAGTGGAACAGTTTATGACCTGGCCAATGGACACTCCAAGTTTTTATCCTTCCATAACCAATTCACAGAATTCAAAAGACTGCTTATATGATCAGACAAGACAAGGTCCCCCAAAAAAATCTACAATCAAACTATTCTAACCTGCATGTAATCAGAGAATGAATGTACATACATATGGATACACCCCTCATGACTATGAGACATATAAGATAATTTTTCCTTCTTAAGACAGCCTCCTCCCCCATCTATCCAGCCATTCGTCTTAAGCAAAACTCTTCCCCAAGCTATGAGGGCTTCAGGCGATGCCTAAAACCGGAGCAAATGAGAGTAACAACATAAAGAGCAGGACTTCCATAAGCTTCTTCTGGATACCACCCTGTGCTCTTGATGAAACAGCTGATGTTGTAGAATTTCCACTGCTCAATTTACTGTAAGCGTGCAAGTAGAGACCATTTCAGTTAAGGAGTTTGTACAGTTTGATCCACTGAATGCTAACAAAAAGATTAGTATATACATACCCTGAGGTTGCATAAATGCAATTGTCATAACCTGCAGACAAATCAATGTATCAAGGAATAATCATGTGAGAAAAGATTGAAAGGACAAGAAGTAATCGTTCTTCGAGAATCTAAAAATGGTGCTAAAATGGCTTTATTATGTTCTAGTAATAGTGCAAATTTCAGAAATTAAGCCTCATGAAGTAAGCTTAGTTAGCTTTTAGACCTAGAAACCTTCTCAAGAGGCACAAAATACCTATCAAACTTAAATAATAGCGAAGTCTTGATCCAAAAATTTTCTTTTTTTGTCTCGGAGAGCTCTCAGCATAGCAGCCCTAAAGATTGGTATGAACTGACTGACAAGGTTCAGGGGCATATCTTTCGCGCGAAAGAAGGAATCAACTTCCTTCATGCAAGTCCACCTTTGGGTCATCCACTTGCCGCTTTGAGATCTGTGCATGTGGATGAATAATGGAGTTCAGAGTGCTCTGAGATCTGTGCCATGGATGATCCAACGGTGGATTCGTACGAAGGAAGTTGAATCCTCCTTTTGTGAGAAATATACAACCCTACTCCAACTGACAAAGGTTATTTTAGGATAACTTGAACCAGCATAATGGAGGAGAACATATTTCGCAAAAGAAGCAGTGTAAGGGCTATTACAACTTCAAATTTCATTCAGTCAACAGTCAACGAGGGGCAGGGTATGTGAGCTGCTGTAAATGGAGGATGTTAGAATCCAGATTGATTTTGTCATTAAGTTGTCAAGGGCATTATTTGGCAATGTTGAAGAAGGCATCACAACTCACACTAATCAATACACATGTATTAGTCAATCTGAGAGATATCTAAGAAATTGCAAAAGAATTCGTGCCATCTTAAAAATATAAAAAGCCCTTCAACTATTCATGGCCAAAAATTACTAGTAATATCATTTCGAGGCATTTGGTGGCTTTTGAGATTAAATATGAGGCGATTGTCAAGAAACTTATGCTCCACGAGTTTCAATTTGATTTTTGAATTGTGACAAACGGCAACGTTTTTCATGCCAGAATGTGATATAAAATTGCAATTCACCTAAACTACATGGGGACAATTCAATTTCTTTTCTTTGAATCAACCTGATCTTTAACAAGGTCATGACATTCAGGGATCTTGTCTTCCTCTTCTTGACCCCTAAATCCCCAAAGCCACTTTCCCAACAAGGACAGGCTTGTGTCCTGATGTATAGTGATCCAATCTCTTCAACCATTAGCAGACTTCTAGAGATTCTCCCTGCCTATCCAAGTGATCGATGTCCTTTATCCATGCCATTATGACCTCTCCAATCTGCATCCTAATGGGAAGGTTGGAGAACCCAACAGCAACCATACCACCTAAAGGTAGGTGCTCTCCTTTCCACCAACTTTTCTGCCTTTCTAGTCTCCCTACCATGGTGCCCAGATCACGCATACCCTGGTCATTAAGCTACAAAACAGGCACTAGTTATCACATTTTCATGGTCATAAAGATCGAACCAGGTGGCTGAGGAAATGGATGAAGTTCTAAATGGGTCGTGCAAGGCATATTATTGCGCTAACAGCCTAACACAAGGGATCATTTGAGATTCATCTTGAACTTTGAATAGGTTTCAGAAGTAAATGTTTCTGAAGGCTCAGGACTATTTGTTATTGGAATTCATACAGAGGCTCAACGATCGAAAAATCCTAATTGAAATAAGGTATCAGCTTGGAAGTGACTAAATGCCAAATCAGGTGTCCATATGGAGGTCATCATATCGAGCATAATGTGGTTTGTTGTGGCAATGATAGGCAAGCGATAATGACAACAGTTGGAATGGTTCTGAATTCTGATGGTAGCCCTGATGCAAGATCAATATAATGCAAGATCAGTGACGGTGGGGAACAGGGGGCACCAAACAATAGCAGACACTGGCAGATATAAATATGGGCAGCACACATGTGCAAGGTATGTCCTCATAATTTTGCTGAATTTGTCATGAATACTGAATTGCACAATTAAGTCTTATTGTTTGCAGATCAAAGTTCTAGCACGTTTGCATGATACATTGTCCATAGAAGTTTAATCTCATCAGTAGATATTATACAGCATATGCATGTACAAGCTACGCGGTGTTCTCGCATCATTACAAACTTTGTCATTGTGTTATAGGTTGTTGGATCACATAGCAGACATCCTATAACGGGGGATCGAGAATGGCATTTATGTTTCCTAAGTTTTACACCATTAGCATTACTCCATATCATGGCACAATTTTGTATCGCACATCCACCAATTATGGAATGTTTAGGATATTTCTGATAATAGAAATCACTAATATACAGGTATTTAATATTATAGTTAATTTATTATAGAATGAGGGTTATTCTACTGGTAGGAAAACAAAATCAGACTTATCCATCCATGCTGGAGGTGAGATGCAAAATGACATGAAATGGGAGAAGGATAGTTGTATGAATTAGAGAAAAATCCGTAAGTTGCATCAAACACTTGGAACAAAGATACTTCTATTATTTCATATTTTGATCAGGATGTGATAAGATGGGCATGCTTACTTGGATCTTTTCTTGTCCTTAGCCCTGCACCTCCAAAGCTACAAGCAACATCAGTAGCCCCATTCTGCTGATAATAGCTATTAAAAGCATATGACGCATGAGAAGCCAAAGTATCCGGTTGATAACAAGGCTGGCTAGGCTGAATCGCCGAACAATCGACATTGCCAGAACCGCAAGCCCAATTCAAGGCATTTTGTAGATCCAGTTCTGAAGCATTGCTTGAAGCAACGCACCAAGTCCCATTAGAACTTGTAATGTTTGCCCCTGTAATGCCATCCACATTCCCTCTGCCAGTCAAGTCGAGACTATAAACACTAGTTCGGTCAGGGTAGAACAGCCCCCAATTCCTCTCTGATTCCAGCCCAGGCTTCCTATTCTCATTGAACAGTGAAAATATATAGACATCGATCTCCTCCCCCGGCTTTGCCGGAGTTCCTGTATCATTGATGACATGGCGAATAAGATTGGTGTTGTAAGTCTGAGCATCATCTGGAGTTGCAGCAGTTTCTTTGGCAGAGCCCTTGTTAGGCCACCCTGATTCAGTAACCATAACCTTCAGAGTCCTGAAATTTAGAGCCATGAGCGCGAAAAAGACAGCATCCAGCTGAGCGTCGAACATGCTGGTGTAAACCAAACCAGTATTTGGATCGATGACATCCGAAGATGACGATGAGAACAGTACGTAATTCAAAGAGACATTTGTCGGCGAAGCTCTATAAGCATAGTAAGGATAGAGATCC